>NC_136069.1:312483615-315066115 GCF_964261635.1 Lissotriton helveticus | reverse complement strand
ATCAATTCTAGAAGTATGACCTGGTCTGTTATAAGTATGTGCCCCCCCTATCTGAAATCGTCCTCCCATTCACTGCCCTTAAATTAAATTCCGTGCTCAAGGTGTATAACTGTAACGCCACCTGTGACCATCTCCTAATGGGAGGAATCTCCAAGATTGGGATCCCTATCTTCGCGTCCTCCTCATCTTGCTCTAAGGCAACATCCGAGCCCAAGGGCTCGAACGTACAGTTCATGTCGCCCGCTACCAGGGTACACGACTTGTGTGCGGTTGTATTAAGGTAACTTTCCAGGAGAGATAATACAGTCGACTTCCTCCCGCCCTTAGTTCCTCTGGCATATACGTTGTAGATATTCAATATTATGCGACCCCTAGAGTCTCTTAAAATAATATTTTGAATATCAGGACATCCTGTCTGAAGGTCCTCTATTCTACAGTCTAGGGAAGCTGCCACCCATATAAGCAAACCTCCCGAGGGGCGTCCTCTCCCCGATTCAGAAACTTGTGCGGGCACATAGTAGGAGGAAAATCCCACCCTGTGTAATGGGTCCAAACTCCAGGTCTCCTGGAAAATGCATATGGCGTGGTCATCAACCATAGCGTTCCAGTCTGGAAGGGCCAGTTTTCTCGCTATCCCAGCGACATTCCAACTGAAAACCTTACAATTGCGGTCCGTTACAGCTGGTGCGTCGCAGACCGCGAGAACGCTCCTCTCCGTAGGCCTTGCAGGTGGAACAGGCAAATTGCTGTCCAGGGGAATAGGGAGAGAGTCTACCGATCCACTGTCGCCTGTACTTATAGGAGAGGATATTCGGGGTGGTAGTACTGTCATTAAGCCCATTCTAGTGGGAATTACCATGCTGGGATCAGGCACTACAATCACCCTCGTATCACCCTCCTCCAGTCAGCAACTCAATGGCCCCCACAGAGGGTTCGACCCGTTGTATCCCAGACCCCCTACCACACATGGGTCCCAGTTTTGGCCGGAATCAATTGTGCTAGGACCCACCCGGGATGGCATTACAATTGTCCTAGGATAAAAAAAAGTTAGGTCCACTAGTTTAACCCCTACCTCATCCATATTTTTTATAGGGCCACAGATGGAACTCACCACTCTGGGATCTTGGAAGTTTATAATTACACAGTCCCCCTCCTGCATTTTTTTCCCTTGGCCTATCCACCCTACTCTGCGGACGCTTAAAATTAGCCCATCTAGACCATTCGGGATTGGCTTATTTGATTTTAGCCAGTGAATACACTTATTCTTGAGTGACTGGTGATTCTCCACTTGATCTTCCTTCAGTAGGGGAACGTTTACTAGGACACCAACAAAGGGGTGACAATCTGGTGGTAAATTTATTGGCGGAGTCCGCCGTGGAAATTTACGGGGGACCGTTTTAGTTGTATCCGGGGCTACAGAATGAGGGGCAGTTTTAGTGACCTTCTCTGTCACTACTCCCTTACCTTTGTCTTGTGAGCCAGAGACTTGGCTAACCTTTACCATCCCTCCGCTTACCAAGGGCAGCGGATGGGATTTTAATTTAGGTGTACTTTTGGCGACCCCAGAAGATGTTTCCATTCCCTTGTGTTGGAGCCCTACTTTTGTTGGGGGAGCAATTACAGGTGCAGGTGTTTGTATGATGGCAGTATTTACTTTCTTTGCCCTAATTGGGTGATTAGAATCCACCTGAGTTTGCGCGGGGACTACTGAGGGCGCACTCTCATTTAGATCCATGGCCTGGTTCTCACTCACTCTTTTATGCTGTTTAAGAATAGATTTAAGTGAGAAGAAGCCGTCAAGGGTTGATTGCTCTAATTTGTCTATTCTAGACCCCAAACCCTTAACCTGGGTCAGCAACGGCACAAAGAGAGTGTTTACCCTCTCCATAATCCTATCAATCATGTTTTGTTCAAAAACTGGGGAAACATTAGCAGCACTACTAATAGAGGTCGAGCAATAATTTCTACCCGTGGATGCGTCCACCGAGCCCCCCTCCACCACTACCTTATCTGCTGGGACCGACCCCCTTACGTCCCTCACACCCTGCTCAAGAGTATTTTTGGCCCTTTTGTTTTGCCCACTCGAGTCAGGCACAGATTGTGCCCCAACTAGGTTTCCTGTATTATGAACAGGGGAGGTTGGCAATATTATTTGAATAGAGCTTGTGTTAGGGGGAGCAGGTGGAGGTGCTGTATCTGTGCCACAGATTTCCACAACACCACTAGATAAAAGCGCAGATGGGTGTTCCGGCCTATCTATATTGCTCCCAGATTCTACCATTTGGGGAAGATCTACAGAAGCATCCGGGATATCAGAGGGAACAGAATGAGTGTTCTCGCTAGCAGGTGATAAGACCTGGGCTATAGCCCCCAAAGAGGAGCGTCTGGCAGGGAGAAAAACCTTGGAGAGTCGCCGTTCCGAAATGGCGATCTCATTTTCAATGACCGCCGTTACTCTCGTAATGAAACGGTCCATAGTTCCAATCACTGGGCTCCTGACAGCACCACCCCTTTCGCCCTCAGACTTAAGTAATTTGCCAGAACGGGTTGACATGATAACAGGAATGCCTTTCGACAATGTAACGTAACCCACCAGAGCCCAGAGCAGGATGTAAGAGACGTGGCCCAGCCCAGCCTCTGTCTGCCCCTGACTGCCACAGACTGCCCGCCCTTTGCTCGGGCTTCGCTCGGCGTCCCGCTGAGCGTCAGGCTGTTGATTATAGAGGGACGTTGCGGCCGGGGGGGTGTGTCCTGCTGGGGGCGCGGCCGTGCACACCTGTGCAGCGCAGGGACTCCTGGTCTTCTGAGTCCCTGCGGCGTGCGCTCTCCTCAGCCTTAGCCTCGCGGAGCTCCCTCCTCCTTACTCACGCTGAACGGTCCGCCTAGAGCCTCGACCCCACGCCTCAAGCCGCGCAGCGGCACCCGCGGAGCGGGTGCTGCAAGAAGTGAACGAGCGGCAGAGGCGGTCAATCCCTCCAGGGATACAGGGAGGCTAGATCTCAGGAAGTCGGCGTGTCAGTAGCAGAGCACCCAGGTCAGTCTTCAACAGTGTATATATATGTATATATGTATGTGTGTGTGTATATATATATGTATGTATATATAGTGTGTGTATATATATATATGTGTGTGTGTGTATAGTGTGTGTGTGTATATATATATATATGTGTGTGTGTATATATATATGTGTGTGTGTATATATATATGTGTGTGTGTATATATATATATATATATATATATATATATATATGTGTGTGTATATATTCACTTAAAAAACCATAGGTTTCAGGGACAATATTGTTAGTTGGACATTTTACTCTTATAAAACCAGGGAAATTCGGCCGTTATAGTTAGTAGAGCTAACTACAACTCGCGCCCCCGCAGTGCACTGCTGATGACGTCACATATTACATCACTCATGACCTGCTCAGTGACATCACGGATGACATCTCAAATGACATCATCCAGTGACTGAGTGTTTCTAAAAAGTTCTAGAACGTTATATCTATATATGTCAAGGTATATTGAAGAATGATTGGTTGTCTGAGAGCCTAAGTGTCTGTGTGGGTGGGTGGGGGGGGGGGTTGTGACTCCCTGCATGGATGTGTGATTGGGTGATTCATTGGGTGTATGCGTTTGAGTGCATGTGTTAGGGAGTGTATAGGTGAGTGAGTGTACGTATAGCTGGGTTGGTGAGTGAATTTGTCTTATTGGTATATGTGTAGGTAACTACATATGTGAAAGGCAGTATTTGTGAGTCTTAGAGTATATAAGTGAGTATATGTGACATGAGTGATTGTGACAGTGGCTGCATGGATACATGTGTGCTTATGTCAGTAATTGTTGACAGTACGTATCTGTATGAATAAGTGACGTGGTGTGTGTAACTGTATAGGTGACTAAATGGCAGTGTAATTCATTCTTTGGGTTACTGACTAGGTTTTAGAGTAACTCTTTGGGTGAGTGGCAGTGTGTAAGTGTCTATATGGGTGTATGAGTGTATATATCAGTGGCTGTATTGAAGAATGACTTCGTGTATGAGTGACTGTATTGGTTAGTAGGTGGATGTGTGTGTAGACCTATAAATCAGTGAGCGGGTATGTACTAACAGCTATTGGTCTGCTATTGGTCTATCTTTGGTTTCGATATTGCTAGGCTGTATTTTAGAGTGGGTGTATGAAAGGTTTTATTAGGGTGTGAGGCGGTGCATCCGATCACGTGGATGATGTCATCAGTGATGTCATTTGAGATGTCATCAGTGATGTCACTGAGCATGTCATGAGTGATGCAATATGTGACGTTATCAGTAGTGCATTGCAAGGCGCAAGTTATTGTTCGCTCTACTAACTAAAATGGCTGAATTTCTTTGGTTTTATACGAGTGAAATGTCCAACTAACTATAACGTCCCTAAAACCTATTGTTTTTTCAATGAATTTCTAAGGTTTTTTTAAATGCCAAATTCTAACTATAACGTCCCTAAAACCTATGTTTTTTTAAGTGAATCTCAAAGGTTTTTAAATGCTAATTTCTAACTATAACATAGCAGTCGCACTTGCAGAGTGGTGGAGAAAGGTGAGTGTGGCCTCCGAACACCTCTAAGCAGTCCCACTGTGTGGGATTTACTGGAGGTAATAGGAGGGGAGTTAGCCCCCAACGTCAACTTTGGGGGCCCAACTACCCCTCCTATTACCTTCAGTAAGTCCCACACAGCAAGATTGCTAACTTCTCATACCAGGCCACGCCCCCTTTCTCCACCACTCTGCAGACGCACCTCCTGGCACGTTCGGGGTTTGGGGAGTAAGTCCCCTTGAATCCTGAGGGTTCCTGGGGGCCAACAAGCCCACCAGGTACGTCCAGTAAGTGCCACAGAGCTGGATTGCAGAGAGGTGGTCCGAGGCCACGCCCCTTTTTACACCACTCTGCAAACACGGCTCCTGGCGCCCTGCTACATGGAGAATAAAGTCCACTTGTATTCTGAGGTCCTCAGGACACAAGAGGACCTCATCGCCCCACCAGCAGTGCGCCAAGAAGCGCGTTTGCAGAATGGTGTAAAAAGGGGCGTGGCCTCAGACCAGGAAAATATACCAACAAACACTGTGAAATACAAAAAGAAGATAAGGTGATAAATAACAAGACAAACTTCCTAGTAATACGATTGTGTAAGTACCTACCACCGGGTGTTTACCTTATGGTGTGCAGATCACCGTAGAATTGTCTGTGCAGTATATTGCTCACCAGATGTGATCCTTGACAGGTGTGCCGATTACCGTGTGAAACGCATGCTTGCAAGAGATCGACTGATCTGAAGACTGGTTTGAGAGCAGGCAGCGGTGAATGAATGCAGAGAATGAGTATCAGCTTACAATGCCCTACATCAGAGCAGGTTGCTCTAGATTGAAAATGGCAGCACGTAGACGTCGCAGCATCAAACTCCTTAGACTGCTTGGAATGCTGAAGACAAGACCAAGTGATGCGTTTCAGTGATGAAGCAAGGGTCACTGACGTCAGCAATGAGATGTCGGGAAAGGTTCCACGTCTCGAGCAAAGGCGAGAGACTCCAATGGTAGGTCTATGTCGAAATAGAATATAAGAAAATGACCATTACCTTATGCCGAACACCGCACAATCAAACCCCCAGGCGAGAATCCAGAATCAAGGACGATCCGTTGAATATTCATGTCTCGCATATGGAGACTCCAGGGTAATCTCCGACACATTCGATGAACCATCAGGTTGTGTTTCCCATTGTTCGTTTTGAAGATCATCGCCAAAATTTTATGTTTGTTTGTCTAAGAACCACAGGACAGCAATTCAGTAGGAAAAGAAGATTTACTGGCATTACACAGCCTGGACTCAAACGACTTTGAGGAGCCAGCTGTAACTTACTCAGAGTGTTGTCAGTCTTACGTTCTGAACATCGAATACGAATAGGTAAGATTCCGTCATAACAGTGTACAACATTAAACATAGCTGTAATCAGTTCATTGAGGCTGTTAAGTTCTTATATTTTACCTTGTATCTTTAATGCTATGTGATGGGTTATTATTCTAAGGGCGAGACATGGAATGCTTGTTGCATTCTCTGTGCTCGTTCCAGCCCGGAGTCAGTTGCGGTCTTGCTCCGCGGACTGAAGCTGTGCTCCCTGGCTCTCTCCTGTTTTATCATTAAACTCATCTTAACGACTTCCTGCGCAGTTATCCATCATTACAATTGGCGACGAGTGACGACCACGAGTGGAAAATCGGCACAATTTTTATTTTTACTTTTTCAACTAAAAGAATTGTTAAGGACATTTTGCGATATTAACAGCCTCAACCTTGGGACGAAGGTAACCGATGTTAGTACCTGTTTGTGAATCTACGAGGGCGGTGTACTTCATCCTTCCTTATCTCCAATTTTATGTGAGTAGCAGCAATTTGGCCGTATGTGACCGTTACGTTGCCGCTGCATCCTTCAAGCGGTGGCAACGTTCGAATTGCAAAGTTCTGTGATGCGCATTGCTTGGATTCCTGACACTCACTGCCTTGACTCACTACGTGATGTCACTGCGCTAGGTCACTATGCGCGACCTTTACGTGGCGGCCATTTTGTGGAACAGCTCGCAAACTGAGGAGGAGGTTTTGTTAATCGGAACACTAAGTGGAGGATGTGCTTACAGTGTTCCTTTTATTGACTGTGGGTAGAAAATATATTATCGATTATTACCAACAGGTGAGGAGGTCAGGGAGGCAGGTATTTTTTGTGAGGATTTCTCATTTCGTTTTTTTTTCTCGTTTTTTTTTATTATTGCTGTAATACATTGGACTTTCATTCTCATACTTATGATTTATTGGCATTGATATATTTCGGAGGAGTTCTTCTCTAATACACCACCATGTTTACCTCATATATTCAATAATCTTATGAAGGAGGGTGATCATCAACAACGAGAGACAATGGCTCAACAAAATTTCACTTTAAGTTCCCCTCACTCCTTTTGGTCTTCAGGTTCGCGTCCAACTATGGAATGGTTGAAATGGAAAAATTATTTCATTAATTACATTAGTGCTGTTGACGAGGCAGGTAAAATGAAGCCTGATCAAAAGAAAAGAATCCTTTTACATTCTTTAGGTCCAATGGGAATAAAAACTTATAATCGCATGCCTAAGATACATGTTACTGCAGAATTGAATGACTTTGAAGCAGCATTAAAAGTTTTGGATAAATATTTTGGGCCTAAGGTCTGCATGGGAGTGGTGCGTTATAAATTTTTTCAGAGGAAACAAAACAAAGATGAATCTGTGGATGACTACGTTGATGAATTAAAAAGACTTGCTTTTGACTGTAAGTTTGGTGGTTTGCATGATGATTTACTAAGGGACCAGATAGTTATGCATTGTAACAATTCTGCAATACAAGAACGCTTATGGGTAAATGGTGACTCGCCTTTGGAGGATATTCTCTCTATTATAAGGAAGGCAGAAATGTCTGGAAAATGTGCGACACAGCTTAAAGACTCTAACAAGTATACGGGGGCAGTACTTAAAGTTCAGAGTGGCAATCGAGTACAACAACAACATAACTTGAACAAGTTTTCCAATCAAATGCAAAAGACTGTGTGGAAAGACAGAGAACCTGAGGACATGCGATGTTATCGCTGTGGAAGTAAAGAACATTTGGCATTTAGCTGAAATTATCCAGCTGCAAAGAAGAGATGCAGTATTTGTGGTTTGATTGGCCATTTTAGCAAAATGTGCAGGAGAAGGAAGAGTAATGTTAAATATGTATATGATGATGATGATTCCAATAATTCTGACACAGAGAAAGACGGTTATGAATGGGAGTGTGTCAAAAGTATCCAGGGTAATTTCGTAATTAACATCACTGATGCTACAGTGAAAGACAAACCTATTTGCGATATATCCATTGAGGGTGTTCTAGTTAAGGTGTTTGCTGATTCATGATCACCTTATACTATAATTGATAAAGCAGTATGGAGAGAAAAATTTGCCAAAAAAACAGTTAATACCCGCTGATATTAGTCCTTTGAGTTTCATGGGTGAGAGGATCAACATGTTAGGATTCCGATGGTTGACATTTTTATTTAAAGTGAGATCTGCTAGAAGGAAACTATATGTAGCTGATTTTGGTCCTTCTGTTTTAGGTTGGATGGACCAAAAGAGTTTGAATATCATTTTAGACCCCAATAGTGAAGAAAAAGTACTAGTTGTGGATGACTCCAGCAGACTGCAAGATGATATCAGTATGTCATTTCCTATGGTGTTTAGCAAGAATTTGGGGTCACTCAAAGGTTTTGAGCACACCATTGTGCTTAAGACAGATGTTGTACCTAAAATTCACAAGGTAAGGCCTATTCCCATACTCATAAGGAATGAGGTAGCAAAAGAATTGGAAGGTTTGTTGGAAAAGGATATAATTGAGGAAATAGAAAGCTCTGAGTGGATTTCTCCGGTGGTGGTGGCACGCAAGGGGAATGGCAAAATGAGTCTATGCATTGATCTGCGCCACCTTAAAAATAACATGGTTATAGATAGGTTTCCGCTGCCTAAAATCAATGAGATGGTGTCCTCGCTTGAAGGTGGCAGTTGGTTTTCCACCCTTGATTTATCAACGGCTTACCATCAAGTGATGTTATCACCGGAGTCGAGGAACTTGACCGCTTTTATAACACCCTACGGTTGTTATCAATTTAAGCACGTCTTTCGGCCTCGTATCAGCGGCTGCTGTTTTTCAGCGCCTAATGTACAAGTTGCTGGGGAAAATGAGTGGTATCAAATTTTTTCAGGACGATATATTGATTGCTGCCAAAAGCAAGGAGAAACACGACTGTAAACTTAAAGAAGTTTTGAGTGTGTTGCAAAATGTAGGATTAAATGTGGAAATCAGCAAGTGCAAATTTGCTCAACGGAGTGTGTCTTATTTAGGACATGTTATTGGTCAGGATGGAGTGAGACCCAAACCATCTTTGGTCAACACTATTGTTGATTCACCGGCTCCTACCAATAAGGAAGAGGTGAAATCATTTTTAGGGATGGCGGACTATTGCCAAAATTAATCAGGAATTTTGCGAGTAAAGTGTTCAATATTCATGCCTTATTGAAAAAGAATAAAAAATTTGAATGGACTGGTGAATGTGATGCGGAAATTAACAGTGTAAAAAATTATTTTCGAAATGTATTTGCTCTACATAGTTTCGATCCTAATTTGGAGTGTATTGTAACTACAGATGCATGTGACAAAGTATTGGGGGCTGTGTTGTCACAGAAAGGAACTGATTTATTTATTTTATTTATTTTTTCAGTTTATAGAGCGCGGCAGCTACCCAAAAAGGGTTTCCCGGCGCTAACGGAGACAAGAGCCACAAACACTGGGTCATAGATTATTGGTTAAACAGCCAGGTTTTAATTGCTTTCCGAAAACGGCCATAGAGGCGAAGGACCTCCCGCCAATCCTCGAAAGTCTGACCTTAGGCACACAGAAAAGTTCTTGGGTGGACGACCGCAGTGTGCGTGTTGGGGAGTATGTCTTGACCAGTGATTTCAGATATCTAGGGGCCGTGCCTGCTTTAATTTTGTAGATATAGCTTAGGGCTTTAAACTTCACACGGCTCTCCACTCTGAACCAATGAAGGTCCCTAAGAAGCCCTGCAATAGGTTTGTATCTTTTGCAGCCGCAGAGTAGTCGCGCCGCGGCGTTCTGAACCATTTGGAGGCACCTGGTGACTGCCTTGGTGGCCCCCTGGTAGAGTACATTGCCGTAATCCAACCGGGAGGTCACCAAGGCATTAACCACAGACCTCTGGGTGTCAACAGGCAGCATCCACAATATCTTCCTCAGCCAGCGCAGGATGGCAAAACAAGTGGCCGCCACTTTCTTCGCTTGTGTCTGCATTGTAAGCCCCTGATGGTCGTGAGAGGATAATTTTGTTTGCTTCCAGGTCTTTGTCTCCAGCAGAAAGTAAATACCCTATAATCGAAAGTGAAGCCTTAGCTTGCGCTTGGGCTTTATTTTTTTTTGTGTATTTGTGTGGGGGAAGCCAGTTTTGAATCACACTGATCATCTTCCTTTAGTCAAAATTCTCACTTCTGAGGGTAGTGTTATGGCTTCTGCTAGACTGGCAAGAATTTCCATGCGGATGAAGGAGTTTGTTTATAGCTTAATGTATGTGCCGGGGAGAGAAAATGCTATCGCTGATTGTCTTTCCAGATTGTCTTTTCCTATGGAAGAATGCTCGGATGACCCTTGGGGTGAATTCAACATCGCATTTGTGCATGATGCTGGTGTACCAGCCATTGATAAAGATGAATGGATGAAGGAGCAAAATAAGGATTCGGGATTACAACAGGTCTTAGAGTGTTTATCCAAAGGTTGGCCCAAGAAGGAAAATGTTACAGACAGTTTGAGACCTTTTTGGGAAATAAGAACGGATTTATCTATTGTTAAATATTTGATCGTGATAGGTGACAGAGTCATTCCTCCGCTGGAATTGAGGAACAAGATTTTACTTTTATGCCACGAAGGTCATTTTGGTATTGTGAGAACTAAAGTCATCGTTAAAAGTATATTTTGGTGGCCGGGTGTTGACAAAGCCGTAGAAAGACTTGAGAGATTGTGGATTTTGTACTTCTGCGGATTAATCTTTGAGAACTATGAAGCCACCAATGACTGAAGGTCTCATACCTAAACTACCATGGGAAACTATTGCAGTGGATATTTTTGGTTGGTTGGTCAGTTTAAAGAATATGGGTTGGCTGCTATTGATTTATTTTCTCAGTGGCCAACTGTGAAAATTGTTGGAAGTATTGATACAGATGTTTTAAAATTTCTGAACAAAATGTTTGTTTTGGAAGGATTGCCGGCAAGCATTTTAAGTGACAATGGAGTGCAGTTTACATCCAAAAAAGCAAAATAATATTTTGACAGAGTATGAATTAAGCATAAGACTACTGCCTTGTATAATCCCAGTGGGAATGACACCGTTGAGTGCTTTAATCATGTAATTAAAGGTGTTATTCAAGCTGCTATGAACACAAGACATGATTGGAAACTTGAGATGCAGAAAGCTGTTTGGGCTTACAGGATCACCACACATGATTCTACTGGATTGTCCCCTTTTGTTATCATGAGAGGTAGGAGACCAAGGTGTAAATGTTCTCCTGCTTGGCTTTGTGATGGCACAATTCAACAGTGGTCTGCTACAGAAGTTAGGGATAAACTCATTCAAGTTCAAGAGTAAATCTTATTATGATAAAACCCATGATGTGAAGGAAGTTAGAATCAATGTAAAGTTGCTAAAGGTGAGAATCAATTTGGTCCCCCACAAGAAGTGGTAGAGCTTTTATGCAATGCTGTACGTTTGGATGATGGAAGAGTGTGAAATTTAAAAAGCATCACTTTGTGTTCAAGGAAAATTTCTGATGTTTTACTTGAAGGTTTGAAGTGTTCTGATGACATTAAGGACACTGAATGGATGGAAGATTTTATTGACCCAGGAATTATGCGCTCTACGGCTCTTCCTGTTGTCAATTTGGAAAGGGAGGTGGTGGAGAGTGCCTTAAAAAAATGTTCCTGGTGGAAAGAATGATTTTGTTGTTCAGGATCTTCCTAGTTCCAAGGATGTTGTAGATGAGATAACATCTGGTACTAGTGACACTACCGTGGAAGGAGTGACATTTGGAACTAGTGACACTGTTTTTGACTCCACAGATGCCACTAAATCAGCTGTGATTACAGATGATTCATCTGTTTGTGGTACTAGAAGAAGAGTGCTTCCTGGATGGCTCAAAGAGTTTGTCATGTGGTTATAAAGTATTTGATCATTTGGGGGGTATTATTTATTGTGATTTCTTTTTCCTTTCTTGTCAAGAAAAAGGGGGGATGTGTTATGTTCTTATATTTTACTTTGTATCTTTAATGCTATGTGAAGTGTCATTATTCTAAGGGCGAAACATGGAATGCTTGTTGCATTCTCTGTGCTCCTTCCAGCCGGGAGTCAGTTGCTGTCTTGCTCCGTGGACTGAAGCTGTGCTCCCTGGCTCTCTCCTGGTTTATCATTAAACTCATCTTAACGACTTCCTGTGCAGTTATCCATCATTACAAAGGCACATTCACTGCGCCAAATTGACTGCAGATGTGGTGTGAAACTAGTCCATTGTTGTTATCCATTTGTCATGGATGAAGCGACTGAGTCAATCTCCGAATACTAAGTAAGATACATTTACAGTTTTCAATGGTTACTTTTATTTGAATGTTTTATTAAATGGGTTAACTACAGCTGAGTTAAAAAAGACGGTGGCAAACGATAATGATAATTGGAAATGTTTACATGAGGTGCGCAGAAAGGCAGAGCATGTTAGCCCCAGATCAGCTCGAAAGCAAACAAACCTATTTGTCCTTCATGAACCCTAGGCTTTTTAAGACCTCAACAAACGCGGTGTGCCCATGATCTACAAGCTCTTCAGAAGCACCAGTTATCTAGAAAGCGTGCCCCCTACCTGTATGCAGAAGGTAAGGCAAGAGACTAATTGTTACTCCGCATTTTTTAATTGTTGATATTTTAATTATGATTTGTATCATGAACATTTCAACCAGAGACGCCATGCGGAAAGACACGAAGTCCTGACCGTGGTGAGCTTAATTGAGAATCAAGTGTGGACACGAGACTGTAGTTACAACATCACAGTGCAGATGTGCTGAAAGCACAGTTGGTGTGGGAACTACAGGGTAAGATGTCCTAGCTAGCGCAAATGAAAGTCACAGTCCCATTAGTGAGGTGAAGGCAGGGTACCTTACTATTCAGCAGCCAACCAAGAACAGCATATGACAAGAAAACTAATTACTCGAGTGTCCAGGATTGAAACTATTAATCCCATCGGTGATAAACAACCAGTAACAGTCTAGAATGGTCCATGAAGCCTTCAATTCAAATTATGCTTCAAGGGCCAAAGGAGGCAGCACAAACATATAGGCTGGAAATGACTCTGGACTCAACTGGCAAAAGAAACGCCTACAGTTTGAACTATTGGCTTTTCTCTTTGAGAAATACAGGCAGCCAGCTCAAAGGAACTCCCCTGAAACCAGCAACTGTCAGCAAGATCGGATACTTTTATGTCAAATTGTAATTGTAGTGCTCCTGGAAGATGTAATAGGATCAACAATCTCTTGGCTTCTTCAACTGAGAATAGTATCTGTAACATCAATGTGGGCAGTTTCAGTATCTTGACACGGTCAAAAGTCTGAATATTGTGTATCGAGATTTTCAAAAGGGCCAAGTTGAGTCTGAATCAAGGTGTCTACCAGTTTCTGGAGAAGCTTGCCGATCTTTTACACCAACAATAAACCTATATTTGCTGGACTCCGAGGGGTCTTATGGAAGTTGTTTTGTAACAGGGAATGGAATGCCTTATAGGGCATCTTTAGTGAGACTGTTTAATCATGGTGACCATGAAAGGGGCAAGGAGATTGGGGTCCTAGGGAGCAAACACTCCAGCGCTGGACCGTACTATATATGATATATATGAGATACAAGGTGTGACAATTCTTTATATTTTACTGAAATGCTCTGTCTTTGCATTTATCAAACTGGATCAGTTCTGTAATATCCATTCTTGACTTGTGATGGAACCCTTTGAATATCACGTATTTCATAAAGTATAGGCAAATTATCCTTGCAAGTCCCCTAGGTGTTCACAACATAGGTGTGAAATTCACATCCAGCTGGTAGAATTCATAAAGACTTTGCTGCTGGAAGCATGGGCTTCATTAAGATCTATGCAACCTGAGAGATAGCTTTGCTGTCTAAAAGGCAAATTTGTATATATTTTCTGTTTCAAAGCTGTATCCTGCAAGTGGATCCTTTGATATCCGTGATACCCCTCCAACATACTCCGAGATCTCCTCTTGCCCCTTCAGCCACCCCTCGAGGTGGGAACGCGTGATTGACGCTATGCAGACCACTGCTGCAACTTATGCCAACGACTGCCCAAATATTGTATTGTATTGTATTGTAATTGCATTTATATAGTGCTTACTACCCCTGGCGAGGTGCTTTTTTGGCGAGTAGCATGCTACTCCGGGACCCATAGAGGATTAGTGTTGAATTAGTATAGTGAAACATGCACGTACATTTTAAGTGGTGGATAGGTTAGTCAGTTATTTGGATTTGGAATGATAGCAGAAGGATAGAGGAGGAAAAAAGGTTTGTACTTATATAGCGCTTGTTACCCCTGATGGGGTGTTGAAGCACGCTCTTCAGGAAGCCCATAACTGATTAGTGGTTAATTAATATGGACCACAGACTCAAAATCATCTGATTGTATTACGAAAATTCAAATTAAAATAAATACAAATTGGTAGATAGTAGCAATGCTAGACCTTCTGCAGATATAGAATAACATCTAGAACACATAAATTCTGCCCTACAGTCAGGGCTTTAAGTGGGCCGGGTCATGCCGGTGCTGAGATGGGTCCCCAGCGGGCTCTCCATTTCTGCCCTCAGAGTGAAAAAAAAAATCTTAGCTCTGCAGCGGTGCCACCCTTTACTGCCTTTGAGGTAACTTCAAAGAGACTCGTTAAAATTATTTCACAGTCATTTCAGAACTGAAGCATTTTCGATATTATATACAACAAAGCCAAAGTTGTTGCCTATTTATCTTATGCAACAAACAACCATTGGTAGTTTCCCAGTCCTTTATTCCCCTTCCTCACCTTCTCTACCCCCTCGCCCTTCTTCGCATCTATGCTCTTGAAATGTTTTTCTAGCAACTGATGTTACCCGACTCTAAGGTACTGTTTAATTTTGTGGAACCTTATGCAATGCGCTCTGATACCTTCAGGTCTAGCCAGTGCTAAATCGAGCATTTTGTCCGACGCCCGGTGTGAGTTGCTCTTTTCAGCTAATTGAGGAGATCGGCCTTGGTTTTTCCCCTGACCGTCACCTGCCCAGCCGGATACTGGATACCGTTTCTCCCCCTTCTCCCTGTCTCGCCCTCCCCCCTTCTCCCTGTCTCACCCCCCCTCCCTGTCTCACCCTCCCCCCCTGCGTATCTCTGCCGTTCTGCCTTTCCATGTCTCCTTTCTTTCCATTTTTCTGACCGATGCCCATTGGAGCTTCCAAGAGAGCTATAGATGAGACTGGCCTTGGATTATCTCCCTGGCCTTCACCTACCCACTCGGTCTTTGGGCTGACTTTCCCTTATCTCTTTTCCGTCTTCCCCCTCATCCGCTCCCTTCTCACTCCACCTCTCCCCACTCCCTCTCTATTTGGCTCGCAACCTGCTATGGCTCCTTCCTCCCCTCCTTTCCTATCAATTCTCAACCGCGTTTTGTTTACTGTACCTTACTACGCTATTGTAACGGATGTAATTTGTAACGCAATGTTCCTCTGCTATAGCGCTCTGATACCTACGGGTCTAGCCAGCGCTTTATAATCCTTTTTGATGTACCTTCTAATATAATGTTCCCCTGGTTATGCGCTCTGATACCTCCGGGTCTAGACCTTCCCAAATTCAAATAAACTAGAAACATTTTTTTCCTGAACGCTGAGACCTGTGCAACATGGACGATGACCGGTGGAGCTGCTTGACAGCTAATGAGGAGTCTGGCCCTGGTTTTCCCCCTTGATCATCACCTACCCAGCCGGTCATTGAGCATGGTTTCCTCCTCGTCTTCCCGCTTTTACTTCTTCCGCCCCTCCCTCCTACAAATTTTTGAAACATTGTTTAAGTGCACTGTACTTTACTATGCTCTTATCTGATGTAACTTGTAACACAACAATCCTAAATGTAAAGCGCTCTGATACCCTCTTGGGTCAGGTTCGCGCAATATAAAACTTTATAAAATAAAAAAATAGAGTGGATTCCCATGATCCTTAAAAGTAATTATGAAAGCCATTTATTTATTTATTTATTGAAGTTTTGTATAGCGCTAGCTGGACCCGGTGGGTATCAGAGCGCTTCACAGCAAATGGAGAAATGCAACAAAGACAATAAGCATAGAAAACAAGAATCGGACATGATAGGAGGAGAATAGAGACTGTACACCAACATCTAGAGCGTAATAAGAGACGGAGTTCAGGGGCGAATCAGTTAGTTCTGAGTTCCGCAAAAGGATATCTGATTTCTGCTGTTGGGCGATGCGGTTCTCGCTAAGCACCGGAGCATTCAAGGAAGAGGGCTTTGAGTAGCGCTTTGAATAGTGGGAAGGAGGCGGTCGTTCTGATATGTGGGTGGATGGAGTTCAAAATCCTGGGCGCGTTCCCCGCGCCATAAACTCCGAAGTATTCCATATGCTACCACTGAAGTCTGAGATGACTTTAAACCATCCTAGTGCTTTTCTAGCATTTTGCTGGCTATGGTAGTAGCAAAACTAACACATTGGCTAATTCTTGCACCCCTGCCACTGCTCCGATAGCAATTCAATAACATGGTGATTGAAGATGTCGAATGTTATAATATTTTCAGATAATATCTGCTATATAGCCTTCCCCCGACTCGAGATCTGCAACTGATTGCTTTGTAGTCCCCGGCCCTCTCCTGTGTTTAATTCAATCAGTCATAACATTGTTCATCAAGATACTACCATAGCTGGATTGGT
This sequence comes from Lissotriton helveticus, assembly GCF_964261635.1. Classification (NCBI taxonomy): domain Eukaryota; kingdom Metazoa; phylum Chordata; class Amphibia; order Caudata; family Salamandridae; genus Lissotriton; species Lissotriton helveticus. The sequence continues at coordinate 315,049,521 of NC_136069.1, read as the reverse complement.
GCTGTTGCCACTGGTACCAAGAATTGAGTATTTAAAATATGACGCGTGTTGAATTTTAAGATGGGGTCAACTCATGTTATATTCGCAAACTCTTGACCTAATCTCTTGACATTGTCCAGGACCCACTTAACTGGCATTAAGCATCAATCAAGAATGTGTTTAAGAGATCTAAATAAGTCGAAGTCTCTGGTTATTTGTGATGTTGCGGGCCAAAGTGGATATTTCCTCACCCAGACATTTTGAATCTCACTGGAGATTCCAGCACTTAATAAGTTTGTGAAGACCCGCTATTCATCTTGTACTCCACTCAGAAATGTACTTAACTGTGGAAGTTTTATTATCATCCTAGCACGGCATTGGTATATAGAATAAAAAAGCAAGAGATAACGCTCAGTCACTGTCAAGTCATCCCACACAAAGGTGTGCTGCAAAGAGACAGTTCCTTTATAATGAGCACTCAACATAGAAGAAATATCCGAAATATCCAATCACAGAAGGGTCACTGTTCAAGCACTTGTTGGGTCTAGATTAGACTACGCAAACGCCCTATATCTAGGACTTCCTAAATACCTTGTGAGGCGACTTCAAGTAGTCCAAAATTCAGCTGCCCGTGCCATCTATGGGCTTCCTAGACACGTAAGTGCCTCTGATCTGCTTAAAGAGCTGCACTGGCTTCCTATAGCCAAGAGAGTTCTGTTTAAGAGTTTGACGTTGACCTTTAAAGCCCTCCATGATATTGGCCCCAGCTACATCAGGAAACGTCTGGTCCTTTACAAACCCAATAGAGCTCTACGGTCCGCCTCCTTGTCTAAAATGGTAGTTCCGACCATTAAACACGTTAGACAGGGCGGCCGATCCTTTCATCACTTGGCTCCTCGTGCTTGGAACGAGCTTCCTCTTTCCCTTAGACAGATTTCCAGCCTTCTGTCTTTCAGAAAGGCCTTAAAAACTTGGCTCTTTACCAGATAGGCTTGCCGCATTCCCTTACTGTTGTGTTGTGTTGTCGCCCTTGAAGGTTTTCTTCGCCAAAGCGCCGGGACACTCCTTTTGGAGTAGCTGTTGCGCTATAGAAGAACCAAAATAACATAACATAACATAATTGGTTTCACAATCGGTTAACCCAGTATAAGGTATTTTCCCACAGTTCTTGTTTGAAGAGATTTAATCAGTGAGCCTCAGCTTGAGCACCTGCATGAGATTCAGTAGATTAGATTAGCAGTTTATAGAGCGCCTGGTTACTCCAACGGAGTGTCCCTGTGCTATAAATTGTTCCTCCTTTTTAGAAGTGTGAACCCTCAACTACTGACTAAACACCAATCAGCCTGTGATGCTCTGATAAACCAAGTTTTTAGATTCTTGCAGAACAGCACTAATGAAGACTGCATCCTAAGGTCTAGTGGCAGTTGGTTTCATAATTTTGATACGAGAAACCGGGACGAGCTCCCTCCCAACCGGGCTCTCTGTATTTTAGGAATGGTCAGCCTGGCAGTACCCGCAGACCTGAGGTTCCTCTTCGGTCTATACGGGGCAATTAAAGGGGCTAGATAGCTGGGGCCTTTCACATTAACAATTCTGTGGCAAAAACAGAGAGCTTTAAAACTCACTCTGTCTTGAACAGGAAGCTAGTGCAGTTCTGCAAGGGCAGCCCCCATAGGGGCTCACCTGGGGATGTTAAGAAGTAGCTGCTCTGCTGCATTCTAGACTCTCTGCAGCATTCTCATTTTGCCTTTGGTGACCCTAAATAGAGAACGTTGCAGTAGTCCAGGTGGGAAAGGATCACTGCCTGGATATTGATTTTCTTAGCTGCTGGAGGTAGCAAATCTAAAACTTTTCATAACATTCTTAGTAGTCCAAAGCACATGCCACCCACACTAGATATCTGTCCCTCAAATGAGTGTGTTGTAAAACCACACCTTCAAGATTTTGATCTTAGATTTGGGGACCGGAATTGAACCTAATTCTGGCGGCCACCAGATGTGTGCCCATATCGATTTTGCCTGCATTTAGTTACAGACAGTTAAATTTCATCCAGTTGGCCAAATTAACTAGACAATCTGTTCCAAGGTGATTATCAGCTGAGTATTATCAGCATTGGAGACTAGTTTTACCCCATGCTTACCAATACCTCAGCTATAGGGCGCATGTTGACATTGAACCGAGTCTGTCTCAGGGCAGAGCCCTGCGGAAGTATGTCCTTCTCAGTAAGAGTTGGAATTTAAACAGCCCCACATGCGAGAGTTCACCCTTGGGGAGAAGAATTTATACGTTCTGCTGCCTTCAGGGAAAGTGGCATTTATTTTCTCGATTTTTATTTGTCAGCAAGAAAACTAGCTACTTGGTTACAGTATTCTATGAAAAAGGCATTGATGCTGTAACCCGCTCGAGGGGGCTTAAAATGCAAAAAGATTCTTTCTGGGTATTTTTTGCTGATTTAATCCTAAACGCATAGTATTCCCTACGATCTCTCACTAATCGTTTTGATATTATTTTGGGCGTCTAGGTATTTTATTTTATCTTCAGATACGTAGGTCTTCCTCCATATACGTTTAAGCCATCTACAACCTTTTGTAAGAGTTGGTAATTCTTCTGAAAACCAATCTGCTGAAGGATTATGGAGAGCATTGTTACAGGGTTTCAAAGGCGCTAAGGAGTCCACTACTTATGTAATTCAAGAAATCGTTTGTTTGCTGGCTATCTGCGGACAGATATCCAGCATCAGCGAGCTAGTTGTCAATTCGGCTGTAAAAACCTGGGGTGTTAGCTGCGAATATTTACGGGACATTCCAGACCAATATGCTGTTTCATCGGAACTCCATCTTTCAGAACTTCCCGGTTCTGAAAAGGAAGAATAAAGTGGTCCTACCACCCTACCGGAGCCAGTAGTAAGGCAATTATTTGAGTACTATTGGAAAAGACATTATCCAGACTATGTCCCCTAATGTGTTTAGGGGCGTGTACTAATTATGAAATTCCTAACGCTTCTAAAACTGTTCTTAATCCTGAAACTTCTTGACTAAGCTTATCATCAAAATGAAGATTCAAGTCCCCTAAGACTACAAACTTCGCATGCTGGATGGCATAAGGGGGTAGTACTCCACTAGAGCATTAATAAATGATCTGGCCTTGCCTGGTGGTCTATAAATTAAGAAACCTGTCATCAACCAATTACTGTTAGACGATATAGAGAAGAAGGCCACTTCACGCCCAGAGATCACTATTTCCATACCTTTAACTTGGAGAACTTTCTTAAAAAATAACTGCTAAATCCCCACCTCTCTGTATCGCTCTATCCACTCTTAGAATGGCGTAACCCTCAGGTATCGCATCCTGCAAATTAGGTGCTGACTGTCCATGAAACCAGGTTTCCACCAGGAACAAAGCTGGTTCCTGGTTAGTTTGTCTATCCTAAATGTATCACTTGTGCTTACTTAGAGACCTACAGTTTAGTAGCAAGCATACTAGATTGCTGGTTCTAGGCCCAATGTCCGTTTTGCTCCTATCTCCCTTTGATGAAATGGAGAAATGGCACTTACTGCATCCTTTAACCTCCGCATCGACATTGATCGAATGGAGACACTCCTTGGCCACTTATGTTCTACAGGATGTAATCTCTGATGGCAAGCAGTATAGCAGAACCTTAATTGGAGGGGCAGGGGGCCTAGCCCCTGGCGCCGTCCAGGCACGGACAGGCACACACGGGCTTGCCCTTGGCGTGCCAGCAGTGTGGCTGCACAGCTGCCATGATTTTGCAGCCTGCCTTGAAGGCGTTACTAGGCTCCAAACTACATGTCAAGTCAAGTCAAAAGGCTTTATTTCGATATAAGCATATCATAAAAGCTTCACATTAAAAAGACAGTTTTGGGATAAAAACATGAAATAATCTACATGGCTCGAGAGGCCGCAGCTGCCAGCCCCGTTCCACACCCTCGGATGAAGAACACGGCAGGTAGGCAGGGTATGCACAGGATAGTCGGGTTAATGCGTCAAATCTGCAAGTTCTTCTCCTCTACATATATATTGTAAAGATGAGTAATCCAGATTGAAGTAAAGTGATCTTTATTGCAGAACAAGCAGGTAGATCTCACATCTCCTACATCGCTCCCTCAACTGCCCTTCTACCCACATCATTCTGGAATCCTACTGTAGAGCATCATCCAGTTACCATGGAGCAAGATGTATGCACTGCAGTCGGGATACCACATCTCCTCTCTTTATAATTGACAATTGACATTAAGAATAACTCAAGTAAATAATATGTAAAAAAAATGTAAGAATACAATGCACACATAAAGAAAATGAGAACAACCCATTCCCTCTTCCAATAAAATATGTATGAATAGAACATAAAGGATTTACATTACATAACTCCTAAATCGAGCTGGGACTTTCACAGATCTACCAGCGCGTGTGGTCTTCACATTACTGCACGTAGCTTGGTCTAAAGATGCAGAAGCGCTAGTTAGAGCATCATTATTGCTTGAATCGGATACTTTCTCACAATTCATGACATCATCCCATATCCAATCCATAGAAGGTGGTTTACCATTCATACGACTTGTGACAGAAAAAATTCCCTTTACATTTTGCAATTCTACTATGATGCCAAACCTTGTTGTCACTCAACTTGGCGGATTTGGAGTATAACTCCATCACTTATAAAGGGGAAGAAAATTTGCTTTCACCTTTCCTCACCTTGGAGCCAAGTTTGATCTTAACCCAATCACCAACCTGTAGTTTGGCTTCTTTAGTAGAATGTTTCTTCTTAAAATAATTTATATAAGACTCATGGATCTTGCGTAACCTGGCTCGAACTAAGGCTGGAGACCATTTCCCACATATTTTTTTCTTATTCCAAGCAACATTGTCCTTTGTAAAGGGTTCTCTTCCCCTAAGAATTCTGAAAGGGCTATAACTAGTACATGTGGGAGTAATTCTATATGCCCAGATGGTGCTATATAATTCTTTCTCCTAATTTTTTCCAGCACTGATGGATGCTTGTACACTTCCCATGATAACTCTGTTCAATCTTTCAACAATTCCATTTCCTGCTGGGTGGTAAACTGGAGTTTTTTTTCCAATAATACCATTTCTTCCTAAAAATTGAAGAAAATGATCAGATAAGAATTGAGGACCATTCTCACTTAGAATGTATCTAGGAATACCTTCATGCAAGAATAATTTTTCTAAAAACATAACTTCTTTCGAGTCACACTTTTCAGTCATCTCGATCTCCGGCCATTTGGAGTAGTTGTCGATAACAACCAGGATATATTTAACATAACCTTGACTATCCTCAATAGGACCAAGCCAGTCTATGCTTAAATCCTCCCAAGGATATTCAGGAATTTGTCTCACACCCTCACACCAAGGAAAGGTTTGAAAACACGTTGAGTTTTTTCTGAATTAGCACAAATGGAACATTGTTGGACAAATCTTTCAACATCTTTATCCAACCCAGGCCACCAAAAGGACAATTTAATTCTAGATTTGAGTTTAACCATTCCTAAATGGCCTTCATGATTGATTGATAAGAATTTAATGCATAAATATGAAGGTACAATCACCCTTTCACCTCTGCACAAATGGTTGCAATCGTCAATACTCAGCTCATCCTTGATTTCCCAAAATGGTTTCAAATCTTCATGCAAGCTAAATTTGTTGGCCCAACCACTGACAACATGTCTGGAAACCATGTTTAAAATGTTGTCCATCTTGAATTCATCACCCCATTCTTTTTTTGAAATGGCATTTACCTTGTGATCACTAACATCATTGACAATAGCAACATCGTAATCACCACACATGTTATATGAATTGTCTTGAAAGGGTAAAGGAGATCTGCTGAGATAATCTGCGATCTGGTTCCTCTTACCTGGCAGATACTCAACATCGTAAGAATACCCCAATAATTTAAGGCTCATTCTAACCAATCTAGGCGTGGCTTTTAACATGCTATCTGATGTGAGTACTTTAAGTAGCGGTTTATGGTCAGTACGCAAAGTAAATCTGGTGCCCCAAATGAACTGCCTGAATTTTTCATTGGCCCAGACTGTGGCTAACATCTCTTTCTCTATTACGGAATATTTTCCTTCAGGAGAAGTCAAAGAACGAGATGCAAACCCAATTGTTACTTCCAAACCATTCCCACCAACTTGAGATAAAACTGCACCCAAACCTTTCCCACTGGCATTGGTAGTGATAATGCTGTGAGCTGTGCAATCAAAAGCCTGTAAGGGAAGAGCAGACACAAGTTCAATCTTTCTTATCAAAATCATTTTGCAAGTCATCATTCCAGTGAAATTCCTGTTTGACTTTAAGGAGTTGTCTCAATTTAAATGTTTTACTGGCAAAGTTTTTCACGAATTTTGAATAGAACTCTGCCATACCCAGAAAGGATCTTAAATCCTCGTTAGATTTTGGGATGGGAGTGTTTTCAATAGCTCAGATGAACTTTTTCTTAGGAGAAATACCACACCCGCTCAGATGAGTTGTAATCCTTGGAGAGTAATTATATTAAATGAAGATAGTGAGTCCAGAGTGACATTTATTTTCTTCACAATTTCAATATCAAAGGAACTTGCATGGGTTCACCATATTCTCTGCTTGTTGATCCCAAAAATCGTCGCCAAAATCTAAAGATGAGTTATCAAGATTGAAGTAAAGTCATCTTTATTGCAGAACAAGCAGGTACATCTCACATCTCCTACATCTCTCCCTCAACTGCCCTTCTACTCACATCATTCTGGAATCCTACTGTAGAGCATCATCCAGTTACCATAGAGCTAAATGCATGCACTGCAGTCAGGATACCACATATATGTAGAGATCACATTTGTTCCCAACAGCGGGAGATACCTACACATTTTGAGATTGGTATTAAATATCTGCTGGGCCTGCTTACAGTTAATACTCTCTAATTGGCCCGATATATCATTCGATCTGGCATTTATAGGTGGGGTTGCCATAAATGTCTGTGAAAGATCATTGCAAAGTGCTGCATCTTTGAGTCAATTATTGGTTTGGCGTTTCGGGCCTCTTGTCCAGGCCCGAGCAATCCGACATTTTCCCAGGCCAGGAAAAGGGCTGTTGGTCTTCTGATAGTCCTGCGATATGTCGCAGACAGGCTCAATAGTGTGACCAGCAGTCTACACTCTAGTGGGAAAAAGGTAATGTCCACAAGAGCGTGCAGCTTCCCCCCAGAATCTATTAACGTGTGGACATAGCCTCCGCCAGGTGGAAGTCTGGTGAGTCTGCTGAGCACCTGGGACAGCCAGACGAATTGGTGGGATCAATTCTTTTGTTGCCTGGCTGGGGTGCAGTACAGTCTATTTCGGAAACTGAAATGTTTAAACTCATGTCGCTAGTTTGCAGACACTAACTTGATATGCTAACAGCAAAATGTCCAAATAGCGAAGAGCACTCAGATATGCACTTCTCTTTGTTATTTTCTCAGTATGAGATGCACCCAGTCCAATGGGCCTCGTTGTCTACTTCTGGGGATGTTAAAAATTGCATTCTGTTTGTTTGTTTTTTTACTCAAAGCTTATTGCCTTTCATCAATATACAACATAAAGTGTATCACTCTTTTATTCGGACATAGCATCATACAGAATAAGACAATGTATTACAGTTTCAGTTTGAGTTTGTAGCATTAACTGTCATTGACTTACAAAGCAATATGCTATATAAACATCTTCACCTACCCACCCCTCCTGTTCACTAACTGGTCTGTGTCACCTGTTGAGAAATCTGTAATTGGGGTGGGGCTGTGTGCAAGAATTCATGAGTCATTATGTACATACCATAGGAGGTGCAAAGTGTGGTACTAATGTTGCTACAAAGAGTGTAGTGGTGGGGGCTGGGCACTGTCTCCATGGAAACTGGGTTGAAGGTGTATTATTACGATACCACAAACTGTGCACAGTGGGAGATCTCCAACGAGGAAACCACCCAGTTGTCTATTTGGGCAGTTCTGGTTCATCCCTGTCCCTTGGCCTCCTCATCCTGCGCTCTAAATCCTTCTAGTATTGCGTAACCACTCAAGCGATTAGTTTTATTTAGGCAGGTCTCTATATTCCTCATTTGTAATGCCCAGCTTTCATCCAGAACCCAAGTGCACTACCTTCTCCCGCAATTTATCTACCCTTGGAGGCTGCTGAAACTTCCAGCGCCTGGTTATCCGCTTTTTTGCTAACAAGTGTGCAAAACCAGTAATCAAGCATTTGGGCTGTGGATAAAGCACTAAGATACAGTGTTCTGGTGTATTTCAGTGGTTTAGGCCAGTCAATTCTGATACTACTGCAGATATACCCTCCCAGTAATTGGATGTGGCGGGGGAGACATGTCCATAACATGTTGCTTAGGTCGGCATCTAGAGTATGACACAGAAGGCACAGCGAGGACGCAGTGGGGAACATTTTGTTGATTCTCTGTGAAGTTAAATATGCTCTGTGTAGTATGGAAAACTTGATGAATTTAAATCTAGAGTTCCGTGAGATTTTATTAGGATATTCCAATAATTAGGTCCACTCTTTATCCGATATTTCCTGGGCTATGCCATCTTCGCATATAGTTTTTGCAGAAGTGAGTGGTATCATGAGATGCTCCTGAAGTCCCCGATAGAGCCATCATATTGCGGTCTACCGTGTTCCATGGTATTTAGTGCTTGCAGTGGCTCATGCATTGCTGGTTCTGTCCCATCTGGTGCCCAGTGCCCACAAGCATAGCAGCGGATGCTAGCTTGTGTTAAAAAGGGCGATTCTGGTAACCTGTGAGTGTGCATGATATCGGTATGCGACATTAGTGTGCATTCACTTTTAAACGGTCATTCTTACCTTTTGTATACTCGCATTCCCTGCACTTGATTGCCCTCGTGGTCCCGGTCCGCCCCGGCTTGTGCCGTTTGTTGCGGAGGACCAGTCCGAGGTGCGCACTTCCTGGAGGCTGACACCACTTCCGCCCTGCGCTAGTCCTTGCAGGTGAGCGGTCTAGTGGTGCCGAGCCCGCTCCAATATTTAAATCGGCGCCTATGCTCCCAGCCCCAGTAACGATTTCAGTGTACAGGTGGCGGTGTGTGTGTGGGATGCTGTATTGACATATTATTTTAAGCTGTACCTTGCTGATTTTAAAAGCATCTATGTTGAAATTGTAACTTTGCCTATTTTGCACATCCACTCTTAAGTCCGCGGCTGATTTTAAAAGCGCGCCGGACTGATCACTTTTAAACGGTCATTCTTACCTTTTGTATACTCGCATTCCCTGCACTTGATTGCCCTCGTGGTCCCGGTCCGCCCCGGCTTGTGCCGTTTGTTGCGGAGGACCAGTCCGAGGTGCGCACTTCCTGGAGGCTGACACCACTTCCGCCCTGCGCTAGTCCTTGCAGGTGAGCGGTCTAGTGGTCCCTCGCCCTTAGTACTTAATGGGGGAATGGAGGAAGCGCAGCGGACGAGCGCAGCGGGAGCGCCGACTTCGCGCCGAAGTCGCGCACAAGTCAAGCCCGTCTGCGCCCGTCCGCGCCAGTACGTGCCCAGGGCCCAGTCCCGATGCTTCCAACGGTGTCACGTATTCCCGTACTGCTTTACTGCGGTTACGGGGCCCCCCATGTACTTCGCACCTTGTGTTTAACTGCCACAATGTCCCTATCTCTTGTTCTTCCTGCAATCTCTCACTGGAATCCTTTCCCTCGCAGATAGACTCTATGTCTTCTACTATTTGGAACCCTGCCTCTCGGTGTAGCTCTCTCCCTTTTATTTTGCCGAATCCCGGTCCCCTGCTGAAATTTATCATTATTAACTGTCGCTCTCTCGCAAAACATAAGAGAGACATCTTCGATCTTCTACAGGCAGTTAGCCCAGCCGCCATGTTTTTAACGGAAACATGGTTAAATGACAGCTCTGGCCCTGACATCGCCATGGCTCTCCCCAATGATTACACCTATGTTGGGCGAAACCGGCCTCTTAAAGAGGGCGGGGGAATTGCCATCATTTTCAGGAGAGAATTCTCCTGTAAATGGGAAGACCTTGAATTCCCTAATTGCGAAGCTGGTCTTTTTAAGCTATCACTTACCCCACACTTCACTCTTACCGGCACGCTGATTTATCGCCCCCCTGGAGCAGCGAGCAACTGGGCTTCCTCCCTCCCGGATCTTGTTGCCCCACTCCTGGCACAATCCAATAACTTTATGGTTATTGGAGATCTCAACATCCATTTTAATTCTGCTTCATGTGCTATTTCCACACGTTTGTTACAGGACCTGGCAGCTTTAGATCTTCATCTCCACAATTCTGACCCCACTCATAAGGCTGGCAACCTTTTGGACCCTATTATTTCTAACCTTTCGACCATCTCATATCAATCTTCATTGCAAGTCCCCTGGTCGGACCATTTTATTGTAAATTTTTCTATTGAAATGGCTTCCCCTAACCCGTCCAGGCCCACTTACCCCCATAAAGACAGCAGGAATTGGAAACGTCTTGATACAGACAAACTTAATCTGTATCTTACTAACTCCATGCCCCCACTGTCTACTCACCTGTCTACCAAGGAGCTACCTTCTGTTAAACGTTGGTTGACTGATGCTTTAGATTCGTGTCTCCCAATGCAAAAGAACAAACTACATATTCTTCATCCACCTGCTCCCTGGTTCACTGACGCCCTCCGCCTAGAAAAATCTCAATGCAAAAAATTGGAACGCATATGGCGCTCCAATTATGATGATGCTCTGAAAGCGGAATATAAGGCCGCTCTTAAAAACTACCACGCGTCATGTGATAGTGCCAGAGCTTCCTTTACGAACTCCACGCTCCTTGCGGCACAGAATAGACCTAAGGCCCTGTTTAAAATCGTGAAGGAGCTGTCAGGTGCATCTACTGTACCCAAGGCCCCTATTCTTGATACCCTCCAGTGTGAAGCTCTGGCCAATTTCTTTGTCGAAAAGATCGAGAAGATCTATGACACCTTTAATTCCTCTCCTGCTGTGCCCACTCATGTTGTTTTACCTGCATGTTCTCCCCCACTTGTCACTTCTGCCTTTCGCACCTCCTCGCCTCCCCAACTTCTTGCTTGGGATCCCATTTCCCCTTTTCTTCTAGAAAAGTATTTACAGGACATAAAATCTGGGTCTCCGCTTGACCCTATGCCCCCTCAAATTTTGAGCTCTCTGGACCCTTCTCTACTTCTTATTATTTTGGAGGTCTTGAATGCCTCCCTTTCTGAAGCTATTGTACCCAACGAATGGAAGCACGCTATGGTGGTCCCACTATTAAAGAAGGCCAACTTAGACCCTAACAACCCATCTAATTTCCGCCCTATTTCGTTACTCTCATGCTTCTCTAAAATCCTGGAGAAACATGTTAACTCTCTGCTTAATTCTCACGTGGAAACCACTAACTTTCTTCATGGTTCTCAATCCGGGTTCAGGGCCGGCTTCTCGACTGAAACCACTCTACTTGGTGTGTCAGAATCCATCAGGCAAAAAGTGGACAACGGGGAGACCGTGGCACTCATTTTGCTTGATTTGAGTGCCGCATTCGACACTGTCTCCCATCCCATCTTGTTGTCCACCCTGAGAGAGGTGGGTGTCGATGGTGCTGCCCTGGCCTGGATCGCTAACTTTCTCTCCAATCGCACGTTTCAAGTCTTCTCCTCTACTTCTGTTTCTTCCACTTTTCCCTCCAATCACGGTGTTCCACAAGGCTCTATTCTCAGTCCTCTCTTTTTTAATTTATATGTGAGACCTCTTGCTTTTCTGGCGGAACAGGCAGGTCTCTCTATTTATTCCTACGCCGATGACACTCAAGTCATCTACTCTCTCTCCACCAACAAGCACCTCCCTTACTCCTCTCTTCAGGCTGGACTCAAACAGATCTCGGCATGGATGTTGGAGCACAAATTAAAACTAAACGGGGAGAAAACAGAACTGCTTCTGTTTGGCTCAGACATCTCGCTCTGGGGCCCACAACATTGGCCGCCGGAGATGGGCCCTCTTCCCACTCCAACTCCTTCTGCCCGTAACCTGGGGGTCCTCCTGGACAACCAACTGTCTTTCAGGCAGCACGTCGTGAAAGTCTCAGCCACCTGTACCACCATCATCAGGTGGCTTAGGAAAATCTCGTGGATGCTGCCTGCTGACACCTTGAAATCTGTAGTCCAGGCTCTTGTCATCTCACGCCTGGACTATGGTAACATCTTACTTCTGGGTGCCTGTAAGGAGGTCACTAAGAAGTACCAGGTAGTACAAAATATGGCTGTTCGCCTTATTTGTAAACTACCCGCCAGATCCTCAGCCTCTTTCCACATGCGTAACCTACATTGGCTGCGGATCGAGAGCAGGGTCAAATTTAAGGCATTATGTTTCATGCATTAAATCATGACCGGAAAAGCTCCTCCCTACTTGTCTATTCTGGTGCAGCAATATCTTCCCCCGCGCACACTTAGGTCTTCCACCCAGAATAAGTTCAGGATTCCACGCATCAAGAGAGCAAAAATGGGAGGTCGCTCATTCTCTCTGCTGGCTCCCTCTCTCTGGAACTCCTTACCCCTCCCTCTGCGTTCTGAAATGTGCTTCCTTACGTTCCGTAAGGGAATCAAGACCTGGCTTTTTAATATGTAAGTTCACTGATTCGACTCCCCCCTCATTTGGCATACTGTTTTTTTACTCCCAGCGCCGGGAAACCCACGGGTAGCTGAGCGCTTAAGAAATGTAATAATAAATAAATAAATAAATCCACAAACCGTGAACTCACCATCATTACTCCTGCCTGTTCCCAAGGACCCAGCCTATGTGCCAAAAGCATGTCTGAAGATATGGGGATACCCCATAATGAGATAGTCGGCACATAGGGCACCCGGGAAGCAGTGTATTTCATAGTTATTCTTCAGTAGACCAGGGCTGTGTGCAACAAAAGTGAGCTTGTATTTGGCACCTGAACATACTAACCTATGGAGCTGACCCCAGCTGACATGGTCCTCTGTGTAACCTATTTTTTTTTTTTTTTAAACCTTTACTGTGCATGAACAAAAGAACAAATACGGGCCCACAACCTTCAGGCCGGCCACAAAAATTTTGGGAGCACAAATGCGAGCAATACAGTTTCCAAGCGGCACCAGGTGGCATCGCAACAATCAAGTAACATTACACTGACTAGAATCATGTCGCCAGAAGCAGGAGCATTGAAGGTTAAGTTTTAAAATTTTCTCCCCAAATATAAAACAGTGAAGAATAGGAATCAAGGAGAACTGAGTCCGTACAATAGCTTCATAACATGAGCAGGCAACATCATCGCATGAAACCACAATGGAAGCTAACACCCCAGGCAGCATGGCGGTACAAAATAAAACAACAAGATCATCAGCTAGCATTTACGCACCATGCACAGCGCCACCCACTCCCTACTAACCCCAATCGCGGACCCAGAACAGAAATAAGTTAAGAAAAGTGCAAAGAAATAGAGAAAAATAAGGCCCATAGAAACTAAATGTAAAAAACTAAATCCCCCCCACCCTACATCATGCAGAGGCTACGGCCTACCCCCCCCCCCCCCCGGCAATGTGTCTGTCGCCCACTTAAGAACCCGAAATATAGATCCAGAAAAGGAGGAAAAGAAAAAGAAATTTTTAACACCCGAGGAGGGCCACATTCAAGTCTCCCGAGCTCCCCGGCCATAAAATACTCTCCACCCTACACGCAATGACCAAATCAAGACCTGCATACACTAAATGGAATAGGGGGAGACATCGCATGGCACAGCAGCACGCATTGAGGAAGCGTCCCATCCCGGGTCCCCACCCGCCCCGCAGTTACAGTACATAGGAATAGGGCCTCCCTAACCCTGGCCAGATCTCAAGCGTCCCCCTGAACATAAATCCGGAAAGGGACCCGCCCCAGATAGAACAAAGGGGTAAGATGGCCGCCCTCGACAAGGAGAAGGTCCCCAAACACAAAATGGACACCTACAGTCACACGCAATGATAGCGATCCAGAAGAGTTCCATCCCCAGTTCTGCCCGCTGTTGCATAGAACAAGGAACTGAGGCCGCACCGTACATGGCAGATACAGTCAAGAAAATTAGTTGCAGCGCCAGCGGAGCCATGAACAAAAATAGAGAACCAGCATCTGGGAACTGTGGCAGGATGGGAAACAGTGTAGCATCGACGGAATAAGCTGACGGCAGTCCGCTAGAGTAATCACTGTCAGAAAGGTGCTCCATTACACAGTCACGTGGCAACAATGTTTCTCTATCAATGTAAAGAGGGGGCCGGCCGGTGCGGCAAGGGGAGCCAGCAGGCGATTCACCCTCCGAACCGAGAGCGGCATCATCCAGCTTCGCGCCGAGTGCGCGAAAACACTCACGCCATTCTGCCCTCAATTCGGCAATCGCGGCAAGCACGGAGGCACGGGTGAAAACAGGCGGGCGATCCAATGTATCCATAATCCGAGGTGTGCCACAGTATTCCACACACTTCTCGATGCCATGTAGGGCGACCCAGTCGGGAGCCGAGATGTAGTCCACCAGTACCATAGAGGGGGCGGCCGCCATGTTGAACGCAATAGTGGGATCACCGATAGCGTAGGCGAGACTTACAGTAGGCAGGGGGAGTGCGATCTCACGGCAGAATCCGGGCTCGCCACTATCGAGCGACAGGCAACAGAGTTGCCCTCGTGCAGGATCAAGCTGGAATAAGCACAAAGGCGAGCCCACGCGGCCAGGTCCGTGTCAACAAAGAAAGGAACAGCGCGGCACCCCTCAGCGTCGCATGAAGAAGGAGCAGCAGTGGAGACCCACAATCGGTCGATGCACACTGTCCACTGGAGGGGCCGGTGCAGGCGCCGTCACAGCCCACAGATTGGCAGGGAATGGCAGTCACACCACTTATCGGTCAACCCTCAGGAGCTCCAGCCGTCTCCGGCGGTGCACAGCGACACGGGGACCGGTCCCAGGGTTCGGCAATGGCCGTCGGGTCGGCACGCCAATATCACCAGCAAGCGGGCAGGTAGGGACACCGGAGAAACACCCCCGGCATCAGCGCGCTTTCTTCGTCCTTCCGCGGCAGCGTTGTAGCAGGATAAGGGACAGGATAGCGTTGCAGGAAACACAGGCTCGGGGAGCCGGGCGACTACTCGTCCGTCTCCGCCGCCATCTTGGCTCCTCCTGTGTAACCTATTTTTAAGAGGTTATGCCCGGCAAGCCAGTAAGATAGCCACTGTAGTTGTCCGGCTATGCAAAAGGCTTTAAAGTCTGGTGGCTGGATGCCGCCCCTGTCCATCGGCAAGTGAAGTTTAGCTAAGTTGATTCTATGGCGCCCATTGCCTCATGTGAGATGAATCAGTAAAGTGTTTAATAACGTGAACACCGAGATTGGTACTATGATCGGCAAATTCACAGAGTGATCCAACAAGCACTACAATATAACCATTTTTGCCAGGTTTGAACGGCCCACCACCGACAGAGAAAGCGTGACCCAAAAACCCACAATGGATTTAAGTGTGCATGAGGTTGCCCTCTAGTACGTCCTGTGCCTCCTGATATATTTGAATCCCTAGATAGTGAAATTTGTGTATGTCTGTTTCCGAACGGAAGTGTGGGTTCCATAGGAGTGGCAGCAAAGAAGAAGACACATGACTTATCTGCATTTAAATGAAGCTTTGACAGCTGCCCAAATGTGGATAGTAATTGGGCCACCCCTTCCTGTCGCCAACGGAGGTCCTTCAAATAAAAATCATATATTCTGTATGTAATGATATGGAATGCACCGTATGGTCTATTGGGATTCCCAGTCCCTGCCCTTTTGTCGAATTTGTTGTGCTATGGACTCAATTGCCAATACAAAGAGGAGTAACGAAAGGGGGCAGCCCTGTTACTTGCCACACGGCACTTGATAGGAGTCTGAGGTGTAAGGCCCAGTTCTGGCTGGGATCATAGGTGCTGTATAAAGCTGTTTCACCAAGCTGATATAGGCAGGGGGTATCCAGTACCGTACTAACGCTGCTACCATAGAGTCCCACCCCAGGGTGTCTAAGACTTGTCAGATATCTAGTGATAGACAACCAGCGTGTAGATAATGTCCACAGGCGGCATATATTATTTTAAACAACTGCCAGATATTCAGAGAACTGTTGCATTGAGGGACAAAACCACATTGTTTGGTATGTAATAGTTGCAGAAGTAATGGGAGCACCCTGCCCTTAAGGACTTTGCTAAGGATTTTGTAATCTGTGATTAATAATGACCAATATCTGTACCCGAATAGCTCCGTGGGTGATTCACCAGGTTGTAACAGAGATATCGCTAGTGCTTCCTTGGTAGGGGGGGAGCGAATACTCATCGAGGGAGACATTGTATAGTGTAGGAGAGTAGGATCTGCTTACCATGGTTACCCCCAATTTTTGCTGGTGTTTCACTGTTTTTCAACTTTAGTCTGGCTGGGGCCCTGCTATCCAGGACCCCAGCCTAACTGCTTCCTCTCTAAATTGATTGCATGTACTTTAGGTACATACCAGATTGGTTACTGGGTTACCCTTGTGAGCCCCTAGTATATGGTACCTTAGGTACTAAAGGCATAGGTACCCCAGAGGCCTACCAGGGGCTGAAGCATTTATTATGCCACCCCTGGGAAGCCTTCCAAAATGGCACCACAGGTTTGCAACTGCATGCACCCCTTACTAAGATATAGGTTACCTATATCTACCTTAAATCACTGACACATATAAACCTAGAAGTCACTCCTACGGCAGGCCTTATCAATCCTGAAGGCAGAGTGCTTGGTTTTGTATGAGAGGGTGCCAATGCATGAGCAGGACCCCTCTGCTGCTTTCGGAATCTATTCTCTGATGCTGTTCTGTGATGTAGCCAGACCATTTACTCTTAAGTGCATTATAACCTCGCGGAAAATGCCAACTTTGGAATGGCTGCATGGAAACATGTTGTGTTTGGTGTCAAACACTTTGGAATCCTAACTCCCCACCAGTTCTGGCGACGGGGGTAGAAATTCTCCCTTCTAGAGGGAGAAGACATGTACACACTAACCTAACCGGTAATAGTTTAAAAGAGCCCCAGCATCACAAAATGAATGCTGCAGCCACAAACACGAGTCTGACCTCCTGCTGTTGGACGAAACTACGGCAGGGGAGGCCTGAACAATAGGTATCCTGTCACCCCAGTCAGGCTTTAGTATATTGGGGATGGGTGGGTGCATTCATAGAATGCTTTTCAGACAGTGCTGGGGGCACACTTGGTGTCCCTGTGCATACCCCAGTTCAAACTGGTTGCAGGTGCACTCAGCCCCTGCTCTGGCGCTAAACTGGACAAAGGGAATGGGTGTAACCACCTCTCTTCCCTGACCCTCCTATAGGTGGGTCCCCAGAGTATGTCCAACCCCCTAACTTAGTATAAGTAGGGGAACCCAGTCCTTAGGACTTCAGATTACACCTGGACGAAACTCTGCAACATATATCCTGAAACTTCGACATTCTATTACGGCTAGAAGACGGAAGAATCTCCCTTTGGGTCAAGGAGTGACCCCCTGTTCAAACAGGCACCAACGAAGCTTCTTGCCGGTCTGCGGCCGCCGGATTTGTGACTCAGGACACGGACTTCCAGACTTCTCAGAGGCCGACATGAGATCCCAGCAAAACTGAGACCCGCAGCCCTCACGAGTGATGTGGAACCGGAACTCCAGGACACCGTGTTCATTTGCTAGTGCATCGACTTCCCAAGCTTTCCCGAAGTTGTTCATTGGGCTACTTGTAGTCCCAGCCCCGAGCACCATGTGCACTGAAGATTGTGGGCCTACACTCCACGAATATTCCGTGGGCCCTCTTCTAGCATTTCCGCCTGAGGCTCCTTCACGATCCCTGGTCCGTCGACTGGTGAGTCCCCACGAAGGTAACTCGTCTGTTTCTTGGGCTTTCCTAGTTGTTCCAGACATACCCTGACTCTCCACCGAGTGGTGAGTCCCTCAGACCTTGCTGGTCTGCACCAAAGCCAATTTTTGCTTTCTGCGTGGGTTGCTGTTGCCAACGCTTGTTGGGTCCCAATCCGGATACGACACTGGAGCACTCGACATCCTTCATGGGACAGCTCAAATCCAGCTCCTGGTCGTCGTCGACACCTCCTGGTCCTCGTGGCTGAAGAGTCAAGCTTCACCTTCTTCATCTGAAAGCCCCCGACATCGGTGTGCATCCACTCATCGCCTTCCTGGTCTCTGGCAAGTGACCCAGACTCTTTCCCCTCTGCTTTCAGGTTCTTCAGATCTCCGATCCACCCTTTGATCCATCCGGACACTTTCGACTTGGTCGCCATCACCACTTTGCAGCAGATTGCTATTGAAAACGACGACAAAACCCGACATCAAAAGACACCTATGCACCCGGCTTCCCTGGGTGAGGTAACTAGAGTACTCCAGTGCTTCCATGGTTATTGACTCTAGAACTGCCTAGTTCTAAAGGGGTTTGCTCCTGGTCCTCTTCCAAGTGTCCTTAACCTTTAAAATTCCGACCGAGACTTTCCTCATAGAAGTTAATGGTGATTCGCGGCTGTGTTTAGACACTGCACGCGTCCCCCGTGGGTCCCCTGTGTCACTACCTTGGGTGGTTCCTGGTTTCTACAGCGGTTCTAAAGGCTCTAGGCCTTGTATCTATGTCAGTCATGGTTCTTATACCACTTTCTAAATATATGGTTTGGTACGCCCCTAGGGCTCAACGTATATTGTGCTAATTTACTGTGTGCTAAATAATTTTACTGTATGTAATTTTGCCTATAGCCTCATAAAGAGAGTAGAGGGATGTGTTTAGAATAAATACATATATTTTATGTATATACCTGGTGTGGTGCTCCTTTCATTTGGTCATTCATGAGATTATAGACTGGTAAAACAAGCTGCTTTACTTTCCTTCAAGACTTAGCCTGAAGGCTCCTTTCCACAGCTACCACTAGGATATCTTTCTATATAGGTGGTCTTTAAACCTACCATCAATAAGGGTCGTTTGGACTGGTGCAAGGTGCCAACTAGAATAGTGGGCAGCATATGCCAAGCCAACTTCTCACTAGTTTCTCTAGTTGTGGAATCAGTATGGTGGCATGCATTGAATAGAATTTCTCTGGAGTCCTGTTGTAGCCCAGCAATTTTATTTCAGGCAACTTCTTTAATGGCTCCACATATCTTGTTTGCCGTAATAGGAGCGCCAAGGGCTTCCTGTTCATTCGCAGGCATCCTGGGTAATGTTGTTTGGTGTAAAAATGCAGCTATAGCTATGGGGTCAAATGCTGTCTTGATCCCCAATTGCGTCACAACTGTCCCCTGGTCTGGTGCATTTATCAATCGAATAAGTGGGGGAGATGGGTCTGTCTGGATTAAGCGCGCTAAAAGTGTGCCCGATTTATCCGCTGCGGTGTGTATTTTCTGAAAATAAGACCTATAGTCTATTACTCGAAGACGTTCAATGTGTGTATTTTTAGCTTCCTGTAATTTAGTTTGCGGCTTCGGCATTCTCGCCTGCTGTAGGGGGCCCAAATTTTTCTACATCTGTGTGAACTCCTGAAGGACCTCCCTCCTACCCCCGATCGCAGTGTTAACTGATGAACCTCCTACCACCACCTTGAAGGCCTCCCACTCCACCATTGGAGAGGCCATCCCAGAGTTGTGTGACAAGTGCATATCAATGGTAGAAGCTAGGGTCTCCATTAACACCACATCCTCTAAAAGATGTGGTTGGGGGCACACATGTGGGTTCAGAAACGGAGCAGCTGCCAGATCGGGCATCACGCAACAGCACCACACATGCTGGTATTTGGATTTCTTGAGTAAAGAAAGGATATGTCTAAGTGGCAAAGACAACGACAATTGCAAGAACTTGTTCATACAAGATACCAATAACGAGCACCATTACTTGGTAATGGCCCAAAGTTATCTTACACCCTGGGCAGGGTTTTTCATGGATGAGGCGCAACGATATAGCGACTGATTCCTGAACATAGAGATGCATTGTTTGATTATCTTCGGGTCGGTATTATAACCGAAATTGAGGACTTGAACCCCAGGAGTTTAGCCCTAAAGAAGTCGCGGTATACTATCCTGAGACTCTCGATGAAATACGTGTTGGCTAAGGCTATGAATGACCGCATAGAATAAAAGCATTACATTGAATCAAAAGACCGAGCATCGGACTGTTATTATTACTATACTGTTACTAATTTGATTTTACACTGCAGGCATGTGCAGGGGACTGTTGTGTTTTTCTGTTTGTGGTTCTTTCGGCACCTATGCAGTTGGGCTAGTATCCTATGTCTTTTGTGCTCAGAACCCATGCCCCAAACGTTCCAAGTTATAATGGTGTAAGCACTCACTACAGTCTGCATTGCTTGTATAAAAAGAATGGCTTAAATCCGACTTCCCCCACACCTCATTTTCCCTTCCTCCGAAATACATCACATGAGTTTGTCAAACCATTGAAAACATTCCCAAAATACTAGTTCAGTGATCTTCGGCCGTTCTAACAAACTGTAGAAGAAACTATAACATTGTAACAATTGTAAACCATGTGCCTTTGCTAATAGGTTGTTCAGTACCAAACCAATGAGGGAATTTGTAGCTACATAATGAGATCATTTTAACAAATGTGAGTCATCCTGACCCGGTGCCCCAAAAGTGCACATAACAGAAGGAACAGTTTCAGCAGAGTGAAAGAAAGACCTATTTATCCTGGCTACATCTGGTAACATAAACAGATAATCATATTATATGTCCCCTCAATGCCGTTAACTTTACCCAGGACATCTCACATGGTTACCGCCATGCCGCAGCCACTCTTTGTAAGTCACAAGGGCACCCAAGGAGGTCGTCCCCGTGTTCTGGAGCCTGTCTGATATACCATAACTGGAGTGTATTGGAGTCAGATTGCCAAGCACTGCTTTGTTGAGGTAAGGCCCGACCAGGGTCCCTTGCTCACTTTGCCACTGGATTCAAGCTAGCCTGGCTGATGAGGGCTGTTAGCTCATCTCCTTGTGTTTACTTTGTTCGCCCTAAGTTGGCAGGCTGTGCACAGGTGTGGGTCCCTTGCTCACTTTACCACTGGATTCAAGCTAGCCTGACTGATGAGGGCTGTTAGCCCGAAACTGGTCCCAGGGTGCTTGTTTCCGGTCCAGGGAAGACATGACATGACATGGCTTGGCAGTTCGGGCTAGACTGTTCCCATGAGCCATAGGGTCAAGTCTGATTTGCATATAGCTGTGTCTGAACTGTGGTGGCGAAGTGAGCTAAAGAACGATGACTGATTCAACCCAGATCTGTGACTGGGGGTGAGTGCCTGAAAATGTCAGCGCTCCATACATGATCTCCTTGTGTTTGCCAGCATACGAGCAGTCAGTGCGTTTTGCCCTTTTAGTCCCCCTTGCCAGCGCCGCCTGTACAGTTAAGGCTCGACGTCGCAGTCCCCTGCCCGTCTGTTCAGTCACTTATTTCAGGGCTGTTATGGAGGCGCTTGCTGCCTTGAGTCACCGGGCTGCATGAGCCCCCTCTGCCAACACCACAATTTCTGCGTCTTAGCCCAGCCTCCCGTGGGCCTTGCCAGTAGGTCTCGGTTTCTGTATGTGCCCCCTCCCACCTTTTGCTATGGCGATGTGTGTGCCAGAAGAGAAGGTCCCATCCCCCAGGCATGTCGGCTCTGTGGCCAGGGCCTGCACACAGCCCTGCAGGCCCGCGCGAGCAGGCCCAGGTCCACCGCAGCTCAATCTAGCAGCAGGAAACATTATGAGTGTTCGGAAGTGGGGCCACCCCCCGGGTGTCTGGGACAAACCACCACTAAAGAGTCCTAAGCACCACATTACCTGGGCGCATCCACGGCTCTAAGATCTGCACGACTCCATGCAATTTGGGATAATCCAACCTGGTGTTCTAGGTCGTCTGCCTGACGTTGTTCCCAGGCAGGGGTGTTATCACCCAGAACCTGATGGTGCAGCCAGAGAATTTATTTAGTTAGATGACGGGGCCCGGAAGCCTCCTGGCTATGCGTTCGCCATCTTGAGTAGGTGGCCATACCCCTCGAAAGATCTATTTCTTAAGCAAGCAAAAGCAAAACAGAAAAATCGAGATCAGACCACCTCTGGGCCATTTTCTACAGTCCTTTATTATAGATAAATTAAAATAGCCAGCATCCACAATATTGTCATTTATTTAATTTTCTTTGGAGTACTTGTAAAGCACGAACAGCATTGTAAATAGCAAACAAACTATATACCCGCCTGTGAAAGGCCAGCAGGTGTGTTCATAAGAAGTCAAACAATACAATAAAAAAAGCAGAAGAAAAACTGCTTACCTCAGAACGATGAATTTGTGACAATTATACTGTCTAGTAAGGATATGAAAACTGTAAAGACCTGGTATTTAAGATCTTTCCTGAATTGAACCAATGTGAGAGAAAGTCCGAGATGCCAAGACAGGCCATCCCACCGTCTTGGTCGATATGCAGAAAAGTAAGCCGGCTGGAGTGTGTGGTAAATGCTTTCTATATCTTTTCCTCTCTACCACTTTATCAGAATGTCCTGTGACATCATGGAATGTTAGTGTGCCTCACTCCATGTAAGTTTTTCAGATTTACAACCCACGAGGGCTTGTGCTCGTTATGGCGCATCCTGCAAGGTGCGTAAAACTTGCTAGTTCGGTTTTCTCAGATGAAGTGCTTTGCTAATTATGCCCCAAACTTTAGAGGTGGTTCTGGCACAGTATGGGTGCCAGTGTAAATCTTTCAAGGTAAGGGGATATGCTTTTGGGGTTTCCAGAAAAACGGCATCCCATCAAAATACTTAAGTTATTGTCTTCACCAACTCATAGATTTTGTAAGTAGTCTGAGATTTATTGTGGTAAATTTTTTAATGGTCTGGAATTTATATTGGAAACCCCACATGCTGGAAATAACTAATTGAACTTTTGACGCTTTCTGCTGTGACTTTGTATTTTTTATTTAGGTAGACTTTAATGCATGAAAAACAAGCCAATTATCAAATTCTGTCCTGAAATTACGATCTCTTTTTGGCTTGGATGGCAGGAGAATTCGAGATGGTTGTGTAGGTGTTATATGCTGAAATACATGTACTGTCTTTCCTAAAATTTCATATTCTCCCCTTTCCGGCTGGATCTGTCTTCTCTATTTGCGATATGAACACTGATGAAGAAGCTACTAAAGACATCGGCTTTTCGTTTTTTACATTACAACATTTATTTGCTTACAGATTTCCAAAGACTAAGCATTGCATTGCACAATAAAAATAGAACGTGGCAGTATAAAAATCTGACATTTAACAGGAGTATAAACTCATTTGAAAAGTATAAAGTGATGTAAAATCACTGAACAGCCCAATTAAACTTTACAGTACAATTACAGCGGAACACACATATGGAAACGAAAAAGTCTTTGTAAATAATTGAGTTTGTGTTTTTTCTGCAAAGCTTCAACATGCATGCTTGAAAGCATTCTAATATTTTGTTAGGGCTAGTGAAGTTGAAAAAGGCAACAATTCCTTTAAATTAAAAGTTACGGTTGGCAGCTTTTAGGTAGTTATCTTGCTGGGGCCTGACTTAAGATGTGAAGCATGTAGGCACATTTTACTTGAAAGTCAACGGAAGTATTCCATTTCCTATGGGGCAATCTACTCCACTCTTGAAAAAAGCTTAAGCCTGAAAGTTAGATGTGGTCCGTTAGACCTGTCAGCCTTTAGGGTGGTCTTCCCCCAAACTTTTTGCCTTACACCTCCTGTTTTGCTGAGTTTTTTTTGTTGGCTTTAGAACCTATTCACTTTACCACTGCTAACCAGTGTTGAAGTGTGTGTGTGCGCTCTCCTTTAAACATGGTGCAATTGGCCTTTTCCCAATTGTTAAATGTCATTTACTTGCAAGTCCCTAGTAAAGTGCTACTACATATACCCAGGGTCTGTAAATTAAATGCTACTAGTGGGCCTGCTGCACTCTGTGTGAAACCCACATAAGTAGCTCCTAAACATGTCTTGGGCCTACCATTGCAGCGTGTGGGCAGTTTAAATTGCCATTTCGACCTGGCAGGACAAACGTTTGCCAGGCCTAAACCTTCCTTTATTAATACGTATAGGTCACAACTATGGTAGGCCCTATCCAGCCCATAGGACCGCATGGAGTTTTTTTTTACGTTGACATGTACTTTTAACTTTTACATGTCCTGGTCGTGAAAAACTCATACATTTGTATTTCACTCCTGCAAGGCCTGCCTCTCCCATAGTATAACATAGGGTTACCGTATTACATTTAATAAGTATTAACTTTCAATTGGGAGTAGGTGGGGATGGTGAGTTTGGTGTCTAAAGAATTGTTATTTAAACCCCTCTTTAATGGTAAAGTCAGATTTTAAGTCACAATTCTGAAAATGCCACTTTTAGAAAGTTTGACGAATGAGGGGGTTGGGCCCTTGTTTAACCTCTAGATTAAGCTTCTTTAGTAATACTTGAAAATATGATCAAGCTGTAAACTTGATCATTTTTTCTATTATTACTTTTACAAAGTTGACATTTTCTTATTCCAACCATTTGGTGCCTGCAGCTTGTATCCCAAGTCACATGAGTAGGTATAGCTGACAGTTTGCTTTTGTTTATTGCTCCAAGACAGTGAGACAAATAGGTGTTGGCAGGATGTGCCATCCCTGACTTGATGGGGTGAAGGAGCGGTCACCTACCACACTTACACATTACAAAGGCCTTGCTTCAGCAAACTCGCAAAGAGTTTTAGACTAGTCTTTTGTGCCTCAGACACGCTGGGGCCAGGTCAAGGAGGCAGGAAATTACTGTGGGGCTTGAAACTTCCAGAGCCTTCTCCTATTTCAAAGCTGGCACCAAGTATAAGAATTGGACCCTCCGTCCCAACTCTTCAGTACACATCTAGACCTGTGGAAGACTCAGGAGGAGGACTGCTGTACTGCTCTGCTTCAAGAAGGTCTGCTACTCCTCTGCATTGCTGCCTGAGTGTAAAGAACTGAACCTGCATCTTGAACACAGAACCATCTGAGTGACTCCAAGAGCTAGGTGGCTGGCCTCTTGATCAGAGGCTCAGGGACAGGAAATGCTCCAACCCCCTTGAACCCAGCACCTGGACTCCGAATCTTGCCCCTCAAGTGGTCCACCTCCTGGACCCTTGGAAGTGGCTCTGAAGGTTCTTTGCCAGCGCAGCTGTGGAGTCTTTGGCAGAACTGACACAGCCCCCAGCATTGCAGCTCTGCTTCAGACCCGCCTGCTTCACTCCGTATCTCAAATGTAGGATCTTGCATCGCAGCCCGCATCTCTTTGGAACTGCCATTGCCCGACTCTTCTGTGACTTAGGACTTCCAAGCCTTTGTAAGTGGCATCCTTGATGACGCAGGACCTTGCTTCGTAAGCTCCATCGGAACCGCTGTTGTTGATGCGTCTCCACCACAGGACTTCGCATTGCAAGCCTTTGTCAACGGCTTACTCGATCAACTGCTCCATTGGAACCATGGCTGCACTAAGCATCCTTGAGGCGAGATAGCGCAACTTAACCAGTATTTAAGGTACTTTGTTCACCTGGCCTAACTTGGTCACAACCAGTATGTAAGGTACTTTGTTAGGCGATCCTGCCCTTTGTCCCCTTCTTCGGCCCGCGCTCCTTTGTGGTTAGCCTGAACTTGTGACTTTGCCCCGGTCCTTCACGACCAGGTAACCACAGTGGCGATTAATGCTTTTAGGCACTATTTTCCTTAAAACTTTTAAATTGCATATCTCCGGTGCTACTGATTGGATTTTTGTCGTGTTGTGTTTTCACTTTATTACTGTTTGAGGTGCTGCAAACATGCTTTACACATTGCCTCTAAGTTTAACCAGGCTGGTGTTGTAAAAAGTTACCAGAGGGTCAAGCACAGGTTAATTTGGGGTTTGCTTATGTTTCACCCTGACAGGAATTGTGGTTGCTCTTTCAGTAGGGTTTCACCCCCTCAACCAGTAGCCCAATTTCCTACATGATCCATCTGTAAGACAATGCAGCGTGCATGTCTAGTGCAGTTTAAGATAGAATATTGGGCACTACCCCAGAATGTGGTCTTGAAGGAATTGAGAGTATAGAAGTGTACCGCTGAAGAGACAAAAAAGGTGAACAATGGGATAACATACGGGTTTCCTCCGTGTCACCCATCTTGATCTGCACAATTTCACATAGCCTTAAAGGATGTTGGAGGACTAAACACTTTGATGCCTTATTTGAGCGAGTCTCTATAGTTTATGGATTATTTGTATTCAAGAGCCACTAACTATATATTTTGTCCGTTGCTAAAGAAAACTTTGGTTTTTATTCACCTGCTGGAGCATTTGTTTCGGGAGACAGACAAGGGCCAATAATTTCTGTGTGGTTAACATAGGGATCGCAATATCACCTACTGAAAATGAAAAAAGAATACAGATTTTTTATGTGACACATTCAAAAACAAATGAATGTACTTTTAAAGAAGGTAAAAAAAACTCCACAAAGACGAGGAAAAGCATTCCTGCTAACTCCAAATTCTGTCATTTACCTGTCACCAATCCAATCCAGAATCAAAGCACATGACATCATGGTAAGCTGTGGCAATCGCAATGTGTCTTCCTCTATATGACAGGAACACAAAATATGCACTATTAAATAACATTTAACAACATATAATAAAGATTTACCACTTGACAAAATCCTTGTGTTTGGCAGGTTTAGCCATTTTGAATCTGCTCACAAATAACCACACCTTTGCCTCTCAGATATACAAGAACCACTCCACCATTCTTCCCCTTGTTCCAATTTAACCACTATGTACCAAATTCTAACCTATCAAGTAGTCCAGGGTGCCAAAAAAGGTGTACCTTTGGGAATGCAGGAGTCTCAGGATTAGCGAAGTATGGTTTTAAGATTAAATCCCCAATTTACAGAAGCCGTTCTCTGGAAATCCTGGTGGCTCTTGAAAAAGGTCAGTGGGCCTTGGCCACCATTTGTGAATGGAGTTAGAACAAAACATAAACTATGCATATATCACCGACAGTTATAATTTTAATTGTTCAGACAAAAACGAGAGGTTGGTGAAGGTTTTAAACCTTTATTTGTCTTAAAAGATTAGTATAGTTGTGTCATTTATATTCAGATCAGTTGGTTTACAGAAATATAAGTAAAAGCTTGACAAGTGACAACATAAATCAATACACAGTGTTCCATAAAGGAAAATGTCACTAAACTAGCTCTTGGACTTAACCTATTCTAAGCAGAACCCATGAAGAGTTCTTTCTTGGAAAAGAGTAAGAGTGGGAATAAAGAATAACTTCCCATAAAAAGTGATTCCAGAAACGCACCCGAGTTTCCTACAGCTGCAGTAGCAACTATCAATGATAAAATGATCTCTACAGTAGCAATGATCAGAAAAATGTCATTTGGTAAAAGGAAATGTCACCTTTAGCAGTAGCTGTTGGTAACAAAGCAAAAAATCTACTTTCCAGGAGAAGAGCTGCAAGGCAGGGGAGACCGATCTAGATCGCTTGGCCTTGCATCAGGAATTTCACACAGTCTCTCTTCCTCAACTTGCTAGGAACACTCATTATTATAAAATATTGTATCGAAACTCTATAAGGCGTTACTCCTCCCACCAATGGAAACCGCCCATCCGATGGTGTCATCAACTTCCGATGTCTCTTCTCCCGATTCCCATGGTAAACATTCACGCCGCTGTAGTGTTAAACTTTGTTTCAGGATTTTGTTACATGGGGGAAAGTTCTCATGAGAACGTTCTTTCCGAAACTAAAAGATGCACTATGAGTTTCAGTATGAAGATGAAGCCTGTCAGAGATGCGGAGGCAAACTAGCAATAATATTCTGATGAAGCATACATGAAATTTCTAAATCATTGTTTATCATACCAATCACAGCAAGTCTCATTTTTATAAGGTAAAGGACCTAACATGGGGTGGTGGAACTGAATGAAGCACAAATCTGAATTCATCCCATTCTAAGCAAGCTGCTGGTGCTAGGCAAATATTCTAGCACACATCTATTAAGCTGTCCTCAAGAGAAGAGAGAAAAAGGCTTTGAGGCCTAACTAAAAGTGCACATTTAAGAATGATAGCTTACTACAAATTTGTATTAATTATACAATTTTATAAACAGTTTGTAAGCACGCTTTTCTTTGTATATGAGGGGTTAATACATCTATCTGCAGTATTAATAAGGATTCGTTTTCATTATGAAATGGGCACATTTTGTCTACGTGTCAGTTCTATGTGGAAACATTTCTGCAGCAGTTTAACCAGGTTTCTAATGAGCATTTCTAACCTGGTCTGCAACTCGAATTTTATTTTTGAACTAATCTCCTTCATGACTGTTGTTCCAATCGTCAATCTTTGCCAACCCACCTGGTCCTTGATAAAAATCTTGCCATTATAATTATTCTTAATTTTTGCACATCAGATGGGAAGGAAGCCATCATAGTATTTCTTTAATGTCTGTTTGGAGGGATTATAATGACGGCTCTCTTGCCACCTGGCTTCATTTGACATAGAAACAAATAGGACTTATTGAAGGCAAATGAGCATTCAATATAGGAGGCTTTTTGTTACAAGGCAATTAACAAAAAAAGAATGAAATGTCTGAACCCAGCATTAGAAGCTGCTGAATGGGAAGGATAGGTGGGATGGAGGGATGGGAAAGCAAGGGGTAAGACACACAGCAGAAAAAGGGGGGGCTGGACGGGCGATTCAGGTGGGGAGAAAGAGGATGACTTTTGAGAAAGATGAAGGGACGTGAGTAACACAATGTTTTGGCAGGAGTGAGCAACATGGAGCAACACACAAGGTAAAGAGTGAGGGGGCAGAAGTGAGCCAGTAGTAGCAGTCGTGAGGTGAAACTGGGAAGTGAAACCAAACACTGAGGAGCCAACAGGGGAAGCTTGTAGTTGCAAAATAGTTTGTCATACAGTTCAGTGCAAGCACACCATTGAAGGTAAATAATACAGCCTAACAGCCAGGAGTATCAGATAAGAGAAGAATACTTTCTGGGCTGAGGCAAGATGTGATTGACAACATCTCAAACTTATGACCAGCCTCTCTACCTGCCATTAAAGCCAGTGGCTGGAAGGGTTAGACCAAAAATTCCCTCTATTTTAAAGACAAAAGGTTTGTTTGACAGCTCCACTGATGAGATCCAGACCTACAAAGGAGATAATACCTGTGGTGAATGTATTTTGTTCTGCATGCCCCCACTGCTAGTTGAAAACTGCCATAAATCTGGTTGGTCCTGTACATAAGCTATTTAGGCCTGTTGTTGTGCAAACGTATTGGCTTCTGGACAAGAACAATCTCCTTAAAACAATTCCCAGTCCTCGTTTTATATTAGTGTGCCTGCACACAGCTATACATCATAAGCTCTGGGACTTGACCATTACATCTAAACATATCCTACCTCGTTGTACCTCCACCAGCCTGGCACCACATACAAATTCTACCTTTTTCCAATTGGAAGAAGTTTGTTTTTCTTCTACAAGAGCTCGATAGAGCTCATCAGTCTCAGTTATGGTTTACATTAGGTTTGTCGAAAATCTCACAGGCTGAAGTGATGGCAGACTTGATGTACTCTCCTTGTCACTGATGCAATAGGAAACAGACCCCTTGACCACCAACTCCATTTTTGAAACTTCATCCTCCTAGATAGGTGAATGGATAAAGTATGTCAAATGTGGGCTCTGTGTAATAAGAATAGAAGCCCACCTCCTGTGCTTGTTCCTACCAGACCTACACCAGGTTTATTGTTGCCAACGCACCACCACTTCAAAATCTCTTGATCCAGAGGCCAACTATTAAACATGAACATCGCCTTGAACTTCAACTCTCCCTTGATACTTACTTCTGTCATCGACCTAGCTTCTATTTTTGTGCTAGACTTTACTTCCAGCTACCTAATTGTAGTTTTTTTCTTAGTCTTCTGTCTTCAAGAACATTCAACAATCATGTGTTGTTCCTCCAATATTCCATTCTGAACTTTTAATCATAATTTTTGTAAATGCCCAATTATTACCCTCCCATGTGGTGAAAAACTGCCCCAATAGTTTGTGATCAATACGGAGACTATTTTGCTCTCCCAACAAATGACAATGTAAATGCATTGGAACCTATTAAACAGCTCTGGCTTGAAGATTTGTGATTGAGCCCCTATTCATAATCTACCTGAGAGCTCTCAAAACAGATGAGATGACTGCTTCACCTTACTGTGTCTGGTAGTTCAGCAGGTGTCCGATGTTATGCCCATTGATATCCATGGTGATGATGATGTTGTGGTGTTTTTCAAAACTGTGCAATGATGGGGCTTTTTTAAATGCCCACCCTTGTGTCATCACATTTTTTTTTACTAATACATATAACTGTTCTTCATTAACTTTTACACTCTTCGAGTTCTGTCATTGGAATTAGAAATATTTGTGCTGATCCATTGGTGGTAAGACCTGTTATAAACTTTTCCAACAGTTTCTTTTTGTAACATATACCGCCATTTGAAAAGGAATGTCCCAGGTAAGTGATGTCCTTTTCTTTAAGCTGACATTTCTTCATCTTCGTTGTGAACCCTCCTTTTTACAATTGGTTCAGTTTTATATGTGCATTTGTGACATACTCTTGTTTGGAAGCTCCATACGCCGGTATGCTATTTAAGAACAACCTCAGACCAGCCCCCCCCCCCTTTGAATGTGAATAAAGTGCGTAAACCTTGGGGATAAACAAAAGGATGATGCTAACCTAAAATCCTCCTCAAGAACCTATATTTCCTGAATGGTGTAACAAAGGATGACGATTAATAAGACGATGATGCGACTCATATTGTCATTGTGCTTAGATTGGAAATCCACTCCTCCTTTCTCAGCATTTTGATTATCTCATTAATATTCAGTAATAGATGTTGATCCATCCAAATCCTCTTATTAAGGTCAGTCTGTTGTATGGCGTTTTAGATTCCGAATGGATTTTCCCGATTCATGCCCTTATATAGGTACAATTCATGTTGCCCTTATATAGGCATAGAACTCAGGCCCTTATTTAGGCATAGCCCATGCAACCCACATACAGGCATGGCTACTTACATCCGTTCACCAAACCTCACAACAATTTCTTGGAAAACCAGCTTAAGCCGTTAGGGACTTCGCCTTGCTTGAATATTGAGTTCTCCTCGAACTCAGTTAGTTTTACAATGAACATCTATTCCTTAGGGGTTCATTCATGATGTTCATATGCCCGACTTTACGTCAAACATGGCATTCCTAAACACCTTCAAGGTATAAATATACCTTCACTTGCTATGGCAAAGCAGGGTGGTTCGAAGCAGTTCGATGACCTACTTGCCCGACGCAGCTCGCTACAACAAGTGCCGAAGGAAGCCGACTCTTTAGCTGACACACTGATCAGGAAGCTGCCCTCCTCTGCTGAGAAATCCAGCTCCAGTGTTTCTGAATCCCCTTGCGGGGTGTTGGGAAATCAAGTCCCGAGACACAGATACCAGACCTCCTTCAAGTCCCGAGACACAGATACCAGACCTCTTCATTCTGAGGTATGGAGCTGATTAGAATGTAGAGAAACCTTTGGTAGATACTTGGCAAAAACTAAACCTATGCAAAAGACCATACTTACTTCTTCCCACGTACTAGACCTAGGTTAGGTACATTGGGGTAGGCGTATTTTAGAAGCACCAGTTGAGTATTTTAGCCTGTGTTATTTATCTATGTATTTTTATATGGCTTAGAAACCATACTATGCTATTACAATATTATTTTATAATACTATTCTCGCTGTATGCATTTTACTTTGCATTCTTTCTAACGATTATAGCAGTTCACCTCTCTTGCATGAGAAAGACTGTTCAATAAAACTTTTATTGAAAACGCCTGTCTCACTATTTCTCTGCAAAACTCTGTAGAAACGAAGCATGCACGATTGCCTGAGTGAAATACTTATCTATTGTTTCCACGACTCTGAAGATAGTTATTCCAGTCCTAGGGAAACAAAGTTGTCAAGTTTATGCAGTTGTCAGAAAGTAATCCCTTCTTGTGAATTCGAGAACGTTTCTAGTGACCTCTGAGCTAGCTGGCACTCACAATTAAGTTTAGTATATTCGATAGAGACCTA
The DNA here is from genome assembly GCF_964261635.1 of Lissotriton helveticus. Lineage (NCBI taxonomy): Eukaryota > Metazoa > Chordata > Amphibia > Caudata > Salamandridae > Lissotriton > Lissotriton helveticus. The sequence goes on along the minus strand of NC_136069.1, from coordinate 315,017,386 downwards.
CTGACCTAAGTCCTACGTATTATCTATAGGATATATTATTCTGATTTGCTTAGCCTATTGGGAATGTGGGAACTACACTACAAGTCAGAACAACACATATTCTGATTGAGCCTTCTGGTTTGCGCACTACAACTATTGGCACCAACCACTCAGGTTGTGTGAGGCAAATTTCATCAAATCAGACCCAAGTTCATCTTAGCTAAATAGCTTCTCTGTCTTCTGAGTCACATTTCTTACTTTGGAGCATAATCTTGTGGTGAGACACCTAGAGCTTCCATAATTACTTAGCAAAAACCATGGGTGTGACACCTCCAAATCATCTGAACCTCTTCCATTTGCCACTAAGAAACGTTGCTCAGCAGCGCTGCGCCATAATTCCATCTTAAGCCTGACTTGGTTTTCCCCACCCAAAGTGGTATTCTGTCCCACAAATGTGCCCTATTTTGAACTGAATTCTCCCAAAATATCCCCAAATTGTTATGAATGCCTGACTTAACTTGGGGTTGTAGAGAAGAGGGATGGTTGGTTGTGAGCCTGAAAACAGGTGGACTCTATTTCCTAACACCACACATCATTTGCCTTGTATGTAACTGATATCCTGAACTTTCTGATGTTTGCAACTTGCCCATCCTAATTAATGTTACTGGAAGGCCATTGACTGCATCAGTCTAATTTATTTTCAGATTATACTTGCATTGCATTAAAATATGAATTAGTTTATACTTAGCCAGTTCCATGTAATTTGGAGTAGAAATATTGATACATGCCTCCTCACACATTTGTTATTATATATAGTAGTACAAATGGCACACTCTGTTATTATCATAATAGTCTAACTAGAGCAATAGCTGCTTAATGCTTCACATGTTCAATTGAAAAATCACTTTACAAAGGAAAGCAGTTGAGCCCAGAATCCCAAACCCTATTTACTGAGATTTCGCATGGTTAAACGTGTTTAACCCCTGGTGTTCATGTTTGATTGAGCCTTTCAGAAAGGAAAAACTGCAAATATAAACTGGGAATGTAGGTCCCCCAGGAGCAGTGCTTTAGTTGTTGCCAGAGGTTGCAGGTGGGGCTCATCTGCAAGCATTTTTGGGGATCGGAATTTATTTCTAATCATCAGACTTTGACATAGGACGAGAGACCACAAAGATGGAAAGGAGGAGGGAGAGGAATATGAAAAACAGTGACTAAGGAAGAAAGCATGGATGAAAAAACCTGCATGACTAAGATAAAACGGCAGGGAAAGTGTGTTGATGGAAGAAAGGTATGAAGGGAAATCAACTCTGTTCAGACCTGGTAGTGGGCACTGTCCAGTAGAATTATACAATTTATTATCATTGTAGAGGGAGGGATTTCATGACCCATTAGAGATGCCATATCTTGGGAGCCCTGCCCCCATTAAATACTATTTTACACATTGGATAGGCGCTGGAAGTCCCAGAAATCATGCTGGAGTTCAGAAAGTGAATGAGCAATGAAGATGCCTTTGCATTTTGTGTGTATCCTGTCATATTTGCTGTGTGTTAAGGGACAAAGGTCAAATATCAGTTTGTCTTTTGACAAACTGCTGCTTAATCGGAAACTTGGGTGTACTTTTATTTCTCTGTCCGCAAAGTGAGAGGATTTCCTGCTGAGGATATAGAAAATGAAAGGAAAGACTCTAGAATGTTAGTTTTTCCTAAAACACAACATTTGAATATCGGGAAATTGACTATATTCATTTCAGATTATATCAACAATTAGGAAAGGACAAATGAAGCACTTTTTGTAGTTCAGAAGTGTGATTGAAACAGATTTTAATGAGGTCAAAAGAAAGCAAGACAATTTTCTTAAATATGATGTACAAATAACAAATATTCACTGAAACCCGACTTCCACGTGCATTCGTTTTTGCACCATATATTTGTACCAGTAAAAAAAGATTTGTCTATGCAAATTTAATGGCTATTTCAACAGAAAATGTGTTGCCTGTAAATGACAGTGCGGGACCCTACCAATGCTCCAAAATATACCGCCAGCCCATACCATTCTCCTGTTGAATGGGCATAGAACATTTGCTAAAAAAAATGGTTCCAGCTCCACTAACACCTTGATTCTTATGCATATATATTACATATCCTGTGGTCTACAAAAATACGCATGCGTTTCACGCAAATATTGCCCTTTGACCTGCTAGGCTCCTGTGTTTCCATTGCATTTGTACACAACTGTGTGTGTCGTCCAGTCCCAACGAGCGCACAAAGGTGGAGAGAGGTTTGAGCATTCAGCATTTTTACCAAAGTAGACGTGAAAACTCAAATGTTTCCAGACTACTAAAACCCTTTCTGCATGCAGATGGTTTATTATACAGAAATGGGAACAAGTAATAACTTTACTATGTGTTCGATTGACAACCTCACCGATGTGTTTCCTCTTTTATTAGCAGCCTTGGTTACACTAATTATGATTAGAGTCCGAGTGCCTAGAACATTGTTCAGGGCTAATTTTGTTGTTTCCAGTAGCTATTTTAGTTCTGAGTTAAAATATTAATGTCGTGACACCTTGTGGCAAATAGGGGCTACTGCAGGGACTCGGTGCAAAGCAAGTACCACTCTCGACGAGTATGGTTATTTTTCCAGCCGGCTTTAACTTACTTGGTATTAGTGAAAAATGGCATTGTTAAAGTGCACATTAGCGGACTCCCAGCTTTTCATCCTGAACCACACCTCATAGAATGCCTGGTGTATGAAGTGTGCGCAGCAGTGGGTCACGAGGACGGCCAGCGGGACTGGTCCACGTTTGAGAAGTGAATGGTGACGCAGTTAGACTATGCACAATCTAAGGGGAAGACAGAAGGTGAAAGAACTTGGGTATCGTACCGTACCGTACCGGCGGCATCAGAGCTAGGAGCGACTTGGTGAGATACACGTGTTTAGATTGTACTTGTAATCAGTTCAGTTTTGTATGCTTGTTAAACTTTTGGTTATAAAAACTGTTTGCAGTACCCTTGCTGTCTTCAGTGACAAACCACAGGATGTCTGTACTCGCCATAGAGGGATAGTAATGAACAGCTTTGATAGATGTTATGCGCTATAATTCTCATGGAAATGAAGCAATATTTTATGGCAGGAAAGCACTTGCGAAGGAAGAGTATGAAGAATTACTGGCACGTTAAAAACAATTCACATACGCATATCCTGTGGGCGGGAGGGCACGACTCCTTAGACTAAACAACGTGAGAATATATTTCAAATGTTTAACCGCTTCATGACATAATAAGCATTATAAACACTAAACTGCCCGCATTAATCCCTCCCCCAGATGTGGATGGGCCGACCTTCACGTGCGCCACACTCTTGCGGATTCCATAACAGTTTTCTTTGTTTACTTGCCATAATTTATACGAGCCTGGCAACGGATTACTTGCCGTAATTGATTAGATTGTACGTGGTTAACGATCACAGCCACACTGGTTTAGGTACAGGTTTGTGAACCGCATACCCAGGTCTGCTGCACCCTAAAAAGATTCATGTTGGCTAACCTTTCCATTTTACAGTAAATATGTGGAAGAGAACTGTGAGTTTAAGAGCCTGATTTCTTCTTGGCACGCCGTGTTCACAGACAACGTTTTGGGGTCGCAGTCCAGATGGTTCGTTGAAAGGGAGGACAGGGGCTTATGTTTTATGGGTATTTACAGCACAACTGCAGTTAGACCGGGCCTTGTTCTTTCTGCACATGGACATTGAGAGGTATAACAGTTGTAGCATCGAATGGCCACAATGAAGCTCCTGTGGTTGACTAAAAATCCCCATTAATGAGTTTAAGGCCATTTAATTGATATGCATGCCTGGTAATGGCTACACTGTTGTAATAGCACGCAGCTAAGCAGATCAATGGAGAGGAGGTAATCGAGTACCACAACACAAGCACTCAGTGGTGACAAAAGTACAACGAGCGAAAGGAGTCGTTGAAGAGGTTGTGGGCAAGAACCACACAGATTATGATTTGTTCATAAAGAGAAATGAGGGTGAGCACCATGAAACAATAGAAATAGGGACCTGACACTTGAGTAGGTCTGAGCAAAATTGTGAAGTCTGACGACTCACAACATTGCACAGTTTTTTTAATATGCGTTTACAGCTTTGCTGAGCTGGTGAAATGTACAAAAAGAAACACATAGGTAAACTGGCCCTTTGTGGTGGTGTGATCTTTACCTCTCTGTGTATTTCTGGAGCAGCTATTGCTTGTATATTTTAGGCCTCTTTGTATGGCATCTCCATTCCCCAAATCATACCTGTCAACTTGTAAAATATTTTTATTGTGTGAGGACAGGGCGGGCTTACTGCCCCGAGCTATCAAAGGTACTCAGCCCCTCCAAGCTCCCCATCCCCTCCAAAAACAAAAAAACAAAGGGTCATCGAGGCTGTCATAAATGTCCTGTGTTGTTTTCACACCTTTTATGGACATCGGCTGCTTACAGCCTCCTAACACCAGTTGAAAATCCATCCACTGTTTGCAGTGCCTTTCAGCTCATTTCCCCTGCCACCCAGTGCCGGCTCCTCCACTAAGGCAAAGGACCAACGCCCCATTGGTCAAAAGGAGAAATACAATCATGATAACGTAACGTTATTATTTTATTTTTCCTATCGGTCAGGGGCGGGGCTGGCAAGAGCAGGGGGAGGAGTGGTTTGAACTACCTAATTTCTCATGACTGTTTGGCCGGCCCTCTTGGGCCTGGCAAACAGTCATGTGCAAGGAGAAAGGCAGCAAGATCAGGATGTGTGTAGACTTTCGGAGCCTGAACAATTGTATTTGGGTGGATAGACAGCTGTTACCCAACATAAATAAGGCGTTGGCGAAGCGGAGTGGTGCGAGTGAGGAGGCCTGTAAGGGCAAATGCCACAGCAAAGCCTAAGTGGTCAGTGAACATATTTGACTAAAGATGAGAATATTCGCGCTAAACTGATGTGTTTTGATAGCAATAGATGGCACTTTTGTGGGTCAGTGACGCATTTTTCGAACCAAATGAGGGTGTTCCAAAGACAAATAAGGGAGGAAGTAAATCTAGTTTTCAAGGAGAAAAATCAGAGGAGTATTTAGGATAGAAATGGTTGGTTATTAAACTGAGACAATGGATTTTTTTTTTTCAAATGAAATGTTAAATTTTTTCAACCTACAAAATAATACAAGAGGAATGAAATGAAAGCTTGTTTTGAAATTGTCTTTGCCTACCAAAAGATGCTTAGAATGTAAAGTCAAGTTTTCGATATGCAAACCGATCTTAAGCATGGCTTTTGATGACTTACTCCAAGTTTGCAACAAATAAGGTGATGAAAGGAATTCTTAAATCTGTGCTTCTGGCAATTCCTTGGGCTGCATCCCAGAATGTTGTTTTTCACCAACTATGCCGCTTTATACAAAGACCAATCTGTTGTTACTTACCCTTTAAGTGTGATGCATCCATGGGAATGATACATGCATCACTGGAACCTTTGGATAGGAAACTGGCAACAGCAGAGTGGGAAGCTCTGTACTGGCTGCGCCTCCCGGTGGTTGCTAATAAACCCAAGATTTATCCTAAGCCATGCGTCTAATTTATTTCATCACTGGCGACAAGCTGTAGACATGGTTAGCACCCACCAGAAAACGTTGCGTGCAAAGCACAGGATGTTATCCCAAAGCAAGACAATTTCGGAACACTTTATTTGAGGTCAGTGCTGTATTTATACTGAAAGGGATGCCAAAAGGTTTAGATAACCTCAAAGTGCCAGCTCAGGTGCCAACCTAGTCTGCAGGGGAAAACTGTATTGCGATCGACTTGCCTGTGAGGAACGGTTGGGCATTGGCAGTTCGCAATGGAAACGGTCGAGGCGCGAGGGAGTCGACACAGCATATTTTGTTTTGAAGATACTGCAGGCGACGCAGTAGGAAACGTGATGACGTTAGCAATGAAGGAGCCAACATGATGAGAGACTGCAACACCGAGGTAAGTCCTTTGTGGGACGTTGTGAAGTACCATGACGCTATCAGCTGAGAACGTGAGTGAACATTGAATAGACTGGAACGAATGTATGACGTTACAACGAATTCCGTTGCAACGCATGCCTTTACCACGCATGCGTTACAACGGAATTCGTTTACCACGCATAACCTTTACCTCGACTACTTGCGTGGTGACGTCATACGTCGTTAAGAGGAAACAGAATTTTTTTTCCGATTTCTCTTAAACGACGCTGATTATGTGCAGATCCCGACGTGACTTCTGGTGAGTTTTTTTATTTGGGGGGGTGACCCCCCCAAGCCCCCCCCCGTTTTACTTTTTACCTTTACCACATATGCCTTTACTACAAAACTCGTAGTAAAGGTATGCGTGGTAAAGGCTTTAGTGGTAACCACGCATGCGTTGTACTGCATGCGTGGTTAAAGATTACGTGGAAACGGCTTAGTTGTAAAGGCCGTTTCCCGACTGGAACGCTGAGGGACGTCCGCGTTGTCTGCGCTGCTGTGTTTGGCGTGTAAGTAATTAACCCGCATTATGACTGGAATTCCCCAACAGTGAGCAGCTGCTGGCGCACACACGTTGTACAAGCCCTGCAGTGGTGGAGAGGCTTTTGGATAACTGGCACAGATTGGAAACAATAAATAAAGGTTTGTTGGTTGCAAGGGAAGCTGCCAGACATCCTCACTGAGTCAATGAGATTGAGGAGTAATCGCAGCCAGTTTGTTAACCTATTGGTTGGAAGGCTTAAGAAAATGTTATATTGAGCTGCAGTTGAGGAAAATATTCACAGCTGAAGTCCAGTAAGAATGTATGTATTTTAATTCTTTATTTTATTCTTTTATGTTAGATTATTATTTTGTGGTTGTTGTGTTAATCTGTTCTTAGCTTGTTTAGTTAAATTATTTTAAAGGATGTAATCAAGTGGACTGAGTCAACCGACCTCCAATTTCTGTCTGAATGTGGTGAACCAGCACTTCTGTGGAAAAAATGGAAACCCCCTATTTGACTCATACCTCATAGCGATTGGGGTGAGAAATTCTCAGCGGCAAGGAAACAGGCAGTTTTACTTCACAACCTTGGAATTGAAGGGCAGAATATTTATAATAGTTTTGACCCTATACCAATTGGAAGAGGGCTCGGAGAACCTGGTGCTGTTTAAGAGATGTCGGTTCTACTTTTATAAACACATTTTGGTCCATGATTAAATGTTGTGATGTAGAGGCATACATTTTTCATGTGAGTGCAAGCCAAAGGGGAGAGAGTTAGTAACTATATAGCGACTCTTAAGTCATTAGCACAAACCTGTGAATTTGAACAATTGACAGACTCCCTCATAGTTGATCAATTGCTGCATTGCACAAACGACACTAGGACTCAGGAGAAGTTGTTAGCAAAGAACCCCAACTTGAAAGAAGCAATAGCCATTGTGGAGAGTATAGAGCACACATTCACTTTGGTAAAAGAAATGCGAGGTGCTGTTGTGCCACATGAGGGTGTTGTGGTTTTAAAGAGTGGCAAATCGGAATGTTTTGAACAGAATTTGCAGCCAGCTGTAATCCAAAAGTGGCGTGTAAACAGGAGAAGTTTACAGGAAGAATTGACCGTCAATTCAATTCATTAAAGTTTTGGAACTCCGATGAGGTCCACTTAAAAATTACACACCAATTAATACATAAAGTGCAATAAAACCACGTGGTAATACAATGGAAACAAGACAGTAAAACATTTCAACATATAACAATTTCAAGGGATACAAGTTTGGAATTTTAGCTGCCAACAATGAAGAAAAAGGGCATTTCCAGAATTGTGCAAATAGCAATTAGAAAGCAACCGAGAAAACGTTTTATGCTCTTTCATGAAGCAAAGTTTGGAATTTTAGCAGCCAACTATGGGAGAACAGGGCATATCCTGAACTGTGCAAACAACAAGTAAAAGCAGCCTAATCATGAGCAGGTTTACAATTTGAGATAAAAAATGTAATAGGCAACAGCCGTTAAAATGAGGGCTAAATACTGCAAAATACATTCGTAGTCAAAAAGAGGATAAAATGACTAAAAAGAGGGTCTGCTGATCAGAAAATAAAATCCCACTTGGAAAATATACAGTTAAAATATGTACATACATTCCTTAAAAAAATTAAACAATTTTACACACACAGCTTCATTTTTAGGATTAAGAAGAAAGTTGCGAGCTGAGGCTACATCCTTAACACCATTTTGTAAAAACATCGGCCTAAGCCAGTGACGATGATAAAAGGTCAGTGTCGGACAAACGAACAAAACATGGTCCAAGTTCTGGATATTCAGTTCACAGAAATTGCAATTTTTTCCATTTTTTGAATTCTGGGACCAGGATGCTGTTAAATCATTTAGTGGTAGGAGATTAAATCTAAATAAGGAGAACCATTGTCTTGTTCCATGATCTAAGTTCCAGGTTAAATATTTCTGAGGCAGTTTCGGGGAAGTAATCCTTGCTATTATCTTTAATCTCTCTTTAGTATTCCACAACTCAATATCTCTATTAAAGCTGATCCTCCCACTTGAGTTTTTTACGAAAGATTTAAATTCTGATAGAGGGAGTGAAATCACAGATTCTTCCTGAATACAGAAAATGTTTGAAGTCAAAGAAAAATCTCGACCTAGTGAGTATTTCCCCCCCCGATACCATCAAACATTTCCGTACACATGAAACCTCTTAGGGAAAAAAATTCACTATTTTTTAACTGGTATCCCCAACGTAAAACTCTGGAAATACCTTGAATATAGGTGCTTATTAGTCCAAATTCCAATCTAATAGCAGCTGAAGGAACTAGCGTATTAAAATTACACAATTTACGTAAAATCTGACCTTCTATCTTCTCCAAAAAACTCCACTCCTTTACAGGGATTTATTCAATAGCATATAATAAGGTCGATGGAATTGTTTTCAGCACCGTCAGTAGATGTAAAAGATGCCTTCTTCCCATTGTGCTATAAAATATGCGCAGACCATTAGCGTGAGACATAGCTTTACTGGTGCTGTGTTTGATATGGGATTTATTCTTCGTATTGCTCGCAATTATTTTCCCTAGATATACATATGAATCAACCACCTCCAACTTTTCAAGACCAATGTGCCAATTACATTTACATAATTTTCTGCTTCTGTCACTTTTCAAAATTGGAATTTTACTTTTGGAAACATTGATCTTTAAGAAATGAACCGCTGTATAATTCTGCAATGATGACAACTTTTTGTTTAGCCCTATACGAGTAAGATCCATCACGACTATATCGTCTGCATAAAGGAGATATGCGAAAGGACGACTACCTATCTTTGGGGCATCGCCCTCTCGCTGAGAGAGTCAGTCTGGTAAATCTGCTAAATATAATGAAAATAGTAGAGGGACTAATAGACCACCTTGTTTCAGGCCATTTTCTATTGGAATTACAGGTGTTAATCCTTGGTTTCCTCCCATTAAAACCCGACACCAGGTTTGAGAATGTAATGCAATGATTAGGGACAGCAGGGGAGTAGGTAAACCCATATTTTATAGTTTCCTCCAAAGGAGCGGCCAATCTACCTTATCAAAGGCCGTAGAAAAATCTATGAAGGCCATGTAAACATTTGATCTGCGAGATAGCGTGTATTTCTCCTCTATTCCTTTCAGCATGGTGATATTATCCAATGTCGAATGATTTTTTCTAAAACCTGCTTGTTCTATAGGGAGGACCTTATTCTCCATGACCCATTCCGTCAGATGATCAAGAATACTTTGTGCAAATATTTTCCCCACTTCATCTAGTAAAGCTATTTGCCTATAGTTGGCTGGATAAGATCTAAGGCCCATTTTATGTAACGGTATTAAAATGCTACCTGACCACGATGGCAATATCTTCCCCTGAGAATAGCACAAGTTAAACAGAGGGACAGCAGGGGAGTAGGTAAACCCATATTTTATAGTTTCCTCCAAAGGAGCGGCCGATCTACCTTATCAAAGGCCGTAGAAAAATCTATGAAGGCCATGTAAACATTTGATCTGCGAGATAGCGTGTATTTCTCCTCTATTCATTTCAGCATGGTGATATTATCCAATGTCGAATGATTTTTCTAAAACCTGCTTGTTCTATAGGGAGGACCTTATTCTCCATGACCCATTCCGTCAGATGATCAAGAATACTTTGTGCAAATATTTTTCCCACTTCATCTAGTAAAGCTATTTGCCTATAGTTGGCTGGATAAGATCTAAGGCCCATTTTATGTAACGGTATTAAAATGCTACCTGACCACAACGGCAATATCTTCCCCTGAGAATAGCACAAGTTAAACAGAGGGACTAAAAACGTAGCCCACAGAAGTGGTTCCTTTTTGATTACCGCCATTGGTATTTCATCTGGACCCATTCCTCCTGAGGATCTCATTTTTTTTAATAAATCCGACTGTGACTCACAGAGTGTACATAGTTCGATAAGTGTTTCCAAAGGGTCAAGTACAGCAGGGAAAAAACTAGGGGAGTTAATATTTGCTGCGTATAGTCCTTCCAAGTGGATTTTCCAATCCACTTCTTTAACAGGAATGGGGAAGAGATTTTACTCTTGTACCGCAGCAGTCTGCAATTACTTCCCAACATTTTTTAGAGTTGTTTTTGGAGGCTGCCTCTTTTAACTGCACCCATGCACCATCTTCCTTTAATTGCTTCAGAGTGTTTTTTCCTCTGCCTTTTCCTCTTCAGTAAATTGATTTAAAATACTATGTTCATTAGAAAAGTTCAGGAACTGGGCCCTCACCAATTTGTTAATTTCCCTATTTAGAATGAGCATTTGATTAAAATAAGATTTTTGTTTAGTTGGAGCACACAATGATTTACATAATGCTGCCAAAGAACCAATATTACGGGGAAAAAACTTCCAAAAGATCAATTTGAAGCGAATCATATTCATGCAAAACTAGATGGTGTTGATCTTTTATCAGAGCTGTTAAATTTGCTTTTACTATGGCTGTTGTTTGAGTGTTCCAGTGAATTCTACCATTATTTACATTAAACCCTACATTACTGCCTTTAAAATTCCATGGACCTACCTTAGCACAAGTATAATTAAATTTAAAACAGATCAACATATGATCGCTAAACACAGATCCCAAAACTTCCATACTTATAAGATTACAAAAAAAAATCAGAGGAGACAATTAGATAATCTATAATAGAATTCCCTGTTGGGGCCTTATGAGTATAGTTTGCAGGAATATCGTTTTCTAACCTTCCATTAGCTATTATAAGATCTAAGCTTCTCAGGCCTTCAAGTAGTAAGGTACCTCTTTTGTCTGTCCTGCTTTTATTCGGAAATTGGGCAGTGGGAATTTTTACGGCTTCATTTCTTTCAATGTTAGAAAATACCCTTATGCTGTGTGAGGAGACTTTAGCATTCATATCACCTACTAGCATTAGAAACTTACAATCTTCCCTTTCCAGAATAGAAGTAATAAAAACAAATAGATCTTTTAATAGGTGAGCGTGAGAAGCATCTGGAGGAAGATATGCGTTTACAATTAACAGAGTATTTAAGTGATCCTGAGAATCCTTAAGATATACATTAATTGCCTGAATCAAGTTGGACTCATGAAAGAATTCTTTATAAGACCAACTAAAATTTGTGCTAAGCAAATAGCGACTCCTCCTTTAGCATGCCCTCTATTCACTTGGAGCGCAGGCCGGCTCAGCACTATATAATCTTCAATGGACCAATCCATTGTGATCCAGGTCTCTTGTAAGCAAATTATTTCCGTGCTCTGATCCTTCAATAATGAAAGTTTATCTTTATTGGAGTTTAGGCCGGCTGCGTTCCAAGATATTACAGAGATATCCCTGATAGGAGGAATTCCCACATTTTAAAACTAAGGATTTGTTTTTATTCAGGGCAACTGCCACCCAACTCCATATCTTATCTTCCTCACTTATAGGAATATCGAACTGACTCTTTTCCTCTTTGAGTAGCGAGACCCTCCTGCCTTCTATTCCTAAGGTAACCTGCAAAATACTTTCTTTCTGCACATGGAAGATGCCCCTGTTAGTGACTTCAGAATATGAATTAAACTTCTGATTTTGAACCACTTTTTTTGGAGCTAACTCCACTTCAGGAATAAGAACATCAATGCCACAACAATGTAATTTATCACTATGCAACATTATCAGATGGGAGATGGCTTTAGATGTAAAAGTTACTTTAGCTCCCCTAGGATTATTATACTTTTGGACCTGAACCAGAGCAAGGTCATTGCTTCGGATCATTTGAAGGCCAGGAATTTTGGCGAAACATCCTAACAAAAAAGATCTATTCATAAATGGTTTGTGCTAAAAAAAAAAATGAAAAATCCAGGGAGTAAGGTACAGTAGGTGAATGGTGGATCTGACAATGTACCTCAGTTATTCTCAGTAGCATTGTAGAGGATATTAGTACCTACAGAGGAAGCAAATAAAGAAGCATTAGGGTTCAGGATACTCTGACAATGTACCTCAGTTATTTTCAGTAGCATTGTAGAGGACATTAGTACCTATAGAGGAAGCAAATAGAGAGGCATTAGGGTTCAGAATACTCTGAGCAATAGGAGGCACACTTATAACAGATACTGATGGCTCGTGAGAGAGATGAGTTGGGGTATTAAATTCATAAGAGAAGTGAAAGGTCCCAGAACGTTGGATTCAACTAGTCCATCTTCCTTCTTCAAAACATTTTGAGCCATTGGTAAATTAATGATTACATTTGGGTCAAACCTAAGCCTTTTTGCCCTTTTTTTACGAATCCTTCATCTTTCTTCCCTTTTTACTTTCTTCTTCATACTGATGATATTAGTTTTGTTCTTAGAATCTTTTTTCTTTGAGAGAAGGGCCATCAGCATTTAGTCCCTCATCCAGAGAACACATAGGTGGATTTATGCCTGTTTTTAGAAAAATAGGAAACACTCTATGGGGTATGCATAGCTTACCCTCTTTCTCTTGTGCGACAGCTGTAGAGACTCCCTCTGAAACTAAACTCTCAGGATCAAAAAGTTCTTGGAGAATAGAGGAGTGTAAATTATCAAATATATCTTCGCTTTCAATCTGTTTCAATTTGCTTTTCCTCCTAAATAAAGGCGTACCAGCCTGCACACCAAAGTCCCGCCCTTTAGCAAGGCGAGGAAAGGAAATATAAAGAGGATGAGGCTGGTTAATATTATCCTCTAAAGTTAAAGGGGGCGAAGACCTTTTAATAATATTTGGCATACAAGAGGGGAAGTAGGTCAGATTTACCCTGCGCCCGGCTTTGCTCAGAGACTAATGTCTTGGTCAGTGTCCACAGAGAATGGAGTCGAAATTATTGACTGATTTCTCCATTAATGCTAAAACAGAAGATAACACTCTTTCCAAACAGAGTATTGAGTCCGACAACAACTTTTTTGACTCTGGCTTATGAATTAAGGGATTGAAATGCAGGGATAGATCGGGTGTAATCGAGCCTCGTGTATCTAAAATGCTTGTTCTACTGGGTGTACTGCTGAACAGTTGCATTTGTACCGGATGCCCCTAAGAAGGAGCACAGGTAAAGACAAGAAATTAGCAGGGTTAGGGTGTCTGGATTACTCTAAATTAAGTGCACAGAGCAGCTTTGAGGGCTCGGAAACCTCGGGAACCTCGAGGAGGACGGCCGCAGCAGCCTCTCCTCTCCTCCACAATTGACAGACAAAAATGGAACACCAATTCTGGTAGGGATACCAAGGCAAGGTTTTCAAAGTGTGGGAGTCAGAACCATGGTCCTAATCATCCCAGTTGTTTGGACGAGTGTGAATTGCAGGAATTGTGGTAAGAAAGGACATTATGGGCAGGTTGTGTAAAAATACTAAAGTACATTTTGTGGATGAAGCAATGACACACTACCAACAGACCATCTTTCACATAGCAGAAGCTGAGGAGTGTGTGGTACAAGATGTTAAAAGTATAGACTCTTATGTTGTAACAATGCTGAAGTGTGATATCCTTATTAGGACCAAGTCCTTTTCGGTTTTAGTGGATTCAGGATCCCCATACACTCTAAGTGACAAGATATGGGATTGCATTTTTAGGAAGGAGAATATTATACTACAACCACCGGACATTAGTCCTGTGGGTCATGGGGGACAAAGAATTGATTTGGTGGGGTACAGGGTTCAAACTATTGTGTTCAAAGGAAGAGAGACTGTTGGGAATGTATATGTAGCCAGGAGAGGTGACAATCTCCTGGGATGGCGTCATCAGAGAGATCTTGAAATTGTCCTAAATCCTAATGCGCCAGATCAAGTAATGGTGGTGGCGCGGCAGAGTGATGAAATGGATATCATCAAGAAGTATCCCAAATGTTTCCGAGTTGTTGGGTCTCCTCAGTGGTTTCAAACACACAATAATTTTAAAGCCATGAGCACAACCGGTGGTACACAACGTGGCGGGACCTTTTCAGGAGGAACTGAACAGATTTAGAGACAGGGTAATTGAAGAAATAATCGTCTGAGTGGTTGGCTCCGATTGTTTTGGCACCCAAGGACAAAGGCAGCAAGATCAGGATGTGCGTAGACTTTCGGAGCCTAGAAAAATTGTATTTTGGTGGCTAGACAGCTGTTACCCAACATAAATGAGGCGTTGGAGAAGTAGAGTGGTGTGTGTATGTTTAGTGTGATGGACCGGTCATCGACCTATCACCAGGTCATGCTTCCTGAGAAGTCCAGGGCCCTGACTTCATTTGTTACACCCCTGGGAAGCCTATAGGTTCATCCGGATGCCTTTTGGTGTGGCGTCTGCTGCTGCATACTTTCAGAGACTGATGAAATAAGTTTTAGCAGGAATAAACTCAGTCTAGTTCTTCTAGGATGACATTTGAGTTTATGGAAAAGACAGATCCAGTCATGATGATGTCCTCAACAGTGTCCTCTCAAGGTCACAAAAGCGAGGTAATGACACATCTAGGAAGGTTATGCCTGCTCCTTTCTCACCAGTAGAGCTACCCTAACAGCCTTGGTCTAAGTTAGCCATCGACCTTGTGGGGCTGTTTGCTGTATTGTCATCCAATGAGAGGTTTGTGGTAGTTTTGGTTGATTATACATCAAAATGAGTTTCTGCTTGTTGTATGAGTTCTGTAGTCACGAGAAATATGAGTTTCTCAAAGATGTGTTTGCTTGTGAAGGCATACCTGATGTTGTTACAGATAATGGGGTACAATTTACCTCACAGGAGATGGTAGAGTTTTTAAAGGATCTTTCTTTAACTCATCACCGTACAGCGCTTTATGCACCACAAAGGAATGGTTTAGTGGAGTGCATGAACAGACAAGTGAGGGCTTGTGTACAAATGGTAGTTAAAACAGATATGCCTTTGAAAGGCATTTTGCGTGAAAAGTTGTGGGCACACAGGAACACCCCTAACAGTGTAATAGAATGGTCCTAATTTAAGAAACTCCAACGAAGTGTGGTTGGTTCGAAACTCACCTGTTGTGGTTGTGTGGGAAGAACAAGAGTAGTTGAAGCGCTGATGTGAGAGTCAGAAGGTATCAAGAAAAGTATAAGGAAAGGTTTGATGACAAGAAGGGTGCGTTGAAATGTGAATGGAAGGTTGGTGACATGGTGTATGTCAAGAAGGGATGATGGTCTCCGAAAGGTGAAACGAAATTCTTGGGTCCGAAACGCATTGTGGAAGTAAAAAGGAATGTGGTAGTGTTGAGTGATGGTGAAGTTTTGGAGTATGACTCGGCTGTCTAAGTGTGTTGAGGCGGTTGGTTCCCGTTATGGAGGGAGCAGGGTTGGTGAGGTTCAATAATCAATGCGGCATTCCTCTAAGGTCCCAGTCAGGACCGCAGGTCACTCGAAAGAGGTCCGTTCGGAACCGGTGAAGTTCAGTAGATTGGCAGCTAGACAAGGGTCTTCTCAGGCAGGTATACCCCAGTTGTTTAGACGTTCACTCCGTCGTTAGGACCTTTCTACCGGACCCACGTGTCGCTGATGGGCCCTCACGTTGGGGAGCCAATTTGTGAAAAGCAGCGAGTCCTCTAAGACCCCCAATGCTGCCCGATGCAGGGTTCACCTTTAATTCACCTTGGATTTGCTATCAAAATAATGAGGTAAGCGCTGGAAACTGGAAGACAAGAAAAAGGTTTATTTCTCATGAGGAGACCACGTCAACTGCAGGCACTGGGATGTCTGAGGGAGGTGTTCTGCTGGCATCTCTTTTGGCTCTTCCTTTTATACAGGTTTTACACAATGCATTTGTTTCATCAACATGGTTATACAAGCTTGGAGTCCCCGCTCCGGGCAGGTTTCCACACAAGCCCAACAGTAATTCTCTTACCACCCAGGTCAAACAGACAATCTTATCTTGCAGCTGGACCTTGCTACAGGGTCTGAAACATGTGAGACCGGCCAGATCTAAGAGTGCATTCTGTTGATAAAAACAGGTCCCATTGTTGGTAAAAACAGGTCTCGCTGTTTGTAGTGCAATAAATCATGTTTGCAAGGGTCATTTTAGTGTCTGGAACCTGTTTGAGTAACTAGGTATGGTGAGGGGTAGATTGTCCAAAGGTTTGCCTGCAAACAGAGATGAAAGGAAAAACTAGCTTGTGGCAGCAAGTGGCGCTGAGGTTTGTCGTGACAATAGGGTTTATAGCCCCCAGCACACCTATCCGGTTTGGTCAGAGGGTCAGATGGATGCTAGTAAGGGCAGGGTGAAACAAAGGTGACCAACAGAGTACAAAATGGCTGTGATGGATAAAATGGCTGCAGCTTATGTGCACATAGAAATTTCCACTAAACAAGATGGCGCAGGCAATGTTCACGATTGTCATTTTACTTTTAAAAGTTATAATGGGAAATAATGGCTTGAATAGATGCAAATGATATGGGATACAGTATGCAATGTAAATCCTTATATTTAATAACCGAATGGCATCTTTAGATGTTTGGGGACTAAATCACAATAGCATGTAGGCGTATGTACAAGAGTACTACAGGGGTATGACTTTACTTTGTACAAAATGCCTTTGTAAATAGGCCACACAGTTTTTCCATTCCTTTTTTTCATTTTTTTTGTTTTTGTGCAATTGGATATTGTCACAAACAAGTGGTCAGTACAGTCATAACATACAGATAGAACTATAAATATTATATGCAACCAGTCAGATAAATAATAAGAATACTTGGCAGTGTAAGTACATGAGAAAGAACACAGCAAATAATTAGATCGGGGAACACAGATGCCTATATCTGATTGAGAAGCTTTTCCCCCTTACTGACTTTAAGCCTTAAGGTGGCAGCCTCCATGTCATATATCTAACAAAGAAGTGCCTACCACTCACGTGCTTTTGGAGGAAATCGGATTAGTTAATTCCCGGTCGATACACAAGGGCAAATATGATTACGATGGATAATTACAGGGAATCATGGATCAACATTGGGTTTGAATCCCAGCATTATATTCCTTGTGCATAACTGGACATTAAATTCTAGATGCTGGGATAACAGGGCAATTTCAGACCAGTAGCTATTTAAATGTGGACAGCTAGCAAGCAAACCTATAGATAATGTCTGCAGCAAGTAGCCCACATCTTGGGCACCTGTGACTAATAGTGTTATTGTTAGAACACTTATCTATCTTCTCTGCTGTGTATTTCAACATGCAAAGGGATTTAAATTGCTGAAGATTGAAGCTAATTGAAATAACCATGGAGTTTATTATTTTGAAAGCACGTAATGTCAAATGGTTAAATTGCCTGGCCAATTTTAAGGCACTACCTGTGTGCTAAATTAGACAAGTCATATTCTCTATGATCACTTATAATTCTTGAGAGTTTTCTAATGGTCAGTTTACTGACCATAGAGTACATGTGTGACAAACTCGCCATATCGTTCAAGGCAGTATTATAGGCAGAATTATGGAGCAAGTAGTAGGAGACTATGTAATGATTGTAGCGTAGCAAAAGTGCCCAATCCTTGATAGTTATAAAATTGCCCTACTGTGTTTAGTCCACTACGATTCCATAACCAGTCTGCTTCGTCATGGTATATAGGTGAAAACAGTGGATTGCCCCAAACCACTGTATAAGAGGTGTCTGATATGCACAGCACATATCACTCCAAATTTTACAAATATCTGTGATGATCTTGAAGTGTACCTGCTTTAAGTAGTTCAGATCGGAGAGTCTGCATAGTAAACATTTCAAATTATCCCCAACAGCTATTTGAAACGCTAATGTGTTGGAATCAGGGTGGCAGTCGGTGAGGAGGCACCTACTTTGTGTTCCATGCTGCCCAGAACTAGGTCTTAACGCCTGGGAATGATCTCCCCCCTTGGTTAGGAGCTAAACTGAATAGCACGCCTACCTCTGTTACTTCCCCATATAAAACTGCTTATTGTGCCATCTAGACTCCTGAAAAAAGGAATTGGGTGTGCGCAATGGAATAGCACGAAAGAGAGAAAGAAATTTAGGAAGCATATTCATTTAAAAAATATAACAGCGCCCTAAAATGCTAATTGGGAGTTCATTCCAAAGTTGCACCTTTGTTATGCACTGGTGGAGTAACTGCGGATAGTTTAGTTGTATTATTTGATCCACCCTACTACTGATTTTGATCTTTAGGTATGTGGTTGCTGACACTACTCCTGGGACTTTTCTATCAGTTGTGAAATAAGTAGTGTTAGTGTTTTTATGTCTCGGCTGGCGTTGGAGCGCGCATGCGCTTCTTGCCTCCGAGGCTTATAGTGAACAACTCAGTTTGGAGAAGGGAACTAGAGCCCCGCCCCTCATTTCCATTGGGTAGGGTCAGCGTTTATGGTAAACGCTGGCTTCCCATTGGAAAGGAGGGTTTTTCGTTGCCTATATTTAAATTTTTTGCTGGACTGGCTCACCTGATTCGCGGCTGTCGTGAAGACTTTTCTTATCTGCTAGTTTATTTACCAACAGCTGTGAAGCAGGCACGGAGCTCAGAGGCGCACAGGGTCACGGGGAGAACAAGGCAGTGGCGAGCGCTCATTTTATCTACTTGGCTCTTTTGCTTCCGTGATTGCAGCAATACATTTTTGAGTCGGTTTCACTTACATATAAATGCTGCTTTTGCTGTGACAACATTAGGTCGTTGTTTAGAGCAATTCACAGGACAGATTTGGCTGGTGTTTGCTTTTGCGTGTGTATAAGCAGCGCTCCCAAACGTGCAAATATATTTCTATAGCATTTGTTAATAAACGTTTTGTTCGTTCTCGTCCCTTCTACAACATTTTGGATTTATTTTACATCCAGGTGCTAGGTTTGTTTGAGAGTTTGGCGTGCTGGACCCTACGCTGATCAAAGTGGGGCAAATCGGAGCCTGAAAGACGACAGTCATGAGCGATTTGATGAGACTCAAAGTAAAGCTGAGACTGACTTGTAAAGCGCTCAATTTGCTGGTGGCGCTTACGGACTTATAGGGTCTTTTGGTGACGTTTACATTTAGATTGGAGTGAAAGTAGTGAAACACACTTGCACTCTTCTCCTGCCCTGGTTTCCTCCCCACCACCCGCTGCTATCCTCTACGCTCTTGTGCTCTCGCCTACTCCTGTGCTGTTGTTTTCTTGCCCTTATGCCCTCACCCTCCCTGAGTGTTCACCAGCCCTCGTGCTGGTACCGGTGCCCCGAGCTCTCACCCGTCCCTTCTCTCCTCCCTCCTCTTGCATTTATAATGGCGCTCCTGCTGCCCTCCCTTCCCCAAACTGTTGTGTGCTCTCCTCCCCCTTGTTTACTCCCCAATAGAACCAACCCGATCAAGCAACTGCCTGCAAGAATGTGCCCTCCCACTGACGTCACGTCTCGTCAGTCCCTACCAACCAGAAAGGCGTCTGTAGCAACCGGGCACCTCACAGGCCATCCGACTATGAAGTCTGTGTCGCAGAACCACGTGCCCCCTGCTCCAAGCGCTGTGCGTGCCTGGTGTCCAGCTTTACCAGTGCACCAGGGACGGCCTGTGCTCAAATAGTGCCCTGCGGAAAAACGAATTTAGCACCCTCTCGATTTCCCACCAGCCCTCACCATTACACATCTCCCTTGTTCTCTGCGGAAACTTGGGTGTTTATCGCGGGTCCGTATTGGTGAGTAGATTGGTTAACACTGCAGGCTCGACCGGCTAGTCCCAGCCACTGCGCAGCTCCTTGGTGCAGCACAGGCGCCACATGGGCCGTACCCCAGTCCCCTGCTCTTCGATGCTCCCTCCGCCTGTGTCCAGGTACTCTACCGTGCTGGTCTTTGGCTCTACCTGACATCGCTGAACGTGCCTATTAACTGCCAGTTCTGCTCCCCCCCGCTCATTTTAAGTGTTCCTCCAAGTCCTTGCAACCCGACTTTCAGCCGTCCCCTTGTCCCCTTCAGCTTGCAGTTCGAAGTAGCTTCTAGTGTATTGTTGTATGAATGTTCACATTCAGGGCTTTAAATGGGCCGGGTCCTGACGGTGCTCAGCACCGGCAGTACTAAAAAGCAGGTGCTGAGACGGGTCCCTATCGCACTATCCATTTTTGCACTTCGCATCAAAGTGAACGATTTGTCCTGTTCCGTGCCTTGTGGCTCTGGATAACCCCAATCTGTCAATGTGAGTATTCTGGTACCTGGCGGTCCCGCCTGCCTGTTTTGCAATGTAAATAGGTGATGTGTTGAATTCCCTGATTAAAACCAAATAAGGAGGCAGAGTGAGGAAGCAAGACAGTAGGACCTGAGCCAACCCACAATTGCCACCCTGCCCCCAAACATCTCCTGCTCCCTGCGGCCTCCTCTGTGGCAGTGGGGGAGGTACGCATCCTTTAACCTGGAATACAAACAGAATGTTGCCCCCTTTCCCTGCGACAGTCCAGGAAGAGATTCTAAAATGTGCTTCCACTTCAATCCCACCTTCTGAGAGGCCTTCGGTTGAATGCCAACCCGGTCCCTCCAGGGTGACGGTCTGAATCCAAATCCAAATCCAGTTGGGTAATCCAGCTACTGTAGGCTAGAGCTCTAAATTACCCTCAAAAGAGCCTGTTGCCTTAAAACTCCAGAGTACCAATCCCTTTGTGCCAGTGTATCCTTACACCTTAAACGCATAAAGCGATGTAGTGTTCACTGCATGAGTAAATTAACATTACGGCAAACAAACATTGTGGCTGCCTTGTGTCTGCCAATGGGACTGTGGGCCTTATTCCAACAAGCATTGAAAATGTAATAGGTCTCCCCTTTCATTAAGTTAAAGCCATTTGCTTTGCTATACAATACCATTAGCAAAGCAAATGGATTTAACTTGATGAAAGGCGAGACCTATTGCATTTTTGATGCTTGTTTTATAAGTTAAGCCTTTAGACACAGACCGCACCGAAGTTCTCTGCCTCAATTACGATTTGTTCAGCAGCTTGAAATGGGTCCGATGAGTATACAGTAACATTGTCTATATAGGCACTAGTTTTAATTTCCACCCCATTCAGTACACCTCGACGAATCTGGGGATTATTAATAAGCTGTTATAGATAAGGCTCAAAATACAGGACAAATAATAGAGGAGATAGTGGGTACATGTGTGATGTAAAACCGCTTATCTTAACAGAACAGAGCGACGTCCATCTAAGACCAATCTAGCCATTGGTTTCTAATAGATGCCCTGTATTCGATTAAAAAATGTATCACTGATACCCATTATGAGCATGGCTGACCTAAGGCTTACCCATGAGACCCGGTCAAACACCTTTTCGGCGTCTAGGAGGATCATACCGACCTGTCTTACAAGAGTATTAGCTGTGTCAAATAGTACAATAGCAGCGTTGTGTGATTAGTAGTGTCTCTGCTGGGGATAAACCCATGCTGTTGTGGGCACACAATATCTTGTATACCAAGAGCAAGAAGAGTGTCTAGTATTTTAGCATATATTTTACCATATGAATTGAATAAGGAGAAATGTTGCTATGACCACCTTTCTTCAGGCAGTTTCTCTTTTTTTAAGTAGAATGTAAGATTAATTTAATTCGTGATGTCTAGAATATCGCCACCTTGATCATTACTAATAGCAACCGGCATAAGCACTGGTGCAAGTAATTCTATGGATGTTTTGTAAAACTCAAGTGATATAGACTGATCTATCGTAGTCTTCCTTGATGGAAGAGACATTATAGTTGCTTCCAAGTCTAGCATGGTAATATTGTCCTTGAGGTCCACTGACTGTGTCGGACTCAACCGTGGAGTGTTAGCAGTTTGTAGATATTTATCAATTTCGCTCTTCTGCGGCGGCTAATTACTGCTATATAGCTTGTGATAAAAATCAGTGAATTGAACAAGTATGGCTTGCTGGTCAAAATGCCAATCTCCTCCTTATCCTTAATACACTTAACAGTGTTTTGATGCCTATTTTCAGCAATTTTGTTAGCTAAAACTGTACCAATATTTTCCTGTATTAAAATTGGGACTCCCTATTGGCCTTTTATGCTGCTGCGATCTTCTCCCTGAAGACACTGATGACACCACTATAATATTTCACCAATTTGAAATTTCTCATTGAGATCTTCATCTAATGTAGCCTGAGCGTGATTCTGATCCCTTTTTTTGTAATTTGAAGTGCAATTGATGTGTTCCACAATGCTGAGACGTGTTTTGTTCCAAAATAAATCACCTAGTTGCCCCACAAATTTATGATTGCAAAGTGCTTCTAGACCACAGTGGGGACAAGGACCCCACATTGGCTGCTTTAAATTATGTTAATAAACCAAACATTCTTGCTTTATAATCTGTGTTTGTTAATAGTGATCTGGGAAAAGTCCATCTGCACTCTTCCTTGTTAAAATCTTATACTTCAGAAGTATAGTATTATGGTCTGAAGTGATATTCGGCCACACCTCAACTTTTGAGTGGTGAATTAAGCCCCGTGGAAAACAGCCCTTAGCAATCCTAGCATTCGGTTTGTGATGCAGAATAGTTGGTATATCCTAGGTTATCAAGGTTAAGTGTCCTCCATTGCTGGTTTATGTGACAGCTCCCACTCTGCCAAACCCTAAATAATGCGCCTAGTATTTTAAGTGTGAAAGAGATACTTGTGATTTTCAATAGGTGATCATGGCATTATATTTACTCAGGTGTGTTTGCGTGTTACAGCAATGTTGTGCTTTGGTTGACCGTCCGTACTATGTAGTGATGTCTTTTATAAACCTATCCCTTGGCCCATATGACTGCACCATCCAGTTTTGGAAATAGATGTGACATCGCATTTTGTTATTTAAAAAATTCCGCACACGTTTTAGACCTCATCATGCTAAAAAGGCTCGGATACCATTTGATGGAAGTCGAGCACGTTGACTCGGAGACCCTGCTATATTTGTATGTAAAAGCCAGTGGTGATAAGAGAAGCCTCTATTGTGCAGTTGTTGCATCTTAATAAATGAGATGCTTCTTGATGTGATGAAGCACCGCGTGAGCCCCCACACCTTAATTACCTTACAAATGTTGCTTTTGTATTGGACTTTGAAGCAAATATCATAAACTACCAGATTTCTTTTTCAATGTTTTTTTAACAGTCATTCCAGTGAAAAATACATTCTTTCTCTCTTGCCTTAGAATCCATCGTGTAGGCCCTGTGGGAATATTAAAGTAGGTTTCCAGGCTGAGAGTGACATTGTCAGATCAGGTGAATGTTATTTATTTGTGTGTGTACAGTATAAAGAGTAAATGACGAAAGACCTCCTCGTTTAATGTCAAAGAGATTAGTGAATGCTCAGTCTCCAGTTTTGTTTTTACACATAAATTACTGTGAAGGTCAGTACAATTACGAGAACTTCCTTTGAAAGCCTTTCTGTTGCTGGAGGCTATTGAAAATTATGTAAGCCGCAGTGTGCCTCGAGAACTCCGAGAATCATGAAGATGGCTCAATAGACATTTTTTAACTGACATTTTTCTGTAGTGTTTAGTGCTGGAACTGTGTGTGGGCTCACGTGTGTTCTATGCAGTTTGCATTTGATGACTGTTTTAAACAAATATGTCCAACTAATTTTCTTTTCGGCCGTAACTTGGCAACGCACATGAACTATTTGTTAGGTTTTCTAGCAGTGAATAATGAGAGATAATGTGCGGCGTCCATATTCGCTTTAAGAAAACTAATGCAGCTGCGTAGTTCGCGCTATCGGAGTATGGCCGCGGGCCTTTGCTGTGTGTCCAGTCCACTCCCTTCTGCATCGCTAGAGTTCACCTTTTTGTTCGTGCCGACATAGTTCTATTGTATCTGCGCGATTGTTGGGCTAGGGTGCTTGTTAAGGCAAGGGGAAACTGTCAAGATCAGGCATTTTGTTTTACTCTATTGTATGGAACATCTTGATTCCACTAGTTAATAGTAGTGGTAATATCACCAACAAGAGAGCGAGTCGTTTATTTCTATGGATCTCAATACACGTGTGCCGGTAACCAGCTTGGAATTTACCTCTGCAGAACAATCAATGTTGCGGGGTCGGTAATCCCCATAAGTGTGATTTTCGAGTTTCGGGGCATCCATTGAGGAATTACAGTGGAATTCTGTTTCTGCACCCAGTCATGCACGTTTTCCCCTCGCTCTGGGCCCTTTAGCTGATTCGCAGTTTACCAGCTTTTTCTTGACAAAAAATGAGCTGGGAAAATAACTTTTTACTTGTGGAACTGTACAGCACCGCCTCATGCCATACAGATGTATGCTTCCTTCATCTACCTAGCTCACGATAACAGGACCTAATTATTATCTTAAGCTGTGCGATCTTTGACCACCAGAAGGTTCTCAATTAATAAATTATTTGATACAAGTTGGTGACACTCCCAATGCAGTTGAATGGACTTTAGAAAAATTCTGCGCAGAAATAATTAAATCCCTGCAGCGAGTGACATTAAATCTTAAAAACCAAACAAGCCGGTTTGTACGTTAAAAGACCCTCTTCAGACTATATTCATACATAGTAATCCATGCCAGGTTATTGGACAAGGGTACATGGGACGTAGGCAATCTAATTATTCTGTTTATGGATCCATCTGGGGGTCTGATTTCTTTACCTTCTCGTCCATCTTCCTCACCACAGTAATTACACAATGCGCTTTAGCCTCCCACAGAAACTCCCAAGTCAAAAGTTAGCATACTAGTCTCCGATCCCTCTAATATGGTCGACTTTCTCTTTTACCTAAAATTTAAAAAAAGGCAGTCCACCCACAGACCAACCCGTTTTTTGTTTTTTTGTGAAGCCTCTAGTCGTGATGCTGCATTCAACTATGCAGGTAAGTGTATTGGGGCTGGCTATAGCTGACTCATGTATGCCCAGCAGATCATGGTCTAGCGCTGGCAGACCCTTTCTGTTCTTTGTTCTTCTGCCTGGGTTATGGTGGTCTCATGCAGGAGCTCTTCCCACTGCGTTGTTGACACGCATGGCCCCAGACATTTCCAGTTACCTTATTCAGGTCCTGCTGAGCAGACCTGAGGGCGCTAGCGTATGTTCCCACCCCGCTTTCGCTGCACCTTCATTATTTTAGTGTAGGGGAAGTATGTTCTCTTCTCTTTCTGGTGGATTGACATTCCGGTGTTCCCTGTCCTGTGGCGGATTTGAAATGGCTTATCCATTTATACCCCATGTGTACTTCGAGACACTGTCTCTTCTTGACATGGTTTGGGCATTACGGTCTTCCTTATCTGGATACCGTGCTCATCTCTGCTTCTTTTTCTACTGCAGTACACAAGGTCTAGGTGACCTGCACTGTATTATAGTTTCATGGTGTCTTGATGACCCTCAGGTGGTCTGGTCCCGACGCAGGTTCTGACTTTCGTTGGTGTAAGTTTCTAGTCATTGGTTGGGTTAGTTTTCTTACTGGTGGCCCGAGTGATGTCCCTGGTGATGGAGGTTCAGGGGATGCTTGCACAGCAGTGTCCCCCGGTGACACATTAGTTATGTCACCAGGACTTTGTCTGCTTCCCTTATGGTGCCTCCTTGGGCACGTCTTTGTTGCTCAGTCGTGTCTTTTCCCACTGCCTGTCAAGTTCTCAGGCTTGCACTCAGGGTACTCCTGTGACAGCACTGGTATGAGAGATTTTAGGTTGGTGGTTGGACGATGTGATTCCTTTCTTGGGCATCTTTTCCATGTTGTACCATCTGACATTGTGACAATGGAGGCCCACCTGCTGAGCTGGGGTGTTCCTGTGGCAAATTTCTGCTCAGGAGGTGTGGTTGTGGGTTGTCTGCCTGTTCTTATTGCTACCGGGAACTGGAGGCTATGTAGTTGGGTCTCCTTGCGTTTGCCTCTCACTTGTCGTGTTGCCATATCCTGGTCCAGTTAAACAGGTTGGTCATGGGGTGATTGCCCACCAAGGGGTTGCAGAATGTGGTCCATGCCAATTTTTTTGTAACTTGTAATAAGCACTCTTCCCACAGACATAATGTATTCCAGGGAAAATGGGATCTACCCCTTCTAAATAGCTTCCCCAGTTCGCATGCATTTCGAATGTATGCTCACTTTCACTAACGCCTACAAAAACGAAATTTACTTTTGATACTTTTTAGTTTATTCAAAATTGACCTTTACGTTGCCAATCTAAAGCAAATTAAACCATTCAATCTATAATGTTGTTCTCTTCTGGTGGCAAACTCCAAGAAGTTAATTTGGGCAAAACACTAACACTATTTTTCTCATGATTTTGTCTATTTTCTCCAAAGTGTTTACAATTGTTTTCCGTCCTTATTAGTTTACATGTCGGGTAATTTCTAAGTGCATATGCCATATCAAAAGATTATGTAGCCCATAATCTCAATGGTTGAAACTTCAGGATGCAGATTTAAATGTGTAAGCACAGTAACTGTAGAAAAGCTTTGATCTTGATTTGAAAAGTAATACATCAATTGATCTGTACTGTAATATAAACTAGTTAGCACATTGGAAGAAATTCCATGTGTCAGTGGTAAGTGGTGGTATGTCACACACTCAGCAACTGATGAAGGTATTTACATACAAACGAAGCAATCACCAACATCCCTAGTATTAGTGTATTCATTTAGTAACATCTGAGCTAAAATCTATTTTCTACGAACAATTATGGAAAAAAATTGGCATTCATGTCAATTAAATCAGAAACATTGTTTTTGGTAACTCCAACTGAAACAGTAAGCTTTGAATCTTTCCCGGAAACATAATTTTGGCAAATTTAGGAAAATAAGCATTGTAACTAATATAAAAACAGTAAGAGAAGGGATAGCAATGCATACAAGTTTGCATTTGGAAGTGATTTCAGACTCTGACTGCATGGTTACCTAAGATTCAGTCCTTTAACTAAAGAAAAATAAAAAATAGCAGCAGTGGTTTTAGCAATTTCAGCAAGAGTCTCTTCTCCGAAGACAATTATGGCAAAGGTAAAAATCTCCTGATGTATGGCGATACTCTCATATCCTCTTCATTAATGAATACATCCCCAAAACTGTGTCAGTTCATTAATTGGTATATCCAAATTGAAATTCAAATCAATAACACAGTTTGCTTCACGGAGGTTCAAATGAACTTGAATTGCCAGCACAAACTTGTAAAATTCCTGTTCCCACACAGTAGCAGCCGGATAAGCCCATTCAGTAGATGAGAACCTCTGACTTGGCACCTTTGGTCTTTTTGATCTCCTTACAGCTGTTGACTCATCATCTGTGCCGCTTTGGTCTGAAGGCTCAGAAATTTCAGGAATCATTGTTGTTACTCGTCCTGTGGTCAGGCAGCCTCTCAAAATGTCACCTCTTTTGGGGCAGCAGTCTTGAGGTACAATAGTAATGGGATCAGTTAAAGCATCAGGAATATTGGAATCAATCAGATTTACAGGAACTGCCATCATTTCTCCCACCTACATGAGAGATAATAATCAGTTCTTTTGGAATGTAAGGCTTCAAGAGAGCATTCGGTCCCTCATGTAATTATTTGTATCAGGTCTCTATTTGGCAACTCATCATAAAATGGTGGACGATTTGACAATAAATCATTTAAGAGTTCATCATCTACGTCACTCTCTTCTTCCTCATTTCCTATTCCTCTCTTATCTTTCCTAATATGCTTCTTTTTCTCCGTTCTCTTGCCCCTAGCATCTTCAACCTCTTAACACCGGATATAATCTTATTACATCTGCTCTCCACATTTTCTGTTGTGCATCCCATCTAGCTTCTGCATAATGACCCATAGTTCTCCTACACCTCCCTTGGTATTTCTCCTTGTCCTTTTGATGAGCAATATGCTCCCAGGTATTTAAAACCTCAATTACAGCGGCTCTAACAGAATCTTTCATTTTATATAGTTACCTCCTTAGATTTTCCCAAATCCTCAAACTAATGTCCCATAACGAGGGAACAGTAATTCCTTGTCTTTCTCAGTAAGTGTGTGCTGAAACTCTAGCCACAGACATGGATGTAATCCTTTGTTGGTAATGACAATATTTCCTGGCGTACCCTCGAGCGGTTCCTCTACCTTCGTTTTAGCAAATACAATCTCATTATTCTTTACCAAATTTCCCAAAGCTTGGAAAAATGTAATTTTTATTCAGTTTTGTGTTCACAATCGATTTCTGTAAATCCAAGAAATGTTATTCTCCCACAGTCCACTTGTTTTGTATCACAACCAATAACAGCACAACACTTATGACTTAGACAACCAATCTCAGCGCGAGTTTACACCAACTGACCAATCACAGCTCGACACTCTATGATGTAAATCTCACTCTTTACAGCAGTTCACTCTCCTTTACAATTTCTCCTGCGCGTTTTGCTCAAAATGACAATACAATGCAGGCAACAAATAAATTGTCTGCTCCACTAAAGGATATCCACACTCACAAGGTAACTACATTTTCAAAACTCTTTTGTCATGATGAAATCTTGACCAGCAGGATTCCACCCTTAATTGATATAATTAGTTCTTGTGCACTTGGGACCGATCACACTAATCGTTCACTACTAACATACCAGAAAATTCATACCAAAGTGTTGTCAATGAAGTCTCATGATCAACACCATAAACCAGCCAACAACCTTCTTAGTGACTTCTACACTAAGACAACCCGTAGGTAAATCTTGATCTTAGGCCATTGCGGACCCGTACACAACTTCAACTTTGCAATAAAGCCCCACACTCAAACATGAACTTTAACTATGTGGACTTTAACCACTTCACTCCGCTCAACAACAACATCTCCATTTCAAACCAGCATTGGCATAGCCAATAGGTCTTGCCTTTGGGACCTTAAACAAGTTTAGCTATGCAGCACATTATCCTGTGTGCTGTGCCACCAGGGATTGAAGAGCTATATAATTGCTTCACACTGTTAACCCTTTATAAGCTGTAGCCATCTGCCAATGGTTTGATTCACCAATGAATTTTGGGGCAGGTGGTACTTGTAGCAGCAGCCACTCACTGTCAGGAAGTGGCAATAATTTAATCCCAAGACCACCACATTGAGGAATTGGCAAACATAACATCCACTATCGTTTGTCTCCAAACCAGCTGAGCTTTGGGTAGTGGCTGCCCTATTTGCATATGATTAAAGAATATTGTTCAGCACTTACTTGTTTTTTTAATTATTGTTATTAAGGTCCATAGCTGTCTAATTCAGCAATGAAAACATCAAAAGTAAAGGAAAATATATAAAACGCCAACAACATACTTCCCTTGGAAGTACAGTTGTGTCACATGAAAACAGCGCGTCACACTATTAAACTGGGCTGCAGTATTTGTAAACAAGATGGCCGGGGAGGTTTTGGAACGCATATTAGTTGTGCGTGCCAAAGGAGTACCATCCATTTTAAATGCTGATCTCGAGAGAGGATGTATTGTTTAGGCTAGAGTGGCCAACTTTGCTGCTTGGGCTTGAGAGGTTCTTGTTTGTGCAGGAGACTGATATTTGTGTACGGTCTCCGATACCTTGTGCTGGAGTTCACGCGATGTTATTTTTTTATTTTTAAACCACATAAATCACCAAATCGTGACAACAGGAAAGCCTTACTGAGTGGCTGAGGGAGCCCACTAGCTCCATTTCTGTGAACGCATTGGAGAATTGAAATGCCATCAGCTGAGCGCGTTTAGATGGAAACGCATAGCATCCAAAGCTAAAAGCATGCAAGTGACAAGCTTTACACTGAAGCGCAGTGGCTGTGTATCGGGTGCCTCGTTAAGTGGGAAGTGCTCGGTGTCAATGTGAACAAAAGCTACAAAGTTGTAGTAGCAAAGTGGAAGAGGACCAGTCCTAGGGACGATTCATGGGAGTCAACAATTGAGAAAAAAGGTTGGACAAGCAGGACACGTTTCTAAATAGAAACAAACATTTTTAAAGGACACTTACAAAATCTGAAGCTGGAGGTGAGTTGTAAGCCATAGAGTGAATACAGCATGTCGAGAGACAGCACATGCGCTGCCTAGGCTCAAGCTAAAAACCGCAACCTTTAAACTAAGCAAATAGGAATGCTCATCCCTATTAATACTCACTTGTTACCTGCTACACAATGACTCTATCCAGTGTGATTCTCTATCCGTATTCCTTCAATACTTTTTCTTGCCAAACCAAAATTTGTGGACTCTTTGGGATTGGATTAAGAACTATTTTAGGCACCCTCAGCTCTCTAAGCAGAACCATTGCTCTGCTACCAGATTTGATCCAGCTTAAGCGTTTTTTCTCTATCTTTACTTCTACACTTATTTATTTCTCCAATCATACTGGGCCCTTTTATGATTATATGCTCAAATGTTCATGCACCACGGAGGCAATGATCCTCTGAAGAATCTTTCTCCACCGATAGGAAAGGTGGAAATTAAGATGTCTAAACTCGGTTAGCTGTCCAGTGAGGACCAGTAATTGACAGCCATCTCACAAATCTGAGATCATATTTAGATACACCACTATCAAGACCAAACTGTAAATATAAAGAGTAGCATCTGAAAGTCACAACCTCCTGAACAAGTGAAGACGAGTATAAAAATTATACGTACCAATAACTCTGCAGTCTCTACACAAAAAAAGAGAAGCAACTCCTGATGTTCCTTCAGGACTTGCTGGTTATTTCTACAATGCATTTAAATCCTCAATACAATCAAACAAGGAATAAACCAGACTCAATGATAGACTCTGGCAGTTTTAGAATAAATTGATTATTGTATTAGAGATGCAAATTTCATCATAATCAGCAATTGCTTCAGCAGCTCCGTTAGAAATAAAACAGCTTTAATAACAATGCAAAGCAGGCATTTCGAATCAAGAATAGCCACAGAGTCCGACTAACATATGGGCAGAAGGATAATTTGTAGACTAACAGTTCAATGTCTAAGGGGATGGAAAGGATTCAGTTAGAGTCCATTAAGGGTGAGTCCATAATCAAAGCAAGAATAAGGTCTAAGAATAGTTTGGTATAAAATGCAGTCCATATTCTACTGACTATAGGAAATATCAGACAGTCCAAAGTTAGCAAAAGTTAAAAAAGCAAAAAGCATTTTTATCCATAATGCGATGTAGCATGCTTCGGAAAAAATCTCAAACGGAGAGTCTATAAGCCTTATGCATGAAGGCAAAAAGAGTCTGCGTTCATGTGTTGCATAAAAGGCAAAGGAAAAATGTGTTTGCTGCAGCACCTCCTTTGGGATTTCTTCTTTTATAAGTTCTTTGATAATGTACTAGTGATGTGGCATCACACCACCATCGAAAGACCATCACATGGCTTATGGTCACATCATGTCACCTAAGACAATTGAAACATTGAGCTAATTTCCCATGCCTGTCTTGAGAAACGAAACTTTGCAAGTCCATATGGGCTTAACGTTGCACTTTACAGTCATAGCTATAATTCTATTCCCACAGAAACATTTTGCTGTGAACATTTGAAAAAGAAATGAATTGTGTCAAAGGACTGTAGTGTACTGAACAAACCAGTTACATTACATCTTGGCAAAGAGCGATCCTTTGTATTCAATCAGACAAAGATCAATACCAGTGAGAAAGCAGCTTTAAAAGAAGGCCTTTAAGTAAGCATCACATGATACAATGAAATAAGCTTTAACTCTACCTTAATTGTAATGAGTTCAAATTAATTCACATATAAACTTTTACAAATATTATTACATGAAATGTCTAATGTTAAAATATTCTTCCACAAATTGATCGCATTAATCTCAAGAATGCAAGGTTTTTAAAGTTCAAAATTCTAATCTTGTTTGAATGATTTCATATTTTATAACATCTCTTGCGAATAGGACACGCTACATCGCATACTAATACCATGCGGGCCATTACAACGCGAATACATTTACCACTACCTACAATCAGAATGCATACTTTCACCACGAATATGCTGCGCTTTGGGCTAAAGTCAGCCCTAAGAGTCTTCACCAAGTGCTTTGTGCTAGTAGTGAATTTTCTCTGACGATCCGGCAACTAGGTATTACCTTACCTGGACGACTGGTTGGTCAAGGCCCCATCATTCCAATCCTCCAGAAGTTCGTCGGAGGGCTGTGTTCAGCTTTTTCGCTCCTTAGATCTCAAACTCATCAGGGAGAAGTCCTCTCTCATCCCTTGCACATCGCTGGTGTTCCTAGGAGCAACGTTGAATACCACTCTTTCAAAAGCATTCCCTGCAAAAGAAAGGATTTTGCGCCAGCAGAAGATAGTGCAGTCCCTATTCTCAAATAGAGCGTTTCAGTAAGGACATACAAATCCATGCTAGGGATGATGTTATCCTACATCCCGTTGATCCCACACTGCCGCCTACGGATGAGGCCTCTCCAGGAGCAGCTCGATGTTCAGTGGACTCAATCTCGAGGCTCCTTCGACAACATTGTTTCAGTCACACTAGAAATGACCTCAGCAATGCTCTGGTGGACTGTCAAAGACAGCCCTTCTTAAGGCCTATCTTTCCTCTTGACAAAACCAAGGTTGGTGATTACATTGGACGCTTCCATGGAGGGATGGGGAGCGCATCTACAGGATTTACAGATCCATGGAAAGTGGTCAGCTCAGGAAGCGCTGTGTCACATAAATCTATTGGTACTAAAGGCAGTTTTTCTGGGCTTCCAGGCTTTCCTACTAAGGATCACAAAATCATCAATTCTCGTCTGCATCGACAACACCACCATGTTCTACCTACAGAAACAAGGTGAGACAAGATCTCAGACCTAGCGCAGCAGATCTGGGAATGGCTAATAGCCCACAAGCTATCAATGCAAGTTCAACATGTACCAGGAGTCCAAAACGAATGGGTCGACTCCCTCAGCAGAGACACTAAGCACTGTCACAAGTGGGAGCAAAACGAGGATCAACTTCGAAGGGTTTTTCCACTGTCGGGGGTTTCCAACCTTATATCTATTCACTATGTCCCTCAACAAAAAATGCAGGTTCTACGCCAGCAGATTTCCTCAGTCAGGCTTTCTGGGAAACGCCTTCCATTTCTCCTGGAAAGGAACATTTGCTTAGGCATTCCCTCGGTTTCCTCGCATTCCAAGAGTTCTGCAGAAAATCAAGCATGCGCCCTGCTGCACCATCCTTATCACGCTGGTATGGTAACGGCAATACTGGTACACCGAGCTGTTTCACCTATCAGAGTCTTCTCCAATCCTGTTCCAGCCAACGGAGAATCTTATTTCCATGAACCAGGGCCAAGTGGTTCATCCTCAAATTCACATGCTTTGTTTGTCTGCTTGGCTCCTCATCACACGGAATTCGAAGCATTAGCAGTCTTTGACGAATGTCAATCAATACTTTAGAAAGCTCCTTCTACGTTTTAGTGCAACTCAGCCAAATGGAAAAAAATGTGTTCATGGTGTGTCGAGCACTCTTGTCACCCTCTCTCATTGCCTGATGAAGACATTTTACCATATCGTATTTTACCAAGTCTGACCTTGCACATTTGTCCATTAGGGTAAACCTAGCAGCAATATCCAGGTACAAACAATGTTCTAGTCACTTGTGGTCTAACAGACTGGTGAAGGAGTTCATGAAAGGTGTCTTCAGAGCCTACCCACCGAAAAGTCCTCCTCCAGTAAACCTTGTCCTGTTGCAGTTCATGAGGTCTCCCTTTGAGCCAATACACAAATGCAACTTAAAATACCTTTAATGGAAGGTGGCTTTTCTGTTGGCCATCACGTCGGCTAGATGCGTTATTGACAGCCAGACCTTTACTTCAAAAGAGCCTTACCTACAATTTTATCAAGACAGAGTGAGCCTTCGCACCAATACTTCTTTTATTCCTAAGTGCCTTCCACATTTCATCTAAATGAACCAGTGATTCTGCCTTCGTCCTTTCCCTCTCCATCTTTGCCTGCTGAAAGAGCCCTCCATTTGTTGGACATTAAACGCTGTTTAAAGTTCTACTTGCAAAGGACAACGACTTTCCGTAAATCTACTCAGTTGCTCATCGCCTCCTCTGCCCCCAGGAAAGGTCATGCTTTGACTCTGGCATCTATTGCTCGGTGGATCTCCTCAACTATAATCTTCTGCCATGAGAAGGCTGGCCGTCCCTTGCTGCCAAAGTCACAGCTTATTCCACTCCGAAGACGGCAGCATCTTTGGGCCTGTATGCCGGAGTGTCTTTACCCGACATCTGCAGGGCGGCGACGTGGACGAACATCCATACCCTCACAAAGCATTACTGCCTGGACGGGTGGTAGAAGGTGAATGTAGCGATAAGACAAGCTGCTCTGCGATTTCTGTTTGCATAAGGTATGAATTTGTTAAAGTCACTTTTTCTTCTACAATTATTGTTGATGTCTTTCGGTTAGAGTCATTTTAATGAATAATGGCTATGCTATATGCCAATTGTTTGTTTTTTGCAATTTCAGTATCTGCCTTACGTTATTAAATTCCACTTTCGGTCACATGGTGGGATGGTTCACCGTACATGCCACCATTGCCATTTGAAAACTGCTTACTACTCTGATTCAAGCATGTGAATCTATAAAAGATGCAATACTGGAAAGAAACAAGTTGCTTACCTGTGTACATTGTGTTTCTCCAGAATCTTTATATATTCACATGTGGCCCACCCTTTTCCCCTTTCAGGTTCACCTTCCATAACGCTATTGTTCTTCTTTTTACACTTGTGCTCTAAACCTGAGGTATGAAGGCCCTGCAGGGGATGGAGACTCCATGGTCAGGGCCGGACTGGCCGGAGCAGGCATTAGGCGTTTCCACGGTGGACCACCAGGGAGGGGGCCAGTTTTGGGCCCCCTGGGCTGTTTTCATTACCGGGTGCCGGCAATATCGGCCCCCTGTTACAGAATCTGCTGAAACCGGCCCTAGCAAACAGCTCGCCCCCTTCCCCCCCTAGGGGGGGGGGGAGGGGGGCGGCCGAACAGTTTGCCAGGGCCGGTTTCGGTTCCCAGTCTGGCCCAATCTATGGCTGAAGTTTTGATGTTTTAAAAAAATTATAATAGGTTGCTAAAGCTATTGAATTTCAATGGGAATTGAGTTTAAAGCTTTAATACTACTACTATTTTACTGTTACCGTGGGACTCCCACCATGAAAGGCCAGATTCAAGCATGTGAATCTATAAAAGATATCAATACTGGAGAACCACAGTGTACAAGTAAGTAACTTTTTTTTTTTTTTTACAGCACACTTTTGCGATTTTTTTACTACACTAGTCTCTATTTCATGTATACCTAGTTTGTAATATAAAATCTCAACCTTTCATGTACCCTATATATAAATGTGTCATATATTATGTTTTTCAAAATTTCACTGCATCAGTGGCATTAAAGCTAGTCGTGCAACTGGAAAAGTGCCTCGTTCATTAACACTTGGAGCTTAACGTTAAATAACGAACGCACAGGAATACACAAAGGACCAGGTATTTAGCGTCTTCTCGTTTTCTCCACAACTGACCCCTGCTGGATTGATCCACCGGCTTCAGCGAGAACACACAAGATTGCCTGGCATGTTCGTCAACTCCCGCTCTTTTTCACTTTCAACGCTAGAGTTTCAGGTGATTTTGTTTTTCTAATACCCACCAAATCCAATGACTTCAGACAACACAAAAGAGTCTTTGCTTAAAGAATTCATCCCACTCTCTGAAAGGGCAAAGCAATTTAAAGAGCAGCCCATTCATCTCTTTGGGGTCTCCATTTACACTACTTTGACACTTGCTTCTTACCTGAAGTTAATCATAAGACTGATTAAAACCAGTGTTTAACTGGCTGATGAAACGTGTTGAGCATTTCTAAGAATGGAAGGTTAGACATTGTTGGAGGCAGTGTGGTAGAGCTATTTGTAAAACCCAGCTTTCAATAAGAACATTTACAGCCTTGCAATATTTATACAGATAGAGGCGGCTCTGCAATCTCTTTCTGTGCTGCGACTAGCTGTGAAACGATTACTGTCAGTTTAATGAAAATTAGACACCATGCTCAACCAGTCGCATGGTGTTTTTTCTGTAGCTCAGAAATGTCTGGAAACACCTAGCTGTGCACGCTTCTGGCATGTGTTGTGCATTTTCTCAATCATAAAAAAAGGAAAGATATAACAAAGGACTAATACGGAAATTGGAGGGCCCTACTAAACACACAGTCACACTTTGGCACACAGCACAAACTAAACTAGGATGGGGAGGAGTTATCACTAAACTCACTCCACTTTGGGACACCAGAAAACTAGGACAGTTGAGACGCAGCAAGGGTTTTGACCGGTGGAATAGCATAGGTATTTCCACAGTAGGAGACCTGTGGGAGAGGGGGACAGTGATACCATTCACCCAACTCCAGGTACAATATGATTTGGGCCCAACCGAGTCCTACAGATACACACAAATAAGGCACGCACTACTGGCAGCGATACCGCCAGATACAACAATCCCAGAATCGGCCCCGTTGGAGGACCGACTGCTCACTGACTACATGCAGAAACGGGGCACGTCCTTTACATACAGAAAGCTGATTAACAACATGCCAGAACCAACAATAGCTCTGCGGGGTAAATGGGCGGCAGACATAGGGGATATGGATGATGCGGAATGGCAAGAGGCCCTGGCCTCTCCCAAGGAAGTGGGGATATCTGCAAGGTTCTGATTGATACAACTTAAGATTCTACATCGGGTATACTACACCAGGACCATGCTACACAAAATACACAGAGCATAACATCCATATTGCCTTGGAGGGTGTGGAGAGGAAGGAACGTTCCTACACACAATATGAGAATGCACAGTAATATTGGAATACTGGCGGCAAGTAATGCGCACAATATCACAGGCGATGGGGGTGTCTCTTCTCCCTGACCCACGCAGGTACTTGCTTAATATATGGAAACCAAGTGACCTTACGAGGTACGGTCAGATATGGGTGACGCTGGGACTCATGGTGGCAAAACGTAATATTGCGCAGAAATGGGGAGCAGATGTTACACCCACTCTGGAGACTTGGTGTAGAGATATGGATGTACTGATGATAACGGAGCGTTCAGTATATGTGAATCGAAAGTGCCCTAGAAAATGGACAAAAATCTGGACTGCTTGGAATGTATATAGGTGAGATATTTGTGAACCTTTACTGGAATCGGAGGAAGAGAACTCGGATGAAGATTGAAGACATGCTGGGGGGCGGGATAGAAAGAGTGCAGACGTGGGAGAAAGTATATACAGAAATACAACAGTTTTTACTTCATTATGCTATGATTCCGATTGTACGCCATCGCATTGCAATATATGATTCTTTGTACGCTACCATTATTGCCCTTTTGCTGTATAAAACAATAAAAACCTTTTTT
This sequence comes from Lissotriton helveticus, assembly GCF_964261635.1. Taxonomy (NCBI): domain Eukaryota; kingdom Metazoa; phylum Chordata; class Amphibia; order Caudata; family Salamandridae; genus Lissotriton; species Lissotriton helveticus. The sequence continues at coordinate 314,979,707 of NC_136069.1, read as the reverse complement.
TTTAAAAAGGAAAGAATGGTTTAACAGCGACTTAGATTTGACATTTTTTGCAATGTTGATCTCAAACAGTAGTACCTAAAGAAACTGTCGATCCAGCTACTTTACGAGCATTGAAATGACGAAAATTGATGTACCAGTATTGCACTTCTAGTCCAGAATTTGTATAGAGGCAGGGTCTCACTGACTATTTATCCCATTAGGCATCCATTAAAGGGGCCTGAGGGGCATTAGAGGCTGTTCCTTTAACGTCTAGAGCTGTTGCTCACGCCTCTTACATTCTCCAGCCCCTCTCCCATTAGGGTATTTATTTATTTTTGAGTTTTATATATTGTACATTTGTCCCAGGGCATCACCCTGCTTTACAAGAGAATAGGAAGAATAATACAGATGAAATTTATCACAAAAATAACTGTAAAGCAAAACACAGCTCTGGCAGTGTGTATCCGGGCAGAAAGGTCAAATATTTAGTATCTGGATAGATTGGATATGTTGGAAAAGGGGATGTAGCAAAGTGATCATTATGTATGAAGCTTTCTTGCGTAATTTTGGAGGGTCCAGCAGGAGTATTTCTTGATCCCTGTGTGGGCTCCAGAGTTTGTTTTTCAACCACATAGGAGGGTGAGGTGCTGTAAAGGGCTTTGTGGGTGATGCTGGCAGTTTTACATTGGGCTCCTGCTTCAATGATAGGCGATTGTTGGATGCTAAGTATAGGAGATAATTTCCAGGAAGGAATGAGAGACGTAGACGCCTGGATGAAAAGCAGCTGCCTGAAGCTCAACTCAGAGAAGACTGAGGTCCTCCTCCTTGGACCATCCACCTCCACCTGGGACAACACCTGGTGGCCCTCCGCCACCCACCCACCCCTACAGACCACGGACGAAACCACAGCATCATCCTTGACTCCTCCCTCTCTATGCACCGCCAGATCAACACCGTCGCCTCCACTAGTTTCAACTGCTTGCGCATCCTCAGTAGACCTTCAAATGAATCCCTCTGACTGCAGAAGGACCTTCACCCACATGCTCATAACCAGCAGACTGGACTACGTCAACGCCCACTACGCCGGAATCAACAGAATTCTTCTACAAAAACTCCAAACCATCCAGAACACTGCAGCCAGACTCGTCCTCGGGACACCGCGTCACGAACACATGACCCATCACCCAAATACCTCAACGAGAGAGTATCCTTCCATGTACCTAAAAGGAACCTCCACTCTGTGACCACGCCCTGGCCGAGTTCCCCCCTTCCGCAGAAACAGAACTGGTGGGAGAGCCTTCTCCTACACTGCAGACCTGGAACAAGCTCTCCATGAACATCAGATGCTCCCCGACCCTGCACTCGTTCAGGAAAGACCTCAAGACCTGGTTCTACGACTGATTATGGGTCAGTCGTAGAACCAGGTCTTGAGGTCTTTCCTGAACGAGTGCATCATTCAAGCAAGAATTCTAGTCACTTAAAATCTCTCCAAGTGGTTGGAGATGTAGATTAAACGAGATTGGGGATAGGATCGAGCCCTGTGCAACCCCTTGTTTTAGGTAATATATTAATTTTGCATTTTTATATAGCACTAATGTGACCCAAGGACATTAGAGCTCTTTACATGAGCACCAGATTGTATTGCAGACACAGGTGGATTAAGTGATTTTTCTGGAATCGCAGAATGCTAAGCCATTGCTGAGACTCGAACCTGGTGCTTCAGTTCCAAATTTTGCAACTCTGGCCATTATGCTGGTTTTCCTCCCACATTCTTTTGCTAGCGATAGAACTTCTTATTTTAACTGTTTGCAATTGGTTAGACAAATATGAACCAACCCATTTCAGGAAGTATACCATAAATTCCTGTCCTTTCTTTCAGGACTTTAATCCATGCACAGTGGTTGACTGTATCAAAGGCAGCAGGGAGGTCCAAAAGCACAAAGTATCTGATTCAGAGTAGCAGAGAGGATAATCCACGATTTGTAGAAGGGCAGTTTTAGTGCTGTGGCTTTTTGTGAAACCAGTTTGGAAGGTTGTTTGCCTGGATATGGTGGAATTGTTGTGTAGCTACACAGCTTTCTAATACCTGTGTTGTGTTTGGGCCCCTCCTAAGTGGAGCAGTACACCAACCACACACTGTGCTAAAGCATTGGATGCTTGAATCTCGAATGGTTGAGAACGAGTAGTAAAGCATGTGTTTAATTTTCATGACTAGTTTCTCACTATTCTAAAACGTGTCCTTACAAGCATAAGTGTCAATATATTTTGGATTCCATGTAAATAAGTTGGTGTATTTATTTCAGGGCTCATCTATTTGTTGTTAGCTTCTTTCACTGTTGTTTTTATTAACAATGCTACATAGTGTATAATGTGTATTGACTGTGTAAATGGAGTCAAAGCAGTTGCATGCTTTGGAATCGACTTATTAGAACATTACCTGATCTTATGCCATAATGTAAATGTACTGTGCTTAGGTGTATGGATACCGCCTTCTTGCACGCATAGCAGAAGTGATGCACAACACGCAGCATCACTTATGCAGCTTCCAGTGCTTAGTACACCTTTTGCCAATGGCGCATAAAATAAATGCTGTCTGCCAAAAGCAAAACAGGAGGGTGCTGTGGGTTATAGTGTGAGTTGTGCTTGGAATACCGTAATTGGGGTATTTCATTTTTTTTCTCCTGATTTGTGTTTGATGTACCATAATATTTCACTGTTTTTCAATTAAACAGATGTGAAGAGTGTAATAGGCTATTTATTACCATTGTGGAGTGTGGGGAAAGGCCATGGCTTGCAAGAGATGAAGCTTCGAATGGGTCAGACACCTCTCTTCTCTCTCAATAGATGGCATGTAAGGTTTATGCCATGACATTTTTCATGTTTCTGCTATAAAAAATATATTTAGCAAAACCAGGATGCAAACGACAAAATGTATTAAGTTTAAATTATATTTAACAAAACCAGGATGCAAATGATAAAATGTATTGATTTTTTGTTTGAATATCTTTTATTGCATTTCTTATTTGGATTACATTACATATCAGAGTACCTGTAATGAAAACATATATCGACAAATCGTAATCATGTATATATACACTGTAGAAATAACAGTATGCTACGATGGTATTTTACACATCAAATATGTAGCCTAAGGTATTTATACCAATAAGTCAGTCGTCCAAGATGTGGCGGGTGTATATAAAAGAAACAAGGAAGATACAATTCAAGATAAATCAGCGCCACATTACCTAAGGTGCCGATAGGTGCAGGGGAAGGGATACATGAGACAAAAGAAATGCGAGGTGTGTATGGCATCGTAATCTGTTTAGTCATTCGTCCTAGCAGCTGATGATTCTGTTCCAAAGGTGTATTCTCATCCATGTGCCTCTAGTAATGTGTATCACCATACAGCTATAGAATCAGCGTAAAGGAATCCGCTAATATAGTCATCGGGAGGAGCCCAAAGGGGTACTTGTACAATTCAATATTCAAAAACATAACTTTCTTCAAAAACTGCAACAACAACATGATAAATGAGAATAAAATAGAATATAAGAAATCAAAAGGAAAGAGAAAAAGAAAAAAGAAAAAAAAAAGAGGCTGGTTGTCAATGTTGTGCTACCGCTAATGTAAAGTGTCTAGTGGTGGTGTGGCTTTTCTGAGAGCCGTGGCGGATACACAGGTGACGCGGTCCGAGGGAGTGGGGGGGCGGGGAGGGGCAGCAAATGATAAAATGTATTGATTAAGTTAAAATAATATTGAAGAGGCATTGTGACTATTTGGTGAGTTGCTTGCATGTGTGAAGTACTTGTAATATGCGTTATGTGAGGCGGTAAACTGTTTTTGTTCTTCTCTTTGTGTTGCTCTATGGAGGCAATAAACAAGAATATGATTTTTGCATTGTATTAATAAATGTATTGTGTGTTTATTAGTGCAGATGCTCTAAATAACGTTCTTTTCCCTACCATAGCATTACAGAAATATATATATATATATATATATATATAATATATGCACACTCATGATACATGAGTAATTGTAAACTGTGGGGGGTTCTGGTAATGTCAAAGTCCCAAGGAAGTAGTGGTTTGTAAATGTTACTAGTACCCCTAAATAACAAAATAGGTTCACATTCCACTTGACATGTCCACGGTTTTTGAAACATAAAATGTTTGTTGAAAATGTTAAGTTACATACAGGGTCTTGACGTGAAGACCCTAAGGTCCGAATCAATCATATGTCGGCCTTGACTCCCATCTTGGTTAATGTAAGTCAACAACCTTCCTGATTTATGCAGAATATTAAATTTCCTAGCTATTGTGAAGGAAAGTTTCAATTCTATTAAGGACGCGGAGGCGAGGATTATGCTTTACTCTTCCTTATTTTATTGTTCAACAGCCTTAAGAGATCAAATAACAACAAAAGACTACACATCCCATGAGTCTTTGTAATGTCCGCAAAACAACCATAGAGGCAGTCCCATATAAACAATATCAAAGGACAGCACGTCCTCTTACTTCGGGCACAACAACAGATCCCGCTTTTCCATCAGTAATCTTGTTTCTGCTCAGATCCTGCAAAGACAAGAAGTCGGCATCAGAAAATGATAGACAAATGGTATCCCTGTAACAACGTTAAAGAGGCAGGTTAAGCAACGAACAGTAATCATCGTTTTAGCAAGCATAATAGCTGTATCTAAACATTACCCCATAACCCTCCTAAGTTATGATACTTAGCCAACATGTAGACTGTACGATGACCGGGAGGGATGGAAAGCAAGTCCATTGAATGAAATAATCCTCGCCTCCTCGTCCTTAAAAGAATTGAAACTTTCCTTTACTATAGCTAGGAAATGTTATCTCAGCTCAGATTATGCTAGTTCAAAGCTGATCGACCACCAGAGAAGACATGCCCAAGACGGGTTTAAAATAGAAGGCCTTAAAGGTAAAGTCCGAGGACCAGTACACTGCTCTAAGAATGTCCTCTAGTCGCCCTCCAAGGGCAAAGGCTTTGGAAGCCATGGCTCCCTTTGTTGAATGGGCCCGAAGGCTGTTTTATCAATTCCAGCTTCCTGGAGCACCCATCTCACCAAGCGGACAATAGCAGCACTGTCACCAGCTTCCTGGAGCACCCATCTCACCCAGCGGGTAAAAAATCGTCACCGCTTTGAAAGGCTTCTTGAGCGAAATAAGAAGTCTGTATTCTTCCGTCATCATTTCTTACACCCTAAGACAGCGCACCCAGTGGCGGATGGTGACATTTGAAGGTGGTGAGGCGTTGAGGTCCAAGTTGCCCGGTGGTGTGAGGGGGGGGGGGGGGGGGGGAGGGAGGGTTCTCCCCCAGAAAATGTTTTGAAGGAAGGAGTGAAACACAAATTAGATGGGCTCCACCTGTCGGACACGGGCACACCAAAATAGAATGAATTGCACTTACCTGTTGTCGCACGACTCGCACCCCAGCCTGTCTGTGGTCTTCTGCAGTGCTCTGCTGTGACTGCGGCCGGTGTCCGTCCCGAAAAATGCACTGTGCACAGCCAGCAGCACATGGAGTGCAGCGCACCTGCTGCATGCCGATTATCAGTCCTGCACTCCTTTCATTGCTCCTTAATCCACACAGATTCAGGCTGCATGCATGTCTTTTCATATTTTACGTGCCGCTTTTCTTTCACTCTGGCAGTTGTTCATTTATGCAGTGGAGTGGCTTGGTGCTGTCTGTTAGAATGCAATGGGTTACGGTTATGTTTGGGCACCGCAATGGGTATCAGTTTTACTTTAGGATTTTGATTACCCAAGCGTGAAGCTTCCTCCATGATTGGTCACCTCGACGCAAGCTGTAATCTTTAATGAGTCAGCTGTGCGGCGGTCGGCGGGCTCTTCCGCATTCTGCAGCCTACTCCCTCACCTCCCACTGTCCAATCAGGAGGTCTGGGACTAGCACGAAGGCTCCGGTTGTTGCCACCCACTGCCCTGCCCTTTGCCATTATTTTCAGTGGCACGCTGCTGAAGTCGCGTGGGCGCAGCATAGGCGCCCCATTTGAAACCAGCCATTTTCCGCTTTCTCTGCCCACTCCCTTCAGGATGACATCACTCCTCACGCATGTGCTTCGTGGGTGAACAATAGTCCTCGCCCCGGCCAGCACATGTGCAGGAGGTGTCTCTGATCTTTGACCTGCACCCTTACTAGGAAAAAACAAAACAAAACAAAACAGAATTTTTGATTTGTGTTGAGTCCGACACGGGGCAGTGAGCACTTCATTTGAGGCTGCTCCATTGTGTGTGGTGTGTCTCTTGTCTCCTCCCAGATCCTCGTCCAGAGTCTAGTGGGGCAATGCCCCTTTCGCCCCTATGTACCGCCACTGAGCGCAGCACACACAACTTTGGGCGACCCGGGAAAGCCAGTTAGTGAACCACCCTAGTATTAGACTTTATATGGCGAGTCACAGTGAACGACACCCCATCCTGTGTGAACACCCGTGCTGTAACCTCCAAGGCCCAGACATCCAATACCCGTTTACAAGAGATAAGACAAAGGAGCATTGTTAGCTTACCTGTTAGCTCCTTACGGGAAAGGTAAGAGTTGTCCTGCCAAGATTGCAGCAAACGAAGCACTGAATTCATGTCCCACAAGGAGGAGCACTTTTTGAAGAGGCGGATAAGAAAGGTTAATGCCTCTCAACAATCTACATACCAGAGGGTGCTCCCCTACAGGATGGGCATGTGACCTGCTGATATCGCCGATCGACTGGCATTAATCGAACAAAAGACCAAACCCTTGTCAACTAACTATGACAGGTAGTTGACGACATTGGCCCCCCATGGGATCCAAACCCAGTCGCACACACCAGCGTGTCCACTTCCTCCATGAAGATCTGTACCGCTTGACTGTAGAGTCTGCCCATGCCTTCTCGATAAGGGAGGAAGCCCTCTCCAAAAGGCCCGGGACTTCTCAACGTCCCCTGTAATCCTCCAACCCATAAGGTGGAGGCTTCCCTCTCGAACCAGAAGGTTCAAGTTGCCCCACTCATCCATCAGCAGAAGCGGTGTCTAGGGAAGTTGGATTGGAAAATCCATAGAAAGTTCCAGAAGAACTGGATCCCAGACTTGAGATTTCCAATTCAGTATCACCAGTATGACCTCTGCCTTCTGTCTCCGAACCAGAGCCGTGAGCCTGGGTATCATGGCAAACGTGGGAAACGCATACCCCCGAAACAGGCTCCAATCTTGCAGGAAGGCATCCGTCGCCTCTGCTAGAGGGACCAGGCGCCAGCTGGAAAATCGTGGACTCTGGTAATTGAGGCGTGACGTGAATAGGTCCACTTGACAAGGACGCCAATGGGTCAATAGGTTCTGAAAGATTGCCAGATCCAGTTTCCAGGCACTGCAATCCTGAAGGTGTCTGGTGTGCCAGTCTGCAGTCTGATTGAGAGACCCTTGAAGGTATTCCACCATGACTGTTAGTCTGTGAGTCAGGCAATAGTTCAGAAGTCTTTGGCCAAATCCGCCAGGAGTTTGGAGCATGTGCCGCCTAGCCTGTTGATATTTCTCACTGCCAAGTTATTGTCGGTCTTCAATAGAATGGTGCAGGAGACCTTGTTGGCCACCAGACTTCGTATTACGAATGATCCTGCCAGAAGCTCTATCCAGTGGATGTGTAGTGATTGCTCGTGCTCGGACCAGTGCCCGCCTGTAGTAAGACCTCCACAGCGGACACCCCAACCTTGGCAACTGGTGTCTGACTCGATCACCAGGTCTGGGGATGAACTGAAATGGCCCTTCCATTCCAGGCCTGTATATGCTTGAGCCACCAATGGAGCTCCACCCGCGCTTCCTGAGATAGGGATATCTCCTGTGTGTAGGAGAGTCCACGAGGCAGGTGCTGCTTCTTTAGACGCTGTAGGGCCTGGTAATGCAATGGCCCCTGAAAGAGAGCCTATATTGAAGATGACAGGAGACGGAGGATTCAAGCTAGGTGACGTAGTGAGAACTTTTCTCTCTCGAGGGTCCATCTCAGTTCTCTGCAAATCAAACACTTCTTCTGCTGAGGCATTTCTGTATCTTGACGACCTCTAAATCCAAGAAGGTCAACTTTTGCACCAGCACATAAATAGATTTCTAGTCATTCAGTATGAAACCCAGACTCTGAAAGAGATTCTGTGTCGTCGGAGTTGAGAAATCAAGGAGCTCTCCAATTGATGCATCAAAAGAATGTCGTCCAGGTATACTATGAGGCGCAAGCCTTGAGTCCGGAGCCATGCTATGGCTGACCTCAATACCTTGGTGAAGCATTAAGGAGTCGATGTCAGACTGAACGGTAAACAAGTGAACTTGTATATGAGTTTGCCCCCATTGAAACTGCAGGAATCGTCTGTGAGGTGGAAAGATGGGGACCGTAAAATATTCGTCCTTCAGATCGAGCCCAACTAACCAGTCGTTCAGCAGGAGCACGTCCCTGAGAAGGTGAATACCTTCCATTTTGAAGTGGCGATACACCACCCACTGGTTGAAATCTCGGAGGTTGATACTCAGAAAACCTTCGGGGTGAAGGGATGTGCTAACGATGTCCCCTTTTTGCAGGAGGTCTTGTATCTCTCTACCACCTGCGCCTTCTCTTGGGAGAAAACAAGAGGTGTGGGGAGAGAAAGTTGGTGCGGAGTTCCATGGAGCTCTATATGGAAGCCCATAACCGTTTGGAAGACCCAGGCGTCCCCTGTAATTGCTGCCCAATTGTATCTGAACCACTACAATCTCCCCCCCCCCCTCCCCCCACCGCTGGTAGTAAAAAAGGTGTCATCCTTACCGGTCGGTCCACCAGGTGCATTGTTGGCTCCTCGTTGTTGCCTCTTCCCCTGTGTCCTCTGCCACGGCCTCTCGACGGGTAAAATCCTCCCAACTTCTATTGGTACTGCCACTGCATGGATCTCCTGGTCTGCAACTTGTGAGGGTTGGCGTTGGAAGGATCGCCGGTGGAGCACCCCCTATGTCTTCCAACCCCCCAAAAATGTGCTGACTGAACACCTTCTTAATAGATTATGCGTGGTCCAAGGAGAAGATATTCACAAAGTGAAATAATTCTCTAATAAACGGATCTTCAAAGAGACCTCCGTTTGCTACAGATTTAGCCTCAGTAGAGGCCAACTCCCCAAGTTCAGGCTCGATCTTAATTAGAGGCAAGCATCTGCGCTCAGTAGATAATGCACAATTCGCATGGCTGAGGAAACATAGGGCCCTTTGTTCCCATCCCGAGATGATTGCGGGGTCTATCAGATGGCCAGTTTCCTTGGCATCTTCTGCCATGTCCAATATCTTGGTAAGTGGAAAAAGAATAATCAGTGGCAAGGCTTTTCCTGTGCAAAACGTTTCTCAAGTGTTCCCCTATATTAGATGCAATCCACTTATACAGTTTGCTCCAAGGACGGGAACAGCCACTGACATCCCCAGAAATGAACCAGTAACCCAGTCCTGAAGAGAAAACTGAAAATTGTCCTGAGCACAACACTACATGTATCACAAAGAAGGCCAGTCAATCTTCTTTATCCACGGTGATTTTATTCTTGATGTTCGATAAAATCTTCTGTCAATCAGAAATAGCCTTCTCCAGATCACATATAGCCAACACGTGTTTCGTCAGCTCTGATACCTCGGCATCTCTGACTTTATCAGGGCTATAAATAAATTAACACGCATATTTCTGAGTCATACCAAGACAATTTACATAAGATCACCTCCACCACAACACCCATGGGCTCAAAGGTGATCAAAAAGTTGATCTCCAGTGCCCAAGTCGCTTATAAATCAGCATCTCGGTATACATTCTCATCCAAAGTTAATCTTGTCAAAGAAGGGCTAACCTGAACACAAATGAAATCACATGTATCAACATAATCACCATATCAAACAATCAAAAAAAACACTGTATATACACATCACTTCTATTTTAAAATGTTTGAGACATAAACCTCAGAACCAATACAAAAACCCCATGCTGGTGTTCCAAAACAGATGAGCTCACCTCACTGAAGCTGATAGTGGAGAAGTGTGGCTCACTGGTTAGAGGAGGCAGACCTGGAAGCAGAGGTCAGCCCGGGACCAGGGTTCAATTCCCGGCTCGGCGGGGTCTTGAGTCCTAAAATGTCCATGGACTCGACAATTCTCGCTCCGGTGCCTACTCAATTCACGGGTTCACACTCTGCGACTCTGGGCAATAGCTTGCTTAATCTCCACAACGGCCCCTCGCGGCGGGATGCCTGGCTTTCACCTTGCGGATACCCTGCCGGGGTTATCTCACAGGGGAATACCAGGACGGGTTCCCTAAGCAAGCGCTTAGAAACCGCTTGGTGATTTGCGCTATATAAATTCCTCTACATTTACATTTACATTTACATAGTCAAGTCCCAGAGGAAAACTGATAGACTTCTCTAGCACAGTGGTGTAACATCGGCCACCGCAGCCCCCGCAGAGCAGGGGCCCCAAGCTCTAGGGCCCCCCCCTCCGCGCAATACCCTGACCTGAGAGCTCTTGATTAAACTCGGAAGGGAGCCCCTCCATGCACTTTGCAGTGGGTCCCCCCCTCAAGTTCCGTTACGCCAGTGTTACCGCAGCATGTTTTTACCCTTTGTGTGGAGCACTGTCTTCACGCCGTTGCTAATAAATACCACCTTTGCTGCCAACAAGGTATGGTGCGTCTCTTTCCCCCTAAGAAACTCTATACTGCAAGGTGCTCTGCCTTCCATGCTCTCATAGTGTAGCGCATACAGATAGGCATTAGGGTGTGACATTTTAACAATGTTAGAAATGTTCATTTTATTCTTATTATTTATAAATTACCTTTTTTCTGATTTTACGATACTCGATGTAGTTGTTTTAAACGTAGTGAGAAACTGAATATTCCTGTATTAATAAATACTTTTTTTTTTTTAAGTGTTCATTCTTCTTGGTACAGATTGTGTGATACTATGAATGACAACATATGTTGTTACTGTTACCATGATGCCTCTAATCCCTTTATGGGATTGTTAGTAACTCAAAAGCAATACTTCCATGTGAATTACACATTGAATAGCGTCTTGCGGGGCTATAGTAACCTGCCTTTCACATTACCGCTGGTGCATTGAACCAGGTTCACCTGTGTCACACGTGGGTGGGAAAGCACACCTTGTAGAGTTACGCCAAAGTCGTAACTTACTCAAAAGTCTATACTGCTTGGTTGTCTGCAGTAAAGAGATCAATACTTCATTATGTAGATGATTTGTAGAAATTTAGAAATAAAATACCCTTTTGTGTTGTTAAAAAGCAGATTCTGTCTTTAGATGGGAGAGTTATTTGAAGCTTTTCTCTTAAAGCTGCAGCTTACAATGAACACTATTTCGAATTAGAATAGTTAGGTTTTGTTTAAAATTCACAAATAGATTTTTGATAAATCATTGGACAGTGGTCAGTGCTAGTTAAATTGTGTGATCTAGTGGTTGCAGTGCTTAATTATGGATTTATTACACTTGCCACATCATTTTCTGAGTAATAGGTAGATCCAAATGTTTCTACCTTAATCAGTTCAAAATAGTAGTGCCAGAGAATGTGCTGAGTATTTCTTATAACCCTTCTTTTCTTGCCACATAATTTAGACAACACTACATAATCCTAGTGGCCCAGAAAACGATAAAGCCCCGCAGAGTGGATTTTGGGGGCTGTCGTTACGATAAAGCACATATTTCAAAATGACCCATGAAATATTTCCTACATTTTTCTGTGCCTGTAAAATAGGGGTTTTTATACCACCACATTTATTGCACCAACAGCTGCCAGACATTATATATATATATATATATATATATATATATATATATATATATATATATATATATATATATATATATATATATATACTCACAAAATATAGGAAATATTTCACGGGTCATTATAATATATATAATGTATATCCCAGCAACGGCGCACACATACATTGTTCTTTACTCCCATGCGTCTTGCTTCTAACTGAGAGACTGAAACTAGTTGCTGGTTTATTGGCTGAACATGACCTTCTGCAAAAATATTTTTTAGGCAGGACATTTGAATCCTCTAGACAGATGAAAGCATTCCCCATAAAACATACTGGTTTGAATTCAGAAATTCTTTTGCTTGTTACAATATACTGTACAATTAGGAACCTCGAGCCCACAGTGTCAGTAATACAAACCATGCTGGTTGACAGGTGGTAGCAATATTGATTGGGCCTCAGCACTTTCATTTCCTATGTTGTGGCGCTATCCGTGGAAAATACAAACTCGAATAGCCATGAAAAGGGATTAGAGCAGCTGCTTCGTGCCAGGGATCCGAGGAGTATGAGTGAATGCAGTATACATTTCATACTATAACCCATGCTTGATTTAGCTCCTAATTGATTTGTTTCTCAGCGATAACTCTCTCTCTTATTGATACGTTTAATGCATTACTAATATAGTCTTTTAACTCTTCAAAATTAAGATTAGTGGCGAACCCTCTCATTTTCACGTCGTCGATGTAAGGACGATTGTGTGATTGTGAGGACGGACTGGATTTTTGGGGTGTAAATGTGAAGCGCACGTTTTTGTGATTACTAAACGTGCACATGTGGTTTCAATAAATTACGCAATTGGCAAAATAAAGTGGATTGAGGATTACTGTTCTTCCAGAATCCATTAACCAAGAGGCTGACCTGAGAAGTGCCCAACATTGTTTTGTAACTGGGACTTTTTTGAGATAGTGACAGAAGCCACGACTTTGAAATCCTTCCAAAAGTTAAAACGTACAGTGAAGTATTACCCCCTTTGTATTGGCCAATAACTTATTATAGCAACCCTGTGTGTTTAATTTATCAGACACAAGTCGAAATTCTATAAATGTCATGTGTGTAAATTATTCATAAAGCGTTGACAATTCTAATGTGTATGCTTCCTGCCCTACCCAAGTATTGCCATGCTTCAGACCTTCTTCGCCGGCTTCACTGGCTACCTATAGAGAAGAGAGTCTACTCCAAAGACCTATGAATTACTCATAAAATCCTCTATGGCCTGGGTCCCCAAATCTTGAGCAAACTGTGCTTTTTGTATGTTCTCGCTCGAACCTTGCGCTCTGCGAATCTGCACATGGCTCGTGTACAGCGGGTGCGCAGGACAAGATCGGTGGGTGTTCCGGCACTGGCACCTGCCTTCCGGAACTCCATCCCTCTGGCTGTCCGTAGCATGCAGGACCACAGGATCTTGAGGAAAATTAGGAAAATGATCAAGATGTGGCTATTCTCCAGTTACTAACACCCTTTCTCTCTCTGCCTCTACTAGCTTTAGTGCTGGTATGCCTTGTTGCTGGGGCAGCCATGCACTCTATAAATCCAGACAATATAAAGGAACATCTGCTCCATCAGCAATACCTCCTGTGGGTGGCAATCCCCCAGTGTTTACTTATTTATTTAAACTTATAACGCGCAACAGCTACCCGCAGTGGGTTTCCCGGCGCCAATCAGCTCCCTAAATAGAGATGAGACATGACCACTGTGGTATATCCCAGGATGAGCCAGTAAAACAAAAGAGAGACTATCACTCTAGACGCTCTAAAGAGAGAATCTTCAGTAGGTCTACTCGTATTCAAATCTCACATCACTCTGAAAAGGTTTACATCTTCCAGATCGGGCACAAGTGGGTTTTCTCCTAGATCACCAGATTCGTCTCCACTTAGAATATCCCCAGTGGATGATGCTGTCTGATTTCATGAGCTTACACACAGGACACCTCAGATTCTGAATATCAGAACATTTCCAGTTTATAACAGCTGTCATTTTCAAGGCTCTCCTTCAAAAACCTCTAGCAAGACCCCATGTGCCTTACGCTCTGGGTCTTCTGAAACACTATGTATACCTTTTTGATGCCTGCTTCTATGAAAATGGTTGGTCTCTGTCAAAAAAAAGAAATACAGACCTTCATAATTGTATACTTTGCTGTTAAGAGAATCACCACCTCCTGATTCCTTGGCAGTATCTCGAGTCAGAAAATGTTTCAATATTTCTAGATCATCTTACTCAGCGTGATCCAGAAGAGGCTTGCAAGTATATCCTACAAGAGGATATTATTTATTTATTTTAGAGTTTTGTATAATGCTAGCTATCACCTCAGACCAAACTGTTAGTGCAGCCAAAGGATTTTGCTGATCTTTTAGCACACAAAATCTGTCATGGCATCTTTTTGAGGTGCAGCACGTGGCTGAGGGTGAAGACTTTGACATCTCAGGCACAGCAGAAGATTATAAACCTGTTTTGTGCAGCATCTTCTCTTTTTAATTCTAACACTTATAACTTCTAAGGCTTGAACAGAAACTTTGAAATCTGTTAGTTTGGCAAGAAGATAGGATTTTCCTAAAGTTCAATGTAAGAGATATTGAAGAGGCCAGCCGTATACCCATATTCTCCTCTGGTAACTGCTGCAATAATTGCATGTCCAGTAACCGACATCTGCAAAAGTATTTTTGAGGCAAAAATATCAGAAATGTATGGCTCTCAACAGCCTCCTGCAGTTGTGATAAGGCCACTTCAGTGAGACAATGGCTCTGTCACCACTGTCCAGTTCCGATTTCATGTCCTCCCTTTTCATCTGAAACTCACTCCGAGGGATTGTTTCCAAACTTGTGGCAGTTGTAGCAGCCGTGCTGCAGAAGAAGGGAATATTTGTCAAGGGCTTGGAAAGTAGGCTAGTGAATGCCAATTTAGCCCCAAAACCTAAGCATGACATGTAAAATAACGTAGTCCTTCCCTGTGACCTGTGTCTTCAGGTCAGCTCATCAAAATCTGTTCTTCAACATCCTTGGAAGCTTAACATTGCCCTTTCCAAGCTAATGGAATCCCCTTTGAAACCCATGCAAAGTAGCTTTTTTGTTGCCATAGAATCACTTAGGGGGATGAGTGGTGCTTATGCTCTAAGTTTGGAGGAACAATATCTGGTTTTTTTTTTACTAAAACAAAGTTTCCAGAACAACTCCCACTTCGTTGCTGCCCATAGTGATTTCCGGTTTCATATAAATTAGATGATCTTGCACCCTACATTCCTTTCCTGATCATACATCTCTGGTAGTAAGGTCACGTCACAGTCTAGATGTTAAAAGAGCTTTGTAATATTGTGTGAACCAATTCAATTGAAGAATCCAAACAGTTATTCCTAAATTATGGAGCAGTCTGCACAGTTATGACTTTATCCAAGCAAACCGGAACTAATTGGATTGTTTCTTACTTAATTACTTGCTATCAATAGACAAACGCATCTCTTCCTGGTAAGCCTAAGGCTCATTCTACTTCTGGCAAGACAGCTACTTCTGCTCTTTTGCTACATGTACCTATTCCAGACACTTGTGAAAGAGCAACCTGGACATCAGTGCATACTTTCGTCTAGCATTACTAAATAGGCTCTAACTTAAGAACAGATACTCTAGTAGGTCAGGCCTTGTGGTGCAATTTATTTACTCAGTAATAGTTCTGCCTTCTTTGCCATAATCCCTTGGAACCCTCCTACAGGTTTGAACGAGATTTAACAAGCTACTCTATTCTACTGTTTATGGGTATCAGAGAGAATCTCACGACCGAGAAGGAAAAGTTAGTTACCTGTAATCTTTTTCTCTGTCATGAGAACTATTTCAAGGACTTTGTCTAATAGACTATGAAGATGGCGATCATTACTCTGTATTTCTTTTAAAGCTAACTGCCTCACTGATCCTAGGCAGGAGTAGGCTGGCTGACTCTGTAGTGCCCTAAAGGTGCAGTGTCTATGTGGCACTGTGTATTGACAGCCATTTTAGAGGCTGTAATTTCCTTATTTTTTGGGGTTGTATAAGGGTGTGGCACAGCGGTGTTTCAAGCCAAATATATTGTAATATCAATTTGGCTAATTGGATTTACTTTTATTGTTTAGATTCTATTATATTCCAGTTTTAAAACAAAACCATAAAAATGAAAAAAAAAGTTGCCTTTTGAATGCATTTTACTGTAAAAAACACCTCCTTAAAGTGTACTAGGGCTCCAACACTTGTGCGGAGAAAGGCTACTGTTTACTGATTCATAGAGGTTACCTATGACCAAGAACTAGGATTACAGGTAAGTAACTTTTCCTTTTAAACTAAATAATAGACCATTAGGAGAGATCACTGCCAATTTGTGTACTTTATCTAGGGATGTTAAGGAAATGACTTTCCTTTTACCAAGGAATAGTGAGAGTGCCACGGTTGGCAACATCCAAAAGCAGTTGTTTCTTTACTGTTCAGGCAGTCAATTTTTCTGCATCCAAAATGTGAAAGGCAGTGAGACAAGATGTAAAGGTTTCTAGGCTTGTGTTCCAACTTTAGGTGTTACTTTGACTGTTACTCACCCATGTACTGGCCGTTCCTGTTGAATTCTAAAATAGCACTGGGTGGCATTTGCATGTTGTATAGCTTTGGCGACAAGACAGAGCCACGAGGTACACCACACTTGAATTTGACTGTTCAAGAGAGGATTGAGCTGAATTTGACTTTATGGATACCTTTTGTAGTAATAAACAAGCAATTGTAGCACTGTTCCATTGATGTTAACTTATGTAGACAATCTTTCAGTTAGCACCTAATGATTGATGGTTTCAACATTGGCTGAAAGGTATAATAGGAGCAAGGAATAGGGACACTACTGGAGTTGAATAGTTCTTCTCTGATCTTTAATAGAGGTGTCTCTTTACTCTGTCCTGTTCTGAAATTTAACCGTTTTAATACAAGTGATAGGATAGAGGGTGGGTGAAGACTGTTGAAAGGACCTTGCTACTGCATAGGATAGAGATGGGTCTGTAATTCAATAGATCAGCAGAGTTCTCATTGGTTATCTTCAGATTAGATGTGACAATTGCATGTTTGAGGGCCTGTGCATGACTGCACTGGAGCGCGATGTTTTGAGTGGGCTGGTTATGATCAGTAGCAAAGGTACAAATGAGGCAAGGATTTTTCAGGAGAAAAGGATACGCTTATGTCAAATTGGTGCTTACTCGGCAAGAAGGTAGTGCTAGAGGTGTATTGGAAGGTAGAGGAAAGCTCTGTGGCCCATGGGATGGTGGTGGCAATGTGACTCCATTAAGTGTTAGTTCTTTTGTTAAGGAATGACAGAAGATTGTCAAAGGGGTCTTTTGAGTATGATGACATAGTAGAAGACAGCGAAAAGCACTATCACTGTCTAGAGTTCAAACTGATTTCTTGAACAGTTTGAAGATTCAGTAATGCAGATGAGGAAGTTCTCCTTTTTTTCAAACATGCTAATATGTAGCCTCTGGAGCATGGACAAAAGGCCATTTTATTAAGCGGTATTTTGTTTTATTTTAGCATCTTTCCTTTGCTCTACTCTGGAATTACACTTGACAGAAACTAGCAATTTGCCATTTATTGGCCTTCAAGGGCACAGTTTGAGAGTTGAGGTCAAAGCTATATTATCAAGAGCTTTGGTTAGTTTTAATATTAGGTGTTTGTGAAGATCGGATGTGAATCCGTCTTTTCAAAGAGCCTAATTCACATATGTAGTTGAGGAAAGGATTTATTATACATTATAGTCAGGATCTTTTATGAGGTGAGTGGTCTGTCATAACAATTCTTAGATCTACTATAAAGCTCAATTTCAGTTTAAAATGTAATTAGATAGCACTTGATCCAGGAAACATATTAAGCGCTGGTATCTAGTGACTAGTAAGTTCAAACTATGGCCTCCCCATAGCTAATTGTGTAAAGGTGGATAGATTATTGGCTCTGATGTTACAGTCTCTTAGTTAAAGGTTGTTAGCATTTATTGGGCAAAACCAAAGCGAGCAGATTGGAAAATAGGCATTTTTTGGGGGGGGGTATGATAGATAACAAAACAGACAAAGGAGGCAGTGGGCTAGTAACTGCCATGATTAGAAGGTACTTGAATGAGCCATACAAAGGGCATTTTAGCTGTTTGATGAGAGTGAGTTAGCTTTACTAACATCATTCTTGACATCCAGGGAACAACTTGTCAGGAAAGTTCATTCACCCAGGTGGAGTTCCCCAGGGATTGGCCTTGTCCCGACTATGTTTAATATTTACGTCGCCTCATTAGCCAGACTAATAAATAGCCACGTTCTTATGCTTGTGTCGTACGCAGATGACACCCAGTTAGTGGTGTCAGTTACGCAAAGTGTGGATATGACAGCAGAACGGTTCCACAATTGCCTTACAGCACTTATGGCCTGGATGAACACCAACTTCCTGAAACTGAACACGGAAAAAACCGAGGTTGTAGAATTCGGTCAGAAACCTTCGGTATGGAGCCAACTACGGTGGCACCCTGAAGCCGGCAGATGACATGTCCCAGTGTCCGAGGCTAGGAATCTAGACTTTTTGATAAAGACCTAATGCTCGCCCCACAAAAAAAACAAGTGTCCTCAGCTTGCTTCTTTACACTGAAAGTCTTGCGTAGGATTCTTCCTTTCATTCCTTTCTTTTTCAGAACAGTGGTCCGAGGTCTAGTTCTGTCGAGAGTTGACTTTTGCAATGCTCTATACCTGGGAGCAGGCGCAAGATAGTTTTCCAAACTTCAGTCACTCCAAAATGAGGCAGCGCGAGTATTACTTGATCTACCCAAACACCATCCTACGTCTGACAGCATATAGCAGCTTCACTGGCTTCCTGTTCGACAGCGGGTGGATTTTAAGGCCCTCTGCCTAGTGCACAAAGCGGTATATGGAGGTGGCGCGTTGGATTTACAACTTTTATTTCAACTATATGTGCCACTACGCTGCCTAAGGTCCAGAAATACTGGACTGGTATATCTCCCCAAGATAAGAAGAGCAAGGTGGGGAGGAAAGGGTTTCTCATTCCAAGCAGCTAAACTGTGGAATTCCCTCCCATCACAGCTACGACTACAGTCCAGCAGGACGCACTTCAGGAAAAATATAAAAACATGGCTCTTCACCAAACTTTAAATCTGTTAGCTGTTTCCGGTTTGCACACACTTCAGCGCCAAGGCGCCTCGGCAATAGTGCTCTTTATATATATTCAGTCAGTCAGAAGAGAGCAACCCCCACCATCACTACCATAATATCTGTTTTAGTGAGAATAGTCTAATTCAGGGTGAAACAATTGACTTTTTATCAATGTTTTCTAAAAATCTGTCCCAGTATTCCAAAACCTGTAAGATAATCGCAATATTGGTAGCAGCACTTTTAAATATTTATTCTTATCGTGTTGACCAGCTAGTCTAAGGTTGTGCTGGTCCATCGAACAAATTCTCTTTTGATTTCAGTGTAGTGGAGCTAATGAGAGGAGGTAAAAATGAAACATTATGGTCACTATTTGATAAAGTATGTCTTGGCAGAAACGGATGAGATTGGTTCTGAACATGTATGAGCCGAACATATATGAAGGAAAAGAACAAATGCAGTCCGTAAATGGATATTTTCTGCCAAGGAAATGGGGAAAATAATATTTTTGGTGAAACTTTTAAACCTTTTCTTAAATTAGTTCATGAAACCTATTGAGATAGTAGAAAGCTATTTTCAGTGGCAAAATTATAGGAAATAGAAGTTGACCCAATGATTTGAACTACATCTTTACAGGAGTCACCCTGTTTTTCACGCTCAAAATACATGCTGTAGGGGAGTTAAGTTTTGAATCCACTCTAAGTACATAGCCTGCACAGGGTTAATGGTTGGCGTCAACATTACCA
Source organism: Lissotriton helveticus (assembly GCF_964261635.1). Lineage (NCBI taxonomy): Eukaryota > Metazoa > Chordata > Amphibia > Caudata > Salamandridae > Lissotriton > Lissotriton helveticus. Next base: position 314,960,027 of record NC_136069.1, on the reverse strand, counting down.
ACCTGCCCCTCCAACTAGAAAATGTGGATCTAGAAATCTTATTTCTTTGTAAGCCACCAACACACACATTTGTTCCAATAATAGTGCATATATTGGTGCCTGTTGATTCACTATCATACCATTGTGTTTGCACTCATTTGTCTTCCGGGTGCAATTGAAGTGTCATCTTGTTGCCAAAAATATTTGTTGGCTAATTTGAGAATATTGTAAACTAATTAAGAATATCACTTTCTGTCAAACATGGAATGAAATTCTCTAGCACGGTTCCTCTGGTGCTGTTATCAATAAATATTTCTTTAGTTCTCGATAATAATATTGAAATTATAATGTTTTCAACCTAGAGGACTCTTAGGTGACATTGTTCCAGTGCTTGGTACAAAAATGAGATACACCAATGAAAAACAAAGTTGTCAGGAGTATATTGATAGGTATTAGACACACTTCAAACCACCAGAGAGTGCAGTTTTTGCATCAAATAAATAAATGCAAGCTTAAAAAGGCGTGTGCTAAAAGCCCCTCTTAGAAGTCAATAAAACATAACAAGCATTGGCATAGCCAATAGATCTCGCCTTTGTGACCTTATAAGTGTTTAGCCATGCATCAGTTGATGTGGTTGCACCAAGGATATTGTGCTGCATAACTAAATACTTAGAAGGTCCTAAAAGCGAGACCTATGGGCAATGCCAATGCTTGTTTTAATTTTATTTTAGTTGTATAAGTTTAACAAATGCATATATCGGCTTGGTTGAGATGACAAATTGACTGCATTTAAAGTGGGATTCTTTCTTTTTTATGACGTCACACGTCAGTTCATGGAACTATTTGTTATGATGTTGAGATGATGAATTAACAGCATTTAAACTGGATTCTATCCTTTTTATTACGTCACCTGTCATTTCATAGAACTATTTGTTATGATCTACCTGGGTTAGTATTTTTACAGTATAATTGTCCTCCTAAAATCCACTGGGCGGTATACACATTTTTATTATATCCAGATAGGAGTAACTGACTGTAAACATACTTTTATACTTCTCATCTAGTTATGAGTTAGGGTACAGGATCAATGTTTTCTTTGTAATCCACCAATGTTGTTTTTATCACCATTGTAGTACTGTCTTATGATACCCTGGGTGGTTATACTGCCTTCTTTTAATGCTTTTGTATTACTAACATTGTTATGGTTTAATTAACTAAACAATAAACTTAAATTGATGTACCGAAAATAAATAGTAAACACTCTTTTTATGTTTCCATAATTTCCAAGATAGCACACAACAATTGTATAACATTCTTATCAGCACAGGGTATGATGTATTCCTGAATGTGGATACATTGGCCCTAGCACGCTCTCTGAAGAAAATGGATTGAAGAAGTATGTGTTTTATTTAAAAAAACAAAACTGATTATAGTGTTGTGGGTGTTCAGTAAAAGCTTATACCAGCCCATTTCACTAACCACTCCTAATAAGGGCTAATAAGCACATGTGGCAACTTGCTAACAAACTGTAATTTCTGCCCCAGCCTATCGAAACCAGGAGCATGTTTCTGAATTGTATGTGCAGGAAGCTTTTCATGATATCTCTGATTTTCTGTACCTTTGAAAAGTCGGTTCTAACTGTGTGAACTAGCTCTTTGAAGTTCGTGTAAAGTACCTGTTACATTGTCATTCGTTGACTATGCATGTAATGTTCAAAATCTGCTGCTCGTATTGTAGCCCAGTGTGCGCATTACTCTTACATCCTGGCCAGCCATCGCGCAGAGAAACAGAAGTAAAATCTGTCTGTTATGCAAAATCAATTTTGCGTAGGCGAGTCATTTTCTTACATGTCTCACCATTTCTAATAGTAGTTTATGCTTGTGAGAAGTTGAAAAGTAGCAATCCTGCGTGGGTGCTTTATTGTTGAATGATCTCTTAAAATGAAGGACATCAGGGGGGGGGTGTAATTACAGCCCAGAGAAACATTTCCATAAGGAGTCAAAGCTTTTTGTTTGGGAGTGATTTTATAATAATGAAATGGGGCACTAGTAGTGTAGATTCAAGCAAAGCAATACAAGAACAAGCATTGGCCGCGCGGACATCGGCGCAGCGAAAGTGAAAGTAATTGCGGCTGGAAGGGTGCCCGCGAGATGGCACCTGTGGCCTTAAGCGCGCGCCCCTAACCACTCGCTGGTGGCCAGAGAAAGCCCTTCAAAAAGCCAGTTACTAAATGTCGCGCTGACAGTGCATGCACGCTGGATCAGCGAGACCTAAAAATGAGTTTATCCTGTAAATCATCGTTCAGGGTCTGTAAAAATTGTATTGGTAAACTAGCTACAGAAAACATCTCACTAGAGACAAAATGTATTCTTTACCTTTATGTAGTTGGATGTACTAATTTAAATCCCGTACAAGAACATCACTTTTTAAAAATCGGTCCCAAGGAGCGCTCTGGAGGAACCGCTTGTCATATTGGTAGCCCTAGCCCTGCTAAAGAGGTGAGCAGCCATCCTTCGATATGTTATTATTTGCAGCAGAAAGTATGAAATGCTTTTAAGTTATCGATCTTTTGACCAAAATATTGTACCACAAGTAGGCCATCGAACCATTAGTTTAAAAAGAAGTGTTAGTGTTCAGATACTGTAAGTAATTTGCGATATGACTGCTTATTTAAACTAATGCTTTTAATTTCAGTTGTCAGTAGCCATCTTACTCCTGTGTTCCCATGTGGAATCTAAGGTTGGTGTTGAGTGAAAGATTAAACCCTTTTTCGGTATCCCAGCTGTGGTGTTAGGGTCTAGTTCTCTGCACCCACGTGATCTGCGGCCCCACCTCTTGGTATCACGAGAGGCAGGCAGATCGTGGGGGCAGAGGGAGTAAATGGTTGTGCCTCCCCTCTGCGGAATAATGTAATCTTAACGGCATACCATGTACGCATCTTCATTGCCGCCGGGGCACGCACTTCACAACACCACAGAATGGCGTTGAGCTGCGGAGGACCCCGCTGTCAACGCTGTGCCCGCGCAGCACCCTGTGAACACTGTGGCATATGGAATCGCAGAGGGGGGGCGGCGCACACCGATCAACCGCCCTGAAGCAGCGCTATCCCGGCCTCCATGTACACTCACAGTGCGAGAGCGGCTCCACGCTATTAGGAGCCTGCCACCGTCCACACGCCTGCCCTGCTACAGCATAGCAACATTCAAGGAGTGACAGACCGCCACTCACGAGGCCACACACAGCACGTGCTCTCCAGCACCGCTCTCCTGTCACTGCGTGAATCCAGCCTCCCACTGCTGCTGTGCCCCTTAACAAAGGCACCCTAGCTGCCTCACTGCCACCTACCCCATACATGTGCAAGTAACCAGCTCCACTGCACCACAACCGCTACTATCAGGCCAAACAGGTTTCCCCCGCCCATCTTGCACTCAAGGGGCAAGACAACCTACTCACAGTGGCACGCTCACCACAATTGGGCCACGCAGCTTCCTCTCACCTATCTGCGAACTGAAGAAGACGCAGCCCAGGCGCCCCAACGCTGTCAGCGCACCCAGGACGTCCCTGCGGCTGCCCAGTAGGGCCAGAGTGAGTCCCATCAGAGCACCTGCAGGTCCCACCACCTCAGCCACCGCTGTCAGCCGGGCACATCACCGATGACCCTCCCAAAAGGACACACTTCCGGCCAGCAAGATGTGCGCCCAAACCTTCTCATTAACCAACCCCGTACCGTTCCTCCCTAAGCCGGGTGAACCTGCCATGAAGTGGGCGGACTGGAAGGGGTACTTCCTGAACTACCTCTCGGCCCTAGAAGACGAAGGCAAAGAAGCGTTCTCAAGCACACGCAGGAAGAAGATACTCCTTCACAATTTCGGACCGGCGGGTCTACGAGTGTATGAGAACATGGTTAAGAAGCCAAGAGCAGCCACGGATGAAGACGTATTTCAGCACGTGCTAGACGACTTAGACGGTCACTACCAGCTGATTATTTGCATAGCCATAGATAGATACAATTTCTTTCAACACAAACAAAGCGACACGGAGACGGTGGAAGACTACATCGCAGCACTCAAGAAACTGGCTATAAACTGCAAGTTACCTACACGATGACCGGATACGGGACCAGATAATAATGCACATGGTCAACACCAGCGTGCAGGAGAATTTGTGGGTGAGTGGGGAGGCTCCCCTCCATGTAATCATAGCGATTGTCAAAAAGGCAGAACTCTCCAAAAGGTGCGCGGGGGCAGCGAAAAAAGAGGACACAAAACCAATGGTGTGCAAGATTAGCGACAAAGACACGCCCAGAGACGAGCCAAGCTCCTCCATGGGACACAAGTCCGGCCGATGCCCCATGAAGACCTCAACAGGGAACCCCCGATCCTCCACCAACTCGAAAAGCTCCTGCTACAAGTGCGGCAGCTAGACTCACATGGCCAATGACAAAGTGTGTCCTGCCTTCCACGTCATGTGCTCATTTTGCGGCGTGACTGGCCACTTCGGTAAAGTCTGCAAGAGGAGACCCCGCAGCAACGCAGTCAAGTGTGTAGTATACGACTCGGAGCCCGACGCGAAAGAAGTTGAAGACGAAGTTTGCATCTTGTGCATAGAGGACCAAGTGTTGGGCGTCGACTGCACTTCCAGGAGGAAACCTTCCTGTCTCATGTCCATAGGAGGTATCAAGATCTCCATTGTGGCGGACTCAGGGTCCCCATTCACTATCATAAAAAGAGGCATATGGGACAAGGACTTTGCAGGCACACTAGAGCGTCACCTTCACCCTACGGATGTACATCCTGTCACCTTCACGGGTGAAAAGATTCCCATGGTAGGATTCGGACGACTACACTTCGAGATTAAGGGGCGGGAGACCACGGGCAAGTTGTACGTGGCAAAAACCGGACCCTTGGTCATAGGATGGTTCGACCAAGGAGCACTGGGCATCCAGCTCAATCCCGGCGGAAAAACGCAAGTACTGATGACCGGCGAAAGCCCCGACCCCAACGTGGACAAACTTAGTGAAGAGTTCCCCAACGTCTTCGGCGGGACCATCAGACAATTTTCCAAGTTCACGCACAAAATCCAACTTAAAGACGGGGCGGTCCCTGTCAGTCACAAGGTGCGGAACATCTCCTTCAACTGCAGGGAAGTTGTGCAACTCGAGTTACAACACCTGGAGGAAAATGGAGTCATTGAACCCATTGAAAGCACAGAGTGGCTGACACAATTGGTAGTGGCACGCAAACCCAATGGAAAAGTGCGCCTGTGCATAGACCTTCGAGAACTGGACAAGAATATTCTAGTCGACAAGTTCCCGCTTCCACGCATCGACATGCTGGAGCAAACGAGCGGAATCAAGTGGTTTTCGACCATTGATCTTACTGCTGCGTACCATCAGACCCTACTCCACCCTTCATCTAGGAAGCTGACCTCGTTCATCACCCCATTTGGATGCTACCGGTTCAGGCGCCTGCCATTCGGACTGGCGTCTGCAGCATCAGTATTCCAAAAACTATGTACAAGCTGTTCAAAGACTGCTGCGATGTCCTGTACTTCCAGGATGACATCCTAGTAATGGGGAGGACCAAGCTAGAACACGATGAGACTCTTAGAACAGTCCTGGACACCCTGTCCACCAATGGCCTCACCACTGAACTGGACAAGTGCAGATTCGGCCTGCACAAAGTCACATACCTGGGGCATGAAATTGGCGAACACAGAATTTCTTCTAAGACAGCCAACGTAGAAGCCATCAAAGCGGCACCCAAACCAAGATCAAAGGACAAGGTACGATCATTCCTCGGGTTGGCGGAATTCTATGGCAAGTTCGTCAACAACTTCGCAACCAAGACACACAACCTACGGCAGTTGCTGAAGGACAAATCCACGTTCCACTGGTCGGCGGACTCGGATGCAGAATTCGAGGCCTTCAAAACTGACATCTGCGAAGCCATTCCACTCCAAGGGTTCGACAACTCGGCCCCCAGCATCCTGACAACTGAAGCCAGCGAGATGGGATTGGCAGCGGTCCTTTCGCAATGTGCCACGGACGGCACGGAAGTCACCATGCCGCTCCCTTGCGCCCAATGAACAGAAGTTTAGTGTCATAGAAAAAGAGATGCTGGCTGCCATCTGGGCAATGGAGAAATTCAGACGATACCTCTGGGGATCCAAGTTCACACTCCGCACGGACCACAAGCCACTGATCAAAGTTCTCACGTCCAGCGTGAACGCCAAAGCCACCCCACACATAGCCAAAATGACACTCCGGCTCCTGGATTTCGTCTATGATGTGGAATTCCTACCAGGCCACAAGAACAAAGTAGCCGACTTTCTCAACCGGTCGGCCGCAATGGAGGATGCCCCACACTCTGACTGTTAGGAGGAATACCAAGTGGTGCTCACTGCAGACCAGGAGGCCACCATCGGGGCACAAGATTGGAAGACGGCATACGACCGGGACCAGGATCTCTCCAAGGTGAAGAACTATGTCACTCAAGGCTGGCCCAAGAAGAAACACTTGAAAGGAGATCCCAGGAAGTACTGGGAGGTACGCGATGAGTTATCTCTCAGCGACGCCGACGCGTTCCTCCTCAGAGGTGACAGTCATTCCCCCGAAGGATGTGATGGACTGCCTCCTCACCATACTGCATGAAGGCCATATCGGTATCGTCAAATCCAAACTAAGAGTGAAACCGTCATACTGGTGGCTGGCAGTGGACAACTCTCTGGAACGGTTTGTTTGAGCATGTCAACACTGCACTAACACCGACAAAGCACACAGAATGCTGAGGCCCCCGATGGGGGAATTCAACACGCCCACGAACCCATGGGAAGATTTGTCAGTGGACATCCTGGGCCCCATTCTGGACTCGTGGGGAGAACCAACATACGTGATCGTCCTCGTAGACAGATACTCCAAGTGGCCGGAGGTGGAGAGCTGCGAAAAAGTGGACACCGATGCCGTCATCACTTTCTTGACAAATGCATTTTTGAGCGAGGGTATACCAAGAGTCCTCACCAGCAACAGCGGCCCCAGTTCACCTTGGAGAAGTGGACAGCCTTCCTCCTAAGAAACGGCATCCAAAACAAACACACGCCAGTATATCATCCCGCTGGTAACGGCCAAGCAGAACGGTTCAACCGAGTCCTCATGGGCTCAATACAGGCAGCCATCGGCGCTGGCAAGAACTGGGAGACAGAAATCAGGAACACTGTGTGGGCCTATCGTATCAGCCCCACGCTTACCAGGTACAGCCCGTTCCGGATCCTGCGCAGCAGGGAGCCGTTCACAAGGGACAACCTAGCGTGGATTGACTTGAAACTTCAAAGGCGCTGGTCACCAGCAGTGGTGAGAAGCAACATACAGAAAGCCCAAAAGATATACAAGGACAATTACGGCAAGCCTCACGGAGTGCGGGCGATCTCTTAGCCCGAGGGGACTGGTTATGAGTGAAACTGGGCCACTTCGGCAAGAAAGGTGACGGCAAATTCAGCCCCCCACTTCCAGTCCAAGAACTGTACACCCACTCAGCACTACTAAGCGACAGCAAAGTATGGTCGCACAGCACGATGGCAAAGTGCAACAAGGTCCTACAGTGGCAAGCTAATGGGTCCCCGCCCATAACACGCCCTCAAGGGAGAACGATGGATCTGGACGACGACGTCACTGCCAACAACTATGAGTCCAGCGGTCCGGAAGGGGGGACAGGGGGCTGCACTGATTCGGCTGGTGAAAGAAACAACGCCGCCCCAGCACAACATACACCTCCCCTCACGCCCGGCCAGGCGGACACACCAGGAACAAGGCAAGGGAGGTCCACTCCACACGTCAACGACCAGAAAAGAGAATCGCAAGAGGAGCAGGCCTCCTACACACACACACACACCCGCACTGATAGAAGAGTGGTGAGACCATGAAGATACAATGACTTTACCACATAGAGCTCCAAGGGGTCAACACCATCCTTACCCTGAGCTGACAATGCAGATACCCGGGACTCCTCCGCTGACGGCCCACCACACACAAACTGGGTGCACAAGTGCTCATGCACAAGCTACCAACAAGTCGTTTATGTAGTTGGGACAATTGTTCATATGCCTGTTGCATTGTTATTAAAGGAGGGAGATATGTGGTGTTACGGTCTAGTGCTCTGCAAACACGTGATCTGCGGCCCCACCTGTTGGTATCGCGAGAGGCAGCAGATCGTGGGGGCAGAGCGAGTAATTAGTTGTGCCTCCCCTCTGCGGAATAAAGTAATCTTAACGACATATCCTGTACGCGTCTTCATTGCCGCCGGGGCACGCACTTCACAACACCACACCAGCCTCTACAGCCAGATCTAATGTGGGCAGTAGCAGAAGTAATTGATTTTATGACTCTACTCAATTCTCATGTCTTAAGGCACACTGTTCTAATGTGTTTTACCCCAGCCCTGATTTACACAAGTACTGGCTACAAGTGTGATTTTTCACTTGATGCTGTAATGACATTTTGTATAGATTGTTCTGTCGCAATCATATCCATGGTTATCTACCCTATTGAAATTCTAGTTATAATTTGTTTTCTCTTGGATTCAGTTGCAGCATATTGCTTTTTGGGTGTAGGACTGCGTGTGACAAGGTGTGGTATACATGGGTAATTTAAAATGGCAACTGAAACTACATTAGACAACATGATCTGTAAATCGTCTCCAACTTCAGAGGGACATCTTTGTGGTTTTGTCTGCGGCCAATGTCTGAAGTGTTAGGGAGACTGTTAGACTCCACTCATTTGAGACTCAGAGTTGGTGATCATATCTACTAGCTGCGGATGTTCACATCTGCAGGCTTTTCCTAGCCTTTGCACAGTAAAGCATATTCATGAACGCTGAATTCAAACTACGATAAATATTTTGTATTATTAAAAGATGTGTCCTTAAAAGCAAAAACTCTTTCTGAAAATAGTTTATTTGATATATATATTGAAAATATACTAGGTCGCATTCTTTTTTTCTTTTAAGTGACAGGACAGCGGATTTTGTTTCGATTATTTTGGTTTCTAATTTGACCATCCCACATACTCTTGTAGCCTATCTGTTTTGCATACAAGGCACAACACTGAAGTGCCATAGCAGTAGAATTATCAGTTGGTCTATTCATATATTGCATCAGCTAAACTAAATACTTCTTGTGTGAGATTTGTCCAGCTGCAAATACTAAGACTCTTGGTGTAAGTTTTTGTATTGATCACAAACGCCGTGGCATAGACCTAGATTGCTATTTTTGGTAGAAAATATTGATTTTGAGGACATATGTGGCACTGAAGAGAGGAATGGATGGAGATTACTGTAATGAGCTGCTTCCTCAGTAACAAGATGTTGTGGTGATGCTGAATGTCAATGGAATGGATGTGGGGATAATAGAAAGGCGTCGGTAGGTGACCTACGAGTAACACCAAGAAGTGGCAGTAACTGGGGCACTTCAGAAGGTTGTCAGTTCATCAACCAGATTGACAGACAAACGAACACAAAAAATAAAAAAACATGGGCTGGACCGCGCTTTATAGTGGTGAAAGGGAAAACCGAGGTGGGCCCTCACAAGGAGAAACAGGACATTGGGGGTGGGCGCATGGGACTTAACCTAATAACATTAATTTGAGGGAGGCTGCAATCCCCTATGTGCCTTGTCCTTCTGATCCAGAGGATCCAGGACAAACGAAGTAGAATGATTGGCCTCCTATGGTGAAGGAAAAGTGAACGAAAATCCAAGCCCAAACCCTGTTCATTTTCTACGGTCATTCATTAACTCTCATTTATCGTGGTCTTGCGTTCGGACATTCAGAAGATTTATTGAGATCTTTACCAGGCATCTGTAATGCCAGACAATGTGTAATAGTCAGTTTTTTAATTACGTAAATAATGCAAGTTCTGGTTCTAAAACATATATATAACAATCGATGTTTGTAAAATTTCTATTCTCTAGCCTGATAACTTAAGTGATGTCACACAAAGGAAATATGTGTAAGAACCATTGCAACCTTTCCAAAATTGAATGGTATATGCTCTCAAGTGTTAAGTGATATGTAAAGAAAAACTCCAAGCACCCTCTCAAGATAGGAACATTAATCCAGGTGCCTAGGTAACAATTTCACATAACTAGTAAGCTGTTTGAATAGTTGACAGTCCGAAAGTGCAGTGCTTTACCCCGTCTTATTTTATTTGTGCAATAACAGTGATGGGATTCAGGAAGGTTTCGAAACCTACATTATTTTTGGAGGCAGACCCCAAAAGCAAGGTCCATCTTCTTCACAAGTTATCTTTCGCCTTTTTCTGACCGAGACTGCAATCATGGTTCAACTGGACATGAAGGACGCCACCAGTAATGGCAACTGGACGTCCACCCTATGATTGATCATCCTAGGCCCTGGGAGTGAGGAGCCCTTCGGCTACAGAGCAGGCCTACAAGATGATTTCATAGATGTGTTATAAATCATTGATACATTGTCTGCCATTTGACAGCCAAATAGCTAAAGATCGTTAGTTTTAAGCTTCGTATTAATTATGGAGTACATTGATAACATTTTCCGTTTGAATGTGCAGTTTTGATGCAGTGTACACCAACAAGAAAGACTTGGTTGGTGGCGGAGCCTGCTGTGACCTGGGATGTGCTTCTTGGTGAGGCTCCTCGGTGTAGAGAGGACATATGTGGATGCCTGTTTCACCACCAGGGAATCCCTAACCTCTGACCTGGTTCAGCAAGTGTAGGCTATAAACTTCTCATCTGGAAGCCTATGCGTGAAGCTAGTTCCTCAGCAGTCGAGTCCTCCAGCTCTTTTCATGATTATATTAGGCAAAGATGTTTAGAGTGTCTGCTGAAAACAGACTGATACTTTGAAAGTGGCATTGTGGGAGCCTTTGATGACAAAATAAAAGAGGATGAAGGTTTGCACTAGATTTCTTTTCAAGATGCACTGCACTTTTCAAGATACTGCACAAAGGTGGTCGAAAGCGGTTTGAAATCTGATTCGGCTCATAAGCTCTTGGAGAAAGTTGTCAAATCGCTTAGTTCAACACAGTACTTGTCCTAGCTCAAACAAAGTTGGTGCCAAGATCCAGCTCCCATTTTGGGGCTGGCACGGTGCCTAAATGAAAAAAGCTCGGAGTATTCAGGAGTTCTTATACTGATCTCTCAAAGAGACTTTTCAGGTTGATCTGGAAAATGTATTTTCTCTATCCATTATGGGGCCTTAGGCAATGTAGAGTATTTTAATCTTGGCTGGAGCACTGTATCTTCTGTGAGTGTTCAGTAAAGTGGCCACTGCCATGAGCTATTATCCTGTAGCCTTGACTGGGGGAACTTTAAGCTCTTAAAATAACCTACGGTCCTCAACAGTGTCACAACCACTTTTTACTTCAAATGGAGTAGAGGGAAGAAAGCATTCTTCAAATCCCTATTTGGCTGTCAGTTTGGAATAATCCATCTACTAGGGAAATTATATTATATTGCCTAAACTGTGATAGGGGCAGGGATATTCCCTGGCTTGCAGCTGTCTGCAAAAGTTTGACTCGCATGAACTAAGAGCACATATTTTTAAATCCTGAAGATGCTGGTAGCATAGGCAAGAAAACCCTGCAGAAGGCTCCATATGCATTGTACAATAAAGCTAGATATGAGACTGAGGCTCAGAAATCCTCTGTCGCCAGATATATGCTCATTGAGAACATCTCCCAATCTCCTAGCTACCTACTAAAATCTATCCGCCGATGGGAGAGGGGTTTGCTCTTTCGTTTTAGGGTCGATGCCATGAAATTTCTGCTCTGCTTCCCTGTTGGGTATAGCTCTAACCATGACCGCTTGCCATGCACCTCTAACGGTTCTCACAAACAACCATGTTGCATTTTTTATTTTTTTTTGTACTTAATATATCATATATACCAAATGGTTTTTGATACCATTTTTCAAGACTGCATCTGTGTTTGATTATAAAGTAGCTTATAGGAAGGCTATTACCTTAGCAGACGATGAGCTAACCTTTCGGGTTGGTTCTTTCTTGAAAGCTGCAGTGCGTGCCCGTAATTCGATGTGTACTCCATGATGTATGCTTATTTTATTTCTGTTTCTATCATTGTGTAAAACATTAGTAAATATTTTGATGAATTCAGTTTCATCCTCGCAGGATTTATACATTCGGAATGTTCTCTCAGGAAAGGTATTGCACGCTTTGTAATCTCATTGTGGTACTCCTTTCTGAAGCACTGCTGTTTTTTTACTATTGTTCTTTACCGTATTTTAAAGCACTGCTGTTTTTTTACTATTGTTCTTTACCGTATTTTAACATTGTAGGTATTCTCGATGAATGTTATTGTTCTTGTAACCCGTTTGTGTCTTATTATTACTTGCTGCTATTATGACTGCTTTTATGGATATATTCTTGTATCCTAATAAAGATTTTTGAATTGAATTCAAATCCCTATATACCATTTGACCTGAGTAACATGGCTACGTGAAAAGCATGCCAGGAAAACGTTGACTTATTGATTTATTTTGGCTTAACTAAAAGCATGATACCCTTATATGCTTTGTAGACCTTTTCCATGAGTTGGGAAGGCAGAGAAGCCACACAACACATTAAGAAACAATGCCTTATCTTGCTAACTCTATCATTGGGCTTTTTAACATTCTCAGTGTCTTCCTGCCATACCATGCTCAACATTGTGTATAAAGTTGTATCTACGACCAAGCAATCTTAAAAGACTATGTGCTACTATTTCTGCATGACTGTACCAATTTAAATGAACATAAACGCAGTGTCTGAAATAGGTGAACTTTGTACTTTTACCACAATCCAGGGGGGGGGGGGGGGGGGGGGTTGCAGCCTGTAGAGATTTTAAGAAAAAAAAATCAAAACTGCTGCTGGATCTTTTAAGGGCCAAAAATCTGCCTGCAGTAAAACCTTTGAATAACTAAGATATTTAAGCATACCTTTTCTCCTAACAAGACAAATCTAAACTACTATTAGACATTATATGAACTATTATTACAAGATGCAGATCTCGCTCGCATCCATCCCTGTTATAGATGCTGAGGCGCAGCAAAGGCGTGCATAAATGTGATTGACACATTATTTTCCTTTGCAGTGCGAGTTTCTAAACACGACTAGTGGAACGAAAGAAGTCTGAGCCGAATTTGTCGTATAAGAGGGTGTGGAGCTACAAGTCAAGCCTTGTAGACTGATTTTACTCTTGTCAGGTATTAAACGCTTTTAGCATATAATATGCTTTGATGTATTTTTTTTACTGAACAAAAGCTGTACTGGAGAAGGAAACATACCTCCAAGATTAGCTTGCAGTGGATTTATTTTTTTCCACATTCTCGACAGCAGCAACAGGTTGTGGCAGAGTTTTGATTGAAAGAAGCTGATCAAGTAGGAGGAAGCAACACCAGTCTGGCTTAAGCTCAGCCTCTAATTCCTCCTACTTCCAAGGAACAAGAGGTATCCGAGAGAACAATGAAAGGGGCATGTAGGTAAGATTGTGCCTGCCAGAAGAGCGCTGTACTTTCTACAAGTGTCATGCTTTTATGGCCATAACCGCTTACCTATTGTACAATTTCTGCATTTATTTTTAATATAGGGTCGATTAAAACTAAAGTCTTCTCGGCTCAACCCTTCTCTGAATGGAGTTTAGGGAGAAAAAAGGCCACTAGTATGCAACAAGTGGCGAGCGAAACCTACGGTTCTTTGGTGAATGTTATTTTTGACCAAGAAGTAAAAAAAAAAAAATCTCTCCATCAGATCAAATAAATTTTCAAGGTTCAGATATTTTTGTTGCCAATCCCACCCAAAAACAATGGACCATTAAAAAAATTATACTGATTTGTTAAAAAAACTCTTATGATTAACGTAACTCAAAAATCTTGAAATGGTGAGCATCAAAAAATGCTCTCAATCCATAACTTTACTGTAGATTAGAGTGACATGATTGTTATCTAAGAAAACTATTATTATTAGGCTACCGCAGACAATCTAGTTTGGTGTTGTAGACTAAACATCCATTCTTGGGTGGAGCCTGCAGCAAAAGAAATCATCAAAAGGACACTAGAAATCCTGTAATATGATTCAGAGGAAAACACTGTTCACGGGCCTCACTCTACAAGCATACCAAAAGACTTAAGCTAAAGAACAATTTTCTGAAGCAAGTACAGCACCTTGAAATGTCACAAGTTTGACTTAACTCAAACTTCCAACGAGTGCGACTAGGCCAGTGTTAGACTTGCAGAAAAAAATGGAAATGTGGTTATGTGGCAAGAAACTAACCTACCACTTAAAGTTAGTAGGTGCACCGAAGCTTTAGACAGACTGTCATTGCTTAGTTCAAGAAGCTTCACCTCAAATATTGCAAGCGGTTGAAAAATCCTTCAGTTCTCTATAGAAGGCAATTAGCAATAGGAAAGATCTTTTCACAACTACTGGGAAGCATGTGCAGTTCATCTTGTGAAAACAACTAGTAATGGGAATAGTTCTTGTGTTAACTGATAGCTCTGAAGATCTCTGATGCTCTTTGCTAATGTAACGGTCCCACAGTGAACCTAATGAAATGTTGTCATTATAATACAAAACGCTGATTTGTCTCATTAGCATTGTTTTCTGTTTATAATCCTGTACGCAGAAAATGGTAAAGTGTGGGACATAACATATTTTTGGGCAGGTACCCATACCCGAAGTACTCCGAAGCTACTGGTGAGTGTTTAGCTGCGTTTTACAAAAAAAACTAATCAAGTGTGAGGTGCCGTTTGTAAATAATGAATACTTCGTCACAGTCTCCCGATCAGCGTCTGGCATAAGAGTAAACAAAATGCGACTTTCAGAGTGGGAGGCTAGCTCCCGTATGCTTCGTGACCTGATTTCACTAATTCTTGTGCAGAAAGGGTAACACTGCGTTATGCATATTTACAATAACCAAGTGTATGTGCATGTATCTGAAATGACTGCCTACACCGCAATCGTTGTATTAGGTTGACTAATCATGCATACAGATTTGTGAGTACCTAATAAAATACTTTGCTAATAAAACCCATGACTGAATGTGATGCCATTTACCTTTCTGCTTTCATGGGCATCATCTACCGGGCGATTCAGAAAAGGGGGTGGTGATGAACAGAGTGTCTGAATTAAGCAGACCACTCTTACCCAGTCCAAAGATCAGGGCTTGATCCATCACCGTTATTTAGCTCACTGCCCCATCCCAGCTCAGAACCTGGCTATATGCAAATTAGTCTGTCCCTGGCCCAGTGCATCATGGGAACAGGGCAGACCAAACTACCAAGCCAATTCTTCACCAGAAAGGAGACGAGCTTCCGGGGACCGGTTTCTGCCATTTCAGGCGTCGTCGGCCCGGCTTGCTTGAATCCTGATGGAGCAGTGAGCAAGGGACTCATGTCTGAGTATACCCTTCCACGCTTATGGTGGACAAAATGATTCAGAAAAGGGGGTGGTGATGAACAGAGTGTCTGAATTAAGCAGACCACTCTTACCCAGTCCAAAGATCAGGGCTTGATCCATCACCGTTATTTAGCTCACTGCCCCATCCCAGCTCAGAACCTGGCTATATGCAAATTAGTCTGTCCCTGGCCCAGTGCATCATGGGAACAGGGCAGACCAAACTACCAAGCCAATTCTTCACCAGAAAGGAGACGAGCTTCCGGGGACCGGTTTCTGCCATTTCAGGCGTCGTCGGCCCGGCTCATTGCCCCATCAGGATTCAAGCAAGCCGGGCCGACGACGCCTGAAATGGCAGAAACCGGTCCCCGGAAGCTTGCTTCCTTCCCAGTACAAGAATTGGCTTGGTAGTTTGGTTTGCCCTGTTCCCATCATGCACTGGGACAGGAACAGACTAATTTGCATATAGCCAAGTTCTGAGCTGGGATGGTGCAGTGAGCTAAAAAACGGTGATGGATCAAGCCCTGATCTTTGGACTGGGTATGAGTGGTCTGCTTAATTCAGGCACTCTGTTCATCACCACCCCCTTTTCTGAATCATTTTGTCCACCATAAGCGTGGAAGGGTATACTCAGATGTGAGTCCCTTGCTCATTGCACCATCAGGATTCAAGCAAGCCGGGCCGACGACGCCTGAAATGGCAGAAACCGGTCCCCGGAAGCTTGTTTCCTTCCCAGTACAAGAATTGGCTTGGTAGTTTGGTTTGCCCTGTTCCCATCATGCACTGGGACAGGAACAGACTAATTTGCATATAGCCAAGTTCTGAGCTGGGATGGTGCAGTGAGCTAAAAAACGGTGATGGATCAAGCCCTGATCTTTGGACTTTGTAAGAGTGGTCTGCTTAATTCAGGCACTCTGTTCATCACCACCCCCTTTTCTGAATCATTTTGTCCACCATAAGCGTGGAAGGGTATACTCAGATGTGAGTCCCTTGCTCATTGCACCATCAGGATTCAAGCAAGGCGGGCCGACGACGCCTGAAATGGCAGAAACCGGTCCCCGGAAGCTTGTTTACTTCCCAGTACAAGAATTGGCTTGGTAGTTTGGTTTGCCCTGTTCCCATCATGCACTGGGACAGGAACAGACTAATTTGCATATAGCCAAGTTCTGAGCTGGGATGGTGCAGTGAGCTAAAAAACGGTGATGGATCAAGCCCTGATCTTTGGACTGGGTAAGAGTGGTCTGCTTAATTCAGGCACTCTGTTCATCACCACCCCCTTTTCTGAATCATCATCTACCGGGCAGCCTTTGTGTGACAAGTCTCTGCTTTCAAAGACTGTTCACATAACACCAAAGCATAATCTCAAATTCTAGCTAAGGTAATGTAGTTTTGCACCGGATTGCTTCATGCTTTACTTGATGGATTAAGAGAAAAGTAAACTTCGCGTTTTGCAACCTTTCATCTTTCTTAAAATGAGGTTTAGCTGTTCTATCGCTCAGTTACGGAACTTTTGCCATGCATCTTTGACCAGTGCTGTGATTTACTGTGATTGAGAGAGCTCGTCATTTTCCTGTGAAGAAATGAAAAGATGCTGCTTTCCCTTATATGAAGACATAACCGTGTTGGACAAGTTGTTGATTTGTTCGGTATAAGTGGCTACTTACCGCTCCCGTACCCCATCATGCCAAATGAGTCCTCTGACATCCAAAAGCAAACTCAATACATTGCATTCAGAAATATGGGTCCTTGCTTAGTTTACTTGGATTTCCCTGCACAGCTCTCTATGCTTTATTTTGTGAATCACAATAGTAAAATATTGAATCTAGCGCCTAGACTCAAATGTACGTTCCATCACTTATACATTTATTGAATAGTCCTGTTTTGTAGAGTTTTTTGTTGGGCTTTCTAAGGTGCTATCACAAAACCGTGAAGGTTTATGAAAAAAATCTAGATTATGCAAGAGTAAAAGTATCCACTCTGTGTTGAAATACTTAACATAAATTAACATCTGTTTTAGATCAGTTGTGCTTGTGATTGTATGTGTCTTTTTATTCTGCTCACTCTTCCTTAATGCTTGGCTTAGGTCTTTAAAGGACAGCTTTAATCCCATATTTAAGCTGGCCCCAGTTGTTCATCCAGAATTCCCATAATATATATATATTTTTTTTAATTAAAATGTTATTGCAAAAAAACAAAAAGCAGAGCATAATCAGCAGTACAGTGATTCGTCAGCGTAAATGGCATCACATTGTAATTGAAGTGTGTATTACATAGATCAAGGCGGACTCAGTAGCAGGTCCCATCAAGGAATCAAACGAGATAACCCTGCATTTCACCACAACATGAAGACATCTACAATCAATAAAAACATTTGGGTACATTTATCGAGAGTTTTAAGGTAGAGGACCTGACCTCTCCATTGCCATATCTGCGGTAGGGGAACTGCAGATTTCACCCCTGAAAGCATTCCAACTGCCCCATTTCTTATCCCACTTTTTGGGGCAACCCCGAAAGTTTGTAGACTGTTTTTTCGGCAAGCATTGCCCTGTCCATCTCAGCCGTCCATCCCACCACCACCGGACAATCTGGGGATCCCCATTTCATGGCAATGGCACGTTTTACAAGAAGGTATCCAAGGGCCAGCCATTGGCACTCTATCTCTGTGAGGTCAGTCGCCCCCCATATATTGAGAAGGCCCCCTTTAGCCGTCAGTGGAATCTGTTTGCCCAGTGCTGTAGCCATTTAATCAGTCGCCTTAGTCCAGAGAGTCTGGATTTTGGGGCAGTCCCAAAGAATGTGGAAAAAAGTCCCAGTCAAACCGCAACCCCTCAGACAATGGTCAGTCGGGCGATTACCAAGTTTGGCCAATAGAGGACCTGCCATGTATGCCCTGTGAAGGATTTTGAGTTGTATCAGTCGGAAGCGGTGACTAATTGCAGATTCCCGTGGGGACATCAGTGCTGTTTGCCATTCTTCATCCTCTAGACTGTCTACCTCCCTTTCCCATTTCTCTCACAGGGCCTGGAAGGAGTCAGGTAGATTATTACTAAGTTTGCGGTATGTACAGGAGACGGCTTTTTTCAGGAGAGGTTCAGAGAGTAGCCGATCTTCTAGAGGCGATGCCTCCGGAAGGGAGGAGAGATCAGGAATTGTTGTGAGGATAGCATGTATGATCTCTAGGTATCGTGGAAAGCCTCCCCCTGTGAGAGTGATTGCCTCTTTTGTAGGTCAGAGAAAGTCATGAGTGTCCCCTCTTTAGCAGGTCACCTATTGTTGAAGAATTCCCATAATATATTTCAAGAAGTCGCTGGCAAGCTGAGCCGTGAGTGTAGAAAATAAAAACTTTGGGTCATGTCATTAGAGGCAACTACCTTGTCTTGACTGTTATCATGCTCCTCACCAAAATATCACACTTTGGGAAATATAAGAAGAGCGGCAACAAAGGTTTGGGTGTCCTGGTGAATAGTGGAGCACTAAAGCCCTTACGGACGTATTAGGAACCCATCTTCTTTTTTTTTGGTCCTACTGGTAAACCTTCACATAGGAGTCCTTCACACAGAGCTCTGAACTTTGTTGGTGGAAGGTAGTGTTATCTCTATACCTTCTGAGCTTATGTATGACAGTATTGCCAAGCAACATGATCCCAGACATGGGGCAGAGGTTTTAGAAGGGAATTCACTCACCTAAGAATACCTTTGATTTAAAATGGTCCTCATCCGTTGTATAAGAGGAGTAATTGCATTGGTAAGCTAACAAACTGTTGCCTAAATAGAGTAGTAGCATATTATTTATGAAAGCACCAGATGTCTAATAATTTGTCCTCACGTCGTTTAAGGGGTATATTCAGACTTTGTTCCTACGCCACTAAGTGAAATGTAATGGCTTGAATGAATGCACTTTAGGGCAGGTGCATCGTGTCTAGGGATGACTTACATAAGGCTCTTCTGGCTAGAGTTTCCAAATTCATGCCATTTGAACTAAAATGAGTGCAGTACGCAGCAGCATATTAGATCTTAGTCCACAGTAGTAAGCACCCAACCCAACCCTACCCTAGCATCCTTGAACTGGCTCCCCATACCATTAGATCCATCTTAGAAACCGCCTTTCTAGCCTATAAGACAATGCAGCAAAAAGACTGACAACATGAAGGGTTCATCTGGGCCACAAAAGCATCCTACATCAGAAGTGTATACATTTAATAAAGTTAACTCTCATGGCTTATAGCTCTATGAAGGGCACCTGATCTGTAACAATTCAGAAAAGAACTGAAGATGTTTCTTTTACCGGAAATGCTTAACTAAACAAATCTAAATAAACAAAAGTATCACAGCTTTCGTTTCAAAATTCCTATTTCTTTCACAGGTCTGATGCTAGAAAGTTTTATATGCCTAAATAGTTCTGCTCAAACGAAGCTGATGCGAATTTGGTTTATACAAGACTCGGGTGAGAGCGCTTGCCATCAATAAAGGCCATTACAATTAAATGCATTTAAAACAATGCTATAAAAATTCAACAATTTGAATTTGAGTAAATATGCAAGTGCCACCTGAAGCAGTCTTCATGTTAGACACTGTGATGCCTATAGTTAAAACAAGAAATTTGTTAACCTATTTCTTGAGTCACAGATCCTATAGCTCTCTTTGAAGTCACACTGCTGAGACGTGCCTATAATTGTGATCTTCAGAACTGCCAGATAGTTCATTCATGAGAATAACGTTTTACTAAATGCCTTCAGTGAATCTATGTGCATTAATGTAAATCGAAAATGGGGAGGGGGAAACACAAATACCCTAACCAGTTATGACAGTTTTTCATAAATACAGGACTAGTTACCTGTACTGCCTTTTCTGTTATCAAGTATAACAAGCTACGTCGATCACTGCTTCAAACGCCATAGTAACCCTACCCCCTCTGTCTCCTAATGCAAACCTTAGTTCTATCTAGTAGGTATGTTCTGCAGATAAACCGGACATTTTTATACATGTTTAGATGCTTCAGTCTTGAAGTGTTTTTGAATGACAGATTGTTAGTAGCTGATCATGCATCAGTATCTAATCCTTTATCACTGTGATTATGTTCAATCCTGTTTTTGATGGGAGGGCTTCTGATTAAATATTCAAAATGATGATGCATCATTTAATGGCTGAGGTTTTAAGATAAGTGTGGAGGGAAAATGTCATGGATGCTCTTGAAGACTAAGGCATGGATTTCATAGGGAGACTTATATTTTTGCTTATAGCCTGATGGATTGATGAATATAAAGTTAGATGGGTGTATGTTGGCAGAAGCCTCAAAAGTGTTTATGGATCTGTCGTATGTTGTGCTGGGTGTTGCTTTACAGATGGATGTCCAGGGCTGCATCCATGCTAGCGGAGTTTTTGGTATAACCACCGAATTTACAAATTAACTCCAATTAGACATATTCATGTAAAGTCTCTGATTTGAACATTCAGAAGATCTGCAGTGGATCCTGCTCTCTCACACCTGTGTTACACCCCTGATTTACAGAGGAACTTTATTGGATTGCATGTTGACCCGCCTGCATACAGCCATAAGTGCAAAGAAAATATTTATTTTTAGCGCCGTGGGAGCATGTCAATTTGAAGACTAAATTATTGAGAAAATATTTTAGAAATCGAAAAGGTCTAAAGGAATATTGTTGTTTTATTTTAATTATGCTTTCTCCTTTTAAGTGTTTCAGTGATTTTTTTCCCAGAGGCCGTTTAGGGATTGCATTTTGAGTGTATGGTTTCGAAGAATGATGCAGAATAATTAAACTAAGGGTTGGATCACTGAGCTAGTTCCGCACCCAATGATGGTGAAGCTTAACACCATAAGATGCTTGGTTCTAGGCAATGGATGGACGTGCTCTGGTATGATTCTTTGAAAACAATTGCACTATCTGAAAATCTGATAGACCGGAAAGAAGTGTCTGGACATTTGCATACCATGTGAAATAGTCATCCAAGATCAAATCAAGGACCGCCTTCAATAAAAGTTATTTTCGTTGTATCTTGGCATGACAATATTGCATGACCGCTGTTTTGGCTCACAGGGTGACACAAGGCAATTTCTCTTGTGACCTGGAACGCAAATAAGGGAATTATGTGTGTACTATTTGGCTTTTGGTACATGATGTTTTGGAAATGCAGTCGCCATGCAAAACATGCTTTTCTGAGTGATCAAAAGTACTCTGCATTTAAAGATATACCTGGGTTGACTTTTCTGGCTTTTCTGTCTTGTCCGTCATGTTCAGTCCGCATATCAGTAATCAAGATCACCACATTTCAATTTATGTATTGATATTAGGTTTATTTTTCTGTACGGAGCCAGGTTAGGGCGGGGCTGGGCTGGTTCACAGGAGGAGGACTGGTATGAGCACTACTAAGTGCGCATGATGGTCGACCGGCTATCTTGGGCCGGCCAAACCGTCATGCACAGTTAGCATTTCTCCACAGTGTTGCATAACTGGGTGGAGAACTGTCCCAAGGCTCCCAGGCACTTCCTGAGTGGCCAGACAAGCCGCTCCGACCAATCATGACGCTGCTGTTATACTTTAGACTGCAGCGTTGTATTTGAGCAATGGAAGCCTGGGAGCTTCCTGTTTCCGGGAGACAGGAGGTAGAGAAGAGGATGGAGTAGAGACCGCGGTCGAAACCAGGTAAGTGATTTATTTTTTTCAAACCCCACCAGGTAAGCGGTAAATCAGCCTCTAGTGCTGTATCAGTGATCCCTGGAGAGATGACACATTGTCACAGTCCGGTAGTATTGGTAGGAGTATGTATGACTGAATCCCATAAGCCATTACCACACATGACTTTACAACGTGTCATTACAACGACTGCGACACTACCACTTAAGTATTTACTACACATATTCCTTTACCAAGCATGCCTTTACGACTAAATTTGTGTTGTTAAGGCATGTATAGTAAAGGCATACACATGATAAAAATGAATCGGGTGAGTATAACTCCCCAAAAATATATATTTAAAAAATATGTCTATATATGTTAGTGTGTGTGTGTATGTGTGTATATATATATATATATATATATATATATATATATATATATATATATATATATATATATATATATATATATATATATATATATATATATATATATATATATATATATATATATATATATATATATATATATATATATATATATATATCCCAGACTTCCGTTTCTTTAATGCATTCCTGCACCGGAGAAAATAACGGATACGGACCACAATATCGTGCAGATGTTATTTATTTGGTACTCGGTGACGCCATGACGCGTTTCGGCCTCTCCCTCAGGCCTTGCTCACATGACACAGTGTAAGTCAACACATTGGTATAGAATGTCCCCTGCACTCATAAAAGTAGAACAAAACGCAGTGCGTAATAGGTAGTTAAATAAATAACTATCAATTGCTGGAGGAAAATGGAGATAAAAAAGAAACAGTGTTGACTTTGAAATGCTGTTGTTTAATGCTTGAGAGGCCAGCCGACACGTGTTTCGTCGCAATGGAACACAATTTCCGCGACTCTTCAGGGCTTTCTAGAAACGTTGTCAGTCAGTAGGGGTCACCTAGCCGGTGATAGTTCCAACCCAGCTGGGCCCTTGACCGGAAGATCAGGTATCACAAAAACACGGTTGTCGTTACAACTAGCACAGAAGCAAGCACAGTTAATCTTTATTTCAAAGGAAGAGTGGGTAGATGCGTCGATATAAAGAGATCTTAAAGTTGTAACACTGTAATTTAGTGTTGAGCCCGCAGAGTGCAAACTGCGAAATCACGAAAACAGTACAAGGAGCGGGTCCACTCCTATGGGCACGAACGGGGGCCCGTCGTCGGACAGGTTCCCGTATATTCAGGGATGCAGGCTCTTTCCAAACGATCGGTTCCGGGTAAGTCAACACATTGGTTTAAATACTTTTTTTGCATAGTTGTGATGTTTTTACCCAATAGAATTAGGAGTATTCGTCCATGATGACGACAATGTATTTGCCCGATCTTAGGGGGCAGAAGAAGTCGATGGCTACTTGCTGCCATACATCATCCGGTAGTTCTGACATCTGCAACGGAGGTGGTGGTTCTTTGCGACTGACTAGCTGGCATGAGGCGCAGTCCTTTAGCGTGTTTTCCACCATCTGGTCAAGCAGCGGAACCAGACGCGTTCCCGGAGTGCTTTCTTGGTTGCAACGATCCCTCTGTGACCTTCATGGGCAGGTTTATGATTCCTTGTCACAGTCTCTGTGGGATTACTATCCTCCCTCCTCTTAAGAGTAACCCGTCTGCACTGACGGATAGCTCATCTTGAATGTGTTTAAAGGCTACCAGCTCTTGGTTATCCTGAGTGGTGGTATGGGTGTTGTCTGTTAAGTGCCTCCACGAGTTTGTGCGTATGCGGTCCATGACGTTGTGAAAGGTGGGGTCTTGGGTAGACGCTTCACGGTTAGCCTCCAGTGGCACAGTAGGAGGGCACGCGTTGTCGATGACGAAATGGATATATTCCTCCGCCAGGGAGCACTTCTCCTTGGTGTGTGTCTGAGGGTGTCGGGACATGTAGTCCGCTGGGTTCTCTGATTTTCCAGGCTTGTGAATGATGGTGTAGACATAGTCCTGGAGTCGTAGACCCCATCTCTCTATGCGCGGGGGCATTTTGGCTCTTGGGTTTCCGAATATTGTGATGAGGGTAAAGTGTTTGCCATACACAAAGAGATGAAAGTGTTCGCAGGCCCATACCACCGCAAGACTCTCCTTCTCAGGTTGCGAGTATGCTTTCTCGGGGTCAGTGAGACTGCGGCTGGCATAATCGATTATGTGGCCTTGGTCAGAGTCCTCATGGTATTGTGCAAGGATGGCGCCGAGGCACACTGGGCTGGCGTCAACGGTTATTTCAGTCTTTCTCTTAGTATCAAAATACGCTAGGTTGATGGCAGAGCTGACCGCTTTCTTGATCTTATTAAAGGCTTGGTCACAGGCAGGCGTCCAGGTGAATTGTTGTCCCTGCCGAGTGAGTTCCCTGAGCGGGTAGCTGATGGTCGCGTAGTCTTTGATGTAACGTGTGCAATAGCTTGCCATCCCTAGGAATGATCGGAGGTCACTGACATCTTGAGGTTGGGGAGTATCTGCGAGAGCTGACACTTTCTCCGGGTCTGGTTTCATGCCATCTTTGGAAAATATCGGACCATAGAATTTTAGAGTCGATTTATGAAACTCACATTTGTCTGGGTTCAAGGTGAGGTTGGCTTTTAATAGTGCGTGACATACTCTGTCTAAGGCAGTGTCATGTTCGGTCTGATTGTTTCCGAAAATCAAAATATCATCGCTGTAATTGAAAGCATTCGGAACGCCTTGGATCACCTGACGAATTGCTTCCTGGAATATCTCGGCAGCCGAGGATATCCCGAAATTGAGACGTTTGTAGTGGAACAGCCCTTGATGCGTTGTGAACGTTGTGATGTAGCGCGACTTCTCGTGCAGTTCTAACTGGTGGTATACCTTTTTGAGATCCAACTTTGAGAAGACGGTCGCTCCATTGAGGCGAGCGATCATATCGCTGATGTGAGGCCCTGGATGGCGCGCCCTTTCAATAGCGGTGTTGGGCACGCACATGTCCACGCACAGGCGCACCTTATAGTCCTGTCCTTTCTTGGGTACCACTACCATCGGCGACACCCAGGGGGTGGGCCCCACAGAGCGTTCGATAATGTCGGTCCTCAGTAAGTCTTGTAGTTCATTTTCTGCTGCTTGCTGTAGGTGGAATGGTACTTTCCTGTGGTGTTGCGTCACTTGTTCATCAATATGTAACTTGACTTTGAATTGGTTGAGCTTCCCTAGGCCTTTGAAAAGATTTGGAAATTTACTGACAATGTCTGGAGTATCTTCTATCATGTAGAGAAGTTCCACGAGCTTCAAGCGTTCTGCAGTCGGCATACTGAGGAGGCAGTCGACTGCGTCGGGACCTTCAACTACATGCACGTAGACTTGAATTTGCCGGTCTTTGTAGGCTAGTGTGGTGCTGAATCAGCCTAGGCACGGCAACGGTTTCCTGGACATCCAAGTTTAAACTCGGACAGCAGCTAGTTCTAGTTTCGGTCGAGGCTTCATGCTTTGGTATTTAAGAATGCAGATTTAGTTCAGCGACGCTCCTGAATCCAGCACGAATTTAGCAGGGTGGTTGCCTATGCGGATGTCCAACTTAGGGTATTTCTTTAGCCGGTCTGGGTCGGACACCATGCATATGTAATCGTCGCTGTCTTGCGACACAGGTGTAGATGATGATGATTCACTCGATGTCGATCTTCGAGACCGGTATGAGCTGGTTGAGCGAACGCTTGATCTCGACGAGCTGGAGGAGCGACCTTCTCTCCCCTTTACTGCTCGAGCGAGGTGACGTGCGCTTGACCGTACCGTGGTTGCTCTTCGTTCTGACCGTCGGGTTTGACAGGTTGCTTCAAAATGATTCTCCCTTCCACAACATTGACATTGTTGACCCATGGCGGGGCACTGCCCTGAGTGAGGGTATTCTTGGCCGCATCTATAGCACTTTGAAATGGGTTTGCTGTTCTTGCGGTGTCGTGATTCATGACGTGATGGCGTCCCCCGAGATGTCTGCGGGGATTTTCTGGACTTGTGATGGTCCGATCGATGTTTAAGGTCTGTGCGTGTTCGCATTCTGAAGGCTTGTTCCTTTTTTTCTGACTTGGTTGCCTCCATCTTCATCGTGTGATCTTCTGCTTGGTCGTTTATTCGCGTCATTTCCTCTGTCTTCGAGGGTGTAGTGTTTCTACAGTAGTCGCCTCCGCAGAGATTCAGACTGACAGCCTTCGATTATGCATAATCGCAACGCATCTTCTGTTGTGAAAGCGTCGAACTCGCAGTGTCGGGACAAACGTCTAATACGCGCAATAAAGTCGCACATAGGGTCATCTTTCTCTTGTGAGGCTAGATTATACGTGTAGCGCTCGTAATCCAGGTTATGCTTGTGTAAGAATTTCCGGTCAAGGGCCCCTTTTACGTCGTCATAAGAGGTGGCATTTGCGGCAGGCAGTTCCTTGATAATTTGCGCAATGTCCTTCGCAACTAAGTTCCGTAGTGCTATTAATTTTTGTTTGGGATCTTGCACCTGCGACCCCGTCATAAAGTCTTCGAAATCCTCTGACCAGCTTTTCCACTTGGGCCCCATGCTGTTCCCAGACGTCAGTTCCAGTGGGTCTGGTGAGCACAGGTATGATACCCCCATGAACACTTGGGTTGGTGGTGGAGTCTGAGCCGCTGTTCCTGCATCTGTAGGGCTCGACGTGTTGGGGGTCGTCATCTTGACTTCCTTTCAGTCGCGTAGCTGGCTGCCACCTGGTTTGTATGCTTCTTTCCAGTGAAGTTTCAACTTTGCCTGACTTCAAAATGCCCGACACAAAAAATCCAATGGAGGTCTATGGCCGGTGCCTGACTTCAAGATGGCCGTCGCTCGAGACAGACTTTGCTCACGTTGCTCAAGATTTCCCATTGTAAATGTTATTTTAACTGTTCCTGATTCTTTCTGGGGCTCGCGTGGTGGGAGCGCAGTGCTTTGGACTCACCCCTCACTTCTTCTGTTTCTACCGGCAGGCAGTCTCGAGTCCGGTCTTCACCTTCTCCCTTTTCGCGCCTACGGCCGTGTCGGCAACCGCACAGCCGGGTCTGAGGCGAGTCGACGATCTTTGCGCTCAGGCTGCAACGTGGTGCAGCGCTCCTGACGATTTTGCAGCTTCACACGGCACACGCGGGCTTTCCGCGATTTCATGCTCTTTTCGCGCCTCCGGGTACCGCAGTGCTGCAGGCTCTCCAGTCTTCGGCTGGGCTCTTCACGGCAGGGGATTTCGTGGTGGGGGTCTCACCATCCCACCCTCGTCGCTATTGTAACATTTACCCCCAAAGGACGACCAGGAGCCAGGAGCTGTAGAGGTACACGTCTTTATTACTTCGTGCCTACCTCGTAACTGGTTTCCCGTATCTTATTTCCTGTCTTCCCCCCGCCTCTTCCTCCTTCTGCCTGCCCTGTCTCGCTGCAGGGTCAGGCAGGGACGACACAACACTACCATTAAAACTTTTCCTTGGTTTAGGCATATTTATTGTAATATTCTGCATGGGAAGACAGGCGTGGCAATGCTGCCTGTGTGGTAAAGGCTGTTTCCCATTGTTAGAATGCTGAAAAGAGTTCAAAGTGAATGAAGATTGAGGTGTGGCGTTTGCGGTGGCAGTGGTGATGTTTGAAACCTGTCTTTGTGGAGCTCCTGAAAGTCGCTTTGATGTTAAATAATCTTACTCGCCTACCTCTCCATTCAGTCTGATTATTCCCCCCCAGTCTTTGAAGCAGGCTCAGAAAGAGTAGTTGTGAGACTTGGTAGTAGTTAACCAGGGAGGAGGCGTGAAGTCTTGGATTTTTTAAACGAGGCAACTGATGTTTTGAACTCCTGTGTGAAGGTGCCCTGAGGAATGAGTGGTTGAATATAGTGGTGAGGCAAGATTGAGGCCTGGAGGAGAGGCTGTGAAAATAATGTTCAGAGGACTAAAGAGTTAAGAAGGAGCAGAGGATATATTTGTTGATGTAAGTATGGAGAAAGACTCCACTGTGATTTTAAGGAAAACGAATGTGAGATTGCTTACATAGGTAAGTGAAATAGGGGAGTATACAAATGTGAAAGGGGCAGGGAGGAGTGTGTTGATTGCGTTTCTTATCAGTGTCATTTTGGAGGGCATTTATGCAGGAAAGATGCCTGAATGTGTCGGAGGAAAAGGGTTTTGTAAGTAACAAGAATGCACTGTCGAGAGCTGTTCTTTCTATGTAGAGAGCCCTCGAGCACGTGGTCGGTAACCTCAAGCACTCTGATGCCTTTGCTAAACCCATGGAAATGGTGGATTTTGTTTTCAATGCTATACTTTTATCCTTTAATCGTGACCCATAATTTGTTACCGCTTTTATTAATTTAAAATTAGCCATTTCAAATTAACTGTAAAATAGCTGCCCTTTACCTGGCGCATTCCATCCAAGACACACACTTTTCACAAGCCAGAAATACATTAGTGCTATTGCAGCACTTACACCCGCTCAGTACAAAAGCATACACATTTTGTAGGGAAAAGGTATACTCAAAATGTTTGCAGTATACATGCATCTTTTTTTGTTTTAGAACATCTCCAGTTTAGATATATATATCTTTACTTAAGGGTTTAAGGATTTTACTCCCATCTTGCGGCCATCCTAGGGTGCTTGCAGCGGAGTTTGTTGTCTATTCGTTTTATTCAACAAGAACTTTGTCTTTCTGGTTAGTGTTTGTCATCTTAACCTGCTTCAGTTGGAATAAATATTCTATAAATGACGAAGTGTTGTCCCTCTGTAGAGAGAGTCGGTGTCCTGTTGCTTTAGATAGCTGCAAATAAAATATACGAGTAAAACGCAAAATCCACCCAAGGAAGAAATTTCACGAGGAAAACCAATTTGCCACTGCTTTGCAAATGTATTTCACTGAGCAGATTTCATGGAAATGTGCAGAATTTCAGTATTTTCTTGTATTTTCGGGGTAATGTGCCCTCTGTAGTAAATCGAGAACTAGATTATTCCTCTTTCTGTAATTTAGAAGGCTCTACTTGAAAAGTCATACCTTTGTGATTTTCTATTTCATTCATCAAAATTGTTTATGGGCCAAGTTTAAATTCTGAGCTGTATTTCTTTCTTTTTATCCCCTTTTTTCCATCTAGAAATACTGATAGACCAAATAATAAATGCACACCGTTATGTCATTAAGGCTTAATGTGTTTCTTGATACCCCGCTCCTAAAGCAGATCGATTAAGTTTCAGAGTCTTTTTTTCCCCTACAATGTCTTTAAACAGAACGCCCACCCTGAACCCTTCTGCATTCCTCCTCCATTCATTTTTCAAACATATATCGATCGTCTCCCCGCAGATTCAAGAATTCACTCACTGCCAATCCCAATAGCCTGCAAAACACTGTGGGCTTGTGGTCGACAGTGGGTACACTTAACCTTTATTGAAGTTTTTATAAATAATAAAGTATTCAGGACATTTCTTATACCATTTCTTCTTACACCTTGATCCTCCGTTATCATGGGCATGGAAATGTGTCTAAACACATGCTGCTCTGCAGTTACTGAGTCCAAAAGGCCAACTGTCCCCTTATTTATGATTATTCACAAATGTTTGTCCAGTCTGCATACACATGGCTTGAAAGTATGCAAAGTCGGAGAACCAGCGTTGGGAAAATAGATTTTCAAAGAGAAAACCAGAAATGTTTTTGGGGGAGGGGGTGTATCCACCCATTTGTGCATGAAAATGGCCAATTCAGGCATCGCATCCATCACTTTCCTACCCTTCTAAAAAATAATAAGAATAATATAGTCTGCCTGGCACCTTACACTCGAAATTTAAATAGAGGTTAACTGTTCCTAATGACCCTTTCCAGCACAAAGTGACAGCAAGAGCGATGTGGCCATGAATTTTGGAGGGTTGTACTAAGCTGCTCTGTTTTTTTGCAACGAAATAATGATGTATACCTCTGAAAATGAACAACGTTTTCTTTATGGACGCATACATCCTTTCAGAGAATAAAGACTTTCCCTTGGAAGAATATAAAGCTCTGTGTCCTTTTTTGTACCTTCGAGATATAACCATACATGTTCTTATCAAAAGATTCGTGATTATCAACTGACACTAAGCCACCAGAGGGCCTCCAGAAATAACACCTTTAAACTACAGTGTAGTCTTATTAGTTTCGTTTTTATTGGCAACTCTCGATATTTTATGATTGTATGTTAAACCTGCTGATAATGGACTAGTTACTTGCTATACATAAACTTTGTGAGAAACACATATATATTATACCTGTAAGTAAAAAGGTGTTTTCAGGTTAGTGAATCGTTGTATTTCAGAAAGAAACCACGCATACATCTGTTCGTGCGTTAAAGACATGATGGATCGCACCTTTAGCACTCACGGGCCGTGAGCACATACAGTAACTCTCTCACTCTGTCATCTATCTAACTTTGGCCATTGAAGCGGAAAGATTTGCTACGTTTATTCCCTTGTTCTCTTACATTTCCTTCGGTGTTCTTAGAGGTTTCTGATTCCCAGACGCATTTGGCGAAGGAGCTTTGTATAAATAATAGTGTAAGGCATGTAATCATCATACTGTGTGATTTGTCTGCCACTGTATGCATGCTTGAGAACTGTGGTAATGTAGGACGTTTGGTTTTATTGTGATTGTATGAGTGTCTGTGTTTATAAGTATGAGTATCTCAAACTATGTGGGCTGAATTTAACGAATTTATTTCTATTTTTCCTGGCATATAATCAAAAAATGTAGCTAGAATTAGTCGACAAAGAGTTTAACACACTGATCAGAGAAACACTCTTTTACTGATGTGTTAGTGTAAGGTTACTAAAAGGACTTTCTCCAGCGAGTCTGGTTGTAACTTAAAACTAGTTCACCATTAGGAAGCATCTGGAACTTAACACGGACAGAGCTTGATCGGGAAGCAAGAATAGGTAGATTATTGGAGAAAAGAATGTATGCCTTTGTCCATCTGTCGGTCCTTCTGATGGCATATGTGAAATATGTTGGTGGTCGCAATACATATCCCAGTGGACTGTTACTAATATCTTAAAAATGGAAGT
The DNA here is from genome assembly GCF_964261635.1 of Lissotriton helveticus. Classification (NCBI taxonomy): domain Eukaryota; kingdom Metazoa; phylum Chordata; class Amphibia; order Caudata; family Salamandridae; genus Lissotriton; species Lissotriton helveticus. The sequence continues at coordinate 314,928,961 of NC_136069.1, read as the reverse complement.
CTCGGCCAGCTGTATATAGTTTAAAACTGGAGTTCCAATAGTCTAACAATCTTTTTTTAAATTATTAATGCTATTTATAGTTGGTTGGGAAGCACAAAGTTAGCTGCATCCCCCCGTAAATCAAATACTCTGATGGGACTTTTTTCATTGTCTGTCCCTTCAATATTATCTACAATGCTGCATTAGTGCAGTGACCTGATGTTGATGAGCACCACATTCACCCAAAGTCCCCTTTCTAGGACTTTACTGCTCTTTGCATGAGAACATTTATTAGCAACCTTTAGCAAAAACTTTTTAGATACCCTGTGACGTGCCCTCAGTTTTATGTTGGACCATTAGCCTGCTAAAACTAAGTGGATTTTCAAGAGATGCTTACTGAATGATGAAGCAAGTTATATACGTGTTCCCTGACCTCACTAGGACCAAACAATTAAAAACAGTACAGTGGAGATAAAAACAATTGGACCACCACCTAGAAGTATAGTAGGACCCACAAGTTTCTTTAGTCCATATAATGTGCAATTTGCTATATTTGTGATTTGTTTGTTATGTTTAATGGATTTTGTTGTGATAAACGTGTTGATTGTATTAATGTATTTTGTATATTGAGTAAATGTGTTGTTCAAGTTGAATTTCATCGTTATGTAAATAATTGTTTGTAAATGTGTTGTTCCACTCTCATTTGATGTTTTATGTAAATAACTGTTTGATACAGCAAACAGATTGTGGCATAAGAGTAAATAAGTGTTACAATCCATTTGAGCTGCATGACTTTATTCAAGAAATGGAAAATGTATCCTAAGAAATAAAGAATATCAATCGAATAGATTCGGAGTTAATAAGGGTAACTTTTGATGTTAAAACATTTACTCTAATCTATGGTTGGAGAGGCACTTTCTTGTTGTTGTATTTTAGTAGGTACCAGCCTCTCCATTCCCGAATAGAATCACTCCTCGTTATGAGATCATTTACCCTTCTGGCCATCCTTGGCGGAATCTTTTTATATGGGGTTAGGTTGTGGGATTGTCCTCTTCTACTGGTATCCCTGCGGCTGTGTTTGAATTCCTTCAGGACTGTGGTCAGCTCGATCTGTCTGTGTCTATCTTCTGTGGTCCGTAGGCGACTGTTTGAGTTTTTCGGTGATGTGGTGTTTTGACTGTTGTTCCTCGGGCAAGTCACTTGCTGCGGTGCTATTTTATTACACGTCCTGTTGCTCTTTTCCTGGTGCCCCTCAGGTAACCTCCTCTGGTGCTGCAGGGTGCTCAGTTTTAGCCTTTGGAGTCTGCGGACTTCTAGTTTCTTTCAGCTACAGTTGTTTTTCTGGTGGTCGTTTACTCTGGGAGACTGGTGGGGGAGCTTGGGTCATTGTTGTCCTTCCCTCCATGCCTTCCAGGTTTTTACGGACTACCTGTTGCTTCGTCCTGGTCCGGCTTTTCTTAATACAGTGGTGTCCTCTATTTAGCTAGAGCTTTCGAGACCTCTTGTATATACTTTAGGTATATACTTATACTTATATGTGTATGTACTATGTGAGCTCTGGAGATCAGCCCTAGGACTCGTCTGCTTCCGGTTAGGGACTTTTGTTTCTGTTCAACTGCGTCTATTTAACTGTCTTGATAGAAAACGACCAGTAGAGGTCAGTAAAATACCACAATTGCTTTTTTTTAAAAAAAAATTCTGGCAACTGCCTCTATTTAACTTTCTTAATAGAAAACGACCAGCTGAGGTCAGTAAAATGTCAGAATCACTTTAGCATTCTCTAGATTCCAGTCTACAGAAATTGTTTTCCACGTGCACCTGTGGACAATATTTTTTCCAAATCTTGTATTTTCATTGATATGACCACCAAAGGCCCTGATTTTATTTTAAAAACAGAGTTTTGGACTATACCGTTTCTTGCTGAAAGGCAATATTTCTCTCCATGTGTTCCCATACCTGGCGTATCACACAGTTTGGTGCTTACTTTCCCTCCATGTTAAAGAACAGTAGATGTTTCATCACCCAGGTTAATGTCCTGCATAGCTAAATACATATAAGGTCCCAAAGGCGAGACTGATTGCATTGCAAAAGCTTGTTCATTTGGATTCTACTATTGTTTTGCTTACATTTTTCCATCTTCTGTGTCTGTCTGTAGGGTGCATTTGCATTCCCTTAATGTACTTCGTGAAATTTCAGAGTCTTTGCACCACACTGCTGTGTTTCGCACACCTGATGTTTTTTTATCTCTAGTGGTTTGGCAGTGTGGCGTTTCAAGCCTTCTCTCTCTGCCTTGTCCCTATGGTTTCAGTTGGTCATTTCTCTTTCCGGTTCTTTGGCTGGCCTGCTTGTCCCGGCATCTTTCCCTGGGAGGTCTGCTTGGGATGTTTCTACCTCCGAAGTGTCATTTCCACGGCTTCTCTTCAAGCCGTTTGTTTTGTTGCCTTTTTGGCCTTATCCCTCATTTTTTTAAGACCCGTTGCCTTTGCAGTTGGAGGGTGCTTTATCCTCTGATTTTGGTGCAGGTGTTTAAGTTCTGTCCTCTTTCAGTGTACTGTTTGGGTTGTTGGATTACATTTCTTGTTTTGTTGTCTTTGAGGTGTGTTTGTCGAAATCAGTCTGTTGGTTTGGGTACGTACAAGTACGAAAAGACTGTGAGAAGAAGACGGACAAGGCGTTAAGGCCCGTTACTTACCAGTAATATTCATTACTCTGACTGTCTTTCTTGTCACAGTTCTGAATTCCCTCCTGCCTCTCCCTGTTCATCTGATTTATTTCTGGGCTTTATTTCAGGAAGTTCTTCCCAGAAAGTGATGCATTATATACCCCTTTGTGTGGGGGCCATCTTGGATTGGGAAGGAAAAGTCAAGTTCGGTAATTAGGTTCTGCATAAATGAAGATAAACTCTTGTAAGGTCTGTGACAAGGAAGACATAGACTCGGAGTAATGAATAATACTGGTAAGAAATCGAGCATTATCAACAATACCCTCTTGCCCATAACACCTCCTGCACACACACCCAGCTAAGTATAGTTTCCTTTCTTCCCATCATTTGTCAGTTCTAGATTGTTTCCTATCGGTAGTTTAAGTCCAAGGCTCTTAGTCTTTATGGTCTTGTTCCACTTAAAACCTTTCTAGGGTTGTCTATTAATGGTTGTCAAATTCGTTTGAACTGTTTGTTTGCTTAGAGTATACATTCTTTTCCATGGCCAGTGTCATCCATAGCTTGGAATAGCATCTAAACATTGTGGGAGGCCTCAGGTTTTCTTTTTACTAACGGTGGCGATTAATTGTTCAGCAGCTTAAGTATGTGACTCACCAGAGCTCTTGTAGCCCATGCCATATGAATCATCCATCTGTCTCGTAGTCCAAGCAAAATAACATCAGTTATATCAATAGAGAAAATCACTATTTGATTCTGCTGACCACCTCCTTCTAAAAGTTCCTCGGTTTAGACTACGAGCACCAGAGGTGTCATGCCGATCCAGCTGCCTCACCCACCAGCTGCACTATTTCCAGCATTTTCCCTTTGTTTCAGGAGGTATTTCCTTTATCTATTGTGGAGTTAAATACCATCAGTTCCTTGTTCTCTATGTGTAACGTTCTTGTGGGTACTTATAAGGTCTTACCACCACAACTTTTCCCATTCCTTATCTACAATTTCCCCCTGGAAGTACCTGTTCATGCTGTCTGGAATGCCCGTGTTGTGATCATCTTACTTGCTTTTAACGGTGTGGGTTGTGGTGAACTGGTGTAAAGGGGATAGGTATCTAGTCAGGCCCAGTTTCCTGTCTGTGTCACACCATGGTTGTGTTATTGTGCCCCTTGATGTATTTCACATATGACTTTTTGTGTCTAAACTGTTTGGGCAGCCACAGGAGGTTCCAAAAGGATCGCTCCATCACCAAGCTGTCTACGATTACCCATTTCTTATTGGTTTCTCAAAAGGTCGACACATTAAAGAGTCTCAGGTATGCCACTCCAAAGTATCTTCAGAAGTCTGGGAAAGTCGATTCTTCCTTAGATCTTGGTACTGACATGATTTTCCTAGACGTCTTACCTCTCTTGACACCCCATACAAATACATTTACGTTTTTCTGTAGAGAAATGATTTCTTCTTTTATTAAAAGAGATGGCTCAAACTGCAATAGGTAAAGGAGATGTGGCAAAACATTCATTTTCATTGTTGCTTAATTTTCTAGCCCTGATAGAGGCCCCAGGAACTCTATCTAGGCAAGTCCAATTTTATTTATCTTGTCAAAGTAGACCAATTAGCATTAACAGTTTCAGCCAGTGAGATATTAATATATAGACCTAGATAGTGTTTAAACTGCCCATCTGGGGAAGGGTATTGTTTAATATTCAATAGTTTTATTTGCTAGTTTTGCTACTCTCAAATGTTTCCACTTGGTGGATGAGTCCTGTCTGGGATATACTGGGTTGCTATAGTGTTGGGAGCACAACATCCACAAACATGCAGAATTTAAGAGGTTCTCCTGCAGATTTTATGCAATGTGTGTCAGGGTCTTCTCTTATTATAGTTGCCACTGATTCAGTTGATAGAACAAACGAGCGACAAAAATGGGGCATCCCTTATGGGTAACCCTTTGTAGCTTTTTTGCCTCTAACTTTACTCTATTCACTCAACCTTTACCTCTGGCTCTGTATAGGTGGCAAATATACAGCTTCAAAATTGTGCCCCAAAGTCTAGCTTGAGTTAGTATAAAAATAACAATACAGCAACTGGTTGAATGCCTTCTCAGCGCCAAGTGCAACCATCATGCCTTTTTATATTCTCTATTAAATGTATGCCCCATCAATTATTATCATGTGTTTGGTGGCACCTGGTGAAACAAGACTGGTCTAGATCAATTAACCCTGGTATGTATTTGTCTGGACAACTGACCCATATTTTAGTCATAATTTCTGTATCTAAATGTAACAGAGTGAATTGTCCTGTATTTATTTAGTTATTTATTTATTTATTTATTCAATTTGTATAGTGCATTATCACCAGTAGGTCTCTAAGCGCTTGTAGTGTGAAAACTGATCAGTACAAAAGGATAGGTACCCAAATTAGATCAAGCCCCAAGCTTCTCGGAAGAGGATCGTTTTTAGCTTTCGCCTAAAAGGCAGTAGATTCGGTTCTTTCCGTAGGCAGAGAGGTAGTTTATTCCAAGCTGCCGGTAAAGTAGTTGAAAAGGCACGTCCACCACAGGTAGCCATGCGATAGCGAGGGCAGATCAAAAGCGAATCCTCGGATGAGCGCAAAGTTCTTTTTGGAAGATATTGTACCAGCCTAGCTTTAATATAACTGGGAGCATTGCCATAGACTGCCTTATGCGCGATGCACATACCTTTGAATAAAATCCTCTGCCTAATTGGAAGCCAATGTAATTGGCATAGGAGAGGAGAGGCATGTGCTCTTCTAGATTTTCCAAAAATCAATCTCGCTGCATCGTTCATCACAATTTGCAGTCTTGAAAGTTGTTGCTGGGGGAGTCCTACATAAAGGGAATTTCCGTAGTCGAGACGGCCTAGAATTGTTGCAGACACCACAGTCCTTAGGGTAGAAAAGGACAGCATCTGCGAGATTTTGCGCAACTGCCTAAGGAGGCCAATACACGTACCCACCACCGACGACACCTGATTTTTCATGGAAAGATTACCATCAATGTGGATGCCCAGGCTTTTCACCACCGCAGCTGGTGCCGGGGTCCTACCCAACTCCTTTGGCCAGAAGCGATCGTTCCACGGGTTACCCGAGCTGGTGATGGGCAACACTTCGGTCTTCTCTGGGTTGATTTTTAAGGAGTTGGTGGACATCCAGTTGCTTGTGAACTTTAAGATGTTATGCAACCTAGCCTGGGCTCCAGATGTATCCTCAATTTTGTATGATAATCTGAGTGTCGTCTGCGTAGTTGTAGATCTGACAGTCCATGTGGTTAAGAGCAAAAATCAGTGGCTGTAGGTATATATTAAAAAGGAGCGGTGAGAGAGAGCTGAACCCTGCGGAACTCCACAGGTTATGGCTGCTGCAGTAGATACAGAGTCTGACAGCTGGACCCTCTGCGATCTTCCCTGCAGGAATGAAGTTAGCCAGCCTAACGCGGTCCCCCCAATGCCCAGATCTCTCAAACGTTTCAACAGTAGATTATGACACACCGTATCAAACGCGGCGGATAGATCTAAGAGCACCAGGGCCCCGGGGATCTTCTTGTCAGCTCTGCATCGTAGTTCATCCAAAATGGATACCATCACCAGCTCCGTACTATGATGTTTGCGAAAGCCAGCTTGATTTTGCTCTAGTAGGTCGTTGGTCGTTTGCATTCTGCAAAATCTATCTCTTGCTTTGGAATTAAAGGAATATCTGCCTCTCTCATGGACGGTGTTACTCCCCATTCTTCAGAAGAGTTAGAGTTGTGCCATTAGGGAATCCAAAATACCATCCACAGTTGTATACAGAGCTGCCATAAACCTGGTCTGGTCCCTGCGCTTAGCCCCATATTTGAGTTTTTACGGCTTATCTGTCTTTATGGTTTTCTATGGGTCTATCCAAGTATTTTTAAGTGCCAATGCTTTAGGGATGCCTCCTTGTTCTCCCATCTTCCCTCCCACTCTTATTTAATTGTTGGTACAAATGCCTCAAAGCTTCCGTTTTCCCTTCCTCTTCTTTCAAGATCTCATCTTGGAGACTAAAGATCAATAGAACGTGTGCTCTGTTGTGACTGGGTTTCAGTTGTAGTACTAGTAGTCAATCTGTTTTGTTATTTTTAGAATAAATGTTTTGCTGCAACTTAAGAAAGGTTCTCTCTGTCCTAGAATTTTTGATGACCGTTAGTTGTACCCTGAGGCTGTTGATTTTCTTCCCTCTCACTGCTGTTTGAATTTTGTTAAGTTGTTCTTCTGTTCTTGGTTCCCTTAGTATTTTATCTGTTTCCAGTTTCCATTTCTGGTGTTGCAGGCATCAAATGCTATCAGTGTCCCCCTCATGTACACTTGTAATGTGTCTCATTTTATGTATTGCTAGGTTGTGTCTACCATTTATATTTGGAAAATTGTTTTAGCTGAGTACGAAACTCCTGTAGATTAGCAGGGTCTCGAAGTAAATATTCAGTAAGTCACAACCTACTGTGCCGTCTCTCGGGAGTCCAAGATGATCACTCTGTCTCCGTCAATACATGCAAGTGATCTGATAGGACCACATTTCTCATCTTTGCTTTTATTAATCTACCCAGCAGACTCTTATCCATAAAGATGCAGTGTTTCCTTGTGTGGCCGAGAAGCATCTACCATGCTAAGTTCCTTGATTAGGTTCTCTAGCTTCTTACCTGCTGTTTTGTAGGCTTGGTCATGGGGGTTGGAGCGATCCATATCTTCAATCCGCACTAAATTGTAATCCCTTCCAGTATTACAGCCCCTTTCAAAAGGTGTCTCATGGCCTGTAGCATAAAGACGCCTGTGTTTGGTGCTTAAATGTTAAGTAGTGTCATAGCCATTACCTGGTATTTTAATTGTGTTAGTATGTATATCCTTGTCTTATCATTCTGTGCGAGTGTAGAGTATCAGGATGTTACACCTAATCAAGATTGCCACCACTTGTGTTTTGTCGGGGGTAGAAAAGTCAGCTTACACCTGGTAGTCCCTATGTCTAACTTTTTTAACGTTTTCCTACTAGGTGGGACTCCTGAAACAGAAACCAGTCTGGGAGGAGGTCTTTCAGATGATTCGACAACCCTTTACCTTATTTTAGGGGAGTTCAAGGCCATTATGTTCATCAATAGTAGTTTGAGCATTTATTATCTTAACATATTATCCCAGTTATCTTTTATATTTGGCTGGATATGCTTTCCTACCCCCCCCCCCCCCCAATTTCATAAGGAAAATCATTAAGTATAAAACATGGTGTAACCAACATAAGATCGGTTTTATTTAGGTTTTGTTTTATTTAGGTTCTTGTATTTCCTCAGGGGTTTCTTCAGGTGTTTATTGTATTCCATTTTTTTGTGCATAGTTATCCCTTTGCTATATAGTAAGGGATTTCTTGGCTTTCTGAGCCAATTTCGCTGCCACCTCTTCATCCCTCCACTTGGAAATTAGCTTTTCTCAATGATGCAGAGAGGAATTACGCTGTTTATCGAACATAAAAGCCAAATAGTTATTAATTTGCTCCTTAAGGTCTTGTTTTTTGTTATGCTACTGTATATTTACTGCCCTTTGTGCAAAAATCATACTGCACTTTGAAATTGCCCTACTTGGGAGTAAATGTCAGAATTGTGGCTTGTTTAAGAGAATCGGCTTCCTGTGAGTTTTTTACTGGGCTAAGATCATACTCCAACAGTTTTAATCTCTTCAGCTATTGCTTGATTGTGTTGACTTTGCTGATTAATCCTAAACTGTCCAGCGTTCCATTATCAACTTGAATGTAGAATTCAATGTAAATTGCCTATTTTATAGTGCTATTACATGTAATACTTTGGTACTTGTTAAGTTACTCTTAAAGCCAGTGAGGGATTGTGCTTGATAAGGGTCCTAAGAAGGATGGCACGAAGCATTGGGGCATAAGGATATGGTCTCTGCGACCACAACAAACTATAAAGCAGCTTTTCCAAAACTGTGGGTACCATACTGATTTTTGGCGGGCTTGGAAAGTTCGAGCAATAAATAAAAATGCCTTTAAATTCTGTGATTATCTTGTCACATTTGCCTGTGCTTCATAGACAGAGTTTTAATGTCAGGCTATGTCTTCTGGCAAATAGCTGTTCATTCTCTTAACATGAGATTGGTGTTTACTTTTCTTTCCCTAACTGCAAAGTGAGATTAGTTTTTAAAGTGAATTATTGGACAACCTTGCGGGAGTACAGGGAATGTAAAGGCTGAATGATTTAATTTTTTGCACCACACAATAAAATGTATATACCTGTAAATGAAGTGCATTCAGTCCGCAGTTAGGAAAGCAAAAATTAAACACTTTTTTGTAATTCTGAAGTGTGCTTTAAACAGATTTTAATAAGGTCAAAACAAATCAAGGGTATACTCAGATGTGAGTCCCGTGCTCATTGCACCATCAGGATTCAAGCAAGCCGGGCCGACGACGCCTGAAATGGCAGAAACCGGTCCCCGGAAGCTTGTTTCCTTCCCAGTACAAGAATTGGCTTGGTAGTTTGGTTTGCCCTGTTCCCATCATGCACTGGGACAGGAACAGACTAATTTGCATATAGCCAAGTTCTGAGCTGGGATGGTGCAGTGAGCTAAAAAACGGTGATGGATCAAGCCCTGATCTTTGGACTGGGTAAGAGTGGTCTGCTTAATTCAGGCACTCTGTTCATCACCACCCCCTTTTCTGAATCATTTTGTCCACCATAAGCGTGGAAGGGTATACTCAGATGTGAGTCCCTTGCTCATTGCACCATCAGGATTCAAGCAAGCCGGGCCGACGACGCCTGAAATGGCAGAAACCGGTCCCCGGAAGCTTGTTTCCTTCCCAGTACAAGAATTGGCTTGGTAGTTTGGTTTGCCCTGTTCCCATCATGCACTGGGACAGGAACAGACTAATTTGCATATAGCCAAGTTCTGAGCTGGGATGGTGCAGTGAGCTAAAAAACGGTGATGGATCAAGCCCTGATCTTTGGACTGGGTAAGAGTGGTCTGCTTAATTCAGGCACTCTGTTCATCACCACCCCCTTTTCTGAATCATTTTGTCCACCATAAGCGTGGAAGGGTATACTCAGATGTGAGTCCCTTGCTCATTGCACCATCAGGATTCAAGCAAGCCGGGCCGACGACGCCTGAAATGGCAGAAACCGGTCCCCGGAAGCTTGTTTCCTTCCCAGTACAAGAATTGGCTTGGTAGTTTGGTTTGCCCTGTTCCCATCATGCACTGGGACAGGAACAGACTAATTTGCATATAGCCAAGTTCTGAGCTGGGATGGTGCAGTGAGCTAAAAAACGGTGATGGATCAAGCCCTGATCTTTGGACTGGGTAAGAGTGGTCTGCTTAATTCAGGCACTCTGTTCATCACCACCCCCTTTTCTGAATCATTTTGTCCACCATAAGCGTGGAAGGGTATACTCAGATGTGAGTCCCTTGCTCATTGCACCATCAGGATTCAAGCAAGCCGGGCCGACGACGCCTGAAATGGCAGAAACCGGTCCCCGGAAGCTTGTTTCCTTCCCAGTACAAGAATTGGCTTGGTAGTTTGGTTTGCCCTGTTCCCATCATGCACTGGGACAGGAACAGACTAATTTGCATATAGCCAAGTTCTGAGCTGGGATGGTGCAGTGAGCTAAAAAACGGTGATGGATCAAGCCCTGATCTTTGGACTGGGTAAGAGTGGTCTGCTTAATTCAGGCACTCTGTTGATCACCACCCCCTTTTCTGAATCAAAACAAATCAAGACACTTTAATTGGTGATACACAAATTATACTTTTCCACTGAAACACAATTTACGCACGTTCTCATTTGACTGCTATATAGTTTTATCAGTAGCACTGTATGTCTGTTCAGAGTTGGTGGCCATTTCAATGGAAAATGTGCTCTCTGGAAATTACAATGTGCTACCACACAATGCTTTAAAAGGGGGTCGTGTTTAAAAAAAGATCTGGAACCACTGCTACTGCATATCTTCACCTCTGATACAGATGTGAACGAATTGATAGGATAAGCGGCTTCTATAATTTATGGGCACACAAGCAGTGTGATGGAAACAATGGTCTTACAAAGCTTATTTCATGTCATTCTGGGTCCTCAGTCTGGCAAAAAGTATTTTAGAAAGCAGTAAAGGAAAGCATAGCAAAACGCCAGTGTTCCATGCATTGCTGTTATGTATAACTTTTTGTCTTCTAAAATCTGGAGATGATTCATATGCTTCACACATAAGTAGTCTTTTTACAATAGTTAACTCCGTTGTACAGACAGTGTACCATAGCGAAGTTGTCTTAGCTAGCGTTCAAACATACTTTTTAGGTCGCGCCTGATCCAGCGCATGTATTGGTCTGGCCGAGACATTTAGTAGTTGAGTTTTCAAAATGCTACTGGCTGGCTACTCGCTTGCGTTCACGTGAGTGTGCACGCGCGCTGCCGCCATCTGTCTCCTCCGTCACGGGTCATTAAGTTGCTTGTTTTTATTTCCTGTGCTTTCCCCTCTGCCTCCGTCCGATTACTTTCACTTTTGTTTGAATCCAAACGTAAATTACCATGGTGTGCAAGCTTTTTCGAGTTCCATAAAAATAGTCTTATTATTATTAGTCTTATGAATAAACGTATTGGTCTCAAATTTTGTAGTCTCTTCCATGCATGACCACGTATTTACTCTGCTCGTCAATGCCTACCAACTATACAAATTGGTATCGGGCCGAATTTAATTGCTCCCCAACACGCAAGTTGCATGGATTACAGCACGCACACACACACACACACAACCACACTCGCACACAACCACACTCGCACACAACCACACTCGCACACAACCACACTCGCACACAACCACACTCGCACACAACCACACTCGCACACAACCACACTCGCATACAACCACACTCGCACACAACCACATTCACACACCACATACACACACAGCCACATACACACAGCCACATACACACAACCACACACCCACACCCACAACCACACACCCACAACCACACCCACACACAACACACAACCACACACATAACACACACACAAACACACATGCCCACACACACACCCACAACCACACACCCCCACAACCACACCCACAACCACACCCACAACCACACACATAACACACACACACAAACACACATGCCCACACACACAACCACACATAACCACACACCCAACCACACACAGCCAGCCACACACAGCCAGCCACACACAGCCACACCCACACACAGCCCAAACACACCACACAAAAAACCACCCACACACAAACACACACACCCACACACACACCCACCCACACACACCCACACACACCCACACAAACACACACGCCCACACACACACACAACCACACACACACAACTACACACACCACACACACAACCACACACAACCATAACCACACATACACAACCACACACACAACCACCCACACAGCCACACCCATTTACAGCCACACCCATTTACAGCCACACCCATTTACAGCCACACCCATTTACAGCCACACCCATTTACAGCCACACCCACTTACAGCCACACCCACTTACAGCCACACCCACTTACACCCACACCCACACACAGCCACACCCACACACAGCCATACCCACAACACACACAACCACACACAACCACACACAACCACACACCCCCACACCCCCCACACACCCACACACAAACACAAACACCCACACACACAACCACACACACACACAACCACACACACACAACCACACACACCCACACACACACAACCACACACACACAACCACACACACACAACCACACACACAACCACACACACAACCACACACACAACCACACACACAACCACACACACAACCACACACACACAACCACACACAACCACACACACAACCACACACACAACCACACACACAACCACACACACAACCACACACACAACCACACACACAACCACACACACAACCACACACACAACCACACACACAACCACACACACAACCACACACACAACCACACACAACCAAACACACACAACCACACACAACCACACACACACAACCACACAACCACAACCACACAACCGCACACACACACAACCACACACACACACAACCGCACACACACACAACCACACACACATACACACCACCCACACACAACCACCAAGCTACACCCAACCGCACACACCCAACCACACACACCCAACCACACACACCCAACCGCACACACCCAACCGCACACACCCAACCGCACACACCCAACCGCACACACCCAACCGCACACACCCAACCGCACACACCCAACCGCACACACCCAACCGCACACACAACCAACCGCACACACAACCAACCGCACACACAACCACACACACACAAAACCACACACAAAACCACACACACAACCACACACACAACCACACACACAACCACACACACAACCACACACACAACCACACACACAACCACACACACAACCACACACACACACAACCACATGCACACAACCACACACACACAACCACACACACACACAACCACACGCACACAACCACACACAACCAACCATAACCAACCATAACCACACACACAACCACACACAACCACACACACAACCACACACACAACCACACACACAACCACACACACAACCACACACACAACCACACACACAACCACACACACAACCACAACCACACACACAACCACAACCACACACAACCACACACAACCACACACAACCACACACAACCACACACACAACCACACACACAACCACACACACACACAACCATACACACGCAACCACACACACACGCAACCACACACCACAACCACACAACCGCACACCACAACCACACAACCGCACACCACACAACCGCACACCACACAACCGCACACACCCAACCGCACACACCCAACCGCACACACCCAACCGCACACACCCAACCGCACACACCCAACCGCACACACCCAACCGCACACACCCAACCGCACACACACACACCACGCACACACCACGCACACACCACGCACACACCACGCACACACCACGCACACACCACGCACACACCACGCACACACCACACACACACCACACACACACCACACACAACCGCACACACACCGCACACACACCACACACACACCACACACAACCACCACACACCCACAACCACACACCACACACACACTACATGCAACCACACACACAACCACACACCCACAACCACACACCACACACACACTACATGCAACCACACACACAACCACACAACCACCCAACCACCCACAACCACACTCACACCCACAACCACCCAAACCACACACAACCACACACACAACCACAACCCCGCACACACAACCACAACCCCGCACACACACAACCCCATACACAACCCCATACACAACCCCACACACAACCCCACACACAACCCCACACACAACCCCACACACAACCCCACACACAACCCCACACACAACCCCACACACAACCCCACACACAACCCCACACACAACCCCACACACAACCCCACACACAACCCCACACAACCCCACACACCGCGCACACACACACACACACACACACACACAACTCACACACATCCACACACACACACACATCCCCACACAAACAACCACACACAAACAACCACACACAAACAACCACACACAAACAACCACACACAAACAACCACACACACACAACCACACACACACAACCACACACACACAACCACACACACACAACCACACACACACAACCACACACACACAACCACACACACACAACCACACACACACAACCACACACACACAACCACACACACACAACCACACACACACAACCACACACACACAACCACACACACACAACCACACACTCACACAACCACACAACCACACACTCACACAACCACACACACAGCCACACACAGCCACACACACAGCCACACACACAGCCACACACACAGCCACACACACAGCCACACACACAGCCACACACACAGCCACACACACAGCCACACACACACCACCACACACACCACCACAACCACACACAACCACACACCACATACACACTACATGCAATCACACACGCACCACACACACACACAACCACACACACACACACACAACCACACGCACACCCACAACCACACGCACACCCACATACAACCACACACACAACCCCGCACACACACAACCACAACCCCGCACACACAACCACAACCCCGCACACACACAACCACAACCCCGCACACACACAACCACAACCCCGCACACACACAACCACAACTCCGCACACACACAACCACACACACAACCACACACACAACCACACACAACCACACACAACCACACACACACACAACCACAACCACACACACACACAACCACAACCACACACACACACAACCACAACCACACACACATTGGTTTTCTCAAAAACCGATTACTGCAACGCTCTGTTATTGAATGCCCAGAAAAAAGTTATAAATCAACATCAACTAATTCAGAACGCCTCGGCCAGAGTCCTTTTAAACATCCCCAAATCCAAATCCATCTCCTCGCACATTCGTCAATTACATTGGCTCCCGGTTAGGAGCCGAATAATGTTTAAGGCCCTGTGTATCACTTACAGGGCACTTAATGACAAGGGCCCACAGTTCCTTAGAACATCTTTCTGCCCGCTTGATCATCCAAGAACACTCCGCTCCTCGTCGGCATATATGCTGAGAGTCCCTCGAACAAAAAAGGTTACATGGGGTGACAGGTGTTTCACTATTTCTTCATCCAAACTCTGGAACACACTGCCCCTCGACATTAAAACTGCCCCAACCCTCCTCAGTTTCAGGAAGAAACTGAAAACTTGGCTCTTCCCAGCTTAACTTATCACCTCAGCAATGGTTCGGTATCCTAGCGCCGAGACACCCACGGGTATTTGCGCGCTCTAAAAATGGCACAAACATAAACAAACAAACATAAACACACACAACCACACGCCACACACACACACTACATGCAACCACACACACACACAACCACACACACACACAACCACACACACACACAACCACACACACACACAACCACACACACACACACAACCACACAACCACACACACAACCACACACACACACACAACCACACACACACACACACAACCACACACACACACACACAACCACACACACACAACCACACACACAACCACACACCCACACACACATCCACACACACACATCCACACACACACATCCACACACACATCCACACACACACACACATCCACACACACATCCACACACACACACATCCACACACACCCACACACATCCACACACATCCACACACACACATCCACACACACACACATCCACACACACACACATCCACACACACACACACACATCCACACACACATCCACACACACACAACCCCACACACAACCCCACACACAACCCCACACACAACCCCACACACAACCACACACACAACCCCACACACACAACCACACACAACCACAACTCCCCACACACACACCCAAACCCACACACAACCCCCCACACACAACCCCCCACACACACAACCCCCCACACACACAACCCCCAACACACACACAACCCCCAACACACACACAACCCCCCAACACACACAACCCCCCAACACACACACAACCCCCCAACACACACACAACCCCCCAACACACACACAACCCCCCACACGCACAACCCCCCACACGCACAACCCCCCACACGCACAACCCCCCACACGCACAACCCCCCACACGCACAACCCCCCACACGCACAACCCCCCACACGCACAACCCCCCACACGCACAACCCCCCACACGCACAACCCCCCACACGCACAACCCCCCACACGCACAACCCCCCACACGCACAACCCCCCACACGCACAACCCCCACACGCACACCCCCACACACGCACAACCCCACACACGCACACCCCCACACACACAACCCCACACACACAACCCCACACACACACACAACCCCACACACACACACAACCCCACACACACACAACGCCACACACACACAACGCCACACACACACAACGCCACACACACACAACGCCACACACACACAACGCCACACACACACAACGCCACACACACACAACCCCACACACACAACCCCACACACACACAACCCCACACACACACAACCCCACACACACACACAGCCCCACACACACACAACCCCACACACACACAACCCCACACACACACAGCCCCACACACACACAGCCCCACACACACAACCCCACACACACACAACCCCACACACACAACCCCACACACACAACCCCACACACACAACCCCACACACAACCACACACACAACCACACACACAACCACACACACAACCCCACACACACAACCACACACAACCACAACTCCCCACACACACACCCAAACCCACACACAACCCCCCACACACAACCCCCCCCACACACAACCCCCCCCACACACAACCCCCCCACACACAACCCCCCACACACACAACCCCCAACACACACACAACCCCCCACACACACACAACCCCCCAACACACACACAACCCCCCACACGCACAACCCCCCACACGCACAACCCCCCACACGCACAACTCCCCACACGCACAACCCCCCACACGCACAACCCCCCACACGCACAACCCCCCACACGCACAACCCCCCACACGCACAACCCCCCACACGCACAACCCCCCACACGCACAACCCCCCACACGCACAACCCCCCACACGCACAACCCCCCACACGCACAACCCCCCACACGCACAACCCCCCACACGCACAACCCCCCACACGCACAACCCCCCACACGCACAACCCCCCACACGCACAACCCCCACACACGCACACCCCCACACACGCACACCCCCACACACGCACACCCCCACACACGCACACCCCCACACACACACACACACCCCCACACACACAACCCCACACACACAACCCCACACACACACAGCCCCACACACACACAACCCCACACACACACAGCCCCACACACACACAGCCCCACACACACAACCCCACACACACACAACCCCACACACACACAACCCCACACACACACAACCCCACACACACACAACCACACACACACACAACCCCACACACACACAACCCCACACACACACAACCCCACACACACACAACCCCACACACACAACCACACACACACACACAAGCACACACACACACACAACCACACACACACACACAACCACACACACGCACACAACCACACACACGCACACAACCACACACACAACCAGACACACAACCACACACACACAACCTACCATACAACCACACACATACACACAAAACTACAGCCACACACACAACAAAAAGTTTTATGCACAATGTACTCTTAAAAATTCTGATTCCACCAGAATCCTAGTCCTCCACCCTGTTTTTTTTGCTGTCAGCTGTGAAAGAGACCAATATTGTCCCGTTTTTATTATTCTGTATCCTTGGTTCAATTCAGGGGTGCTTTTTTAACTTGTCTCTAGTTCATTGCGAATCTTACCATTACTAATTCAAATTGTGTTAGCTTTGGCTTATTTGCAATGCAAACTTTATCTCTATAAGTTGCTGTAACAAGCTGCAAGTCCGCTAGGGTAGCCCATTCATTTGCTAAATATTTTCCACATAAGGTTGCAAGGCCATAAAGTGGAGTATTCAGGGTTTTGAATAGTTTCTTGTTTTAAAATGTTACTCTCTCCTGCGCACCCCACTCCTGTACTAAGGTTACGAGTGACCTGGCACCTGCCTTTCAGAGGTTCTTGCATCCACCCAAGTCTGGCTTGGCACTAGGGCGTCCCAGCCTGGCACACACCGGATGATCTCCGCACCTCCTTCTAGACCCCAGCTCACTACTGCTTCTGGTCTCACTCACCCCTCACCTCCCTGGCACTCACCCTCCATCCCTCAGGCCTGGCAGCCACTCCTCGCACCTGGCACTCACCCTTCTCCTTCTCTGGCACTCAGCATTGACTGCGTGACACTCAACTGTCACCTCCCTAACACTCACCCATGTACCACCTGGCATTCACTACTCGCCCCCTTGGCCCTCACCCTTCACCTCCATGGCACGAGCCCTTCATCCCCTTGGCCTGGCAGCCACCCTTCACCCCTTGCACTCACCCTTCCCCTCCCTGGCACTCACCCTTGACCCTCCTGACTCTTGCGTCTCACCTCCATGGCACTCACCCTTCATCCCCCTGACCTGGCACTCAACCTTCACCTCCATGGCACTAGCCCTTCACCCTCCCGGCCTGGCAGCTACCCCTCGCCCCTGGCACTCATACTTCCCCCTTCTCTGCACTCATCCTTCCCCTCCCTGGCACTCACCCTTGACCGTCCTGACTCTTAGGTCTCATCTCCCTGACACTCAATCCTCACTCTCTGGCACTCACCTTTCACCCCCATGGCCTGACAGTCACCCTTTTCCCTCCTGGCATTCACTCCTCACCTCCCTGCCACTCACCCTTGACCCTCCTGACACTAGCCCGGTTTCCCCCAAGAACAGAAAATAACAAGCATTGGCATAGACAATAGATCTCGCCTTTGGGACCTTATAAGTGTTTAGCCATGCAACAGTTGACGTTGTTGCACCAAGGATATTGTGCTGCATAACTAAATACTTAGAAGGTCCCAAAAGCAAGACCTATTGGCTATGCCAATGCTTGTTTTTATTTAACAGTGTGCACTAGTGCTTTACTAGTAGTGATTTACTGTCGCTGCCCAACTTTAATCATATTTGTACCAAAGATTAGAACATTTGAGGGTCTTCAAAATGTCTATTGAAGGTGTAGTTGTGTAATAGGATTATCTCGATTTTTTTTCAATAACTTTTATCATTTTTTTGTTTGTGCTAAAAGATTATTTCCCATTCCTGAATGCCGTTTAAAGAATAGATTCCTGATCCACCTTTTCACTCGCCAAGCCCGCTTTAGGGCATAAATTGTTTAAGATGTCGCACACAGAGGTAGGGTTTTAAATGTTAATACCATCCCAATCTTCCCTATTCTTTAAGTCGGCGCAGTGGCACTTGTTGGAACTAGTTTTGATAAAGTCAGTCTCTTGGTGCCTTCTTGAGATTTACTTAGAAGATATTCTATGCCTCTTACTCAAAATAATGTTTATTTCATTCCACGATTCTCTTATTCCCTGAATTTGAAATCAAATCTATGCTTTTAAAAGCTAATTTTCATGTTTACAACTGCTAATACTTCTGTGTTATATTTGTTTCTTCAAAAATATGTTCTGTATAATATGTTGCTTTCCTGGGCTGCATTTAAGTGAAAGATTGAAGATTTCTAGGGACTTAACAGTACTGTAATTTCTGCATACACTAAAGTAATATTCTAGATCCTAATTAAAATGGTCACTTGGTTGCCATAGTCCTTGCTTTTAGTTTGATTACACTGTAAGTTCTGTCTTCATATTTCAGAAATGAAAAGATCTTACTTTTTCAGATTTTTTTCAGCTGTTTTCCTAATTTTCCTCAAATTTGAAATCATTATATGTTTGAAAGAAATGTTTATTCAAAATTTAAATCTTTTTGTAAATGACCAGCTTGTGTTTATTGGAATTAAACGTGCCAAGGCTTCCTCCAGGCTGATTATATTTTTGCCCATAAATGTCAATGTTTCAGTTTGCACTGTGACCCGAATAGTAGGTGCAGTCAATCAATCGATCAATCAGAGTACTTGTAAAGCGCGCTACTTACCCGTGAGGGTCTCAAGGCGCTGAGGGGAGGGCGGTGCCGCTACTGCTTGAAGAGCCAGGTCTTGAGGAGTCTTCTGAAGGCGAGTAGGTCTTGGGTCTGCCGTAGGTGGGTTGGGAGGGTGTTCCAGGTCTTGGCGGCGAGGTAGGAGAAGGATCTGCCGCCGGAGGTTGTTCGTTGGATGCGGGGGACAGCGGCGAGGGTGAGCCTGGCGGGGCGGAGCGGAGCTGGCGAGTGTGTGGAAGCTGAGTCTGCTGTTCAGGTAGGCTGGTCCGGCGTTGTGAATTGCTTTGTGTGTGTGGGTGAGGAGCTTGAAGGTGATCCTCTTGTCGACGGGGAGCCAGTGTAGGTCTCTCAGGTGGGGGGTGATGTGGCTGTGGCGGGGGACGCTGACGATCAGTCGGGCGGAGGCGTTTTGGATGCGTTGTAGTCGTTGTAGGTGTTTGGCTGGGATTCCTGCGTAGAGTGCATTGCCGTAGTCCAGTCTGCTGCTGACTAGGGCCTGTGTCCCCGTTCTTCTTTTTTCAGTCTGGATCCACTTGTAGATCCATTCGGAGCATGCGGAGGGTGTTGTATCAGGAGGAGACGGTGTTGACCTGTTTAGACATGGAGAGGGAGGAGTCCTAGGTTGCGTGCATGGTCGGTGGGTGTTGGTGCTCTTCCCAGTGTGGTCAGCCACCAGGAGTTGTCCCAGGCTGAAGGGTTGGGTCCGAGGATGAGGACCTCCGTCTTGTCCGAGTTCAGTTTCAGTTGAGCTGGATGTCGTCGGCGATGTTGAGGTCGTGCTGGCGGGCCACTTGTGCGAGGGGGGCCATGTAGACGCTGAACAGCGTCAGGCTGAGGGATGAGCCCTGGGGGACGCCGCAGATGATGTCGGTGGCTTCGGATCGGAAGGGGGCGGGAGGCGCATGCTCTGGGTTATGCCGGAGAGGAAGGACGTGGTCCAGTCAAGGGCCTTTTTTTGGATTCCGGCTTCTAGGAGGCGTGTCTTTAGAGTGCGATGGCAGACCGCGTCGTAGGCGGCGGTACAGGAGGATGAGCGCTGATGTTAATCCATTGTCTAGTTGACGCCTGATGTCGTCTGTGGTGGCGATGAGGGCTGTCTCGGTGCTGTAGTTTCGTCTGAACCCGGACTGGGACGGGTCCAAGATGTTGTTGTCTACCAGGTGGCGGGCCAGTTGCATGTTGACGATTTTCTCAATGACCTTTGCCGGGAACGGGAGCAGGGAGATGGGCCGGAAGTTCTTGAGGTCCTTGGGGTCCGCCTTGGGCTTCTTGAGGAGGGCGTTGATTTCGGTGTGCTTCCAGCTTTCTGGAAATGTCGCTGTGTCGAAGGAGATGTTGATGACCTTCTGTAGTTGGGGTGCGATGGCTGTGTCTGCTTTGTTGAATACGTGGTGTGGGCACGGGTTTGACGAAGATCCTGAGTGGATGGAGTTCAGTGACCTTGCGTGCCTCGTCGTCGTTGATGTTGGACCAGGAGGTCAGGCGGTTGGCGCTGGTGGTGTTCACAGGGGAGGTGGAGTCTGGCGTAGTCGGGTCGGTTGTGATGTTGAAGCGGTCATGGATGTCAGCGATCTTGCGGTGGAAGAAGATGGCTAGTGAGTCGCGCAGTTCTTGTGAGGACGGGATGTCGTTGGCGCTGGGGTTAGAGAGTTCCTTTACGATGCTGAAGAGCTCTTTGCTGTCGTGTGCGTTGTTATCCAGGCGGTCTTTGAAGGAGGAACTCTTGGCTAATTTGATGAGGTGGTGATGTCTGTGGGTGGCGTCCTTGTGGGCTACGTGGTTGTCCGGTGTGCGTTCGTGGAGCCATATCTTCTCCAGTTTCCGGCATGCGCATTTGGAGGTCTGGAGCTCGTCGGTGAATCAGGTGGCTCTCTTGCTGGTGTGGCTGTTTGAGGGTTTCTTGGGCGGGGCGAGGGTGTTGGCGCAGTCGTCAATCCACTGTCTGAGGTTGCGGGCTGCAGTGTCTGGGTTGGTGGGGTCGGGGGGTGGGTTCTGGGTGAGGCTGGTCTTTGGTGACTTTGCTCCAGCAGCGGCAAGGTAGCTGTTGGGTGCGGTGGTGCGTGGTTGATTTCTTAAAGGTGAAATGGATGCAGCGGTGGTCGGTCCAGTGGAGTGCGATGGTGTGGTCGAAGGCGACGTGGGTGCCCGTGGAGAAGACTAGGTCCAGCGTGTGACCGGCGGCGTGGGTGGGTGTGGTGACGAGCTGTCCTGAGGCCGAGGTTGGCGAGGTTGTCGATCAGGGTGGCGGAGTTATCGTCGTTGTTGTTCTCGAGGTGGAAGTTCAGGTCCCCGAGGAGGATGTAGTCCGTGGAGGCGAGTGCGTGGGTGCTGGCGAGGTCGGAGATGGAGTCGCTGAACTGAGACCAGGGTCCGGGGCGTCTGTAGATGAGTGTTCCTCTGACGGTGGTGTTGGGGTCGGTGTGGATCTGGAGGTGCAGGTGTTGGTCGGTGTTGAGGGTGTCGTCTGCGTGGGTGGCGACCTTGAGGGTAGACTTCTGGACAATGGCTATACCTCCTCCGATTCTGTTGGCGCGAACCCTGTGGGCGATCTTGTAGCCGTCCGGGATGGCTATGGCGATGTCGGGCGCCGAGGAGTCGTTCCACCAGGTCTCGGTCAGGAAGGCCACGTCTGGGGCGGAGGTGTCGAGCAGATCCCAGAGCTCGACGGCGTGTTTGAATGCGGAGCGGATGTTGAGGAGTATGCAGCGGAGGTGGTTGGGTCCAGTCCTTGGATGTTTGGTGGTTCTGTTGCAGGTGAAGCTGCAGGTGCGGCAGAAGGGTCCATGGGTCCGTTTCGGTGCGGCCTGGAAGCAGGTGTGGTTTCGACCGGCGTTGAGTGCGTGGAGGGTGCTGGCGTTGTAGCGGAGTTTGGTGTTGTGGTGTTCGCGGAGTCCAGGGAGTCTGGCGCTGAGCACTGTCCAGGCGCAGACGGGCGCAGCGTCCGGCATATATGGGGAGGTGGGAGGGAGGAGCAGCTGGGAGGCGGGAGCAGCGAGTGGGCAGGGGGTGGGGCCGCAGGGGGCACAGCGGCGGGGAGACCTTGGCACAGAGAGCAAAATTGGGCACAAAAGGGGGGGTAAAACGAGTGGCACAGATCAAAAAACGGGGCACAAGGAGGGGGAGACACTGACACAGAGAACAAAATGGGGCACAAAAAGGGGGAAAAAACTGTGGCACAGATCAAAAAACGGGGCACAAGGAGGGGAAGACACTGGCACAGAGAGCAAAATGGGGCACAGAAAGGAGGAAAAAACGAGTGGCACAGACCAAAAAAACGGGGCACATGGAGGGGGAGAGACTGGCACAGAAGCAAGGACGGAGGAGACTTGCAGTAGGCATTTTGATGATTTCCCAGTGCTTTCATTGCCTCCCAAGCAAGATAATTGTCTAAAGGATAAAAAAAATTCTGAATTTCCCTAAACATTTGTAAAAGGCATGAGAGGTACTGGCCGTTAAAAAAACACAATTTCCCTTGGCCTATTATTTTTCAGAGTGCCTTTTTTGACTGCTACTTTTAATTTTTCTACCCTGACACTTCAAAGGATATTCTCAGCCTTATTTATTTATTTTATTTATTTTAAAGGTTTTATATAGCGCTGGCTAGACCCGGAGGTATCAGAGCGCTTTACATGAGTACCAGATCATAATTGCAGGTTACATAGTTACAAAGGTTACATAGTTATTAGAGCCTGGTAGCATAGTTACAAGTAAGGTCGAGACAAACAAAAAGGACATATACGTGAAGGAAAGAGCAGGCAAGGGGAGCATTCCGGTGGGGAGGGGGGTAAGAGCAGGGGAAGTAGACAGAGAATGGAGGAGGGAAAGAAAAGGGGAGGGTGAGAGACAAAGCATGGAAAGAGGAGGGGGAGGGTGACGGGCACACAAATTTTCAATAGACGGATACTTAAAAAGAATAATGTAAATGCTAATAAATATTATAGGTATATCTTGAGTATGTTTTTTTTAATGTGATCACCCCCTTGCCTTTTTTTCTTATTAGTTTTACATGATTTGCATTGAAACACTTGAGCGCCCACAATTTTCTTAATATACCTCAGTACAAATGTAAATCTACCCAGCCTTGAGGAAGCTGTTGGCTGTTTTGAAAGAACCTTGTAAAGGAACAATAACTGAAGTAACAACAATAACTAAAGATTCTACCTTAAATCCTACCAAACCCTTTGTATTTTGTGATATACTAATGAATTAGTGGTTATTCCTAACATTTGTCCTTCAACCTATGTAATAAAGTGCCTTCTCTCTTAATATAGTTGCAGAAAGGTACAACTTTTTTAGGTGTTCCTCTACTTCGGCAGGATGCCTCATGCCTACTATTCTACTTTATCTCACTGGAACATAGGGAAACAAAAGGAAAAACAACACATCAATAAACTTTACTTATATCAGGCCTTAAGTAGAAGAGTTTGACTGATCTTACTGCCTCATAAAGCTGTGCTAACATGCATGCGCGTTTTGACAACAGACATGTTGCACGAGTCTTACTGACTAGCGTGTTAGGCCGCAGTGGTGACTATGGCTCAAATATCGGCTCTTATTATTTACTTGGACATGTTATAAGTTTGGACACCGACATCATATTGTCAGTTTATGTAAATGTACACATTTTTTAACTCCATTACCGAAAACAAAAGCTTGATATTTTCATTAAATCTAAACTGGTACCCTGAAATTCCTTGTTGTAATTTTTTTTAAGTAAACCCGTAGTGCCCAAAAATCAGTATGTAACTTTTGTTCGCTATTCACGTGTATTTTATCCACCTATAGATGAACCTGGTCTTGTATGCCCATTTATCACCATCTTAAGCCAGAGAAGCTGATCATGTGCCTGAATTTATCACTGTTATGCTAATAACATTATACCAGGGTTTGCCATCATCATGCCATAGATGACTTATAACACCATAAGTGGGGGTTGTTATGCCTTAGGTGCCCATATTATTCTCAGAAACACCACGTAATGAATATACATAAAATGCCTTAGAATTAACACTGTTATGCCATGGTCAACACACTAGAGTTGGGCACAAGAAACCATCAAATACCGCCACGAAGATTTCTGCAGCCATCGTGACAATTTGTAGGCCTGGTGGGTAGTTCATACCAGCAATAGAAAAACGTGTGACCCTTCAAACCTGAATCCAAAACAGACCTCTGCTCAGACGTACAGCATCAGTCAACCAGTGACTTGTGTGAGAGCTATTATTAAATGGTCACTGAGGTAGGGAGAGTCAGCGTGAAAGAACATCAAATTAACTACTTTAAACAAGCATTTACAATGCAACGGTCTCACCTTTGCAAAAGTTAGAGCTATTGGCATTGTAAATGATTAAAAATGTTTTTATGTGTTGGTTTTGAAAACAGATAAATAAATGGAATTTTCATTTACAATGCCAATAGCTTAATCTCTCGCAAAAGCGAGACCTATTGCATTCTCTCTCTCTCTCTCTCTCTCTCTCTCTCTCTCTCTCTCTCTCTCACACACACACACACACACACACACACACACACACACACACACACACACACACACACACACACACACACACACACACACACACACACACACACACACACACACACACACACACCCACACACACACACACACACACACATCCACACACACACATCCACACACACACAACCCCACACACACATCCACACACACACAACCCCACACACACACACATCCACACACACACATCCACACCAGGCGCGGTGCGTCCATTGGGGCGTAGGGGCGAAGCCCCACTAAGCCCCATGGACCCACCACGTCCTCACTAGAAGCCAAACACAATTATTTTTAAAAATCGCGCTATCTGCCGGCCGGGAACCGGGAGACACCCGACCTTCCCGGAGTGCGCAAGGGGGGGTGGGGGTGGGGGGGGGGGGGACGATCGGGCTGCTGCAGCTGCGCAAGTGTATTTTTGGGCACAAACATGCCCGCGCATGCGCAGATCGTTTTCTTGTGAATTCCCCCTTAGAGAGAGGACCAGGGGGTGGGCCGCAGCCCCCGGGGTTACACAGGGCGACTGGGCGAGGAGTCATAGTGCCCCCCCAGCCAATCCTGGCGCAGGATTGGCTGGTCACTACATAGCCCGGTTACATAACCCCTGACGGATAGCACGGCCGACTTTGGTGCTGGGAAACCAGGTTCGAGCCTCTTATCGAACCATAAAAATGTATACATGACTTACTTTGGTGTTAAATTAATAGATATTTTAAAAAACAAAAAAAAATGATGTTCCGACTAAGGTGTGAAATTGGTGTCGAATAAATACATGTTTTTAAAAACAATTAATATTAATCATGTATCATTGGTGCTGGAGTACAAGGTTCGAGACTGGTATTAAACACTGACAAGCTGTGTGCAAGTTATATGGTCATAACAATACATGAATGATGGATGCAGGATGGGTGGATGCATGAATGGATGCAGGATGAATGATGGGTGGATGAATGGATGGGTGGATGCATGAATGAATGATGGATGCAGGATGGATGCAGGATGGGTAGATGAATGAATGATGGATGCAGGATGGATGCAGGGTGGATGGATGGGTGCATGAATGCATGATGGATGGATGGATGGGTGGATGCAGGAATGGATGCAGGATGGATGATGGATGGGTGGATGAATGAATGAATGATGGATGCTGGATGGGTGGATGGATGGGTGGATGAATGAATGATGGATGCAGGATGGATGGATGGGTGCATGAATGAATGATGGGTGCATGAATGAATGATGGATGCAGGATGGGTGGATGGATGGGTGGATGGGTGGACACATGAATGGATGCAGGATGAATGATGGGTGGATGAATGGATGGGTGGATGCATGAATGAATGATGGATGCAGGATGGGTGGATGAATGAATGATGGATGCAGGGTGGATGCAGGGTGGATGCAGGGTGGATGGATGGGTGGATGAATGAATGATGGATGCAGGATGGATGGGTGCATGAATGAATGATGGGTGCATGAATGAATGATGGATGCAGGATGGGTGGATGGATGGGTGGATGGGTGGACACATGAATGGATGCAGGATGAATGATGGGTGGATGAATGGATGGGTGGATGCATGAATGAATGATGGATGCAGGATGGGTGGATGAATGAATGATGGATGCAGGATGGATGCAGGGTGGATGGATGGGTGCATGAATGAATGATGGGTGCATGGATGCAGGATGGGTGGATGGATGGGTGGATGGGTGGACACATGAATGGATGCAGGATGAATGATGGGTGGATGAATGGATGGGTGGATGCATGAATGAATGATGGATGCAGGATGGGTGGATGAATGAATGATGGATGCAGGATGGATGCAGGGTGGATGGATGGGTGCATGAATGAATGATGGATGCAGGATGGATGGGTGGATGCATGAATGGATGCAGGAATGGATGATGGATGGGTGAATGGATGGATGGGTGGGTGGATGGATGGATGCATGAATGAATGATGGATGGATGGATGGGTGGATGAATGAATGATGAATGCAGGATGGATGGGTGGATGGATGCATGAATGATGTATGGATGGATGCAAGGTGGTTCGGGCTCGCTGCGCTCGCTGCGGTGCAATATGCAAATTAGTTTACGCCCCACCACTTTCAAATGTCACCAGCCGCCCCTGATCCACACACACACAACCCCACACACAACCCCACACACAACCCCACACACAACCCCACACACAACCCCACACACAACCCCACACACAACCCCACACACAACCCCACACACAACCCCACACACAACCCCACACACAACCACACACACAACCCCACACACACAACCACACACAACCACATACACACAGAGCCACACACACCCACAGAGCAACACACACCCAGCCACACACACACACAGAGCCCCACACACACACAGCCACACACAGAGACACACACACAGAGCCCCACACACACACAGCACTTTACAGCTCGATGATGATGCTGGTGATCAAATAGAACCCTCATCTGACTATCTTCAAGAGGGGACGAGGAGCAAAACCAACGCAACGTGATTGATTCTTTTTGAAATGATAGTGATGAGCTAAAACGATAGCATGGAATGCACTGCCGACCGGACCTCAGCCAGCTTTGCTTGGGGGCAGCGCTGTCTGCCCTCCCCATGGCCGGCATGCTGGTGTTGCTGCTGACAGCCGTGCTGCTGGGGGGCGCCGGCTCATCTGCTGGCAGGTGCTGCTGCAGTGCATCACACGCTGAAATGGCGGCCAGAGATGCGGATCGTGAGCAGCAACTGGCAATGGTAGCAGGGTGAGTGATGGCCCCCACGCAGGACAGCAAGGAGGCTGTACTCACAGTTCCGGAGCATCCGAGTTGCGGTGTATAGGGCAGCATTCAGCTCATCGTAGGTCTCTGCTGATAGCCACGCTTGGATCAGGGGCGGGAGACAACAGTCGGTCTCTGCGGCCTGCGTGCATCGCAGACGCTCTTCTAGGCGGGCGGTGATGGTGATTAGGCTAGCCCCGACAGGAGTCAGGCAGTGCTTTAGGGGAGCCTCCGTCAGCCGCAGCGGCAGACATCCAGAGAGTCCCGGCTGCCCTGGGGGTCCGGGTCCGCCCGCGCCACAGAGCGGGGAGCGCCACCGGCATTGTTCACTTCAATGAGAAAGAAGTGTGTAAAACCACGTAGAAACAGGCCCAAAGGAAACACACCCCGGGTGTGTTTGATGCGAAGGGGAAACTGGACTGCAAAAATGACGAGAAGACGGGAGAGGGAAGAGGATGGCGGAGAGAGGGAAAGCGCTGCCTTTAATCTCTTAGCCCCGTCCCTTTCAAACTGGACGCCCGACTTCCTGCTGGCATGAAAGGTTCTTTATCTTCTTTATGGGGCCATCTGGACCCATAAAGAAGATAAGAAACCTTTTACTTCAGCAGTAAGTCAAGGAACCCAATCTGAAAAGGACGGGGCTAAAAGAGAAAGGAGAACGTCACTAGGTCCTCTTCTCCAATGGCTGGCCACCGTTTAGGAGGCCAGCCAATGGAGAAGAGGGGCGGGGCTTAACCTCACTAGTGATATTCTCTCTCTCATTAAATCTCGCCAGCGAGACTGCGCAAGCGCAGCCTTCGCAGGCTGAGACCTAAAAAGATCTTCACATTTCCTGCAACCGTAGTAAAATAGACTCTTTAGAACAGATGTATCCAGTGCAGTTCCAGAAGGGCATGATCCATGCCACATTTTCAGGCTAATCTTATAGGGTAAAATTGCACACAGTGAGCCTAAATAGAAATCATGTACATGTCCTGAAAAGATTTGCATGGATTCAGCCTTTCTGCATCTGCTCTGGGTAGTCATGCCACAGTGTGGTATCCAGGCTGCTGCATTTTGAAATCCTCTTATCCTGCCGATTAACCGGTCAGGGAAATGGTGATAGAGTATTGTAATAGTTAAGCATAGCCAAGTCAGTGCCCTGCAGGCAGGTTGACTTGAAACATGTTGGTAAAATACCAGGGATTTGTTATTTATGAGTAGACCTTGTTCATGCATCTTGATGGCGATCTAATATTACTTCATAAGTTGGTCGGAACTGCAGCAATGAAATGCCAAGGCACAATGCTACTGAGTGAAACACTGCACAACAGCTCAAGCCTGTCTTAAGGTCCGATTCGACTTGGCACTGAGTGACTTTACTAGATAATGCAGACGTGGTTCAATGTGGCTCTGAGCTATCTCTTCAGTTAAGAAAAGGTCTCCTTGTGATTAACAGCCTTATTCTATTATTTCTTCATTGTTTTATATTGTTTTGAAGAAAATGTAGTCTTATCTGTTGGATAGCTATAGATATCTTGCATATCCTCTTTAATAGATAGTTGCTCCATCTAGAATTACGGATTCATGCTTCCTCCTTTATTACCATATCTTTGTCAAAATGTGAAAATGACTTCCTAGTTGTGTCTACGAACTTTTTATTACCTAGTGAAAAACAGTCTGCTTCCGCTCGAAGCATTCTCTTATGGTTGAGCTTACAGGTATTACCAGTGTCGGGCCAAAATGGGTGAAGAAAACCTCATCTAGCCCTGATCATATACCTCTTTTTAAAGTAAACTTAGTACAGTCTGCCACTTGGTTTATTTTGTAAGTCTTCAGTTTTCAATATGTCTTTTCGAGAATGCAACTGTTCCTGTTTTCTGGCTACAAGCACTGAAGAGCAGAGTAAATCTCATTGTGACAGTAATTAATCTGTTAAAGCAGGATCCAGATTGAACTCCTAATCACCCAAGCATTCCCGCCTGCAAAATATCCAGAACCTGCACTCCAGGAAACACCTCACCTTAGCACGGTGCATTGGTTCAAGGTTTTTACTAAAATATATCTGCTTCATCACCAAAGACGAAACGTGTCAACTTTGTAGAATCAGAAACATGTTTGAACTCTAAAGCATCAAATTAACCAAATTATCACAAAAGCAGTTACTGCTATAGCTCTGGCCTATTGCTAAAACACAGTGCAAAACGTTGAGAGAGCAAGGAGAAAATATTTATATGATAGCTGTACACAGGAGTCCAAAAACCATTAGTCATACTATTCAGCCGTTAGAAGGAAAAGGAAAGTATATCATGACCTGCACAAAAAAAAGGCCAGTACAGGATATTAGCGGCCAAATTTGAGACTACAGGTGTTCAACACCCTCGTGTTTAACAATAGGTTCAGACAAATCCAATGTTAAGTAAAAATAATCCTCTTAATCAGACAAAACCATAATCCAATCTAAATACCTCTGAAAGACAAATTGGAACATGCAGATGGGACTAAACCCAAGAATGAGGTAAACATAGATCATAAATATCTCTCAACAAAAGGCCCTGGAGTACTGTCAAAACCACCCTTCAAACAGGAAAATCTGTACACTTTGCATAAGGTACTGCTTTGTCCTCTTTTGTGTGCAATCTTAGGGTCTTCTGTCAGTGTTCCAATATAGGAGTTATGTAATGCAGAATGTTTGTGTCAGGGATTCTACCAGTTCTGTTGGAGAGCACATTAGTGTTGTGGCTTTCCTAATAATTGCTACTTTCTGGTGGGGTGCTCCTACTTTATGTAGTACTTTCAACTTATCTTAAACTTTCTTACGCTAGCATTCAAACATGTATGATATGTCATTGTAACAGGCACTTGGGTGCGTATCACTCATAAAAAGCATCACTCCCAAACTACGCAGTGATTCCTCGCTTCGGGAGTGACACGCCAAGGCAGTGTAACCCTTTCACATGCCCCTTTAATTCATGTAAGTGGACTCACCCCCTCAGTTATTACGCCAATGTCAAACCCTCAGCCGCACAGTCACCTGATCTGTAGTTCATACTCCTTGAGGCTTCAAATAATGCGCTCCATAACGCTTTCTCTTGCCTGATTCAATATTCACTGCCTTCACATTCTCGCTGAATTCCTATTCCAGCAATTCACCTAGCTGACACGCTCTTTAGGCACGTAGGTCTGCCTCCTCTCTTTCCATTTCTAAATTTTACCGTGACTATGTATATAATCATCCTATTGCATGATTTGATTTCATTTGAGAATGATAGTTTTTTAATACTGTCAACCTGTTATCTACAGGGAGTACTGCAAACTCAATTGTTCATCACAACTTATGACTTAGGGCCGTCGCCTAAAATGTACCTTCTTTCCTATAGATTTTTTATGCTCGCAATTCTTGGTCCTGATGATGATCTCAAATCATTGAGATCGAAACACCATTGACCTCTGTACAACAAAAAAACTCCTCTAATGTTAAAAACAGGAGTTTTTGACTATGTTGTTAATGAGATGTGTATATTTTAAATGTCACCCTCACTCGCCACATCACGCTTGTCTTCACTTTTTATGTGAGCACTTGAACCATATTTCTTATATTTAAAAAAACGATTTGCTATATCATTTATATTCAATCTTTTTACTTTGCGAAAGCCTGTGTGCCCCTACATATGTTTTGTTATAAAAATTTTGTTAAACTTTGTTTGTTTCTCTCAGCAACAATTGACTCTACATGCCTTTTGCTATAAGTTTAGATACCATCATAATTGAGCAGCTCTTGCTGTTTTTTGGACCTGCCTGGCCTAGCATGAACCATGGATATATAGATAGCCCAGTCGCCCCACAGATGAAGATAGAATGATATTTGTACATTCTTGTGTAGAGGCCTTGTACATGGCGTTCGAGGCGTTGTGATAATCTTATGCGAAGCCAAATGTGTAAACAGAAGTAGTTTCTGAGAAACAAATCCAACATTGTCATGCACACGAATACGTGCAAAAGGTCCCAGCAGAAAAGTTATTGTGAACATGGGGATAAAGTAAGTAATGAGCAGCTTCGCTACATAGGCTTATTCTGGGCACACAACAATACAAATGTTTAGAAAGACAAAAACCTATTACAAATTAAACTATCCTCCACACACAATGACAGCCATACCCACACTCTAGAGCCTGCTTGATATGAGCAATCTTCTGCTGCTGACCTTGCTCGCTATCTAGACAGACAATGGATAATAAACACATTCTCCATTTGCCTCTGCACATTTCTTCCCACTCAGTTTAATTCTTTGTTACCCATGACTAGTCTAACCTTCCAAGGTCTGCCTTCAAACTTTGGATAGGTGGATACATGCTTTGCAACATATCACTCTCCAAAACCCCTATGGTGGCAATCTTACTTCTCTGTCATAGCATTCCTCTGTCAAACCTGGTCCCTCTCCTGATTCACTATCCCAAACACACTGATGTCACCTTGTTGTACTAACCATTTCCCCTCAAAAAACAACTCTCCTATAATGAAGTTCACTACCCTTCATCATTCCTGGTCAATGTTGCTCGGACAAAACCCCATGATCATCATTCAAGGAATACTCAGCAGCAAGCCAAATCTCATGGTGCTTCAAATGACTGATCACAAACAAGCAATTGCCTCTTCACTCCAAGGTTGGCGGGGGTAGCTGGTGTGTTACATCCCTCTAACAATTGTATTCTCAAGTAAGTGGTTGGGTCCAAGTGCTCTCAGTTTGGTATGAAGAGATCTCTTAGTTTCTCCTGCGATTTCTACATATGCACAAACTGATAAAAGGGATAAGAACTCGCTCCCTCGCTTCTATCCTCCCTCTTTCTTGTTTTGAGTAGCATCCCAGCTGGGTGATTTCTGGAGCCTAATGCCTAAATGCCAGTGGAACGAAGGCAAACAAAGGCACGCAGCTTGTTATCACTTTACAAGTGCTTAAGGGAAACTATAATTTTGCTGTCAAACTAAACCCAAATATTGCTGTCAAAAGGGTAAAGAAAATGGAGTTGAGAAGTAAAGAAATAGGAAATTGTAGTGTTTTGTGTGCTGCTGATCAAGGGAAGCAAGTAATGTGGCTTTTAAGGCCAGATGTATCAATATTGGATTTTGCGATTCCATAGTAGCGAATTTACCAATTTGTTATTATGGAATCGCAAAATGCAATGTATGTAGGTGTTGCAGTAATAATTGTGATTCCTACATATTCCTTAATTGCAAATTGCGATTCGCTATTAAGGAATACCTTCCCATTCATTCCTATGGGCCTACAGGCATTATGAATGAATGGAATGAATGGGAAGACATTCTCAATTTGCGAGTACCCATTAAGTACTCGCAAATTGCGAATGCAATTTCAAGGGTGATAGGGGGTCCAAAAGGCCACCCTGTTGCACCCCGTAAAAGGTAAGCGTGCACATGTGGCGCACATACATGCCCATGCATGTACGCTACATGGCACATTGAAAAATACAAAAAAGTGCATTTGGCAGTTAATTATTTTTGGTGGTGCTTTGAAGATGGGTTTGATAGGACAGTAGATTTGCCTGTCTTAACGTTAACGTTCAGTTTAATTTGTAAGGCACATGCACCGGAGTCTTGATATGAACCTGCACGCAGTAATAGGATGTGCAAAATTGAATTTTCCTAGGGCAAGATTTTGAAACCTTCCTGGTTTTCACTCTTGAGGGAGGGTAGGAAGTTTCCTAGTTTAAGCTCACCATTCCCTTTAAGCTCTAGGGCTATGGAAATTGCTAGATAAATATCAGTGCAAAAAAATACAACAGGAAGTTTTCAGCTCATTGCAAGGTAGCTTTCACTGCAGCCAAGCTAATTTTAACATTAAACAAACCCAGCCAAGATACAAAAGGTATGCATAACATTTCTGTACAAGTTTACCTTTTTGTGACACCTGTTACTGCAAAAGTGACACTTTTTATTCCGATCCTGACCAGCATACAAGTTTGAATATTGATGAAGCTAGAAAGGTTTCTATAGACCGCCTCGAAGGTTAAAACCACAATCTTTGCACATCCCTAAACAAATAAGTCTTTCCTGGATCCTGAAACAAGGCAGCACAAGATATCATGTGTTGATTCTGTTAACAATTGTGTGCACAGCGCTTTTCTGAATGCTGCATTCTCTTTTTAAACGCTATTTCATGTGTTTATAATTCGAGGGTTTGTATTTCATCCAGAGCTTTGTTCGTAGTTCTTACAAACGGCGCGCCTTACAACTAAAACCTTTAGACTACTTTCCAGCAGCTGCCAGGACTATCAGTCAGTACAAAAATTAAAATCATGACCGTAACCAAAGCATTGAAAACTAGTCCGTGCTTAGATTTCATCTTTGAATGACAAGCAGAGCTTCCACTAAGTGTCTCTCAACCCGTGTCATCATGGGTCCTCTCACATACGTTCCTATAGAATCTCCAGGATGCTTGGAGGTAGAGGTATACGAACACTCTTCCACAAAGTCTTCATAGGCAGAAGTGTCCAGGCATTTGATTTATGTTACTGGATGAGTTTGTTCCTTATGTGGGCATTCATGATTGCGTCATACACTTGAGAAATTCCTAATGTTTTCTACAATTTGGAACATTTGTAATGTGAATTAGCAGTAAGCCAGCCTCAAGTAATGATGGAATTAGTAGCAATCAGGCTGCAGCAGTAATGCATCATTGGCCGAAGAATACATTGAGTAATGAGTGAAATTTACTTGAAGCAACATGACATTGTGGTTGTTGTGTACGTGGCTAGATGGATACCAACAGTTTATTTGACACGAAGCTATATGTTATGTTCTTCTCTCTTTGGATACTGTCATTCCTTACATCGGTTTTGGCTTTGTTTTTTTCCTAAAGGCTGATGGGGACGCCAGCGATGAGATGGCGGAGAAGCAGTCCATTCGAAAGCAGCGGTTTAGGCAGTTTGCTTCCTTGGAATACGAAGGCGAATATTACATGACCCCAAGAGACTTCCTTCTGTCCGTGATGTTTGACAACGTGCAACGTAAGTCTGGTTGTGTGTACTGCATGTTACCATTGTAATGGTGTCTTCAATGCTGTACTTGTAGAGCTGTTTAGGAGGTGTCAAGCAAGCAGTGCCTTCAGCTACAGCAGAAGGTATAGCCAATTTTGGTCATGCCAGAAAATCGATGTCTCCTCGTGCTCGCTTAGTAGGGGTTAAAAAACTTTTTGGGAGCTGTCATTGGGTTTGGCACTTCTTGATCGCCGTCAGGGCGTACACCCTCACTTTTCTGACAGTAGACTTACCAAAAATATTTTTATAAGGCAGCCCTAGTGTGAATTTCAGGTAGACTTTGTGCCAGGCTGTGCATTGATTACTTGACCGACTATGTCCGTCACTTCCCTCTTCTGTGGCGTGCCACTCAGCCTATTTTTCCCTGCTGCACAAGCTGTGAAAGGGTGCTGAAGAAGAGAAGGCTCTTGAGGTGCAAGCGTCTTCTCTGTAGTTTGATCCGCCCTTTATGTCTACCCATTCCCAACCAATCGTTTTCTCTGCTAAGGGGTGCATGTAATAGACCTTTTGACCTTAAATCACGCAGTGCACTGACCTCTAAGCTGTGCATGTATTGAAGCCACAAGGTCAACTATATGCATCTATCAGTGCAGAATAGACAATGACAAAGAATGCAAAAAATATATTGTCTCCCATTCCTCTGGTACCACTCCCTCACGCCCCACTGACCATCACACATTTACCTGTTTCTGGCCAACATCATAATCACATACTGTCTCACTCCTGACTCCAAGGAAAACAAGTGTAGTGATTTATCCCAACACACAACCTTTTCCCAACAATGCAGCCTTAAAAAAACCAGTACAGCTGAGCGCAGAAAATCAAGCATTGGCAATAGTCTATTGGCTTTAACATATGATTTTCACAATAAATAAATAAGGCACTGTTAGAAATGGGGGTCTCTAGTTGGCAATGGATTGCACCGTTGTCCAAGTAGGGACCCTTCATCATAGTCAGGGTAATGGGATACACTTATAAAATAACCCCTGCTTCACCCCCTTGGAAGCTTGGCACAAGCAGACAGGCTTATCTCAGAGTGCATTTGTGCACACATACAGTTACACAGTTAAAAGACTACACATGGACACCACACCAGTTTAGAAAAATAAGTAATCTTTATCTAAACCAAACAAGACCAAAACAACATAAATCCACAATGCAGTAATCAAAATATGACTTTTAAAAGGTAGAAACAGTTCTGTCCCTAGCAAACTATAGATGCGACACTTTCAACACAAAGTACCTTGGATGCGTAAAAATCATAAACAAAAACAGCTGCAGGGAAGGTGGTGCGTTGGTTCCTTATGCACAGGGAAGGTGAGCGTTGGTTCCTTACTCCAGGGGAGGTAATGTATCAGTTACTTACAGCCACACAGGGGAGGTGATGGGTTGGTTCCTAACTGAATGAGAGGTGATGTGTCGGTTTCTTAATGTGGCCCCAGTGTTGATGTAGACTTCGTGCCCCGGTGCGATGCATGAGGATTGGGGATGCGTCAGTTCTCGATGCAGCAATGGCGCTGCGTTGGTTTCTCCAGCCGCAGTCCCACGATGCGTTGGATCTTGCAGACACGCAGTAGGGCCTGCGTGTAACTCAGACTTCATAGATCGTGCACTCGATGCGGTGTGCAGCGATTTCTCCTGCCGTGGGCAGGCGCTGCAACGGTTTTCTTTGACAATACGTCAGAACCAGGTGCGAATGCATCGTGCTTCTTGTTGTTGCATTACTTTTCCAGCTCCCAACAGCAGGAACAACCTCCAGGGGCCCAGAAAGCAATCGGCACCTCTTGGCAGTTGAGCACTCCCAGCAAGGAAGTTCAGGGAAGCTGGGGGTTAAGTCTTTGTATCCCTGAGTCTTCAAAACAGGAGGTAACCTCTACTTCAAGCCCTTTGAGATCTTCCTCAAGCATTGGACGCAGCACACAGCAAAGTCCTTGTCCTTTCCTTGGCAGAAACAGCCACTGCAGGCCAACCCCAGACAGCACACAACAAAGGGACAATACTTCTCCTTGGCAAATGTTTCTCTGAATCCCAGAAGTAATCTAAAGTTCTGGGGCCCCAATATTTATACAGAATCTTCCTTTGTCCTCTGATGGCAGAGAGGCTCTGTGCTCAGTCAAAACCAATTTTGTCCTCTCTGGGCCAGCATCCCGGCAGGAGGTGGAGACAGCATGGTGTAAAGCAGGCCAGGCCTATTCAGGTGCAAGGAAATCTCTTTCTCCTACTCTAAATGCAGCCAAGGTCTATTTAGCCTTTAGGAAAGGCAGGGCCCACATCACCCCCCCCCCCCCCACCCCCCAATGGCTGTCTGAGAGAATGCACACCACACCCACTGTCACTCCCTAGCCAGACAGTCAATCCACAAACCAGCAAAGGCACACAGGATGGCTAAGCAAGACAATACCCACTTTCTAAAAGTGGTATTTTCAAACACACAACATAATAATCATCTTTACTAAAATATATATTTTTATATTCTGAGTTCAGGCATACTAAACTCTATCTTTCCATCTTGTCCCAATGGGGAGTTGTACTTAAACGATGTTATAAATAAACTCCTGTTCTATCCTATGGGACAGATAGCCTTTCAATTGTGAAAAACAAAATACAGTGTATTTCACTATCAGACATGTCTCACACATCAGTACATGTCCTACCTTTGACATATACTGCAACCTGCCCACAGGGGTACCTTGGGCCTACCATAGAGTTGACTTGCATGTCATAAAAGGGAAGGTTAGAGGCAGCAAGTGGGTGCACTTACCAGGTAGGTTGACATGGCAGTAGAAACTACACGCAGACACTGCAGTGGCAGGTCTGAGAACCCTTTGAAAGGCTGCTTGGGTGGGTATCACAATCAGTGCTGCGGACCCACTAGCAGCATTTGATTTACAAGCCCCGGGCACACAGTGCACTGTACTAGGGTCTTAGCAGTAAATCAAATAAGTCAATCATGGAAACGCCAATCCATAAACATAATTTATAGTGCCCAGAAACCAACACAAACAGGGTCAAAAGCAAGTGGCTTAAAAGCAAAAAGTCTGGGGATTATCCCGCTGGAACAGCCAGGTCTAACCGACACAAGGCCTTTTGTTGTAAAAAAAAATTACAAAAATGTAAAATTGTAACTTTTCATAAAAACAGATCCAGACCTATGGCATTTGTAATCATTTTTCCCATTGAACCAATCATGCCTATCGCCTTGATCATTCTTTTGTCATCATAACCAACTTTGGCCTATTACTGAGCACACGCATTCCCGCAGGGCAAAATGTGCAGCACAAGTACTTTTTTCAGAGTCAGCACAGTACGTCTAGTCAATCAAATGCTGTAGGGAGGAAGATCAACATGGGGGCAGAGCCAAGCCCCCTCTGTCAGTACTTTTTCTTAAAGGTTGTTTGCTGGTAATCGCATATGTTTATGACCGCTTCACAGTCAAGCTAGACCTGAAAATGTGCTTTTCTGCTGTGTTAACAGGCGAGCTGAGCCACAGTTTGCATGTGTCTGACTAAAGACCTGAGGAGAGACAAAGTCCTCATTGTTTTACTAATTAATGTAGTTGCTGTCATTGAGATGCTGACCCTTTCTCTTTTTCAGTTTATTAAGTCAGAGGAAGGCAGTGATATTAACATAAAAGTAGTTTTTAGCTTTGGATTTCTACATTTGGTTTATTTATTTATTTAGTTGTGAGTTTTATATAGCGCAAACTAGACCCGAAGGTATCAGAGCGCTTTGCAGAGTAAGCACAACAACACAGGGGTGGATTCTACATTAGGACAGTGTATCTGCTCCCCCTGAAATTATTTCCTTCAAATTCCTGTGCAAATATTAAATATATCGATTTATTTAGAGATACGATTGTATCTCTAAACAAATCAATGTATTTAAGTCTGGGCTGTCTGTTCCAGGCTGCCTGCCCAACTCGTTTTGAATCAGTTGACGGAATCCAGGCAGTAAATCAATTTTCCGAACTGTGACGCACTACGCAGGGCTTACTGTTCTAAAGCTCTTCATAATGAATCATTGCCATTGTAGTCTATGGCAGTATTCTCTATAGGCAAGTGACTCTGTCAGTGTCCGTAGTTTGTCATTCACACGCATAGATCTTGAAGGAAGTGACCCACCTAGGTCCACCCTGGTCACCACGGACCACCTCTCAGCCTTCCATGCTAAATGAAGAGTAAGAGAAACAGTGGGTAATAGACACCAATAATCATTTATTATATACGCTCAGAGCGGGACTCTGTCTGCACAGTCTCGAGAGAGTTCTACAGAGGGACCTGAGGAACAGCATAAAGATATGTTATATGCATTGCACAACCAATTAATAACACGCCCACAGTGGAATTTCCTGCAACCGATGTTGGCGAATAGCGAAAAAAAACAACCAAGGAAAGGTTTCTACTCTTGTATCTTGCATAGCTCGGAACGCTTTCAAGGCCGTTCCACCCTGGTTTGCAATCAAATTGCCAGACAGGTGGGAGAGGGTCTTTGTCGAGGGAAAGCTATGCACTGGCACAAACAGGTCTTCGTTGCAGAAACAAAACTTAGCAAGGAGCATTTCTCAGAATCAAGCAGGATTAGTTTCGAATAGTACATGAAATGTCCCCTGAATAAGAAAATGGCGTAGCGAATGCTGACTTATACATGGCATTAAAGAGCATAATCTAACAAACCCTCCTTTTAGCATTAGCTAAAGGCATTTTATATTTAGGGGATGCACAGCGAGTCCGTTGCTATGACAACAGTAAGTCATAGCACTCACCAATCTAAGATAACTCTACCTACAAACTGCACTTCATTAGCTGATATACACCCCACAGGCCCTCCCCTTCCTACCACATCGGACGCACCATCGAGGGTAAAGATACGATACCTCATCAGCCCGGATAAATATTTGATCCACTGCCTTTTCCTCTTACAAATGTGCGATTATATCCAGCACCTTGACGCCTCCTATGAGGGCTAACTAGCTCAGTCATTGAACGACCAACCTTGAGTGACATGACAGCACTCAGATACTACCCTCCCCCACACCTGTCTCACCAGTTTTGGCGGGCAATTTTTTTTTTTTGATCTAATACTGAGTCTATTGCTGTAGACACACCTACACTCATGTCATAGCCTACATACACGCACCTTCTGGGTCTGTGACAACCATACGTACAAGATCAAGTACAAGAGATACGCTTGCTAAAACACTGTATATGTTTTACCCATTATATGTGATTCTCCCCATTCCCCATTCTTCACACACAGGAGCAAGGCTTTGAGCGTGAATCCACCGGGACTGTTGAAGCCTGGGGACCATCTGATTAGGGCGAGTCCTCGCTGTGATGTTTCTTTTGTTTACTCTCCACATGGGCTTTTAGTCACCTTAGCTCACTGTGGTTTTTCACCACCAATGTTTTTAATCCATTGTCTGATTTTATAGTTCGCCTCACCCATTTGCGTCCACCACTAATGTATAAATTAAGCTGTGGAGTCACGATGAGACCGTATCTTCACATATGATACATGATATCACCACGTATGTTTCCTTTTACTCCTTTTTGTCTCCCCCAACAGGTAGTTCCAGGTTGTAATAAGGTATTTGAGTCTAACTGAGACTACCTATATGCGCAACCCTTCACGGCGCCTGCATTAGATGTAGATAACATTTTCCAAGGTCCTGAAGAAGCGCTAGTTTAATGAACAGGCAAGCTAGAAACATGTTGACCAACACACTTTAACAAGGACAACACTAGCCATTACCCTCTGGCGAGTGCCTTGTACACTGTTTTTAGCTAGGGTAGGAGACCTCTAGAATAAAGTTTGTCCTCTAGGTACTCCCAATCCTTTTTTAATCACTCCATCACATCTACACAGTTCTGGCCCCACACTCGCAATTTACCAAACGGCAGTTGGATAGAAGATCTCCGACAAAGTGCCCCTACTTTAGGGAGCCTGTTGGGTTTTGTACCGCCGACCCAACGAGGAGCAGCCCAAATGATGAAGCATGACACCTGAAAGGGTGTGTGAGGGCATTAAGATCCAACATATGGATCCCCATCTATATCCTTCTTTGATATAGTGGGACCAGGTCACCGGTGACCCCAGTAGCAATTATACACTGAGGAACAGCACAACCTCTTTGTTTGATAACGACTACATGATGAATCCCACACAAAAAAGTCAGTTCTCAATGCAAGAAGTTCATCCCATTTATCACCCGGAAATTCCCGCAGTGTTGGATCAACATGGAGTGATTACCAGAACGGCTGTGACTGCCCGCTTTCAGGAACAATGGGTTTATACTCCATGGAAAAGAAGTAAAGGTCTGGCCCTGAAGACTACATTGCCTGATCCTAGAAAAAAATCCTACTGCTTATTATAAAGAATTGACAGAAGATTCCTCTTCTAGTGTGAGGTCCCTTGAGGATATTGAAAT
The DNA here is from genome assembly GCF_964261635.1 of Lissotriton helveticus. Classification (NCBI taxonomy): domain Eukaryota; kingdom Metazoa; phylum Chordata; class Amphibia; order Caudata; family Salamandridae; genus Lissotriton; species Lissotriton helveticus. Next base: position 314,886,786 of record NC_136069.1, on the reverse strand, counting down.
GTTTTTTGGCCTACTAGTCCCAGTTGACATTTGGAGACCGGTACATACCCAAGACCATATTGCTGACTTGGGCAGAACGTGGGACGCAATTTTATGGGTTGGGGTTGAGATAGAAAGCCAGGAGACAAACCAGGTGCTGAGTTACTAGCCTTACCCGGTCGCATAATAACAAACATCCAAACACTCATTCCTCCCAAGAAAGTTAGGTGGGACAGACGAAAATGTTTCCGATTTCTTCACCAGGTTTGAAGAGACATTTTTGGATTATAGTGGGCAGGATATGTCTACAGAGGAGGGAGTCCGCCTATTCGTTGATACGTTTGTCACTAATCTCCTTCCCAAAATAATGTCTAAACTTCAAACAGCTGAAAGCACCTAATCCACCTCTTCTCCTTCCGTGATTCTAAATATGGCCCAATATTATGAGCATAGGGCTAATGAAGAGAAAGACAAAACGTATAAAAGAAATGCAGACCTGAACTTCATCCAGTACCACCCACATTATGGGCCACTGGTGACACTGATGTAGGCTTACTGCACATACCCCCAGTTTCTATACAAGTAAAGAACAATGCCATATTACCGCGCATTCCCCAGTATAAAATACCAAAGGCAGGAGAAGGCCCTCTCCTTTATATTGTTCAGGACCTAATATGCAAGGGAGTTCTCGAAGAGACTACCGGTAATATATGCAATAGTCTGATTACTCCGGTCTTAAAAAGGGCACCTCTAGACTCTCACAACAGGGCTGATGATGTACATCGTTTTGTGATTGATTTGCACGAGGTCAATAAAACAGTGGTCCCGTAATTCCCAGTGGTTCCTGATATCACCACACTTTTAACTAGGATTCCATCTTCCGCTAAGTTTTTCTCTGTCACTGATTTAAAAAACGCATTCTTTAGCATTCTCATACACCCATACAGCAAGTATTTGTTTGGATTTTCCCTAGCTGGCAAAACTTTCCGGTTCTGTAGAGCTCCTCAAGGCTATACTGAAAGTCCTAGCATTTAAAGTCAAGCATTGAAAGGTCAGGTGGATTCACTCTCACTTTTTCCAGGCAATGCATTGGTATAGTATGTCGATGCTTAGTTAATTGCTTCCGAACAAGGTTGCAAAGATAGTACAGTGGAATTATTGTTACACCTGGCACACCATGGTCATAAAGTTTCCCTTTCGAAGTTTCAGTATTGTGGACAGGAGGTCACCTATTTAGTAACCCTGGGTGGAGTATGTGGAGTGGTACTCCGCAGATTTCCACAGAGTTAAAAAACAAAACTTTGTGGACCTCTCCTCTGCCCCAGCCCCACAAAAGGGTAGAAAAACACACTTACCTTCTCTCGGTCTGCAGGCTGCCCTCCTACTCGTTGCGGTGTTTAATCCTTGCAGTCGTCCTCCACTGTCGAAGGAGGGTAGAAGGTAAATGCCAGAACGCATCAGTACCAATATTAAAATGCCCTGTCCACAAATCCAAAAGGGCGTGCATCCTTTTATAGGCATCACTTCCACCTGTCGGCAGTGGACCCCTAATAAACACAAAAAGGAGCGCAGAGAGATAAAAAGGACCTAGGTCGCCCTCCACTCAAAGTCATACATACAACAATGACCTGGTCCTTAAAGGCAGTGTTTTATATTCACTTCAACAAGTGTACATCACGTTGCACTGGTTTACAACTATCTCCCCTCCCTTATTGAATATTGGGGTAGAGAGTACACTGTAGTCACGCCAACATTAAAAGGCCTCCATCCCTTCTAAGACAGTCACGAATCCTGGACAACATTCAACACCATGTATTGTGAAAGAAATGTGAAAAAGCGAGATGACCCCTCACGGACGAACCACCAATGGGAAACCTGATAGGTACTCACCAGTCTTGCCCTGTTCTCATCATCGGCGGTCATCAAGCTTTTAAAGAAAATGTGTCCGGATAACATAAATGTGTAAGTGCGATTTAAAGTGCAGTGAATAAAAGTGCAAACACATACAGCAAAACAAATAGTGTTATGCGACAAGATAGAAGCTGCACGTATATACGACCTTTATTTCATTTGCCTAATGCCTATATAATTTCATCCTGGCAGCCGGTAGGAGTCGCTTGGCTGCTTAGGGGTAAATATGAAATACTTCATGTCCTTTTCTGTTCAGTTGGTGTATTGGATGGTAATCACTATATAGGCATTTGGCAAATGAAATTTGTCTATATTTTTATCGTTCGACAGTTATGAAGAAAGGTGTGTTCGTTATTTGATGCAGTGGTAAATATTATATGCCCTGAAGAAATTGCCTAAAGTACATAAGGCAATGAAACATGTTGGCTGATGGTTTGTGGCTATATATCTATCTGCCACTCCCTGCTTATTTTAAATAGATAGGCTGCACGAGAAAGGAAAATAAAGGTTGTATATACGTGCAGCTTCTATCTCGTCGCATAACACTATTTGTTTTGCTGTGTTTGTTTGCACTTTTATTCACTGCACTTTAAATCGCACTTACACATTTATGTTATCCGGACACATTTTCATTTAAAAGCTTGATGACCGCCGATGATGAGAACAGGGGAAGACTGGTGAGTACCTATCAGGTTTCCCGTTGGTGGTTCGTCCGTGAGGGGTCATCTCGTTTTTCCAATTTTTTTCACAATACATGGTGTTGAATGTTGTCCAGGATTCGTGACTGTCTTAGAAGGGATGGAGGCCTTTTAATGTTGGCGTGACTACAGTGTACTCTCTACCCCAATGTTCAAAAAGGATGGGGAGATAGTTGTAAACCAGTGCAACGTGATGTACACTTGTTGAAGTAAATATAAAACACTGCCTTTAAAGACCAGGTCATTGTTGTATGTATGGCAGTGGACCCCTAACTATTCCTTACTGAACAAACCTCTACTTGCATTAACCACACAAGAAGTCCATGAGCCTTTACCTTGAACACCAGATTGTCAGCAATCTTTTGAAAAATTAAAAACTGCGCTTTGCTTTATTCCAGTACTAGGCATGCCGGACTATAACAAGCCTTTTGTATTATACGTCCACGAGATGGATGGTTGTGCTCGCTCTGTCTTTACGCAAACATTTGGCGATAGACTGAGACCTTGCGCTTATTTCTCTGCTATGCTCGATCCTGTTACAAGGGCCCTCCAGAGTTGTCTGCGAGCAGTCGCGGCCACTTCTATCAGACAATCAGCTGAACTCGTACTCTATACTGACCTCACAGTCATTGTACCCCATGCTGTGGACACACTTTTGAATAAAACAAAGACACAGCACCTCACCAGTGCATGTCTTACTGGCTATGAACTGACATTGTTTGCCAAGCATATTATGATTAAAAGATGTGCTACTCTGAATCCAGCCACATTACTACCCCTCCCTTCAGAGAATGATGCAGTTGACAAACATGATTGTATTTTCCGAACAGAGGAAGTGACGAAAGGACGGGTAGACCTGACTGATGTGCCCTATCTGATCCCCAAGGAGAACTATATGTCGATGGCTCTCATTTTAAATTACCCGATGGCACCACCACCGCAGCTTATGCTATCACTACAGTGGGCACAGTGGTAGAGACATCACGGGTGGCCTATCAATCTGCAGAGACAGTAGAACTTGTTGCCCTTAGACGAGCTTGTGAATTGAGTGAATGGTTAGTTGTCAATATTTACACAGTCAGTATGCATTTGGGGTTGCACAGAACTTTGGGCACCTTTGGGCAGAGAGAGAGAGTTTCGTACCTCGCATGGTACTAAGATATAACATGGACATTTGATATCACGCTATCTGCACTAACACTTCCTAAGAAAATGGCTATTGTAAAGTGGAGTGCCCACAAGAAAGTGACCGAGGATGTAAGTAGAGGGACTATGTACACTGATCAGACAGCCAAAGAGACGGCTTAGAGTAAGATGAAGAGAATGTTTGTTGCAGGCCCAGCCAGATGGGTTCCAGAGAATGCTATGTTTGGAAACACAATTGAGAGTGTAAAAGAGATACAAAGCGAGGCTATGATTGAAGAATTAGCTGTGTGGCAAGAGAGTACCGCACGTTTAGATGAAGAAGGATGTTGGATTGATTTGTCCGAAAAAAAGAAATGGATTTTAACTGATGCAAATGTACTCCCTGTGGTTACCATGGCTCAGCTCATATCAGTGCAAGTGTAAACTATTGGCCCCAGTTAGGTGTAATGACAATGTTTCCAAAACAGCTGCCCACTTAGTGAAAAATTGTATGATTTGTTTTATGTACAATCCAGGAAAAGGTACCCTCACACCATCCAGTAACTTTACACCACCTACATCTCCTTCAAAGTCCTTAAAATGGATTTCATTGAGCTAGAACATTGTAACAATCTCAAGTATGCCCTAGTGGTCATATGTGTGTTCAGTAAACGAGTCGAGGCTTACCCCACTAAAGACAATGCGGCTGCCACAACCGCGAAGGGGCTCATTAAAGAATTCTTTCCACGTTTCGGAATGCCCAGAGTTATTTGGAGTGACAATGGCTCTCATTTTAATGGGAAAGTGATTAGGCTAATATGTGAAGGTATGGAAATTAAACAGAAATTTCATGCAGCCAATCACCTGCAGTCAGCAGGGTTGGTTGAGAAATACAACGGCACACTGAAATTGAAATTGGCAAAAATTCAGAAGACAACAGGATTGCAATGGCCAGATGCTCTTACTTTGGGTTTTTTGTCCACTAGGACTACAGCACATTCTAGAAAAGGCTTATTCCCTTATGAGATTGTCTTCGGCTACCCAGCAAATGCCTGGGGGTCCCAAGGCGAAGAAGTTTTCATATATGGACTATCCTGTATTGCTTGATTACCTTGGGTAGTTAATGGAAAGTTTGCGTTCTATTCACCAACAGGTGCAAGACTCTTTACATGGAAAGGTCCTGAGCAAGTCCTTCTGGCCACAGAGACTGCTGTAAAGGTTGCTGGTCGAAAGAACTGGATTCATACGACCCACTGCAAAAGAATATAGGTGCCATTGCCTCACGACCAATGGGTCAAGGAGGGAATAGGAGACGTTGAATATGAGTAGGTGCTCAGATTCGTGCCTCTCAGAGATGCAAAGTTGGTTTGGACACAAACAGACAGAGAACGACAACGTTTTGAATGAGGCTGTACCACCAGAAATACGAGCTGTCCGGGAGCCTCTGTTCAGTGATCACACAGTGCCTGGAACTGCCGGGTACAACTTGGGTCCTCGGCTGAGGACCACCAAGTCCAGGAAAAATAAAGACTAGGGATAGACTGCACAAGGTGGAAAAGTGCTGAGTAGCAGTACCAACGAGGTAGTGAAATAAATAAAAAATGCTGCATCTGCTTTGCTCTTGTTTGAACATTAGTCAGGAAAATATACTTTGAAAAGTATACGATCTTTATCGACGTGTGATAGACTAGGAAAGAGCTTAGGACAGAGCAAGCTCCAACGTCGGTGCTCAAGAGCACCAACTGATGGGCGATAGGAGCCTGTACCAGTGAGGCTCTGACAGACACTTGGAACACTGTGAATCATATTTTCTTTTCTATTCTCTTCTTCTAGTATGCATCCTTTTGGAAGACAAATTAATGAGGAAGATCAGCCAATTGCGCCTAGACAACGTACTGCGATTTGATCTACACCAAGTAAAATTGTGTGTGTTAATGTCCTGGTAACGTTGGTAATAGTATGTGGGGTATCATGGTTCCTGGAAAATACACATGGTGTACCGAGACTCAACATGAGTGAACACCTTCCTCCAAGACGCAATAGGAGGGCTGCCACAAATAACGCGTTTGTGAAAACTCATAGGAGATTCTAAGGGACGGGAACAGCCTGCGATACTACCCGATCTGTCACCAGCCTTTTGACTGCGTACCCATTGTCACTTGTTAACTACACATACTTGGCCACCACAGTTTGCGGAGGTAAAGGGAATGTTCGGATTTGGTTACCCTGGACCATGTCTGTACCACTGGAAACCGCAGGGTGAGGGTTACCCTGGCTGTGATAACCGCACATATTCTGATAATTTTTATATGGAAGAACATAACACTCGTGGGTTGGCATTATTAACAATTAACAGTACCCAGAGAGGCTGGTTATTACGTTGCTTGTTGCCCCATAGTGAACATTACAGATACTTCTTTGTACATCAATTGTTCAGGGACAATACTGCATAAAAGCACCCTTTCCCTAGTAAATGAAAAGGATACAAGCACTTCTGGAGGGAATTCCAGATATGCTGCAGTGGATTTTAAGGGGCTGATATATGCCCACCCATGGTTTTTCTTTCTGTCCAATGGGACTTATTCAAATGTCTAAAATGGTACTGATGATGTGGCTTTCGGGATGGTACAGCATATAGGGGTTCCATGTAAACATGTCCGACCTAGAACAAGATGGGTAAAAAGGACACTAACAAAACAATTCTGTGAAAGGGTAACAGAGTTGGAAGTGAACAGCTATAGCAACGGTATAACATCTGGATACATTCTATCCTCCATATTTACCTTGGGTGGCACTGCTATGTCCAGGGGTGAGAAATCTAGAGAGTATTTTGGATGTGAATTGTAGATTCTATCCAACACTAGAGTGGCGGCCTTGACAGATGTTACTACTCGGTTAGAAAGCATGTAGGTGCATTCGGAACAGACTAGATATTTAGTAGATTTTATGTTGGCCAAGAGTGGTGGTTATCGTAATCATTGGTGACCATTGTGTACTGGGTATAGAGAATTTGGAAAAGAACATAACACTACTGTTATACCTGGCATCCTTGGCATGCTTTTCCCTGGCTTTTTGCCTCTGTTTTTGATGCTGTGCTGGATTTCGTTTTTGCTGGCTTAGATGCTTTGGGCACTTTGCCACTGCTGATCAGTGTCAAAGTGCAAGTGCTCCCTGTATAAATTGATATTGTGATTGGTTCTCCCTGATTGGCATATCTGGTTACCAGTAGGTCCCAAGTAAAGTGCACTACCTGTGCCTGAGCTGGTAAATCAAATGCTACTAGTGGGCCTGCAGCACTGATCGTGCCACCCATATGAGTAGCCCTAAAAAGGTGACTTAGGCCTGCCACCGTGGTGCCTGCACGCAGTTCATTAACGTCCATGTCGCCCTGGCAAGTGCACCCACTTGCCAGGCCCTAGCCTTCCCTTTTGGTGCACATAGGACACCCCTATTGCAGGCCCAAAGTACCCCCTTGGGCAGGGTGCAGTGTATGTGAAAGGTAGGACATGTACTGGTGTTTGTAACATGTCCTGATAGTGAAATACTGCCAATTTCGTTTTTCACTATTGAAAGGCTATATTGTCCATAGGACAGAATGGGGAATGCTCTGTAACATGTGTACAAGCATATCTTCCCATAGGAGTAAGATAGAAAATTGGAGTCTGGTATTCCTGAACTCAGAATTTAATAAAACATCTTTTAGAAAGGATGGTTTCTAATTTTTGGTTTTGAAAATAGCACTTTTAGAAAGTGGCTGTTTTTTTGTCCAACCTTCCTGTGTGCCTCTGCCTGGTTGTGGATTGACTGTCTGGATGTGGAGTGACAGGGGGTGGGGTGGCTCCAGGAGTCTGGGTGAGTCAGCCTTGGGCTGAATAGGCCGATCTGCATTTGGAGTGGTGGGAGGAGTAGCTTTGTACCTGCCTGACTTCCACAAAGAACTGGCTCCACCTCCTGTCGTGTGTCTGAAGACCCTGGCCCACAATGACAAAGGAAGAAGTTGTGCACTGGCAGAGGGCAGCCGGAAATGGTTTGGACTGGGTTCAGGACCCCTAACACAGAGAATAGGGACATTTGGGGTATAAATATTAAGAGCTGAAACCCCTGTACTTTAGACTACTTTGGAGGGAGCGCCGTAACCCCATCGGCTACAGCTCGTCGCCTGGCAAAAGGGGTTCCCCTAGCAAGGAAACAGCTGCTGCCGTCCGAGACGACCAGCAGGACGTCAGATGCAAAGGAGAGCAAAGCAACCCACCCAGATATCGCTCTGGCTCCTGTCCAGAGCTGCTGCGTGTGTATCGCCGCCTGGGGCAGGTTGGGAATCTGAAAAACTGCTCCGGTCCTCCAGGCATAGCAAAGCCTCCGCTTCGAGCACCCCTGTCAGCCCGTACTTGCCCTGAAGAGCGTGGCAGCATTGGGGCCAGCATTTGTGCACTTCAACTTGATCATTCAATATTTAAGGGCATAACTTTGCACACACTGACCGCGGAGTTAGCCTATCATGTAGTGAGAAGCCACAACCCCGAGTGCACTGTGAAATGGTGCGGAAGCGAACTGGGTGGTGACATTTTTCTTTTTAATCCTACAAGGAAATACGAACCTGCAAGTTCCTGAAAAATCAATTAACCTGATTACGCATATGTTGGATGTTTGTTGTTTTGGTCTTGTCAAGTTCGATAAAGAGAACTTTTTTTTCTAAACTGGTGTGGTGTCCATTTGTGGTGTTCCCTGTATTACTATGAGTGTTCGCACAAATATTTTATACATTGCCTTTTGGATAAGCCTGTTTGCCCAAGCTACCAAGTGGGTGAGCAGGGGTTATCTAGAGTGTGTATCCCCCTTACCCTGACTGGAAGCAAGGGTCCCTATTTGGACAAAGGTACCTACCTCTGCCAACTAGAGACCCCCATTTCTAACAACAACACATTATGGACATAATTGAGAACGTAAAAGGCATGGAAAGCAGAAATTGGAGTTGGTCTTTCTTGGGTAATTGGGGTTGGATCCTAAAGGAAATTATTTATTGTATAGCAGTATTAATATTCTGTTGTATTCTCATTCATTGTCACCCACTGTGTTGTTCCTATTGTGCCGCTGCTTTAACACCCAAGCAGAAAATTTCTGCCTCTGTTACGAATGCTGCTATAATGTTACAGAATATCATTGATGGTCTTATGAATATAGGCGAGGGAATATGAGGACACATTGATCCATGCTGTCCCAATATTAAACGTGCACTGTAAACTGTACCCACAGCTACACTTTGATCACATCTATCATTATGATGATGTATCCAAAAATGATGATGTCACAGTTGCCCCCGAATATGTGCCAGACAAGTAACCCCTGTGTAGGCAGAGTGGCCGTGAGTTGGTATGGGCGCGAGACAAAAAAGGGGTTAAGTGCATCCCCTCGGATAGTACGAGTAAAAGTTTCAAAGCGGGCGAAACTCAAATAAAGAAACATTAAACTGCCAAGAGCTGAGCTTGATGACCGATACGGTCTGCCATGGCCTTGTACTTACGGTTAGGGCGCTGTACGTGTGCCCCTTGACCTGCCCAATCCACTGGGTCTGGGAGGTGCTCGTTCCGCCATTGCCCCGTGCTTAAGAGCGCATAGTGTAAGACATGTGATGCACTGGGTAATGCCCTCAGTGGCTAGTTAGAGCGCAAGTGGGAGCCACTTATCCATGGTGCATGCGGCATGTAATCTAGTGAAATAAAAGGGAAGGGCGTGTTTACCTTGTCAAATAATGATACAGGCATAACAGAGAAAGGAGTGTTATAAGTTCCTGAGTTCACTTCACACCAAGGTATAGATATTCGGATGTAGTGTCAATAAGTGAGCATTCACAGGCATGAATCGGCGGCCATTTCGGAGTGGTGCCAGCTGTATAGGTCAGTGCCCGGCAACCTGTCATTGAGTGCTCGTGGCCATTATTGAGTTGTGTAGAGGGCAGCATGCCTATATAGTGTTGATATCAACAATGCGATCAGAGTGATTGTTAGCAACATGTAGCAATTTAATGAGCTTATTAACAAATTCTGAAGTGGTGGTATGAACACAAGCATAGCATCGTGTGTTATCTTATGAAAGCCTACGTGGGCTGGTTTTGCAATATAGCATCAGCACGGTGGTGTTTGTCAATAGGGTATCACGGATGGGGCTTAGAGCGTTGCCCATTGTATGAGCAGTTGGTGGTTGGTAGGTGGTCAGAAAGATAATCGGTGTGTGTGGTATCTTTGGAAGCCAGCATCTGTTAGGTTGTTTAGGTTTAATGGGGGTAGGTGTTCGGTCCCCTCTAAGATTATCACCCTCTGAGGAGTCACCCAGGCATGGGTGCGTAATGCCCCATAGGAGTATCATGGTTACGAGTCATCCATAAGGCACTCCAGGGTATATCCTCGTTAAGCCCACTGCAGTGTGTGGACAGACGGTGTATCCATATTTGCTCTTTGATGAAGAGGCTTTTTTTGGATATATTGGGAAAGGTTTCTAGAATCACCCACTAACATTAATGTTGATACTGATGGGGCTGGGTGATTAGCCTATTCAGCCCCTCTCGGTGAATAGGAGAGATCTTCTTTTTTATATGATGCCTTTGCCAGGTGAGAGATCTGTAAGAGATGGACAGACCCCCCTCCCACCTCGGGTTTTGACTGGCTCCGGGCAGTTAAAACTATTTGCAAAATGGACACAAGTGTTGAGGTTGGTCCTCGCAGGATGATCTGGGACAATTATTTGAGTTGGTACGGAAGAGTAAGAACTTAATGGAGACGTCCTATGATTAAACCTGCGTGAAACCAGTAACCAGGTAACTGGATGGACTGGATCGCAGGGCTAGATGTTTAATTGCGAATAGCCTGCGGCGGAACAGGTCGGGTACCAGGCTTGGCATTGCAAACACTGGTAATATGAGGACACAATTATTTTTTTTATTTCGTACTAAACCTAATCATTCCAAGGCCATGTTTTACATACATGCAAAAACAACAATTGATGGACAGAGTGCAGAACAATATCATACATTCACCCCAGTACAGAGATCTGGGCCTAAATCCATCGTTTTTTTGCACTCCACACCTCCCCAGGTCAGACATGGCTATATGCAAATCAGCCTTGACCCTGTGCCTCATGGGAACAGTCCAGCCCGAACTGCCAAGCCATGTCTTTCCTGGACCGGAATCAAGCATCCAAGGACCGGTTTCTGGCTATCAGCCTTCATCAGCCTGGATAGCTTGTCTCCAGTGGTGTGGAGAGCATGGGACTCACGTCTGAGCATACCCATCCCACTCGGGGTGACAAATGCAAAAACAACAATTGATGGACAGAATGCAGAACAAAGTCATACATTCACCCCAGTACAGAGATCTGGGCCTAAATCCATCATTTTTTTGCACTCCACACCACCCCAGGTCAGACATGGATATATGCAAATCAGCCTTGACCCTGTGCCTCATGGGAACAGTCCAGCCCGAACTGCCAAGCCATGTCTTTCCTGGACCGGAATCAAGCATCCAAGGACTGGTTTCTGGCTATCAGCCTTCATCAGCCTGGATAGCTTGACTCCAGTGGTGTGGAGAGCATGGGACTCACGTCTGAGCATACCCATCCCACTCGGGGTAACAAATGCAAAAACAACAATTGATTTTACATACATATCAAAATTAGGACTACCTTCAGGAGGTCCAGGCTGGCATTCTTCCAACCGTGCATCTTTAGAACAACAACAATAACAGCACAAACTCCGAATGTTACTGAAACCAGGCATTGCAAAGAAAAAATAAATAAAGTTCTTATTTTACTTGGCAAAGTATTTGCAAACACTTTTCACAAAGCAGTCCTTGGACTGAAACGAAACCTATTTACGGTGGTACCACATAAAGTGAAACAGACTCACCTGGTGTCAGGCGCACGGACAGATCAATTCTCCACTGCCGACTCTTTGGACCAACGGTCAGATCACGTGTTCGCCGTTCAAGGCTCCAGTCGGGATGAACACTGGGCGAGGCACCCTCCGGTGGGACAGAGGCAGCAGCTGCGAGAAACGTATCTCTTTTTTTTTTTAAACCTTTGTTTTTGAGCATTTTCTGCAAAATATACAGAGGTACATTCTCGTGAGGTCCAGCATAGATGACATCATTCGTTAAAAACAGAAGCAGGTACATCAATAAATTATGCGCAGTGCATACAGCAACAACAATGTACAGGCCTTCGGGGTCCGAACCAGCAAGGGCAAAAACATGTCAGTGTTCGAAATACAAGTAGGACACATACAAATTCTGGAAAGGAAAAACCAGGTCACAGCATTACAAAATGTTGTAGCAAAGATCCTGGGACATCCACCCTCCTTAATAACAGTGCAATACACCCCATAGCTCCACCAATAACGTATCCTCAGATAGTATGTTATAAACTGATGAGACCATGCTATGACATTAAGGGTGTTCCTCTCCACTCGCGTTTTCTTGGACATTACCGTGTATTGATCCTTCCGAGTCCGACTCTGCAGTGCTTAGAAGGTAAGTGTTCAGTGGCCCCCATACATCTCTAGGCCTACTTGCCATCGGCTGTGTCTCCGCATAGATGGCAGTTTGCTCTTGACAGTATAGTATATCATTGAGCCATTCCTTAAACTTTGGGGATTCCCCCTACCCCAGCGGCATGCCACTCTTCGTTTAGCCAACAGGAGGGCGATATCCAGGAACTTTCTGCATTGCTTGGGCATTTGCATAGTGTAACCCAACAACATAATTCGTGGATCTCTATTCAGCGTGACCCTTACCATGGTCTCAAGAGCCGTATGCACATGCGTCCAATACTCCCAGACACCAGGACACTCCCACGCCAGATGCATAAAGCCAGCACCTGCCCCTCTACACCTTTCGCATCGATCATTGTCGGTCAAGTGAAACCTGTACTTCGTAGCCGGTGTATAATACAGTCTCTGCAAGAACCTATAATGAATAATCTTGAGTCTGCAGCTAGCTGATATGTTTGCTGTTTTCCACAACAGTAGCTCCACTGTGCATCAGAAACCTCCTTACCCATATCCTCACCCCAATGCATACGAGCTGACCCCTCATACCCCTGCTGCTGCGACCTAATACTAATAGATACTAGATACTAAGTGTGTCCCGTTTGCGGACCCTAACATACATTGCAGCGGAGATAAACTCTCGGGCTCCTGAGGAAATTCCGGTAAGACTTCCCTCATTCCCTGTCTCAGCCTTACATAATAAAAGATCTCAAGTGGTGTAGGACGTTCATCTCCAAAAAACAGGTCCTTGGACCGAAACTGCCCCCCCGAGGAACAGATCACCCCAACTAGTTATCTTAAGGCGCCGGCAAAGTGCTTGAAACCCCTTTTCCTGCAACAGCAGCAGTTTGGGATGATAAGTTAGTGGTAGCCTATCAGAATATAACAACGTAATGTGTAACAGTTCTGCAATTCGTCTCCAAGCATCGATCGTGCAGGTCACTGTTGTGGGCGTTGTCTCTAAGGCCTCAACAGGGCCATGTGTGAGGCCATTCAAGGGAAGGGGATGCACCATCCAATCCTCCACTGCTATTTGAAGCATACAGGGCGTAGGCACCATACAATTATATGAATAATGAGCCTGTGCGCTCATATAGTAGACTTCAAAATCGGGAATATCAAAGCCACCTTTATCATAAGGCTGTGCCAGAACCGACCATTTAAGCCGTGGTTGCTTTCCACCCCAGAACAATCAAATAAGTTCAGTTCGCAATGTTTTAAAGAAAAAAGCTCCTGGGTAATAAGGGATGTTTAAGAAGATGTATAAGAAGCGTGGCAGTATCACCATTTTAATGAGCGAGGCTCTGCCAGCCATAGACAAGGGTAAGGATATCCATCTTGTAACACTGGATGTCAGTTTAGTGATCGACGTGCCATAATTAAGTCTGAGCGTCTCTTCCCTATCCCTAGATACTTGTATTCCCAAGTAGCGGAGGTCAGAGTGACACAACTCGAGGGGTAATGTAAGGGAAACTCCGGAACTGCAGGTGTAAGTGGGAAAAATTATGATTTTCCCCAGTTAATTTGCACCCCAGACAATCTACCAAACACAACAAATTCACGCAGTAAGGGGCTCAGATTCTGTTGCGGGTCTGTAACATATAGCGTCAAGTCATCAGCATAAAGAGAAATCGCGATTTGTCGCTGGAAGCATTTAAATGCACTATTACGATGGAGTTGTCGGAGCCGACATGCTAGCGGTTCTATTGCAATGGCAAAAAGAAGGGGGAAAAGAGGGCATCCCTGCCTAGTACCTCGCGTTATAGAGAGTGAAGTAGAAAGATGCCTTTTATAAGAACTCGAGCGGTAGGCTGAGTGTAGAGTAATTGCACCCATGGTACAAATAATTTAGGGAATCCCATTTGCTGCAGAACTGCGAACAAGTACTTCCACTCAACCGAATCGAATGCCTTTGATGCATCTAAAAATATCGCAGCAAACAGAAATTCAGGCGCCACTGTCTGGATCAAGGAAAACAAGTGCACAAATTGTGATTAGTAGACCTGCCTGGAACGAATCCAGCCTGATCCGGGAGTATAATCTTGGTCATCAGGAGGGACAATCGGGTAGCCAGAACTTTAGCTAAGATTTTTAATCATTAATCAATGACAGTGGGCGGTAAGAATCGCATACCGTAGGATTTTTACCAGGCTTCAAGAGGGACTTTATCACTACTTCTCGCATCGAACGAGGTAGAACCCCCACCTCCAACGACTCCTCAAACACCTCCCGCAGCACTGGGGCCATAATGTCAATGTAGCATTTGTAGAATTCAGCAGGCAGCCCATCCAACCCCGGCGCCTTCCTGTTCTTGGGTGACATTATCGTCTCCCTAATCTCATCTACTTCTAACGGGGCGCTAAGGAATGTTCGATGTACATCACTCAGCCAACAGAGTGCGACATCTCCCAGGAAGTCATCAAGCCCTATCTCTCCCACACTTTGCGTAGTGTACAATTGACCATAATGTGCCGCGAATATTTCCAAGATTCCCGCAGTGTCCTGACAGGACCCTCCCTCCGGCCGGTTAATTTCCAAAATATTATTGTTGAAACGTGGATTTCTTGTAATCTCTGACAAGGCTTTCCCGGGCCTCTCCCCTTCACTATATCTATGCTCTACCCAGTGTCGTCCCCGAAACTGAGCCTCCCTCGCTGCCTCCTCTTCATACTCTGACAATTTAGCTCTAAAATCCTTATGTGTCTTCCCCACCCTTCCATGCACCATGAGTGCCTCCAACCCCTTCAGTTCTCGGTCCAAGATACGGATTGTCCGCTGTATATCTCGTTAAACCCAGAAGCTCTTGGAGATACAGTATCCACATACCGTAACTTTAAATGCTTCCCATACAACTTCTACGCTGTCCACCGATCCCTTGTTACGGGGAAAGAAAGCGGCAATCTCCTCCCCGAATTCCGTTTTGAACACCTCATCCAACAATGCGTTAGGTTGAAGTCGCCATGGAGGTCTAGGTCTGTCACAGCCGGGCACACTCAACTGTATCACCACAGGACAATGATCAGAATATGTTCTGGTTAGGTGTGCAGCTTTCCGGAGATCCGCACTGAGCCCTCGAGAAATGAAACAATAATCTAGGCGTGCCCATATGCCAGTGTAAGATGTGAAGTGTGTCCCTTCCCTCCTCAGAAGATATACAAATCGCCAACTATCTATTAGTCCACTCTCTTCCACGATATCCTGCAGAACTTCCCTAGACCGACTATTGTAGCGTGCGTTTCCATCAGCCCTATCCTGGGTAGGTATCATAGCAACATTAAAATCCCCCCGCCCCCCAAATAATGTGTGTAGACCCAACATTGACAATCCGACCCCACAGCACCGTAAAAAATTCAGGTGTATCAACATTAGGTGCGTAACAATTCGCAATGGTCACAGTATCAGTCCCCAGTCTACCCCATACAATAACATACCTCCCAGATGGGTCCAGCAACTCTCCCAAGACCAAGAACCGTACAGATTTTTTTATCAATATGGCTGTGCCCCTGGCACAGGAGGAGTACGATGAAAATAACCGGACATCCGCCCATCTACTCGCAAAGGTGTTATGTGAGTGTGGATGTATATGTGTCTCTTGTAATAGTGCGATGTGTACCTGATGCTGTTGTAAGTATGCCAAAATATTCCTACCTTTCCTTGCATGGTTCAACCCCCGTATATTTCAAGACATTATCGTTAAAGACGTATCATTACCAGTCCCCGTCATCCTGTGTCATGTATGCGATAGAACAGTTCAGAAGCATAAGCATTTGCAGTCCCGCCTCCCCAAACATTATGACTAGCTGGACCACACACAATATCTTCCTCCTCTGCATGTAAAAGAACATTCCCAACACCGCCGCCCCCCACCCTCTGTAGCATCCCAATCATGCCAGCCATAACACAGCCCGCCCCCCTCCCCTCCAACCAACATACTCAAACCAAGTTTCAACAGGGGTACTCCCATTGGGGTAATCCCTCCAGGTGACGCACTCAAAACTTGCCTCTATTCAGGGACCTTCCTGCTCTTATTAGTCCTCAATACCAGCAAGGGCTTCCGGTAAAATCTATTGATGCTACGCCTCCCCGTAGCAAAACTGGCTAGTGGTGGAGCATTAACAGACAATATACCCCAAAGCAACATGTTCTGGTGTACATTACAGTCGTTCAATGTATGTATATCCCGCAGCCACTCCGCATCAGCTGTCCTGTAGCTACTCTCTCTCAGGCCACGCCGCTTCAATGCTGCAAATGTTTATTCGACATCTGAAAGCGGCGCCTGTTCCGGCTCCTCCTGTCCCGTCTAGACCATCTTACTACGTTTCAGCGTCTTCAAGAATTTCTCCACCGATTGTAGCATTGTATGAATAACCTGTTCTACCTGGTGGTTTACATGTAGACGCGCAGGATATAATAAAGCATAGTCCACCTGCTCTTGCCGCAGCTTCTGTTTCACACCATTGAACTTCCTTCTCTCTTCTTGGACCCGCACCGTGAAGTCCGGGAAGATGGTAAAGTTGACTCCGTCATAGTTAAGTTGTTTCTTCTCTCTCGCCACTCTTAAGACCGTATCGCGGTCACGATAATTGAGAAGACGCGCTATAATGGGCCGAGGAGTTGCTCAGGGAGGCGGTCTCGGGCCTAGCGATCTGTGCGCCCTCTCTACTATAAATTGAGCAGAGAGTGCACTCTCAGTGGTGACTGCCGTCAGCATTTTTTCAGCGTAGTTCTCTAAGTGCCCCGTATTGGTGCTTTCAGGCACACCTAAAATTCGTACATTATTGCGGCCGCTGCGAGCTTCAATGTCCTCGTTCTTGGCATCAATTATTCTCATGAGCTTATCCATTTGTGTCACTGCTGTTTTCAGTTGTTCCGTTACGTCTTCCGAATCTGATATTCGTTGCTCTGCTTCTTTAAGCCGGGTGTCATGGCTGTCAAGTTTGCGTGCGATACTATCCATGCGGGTCGTGAGCGTGTCCATTTTTCCCGCTATCTTCGCAAATCTTTGCCTCATTTCAGTGAGTATAGTGTGCAGGTCGCTGTCAGAACCGGTGTTCCTGCCGGACGGCTACTCCGACGCAGTAGCCTCTTCCTCCGCAGGCGACTTTTTGGTGTTTTCCGCTTAGCCTCAAAGGTAAGGCGCGGTTGACGGGAGTCCAGCCTGCCCATGTTGCAGCACCCGTTATGCAATCACACTTTAGTAAATACTCAGAGGAGTGCAGGCTGAGTAGTGACCCGCGAAGCTATCTGTGGCAGTGGAGCTGCAGCATTTGTTGCCCCGTGAAATGAATGCAAAAGACGAGCAGGCCAGTGTTCTTGTTCCCTTTTGAAGTTGATACAAATATCCACGTCAAGGGCAAAGACAAGATGTGCTTACAATAGACCGTTATCTGATATATGGCATTAAAACTGGCCCAATCTTTTTTTTTTTCTTTCTATCTTGCACATGTCAGTACAAACAAGCGTTGTGCCAATTCCGGTCTTCGCACCCCAAGGTTCAATAGTAGTCGTGTTCATGGCAACAATAAGAACATTTTCACTTATTACACTTCTCCTGTAACGTAACATTTGCACTGAGCCCATCTCCACATCCCAGCTACGTGATTGTCATCCTCATTCCTTCCTCCTCCCAACTTCCCCAATTCCCACATGGGTGCTACATGTCGAACAATGGATCTGACCTGTTGTGTGCGTGACAGCCACCCAATCAACCCACTCCCTCCAGTACAATGCCGTTTTCTATCTGTGTTTCTGAAGTCTGTTTATGAGCAGCAACATAGTTCCTGAAGGGGCCCCATATGTCCATGGGGCGGGATGTCAATGGCATCAAGCTGGCATTACATTCTGCATTGACATTGCAATATGCAATACTTTGCAACCATTCCTGTAATTTGGAGCAGACTTCCGGCCCCAATGTATGGCGACTTCTCTTTTGACCAGAAGTAGCCCTAATGAGGCCAGTTTCCTAACTTCGTGGGGATCAGTACCGTATAGCCTAACAGCGCAATTTCAGGGATGGGATTCAGCGGGATGTTGATTATTTTCCCTAGGGTCGTGTGTACGCCGTCCAGAACGCTTATAGTCAAGGGCAAGTCCAGGCTAAGTGTATAAAAGTGGCATACGGTGCGGTGCATTTCAAACATGTGTGGGACCTGCTGGTGTCAATCCTGTGTGCCATGCTAGGAATGAAGTAGGCCCGGCGCAAACATTTAAAATGAATCAATTTGTGTCTACTGTTTAAGGATATATCTTTTGTGGCCTCATAGCACTTAGCCCATTGGTCGTGCGTTATGGATCCCCCTATGTCTGCCTCCCAGGCCTGTCGAAGTCTAGTGTCACTGTTTTCACTTCCATGCATGCTTTGTACATTTTGGAGATTTGTCGGGCCCCATCCGGATTTTCTATCACTAGTGTAAGTGGGGGGTAGGATTCCATCTTGAGTGGGAAATACGGTCCTAAGAGCTGACCTCACACGGGCCATGATGAAGCACGTCATGAAACTGCAACCTGTCATCCTGGCGTCCTCGTCGAGTGAGAAAATATGTCCCTCGGGGAATAGGTCCCCTATTTTACTAATGCCAAGTGTGGTAAACGTACATTGTACCAAGCCCTCACCTGTGAGTGGAAACCATTGAGTGTTTGGCAGGGGAAGTGCGGATGAATATAGGTGCGCAATGCCGGTGACCTTCCTCAATTTCCCCCAGGCCCAGGAGGTGGTACATCTGTCATGAGGAAAACCTCCAGGGAGTACTGCAGATAACTTATCCGGAAGTACCAGGTCTGCTTCTGGTCTTAGAAACAGTATGCATGCATCTGGATTATACCAGGCATGTACATATCGACATTGCGCCACTAAATAATATAGTTGGAAGTCAGGGACACTGTACCCCCCTCTGTCGTACGGTAGCGTTAGGATGGACCAGCGAATGCATGGTTGTCTCCCTCCCCACACCAATCGGACCAGGTGTGAAAGAAGTGTGCGAAAGAAGCAGTCCGTAAGCGGAATTGGTATGTTATTAAAAAAATATAAAAATTTGAGAAGGACCACCATTTTCAGAATTGCAAAACGACCCGCCAACGATAATGGTAACCTCAGCCATTTGCGGATCTGCTCCTCCAGTTTGTGAACGGCTTGGCCGTAATTCAGATGAATGATGTGGGTGGTCTCACACTGAATGTGTATCCCGAGATATTTTACCGAGTCGTGGCACCATTCCAGGGGGTACTCTCACTCCCATGGTGTCATGCCCGTAGTTATTGAAAAAATAGTGGACTTATGCCAGTTTATACCCAGCCCTGAGAAACTTCCAAAGGGAATGATTTCCCTTATGAGGGGCGCAAGATTGATCTGGGGTTCCCTGACATATAAGATGGTGTCATCCGCGTAAAGGCAAACTAAGAGGGGACCAGTATTGAGCTGCAACCCACGGTGCATGTGACATTCTTGAAAATGCTGGATCAGCGGATCTATTGGAAGGATAAACAGGAGTGGGGATAGGGGACATCCTTGTTGTGTCCCACGAAATAGCTGAAAGGGTTTAGAGTGAGTGCCGTTTAGACGGACCCGTGCCATAGGACTGTTATATAATAGAGTGACTGTTGCGACGAAGTCAAAGGGTAGGCCCATACGTCTCATCACCTCTAAAAGGAAGGGAGTCAAACGCCTTCTCTGTATCTAACAATATCGCAGCGGCGGGGGTGTCCGGTTGTATTCTGTGTAGCACTGCGAACAGTGTGCATAATTTCAGGGAGGTGGACGATGTGGGACGAAGCGCGATCGCACCGGGGAGATAATGAACTTCATTAATTGGCCAGGTTATTTACAAAATTTTGTAGTCCAGGTAAAGTAAGGATAGAGGGCGATACGAGCCGCATTGTCTATGGTCTTTGCCGGGCTTGGGGAGAATTATTACTGCCTCCCGAAATGTGGAAGTGGGGGAGTATCTGCCTTTCCAATGCTTCCGCATAAACTATGATGAGTTTTGGTGCCAGAAGATCCTTAAACTCCATAAAAATCTCCCGTGAGCCTGTCCAGTCCAGGGGTGGTGGAGCCCCGGATAGTTTTGATGGTGCGTGTGACAGTCAACCGATATTGGCTCCGCTATGACATCTTGCTTGTATTTCTCCAAATAAACCAATGCGATTTCTTCGAGATAGTCTGTCCGGGCAGTGTCGTCAGGACCCGTCCTAGATGTATAAAGGGTTGTATAATAGTCTATGAATTCATCCCGGATGGCTGATGTGGTGTCAAGCGTGCCTCCTGCAGCAGATTGTAGCTCAGTAATGTATGATTTACAATACGGAGATCTCATCATTTGTGCTAGCACCCTACCCGGTCTCTCTCTCTCCCCATAACGCCAAGCTGTGTGGTACTTACCCAGGTACAATATTTCCCGGTCCGCAGTGCTCCGTACTCAGACAGAAGCGAGAGCCTTGTTGCCTGATAGTCAGGGGACGGGGACACCGAGGACTGAGAATCCAGCTCAGCGATGTCTCGTTCAATACGGGTCATCATGTTGCGAAGATCTTTGAGCACTCCAGCGTATTTAGAAATGTAGACGCCTCTAGTAACTGTTTTAAAGCCTTCCCACAATACCGCCCTAGTGTCAACAGAACCAGTATCAAGTTTAAAGTAGTCGTCTATTGCCTCCCGCACCTCTGCTTTGAATACTTTGTCCTGTAGTGCCCTGCCCGGGAAACGCCACTGCCCCATATATCCCTCCGGTCGTGGGAGTTACAAGTGTAATACTATCGGGGAGTAATCGGAGTATGTTCAAGGGAGTGTCTTGTGGGAAGCAAACCAGTCAATGACGTCAGGTGATACTAGCCAATAGTCAATCCTGGTCCAGGTGTGATGTTGGCCAGAATAGTGAGTATACTCTGTCAACGTAAGATTGCGGCTCCGCCAAATGTCAACCAAGGCGTATTGGTCACAAAGGTCATGCAGGGCTCTCTGCGCCCGCGGCTTGGAGTCCGGGGCCCTGGAGGTACTGTCCAGCACTGGGTCAAGTAATAAGTTAAGGTCCCCACCCAGCAACATCTTCTGTGGTGCATATTTTGCCAGCTGAGCGCCTATTGTCTGGAAAAATTTGGGTGCATCTACGTTCGGGGCATAAACGTTAATCAGTGCAGTTCTGTGGCCACACAGACCACTATAATGTATCTTGCCTCCGGGTCACGAAGGACATCGCTGAGATTAAAAGGAGACTCTCTTGTGCACCAGGATGGCGATGCCCCTGGAATAGCTGCTATACTTGGCAAAGAATCTATGGGCGCCCCAGCTAGCGCCAAAGCGTTGTGCGTCAGGGGGGGCAAGTGCATTTTCTGCAGATATGCAATATCTATATTGTGCTGGAGTAGATAATGAAGTACCTGTCTGTTTGCGATTGTCGTTGAGGCCTCTGACGTTCCAGGACATCAAGGTTAGTGCAGAGGGGCCAACGATATTACCCAGTCGAGTCATCCAGGAAAAGTGTATACCTTATCTTATCTGAACTGTGGTGAACATCAAATATATCCAATGACCTTGAATGAAGGTGCGAAAACAGACAATTGAAATTAACTCCCCCCACCCAGCCACCTACCAACCCCGAGGAGGCCAACCCACAAAGAATGCTCTAGCATCTCAAACAAAGGAACTCTCTGTTGAGCCAGCATAATGCCAACCAAAAGCCCCGCGATGGATATGAACCAACTTAGCGGATATACCTTGGGGGTGGCAGCACGGGGTCTGACAAGCCATATGTAATAACTTTGAATAATACCAAACAATTTCCCCAGTGGAATATATATAACCACACTTAAAGCAGATGTTTGCGTCAACCAGTGCCAGGATTCGAAAAGAGCTCAGCATTTGCATCTGAGCCGCTGTGTGGAGGGGAGGATTGAGATCCGCCTGCCGTGGCCAGCGTTTTCTTCTGCCTGTGTCCGGAAAAACTCCTGTGCCTCAGTTGGTGTGTCAAAGATACGGGACCTGCCTCCTACATCTACCC
Source organism: Lissotriton helveticus (assembly GCF_964261635.1). NCBI lineage: Eukaryota > Metazoa > Chordata > Amphibia > Caudata > Salamandridae > Lissotriton > Lissotriton helveticus. The sequence goes on along the minus strand of NC_136069.1, from coordinate 314,864,548 downwards.
TCAGTCTCGCCGGGTAAAGCATGCCACACTTAAGTCCTAGATTATGCAGCGTTGCTTTCACTCCATTGAACTTTCGTCGGGCCTCCTGAACCATTGCAGGGAAGTCAGGATAATAGGACAACTTTGATCCCTGCCAGTTCACTTCTCCACGCTCCCTCGCCAACCTTAGCGCAGTGTCTCGGTCTCTAAAATTAAGAAGGCGTGCTATAATGGGTCTGGGAGGGAGGCCAGGATTGGGTCTGGGGCCTAGCGATCTGTGGGCCCTTTCCACCACAAAGCCCGGCACGAAGGGCTCAACTCCAAACAAGTTAAGAACCTAGGTGTCCTCATTGACAATCAACTATCTTTTAAACCTCAAGTCAATGCACTGATCTCCTCTATTTACTGGACCTTGAAAATCATCAGGAAGATTTTTCCGTTCTTGCCGGACAGTAGCAGAAAAACGGTGGTGACGGCACTTGTGCTCTCCCGCTTAGACTACTGCAATAGTCTTCTCCTTGAGGCCCAACAAGGGCTGCTCAATAAACTTCAAGTGCTGCAAAACGCTGCCGTGCGCCTTATTGAGGGCCTGCCTAAGTTTGCGCCGGTTGCACAGGAACTTAGGAAATTGCACTGGCTCCCGATGCGCAAACGGATAATGTTTAAATCACTGTGCATTGTTTAAAGGGGCTACATGGACTGGGTCCATCTTTTCTCCAGCAGCACTTCCAACTGTACACGCCAGGCAGACCGCTGAGTTCGGCCAATAAAGGGCTGATTAAGACAACCAGGATCAGGAAGCCACGATGGGGGTGCAGAAGCTTCGTTAGAGGAGCTGCCACTGCTTGGAATTCCCTGCCCCTGGCCTTGAAACAAAGTGCGAACCTTTTAGCCTTTCGGAAAAATATTAAAACTTGGCTTTTTAGATATTAGGAGTGGCCTGATACTTAGGGGAGCTATCATTTCAGCGCCAGGACAACGCTCGGTAACAGCGCGCTTTATAAATGGTATAAATAAATAAATAATTCAGTGAGCAATTTCTCCATGAATTGATCCATCCGGCCCGTCGCTGTCTTCTCCGGAACTCCCATTGTGCGGATGTTATTGCGGTGGTTTCTGGCTTCCAAATCGTCATTCTTGATAGCCACCTCCTTTAGCAGTCTTTCCGTTCGCTCCAGCCTCTTAAGGGATTGCGCTGTCCCGTCTTCGATGTCCGATATGCGGGCTTCTGCAACGTCCAGTCTCCGATCGTGATTTTGTATTTTGGCCCCCATGTCTGCAATGCTTTTTTCCAAGGTGTTATAGCGGGAGTCTAGAGCTTTAGATCCAGCCCTCATTTCTTGCAGCAATGTGCCTACAGTTGATTCTGAACCTGCAGAGTGCTCCATGGCGTGTGTGTTGTCGGCCATTTCCGCGGAATGCAAGGGGGAGCTCGCTGCCACTTTCTCAAATGGAAGGGTTCTCTGTTTGGGATCCTTCCATCCCATGCCTCATCAGTGGTGCCAGGAGTGTTGCCGTGTCGGCCTGAGCTACTACCAACTGGCCCCAGCTGCGCAACAAATGGTATAGGCGTGTATAATGGGTAGCCACGTGCCTATCTGTATAATGGCGGTCGTGCGGCAGTATTCGCTGTGTGCATGTAAACAAAATGGTGTCCTCTCGGCGCAGTCTATGCATCGGAGCCAGTGTGGATCAGAGACTGGCGTGCATCCTCTCAGTCACCTCTAGGGTGGTCCGCAGGATATGAGACTGGTGGCGGAAGAGCAGTCCGTAAGGGTTTTACTGGTTTGGGCAATGAGTGGCTACTCCGTGTGACTACGTAGCTCGTTTAGATAATTAAGGGGAATGATTCGTTTGAGGGGAACAGAGGCTAGAATCAAGAAGCTAGTTTTAACAACAAAAGGTACCGCTGACACCATAAATCACATTGAATTTTTTAACAGCAGGGGTCCGTTTTATTGACCCTGCGCTTTTGTTATTATTATTTTTTGCATCTTTTTGTGTTTTCTTTGCAATTAAGTATTCCTTCACCTTGTACACAACACAAATTTCGGTCTTTAAAAAGAGACATTTACATTTACACACAAAACATAAAGTCTATACAAAAACTCACTTATTACAATTATTATACAACAATACACTTAAATTCATACAAATATTCGAAACTCACTGAAAATTTGCAATTTCAATTTTTTTCAGACAAAAAAGAAAAACATTTGACACCTTTAGTTAGCTTAAGCGTGTATACGCACAATCTAATTCTCTACTCGATTGTAGTGTCCTACTGTTGTTTATTGTGTCAAGACCATACACAATGTTAGTCCTGTACACCTGTCCTGACTTATGGTCCTTTTGGGTGGTCTGAAAGAACTTTACGATTTATTTAAATGGGTGACTTTATCTTATTCCAACTCAACCAGGTGAAAGGAACACCAGCTTATCTTAGACTAAATCTTTCTAGACCACTGGGTTGTGCCGACGCGTTTCAACCTTGCAGTTGTGGGACCAACACGTTAGTTTATATCAAGGTCTTCATCAGGGCTGGTTTTGATTGCGGTAGGACGAGTTTTGGTGTCTAAAAGAAAATTAGTGAAACTGATTTTAGTGTGTCTTATTTGATTATAGGTTAAAAACTTTACTTCATCAACATTTGTTGAAACCTGTACATACTGTCTTTGGAGCTGAAGAACGTTAATATTTCTTTGCTACCTGTCTAAATAAGGGTAATAGTTATAGTCCCATCACTGTCTGTTTTTTCAAGCAACAACATCTTGCCCATAAGTTTAATGTACCTACCCTCTTTCCTGTGTTTGTGTACTTAGGAGTCCAATTTTGTCGATGTTTGTGCAGCTGGAAAATTAGAGAGGGAGCTTTGTATTACTTTTAGGTTCCTTTCGCATATCTTTAGTATACTCTTGATAAACGCTACCGCAATCAAAACCAGCCCTGAGGAAGACCTTGATATAAACTAACGTGTTGGTCCCACAACTGCAAGGTCGAAACCCGTCGGAACAACCCAATGGTCTAGAAAGATTTAGTCTCAGATAAGCTGGTGTTCCTTTCACCTGGTCGAGTTGGAATAAGATAAACTCACCCATTTAAATAAATAGTAAAGTTCTTTCAGACCACCCAAAAGGACCATAAGTCAGGGCAGGTGTACAGGACTAACATTGTGTATGGTCTTGACACAATAAACAACAGTAGGACACTACAATCGTGTAGAGAATTAGATTGTGCTTATACACGCTTAAGCTAACTAAAGGTGTCAAATGTTATTCTTTTTTGTCTGCAAAAAATTGAAAGTGCAAATTTTCAGTAATTTTCGAATATTTGTATGAATTTAAGTGTATTGTATAATAATTGTAATAAGTGAGTTTTTGTATAGACTTTGTTTTATGTGTAAATGTAAAGGTCTCTTTTTAAAGACAGAAATTTGTGTTGTGTACAAGGTGAAGGAATACTTGCAAAAAAAATACTAAGAGATGCAAAAAAATAATAATAAAAAAAGCGCAGGGTCAAGAAAAGGGAGCCCTGATGTTAAAAAATTCAATGTGATTTATGGTGTCAGAGGTACCTTTTTTGTTGAAATACGTAGCTCGTGGCGTTGTTCGCGTTGCTGTGGTGCACACATGAGCCAGGGGGGTTTCTACCGGCGCGGGCCTTCGGTAGTCTAGATGTCGTCAGGATGGTGTGCGGCAGCCAATGGTTGCACTAGTGGGTCGGCCGTTCACTTTGCCATCACCCTGAGTGCAATGGGACTCCCTCTCCTGCCTCCGCAGAGCCCTGCTGCCTCCCGGGCCCCAGAACGCTGCAGCGTACTGCCCTGTCCTCGCGCACAGCAACACTCACCACGGGGGTCGTGGGGCCGGGGCAACAGCCAGGTAGCGTGGGCGCGGGTGTAACCAGGCGGGGGGCCGAGAGAGACACCGGGGCAGCTCCCACTCACCGCTCCAGCGCTCGAGTTTGTGCGTGCTACCGCTCCCTCCTTAAGACCCGGCTGTTCTCCTGTCCGCCGCAGCTCTGGGCGCCTCGACTAATCTTCAAGACGGAGGCGGATCCACAATCTGCAAATGGCCTCTGGTATGCAGCATTGCTTCCTCCGCACACTGCGTTGCTTTCCGCACAGAGTAAGTCGCGTTAATTGGGGGAAATCTCAAATGGGCCTGTGTTCCTCGGAGCTTCTCTACCGCGTGGCCATCTTAGCCGCCAGCTTGGCTGCGCCCACCAAAACTGGCCCGATCTTCATGCCCTTAACAACCTTAATTTCAAAAACATGGATTGATTTATGAACAATCAGTGTTAAAAAACATTAAGGCAATGCATTTCCGCTATTTAGTTTCTCTCTTATATCAAGTTTTACTTCTTGTCTCCCTTTGCTATTTAATCATGTTATGTTTCTTTCTGTATTTTTTTCCGAGCATACTTTGAGCTGTGCAGGTATTTATGAGGCACTTTGAATGTGAGCCCAGACGCAGAAGCCAAAGCAAAGTGCCAGTGGGATGGCCTCTGCAGAGCACACATAACAATAGTCATGTATTCTTGTTATAATTGCAATTTTGTGAAAATTTGTGTGAAGGGGGTGCACAGGTGCCAAAATATTTACAAGGCAAAGGTAAAATAAATTGCATAAATGTGAGTGAGTGCAGTGTATGTTTGGACGTGGTGAAGTGAGGGAAGTGCATTGAGGGAAGAGTGAAAAGAGGGTGCTGAAGAGCAATGAGAGGTGGTTGAAGATATGCAGATCTTTTGTTAAATCTTTTCTTCTGGAGGAGGATCCAGCCTGGACCCCACATTCATTCATTAAGTTTGCCCGCGGCGCTCACTACATAGGTAATGCCAAACTGTTATGCCCATCACTTTCAAATGTCACCAACCACCACTGCAAAAACAATAACATGAGGTACATCGAGAATAGATCAAAATATATATTAACTGTAAAAAGGGCAAGCGGTATATAATGGGATATGTAGGCAAAGTAGGAGCAAGTTGGGGGTCGTCAGCATACATATGGTAGGAGATGTAGGAGCATTTGAGAATATTGGTTATAGGCTTCATGTAAAGGTTGAACAATGTCCAGGAGAGGATAGAGCCTTGGGGGATGCCCAGCGATAGTGGGTCCAGCTTGGATAGAGTGTGATTAATTAGGAAGCACTGTGACCTGTTGTGTAGAAAGGAGGCTCACCATTTTAGCACAGTGCCTGATAGGCTCATCCTGTGTTCTAGGAGGTTGAGTATGGTAGCCTGGTTGATGGTGTCAAAGACTGCTGACAGATATAGCATGATCAGGAGGCAGGATTCATTCAGGTCAAGTGAGCGCAGGGCATCGTCGACAATGTGGACCATAGCAGTTTCAGTGCTGTGACCCGAACGGAAGCCAGATTGAACAATTTCAACTTCTAGACCATTGCCAATGTGATTGTGGAGCTGTAAGTGCACACCATTTTCTAGGAGTTTGGCCAGAAAAGGGATGTTGGCGATGGGGTGGTAGTTGTTTGGGTCGGTATGGTATGCAGTTAGGTTTTTTGAGGATAGGGGTAACCTGACCAATTTTGCGGTAGTCCGGAAGGGATCCTTGGGTGAGAGAGGCACTGATTATATTAGTCTACAGTGGGAGTAGCAGATGAATGGACTCATTGAGATCAATGAAGTGTTTAGAGTATTTCAAGGAGGTCAAAAGATTTAGACTGACAATCTCTTCAAGGGTTATGGGGTTAGACCAGGTTGCGTCATTTTTGGGAGAGAAAAGGCGATTATTTGGGAGAGCTTCATGGTCCTGTGTAGGAGGGGTTGGGATGGAAGAAAAGTGAGAGCAGTCTGGATTCTCAGTTAGGGGTTGCTTTGTTTTTGGAAGCAGGATTGCTTTTGAAGGTAGATTTCAAACAATATCTCAGGTCTATTAGTAGCAGAGTTTAGTTAGGTTTGAAAGAACATTGCTTTGGAGTTCCTAATGTTCCTGTTGTAGGCGATGCGTCTTTGACGCAGGATTCTGAGGTTGGCCACGGAGGGGTTGTGTCTCCATGTTCTTTCGGCAAGTCTGAGGAGTCACCATTCTAAATTAAGATCACTGTTGAACAAGGGGTTGGAACGTTTGGGTGAGTTTCATTTTAGTTGCTTAGGGGCTAGGGTGTACATGGTATTTGACATTGAATTGAAATAGCGATTAGTGAGGTCTTGGTAATTGGTAATGGTGGGAGGTGGGCGCAAGTATTCCTAACTAGTAGAAGATAAAGAAAGTGAGTTAATGTTGTGATGTTGCGGATCCAATGTTTGGCTTTCTTTGGTTGGCTCTTGGAGGTGACTGCATTTATATTTTGGGAGAGTGACGCAGTGGTGGTTAGTCAAAACGCAAGGAAGAAAAGAGTCAACATTCAAGGTGTTCTCGTGAGCAATGATTAAGTCAAGGATGGTTTCTTTCTTATGGGTCGGAGCGGTGCAGGCTTGGATAAGGTTGAGGTCCCGAAGGATTTAAAACCGTTTACGAGCATGTCATTGATATTGTTCCAATGGATGTTAAAGTCATCAAGGAAGATCTGGATGGAATGGTCGTCAATGCTGGAGGAGATAACCTGCATTATCTGTTCAATGAAAGAGCAATTATCACCGGGTGGGTGATAAAACAAGTGAAGGGAGCACTTTGAGTTGCTGGAGGCATAGATGTTGATCTTAAGGTACTCACAGGAGGGCAAAGAAGAATTGTGAGATTGTTTCACAGAGAGCGAGGCTCTGTGAATACAGGCAAGGCCACCACCATGGTGACAAAGGGCGATCAAGTCTGATGATGCCATACCTAGGGGAGACCAAAGTGTCCACGGAGGAAGCAAAGGAATTGTTTAACCAGGATTCCTTGATGATGTCAAGGTCCTGGTTGAGGATAAGAGCAGAAATGTCAGCAGCTTGTATCACAGCAGAGTAGCAGTATAATAATGCACATTTCAGGGGTGTGTTAGAGGTAGTCATATTAGAGGACGTGTAGGAGGTGGGCACTGGGGTGAGGTTCGATTTTGTTTTTAGACCTCATCTTGGGGCGGGATGACCTGGCAGATGGAGAGACGATAGGCTCTATTTTGCTGGTGGTCAGGAGAGATCTGTTCAGAGGGGTTGTAGGAGTCTAGAAGGTAGAGTATATCATCATTTGATAGCTGTCTCACTAGCCAAATCGGGAGGAATAATTAAGGATGGGTATGGCCCTCCAGGAAGGCTGAGAGCTCCTAGTGTAGGCAAGGAGGAGGTCTGTAGGTGGTGAGTTTAGTGTAGGGGCCACTTGTGTTCAAGGTTGGAGGTGATACAAAATAGTCTGAGAATGCCTGCTCGGATTAGATGCAGTTCAGAATTTATAGCATTGAGACGCAAGATAGGTTGTTGAGAAGTTCTAGGATGGAGGAAGCGCTAAAATGTTGGAGAGACCCCAAGTGATTAGGGGGCCTGCAGTCAAGGTTCACCATTGAAGCCTGGGAATGGTTGGAGGAAAGGCTGTGGAGGATGGGTGCAATCTATTGATATGAGTGTGCATACGTGGGGCTCTGAAGGAGTGGGGAGAGATGTCAGATTGGTGTATATGAGGGGGAAGTAGGAATTGATAGTGGTGCTCTCAGACTGAAGTAGGTGATGGGGATACGGAGTTTACACCTGTTGGGGTGGTGTAATGGGCAGTAACGGTGTCCATGGACTGGCGGGTGACCGCCTTGGGGGAAGGGTGGGAGTGGGGGTTGGTGGACTGGTAGAGTTGTAGGGGGAATTCACTAAGGATGGGTAGTCTGTAGGGGTAGGAACAGGAGCGGCAGCATCAAGTTTGTGTTTGAGGTTGGAGAAGAGACTGCTCAAAAGTTGCAGGTTATGATCAGAAAATTTAATGAGTATGGTGCCATTTTTGTAGATGGAGATTGGGGCGTTGCCGTGGAACAGTGTGCAGGGCGCAATAGTAAGTTTATGACCAGTAGGGATTTTCTTGGTTATGGTGGTGCTGAGTGAGGAAGAGAGACCAGTCCTCCATTTGGCATGTCGGTTGGTTTAGAAGATGAGGTTGTTGAGTAAGGTGCCCTTGTTGTTGCCAAAGTTGCAGTCGGTGAAAAATGTTTCTTTCTTAAGATGTAGGATCTATGTTTGAGGTTTCTATTAGCATTTTTGGATAGGTTGAGGAGGTGGTTGAGGAGGTAGTTTATTGAGAACAAGTTATTTCCTGTTGGGTTAGCAAGGCGTTCAACAAAACAGTATCTGTTGGGTCAGTGACTGGGTGAGATCAGGGTAGGGATGGTGAGATTAGGAATGGGCCTATAAATGCGGATGTTCAAACGAGCGGGAGTAAATGCAACAGCTGAAACGATGGAGGGACTAGTATACTTAGGATGCTACACAGCCTAGTTGAAGAGGTCAGGGGGCCCTATGGTAGAATGGCATAGATAAGTTTGTGATCATTGCCTGCAGGACCAAGAGTAGGGATCGCAGTGGGCACAGGGTAGTTCTCATGATAAGGACAACCGTACAACTGGGTGGTACGGCAGCAAGAGGAGAGAAGTAGAACAGGTCATGCACCGTCAAACAATGAAGTTACGCACCAACGTATGAGGAAATCATAATGGGTAGGATGACATACAATCTGATCAAAGAGATAAAGGATACATTATGATAGAAATGGGGCATAATTGCATACTATCAGAGCAAGAAAAATATGAACTGGTGCATTAGATTAAAATCAGCATGTGATAATCAGGAGTGGTCTGTGGACATTGATATCCCAGGACGCAAAACTAGGTCATCCTAACCAGATCTCCTAGCAGGGTCATCCGTAAGACCACGGGGGAAGCAGCAGCTAGAGGGGAGGGTAGTAGAGCAAGTCAGGCATCATCTTACAGTGAAGTTGTAGATGGGTAAGACGAAAAACTGTCAGATCATAGATAGACATGATACGAAAAGGTATAAATGGGGCAACTCATGCATTGCCAAACCATGTGATCAGGATGGGGGAGACAACAGACGATCATATCTTAGAGAGACAGGGTACATTGCTGAATATAAAAGGGGTATAGCAACAAACAAGCCCACCATCAGGTCAGATCATAGATAGACAGGGAACGATGTGGCATAAATGGGGAATGTCATGCATTGCCAAACCGGGAGACGACAGACGATCATATCTGAGAGACAGTGTACCTTGGGGAATAAAAGAGGCATAGCAACAAACATGCCCACCATTAGGTCAGAAAGAGAAGGGGAATAAATTCGGAATAACAACAAACATGCCCTCCATCATGTCCGAGAGAGAGGGGGTACATAATGGGATAAATGGAGTGGTCAAAGTATGTGTCAGCTGATAAGAGAGAGACAGAATACATTATGGCATAAATGGGGTAAAACAGCATACAGGCAGGGCTGGGAAGAGTGTTTGATAACGCAATGCTTGAGGTTCAAGGTTGTGGACAAGAATTGAGTAAAACAGCGTACAGACAAGGCTGAGAAGAGTGACCAATAACACATTGTTTAAGATCCCAGTTGTAGTCAGGAACGTTCTGGTGTCATTGCTGATCCTAGGACGGGGGACGTGACCATCATGCCTGAGGTCTTGGATAGTCATAGGGTGAGCTAAATGCCTTGCATATGGAGGAGAGATGGGGGTTCCTACCTGCTGCTTTCCTGGGCTATGTTCACTGAGTCTCTATCTACTGGGGCATGGACATGTAACAAGGAGGTAAAACGAACTTCAGACAGATCGATGGCCCCATAAAACAAGTATTGTATTGTAATTGCATTTAGATAGTTGTTATCTAAATGCAATTACAATTGTAGCGCTTTCTAGGAAGACTCCTAACATAATTGAATGTTTCTGAACAAGACCAATACCACTGAGTTTATTGTTGCAATATCTCAGAATACTTGCTCTTTGTGATCCTGGGTGGAGTTTATTATAGCTGGTGATAATTACTGATACAAATAGACCAGCCTTTATTACTGCACAGGTCATCTGTTAAAGTAAGCATCACTGGCAGTGATATTTACATATACTTTAATCTCATTGGTTGCATTTGCAAGATATCTTTCCAAGGGATCGATTTAGAACACTAGATATCTACTAAGAAGTGCAACACACCACAAGAAGGGTTTTAAGTTTAAAAAAAAATGTAAAACAAGAACGTATGATTTTAGTGGTAAGAAGTTGTTCATGAACTCATGCAGTTAGGGGCAGAGAAAGCAGCTGTTTATGTTGGTGCTTAGCAGTAGGCACCAGCAGTACAAAGTTCTTGGTTCTTATGAAGCCCCTTTACGAGCTGCAATCATCAGCTACTGATGTATTAGGAGGAACTCGTACTGCGTGACATTATTGGATGAAAGGATTATTATTTCTTTCAGAGGTTTACGGTTTGTGATGTACGTAGAAGCACGCAACTACCATTCCTAGTTTTGTAATGGAGTGTTCGCCTGGCAGTTTTGGATGGGTTGTTCCCACGAGGAGCAGGGTCCAGGCTTATTTGCATCAGGTGGGTGGCATGGTGGCAAAAAACAGTGGACCTGAATGCGGCCCTAAACAATTTCCAGTGACTGAGAATAATTGAACCAAGATAGCAGTGGCTCCCAATCAGATAGTTAGGACTTTTCTGTTTTTTTCTGAGAAAGCAGGACGGAATACTGTCCTCCGCAATCTGTTATTGATTCATTACCCGAGAGTCCTCCTCTTTATTGAAATGGCCCACTCAGTACAATCAGCAGCCTCCTTCATCCATTTTTCCATTGCCTCTTTTGTTTACTACCGATGTATGGCTCAATGTCATTGGGCTTTGTGGTCCCAATACAAGGAGCTATTTCTAAAGGGAAATCTATACCCTGCCAGAGCCAAGTCTTTTTAAACTCCATTGTAAAACTCGCCTCTTTTGGTAAACCTTTCCTTTTTACAACAACTTCTAAACTTGACGCTGCTGGACTGGCCTATGCATGTACTTTATCTTTTCTACTAGCAAAGACTGATTGGCAGAGGAAGGCACGATATGTAAGAATTCTGAATAATATCAATCAAACAGTCTGTTTTTTACTGTCGGGCTCCCGACATCAATGTCTGAACTAGCTGTCTTCTACTTTGTCAGATTCGTCATTACTTTGTGGTGGAGCTTATAACAACACACTAGTCTCAGGGAGCCAATGAGAACAAGAGCTCAGTAAACACAGAGGTAGAAGATCAGAAATGTATATGAGAGAATGAGCACAGAATGTGTGTATCTGCACGTGGAATAAAAAAAAGTGATGAGTGGAATGCTTGAATTAATCTCAGCTGCTGGTAATTACTCAGGACTGCATCTGAGTCAATCGTTTCTAGGTTTCGCCTGCACAGCGCTCCCGCTGTTCTTGCGAAATCTCTTGCAATAAGAAAGTCTTGAAAGGGGCTTACAGCCCACCTATTACTTACCATTTGTAGGCTGTCGAGTCACTCTCTTTTTCTGGCTTCTCCCTGGTCAGCAGCAGAAGGGTCACATCATCAGGTTTCACTTCCTCTTTTTGTGGCTGTTTCCTGGAGATTGAACAAAGTACTGTTTACGACTGGCGGCCAGTGTCTTTTCGCTGGACGTGTGCTTCTGATTTTCTTTATTTTTTACTTTTGTCCCCGCACTCCAAACGAGTGCATGTGTTTGTACTCCTCTTTTATTAATTAGTTTTGCAATTTTATATTGCCCAAACTTGACCCGACGGTATCAGAGCACTTTACATGAGTACCTGTTGCATTTCACGTGGACACATTCATTTTTAGGAGCAGATAGATTGTCATTTGTCCAGAATCCGTGGATGTTGAGCCTCCAGATTACTCGAATTTGGTTCCCCCAGATTCAAAGCCAGCAGCTATAGTCATTATGCCACCACCTCGCTCATCCTCTTGATTGCCCCCTCCCATCTGTTGCTCCTTGGTGTTCAACAATCCCTTTGTCCGCCACCCCTCTGTCCGTTCTGCTCCCTCCTCCACCGCACCTTCCCTGGTGTGGCTTGTGTGCAACAGTGTACTGTTTAAATAAAACATTTAAAACATAAGTTACACAATGCCAATGCAAGTGAATATATTTACTATATGCTTATAATTATTTGGAAGTTTATGGTCATGTTTAAGTCACATGTTTTTTTTTTCCTTTGTTCTCTGCCCTTTACTTAATCGCCCCACTTAATAGTACCACCAAAAACAGCACAATATATTGTCTTTCTCAATAAACAAGTCATTACGCTTTAACGGAGTTTCAGTAACTTATATTGCACAACTGCTTACCAATCTGCACCTTGCAACAAAAGCAGCTGATTAGTAATCACGTAGGCGAAATCTATTGCATTTACTAATGCTTGTTAAGAGTTATTCACTTGCTGTTAATGCATTTCTTTCATGCATTCACAACTCGTTAAGCCACGGAAGGGCTAAGAGATTCAAAGAAACCTCTTGGGGTGCCATTGTCACAGACGGAGAATCCTGCAGTGGGCTCATGGCATGTGATGCCATACTCTCTTCACAACTTCTAGCAGATGCAGTGATGGTGCAAAAAGTGATATCACAAACACCTCTTAACCTCCATGGGCCGAGGCTAAAGAGGACAAAGTACCTGCTCTGAAAATAATGGAGGGACTCTGTACACCCACTTTCAAACACCGGCTTCTGCCCACCGCAAGCAGTATTCATTAACCAATCAATTGTTACGGCGGGATTTCTGATCTATTGCTATAGATCTAGATCCCAACTCAGGTCGACTGAACCGTTGATACCTGTCATAGAGTAAAAGGCAATCCACTACTAGGTCAATCAGTTAAGGACTTACACCACTCTCAAGAACCACTTACTACGAATAAGTTTTAAAAGTTTATTATAAAGCCAAAGTTAACTGGAGATAGAAACATCTCAAAATAAGGTTCAAAAGATATACTGGTATCAATACAAACATACATTTTCTAAATGCTCTTAGTCGGCAGAAGAATATCACCAAAACCAATTCAAAAATCATCAGAGTTGCAAGAATAGACACAAGCTGTAACTTGTGAGTCATTTACAGAAAGGAAGAAAATCCAGATTAGACTGTCCCTACACTAGACTAAGTGACATCCCTACTTAGTAAAATCTTAACCTAAAAAGGTGTCAGCCGTGGTGACTTCCAAAGAAGATCACTCACTTCCCTTAGTCTTCGTTGTGAATCGGTGTCTCGCAGTTATCCTATCTGCCTACCCATCCGCTCTCTTAGGTTCCTCAGACCATCTGCCCTAACTCCACCCAGGGGTGCTGTCCCTAATACAAAAATCACATTTACAATAGAAACGCCCTTTAGAGACGCCCCTCACGTGGTGTCGGTTCTGGCATTTTCCATGCTGATACTCCTCTGGGCCCATCGTTAGCGTTGACCTTGCTTCTCAGGCTCTTCTCCAACAGGGCGGTACCCCCCAGGAAATTCCTGAAGCCTCCTCCAGGCCTGTGCCTGGCTCCCTGAACAAAACTCTATTCATCACTCTCTTGATTGGAACCTCCTTGCACCTGCAAACAGACACTTGTACAGTGGGCCCCAAATTCCGGCCTCCACCGTATCTTCTAAGTCGTAAACCTTCGAGCAGGCTCCGCAATTTATGCTTAACATGACCTTCCTCTAACTAACACATGCAGATCAAAAGAAATTACCTTATCTATTCAGGCCTATTAGAATTACATGAAACGGGCCTGTGCACTCTGTAAACCTTTAATTTCTTAGTCTAAACAGTATTCTAACTTATTACACACAATGGTTATATGAAACACTTCTATAAAACATATATTTCAGTTCTATGATCAATAATACTTTGAATTACAACAACATTAACAATCCATATCATGTGAGAGTGTAACAGCACCTTTCATTCTCTGTGAACTGCCATGTGGCCTACACATTTCTACGTTTAGCAGTATTACATTCTCCTCTACAACAGCCACATAACATGGGATTTCAACATCATTCTAACATCTCTACACACTTCTACATTAGCTTTTCACACTGATATATGCATTCTATTTTAATTAAACACTCTTATGTATTTTCACTCTATAAATTCGACACTCTTATGTAATCTTTACTAAACTGATGCAACGTGCTTGTAAATATGGTGCACTTCTATTTTTTTTCTCGATTTGCGCTCTCTCACAATCAATCGGGTAAGGTATTAGAAGCCCTGCCAGGCAGCTTTTCATGCCAATAGTTGCATATTCACCCAAGCCCTCCTCTTTGGTTCTGATGGTTGATACTCTACTGGCAGAGAGACAGAAAGGAGCGGCGCGGAAGGAGTTTCACTTGTTTTGCGGAAGTCGCTGTTTAAGGCCTGTAAGGCCCTTTATAGCAGCTCTTGGTCTGGATATTGGCATCTGTCATCCCCAGCAACGAAGTGTGTGATCACTGTTGGAATCTGTGTTCAGTATTCCTAAAAAGAAAAAACAATAATACTTTTTACATATGGCGATTCATTTGAGCTCACCTGAGCTCCTTCCGGCACAAGTTTGGCCATGATGGACCACTTATCCTCTCATGCAGCCTATGTGTGTATCATACAGTCACGAGTGGACTCCCTAAACTTGTCTTCCCAGAACATAAGATATACTTTAGTTAACTCCCTTCATGGTATGTAATTTTCATGCAACTATTTAGTGAGTAGTTTTTGACACGAGCTCTGGCAGGAGATATGGCCTAGCGGCTTGAGCTGCTGACTTTGGATCTGGTGAACCAGGTTTGAATTCCAGCCTCGGCCTAATATCCTGTAATAATGGAAAAATCACTTAACCTCCCTGTGCCCACAAGAAAAAATATGTATATTGTCTGCTTCTGTTGTATAACCCTCTAGTGTCCTAGAGTGAGGCTCACAATATTAAAACAAAAGTGAAAAACAAATGATTAAGTTGACAGTTCGCCTGCATTTGGACCTGATAAACATGCTGGCAGGAAAAAACATAGCTTATCATGTTTGTGTGTTTAGTTGTCAAATATGGCAGCAACTAGTTTTCACTGACTCTAAAACTGTCCAAAGTCCTAGATTTATTCATATCATGGAGGGACGACTCGGAAGGTAACTGCACGCAAATCTTTCACCTGAATTACTCGTCGGTTTCTCTCTTGCTGCCCGGAATTATGCACGGAAAATAAAAAAAAAAAAAAAAATGCTACTTTAAACAAACTTGCCGGTTTTCTACCCTATGCCTGGAATTTCAAGCTGATATCTGTGTGCTTTGTATTTTTAGCGGGCTTTGCGATGGTTACACTCTCCATTGGCTAATATGGCTGGGGCCATAAACTGGAGCCATAAATCGCCTCCCTGCCCACAAGATGACCATGAGGCTACATACCAACGAGGGCAGGGATCAGCAAGACAGAGATAAGCCGCTCTCTCTCCTCACCATCTAGCAGCATAGAAGCGGAACTCTACCCTCCCCTTTAAGCAACACGGAAGATGGACTAACTAGACCTACCCAGAGTAGAAAGGGAAACTAAACTCAACAATCACTACAATTTGGCTGCCATTTTAGACTGGTCTCTCTCTCTCTCTTTGTCGGCCATCATGAACTAGTCTTTTTCACGATTTGACCACACTCTAAGAACTGGCCTCTTTAGACTATTTTCAACTAGCGAATGTCTGCCTTTTATTGCAGTATTATACCTCTACTTGATTTTAAAGCACCGATCATTAGCTCATCTATTTCTGGCTGCTCTTTAGTCACATTTTTGACTCATTTAGCTCTTTGTTTGCACCTGTACTTGGTTCCAGCTTATCATTAGCATTATACCTCTACTTGTATACTGTACAATTGTTATAAGTTGCACCCATTTCACCTTCTATTGCTGTATTGCACCGATCACTACCTCATGTTTTATATATTTACATATTATCTTTTCCTCTGCATTTCACTTTCTATTGTTGTATTGCACCGATTACTACCTCATATTTTATCCTTTATATTTATATATATACCTTTTTTCTTTTTTGTAAGCTGCACCCATTTCACTTTTATCCCTGGAATGCACCATTTGCTACCTCCTATATTTTGATGATGCTTGACCGCTCACTAGTGTCACCTCCATGTAACTTACTGTGTGCTTCTATTTGTGTATCGCACCGATTACCACCTCATATTTCTATATAGTTATATATATATCTTGTATTTGACCCCGTTGCTTATCTGTATTAATTGTATTATTGATGTACATGACTGTACTGTTTACTCTTCTGAACTACCTGTTCGACTATGCTCCCTCATTTACCCCTTCTGTGTAAAGCGCTCTGATATCTGCAAAGATCTTGTCCGCGCTATATAAAACTTTAAAAATAAATAATAAATAAATGGTCTTTTAGTCTACATTTTCCAACTGGCATCGGATTATTCCGAGAGAAAAGGCCCAACACAATTTACTTAAATCAAGACGGTAAACCCCGGATACTCAACGTTTGCACCAACTGAGATAACTTTCAAACTTAGCCTTTCAGTATTGTGCCGCGAGGGTGGCATGAGGGCTTCTGTGTATGACATTTAATTATACTTGAATGTTACACAAGAAGCACTAGTGTGGAGGCATCTTTGGTTACTGATGCAGGGTGTAAGATTTTCTTTGTCCCAGGAAATTGCGTTTGTGAAAAATTATCATTGATAACGTTCAAATAAGATATTTTTTCTAGTTCGTGACTGTGAAGTTTGAGAACACATTATGAAGCTATAATAAAATAAAATATAGGTCCCCTAGAATGTGTATGTTGTCTAGGAGCAGGAGAGGAAAAAGTGACTATAAACATGAAATTCAAGTGGGTCTGTTAGACAAAGCCAAGATTGACCTAAGAATGTAGCATTATTTCTTTCCTTCTCTCTTGGGCGTAATCAGATGCTTTGTGTGGTGATGTAACTTGATAAAATGTGGGAAATGCGATGGAAACACTGCTGCTGCTGCAGATTCATGGCGCGAAAATACTTACTCTAATTAGTTCTTATGTGAATTATCGGTGGTGATCAAATTTAGAAAGTTGAGATGCTTGATTCTCCGGATTTTCAATGCAGGAAAATTGTACTAGAATAGAATTTGAATAGGATTTTGTTCTGGGTGGAGAGGGAAAAGATCAATGACCTAGCTGAAAAATAGAGGTCTTGTTGCATAGAATTTGGAAATGTTTTGGAAGTTAGATGAATTGTTGCCACGGGAACGCCTGAAAATATTGAGGAATATAGCTCATGCAACAGCATGTTTCTGATTTCCTACACTGTTCTGTAGTCTCGTGGTTTAAGCAAAGTGTAACAGACCTCAAGAGTGCCCAGTGCAGTTCACCTTGTGCCTACTATTAACAGCAAGGAGTCTGTGATTAGTCAAATATAAAATAAGTATGTATAGTATAAGATGGGAATTAAACGTGTTTATTTTTTTAAGATCCAGTGTGTGTTGTTCTTGATTTTCTGTGTGTAATTTCTGTGTGTAATTCTTGGGGCAGTATGCTTGCCTTTTGCACCTACAAACTAAAACGTTGCTTCAGAGACTGGTGATTTTTTTACGATGTAACATAAATAAAATGGGCTATGCAGTCTCTCTTTATATATAAATATGTTGTGTGTTCAAACGTTGAGTTGAAATCTGAAAACTAAACATTAATCAAAAACTGGCAGGCTAGCATTTCTCAATGTAATTTATCAGATCTGGGATATTACATATTTGTCTCAGTGCGTGACAAAGTGAACTTGTTTCGCGAAAACTCACAAATAAATTACTTTGCCTAATTGAAGGATCAATGCTTTATGTTGTTTGGGTGAATGATAAATACACATGCAATATATATGTATATCAAAGAAAGAAGTGACAAATAGATAAACTCACTAAAGAACAAAACTGTATTTCCACCACAACGTTTCAGCTTCTGCCTTACTCAGGTAGTACAAGATGGTTTGCTCGTTCAGTGGCTGCACAGATGAAATTCCATCCAGATGTGATCCTTCATCTTCTAGTATGTGTGTGTATATATGTGTATCTATATATAGATATATAGATAGATAGATATATATATATATAAACACACACACACACATATATATACTGAAAAAAGCCAAGGTTAAAGTAGTGATATAGTTAGATGAATATGTCAGTGACAACATTAAAGATTTGAGGTATAAAAAAAAACAGAAATTCACCAGCTATATTTAGCAGAGCTAACTTTAACTTACACCCTCGCCATGCACTGCTTATGACCTCGCATATTAATTTACTCATGAACTGTTCTATGGCATAATTTATGACTTCACTGATGGGCTCCCCGGGACACAGTTTATGAGCCAGCCCCAGGGATGGGGTCTCTTGGGCCTTTAAAGGCTGCGTGGCCCCCCTCCTCTTTTATTAATCTACTCGTGGGTGAGCTCCCTGGGGCCTTCAATGCTGCACTTTTTAAAAATGTTGGCCCATCCCTCTGGGTCTCATCATGGGGCATTGGGGGGTACGGTATACCCTTATATAATTTTTTTATTTGTTAACTTCAGGACAGGGACTAAGTCCCTGAGTCTTGGAATGGCTGCCAACAACATTTTCCTGCTGTCACTGGCAGCTAATTTGAGTGCTCAATCCCGAGGGAGTCTCACTTCCGTGGGAGGAGATTGGCTCAACAGGAAAAAAAAAATCCCTGGCTAATCAGAACACTTTTTTTATTTGGTTCAAGGACCTCACAAGAGTCCTTAGAATCCAACCGTCCAGATATACAAATATTTTTTAAACTTAATTTTCTCAAAACCTATTAAATGGATGTGCACCAAATCATAAAACGCACAACCTGCTTAGCAAGTTCTAGCTTTGGGCCAAATTTGGTGTAATTTCATTTAGCAGTTTTTGCTGTAGCACTGCCTAAAAAATTTGATGGAAAATGCATCGGGTTTTTGCATTTTAGGACTCCCTTTTTTTTCTTGGCCCCCGCTTGACAGGTCCCCCCCCCCCCAATCTTCCATGCACAAAATAGTCAAAAAGTATTGTGGAGATTCAGTGGGTAGAGGGTGTGTGTGTGTGTGTGTATATATGTATATATATATATATATATATATATATATATATATGTGTGTGTGTGTCTATATGTGTGTATGTGTATATATATATATATATATATATATTTTAAAATTAAAGTAACGTAAAACAAAACACTGACGGTCACCAATTGCATTTTGCTGAGCTAACTACAACTTGTGCACCCGCCATGTACTACTTGTCAACGCACATATTGATCAATGATGTTATTTGACATGTCATGAGTAATGAAATATAAGAGGTCATAAGCAGTGTATTACGGTGTCGCATAAGTTCTAGTTAGCTCAGGTAACTATAGCTGCTGAATTTCTATGGTTTTGTATATGTTAAATCTGAACCTAACGATAACGTCCCTCTAACCATCGGGTTTTTCATTGAATTTCTAAGATTTTTTCGATTCTGGTAACTAACTATAATGTCACTGTAACCTTTTTTTTTTCTAGTGAAGTTCTATGTTTTTTAAATGCTATTTCCTAACTATAACGTCCCTGTAACCGTTGGTTTTTAGTTTAGTTCACAGGTTTTTGAAATCTAAATTGTACTACAATTTGACCCAGATGTTCGATTTACTAATACATATTTTCACAGGTTTATAGAGACATTTTATTCACACATTCATTATTATATATTTTAAAACTAAACATACTTTTTTTTAATGTAACATAATTTTTTTAGTCTTTCTATAAATGCAATGCACTAAGTCTTTATTTTTTTTAAATTCATTTTATGGAACCTCTGATTTGTTCCCAACCAAATGCACTCGTTAAATACTAAAATAACAACACATTTAATACAAACATATGCTATTGCAATTTCTATAAGAGTATCTATTTCTGTGGGTGTGTGAGTGGCTGTGTGGGTGTTGCATTGGCTGTCTGAGTGGTTTTGTGGATGTGTGAGTGATCATATTGGTGTGTTAGTGGCTGATTGGGTCTGTGTTTGGGCATGTGAGTGGTTTTGTGAGTGAGTGTGTGTCAGGACTGTGACCGCAAATACATGAACACCAGAAATGAAGTGGCATTTAAATGTCAAGAATAAAAGATTGATAAACTATCCTCAGTGGAAACACCATCATCCTCCTCTAATTTGGATATTGCTTACACTGATCAAATCTTTGCAATGTCCTGAAAACTGAACTTCCAAGATGGTGGCTCATGGAAAGACATTAACTGTGGTTACCAGTCTAGATATTCAGTGTGAGAGCAGTGTTTAGCAATAATACGTTTGTGCGGAGAGTGCAACACGCGCTTCAACTGAAATTCCTGAGTGAAGTAGTAGTGTTGTTTGATGCGATGAAGTTCCTGAGAGGATTTTGTGCCTTTGACTAATGTCTTGATAGGGTGCCTGCTGCGATGCATTTATCGAGTAGTGTTCCTTTTGACAAGTTCTGTGAGTAGGATCTCAGTCAGTAAAAAACTGTGCGTAAGTCTGACTAGTGTTTCTTCAGTCCTCTAAGTTCCTGGGTTTCTGGTGTAAGATTATTAAACTAACTTGTGGCAAACAATTCTGAGGTAATTTATCCAGTAAAAGAGTTATATGCTGAATTGCTCTCTCAGGATCAAATGATAAAGAACAATTCCTACCAAGTGAGATTAATTAAATAGAAGTTATAAAACGATGACCTTACGATACCAAAGGAGTAATAATCTCAGTTGGAGAAAAGCAAACAATGGAGCATGATTCAGATAATATCATAAGATATATATATATAGATATAGATATAGATATATATATAGATATATATCTCATACTGGCGGTTGCCAGTAGGTAGTTAACGTTAGGATGTAGTTTCCATAGGAAGAGCGTTTTGTTTTGCCAACAACTTTGGCGTCTTTTGGCAAACCCTCGCAAACTTTTCAAAACTACTTCGATACTCGATTCAGCTGCTTCCTTGAAAGTTTCATGGGGGTTTCCTAAAACGTGTTTTTTCCCCATTTTAATTTCCATAGGAAACTTTAGACCAAATTGCTGAATGGAATTACACCAAATTTGGCAGAAAGGTAACGGTTGACCCAGAAGGCGCCCTTTTTGTGATTAGGTGTAAATCCGTTCAGTAGTTTTTGAAATATTTAGGAAAATCCAAATATATATATATGATAAACAGCGATCCAGATGTGGGGCCATTAGCGGGGAAGTTCCCCTCCATCACATACAAGAAAAACACATCTCTTCGAAACCTATTAGTCAAGAGCCACTTCCAGAGCAAAGAACAACCTAAATGGTGGACTGATCAGAACATAGGCTTCAAACCCTGTGCAACATGCAAAGCATGTAAAATAGGCAAAAAAATGAAGATGGTGTTGGAACCTGATGGTAAATACATGCCGATAAATCAATACATCACTTGCACATCAAAAAACGTGGTGTATGTGGTTGAATGCAAATGTGGCATGCAATATATAGGATCTACCACATGCATGCTAAAGAAGAGAATTTTGGAACACATCCGAGCTGTCAAGAACTCAAACATGCTGTATGCCACCGCTAAACATTTGAGTACATGCCAAAATGGGGATTGGCGAGCCATGACTTTCTACGGACTGAAAATGTTGAACAAATCTGAAAGAGGGGGAGACACAGTGCGCCTCCTTCGACAAATGGAATCTCGCTTGATCATTCGATTCCGCATGAAACAGCCGCGAGGAATAAACTTTGGGGAAGATCTCCACATACACCTAGAGTGAACATGAACTGCAGTGTAACCTAAATATGCGACAGGGTACTCTACCCGACACCTCAAAAGACTGTTAACTTTTGTAAAATCAAAATATGAGTTATATTCACATGTAATTAATGGAGCTTAAGTCACCCTCAAGTGGAATTATATTGTGGACGTTAAGTACTATACTTTTGTAAACAGAACGCACTAGTCCTTTTCCTATTATCATTATGTTTTTAATTATGTTTGCTTTATAACTACATATCGCACAATGCCACTTTGGGGCTCATGTGGGCCAGTATAAAAAGAGAAAGCAAAAAGGGACTTGCTGACCGTGAGAAAAGCCGTGAGGCTGAAACGCGTCGGTGGAGTGTTGGTGTAATAAATAACCTTTAAAAAGTATCCGGTTGTGCCGCCCTTCTTGGACTTCAAATTAAAATTGGGGCTCTGATCCAGCCCTTGGGTCGAGCACACACTGTCGAGCGTGCTCATGCTTGGAAGGATCGTTTTTGTCTCAAATATATATATATATATATATATATATATATATATATATATATATATATATATATATATATATATATATATATATATATATATATATATATATATATATATATATGAAATATATATAAATATAAATATATATATATATATAAATATATATATAAATATATATATATATATATAAAGAAAGCGGAGGGCAGCATAAAAGCATTCTGGGATTTGTAGTCCCGCATAATGGAAGTTGAAGTCTAAAATATTCCACTGCCAAGGAAACATGAACTAAAAACCAATGAGTTGGGTCAATAGGAACCTAATTAAAAGCTGGTACTCAACCTGGCAGTCTGAAGGTGAAAACAGCGATTGAGATAAAGAAATAATACAAAGACTGAACTGTCCCTTTAAAATTGGAAGTAATTGGACTTGGTCCCTTCTCAATGTTTATAAAGCTACGTTGTTTTAAAAGCTAAACGAACCCGTTGATGCAGCTGATGGCATTTGAGGAAGAGTCATTAGACTCGAAATGCGTTATGCCTACAATCTTTTACGAAATAAAAACATTTTTAAAGTACTGCTGGTGTGGTCTGGCTTACGCTGCGGAGCCGCGCGTGATATCTGGAGGATATATATATATATATATATATATATATATATTCACTGAAAAACCATAGTTTTCAGGCCTTATATAGTTAGGAATTAGTTTTTAAAAAACCTTTGAAATTCACTCAAAAAACTATAAGTTTTAGTGGTGTTATAGTTAGCTGGACATTTTACTCATACAAAACCAATGAAATTGCTCCTATGTACTAACTATATTTCGCGCACCCGCAATCCACTGCTGATGATGTCACATATTAGATCATTCATGACATGGTCAGTGACATCACTGATGACATCTCAATTGACATCACTGATGACATCACTGATGACATCATCCAGTGAATGTGGTTTGCTTCGTTATTTAAATATGCATTATATATATATAGCAATTTACATTGAAGAATGAGTGGATATATATAAATAAATATTTGGATGGAGGATTTAGTAGCAGTGTAATTGACTGTTTACTTGACTAATTTATAATGTCTCACTAAATATAGTGGATAGTGACTAAACTGTGTGAATATCTGTATCACTTTGTCAGTTGTTGTGTAAACTGATTCTACAGTTGGTTACTAGCTATGTGAAAGCCTATATTAGTTATTGATTAGTTAACTGAGTATTTGTATGGGAGTGTGAAAGTGTGTGTGGTTCGGTGGGGGGGGGGGGTGTGACTGTCCAAAGATGTGTGAATAATTGATTCAGTAGATATATGAAGTTAAAACTACATGTTCTAACAGTTTGGGTGAGGGAATCTCTTTATGGGTGTGGTGATGAGCAAATATATTTCTCAAAGGTACAGGTCCAACAAACTAGAAAAATAAAAGGCAGTGTATGTGTCAGTTGTATATAAATAAGTATACATAAGACACAATGATTGTGTGAGTGACTGTATGGATAACTGTATACTTGTAATAATGATTTTATAATTCACTAAGTATGACTTACTATCTAAATGAATAGAAGAAGTGGTGTTTGTATAAGTGTTTTGCTAAGTAAATATGTAAGTATGATCCATTGTTTGCATAAGTGAGTAGGATGACTTCATATGTGAATAGGATGCGTGCTGTTGTTTAATGTCGATATAGATGTATAAGTATTTTTGATAGTGTTCTATTGTTCATTGACAGCATGTATGAGTGAATCCATAGGTAAGTGATTAGATGTGTGTATACATCTATGAATCACTGAGTGGATTTTTAGATACTTGTATTGCTGTGACAATGGATTTAAATATGATACTCTGTATTTTACAAACAGTGATGAAAAATTGTAATAGTGTATGAAAAGGTGTATGTGATTGTCACGTGGATGATGTCATCAGTGATGTCATCAGTGATGTCATTTGAGATGTCATCAGTGATGTCACTGACCATGTCATGAATGATCTAATATGTGACATCATCAGCAGTGGATTGCGGGTGCGCGAAATATAGTTAGTACAACTAACTATATAGGAGCAATTTCATTGGTTTTGTATGAGTAAAATGTCCAGCTAACTATAACACCACTAAAACTTATAGTTTTTTGAGTGTACACATCCTTCATTCCTTCCTCCAGGCGGTCGCTGGTAGGTAGTTATAGCTAGGACCTAGTTTCCATAGAAAAAGGATTGTTTGACTTGCCTAGAACTCGGGTGTCCTTTGACCAAGTTGCATGAAATTTCCCCCAAAAAGTGGCAACGTAGGTTCTGTGTGTCATGTTTGGGGGTGATCCATGCAGTGGGACCGAGAAATAGGGGCCCAAAATAAGGGTGCATTTGTAATGTTAATTCCCATAGGAACGCATTGTTGAGCCTACAGCCCGAACCGCTGGACGAAATTGCACCAAATTTGGCAGAAAGGTAGATGTTACGCAGATTGTGCTTTTTCTTATTTGATACAAATCTGTTCAGTACTTTAAGCAAACTTTAAGCCATAAATTATAGTGATGTCTCTGGCTGCTGATATTTTGCGTTTATTTCGCGAATTAATTGCGAATGTGCACGCCAATAGGAATGCTCTAATTGGCTGGATGCAACCTGATCAGAAAGTTGCGGCCACCATTTTATTGTTTGGGAATGGTTCCCGGGGCTGAAGATGTCTGTGAAAGCTAACGTAAGGGGTCAGTGTGGAGGTATTCTGACCCCATGTTTGAGAGTATTATTGACACAAATGATGTGTTCAAAATGGATTTTTTTAATCGTGCGCAATATTCGCGATGACAAGATCGCCAGCACGGTCCCCCATGTACCGTCACGGGGACATCACGATGTAATCGTGAATATTGGTGAAAATATATATATTTGTACCCAGTCTGCGGTCACTGTCACACACTCATGCTCTCACAAACTCACTTAGACGCTTATACACCCATTCACATACCCACTCACACATTTATACATTCAGTCACATACCCATTCAAATACTCATGCACCTACTCACATACCCATTTAGGTACTCATGCACCCACTTACAGACTTTCTGAGTGATGCACTTGTGTACAGACCTACTCAGAGACTCATGCACACAGTCTCATACCCACTTAGAGACTCTTACGCCTACTCACAGACCTGCCTGGGCACTCATGCACCCAATCACAGACCAACTCAGATACTCTTGCACCCACTTAAAGACTTACTCGGAGAGTCACGCACCCATGTACAGACCCACTCAGACTCATGCACCCACTTACAGAGTCACTAACTCACTTATGTACTCACAGACTGATACAGTCACTCACACACCTACTCATAGATCCATTCAGAGACTCAGGCACCCTGTCAGTTATACACTCAGAGATTCCTGTGCCCACTCAGTCACAATCAGAGATCCACGCACCTTCTGACAGTACCACGCAGACAATCACGCTGCCAGTGATAGACCCACTGAGAGACTAATGCACTCACTCATAGATCCACTCAGACCCTCATGCACCCACTCATACACCCCCTTAGATACTCATGTATCCACTCCGAGATCCAGTCAGAAAGTTATATACTTAATTACAAATGCACAAAGGCACTCATGCACCTACTCGCAGATTAAGTGAGACTTATGCATTCCATCACAGACCCTTTGCTACACTGATGCACTCACTCATAGATGCATGGAGACAATCATGCAGTTTGTTACAGAAGCATTGATAGATTTATGTGCCGTCTTACAGATTCACTGAAATATTTATACAGCAAATGTGAGACTTGCATGCAGTTATAGATTACACTGAAAAAGCTATGCTCTGTGTTATAGAGATATTAAGGGAGTTGTACATGCTTCTATACAGTCATTTAAATAGTAATGTGTTTAGTCTGTTGGCTATAATCCATTTTGCATTTATAAGTTTTGAATGTGGGGGCAGCTAGTGAATGTCTGCATTTGTTTTATCATTTCACTACGTATTTGCAGTCATTGTGGTTACTGATAGCATTGCGACGCGCGGTGTCACCGGGAAAAAAGAAAATCATTGTAAATGATAGTTTTTATACAAACTCCCTGACTTTAAACAGTGCAGTAATGACCCCCAGTGTCTAAAATACTGTCAATTGAAAGCATATTTATGTTTTACACCTCTTAAAAAAGGCACGATCATCGCGGTTACCGAAGGCATCGCGACTCTTTGCGAAAACAGGAAGTAGGTTCCCATCACTGATTTTAAAAAGTTGATTCACTGAAAAAAACCAAAGGTTACAGAGACGTTAAAGTTAAAAATTTGCATTTAAACAAACCTTAGAAATTCACTGAAAAAAACAAAGGTTTCAGGGACGTTATAGTTAGGCTCAGGTTTCACTCGTACAGAATCAGTGAAACTCAGCAGTTGTAGTTAGCTGAGCTATTTATAACTCGATCCCTCACAATGCACTGCTTATGACCTCAAATATTACATCACTTAAGGCATGGTCAGTGATATCACTGATTACATCATCCACAGAATCTGATGCACCCACACCCCAATATAACCTTTCATATACCCACTTCAACACTACCATTCTCAAAACCATTGACATACCCATAGCAGCACCTTCATACCCACTCACTGATTCATAGGTGTACACACACATACACCCAGTCAACCAGACAGCCACTCATACACCAACTCACTTTCTAAGCCACTGATCTATCCACTTGTATACCTATATAGCCTCTCACACACTGTCAGTCATCCATAGAGCTACTCACACAACTACTCACTCACACAGAGTCCATCACACAGCCACTTACTCACCTATACAGTTATACACACACTCACTCACTTATTCATACAGATACTAACAAGTACTCGCTCACCTCTACAGTCACTGGCATAAGCATACACTCACCCATACAGCCACTCTTACAATCACTTGCTTACAGATAAAGTCACTCATATACTCCAACACTCACTTAAACTACCTTTCACATTTGCAGTTACTCACCCATATACCATTGACACATCCATTCACTCACCGAAACAGCCATACACACACTCAGTCACCCATACAGCCTCTCACAGTCGTGCTCACTAACCCATACTGGCACTGACTCACCCTCTCACTCGTCCATGTAGGCAGTCTCACACTCCCTCCCTCACCCACCCACACAGACACTTGCACACCCATACAGGTATTCAGACAACCAATCACTCATACTGCCACTCATTTTTTTTTAAAATAATTTTTATTGCAGATTTAGAAAACACACAGTTGTACATACCGATGTGCCCGCCCCTCCCCAGTTCCATACACAAATCGTCAACCAGCTCTCTACACAGCCATTATGCCCACATCCCGGAGGCCGGGCGGCGTCATTTAGATAGTGTCCAAACCTGGTAGTAACTTAGGGGATCCAGGACCTTCACTCGGTCAGAAGATCTAGTATCTGCTTTTAACTCAAGTACCCCATTCCCCAATCCTCATTTGTTGAACAGTCCATGCTTAAACTCAAATAGGAGGTCCTAACGTATACCACTGTTATGGTCCTAAGTTCCCTATACGAACGATCCCTTGCCGCATTCACACTCGGGATATGCCCCATGTACGCTCGCCGGTCTATCTTAGAATATCAAACACATTTCTCAGAACCTCAGCTCATGCCATTCTCCTACGTTAGCATCCCTTTACAACAACACGGTATTCCCTACCCTCCCATCCCACCCCCTCATCGAACCGCAACTGGTGTGGGCCTAACTCATACCTATTACCTAACAAAAGGGAGAAACCATCGTGACCTCATGCTATATATTGTGTATCCCAAGGAACTTCTTGTCACAACCCTTAAAGCTCAGCTCTCTTCAGTCTCTAGGCTGTTTTTGAACGACTGCGTTAAGTCTTCCCACACCCTCGCCATTTCCAAGCTCTTTTCATTAGCCGTGCGGGTTGCCTGCCTACGTCTAATAGTACCTTCGCTACAGGCCCATTTGCACATCTCTTACTCGAGGGGCCCTCCTTTGACTTCCAGTGCCAGGTTATTTCCCTATGTGCTAGCATAAGGCCTAAGTCAATAAATTTACTGATGATCTTAGTTCTTTTTGTATGAGGAAACCAAAGCAGCAGACAGGTTGCCATTTCGTACTCCACCTGCCTGTCCGTAGCCTCGTTCAGTAGTTCCCCCACCTCAGCCCAGTAGATTCCTAGCCTGGGGCAGTCCCACAACATGTGCTCTAGTTCTACACCAGGCATCAGGCATCGAGGGCAAGCTGCATCCTGGACCTGAAAATACTTCTTCACCTTTCCTGGAGTAAGGTAGGCCGTATGGAGCACAAAAAAGTGCACTTGCTGGAAGCGAGCATTCCTGCTCCCTTTCCACGTCCTCTTCAGAATCTGGCCCCATGTCACATCCTGTATGGGTTTCCCCACACTCAACTCCCATTTCTGCTTTAGTGCAGTAAGTGGTTCTAACCCTTCCTGCAACATTCGAGATTGTAAACAAGTGACCGCCTTAACCGTGCCCGCCGCCATCACCACGTACTGGCAGGCCATCGTGGTCTTAGATTCCAGCTGCCCCGATTTCCAATGTTTCTTTATCGCTGATGTGACAGCCATGTGTAATAGGAAACTGCCATCAGGAAGGCCAAACTGTTCTTGTACTGCTCGGAAGGGCAACAGTTCCCCCTCAGCGTATAGATCCCCTATTACCTGGAGCCCCAGGTCTTCCCATTCCAAAAGCCGTGACCAATCCCCCCCGTGTGGCAAGGCTGTCAGCATGCCCAGAGGGATTTCGGGCGCATACGGGTGAATCACACCTGCCTTACGCTGACTTTTGTTCCAGCACAATCTCAGAGTTCTTTCCTCTGACGTTAACTCCATCAACTCTAGTTTTTTTTGTTGTAAAATTCAACTCTAGTTTTTGCTGCATAACAATATAGGAAAGTACATGCCTCTGGATTTCCACCCCGCGGGTCCGTTCAGGGCCCCTGAACTCTTTTGCAACATTTTGCGTGAGAACCTGTAGCTGCGCTGCTAAATAGTAGAGTTCAAAGTTAGGGACAGCTAACCCTCCATCCAATTTCGGTCTCAGCAGCGTATCCAGCACTACTCGTCTCCTCCCATGAACCCATATGAAATCTATTGTGAGCGTACGCAGTTCACGAAAGAATTTTGGGGGTATCCACAGCGGTAGCGTGCGGAAATAGTAGAGTAGACGAGGCAGTGCCACCATTTTCAATAGTGCCACTCTCCCCACCACTGACAGGGGAAGTGTAGCCCAAAATGCCATGCAGCCTCTCAGAGCCCTTATACAGCGCCCCACATTCCCTTCCAGCATGGCGTCCGCATCATGATATATCCGTACTCCCAGGTAGGTGAAGCACGACCGTTCCCATAGCAGACCAGAAGGCAACGCTGACTGCTGCATGTCTGCCCTCAAAGGAAAAACACATGTCTTATTCCAGTTAACTCTGAGGCCAGAAAGTGCCCTGAATTCTGTGAGCAGGATCACCGCCCCCTGTAGTGCCAGGGTCGCATCCTCCAGGAACAGGAGCAGGTCATCCGCGTACAAGGAAATGTGGTGTGTGCTTCCTGCGCATAGAAGGCCAGTATATGCCTTCCCCATCCTGGCTTGGGTCGCTAGCGGCTCAATTGCCAATTCAAACAGCAAGGGTGAGAGCGAGCAGCCCTGCCTCGTGCCTCTCTGTACCGGATATTGCAAGGATATAACCATTCCCAGTCTCACCCTGGCCGTTGCTAAGGAATATAAGATCCTCGTCCATCTCGTTCCCCAAGGCCAAACCTCTCCAGCACTCTATCCAGGTATTCCCATTCCAGGCTATCAAACGCCTTCTCTATGTCTACCGACAATACAGCCGGGAGCATATCAACATCCAGGTCACTCTCCAACACTCACACTAGTCGACGAATGTTAACCGAAGTATTCCTAGTTGGAATGAACCCCGCCTGGTCAGTATGAATCAGGGCAGTCATGTGGGGTAGCAGCCTCGTGGCCAATATTTTGCTCAGGATTTTATAGTCTACCATCAACATTGACAAGGGCCTATAAGACGTCACGTCACTACCTTCCCTTCCAGGTTTCAGCAGTGGGATCACCAGCGCCTCCCTCATGGACTGCGGTAGATGGCCCTGTTCCGTCGCCTCGTTATACACTTCGACTAATCAGGGCGCTAGGACATCTACGTATTTTACATAGAATTCTATTGGGAGCCCATCCACTCCTGGAGTCTTATTCTTAGCCATCTGCTTGATCGCTCCTCTCACCTCTTCCAACTGAATTTTCTGTCCCAGTCTTTCCGCATCCTCTACTTCCACCTGCGGGAGCGGGGTCCCCACTAGATATTCCACTATATCTGGCTCCTCAGCTTCTAGATGATTACGATACTGTATAGTATAATATCTCAAGAAGCACGAGAGGATTTCAGATTGGGAGTACACCACTTCTCCCGATTCCGTTCGCATGTTTAAAATCGAGCATCCCCCTGACACTGGTGTTGCTAGTTTTGCCAGAAGCGTCCCCACCTTGTCTCCCTCCGCATAAACCTTTACCATATATTGTCTGTAGTCAAAGCACCACAATCTTTCCGTCTCAGCTGCCACAAGCTCTTTAGCCTCTTGCAACCGCTCCTGTAGCCCCTTCTGTTCCGGTCTTTGCTTCTCCACTTCCCGCAGCGCCGCTTCTGCTTTCGCCACATCAGCCAGTACTACCTTCCTCTCCCCCGCGTGATTGCTAATACATAGCCCTCGCACCACCACTTTAAAAGCATCCCACTCCACTCCCCTGGTAGATGCCGTTCTGTCATTCACTGCAAAGTCGTTATCAATACCGGCCTGTAGGTTGGTGCTAAAGATCAGATCCTCCAGGGTGTCTGGTCGCAACCACCAAGTGGGCATAGCGGTTCTCGCTCGTTGCCATTGGAAGGCCACCACTTGAGGATTATGATCAGACAATGTCCTGGCCAAGTATTCAGAGCGAGTCCCCAGGGGTGCTAACGTACTGCTACAAAGGATCGTGTCAATTCTAACATGCAACTCGTGGAGCGCAGAGAAGAAAGAATAATCCCGATCTTCCGGATGGTGCCCCCTCCATATATCTGTGAGCCCCCACTTGTCTTGCCAATTCGTTCTCTGCCTCACCGTTCTGCGGACCAGGGAGTCAACCAGTGGAGGATGTGACCTGTCTAGTAGTACATCAGTTACGGAATTAAAATCTCCCCCCATTATCACAGTACCAGCTAGAGAATGTGCCAAAGATCCTGATAATTTATCCAAAAACCGGGGTTGGTCTGTGTTCGGGGCATAGACACTGCAGAGCACTACCTTCCTTCCACACAACCTCCCCTCCACTGCCACATATCTGCCTTCCGGGTCCACCACGGTAGTAGTCACTTGAAAAGGAGTCCCCGCTCTCAGCCATACCATGACCCCCCTGGCAAACTCCGAATACGTTGTACCAAACACCTGGCCCGTCATCGCCTCTGTAATGCTGTACATTCCCGCCTAGTTAGGTGTGTTTCCTGGAGGAACGCTATTTGGATTCCCCGCCTCACCAAATACGCATGCACCCTATGGCGCCTGGACATAGTATGCAATCCACGTACGTTCCATGTGATACATTTCAGTTCAGGTAACGTCTCCATCGATACGGCACTCTGTACTCTCCTTCCCCCAACATTGCCAGCCCACACCAGGGCCCATGAACCTTAAACCCATAACTTGTTGAGCAGTTCCCAGTAACCTCCCCCCAGAACAGGACCCAATAACACAGTATCAGTGTTACTTCCACAACAAATCACACACTTCTATCCTGCAGTTACCACCACAGGCCGCCTTAAGGGCTATAGGGAAGTGGCGTAGGCCTGACAGACGACGGCTCGCACCCCAGCTCCTAGCCCATCAATCCCCACAACTAGAAGATGCAGCCCAAATGTTCACAGTAACCATCAGCTGTCCCAGCGGACCCTCATCCTGGTCTCAAATAGTTACCCTCCTTGGACTCGGTGTGATTCACAGATCGTCAGCTGTCCTGGGTGTTATGTCCGGGCCTTTGATGCTATCTGTGTCCGTAAACTCAGGGCCCGAGTGTCGCTTATCTTCTTCAGAGTCCGTACCCCTGGTTGAGTTCTCAGTTTGTGACCCAGTGATCGCTGCCGTGGCCATCAGAGCACCCTGTCTGTCCACCGCCACTTGTGTGAACTGTGAGGCTTTATTTGCTCTGTCTCTCTTGCGGATCCGTTGCGATTGGCGCGTTCGCGGTTGCTTGTACTGTTCTCCAGGTCCCTTGTTCCTGCAATCTGTGCCTGCTCTATAGAATTCAAGCCACGTCCAAGCCTCACCTGGTGTCAGAAAAAACTGTGTCACACCATCCACGATTATCCTCAACTTTGCAGGAAATAACTGCGAATACTGAATCCCTTCGTCTCTAAGCTCCTTTTTAATCGCCAAGTATGAGGCTCTCCGTCTTTGTATGTCTTGGGTATAGTCCGGGAAGATTGTGATAGTGCAGTTCTCTACCTTAAAGGGCCCATTGGAGCTCGCATTCTGGATTAGCAGGTCTCTATCTTTGTAGTGAAGGACCCTGGCCACCACAGGCCGAAGAGGGCGACCCAGCTGGGGCGGCTTGGCCGGAACCCTGTGTGCCCTCTCCAGGGTGAAGAAAGAGGATAAAGCCTCCGGGGCCACTTGTGTCCTGAACCAATCCTCCAGGTATGTTACCATGTCCTTTCCCTATATTTTCTCAGGCAGGCCCACTATTCGTACATTGTTGCGTCGATTGCGACTTTCGGAATCCTCCGCCCTTCTCTCCAGAGTTGCCAGGCGTTGCAGCGCATCCTCCAGCTTACGTTCCACCGTTGGCACCGCCGGCTTCAGCTCCTGTATAGTTGATTCGGCATCCTTGACCCTGTCCGCCAGCTTCGCGTGGTCCGCCCGTAATAGCCCCAGGCCTGTAGCCACTTGTGATATATCTTGGTGCAGGGAATCCTTCGTCGCCGCAATCGCTTCCAGGATTTTATCTAGGCGTTCCGTGAGTCTCTTCTCCGAAGGCGTGCCGTCTGCGTCCTCATTGCCGCTTTTGGCACCTTCCTGATCTGCTGCCCCCTCCGTTTTGCCCTTGGGCTTCATTCTGACTGATTAGGTGTACCACCACCCTGCTACCAGGCGGCTCCTCGTCCAGTTACTCCGTCTCAGCGATGCCGCAGGTCACCATAGGAGGGAAGCGCTCCCCCCGATTCCACCACGCGCCTGCCCTCACCTCTTAGGATCCCCAAGCTCCGATAGATGCGTCCACTGCTTAGTGTCCTCGCATGGTGCCCCTCATCAATCACCTGCAGCAATAGCTCTCAGATTGCGAGTTATATCACCCCCTTCCGTTCGGGCCCCCAGCCATCCTAACACTCGCCGGCAGCTTTGTGTCACTGCTCCACTGCTGACTTTTCCACAGTGAGGGCCTCACTTGCCCATCGTAGCCCGCCAGCAGGGGGTTAATATCAATGTCAGGGCCCACTGGCTACAAATTGCCTCATTAAATACTGCCTGTCCAGTAGCCTCTTCTGCTCAGCTGCCGCCAGGTGTTCACTGTCTTTGCCATTCTCCGGAAGGGGGGGGGGGGGGGGGGGGGGACACATCCAGGATCCAGTCCCGTAATCCGCCGAGCTCACGTCCCCGGCTCCCGGCCCCGTGGCTCCCCTGACCTGCCCTCAGCTCCTTTGCAAATTTCCTGGGCCTGCACCACTACTCACACCCCCGTCCAACGGCCCTCCAGTTGCCAACCGTCTTCTCCCAGCGTCAGCTCACGGGGCACCCTCCAGCGCTCTCGTCTGCGATCCAGATGGCAGCCGCATGGACCCGCACCCTGCTCCGCAGCACTCAATAGCCGTTCGTCTCCTCACCTCCGGATCGCAGGAGCCGCACAATATAGGAGCTCTCCTCGGGCAAATCATCCAGTCAATCGCCGGTTCAGCGCTCTTTGGACGCGCCTCGGTCTCCCGACAGCCTGCGCCCTCTCTCCCCTTCGCTCCAGCGCGCTCCAGTCAGCCCGTTCACTCAGCGCCAGACTGGACACTCCGGACGAGGCAGCCGGTCTCAGTGTCCAAGTGCGATGAGCGCCCCAGCCATCAATCGCGGGCTCCTCACCGCCACTATCACCGGTCCCTCGTCGGTCTCCGACCTCAGGTCCGCTGCGGGTCCACGAGCACTCGGCACCCCCAAGGCACTTCTTCTTGGCCTCAGCTGCCGAACACCTCCGCCATTTTGCCGCACCTCTTCCGATATTATCGGCCACGTCCCTCGCCGCAGAAGCACTTCGCGACCCTCAAAGGGCCCCGCAACTGGACAGCATGTTCCTTGGGTGTTCCGACACCCGTGGTTGCGTAAACGGCTTCACCACAGGGCTGTTTCACAGGATAATTGGTGGGATCGTGCCCGGAGCTAGCCGCTCACGTCGCCTCCACCATCGGCGCCCTAACCATGCCCCCTCATACCGCCACTCATGTACCCACTCACCAACCCATACAGGCACTTAGACACCAACTGATACAGACATTCACAGAACCTATAACTCACCCATACATTCACTGAGACACCTAATAACTCACCTATACAGTCAGTCATGCACCAACTGAATCATCCATACAGTCACTCATACACTCACTGATTCACTAATATACCTTGGTATATATATTTAACACTCATAAACATTTTAAAAGCACTTCGTCACTTGATGATGTCTTCAATGATGCCATCAGTCTTGTCACTGACTGTGTCATCAGTGATGTAATGTGTGCGGTCAAAAGCAGTGCATTGCGGGGGCACAAGTTTTATATATAGCTCAGCTACTATGTCATCATCCACTTGCACACACACTCTCACCCCATTACACTTCTTGTATGCTCACACAATCACTCACATACCCATACCACTACTCGCACTCCCACTCACTCCTTCATAGAGGCAGTCACACACACCCACTCGTCAGCCACCCACACAACCATTCACTCACCCATACAAGCACTCACACCCGCACAACCACTCACACACCCACAGAACTACTTACATGTCCATTCACACATCCCTACAAGCACTCACACATCCATTTACTCACCCGTAACACCTATTCACACACACACTCGAATACAGCCACTGACACACCAACTCACTTTTCCAAACACCCACACAGTCACTACACACCCACTTACCCAACCATAGAGCCACTCACACCACCACTCACTCACCTATGCAGCCACTGACACACCCACTCATGCACCAATACCGCCACTCACAGAGCATTTGACTCCACCATACAGCTACTCACACACTGACTTATACACCCATACAGCTACTTACACACTCAGACATACAAGGATACATACAGTTAAATAGCCACTCACTTTATATATGTTAAAAGTAGCATCAGTAAGTAGTAGTGCACCTAGTACACTAATTTAACTTTTGTAGTAGGTTAGCATATATGTTTGACACCAATAAGCTCTTAAAACACTTACACTCACTTGATATCGATAATCTCATCAGTTATGTCATTTGAGATGTCATGAGTGATGTCTCTGAGCATGTCATGAGTGATGTAATATGTGAGGTCATAAGCTGTGCATTGCGGGACTTAAGTTATAGTTAACTCGGGTAACTATAACTGTTGAATTTCACTGGTTTTGCAGTGTAAAATCTGAGCCTAATTATAATGTCCCTGGAACCTTTGTTTTTTCAGTGAATTTCGAAGGTTATTTTAATTCCATTGCCTAACTATAAATATCCTGTAACCCCTGCAAAAAATACTCTATAGTTCCAAATGTTCATGGACAGCATCTCCAATATAGAGCACCCTACAGCACCAGTGACACTCTGAATTTTCTTACTTCATATGATTCACTTTCTTGCTCAGCGTGGATGGTACTATGCAAATCCAATGCCTAACAACTTTGCCATTTTTACAGCAAAGTATTTAAACATAGGATTAGCTAGTGTGTTCCACGTCGTGCTGGAAAATGACAAAAACCTTTTACCACTCCAGATACAATATTACAGATTTGGATTGGAAAAATACCATCCAAGCCAACTTGGAATGAATAAAAGCAATCCCTGACATATTTCGCTCACCTTATGAGCTCTTCAGAGAGGTATAGCTTTGTTCAGACACATTGGAGAACCCAGTATAAGCCAAAATATTAGGCTTTCAAGCTTAGAATGCTACATATGTTATGCAAAAAAATGGCATATTTCACACAAAAAAATCTAGCTCAAATAGATGAAAACTATACTGCCAATGAATGATCCACATAATTGGCCTTTTTTGCCACATAATTTAGATAACCGTGACACATGAGATGCCATTCCATGTCACGTAATCCTAGTAGACCTGACAATGGTAAAGCTCTGCATAATTATTTTTGGGCTGTCGTTATGATGATAAAATCCATGTATTCACCAATCAGCCTGTGTACTTAAGTTACAACATAAAAAATCACAGTATGAGCTTCTAACACTTCACCGCTTCTTCCAATGAACTACAAGCATTGGCAAAGCCAATATGTTTGCCTTTGTAAGGGATATTGGCTTTGTTAATGTCTTTTAGCCATGTTGTAGAGTAGCTTGGCAGCTATGCGTCATGGCCAAGTATTAGAAAAAAAGTGATTAGATGGAGCCGATGCGGTGCTGGACCAGTCAGTACTTTTTCCCGTTAGGTCAGCTGGGGGAGAGGTTAGGGGAGGGTACGCAAAATGGATGGAGGGAGGGGGCAACGAGATGGGGAGAATAAAGCGGTATGACATGGCAAGCGATGGCTGCATCCTATAAAAAAAAGTCTTATGGCAGGTGGGCTATGGAACAACACAGACAACGTGAGGGTGGGAGGAAATAAGCAACACAGACAACAGGTGTTTGGGGGTGGGAGGAAATAAGCAACACTGACAACAGGACGGGGGATAAGTAACACAAACAGTGGGTTAGTGGGTGCTTGAAGGTAATCAGCAACATCGACTGCTGGGTGGGAGGGAAGAAGAAAGACGAACAATGTTGTGTGGGAGTGAAGAAGCTACATGACAGAAAGAAGAAACAAAAAATAAATAGTACCTCAATCACAACAGCCAAAAGACCCTCATCAAGATGAAGCAATCAGTACTTGGTCCATGCTTCACACGAAAGAAGAGAAAGTGAAGCTAGTACGCACAAGTCAAATGTAAGGCAGCAAATAGGAGTGACAATGAAGCCAACACATTTTAAGCAGTGGGAGGGCTTCAAGCCCCTTGTAGAAAACAATATATTTTGCAAGCGAGAGCTCATGCACTAATGCATGTGAGGCCTAAAAATGTGGACTAAGAATGGAACTTACGTTTTTTTTGTGTGTTTTTTTTACTAAAAACATAAAATAGCCGTGTGAGAAATTGGATTATTAGTTGAGGGGGGTGAAACCCTACTCATGCAACAACCACAATCCTTCTCAGGATGAACTACAACATGTCAGTAAATTAACCAGTGCTTAACCCTCTGGTAGCTTGGTACAAAAATCTCAGTGTTAATTTAGAGATAATGTGTAAAGTATTTATGCAGCACTCAAACAATAATAAGTGAAAACACAACACAAGGAAAGTCCTTCACCAGTATAGCAAAATAGAGTAATCTTTATTAAATTAAATGCAGTGAAAATGACAAAAATCCAATTGATAGAAACCGTGAAATGCAATTTCAAACATTTAAAGAATAATAAGAGCATGGAAGCAGATAGCACCAATTTCGGTTAATTAAGTTTATCTTGTCGTGCTGGACTGGTACAAAGTCGCAAGTGCAGGAAGACTGCAATGGAGTATGAGCCAAGCACAGGGCCCGCTGAGATAGTACCGTGTGTCCTTGGAATCAACATGCGATGTCTGAGCTGGCCTGTGCTGCCTTGAGGAGCCACCAAGCAGGTTCTGCGATGCGTGGTCCTGTGGCATGTGTCGTGCTTGGCAGGTACTGTTGAAGCTGGTTAGCAGTAGCTGCAATCTGGCTTCAATATGCGTCTGGTTGATAAGCCACCTATCTCAGGTTGTATTGCAGGGACCTGCGTCATGCTGGGTCACTGTCGGTGAAGCCACCAGTCAGGTGGCTTCACCGGACTGGTGAGGTCCGTTGAGGTGCGGCATGCTGCTTTGGCTCCAATGAAGCTACTGGTTAGGAGCCTGTTTCCCTGTAGCTCATAACATGAGGCCAGTTGACTGACCCTTGGAGATACTCTGGTAGTCCTGGGTTCAAGCAGCAAGGCAAGGCTTAGGCAGCTGGGTAGTCCTCAAACAGCTGGGCAGATCTCCGCCAGCAGGGCAGTTGTCCTTCTTGTAGAGTCAGCAGGCCAGGAGTGTTCTGAAGAGTGAGTCTCAGGGTCCACACTTCCATACCTGGAAGTGGGAGAAACCTCGAGACCCCCCCCATGCCCCTCTTCCCAACATCTGGTGCTGGAATTTCCCCCCTTCCCCGGTCCATGCCCCAAGAGATCTGGGGTGACAAAAGGCTAGTGTAAACTACTTTGAAGCGTTTGTGGTAGGTGACTAATCTACCCCTCTCAATCTGTCAGGATGACCCATCCTTCCAGCATCCAGTCCCCCTTTGTGACACTGTCTTGGGGGAATACACAAAGGCCAACTCCACCTAGTCATGTAACCCAGAACACAGGCTGCAGGCACCAAATGGTAATAACAAGAAAATGCAAACTTTCTAAAAGTTTAATTTTTTAGAATTGTAACTTAAAATTCAACTTTACCATTAAAGAGGATTTTAAATTATAATTCTTTAGAGACCAAACATGACATTTCTACTGGTTTCCAATAATAATGTTGTCACTTATTAAATGTTATGAGGTAACCCCACGTTTTCATATGGGAGTGGTAGGCCATGTAGTAGTGAAAAACAAATGTAATGCAATGCACCCTGCCCTATGTGCTGTTTAGGGCCTACCCTAGATTTGACATGTATTAAAAAGGAAGGTTTAGGCCTTGCAAATAGGTTATTTTGCCAAGTCACATTGGCATTTTAAAACTACACACGGGTTGCAATGGCAAGCTTGAGACATTTTGAAGGACTCCATAAGTGAATGGCACAATAAGTGCTGCATGCCACTAGAAGCATTTAATTTACAGTCCCTCGGTACATGTAGTACCCCTCTACTAGGGACTTAGAAGTACATTAAATGTGCCAATTGGGTGTAAGCCAAATCTATCAGATTTAAAGGAGTGAGCATAAGCACTTATTAGCAGTGATAAAGTGCCAGTTGTCCTTCAGCCAATAAAAACAAACCCAGAATCAAACCAGCATTTCCAATGCAATAGGTCTTACATTTGCGAGAGTTTGAGTTATTGGCATTGTAAAATGTATTTGTGTTTTGAAAACCCGTCAGCGGTGCATAAACATGCACTTTGTACCTATAGTCGTTGCTTACAAGAAGCAAGGCTGGCAGTAGATGTGCATCGTTTACTGCCAGCCTTACTTCTTGTAAGCAAGGACTATAAGTACAAAGTGCGTGTTTACGCATGGCTTGCAGGTGTTCAAAACACATAAAAGAAACAACTTGTGAACTGAGAAGGATGCACTGGCCACCGCCTTATCCATGTTAATATCTGATTCCCATTTAGCCTATACTAGTTTCTTGCTACGGTTGATTACACAGTAGCATCCATTGTTCTAAATGTTGATCCAGTTTTAATAATCCACCATGGTTTTTGCTCATCGCCAAGGGAGGGAAGCTGTTTTCCCTTGTCACCATGTCTACTAGTTTCTTTCAGGGTGGGGTGGGAGGAGATGGGAGGAGGGTTGGTTGGTGGGGGTATGGGTTCGACTTCAATTTGGTTTTTCTTGTGTGTTACCATTACTTTTTGCTTACTTTTGTCCGTATGTCATTATGTTCACTGCTCAAGTTCCGATATACATTGTATAACCAGGAGCACTTATCTTACATCGAAAGGTTGCACTGACATTCAATTGTCTTCTAAGATGTTCCAATGTACTACGAAACACACCTGGTTGGGCCAAATGATATGCCCCTTTTGTACACGCAGTTCATGTGGCAAATAGGGTTAAATTGCTACTCAAAGTCTTCTGATATGACGCAATGCGACTCCGTTTCTCATACCCTAAAACTTTATACACCTACATGCATCTTGTTCGTACTGACATCCAGTAGGAGACGAACATCCAGTGTCTTCAACAACGGTAGTGTCATTGATCTAGCTTGGTTTAATCTCCTAATGCACCCATGATGTCACACAATACAGTTAACACACCTCTAGGAACCTCGAGGGTGATAACCTGAAAATAATTTGGCCTAACGTCAAAGGTCTTAACCATCCGGTTAAGCGGCAAAAGATCCTGGACTATCTCCGAGGGCAAAAAGGGGATGTCGTTCTTTTACAAGAAACAAAGATCGATACCAAACAATTCAATACAATTAGGAATAGATTTTACAGTGAGGTGGTGGGTTCTGAAGCAGTTGGTAAGAAAAACGGTGTCCTGACACTGATAGCGAAAAAATCAAACACTGAGTTGGAATCATACTCAGCCGACACTAATGGGAGGTGGGGCACGAATAGATTAATTAAGGACAACACGGAGTTTTATATCACGAATGTCTATGTCCCTAACACAAGCGAGCTAAACTTCTGGAACAACCTTACTAAACAGATTGAAACTATTCCTGACTCGGCCGTGCATATCCTGGCAGAAGACTTTAATCTGACCTTAGACCCGCTTCTAGATAGGGATTCAAGGTGCGCTTACCGTAGTAACAAATCCCACAAAGCCTTTACTAACCTCTGCGCTCGTTTTATTTTGTTAGACTCCTGGAGGTTACAAAACCCCACGGATAGAGAGTACACATTTTATTCACCACCCCACAACTTGTACACTCGTATTGACTATCTACTTATCACGAGTAATGGCATCTCTAGAGTCGAAGAGACCTCAATAGAGCCCAGGGTAATATCAGACTATTCCTGCATCTCATTATCCATCTCCAACGTAAAACCGACCAGTCGTCAGTCCATCTGAAGACTAAATGATGAAGTGTTGGGTAAGGAACAGCATAGGACACTTATAGAGAACACAATCCAATCTTACCTAGAACATAATAAGAGGGATGACACTTCTGACCTAACTCGTTGGGAAGCTCTGAAGAGTACTATTAGGGATGTAA
This sequence comes from Lissotriton helveticus, assembly GCF_964261635.1. Classification (NCBI taxonomy): domain Eukaryota; kingdom Metazoa; phylum Chordata; class Amphibia; order Caudata; family Salamandridae; genus Lissotriton; species Lissotriton helveticus. Next base: position 314,823,248 of record NC_136069.1, on the reverse strand, counting down.
TCATCAAAATCAGGTCAGCCGTAAACAAGGAACACAACAAGGTCCTTGACGAATTAGAAAAGAAGATCTCAACCCTAGAAAGTAAGCACCTGGCATCTAGAGAGGAATTAATACTAAATAAACTGGCTAGTAAAAAATATGAATATAATAAAATAATAAGCAATAGAGCAGGGGTTTGGATAAACAGACAAAAGAGGTTCAAGCTGTGTGAATCGAAAAAGGCGGGTAAGAGTCTAGCTTCATACTTACAATTTAAAGTGCAAAAGAACACGATTAATAGTATAAAAGATCATAATGGCGTGACATACTCTGACCCAGACAAGATTGCGGAAATCTTCAAACACTTTTATGACACCATCTACTCCAAAAACAAAGACTTGGGTAACTTTAAAATTCAGGACTATCTTAACGAATGTGACTTGCCGACTCTCTCAGCCACGGAGCAGTCGGAACTTAATAGCCCAATAACCACCCTGGAAATTGAAAAGTCAATTAAATCTCTAAAATGTGGAAAGGCTCCTGGGCCTGATGGGTTCACTGCCAAATTCTATAAATGTTTCCCCTCTCTCTTATCTACGCCACTATTACACTTGTTTAACGAATTCAATGAAACAGGTAAAATCACAGGTGCACTGTCTGAAGCCATCATTGCAGTGCTTCCTAAGTAAGGGAAAGACCCAACACTTCCCAAAAATTACAGACCAATTTCCCTTATCAATATAGATTGTAAACTCTTGGCAATGATCCTGGCTAACCGTCTTCAAAAGTTCCTGCCCAAACTTATTCATCCCTCTCCGGTTGGTTTCTTAAAGAACAGGCTTTCCAGCGACAACACCAGGATCTTAGCTCATGTGTTGGAAAAGGCTAAACTTACCAGATCTCCCACGGTAGCGATAACGCTTGATGCCGAAAAGGCTTTTGATAAAGTTGATTGGTCGTACCTAGAAGCGGTGCTCAATAGGTTTGGGCCTGGAAGAAATTTCATGAAGATGGTAATGTCGCTATATTTCAGTTCTTCGGCTAGGGTCCGAGCAGGAGGCTCGTTCTCTTCATCTTTCCAGCTACAAGAAGGAACTAGGCAGGGTTGTCCCCTCTCCCCCTCATTATTTTTACTCGCAATTGAACCATTCATATCCCATATAAGGAACAATGACCGTATCTCAGGAGTCCACTTCAACGAATGCACAGTGAAAATTACTGCTTATGCGGATGACGTTTTAGTAGTCTCGTAAGAGGATGAGGAGGCCATCCCTGCTCTCATGTCCTCAATTGAAAACTTTTCCTGTGTGTCAGGGTACAAACTAAACAAAGATAAAACCGAAGTAAAACTCCTGAATAATCTAGGTAACAAGGAGGTTTTGGGGGACTCCGGCCTGACTTGGCAACCAAAATGCTTTAAATATCTGGGCCTGGATTTTGACAAGGATTTAATCTCTACCCTTCACACCAACGAAAATCTAGTCTTCAAAAAAATCTCCAATTTATTGGAGGGATGGTCGCCTAAATATTTTTCATGGTGGGGTAGGGCTGAAACACTGAAAATGATGGGGACTCCCTTAGTGAATTACCTTGTGAGCATGTTGCAGATGACTTTCTCCTCTGACTTCTTGAACAAGATTAATAAGCTCTTTAATACTTTCCTTTGGCAGGGGAAGAAGCCCAGAATATCTCTGACTAAGCTGCAGCTATCTAAGGAAAAAGGGGGTCTGGGTCTCCCTAACTTCAGGAATTATCAGACAGCGTTTCTATGCAAACAAGGAGCAAGCTGGATGACTGTAAATCCGGACTACGCACCAGTCTGCTAGACATAGAGAAATCACTCATCGACAATTTGCCCTTACCCGCCCTGCTCACTATGGTTCTTTCCCATCTGCCTCATTCTCGATACATTCTTCTCAATACTAGACGTGCCCTCCTGAGACTAGAGCAGCTACACAAATCGAAATTATGATTCAATAAGTCTAATATAGTCTCTTTGTGGCAGAATCCCTTGCTGAAATTGGAAGGTAACATGCTTTATTGGGAACTCTGGTCTCGGAAAGGCATAAACTTAGTAAAAGACCTCTATGAAGGCCCCCATCCTTTAACTTTTTCAACTCTTCAGGCCCAATACAATTTATCACCCATGGATTTTTACGATTTCCTGAAGTTGAAAGCTCTCCACTCAGCGCCCCCCATTAAGCCCTATGACCCATGGCTCACGTCTCAGATATTACGAATCTTGAAAGCAGGTCATATTGTTTCAAAAATATATAAACTCCTTCTACCCCTCCCTAGAAAATTGCACAAACAAAATGAGTACAAGGGGGTTTCAGAACCCAACTCTACCAACCTCATGTTCGACTGGGATAGAATATATAACACAGCCTTCTCAAATAAAATTTCCCCTATCCTGTCTCAAACCAAATATATGTTACTCAATAGGTCATACTGGACTCCTGAAAAACTTTTTAAACTACGCTTAAGAGAGAATCCGACATGCTGGAACTGTAACTCAGCTATCGGAGATCTTGCTTACATGCTTTTCACTTGCTCCTCCTTACAAGTGTATTGGGACAAAATGTATAAATGTATAGAACACATCTTTAATTTCAACCCCCCTAGAGAATTCTCATATATCCTCTTAGGCGTCCTAGACCCAACACTATTGAACGATAATGTCCGACAGCTGTTGGACCTCTTGCTCACCCTAGCTTGCAAAGTCATATTATGCAAGTGGAAAAATGCTAAAGATGTGTCCTTTAGAATTTGGCAAGAGTGGCTATCTTTCCTAAGAGGAGCGGACAATCCGGCTCTCCACACTTCTCCATGGCGTACGTCTCACAAGAAACTTTGGAAGTCCCTAGACGCCTCTTCATTCTCATTTGATCCCCCGTGAACTCCTCCTATTACAGTAATACATGTAACTTCACTGTTCCGAGTATAACCACACTACTTGTAAGCATGGTCTTTTGTAATAATTAGCTTCCTACACTTCTGTATCCACATTTGCTATTATCATGTTGACACTGGGTGTTACCAACAGGTACTTGAGTATGCAAACTTGTATGTATCAACCAACTTGTATGTATTATTTTGAGTCGGGCCCATTTATATTGTTTTTCATTTTCTTTCTTTTCATTTTATTTTCTTCACTCGTTCCCGTCGTTTCATGTATGCATTTCTTTGCATATATTTTTTCAATAAAAATGATTTGAATAAAAAAAACACATAAAAGAAAGGCATTGTCATTTACAATGCCAATAGCTCATATTCTCGCAAATGCAAGACCTATTGCATTGCAAATGTTTGTTTTTACCATTAGCTTGTGTATCTGTGTGTGTGTGCGCGACCCTCGGGTATCATGCGTTTTTTGTGAACTTACTCCACCATTAGTTCAATCTTTTTATAGCACTGATGACCAGTCATAAAGGAATGTCAAATCTAGTAAATAAATTGTTCGATTTATGTGTACTTCTGACTTCATTAATTTTTCATAAGTCTGTGCAAACCACTTCACCTTCTACCCCCAAATGTCTTGTCTGCCAGTAGCGGAGTGCTTAGAAACAACGCTAACACCGGCATCAAATAATGAATGTACACGTTTAAACAGATAGTAGTCCTAGTTTTTTTTATCAGAGCGGCGCTCGGAGGGCAGCACTTTCCGAATTGCAAAATTACTGCTTTTCATCCCTTTAAAAAACATGGAAAAATGTTATCTTTCGACAACATTTTTCAGGAACAGTTACACTAGTAAATAAGCAAACTAGTCTATTTTGGTGAAAGTTGCTCTTTTCACTAATGTCTGGGACTGCAGTTGGCATGGTAATTTGCGTCCCAGGGTCCGAAGGCACCCTCCAGCTGGAAGTATGATCCCCTACAGTTGTGTGTGCTTAAGGTTCGTATACACTTGCACAGCTAGTGCTTTGATTCGTTAATGCTGTGAACTGGAGCTGTCACTTTGATGGAAATGCCAAAGCCTAGAACAGGCTATATTACTGGCGAAGCCACCCTGGTAGGAAGAGTTTATACCAGCCCATAGGCCATCAGACTGATTGCATTTGGGCCAATGTGTGATGAAACTGAGTGCAATAATGCACTGCATAAATAAGGGTAATTAAAAGGTGCTAGGTACAATGTACTAAGACCAAGGATGCAGTAATATATTTTTTTGTGTGATGCAAGCTTCCATGGTCTAGCTGCATTGCATCGCAGCAATTATGACGTGCCTAGTACCCACCCCAGCAGCACGAGTTCTAACAGAATCGTGAAGCTGAGTCAAAAAATACCCAAAGCTCCATGTTCCACGCAGGCCTTCACACCAAATACAGTGTCTGCTGTCTGGCAAGATGCTGGTATGTGTGCACTGTATACGGCGAGCATCCGATTTAAAACTGCTGGTCCCTGAATATAATGGAAAGGGTCAATCAACGTTGCGCATTTCTGAAATATTACATCATAGTAACCTACCGCACCATTAACGAACTATGCAGGCCTCTATATAATATCTACACGTACGTACATGCATATATGTATATTTAAACACAATACAAAGGGACCATGATTCCAGGCTGTGCATTTCAAAAGCAGGAGGGAGGAGGAGGCAGATGCACCCAAAACATGCCTCGGTCTTTGAATGCACAGCAAATGTGACAAGATAAGAGCAGGATTTACAGCCCTGTTTACAACAGAACTCTGTAACCCACAAGCACTGGTCTCAAGTGCTCTAGCTTAAGAAAGAAATAGTGCTTGCAAGCTCTGAGTAACAACACATGTAACAGGGGCAGTCCTTGAAAATGGGCGGAGCTTTCAACCCCTTCGCCGCGGCGTGAATTTCACGCGGCGCAGAGAGCTAGGGAGTGAGCGCGGCGCTGCAGTGCTCATGACGGAACTACGCCATCATGAGTCACGTGCGGCGTGTGCTCATGACGGTGTGGTTCCGTCATGGCCCCACTAGCTCATTAATTTTGCACGCACAGGCGGGGAATTAATGCCGCGTGGGCGGAGCGGCAGCCGCATGACGGAACCACGCAGTCATGAGCACACACTGCCCGTGACTCATGACGGCGTGGTTCCGTCATAAGCACGGAATGGGTTAAAGCCCATATCCTGAATACAGCATGTCTTGCAGAGAATGTGCAAGAGCTGCCTAGGCAAGACCTAAAAAACAGGAGAGGGAAGGCAAAAGGTTTTGGGTAAGACCAACCTAAGGCTGACCGGTCTCACACCATGCGATCAAGCAAATATGATATCTTAATATAAAACTTATTAAAATTCTACGGTGATGGCTTTTAGGACCAAATAGGTAACGTCCTCCCACACTCAAACTACAACTGTAAAAAAGAGTTTGTTCATAGTAAACGGTGTTTTAACTACATTTTTGCAGTTTGCAAAGAGCTTAGAAGAAAAAAGTATTTGTTTCTATTAAATGCGTCAGTTCAAAATGTATTCAGCATTGTGTGTAGGAGAAATTCAGGAACAGTACAATTTTCTGTTTGTTTCTATTTACATTCTACAGTGTGTGAACTGCAAATGCATGTTTCGTTACAGGAGGAAAAAGCACCCTGGTAATGATGGTATACACATGCCCACAGAAACAAATGTTGAGTTTTTCAGTCCTTGACATTAGAGAACTTGGGATCTTTTTTTCCTTAACTTAATCTGAATTTTCCTTTACTCGCTGCAATATGAATTATTGCAACAAACATAAATGAATGTTTCATTTGCTACTAAATGTGTATCTCCCTTTCAGGTAATGCAAAATTCAGTCTGAATGGATTCGTCATATATAATTTTATTTCTTCTTTCAGAGCATTTCGTCCACCTCAAGGACGAGTTGATCTAATAATGGTATAAACTCTGTAGGTTTGCGTGCCATTTCAATGCTCCTTATGAAGAACAAAATAAATATTAGGCCAAAAAATGTATCTTCTGAAACGTATGTGTAATTCCTCTCACAACTTTGATTTTGCCCATGAACTATTTTTTACATATGGGAATTGAAACATTTGCGGAGTGTGCATTTCTGCTGTGCGGAAGGGTTCCTTCAAAGGATGCTTTTCAACAGATGTGGTCGAGCCAACCTGGGGCCTTTGAATTCGCATAGTCTCAGAGTGGTGGGGACATGTTCACTCAGCAGTTCCTCCTGTACCTTGACAGCCCTTATTTTAGCCATGTCGGCAGCTGTTTTTGCCAGTAGAGGAGCAATATCAAGGTCAGAGCATAAAAAGCCACAACATCCAGACCCTATGAGTCAGTCAGCCAAGCATACCATTTGGCCCATTGTTGCTCATTCGGAAGTGCATTTTATTCAAGGCTGGAACTGTGCTTTAATACCCATGCCGTAGGTACTGATCGCTGTTGTATGATTTGGAATATTTAGTTCTAGAACAAAGAGCTTAATTCATTCTCTTGTCTAGTGAAGGGGATGAAATTTCCGCTTTCACATTACATTTTAAACAAGCATTTGCAAAGCAATAGATCTCACATTTTTGAGAGTTTGAGCTTTTGACGTAAATGACAATGTCTTTTACCCATTTGTTTTTGTTTGGAGTGGGTGTATGAGGTGTGGAGTAGAATTATGTGGGCTGAATTGAATTTGCTAGTTGTGGAATTGTGTGGTGTGTAGTGTATTTGTGTAGTGAAATGATTTGGCATGGTGAATAGATAAGGGTGAGAGCTGCACAGAATAGATGGAAAGGAAGCTAGAGAGGGATAGCTAGTTTGTACACGAAGTAGTGAATGAACTCCTGACTAAAGAGCAGAAAGAGTATGTGAGAAAGAAGGGCGTGCGTGTGTACGCAGAAGACATCCCAAGAAGAAGAGGATAGAGTGGGTTGAGGGACGGAAATGTTGAAAAGACACGGATAAGAAACTGTGCTCAAAGACCTGAAGTGAACCACATGAGAGAGGCAGCAAGAGTGCGTGAGAGAGAGGTGTAAAGTAGTGTAAGAGAGAGGGATGAGTCGGAGTGGCACCCGGGCAGGGGGGTCAAGGTGTGGAGGAGAGTGGTGGTCCAGTGCAAAGCAAGACCAAACAAAACTGCGACTACAATTCAACCAAAAATAAGAGCGAAATGAGGTTCAATCCTCTATTTAGAAAATCACAACTAGCATATTGTATCTAACAGCTAAAGAGATTAAGTCAAGTTACATAGCATGTCTGTTACTGTGTCAAGAGGCTTTTACTGAGGGGCCTGGGCCAGTCACATGTCTGTGGTGTTTGTGCTGATGGTTGCTACTGGAATTTATTTAAAGGGACCAGGTCTTATATTTCCTCTTTATGGTTTGACACCGGAGAAATACAAGAAAGGACAGAGGAAGAAAAAGACTGGAAAACAGAATGCAAAGATGAGCAGGAAAAGAGTGAGAATAAAAGCCAAGAGCTGCAGGGCGGGGGAGGGGGGAGCGGAGACATAAGGTGGAATCAAGGCTAGACAGCCTATTTACAAATTGAGCCATGCATATCGGGCTGCTGCTCTAAAAGACTGGTAACTAAGTCACTCTTCAGGTCGGTGCAAAGGTGGAAATGAGGAGGATCCCGCTGGAACACTGTTCTGACATCTATTTCTGAGCTGAAACTAGGATCCAGCAGACCCAGAAAAATATGCTGCGTTTGTCCTAGTGTAATTTTCCAACACAATTTAGCGACTACTTTTCGTTATATACTTTCAGTTTGGAGCAGAAACTTGCGGGTGGCGAAGGGACTTTATTATTTTCACTTCCAGCTGGGCCCAAAACACAGGACTACCAATTGCGATAATCTAACTCTAGATGCATAGCACTTGGCTGGGCTGTCTGATTCTCAGCCCTACCAAGTGCTGTGCATCTAGAGTTAGGGTAACACAATGTGTAGTTTTTCCCGCATTACCAAGGACCTGCGATTATCATGAAATCAGAGACATCAGTGTGATAGATTTCACCGTACCTTGCAGTATGCTGAATATCTAATTTCATAAATCAATAGTTGGATGTTATAAAGTGATGTGTTTAGTCTCTGCCTCAGGCTGTTAAGTTATTTTCCCTGGTTAAGTGTTCAGACAGCGGCGCTCCTCATCAACAGCATTGTGTTCAGAGGTAAAATGATATGAAGAATCTATTGAGTACCTGCTGAGCACTTCACTTTCATGAGCGAGAAGCCCTACCTTGACCGGATACACACAGGAAGAGAGTACACACTTGCACATTAATTCAGCCAGGTGCTGAGAAAAGCATGGAGGACAGTGAGGCACCTGATACCCACCTGTTACTCTTCATGATCCGGCCTCGGAATAAAAACCTTGTTTTTTAATGCACAGACAGAAAAACAAGTGCTTCGATTCAAGTCTGTCTGACTGCATCACTAAAGTATTGAACAGCCTGCAGAATCTGCAATAGTGGCAAGTTATGCTTAACACAATAAGATGAAAAAGTTAAAACACCTCCCTATGTAAACTTTGAAAAACTCTCTACATCACCTCTCTCTGCATGCCATTTACTACCCCTACACCTTGAACTATAATTTTAACCACACCCCACAGTGACTACTTGTAAAAAAAAACATTAAAATAAAAAGAAACTCTTATGTTCGTATAATATTGTAGATGAGGTGTATGGTGCAGGGTTGGAGTGTGGGGTGGGGTTTGGGTCTGATGCTCTGCAGACCTTATTGGGAACATTATTAGGTGCCTTACAATTGTATACTGTAACTATATTCGGTTTGATGCTCGCCGGACCTGGCCCATTTTGGTACCTTAAAAATTAATAAAATTTGTTGTTTAAAAAAAAACGAAACTTTTATATGCTACTTGATATGTACAACTCTCAGCAGAGTAAAAAGATACAATAGCTAAATTTAGCATTCTTCAAATATGTTTACCTGTCACCGAGCCTGGATCATGGAGGTGAATGCACAGAGGGCGAAGGTGTGGGGGCCAGATCTCCAAGAGCAGCCCTGGATCGTTAAGTTCCGTAAGTAAATTCAGACTCCTCTGCAGTTTTTAATACTAGTCTTTATAGCAGAGCTGTGGGCTCAAAGCTACTCGTTATCTAGACAGTTAATTCATGCAATATTAAAGGAAGTAAAATAAGACCGCATCTCCCAGAATGCACTGATTTAAATAAATCAACACTTATATGAAACCCAGGACTGGAACTGCGATTCCCTGGAGACACCAGGCAATTTGTTAGCTCTTCTCATGCTGCTTGTGGGGGCTATCCAGAGTCTCCCCTGCAATGCAGTCCCCCTCCTAAAGACTACAATGGGGTCTTAACTGCATGCTGCTCGGCCATCTCTGCGATCTCCTTCTGCTTGAACAGGTAGGACTTTGAGCTGAGCCACCTTCTCAGCAAATGAATGACCTAGAGCCAGGAAAGCCAGCACCAGTGCTGCTACAGTGCCTGGGAGCTGAGCATGGCCATGCTGCAGCCAAAGAGGACCTTGGAGGTGCAATATTCTACCTGCAGCGTGCCCTGCCTCCCTGCTCTTGGCGCAGACCATGAGAGTGACACAGAACGGGGGGCTCCGCGTGCATGTGCCTGTTGTATTCTCATTTAGTATTGCCTGCTCCTTTCCCCTTTAAGTCATATGTTCTATTTAGATTCTTAGTGTGCTGATGTTCTGTATAATGCTTCTTGTGGGCAGTTACTTGCTAGTCTTGATGGGAGCACCAACTACTCTGTTACTCTCAATAAACATCCTTATTTTATATATATATCTTTGGTACTAGTCTACTTCCCTTACAAGAGATGGCGAAGATGGCTAGCAGAGTAATGAAGAGGACAGAGTGACTTGTTGGTGGAAAAGAACTTCGTGTGCAGTTTAAAAATCGGAAGAAAGCAAAAGGAATATTGAAGCAGAATTCGTGGAAAGCAAAGAAGAAAAACGGGGAAAAAACAATTAACAACTAAGGAAATAAACAAAAAAAAAGAAGGTAAACGGTGAGAAGAATATAGACAAAGAAGAGAAGCCCAATTTGAAGGAAAAGAAGCAATCCACGACAAACAACGAAGCGTGAGTTAATAGACACTGTTGTACAATTGTGGAAAAAGATTTGGCCGAAATAAGAAGAGATTAACGCTACTCTAAGCAATGTGCATCATTTAAAAATCTGACAACTGTGCACGGGTGAGAGCGAGCGGTGTGCGACTTTTAAAAGAGCACCTTGGGAGCTCGTGAGGCAGCGCATTTTGCCGTTTGTGAATCCTTCAAGCGTCTGACCGAGGAATATGACGCAGAAGGAATGACGAGTAGCAGCGTGCGCCGTGCGCAGTGATTAAGTGCACAGCTGAAGTAAGGAACGCGTGGCGTGCGTAGTGACGCTGCACGTAGCGGCCATTTTGGGAAACGAAAACAAAGCGTATCCTAGAAACACAAAGCGAAGAAGGAGGACGACGGAGAACTGCGGATAAAACCCGTTTTGTAAGAAGATATCAAGAAAGAAAAGTAGAACGTGGAGACATTCTTCAGTGGAACATGAAGGTGACTTTTAAAGAAATCGAAAGAGAAGGAGAATAAAAAGAGAAGCGAAGTTAAACCAAAAAAAAGACACAAGTGGATAGTACTTTACAGTGTTTAAGGAACAAGGAAATTTAAGTGAGGAAGAGCAACATTTAAAAAAAAAAAAGACAGAAAAAGGGAAGTGCTTGTTTTTACAGGATTGTGTGTGCAGACATACCTTCCTCATACATAAAAAATGGAAGGGCATAATGTGGTGATGCCACCATTGTTTCTGCATTGAGTGGCGATCCTCCAATAGAATGGGAGGAATGGATTGAGATTTTTGAAAATTATATAGAGGCATTAGATGGGAAAGATTTTAGCGCGGCAAGGAAGAAAGCGCTGTTGTTGAGCACTCTGGGTAAGGAGGCCCAGCATGCCTTCAAGTTTTTACCGGCAGGAACTAATGCAGATGGGAGAGTTATAACTAATGTGTACCTTGAGGCAAAAGCTAGACTTAAAAAACAATATTCGAAGGAAGTGAATATTGTCATGGCAAGACACAAATTCTATACGCAACCGCAGAGGATAGATGAAAATATAGACCAGTTTGTTACAAGGTTAAGGGAGCTGTCGATAAAGTGCAATTTTGGGACAATAAGGGATGAGATCATTAGAGATCAACTAATTGTCCAGTGTAGGAACAAGAAAATGGAAGAAAAATTGTGGGCAGCTAAGAACCCATCCTTGCAGAATGCAATAGAAATACCTAAAGTTGTAGAGGAATCGAGTGCATGCATGAAGGAAATGGAGAAAAAGAAAGTGTCAAGGAAAATGTGAGTGCTGTGGGCGTGTCTCAGGAGGAAAAAGAGGATGACGTTGCTGTTGTTTCTAGGAGGAGTAGTGAAAGAAACGATAGAGGAGTAAAAAAATATAATGGGAACGCACAGAATAGTGGTGAGCAGTACAGGGGACCGGAGAAGGTTTGTACAAGGTGTGGGAGCACATACCACACAGCTGAATATAGAAGATGTTTTGCATTGGACAAAGAATGCAAGAAGTGTGGGAAAAGGGGCCATTTTTATAAGATGTGCAAAACAAATAATAAAACGAAGGTTGTTGTTGTACAAAATGAAAGGGTGTGTGTGGTGAACGGAAGTAAAGTACAGAGTGCTAACAAAATATTGTGTGTAAGTGATGAGGAGATGGAAGGTGAAAAGGGGAGACAGGAAAGACCCAAGGCGTTGTTTGTCATAAAGGGTAAGGAAACCGAATTAATGGTTGATTTGGGATCATTCTGGACGATTATTCCAGCCTGCTTATTTAGGAAAAACTGTCCAGATGTAGTTTTGAAGCCTAAGGATATCAACCCAGGGGGGTACCAGGGTGAGAGGATAGACATTATAGGATGCATGTTAACAGACATTGTTTTTCAGGGAAGGAGTGTGGATGGCAAAGTGTATGTTGCACATTCTGGGCCGCCAATACTTGGGTGGGGTCATCAGTACGATCTGAATATCATTATAAATCCCAGGGCATAAAATCAAGTGATGGTCGTGGATGAGGTGACGACAGATTCGATTGTGGATGGGATGTCAAGTTTGTTCAAGGAGGAGATTGGTGCATTGAAGGGGTACGTACATAAGATTATGCTTAAGGAGAATGCAATTCCAATGCAGCATAAGGTGAGGAAGGTGCCATAATAGCAAGGGATGAAGTGAGGAAAATGTTGTCTGAGATGTTGGAGCAGGGTATTATAGAACAAATAGAGACATCTAATTGGATTTCGCCTGTTGTTATTTCGACCAAGTCTGATGGGAAGTACAGGTTCTGTGTGGATTTGCGCACCAGAATATTGTTGTGGACAATTATCCCTTACCTAACATAAATGAACTGATTTTGTTGTTGAAAGGAGGGAAGTATTTTACAAAATTAGACCTACGTAGCGCGTACCACCAGATAAGACTGCATGATGATTCAAAATCTTTGACAGCGTTTATCACTCCTGAGGGTATTTATCAATTCACGCGCATGCCTTTCGGGTTGGAGTCTGCCGCTGGTGTGTTTCAGCGCATGATGGGATCAGTACTGGGAGGGATAAAGAACGTAGTGTACTTCCAGGATGATGTTTTGTTGTTTGGCGAAAGTATGGAACAGCATAATGTGATTTTGAGTGAGGTTTTGAACAAAATGGAGAAAGCAGGTTTGACATTAAAGAAAGAGAAGTGCAGATTCCCTGTGGAGGAGGTAGAATACTTGGATTATACCTTGTCAGCTGATGGAGTGAGACCAAAAAGAGATCTGTTGGAATCCATAAGGAAGGCTCCTGCACCTGAGGATAAAGACCAGTTGAGGTCTTTCTTGGGTTTAATAGAATACTATGCGAAGTTTGTGAAAAGTTTTGCAGATAAGAGGGAGAAGATAAGGGCATTGTTGAGAAAAGGTTGTAAATTTGTGCGGGATAAGGAACTGGAGGGAGTGTTTGACAACATAAAGAAGGAGATTTTTGAGGCAAAAATTCTCACACCTTTTGATGCCAAGTTGCCATCTGTTTTAACTGTTGATGCAAGTGGTGTTGGGGTAGGTACAGTTTTGGCACAGGAGCATCCTTCTGGTGTCAAGACTGGCATTCGCATCAAGATCGCTTACCAGTTCGGAGAGAAATTACTCGATAATAGAGAGGGAAGCGCTAGCGGCCGCGTGGGGTTGTGAGTACTTTAGAATGTACTTGTGGGGATTTAAATTCAGATTACTCACGGACCACAAACCTTTGTTGAGAATTTTGTCACCTGGTGGTGGAGGTAAGGGGTCTGCAAAGTTGGCGAGATTGGCGGCACGCATGCAGGATTTCTTGTACCACGTTGTTTATATACCTGGGTGGAAAAATTGCCAGGCAGATGGCCTGTCGAGGCTTCCATTACCGTGGCAGGATGTAGACAGGTCAGGTGTAGAATTAGCCCAATGTGAGGGTGCAGTAGCAGCTATTGATGAAGTTATTGGTTTGTGTTATGGTGCGATAGGGAAGAAGCAGTGGAATGAAAGTATGGAAAAGGATGAGGTTTTACGAAGCGTGAAGGAGTTGATTGTAAAAGGAGCTAGGCGGGAAAGCACTCTTTCAATTGGTGTTAGACCGTATTTGAAGGTTTTAGATCAGTTGTCAATTTTTGATAAAGAGGAAAACTTGGTGATGAAGGATGACAAGTATATTCCACCGTATGATTTAAGATTTCTTTTATTTAAGTTGGCACATGAGGGACACCTTGGGCAGTCTCTCACTAAGAAAAGAGTGAGGGAGCATTTTTGGTGGCCGGGAATGGATCAGCAGATATCTGAGTGCGTTGAAAGGTGTGTGGATTGTTTAGAAAGTGAGAAGAGATTGAAGGTGGGCATTCAGGGTAATCATGGTGAAATAGAGGACCCAGGGTTACCTTGGCACACTGTCTGTTTGGATTTCATTGGACCCTTTTGTGGTTTTGGAGCGGATTTGAAATTCGCACTTGTCATGGTTGATGTTTACTCAAGATGGTTGGTTGTGAAGTTTTGTAGTGAAATTACAACCAAGTCTACCATTAAAATTATGTCGGAGATTTTCAGAGAGGAAGGGTATCCTGTGAAAATAATTACCGATAATGGAACACAATTAACTTCTGGTGAGATGGTGTCTTTCTTAAAAGCATGTGGGATCATACATTCAAGAACATCTCTCTATAATCCACAAGGGAATGGTGTTGTGGAGGGCGAACTGGATGGTGAAGGGTGTAATGCAGATGTCTGTTTCTTCTGGTAGTGATGTTAAAAGTATGGTGAACGATCTAGTGTGGGCATATCGTACCACAGAGAACAGCGTTTCTGGGGAAATTCACTTCAAATTGATGAGGAAGGGCTGCTGGAACCAAGCTTGTACCTGCATGGATGAAGGAAGATGTGAATATGGAAGTTTTGGAAAATTGTGGGAAGGAAAAAGAATATGATGATGGGGTTGTTGCAAATAAGATTAAGGTTAATGACCTGGTGAAGGTGAAACCTGGTCGTATTAGCAGCGGATTGACAAAATTCAGGGGTCCATTCAAGGTAAAATCTGTAAATAATCGTTTTGTCACATTGCAAAATGGGGAACACTGGAATATGAGAAGGGTTGCGTTGTACAAAAAAAGTACAAGGAATGAGGATGATGGAACTTGTGTTCATGATGATACTCAAGTTGGTCATAAGAATAATGTCATTGACCCTCGTATTCCTTTACAGAGATGCAGACGACCACCAAGTTACTTGAAAGATTATTTCTGTGAAGATGCTTAATCTCTGGTGTGTTTCCTTTCCTTCTGTTTTGCCTGCTTTATTTTATATATATATATATCATTTTTTTTTTGTTTCTCTTTAATGTATGAAGGGAAGAGGATATGTTGTATTCTCATTTAGTATTGCCTGCTCCTTTCCCCTTTAAGTCATATGTTCTATTTAGATTCTTAGTGTGCTGATGTTCTGTATAATGCTTCTTGTGGGCAGTTACTTGCTAGTCTTGATGGGAGCACCAACTACTCTCTGTTACTCGCAATAAACATCCTTATTTTATATATATCTCTTTGGTACTAGTCTACTTCCCTTACAACAGTGCCCTGCTTGACACTGGCAGCCTGGAGACGGGAAGGTGTAGCACGTGTAAGTTTCCAGGCACTTCCTCCCGCCTGTCGTGGAAGAGTGTTGAGACACTGTAGCTAAAGCAGGCACCATCTTGGAAGGGTGTAGATTCTAGGGAGTCTTCCCGAATGTGATTTTGAGTGAAAATGATTTCCTCTTGTTTGCCTCCTTATTTGAGTGCTTATGTGACATATAAATAAATAGTAACAAAATATCCAACACTACACAGAATCACAAAGAATGCAGCCACTTTGTTTAATTTGATGTTAATGTGGCCTGCTGAGAACAGACTCAACCAAAATAAAAATGAGCCGTGCAGAACAAAAGAAAGGCGCAGCCGCCATGCTTAAAGTTAAAACGCAGCGTACCGTGCTGATGAAATGTGGCAAAGTAAACAAGTTTGCCATTCAAAAGTGAAAATAGACTAAATCAAGCCAAATCCCCCTTAAAATGAAGCCCAAAACCAAACAAATATCTTACCAAAAGAAGCCCAACTGACGGTAGACATAAAAAAAAAGCGAAAAAAATATAAACAACGGAGCAGGAGGCAGCACTAACCCAACGTGGCATTAAGAGGAGGTGGGAGGTAGAAATGGTATATTACAATGTAAGCAGCTATGGCGCTGAAGCTGAACACAGGCAAACAGTAAAACAAAAATAATAATTCCACAAAAGTGTAAGGATATCATACTAGGTCAATGCTCCAAGTGGGAGGAAAGGAAAGACAAAAAGGAAGGACAAGAGGAAAGATTGAACCCTAGCAAGCAAGGATTTTTAAAGGACACTGAAACAGACGAATGAAAGCAGTGGGTGGGCTGTAAGCTCACAAAGAAGTATATATAAAAGTATATACAAGAGTTCTCGAATGCTCGACCTAATAATGTGTTCACATTAAAATAAAGTGGCTGTGAACCACTGCAGTGACTCTGTATAAACACAAAAAAGTTAATAAACAAGGAACAAGATATAGATATAGATATATGCTATGCCTTGGTGTGAAATTCCGCTCCGCTTGTGGAGTTTGCAGAGTTTTTACCACTCCGTTCTTCGTGTAGAGCGCGGAGTTCTGAAAAACTCTGCTCCGCATAACGGAGCAGAGTTTTTTTCCTCACTTTGGTCAGCGCAGGCGAGTTAACTCCTACTCCAGACCAACTCCCAGTGAGATTTCTCAACGCGGACATCTGCTACTGCTCACATTAAGAAACCTTCCGTTCGCGTTGAGGAAGCTGCAGAAAAAAGCAGCGCCCTCTTGTGCTGCGCATGATGCCGTTCGCACTGATTTTCCAGCACGAGGCAAACACTCCGCGCTAAACATCATTGCAAACAGCGCAACCTAACGCATTCCACCGCTGTGGAACTTTGCATAGCATGGCAGAGTTTTTTGTTACGCTGAACTCCGCAAATTCCACCATGTCCTGATATATGCAACAAATATATACACAGTCAGATTTAAACATTTAAAGAAAGCACTACATGGCAATGAGTAATATCTGGACAAATGAATATGTATGGGAAGGTGCCATGTCGGTCTCTTTTTTTGTGTGGCCTCCTGGCATATTGAGCGGCTGTGGTGCTGTGGCCCAAGGAGGGGAGACGGGAGGAGCAGGACACACAGAGCTGGGGCGAGGGCCCCATGTGGCCCCCTCTTGAAATGCCAGTGACATATCTTAAATAACCCCTGTTCTGCCATCTGGGAGGTTATAATACAACTAGTGGTTCTCCTGGAAATAGGAGTTTCCAGACCGAGCGCAGGTGATTTTGGGCACCTCAGCTTTCTTCATTATTTTTCATCCCTGATTCAAGTACTCTTTGTAGAGATGAGTACCTTTCCATGTAATATCTTGGAGATACCTCTTTCACCTCGAGTCAAGGATATTTACTTTATGCATTTCCAATAAACTGACCTTTTTTTTCTTTTAAACTTTTTACTTCCGCCACTCTGTTTAAAAAAAAAAAAAAAAATTCTCAATTTAAGATGGCCGCTCGCGAGTGCACATGCATGTGCCGCTTGCATCAAGAAATGGATTTGTCATTTTAACAGTTCCACTGTGGCCAACTTTGAATGGGTTTGTGACAACAATACGATTACATTCAAAGAAGGCTGCTGTGGATTCACATGCATACTCAGTGGCTAACTAACACAAAAAAGCTTTGGCAAAGCCAATAGGTTTCATGGTTGAGACCTATTGACGTTGCCCAATACTTGTTATTTTTACCATTGCATGGTTGTTCTGCATCCACACATCATTGCTGGCTTACAAAAATACAGCGCTCATTAATTGACTCTCATTTATCATCCATGCATTCACATATCCCTCTAATAGACTCATTATGTAACTCACCCCCTCAGCCAACCACACACACAAACTCACCAATCAAAGAAGAGAATATTTCACTTCGTAAATAGGCAGACTTTTCCTTTTTGCCATTTCTTGTATTTTTTTAGTCCTAATCCATCTTGCTCTGTGGTTAAAGCATTTTAATCTATGAACCTTTTAATCGTTTAGACCAATTGACTAGTGGGCGATCGAGCAAATATTTCATTTCTGTGAGGCAGAAAAATTAGACAGATCATCGCAGTGGCAACAAATTAAACCATTTACCCCAAACTTTTCCAAATAACTCCGGACAGCCCCGGGCCTCAAAGAGGGACTCCTCCTGCGTCCCACACCAGTCCACCCCCCTTCTCCACTTCTGCACCGTCGGCGCCATAGCTTGAGACCAAAGTACCGCGATATCCCTTTTTGCCACTGCCACACCCGTCCCTAGGAAGCGCTTGTCTGCCCTAGAGCCATCTAGGCCGTCAAACACCCCCAGGAGCATACGCTGTGGGCCGTGGGGAACCTCCCATCCTAGAGCCTGCCTAAGTTCACGTTCAACCTCTTCCCAGAACGGTATCAGTGCCATACCATATGATAGAAGTCCGCTAGCGTGGTGTCGCAGCGCTTGCAGGCTGGGGACGGTCTCATATGGGCTTGGAAAAGGCGCAGTGGAGTGAGATAGGCTGCATGTAAATAATATAGTTGTACCAGACGTAACTTAGAGGAAGTGGTCAGGGTTTTGGGCGCCATAAGGGCGTCTCGCCAATCTGCCTCTTCTAGAGGGCCCACCCAACCCTCCCACCGTGCCCTGAGCCGGTCTAGAGATGCGGGCCATTATTAACTAGTGACCGGTAGATGCGGGACAATTTCCCCCCCCCGCCCCACAGATGCCCCATCATCACCTGGACCTCAAGCTGACTGAATTCTGGAAGAGAGGCAGGGGAGGGGATGTGCATGTGATGTGCGTGCCTGAGTTGTAAATATTTGTAAAATTGGGAGCGGTGAAGCGCATGTCGCTGCTGCAGATCGGCAAAGGACCGAATGTGATCCCCCACCCATATGTCTCCAAGCAGCGAGATTCCGACAAGGTCCCACCAGCGGAACCCCTTTAGGGACGAGACCTCACCCATCCAGGTTCCGCTCCAGAGCGGTGTTTGTCGAGTGAGCGTACGGTTCCACCGCACATGACGCAGAGCTGTGTGCCAGGCCGTGAGTACTGTTCTCGTGACTGAGGGCAGGGCCTGCGGTATCAGGCTGCCGCACAGAAAGGACTGAATCGGCACGGAATCTGTCGTGGCAAGTTCCACTTGGTATGCCGGGTCGAACCGGCCGCCTGCACACCAATCCTGGATCACGAGAAGCCTCGTGGCCAAGTAGTAGAGGTGGAGATTGGTCACTCCCATGCCGCCATCAAAGGGGTGGATGCGGCAATATGCTAGGGATAGACGCGGCCTCCCTCCTCCCCATAGAAATCGGCTAAGAAAGCCGTCCAGTTCTCGGAACCAACTCCCTGGGAGGTGGATGGTGATGTTTTGCAAAATGTAAAGGAAGCGAGGGAGAATCATCATTTTAAAGAGTGCACTTCTGCCCACGGGATTAAGGGGAAGGGCCTGCCACCTCTTGAGGTGGGACTTCATCCGGGTGACCAAAGGTGCAAAATTTAAAGCCCATTCGAGCTCTGGCAAAAGGGTGATCCAGACGCCCAGATATTTGAATGACTGCCCCCGTAGGGGAATGTTCGACTGTCAGTCAAAGCAGGCCCAGAAGGGATGCAAGGGAACCAGAGTTGATTTTGCCGGATTTAACCGAAGCCCAGAGACCCGTTCAAAAACGGAGAGGATCTCCAAGCATCTGGGCACGGAAGTGTCTGGGTCCGCCAAATAAAGCAGAACGTCATCCGCATATAGGGCTATTTTGTCAACCTGGCTCGAGTCCCAGACCCATCCTCTGATGAGTGTGTCATGCCGGATGAACATCGCCAGGGGCTCCATTACCAGCACGAACAACAGGGGTGAAAGCGGACACTCCTGTCGCGTGCCCCTCCGGATTGGGAAGGTCTCGGAAAGCTCACCGTTAATGAGAACAGGGGCCCTGGGGTAGGTGTAGAGGACTCTAACCATGCGGCGGAAGGGCAGGCCAAAGCCCATCCTCTCCAGCACATGCTCCAGATACGTCCAGGCCACCGTATCAAACGCCTTTTCATAATCCATGAAAAGCAACGCCAGATACGGGGTTAGGCGATCACGGTGGGCCTTCGCCAAGTGGAGGCGGCGGATGCAGTGACGAGTGCCTCTGGCATGCATGACCCCGCATTGGTCTGGATGAACTAACTCCTGCAGGAGGGGTCCAAGTCTCTGGGCTAACACAGTAGCAAAGATTTTGAGCTCCGTGTTAATCTGTGAAATCGGACGATAGTCCGCGCAATCCAGGGAGGACGGCTGTGTTTTTGGGATGACCACTATGGTGGCTATGTCTGATTCTGGTGGGAAGGAGCCCGACTCCGTTACGTGGTTGAATAGTTCCACTAAATGGGGAACAAGGATCTCGCGAAAGGTCACGTAATACTCCTGGGGATAACCATCCGGACCGGGTGTCTTGCCGGGGTGCAGGAGTGATATTGCCCTGTGAATTTCCTCCGGGGTGAAGGGGTGGTCTAATGTCTCCGCAGTCTCTCGGGGAGAACCAGCAGCCGGGCCCCAGTTCCCTCCAACCAATCCCCCAGCGGAACGGCGGGAGGATGAGCAGAGTATAGGTTCATGTAGTAGTCAGCAAAAGTTTGTGCTATGGCGGAGGACGTCACCTGATGGGCCCCGGTAGCCGAGCGGATCTCAGGGATCACGGGGTTGATCTTGGGGTAAGACACTAGATTGCGTAGGAGTTTACCATTTTTGTCGCCCCATCCGTAGATCCGCGCTACCGAGGAATGCCAAAGCCTTTTCGCGGATTCCAATGAGATTCGGCGAATCTCCTCACGGATCACTGCCAATTGCCGAGAGCAATCTCCGCGACCATTCGCCACCTGAAGTCTTTCCAACTGTGTTGCCTGGGCTTCCAACCGCACAAGGTGGGCTGTCTGTTCCACCCGTTTCGCGTGGACCACACCCCTAGCCACCCCTCTGATAACAGCCTTGCCGGCTTCCCACAGCGTCGCTGGCGAGGGAACCGATCCTGTATTAGCAGAGTAATAGTGACGGAGTTCCTGCTCAATTGAGTCAACGACCTTGGAATCTTGCAGGAACCAGGCGTTCAATCGCCAGGTCGCCCAGGGACCCGCGGAGGAGGACCCAAGACGGAGGGATACTGGCGAGTGATCAGAGATCCCCCTGGGCAATATCGCGGCCCCACAGACCAGATGGCAATCCGTGGCAGGCAGCAGGAGGAGGTCTATGCCGGAGTGGGTTTGGTAAGCCGCCTACGTATGAGTGTATTGATCCCTGCGGGGGTTCCAGACCCTCCAGATATCACAAAGTCCCAGGTCCGATGTCCAACTCGAGAGGGTCCTCGCAGAGGCGAGGCGACCCTCTGATGGATTGCCCGTCGCATCGCGCAGGTGTTGCAGGACGGCATTAAAATCCCCCGACCACCGTGAGACCCTGCGGAAAAGAGGAGAAGACGAGCGTAAGGGTGGAGGTCAGTAGCGCAGGCGGGACAGAAGCACATAGGATGTTCACGGGATGCCCTTCAATCGTTCCAGAGACGGCCACATAGCAGCCCTGTGCATCAGTCTCGGCTCTAACCAGGGCAAAGGGAAACTCTTTCTTAAGTAGGATAGCCGCCCCTCGGGAGCCTCGCACAAAGCCTGAGTGCCAGACCCTATCAAATCTGTACCTGACTAAGAACTGGCATTGTGTACCCAGGAGATGCGTCTCCTGGACAAATAGGATGTCCGGCGCGTGGCGTTGGGCTGCGCGAAGGACCACTGTGCGCTTGATACGTTCAAGGAGGCCATTGACATTCCAGGAGAGGGCATGGGTAGGTCTATTGAAGGTGTTTGCCATCTGGCCCCTTTATTTTAAGTTGTACCTTATGTAACTTAATTAAGGGATAACTCTTGACAAACGTGGTAATATTAGACACGAGTAAAACTCGCTATGTATAAGTTAATATTACACTCCTATGACCGCAATTAAATTGCGCACCTGATGAATAGATTAGCATTGTATCTATTGTGTATTTCATTCGCAACAAAGCTATAGCGTCTTCAATGAAGAAAAGTAACCGCTGAGAAGTAAAGTGCTGAAAAGCACAAAGATGGAGCGTCATCAGTGCAGAGAAGTAACAAGGTTACTGGAGCGCCAGCAAAATGCGTTAAAGAATTTAACCTTCCCACGCAGCTTCCTGTTGATACCTCCATTCTCTCAGCTGCCACACAGGGAGTGAGTTCTTAGTTTCAGTACTGAGAAGGCAATGATGTTTTCCTTTGTATTGTGTTTTAAGTGTTTTTTTAGGTAAATCTGTAGGCACTGATGTACCTTAATGCCCAATGAGCCAGTAATATCATTGAAAACTGACAATTATTGAAACCTAATTTGACAGATCGGTTTCTCCCTAAGGACTTTTTTTTTTAATAATGTACATTTTTACACTTGATGCATGTACGTAATTTAAATAGAATTGTTATGGTGGGGCTGTTGGTATTCGCCGATTTTTTTTTTTTGTATGACCATGTTGTGACACTTGATTTAATTTTAAAAAGCAGAGACTGGTCAAAACTTAATAGGTTTTAAATAGAATTGTATGAAGGAGATTTCCCTACTTGCACCTTAGAAATTTAAGAATACCTTTGATCGAACACATCTTTCAGAATAGGTTGGATTCAAAGGCAATTATAATGCAGGTATTTGGCTGATTTTGTCAATGCTGCAGTAATGTACAGTGTTGCGGTAACACGCCTATCTTCCCAGATTCAAAAGTGCTGCATTATTACGGTTTCCCAGTTTTACACTGTCACACAAATTTGTAACAGTGGTGTTGTAAGTTATATTTTTACACATGTTCCACAATGCCACATTGAGGCGCACACTTGCTCACTTTTCACAATGCTACCAAATGCTATTTTTAACACAGAAGCAGGGAAGCAAATGTAATTTTTGCCTCTAAAAACACCAAACAAAATTGACCCCTCTATGTCTGGATGAAGAATAGTTATAAGTGGTGACCTGCCTGCAGCTTTTTCACTTATAATTCATGCACAGACCACAATCTCACTATACAGCGAGGACAGCAATCACTCTCACTTAATAATAAGACATCAGTTGTCTGTAACATAGAAAGCTATTTGTGAGACAAATTCCATTTTAAACTTCTGTAACGGCAAGAGTGAACTAGTATTTGATGCTCAATCTCTAAGGATATTAGACTACAAGTATGGGGACCTGTTTGACATCTCCAGGTTATTTAATGCCTTGAAAGTCTTCCGCCAGGCAGCTATAGTAAGGGTGAAACACACGTTGGCAAAATGTATATGGCATAAGTGCAAAAACACATATAAATTTGGTTTGTCAAAAATTTATGTAATTGATGTATAATCCTATACAAGTAAATGAAATGCCAGAACATACTCAAACACAAACCTCAGAACATCCACTTTACTACCTATCATGTTGTGATTATGAACACTTTTCTGAATTTTGGAAATGATTTTGTTTGCTTAATGTCTACTAGCCACCACATTTTAACTTTATGTAAAAACTTCACCAAATGCAGGTAAATGGTAAAAGTCTGTTTATTCACCTCAGCTTTTCAGCTCCCAGGAAACTAATGGATACAGGACACCTTGGGTACTCAAGATGCAAAATTCCAAATAGAACATCTGTTAAAAATGGGGGTCTCTAGTTGACCGAGGTAGGTACCCATGTCCAAATAGGGACCTTTGATTCTAGTCAGGGTAAGGGGGATACACACTTTAGATAACCCCTGCTCACCAACGTAGGTAGCTTCGCATGAGCAGACAGACTTATCCTAAAGGCAATGTGTAAAGTATTTGTACTCAAAACACACAGTAATACAGTGAAAACACCACAAATGGACACCACTCCAGTTTAGAAAAATAAAGTATCTTTATCAAAACTCAACAAGACCAAAATGACAAAAATCAGAATATGACTTTAAAAAGGTTTCAAACAACTTGGCCCATAGAAAACTGTGGATGCATGATTTCTCCCAAAGTACCTGTAGTTGTGACAAAATTCACAAGGCCAAACGGAGAGGCGATGTGACAGTTATGCTGCATGCAGGAGAAGTAATGTGTCGAATCCGATCAGTAAGGGGAAGTGATGCATCGATTCCGAGACCGTTCTGGTACTCAGCTGATGCATCGGGAAAACTTGTCGCACAGGTACGATGCGTGGAAATCCGAGATGCATCGAGCGTCACTGCGTCTCTTTCTTCAGCCACGATCCCTCGATGCATCTGTTCTTTCAGTGGCGATAGGTGCTGCGTCGGTTTGACAGCGGCGCAACGATGCGTGGAGATACTTCTCGCACAGTGGCACTGCGTCGGAAAAACAGGCGCAAGAAGAGCTATGCGTTGATTTCGTTGTAGTTGCATTGCTTTTCCAGCTCCCAAGAGCAGGAACAACCCCCAGAGGCCCAACACAGTCACAGGCACATCTTGGCAGGTTCGAACTCCCAGCAAGGAAGTTCAGAGAGCTGGGGGTGAAGTCTTTGTGTCCCTGAGACTTCAGAACAGGAAGCAAGCTCTACTCAAGCCCTTGGAGATCTTCCTCAAGCAGGAAGACACAGCACACAGCAAAGTCCTTGTCCTTCCCTTGGCAGAAACAGCCACTGCAGGCCAATCCCCAGACAGCACACAGCAAAGGGGCAGAACTCCTCCGACACATTTCTCCAGCTCTTCTCCTTGGCAAAGGTTCCTCTTGATTCCAGAAGTAGTCTAAATCACTGTGGTTTTATGTCTATACTTATACCCCAAAATGTCTTTGTTCTCTTTCTGCAAGGGTCTCTGAGCCCAGTCCAAACCAGTTCTGTCCTCACTGATGCAGCATCACCGCTGGGGGTGGAGATAGCATTGTGCAAGGGAGAAAGGCCCTGTGCAGGTGCAAGGTAATCTCCTCCCATTGCTCTAAATTCAGTCAGGGTCTATTCAGCCCAGCTCAGAGTCATCCAGGAAGGGCCAGACCTCGAACCCTCCGAGTGGCTGTCTACACTGAATGCACATCCCCAGCATCTGTCACTCCAAAACCAGCCAGTCAGTACACAAACAGGCAGCGGCACACAGAATGGTTAGACAAGAAAATGCCTACTTTCTAAAAACGTCTTTACTAAAAAATGTGTTATTACATTCTGAGTTCAGAGAGCCTAACTTTATTTCTCCGTCTTGTCCCAATGGGAAGTTATACTTGTAAGATGTTACAAAGCATTTTCCATTCTATCCTATGGGGCAAGATAGCCTTTCAATAGTGAAATAACGAAATTGGCAGTATTTCACTATCAGGACGTGTCACACACCAGTACATATCCTACCTTTCACATACACCGCACCATGCCCAGTGGGTACCTTGGGCCTACCATAGGGGTGCCTTACATGTAAGAAACCAGTAAATCAAATGTGCCAATCAGGGAGAACCAATTGTAATCATAATTTAAACAGGGAGCACTTACACTTTGACACTGATCAGCAGTGGCAAAGTGCCCAAAGCATCTAAGCCAGCAAAAAATAAATCCAGCACAGCATTAAAAATACAGGAGTTAGAGACAGAAATTCAGGGGAAACCATGCCAAAGATGTTCAGTCTAACAACATCATATATGGCAATACTTAACAGCATCAATACTACAACGTCTCTCTTCCCTTAAAACCCAAACATGGTTAACATTATCATAATAATTCATACACAAATGTAACCTACCCCATACACTGATGTGAAATATCAAGAAATATAAAACAACGTGAAATCACACCTACATATCTCTAAATAAACAATAGATCGACAATGCATGGCCCAAATACAAAAATATGAAAAATAAAATATTTCATAAACCAAGAGGAAAACAGTTGTCCAAAATGTATACAAATCAACCCCACGCCAACCTTTGGGGAGTTTCACTCTCCTAACACTCATGCGGAGCCCAAAAGGCTGACATTCCTTGCCATCATCCACTCATTGAACCACTAGTTGACCAACAGGCCTTTTACAGACTGGAGATATTTTACCATTCCTTCCATTTGGTTCAGACAGCATTACCACTGACAGCATCCACTTTCATGGGAGGGCCAATTTAGAAATACCATTGGGTACTCTTCGTCTCAACACAAAATGTACTCCTTTGTCGGATCGGACACCAATTCTCTGGGAAATCTTTCTCTAACAAATACTTTCTGGAATAACGTAATGACCCCCGCGGTATTGGGATCAGTCATGAATTCAACTTCTCACCATTTACTGTAATATTCTGCCAGGACAACAGCAAATTTGTATTTCGCTGGCAGCATGTGGAATAGTCCAGCAAAATCAATTGCTAGTTTGATCCAAGGCCCATCAAGTTTCTCAACTGGCTGACAGGGAGGAGTGAATGTTTATAGCCCTGTTGCTAGCTGAACAAACTGCATATTTCTTAACCAATTCCAATATGTGGGTATCCACAGATGGCCACCAAAATGCACTGTGAATTAATCTTTTAGTGACAGTTTAACCTAAATGTCCTTTATGGTCATAATAATGTGTGATCTGAAAATGTATCGCGCCACATCATCATGGTGTTTTTTTTCAACACCAATTTATCAGATATTTTAAAGAATGGCTGGATATCATATGGAAGGCTCTTTTTGTTAGGCCAACCACTGACTACATAGTTTGAAACCACGCTCAACATTCCATTCTTCCCAATTCAGCAAACCATTCCTTTTCCGAAAATCCACCTATTAAACAAGCATCAACAGAAGCTATCTTCATCATCCATGCCAGGGAGGACCTGGCCTGGCAGTTCGTGCTGGACTGTTCCCATTGGGCACAGGGTCAAGACTGATTTGCATATGGCTGGGTCCCAACTGGAATCGCATGGTGATTAAAAAAACGATGGATTTAGGCCCAGATCTCTGTACTGGGGTGAATGCATGACATTGTTCTGCATTCTGTCACTCAATAGTTCTTTTTGCATGTGTCACGCCGAGTGGGACGGATATGCTCAGACGTGGGTCCCGTGCTCTCCATGCCACTGGAATCAAGCTATCCTAGCTGAAGAGGGGTGAAACCCCAAAACCGGTCTTAGGATGCTTGTTTCCAGTCCAGGGAGGACCTGGCCTGGCAGTTTGGGCTGGACTGTTCCCATTGGGCGCAGGGTTAAGGCTGATTTGCATATGGCTGGGTCCAAGCTGGAATGGCATGGTGAGCAGAAAATCAATGGATTTAGGCCCAGATCTCTGTACTGGGGTGAATGCATGACATTGTTCTGCATTCTGTCCATCAATAGTTCTTTTTGCAAAGTGCAATCAAAGGCATAGGAGACCTTGACAAAATATCTGCTCTAATATTTTGCCCAACCAGAATATGTTCCACCTTGAAATTATATTGGAGCAGTTTAGAACACCATCTTCTAATTCTCGGTGTGTGAACCTTAATGACATTTCCCCTAGGAATGTTGACTAGAACCTTATTATCCGTCTACTATTGAACAGATCTACCCCACAAAAAACTCTTAAATTTAGCAACCGCACAGATACGCACAAAGGTCTCTCTCAGTCACAGAATAGTTTTTTCCCTGGGAGGGAGGGCTCTGGAGAGACACAACCTCCAGTATGGTCTTGACCATGACTGACTCGAGTGATCATACCCCCGCACTAACGATACAGTGCACTCTTAGTAGGAGGAAATGGGGAAAGTACCTTGTGAAAAGATAACCCTTTTTTTGTTGCAAATTCACCTTCACTTGCTTAATTCCATTAAAAGTTGTTTTTCTTTAGTAAAGAACTCAGATTTGCAGTTTTCGTAGCAAAATTCGGTACAAATTTGGAATAAAATTCACAAATCCCCAAAAGTGATGACACTTATTCCTTGTTGACCAGACTGAGTGCTTGAATAATTGCTTCCACCAATCCTGGACATGTTCAACTCCATCCTGAGAAATTTCTTGTCCCAAATATTTAATGGAGCGCTTCATAAATACACATTTCTGTTTGTTAGCTACAATCCCTGCGTTCTGAACTTAGACAAAACCACTTTTAAAGTTCCATCTTTGTCCAATTTGTAATTTTCTGCAACCAAAATGACAGGCCACAGTACCTTCAACACCTTCCAACACACTTTCCGTAATTCACTGAAACACAGAAGCAGCTGATGCCAATCCAAAAGGCATTCTTTAGAATAGAAAAGTCCCCACAGGGGATACAAAAGCTGTGATGTAACTCTACTTGATGGAATGCTGAAGCTAAATCAATTTTAGAAAATTACTTAGATCCAGGAAATGTAGTGATAATATCAATCCTTGGTAAAGGATGTGAGTCAAGCCATATTTCTTTAAGACTGCCTAGATCAAGACTCGCCCTTAAAGCTCCATTTTTTCTCTTCTCACAACCAATGGACACAACCATAACGATGATTCAATAACCCCTCTCCCACGTATACGTTTCAATTCATCTACTGAATCCTCCCTTACACTAAGTGGGATACTTCTCAATACATGTTTGACCAGTGTGTCACTTTCTTTAATTTTAATAGTGTGTTTAAACCAATCCAGCTGGTCAGAATACAAATCCTTGTAGACATCAATCCAATTTTTTACTTCATTGTCATCTTCTTCCGCCAAAAGTGACACCTGTTCCTTGGTACCTGGTCTTAACGTCATCCCTAACAATCCTTGATGATACCATCCCAGACTGCTCAAACCTATCTTATCAACATTGACTTTACCTTGAATTATGTGGTTTTTAAACCCCAGATTAGCAACTAAATTCCCCGGCAATTAAATTCTTCCTTCCTCATATGTAATGGGGCTTCTATCTGGTGGTTCCAATTCCTTGTTATTTCAATTCTCTTCAAACTATTCTTTTGTAATCATTGTTAACCTGGCCCCAGAATCCACCAATAAGTTTAGATTCCTATAATATACAGAAATTATGGTATATCGATCAACACATTCATTAGAATCTTCCTGAATCATTTAAACAAGTTCCCTCATAAAGCACACAGAGCTTTCATCCGACTACTTGTCCCTACCTTCTTGTTCCTCACATCGTACTCTTGCACTGCTGTGACATACTTTGGGAAAAGGCCTTTGTTTCACACAACTACAACATTTAGTTAACGTTGTCAGGAAAAAGGGCGTGCACTGGAGATGTGTGAAAGACACCCACACTGAAAACACACATTCTTTTGACTAAATTGCCTGAAAAAAAATCTTCTCTCTCACTTGTCCCTTATTTTTCTTGCACCTGGATTTTTAATGAACTTCATCTCTGAGCTTTCCTGTTTACTCTGTGCATTAACTGCTCCCACACCCAGCTTGTCATTTGTAACTCTTTGGACGATGCTTAACAAATTTCAGTACTTCTTCCGATACAAATCCCTCTTGCAAAGAAGGGTTTTTGAAAGTAAGCAAATTCTGTTTTAACTTTCTTGTCTCTGTAGCACACTGCAGTTTGATCCCTTATTAGCTGAGACATATATTCATCAAATTCACAATCAGTAGCCAATATGAGCAGAGCGGAGACATAAATATAAATTCCTTCATCTTGATGCTGTTCTGTTGTGTAAAAAAATACAATTCTCAAAACAACCAGACTGCTGTTCATCAAACTGTTTCTCTAATCTACACACAGCATCTGGAAACTCATCTAACTCTTCCTCATCTTCTCTTACCTCCAAAGTTGGCAAATTTTAAAGAATTGTTTGCCCTCCAAATCCCAAATTGTTGTGGTATGATATATTGATTTGTATAGAGCACTGATCACCCGAGAGGGTATCCAGGCGCTTGGGCAGGTTTGTAGGCTTAAGGTCCCCAAGATGCTTAAACAGAGAGCCAGGTCTTCAGTTTCTTGAAGAACACAAGAAGTGAGGAGGGGGCTGTGATATGTTGAGGGAGGTTATTCCATGTCTTGGGTGCAATGTAGGAGAATGAGCGGCCTCCAGTTTTGCTTTTGCAGATGCAGGGAATGTGTGAGTGTGCCTCCAGTTTTGCTTTTGCAGATGCGGGTAATGTGTGTGTGCAGAGCGTAGGTGTTTGGTGGGTTGGTGAAAGTGTATGTGGCTGTCCAGGTATTCTGGTCCTGTGTTGTGAAGAGCTTTAAATGTGTGTATAAGAAGTTTGAATTGGCTGTGCTTGTGAATGGCGAGCCAGTGAAGCTTCCTGAAGTGTGGTTGGAGCAGTGTTCTGATGGTCTCGAGTTTGTGTAGGAGTTGTTTAGATATTCCTTCATAGAGTGTGTTACTGTAGTCCAGCCTGATGGTGATGAGTACTTGTGTGACAGTCTGTCCGGTGGTATTGGGTAACCATTTGAAGATTTTTTGCATCATGCTTAGGATGTGGAAGCGGGAGGTTTCCACAGTGTTGACTTGAACCGTCATGTTAAGCTTGTCGTCTAGGATGATCCTTAGATTTTTTGCATGGTCTGTGGGTGTCGCCACCAGTTGGAGTTGCATTGGGAGGTCTTGTTGCCGAAGACCAGTACTTACGTTGCTTTGGAGTTGAACTGCAGGCAGTTGGTTCACATCCAGTAAGAGATGACAGTGATTTCTTGTGATCAGATGATATTAGCGTGCTGTGTCATGCATATGTGGAAACGGGTGGAGCTGAGGGCCAGTCCCTGTGTGACTCTGCATATCAATTTCTTGGTTTCTGATGTGAAGGGTAGCAGCCAGACCCTGTGGGTTCTTACAGTGAGGAAGGGACAAACCCATTTGAGAGTGGATCCTTTTATGCCAATTTGATGGAGTCTTCTGAGGATTGTCGAAGGCTGCAGAGAGGTCAAACAGGGTGATGGCCGCAGTTTTACTTTGGTCCAGGATGATTTGAATGTCGTCGGTGGCCACAATGAGTGCTGTTTCAGTCCTGTGTTCCAAAATGAATCTTTTACGTTCAGTACTAAATTTGATCCCACTAATTACACCCAAATATTTAATAAAAGCCCTGAACCATGTCTTCTATTTTACTGATGGCTCTCCTGGAAACTTAAGGAAGGCTGGAGGTGGATTTACACTTGCATACTGTCCATAGACTAAATAAGCACTTCTTAACAATAAACCTGGTCTTAAAGCATGTGTGCGTGTTGCAGTTGCAGGTGCACAGTATGACACTCAAAATAAAGTTTAACAACTGCATGTCGCAACTCAATGAGATGTTCTCCCACACTTACTTTTTGAAGCCAGAGAAAAACAATGTTACAGAAATAGGACCGTGGTGTTGCTCAGCTCTAATAATGACTAAAAATGAGAGATAGAAATACACCTACAAACTTCTGAGTATGACTCTTTGCTCTGCTGATACCTGTAGCATCCCTGTGATCAGTGGCGTCTGTTGAATGTTCTAGGTAGTGGGGCGAAAACATGCATCATGAATGGCACTGAGCGAGGAAGCGACATGAACCAGTCTGTCCCCCCCCCATTTGGGACCAGAGAGGCGTCTGGCCTGTATCTGCACAGTGGCACCAGAGGCAAAATGTACTACATGCCCAGCTTTAAAAGGGCCCCAGCTGCACCGAATGTCTGTCTCTCGCTGATGCTTCTTTGTAGCGCTATGCTGCCTCTGTGGCACTATAGAATACCGTGATAAATAATAAAAGTAAAACTTACCTTCCCGCTTTTCTTAAGTCCCGAGACTCCAGACTCCCGCCGTCCTGCGTTTCGAATTCCCAGGGTGCTCGTCATTGGTGCGGCCGCTGCCCCACCCGCGTCATTTTCCCTCTGTATGCTGCAGCATACAGAGAGAACAGGGAGAGTGGACAGTGTTACTTGAGGGCAGGGGGAGTGGCTTGCCCACTGTTGTTAATACTGTTTGTTTGGGCGGCCTGAGGCTGCCCAAACAGACAGTATTAACAACAGTGGGCAAGCCACTCCCCCCTGCCCTCGAGTAACACCGCCCACGCTCAACCAGGAACTTCTGCTTTCTCGCCGTGTAATAACTACCATTTGTTTCTGCCTTCTCGCACGGCGAGAAAGCAGGGGGGCGGCACCCAAACGCCCCCATAGAGGAGCCGCCACTGCCTGTGATGCTGATGGAGGGGGGAAAAAACTCTGTCCAACCTCAGTGACGGAGCAGATGCTAAACACTATCAATGCCTCTTCTAACCAAACGAAGATGGTGCCGTAATGCCCCCACGATTTCAGCAAATGGTGTCTGCAATCTCCAGGGCCTTGCTTCAAAGCCATCATAAGTTGTCGTACAGTCGTCCTAGCGAGATCAGTAACTTCGCAAAAGACACCAGGGTTGCTTTTTTTCTTCCGCAACCGAAAACTGTGAGGAATTCCGGTGCACTTCCCTCAAAGTTGGACTTCATCACAAAATAAGTGAGCATTGCATTTGTTCCTTTGGAACTGAGCACCTCAACTGGAACTCTGACAAAACACAATGTCACACTCCCTGCAGAATCTCCAGAGACTTTGCTCATCGAGCAGAGAATGAAACAAGTAGAACACCAGGCAGTGTTCAAACAGTAGCCGGAGAACATCCAAAGCAGGATCCTGCAGCGGGGCAATAACCAGAGCGGGCGCCACTGTTATGTGGATAAGGCTGTGGTGAAACTAGTAGTCACATTTGTAATAAAGTACACCAAGCACAGGTAAGTGGTAAAAGTCTGTTTAATTACCACAGCCTCTCAATTCCCAAGAACCTAACTGACACTGACCACCTTGAGAACTCAAAAGACAGCATTTCAAATAGAATATCATATATGCCAATACATAACGGCATGAACACCACACGTTCCTCATATGTGAACAAAACACATCAACTGGCAGATCCAGGCACAATTACTAACACATTGACAGACCAACACCAGCAGGCACACACTGACATCTACATAAATGAACAGTGGATGTGTGACTACACCTGTGATTTGGCCAGCAGGCTGTCTGCCTCTTTCCTTTGAATACTCAGCGTCCCCTCCGAGGCCTGAACAGTCAAGCCATCGTTCACTCCACTCAAAATGGTCACTAGCAGTAAAATATCTATTTACCCACTGTGCTGCTGTATGGTAGCTTGACTTGCTGGTCCACGTATGATGCCAGGGAATGATGAGCAGTAAACTCTAGCATCATTGCAGAACATCTTGGTAGTATGGACACAGACTTGGTGCCCAGTGGATAACCAGTGCGTCATTTGGTGCTGGGTCGGCAGCCAAGCTGAGCATTACTAAACTTTAGCTGTGTGTGCTCAGATGCACATTCACAAAGAATACATCAGAGCAGCTTGTGTCTTGAGTGAGTAGGACTAGCATGCTCGTGGTCTGTGTACTTGCACCATGCAACAAGTACTAACATCTCTAAGTTAACTTTAGGATATGCAAGCCTAAGCCTGATACAAGCAACAATGCATAAAGCATGACAGCAAGTGTAGTCTCACCTTTTGGCCCGATGCCACTGCACCATTGATAACACACAACATATGTCATCAAAGGACAATCACAACATTGAAGTTGTTGTATAGCTATGTTATTTAAATTTGTTTGCAGTCAGCCACAGTTACATTGTTTGGTGCATGATTGTGACACACTAGCACGTTAAATACATATAAGTGGGTTGTTTAGATTAGTGTAAGGCTAAATTGCTTTCAGTTTTGGATCATTTCATCTTTCTTGTATCGGGTCACAAATTCTCCAGTGCTCTGCTGACGTAAGATGTGGTCAGGACGCCCTATTCTCGAAATCCAGATCTGACGGGAGCAATGGTAGCTTCCACATTAGTCAAATCCCCAGCCAACCAAACTCTACCATTGTGAAGTTATACAGTGGTGTTGGGGCAGGGGAATGGGACCAGAGAGAAAAATGGATATCTTCACATGCCTGGTTGCAATATATGATCGTTGAAAACTAAAAAATTAAAGGAGTGCTATAGTGTAACTGTAGTTTAAACATTGAGATTTTAACTTGACCTATTGTCTGTGATACTCCTGTTGACACTCTGTATTTCCACACTCTATTATAATTTGAAACTTGATCTGTCGTCGAAGCTGAAATACATTTATTTTTCAATATGGTAATTGATTAACAATCAGTATTACAAAAAATGTCTTCGCTTACAATTTCCAAACAAACAAACTGATATCTGATGGGCACTTACAGTTATTTGATTACCCTGAAAATGCATGGAAATTGCTGGAAAAGCCAGAGGCAGGAACGGGCAAGGCTTTTTAGCAACTTTGATCACCCTCGAAGATGAAATAGGAGGCGGCAAAGCCAACAGAGGAATTAAATGATCGTCCAAAACAAAGGCAGAACTGGAAAGAGCAGCTACTGCCTTACACACTTCACCACTGCAGGAACCAGTGGCGTACCAAGGTCAGGTGGTACCCGGTGCGGAAAATTTCTCGTCAGCCCCGGCTTGACAAAATGGCAAAAATATTTTTGCCATTTTGTCACCCACCCTCAGTGATGACACCTGGGCGGCCCGCACCAACCACACCCCCTTCCTACTCCACTGGCAGGAACTGAGCAGAAACACAACGGATGTAACTCATAAGTGATGGGATTTGGACGCCCTGCTGGAAGATGGTTAGTTGCACCTTGAGCTGATGATCTCTGACCTCCTGCCCTATGGGCCTTGAGAGGTCAAGAAATGAAGTGGGGACATGTGAGGGTAAGAACAATGCCTGAAGATAAATCTTGGTAGGCTCCTGAGGGAGAAACTCCATCTGTGTGCAGTTGGTCATGGTGCCAATAGGGGTAGAGGTAGAGGGGCTGGGCGGATGGGGGAAAAAAACTATGCATAGGCTTCGATCGCCTTAGAAATCCCTTGACTGTATGAGACACGGAAGACCGCAATAATTGCCAGTTGAATACAGAATTCACGGGCCATTGCCAATTTGACCTGGCGTATTAGAGTTTGGGAATGTTTTTTGATATTGCCTAGTCAGAACACCTTCATGAGAAGCAATGTATGATAGGACCATTAGACATGCAAGTAGTAAGGCTCTGGATACGGCCCACTGAATGCGGAGTTCCCTCTGGTCTGAAGACCTTTAGCTCCACCCCTTGTTCCACCGATGAAGATGGCACAACATTTGATTAAATACACATTCCTTCCATGGAATGTGAGAGGCATGGGATCCATAGGTAAACAGTACAATATTCTGGCATATTTGAAGCGCAGAGGGATACCTGCTGCCTTCCTTCAAGAGACAAACCTGGTGAATCGAAAGGTGGTCATGCTGAAGAGGAGGCGAAGGAGCCAGTTATGTTAAAAGCTTCTCTTCCTACACCAGGGCCTCCTTAGTTTAGATAAGACCCGGAGGAATAGATAAGACCCTGAGGGCGTGATAGAGATCGCCATATATAGAACTACCCTTAAACCGGTGTCCGAAGAAGCTAGAGGGGCACTGGGAGGGCCTTAAACAGAGTTAAAAGACAGCTCTCACAGAACTTGCATGGGCAAAACACATGGAACAGATGTCCAACCAACTTAGTTAATCGATTCATGTTTCCATGATGGCACCATAACTTGCTGAGATGTATGCAGAAGCACTGGAGAGTGGTTTTCTACCTGCCCCCACAGTAAAGGCCTTAATAGTTTCAGGCATGAAACCACATAGGGATAATATGGATGTGGCCTTCTATATATCAAATTCTTAGCAAACGGTTGGCTTGCTGCCTTTACCCCTACCATTCCAAAAAATTGCATTTGCACTTATGTATACCACCCCTGAAGAGACGTTGATATAAAACATAATGACCAATGTGGATTCATCCCCAAATGCATTGCATCTCTAAATATCAGGAGACTATTTAGGCTTTTGACACAGTACCCAGAGGCAGTGGTCCTCTCAATAAACCTAGAAAAAGCCTTTGACACTTTACACTTGGGTTTCCTGCAGGCAATTATGAAATGCAGGAATATAGGAGGGGGATGGGACAAATGGTTCACCCTACTGTATGCAGAGGCCCAGGTGAGGATGTGAATGGGTCAGTGCCTATCTAGAGCATACACAATCTTCCAGGGCACTAGGCAGGGTTGCCCCCTATAGCAATTGTTATTTGCACTAGAGGTTGAACCCTTTGCCAGCGTCATGAGGTCAGAGGGTTGTGGCAGTGGCATTCCCATAAGAGCAAACAAGTAATCTCGCTATATGCAGATGACATGCTTTTGTACCTAAAGATGCGGAATCTGGGATTGACTGCAATGCCGAAAAAAGCTGGGGAGACTGCTTGAACACTAACTGGGAGAAAACATGTGCCTTTCCAGTGCCACCTCCAGTGGCCAGTTAGAATTTATCACGATGAGATATACACCTGGGAAGCTAGTTCCAATCATTTAAGGGTCAGATTAAGTTTTGATAAACACTGAAGCTGCCAATAATAGCAAGGTTAGCATTATCTAAGGTAAGTCCAATTGGTCGCACACTGCTTGTCCTACCAGCGTGTTGCCCCAAAGCATTGTGGTCCATGAAGTAAGCATCAGCGGTTGCGCCTCTGCCAGAGTCTTGAGCAAAAATTCACTGTCGCGTTGGCCATCCCTGGACACGTGTTTCGAGGTTGTTACCTCTCGTCAGCAGGGAATAGGCATATATGTAGGGGTGCTGCATAGGCTGCCAAAAAATATTCTCAGGTCCGGTACCGCTCGTGGCACGCAGGTGCGTAACCCGGGCTCGTCAGCCCCACCAGCTCAAGGGAGCTTGAATATAAAAGAAAGTCCAATTGGTCGCTCACTGCTTGTCCTACCAGCGTGTTGCCCCAAAGCATTGTGGTCCATGAAGTAAGCATCAGCGGGTGCGCCTCTGCCAGAGTCTTGAGCAAAAAATCACTGTCCCGTTGGCCATCCCTGGACACGTGTTTTGAGGTTGTTACCTCTCGTCAGCAGGGAATAGGCATATATGTAGGGGTGCTGCATAGGCTGCCAACAAATATTCTCAGTTCCGGTACCACTCGTGGCACGCAGGTGCGTAACCCGGGCTCGTCAGCCCCACCAGCTCAAGGGAGCTTCAATATAAAAAAGTCCAATTGGTCGCACACTGCTTGTCCTACCAGTGTGTTGCCCCAAAGCATTGTAGTTCATGAAGTAAGCATCAGCGGGTGCGCCTCTGCCAGAGTCTTGAACAAAAAATCACTGTCGCGTTGGCCATCCCTGGACACGTGTTTCGAGGTTGTTACCTCTCGTCAGCAGGGAATAGGCATATATGTAGGGGTGCTGCATAGGCTGCCAACAAATATTCTCAGTTCCGGTACCACTCGTGGCACGCAGGTGCGTAACCCGGGCTCGTCAGCCCCACCAGCTCAAGGGAGCTTGAATATAAAAGAAAGTCCAATTGGTCGCACACTGCTTGTCCTACCAGCGTGTTGCCCCAAAGCATTGTGGTCCATGAAGTAAGCATCAGCGGGTGCGCCTCTGCCATAGTCTTGAGCAAAAAATCACTGTCGCGTTGGCCATCTCTAGACACGTGTTTCGAGGTTGTTACCTCTAGTCAGCAGGGAATAGGCATATATGTAGGGGTGCTGCATAGGCTGCTAAAATATATTCTCCGGGCCGGGTTACGCACCTGCGTGCCACGAGTGGTACCGGACATGAGAATATTTTTTGGCAGCCTATGCAGCACCCCTACATATATGCCTATTCCCTGCTGAAGAGAGGTAACCACCTCGAAACACGTGTCCAGGGATGGCCAACGCGACAGTGATTTTTTTGCTCAAGACCCTGGCAGAGGCGCACCCGCTGATGCTTACTTCATGGACCACAATGCTTTAGGGCAACACGCTGATAGGACAAGCAGTGTGCGACCAATTGGACTTCCTTCAGCATTATCTAAGGTGGTGATGCTTCTGCAAGTTCTGTATTTCTTTGCATATCTTCCAATCTTGACCCCT
Source organism: Lissotriton helveticus (assembly GCF_964261635.1). Classification (NCBI taxonomy): domain Eukaryota; kingdom Metazoa; phylum Chordata; class Amphibia; order Caudata; family Salamandridae; genus Lissotriton; species Lissotriton helveticus. Next base: position 314,785,936 of record NC_136069.1, on the reverse strand, counting down.
TCAGCATTGGATTTATTTATTTATGCGATTTTTAAAGCGCTGCAATTACCCGTAGGTGTCTCGGCGCTAGGAGCTAAATCTGATACCAGTAAAGTAAATCTCTGTGGCAGTATTTAGAATGATTTATGAATAATCAGGTCATTGAGAAAACAGCCATGTCTTTAGCTGCCTTCTGAAGATGATCAACGTTGGACTGGATTTTATATTAAAAGGAAGGGAGTTCCATAATTTTGCAGCTGCGATAGTAAAACATCTGTCTCCCCAGTTAACTTTCCTTGTTCTGGGTATATGAAGCAGATGAGCAGTATTGGAACGAAGTGTTCTGGAGTTTGATAAAGACTTAAGTGAACTCCTAAGGAATTTAGGTCCCGTATTATTTATTGCCTTGTAGACAATACAAAGGGCCTTGAATTTCGTGCGACTTCTAATCGGAAGCCAATGCAGTTGGTCCAAATGTCTAGAGACGGAGCTAAATTTTGGAATGCCCAATAAAACTCTAGCTGAGGCATTTTGTATCATTTGAAGCTTGGAGATGACCTTTTTTTGTGCGTTGAGGAAGAGGGCATTGCTGTAGTCAGTTCGAGAAAACACCAGTGTTGAAATTAGTGTTTTTCCTGTAGTTGTAGGAAGATATGGGAGAAGTTTCTTTATTTTCCTTAAGATGTTGAATGATGATGATACTACAGCGTTCACATGATGATGGAAAAGGAGTTTATCATCAAATATTACTCCCAAGTTTCTGACTTTACTGACTGGTTGAGGTGGAGTCCCCATTTCCTCCGGCCACCATAAGGGAGACCCCAGAGGCTGAATCTTGCCAAAGAGCATGACTTCCGTCTTTGAAGAGTTAAGTTTTAGACAGTTGGAAGCCATCCAACTGCTAATGGCCCTCATGCCATCTTTGAAGTTTGCTGCTATCTTGGGACCGTTTTTATGTATGGATAATACCAACTGAGTATCGTCGGCATATGTTGTTAGGTTGATATTGTAGGCTTTTATTACCCTCGCTAAGTCCGAAACATAGATGTTAAAAAGAGTCGGACTTAGCGAGGAACCCTGTGGAACTCCACATGGAAGACTGAAGGTAGGAGAAGTGAATATACCTAACTTAACTGCTTGTTTGCGATCAGCCAGGAAAGATGTAATAAGATCTCTGGCTTTGTGTTTAATACCGATGGCCTCGACACGGCCGATCAAAGTAGAGTGATCGACCGTGTCGAAAGCCGCCGATAGGTCCAGCAAAATCAAGACCGCCTGTCCTCCGTTGTCCATCGTAGTTCTTATTTCATCTGCAGCCTTAATCAAGGCAGTTTCCGTTCCATGACCTTGTCGGAAACCGAACTGAGTGTCATCTAAAAGGTCGTTGCTTTGAATGTAGTCAGACAGTTGTTTGTTCATGACAGATTCAAAGATTTTAGCTGGGAACGGCAAAGATGCGATAGGACGGTAGCTGGAAGATAGTGAAGGGTCAAGCGATGGTTTTTTAAGAAGTGGTTTAATTATAGTGTTTTTCCAGATGGTTGGGTATGAGCCTGTTGAAAACATGATGTTGCAGATGTGTGTCAGTGGTAAAGCAATGATGTCTGGGATAATGTTGAGTATAGAAGGGTGACAGGGGTCCAATGGGGAACCAGATTTAATTGCCAGAATTAGTTTATGGATGTATTGTGAATGTATCTTAGTAAATTCCGTTAACGCTGTTGAATTCAAGTTTGTTTGTGTATTAAATGATTCAGTAATGTTGGAATTTGGGGTGAAATCCTTAAATATAGATGTGACCTTTTCAGAGAAGAAGTCCGCCAATGTATCGCAGAGAGTCTGAGATGTTTCGATAGGTGGATTGGAAGGTTCAGCAAGATGGTTTACTACTTCGAACAATTTCTTCATGCTGCATTTAGCCTGGTCTATTTGGGTGGTATAATAGATGTTCTTTTCTGTAGCTATTCTCTGCTTATAGTTATGGAGAGCAGCTTTATATGTTATTTTATCTGATGAGTTGTAGTGTTTGCGCCAATGGCGCTCTAGGTTACGACAGTGTTGTCGTTGTAGTCTAAGTTGTTCAGTAAACCAGGGTGCCGAGGGGGTCTTCCTGTTGTGTTTGGAAGTTCTGGATGGAGCTAGTGTAGAAAATGCCCCTTCCAGAATAGAAGTGTATCTGGTGGCTGCAGTATTTGGATCAGTTTCGGTGTCTATACCCATGAAGGCATCAGTAAGAATCTGTGCAAGCTGAGTATGATCTAAATTTTTCCAGTCTCTGGTGGTTTGATAGGAATTCTGAGATGTAATTTTAGGAGCTGTTGTTTTGATTTTAATATCGAATAGAATGGCGGAATGATCAGACCATGTTAGAGGTAATATTTTGTTCATGGTGATGTGTGGGTTATTGGTAAAGATACCATCAAGCGTGTGTCCTGCCTTGTGTGTAGGAACCGTTATCAGTTGTTCAAGTTCCACAGATAGGAAATCATTAATGAGCTGGTCAGTGTCCTTATCAGTTAGGGATTCGAAATGGAAATTAAAGTCACCCAATACGGTGAAGTATTTGTGTTCCACAGCTAGTTCACTCAGTTGATGGAGTTGTGAAAGAAATGTCGTACGAGAGCCTGGGGGTCGGTACAGAAGGGTGCCTGTGAATGTTTGATTGGTGGTAAGCATCACAGTAAATGCAAATGCCTCACAGCTCGTATGTTTTAAATCAATAGCTTTAACGCGGAGGCTGTTGCGATATATTATTGCAATCCCTCCACCTTTATGTGCTGAGATGCGGTCCTGCCTATAGACACAGTAATCTTCTGGCATGGCAGCTTTAAAATCTGGTCCTGATGCGTCGTCTCCCCAAGTTTCAGTAAGAAACAGGAGGTCGATAGCATAGGTATTAAGCAGCTCTAGTATGTAAATTTTATGGCAAGGAAGTGAGCGAACATTTACAAGTGCCGAATGTATTACTTTCTGAGGTGTAGGTATTTCCGTTTTTTTTTTTTTGCAGAGAGTACAAAGAAACGGCCCTCCGATGGGATCAGTAAATAGGCATACCGGGGGGTCGTGCGCCTTGCATAGGGTATTGTTTAAGTCAATAAGGTCATTTGCTGTATAAACTAACCTTGATGACTCCAAAGATGCAGGGGGGGTGGCCCTGGGCTCGGTCAAGGCTCGGACGGGCGCAAACGGGCTTGGCTTTGGCGCGGCTTCGGCGCGTGCCCGGCGCGCCCGCTGCGCCAGCCCGCTGCGCCGTCTGGCCATGACACACATTATATAGGGTGAGGAGGGTGGGAGTCCGGCGCGACTAGAGCGCTGACCCCGCTACTCCTAAGATGGCGCCCACCGCCGCCAGACGCCTGAACAGATCGTCAAAATCGGTGGTAGGGAAAGAATGAAGCGTGTGAAGGGTGTTAGAGTTCCTGATTTACATTCCCCAAATTATACTGATGTAGAAAGCCCCCAAAGTTCAATTTATCAATCGGTCTACAAAATCTTCCTACAAGGATAAAAATACTTCTAAAATAGTGCAGTCGGAGTTCAAATTCACAGGTAACAAACTATAAGCTCGCAGCCCCAGTAGCAGTCACCGGGGAGAGCTTCTAAGGCTTGGATTGGAACACGGAATACATTGCTTAAGGATTTGGAATGGAGTACGGCAGAGGGTGTCCCTATTTATATTACAGTGCCCAATTGGGGAAGGGGAATTTTGGTACCCGATTACGAGCTATTCTTTGTGGCCACTCAAAAGCAATGGTTGACTTAGTGGCTTGAGGGGAGGAGGCTAGAAAAAGTGGAGGCTGCTAGTGAATCGCAGCAAGCGGGAGAACTGTTCTTAGTTCTAATGGGGGCCCAGTGAGAAAACTCTAACCTCCGCAGTTGGATGAGAGTGGTTAGGAGAACCCAGCAATGCCTGCCATGTGCTCTGATATTGCCCCTGATAGACCTTCTTACCACAAGGGGGAGGGTTCTTTACTGCAAGGAGGATGAGGCATTGGTCAGAATTGGGGATACTTTCCACAAGCGACTGCCTCAAAACTGGAATGCTCATAAACCTGACCTCTATGGTTGAGTATGGCTCAGTTTTTGCCTTATGGGGCAATGGCACAGTTGTTAAGGAAGGCTTGGGAATGGGACATTCGGAATAGCAAACACACAAGGTGCTACAGTTTCTCACATTTGGAAGTGGCTATAAACTGATATCCTGGTTCTACAAGAGTCTCCTTTGAATAACCAAATGTCGCTTGACGAATCTACGGGCTGGCTGGGATGCAAAAATAGGTAGAGACCTAAGGGACAAATAGTGGGACACTGTTCTGGAACACTCACAAAGGGTCTACAAGAATAATGGATTATAGTACACGCAGTGTAATTACCTGCATACCTCCTACCCCAACGCCTCACAGGCTGAATGCTATTGCAGAGACTGATGACAAGAGGTGCCCTAGGGGCGCTGACTTCCTGCACATGATCTGGAGTTGCTCTATAATTGCCCGTTTTTGGGCAGAGGTTACAGCTGACTTTGAAAGAACCTTGGATAGAGATAATCTTTGTAATATGGAGGTATGCTTGCTAGGTCTATACACCCATCCGAAGGAGGTCTCCACATTTCTGGAGATAATGCTCGTTAAGAGGGCTATTTCTATGCATGGAGTTCACCTGAGGGCCTGCCCCATAGTAGATGGAAAAGGGAGGCAGAATTGTGGGCGATTGCGGAGATCATTGGCATGCAAGATGAAGAGGGACAGGAACTGTGCCGGCAACCAAGTGCAGAACTGTGGATGGGGAACTGAATTCAATATTGTTGTGTTCTTTAACTCTTTCCTAAATTGTAGCGGCGTTGGTGCGGCCGTGATGGATAAGGGGATGCTGTACCAGATCCTTGGTGCTTAGATGGAAAAACCTGTTGTCTTGTTTTTTTTTCACACTTCGTAGCCTGCAGACTAATGGTGTGCTGGTTGAAGGTGCACCGAGAACCACCAGAGATGGCGAGCTTGTCTGCAAGACCCTTTTATCCTCCTGAATACATGCACGCTTAAGAGCCTTAGAGTAGTATGCACTGCGGGACAAACATGCAATTGTAAGTGTGTTTTGTGCCACATTCTGACAGATATCTTCTATTTATGCATCTCAATGCAGATAAGTAGTTATGTAGTTGCTGTAATCCAAGCAACCACCATCATGTAGAAGGTAGAGAAAGTGGGGATGATTTTTGGAACCTGGTGATGAGTAATGGATCATAAATGACAGCAGCAGCGGTTCCCAAGAAGGAAAAAGCCTGTGAACTGTTTTGATTACAAGGGTGAGGAGTGTCTGCATCGCCCTGTTGTGTACCATAAGTCTACTTACGAGATATCTGAAGGTGGATGTAGAGATGGATCTTGGGTCGTTAAAAGTAAGCCATTAGCAATATTTGGCACATCAAGACTGGGAAGAAGTAGTCAAGAAGACATATAAGGTCTCTATAAATGTGCCTCGTTTGTTGAGGGCTTGTGTGTGACTAGTAGTGAGCAGTGGTGGCATTTGAGGGGATGAGAAAGGGAAGTCACACTGGACTGATAAAGTGAGCTCTCAACTTACAGAATTAGTAAGAGGGAAGGATATTGTCAGGGGTATGTCAGATTGTAGAGGAAAATGTTCTTGTGCCATGAATGACATGGAGTAAATCATTTGAGTTTTTTGTTTCGTTCAGAAGTGGGGAACAAAGAGATACACTGTGTTCAATTACAGTAAGGCAATTTACCATAGAAGGTGTGAGTACAATTTGCAAAAAGGAAGAAAGAATTGCAATATGAGTTGATACTTTTGCCTAGTGAGATTGTTAACTGGTTCTGAGATGAGGGGGCGGACTTAAAACAGAAATTTGGGGACCCGCACACAGGTAGAAGTGAAGGGAGAGTTACTAAATTGGAGGAGGAACTGTTCTAGATATTTTGGAAATTGATAATACTGGCATGTAGGAGGCTCTCCAGAAGTCTGCCATGTCCATGATACTTTGACTGACTAATGTGCACACTATCTTTACAGGGTCACTTGGCCCTGGTGTCACATACTTGTTACCAGGATTTTGAGACATAGGAAAATAGATTTTGCCACTGTCTATTGGGGGTTTCTCCCTCGACATCCCACTTACACCAAGAATTAGGCCTTGAATATGTTCAGGACCTTATTGGTGCTGGCCCTATAGCCCTTTGGTGTTCCATTTGGTCAAATAAGGAAGCTGAGCTCAGCTGTGCAGTTGTTAGAGATTGTCTCGCTTGCAACCATGGGTTGAACATTCAGTGGTTCAAGTATTTAAGAGATACCACTTCGACACTGGGTTGTGCACACTTGTTAGAGAACCCGGAATGTATCACCAAAAAAGACAGCTGGACCAGGGAATGCTTTTCTACACACAGACAGGCCTCTGGGAAGGCTGTGGAAGTGGTTACGTTGTCTGTAAGAGATTGTTTGGTTCAGATGACAGCCTGGATCGCCCCATACCTATTATTTGTGCAGAACGTGTACGAACACAACTTACTGACTCATTTCAGGTTAGGAACGATACGCTGTATGTTGTATTTCGCCTTAGGGCAAGGGTCTTCAAACTGTGGGGCGCGACCCCCAGGGGGGCCGTGAAGTGGTGTGATGGGGGTCGCGCATTCACAGTCACACTTCTGCCCTGGCCTCCAGGGCTTAAGCCCCCCTCTTCCCCCGTCCTGTGTCTCAGCCCGGGCTGCTGTAGTGAAACTCGAGCTGATGGGGGCTCGGCCGGGCAGTGTCTGGAGTCTTATCTCTGGCACACTGTCTTTTCACAGGTCTTTAAAGACCATTAGCATATTTACATGCCTTTGTAAACTGGTTACAGAGGCTTAATGTTTTTTATGGTTCCAGTACCCCCTGGGCCCCCACTCTGCCTATTCCTTACATTTTTATTTTTACACTTACTGCTGTAGTGTGAGAATGCATTTAATGAAAAGGAATATAAAGTTGGGTTGCCAAAAGAAAAATGCCTGCTCTTGACACTAAATAGAGTTATAAATAAAAAAGTATGTATTAATTAGTTACGTGACTTTTCTGTCTTTGTTCTCTTTAATTTTCAGTCATGGATCATTGAGGCAGCCACAGAACACAATTAAAAGTGACACAATTAAAAGTGCTTTCTATTTATATTTGCTGTTCTAAGTATTCACAGATAAGTGCTAAAAATACAGCTTTAGGTGACTGCTTATTTCTGGGCCATCATAATAATGAGCTGGTAACCCTAATCATAAGACTGGAAGTTTGTTGCAGGATCAGCACATTATTTATTTCCTCCACCCTCAATCCCTGATTAATGCCATTATAGCAATAGTTTGTAGAAACCATCGCAATGGACCGCACACCGCTAGCCCCTCCTCTGGATCGCCCCTAGGGACTCTGGTACATGGAGTTCTTGAGTGGTTCACCCATGTGGGTGCAAGTAGGTACTTGTTGAACTGATGATCTCTAGACCCGATACATGTCCCGGGTTTTTGGATATCGCCCGAGACATGGCTCGGGTTTGGGGATAACTTCCCTCATCAGTAGAGAAAATAGTTAGGGGTGGAAGAGAAGGCCGCCAAACAACCGTCAATGGCCTCGATGCCCGAACCGGCACACAGGTGCGTCGTCCAGGTGCCCATCGGCTCAAAGCTCAAGGGAGCCAATTTGTAGAAACCATCGCAATGGACCGCACACCGCTAGCCCCTCCTCCGGATCGCCCCTAGGGACTCTGGTACATGGAGTACTTGAGTGGTTCACCCATGTGGGTGCAAGTAGGTACTTGTTGAACTGATGATCTCTAGACCCGATACATGTCCCGGGCAGCCCTAGAACACAATTAAAAGTGCTTTCTATTTATATTTGCTGTTCTAAGTATTCACAGATAAGTGCTAAAAATACAGCTTTAGGTGACTGCTTATTTCTGGGCCATCAAAATAATGAGCTGGTAACCCTAATCATAAGACTGGAAGTTTGTTGCAGGATCAGCACATTATTTATTTCCTCCACCCTCAATCCCTGATTAATGCCATTATAGCAATAGTTTGTAGAAACCATCGCAATGGACCGCACACCGCTAGCCCCTCCTCTGGATCGCCCCTAGGGACTCTGGTACATGGAGTTCTTGAGTGGTTCACCCATGTGGGTGCAAGTAGGTACTTGTTGAACTGATGATCTCTAGACCCGATACATGTCCCGGGTTTTTGGATATCGCCCGAGACATGGCTCGGGTTTGGGGATAACTTCCCTCATCAGTAGAGAAAATAGTTAGGGGTGGAAGAGAAGGCCGCCAAACAACCGTCAATGGCCTCGATGCCCGAACCGGCACACAGGTGCGTCGTCCAGGTGCCCATCGGCTCAAAGCTCAAGGGAGCCAATTTGTAGAAACCATCGCAATGGACCGCACACCGCTAGCCCCTCCTCCGGATCGCCCCTAGGGACTCTGGTACATGGAGTACTTGAGTGGTTCACCCATGTGGGTGCAAGTAGGTACTTGTTGAACTGATGATCTCTAGACCCGATACATGTCCCGGGCAGCCCTAGAACACAATTAAAAGTGCTTTCTATTTATATTTGCTGTTCTAAGTATTCACAGATAAGTGCTAAAAATACAGCTTTAGGTGACTGCTTATTTCTGGGCCATCAAAATAATGAGCTGGTAACCCTAATCATAAGACTGGAAGTTTGTTGCAGGATCAGCACATTATTTATTTCCTCCACCCTCAATCCTTGATTAATGCCATTATAGCAATAGTTTAGCTTATATCTGAAACCCTACACTTCAAGTTTCTGGGAATGCACCCTGCTTTCAGACAACTCACTTCTCATTCTCGCCTTCACTTTCACGCTCACCCTGCACTCTCAGCGATCACAATGCACTCACACTGATCACCATGCACTCATAGCGATCACAATGCACTCACACTGATCGCCATGCACTCACAGCGATCGCCATGCACTCACCGCGATCGCCATGCACTCACCGCGATCGCCATGCACTCACCGCGATCGTCATGCACTCACCGCGATCGCCATGCACTCACCGCGATCGCCATGCACTCACACTGATCACAATGCACTCACACTGATCACAATGCACTCACACTGATCACAATGCACTCACACTGATCACAATGCACTCACACTGATCACAATGCACTCACACTGATCACAATGCACTCACACTGATCACAATGCACTCACACTGATCACAATGCACTCACACTGATCACAATGCATTCACACTGATCACAATGCACTCAAACTGATCACCATGCACTCACGCTATTCACCCGCTCACCCTGCACTCACGCTGATCACCGTGCACTCACACTGATCACCGTGCACTCACACTGATCACCATGCACTCACACCCATCACCATGCACTCACATCAATCACCATGCACTCACATCATTCACCCGCTCACCCTGCACTCACAGTGATCACAATGCACTCACACCATTCACCCGCCACTCACAGTGATCACAATGCACTCACACTGATCACAGTGCACTCACACTGATCACAGTGCACTCACACTGATCACAATGCACTCACAACATTCACCCGCTCACCCTGCACTCACAGTGATCACAATGCACTCACAATGATCACCAAGCACTCACAACAGTCACCCGCTCAGCCTGCACTCACAGTGATCATAATGCACTCACAGTGATCACAATGCACTCACACTGATCATCATGCACTCACAACATTCACCCGCTCACCCTGCTCTCACAGGGATCACTCTGCACTAAAAATGTGCTTGCATTGTTCACTCTGTACCTCACCCTGCAGTCACACGAGCACACTTCTCATACTGCACTCATGTGACACTTCAGTCACCTGTCCCCCCTGCACTAATTCGTCCCACTCTGCACTTACAGCCAAACCCAAATTCATATGATCACCTCACTTACCCTGTAGTCACTCCTTTTACCCTACTCTCACACAGTTGCATTGCTTACCGTGCAGTCACATGGGCACTCTTTCACCCACAGTGCAGAAGGTTAAAGTACCTGGTACAAAGATGATGTACCATTCACATCACAGAACTGAGTGTGAGTAAACTGAGTATTTGGTCAGACAGGTGCTATAGAGAGATGAGGTGTATTGTTGGTGAGTGGTAGTGAGGGAATTCATGGAGAAGGTGGAAAGACTGTTGCACCGTGTGCGACCAGTGCTAGGGCCAGCCCTGGCTGGGAGTGTTAAACCCCCCCCCCCCCCTGAAGTTCGGGTCTAGTTGATCCCCTGCTTCTGCCTATTATTATTTACATTTGTAGTGCACTACTGTTACCAAAAGGTTTCCTGGGGTAATAACCATCTGCCTGCAATGTGAGAGAGGGATCCGGGGTTGGGGGGAGGAGAGAAGAGAGGGATGGAGGGAAGGGGTGAGAGGAAAGGGGCATGGGTAAACTGCTTAACTCTGCACAAGACAGCCAGGGTTTGAAGGGACCCTTGCTGCTCCCGGCCATGGCCAGGTGAGCTTCTAATGTGGCAGCGCGTATTCCTGTGGAGTGGTAGGCCCTTCACAAAGGTTGACTAGACATCTTTCTGATGTTAATTGCTGTATTTTGGTTATAAACTGGCACTGATGGGGTGAAACTTTCCTCAGTGTTACTGTGTTTAAAATATTTTAAAATAATAAAGCAATGCTATCCCAAAATACTCAGCATCACAGAACATTATTTACATTTGCTACTCACACAATTTAGTCAAGCCTGCCGCATAATTTGGTCCTCACCTGCCTCTTCCATTAGCCCTGCCTAGAGGTTTAGAAATTTTTGTCAGGAGGGGGTCCTTACGCCTGTTAATGTTGACAGGGGGGATCTCGGCATCCAAACCAAAAATTTGAAGACCTCTGCCTTAGGGCAATACTCTCCAAACGATATTTGTATTTGCCTGTGTGATGAGCAATCATCCCAGACCTTATTGCACTTTGTTTTCTTTTGTAATTTTTATCTCCCATTTACCAGGAAATTTCGATTGCCTCAGTAAATTTGTGCCTGCGCAAGAAAGTGCAAAGCTGCTATGCTCTTACAACATCTCAATGAACAAGATACCTGTTGGTTGCCCGGTTTTTGAGGGGCTTTTGACGTTTAAGAAAGGTAATGTTATTCTAAACAAGGAATACTACTTGGACCTTATGTACTGGCTTTTGTGATCGTAATATATTACATTATTTCACATTTTTAGAATAGGTCTTTTTTTATGGCTTTTGTGCCTGATATGTATTCGATTTTTATTGATGCATTTAAAAATATATATATTTGATTGTTTTTATAATAATTGTGAATATTTTAAATCGTGTACGTCTTTTATGATGATCTGGAAAATGAGGGAATAAAGATTATTTGATTTGAGACATCTACGGGGTTCACTGAAGTGGTGGTAGAAGAAACGATGTTTATGGTGCGCTGTAGTAAAGAGCTCTGTGACATGGGTGAGTGTCCAATCAGTGGAGTGCAATTTATTGATACCTGAAGGCAGGGTGGTTACAAAGGGTAATGATGGAGACATGCTGGTTCAGTCTAGTGAAGACTACTCAAGGATTTTGGAGGTGGGTAGAAAAGGCCTGGGTGTTTATTGGAAAGGATTTTTACTGGAAAGGATCGAGTGCTCCACTCAGTACTTTTTAGTTCGCAAGATGGTTATGGATGGAGTTAAAAAAGGAAGGGTGTATGAATAGATAAAGTTGTGTTAATGGGGGAGAAATTCCGTGATTAATGGGGCTGATGGTTTTCTGGGTGGACCAAAGCAGGATAAGAGTATTGCAAGGTAGAATAAGGTTAGGGGACTTCAGGATGAGAGTGAATCGGAAGAGTAGGATATGTTTTCCAAAACAAACAGAGTTTGTTTTTTCAACCAAAAACGTGATTTTGAATGGAATGTATAATTTTAGTTGAAGGGGATTTTAGGGTCAAGTTTGCCCTTTTCTCTGATGCCTCATCGTCTTGAAGAGGGTTTTGATCTTGTCCTAAAAGCTAGTAACCTCAGTCCCTCTGGGCCGGTCACACCACCACGCACCGCGCACACTCCCCGTGGGTGTGCCCAGGCTGCCCCGATCCCGCCGCTGCCCGCAGCTGTGCTCCTGACCACTGGTGTGGTCTCAGCCTCCGTAGCGCAGCGCCGCTTCCTGCTGACTGTTCGGTTTTTCTCCCCTGTTGCCCGCTTGTAACCTGCCACTGTCTCCTGTGATTGCGGTATTGTTTCCCCTGTGTTCGTTGCTGTATCCCCTGTTGCCCTTCTGTGCCCAGCCTTTTCTCTGCTTTGTCTTAGTTTCGTTGCCCGCCGTTTTTACCTGCTGTTCCCCCGCCGCGTTTCCCGCCACCTCCCCGCTCCCCGCCGCTGCTCCCCTGCAGCCCCGCCCCCTTCCACCTGGTACCCTTCCCATTCGCCGCCCCGCTCCCGCCTCCCAGCTGTCCCTCCCTCTCTCCACCCCCCCCACTCTCCTCAAATGGCAGAGTGGCAAACGCGCAGCGTTGACGCGCAGCGGGCGTGCCGAATGTGCGCCGAAGGCGCCTGGCCCGCGCCCAGTGCCAGGACCGCTGGCTCCCGCAGACACCAGCCCACCCGCCGGACCTAGGACGCCACCGAACTCTACGCACTCAACGCCGGCCGACTCCCGGGATGCTATCGAGCCACCCCGAGACGCACTCACGGACCCTTCGGCTGCCACTCCTGCAAGTTCACCTGCACCCGGACCTGCACCACTCCAGCACCGACGAAGACCAAGACGAGCAACAGCAGCAACCACGTGAAATGCATCCTGCTCAACACCCGCTCCGTCCACAGACATGCCGTCGAGCTCTGGAACCTGCTCGACACCACAGCCCCAGACGTCGCCTTCCTCACGGAAACCTGGATGAACGCCTCTTCAGCGCCCGACATCGCCATCGCCATCCCAGATGGCTACAAGATCATCCGGAGGGACCGCATCAACCAGACTGGAGGAGGCATCGCCATCATCCACAAGAACACCGTCCGCATCACGACCAACACCGACGACACCCTCGCACCCGCCGAGCACCTGCACTTCCAGGTCCACATCAACCCCAAGACCACCCTCAGAGGCACCCTCATCTACAGACCCCCGGGACCACGCACACAATTCAGCGAGGACGTTGCCGACTTCATCAGCCAGCACGCCCTCCCCTCCGCCGACTACATCCTCCTCGGGGACCTCAACTTCCACCTGGAGAACAACAACGACCGCAACACCACCACCCTGCTGGACAACCTTGCAAACCTCGGACTCAAGCAGCTGGTGACCACCCCCACCCACTACGCCGGACACACACTCGACCCCGTCTTCTCATCCAGCAAGGACATCGCCTTCAGCCACGCCACCGGACTCCACTGGACGGACCACAGCTGCGTCCACTTCAGCTTCAGAAGGACCACGACCCACCACCACCAGCAACAGTTTGCACGCAGAAGCTGGAACAAGATCACAACCGACCAGCTCGCGACCTCCCTGAGCAAGAACCCACCCACCAGCGCAACGAACCCCAGCCAAGCGGCCACCAACCTCACGAAGTGGATCAGCGACTGCGCAGACGACCTCGCCCCCTGAGGACCCCGCCTAGCAAACCCTGCAGCAAGAGAGCCCCATGGTTCACCGACGAACTCAAGAGCTTCAAGAAGAACTGCCGAGCCCTCGAGAGAGCCTGGCGCAGAGACCCAACACCGGACAACATGACTACCCTCAAGCTCGCCACCCGAAAACACCACCAACTGATCCACGCCACCAAGAAGACTGCATTCAAGGAACGACTGGACAACAACGCACACAACAGCAAGGAACTCTTCAACATCGTTAAAGAGCTCTCCAACCCCAACGCCGGAAACAACGACATCACCCCTTTACAAGACCTCTGCAACTCCCTCGCCGCCTACTTCCACAACAAGATCGCGGACATACACAACAGCTTCAGCACTCAACCGACGCACGCCACGACCGAACCACCGCCCCCCACCACCACCCTCCGCGCCTGGACCCCGATCAGCACCGAAGACACCGTCCGCACGATGAACTCCATCCACTCCGGATCTCCGACCGACCCCTGCCCTCACCACGTCTTCAACAAGGCCGACGCTGTCATCGCACCCCACCTGCGGGACATCAACACCTCCTTCGACACCGCCACCTTCCCGGAGAGCTGGAAGCACGCCGAACTCAGCGCTCTACTAAAGAAGCCCTCAGCCGACCCCACCGACCTCAAGAACTACCGCCCCATCTCGCTGCTCCCGTTCCCTGCAAAAGTCATCGAGAAGACCGTCAACAAGCAGCTGGCCGCCTTCCTCGAGACAAACGGATCCCTCGACCTCTCGCAGTCTGGCTTCCGGGCCAACCACAGCACCGAGACCGCCCTGATCGCAGCCACCGATGACATCCGAGCCCTGCGCGACAACGGAGAAACGGCGGCCCTCATCCTCCTGGACCTCTCCGCGGCCTTCGACACTGTCTGCCACCGTACACTAGTGCAGCGCCTCAGCAACGTCGGAATCCAGGAGAAGGCACTAGAGTGGATCACCTCCTTCCTTGCCGGAAGGACACAGTCCGCCTTCCCCCGTTCAGATCAGAAGCCACCGAAGTCATCTGCGGCGTTCCCCAAGGCTCCTCGCTCAGCCCAACCCTCTTCAACGTCTACATGAGCCCCCTCGCAAACATCGCACGCCAGCACAACCTCAACATCATCTCCTACGCCGACGACACCCAGCTGATCCTCTCCCTCACCAACGACCCCACCACCGCCAGAGCCAACCTTCACGAGCGGATGAAAGAGGTAGCCGAATGGATGAAGAACAGCCGCCTGAAACTTAACTCGGACAAGACGGAAGTCCTCATCCTGGGATCCTCACCCTCCGCCTGGGACGACTCCTGGTGGCCCCCCGCCCTAGGCAGCGCACCCAAACCAACAGACCACGCACGCAACCTGGGCTTCATCCTGGACTCCTCCCTCTCCATGACCAGACAAGTCAACGCCGTCTCCTCGTCGTGCTTCAACATCCTGCGCATGCTACGTAAGATCTTCCGGTGGATCCCCACCGAGACCAGGAAGACGGTCACCCAGGCCCTCGTCACCAGCCGTCTGGACTACGGCAACTCCCTCTACGCCGGGACCACCGCCAAACTCCAGAAAAGACTCCAGAGGATCCAGAACGCCTCAGCACGACTCATCCTGGACATCCCCGTCGCAGCCACATCTCCGGACACCTGAGAGACCTGCACTGGCTCCCGGTCAACAAGAGAATCGCCTTCCGTCTCCTCACCCACGCACACAAAGCCCTACACAACCAAGGCCTATGATACCTCAACAGCCGCCTCAACTTCTACGCTCCCAAACGCCAGCTTCGATCGACCCGCGCGGGTCGTAGAAAAGGAGAGCAGGCGGGAGGAGCCCATTAACGGAACACCACATCGCTACCGGATGTTGCAATAAACGCGAGTGTGAAACCTATAGAGGAGAGTCGGGTTGGATGACAGGAATAATAGAGGAGTGCCCAAGATCGGCTCCACCACAAGATTAACGAAGGACAAATAGAAATAGAATCTTGAAAACAAAGACATCTCAATTTGCGCCTCTCCTATACCGAGAAAAGAATAGGCCCCAAAACCCACACTTTGGACAAGATAAGACTGAATAACTACAAGAAGAATCTGGCATATCATAAAGCGAAAAGAAGTGGCACCACAAAATCTCACTGTGAAAGACTAGTGGTGTCATGGTTGCAAACCTAGTTATGACTGCCATCAATAATATCTGAAGAAACGCTTATACGGATCTTCCGTTACTCAGTAGAAGATACCCTGCACACACGTGAGGAGGAAAGAGTAAAACCATTTCTAAGCTGGTCCTGAGGAAGGTGGTCTGAAGCCGCCGAAACGCGCGTACACCTGGCGTTAAATAACATATACGATCTATGTTACCTCAAACTTAGAGATTGTTTTAGAGTTTGTAAGATTGTGGTATGGTATGAATGATATGTATGTGAGTTAGTGTGTGACACAGGGGTATGGTTGTGGAATAAACCAAATATTTTGGAGAAATTGTATAACACAGGGTTATTCACCCTTCACTTTTATAATTGTTTAGAGTAACACCAATGGTAATGAATTAATACTAACTATGAAAAAGATTTAAAATGTAAAAAATTGTTTTAAATAATTTTGATAAAATTCATGAAAAAAGAAAAAAAAGAAATAAAAAATAATCAATGAAAGAAAAGACATTGTCATTCCTGTACTGAATGTAAGGCTAATTGTCTAATTTGAGGAGCAATGCCACAAATGAAACTATGATCTGACCATGGGGGAATCTTGTTGATATTGTATGTGTAGTGTAGTCCTCTCTTTTCCCTGTTAGCAGAAGTAACTATAGAGGGGGTCCCAAATTCTATGTTAATACCCTCAGGGGATCTACCTTGCTGTGTCAAGTTGGACTTAGGATGATGGAAGGAATGGCCCTTATACATAGTTATTATGCAGGAGATGGTAGTCCTGCTGAGTTTCCAAGAATCCTCATGCATAATGAATGAGAGTAGTTTTCAGGGAAAACCCCAGGTCCTGTTAGCAGTACCGTAACTAGGTAAAAGGTCAGTCCCAAGAACCGTTATGTAGTATAATGGCAGGGGGAAATATAGGTGAAAGGTTAGGTTGCTACCTGAGCCTATATTGGGGTACCTATATGGAACATAACATATTACCTCCAGTTTGAGGATCTCAGCGCCTCCCCGTGAGACCTGAGCTCCTGAAGTTGCATCGACTTTCCCCAGGACCCCCAACCGGACAGACTGTTATCTGTTATAGTAATAAGAGGGTCTGATGGACAAAGTTTCACCCCTTTGCACAACTTGTCATTGTTCAGCCACTAAGTCAGATCGACTTTTACCTGTTGGTACAGTGGAATCTTGTTGGGTCCCCGGGACCCAATAAGCCAATATCCATGCAACCAACTTTTGGAGACAAAACTGTGCCCATTAAACCAAATGATTGTGGAGGCTAGATCTCCATGAACCCCGAGCCACTTCACCTCTGGGTGCCTGTGGCTGCACAACTGCAAAATATGTTTCTGAATCTTGACAATCCTTTGAGGAGATAAACAAGCCACCTCCTGAAGAGTTAATAATTGGGTACTTATGAATATAACATCCAGAACTGGATTCAATTTGTATTTTTGCCAATTTAAAAGAAACTCATGCTTCTGCAAAACCTCCAGCACTCTGTTTGTGTGCAACACAAGAGATTATTTTGTAGCCGCCTTAATCAGCCAATTGTTGCATTATGGATGGGTGAAGATTCCGGCTGAATGAAAAAGAGCCACCAGAGGTGCCAGAACCTTGGTGAAGTACCCTGGGAGAGAACCTGAGACCATTTGGCAGAACTTCAAACTGGTAGAGCAAATCACAAAAACTTCTGGGATGATCTCTTTACCAGGACATAAAGTTAGGCATCTTCTAAATCTATTGCTGTTAACCAGTCTCCTGGGTCTATGAAAGGAAAAATAGCTTGCAGCTGTAACCGCCTGATGTACTGCACCCTTCAAAGACGGTGCTTTAACTAGAAATAACAAGTGGGAGGGCAGTGAGGTGGCAGCATGGTTAAGGGCAGGGAGGAGGACAACATGGGGAGGGCCGCTACAAGGAAAGCAGCACGACATGTTGGATTGAAAAATGGCTGTGCGTGAGTATTATTTTTGGGTCACTTTAAGGGTGTTGGGGAAGGGTGAGACGTGTAGGGGCTTCACAATCAGATCCTTTATAATCTGATCAATGAGAATAATGCACTTATACTGGCCAGCATCAAAAACCGGGCTACAGAAGCACTTTAATATAACCATTGTACTGGATTAGCAGACAGTATCTGACATAAGTAGGAGTCTGAAACCTATACAGTGAAGTTCTGCTGTGTCATCTTAGCCTAAGCAGGTCCAAGTACAGTACTGGGTAGGATCAAAAACAGGCAAAGCTCAACAATGTAAACTACGTTGAAAATGGTTGTTCAGCCGAGGATGTTGTCTGCCCCCATTAAGTTCACCCAAGTGCCTCTGCTGATACTTCACGAACTCTCTGCTGACGCAAAGATGTATATAAGCATGTTTGATGTATGTTTCACGACCTAGTACACCAGCAGTGGCCTGGGGCTACCTCTCAGCACCGCACACTGAGCTTGCTCATTGTCTTTCAGCAACAGCCTGTTGCAAGATACGGATATGCATAGTGTTGTCTCCAGCAAATGTGGCGGGCTGTTAGGTTATATATGGTTACCCGCAAAAGTAATGCTTATTAACTAATATTCATAGGCTTATACCATAAAAACAAGCAGGTAACCCATGCTCATTTGAAAGAAGTCTGGCAATTTTGTTGCATCCGTTGCTATAAAAAGTTATCTGTAGATATACAAACCAATTGCTAAAAATCCAGCTTGCAATAAAAAGGGGACTCAACTTCCTGCGACAATCTTACTAAAAAGGAAAAGAAATAATAGAATATTCCCAATTTTTTTTTTTTTTTGAGAGACCAGTTTTGTGATAGCCATACTGAGCACCATTTAAAGATGGCCTCCGGCATAGGGCGCTTTCCCTTTCTACAATAAAGTAAATAAATAGAAAAGAAAGGCAGCGGCCGCGCATATTTCTTTTTCTTTTTTTAACAGATTTTATTGAATTTTCAGTATACCAGATGGGCAGAACCCAGCAAGAGAAATACAAAGGAAGAGCGTCAAATGCTCTGGATACATTACAAAGCCCCAATAGCCTGCCGAACATCAGACCAAGGAAATATGAAACCCCCCGATCGCACCACACATGCTCAAGAAACATTACAAGTAGATGCCAAGAATTTCCCCACCACTTTTCATTAACACTATACTCTAAACAGGTAGGTTGTTTACCACTAATTATTCAATGGGGTCACGAGCGGCAGACTGCGACATTGGGAGCAATTCGATACCTCTGTAGGTGGCCCAACGGGACCAGATCTTTCTGTGCTTCTCTGGACATCCCTTTGCCTTTTTCCACGTGGTGACGAGTCTTTCCAATGTTGTGTTATGTCACGCTTGGCTGTGGTGAGGCCCAAGAATAAGAGATGTCTCTTGTAGCGATTACCCCCCAATGTCCTCTCTGCTGTGTAAAAGCGCCAGTCTGGGATCCAACGGGATATCCCACGCCAGGACACGACCCAGGCTGGAGACCATGCCAGACCAGAATGACTGGATCGCCACACAACCCCCCACGTGTGTAAAAATGATCCATCATCCACGTGGCAGCGGAGACACATCGGAGATGGGATTACATCCATTTTCCAGAGCCTATGGCGAGTGTAATACACACTATGGAGGTATTTGTACTGGATTAATCTGTATCTGGTAGACACGGCTGCATATGGTGGACTGGCCGAAGCTTCGGCCCAATCATTGTCTGTAAGAGCAGGCAAGTCGGCGGCCCACGCCTCCGGGGTTTTGTGGATAGTGGTCCCGCCCACATTTCTTATCTATTTATTTACTTTTGAAGAATTCACAGTATGGCATGCTTTAGCTTTAAACTTGTGAAGCTAAATTGTGGTGTGCTGTGAATGCTACAAAAGTAACTGAAAAGAAAGATGGGTGGCAGTAGGTAATAAATAATAACAAGTAGGAGGGAGGAGGAGAAGGCAGCTGCAACCCAAGAGAGCACCTGTCTGGGAAGTGCGGTTAGAAGGGGCAATTGTGCCTGCAACTCCAGCTAAGACTAAGAAGTAATTAAGAAGAGTGTTCAGAAACTGAAAATAAAACGTACTAAGTAAAGAAACATCTAACAGGGGCATTTCTCATGGGAGGTTACAAGATTAGAAAAGGAAGGACTACTAAAGACATTAACCAAAGAAAAAAAAGCATTTCCAAAAGACAGTCAAAGGAGCTTATTAAAAACATGGGTGGAGCTTAAAGCCCATATCTTGAATACAGCATGTCTCGGAGACAGCGCAAGTGCTGACTAGGTGAGACCTAAAAAACAGAGGTGAGTTGGGAGGTTTAGTTGGTAGAAGTAGTGTGTGATTGGTCTGATTAGGCAGGGATGCCTCATGTGTAATGAAGGAAAGCGAGGGAGGGACGATAGGGTAATGCCCTTTCTCCACTGTCAAAACTCTCCTCCTGCTGATATTCCTGTTGTACAATTCCCTCTGCGGAAGACTGTATGTTTGGTGGTTGAAGTACGATCAATTGAATAATTTTATTAGAGTGAAAACACTCACTAGTTTTGTGCAAGGGTGATTTATTTTCTCTCCTGGCATCTTTTGATGTGGTAAAGCGCACCCACTCCCATGTTGGTAAAGCGCACCCACTCCCATGTCCTCCTTCTGCGCCCACTCCCCAGCCCCCCCCCCCCCCACGCCCACTATTGATCAGTAAACAGCTTCCTATCCCTTCTTGAGCATTTTCTGTGCCCTTTCATCCTTTTTTCCTGCTGCCTTCCATTCTCTCCTCTTCTACTTTATGCTACTTTACCCAACTTAACGCTTCTCTGTTTTTATCCTCCTACCTCATACAAGTCTTCTTCCACACGGGCTTGGTTTATCATTTACTTTTTCTTTCTTCATATGCGTACCAGAGTGCTTGCATGACTTCTTTGTCCACGATGGTTGCTGCCACCTCCTCCACTTTCGCTGCCTCCTTTTCACTCCTTACACCTCCTTTGCACTGCCACCAGGTCCCTGTTTTCTGTTGTAGGGGAAGTATGAATGTCCACAACTGATTATAAATGTAAATCAGAATATTTATTTTGATAAGCAGAAATAAACTGGTGTCCCCTTCCAAGCTAGCAGGCAACTGTCCTGACAAGCTAGAAGGTAGAACACTATAACAGAGTTCCAAAAAGAATGACAAGCTTAAAGGTAAAGCACAAATTCAGAATACAACATATCCTCTTCTCTTCATCTCTTCAGTCTGTAAGAGTAAGTTACAATAAAATGGTGTAAAATAAAGGAAAAAAAACGGAGAAAATTAACTACACATCACCACAATAATAGTCCTGAAGGTAAGAAGGTGGTCTTCTGCTCCTACTACTTGAGGAAACAAGCTCACTACATTTAATAAAACTTCTATCGACAACATCCTTTCCCCTTACATTGGAACCCGAACACCCACCAGCCACATGGTTTTTGTACAGGGCTACCCTTCTAAGATTCCAATGTTCGCCATTTTCCAAAGTCACAAACCTGTTGTGAACAGATTTAACTCTGAAGGGTCCCCTAAATTTCGACAAACCAACAGTAACTCTTCCAGGTTTAACTTTCACCAAATCATTCACACTTATAATGTTCTTCCTGCCCTGAGCAGCATCTTCACTTGGCTCTGAAGACACCTCTACACCAGCCAAATCAATGCATTCCTTCATCCAGGCCGGAATGAGCTTGGTGCCTGCTGAACGTCCTCTCATCACATTAAAAGGAATTTGCCCAGTTACATGACTTTCAGTAGTGCGATAAGCCCACATTAGATCATCCACCATATTTTTGACCACACCACCACTGCTAATAGCCATCTGAATCGCCCCCCTTCACCATCCTGTTCGCTCTCTCAACCATTCCGTTTCCCTGTGGGTTGTATAAAGATGTTCTGGAATGAACAATCCCACAACCACTCAAAAACCTCACCATCTCATCTGAAGTTAACTGGGTACCATTATCAGTAATTAAACGAACTGGAAATCCTTCCTCTCTAAATATCTCTTTGAGCAATGCTATGGTAGACCTAGTTGTTATCTCTCTACTAAACTTTACAATAAGCCATTTTGAAGTTACATCAACTAGTACCAGAGCAAACTTCAACTCACTACTCAAACCATTAAATGGTCCAATAAAATCCATACAGACAGAGTGCCACGGAGATTTTGGATCAACTATAGACCCATGAGAAACCTGACTGCCCACTTTCAATCTTTTTTTCGGATTCTAAACAATCCACACATCTCTCGACCCAATCAGAAACATTACTGTCCATAGCCGGCCACCAAAAATATTCTCTCAACCTTGTCTTAGTAAGCGATTGACCTAAATGGCCTTCGTGAGCCAATTTGAATAATAAAAATCTCAAATCACTGGGTGGAATAAATTTCTCTCCTTTCATCACTAAATTCCCCTCTTTATCCAAAACTGATAATTCATCTAAAACCTTCCCAAATGGCCTAACAGCAACCTCCAAAGTACTTTCACGCCTAGCACCCTTAACTATCAGGTCTTTAACTTTGTGTAAAACTTCATCCTTCGCCATACACTCATTCCACTGTTCCCTGCTAATTGCTCCTGAGCAAAATTCCACCACATCTCCAACGGCAGCAACCGAACCCTCATGCAAAAACGACTCTACACCAGATCGATCCACCTCATTCCAAGGCTAAGGAAGCCTCGATAATCCATCTGCTTGATTATTCTTCCACCCAGGAATATAATCAACCCTATACAGGAATTCCTGTAACCTAGCCGCCAACCTGGCTAACCTCGCTGAACCTTTCCCTGCACCACCCGGTGATAATATCTTAACCAAGGGTTTGTGATCTGTTTCTAACTTGAATTGCTTCCCCCACAGATGCATCCTAAAGTACTCACAACCCCATGCTGCAGCGAGTGCCTCCCTCTAAATAATAGAATAATTCCTCTCTGAAATAGTGAGGGACCTAGATGCAAAGGCCACCGTCTTAGTACCACAAGAGTGCACTTGCGCAAGGACAGCACCTAAACCTACTGCACTCGCATCCACGGTCAAAACAGAATCCAAACATGTATCGAAAGGCGTTAAAATCCCAGCTCCACAAATCTCTTCCTTGATACCTAAAAATGCACTCTCTTCCTCTTCACCCCATCTGAACCTACAACCTTTTTTGAGTAGCACCCTAATTTTCCTGTCTTATCTGCAAAATTACGCACAAACTTTGCGTAATATTCTATAAGACCAAGAAAAGATCTCAACTGATCCCTGTCCACTGGTGATGGCGCTTTTCGTATAGACTCCAACAAGTCACGCTTGGGCTTGACTCCCTCAGCCGACAAGGTGTAACCTAAGTACTCTACTTCCTCAACTGCGAACTTACATTTTTCCTTCTTCAAAGTCAATCCAGCATGTTCCATTTTCACCAATACTTCTTTGAGAATCAAATCATGTTCGTCTTTGTCCTTCCCAAACAGTACGTCATCTTGAAAGTAGACAACGTTCCTTATTCCACCAAGAACTGACCCCATCATACGTTGAAAAACCCCAGCGACCGAAGCCAACCCGAAAGGCATACGAATAAATTGAAACACACCCTCACTTGTAATAAATGCTGTCAACGGTTTTGAATCATCATGAAGTTTGATTTGATGGTACGCACTGCGTAAATCAAATTTTGTGAATATCTTTCCTCCTTTTAATAGCAAAATCAGTTCATTAATGTTGGGCAGAGGAAAATTATCCACAACGATATTCCTATTCAAACTGCGTAAATCAACACAGAACCTGTACTTGCCATCAGATTTCGTCGTGATCACTACTGGCGAAATCCAGCTTGACGTCTCAATTTGCTCAATCACTCCTTGCTCTAACATTTCATTCAACAACTTTTTAACTTCTTCCCTGGCTATTAAGGGAACCTTACTGACTTTGTGCTGTGCCGGGATTGCATCAGGCTTAAGCATAATCCGATGCACATACCCCTTCAACTCCCCGATCTCTTCCTTAAACAGATCAGTCATTCTATCCACAATTGATTCTGTAGTCACCTCTTCAACAACCATAACCTGATCCTTTGCTCTTGGGTTGATTATGATATGTAGGTCGTATTGGTGGCTCCAACCTAGAATTGGTGGTCCTGACTGTGCCACATACACTTTCCCTTTAACGGATTTTCTCTTAAATATAATATCTGAAACCATATATCCAATTATCTCAATCTTCTCCCCTTGATACCCACCTGGATTAATATCTTTAGGTTCCAATACAACATTCGGCCATTTCTCTTTAAACAAACATTCAGGTATGATTGTCCAGAACGACCCTGAATCAACCATCAATTCAATCTCAACGACATCAATAATAAAAATTGCTTTTGGTCTAACTCTTCTGCCTGACTCTCTATCAGACTCATCATCCGTTACACACAAGATTTTCTTTGCACCTTCCACACTAGTACACACTTTTTCTTCTTGAATCACAGCTACTCTCCCTCTACTACTACCCTTGCACATTTTACTAAAGTGACCTCTCCTGCCACACTTCCTACATTCTTTATCTAAAGCAAAACACTTCTTATAATTTGCAGAATGATATGTACTTCCACATCTCGTGCACATTTTGTCTCTGTTTCTATATGAGTCAGTTCCATAAGAATTAAAATTAGACATTCTCGCTATATTCTTCTCAGTCTTCTCATACCCTTTTTTACTACCAATAGCTGCAACCCCTTCCAGCTGTTCTACACACGAAACAGACTCTTTTGAATCTTCTTTACATTCCATTTCTTTCATGCAAGCACTCGATTCTTCCACAACTTTTGCAATCTCTATTGCATCTTGTAGTGACGGATTCTTCGCAGCCCATAATTTCTCCTGCATCTTCTTATTCTTGCACTGTACGATGAGTTGATCTCGTATCATTTCATCTCTGATGTTCCCAAAATTGCACTTTAAGGACAACTCTCTGAGGCGTGTGACAAATTGATCGACTGTCTCTTCCTGCTTCTGTGGTTGAGTATAGAACTTATGTCTTGCCATTACAATGTTCACCTCTTTTGAATATTGTTTTTTTAAGCGTTCCTTGGCTTCAGTATAAACATTTGAAATAACCCTTCCGTCTGCATTAGTGCCTTGAGGTAAAAATTTAAATGCGTGTTGACCTTCTTTGCCTAAAGTGCTCAAAAGCAGGGCTCTTTTCCTTACAGCACTGAAGTCTTTCCCATCTACAGCTTCAATGTAATTTTCAAAAATCTCAATCCACTCCTCCTATTCAATTGGAGGATCACCACTATCTTGCAAGAACGGTGGTGGCATTACTACATTGCGACTTTCCATGTTTAATAATTTACTCCCTTCCTTTTTACTTGTAAATAAAAGTTAGTCTTGTAATAAGAGAAAGTAAAATATCACCATAAACTCTTCCACTTTTCGAATCAGTGCTTCCTTTAGTTTGGAATACAATACTGGTAAGAACTTGATCAAAACGACAAAATTAAAAAAAAAATAACATAAAGTAACAGAATAATACCAACT
This sequence comes from Lissotriton helveticus, assembly GCF_964261635.1. NCBI lineage: Eukaryota > Metazoa > Chordata > Amphibia > Caudata > Salamandridae > Lissotriton > Lissotriton helveticus. The sequence continues at coordinate 314,760,737 of NC_136069.1, read as the reverse complement.
TGTTTATGGTTGTTACTTCAAAATTAATAGTCGTTATTCGATCAGAGTTTTCCAAACACTAGAGAAGTCTCCTTCAATATATTTTTAAGTAGAAATGCAGGTCGATTATACCGTTCTCTTCTTCTACCAATTGGAACGCTTCTTCTTATGTCAAATTATGCAGCAAAATTATATAGATAAAATTCTGTGACGAATCAGGTATAATTCCAATTTTGGATAAATATTCTCCAAGAATACTTGCGAGTTTCGAAGACTTTCACGCGTGGTTCTCCACACCAGCTTAATTCCGCTTCATTCTCTGTAATCTTGCCAGCAAGGAATTCATCGCCAATTGTTGTAGGGGAAGTATGAATGTCCACAACTGATTATAAATGTAAATCTGAATATTTATTTTGATAAGCAGAAATAAACTGGTGTCCCCTTCCAAGCTAGCAGGCAACTGTCCTGACAAGCTAGAAGGTAGAACACTATAACGACAGAGTTCCAAAAAGAATGACAAGCTTAAAGGTAAAGCACAAATTCAGAATACAACATTTTCCATCCTAACGCTTTGTCACTCAGGGCTGGTGCTCCATGTGGAGATGAATGCAGCACTTATTGGGTGCCCATCTAGTAGCTATGTTAAAATAAGACAAAAGGTCCCAAAATTAACGTATGTGCCTGGGCAGTACTCCCGCTGGAAATGTTATATTTCGCTTCAAGTCCTGAAAATCCTCTTGGCGTTTCTGTCAATACTGTGGAAGGAACTATGTAGAGGCAGTTTCTTTACAGAATATGTTGTCTTTTTTTCCTATGTTTTTTTTTACCAAGCAAAGGTGTTCTTAAAAATGAAACTCACTCTTTTTGGTCAACTATTTTACAGCATTCTCAGCAGTCCCAAGGGTCGTGCCACTAAGTTTTCACTCTCGTTGTCCGTGGTTCTGTATTCTCCTATATACTAAGTGTCGCTTTTAAAATGTTGATAGTGTAGTCTTTAGACTCGTGTACCCCCTTGCAACATTTTATTCCACCCCTATTTACCGCTGCCGAACTTGACACAGTTATGACATTTTCATATGCTCCATACTCATTATTGTACACTGTTTACATTTTTGACGCTTGTATTCTTGGAGTCGTAGTTTTAAAGGGGAAAATGACCCCTCATTTTTTTTATAGTAAAAATGTGAACCAATTTAAAAGTTTTTTTGCATCTGTATGGTAAAGGTGGGATTTAAAAAATGTATGGCTCCGACACTTTTAAAAGAGGATTAGATATACCACAGTTTCGCTGTAGCTTTCCAAATCCTGTTGAGGGTTTGCCTTAAATTTTTCTTGCATCGTCAAAAAAATCATTACACGCGCCTTGCTTAACATGTCCACCTAATAGGAGAACAAAGACAGATTACCCCCTATCAACCTTTAGTTCAGTTACAGTTATGTCAACTAAAACAATTAGGAAAAGTGGAAGTGTCTTAAAAACACATCATACATAGACAAACTCATCAGTTGGTTTGTTATGGTTTGAACAGCTCATGCCAAAAGGCCCGCATTTCATTGTACGTTTCTAGGGAGCACCGAGTTCTTCATAGACTAAGTACAAAACCTGAAGTGGATATGTTTACATTGAGCACTGGATGATAGAATGGCCTGAAATAACATTTAGCTTTTGTCTGGCATGCTGAAACAAGATCATGATAATGGATGCTTCACGAGTTATTGAAGCTGCCTCCCTCAAACAAGTTCAGTCAGAGTTTCAAGGGACCCATTTAAACGGGATGTCTTACAAACATCTAGTGAGTTGCCATCTCCGATCATTGTTCTGAGATGGGCGCACAAATGTGTTACTCACATGCAGAAAGGTACATTGTTCTACATTACTCATTTCTTTGTTTCAAATTATCTTCTCTTCACCTGCTTCTGTGAAGAATCTTTAGTTTAAGCTTTACTGAAACCCAGATCTATTGACAATAAACGTATTATCTGCATAATTATTATTTTGAGCAGCCTGGTAATTTAGTTTTTGTAATGCACGTTTGTCACTTAGGATAGTAGCTGGTCAAGCGTTTCTCTTGGGTGGTAGCTCTGTCGAGGGCAAGTCTTATGCCCACCATAACACCTCTGGGAGCAGTGTGCTGAGTAGATCTAGATTTCCCGAGTGTGAAGTTCATTGACTGCTTTTGTCTCCTGATCGATCACTGCCTCCCTAACCGATTTGTTTGTGCCTCTCTGAACCATTTTCCATGTCTCCTTGTGTCTTCCTAACCCCTTGCTTGTGCCATCCAGAGTTTCATCCTGAGCCCCAGCCTTTGTGTCTCTATCGTCTTGCCAGTGTGCCCCTGGCCAAGTGCCCCAGTCTTCTTGGCCAAGGGTCTGTCTCTTCCTGTTCAAGGGTCCCTATATCCCCTTGGAAGATGATCCATGTCTACCTGTCCCTGGGCCCTACTCTCTCTGCATCTCTTTGGCTTTACAGGCCATGATTCTCTCTGGCCCACTGTCTATATGGCCCTAACCCATTGTGTGTGTGCGCGCGCCTGAGACCGTGCCTGTGTGTTCCCTGGTTGCATAACTATGCCTTTTTGACATTGCACGGTTGTGTCCAGACAGTCCCTGAGCCAGAGACTTGATGCAAGTGGACACTGATGTAAGAATAGTGCTAATACTGGACGCATTGCGGTTGTCATTGCTGATGCAATTGTAAATGCTTGTTTGGTTTGCAGTCAGGTAAAGAGTCTATTGTTCTGGTTTGTGGGTGGAAGGATGATCCTTTTTGGTTATCTCAAATTGTCCAGCTAACAAAAGACATTCCCAACTTGTTGCCCAGTTGGTTGACAGCCACCAGATTATATGAAGATGAAGAAAATAAAAATAATACAGTACATTAATATTGAGCAGTACCAGTACATTATTAGGATCCAGACAAATATCATATCTGCAGAATAGAGACCAGTAAGATGCCATAGGAATAGAACTACTGAAGGAAGACGTCCATCAAGGAGGTGTCTTACCCAAGTTCGAGGGAAGGAAGCAACAGACGCCGTTTTGGGGGAGAGGAGAGTACACCTTATGCAACTGGGGAGAAGCCATAACTGTCCAGATCATAATTTAAGTAATGTATCATATCCTCCCTTTCACGTGGAACTGAAGAGATGTGCCTTTGGTTCGGTAATGCCACTTTTTGAATTCCTTTCATTGCTGTTAGTATTTTTTTTTTTACAGTAGTTGTTTGAAACCTTTACTTCTACTGTTAACATATAGTTTTGTGCTGCTATTGAACAGAATTATCAACAATTTGTGCTTCGTGCCCTTATAAAGCACTTGTTTAAGGACTGTCATGAAGGAGCTGAAAATATTGCTGCCTGTTGTTTTCTCTTCCGATTATACTTGGCATATTAGTCTGCCTATTAGTGTCTGAAGAGGTCTTCCAGCCAAGGAGCTATTACAAACGCTGTAAGAAAGCAGATTAATATTTGTGGTGCATGACTACCCAACTATGGCCAAATGAGAAAAATCCAACAAGGGGAACCAGAGATATGAATTTTTTAAGTTTAAAACAAGAATAGCCCCTAGAAACACAAATAGCCAATTATTGTCAGTTGTCCCAGACCTAGGCGTAATTTGAGGCTGACCCCGATGGAGTGCAGGTCTAATGCACTAACTAGGATTGTCCTTGTCATAGATTTTATCTTTGTATTCAGGGTCATATATATATATATATATATATATATATATATATATATATATATATATATATATATATATATATATATATATATATATATATATATATATATATATATATATATATATATATATATATATATATATTTTTTTTTTTTAATAACACATTTTATTTGGTTATTTTGCAATATGCAGGGGTCGCAGCCCCACCATGGCCAGAGACATGCACGTTCAGCCTTTGACAATGACGATCTTTCTAATATATAACAACACCCCTCGAACACGTAGGTGATATAAACTAAAAACTTTCAGGCAGGTTCCGGTCTTCATATTTGTTCAAGCGGTATATTCGTCATATTGTGCCACATTAAATATATACTTAAACATATTTTTGAACTTACAGTGGGGATATACCAGCACATGAAAACAAAGCGATTCAGACTTAGGGGTCTAGCTCGGGCAAGGGGGGGAAGATCGATACCACGGTAATCTGCCCATCAGGTCCAAATTTTGCGATGTTTAGTGGGGCATCCTCGGGCCTCAAAAACAGCAATCTCAGCTCCCATACATTTATCTAGTTCAGTTTTCCATTTGCCCAGGGTCGGGGGTGATGTTGCCTTCCACATTTGCGCTAAAACCCTCTTGGCCACCGTGAGTGCTAAAAACAAGAGGTGTTGCTTATATCTATTCCCCCCAACGTCTTCTGTGGACTGTAACAAGAAAAGGCGAGGGTCGAGTGGGAAAGCCCATGACAACACTTGATGGAGACGCACGAATTTGGCACCAAAACTGCTGTAACGGCGAGCAGCTCCAAACTGTGTGTAAAAATACCCCTCCTCCCTATCACACCTCAGGCACATGGAGGACCGAATAATACCCATCCGCCATAGGCGTACCATAGTGTAGTATACGTGATGTATGTACTTGAATTGGATGAGCCGAAAGCGCATAGACACTCCTGCACCCCTAGGGCTGGTGATGGCTTCAGCCCAATCGTTGTCTGTGATTTTGGGTATATCTGCTTGCCACGCAAGACGTGTCTTGTCCAGTGTGGTAGGTGTATGAGTTGCCAGTGTCTGATAGACCTGTTTGATTTTGTGAGGTCCTAGGTCTCCTGTAAGCAACCGGCCCGCTAAGGGATGAAACTCAGGGAGGGATTCTAATGTGTGGATCTGGGGTAGAAGTGCATGTCTGAGTTGTAGGAACTTGTAGAATTGTGATTTGTGTAAATCAAAATCATTCTGCAGTTGTTGAAAGGATTTCATTGTGGTGCCCCGCGTTACATCGCCAAGGGTAGAAATCCCAAACCCAGTCCCACCCTCTGAACCCTTTTAATAACAGAACGGAGGTATGTGCCCTGCCGTAATGTAATGTAACCAGATTTATAAAGCACATGGTTACCCGGAGGCATCCCAGAGCTAAAACACAAAGAGCCAAGCTCACCAGAGGGAGTAGGGGGGGATCACTTGGGGAAGACAAAAGTTTTCAAAAGCTTCTGGAACCGTAAATGGCAGGGTTTAGCCCGCAGTTTCAGGGGAAGAGCATTCCACAGTGGCTGCATTCACAGAGAATCGGCGGCCTCCTGTGCAAGCCTTCTTGACCCTCGGCACTCTGGCCAGACACTCGTGATTGGAGTGTAGGGGCCTATTAGCCTTGTAGGACAGGACTAAGCTCTTCAAAATAGGGGGTCCCTTACCTTGAAGAAGTTTGTGGGCAATGCACAGGGATTTAAACGTTATCCTTTCACGGATGGGAAGCCAATGGAGCGATTTAAGAGCCGGTTTTGCTGATGTCCTGGCCGAGGTGCCCATAAGCAACCTGGCTGCGGCGTTCTGAATCTGTTGCAGTTTATTAACTGTGGCTTCAGGGGCACCCAGGAAGATGGCATTGCTGTAATCCAATCTGGACAGAATCAGTCCTTGGATTAACAGCCTCCTTGAGGGCTGCGGGAGGAGAGACAGGACCTTCCGTGCCGAGCGAAGTAGGCCGAAACAGATTCCCGCCGTTTTTTTTGCTTGGGTTTTAAACGAGAGGTCCTGTTCCAACCATACCCCTAAACTTTTGATCTCGTTTTTTTGGGCAGGGAAGATCACCCAAGCAAGTAGGCTAAATGGCAGCAGGTATTGAGGTCACCTTATGCCCTAGTAGCATAATTTCAGTTTTGGACCAGTTTAGTTTGAGAGAGGACTCACTCATCCAGGCATGTATTTTCGTCAGGCAAGAGTGGAGAGTATCAGAACATTGGTCCAGTTGGGAAAGTGAGACGACGAGTTGAGTGTCGTCTGCGTAGCTCACTATTTTGATCCCGAACGGAGCAACCACATCCTCCAGAGGAGACATGTACACATTGAACAATGTGGGGCTTAAGAACGAGCCCTGCGGTACGCAGCACTGGAGGGGGATTAAGGCGGACCGTGATCTGCCTTCCCAGACTTGAAAGGTGCGATTGTTTAAAAACGATGTTAACCAGGCCAGGGCAGATCCCGAAACTCCCACATCAGATAGGCGCTAAATTAAGACATGGTGGTTAACCGTGTCAAAGGCTGCACTTAGATCCAGGAGGATCACTGCCACTGAACCTCCGGAATCCAAGATGCACCTCGCCTCCTCGATGACTGAGAGGAGGGCAGTATCAGTGCCCTGGCCTGGACGGAAGCCTATTTGAGAGCTCCTCAATAGCTCATTACACTCCAGAAAGTGGGAAAGCCGAAGGTTCACCATTCTCTCTGTGATCTTACTGAGTCCTGGGAGTAATGAGATCGGTCTATAATTATCCATTTCCAACGGGCGAAATGCGGTTTCTTCAAAAGGGCCTTGCAATGGCCCCCTTCCAGCTGAGCGGGACAATGCCCTGCGAGAGAGAAGCGTTGATTAAATCAGTTGCCGGAGTAGCAACGGTGGTGGCAATCCGTTTAAGAATCCGCATAGGTACCGGATCACTAGGGGAACCGCTTTTCATAGCGGCTAAAACTTTTAGGAATTCTTCCACTGAGACTGGGTGGAAAAATTCGAGCTGAGGACGAGGGGCCGGAGGGCGGCAATCAGCATCTGCTGAGCAGTCGATTGAGGCAGAGTAAATAAAATGTCCTGAATTTTAGAGTTGAAATAATTAGCCAATTCATTACATTTAGCTCCTGAAGTATCTGGAGCCCGGGGAGGATCAGGCACCTTCAGTAATTCTTGGACAATCTGAAAGGTTTCTCTGATGGAATTAGAGGAACTTCTAATCCTTTCATCAAAAAATACTGTCTTAGCATTTCGAAGGGTGACTTTATATGCTCTAATAGCTGCACGATATGCTTCTTTATTGGACTTGTCCCAATCTTTCCTCCAGGTGCGCTCGAGCTTCTTACAACAACCTTTCCTTAGAACTCTAAGCTCGGGCGTATACCAGGGGGCAGAACTTACTCTTCCCTTCTTTTTCTCCATTCTTGTCTTAGGCAAGACTAGATCCAGTGAGTTAGTAAGCCAATTGTTGAAAATATTATCTGCTACCACGGGATCCGGATCATAAGGGGGAATGGATTGTTTGAGTTTTTGTGTCCAATTATCAACAGAAAGCTTGGACCAGGCCCTCTCTAAGTTACATGTGCTGGGGATTTGCGGCTTTTCGATCCCGACTTGCCAGGAGAAGGGAACCAAAAAATGGTCAGACCAGGGAAGGGAGAGGGAGGGGCTAGCTTCAAATGACCATATATTAGTAAACACCGGGTCGAGAAGGTGACCTTTGTTATGCGTGGCACCAGTATTAACTAGTCCCAACTCGTAAGATCTAAGGTCGAGCTGAAGGTCTGCCGCTACTGTGTCCTGGGGGTCGTTAAAGTACAAATTGAAGTCTCCCAGTATGGTGAAATTGGGAGCGGAGAATGCCAAGACAGTCACTGTTTCCAGAAGTGACAGGGGGGCGATACACCAGTAGGCCTGCGAGGGAGACAATGGGAGATACTTGTAGGGAGAAGTAGCAGCTTTCGCAATCAGAAATGCCGCTCTCCTTCGCCCTGCAGATAAATTGCTCTCTATACAGTATAGCCAAGCCGCCCCCTCTGCCGATGGGCCTATTCTGATAATAAACCAGAAACCCCGGGGGGAGCGTACGTACAATATCAGCTTCAGAATAGGACGTTAACCATGTTTCCGTAAGGAATAAAATGTCTAGTTTGTGGTCTTGTAACATAAACTTAATCTCTAAAGAATGTTTGGGGAGGGACCTACAGTTCAAGAGAGCCATGCGCAAATAAGTAGGAGCAGGAGGGTCATGTTTTTTTTGCAGCACTATCGGACTGCAGAGACTGCAGAGTGTATATGCGGCTCCCGGCTTGTGCACGTTAGGACAGGTCGAGTTCTTCGAAGGTCTGAGTGAGAGAAGATCCCTCCGTGAATAAAAATGCGACCATCTACAGAAACGGGCATAGTGACTGGCCCTAGGCCCGGCCGGGCTCCGGCGCGCCCGCCCGCTGCGCGGACGGGAGAGGAGGTTCATTAAATAGGGCAAAGGGAATACGCCAGGAACACTAGCCCGCGGATCACTCCCGCAGCCAGTCCGAGCCCTAATCGGCTCCTGGCAGAAGGGAAAAGCCCAGGAAGGCGACTTGAATAAGTGGAAGAGCAATTAGCGCAATTTAAAAGGAAATAAAAGTTAGTCCAGAAAACGGACCGTGATTTAAAAACACGACCGTACCAAGATAAACACAATACAAATGAGCAGCAAGCTTTCCCTGCTCCCAGCTTTTCGCCTCAGGAGCTACTGACTCAAGGCAGGAGCGGTGGCAGAGGAGGCTCTCTAAATAGTCCCGGGCCTAACTCGCCAGGAACACTAGCCCGCCAACCTGCGTCTCCTCACAATATGGCGCCCGTTCAGCTACGCCCGCGGATCACTCCCGCAGCCAGTCCGAGCCCTAATCTGCTCCTGGCAGAAGGGAAAAAGCCCAGGAAGGCGACTTGAATAAGTGGAAGAGCAATTAGCGCAATTTAAAAAGGAAATAAAAGTTAGTCCAGAAAACGGACCGTGATTTAAAAACACGACAGTACCAAGTTAAACACAATACAAATGAGCAGCAAGCTTTCCCTGCTCCCGGCTTTTCCCCATAAGGGAGTCATCTGAGTAAGTATCCCCTGCCAACCCATCTGTTGGGTCTTAGCCCGCCAGAGTTGGATCACTACTCTGCCGGCCAGTGTTAGATGGTCGAGACGAACAGAGCTATGTAACAAGTTGAGGAGTGGGACCTGGTCCATAGTGGCGTGTTCCGCCAAATATGCTGGATCCGTGGGGGAGCAATACCACCATTCGTTTATGACCAGAATATGGGACGCTACATAGTAGGCATATACATCTGCTGCGGCGATCCCGCCGCAGTATGTGGGTTGCGTGCATGTGCGGAGCGCCACCCTAATCGCCCCACCATTCCACATTAATTTATTTTGTATGGCTGCCACTTGTGCGAACCTTGAGTGCAGAATGGGATATGGATAGTTCTGGAGGTGGTACAGAATACGGGGCAGCCACACCATTTTAAAAATGGCTGAATGCCCACAGAGGGAGAGAGGACCACACGGTGGTTTTGCTGTTAAGGCTAGCCAGTAGCGTAGAGAGATTGCGTGCCCAGAGAGTTTCGGACAGGGGGAAATATATATGCCCAGATATTTGAAGCCCTTTGTCGCCCACGTAAGCTGCAATGCCCAAGCGTTGCGTCCCTGATGGCCGCATACCGGGAATAAAATGGATTTGGTGGGGTTAGCATGGAGGCCCGAAGTACCCCCAAACACCCTGAGGATTTCAAGTATATGGGGCCCGAAATCCAGGGATCGGTCATGAAAAAGAGGACATCGTCCACATATAAAGCAACACAGTCAGAGCGTGACTGGAACCAGTCAAACCCTCGGAGGACCGGATCACTCCGAACCCACTCCGCCAGGGGCTCAATCGCAAGGGCAAACAATAACGGGGACAGGGGGCAACCCTGTCTAGGGCCTCGCTGGATAGAAAAGGGCTGTGACTGGTGTCCCGCAAACAGAACCAATGCCATCAGTTCCGCGTACAACAGTCGCACGTAAGCCAGGAAGCAAGGCCCCAAGTTTATAGCCTCGAAAAGCCGGAATAAATGCCCCCAGCTCAGGGAGTCTAATGCCTTATCAATGTCAGCAAGAAGCAAAGCGGCCGGCCGACCCAGCGTCAAGGCCGTCGCCACAGCATTGTGCATCCGCCGGATATTATGTCGAGTAGCCCTGTGGGGCATATAGCCCGACTGGTCCGGGTGAATCAGTTCACCTATACAACTCCGCAGGTGATCAGTTGACATCTTCCACAATAGCTTTGGCTCAAAATGTATAAGGTGTATGGGCGATACGAGGAAGGGTCCTCCGGGGGTCGTCCAGGCTTATGAAAAAGCACAATTTCTGCGTGGCGCCAGTCCCTTGGTAGAATGGCAGACTCCGTAGCCTCCTGGGCGGTCGCCAGTAGATGGGGCCTCAATGTGTGTATGTTTGGCCTTAGGAATTCCATTGGGAACCCATTAGGTCCGTGAGTGCGGCTAGGATGGAGCGCATAGAGGGCCCCAGTGAGCTCCTCCGTTGTAATAGGAGCGTCCAATTGTTAACGGAGATGATCGGGGAGACGACAGGGAGGAATATCTACTAAGAATTCAGCCATCAATTCCGGCTTAATTTGTTTGTGCCTAGTATAGAGGGTAGTAAAGTGCCTGGCAAATTTGGCAGCAACTCCCTGTGGTGTCGTGTGAAGGAACCCGTCGGTACTGCGAATGACTGGGACAACCACCGGGGATGCACCTGCCTTGCTGAGTCTATGGAGCATCGTACTGGACTTATCGCCCCATTGATAAATTCGGTGTTTTGACGCCTCCCATATCTCCGCTTCACCCATGAGATGTTGCCGGAGATCCTGCTGCACCTGCAGCAGATTCTGGCGAGTAACAGGGTTAGGATCGGTATTGAGCTGTGAAGCCAGTCGCGCTTGACGTGTCTCTAGAGCCTCCAATTGCTCCCATCGCGCCCGTTTTTCATTTGTGCGATAGCTAATCTCAACCCCACGAACCGTCAGTTTTAGGGCTTCCCATAGACTAATCCGAGAGGGGGCTGTGGGGCCATTGTCCTCTAAGTATGTAGTGACTGCTGTGTGGAGCATATCCTGGTATGCCGTGTCCCGGAGATGCCACGTTGACATCCGCCACTGGAAGGGGGGTTTACGTGAAAGGGTGTGGAACTGTAGTCTAAGCAGAGAATGATCGGAGAGTCCCCGGAGCAGATGGGCTACCTGAGAGAACCTGTGTAGATGTATCTGCGGGGCAATAAAATAGCCTAACCGTGATTGTGATCCATGCACCGCAGAGAGGTAAGTAAAGTTCAGTTTGGTGGGATGATATTAGCTCCATATGTCAGCCCATCCTAAGGTAGTGACTAAGGTATGTAGCTTAGTGTGGCCCTGCAAGGGTGCACTGTCTGGGCTGCGCTGACGGTCCAGTGGCCCCATGGTGTTGTTCCAGTCGCCCCCTAATAGGGTCAGGTTCTCGTGCACCTCACCCCATGTTACCACTAATTTGTCAATGAATACCGTCACTAGATTGGGGGGTGGGGGGGGGGGGGGGGTTCGTATGCACTACCTATAGTGACCCGTTCCCCGGACAGTGTACATGTGACGAAAAGGAACACTTCCTCCCAAGTCCACCTGATATGTAATGTATTGAAATTGGACCCTGCGATGGATGAGAATAGCCACCCCTCTAGATCCCCGAGTGAAACCAGCGTGATATACATGATGGAAACCGAATCGAGCTATCCAGGGCGTCTTAGTGCCTAATAAATGGGTTTCTTGTTATAATAGGATATCAGCCCATTATCTTTTTGCTTGGCGCAAGATTGCACCCCATTTCACCTTATTGAGAAGACCCCTGATGGTTAGATCTCCAACCAGGGTAGCATCACCTGACATAAACGGAGAGCATGACCTGTCTGTGAAAAAAGACATATTACCGCAAACACAACTAAATTCCCCTAAGACTCCCCCACACGACACTGCCAAGAAATAGGAGCATCTGTTGCGGTGCGTGACACAGGAGATCACCAACTGGGGGGCCCCCCCGCATCCACACCAAAGAACCTCTCCCCTCCCCACAAACATACACAACAAAAGGGGCACAATAAGTCTGTGGCCTGGCAGTCCCATGGCCATGCCCCACGCCCACCGGGAGGAGATTGAAACGAAAAGGTTAGTAAGTAGACCAGTCCCAAGTCAACTTATGGTGTGATGTATTCCTATAGGTTCTGAATCGATCCCCCTATTCCTGACCCTATTCTGGTTAACAAACCAACAAGTTAACTAGCAGTCGGCCCATGAGGCAGCAAACCCCCATGATGCAGATACCGTTATCTGACGAAGCCACACTACGGCACAGGAACATGTTATCTGATTAGGTCATAACGCTTGCGATCTAATTAGACAAGCGATATTCCTCCAGCCCCTGATAAGGCATACGGAGTTCTCATAACAAATCAAACCTATGACAACCTGGGAAAAACCCTGCGGCCATTATTTTGATTTCACCGAGAACTTCAGCAAAAGAATGTGCTAACGACCTGGTCGTATGACATCCTTATTGACGTATCTATGTCCATCCTTACGTCAATCTCGGCACCTTAAAGGTATAAATATTACCGATATTGCCCTATGCAAACACACGCGGTGGTGACGAGACGGAGCAGCCATACTTGCCGAAGCCCAGAGCAGAGCAGACCCCGCTGGCGCAGCCCCGCCTTCCTGACGCGCTGAGAACGAGACGCGCTGCTTTCTCCTGCCGAGAAATCCAGCACCGGCGTTTCCAGGTAGCCCTCGCAGGCAGCCTGGAATATCGAGACCAGAGAAGAGAGATACCATCCCTCATTCATCCTAGATTCCAGGTACAGAACTGAATAACCCCTCACAGAGAATTCTTTAGTCAGTCACTTGGCAAACCAAACTTAACTTAAACTGTAACTTTCTATTCCCGCCCACGTATTAGACTTAGGTCAGGTACACGGGGTAGGCTTATTTAGAAACACCAGTTGAGTACGTTTAGTCAAATGTATATGTGTATGTAATATATTTTATTCATTTTAAACCTTCATATGGCTTAGAAACCATATCAATGTTTTTACAGTATTATTTTATACTTCTGCTTCTAATGTATGCACTTTACTTAACCATAAGTATTGCAATAATATCGATCCATTTCTCTTGTACGAGAAAAGAGACTGATCAATAAATAACACCTTTTTATTGAACACGCCCGTCTCTTCCTTTTCTCTACATTCTGATGAGACTAAGAATGCACGTACTGACTGAGTAAAATAAATTGCCTTTTGTTCACACGACTCTCGAGATACACTCTTGATTAGGGGAGAGCAAAGTTGTCATGTTCTATGGTTGTCAGAAACTAAATCCCTTCTTGTCTAATCAGGGAAGTTAATTCCTTCCTGAACATTCGAGAAAGTTTCTAGTGAACTCTGAGCTAGCTGGCAAACCCAAAACTTTAAGTCTAATATCGACAGTAGTAGACCTAGTTAACGTCTGTCTAGGCCTATACTATTGAAGGTATTATTCCAATGCGCAGAGCCTATTGGGATAATAGGAACTACACTACATGGCGCCCAACGCGTTTGGAAAGGGCGATAAAACTAACGTAAGACATTTAGAGTAACTCAGTCGTGCTTTCTCACTCAGACCCCTTTTTCCCATAATACTCCAAAGACGTCTGGAGTGGGTGAAAGGTCATATCCGCCAGACCTCGCAGGAGGGAACTCCTATGTATGGTTCTTGGTATAGTCAACGTTGAAGGATAAACCGTTCCAAAATATTGTGCATCTAATCTTTGTTTCCATAAGAAACCTGATCTGCAAACAAACAAAGTAACCATCCTGTCAGTAAAATGGTAGACAGTGATGATGAAAGAGAGGCAGTTAGATTAGCAACTGAACTCGCAGCAGCTGATACTGCACTGCAAGACGCAGACCCGGATATAATACTCATCCCGGTCATTAAAAGGAAATCTATAACTTTAAAACTTATAGAAAATGGACTGACACCTAGAGGTGGTACAGTCATATTCGTAATTGAGGCACACGAATATCGGCAGACAGAGGTATACTATTCATGGATAAATTTTCCAGCAGCAAATGCTGTAACAAAGTACTTCCACTATTACAAAATAGAGGAACCTCCTGAAACGTACACTCCTTTCGAGGAGGTGGAAGTACCACTCAAATTTCAAGAGCACCTGCTCTTATTTGATGGCGCCCTAAAACATAATAATCACATCACCAGGCTCGGTCCTTTAGGTAGACCAGGAGCAACGTGGCCGGACCTAGCCGGATACACACCACATCCAGACATCGATGGGATGTCTGCAGCAAACCTTTTAACACAGCTAAAACAATTAATAAAAATACATAGACAATTAGTCCAGTATGTGATGCGGACTTCAACAATTCAGCCAGCGATTAAAATTCCACAGCTGACCCCTCACCAGGGGAACACAAATAAAATTACACCACAGAACATACAATCCTGCCTAGGTAAAGTACCAGCTAAACGGGAACAAATACCATTCTGGTTGGCGCAGAAAATAACCCAAATAGAGGCGGTGTTTCCTGACACCACCCCATTAGAAAAACACAGGATTCTGACTATCTGTCTTCCAATGGGAATCGCACCACACATTGAGGACTGTGACACTTGGGGTACAGTCTTCGCTTCCATCTACACAAAAACGCACGGTGTTCCATCCATTTCGGTAATACCAGATGTGCTAAAACAAATTCAAGACGAATACGGTCCAGAACCCGCTTTAACTCTTGGTATGAAATTACTAAAAGACTTCAAGCAGGTCTCGGCTATATTATAAGCCAACATAAAAGGTGAAGCAGCAAACGTGGCGATCCGCCAGAGGTTAAAGGAGACAGATATAGCAGACTAACCAGCTGAAATTGCCAGAATCATAGAAAAATCCTATGAGGAACTAGGTAGAGATAGTTTAGGTGGAATGCCAGTAAAACCACAACTGATTGAAAGTCCTGAAAAAATATTTTTTAATAATAACTCAACATCACAGAAAAAGAGCTGGGATGGAAACAAACAATCCAATCCTAAAGAAAAGAAATTCCAGTCCAGAGGAAGGTCTCCTAGGCGAAGAGAAAAATCTCCGAACCAAAGACACAGGTCACCGCAGAGTGACCCCTCTGGGAAAAGATATAACCTTAGAAATAGGGATAATATAAAAAAGCCTGATAGATATCAAGACATTGATACACGTCCTTCTCAATCTTTTCAGACTTCCTCGCAGAAATCGGAAAGAAGAGGACGATCAGAACAAAGAGAAGAGCACGCCAAGTCCAAAGACAAGGAACCTGCTCAGCTAAAAAAGAAATTACAATTTCCAAAAAAGAAGGTAGCCAGTATAAAGGTAGTTAACAATGCCGAGAATACTGAGGACACAACTGAAAAACGGAGAATGGGCTCAGACAATGCTAGACAGCGCAGCAGAAGTGAGCATAGCTCGCAAAGTCCTTATGAATCATCTGGAGACAGTGGACACGAATGAATATCTTCAAGTGAAAACTGCAGACACCAGAGTTAGCAAACCTCACAAAATATACGAAATAACATTACGTATAGAGGGAGATAAGACTAGAAAAATAAGGGGACTATTTTGGGATAATCTCTCCAAGGGCTATGACATCCTTCTAGCTGAAAAAGACTGGCCACCAGAGTTTGTCAGGGAGTGCCCTCATGGCGAAGAAATAATTATGCCTGCCTTCTCAAATCACATCCCAATTCATAAAAAATACACACTTGCCAGAAAGTGGGCAGTAGCTCAAGCTCCTGCTTTATATAAAAATCACGTAGGATGGGATGAGGACTCTCCTCCTCACAAAATCCAGTTAAAATCACAACCTACTGCACAAAGGCAGTACCCAATTAAGCAAGAAGCTAAAAAACAGGTAAAAGAAATTCTAGATCAGCTAGAATACCAGGGGGTGATTGAAACGTGCACCTCACAAATGAACAACCCTTTGTTTCCGGTCTCCAAACCAGACAATTCATATCGTCTAGTTTTGGATTACCGACACCTTAACTCATGTTGCAAAACTTTTGCAGTGCAAAATTCGCATAGTGCTGCACTAATGAATAACATAGTGCGCAAAAAATACAAAACAACATTAGACATTTCTAATGGATTCTTTTGTCAAAACATAGCACCAGAGAGCAGATATTTGTCTGCGTTCTCAATAAATGGCACTCAAAAACAATTCTGTCGGTTAGCCCAGGGGTACAAAAACAGCCCGGGGGTATTCTCAGCGAGAGTAACAGAATTACTACAAATATATGACGACGAAGCATTATCGTATGTCGACGACATATACTTAACAGATGATGACTTGGAGACTCACTTGAAGAGAGTGAACACCATAATACTTGGGTTCGCAGCAGAGGGTTACAAATTCAACTTTAAAAAATCCAGGATTGCCCATCTGACAGTCCTGTTCTTAGGATATGAATTATCAAGTGAAGGTAAAAGCCTGGCTGACAATTTTCTAGAAAAATGTGCCGTCCTCCAAGCACCTAGAACACTAAAAAACCTACAGTCAATTCTAGGCTTCCTAAATTTCGGAAGAACATATATTGCAAATTACGCAGAAAGGGTCAAACCCCTTTATGATCTGATAAAACCAGATTTTAAAAGATCCAATTGGACTCAAATACACACAGAAATTCTGAGATCCTTACAAACAGACATGCTAATTAAAACAAAATTAGAAACACGTGATAACACACGCAATCTTGTGATTCGAGTCATCCCAGGAAGATGCGGATTCACATACCTGACCTCTAATGAGGGAGAAAAGGTACCAATTGCATTCAAATCACACTTGTACACTAAGGCTGAAATGAAATTTAGCCCAACGGAAAAAATTCTAACTGCAACACAGACAGCTATAGCAAAAGAACGAGCCCTGGCACAAGGTAAACGAATAATAATCGTGACACCGATACCAGCCTTAGAGGCTGTAACAAAAGCAAGCATTCCGAATGCTAAAGCGCTCCATCCGAGATGGATACAATGGGCTAATTCTCTTGCTGCAACAGACGTGGCGTACGAATTTGATCCTTACTTAAAAACACAAGAATTTCTCCAATATGAATTTGAATGTCCTCCGCCGACCGAAATTCTGCCTCTAGAACACTACGGCTGTATAATATATACAGACGGATCAGCACAACCCGCAGTGGGGGGTAAGCAAGCTTACAGTGCTGCGTGCGCGATCGTTAAAGGTCGCTGGCACGAAGGAAAATTTAAACCATCAATCACTAAAACACAATCTTTAGGAGATTGTACAGCTCAGCGAGCTGAACTGCTGGCGTTCAAGATGGCGCTTGAAAATATCGACCGAGAATTCCCCACACTCATAGTGTGCGATTCGTATTATTGCGTTCAGTCTTGTACAGCTCAGCGAGCTGAACTGCTGGCGTTCAAGATGGCGCTTGAAAATATCGACCGAGAATTCCCCACACTCATAGTGTGCGATTCGTATTATTGCGTTCAGTCTTACAATGAATACTTGCAGATCTGGCTTCAGAATGGTTTCAAGGATGCGAAAGGTGGCACAATCAAGCATAAAATGCTCTGGGAACAAGTAGTTCTTTTACAAAAAGAACTACCAAAGACTCACGTGATACATACGCTGAGTCATCAACGTGATGGCGTTCACGTTGCAGGGAATTCATTGGCTGATGAGGCCGCGAAGGCAGCTGTGCAAACGGCTTCCGTAGCTGCCATCACTCGGTCAAAAACAAAAATAGACAGCGAAATATTACAAGCTGTCAGCGCTACAGAAAAGGATTCGATAGAAACACTCCCGAAAGGCTTTCCTGTAAAATACTCATACATAACTGATACAAACAATGTTCCTTTTGCTCGAATCCCTGGAGTGGGGGATACGGCAATTCCAAACATGGAACATAGGTTAGGACTTATAATAGCGGCACACGAAGGGCTTGCTTCTATACATGCTGGCGTCTCAGCCACAGTATCATTATTAAAACAGAGATACTGGTGGCCACAAATGAGAAGACAAACAAGGAATTATGTTTTAGAATGTGAAATATGTCAAAAAATGAAAGTATCAACGGTGAGACGTCCAGCACAGACACCCCTTCTAATCTCGGATAAACCATTAGCCTGTGTTTACCTAGACCACTGTGGTCCCTTACAAAGGGATGGTAACTATAAATATATCTTGGTTGCAGTGGACTCATGTACGAGATTCATATGGATGTGGCCCCAGCGAACGGCTGACGCCAGAACTGTTATAAAAGATTTGCGAGTCTTTATCGGCACATACGCAATTGGCATGCTGCATTCGGACCACGGTCCTGCTTTTAGCTCTCGGGCTTATAAGGAGGCCATGGTCAGCATGGGCGTGGCATTGCGGTACTCTTGTCCATTTCACCCTGAGGGGAACGGAATTGTTGAAAGAAAAAACCGTGACATAAAGCAATCTATAACGGCAAAGGTATTAGGTTCGGGAGCTGGGTGGGTCAAACATTTAATAAGTGTCCAACGTAGTCTAAATAACTTGCCAAGAAATTCTCTGAAGGGATTCAGTCCGTACGAATTATTATTTGGAACTAGGATGTTGATCTCTGACCTTGATAGTCAGACTTCAGTGGTGAAAGAAAAAAGCTTTGATATCAAAGACCGTTTGGCTATTTTGCAGGACTTAAACAAAACAAGAAAAGACCTGAGCAACATAAAGTTGAAACAACAGCCAACAACCACTGAAGAACCACCACCTGTCCCAGCAAGACCTGTCTGAATTCCAAAAGTCGGG
Source organism: Lissotriton helveticus (assembly GCF_964261635.1). Taxonomy (NCBI): domain Eukaryota; kingdom Metazoa; phylum Chordata; class Amphibia; order Caudata; family Salamandridae; genus Lissotriton; species Lissotriton helveticus. The sequence continues at coordinate 314,742,203 of NC_136069.1, read as the reverse complement.
GATCTAGTCAGAGAAAAGATCGCGGTAAAGAAGGAATTTGGGCCTTCTTACAGAAAAGCAGTTCCTGTCTTGTCTGTCAACGGGACAAGATCAGTTGTACTACCGCCACTTGCTGGTAAAAAGGAGAACCGAGTTGTATCCATCGAACTGGTAAAACCACAATCATGTGGCCGATAACAAATAGTAGGCCAAGTGGACTCCCAATAAGTAGCAGAACACCAAGGTTTGCTACCAGTACAGAGGTCCTAACTAAGAGGCTCATCACATTCGAAACACCTACAAAAGAACAACAAGGACTATGCAACAATGCAATGGAACTTAGACCTCTGAAAACCCAAATAAAAACATTTAGCAGAGACACACCAATCTATAATGAAGTACCAAGTGCAAATGCAAGAAACAGTGATCCTGAACCAATTGGAACAATTGACAGAACTGCATCCGGCTACTTCATAAACTTCGATGATTCCTCCGAAGGCTTCAGTGAATCAAAGACACAGCCATCATCAAAAACCTTTAAAGATAAAGCTAAAGAACTTTTGAAACAACTGAAAGAAACATCTGGTTTCTCCATGGCTCGAATTTTGGGTGGGTTTTGGTGCATTTATCCTCATACTTTGGCTCATCATGATACTAACTTTGGGACGCTTCATTGAGGGAAAATATGCTAAAATGGACACAGCAAGTCAGAAAATCAACTTGATCCTCAAACCACACACATCTTCACACGTCGAGAAAAGAGAACTTTCTTCAGCCAACTTCACAGCCAATCCTATACCGGGTGGGGTAGCATGGGACAACACAGACTATGAAATTTATGGTCCGGTCGAAATCCTGAAATATCCACACCAAATTAAGATCTCATTGAGTGACTTTGTAAAACCAAGCTCATTTGCTGATGATTGGGACTTTGAAAGCATTAATAATATGATGTCTGAATTAGTAATGTCTGCTAAATTTACCAAACATGATTATTTGCAGGGTTCTACTAATTATGATAGTATGTACTGTTATAACCATTATGGTAACCATTTTCTACATAGATCTGCACAACCTAGAAATGTTTTAAATTATAATCAATGGGAACATTGTGCAACACCTCCAAAAGGGAGCTCAAGAACCGTTTACGACAAATATTCATACTTTTCAGGTTTTAACATAAGTAATGCTGAAACATTTTATTTCAAATTGTCAAATAAGACAGGGACAAAGACCATGATAACAAACACAAAATTGATATATTCGGACTCATTCTTTGAACAAATGAATACTTTTGGTTTTGATTATTGGGACAAAAATGTTGAATTGAAAAGTGTTTGGGGCACAAAAGAATGGCAAGTACAGGGTATAGAATCTTTGTTTAGAGCCTGCATGATCCCAGAACAAATTATATTTTTAAATGACACTGTTCAACAAACTACCTGTCTTGGCCTAGCCAAAATTAAAGACTTAAATAAACCGTCTATTCCAAAACCAACAATGTACAGCAATACCTCTACAGATGAGGAGATAGACGTAAATTATGTATTAAACCAAAACAGAACACATCCTGATTGGAAACAGTGGTTGATCTGGCCCACAGATACTAATAACTGTCAAGACAGATTCCTGAACAAAACACAGGGGTTCAAAATGACCAGGCCAGACCCTAGATATCCGCAAAGACATCACCCAGGGATAATAACCACCTACAGTGTGGGCAAATTATGCCTTCAATGGCTACAAACTTCCACACTGGCAGAAATTAAGCAACACCTAACTTTACTTACTGACGGTGCTGACTTGCGTGATTTCACTATGGGACCACGCAAACAGCGTCAAAAGCGATTCATAGCAGCCTCTGTATATGCAGCATACAATGAGGCCTGGAAGGTTACTCAAATTGAAACAGCAGAGAGAATACGGGAAATTGACCGTATTAATTTGGAAAAATCACTTTCTGTAGTGGACAATGGGTTAATGACTCTGTCCTCCAGAATTTTTTCTTTGGACAGCATTGTGTCTTCAGCAATCGACATATTATCGCAAGACTTACTGTTATTACAACACGGTCAGTCCCAATTGCGTTCTATTGTACAGCTTGGCTGGACGTTACAAAATCTGCGATCAGGCTATGTGCCTTGGCGTTTAAACAACACAACGTCACTATTCTATATCTTTAACCTTACTGATAGACAAGTCAGTATGGCCCAAAAGGGAGCTGATTATACAATCCTGAGCATTGAGAAACTTGAGAGATTACCAGTGACAATGTCAGAACGACCTATTAGTGAATGGATAATACATGGAATAATAAATATTCCAATTTCAACCTTCAGGTTTCAATACTGCCAAAAATATATACAGGCTGGCATGTACGAGAAATTGGGAAAAGGGTACATAAAAACAACATGGAACCTGCCCTATTCACATGCATGTGTCAGTAATAAAGGACAGAAAGTGTTTCTTAGTGGCAATAATTGTGCAATGTCACTAAGCGGTACACTTCTGTGTAACGGAATTAGTTTGCACGGAGCCTGTGAAGGGAACTCAAATAACCTTTCATGTCACCAGCAAGGCGCACCTGCAACAGAGATAGAACCATTCTTTCAAAGACTCTATAATGGGAGTTACATTCTAATTGTAGACCGCAGATGCTGTAGTCTTATGCCCGGGACTCCTTATCTCGTAACTACGACTGCGAAGGTCAAGTGCTGTGGACACTCATTGTTCCCCAGCTCCTTTCCAGACAGGGAGGCAAGGGCATGGCCCAACTTGAAAATTACTTCTATTCGAATAGATACTTTAAGCAGAATGAAAACAGTGCTTCTTCAGACGCCCACTAGGCTCACGTCATCAAAAGAAACGTATGATCTCCAAGTCGCAAGGACGACTGCAGAGATACATTCATTGTTATCAACTAATTCCCCCATACATTTCGCAGAAATCCTGAATGAAATCTTAAATATTTCTGATACCAGTGGGGTCTCACAAGTATTTAAGACAGTATTTTCGATGGCATTAACACCATTCAAAGCCATACTGGGTATTTTTCCAGATTTCGTCCATTCGATTTTTGGCGGACTTCCCCTCATTCTAGGACTGATTGCAGGAATCCTATTCCTAGTCCTTATTTTTCGTTATGGCAAACCGTGTCACAGACAAAACACCTGCGACAAGGGAAGAAACAATCCTAGCCATTGGATACCGGGACCGGATATCAAGAATCCTGGGACTATCCCGGCTTAGAGACCTGCACATGACTTGGTTTCTATCCTTTCGACCTATGTGGCAACGATGTGTTTTACCTGTATTAAGGTGCCTGCTATGCGGAGAAGAATGCGTGTTAGACACCTGTCTGACGCTACAATCGGATGCGCCAATGGATGCAGAAACATTGTTGAGCCCAATCAAGGTTCATGCTTTGTGCTGCCCTCAACGGCTACCAATCCTGATGACGGCATTCGTGGAAGCTTCACCACTACGATTAAGGGGTAGTGAAGTTCAAGATGAAAGCAGCATCGATCAGGTACGACCTTCTGTCAGCAATTCAAATCAGAATGTCAATGGAGACAATCATGCGCATGAATGCATGGTTACACCTATTTCCGAGTTAGTGGAACTCTCCCAGGAAGCTGTTGACAACTTTTTCGAAAGCCTAAATGATATGATGTTCTCACCAGAACAGAAATAGAGACTTTTGAACAAACTCGTACACGGCGTTCCCTGAATTTGGCCTTCAACTTTAATACTAAAAGCACATGAACACTTTTCCCTCCAGTTCACGGACAGCATTTTTTCAGCAGCCCCAAAATATTTTTGCATATTTTTCGGGACACTATCTTCTGCTTAAAGTAAGAACTATTCTTGGAGAACTAAGATTTCTAAACTTAGATAGCTTATAGACTTATAGCTTATAGACACTAGCTGCCCGCTGGTATGTTCATTGTATTATATTCTGTGATGAAGTGGTCTCGAACCTTTTTTCTGTATTAAGAGCCATTTCATGTGTAAATCTCATATACCAAATAGCATTAATGTATACGAATGCGTTATTACTTTAGCATTATTCTACAGCTTGAGTGCATACTATACATATGACTGCATTTCTTCCGTATATTTGAAAATTTCAAAATGCATTTATGTATTTTGGGGTGGTAAGGTATACACAATACTTTATAAATATATTGTACTATGTTTTACTAGGCATAGATTAGTAAATATGTCCATAGTTAGCGTGGAGTGGGTGTGATGTATTCCTATAGGTTCTGAATCAATCCCCCTATTCCTGACCCTATTCTGGTTAACAAACCAACAAGTTAACTAGCAGTCGGCCCATGAGGCAGCAAACCCCCATGATGCAGATACCGTTATCTGACGAAGCCACACTACGGCACAGGAACGTGTTATCTGATTAGGTCATAACGCTTGCGATCTAATTAGACAAGCGATATTCCTCCAGCCCCTGATAAGGCATACGGAGTTCTCATAACAAATCAAACCTATGACAACCTGGGAAAAACCCTGCGGCCATTGTTTTGATTTCACCGAGAACTTCAGCAAAAGAATGTGCTAACGACCTGGTCGTATGACATCCTTATTGACGTATCTATGTCCATCCTTACGTCAATCTCGGCACCTTAAAGGTATAAATATTACCGATATTGCCCTATGCAAACACACACGGTGGTGACGAGACGGAGCAGCCATACTTGCCGAAGCCCAGAGCAGAGCAGACCCCGCTGGCGCAGCCCCGCCTTCCTGACGCGCTGAGAACGAGACGCGCTGCTTTCTCCTGCCGAGAAATCCAGCACCGGCGTTTCCGGGTAGCCCTCGCAGGCAGCCTGGAATATCGAGACCAGAGAAGAGAGATACCATCCCTCATTCATCCTAGATTCCAGGTACAGAACTGAATAACCCCTCACAGAGAATTCTTTAGTCAGTCACTTGGCAAACCAAACTTAACTTAAACTGTAACTTTCTATTCCCGCCCACGTATTAGACTTAGGTCAGGTACACGGGGTAGGCTTATTTAGAAACACCAGTTGAGTACGTTTAGTCAAATGTATATGTGTATGTAATATATTTTATTCATTTTAAACCTTCATATGGCTTAGAAACCATATCAATGTTTTTACAGTATTATTTTATACTTCTGCTTCTAATGTATGCACTTTACTTAACCATAAGTATTGCAATAATATCGATCCATTTCTCTTGTACGACAAAAGAGACTGATCAATAAATAACACCTTTTTATTGAACACGCCCGTCTCTTCCTTTTCTCTACATTCTGATGAGACTAAGAATGCACGTACTGACCGAGTAAAATAAATTGCCTTTTGTTCACACGACTCGAGATACACTCTTGATTAGGGGAGAGCAAAGTTGTCATGTTCTATGGTTGTCAGAAACTAAATCCCTTCTTGTCTAATCAGGGAAGTTAATTCCTTCCTGAACATTCGAGAAAGTTTCTAGTGAACTCTGAGCTAGCTGGCAAACCCAAAACTTTAAGTCTAATATCGACAGTAGTAGACCTAGTTAACGTCTGTCTAGGCCTATACTATTGAAGGTATTATTCCAATGCGCAGAGCCTATTGGGATAATAGGAACTACACTACAATGGTTAAGATGTAGACAGGGCTTCCAGATCATCATGGTGGCCGCTCCGGACTCGCCGATCTTCTGCTGGATCCAGAGCAGTGCCGTTTTTTGGATGTTGACGTTGGCTGCGTGAACTGCGAGAGGAGTCCGAGTCCCCCACAGGTGGAGAGTTAGGTCTCCATTGAGGGCGTTTATCCGTCCACGTAAAAACTGCCTCAGGGGTGTCAAAGAAAAAGGATTTGGAATCGTAGATCACCCGCATCCTGGCTGGATATAGCAACATTTACTGCAAGTTCAGCTCGCGTAGCCTGCGCTTCGCAGCTGTGAAGGATTGGCTCTGTTGCTGGACCAGGCGCGTGTAATCTGGGAACACCATGATGAGGTGGGAGTCGTGCTGGACGCCGTCTTTGTGAGTTCTGGCAAACCTTAAAATCGCGTTGCGTTCCGCATAGTTCATGATTTTGGCAATGACCAGCCTCGGGCCGCCTCTGGAGGAGGTTTTTGTGTCAATGCTCGGTGGGACCGTTCCACAACAAAGGACGATGAAAGGAGATTTTTCGGCAAAATATCTGTGAGCCATTTGGCAATGAAGGTGGTCATTGAGGTACCCTCGCACCCCTCCGACAGGCCTAAAAAGCATAGGTTGTTACGCCTTCTGCATCTTCCACCCTGGAGGCTAGCTCCTGCGACACCACGGTGAGCCTGTTCACTTTTTTTGGATGGTGGACACTGTGTCCTCCACCGTCGATACCCGGGTATCATCCTCAGTAATACGGTCCACTTTGCGGAGGTCCTGGCGCAGGAAGGAGACCTCAGACCCTACTGCGCATATCTTGGCATCGAGGGTGTCCCTTGCATGGTTGATTGCTGCCAGGAGGGTCGCATTGTCTGGTGCAGCAGCGCCCCCATCTCCCCCCTTGCTTCCCCAGCGGGTGTCGTGAACTGGTCAATGGTGCCGTGCTTGGGACCCGGGCCCGCCCTTGCCGATCGCCGAGGGACCTAATTACCAGGGGAGTGACACCACGGTGGAGGATCCGATCAAAGACTTCAGCCCAACAGCATCAACGGTAATAAACCCCAATATGTCTCTTAGGGCATCTGCGCAGCTCACCGTTTGATAGGGAGATGCGGGTCTGTAAGCCGGGGGTGAGGGGGAAAAGCAGCCACTCTCACCCGGGCCCCCTCGAGATCCATTCAGGCCGCAGAGCTATGGGCAGAGTCCGGACACCTCAGCGGGTCGATGCCACCCTGGCCCTACCTGGATCCTCGTCAGAGCAGTGGCTGCGCTCCAACCTGTTGATCTTCTGAAGGCCCACAGTGGCCCGACAGCGCCGGGACGGCAGGCCGCGCTCCCACTCACGTGGCCGCCCAAGCAAGAGGAAGGCGAGAAGGGCCAGCTGCAGCAGCGATGAGTAGCGCAGAGTTAATTATGGTAACTGTCCAACCTGTTGATTAGGCTATGTTGGCATACACTCTCTAATCTCTGTCCCACAGGTTGACTCCACCTGCCGCAGGAACCAGCTCCACCACAGTCTGCGCCGAGCAGGTAATTGCAGGCCTCCCCCCTCGCCGACTGCACAGTAGTTTGTCTCGCAAAGAGGGGGGCCAGGCACCCGTCGTGCTCACCACCGTGGCGGGGGCTCTCAGAAGTACTGCGGTGCCCGCCTAAAAAGCAGAGGCAGACCTCCCTACCAGACCCTGGTGCCTCACTCACCGGCAGAGGAGAGGGAATCCAGCACGTCTGTCTATGCACCCCAATCCTGCCCAGGCCCTGCTGCGGTCCTCCGGGGCCGCTCACTCAGTGTGAAACTGGCATCCAGGCCGGTCGGGTGTACAATTGGCTGCCACCTCATGGGCAGGTCCAACCAGGCCCGAAATCACTGGGGGCACCGGACGAAACCTGCAGCACCGCAAGACGAAGCTGGAGGCTGCGGCGCGTGTCGCGGGTCGGATCAGCCACGCCCCTGACCAGGGAGCCAAATCCCATGCAGAGACCAAAGAGGGAAGATGATTTGCGGCGCCCCCGGTACAAGTCCAGCACCTCCTGCGGGGGACCCGGTGCGGGCCGGCGACCACTCCCAGCGCCTCACCGACCCGCAGATCCCACGTCGCAACACAACAGGGCCGCTAGGAGAAAGCCCGGCCCACTTCTCCCAGTCCGGATTGCCGTCGTCAAGCAACCTCCATCGCAGCGCTGTGGATCCGGGGACAAGACCAATGCCGCGATCCCAGCTGATCAGGGTGCTGGTCAGGTAAGATTACGTCTCCTCAGGGCCGGATCTATGAAGGATAATTTCCGGATTATGGCGTGCGTGGATGGAGCCCGATCAGGCTGCGTCCGCCATGCTTACGACCCAAGCCACGCCCCCCCTCTGATATATATTTTGATGGACGTTTTTAACTCCGTCAGGGTGACAGAGTAGATTACCCTGTCACCTTGTCGGAGAAACCACCTGCCAAATTTTTATATGTCCATCACCCAACAGACATTTTAACAATGGACAGGAACTACCTTCAAAGCGGTTCCTGCAAATGTATTGGAACTTTGCTTTATGGCTGTGTCAAACATGACAGAGCCACAGGGCAAGGTTTCAAAAGTTTTTTTTCTTGTCTAAAAATAAAAACCCCAAAGCGGTGTTTTGTATTTAAGAAGAAAAAAAACAATGACTCCCCTCGCCATCGGAATCATTTCATGTTTTTTACTGGCTTTTACTGCCAGGGTTTACCTGGGAGACTCTGGCAGTTAAAAACAACCATATGTCTGCCCATCTAAATTAGGTGAGTGAACATATAGCGATTTCTCCGGCTGCTCTTACTTCATCAGACTGTCGGAGAAGTCAGGCCACAGTGGAGACGAACTGGTCTCTGCCAATGCCAAACTATTGTTCACTCATATCTAAATTCTGTGGGCGGACTGTTATGTTGGTCGTAAGCATACTCCATTGCTGTTGCGAGGCAGTAAGTTTACCGCTAACATATAAATCAGGCACTCAGTCCTTAGTCTCAATCCACCACATGAGTGCAGTTCTAAAGCACTCCAAGTCCTCAGGGGAGGCACTTAGGAACTTAGAGGGTTTCAGGCAGAGGCCACCAGCAAGGCCCAGGCCAGGTCAAGCTGCAACTAGTCAGCTGGGCAGTTGCAGGATAAGGGCTATTGTAGCTTGTTGTTTCCCTATATCTTTAACAAAAGGTCAGTCATATGACCCTTGGAGTGCCCTTCTTTGCCCTGGGTACGAGAGGGAGCAGGTCCAGTCCTTCAGGGCTCCTCTCAGGTCACAGACACCAAGTCCACTCCTCTTCTGGTCCAGGAGTCTTCTGAAGTTGGTGCCTGGAGGTGGCACATTTATCCCTGTCACGGAAGCTAGTGGATGGGAATGGCTCCTGGGCATGCCCTAACCAATGGGTTAAAAGTTCCATGGGCAAACCCTACTCACTATGGCCCCACTTAAAGTGCCAAAAGACTTCAACCCACTGAACTTTGGGTGGTTGTATGATGTTACAACCCATTCCGTTGCAACGCATGGCTTTACCACACATGCGTTACAACGCGAATACCTTCCCCACGCATATCCTTTACTACGAAAATGCCTTTTAACACGCACACTTTTACTACGATTTTCGTTATGAAACTATGCATGTTAATGGCATTTTTATGTTAAAGGATATCTCCGATCACTATTAATTAAACCTTATAATTTTCCCCTGCACAACACCACCCCCTCATTCCTCCTTACCTCTCCACGTTCTCTCCACTCCAAGCCCTTCCGAGGTGACGTTTCACGTCGTTAAGAGGAAACGGCAAGTCTTTCCTTTTCCTCTAACAACGCAGATTGCCTCCACATTTTTTTCTCTTCAGTTTCTTTATTTTACGGATTCAGGTGAGTTTTTTTTTGGTGGGGGTGGGGGGACCCCAACCCCTTTTTTAAACCCACTTTTTTTTTGTGGGGGAGAACCCCCAATCTCCCCTTTTTCTTTTTTTTAACCTTTTGCACACATGCATTTACTACGTATCTCGTAGTAAAGGTATGCGTGGTAAAGGCATTTTGTTGTAACCACACATGTGTTGTAATGCATGCGTGGTTATGGCTACTCGTGGAAACGGCAGCGTTGACACCCTAGAATTGTTTTGCCATCCTGTTTTCTTTCCTTTCTTCCTTTCATGTGTGCCCCAAAGTGTTCAATGTAAACCAAGCAGACCGGTCAAGCAGGATTTGACAAACGCATTTCTGGATTATGGAGAATTGTCCAAAATTCTTAAAAGGAACCATAATATTTCTCAAATTCAGTGCTTCTCATGCTGAAATCCACTTGTTTCTCAACTGTCAATAGAAATTAGCTGAGACCCATAGTGCAGAAAATCTCTTAAGATGGTAAGGTAAGGCATCGCATCTACTCAAATGTAATTGCACTGCCAAGCAAATACACATAAGTTTCAGATTTAACAGGTCCTTAAATAGTCTGTTATTGCTAATCTGATTAAGTACTTACAATACAACCAGATATGACGTTAAACACTTTATTCACCCCTTAAGTCTAAGAAGTGTAAATAATCATGCAAGTCCATAACATTGGTCTAAGTGACTGCTCAAGTTTATTTTAATCATTCAGTTTATAATGTGATCCCAAGGTTTCCTCTAGAAGAATCCTTAAACGAAGCTAAGAGCACATTGTGGTATGTTGGTATTGAGTGTGGCAGAGTGAAGGTGTGGAACGCAGAACATAGTGAGGTGATTTTTGAATGTTGTAAGTGTGTGTCGGTTGATCGGGCGGTTGTTTAGACAAGTCAAGCTAGGCATAGGTTGTACCACCCAAGCTGAGACATTGTACTGCTGTTGCTCTTTTGTAGAAATGAACAATACATTTGTACATACCTTCGACCCTCAAATGGTGTGACGCACTCTTTAGAATACACGTACTTCAAGATAAGAATTATAATATGTTTTAGGCGCTATAGATTTTATAGGTAGACCACATAACATCTAATTTCCAATTTGTGAACAGTCGGTCTTTCAACATGTCCTAAAGATAATCCAGAGTACACTATGAAGTTGCACAGAGGAGAGGTGTAACGAGCAACGCCCTGTGCCAAAATAGTACAGGCCCAAAACAATGCAACGTTGGAGGATTAAAGATAGTATTCCTGTCCATACACCAGGATCCCTGTGAGTGATTATACTAACTAGAATTATTCTGTGCAGCTGCCTTGCGTGATTGAGTTTTCCACAATGTTCTATTTGCCCCTGAAGTTCCTTTGAATTTTTGCATTTGACGACAGTTTGTCAAGACCCTGATTGAACCCTCAAACTACACATTTTTGGCTCCTAAGGGGAACCCCTTTTGGTACGTTCTGAAGTAGGGAGAATGTTTATTTGTCTCGACACCAAAGTAGTTTCAAGTGAGTAAACCTCTTGTCCTCCTACGCAGGTATTGTCTGGTGAAAGCAGTTTTTGGGATGCACTATCTGTATTCAGCAAATATGCTCTCTGGCCTTCCTATATGAATTACATCTATTTGCTTGATCCAGACAGTGGGGCATTTTTGTTTATTTTTTTATGATTCAAATGCTTGCAGACATCTCAGATGGTTTTGAAGTAGTGATCATGAGCATCAGAAAGAAAGCACATTTGAGTTAACTCGCAATTGCTCTAGATGTACCTCATTTGGGATACTGATCACAAACACTTTGTAATCATGATATTTGCAAAAGGTGTTTGCATAATGGAAAACAGACGCAGCCCACACAGAACAGTATAGCCCATCACTCACCAGTGCCTCTTCTGGTATAAATATATGGTCTCTGTTGAAAGTAGGCACCTAGGTCATGTACCTAGCTAGTCTATATATATAAAAACGAAAGTATGTCTGTTTGTCCTTTATGCATTACTACTCCATTCATCCGATCGCCATGAAACTTGGGGAAGTTGCTGAGTACACTCCCGCGAAGGTTTCTTCCAAAAAAAATATATATATTAAATATCTGCCCCCCAGGGCCCTCATAATCTTTCCAATACTGAACATTTACAGTTTACGGTGCGACTCGCTTTTGCAATGACATCAACAAAGCACAAGGACAATCGCTGCAAGTATGTGGACTAGATTTGTAGAATCCGTGCTTCTCACATGGACAACTGTATGTGGCCAGCTCACGCGTCGGATAACCTTCAGATTTATTCGTGTACGCACCAGACGGAAAAACAAAAAATACCGTGTATACACAAGCACTCGAATAAATAAACAGAATTAAAACAACACTTTAAAATGTTTGCCATATTAAAATGAATAAGTTGCAATAAAAATGACACAATGTAAATTGAATGTTATCATAACAAGTTTCCTTAAATTTCCTTTCTTCTGAGATCGCAGCAACGCGCGACGGGTAAGCTAGTTAAACATAAGCAGTGGCCACTGCACTGTATTCTTGGAAGGGATAAGGGGGATTATTTGTTGTTGTAGTTTTCTTACAAAATATGTCCCAAGATCAGGTTTTGAAGATCCTCTTAAAAAAGTACCATATGTAAATAATTGATACACTATCAAACAGTAGAAAGCAAATGTTTATATGTTTTACATATGCAAACAACACTAAATGCAGTTGTTTTTTTAATAAGGCGTGCTCCCAAAATGAATAAATGAAATGTAATGGGGTACCAAAGCTGAAGATGTGAAGATTACGTCATTGGTTTGCCTTGCCAAAATGCCCTGTGACAAATTTACCCTCACCCCGGTTGGTTGGCACGATATCGTACATGTTGAATGTGCCAACTCTGATTGGTAGTGGGTGACTGCCCCACTGCTATGACTTAAAAATATAAGCCGGAGCTTCCCTTCAGCTTAACACCTTTTGGACGAACACCTGCATGGAACCTGGCCCTTCCAGAACATTGAGCTGAATGCTGCCCATTTCCTTCAGGCAGTCATGGGTAGAGTCTAGCAAGAACCCAACATTGACGTAGAGGTGGCACTTGTACGCGGCTCCGTCATCTCTTCCAGAGTGGAAACAAAGCCAGCACATAGCCACACAGTGCTATCTACTGGCACGGGACAAATGCTGTTGAACATTTTCTGTATCCATTCAAGGGCCTGCGGACATTCTAAAGGTGAGGAATCTGCGGTTCTGCAGAGTATGCACCAAAAAAAGGGTTATGGAAGGTAAGTTACTTATTCTTTTGCAATTCATTTCTATTCATTCACTATTTGATCTTCTTATCTCAGTGTACATAGGTAATTTGGCTGAAAATTGATAGCGAGTAGCTTTGTAGTTACTTTAAAAAAGACATGATTTTAAATTCATCCTTATGCAGCACAGGTTATTTAGGATATATAGGTGCTTCTTCTTCCAAAACGTTTGTGGTACAGCATCAAACACCATTGTACATATATCTGAACTCGCTTGCACGTAATTTAAGATCTGAAGACCCTTGAAAATTAATCAAAATAATGGTTTTCCCTTTTCCCCAGGATTCAGAATGCACTTAGCCGGAACCACGGCATCTTCCTTTGCATTCTGTAAACCTATCCCCACAGAGTAGTATGTGATGGTGCTACGTGATTTACTGCCCGTGCCTAGCACTGGGGATACCCAGCAGAGGTTTTTTCTGGGACTGGTGCTGATGAATATCCCCAGGATGTTCTCTACAACTGATCTCTTCCAGGTTGGCACAGTCCCTTCTGCCACCACTTCTCACATTCTCTGGTCCTTGATAGTTTGGAGTATTTTAAGGTTCACTTTGTAAATGACACAAATCCACCTGCTTACTGTGTGCCCCTTATTTGTTCTTGTTTTTGAATCTCTGATTCTTTTTTTAAACTTCTATGGGATGAGGCCTGTTGAAACGATCTTAACCACAAGTACTCTATAAACATAATGTGCTCCATACTTCTAGTGCAGGATATATGTGTGTGTGTGTGTGCGTGCGCGCCTTGTGTTTGTCGAGACATCTGGTTCACCTGGAATGCGGTTCTAAGATTAATAAACAATACACTGTAATCTAACTGTAGTATCAGCCCCCATCTTTAGTTACATGTCTGTCAGTTTTAAGGGCTTGTGAAATACTTGGGTTAGTTCCGCAAGCCTACCCCTGCCTAATGCAGCATTGTCAGTCATCAGTCCTGCAGCACAACCATGGCTTATATAGGGAAATTACTATTTTGGCCCTAGACTATTTCCTTTATACTGCCAGTACTTATCACTCTGAAACCTAGTAAGCAGAGATATTGTCATGAGAGAATCAAATAAAAAAAAAGTTTTAATTATTTATTTTACTGGTTCAGTTATAAGAAAACAATATATTGTGTAACTTTTTTAGCTTTGGTAAATTGTGTTAATGTTATTATTTTTGAGGTAGGTTGCCGGCCCATTAATGGACATTGTTCATCATCTATACAATTCAACAGCATAGTACACAATACCCAGGATGTGGGTGAGAGGACAGCCTGATTGTCCAGCTAATAACTCGTTTTTTTTCAGTGGGTGTTGCATATCAAAGTTCCCAGCTTTTCTATTATTTTAGGTTTGGCTAGACAGTGCAGTGCAGCTGTTGCCTACCATGTGGTTGACAAAAAAAGAGCTTAAAGGAGCACTGCTGAGAAACGGACTTTTGCTCCACCCAAATGTTGATTTACTTAAGTACAGATTTTGATTGGGCAGACGTTGTGTGCTTCTACAGAATAACAGTCCTTGTATTACACGTTTGCCTTATTGGAAAGCTTATGTTGGTTATTGTGACAAGGTGTTCATCAAGGTTATAGGCCTGATCTGTTCATTATGAAAAGTTACAACAAAGGCAGTGTCCCTCATTTATTGTGAAAACAATCGTTTAAACTAGTAAGGGTTTTAAGAGTGGATTGTCAGTACATTGTGTTAAAGCTTATAGACCAGTATTTAGTTTACAAGGGATCTCACTGATTAACACAGTCGGCAAGTGTTCTAGGCATGGGTAGCCAATGTAACAAACCCTTGGGGTAAAAGATTTGCACTTTGAGGATCCTAGCTATACCATTTTAGAAAGAGGTGAATATTGTTTTGCCAAATTATTGTCACAATTTTATCACTAGGCCATAACTCACTAGGCCCGAGTTAGTTATGGTGGCAAACCATTGATAAATACTATAGGCCTAATTGGTTATGTCAAAGGCCATGGATCTAAACTTTTCATTATTTAGTTATTGAAAAACACATTAGGTGTGACCTATTTATTGTGAAAAATCATATATCAAAGCCAGTAGGCCTTTAAGGGTAGATTGTTATTACACTACTAAGTTAATGCCTGTATACCTTAATGTCTTACATGACTGCTCCCAGATTACTGCAAGAGGCAACGGTTTTGGCGTTGGTTGCCCTTTCTGACAAACCCCGAGGGCAGATTTGCATTTTGAAAATCCTTGTTGACCATCTTAGCAATGCTTGAATATTGTTTGCCCTACTGTAATTCTGAGTATATTTATAATTCTCTGATTGTATGTTTGTTACATGGAATCTCTCAGCTTACTGCATTGGCCAAGAGTTTTGGAGTTAGTGACCCCCTCTTGCAAACACTTGGAGTTGAACATTTTGAATGTAATAATCTTTTAAGCTGTTTTCAGAGGGGTTTGTATATTGTTTTGCCAAAAGTAATTTTGTGTATATTTTTCATTTTATGACCGTGTGCCTGATGGCTGGCAACTTATGTACAATACAGGCAGTCTCATTTTGGTTATGGTGACAATCCAGGGATGAAGGCGTAATAGTTTAATTGGAAAAAGGCATGTCTGATGCCATTGGTATGATCTGTTTATTAAGAAAAGTTTGGGCAAAGGTAGCAGACCTGATCTACTTATTGTGGAATGCATTTATTAGAGCAAATATGCATTTAAAGGCTGATTATGACTACACTGCTTTGTAGACTGTAGACTGGTATTTTGTTACATGGAATCTCACAGATTACCTTGGCAAGCAAAGGTTTGGGGTTTGTGACCCCTCTGATGACTCCTTAGAGGAGAAGATTTGTGTTGCGTTAATCCTTGTGAGACCTCCTTAACCCCTTCCCAGCGGCGATAATTTCGCCACAGTGCAGGGATTGAATTAGGGGCGTAACCCCTTGCGTGCTCAGGACGGCCCCTGGCTGTTCTACAACATGCTGGGCGGGTGCGCAGGACGGCCAGGGGGTGTCCGAATTTCGCCCACTAATTAATTCCCCAGCGCAGGCACGGAAATCACGCCGCGCTGGGGAATAGACGGCGTTCGGATGCCCCCGGCCGTCCTGAGCACACGCCCAGCGTGACGTTGGACGGCCGGGGGCCGTCCTTAGCACGCAACAGGTTAAGAGAATCTGTGTGTTGTTTTGACAATTGTAATTTTAAATATATTTGTATTTTGCTGCCTGTTTGCCTGATGTCTACCAAGTTAGAAAGTTCATGCCCAATATAGTAAGCCTTAGTTGGTGAAGGTGCCAAACCAACGATAAATGTTGTGTGCCTGATTGATTCATTAGGGAAAATTATGTCAGATGCCGTCGGACTGATCTGTTTATTATGTAAAGTTATGACAATCAGAGTAGACACAAGGAGATAATGGACGGAGTGCTGAAACTTTTCAGACACTCACCCCCAGTCACAGATCTGGGTTGAATCCATCATCGTTCTTTAGCTCACTTCGCCACCTTAGTTCAGACCCAGCTGTATGAAAATCAATCTTGACCATGTGCCTCATGGGAACAGTCCAGCCCCAACTGCTGGGTAACACCCTTCATCAGCCAGGCTAGCTTGAATCCAGTGGCAAAGTGAGCAAGGGACCCACGTCTGGGCATACCCTGCCAACTTAGGGTGAACAAAGCAGATAATAGACGGAGCACTGAAACTTTTCAGACACAGAGTAGGCCTTACACATTTTATATGAGAAAAGCATATGTTAAAGCCAACATAGGACTGTAAGGGTGGATGCTCGTTTTACTGAGGTAAGGACTATAAATGTGCATTTTGTTACATGAAATCTCGAAGATTACTTTAATAGGCCGGTATTTTGGTGTCGATTTCTGGTGACACGCTAGGGGTAGATTTGCACTTTGAGAGTCCTTGTAGTATGACGTTAAGAGGGGTTGTATATTGTTTTGCCAACTGTGAGTTTTTTCATATTTGTAATTTTATGACTGTATACCTGTGGTGTCTTGGTGGTAAAGCTTGTGCTCAATTCAGGAAACGTGAGTTGTTTATGGTGACAAATCCATGATAAAAGCTATACTCCTGAATGGAGAAAGTTATGCCAAAGTTCTGATCTGTTTATTATGAAATGTTATGACCGGAAGCCTGAATTATTTATTGTGAAAAACCTATTTTAAAGTCAATAGGCTTTTAATGGTGGCTTGTTGCTGGATGTATGATGGAACCATGCATTCCATTACCACGCATGCCTTTATAATGCATGCTTCTTTACCACACATGCCTATACCATTAAAGTTTTTAACATGCATATGCCTTTACAGTGGTTGTGTGAGCGGTCTTGTGGGGGAGTGAGTTGTGGGATGTGTGAGTGGTTTTCTGGGTGAGTGAGTGGCTGTGTGAGTAGGTGTATGGGTAAGTGAGTTGGTGTGTGAGTGGCTCCATGGGTGAGTGGGTGTGTGAGTGGTAGTAGAGGTGTGAGTGAGTGAATAAGAAGTTATATGGGGTGTGAAGGTGTGTGTGTTTCTGTGGATGATGTAATCAGTGATGCCATTTGAGATGTCATCAGTGATGTCACTGACCATGTCTTGAGTTAAGTAATATGTGAGGTTATAGGCAGTGCATTGCGGGGGTGTAAGTTATAGTTAGCTCAGATAGCTATAACTGCAAAGTGTTTATGGTTTTGTACAGGTGAAATCTAAGCCTCACTATAATGTCCCTGTAACCGTTGGTTATTCAGTGAATATATATCACCTTAGTAACCGACAACCTCTCAACCCATACCCACCCCAACCCTAAAAATACCCATGCCATCTAAAAATCCACGTTAAAGATAGAGGGGTCCCAGACTGGGAGAGGTGATAGATTCATAAAGAGTTACAGTCTTGAATAATCAGCAAACAGGCATTATATTTCAACAGGTAGGTTGTTTTAATTCACAACATACCAAAAAACCTACAATTGGTTTATACAATACAAATCCAAAAAGTCTAATGTTATTATAACACAGTTGTGCCCACGCGCGCAAAAAAGGAGAGGGGGGGGAGTGCTGGTGCTGTGAAGGAATTCGGTGAACAGTGCAGGGTAATTTATTAATCAGAAGTAACATAGAATTGCAATTCATTCTATAAACATATATACATTATTTCACGTGGCTCCCCATTCTGGGGCCACAATTGGCCGCTCTGGCAAGTCAGAGAAAATTTGGGGAAACCAGTCTTCTATAGTAGCTGAATTTATCCTGCTTTTGGGTAGAAGCTGGTGTGATAGGTATTGGTCTACGTTTCGACCCTTTAGGAAGTAGGGACAGTTCCCCTTACGAAACGGGTCTTCATCAGGACGAGGGTTGGGGAGGGCAAGGGTCCTAAGGGTAATTAAAAAACAGGATTAGGGGGAGGGTCAGGTGGAAGATCCCCATGTTCACTTGACAGTGAACGCCCCACCGGGCGTGATTCTCGTATATTGGTACACAGAGTACATACTCAGACAAAAATACCGTTCTACTGTCAGACATCTTATATGATAACTTGGCATGATAAGTACTAAACAAGTTAAAGTTATTAAAGAATATTGAAAAATATTATTAAAAGGTCAAGGGGGTGGTTCTACAGTTGGACATGTTATGCAAAACAGAGCTAAATCTAGTATTCAACCGGACTGGGCGTGCCACGGGTCATGAATTTGCCAAAGGGATTTCCCTTGCACCATATCCATAAAGGAGGGGTTGGTTTTACCTTAAATAAGCTGCAAAGACTAGACCTCAAAGTGGTTGGACGACTGGTTCTGTAATATAAATGCATCAGTTCAGACCACCGTACTAAATGTAAAATCGCGCTAGTTTATAGTCTTAAGCCTCTGGGTGTCATGTTAGGACTCACCTCGCACTCGGTGGATCCGGCACAGTCCATGTGGGCGTAGCCTCTCGGGGATGTTATATTAAAACGGCTGATGCTGTGAGAAGAAATAGCATCGTGTTAGCGCCGTGTGTGAAGGTAGAGACGGGCGATGGGGTTTAACTGACCGTTATAAGATATGGTAGAGAGCTCACCTTAAAATCGCTTATCGATGTTATCACTAGGGGGACCAATTGTTATCCGCGTTAGTCTCTGGACGGCAGCAAACACGTCTGACTCGCGTGTGCGTTGCTGGTAACTAAGATGCGATGGGGGGGGCGTGTCTCGCTTCCACATAGGCATAGAAGATAGACTCTAGTGTCATACGGATCAGCGGTATAGCGATGTAAAACAAAAGCTGAAGAACTGGGCAATAACACTCTGCCCATGCATTCGTTCAGAAAAGCCAGGAGCATCCGGGACCATGTGGTTTGTTCCTTCCTTGATACCCCTCCGGTACCTACTATAACATCTATCTGGAATCTTGCACCTATTGTGGGCCATTACAAGTGCGGGAAGTGCAAAGCTTGTCCTTACACCATCCAGACCAAAGAATTTGTGTTGAAACATCACTGTATAAAACTCAAGTCCCAAACCAATTGCAACACCATGAACGTCATATATTGCATTACCAGCCCATGTGATCTGACCTATGTGGGACAGACGCAACAAAGAGCAAAAGTACGTTTCTTACAGCACTGCAGTCGTGTCAGGAATAAGGACGTTGGGGCTCCGCTGGTGGAACATTGTGAGATCAATAACCACACTCCCGAAAGTTTAAAATGGATCATTCTTGAACATGAGACACTGGGACCAAGAGGAGGGGACATAACACCAATTCTCAATGTCAGGGAGTTGAAATGGATTTCCCTTTTTGATTCTGTCCAGAACGGCCTCAACGAGGCAGAGAACAATTTTTCACAACTAGCCAACCTATAATATCCTCTGAGACACTACCCTGATCTTTCAACTTTTTCTAACTATTCTATTGTCCTTCAAAATTCATCCTTGTAATTGAAGAGTGTTGACTTTGTCTCTGGATGGTTTTGCAGTTTCCACGACCCTATGCTGGTACGTGCACTGCACTATGTGATATCACACAATATCTTTCTTATTTCAGAAATATGCAATATGCTGCCGGGTCTCCTAACCTACACTACCCTGTGAGGTGAGTGCGTTATGATTCGGACGCAAAACATGTGGGTACTAATTGTAAATATGCCTTTTGCTTTTACCATGACGATTTATTCCTAAACTGGACTGTTTTTTAAATGAATATAAACTGGGCTGATAATTTTTGTTTTACTTATCCCAACAGCGATATACCGCTGATCCGTATGACACTAGAGTCTATCTTCTATGCCTATGTGGAAGCGAGACACGCCCCCCCCATCGCGTCTTTGTTACCAGAAACGCACACGCGAGTCAGACGTGTTTGCTGCCGTCCAGAGACTAACGCGGATAACAATTGGTCCCCCTAGTGATAACATCGATAAGCGATTTTAAGGTGAGCTCTCTACCATAGCTTATAACGGTCAGTTAAACCCCATCGCCCGCCTCTACCTTCACACAGCGCTAACACAATGCTATTTCTTCTCACAGCATCAGCAGTTTTAATATAACATCCCCGAGAGGCTACGCCCACATGGACTGTGCCGGCTCTGCCGAGCGCGAGGTGAGTCCTAACATGACACCCAGAGGCTTAAGACTATAAACTAGCGCGATTTTACATTTAGTACGGTGGTCTGAACTGATGCATTTATATTACAAAACCAGTCGTCCAACCACTTTGAGGTCTGGTATTTGCAGCTTATTTAAGGTAAAACCAACCCCTCCTTTATGGATATGGTGCAAGGGAAATCCCTTTGGCAACTTCATGACCTGTGGCACGCCCAGTCCGGTT
Organism: Lissotriton helveticus; assembly: GCF_964261635.1. NCBI lineage: Eukaryota > Metazoa > Chordata > Amphibia > Caudata > Salamandridae > Lissotriton > Lissotriton helveticus. The sequence goes on along the minus strand of NC_136069.1, from coordinate 314,721,692 downwards.
GAATACTAGATTTAGCTCTGTTTTGCATAACATGTCCAACTGTAGAACCACCCCCTTGACCTTTTAATAATATTTTTCAATATTCTTTAATAACTTTAACTTGTTTAGTACTTATCATGCCAAGTTATCATATAAGATGTCTGACAGTAGAACGGTATTTTTGTCTGAGTATGTACTCTGTGTACCAATATGAGAGAATCACGCCCGGTGGGGCGTTCACTGTCAAGTGCACATGGGGATCTTCCACCTGACCCTCCCCCTAATCCTGTTTTTTAATTACCCTTAGGACCCTTGCCCACCCAACCCTCGTCCTGATGAAGACCTGTTTCGTAAGGGGAACTGTACCTACTTCCTAAAGGGTCGAAACGTAGACCAATACCTATCACACCAGCTTCTACCCAAAAGCAGGATAAATTCAGCTACTATAGAAGACTAATTTTCTCTGACTTGCGAGAGCGGCCAATTGTGTCCCCAGAATGGGGAGCCACGTGAAATAATGTATATATGTTTATAGAATGAATTGCAATTCTGTGTTACTTCTGGTTAATACATTACCCTGCACTGTTCACCGAATTCCTTCACAGCATCAGCACTTTCCTCCCCCTCTCCTTTTTTGCGCGTGTGGGCACAACTGTGTTATAATAACATTAGACTTTTTGGATTTGTATTGTATAAACCAATTGTAGGTTTTTTGGTATGTTGTGAATTAAAACAACCTACCTGTTGAAATATAATGCCTGTTTGCTGATTATTCAAGACTGTAACTCTTTATGAATCTATCACCTCTCCCAGTCTGGGACCCCTCTATCTTTAACGTTCATTTACCCAGGTACCTGTGACTTTGTCTGGGTCAACCCTTTTATATATACCAATCTAAAAATCCACTTCAGCCCAAAACTCAAAAATTACCCTTGCCACCCAAAACCCATACCTGCTCTTAATCTTAAAATTACCCTTGCCACTCAAAAAACAATACCAGCCCTAGACTCTAAAAATATCCTTGCCACCCAGAAACCCATACCTGCCCTAAGCCCTAAAATTACCCTTGCCACCCAAAAACCCATTCCCACCCTAAACCCTAAAATTACCCTTACCACCCAAAAACCCATACCCACCCTAAAACCGAAATTTCCCTTGCCACCCAAAAACACATACCCACCCTAAACCCTAAATTTTCCCTTGCCACCCAACAATTAATTTATCAAAAAGAAGGGGGAACTAGGAGCTAGTTATGGTCCAGTACCCGTGCTCCATATAGTAATCTCAAACCAAACGGTGGAGAACTGTTCCAGTGTGGGCACAGTAGTTGTCCACAGAGAAAGAGAAAGAGAAAAAGGAACAGAGAGGACTAGGTCTAAACCCCACCAGATAGAGGCAAGCCCTCACACCTCCCAAGGGATGTCATGCTTCGTCATCGGGCATTGCTCCTCGTCGGGCCGGCGCTGCAATGCCCTACTGGTCCCCTGAAGGGTCGCTTTAGCGGAGATCTTTTGATAACGCTGTATGATGAGTAAGGGTGTGAGATTGAGGGTTTGTATGTAAGGGTGAGTGGAAAAAGTGTGAGTGGTAGACATGTTTCAGCCCTATGCTGCCCAGTTGCGTCGTTGGGCTTTCTTCAGGACCATGAGATTTTACACATACTGGTTTGTAGTGTGTGTGGGTAAGTAATGCACTTACACTTCTTCTTGCGTGTGCTAAATAGCACTTTAACCTGTTATAGGTGAATTGTACCTTTAACTTGTCTTTTAAAGCAAGAAGCTCCGTCGGGGGACAGGCGGCTTGAGATTTTCTCTACTGTGAAACGTCCTACTTGTGGCTTGTTGTAGCTCTGTCTGAAGCCCAACGACCAGACTGGGCGGCATAGGGCTGAAATATGTCGACCACTCACGCTTTTTAATAGGTGCAATAGAACAGTGACTCTTCTATTTCACACACCACTCCTCTTTTTAGCCTTACTCCATCATCAACCGAATAAAACTAGTTCTGACAGATGGACGTAATTTTAAACACACCTCACTCTCACCATCACTAATCACTACTATTAATACTAGTTGGTCTACCTCCAGGCGGAGGGAAGCATAATACACGACCCAATGATGATGATTGTCACGTAACAATGCTTGCGGAAAACCAAGATATACTGCACTAGCGGCTTTAACATGAATGAGGGTTTTTAAAGACTGCAAGAACCCATGACCCTGGTTTGAAACAGGACAAGTGATTCATTCTCCATTGATTACCTGCTAATACGGATGGAAGCCAAATGAGTCTCAGCTTCTCTCTCCCTCATTTGATTAAGAGATGAAATGTCAGAGTGACCTAAGTTGCGTACAAAATTCAGTTTTAGTATTTTTTTCCACATCAGGAATCCGCAGGTCCACTGCGAGGCTCAGCCCCTCATGTAAATCCATGACAGATCCACAAATCTTGACGCTCTTTAGGGGGAGAACCTGCTCAGACACCCACACCGGTACTCTCACACCCATTTAGAGACCCATACAGGCAGTCACGGACCCCCTCTCATACCTACGTATACATTCGCACACCCACTCACATAGCCATGCAAGGACTCTTAGACCCACTTGCAGACCCAAATAGGCCCTCATAGATGTATGCAGGCATTCTCACACCCACACACAGGCCCACTCACAGACCCACTCAGACACTCACACACTCATCACATCCCCACATGGACCCCCCCCCCCACTCACAGATCCATGTAGGTACTCACACACCCAGTCAGACACTCGCACACCCAGGAACACACACATACAAGAACTCACACCAACTCACAGGCCCTCTCAGACACTCATTCACCCACTCATTCACCCTCTCAGACACACGCACAGACCCTCTCATAGACACCCATACCCACTCACAGACCCACTCAGTCACACACTCAAGCACATACTTATGTAGACACTTGCACACCCACTTGCATATTCACACATACACCTATTTACAGACCCACTCAGACACTCACACTCCCAGTGACAGACCCATACAGGATCTCACACACCCCCTCAACCCATGCAGACACTCACACACCCCCTCAACCCATGCAGACACTCACACATCCACTCACACATCCACTCACACATCCACTCACACATCCACTCACAGACCCACTCAGGGCCACGTAGACACTGAGACACCCACTCACATACCTATTCAGACACTGATACCCATTCACAGAGACACACACCCACACAGACTCTCACACACCCACACAGACACTCCCACTCACACACCCCCACTCACACACCCCAACCAATTCAGACACCCACTCACAGAGCCACTCAGATACTCTTACTCCCACTCACTCACACAGCCACTCTCACACCCACTCACAAACACACTCAGACACACCCACTCACTGACCCACAGAGATACTCACTCCCACTCACCAACACACTCAGACAAACACACACCCACTCACAGACCCATTTAGACATTTACCTCATTGTAGTCTTGTTGTCTCCTCTATAAGAGGATTCATGTTATCTCATATTTCTGGATAAAGGTGCATGAGGAACCATCACATTGCCGAAACGCACACAAGGTCGCTGGAGAAATTTCCTCATGGTCCATTACGCAGCTGTAGTGTAGATTACGTACTGGACGTTTCCTCAAGGAGGTAGCACTTCGTAATTAGCCAGTAGAAAGTACTCCACTTGGGTAGATATATGTTATGTTATGTTATGTTATGTTACTATTTTTTTTATATAGCGCGCAGCGACTCAAAAAGAGTATCCTGGCGCTTTCACAGCGAGACCTACAGAAAGTAACACAACACGACAATAAAACAGCAAGAAATAAAATAAACCAAAAGGGGACCTATAAAGTAAACAGCCACGTCTTGAGACCCTTCCTGAAGGCCAACAGACTAGTAGCACCACGAAGTGACAGCGGCAAGGCGTTCCACAACTGGGGGGCGCGCAGACCAAAGGAGCGGCCTCCGATACGAGCTTTCTGGACGCGCGGCACAACAGCCAGAAACTGTGATTCAGATCTGAGCGCCCGGGCCGGGTGGTAAAAGGACAGTCTCCTTTGGAGATACTTCGCCCCTCCAGAGTGTAAGGCCTTGAAGGTCAAAGTCAGCGCCTTAAAAATAATGCGGTTGCGAATAGGCAGCCAGTGCAGGTCCTGCAAGAGGGCCGACACCCTCGCTCGCCTATTTAAGCCAAAGATGGCCCTCGCCGCCGCATTCTGCGTCACCTGAAGGCGCTGTAACAGGTACTCCGGCAGGCCCAGGTAGAGGACGTTGGCATAGTCCAGCCTGGACCCAATCAGAGCCTGCACAGTCAGCTTCCGATGCTCTTCCGATAACAAGGGAAGGAACTTTCTAAGAGTCTTCAGAAGACCAAAGCAGGAGCCCGTCACTCCCAAGATCTGGGCTCTCATTGACAAACCCTTGTCCATTTTTACCCCAAGATTTTTGGCAACTAAAGAAGGGGAAGAGGGCGGAAACATATCAATGGGCCACCAGCCATGCCAGTCAGGGTCAGACGCACACCCGAAGAAGAGCACCTCCGATTTCTCTGGATTGCACTTGAGGCCACTCGAATGAAACCATCCGAACACAGCCCCAAGGCAATCCCGGATGCTCTCCCCGTTAAAATCTCCTCCCCTCTCACAGGAGAAGAGGAGCTGAGTGTCGTCTGCATAGGACACGATCCGGGCCCCGAAAGACTCCGCCAGAGCCGCCAAAGGGGTCATAAAGATGTTAAAAAGGGTCGGGCTCAAAATCGAGCCCTGAGGGACCCCGACACCCAATGGCGGCATCACAGCAGAATCCGGCGGGGTCCAGACCGTTTGCCGGCGGTCGGCTAGGAATGACACAAACCAGCTGAGCACCGTCCCCCTGAGGCCTATCTCGTAAAGTCTCGAGAGCAGGCGATCATGGGGGACGGTGCAAAACTGTGGACTCTTGTTGGATAAAGGGGCAGGTGCTGTTCCTTTGTAGCAAAGTCACTTACACAGCCACTGATACACCCACACAGACACTGATACACTGACTAACACACTGAGGCTCTCACACACCCACTGGCAGCCCCATTCAGACACTGATAGACCCACTCACACAATCACACATGTCCACTCACAGAACTACTCAGACACACACACATTACTCATAGATCCACTTGGACACTCATGCACCCTCTCACAGATTCACTCAGACACTCACACCTACTCAAGCACTCATGAACCCACTCACAGAACCACTCGGACACACACCCACTCACAACCTAGTCAGACACCCACACACCTGCTCACGTACTTACTCACACTCTTAAATCCACACAGAGATCGATTCAGACATCTACAAGCAAATCCTAAATGTGCTGCTTGATATTGAATGTGTGCTTTTGGTTTGTGGAACCACGACGGAGCCGCTTAGTCGAGTTAAAATTTCAACAGAAGATTTAAAAAAAGAAAACGAACCAGTGTTTGGGGGAAAGAGTTGCTCTAAAAAAGAGTCTTTGTGTTTATGGTATGTAGATGATAATTACACATAAAACATGATGCGGTTCCTTAACTTGTTAAGAAATACCCTGTTACCTTTCTCTGTGAAATGAATTCCATCATTTCTATATGTACCATCCATATAAAAGCATAAGTTGTTGTATATAGAGCCTATGTTGTGGTCTCTGAGGAATGCAGAAACAGTTTTATTGACATATTTTCTGGGTTTGTCTATCTGTGGACAGATTTCATTTGACCACTTCTACTTCTGCCTTTAGCAAATGTTGGAGGCTACGGCTGTCATCAGTGGATTTACTGACCATGTCATGAGTGATGTAATATGTGAGGTCATAACAGTGCATGACGACTGGGAAGATACATGCAAGTGAATCTATGAAAGATAATACTGAAGAACCATAGTGTACATAACTAGTTTTTTCCCAGCCATCATCGCTTCACTCTTGTCCGCCAGTGCAGGTATTTCGGGGTTGAATGCCACGGGAGTGGAAGGAGCATAAAGCACCCCAATGCCCGCCCTTGCGCGCAATCCATCCTACTCCCAGCAAACTGTCTCATTTGTATCGATTTCATTTCTGGGCTGCCGAAATGTTTGATATCTTGCTAGATTTAGCTCTATCCAGTTCTATCGTTAGATGGGGCTGAAATGTGGTTGGGAGTAGCAGGTAGCGTCGAAATTGGGCTTGCATGCAGTAAGCTTATAGAAAGTTGTCCCGTGCTTCCAATCCCCCCGGACAAGTGGGTGTATAGTTCCCAGGATAATTCATACTTGCTTGCTAGACCATACCAGGGAAATCGTCATGGAGCACAATGATTTTAAAAAAGCTTGAGTGAGTGGAAGAGGAAGGTTAACAAACATAGGAATTTGGGCGAACAATCCTATTGGCGACTGCTATTCTCCCTGCCAGAGACAGCGTCAGTTTGGACCAGCTGCTTATCTTCCCCTCCAACCAGGCCATTGTACGTTCATATTCCACAGTTCCTTCATGTCTCAGCTAAGCCAGATGTCTAGGTATTTAACCAACCAGTCTACCCATCTGAGGGGGTAGTCAATCTCGAAAGATTTGTCGCAGTCAGTTAGTGTTTATTTAGACCAATTCATTTGTACACCAGATAGCCCTCCAAATTTAGTGATTTCACTGAATACAGGATGTGTGTTGGCTTCGAGTTATTTATATACAGTGTTATTTCGTCTGCATATAGGGAAACTATTAATTCCCTGGATGTGAATCCTAGCCCTCTGGCCGCATGATATTTGAGGAATGCCACCAATGGCTCCATAGCTATTGCAAAAAGGAGCAGGGATAGGGGACATCCTTGTCTTATGCTACAAGTGATAGGAAAATTGTTAGATAGCAGACCATTTACGCGCAGTTGAGCTGTAGGCCCAGAGTAAAAGAGTTAAATCTGCTGTTTGAAGGATGCACTGAGGCCTAGTTGCGTCAGGATATTGAAGAGATAAGACCATTCCAGGGAGTTGAAAGCTTTAGTAGCGTCCAGCAGCACTACCAGTGCAGGCGTTTGTGGGTCAGTGTAATGCAGCACTGCAAGGAATTAGCGTAGATTGTGCACTGTTAACCTCCCAGGTATAAAGCTGGACTGATCAGGTCTAGCAGTGAGAGGAAGGATGGGCTGTAGCCTTTGTGCAAGGAGTTTGGCGTACAATTTATTGTCTGCGTTTATAAGTGACAGTGGGCGATAGGAGTTCCGGATGCTTTATGGTTTCCCTGGTTTCAGTAGTGTTCGTATGACTGCCTCACGAATAGTAGGTGGCAGTAGGCCCGTCTCAAATAACTCCTGGTACACGTCTAGTAAATGTGGTGCCAGCCGTGTTGCATACATTTTATAGAAAGAAGTTGTCAGTCCGTCTAGCCCGAGGCCTTGTCATTTGGTAAGCTGTTAATGACCTGCATGGTATCTTCCGTAGTGTAGGGTTCATTCAGATATGCTCTGTGTGCAACGTCTAACCATAATAGTTCTATGTAGTTTGAATAGGGTTTAAGGTTTTCAGTTATGTCACGTGTAATGGAGGAATATAGCGTAGAGTAAAAATGTGAGAGTCAAGTATCTCCTGTGGCCTTCTCACCAATCTGTGCTGTTCATGTAGGAGTTCTGTAATATATGATGAGTTACACTGTGTCCTAAGGATAGTGGTGAGGGTTTTACCTGGACGATCGCCTTCGCCATATCTTCCAGCTAATGTATATTTGCCCCGGAATTTCACTTTTCTTTGTGCTTCCTCCTCATATTCAGAAATGTTAGCCCTTAGTGATATCAGCTGGCTTGTATCACCCGTACTGTAGAATTGCGTCTCTTCATCTCTAATCTGAGTTTCTATAGTCTGAAGTGATTGTCTGATGGCTTTTAACACACCGGCTTGTTTGGCTATGCAGTTCCTACGTATAACTGCATTTAAGGCTTCCCAAAGTGTGGCTGCCGATGCCACAGTTTTTTCATTACGTGCAAAATATTCTGCTATATCGTTTCTGATATCTTCCCAGAACGCCTGGTTAATAGGGCTAGGGGCGGGAGTCTACAACTGAATGCACGACTAGGTGACGTTCGAAGTTAAGTTTGATCTGAAGGAGGCAAGGGGCAGTAAAAATCATATATTAAAGCCAATAGACATTTAAGAGTGAATTGATATTACACTGTTAATGTCTGTAGACTGGAATTTTGTTATATGGAATTGCATAAATTACAGTATGATGAAAGGATTTTGGTGGTGGTTATTTGTTAGAAATGGAATATTGGGTAGTCTAGGGCATGTGCCAAAGGCAGGCAGAAACGACCACTCTAGGATAAGTGAGTTACACTCGTAAAATAACCCCAGCTCACCACCTTGGTAGCTTGGTACGAGCAGTTAGGCTTATCTTAGAGGCAGTGTGTAAAGCGTTTGCACATCACCAACAGTAATACAATGTAAGCACTACAACCACCAGTTTAGAAAAATATCCAATAGTTTTATATATTTAAGACAAGACCAAGAACGATAAAAATCCACAATGCAGTACTTAAAAATCTTCAATAATCAAAATATGCTTGAAAAATAGTTTGTTGATGTCGATAGCTCCGTCCAGGGCTATCACGGCGTCGTGAGTAAACAAATCCAAACAGTTCTGGCTTGACTGCGGCGTCGCAGGCCAGCTACGGTGTCGAGAAGACCCGCAAACAGTACCTTTTAGAAATGCAGGTCGTCGGCGACCTCTCGTTGAGCTTCCGAAAGCACGGCGTCCGCAGGTGTCTGTTCTGGAGGTCGGTGCAGGAGTTGTCAGGGCCCTCGAAGTCACACACGTTGCAGATCGAACTCCTCTCTGTTGGAGTCAGGAGCGCTGACGTCGGCGGGCAGCGGGTGCGGCGTGCGGTACCCTCGGTCGTGGTGCGAGCAGTGGCGGCGTCAGATGGTGTTGTGGGTGAGACCAGGGTCGCCGTGCGAAGTGAATGAGGTGCTCTTCCAGGTGCTGGCAGGTCACGGGTGCAAGCAGCTGCCTCATCATTGTTGACCCGATGTCATCGGTTGACGAACTGGAGTCGATGGCATCAGTAGGCCAAGACTGCAGTGCGGGATGAGGGTGGTGCGTTGTGTAACTTTACGAGCAGTGCCCTCGAACCACGATGCAAGCAGCAGCGTATATTTCGGTGTGGAACGTCGTTGGCGGGGATACCAAGGCGTTGTTGGAAAACGAGGTGGTACGGAGTGCGGTACCCACAGGTCGCGGTGCGAGCAGCGGCTCGGTAGCGGCATCAGCAGGGGTCGCAGTGCGGCGTTGCGGCTTTGTCCTCTGCGGTGCCTTAAGGACACAGAGTTGGCAGCGGTGTCATTGACGTTGTCAGGTTGATTTTCTTTTGTTGCAGCACAAAACACACAGTCCCCAGTGCTGAGGGCGGACGAGCTTGAAGATTTTGCTGTTTGTGAGACTTCTTGAACAGGGGGCAAGCTCTACCTCAAGCCCTTGGAGAAACTCACAAAAGTAGATTTCAGAAAGTCCAGTCCTTTCACTGCTCTAGACAGAAGCAGCCACTGCAGGGCAACACGGCAAAGCACACAGCAAAGTGGTAGTTCCTCCTCACAGCTTCTCCGGCTCTTCTTCTTGGCAGTCTTTTTAGTCCAAAAGAGTTCTAAAGTTCAGGGGTTTGGGCCCCAATATTTTTATCCCAAAATCCTTTGATCTCTTAGGCAGAGAGTGTCTGTGCCCAGCCAGAACCAGTGCTGCCTTCTCTGGTGTGACTTCCTTCCAGGAGGTGGAGACGGCATGGTCAGAGGCAGACCAGGTCCTTTGAGGTGCAATGAAATCTCCTCCCCTTCTCCAAATTCAGCCCATGCCTATTCAGCCCTTTGTTGACCCACCTAGATGATCTGAAGCCACTTATGCTCCCCGGCCTTCTGTCATTCAAAACCCAGACAGGCAATCCAGATTCAAGCAGAGGCACACAGGATGACCGAGCAAGAAAATACCTACTTTCTAAAAGTGATATTTTCAAACACAGAATGTAAAAATCTACTTCACTAAAAGATGCATCTTTAGATTCTGCGTTCAGGCATACTAAACTTTATTTTCCTACCTAATTCCCTGCGCCAGTTATGTTTATAAGATGTTATAAACAAAATCCCCATTCTGTCCTATGGGCAACAGATAGCCTTGCAATAGCGAAAAACGAAATTGGCCGTAATTCGCTATCAGGACATGCCACACACACCAGGGCATGTCCTACCTTTCACATACACTGCACCTGGCCCACAGGGGTACCTTCGTCCTACCTTGGGGGTGGCTGACATGTAAGAAAATGGAAGAACCCGCCCCCCCCACGTGACGCGCTGGCGCAGAGGGGTATATTGGTGCGCGCCCAGGAACGGCCCCCGTCCGAGGCGAGAGGTTGCCCGAAGAAATTCCACAGGATGTGGGGTAAATGGGTTGGGGTGGTAGAAGGCTGATGCTCTCAGAACATACCTGAGGACTGGAATGGGTGTGATTCTGGTTTCTTGCCTTTGCTTTGTCTAACACTTCACTTATGCTGGTGTAATGTCCGATCATATTTGCCTTGCACGTTTCAATGTGTGTACAGCTGGTATTGTGTTTCTGGTTGGTCTTTCTTAAGCCAATAAAAATTGAATATAAAAAAAAAAGAAAAGGTGAGGTGAGGGATTGGCAAGTGTGTGCCCTGACCAAGTCGACATGACAGTTACAACTGCACGCACACTCCGCAATGGGGGGTCTGAGTTAACTTTTCAGGGCTACTCACGTGGGTGGCAGAATCAGTGCTTCAGGCCCACTAGTGGCATTTGATTCACAGGCCCTGGCACACTCCGTGCGCTTTACTAGGGACTAACAAGTAAATCAAATATCCAATCATGGAAACACCAACCCATAACACAATTTACCACAGGAGCACTTGCACTTTAGCACTGATCAGCAGTGAGAAAAGTGTGCAGAAATACTACGCCTGCAAAAACGCAGTCAAAACCGGGAGGTCAGAAACTGAGGGGAAACACGCCAAAAGATGCCAAGTCTAACATTATTCCTTTGTCAAACTCTGGGAGTAGAAGACTTTCACTGTGATAGAACCATCTTAAGATGGCCTGACGGATGTAGTTATCTGCCAGTTTCTTGTAATAAAAAAAGAAAAAAGCCACATAAAAATATTTTACTTTCATATAACTATGTGGCTGTTCAAATGTCATTCACAGTCTTTCGCATTTTAATGATGTCTTGGGAGAATGAAAAATAAAATCCTTAACAAAAAGCTGGGAGAGGAATGATTCTCAGGAAGCGGGAGCGACCCCTGCTCAAATCAAAGAGTTCTACAAGGCTATGCTCCACGTATTTGAGCGGGCCAACCCCTCTGGTGAGCCCTTGGGCCCCGCTGGCTTCGGTCAGGGCGCCAGTGGGGCCTCAAAGATCCGATCAAGGATCTGGGCAGATGCGGTCATGCCACAAGGACATCCCCTGTATCACAAAAAAGATGCCAATGCTGCTAATTTTAAGTTCTAGGATTATTATTTCATTCTACACATACGAATAAAACACTATGTGAGAGGAGTTTGATTATTAGAATCAATCTTTTCAATTTTGCATTTTATTTCAACTTTTCTGTTTTCATTTAGTTTTTTATCATTTAAATATTTCGACAAAACATTTCAAAACACATCACAAAAACAAACATTTACTGAATGATGTTAATTCTCTCTTCTTACCTCATTCATCCTCATTCTCACTAAAGAACTTTATCATACATACTCGATACACATTCATCCAACTAGCAATCTAAATGACAAGCAGCTATATTTTTTATATACAGTTTATATACAATTTTTGAAGAGAAACCATAGAATCGCATTTAAAGGCATAAATCACTGTAATCAAGAAGTTGTTCAGTTTTCTTATGGTTTCAATGTGGCGACGTTACATGGGAAGGTCTACGCGTTTCGAACTCATTTCAATATAGAGTTCTCGTCAGGACCATAGACTGTAAATGGAAAACAGGGGGACCTCTGTTAGAAACGTTATTTATAAAACGGAAGCTGATTTGGGTTCGACACCCAGCTCTCTACTTCTTACCTCTCTAAATGTCAGATGGGATAGGGTTCTTAAATTCTCCAACGTCCGCGGAGCGGGACCACCTACATGACAAATACACACACGATGTTTACATCATCTAACCACATGCATTCAAAGTCAGACACACTCTGAGGTGTACTTACTAATATGTAGTGCTTATTCGTTTCTTTCTGTAAAGAACAAGGATGACAATATAAGAGGAGCGATCTCTATCGTGAGACTAAATACACAGTCCTGCGAAAAAGTCGGATGTCTTACCAGAGTTTTTTAACTGGTTCTCCTGTGATGTACGTGAGGAGATCAACGGTTTTATTTTCCGGGCTCACGGTGCGCCTGGGGAAAGGAAAGGTGGAGTATATGAAGACCCGTTTGGATGTTATACAAGCCCAGGGGCCCCATTCCATTGTCGGGCAAATCATACCTTTCAATTGTGGCGTGTTCCGGCTTGGTCCCGTCTCACGATCTCAGACGTGCAGCTCGATTCTGCTAATATTTCCTGTTGGGTAGTGTCACATGTCTTTCTGTTGTAATGCGGGCGCCATCTTTGTGTAGTCATGCTCGCTCCAATCTCTGTGAGCATGTTTATACATAGTGTGGTGGTATATTGTTATTTGCCTAACAAATTCGGTATTCTTAGTTGGTGAATAGTTGCAATTAAGGCTACGTACTTAGACATCCCCTGGCATCGGTCCCAAAGTCTAATCCTTTGATGGTGCTGGTGCCTGTCGGCTTCACCAGCCCCATCCTTATCCCCGATGACACGGAGCCGGTACCCAGGCATTCTACGTTGTCGCCTGACCCTTGTTGATTGAATCCAGGGGTTCTATGTTGTCGCTTGGACACTTTGAGGTGGTGCTAGGGTCGGTAGAGGAATGGGAGGGGTCTATAGACCCTATGGAACACCAGTATGACTCTGCAGAGCAGTTGGACTGGTATGGCGAACTTGGGGAAGCTAGTGGACTGGACACTTCTCCAGATACTGGCATACTCTCTCCGCCAACTGTGGCTACAGAGGAGGGGGCATCTTATGCCATGGTGATAAAGAGGGCAGCTTAGGTCCTCGGACTGGAGTTGCCCTCCGTGGAGGTCAGGACAAATTTCCTGACCGAAGTGCTTCAGCCTGGGGCTTTCACCTCAGAACCCCTTTTGCCCTTTAATGAAGCACTAACTGATGTCCTTCTAGGCATGTGGTCCAAGCTTAGCACAGGGACACTTGTGAATAGGACAATTGCACTCAGTTATCCCCCAACTCCGAGCGACCCAAAGTTTCACAGCCAACACCCCACCCCCTGAAAGTTTGCTGGTGCAGGCCTCTACATCCCAGGGTGCGTTCCCTTCTGCCGATCCGGATAGGGAATCCTCCAGCCGGGCATTGCGGTTGGTGAATACAGTATGCTTTTTGGGCCATTTCTCCCACTCTCTTTGGGAGACGGTTGCGCAAATGCTGCCACAAGTCCCGGAGGAGGCCCCAGATGTGCTCTCTCAGGCAGTTATGGACAGGAAAGATGCAGAAAAATTCACCATAACGTACGGCCTGGATACGATGGATTCGCTGGGCAGATTGATTTCCACAATAGTGGCTTTGAGGCAACACACCTGGTTTAGGACAACTGGCTTCTCGGTGATGTTCAGGATAATTTGATGGACATGTCCTTTGATGGAACCCGCCTTTTTGGGGAAAAGGCAAATTCAGTCGTAGTGAGTTTCAAGAACTCTCGAGCTGCTGCCAGATCCTTGGACCTCTCTTCTATTCCTTGTGGCCCGTCTACCTTTCGCCCCTTTTGTGGCAATACAAGGGGTTTCCAGCCGCATCTGCCCTATCCCAGCCACCGTCCTGCACAGGCATCCCAAGCTGTACGGGGACATGGACACGGTTCATTCCGACTTAGGAATGGAAGCCAGAAGTCGTCGGCCACCCTGCCTTCGGCAGCCGCAGCCTACAAGCACTTTGGAAGATCGCACCACTCCGGTTGGCGGGAGAATCCATCAACCCCTCCCCACCACTGGAGGTCCATAACATCGGACAAGTGGGTCTTGCAGATCATTCAGGAGGGCTATTCTCTGCCTTTCCTTTCTTTTCCTCCTTCCATTTTGCCAAATCAGGAACATCTGACGGAGGATCATTTCAGATTCCTCCGGGAGGAAGTTACAGTTCTCTTGGCCAAGGGAGCTATAGAAAGGGTCCTGGTTTCATAAGTAGGCAGTGGCTGTTATTCCCGCTACTTTCTGATTCAGAAGAAGAAAAAAGTGTTGTGGCCCATTTTAGATCTTCAACCGTTGATCTCTTTCTCAAGAAAGAGAAATTCAAGATGCTCACTCTAGCTCAGGTCTTTTTTGCCCTAGACCAAGAAGACTGGATGGTAGTGTGGACCTGCAGGATGCGTGTTTTCACATCTCCATCCTGCTGGGTCACAGGCGTTACCTGCGGTTCAAGGTAGTTTGCGAGCACTTTCAGTTTACTGTGCTCCCCTTTGGCCTTACCAGTGCCTCTTGGGTGTTCACCAAGGTGATGGCAGTGATTGCAACTCATTTGCGCAGGTATAGGGGTGTCAGTCTTCCCCCTACCTCGACGACTGGCTGTTTAAGGCGTCCCCGCCCCAGGCAGTCGTCTCCCACCTTCATACTAGGGCAAACCTCCATTCGCTGGGGTTCTCTATAAACATGCCAAAGTCACCCCTGAGTCCTTCTCAAATGCTCCTTTTCATCAGAACTGTTCTGGACACAGTGCATTTTCGGGCCTATCGCCCCGAGCAGTAAGTCCAGGATATTTAGGTTATGATTCCGATGTTTCAGCCTTTATCCTGGATTTCGGTGAGACTGACTCTGAGGCTGTTGGGCTCATGGCCTCCTGCATCCCGTTGGTAAAGCATCTCAGGTGGTGTATGCAGGCTCTGCAGTTGGACTTGAAATTCCCATGGGCACAGCATCGGGGAAATCTCACCGATGTGGTTCAGATCTCAGAAGGAACTGCAAAAGATCTACAGTGGTGGTTGATGAACCGCGATTGGGTCAACGGCAGACCGCTCTCTCTTCCCCAATCAGATCTCACAGTAGTGACAGATGCGTCACTTCTGGGATGTGACAACCATCTGAGAGAGGTGCAGACCGTGCCCAATTCATTCTTGCGGCTCCGGAATGGGTGAGGAGATTCTGGTATCCAGAGCTTCTGAAGATGAGCATCGCTCCTCTGATCAGGCTGCCCCTTCGGGAGGATCTCTTGATTCAGCAGCAGGGGAGGATTCTCCACCCGAGCATGTCAACTCTGTGCCTCCATGGTTGGAGATTAAGTGGCGGCAGTTGATGGTTTTTGACCTTCCTTGCGAGGTATGTAAGTTTATTTAGGCAGCCCTCCACTAAGACGGTATACGCCTGCCGCTGGCAGAAATTTGTATTCTACTGTACAGAAGGGTCTATTGACTCTCTTTCTGCATCTCTTTCCAATGTTCTTTTATTCATTCTGACCCTTGCCCAGCAGGGCTCTACTTTTGGAACTCTCAAGGGTTACCTTTCCGCTCTGTCTGCATTTTTTTGTGCTGCCAGACCAGCCTTCTCTTAAGTCTCCGATTGTATATAGGTTTCTAAAAGCGCTGGCTCACTTGTTTCCACCCACGCCCTTTGTTATGCCACAGTGGGACCTTAATTTGGTTCTCACCTATCTGATGTGTGCTTCTTCGAGCCTTTACAGAACTGTCCCCTCCGGCTGCTGGCCATCAAGACAGCCTTTTTAGTGGCAGTGACATCTGCCTGGAGTGTGAGTTAGTTGCAGGCGTTAATCTTGTACGCTTCCCAACCTGATGTCTTTTTCAAAGTGGTGCTTTGCACCCGGGCTTCCTTTTTACCAAAGGTAAAGGCACCTTCTTTGCTTCCTCACATCCCTCTAAAGGTCGTTCACTGCATTAAGATCTGCTATGCCCTCGCAAAGTAGCAGTCCCCTGAGTGATTAAGGGCCCAATCCACCAGGGGAAAGGCTGCAACTACTGTTTTGGCTGGGGTGTCCCATTCCTAGACATCTGTCAGGCAGCAACGTGGGCATCTTTGCACATATTTGCCAAGCACTACTGCCTGGACAGTCAGGCCCGTAGGGACAGGCATTTTGCCTGTTCGGTCCTGCCAGACATCCTAGTTTGCGGTATTGGTCTGCACCCACTGCCGGGATGGCATGGCTTGGGTATCTAATTCAAGGGAAAGGAATCTCCAACTAGAAGTCAATATCAGATGAACAAGTTATTACCTTCATTAACGCATTATCTGATATATATTCTATCTAGCTGCTGATTTCTTACAGCCCCACCCATGCCTCCCCACTTTGTGGACTAATGTTGTAGTGCTAGGGTTACTCCCCCTTTTCAGGGCCCTAGTTTTGCACACGCCTACATTAGTTACTTTGTGGTCCTGCAATTCTGGTGTGGAAAAAATGAAAAGTACTGGCATCCACGCACCTGGGTGGCGCCTAAATAGGTACAGCGACATCATAACCGACGATAACAATGTCACGCGGAGCCGAATAGAGTTAGCTGACGGCGCGTGCAAGGGGTATTACTCAGCAAAAGTTTTCGGATCCAGCCTGATGCAAGGGAAATTCAAAAGTAAGGACTCTGAAGCTAGATAAAGCCTCTACCAGATAATGCTTTACCGACGGTAAGTAACTTGTTTGTTTTGTCTTTTGCACACATGAAGAGGATGATCTTGTGATTTGGGCCCTCATTGCTGTTAACTATGACAGTGGGTGGGGGTGAGGGTACTGCAGAAGGGGACGTCCGTATGGGCCATTCCAAGTAGCCTGAAGTCTCCGGACCTGATAAATCCGGTTCCAATTACACCAAGTGTAGATGGACACATGGTGAAACCACTGTACGTACGTTCTGTAGGCAGGAGCATAGCCTGACCCTTCCCGACCCCTGCAGCAGCGCGGATGAACATCCAGCACTCACCCGTCCTAGCCCTACCCTGCCACCCAGACGCACATCCTCCACCATCTCGACCAGCTGACCTTTTTCGCCTACTATATCAATGTGAAAATTTTCTGTGGGTTCGTCCCTGGAATTAGGTGGAAAAACAAAAGAACTTGGTCCGGAATTCCTGGGTCCACATGGTAATTCCTCATTCTGGGAACCACACTCATAGTTGCTGGATTTTGGTGTGTGTAGACCAGATGGAATCTGATAATTCTGCTGCCTGGTATCCCCTGCACTAAAATACCACACACTAGATCAAGTACAGATCATATACAACAAAGCGTCTACATTATCATTAGAATGGAACGGATCCAGTCAGCAGAAAATTGAGGTGTGTAGAGAGGCAGGGAAAGGTAGAACATTTATAAAAATCCTCCCTCCTAAGCCCATGTACTTGGGAAGACCTTGTATGATACATTATTTCCATTAGTGATGGTGACACTTTAAAGAATAGCAAGTGCATAGGCACTGATCTCAGATGAGATGTGTAAAGGTGGCTTTATTCAAATGAGAGGTACACATTATCGACACAGGAGAACTACATGCATGCTAGGCGCAAGATGTAAATCTAAGATACATTTACCAAACAATATCGAAATTAACACATTTTAAATCAGTGGTGTTACTGAAATCTGGCATGGGTTTGGCCCTTCATGAACACCACTAGTTTAGATCATGGCTCATGTTTGACATGGATTGTAACTGGTGGAAAGAAAGCACCAGGGTGTGAAAAAGCAACTGAAAATGCTAAGGTAAATAAACACCTTAGTGCTGCAGTGAAGTACACTAAGCATTCCTACTGCTTAACTGGAGTGTGTAGTTGAGGTTGTACAAATTATGTACAGGTTCAGTGTGAGGCACAGTTAGGCTGGCTCCCTTAAATGTTCCCCATTCAAAATCCCGTCTGTTGCAGTTATAGGTTCACCATTTCTACCTAACCTAATGTTAAAGACATCTATAGGGCATACACAAAAGATGCAGGCTTCTAAAAGCAGTTAACTACGCTCGATCATTTTCCAGCAATCCTTTATTTAAGATAGCATATAGAGAAGAATGGTTGAAGGACTGGAACAAATAGTACTCTGATTTGCAATTACCCACCGGAGCCTACGAGTACTAAAAGTCGTTTTACTGAGAAGTTCTTGCAAGAAAAACGTCAGTCTCTTTTATACACCTAGAGCTGACGGAATATTTACTATGTCACCCTTTGCTGTAGCATGTTATTGATACAAAGTCACATTTGGTATCGAAGTTTATAATCTGCAGCTATAAAGTTGTAATCCTACTCGATCTCTGCATTTAGGGGCTTGAAATAGTGCATCCTAGTAAATGGTCCGAGATTAGAAGCAATGAAGATATGAGCGTTTCATAATTGCTTCAAGGTGAAAATAGGTTAAAAAAAAGATCATTGTCAAAAGTTAGATACATTAAGTAAGTCATTCATAAAATAATCAGCAATGTGATAGCCAAGCAACATACATTTTAGGATAATGCGTATTTCTCTACGCATGCGAGAATGAAGAGCTGTTAAATGTCTACTCTTCAGAGGTTTTACAAAATAACGGTGCATTGAGATTCATCCGTTTATATTATTTTTATATATTACACTAGAATGCTATAATGTTTTTAAGAAATTCCACTGCAGGCCTCTTAAGAGGACGCAAAGACCGAAAACTTCAAAATGACTAATCTGACAATTGTAATCCAGCCCAGATTGTTATTTTTTGATGACAGTGGTGAATCCAAATTGACATTCCTGTCTTAGTCCCAGTGCCATATTCAAATCTCTCAATTAACTAGATAAAAACTATTTGGCATTCATTACTTCATCATCATCTTCCTCGTCCCAGTCTTTCCAAAAGTGAGGTGTGTGCACCGTCCTGATCGGCAACCCATCAAATAAAAAAAAAACCTAGATCCTCAGGTGGGTGCCTCGACCCCTCGTCCTGAAAGATCTATGAACCAGGGACTGACCCACCTCTCCCCTTATTTGTCTGTTTTTGGACACATCTCTACTGGGCCCGGTTCAGGGCTCCTATCAGTTTGTTTCTTCTCCTTTGTTTGTATCTGGCACTGGCCATACGGTCTCTATGTGAAGGATTGAAGCTAATTGGGTCCCCACTTGTCTGGGAATTCTCTCACCCACGAGATAATTGCTCAGATGGCCCGTGCCTTTTGAAAGGATCGATGCCCTGGATGCTGAGGGGTGAATAAGGAATTGCAGCACTCCTGGATAATTTGACACTGTCTGCAATGGGACCCTTCCAAGGTCATCCTACCCTTTCTAATTCAGTGAGTGGCCCATGTGCTCTCTGCTGCTCCTGGTGTTCCACGCTCCTGCATTTCCTAGGTGGTGGGTCGGCAGTGGGCGGACAGCTCTGTACAGCTCCTTCTATTTCAAGATGCATCTGTCACTCATCCTTGCCATCTAAGCTCATTAACTCCTTGATCTCGGAGTTCTTGCTGTATGGCTTTTCTTTATTCAATTTTGAGACGATAGACCGCGCAACACGGCACGCCACTATTCCGGTTAACACAGATAGCCGGTAATCTGTAGCCGAGTGAACCTCTCTTGGCGGGGTACCACGTGACACCGGTTCATTCGTAACCCAACTAACACAGATAACCGATAGTCTGTAGCCGAATGAACCTTTATCAACGGCTTACCACGTGACACTGACCGGTTCATAACTCACTTAACAGAGATAGTCAGTAATCTGCTGTCGAGCGATCCTCTATCGGCTTCGTACCACGTAACACCGGCCCGTTCGTATCGTTTACAACATAGATAGTTGGTGATCTGAACCTGATAAAACCACACCTGTTCGATTAACCACGTAATTCCAGCACAACACTACTCTATCTAATGAAGCCGTTATTTTGAGCCCGATTTTATCCTACTCAGCTGTGAAGACACACGGGTGTACGGGGGATCGCTTCTCCAGCTTTTAGCACCAACCATTCATTAAAAATTCTTTAGAATCCAGTGCAGCAATCCTGAATAGATTGTGTCCGAACAGAACAGTACCACCGGCCCGATATATCACATATCGTGAAATACAGCCGATCACACTCATTCAGGCAAAGTCTCTTCACTCGATACTGAACAACAGGGGCAATTGAATTTAAAAACCACGCGGTTCCAGCTCAATATAAAGATCTCAAAACAGTATCATGATGGTAGTGTCCTGAGGAAGACACCTTCAACGTGGCGAAACGCGTAGACAGGAAACCATCTCCCCATTATATATTTCACTGTATAAACCATGTATATCTATTAATGGAATTTATTTTATCACTTTTTATCAATACGTCAATGATTTAATTCATGACACTTTTTATGAAATCTATTAAAATGTACTTTTCATGCTAAATCAGTGTTCCGTTTTTAATTTTGTTTTGTTCGCTAATTGAATAGTGCCAGTCCTTATATTTGTTTGCTTGGGTATGCTACTTCACATACATTATTTGCCCTGACCCAGGAACTTTATCCAAATCAGGGGGTCCTTGTTATTTCACATATATTTTCTTTAGATATGCCCATTACTTTTGTGAAGGTTCAATGACTCCTTTGTGGCCTGAAGGGTATCTTCCTGGTTCTGTTGTCAGGTCAAATCTTCTGTTTTAATGTGGGAGTTCCTGTAGATGTTGACTGTGCTTCAGGGCATCCCTTTTCATCCTCGCACATCTGCCCCTCTGCAGGTTCCTTTGAAGGTCCTGGTTTTGATGGGCATTAAACAGTTCACCCCCTTGATAAACTTGCATTCATTCAGTGCAAGTGCATTTCCCTAAATTGTTTTTTTTAGATTGCTTGCTTTTGTGTGATGGGTCTGGGTTTGTCTCGAACGTAGTGTATTTCTTAAATTGCCATTAGATGATTGTCCTTCAAATTTTCTTTGCTGATCTGATTAGGTTTGGACTGCGCACTTTCCCAAGTGCAACAGTTTGTAAACTTTGGCCATGCTCATAATGGCCTCCAGCAATCTGTGCTGTGGCTACCTTGAGTCAATGTGTTGGTTCTAAGAGAAAAGAAAACAATTGTGGTCCTGAAGAAGGTACACGTTACTCTAGTCCCAGCACCGAAAGCGCATCGACCATATTTGTTATTTTTATATACCACCAGGAGCTAGGCTGTGATCATATTGGTTCATACCACCTATAGCAATCAATCACACGCAGATTGCATATCTGTCCATAAACAAGTTTTCTATTGTGTGTATACCAATTAATTTAATAATAGATGTGTCTTGAAAATGTGGTATGTTTCAGTTGCTGGGACTGCATTTGGTGTGAATAAAGTGGCTACATTAATGTTTTTTATTTTTTTAAGGAAAAGTAATTGATGGTGGTTTTTTGTATGTTATGATTAACTAATTGTCAAGAGATTTAATTAAAAAAAAAATTAATTTGGTGAAAAAATGAATTGTGTTCATGTTTGTCCACACAGTGATTGATTCTTTTGACCAAAAAGGATTTCTTTTTGGTATTAGGTTTTCCTGTCCCCCTGTTCCTTAGGACTTGTGAATAGGACAGTAATCATTATTTATGTTATGGGGCACCCCAGAACTTTAATAGGAATTAACTCTGTGATCTCCATTGCCTACGATTTTATTGTTCCGCCCCATTCAGTGGGCACATTGGTTAAGTCTATCAGGGCAGAGGCTTTGGGTACCTGAGTTTGGGGTATCAGGTTGGCCACCACCAGCCATAACTTTGTTTCATTTTCACTGATGGCTGGTGGGTTAGATAAGGGTCGTTTGTCGAAACTGCTGGTGTACTGACACCCTCTTCTGGTGATTTAGCAGAGGTTGATTGGGTGTATCCTTAATTGCAAAGATGAGGATGATGACTAGGACATAATATTTTGATTACTCCTTGCAATCTCTTTACTCGTATTCTTCATCCCAATACTTGCATGTTGCCCCTCCTTTCTGGTGTGGCCTTAAATCATCATCTGATTGGAGCTAGGGTAGTCTACACAGGGCAGGTGTGGAGTCGGCCACTGGGTTATAGAGATCCTGGGATTAGAGGAAGGGCTAACCAGCTTGATGACCCAGGTCTTTGTTAAATTTGATGGGCAGTAGAGGTACCTGTCAAGGAGGTTCACACCTCACATTTTAAATGACTGTTAGGAGTAAGATTGGACCGTATGCGATTTCGGTTTAGCAATCAAAGCATTAACCTAAAATGAATTGCAAGACTGGCCTCCAAACACTGCCTCAAAGGGTCGTTAAAACACGAGCGTACGTGACCCCTGAGGGTTTGCTCAAGTGTCTATCGTCAGCAGTAAAGTGGCGAATCAATAGTCACTGCGGAATTTCTGCTCCTTTTTCTCAATACAACAGCAAAGTTCTTCCTTTCTATACGTTTTATTAGAATAACAGAAAATATTTCAAACTTGCATCAATACCCGTTGGGTCAAACAGGTTTGTTATTAATTATTTGAAAATATATATGTTGACATTTTTAGAACAGCAATGATTGGACATACAAAGTTATTCATTGTCTGATGAGTAACTGCGATTCTAAACATAGTTGAATCCCTTAAACCTGATAAAAGTTACCAACTCTTTTATGGTGATAGTTATCAAGTGCGTGAATTGATTGCTAGGTGATAAGTCGTTGTGAGAATTCCACAGCTTGAATTTTATGCAATAAATGTCGATTTTTACGTTCAAAGTGCCGAGATAAGAATGTGTGTGGGCATTGCCAAGAGCTTCATTCTTAAATATCTAACTTCTATAACATCTTATCCTCGTTTTCTCCAGATTTCAACCAATCCTTTACTCTCGTTCACGACTCACTTCAGCAGCATAGCTGCTTTACTTCCTTTAGAAATTAACTTTTTATTACTGATTGCTTTTTTGATTGTGCTAAAACTGTTAAAATTGCAGCATGTTCTGTCGTTTGTGTTTACACCTGCAGAAGTATTTACTACAAACGTGATAAAAAAGTAAAACTACTTACAGTCCAATCAGTAATACAGCATGAGTTGATAACAAGCGTGTGGATTCCTAGTAGATGTGAACCCTTTATTGGATTTTTGCAAATAACCTCACAGGGTTGAAGACTTGAGTTGGAAGAGCTGAAGACATTTTGTTCATCGTGCAATTTACCAGTACCTTGTGGAAACCTCTGATTACAAGTCCATGGCGGAATGTTATTCAAGGAGTAAACCTTGCCATTATAGTTGAATGTCAGACAGTCAGATAAAAAAAAATCTATTGACGGGAAAGAGTTTGCAGTCTTCCACAGATCAACATGTACCAACAACTTTTACAATTATCAGTCTGTTCTTATGGCCCTGCCCAGAATTGCGAAGCTCCAAAAAAGCAGAATTTTCAAATTGAGCTTTTATGCAAACTTTCTTTTTTAATGAAAAACCTCAAAAAATAAAACATATATTATATTCCTAAATCATTAATACATTTGAAAATCACTCAGTGCCCGGATCACAATTGTAATAGTCAGAAATCAGCTCATGTAGGCCAACAGTGGTGTGTTAAATGTTTGTAACTCCTTTACGGAATTCACAGAGATCATTAGAAGTACAGCCAGAACAGTCAGACTTCCCAGAATACTCCAATGTGCAAAATTTACTCTAGGTGGGAAACTCTGCTTGAGTAAATGATGTGGAAATGCGCATATGCACAGTAAACGTTTTTATTTTTTTTATATTTCGACAAGGATACTGTTTTCTGAGAGAAGAAACCCCTTCCCCGAAAGCCCATGAAATATGGAAGGGTTACCATTTCTTTTCACCTTGGATATGCAATTTCTACAGTTTTTCATAGGAGTTGTTTTGCATACATTTGTAGGGTGGACAACTACCTGAAAATATGAATGCTGTAATATGCACGCCTGTCTTCTCTTCCTCTTGCCCACAGGGCCGATCATGTTCCCACCCTGCATTCGTATTTACAAATACAGAAATTAAACCATACATCTAATTGAAGAGCCATAGTTGCTCGTGTTGATCATCAAATCCAGCCGTCCTCCCTGTCTAAAGAGGTGGAAATAACAGGCCCACAAGGTCTGGTAATAAAATTGATTGATAAGATTTGGTAGTTGTAAGATCAGGGTTTAATAGTTATGTAGTAGGGGATCTCTGTGTATAGTCATAATCTAGTGAATAGTCCCGCCCATGTGCGTGGACCCCGGAGCAATCAAAAATAATCTCTTACAGTGTCAAAAAATGCAGAACTGCACAGACACTTAAGAGAGAATTTAAAGACAGATAATGCAGCCTAAAAAGGCTACACTGTCCAGTACTTCAACTAGAAATTCCACCACAAAAATCCACAAAACAGCAAAGCCTGTACAGATTTCCCTTGCTTTAACAGCAAAATCCCTCAGGAATGATAGAGAGAAGAACCTGGACAGACAAGCCCCATAGGCTGCCATTATGTGGCTCAGAACAGGATACTCTGCCTTTAAGAGAACTTTCCAGAACTTCACAGTATCCCAGAATGCCCTGCAGGTCCCAATTACTTTCAGTTCTTTTTTTCGGCTCCTGCAAGCAGGACCCTGGAGCATTGAGCTCTCCCTTTTCAAGGGTTTATTGGTGTTTTTTCACTGTAATTTCGATTTGAGTGCTTTCTAAGTACTTTTAGGCCTTTCTTCTTGGTGTTTGGCACTCTTTTGATGTCAAATATGCCTGCATTATTTGACAAATGCCCGGAGTGCTCCAGGAAGAAGGCGAAGTCATATTCCCATGAGGTGTGTATCCTCTGCCTTCCCTCTTCCCATGTCCCAGAGGAGTGTGAGATTTGTCAGGGCTTCTCTGGCAGGACCCTGAAGGAAAGAAAGAAGATCAGGCTTCAGGGACTCGAGGAAAGAAGGCTGAAGGCGCAAGGTGGGTCTGGAGGGGCTTCATCTGCCCATGCTGAGGCCTCTGGGGGGCTCCCCAGGGGCAGGAAGTCCAGCAAACGTCCACATTCTCCATCTGGGTCAGTAGCACTGATCACGACGTCGAGAGGGAGGTCCGCGGCCAGCTCCCGGTCTCCCCAGGGCTCTGGGTCAAGAAAACGTCGCCCGTCGACGTCGAGGGACTTACACAGGCCGCCGTCGAACCCAGTGACGATTTCTTCGTCGTCGTCTTCGGCGTCTACGTCGAGTGATCGGCGTCGACGGGCCCGGCGTCGGCGCTCGCCTTCGAGGCGACACCTCCGATCGCCATCGATGGACAGGACATCGTCGTCGTCGAGGGGATCCTCGTCGTCGAGACCGCCGTCGGAACAGAAGAGGTCGCCGTCGAGGCAGAAGAGATCTCCGGCGAGGAAGAAGTCGCCGTCGAGGCGGTCGAGGTCGCCGTCGAGGCGGACAAGGTCGCCGTCAAGGCGTTCGAAGAGGTCGCCGTCGAGGTCCCCGTCGAGGCACAAGAGATCGCCGTCGAGACATAAAGGATCGTCGTCGAGATGGTCGGGCTCGACGTCGAGGCATGGAGGCCGTTCGACGCCGAAGCATAGAAGAAGGTCGACGCCGAAAGGGCACTCGACGTCCGACGCCTGGTCACCATTCTTCGGCGTTGAGGGGTCGTGCTGACAGGCCTAGGACTGTGGGGGGCTCCCCTCAGTCCGGAAAAGAGGTGTATACCCCGAAGAAGGCTGTTCCACCTCCTCCGTTGCCAGGAGGTCTGCCTCCGAGGGCTCCAACCCCTCCTCCGTTGCCTCCTCTGCCTCCACTTCCAACGGGACCTAGGACCCCTGTGCCAAGGTCTGTCTCGTTGCCCAGGCTTCCGACCCCTCCCAAGAAAACTCCTAAGTCTAAGGGACCGCCCAAGCCCAAGACGTCCGCCCCGGGGAAACCGGCAGAACGCCCCAGACCTAGGAGGTCACGGTCGCGCTCCAGGCGGAGAGACAGATCGAGGAGCAGACACAGGTCCTCCACCAGATCTAGACATCGCCACAGGAGGCATAGGTCCAGATCCCGTACAGCATCATCTAGGACCCGTTTCTATTCGCCTACCCTGTCGGATTCTCCGGAAACTAGGGTGTCCCCCGTCGACGACATTGGCACGTTCCAGGAGGTGCTCCTGAGGGGGGCTGCGAAGTTGGGTATCACAGTGACGGCTCCTACACCTACGACGTCCGTGATATTCGAGACGCTTCACAAGAAGCACCTGTCTCGCCCTCTTCTGCCGTTGGTCCCAGGACTGGTCGAACCGGCGGAAGCGCTGTTCCTTACGCCGGCGGTGGTGAAGGCTGCTCCCTCAAGACTCCTGAAAAAGTACCGAGCTCCTGATTCGGACCCGGCCTTCCTACGTGTGGACCCGGTGCCCAACTCGGTGATAGTGACGGCGGCCAGGAAGCTGCATTCTACCTCCCTGTCCTCCACAGTGCCACCGGATAAAGAGAGCCGCTGGATTGATTCGGCTGGTAGGAAAGCCTGTGGGACTTCTTCCACCACCATGAAAGCCTCCAGCGATTCGGCTTTGCTAGGGCGGTACAACCGTGCGCTATGGGACTCCCTGGAACAGTTTGCGGACCTTGTGCTACGCGACAGGAGGGAGGACTTCCTGGAAATTGTCTCGGAGGGGATGCTGGTTTCCACCCAGGCCATCAGTGCCGCTGCGGACATAGCGCTGTTGCCCGCACATGGCTACTGTCACGGGGTCAACCAGCGCCGCCATGCTTGGCTCAGGCTTACGTCACTCAAGCCTGAGGCGCAACAGCGGGTGGCCAATCTGCCGTTTTCCGGTGACACACTCTTCGGAAAACATGCCGACGACGAAATGGCCCGGATGAAGGCCGAGGCTGAAACCCTGACGGATGTGGGTCTGGAGAAACCCAAGGACAAAAAGCCTTACCGCCAGTTCCAACGGCGGTTTGGCTCGCAGGGGAAAGGAAGAGGACAGTCTTCTGGACAACAGCAGCAGCAGCAACAACAGCAGCAGTACCGAAGACCCTTCCAAAAACGTCAGAGGGGTAGAGGTGGACAGCAGTCCTCTACCGCGACCAAAGGCCCGGCCGGGTCTCGCCCCTGAGCGGTTACTTCCCCTTCATCCGTTACCCGCTCCGGTGGGGGGGAAGCGTTCAATTTTTTCTGGCAGAGTGGAGAAAAATTACTCAGGACAAGTGGGTGCTGAATATTGTTTGCAATGGATACAGTCTTCGGTTCATCAGCCCTCCTCCGTCGATTCCTCCGGTCAGCTCGCAGCTCCAGGCGGAGGCCGATATCCTGTTAAGGAAAAGGGCGATAGAAGATGTGCCTCTGTCTCAAAGGGGAAGAGGTCTGTACTCCCGGTTCTTTCTGGTCCGCAAGAAGGACAAGAACGAGTTCAGGTCCATTCTGGACTTGCGACAGGCAAACAAGTGGATTCGCAGAGAAAAGTTTCGCATGCTGTCGTTGCATCAGATTTATCCTCAGTTGCAACGGGGAGACTGGCTATGTGCCATAGACCTACAGGATGCATACTTCCACGTGCCCATTGCACACAAACACAGGAAGTTCCTGCGCTTTCTAGTCGGCACCAATCACTATCAGTACACGGTACTTCCGTTCGGGCTGAAGTCTGCGCCCAGGACGTTCTCGAAGTGCATGGCAGTGGTAGCGGCACACCTGAGGAAGAACAAGGTGTTTGTCTACCCGTACCTGGACGATTGGTTGATCAAGGCCTCCTCCTTCTTGGAAGCTCAACCACACTTCCAGAAGACGTGCGTTCTGTTGAACAAGCTGGGGTTGCACATCAACATGTCCAAGTCTGTTCCGACTCTGGTCCAGTGCATTCAGTACTTGGGAGCCTCCATCGATACGCTGTCAGCAAGCGTGTCTCCTTCGGAGGAGCGACGATTATCACTCCTTCGGAAGGCTCAGGCTCTCATGTCCACGCCATCTACGACAGTGAGGACGGTGTCTTCTCTACTGGGATCGATGGCCTCTTGTATCTTCCTGACGCCACATGTGCGGCTGCACATGAGACCGCTGCAGGAGTGCTTAGAAGATCAGTGGGACCAGAGGAGAGGTTCTTGGGACGACAAAATACGACTGTCTCTGCATGCTCTTCAGTCTCTGAAGTGGTGGTGTTCGGCTGAGAATCTCCTCAGAGGGGTTCCCTTCCACAAGGACATTCCCACACAGACTATCTTGACGGATGCTTCTCTCCAGGGATGGGGAGCGCACTCCATGGACTTAGATTCAAGGGACGTGGTCCCCGACGGAGTCCACGTACCACATCAATTTCCTGGAACTCGGAGCTGTTCACTTAGCGCTGAAGGCTTTTCGCCCGTCCTTCCGGACCAACTCTCTGCTTGTACAGACGGACAATACGACTACGATGTATTACCTCAACAAGCAGGGGGGCTCGAGATCCCGCACTCTGTCGCAGGAGGCGCAGGCGATCTGGCACTGGCTTCTGGCCCGAGGACTGTCGATAACGGCCACTCATCTGCCAGGTGTGCAGAATGTTCAGGCAGACGAGCTGAGCAGACTGATTCAGGAAAACCACGAATGGGTCATAAACGACGAAGTACTAGGAGAAGTCTTCGCAAGGTGGGGAACTCCAGACGTAGATCTGTTCGCCACCGCCGAAAACAGCAAATGCCGAGACTTCGCCTCCGGGTACTACCAACCAGGGACGCTGGGGAACGCGTTATGGATCAACTGGTCGAACAGCTTTCTGTACGCTTTTCCACCCATTCCCCTGATCCCGACGGTTCTCATCAAGCTGTCCCAATCCAGGGCGAGGATGATTCTGATTGCCCCGGAATGGCCCAGACAGTTGTGGTTCACGGACCTGCTTCACCGGTCTCTCCTTTCTCACATGAAGCTGCCATGCACGCCGGACCTTCTCACGAAGTTTGGGGGGCGAATGGTGCACCCCAACCTCTCGTCTTTGAGTTTGGCGGCATGGCTCCTGAAATAGTGCAATATGGCCATCTGAATCTCCCAGAGGATTGTATGGACATACTGAAGGAGGCTAAGCGGCCTTCCACTAGGACTTCATATGCTTACAAGTGGAAGAGTTTTTGCATGTGGTGCAAGTCTAAGAACTATGACCCTACGACCTGCAAGGAGGATGTCATCCTTCCATATCTTCTACATCTGGCGCAGTCTGGCCTTTATGTTCATTCCATTAAGGTTCATCTGGCTGCTTTGACTGCCTACAGGAAATGCCCTTCACAGACTTCCTTCTTCCAGATCCCTGTGATCAAAGATTTTCTGGAAGGCTTGAAGAAAGTATTCCCTCCTGTCAGGCTTCCTTCGCCTTCATGGGACTTGAATGTGGTGCTGTCCAGGTTGATGAGGGAGCCTTTTGAACCTATTCATAAGGCTTCCTTGCAGCACCTGTCCTGGAAGGTGGCGTTCCTCGTGGCCATTACATCGGCCTGCAGGGTGAGTGAAATTCAGGCGTTGTGTTGCCAAGAACCTTATACTGTATTTCATGCTGCTAAGGTTGTTATGCGTACTCACCCTAAATTTCTTCCCAAGGTTATTTCTGATTTTCATATCAACCAGACTATAACTTTACCTACGTTCTTTCAGAATCCTTCATCTCCAGCGGAAAGGTCCTTGCATTCCCTGGATGTTAGGAGGGTGCTGAAATTTTATCTGGATAAAACCAAAGATATTCGTAGGTCAGACCAATTGTTCATCAATTATGGATCAGTCAGGACGGGTTTTGCTACCTCTAAGCAGTCCATCTCGAGATGGATTGTGTCCTGCATACAATTGTGTTACCAACAAGCTAATAAGACCTTAGGGGGAAATCCTAAGGCTCATTCCACCAGGGGCAAAGCCGCCACGACGGCTTTGCTTCGTAACGTGCCA
Source organism: Lissotriton helveticus (assembly GCF_964261635.1). Taxonomy (NCBI): domain Eukaryota; kingdom Metazoa; phylum Chordata; class Amphibia; order Caudata; family Salamandridae; genus Lissotriton; species Lissotriton helveticus. The sequence goes on along the minus strand of NC_136069.1, from coordinate 314,691,928 downwards.
ATTGCGGAAATCTGCAAGGCGGCCACTTGGAAGTCGGGCCATACCTTTGCTAAGCATTACTGCCTGGACTCTGATGCCAGGGCAGACGCTCAGGTTGGGCAGGCTTCGCTGCGAAATCTGTTCGCACAATAGTGGTGTTATTTCTCGTTTCTCCACCGCCGCTTCGGTGTGGGGATGGGCTTGCCATTCTATTCACTAGATTATGACTATACACAGAGATCCCCTACTACAGAAGCAGTAGTTTCTGTCCTGTAACTCCAGTTCTGTAGTAGGGGTATCTCTGTTATAGTCATAAGCGCCCGCCCTCCTCCCCGGTGGAGAGAGATATTCATGTACGGAATGCTACAGGTCTGGCGTGTTACGCCTTCAAAAAGAACTGAAAGTAATTGGGACCTGCAGGGCATTCTGGGATACTGTAAAGTCCTGGAAAGTTCTCTTAAAGGCACAGTATCCTGTTCTGAGCCACATAATGGCAGCCTATGGGGCTTGTCTGTCCAGGTTCTTCTCTCTATCATTCCTGAGGGATTTTGCTGTTAAAGCAAGGGAAATCTGTACAGGCTTTGCTGTTTTGTGGATTTTTGTGGTGGAATTTCTAGTTGAAGTACTGGACAGTGTAGCCTTTTTAGGCTGCATTATCTGTCTTTAAATTCTCTCTTAAGTGTCTGTGCAGTTCTGCATTTTTCGACACTGTAAGAGATTATTTTTGATTGCTCCGGGGTCCACGCACATGGGCGGGACTATTCACTAGATTATGACTATAACAGAGATACCCCTACTACAGAACTGGAGTTACAGGACAGAAACTACTCCTTTTAATGGTGCCTGATATATACTTTATTTTTTTTATTTTAGGAGTTTTATATAGCGCTAACCTGACCGGAGTGTATCGGAGCGCTTTACATCAGTTACAGAGCAGAACAAAACAGAGCAAAACAGAATACAATAACGCGAGAAGATCCGAATAAGCATATTAATAATGTCAATGATGAAGAATTCCATGTCTGGGTCTTGTTGACACAGCGTCGGAGAGGAGTGAGGTTTCTACTACAGCACTCCGACTGCTCCTATCTGTTCGCTAGGATTTACCAGGATATTACATACTTGTATAGCATATAATTCAATTTAAAAAAGCTGTGGCTTGACACACTGCATATCATATAATTCCATCTAAGGAGCTGTAGTCTAACACACTGTATATGATCTACATTGATTCATTGTTTTATACATTGAGAGAGAGAGAGAGAGAGTGACTGAATTAGAGAGACAGCAACTCAGCTGCCATAGCATCTGTACACTGCTGTATATGGACAAAGATGAATCGAAGTCTCTCTCGAGTACACACAGTACAATTTGGTGGCTTGGTCAAGCTGAGCTCATAATATAATTGATGTAATGTTAAGAGAAAATAGATTTTTAATAAAAGGCGTAATAATATGGGTCATAATAATTAAAACCCAAAGCAGTATTAAAAGTGGCCAAGCAACCAAGAAATAGCATTGGGAACTATGTGAGAATCTAAGGGGTCTTTAGACTTCGTAGTAATGGCCAAATGACTTGGAAAATGATGGTATGTCAATGGAAATCTTTAGCTGGTCAAGGCTCTGGACGGAGCAGTGCTTGCAAGAGACATAGGCGGCTTTTGGCAGTGGTTCTTCTCTGTGGTCAGACTTATTTTCGGATCAGCTTGACTGGGACATCTGGTCCCCATGTTAGTGTGTGTAGAAATTCCTCCTAGCGGGAACTGATGCAGAGGGAACCTGAAACCTTAGAGTCACTTCTCCTAAAAGTACTAAACAACTTTGGGCAGAGAAACTGGTCAGGGAATAGCCCAGAAAGACATGTTGGCCTAAGGTAGGCTCCCGAAGGAGTGCTTCATTTTTTGGTACAGGTAGTACCCATAGATTAATCAACTAAAGACGTAAAGAGAACGCTAACACCCACCTTGATGCACTGTAAAGTGGCCTTAAATGCATAGGGGTAATAAATGGACTAAATAATCATTTGACAGCTAGTATGACAAAAACAGAAAATCTTTCTGTGGTTTGAACTAGCTCCCAACAATAGAATCACATCCGCATTGCCCAGAGATGTTTGGTCTTACATTTAATGTGCCAATTCTGGAGAAATCTTGGTCTCGTGGTTCGTGAGCTTAGCACAGCCCACAAATCACAATATTTCAGCATCACAAAAAACTATGCTAAAGGCATCTATAGTATATCTATATTTGCAAGTGGAACCGCAAGTGCAAGTGGAAATAAGAAATTCGGGTCCTGAGTCCGAGGAAACTAGGCCCCACTGATCACACGTTATTTATGTGGTCTGCTAAACTCAGATTGGGCCTAGACCTTCATATATCTTCGTCACCTTGCACAGAGTCATAGCAGTGTCTTTTGAATTTGCTCTGTTATTGGTCATTAATTGATCTTTCCTACAGGTAAAAGCATAATGTGAATAAGCTGGCTTTGTGTTAAGATTTAGGTTTTCTACCCCCTGAAGAATCCATTGGAGCCAATGCAGAAGTAGTTGACTGGTGCTCAGTTGGCCTAACACCATCATAAATCTGCTCTTCTGTGAATTGTAAATCTTGGAACTTTGTGGGAAATACCAGGAAGAGGTTTTTCTTTTTATCCTATCTACTGTGGTAACCAAAACTGCTCCTGAGCCTGATTGACACAACTCCTATTTGCCCTTAGAGATGGGACAACCCAGAACCTGGATTGATTACCTGAGGGAACAGAGATGTAGCCAGGATGATATAGTGCCTAAAAGAGATCACCCAGAGTCACAGACCTGTAAACGTATGTTCATTTAAGTGTCTAGTATTTAGTAGAAATTTGCTAGTACTTTCTTACAAGCATGGGCTCAGAGTTGAACATTAACTTTTCGGTACCGTGTGGTGGATTGTTGAGCTCTGAGCACCCACACACTACCTCCCCGAGGAGCCTGTGACTGCTTACCCTCGTTACAATGAGTCAAGTGCAGGAAGGGGATCTTTGGAAGAAAATAGTTTTTGTAACGAGGAAAGTGGGCTCGATGGTTGATAAACCCCTACACAGAGAGCAGATTTTAACTCAAACCAATTAAGCATAAATACTATTAGTTTTAAGTTATAAATTGTAAATGATTGAAAAACTAATAAAGAGAATAGGTAAGGTGTCCGAAAAAAATCGTAAACTAATAATGTCTTCTAACGTGAAAAGCACATAGCAATAAAGGAGAGTAGTGACCAGAGCCCAAAAGGATATTCAGTGGTACACGCAGCTGTGAAGGGTAGTTGTGTTGGCGAGGTTGGCGAACTCCATGTTTATAAAATTAAAAATGTGTTAAAATAAATGCCACTTTCTGTGCAAAAACATAATGTCAACCTGTTTGAATTCAAACCGTTTGATGCAGACAACTACAACTAAAATAAGAATGGTTAATACAGAAATCTAACAAATTAGTTTGAGTTGAACCTTATGCACTGTTTGTTAGCCATTCCTGCACTACACCGCAACAGCAGGAGTATAATGCAAAGCAAAGCACCACACTGACGAGACAAGTTGGGTAAACCAAATGTTATTAGCAGACGTAATCTGCACGATATTGATAAGAACATTTATATTTTTAGTAATTCCAGTTATTGAGTCTTCTGCTTTTCGTCTGTTCCAGCCCGTCCCGTGGATTCAATTAATTTTACTTTATGATATGCGCCATTTAAAATTTGTTTTAACGTTTTGAACTTTTTTTTAACAGCTGATACTTTCAAATATAATGTGTTGAATTCTAGATTATTCTGTTTTCATAGTAGTTAGAGATAGCGTTAATTGCAGTTTGTATAGCTTAAATCTCACAGATTATAGTTGTTTTGTAAGAATTTTGCCATTTCACAAATAGCTGGACAAACTTTTTAATCTTTTTAATCATGAATGTTCACTGTTAGACCTCTAAACGGTTAGACAAGCAGGGGTTACAGGGCCCAGGCACGTAGGGTTCAGGTAATTTGCCACAGATGTTCCAGGTCTGCCCTCCTACTGCTCTGAAAACTGGGCCAAGTACAACCTCTACCCCACTAGTCTGTCATGGTTGCGAGGATGAGCTGTCACAGGCTTCTTAGGGAGGTAGTATGGGTGCTGTCTCATGTAGCCACGTATCCCAACCCTGCTCCCTCTCTATTCCCTGCCATACAATCTTTCTAGGATCTGGCCTCCCCCCATCTCTAAGAGCAATCAGGATTAGTGTCAATCACTCAGGTGCAGTTTTGTTTACCCATAGTTCAAAAATGCATTCAATCTATATCTTACCCTTCCTCAGGATAGGTGAGTACTCACAAGTCCTTTCTGCTGCCGCTATGCACCCAGAGCAGCTTTCCTGTGCACATGAGTGTTCGGAGCAATGGCAAGTCCTGAGTTTTGACCGTTCCACGGTCTCTGATTATGTGAAGATGATGTTGAGGATCCAGCTGTGACAGTCTGGATTGTGCAGCTGTGCCGTTTCAGGAGCATCCTGCGGATCAGGCGATTCGGCATCCTGAAGGGTTACGGTCCTGACCAGACCAACGATAGGTGCAGACCTGGGGATTGCTCAGCAATCAGCAATCAGAAGTTCTAGTACCTATTCAGGTCCATTGTAATCAGCACTTGGAGCCCTGACTGCGCATTAAGCAAGTAGCTGCTGCAGCTCCCTTTCAGGCCTACCGTATTCAGCAGTTGGAGCCCCTTCTCTGCCTTCTGCAGTCATGTAATTATAGCACCGACCGGGCATTTAGCAGTCATGCACTCTGGGTGTTGCAGATCCTGCCTTGAACCGGAGTGAGGGACCTATTCACAAAGGTTAATTTTCACATGTAGATTTACTAATGTGTAATCTAACTACTGCAAGTTTCCGAGTGTAAATGTACAACTAGCAGCAAACTTGTATGTCTCAACCATCTCTAAACTGGGTTTGGCCCCTGTCAGTACTGGATTTACAAGTGTAAATTTACTACTAGTAACAGTTCACACATAAAAGGAGGTTTCTGCCACCAGAGCAGCAATCTATCTATGGTAAAGTATAAGAAAAAATAAGACTTTAATAATTTATATTAAAAAAAATTGAAATATTTTGATCTAAAATAAAACTGTAAATGTTTGTAACTATCCCAGAACTAAAGAAATAGCATTCTACAGCATATTAACTTTACAAATTACATTTCTAATGAATAATTAAATAGAATATATAGAACTAAATTATAAATCCCGCCCTTTCATATTTGTATTTAGTTATCTTTTAGTAAATGATATTAAAACATGTTTAATTGTAATTTTTATCTAATTTAAATGTTTATTTATATTTAAACTTGGTTAAACCTTTATTTAATTAAAAAATAATCTTTTTGGGTGTAGCAACTTTAGAAGTGCACTTTTGGAATGACAATAGGCTTACTATTTTGTGGATGGGTGTTTGTATCTGCACACCCCTCCCTAAATTTACACCCTCCTTAAGTCTCTCTTTGTTCCTCTCTAAACCCTTCCTAATTGGAAGTAAGTATTCTCCGTTTCTCTGGTAATCCTCCCGGTCCCTCCCACATTTAGTTATAAAACGAATTCCTATGTGGTCAAAGATCTTCGCACATGAGGCGGAGGCCTGTACACAGAAAAAATAGGCGTGGCAGAGGCCTCTGTATGTAGTTTATGAATAGCATTTTGAAGTATGTGAGTAGTACAATTGTAGTACTGCTACACATACTACAAAGTGCTGTTTACAAATAGGCCCTTAAGAGCCTGTGGGGGTTCACAGACACCAGTGACCTTCTAAATTGCTCATATGCACTCTTCTTCTTCCTGCCCCCCCCATGCATTTGCTGTCTCTCTGCTGAAGGGCCAAGCAGGTGCCTTCCCTCTCACAGCAATAATTCAGGCTTTAGGCACTTTAGAACATTTACATGGCTCCTCTAGAAGGAATTCCAGACTTCAAGTGACGTTACGTCACCTATGGGAGATAGGCTTTCAGGTAGACCCCAGCCCTGGTTGCACAGCAGTCCTTTGACTACTCTACGGAGCATTCTTTTATTTGACCATAGAGTACTTGGAAAGTGAGGTGGTTTGAGTCCCAATTTTATATGCAACTTGTGGATCCATTGTCGCAAACTGTAAAACTGTTTAGGAGTAATTTTTCTTTCAAATGTCCTTCTCCGGCTGTTCTTCAAACAGACTTCACAAGAGTCCTCAGTCCCACCATCATTCCTCCCATCCACCAAATGGTAGTGCTTAGGACAACCAATCAGCAGCTCCATGCTAACCAAAAGGTTCTTGGAACTTGTAAAGGCAGCTTTAACTCCATTCCTCTCTCTCGTGTATGGGTCTCCTCTCTTCAGCTACAGGAATGCAAGTAATACATTTACCCTGTCTGTGATTACAGTCCTCTCCATCCATCTTGTGCTAGCGCAGGCCAGAGGTATCCAAAATACTCCAGCTCACTCACACCATGCATTTTACACTTGCTATTCCCTGTTTACACTCATTTGACATGTGAGTGCATGGGGCTGAACATGCACAAAAAGTGTACTTTTACTTTGGTGGGTTAGTAGGCATCAAACCAAGTGACCCTTAAAGGGGTTCACTCTACTCATTCTCTTAACCACAGTCTGCTGGCACCATTGCTTTATGCGCTGTAGAATGGGATAGTAGCCCATGGCCAGTACTGAAAGCACACTTAGTGCACTTCTCCAGGGGGCAGAACTGGTCCAGGACCTCCTGCACTGTCATTTCAGTTGCATATATGTTGTCAATCAGGGCAGTGCTCTACCACACCATGCATACTCCACTCCATGATACTCTACTCCCCTCTATGCCACTTTACTCCCCTCCACTCTACGACACAGCACTCAATGACACTCTACTGTACGCCACTGTATGCCACTCCAGTCGATATTGCTCTACTCTGTGCCACTCTACTCTACGACATTCTACTCAACTCTACGCCACTTTACTCTACAACACTCTATTTTACTCTAGGTCACTCTGTTCCACTCTACGACAATTTGACGCTATACTCTACTTCGACACTCTACTGTACGCCACTCTACGCCTCACCATGACACTCCACAACATTCTACTCCACGCCACTTCACTGTAGCGCAAACATCAAGCCAGGGTAGACCTGGACTTTGCCTGGCCCCTGAGCAGAGCGGGTACTTGTTGTACCACTGGGATCCTGGGGCACTGCATCAACAGGCCCCCCTGGAGTGGGTGCATTGGAGTGCCTCTGACCCTGCCTGTCACTGTTGAGTTTTGACACCCCTTCTTCTTTGAGACATCCTGCAGACACTTCTTTGCTACATATAGTACTGTTGGCAGCACCACAGCCGGCACAGCTATCCCCACAGGCCCTCTCATAATGGGGAGCACAAGACCACTGAAGAGTCTGGGTGTGAGTAGCAGTTCTGAGGAGGAAAGTACCCCTCCCTACCTGGCAGATGGTACCTCCCTGGTAGTGGTTACTCTGTGTCACTATCCCACATCTTAGAAGCCATCAACAATTTGCATGAAGTTTTGGAACACAAAATTGATAAGCTGGCCCTAGACTTTGGACTGCTCCGAGATGACCATCGCAAGCAGGTCAAAATCAATGAGAACACACTTGGTGATATTAAGCATGCAATTACCATGATGCAGGGGCAGCGGACGGATCTTATGCGCAAGGTGGACATACTGGATTGGCCCTGAAGATGCAGAGTGGTTTAGCCGCAGGAACAACATTTGGATTGTAGGCTTGCCTGAGCGACTAGAGGGTGCAAACATGATGACCTTCCTCGTGACTTGGCTGAAGAGCAAGGAGGCACTGGAAGGCTTGTCTAACTTTTTTGCTCTAGAAAGAGCACAAGAAGTGCTTCTCCATCCAGCTGCGAAGGCTGGTGACATGGCCAACTAGACGCCATGTTGCAGAGCTGGGAGCTGTAGGAGACCTGTGCTGTAGAGGTGCCCTTGTGGTGGTGATACTGGTAGTGTAGCTGAGGGCGGTCCAGAGCCTGCAGTTCCCTAACATATCGCTCCACTGCTGGAATTCAGTGGTCCAAAAGACAAGACCACCACCCGAGGGCACAGCCTAAACCTGTGGTGGCATGCCTGTTATGCTAATAGGGACAGAGACCTTATATTGCAGTGTTCCACTGCAGTAGACTACTTCCGAATGGATAACGCTACCTTGGCCATCTTCCTGGATTGTACCCTGGAGGTGCTGCACTGCCGGACGGCCTTCTTCAAAGTTAAGAAAGCACTATTAGAGGCAGAACTGTCGTACATACTGTTGTTCCCTGCCATCTTAAAATCATGGTGGGTGACTGGACCCTGTTCTTCGACACCCAGAGGTGCATGGAACTGGCTTGAATGACATTGCACAGTAGCGTAGGAGGAGGAAATGCCGGGATGGAGCCACCTTCTAAACGACTCAGACTGCAGACCAACTTTGAAGTCTTCTTCCTACACAGGAACACACAGCTTAGAGCATTCAGAGTCACATATCCACCCATGTTTGGTTTTTATGACCCTTCACTGGCATCCAGACACCTGAAGCCTGTACCACAATATACATAGAGGCGGAAGTGGGTCTCCAGATACCCTGAATGGCCAGGCACCCTCACATACATCTTCCTTGGCTCTCAACTTTGGTATTATTCGGTACTCATCGGACACAGTTTCTTTTCTTTCACCGTATAACTGTTGAGTTTGTCAGTTTCAGATGGAATGTTATTGCATTGCCAACCTGGGTGGGAGTCCTGTTTTCTTCTCTTTTTCTTCAAAACCTTCTTCCCACTGAACATATGCCCCCCCACAGCTGGATACTCACTGCATGATTTGACACACCATCTACCTCAGTGACCTGCTATTTTCCACCTACAACTTTGTCACCTGAAATGTGCAAGGGATGAGCTCCACAAGGGAGCAACATAAAATATTACAATACTTGAAGCTTAGGGGGTGGACCTTACTCTCCTTCAAGAGACAAACCTAACAGGAGAGGAGATACTCCTGCCTAAAGGAGGTGGTGAGGACAGGTGCTTGCCACTGGGTTTTCCTCTTATGCACGATGAACACTAATAATGGCTTATCAATATTGCTGGGCAGCAAATACGCCCTGAATGTTGGCAAAACTGCATTTCTGGACACAATCACGCCACTGCTATTGGGTGAGGCGGACTTGCCTATGTTACAGGGCGGTGACTATAATTGTGTGGAAGACATACATTTCGATAGATCAGTACCGCCTCTGGGAGATGCACCGTTGGTAAAACTGGCAGAGATAATCAGAGAATGGGTTGAGAACTGAGATCCGGTAGTCACTTGGAGACTGCATCACGGGCATGTTGAGAATACTCTTTCTACTTGCCGGTCCATGATTTTTATTACAGTGTGAACAAAATCATGTGTACGAATCACCTAATGAATGACATCACCCATATAGAATACGTAGCCTGCACGGAGTCTGATCAAAATGTCTTCCTTCAGCATATGACTTTGGGCTGGATATTAGCCCTCATTCCCACGTGGAGACTTCGGCACACCCATTTAGAGGAGCCACCTTTCAGGGACCCCCTGAGTAACACAGTAAGGCACTATTGTCAGACTAATTATGGCACTGCCCGACATCCTAATGCGGAATGGGAGGTATACAAAGACATCATAAGAGGATTCTGTATTGGCCAAGCAGTAGGGGTATAGAAAGGAATAGAGAAAGAACTAACAACTCTTTAGAGTTCTATCCGAGCGTTGGAAAACATCTCCCCGTGGACCCTTTGGCTAGAGCCCAGATTGCAGCGGAGTAAGAGAACCATGCAAAAGCCCTACAACAACTGCATGTATTACAAACATGAGACTACATGTATATCAACCATACGGAGGGTAGCAGGGAGGGCCGAATGTTGGCATAGCTTATCTAGTCTTCCGACCGCGGCCACCCTGTTACTCACATGAAAAAAGTGTCAGGTGATGTAGTATTTTCCCAGGTGGGAGATATTCTTTCCTGGCTAGGGCATCACTGCCTCGCTTAGTGACTTCAGAGGGTGCGCTCCTGGGAGACCCATCACAGAGCTAGATGTCAGGGAAGCCATAGAGCTTGAGTTCTATGATATCTACTCAGTAGTTCTTGCAAAACTGGCCTTAATGTAGGCGAAAGCTTTGGAGACCGGCTCTTAACCAGACACTACTACGGAAGTGCTTAATGAGTTGATCCCCAAGCCTAATGGAGACCCACTCGATAGACCGCTCTCTATGCTAAATCGAGACTACAAAATTCTCAGCACAGTTTGGGTAACCCGGTTGCTGCTCCACCTCAATACAAGGGTCCATCTTGACTAGAATGGCTTCATTCCTCAGTATGGAACCTCCCTCAACATCAGTTGCCTGTTTAGGGTTCTGGATTATATCCCACACCAGTATTGAGCCACGGCATTGATACTATCTATGGACATCCTCACAGCATTCGAGATGCTAAACTGGAGATACATGAGAGCGGTCAAGCGCCACATGAACTTGGGACCTGGGTGGGGTAAATGGGTTGCCCTACCACACTCAGGTGCCGGAGCTCGGGTCCAAGTGGGTCAGTGCATTTTGGAGGATTTTCAGGTGCACAGAGGGACATGTCGGGGAGGCCCCCTGTCCATGCTGCTTTTGTGTTGTCAATGGAACCATTTCCATCTGTGATGAGAACAGAGGGAAGAGGAATACCACTGCAGGATTCGGAGCATGTTGTCCCACTTTATGCAGCTGTTATGCACCTGTACCTCCGCAACACTGATACCGGAGTACCATGGAGCACAGAGATCCTGCATATTTTAGGCAGAGTCTCAGGTCTACCAACCAACTTGAATAAATCCTGTGCCTTTACGGAATCCCCCGAATTTCAGGGCCAACTGCGGTTCGAGACAAAATACAGTGTCAAATGGACCCCTTTGGAGCTTAGAGGTGAAGTAGGTTGGTTTTCCAGTGTGTAGCATTTTTTGGGTAAGAAAGGCTGTTTTAAAGCCGCAGCGAGCTTCAATCAGGAGCCATTTCAGATTTTTTAGGGCTGGGGAGATGTGGTTGAATTGTTTGATTTCTGTGACCAATCTGGCTGTTGCTTTGTGAGGAGTTCTGATGGGCGCAAGGTGGGATTTGGCAGAACCTTGAGTTGGCATTCCCGTAGACTAACTTCAACAGTACCAGTTTTTTTGTGGCCAATTTGCTTCCTGCAGGAGGTAGTTTGATTTTGTTCAGAAGTCTCAGGTTGTAGAAGGCATCCTTCTCATTGTTCTTAATTTGATCTTTCATATTCCATTTGGAGTCCAGAGTGATCCCTTGAAATTCGACAATCGGCTAGTGAGAGAGAGCAGTTGAGAGCGTCAATGGAGTTTATCCATTTCGCATGGGGGTGGCCTGCTGTGTATTTGATATGAGTAGAATTACTATCTTGTCTTGGTTGAGCTTTAGGTTGTTGTGAGTTAGCCAGTGTTGGACTTCTTTGAGGTTAGCATTTATTCGGTGAATGTCTTCAAGTGAGGAGATTTCCATGAAGAGCTGGGTGTCATCTTCATATAAATGGAAGGAGATTTTAGCTTGGTTTAGGATGGCGGTGAGAACCTTTTTTAATTGCTGTAATAGGTTTGTTACTATTATACAGTTTAATAGAAATCTAAATTAACTCACCATGCTTCCTTAGGCCGCTGTATGTTTAGAGTATACCTGGGTGACTTGCAGTATACTTAAGTAAAGGCAGTAAGCATTTTATCCCACTTGTTATACATCGCCATGTCCAGTCTAGTGGCATTGTTATGCAACATTATTGAGTCTTCTACATTTAGGAAATACTGTTTTGTGATACAGAACACAGTCTGTCGTGAAAGTGAATCTGTGTAACGTAAAATAGTTTAAAATATGAAAATAAAGCAATTTGAAACCTTACCTTGATAATAATAATAATGCGATTGGTAGAGCTCATGGTTACACCACAATAGTGTGTCCCCGCGCTAGGACCTAGATGTATGGGAGAAGAAAACGGAAAAGAGAAACGCATAATTGCTAGGGTTTGGATCAGGTTTCAGAACAGCCAAGTTTTAAGTTTGCTTCTGAAGTCTTTTTCTGATGGAGATGCTCTAAGAGCATACAGGAGAGGGTTCAACATTCTTGCAGACAGAAAGGAGAAGGCACAAGCTCCCATTCTGGCTTTCCTGATTTTAGGAATTCTAGCAAGCTTTGCCTCAGATGATCTAAGATTACAACCGGGGATATATGCTTGTATCATGAAATGCAAGTAGCTAGGGCCTTGCTTCTTGAGTATGCGACAACAAATGCACAAGACTTTAAACCCACTTCTTTTTGACACTGGAAGCCAATGTAACTGATTGAGTGGTCCTAATGCTGAAGATCTTTTGGGAAAGTCTTGCTGCAGCGTTTTGTACTGCGTTTTGGAGTTTATCCATTTCGCATGGGGGTGGCCTGCTGTGTATTTGATATGAGTAGAATTACTATCTTGTCTTGGTTGAGCTTTAGGTTGTTGTGAGTTAGCCAGTGTTGGACTTCTTTGAGGTTAGCATTTATTCGGTGAATGTCTTCAAGTGAGGAGATTTCCATGAAGAGCTGGGTGTCATCTTCATATAAATGGAAGGAGATTTTAGCTTGGTTTAGGATGGCGGTGAGAACCTTTTTTAATTGCTGTAATAGGTTTGTTACTATTATACAGTTTAATAGAAATCTAAATTAACTCACCATGCTTCCTTAGGCCGCTGTATGTTTAGAGTATACCTGGGTGACTTGCAGTATACTTAAGTAAAGGCAGTAAGCATTTTATCCCACTTGTTATACATCGCCATGTCCAGTCTAGTGGCATTGTTATGCAACATTATTGAGTCTTCTACATTTAGGAAATACTGTTTTGTGATACAGAACACAGTCTGTCGTGAAAGTGAATCTGTGTAACGTAAAATAGTTTAAAATATGAAAATAAAGCAATTTGAAACCTTACCTTGATAATAATAATAATGCGATTGGTAGAGCTCATGGTTACACCACAATAGTGTGTCCCCGCGCTAGGACCTAGATGTATGGGAGAAGAAAACGGAAAAGAGAAACGCATAATTGCTAGGGTTTGGATCAGGTTTCAGAACAGCCAAGTTTTAAGTTTGCTTCTGAAGTCTTTTTCTGATGGAGATGCTCTAAGAGCATACAGGAGAGGGTTCAACATTCTTGCAGACAGAAAGGAGAAGGCACAAGCTCCCATTCTGGCTTTCCTGATTTTAGGAATTCTAGCAAGCTTTGCCTCAGATGATCTAAGATTACAACCGGGGATATATGCTTGTATCATGAAATGCAAGTAGCTAGGGCCTTGCTTCTTGAGTATGCGACAACAAATGCACAAGACTTTAAACCCACTTCTTTTTGACACTGGAAGCCAATGTAACTGATTGAGTGGTCCTAATGCTGAAGATCTTTTGGGAAAGTCTTGCTGCAGCGTTTTGTACTTTTTTTTTTTTGCAGAGTTTTATATAGCGCGAACTAGACCCAAACCGAATCAGGTATCAGAGCGCTTTGCATAGCACCAGATACGTTACATGAGGACGGACACACATTCATTTTAGGCACGGGGAGATTAAGTGATTTGCCCAGAATCACAGGAGGTTTTGGCGTCGTTACCGAGACTCGAACCCAGATCCCCAGGTCCGAGGTCGAGTGCCCTAGCCGTTAGGCCAACTCCTCTCCCCTTGTACTTGTTGCAGCGACTTGATACTTTCCTTAGTGGCTCCGAGATACAGTATATTTCCATAGTCCCATTGGGAACTAATAAGAGCATGTACAATCGTTTTTCGTGATTTGGTAGGAAATAGATCTAAACTTTTCCTCAGTATCTTGAGGATGCCAAAGCACTTTCCTGCTGTCTTACTAATTTGGTCTTTGAAAGAGAGTTTCAAGTCAAACCAAACTCCTAAGTTCTTTCACTCTTTGTTTAGGTACCGACGATTCACCCAAGGCTGCTGGCCACTAAGCGGACGTCCAGATTGACTGAGTTTTTCCAACTAACAGAAGTTTAGTTTTGTTAGCATTCAGTTTTAAACAGCTGTTCGTCATCCACGTGGCAACATCCGCTAGGTATGATTCAAAGAGCTCTGCAGGGATGGATTTGGGTTTAGATTGGTTCACTATAAGTTGGTTGTCGTCGGCATACGACACCACCTGCACATTGTATTTATTAATAATATCTGCAAGAGGTCTCATATAAATATTAAACAATGTAGGGCTTAGAATTGAGCCTTGTGGCACTCCTCTAGGTGAGGTGAAATTTTCAGAAACACATGACTTTAAGGTGACTTGAAAGGAGCAGTCTTGGAGAAAGGAACCAATCCATTTGAGCGCTTTACCACCAATGCCACATTCCTGGAGCCTCTGAATGAGGATCCGGTTGTGGAAATGTACCTTTTTAGGGGTACACTGGTGCAGGGTCACCCTTTTGTCCAGGGGTTCAAAGACCAACAAAATAGAGATTGGCACTGGAGTTGGAATAAATAATACGTTTATTAATCACTCATGAATGGGACCACATCCACACAGCTCTTTTAAGTGCTGCAGGAGGTAGTACACTGAATTCACAAACCGTTGTCCCTTTTATACCAGTTTTCTGCACTGTAAGCATGTGAACAGAAATAGGAAGAACACGTTTTCGAAATAGTTATCAGCAAACAAGGGCAGATGAATAACTACATGGTCAGCAAAGTGGAAGGGGGAGCAGAAATGCTTATGGCAGCAGTAAATGATTGACAGTTAATAGGTGCACTGGCAGCTACAAACCCTCAACCCGCACAGTACTTTTAGCTGAGTCAGGAAGGTAACTAAAATAGATAACACAAGCACAGTAAAAACACGAGCAGCAGAGGACGGGAGAATTACAAATGAAACTAAATGGACACCACAGCCAAAATGGCTGCAGCTTATGCTAAGTAAAATATTCCCAATTTCATACTGCAGGATACAGTGTCAAAGGCAGTGCTTAGGTCAAGTAACATAAGAGTAGAGGTTTGGCCTTCGTCAGCATTCTGTCTAAGAACTTCCTGCGCAGGATGGGGCAGACTCAGTGGAATACTGCACCCTGAACCCGGATTGAGAAGGGTGTAATATCTCTTTGGGTTTCATGAATTCTACTACAGTATTTAATGTGTTTCTCGAGTATTTTCACCCAGAAAGGTAGGAGGGAGATAGGTCTGAGATTTGCTAGAATAGGGGGATCCAGAGTGATATTTTTACTGATTGGAATTACCATAGCATTTTTCCATGATTAAGGCACTTAGCATAGATTAATTGATTTCATGATAAGTTCACATAAGTGCGGAAGAATAGCAGTAACCCACAAACACCGGATTTTAGGTGGGGCCGGGTCAAGGGGAGAACCAGATTTGATGGATAGAAAGAGAGTGTTAAATTCTACCATGGAGGGGTTGCTAAATCCCCCGGCTGTTCACTAATATATGGATCAATTGCTTTCTGTACTGTATCAGAAAAGCCTTCATAGCTTTTATTTACTGTCGGAGAAGAAGGTAGCTATGCTATTACAGAATTCTGGGGAAGGCGCAACACTGGAAGATACTCATTCAGGAGATGTAAGCATTTTCAATAAAGAAAATAATTCTTTAGTGGGGTTGCTGTTTGAGTCATTTTTCTGAGCGTAATATTATTTGCATGTTGCTCTTATGAGCTTGTGATATTATTTCTGGGCATCTTTAAGATGGGCGTGACTAGTAGAGTTGTACTCTTTCCGCCATTCACGTTCGAGGTGTTTACAGATTTTCTTGTAGCTGATAGTTCATTGTACCAACGTGCTGGAGGAGAGGATCTCAGGGTGCGTCTCGAAGATATCGGCGCTATATTGTCAGAAGCCCTGGTGAGCCATAATTCAAATTTGCCTGTGGCTAGATTTAGATAATTTTCCTTACCGATGCCTGGGTCCATGGCCAGCAGAGTGGTATTAAAGTTGCCAGGAGTGACCGTGGCCCTTTTCCTCAGTAATGTAGAGGAAGCCATATGAATCGAAGGGGTCGTAGTGCAAGGAAGAAAGAAAGGGACCAGGAAATGGTCGGTCTAGGGTAATCTAACCATCACCATTGAAGAGCGTGTTCATTTGCACCCTTATTTCACTGCCTCCAAACGAGGACTAGGCACTCTGTTTTTCACAGCAGAGGACAGGCAATGGACATTATTAGGTGTACTGAGTGTCTTCCTCTTCATACCCAGAGGCAACAAGTGAAGCTGCTAACCTAGGATGAACAACTCTTTATAAAATAACCTTCTTGAAAACCCTGTGCTCAAATTGTAAACAACTTACTCTGTGAACCCCCAAATTGGGGGTCAAGGCGATGCAGCTTAAAAGGTGTAGAGTCACGAGACGTTATGTCATGAAAAGCAGAGTCTGCCATATACATTTATTGTTTAACAATTCTGCTGCAGCAAAGAATTTGACAACAACAACAGATGTGACACTAAATCTGTTCTGGTGTATTTAATTGACCAAAAAGAGGCTGTACTTTACAATATCTTATGGGCTTAATGCACTTGCTGGAGCTATCTTTGTGAGCCCAGCCATTTTTAGAGGATAGTAATAGCAGTAAGATAACTCTGGTGGTTATTGCACTTGCTGAAGAGACCCAGAAAGTGGGTAAGAGTCTTGTTTACGTGCTTTTCTAGAATTTTGCTTGTTAGAGGGTGTAGGGAGACCGGCCGATAGTTGTTCCATACTTCCGGATCGAGATTCGGCTTCTTTATAAGTACTTATAAGTACTTTAACCATTGCATGTTTCCAGGTTGATGGTACTGTCGCGTAATTTATGGATAAGTTGATTACTTTCCATAAAGCTGGTAAAATCACCTCTTTGACTTTGTTCAGCGCATGTGCGTGTGCGGGGTCGCACGGTGATTCTGATTTCACTGACGTGAAAAGTTTGGAGAGGTTGTTCAACTCTAGGATTGGAAGTTCCGTCAGACCGACCTTGTCCTCTTTGGTACTTCCTGGTTCTGTCATAGGCTTATCTGGTTCTGTGGCTGGGGGGAAGGCATTATATATGTCGAGAAATGTTTTTATTAAAGAGCTCTGCCAATTCCACACAGCGCCGGGGGGCTGATTCTGACGGCTTTTCGGGCTGTGGACATTGTGACAGCTTTTTTACTATCCTTGCAATTTCCGTAGGTGCATTTGCTGCCATGTTGATCTTCTCTTTAAAGTATTGGGCCTGGGCTGTTTTAGTTTCTTTTTGATAGATCTTAATGGCCTCTATATTTTTGTTTTTTCTCTGGGCAGTAATCCTTTCTCCACGCCCTCTCTAGTTTTTTACAGTTTTGCTTTACTTCCCGTATTCTGGGGGTAAACATGGGGAACGTTTTTCTGTCTGTCTCTTTGAGCTCCATTTGTGAGGGATGATGGAATCCAGTGACATTTCAATCCATTGGTTGAAATAGCCGTTGGCTATACTGGGGTCGCGGTCACTTTTGGGTCTTTCACTGGCCAGTGTCTTTGACCAGGTTGCAGTGTCTAGCTTAGCCTATGATCGGTCCCATTTCTTTGCTGGCTGTTCATTGGAGACTGTTTTTGGTAACTTCCAGTTCATTGGGCCCATGAAGTGATCTGACCATGGGATTGGGAAGGAATATCAACGAAGAGATTCTCTTTGTTAGTAAATACTGGGTCTAAAAGATGGCCTTTAGCGTGTGTTGGGCTACTGACTTTCTGTATGAGTTACGGGGTGCAGGTTTTGTGAGAGGGTAAATGCCTCACCTTTCCTGGGTTCCTCTAAGTGTAGATTCAGAGCTCCTAAAATAATAAAGTTGGGATTCGATAAACGCCCCACACGGGCCTGGTGGACGGTATATTAGTATTCCAGGTAATGAGCACGTAGGGGAGAGGGGGGAGTATGAATCCCATACTCTCACAGTCCTGAATGACATCTGGTTCTGTGCGTCCTACTATATGCTCTTTCATGATTATTGCAATCCCTCCACTCTTACCGGAGTCTCTGTCTTTCATCAGTATATGATATCCTGGGGTAATGCTGGGGTAATGCTTGTACCAAGTCTGGTTCTGCGTCTTTATGCTGCCATGTTTCTGTAAGAAACAGTACCTGGCTGTTGTTCGACGAGGAGGGTATTAATTTCAGAGATGTGTATTGGGAGGGACCTGCAGTTTGACAGGAGTAGTTTAAATTCGGTCCAGGTTTATTTCCTGGTAGTTTGTGGGGGTGGGCAGTTTAGGTTAAAAGAGCACTGTGGGCATGATCTGCTGTCGGCTGCGATATTAATACAGCCTTTGCATTTATTATTTCCCAGAGTGTCAGCAACTGTTGCTCTGTGCATTTTATATATTCTGCGCTAGATCCAGGGTTCCTGGCCTCTGCCCTATGCCCCGCCTCCTGACGCCATTTCCCTCCACAGCAATTGGAAGACTCCGTGGTGGACCAGAGAATTTAGGTGATTTAGTAGGAGAGCGGGAGTGCAGTGAAATTGCGGCTTGGTGAGTTTCTTTACCGTATTCTCTAGCGATATTTAAAAACACCCATCCTTCCAAGTAAAAGCAATTCAGTAGAGGAATACAATTAAAACAGCAAGCATTCGCTGATTAAAAAAAAAACCTTACTCTAAAAGTGCTTTGTGTTTCGTGCAATTTTTGAGCTTGCGTGCGCTTCCTGTCTCTTAAGCGTGACTGGTTCTCCACAGTTTGTTAGAGATATTTGTCCGGCAAATTACAGGCTCATAGCTCAAATGGATGTGGAAGCGAAATACTACGCTTCACTACTCCTGGAGGACCTAGTAGAATGGTCTACTAAAAATAATCTGATTCCTATGAATCAAACCGGTTTTCGTAAGGGGTTCGGTACAACAACTAACATACTTGCTTTGTCCATGATTGCAGAAAGGTGTAAACGTTTGAATTTAAAATTACACCTCTGCTTTATCGACTTTAAAGCAGCTTTTAACAGCATAGAGCGAGGACTATTGTGGTGTAAATTGAAGAAAATGGGTCTCCCGGAGGTCCTACTGCGTGCCCATATTCAATTGTATACAGGAACATGGATACGAATAAAAATTGCAAATGGTACGAGAATTTCAACGAAAATCTACACTGCAACAGGGCTAAAGCAAGGCTGCGTATTAGCCCCCCATTTATTTAATCTTTTTATTGCGGATCTTTCAATAAAACTAAATGAGATAAATGCTCATCCCCCTCGTCTAGGTCCATTGCCGATAACACATCTTTGTTACGCTGATGACATAGTCCTACTCAGCCAGACACGAGTTGGTTTACAAAGAACACTCCTAGCGTCATTCGCGAAGGTCAACGCCTTGGAAATCAATATAAAGAAAACAAGGTCGATGACTATCGCAAAACGGGCAGGACACAAATTCCCTGTCAGACTGGGAGAAATAACATTAGGGGTAGTTAATAACTACAAATATTTCGGTCTGTACATTGATGATCGTTTAAATTTCAAAAAACATAAACAATATTTGGAAGCAAAAGGGAATGGCCTAATTTATGCATTTTGTGCCCTCTCAAAAAAGTTAAAGGGTCCATCTTTAAAGCCCTTACTAGATGTAATGGCCGCCAAATTGATGCAGACAGTAGAGCACGCTAGCGTCGTTCTACACGAAAACAGATGCTGAACTGTTGTATAAGATTCAAGTAAGAGCATACAAAAGGGTCCTTAAGTTACAGCAGAATGCGTCACCAGCCCAGGTGAGGTTGGAATTTGGGCTTATCCATCAAGGGATTGGAAGAAATTATACATATGTCAAGAGTTGGTATAAAATCTGGTTGAGTCGAGAAAACGTTTTACACGATGCTTTGTGGCGAGCCCAGGAAGAAGATCAGCACTCTATTTATGGCAAGTTTTTGAAATCTGCCAAGGAAGAAACAAAGTCTAACGAACTTTGGGCACAGTCCCCTTACTTTCCCGTTTATCGTAAAGTGGTAAATAAAATGGTGAAAATGCACGCATTATTAGAGGATAAAAATAAATTTACAAAGAGGTCTCATGCTTGGATGGTAATACAGTCTTATACAAAATTACATCCGGCAGAATATTTGAGTGCAACATACTCATACTATCTAAAAAGGAAATTCATGGCCACCAGGTTTGGGTTAGTACCAAGTTTAGCATATCAGCCCAAATGGAAATATAACGGGCCTACATCATGTACACTATGTGGCACCAAGAAGCAAGACCTTATTCATCTTATTTGTATATGCCCTGGCTTAAGGCAGATCCAGTTGTGGCTTTTGAAAAAGATATTTATTGAGAAAGGCATTAGGACTCGTAGAACCGCAATAATGAAGGGTTTGGACGCAACGGATTCCCGTCTAAATTGTAAGATTATGAACTTTTTGTTACAATATGAACAGATAATGATGAATAAGGATAACAAAATCTCCATGCCATTGATGGGGTAGTGTTTGGCAAACATTAATATGAACTGTTAGTAGGAACTGTACCATTGACTATAATAGTGGGACTAAAACAAGTAGCAATGGTACATCGATTTTATAGATTCGTTTTTTAATAGGATTGTTTTGTTTTAGTTAAAAAGCTATTAACACTGTATATTTATGTATGAAATTATTTTTATGATCTCTTGAAATCTTCTGTAAAATTTTAAGAAAAGGAGAATGCCAGTTCTTTCGATATTGTATGGTTTTTATTAACTGAAACAATACATTATTCACAAATTAGAGATATTTGTCCCTTGACAACGGTCCAATCTGTGCTTTGCCCGAAGGATTCCCAGCTTGAAGGTCTGCTTGAGGGTTGGCTCTCGGAGAGAAACCTCAACCAAGAATTGGTTTGTATTTGAGGTCTGAAGGGACCTGTTTGCCAGCTGTTCTCTGGGCTTAGATTGTCTATCACGTTCTCATTGTTAATTACTTTTGGTTCTGTTATTGCGATTTGCTGGTTTTCCCGTGTCCATGTTGTTCTGTCTGCTAGAATGGTATAACGCTGAGACATGGATTCTTGGTTCAACACAACAATTTTTCATGATGAGTCTTTTCTCAACTGTCCATTCAGTGGTACTTGTTGATAAGTTTAACAATGACCATTTTGAAAGCTGTGCATTTTAGCGTGCAGTAACCTCTGATTATTCCATTTTGAGATGCATTTATCTTTCAAACAACAGTACTACTTGCCCTCTATGCCACCTCTTTTTATGCATTGCCTTATCAGTGGCAAGAGATTGACTGTAGTCAATGTCACATTTTGTTTTCCCCTTCCCTAAATAGTGAGTAATGGTGTGTGTGTGTATACTACCGAACACTCATGCTACGTAACATACTTTGATGATGGAAATGTAATGGTAAGATTATCTACCTTCGGGTCCCAATTATTGAAGCCTCGCTCTTTGTCACTCTAAGGCTATATCCCCTCACCCTCCATCCTCCTATGGCATTTTGTGAGCACAGGTTCTTGCTGCCATGTACATGAAGTGGGTGTGGGTGTATACATACGCCTCTCCTACTTCTCCATCACTCCTCCACCATTCCACACACCTCTGATTCCTCCCTCAACCTTACTTACCGAACTACTGTGATGATAACGGGTTTTACTTGCCTGATAAATGTTACCTGCCACTCAGTGTCAACATTTCTTACTTTAGAATTGTTTTTTCTGTGAAATACTGATAGGCCTCCCATGCGTAGATCTCGAACTCTAAGCTGCCTCTCTAGACCCGTATGAAACCTGCTGAGTGACACGGTGTTCAGTTGATCAGACATAAAATCCCAAATTTCAAGAAGATCCAAATTCTTATGTGCCAAACTTGAACAACAGTTTGAATTTTAAATATAGCTGCGCTATTGAGACATCCATAATTAACAAAAGAAACAAGTCCATAATAACATGTTTGTTCCGTGTGTTATTTTCTTATGTATAATTTTATGGCGCAAACATGCTGACACCCAGTGCCCACATGAATAGAGCACTGATACCATGGCTTAAACT
Source organism: Lissotriton helveticus (assembly GCF_964261635.1). Taxonomy (NCBI): domain Eukaryota; kingdom Metazoa; phylum Chordata; class Amphibia; order Caudata; family Salamandridae; genus Lissotriton; species Lissotriton helveticus. The sequence goes on along the minus strand of NC_136069.1, from coordinate 314,669,973 downwards.
GTGAAACTGGTGCTTAGACTTCCTCCGCACCTTTGTTTCAGATCTTTAATCCTGTCTTTGAACAGCCTCCCTTATGTCAGTATTTTACCTTTGACTGAACACTGTAGCGCTGTGAGTTGTTGTCAAACACTCTTCGGGTGTTTTGATGTCTTTAATTGAAACATTTTAATAATAAACAGGATAGTGAGAGAAATACAAAAGCTTTATTTACTAAATGTTCTCACTTATTAGTAATACAATTTGCTGAGCAGCAAGTTGGTTGCATAAATCTAAGAGGCATCACCAGACCAGAATTCAAGCGACCCCTTGTTATGAGTGAAAGTTTAATCCCCAACAGAGTTAATGTTATGAGGTAAGTTCCAAGGAATGCTGATTTAGTTGTGTTTTTTTAAGCATTCGATTTGACTGTAAATACATGAGACGTATTTTCTCTTTTTGTTGACTTTAAAACGTCATTTTTTTTCCACAAACGTGGGAAAGCATATAACCATACTATTCTATATAGGCAGGCGTGGCTGCGGCACAGGTAAGAGCGGTGGGGTGAGTAGAAGTCGACAGACGATGGAATAGGTATAAATAAATATATAAAATCACTTTTCCTGGGCTCGATGGGGCAAACGCAAGGTAAGTGCTTTTATTAATGTTTTTATTTAATTTTACCTTTCATCATCTGTTGACTTTCCCCGCCCACCGCCCTTACCTGAGCCGGCCAGGTCTGCATAAAGGTGCAACATTTTACAGAGAAGTTTGCTAATATTGCGAGAGAAAAAATGTTGCAACTTTCTAAACCCATAGTGAAAACTCATTCAAAATGAGTTTAAAGATTCCAGTTAAAAATGTGAATGTAAAGTTCCTGGCTGTTTTTCCAAAACAACTAACAGACGCAATTGGTTGGGACCTGCAAAGTCAGTGCATCCACAGCAACAGCACATCGGGTCACATTTCAAAAGTTTAAGAAAGAGGGATTTGCCCACAGTGTCTCACCTATTTCCAAGACATTGGCCTTAAATAAACAGATTTGGGAAAAGCAGTGGAGGAAGGAGTGATTTAAAGCCCAGCGATGGAAGAGATGTGATTTGTGTTGCAGGGTGCCTTCTCACCCTCTAGGAATCCAGTGTGTAGGCCCCATTTCACCCAACCACAATGGTCAACACACACACAGGAACGCAGTATGGGCGCAAGACCACGAGCATTCTACTCACCTTTATTTAAAGCCTTTGGCCACGCCTGGCCAGAGGATGCAGTGGGTGTACATCCGGGTGACTTCTAGATATGCCAGCGCAGTCCCTTGTCCATGCTGAAGGTGGTAATGTGTCTGCTTTCCTCGGCTAGTAACAGCTGGTGGTAGCCGGCGTTTAAGTCCAACTTGGAGAACCATCAGGAGCCATTGACGTCTGCCATTATGTCATCCATAGCAAGTGTTATGTGGGGCTCCCGCCAGATGGCGCGGTTCGGGAGCCGCATGTCGATGCACAGGTGTATCTTTCCTGGTTTCTTTGGTTTTTCCTAAATTACCATTGGGAGACCCAGGGCGTCGGCACAGAAACTATTTCTATCACTCCTTGTTTGTCGAGCTTCTTAGTTCTCGCTCTACCAGTGGTCGGAGATGGAACGGAATGCGGCGGTGATGAAGTGCCACTAATGCAATTTCAGGGTCAATGTGTAGTTTTACCAGAGGGATCTTGAGGCACCCAAACCCTCTGAACAGTTGAGGGAATTAGTCCAGCAGGTCATCGACTTGATGCGACCTCACGCTTTTGGCAAAAGACACCAGGCCAGGATCTTCTGCAGTATGGCTACCGATCAGTGTGTTGGCCTCCTTGTCGATAACATAGAGCATTGTCATGACTTCTTGGTCGTTGGATTGCCCTGGTACGATCATTCACACATGGAGGGGTAAGGGCGATTGACTTCCGTTTATGAAGATCTTGGTGTGTGACAGAACTAGCTGAGGTTTTGGCTGAAGACGGTTGTATTGTTGGACTCACATCACGTTGACTGATGCTCTGTGTCAATGATAGCTTTTACTTCAGACCCAGCTACACGGTTGACACATGTTGTTTGTGGTCTCCGGTGACGTCTCAATTGCCTCGTGAATGAGATAAGGAATGTCTCTTCCTCCTCTTCTTCAGGAGATGAATCTTCCAGATGGTGGCTCTGTCTTGACGGAGGCTTTGCGTCATCCTGGTGTGTTAGGAATAGCTGACGCAATGCTTTTGTGGCGGTTTGCTGTCCTTAGTGCCCTTGTTCCTGAGCTTTCTTCGGCAGACTGCTGCGAAGTGGTTGCTGATCCAGCATTTGGAGCACATGCGGCAGTGGGCCGGGCACTCGCTGAGGTGGTGTTCTTCTCGGCCGCAATACCCGCACCTCAGCCTTGTGGGCGAGAATCTTTGCCCCTTGGAGGTGTCCCTCTTGCTCTTTGTCTGGATGGCATCAGCTCATTCGACCTTCATGGTTGTGGCCTTCTAAGACCTTTGTGTAATGGCTAGATCCATCTCGTTGGCACAGGATGCAGACAGATCGTGTGATCTCGCTAAGATTAAGATATCGTCCAGACTGATGTTTGGTTGCCTCAGGATTAAGCTGCACAGTGTCTTGTTGCTGCTTCCTTGAATCAGTTGGGCTCAAAATGTTTTAGTTGGTCATCTGCGCTGCAGGTACGCGCCAGCTCATGCAGCCTAGCGTAGAACGCATCAATTGACTCTCCTTCCCGCTGATGGGCTTGGCGTTGTTTAAACCTTTCAAAGTTCAGGTTCAATTGCGGATCAAAATGAGCATTGAGCGCTCTCACAGCTGCGTCATAGTCTGTGGTTGGTCCAGTGTCAGTTACTGTTCGAACAATTTGTAAATTTCCTCTCCCGCAAAATGGAGCAGCAAGGATCTTTTAATGGTGCCACCAGTTTCTCGCATGATGATGAAATAGTTGTCGAGCCGCCCAATCCACGTCTTCCATCGAGGGGACGCGGTCGCTGAGTCTGAAAGTTCACTGAATGGTGGCAGTAACCCAGTGAGCGTGTGTAGTGGGGTGGCTTGTCTCGGAGGTTGAGCTGCATTCACTTCTACTGCCATGTTGGCTTGTATTTGGAATTTAATGGGTGGCCTTTGGGCCAAATCCCTTATGTGCTAGGATGTTGGGCACCCTCTTGCTTGGTAGTTAGCGTGTTCCAATCTGTGTTCTATCTTAGTGTTATTGCTATTTTGTTATTTGCCTCTGATTCCTCTTCTTTTTTTTCAGCAGCTTGTGGGAGCTCATGCTTGTTTGCTCGCTTGCTTGTTCTTCTAATGCGGGCGGTCTCAAGTGTGTGAGCTGGGGATGACCAGGTTGCAGGCAGAGAAGCATGTGCGTTGCAGAGTGGCAGGTGTGTCCCGGTCGGAGCTGCTACTCACTGTGGGCTTCGCTGGTGACGGGCAGGGCTTTGCCATCGTGTTCTCTCGGGGTGGCCCGCTGTCTCTTCGCCTAGCAGGTTACACCACGACTTGACTTCTGCTTTGTGGGGGGAGAAAGTACACTGACGGCTTGGGTGGTTCTCAGGCTCCTGTGCTGGCTGCCGGCGCTGTCTGGCTGCCGCTACTCCTCGTGTGGTCAGGGTGGGGTCTGCGGGAAAGCAGGGGCTGGCTCTTTGTGGCTGTTGCCCATCTCTGTGACATTCGATCCACTGCGCAGTGGCTTCACGGTGCGCGGGCGCATCCCACCCTCGTCGCCAGTGTTGCGGGCGTCTTCTTACCCTTTGTGCATCCAGTGTGTAGGTCCCACACTCCCAACCACAATGACCGACACACACAGGAATGCAGTATGGGCGCTAGAACACAAGTGGTCTAATCCCCTTTATTTAAAGCCTCTGGCCACGCCTGGCTAGAGGATGCAGTGGGTGTACATCCAGGTGACTTCTAGTAAGCAGGATTGCTAACCTTCTACAATTTGATGGCCAAGCGAATACAAGTCCTTTGATGCTCAGAGTTGTTATAGAAGGTCTCAGCAGGCCAAAGTGCCTGAAGTGGAAGAATGATACCCCAACAACCGGAAACGCTAGGCTTGGAGCAGTGTGAGTTATCGAAGGTGTGGGGTCCTAAGGCTGGTGGTATGTAGCAGCTGGTAAGTAAGCAAAACATTATGAGGATTATTCGTATCAAGAAGGGCCTAGCCTAAGTAGTTCTCCCATCTTTGTAGAATACAAGTGTGTGCTCCAAGGAATGAATGGTGGGGCTCCTGTCCTAGGCTGTCTGGAGGTCAGGACCTGTGTGCGATACGAGAAGGTTCAGGGGGCAGTCTTGCAGAATTAAAGAAAAGAAGCACAAAAAGGCTCCATTAGAGTTTATATTTTTGTTTAACTAATACGATCTTACTCAAGTAAAAGCAATCTCTGTATACACGAATGGCTTAACTTCTGTAGGAAAAATTATTTGATATATGTATAAGCTTGAGGAGACTAAGGTTAAAAATGTTCTGCTGCAAGAAGATTATCTTTTTGGGTGCAACAGTAATAAGCTGTCGAAATACTCGTGAGTGCAGGAAGTAAAATAATCAAATCTGATCGCTGCAGTTTGAGGAGTAGCACTCATCAATGAGAAAATAATAGAAAAGGAAATAGGACACGAGGCTGGTAGATAGCTGACATAATTTCTCAATAGGGACAAACAAATTACAGGTGGATGCTATTACGCTCTCAATATGGATGATCTTTTCGTTTTGGAACAGTTACTTCGAGTTGTTGCTGATTTTCCTTCACCATTAGTCATAGGTAGGGATTTTAATGTGGCACTCCGTTAGCAGGATAGGAGACCTTCTAGGAAGGTCCATTAGAAAAATGTTAGAATAAAGGAAACTGTATTTCTTCAGCAGACAGATTATGGGTTTACAAACGTATGGTGGCAGCTGCATCTGAAAAACCTACACTTTCAATATTTAAGTGGCAAAAAAGCCAGGCCTGTAACGATGATCTTGTCATATTCTCAACCATTAAGTTCAAAGAGGCAGCTATTATTCATCTGGTTTTCTTAGATCATTCTCACATCTGTGTGTGTAATTCGCCATATCTTTGTTTTAAGTGTGCTTTTAGCTATGTGCTGCAGGGGAAACTAGGGTGTTTTTATTTTTGATAATCAACTTTATTGTTTTTTGCAAAGAACAACGCAATACATTGCTACACTGCGACAGATGACACATTTGATTAGTTCTCCAGTTATTACTTTGCACTCGCCAAGCCAGATATATTGCTTTTTGAGACCTCCGGTTATTCACCCCCAATAAATCGACTTCAACTCACCAACTCCAGCCATTTGCCCTATATATATTCATGCTTAGCAGGACAAATTCTTGCCTCATGCACCAGCTTTCCTTGCATGGCACACCAGTCCACTCCCTTCCGCCATTTGGCGATGGTCAGGAGTGTTGGATCTTTCCAAGCGGCCGCAATGTCTCTTTTGGCTATCATGATGGCCATTCCTAGGAACTATCTATCGGCTTGGGAGCTGTCTAGTCCCTTCATCACTCCCAGGAGAAGGGCAAGGGGGTTGAGAGGGACATCCCAGCATGTTGCTCAGTTCTTCTATTATTGCTGGGGTGCAGGACCAGACCATGTGATAGAAATCTGTGGGTTCCACTGCACATATTGGGCACCCAGAGGTGGGAAGGAATCCAGCTTGAGATGAGTAGACTGGAGTAAGATAGGCGCAATGGAGGTAGTATATTTGGATTAGGCGGAACCTGGCAGAAATGGTGAGGATACAGGGGCCATCAGGGCATCTCTCCAGTCCTCTTTCTCTAGAGGACCCAGCCACTGTTGCCATCACTTTTTAAGAGAGTCCAGGGTAAATGGGGAAATATTTATGAGGGATCGGTAGATTTGAGAGACTCCCCCTTTCCCAAGGTTACCCATGAGGATTTTGCCCACCAGTCGGCTGAATTCTGGGAATTTTGTGTTTTCAGGGGCGTGAGGGTCAATTGCGTGCTGAAGTTATAGCTATTTACAGAACTGGGTATAATGTAATGAGTATGTATGCTGCAAATCTTGAAAGCAGCCTAGGTGCCCTACCTTCCACACGTCTCCCAGCTGTGTAATCGCTATCTGGTCCCACAGCCAAAACCCCTCCAGCTCCCCAACCTCCCCAAGTCAGTTTCCATGCCATAGGGGTGTCTGTAATGTGAGTTTGGCATCCCACTGAGTGTATCGCAATGCAGAGCGCCATGCTAGTAGGACTGCCTGAGTCACAGCTAGGATAGTTTGGGAGATCGGTCCCCCATAGAGCATAGCCTGGACCCGAGAAAACCAGAGGCTCTCCAGCGGTAGGCCGGTTCGGACCATTCGTCTATCATCACGAAACAGGTAGCCAGGTAGTACAGGAAAGGGTTCGTCATTCCCAAATCTCCATCGTAGGGGGGTCGTTGACAGTGGGTGAGTGCTAGTCGTGGCCTTGAGTCACCCCAGAGAAAAGTCGTGATTAAGACATCTATTTCCCGGAACCACTTGCAAGGGAAATTAAGTGGAAGGTTTTGAATAACATATAAAAATCGGGCAGCACCATCATTTTGTAGAGGGCAAACTTACCTAGGGGATTGAGGGGGAGGGATTTCCATCTGCTGAGGTCCTCCTTTACGTGCTTGAGTAAGGGGTTAATGTTGAGCGACCAGGTCATTTCTGGATGGAGGGCTACCCAAATGCCAAGATACTTGAAGGTGAGGCATCTTAGAGGAATGGTAGTCTCCCAATCTATACATTCCCGCGAGCTATGAGAGGTATTAAAGTTGATTTGTCCGGGTTAAGGGGGCAGTCCTGATGCCTGGCCGAATAGCCAAAGGATATGGAGGCAATGTGGACACGAGTGTGCCGGGTCTGCGAGGAAGAGCAGGATATCATCTGCATACAGTGCAAAGCGATCTTCATGCCCACCCTGCCAGTGCCAGCCCCGTATCTGCACGTCAGCCCGCATAAAACAAGCTAACAGCTTATTGCTGAGGCAAACAGGAGGTGAGATAGAGGGTATCCCTGCCGGGTTTCTCTTTCGATAGGGAACGTCTCCGAGAGTGCCCCATTGATGATGACCCTGACAAATGCATTCGAATAGAGCACCCTTCCTAAAGTGCGAGCCGAATCGGGCCCTCTCCAGTACATTATCCAAATACAGCAAATCGACAGGTTCGAAGGCCTTTTCGAAGTAGATTAATAATAAGGCTAAGTACAGAGGTGGCAATGAGAGAGTGCCACGTGTAGGCGCTGCAGGTAATGTCTTGTGCTTCAGTGTGGCATGAAGCCGCATTGGTCAGAGTATATTAAGCTGCCAAGCACCCACTTGAGACATGTGGCCAGGATGGTTGCACATATTTTGTCTTCTGTATTTGAGTGAGATTGACCGGTAGTCTGAGCAGGAGGCCAACAGGGATCCGTTTTGGGTATGGCTACTACCGTAGCTGTATTAATGTTCGGGGGGAAAGACTCTTCTGTCTGCCACCTCCTCATACAGCGCCTAAAGACATGGGCCCAGGGTTTCCCAGGTGCCACATAGTACTCCGCTGGGAAGCCGTCTGGGCCAGGAGTCTTTTGAGTTTCAAGCGATGAGATTGCCTCTTCGATCTCTTCCCTTATAATTTGATCATCAATGCCCTGGGCTTCCGCTTCCGAGAGCCTTGTAGGAATTGGGGACTGGAGTCTAGTGCCTGCGATCCATCTGTGTAATATAGCACCTTTGTAGTAATCCATAAAGGTCTGTGCAATTTCTGTCGGGGTGTGAGACGTATTCCTATGACTAGCTCTGAATTCTGTGGTTGGCCAGGGGATTTGAGGCAAGCCAAAGGAGCAACTTGCCATTTTTATCGCCCCATCCGTAGACTTGGGCGGTGGCGTACCTCCACATAGATTTGGCGGACTCAAGAGATATGTTTCTAGTTTCTTCCTACAGTAGATGAAGTTGCCGGCGCTCATCCTCGCTATTCGCCGTAGCACTGCACTGCTCAAGGCGAAGAGCCTGGGCCTCCAGGTAGGAAAGACGCTGGTCTTGCAGCAGACGTTTGTGCTTGAGATGCCCTTTAGTGTAGTCTTGAATTGTGGCTCTGCCCACTGCTTATAATGTGCCCTGGGATTGTATTGTGCCGTCATTGAATTGAAAGTAGTATTTCAGTTTGTCCCCAATCACCAGGTTGTGTTCCTGATTCTCGAGAAACCAGACGTTAAGCCTCCAAATGGGGCATAGAGCGCCTGTAGGGCCCCCCTACATGAAGGAGGAGAGGAGAGTGAGCCGATATGCTTTGTGCTAGGATTTGGATACTCATGACCGAGCGACAATCAGGGGCAGGCATAAAGACTAGGTCGATACTGGAGTGGGTGTGGTGTGCTGCAGAGGTGTGGGTATATTGGAGCTCCCTGTGGTTCCAAATGTGCCAGACATCGCAGAGGCCTAATTTGGATGCCCAGTCGATAAGTTGCCTAGCACCTAGCTTTCTGTGGTAAGAGGGTATCCCGTGGCGTCTCAGGCAGGTTTACTACTGCATTAAAGTCTCCTACGATCACCGCAAGGCCCTGGGGAAGGTAAGATATTATTTCTACAATAGCACGGAGGGTGGGCTCAAGGGTAGCCAGAGGTATCTAGAGTGAAATTAGGTTAATAGTGACATTTCCTAGTGACCCCGTAAGGGCCACAATGCGACCATGTGGGTCTCTAATTGTGTGGAATGGTGTGAAGGGGAGGGATTGAGGCAGAAGGATTGCCACTCCTTGAGGTACCCGGTATAACCCAGAGTGCCAGACCCAATCGAACCCTTGGCGCACTAGAAAAAGGGCAATGATTCTCTTGCAGCAGAAGTGCATCGGGGGCAGCTTTTCGTGAGTATTTTAGGATCGCTGTACGTTTCACTTTATCTAGGAGCCCGTTCACATTCCTGGAGAGGACCTTGAGATGTTCAACTTCGTAGTGGGTCGTTACCATGTCAATTAAATAGTGGCATGTAGGGCCATTGGTGTGGGCGACCTAGTGGATCTGACTGGCTAGGACGTGGGAGCAGCTGAGGGAAACCTATCTTGCTATGGTGTATGGATGCTGGCGTATCCCTAGAGTGTCATGTCCAGTGTTGCTGCAAAACAAATACAGTAGAACATTCACAGGGACAACAGTCCCTACCCTATACTTCCCTGGCTGAAGCAGCTGTCGCCCAATTAACTATCACCCAAAAAAAAACTAGAATTTGAAGTTGGCTATGGTAGCAGAGCAGTGGACCCATCCATGTATCAGGATTTCCAGTCCCCCAGAGTATGAATAGTGATAACGGTGATTGTTCTTAGATTTGGGGGCTTCGCAATAGGTCTGTCTGTTCTGACCCAGTGTGGGGGGCTCATGGGAGCTCTCTGTTGGCCTCTTCCGAGTCATCAATGTTCCTTGGGAGGCTCGATGATCCCTGCGGTGTAGGCGACCTCTGTCCTCCGGGGCATGTCGGCAGGCAAGGTAGATACTGCTCTGTGGGCGTTACGTCCTCTACGAGATCGAGTGTGCCCCCTGCGGGAGCCCGCTGCCTTAGTTGTGTTTGATGCTGTCAGAGGGTCCTCTGGCAGAGTGGACAATCCTCAGTTACCTAGGTCCAATGCCGTCTCTGGATTGTGAAAGAAAATGGTTTTGTTTTAGAAGACCAACCGGAGTCGGGCTGGAAACAGGGGTCGGTAGGGGAGATTAAGGGCTTGTAGTTTCTGCTTTACCGAATGGTATGATCTCCTTTGCATCTGCATTTCCTTGGTGTAATTTGGGAAAATCATTACTTTGGAGCCTTGATAGGACAAGGTTGAACAGGTGTGAGCTTCTTGCAGGATGGCATCCCTATCTTTGAACTTTAGGATCTTGGCAATGATTGGCCGGTGCGGGGTGCCTGGTGGTGGCTCGGGTGTGAGGGGGAGGTGAGCTCGTTACACGACAAACCATGTGGAGAGTATGCCCGGTGGCATCCAGGATTTGAGCCAGTCTTAGACAAAGGTGGCCATTCGCACCAGGTCTATCAGATGGCATACATCATCTTCCATCCTGGATGGGATATTTTCCAACGACCCCAGAGTAACTGTCTCTATGCCGGTACCGATAACTTGGTCCGACCATTTAGCAGTTCCTTTCTCCCTGGACATTCCCTGCAGGAAGGACAATACGGGTACTAATAGGAAGTGTCTCAAAAGAAGCTTCAGGAATCTTACGAGTGAGGCTCTGGCCCCTTTCATTCCTAATGTCAATGTTATCCTCCAGCGGTCGGTGGACGAGGCGGCTCAAGAACTCATTGTCTCTATGACCAAAGCAGTAGATGAGTTAGCCCCCTCCTTATCTAAATCTGTGGTGCGACTTAAGCCCACAGCCCCTTGGTTCACGGATGAACTGAGAGCCTTTAGACAGGAATGTAGAAGGAAAGAACGGAGATGGCGCAAATCATGGGATCCCAGGGATCGTGAAGCTTATAAGGGCCTGTTACGAGAATATAAAAACAGAGTTATCAAGGAGAAACAGGGTCATTTTACACACCTAACCTGTTCTCTTACATCATCTAAAGAGCTTTTTAAGATCGTAGACTCTCTATGCTCCCTCCAGGCTCCTGACCCTGTGGTTGCTTCTCAGGAGCTATGTAATAATATCTCAGATTTCTTCTATAAAAAAATAGATGATATCTATCTAGCTCTACAATCACAGAGGATCTCTCTGAGTGAGGCTAACTCCTCTAGAATTAAGCTTCTCGAATCCTGGGAAGTTGCTATCCCTCAGACTTTTCATCAGTTTCCGGCTCTTTCCCTGGAGGAACTCAATCTCCTCCTAGACAAAACAAAATCAGCCTCTCCTCTGGACCCGGTTCCCTTGAAAATACTAAAGGAACATAGGGACATCATTCTTCCACCAATGTTGGAAATAATGAACGGAGCCATGGAGCAGGGTATTTTTCCTGCAGCATGGAAGAGAGCTGTAGTAAAGCCTCTTCTTAAAAAGCCCACATTGGATCCGGGTTTACTGCAGAACTTCAGGCCAATATCCCTTTTGCCGGCTCCTGCCAAAATGTTGGAGGCCCATTTGAATTGTCATCTCTCCAACTTCCTTGACTTTTCAGGGTTCCTGGATGGGTCCCAACATGGCTTTCGAAAGCTACATAGCACGGAGTCCGCTTTGACCATGGTCACGGACAATATCCGCCGGAAGGTGGATCTTGGTCAATCTACCGTGCTAGTCCTGCTGGATCTTACAGCAGCTTTTGATACCCTGTCTCCCTTGACTTTAACATCCAGGTTAAGGGAGGCAGGGGTAGCAGGGCCGGCTCTCAGTCTCCTGAGCTCTTTTCTTCATCAACGTGAGCAGCGTATAACGCTGGGAGACTTCCTCTCCCCTGCAAAGTCTTTGCAATGTGGGGTGCCACAAGGGTCGGCCTTAAGCCCGACCCTGTTTAATATCTATGTGGCCCCCCTTGCAAGACTAGTAAGATCGCAGGGGATGGAGGTAGTGTCGTACGCTGACGACACGCAGATTATGGTGTCCCTGACCCACTCTGTTGATGTCGCCGCGTCCAACTTCAGGGCCTGCATGCAGCTTGTTGCAGAGTGGATGGTTTTCAACTCCCTAAAGTTGAACGGCGACAAGACTGAAGTCCTGGTCTTTGGTAAGGACCAGGGCTTGTGGTCAGATGAGTGGTGGCCTTCATCTTTGGGCATTTGCCCTACCCCGACACAATCTGCTAGGAATCTTGGCGTCATTTTTGATACCCGGCTTTCCATGGAACTCCAGGTCAATAGGACCGTGGCCACCTGTTGGGGTGTCATTAGGACCCTTAAAAGAATTGTCCATTATCTTTCCCCTCAGGCACGCAAGCAGGTTGTTATCGCCCTTGTTGGTTCACGGCTTGATTACTGCAATTCACTCTATGCCGGGACCAACAAGGGCCTCCTGCAGCGCCTGCAGGTTGTACAGAATGCGGCGGCGCGTTTTGTACTGGCCCTGCCTTGGTTGTCATCTATGACCGTGGCCAGGAAGAGTCTCCACTGGCTCCCTATCTCTTCAAGAGTTTCGTTTAAACTTCTCTGCCTCACGTACCGTGCCCTTACAGCAGGTCCGACCGACGCTTTGGGATCCTTGCTCAAGAGGTATGTCCCAAACAGATGTTTACGCTCATCAGAGCTAAACCAACTGGTGGTTCCACGAGCTAAGAAGGCTAGATGGGGGAGCAAGGCCTTCTCCATTCTTGCACCCCAGCTATGGAACCTACTTCCCCTGGAGATCAAATTACAGCCCTCCCTTGATCTCTTCAGGAAATCGCTGAAGACCTGGTATTTCATTAAAGCATATCAGTAAGCTCTTGTTTTTAACTGCCTTTGCTAGGTTATTTTGAGTTAGGCGCCTTGACGCCCAGTGGGCATAGCTGCGCGTTATAAAAGCCTGTTCATTCATTCATTCATCTCAGACAATCTAGATTTGGCTTCTGTTATCCGGGCGGTGTCATTACGTAGATCTTGGCGGATGAGGGCCATGTCTACTGACACTCCCTTATTTTGGTTTCTACTCAGTCCTGGGAAGACTTTATGGCTTGCAGAATCATGTTGAGTTCTCCGTCCGGGCCGGGGGTCTTAGTCGGTGCAACCTCATTGCGGCTGGGGCCACCTGTTGTTTATTGTTCCATGCTGGTTTGGGAAGATGGTGACTTTGCCCCTTTGTCTTTTCCCATGACAAAATTGTATTGAGGGGGGCGGCGCAGTTCTACAGCGCGTGGTCCCTACCAAGGTCCCACTTATGAAGTTACTTGCGTCGTGCAGAATTCCGCCACCCCCACTCCTTGCTATTTGTGATCAGGCCAATCACAGCCACCGCGTCTCTCCGCAGGAAGATGGGAGGGAGAGGGAGGATTGTAGGTGCGGTGCTGATAGGCTCAGTTGCCCGGCAGCTCCACCACGGTGACTCTCCCCTCTCGGGTGTCTTCTCCGAGCGGCCCCACCGGCAACCAAGCACCAGGCACAGTCCTGTTGATCTGCAGGCTGAGTAGCACCTTTCCTTCTCCACAGCACCAAGCGTGAGGCCCCACCCGGACGGCGAGATGGGCTCCGACCTGTCTCCAGCAAAACACAGCTGCACCCGGTGGCTAGCAAGCGGAAGGCCTCTCGGGCTTTGATCATGCCTCCGCCATTTTACCTAGTCATTGGTACCGCCGGAGGTTGCTGTTTCAAGCCTTCACAGCACTTTTCAAGCACTCACAGCACTGTTCGGCGTGCCCCTCAGGTCAGATCCACAGGCTTTCCGGGCACTGTTCATTACACAGTATGTGGAAGAAGTATTGCTCTTGGAGGAATATTATTCCTCCAATATAGGGATATGAGCGGATGACGGAGGGGTCAGGAGCACTCTTAGAGTGCTACCGCCATCTTGAGGCGCAAAGCCACGCCCCCAAAATATAATCTGTTTTAATCTTCATATGAGGTGACTATGGGTTACGTATGGTAGCTTTGCGCTGGGAGACCCTTCCTGGGTAGACATGCGCTCTACAAATCTGTTTCATAGTAATAATAATGCCTAGCTAAAGATGAATACGTACAATGTGACACAAGAGTTGTAAATAGATTTTTCAGAAACTGAGGCATACATTAAATTCAAATATGTCCCACCTTTCTTTAGTTCAGAGTATTGCTGTATGCAGTATTTCTCTGTATACTATTTGGTTTTAGTCTAGAACTTTTGATTAAAATCTCTGTAGACTTTAGTGATCTGTATACGTGGCGTCCGTCACATTCAAGTCTGCTCCTGGTTTCATATAATGTGGGGATATCCAATAAGTAGGACTTTCTGGTAGTAAGCTTATAAAATATGAACAAATGATTTGGAAGGAATCCTTGAGGAGACAATAAGGCACCATTTGCTTATGAAAGATTAGGATCATTGTGGGACAGGGAATATCTTTTTGCTAATGGCTGGGATGACTTTATTTTTCAGAAGATTTGGTGGTTTTTCGGGAATGGAAATTTAAGTTCTAATTGGAACAGTTTACCATAAGTGGGTTAAAGACATCTTTAAGAACACATTCAAGGGTTTTTGTTTGTTCTGGGTCTATGTTTAGAATCCTCTTGTTTGTTCTAAAAGTTAAATTATAAATAGTTAACTTCTCTTATCTAACATTCACAGCATAGTTGTAATATAATTGATACTGTTTACTCTGTTTTATGTTTGATTGTTAATCAATCAATTAATCAATCATATCATTTGTAAAGCGCACTACTCACCCGTGAGGGTCTCAAGACGCTGGGGTGGAGAATGCTGCTACTGCTCGAAAAGCCAGGTCTTGAGGAGTTTTCTGAAGGTTAGCAGGTGTTGGGTCTGCCGTAGGTGGATGGGGAGGGTGTTCCAGGTCTTGGCGGCGAGGTGAGAGAACAATCTGCCTCCGGAGGTCGCTCTTCGGAAGCGGGGGACTGTGGCGAGCTTGGTGGAGCGGAGCTGGTGGGTGGGGGTGTAGAAGTGGAGTCGTCTGTTGAGGTATGTTGGTCCGGTGTTGTGGAGTGCCTTGTGTGAGGAGCTTGAAGTTTATCCTCTTGTTGATCGGGAGCCAGTGCAGGTCTCTCAGGTGGGGTGTGATGTGGCTGCGGCGAGGGATGTAGAAGATCAGGCATGCAGAGACGTTCTGGATGCGTTGGAGCCGTCTCAGGAGTTTGGCCGAGGCTCCTGCGTAGAGGTTGTTTCCGTAGTCCAACCTGCTGCTGATGAGGGCCTGGGTGACCGTTCTTCTCGTTTCAGTGGGGATCCACTTGTAGATCCTGCAGAGCATGCGGAGGGTGTTGAAGCAGGAGGAGGAGACGGCGTTGACCTCTTTAGTCCTGGAGAGAGTGGAGTCGAGGATGACCCCTAGGGTGCGTGCGTGGTTGGTGGGTGTTGGGGCAGTTCCCAGTGCGGTCGGCCACCAGGAGTCATCCCAGGCCACAGGGGTGGATTCGAGGGGAGAGGATCAGCTGGGTGTCATCAGCATAGGAGATGATGTTGAGGTCGTGGGCGAGCGGTGCCATGTAGATTTTAAACAGAGTTGGGCTGAGGAATGAGCCTGGGGTACGCCGCAGATGATCTTGGTGGCTTCGGAGCTGAAAGGGGGAAGTCGAACGCCCTGTGTTCTGCCGGAGGGGAAGGAGGTGGTCTAGTCCAGGGCCTTCTCTTGGATCCCGGCGTTGTGGAGGTGTGTTCGTAGTGTGTGGTGGCAGACCGTGTCGAAGGCGGCTGAGAGGCCCAGGAAGATGAGGGCCGCTGTTTCTCCATTGTCCTGCAGGGACTGTGGCGGCGAGGAGGGCAGTCTCGGTGCTGTGGTTGCTACGGAACCCGGACTGGGAAGGGTCCAGGATGTTGTTCTCCTCGAGGTAGTGGGTCAGTTGTTAGTGGACGGTCTTCTCGATGACCTTTGCCGGGAACGGGAGCAGGGAGATGGGCGGGAAGTTCTTGAGGTCCTTGGGGTCCGCCTTGGGTTTCTTGAGTAAGGCGTTGATCTCGGCGTGCTTCTAGCTCTCCTGGAAGGTTGCTGTCTCGAAGGAGGTGTTGATGACTTTTCGGAGATGGGGTGCGATGACTGTGCTGGCTTTGTTGAAGATGTGGTGTGGGCATGGGTCTGACGGAGATCCAGAGTGGATGGTGTTCATGATCTTTTTTTTTTTTTTGTAACTCTTTATTTTATAAAACAAAAGGAAACAACACATCAAACATACAATCAAGGCAATACAGTAATAATACAGCCATTAGGTCTGCGCTCAGGGAGGACGGGAGATACATAAACACAGGAGAAAAGATTCTTTGAATACAGATGAGGGGAGGGTGCCAAAGGTAGAATTGCATATGAAAAGCACAATATTCCACAGCTAGAAGGAACGTAGGTCAGGGCGACTGGGGAGGACTAGGAATTGCAGTGGGTGGGGGCGTACAGATATCTCCACGGTATGAGTTCCACGGGTTCCAAATCTTCCCCCATTTTTTGGGCCTGCCTCTTGCCATATACACTGTCTTCTCTCTGAACATGCACCAGTCCAGACTCTCCTTCCAAGCAGTCACTGTAGGCGGCCTCGGGGACCCCCACAACTGTGCGATATCCCTCTTCGCAACCATATTGGCCAGAGTCACCCACCGAAGCTGCGACACGTCATAATCATTCGGACCCCACACATTCAATAAACATTGTCGGGCTTCCGGCATCATCACAACACCCGTTACTTCATCCATCACTTCATGTATACGTTTCCAAAATCGCACCACCTCAGGGCATTCCTATATGATATGGAGATAGGTGCCCAGGAGACCACACCCACGCCTACACATGCCATCCGTGGAATAGCCCATATGGATCAGACGGGGACCGGTGACATAGATTCTGTGGAGGATCTTGAGTTGGACCAGACGGAGGCGGGCCGGATTCGCCACCTCCCTGGGAGAGGAGATCGCGGACTGCCAGTCCTCGTCATCCAGTTCTATACCATCAGCAATCCAGGCTTCACGAAGGTGATCGAGCAGACTCGATCGGTCATTAATCATTTTCTTATAGAACAGCGAGATAGTACTGTCTGGCACATAACCGTCTAGTATACGATCTTCGAGGGGGGAGGAATCCGGAATATCCCCACCCACTGGCAACACCGAGTTCAGAGCATGGCGCACCTGGACATAACGAAATTTTTCCCTGTCACTCAGCTTATACTCTATTTGCAGATCCGGGAAGGTCTTCACCCCTCCTTTGACCCAGAGATCACGCACTTTACTAATACCGATCGTGTCCCATTTATCAAATCCCTTCGTCTTCCATAGGCCACCCAACTTCGCAGAGGCATAAAGCGGAGTCGCACCAGTTAATTTATCACTCCAGCCCATAGCCGCCGTTGCGCTATGCCATACCCGGACGGCTATAGCGGTAGGTCCCGAGAGTTGTGTACGGGAGGGTCCCGAATAGAGCGCCCTGTAGTAATCACCACCCGGTAGCAGCCACTTATCCATTTCAAATGCTGGATTAAACGCCGGGCCATATATCCCATGGTTGATGGCAGCAAGGTGGGAGGCCCAATAATACCTACGAACATCCGGGAGCGCTATACCACCATCATACCAGGGAAGTGTCCATTTTGGAAGAGCGATGCGTGAACGTCCATCCCATATTAATTGCCGCTGCAACGATTCTACTTCCCGGATATATTTCGACGGGATGACATCAAAACTATTCTGAAGTGCGTATAGAAACCGCGGTAAGGACATCATTTTAAAAAGGGCCGCACGCCCTAGGGGAGATAACGGTAATTTACGCCAACGCGCTACATCGGAGCGCAACCTTTGGAGTGGGGGGAGTAAATTACGTTTATAGCGAACCGCCGGATCCAACGAGATAAACACACCCAAGTACTTAAATCCAGACTGCGACAACTGGATGGGACTGCCCCGCGGCAAACGAGGGACATCACCCGCAAGTACATAAATGTAGGATTTCGACCAATTAATGATAAGGCCCGAGTTCTTCCCGAAGGAGTTAAGTACGTCAAACAATACATTGAGCGATTTTTGGGGAGATGTAAGGTATAATAAAATATCATCCGCGTATAAGGAAATGCAATCTTCGAATTCCGGCGTCCAGCGAATACCCTTCATCGAAGGTTCCCACCGTAGCCAAGCGGCGAGTGGCTCCAATGCTAGAGCAAAGAGGAGCGGGGACAACGGACAACCCTGCCGCGTGCCCCTCCCAAGAGTAAAAGGCACGGAGACACGGCCATTAACCACCACCTGTGCCAGTGGTGTTTCATACAGGAGTTTAACCCAACCAATAAAACCAGCGCCGAATCCAAATTTGGCGAGTACCGCCCAAAGATAAGACCATTCGATTGTATCAAAGGCCATCGTGGCGTCCAAGGACGCCAAGATGGCCGGTTCACGCAGCGTCGGGGCCCTCGCGAGAACACCATGCGAACGTCGCAGATTTAATGCCGTGTTACGGTGCGGGATAAAACCCGATTGATCCGGATGAATCAGGTCGCCAATAACCGCAATCAAACGATTAGCAAGCAGTTTGGCGAGGATCTTGGGCTCCGCATTTAAGAGCGAAATAGGTCTGTAAGACGAGCAGCGATCCCGTGGTTTACCCTCATGAATCACCACAATATTTGCAAGACGCTGATCTCTGGAAAGGGAGCCACTGTTTCGCGCACCCAAAAACATATCACGGAGATAGGGAGTGAGAGTATCAGGGCGTAATTTATACAGTTCAACAGGAAGGCCATTGGGACCCTGAGCCTTGCCGGAACGAATGGAGCGGAGCGCGAGAGCCACCTCATCCACCGAGGGCGTGGCGTCCAAACAGTCACGATCTGATTCCGACAAACATGATGAAAAAGGGTTCAGGCAGATCAGGTCGTTTTACCCCTTTTCTAGGTTTGCCCGGCGTTAGCCGCTTCTCACCCAACTCACGATTACCAAATAAAGAGGCAGGCGCTGGAGACTGGAAGGCAGGAAACAGGAGTTTATTTCCGACGGAACAGAACACGTCAAATCAGACAACAGGGTATCTTCTCGAGGTGCTCTAACAAGTTCTCTACGGCTCCGTCTTTTATACACATGTTAATGATGTACAAACATTCCTTATTGTAATAAAGACACTTTGAAGTACGAAAAGGCATGTTTGGAATCCCAGCTTCAGGCCTATTCCCATACCGGTCGCTCTGATGTTGTTTTCCCCTCCCAAATGTAACATGTGATTGTAATCTGCAGCCGGACGTCCCAACAGGACACAAGGGCAAGAGGGGGTGGTCAGATCTAAGGTTGGGCAGGCGATAAGATCACGTTTCGCTATGCGGGGCCGGAGGGGGTACATCCACGAGACCTAGTTTTATGATATGGGACTGGGTCGAGAGGCCAGGTGTAGCCGGGGGGGGGTCATCAGAAGAGAGGAAGGGTGTTCCTGGGAGGAATGCAGGGGTGTCGGTCAGATCTAGGGGTGTGAAGGCCTTGATCAGTCACCGCTCCTCTGATGTGAGGCGAGGTCCTACTGTAGGGAGCAATAAACTGCATCTGTTGGACTAGGTGATGGCCTGGGATCAGGCCGGGCAATCGGGCAGGGAGGAAGAGGTTACCAAAAGGGCCTGTTCTATGGGTAGGATGAAAGAGCGAGGGGGCAGGGGTTCAGCACGGAGACAAGGTCGTGTTTAGTGGTGCGTTTATGGCCCGAACAGGAGAGACCGGGGGCTGTCGGGGCGCGGGGGGGGATACTTGCGAGGCAGGGGGAGAGAGAGAGAGAGAGAGAGAGAGAGAGAGAGAGATGCAGGCTATTGGCAGTGGGCAGAGAGGTCATGACACACAAAATGGCTACTATCTATGTTCGTGATGGGGCCTAAAAGGGGACAAGATGGCGGGGCCACTGTGCCGTGACTTTCGCTTTACCTTCAACAGTGGCGAGGGTGAACACAAATGAACGCCGCTTATGTACATATACATTGTCATTTTCCACAGTCGCCGCTTTTTACATAAGATAGGTCATTTCCGTGTTTATCATAACTGACGGGGTGTACATATAGTCGTGTGTTGTCAATGGAATAGCGTTTGTCAATACTGGTGGATTTGCATATAACCGTGTGCAGTTGATGCGACATACGAGGTGGAATACATATAAATTTACATTTGTCGTATTTAAAAAAAGTGACCGATGAAACATTTTACAGGCAAAAAGTGGTTGAGGGAGGAATTTAGTCCAATACAAGCAATTAGTCACGGGGGTGTAGAAAGTTCCGAAACAAAAAAGGGGGGGGTCTTCGTTATGGTGTCCCTTTTTTTTTTTGTAGCGAGCCATCCCTGGTAGGCTCTGGTAGTTTGTTTTCTTCCGTTGGCGCTGTTGAGCACCGGCGGTGGAGCTATAGGTCCAGCTCGGGTCCTTC
Source organism: Lissotriton helveticus (assembly GCF_964261635.1). NCBI lineage: Eukaryota > Metazoa > Chordata > Amphibia > Caudata > Salamandridae > Lissotriton > Lissotriton helveticus. The sequence continues at coordinate 314,650,129 of NC_136069.1, read as the reverse complement.
TTTACACGTCGCAGGGTGTGATCTGTCCTTTGCCGTTAGGCCACAGTCCTGTTTCCTAACTAATCTCTCTTAAGGGTGCCTCATGCTGGGCACCTGCATTCCTTTCTCGGAGTCAAAATCCACGTGGAAAGGATAGAAGGGGGTTTTGTCGGATAATCGAGGGAGGAGAGGGCGGAGTGGGACCGGATCTTTGAGACGGACCAAGGGAGCAAAAGGGTGATGCGCTGGCAGGTCCATCAATCGGGCTCAAAGGGGCGGGGACTTCTGGCACGCGTGGGTCAACAAGTAGAGGGCTTCAAGGCAGCCCTCCATTCCTTCGTTTTCTGCGTTTGAGAGTGGTGCATCGTCCCGCGTCTGTGGTTCTGAAATTCTGGACCCTACCATTGTCCCGGTATCGAGGTCCAATACCCGTGTCCCGAAACATCAACGTACCATGACGAATTTTGTGTCGACGAACCGATAATGATTAGGACATCATTCCTATGCATTTTCGTCATGATCGAGGTATGCTAACACCCCTGAATCGTAGTTTCCGTCCCGACCCCTCAGACTCCATTTTGTAAACGGTATCCATCTTGTGTCTTGCCCTCATGATAAGTCAATTAAAGGTCGAGCTTGATCTAAAAGGACACGTCCACCTTCCCTGACTCCCCCCTGACCTGTCCCAACTGACTCCCTTGCCTCCAGCCAAACCTGTTTGGGCAGCTCCTCGCCCAGTGGCCAAACACGATAGCATCAATGCACAACATACCACAAACCATTCACCGCGTACAGATCATGTTTTCTACACACATACACACCTGTCCACGCTCCCTGTTTATGGCCAGTTTTATGACTAGGAGGTGCCTTCTTTTATTGGGGCTTCAACGATATCTGATGGGAGTTCCGGGCCTGGCTAGGTAATCTATCACGAATTGGACATCTAAAATACGGGCTTGCCTACATGACTTCGCTCTTTTGTATTATTGTAGAAATATGTGTATAGCCATATCATAAACTCAAGAATTCTCGCTTGCAGCTATTATTTCTGTATATAAGGAGAAGGCTGGTTCTGTAAAAACGAACAGTCTCCTGAGAACAAATGACCCGTGTTTGTCGTGCTTCTAGGACACCTGTTACTTGGTAGCTGCCAATAAAACTTGATCTCTGACTCGACTAGAAGACTCCGTGTTTCTGTGGTCCGGAACAGGGAGAACTCAGAGGTCTTCGGGTGTTATTCCCTGGCACCAAACGGGTTCCTAAAAATCCGTTACCTCAGTTGGCGCCCAACTTGGGGCGGTATCAAGCGGCGACGGTCCAAGCCAGATGTTCGTGAGGAGCTTCGTGTGAAAATTCCAGAGGACGGCCAGCCACTTCAGCGACCCCTGTATGTCGACGTGGTTCCGAAGGTCTTTGCTGCGAGGTTCCCCGCATCCCGACGGCTACGAAGGACTGCTGCCCTGACTATCGCCTTGTTTTGGACCCAGTGATCCTTGGTAGAGCGAAACGATAGACGAGTCTTCTAGCGACGTCACCGATCTTCAAATAGTTCAGTTAAGTATAAGTGGAGCGTCTCCCAGTCCTTAGTTTGTCCTTAGTTTTTGGTATCCTTGAGATACGCTTTGATTTGGTACTTGCAAGCCCCAAAGCCGAAGGACTTGTGTATTCACGAGAAATATCGTAACAGATAATCCTTTGAAGTTTGAAGCTAGACTAGTGAGCAAAGATGCCTGGTTTTAGCAGACTTGGAAACTTGTTTTGTCTTGGTTATGGTAAGGACTCCCGATTAGAGGATTCCTGTCCGGTTCCTCCGATTGGAACTCCAACATATGAGCTCTATGTAAAGCACGGCGTAGGTCCTATCACATATAATGAAGTGTGGATAAAATACACCCGCAAGGATGGTGTTTTAAAATGGCCCCAATATGGTAGTTTCGACTCCGAAATATTAGATAACCTAGAGGTCAAATTATTTAAGAGAAAAGCCCGGCCGGCGATGTTTGACTCTTTCCGCTTATGGCGCAAAGAAGCCAAACAGAAAGAAATAAAATTAGCAAAAAGGAATAAAAGAGGTATGTCAATGGTGCAAGCTGCCGTTGCATACAGGGATAACGAGGAAGAGCAAGAAAGCGAACAAATACTTAGGAGCAAGAAACTAGCAGTAGATAAATGCTACCCGATGTTACCAAATAAGGGACAAGGTCAAGAGGAGAGATCCGAGAAAGATCCATTAATGTCCCACTTATTAAGCTCACCTCCACCGTATGCGTTAGACGCTACTACAACGCCAAAGCATTTTACTATACCGCGCCCCGGCGCACGTAACCCAGCTCTTGCACGAACGCCAGCTCCTCTTCAGCTGGTTTCTACTTCTCCGGCGCAGCCTTCTAAAGGGCCGCCATCTTTGCTACATACTCCATCTACTTCTACGACTTTGCCTACAGCTCCAGCTATTGTCTATGATACTACGTCTACTACTACTTCAACTTCCTCTGCTATTGCCTCTACTTCTTCTTTGCCTCAGCCTGTTTTTTCCGATGCACTTGCCCCTCCGCAAGGTTCTCCTTCTATTAGACAAAGAGTGACAGGTACCATCACTAGTCTATTTTCACCTTTCTTTGGGTCGCCTAAAACAACGCCTAAAACAGAACATACAGTCCCGTAGTCAACTGCCTGATTACGAGGAAAGAAAAGTGCTGAATGAACTAGCACGCCAATGGATTACGGATACTGTTAGATATGATGTTCAGTCTGTTATGGAAGTTTTCCGTCAATGGAATGCACCCACTCAGAGATACGTATTCGAAGAAATGTGTGTATATCTGGGCGAAGATGTGAAGACAAATGATCCCAAATACACAATGAACGAACTATGGCATACACGCTTTAAGTTCTATGAAGGTATGATTATAGGTGCAGATGTTGAGAAAGCGATAGAGTTATTGCTCTCTTATAGGAGTAAGGGAAACGTCTCTAGATCATGTCACGAAGACGATGCACCAGGTGGGAAAAGAGCGAGACAGTACCCCATGAGAGAGGTTCCTCCGGTTTGGAGGGAAGGTGATGCGAATGCGAATCCACCAATTCTGCCTCATTTCCAGCGTATATGGGTACATGTCCCCTGGAAAAGATCCGATGTCTTAGCACTCAAGCAGACACTTCCTGATCCTCGTAAAAACCCGACTGGGTATTATAAGGAGTTATCGCAAACTGCAAGCTCATGTATAATGAATTTAGCGGATATAGACATGTTGTTTGGGAACGTTGTTCCACATCCTCTATGGAGCAAAATACGTCATACGAACCATGACCAAGAACTAGGTGACTCATGGGCGAACATTGCCGCTATAGATGCTAGACAAATTGGTGGTTCTAAACCTGAGCCGTTAATAGCTGAACTTCCCAGTAGAATTATCGCGTACATGAAAACGATAATGCCTGAAGTACGCCTAAACTGTGACAAGCTATCTGCGTGCAAGCAGAAGAAAGATGAGAATGTGTCTGACTTTTTCACAAGATTTGAGGAGACTTTCACCGATCATAGTGGTCAGGATATGGCTACCGAGGGTGGTCAAAGATTGTTTGTAGACAAATTCGTACATAATTTAATCCCTGAACTGTGTAATAAACTGAAAGATTCAGAGAGTGCTTGGGCTGTCTCTACGTCAGCGCAAATTTTAGCTACAGCCCAGTACTAAAAAAATAGGCGCAAAGACGAGCTAGATAGTCAACAAAAAGACAAAAGATTTAAAAACTAAAGTTCTTCTCCAGCAAGCCTATCCGCCTCGTACGACTAGTCAGCCCAATTACCAACAACAACAGCAGTATTCGAGAAACGCGCAAGGAAACGAGTTTTCTCATCAGCGTATTGCTTATGGCCCGAATCAATGTGCGTATTGCAAGGAAGAGGGTCACTTTAAAGGTAATTGTCCGGCTCTTGCGCGACGTTTGAGCGGTGCTTCAGGTGTAAGGGGAAGAGGTGTTCAACATGCCCCTAGAGGTAGGGGCCGTGGAAATTTCACCCAGAATACAAGTTCTTTTCCGCCTCAGAATTCGATGAACAGCTTTGACCAACAGAATAATGCGTTGTCTAGGTCAGCTCAGTACTATGCTGACGACTATTACACCGAACACGAAAATGAGGGTAACGATTGCTAGGACAGCCATGGACAAAGAGAGGGAGTTGTTTCAGTTCCAGTAGATCAGAATGGACCTTATGTCAAGGTAATTACATCAGGAGTGTCAGAGCCATTTCTGCTGGATACTGGTGCTACAAAAAGTTCTATCATGCACTCGAAACTTCCTGGCGCACCTTTGTCTGGCGAAATGAATGTTTCAGTAGGTTTCTCTGGCGCCCCTGTTAGAAACCCGATCTCCAGTCCTATATCTCTTTCTATTGGCCCGTGTGAATTAGAAGCACCCCTCATTCTTACAACAGGTTGCGGTGAAAATTTGTTGGGATTGGATTTGCTAAAAAGGTTATATGCGACTTTGTACTGTTCCCCCTTGGGAGTACAACTTACTTTAGGTAAGAAAGTCATTTCTCCAATGTATTTGTCAAAGGACAATATTCCGACTGAATTGTCATCACTTCCTGATATACTTTGGGCTAATGGCTCCAATGATGTAGGTCGTTTGGAAATAGCACTGTATGTCATAACATTGAAAGCTAACGTTAGGTTGCCACGTATTGCCCAATACAAAATATCTAGCGAATGTGAAAAGGCTTTATTGACGATTGTTTATGACCTGATTGATAAAGACGTCATCGAAGAAACAACAGGAAATGTTTGTACCAGTCCAGTTCTGCCCGTCTTAAAGCGTACTGATCCTTTACAACCGCCTGTGTACAGGTTCGTGATCGACCTCAGAGAAGTGAACAAGATAGTTATCCCACAGTTTCCAGTTGTCCCCGACATTACTGCTTTATTGACGATGGTTCCAGCTTCAGCAAATTGGTTCTCGGTGATCGACCTGAAGAACGCTTTCTTCAGCATCCCGATTGCCGAGGAGAGTAGAGAGATTTTTGGATTCAATTTAGGAGGACGAAGCTTCCGCTTCAAGTGCGCTCCTCAAGGCTACTGCGAGAGCCCATCAATATTCAGTCAGGCCCTGAAAACACAACTAGACACGATTATTCTACCGAATGGTTCAACTCTGATTCAGTACGTAGACGATCTGCTGATCGCTGCAGACACTGAAGAGATTTGCAAGAAAGCTACGTTATCATTATTGCATCACTTATGTAACATGAAGCACAAAGTCTCTCTTTCCAAACTACAATTTCGCCGACAAGAAGTAACCTACTTAGGTCACATCTTGTCGAAGGAGGGAAGGAGACTGACACCAGAAAGAATACAGGCAATTGCAGAACTGAGTGCCCCAAGGACACAGAGAGAGGTTCGAGCCTTCTTGGGCATTACATCGTACTGTAGACAATGGATACCGAATTTCTCACTACTAGCCAAACCCTTGATGGCACTACTCTGTAAAGACACGCCAAATCCTATGCCCTGGTCTGAAGATTGTCTGACGAGTTTCCATGAGTTGCGTGATGCATTATGTTCGGCTCCTGTGTTGGGAAACCCCAACTACAGTAAGCCTTTTACATTATATGTCCATGAGAAGGATGGTTGTGCATTATCAGTTTTAACACAACATTTTGGGGACAGACAGCGCCCATGCGCGTATTTTTCGGCAACTCTAGACCCTGTGGCTAAAGCCCTACCAAGTTGTCTGAGGGCTACCGCCGCAGCAGCTGTCTGCATTCGACAATCCGCTGGATTAGTCATGAATAATACTCTGATCGTTATGGTTCCGCATGCAGTAGACATTTTACTAAACAGGACGAAGACACAACACCTTACTAGCGCTCGACTATCCAGTTACGAACTTACACTGCTAGCAAGTCACATCCACATAAAGAGGTGCGATACACTGAATCCCGCAACGTTATTACCCATTCCTACAGAAACAGACAAGATTGATAACCATGACTGCTGTTTTAGGACAGAAGAAGAGACAAAAGGGAGAGTAGACTTACAGGACACTCCCCTTCCTGAATGCAACGATACTTTATGGGTTGATGGTTCATGTTTCAAGCTGCCGAATGGTGATACGACTGCAGCATATGCCGTAACGACATTACACACCATTATAGAGACCGCGCGCATTTCCCATAATTCTGCACAAGCTGCAGAGCTAATTGCGCTTACCAGAGCATGTGTGTTAGCGAAAGGAAAGCGAGTGAATGTGTACACTGACAGCCAATACGCCTTTGGTGTGGCTTACAGTTTTGGGAGATTGTGGCGTGAACGTGGGTTTCTTACGTCACATGGTGCAAAGATACAACATGGTCAGTTAGTTAATGAACTACTCGAGTCACTGACCTTGCCACTACAAGTTGCAATTGTAAAATGCAGTGCACACAAAAAGATTCAGGATGATGTTGGCCGCGGGAATGCATTTGCAGACGAGGTTGCGAAAGAGACTGCAAGGAACACAATGAGTCTGATGTATGTTGTAGGTCCCGCTAGATGGATTACTGATGTGGGAATGTGTGAGGACACCATCGAAAGCGTGAAATCTATACAAGCCGAGGCAACTGAGAAAGAGGTGAATGAATGGAGAGAAAGTAAGGGTAGGTTAGATGCGAATGGTTGTTGGGTCGAATTGTCAGAACACCAGCGATGGCTATTACCTAACGCCTATGTACTTGCAGTAGTAACAATGGCTCATGGATTTGCGCACATCAGTTCGAAAGGAATCTGTAAAGTATTGGCCCTAGTATGGCAAAATAGCAATATCCCGAAAAATGCAGAGAATGTGGTCAGAAACTGTATGGTGTGTTTGAAGTACAATCCCGGTAGGGGAACCCCAACTCCAGCTGGTCATTTTGCGCCTCCAACGTATCTGTTCGAGGTTTTGCAGCTCGATTTCATTCACATGGAGAGATGCAACAATCTGAAGTATGTGCTCGTTGTTGTTTGCGCTTTCTCCAGGTGGGTGGAAGCATACCCCCTTAAGGACAATACTGCCTTGTCAACTGCCAAAGCCCTTGTCAAAGAGTTCTTCCCGAGATTCGGCATGCCTAGAATCGTCTGGAGTGATAATGGAAGTGAATTCGTAGGACGCGTGATGAAGAGAGTGTGTGAGTGTTTAGGCATACAACAAAAGTTTCACTCTGCGAATCACCCCCAATCAGCTGGATTAGTAGAATGCTACAATGGCACTTTAAAGCTCAAATTAGCCAAGATCCAAGCCTGTACAGGTCTTAAATGGCCTGACGCCTTGCCCCTAGCACTCTTGTCAACCAGAATGACAGTCCATTCCAGGTTAGGACTTAGCCCCCATGAGATAGTGTTTGGCTGCCCAGCCAACGTCTGGGGCGTGCCAAGGCCAAAGAAACTCAGCGAAATAGAGCACCCCGTACTGCTTGACTATTTGTGCGAATTGACAACTAAATTGCGTGTTTTACACCAACAGGTTCACAGCTCCTCTCCGCCAGCCTCTGACGATCCAGGTCACTCCATCGCACCCGGCACGTGGGTCTTGGTGCGGAATTTCCAGCGCACAAACAACGGACAGCCGAGGTGGACCGGACCATACCTGGTACTTCTTTCCACGAGGTCAGCTGTTCGGGTGGAAGGCAAATAGAACTGGGTGCACGGGACCCATTGTAAACGGGTCCCTCTGCCCCTTCCATACGACCGGTGGGTCAACGAAGGAATTGCCGACTCCGAGACCGAATCCATACCTCGCTTCATCCCTTTCAGCGATGCACGTTTAAAAGAAACTGGTACCGAAAAGGAGAGTGATCATATTTTACAAGGACTTGTGCCACCGTCTATGCAGTTGGACACTACCGAACCTAAGACATTGTTTGAAGACCACACCGTACCTGGGAAACAACAATATAATCTAAGGTCAAGACAAAGAGACTAATAAAAAGCGAACCAATGTGATTTCCCTTCCCCCAAGAACTATTTTTGATTTTTCAGCTCTCTCACTCTCAGGAAACTTGCTCATTTTTGATTTTCGAACCGCCATCCGGTTCTGCTGCTAGGGTCGCGGTTGAAGTCTGGGGAGTGCAACTGGGGACGTCTAGGTCAACGGTTCTGGTCGGTCCAAGGGAGTTACCCCGGACTGAACAGAGCGCACTCCCTGGCAGAACCAACCTACCACCGCGGGCAGCAACTAGAGGATGGAGTTTCCTAGGGTAAAGAGACCTACCAGACTCACGAACTTTGAAAGACAATTATGCACTGTACTGGCCAAAAGAAGGTTTTTGATAACATGTATTTTAATGTTGTGTAGCATAACGATGTTTTTGACTGGTTATACTCTATTCGTATTCCAAGTTACTTTTTCAAATGACACCCGGCCACCGCCTCCTCCTACTATCTCTCCACACTACTTTCACCCTCTACCTGAACACGAGTCTGCCAGAAGACTCGAATTTGTAAATAACTCATTCATTCAACTTCTACACCAACACCAGTCCATAATGAACACATCGAACTGTTGGGTATGCGGACTCATGCCACACACGACTGATAAGGGTATCCCATACTTCATCCTGCCTTTCAGTTATTATGGTTCTCTGTGGGCTTTCCAGACCATGTTCCTATTCGCCCTAGAACCGTACCCGACCCGTTCTACTGAGAGTGATTCCAGTAACAAGGCACTAGTAGCAGGGATAAGAAATATGAGTAGAGAGTTCGACACCTATCTTAAGATTCCCAAAGATGAACTCACTCCGTACACTCGTTGGAACGTAACTAAATATGGGGTTTACCTGAGTAAGAGCCAGACGGCAAAGAAATCCCGCCCAGTTTGGATAGTACCCAACCGAGGTCACTTATGTTTACAAGGTATCGGCAGGGATCCCAAAGCACAATTAGGAAAGAGTATATGCGCGGAAACATATGTGTTCGCTTCCCGAACTTCCCCAATACTATTAGCAGCCAAAGGCACGTATTTCGTCTGCCATGACCAAGCCTACACCTGGTTGCCCCCTGACTTCTCAGGTACATGTTTTATCTCATTTCTGCTGCCTCCCACCTACACGGCCAGAGCAGATTACCATCGGACAAGGACAGCTAGAGGGGTCGTGAGTAAAGACGACACCGCGGGTCAGGAATTTGCTGACTTCGCAAAGGGTTTTCTGCCATTTTGGGGGCCTATGGTGAACAGCAGGAATATTCGCCAGTTATCGAGGATAGTTGAATCCGCCGTGATTACAACGGCCGGAGCCCTTGGCAATTTGACGACCGAACTTCAGTCGGATCGACTTATGACCCTTCAGAACCGAGTTGCCCTAGATATCATACTCGCCGATCGTGGTGGTGTGTGTAGAGTGATCCAATCCAGTTGTTGCATTTTCATCCCTGATAACGCACCGACAGTGTACCAGGCCATCTCTAAGATACACGAGATATCTGGTTCCCTTCACGTAGAAAAAGGGGACTGGTCCTTATTAGGGTGGTTCTGGGAACTGATCGCTACCTGGGGATGGAAAACACTGATCTTCATTGGGATGATCTTAGCACTTCTGTTTATGTTCTGCCTGTGTGTACAGTGCGCTCCTGCACTATGTGGCCTCTGTGCTACCTCATGTGTACGGAAGCCTGTGTCAAGGGACGAACTGAGCAACAGAATGATGCTACAGCAGCATCTCCACGAATTCCTTCATACAGATTTAGACTCAGATTAACATGAATTATTGCCTTATATGAGGGCAAAAGGAGGGTCTGTGGTTCTGAAATTCTGGACCCTACCGTTGTCCCGGTATCGAGGTCCAATACCCGTGTCCCGAAACATCAACGTACCATGACGAATTTTGTGTTGACGAACCGATAATGATTAGGACATCATTCCTATGCATTTTCGTCATGATCGAGGTATGCTAACACCCCTGAATCGTAGTTTCCGTCCCGACCCCTCAGACTCCATTTTGTAAACGGTATCCATCTTGTGTCTTGCCCTCATGATAAGTCAATTAAAGGTCGAGCTTGATCTAAAAGGACACGTCCACCTTCCCTGACTCCCCCCTGACCTGTCCCAACTGACTCCCTTGCCTCCAGCCAAACCTGTTTGGGCAGCTCCTCGCCCAGTGGCCAAACACGATAGCATCAATGCACAACATACCACAAACCATTCACCGCGTACAGATCATGTTTTCTACACACATACACACCTGTCCACGCTCCCTGTTTATGGCCAGTTTTATGACTAGGAGGTGCCTTCTTTTATTGGGGCTTCACCGATATCTGATGGGAGTTCCGGGCCTGGCTAGGTAATCTATCACGAATTGGACATCTAAAATACGGGCTTGCCTACATGACTTCGCTCTTTTGTATTATTGTAGAAATATGTGTATAGCCATATCATAAACTCAAGAATTCTCGCTTGCAGCTATTATTTCTGTATATAAGGAGAAGGCTGGTTCTGTAAAAACGAACAGTCTCCTGAGAACACATGACCCGTGTTTGTCGTGCTTCTAGGACACCTGTTACTTGGTAGCTGCCAATAAAACTTGATCTCTGACTCGACTAGAAGACTCTGTGTTTCTGTGGTCCGGAACAGGGAGAACTCAGAGGTCTTCGGGTGTTATCCCCTGGCACCAAACGGGTTCCTAAAAACCCGTTACCTCACGTCCCGTTGCTCTGCGGCTCCATCTTAGGTTGAGGTCACACGCGCCTCATGATCTGTGGCCAGGCTGTGCGTCACGTCCAGCCCCTCTCCTCCGGTGACTGTGTATCCTTGAATGGGTACAAAACAGGTTTTAGCGAACTGGCAAGAGAAGGCATTTATACATTTCAATTCTGTCCCAGATCTAGGTAGTTGGGGCTACGTTTCATCGGTCACGATCAGGAGTTATCACTGTGTAGCATGTATACAGGCATGTCTACTGAGTTTGTACTAAGTCTATTTGGCGTTCATTCATGACGTATGTGGCTTTCTGACCCTGGCCCTGGCAGTCTTCTATCAACGTGAGAGAGAGGGATAGTGGCTAAACATTCTTTTCTCGGGGGGGCAACAGTTAATTGGGGTCATCAGTTATACTTCGTGTTATGGAGCTGGGGCCAATCGGGAGAAAACGGGGACGTTTTGGACATCCGTAATTGGGTGCAGAGGGGTGGGGCAATCTGGGCATTGTTTCTAGCGAGCTGAGAACAGAAAGCCACTGACGTATAGTCCTCCTGTAAGAAGGCCAGATTAGGGGACTTCAGTCGTCTAACCTGTCCTTTCCTTCATAGCCAATTCAAGTTCCATCATTTTACAGAAAGGAGAGGTAGTAATATGGCAAATTACAATTGTTTTAGTTTCTGTCAATTTGCCGAACACCTCTGTGTTCGAAAACCAATTAGGCTCGTGCCGGCGGGGCACGACGTTACTACACAAAGGAAGAGGGAACAGGGGGGAGGGGGACCCTCGGAGGGAGAGTCGTCCGCATTTTAAATGAACTATTCGGTACACGTACAACATGAAGAGAGAGATAAACGTGTACAATAATAGGCCATTTAATGCGCACACAACACAAAACAGTAGGGGTCATGTTATATAGAAACACAGACTGAGGGACAACGTAAATCCATATACTACGTACACATGAATTCAGGCGGGGGGGTACATGTATTATATACAGAACTCAAGACAACACATAGAACAGTACTTGGCCAAAGATATTTCCTCCTGCATGCTGCGCGTCCTTAGTATCCTATTTAATTCGCTTGGCTGTCTTTTGCTGTTGGCCTCTGTTGCAAATACTTACACTTTCGTCAATTGTTCGAGAACTAACCTGGTCGGGCTAGTACTTATGGTGGGATCTTTGAATCGTTATTAGCGAATGGGTATCCAGGCTGAGGCAACAGAGGGTGTCAGTCGGGGGAACAATGGGCAGCTTCGAGTTTCATGTCCATGAGGGTGCAAGAAGGAGGTGGTAAATCTTAAACATTGACAATATTCTTAGTCTTCCAGGAGGAGGGTACTTGGGTAAACCTCACCCTGGAATAGCCCTGAACCTTCCCCTATTTAGTTATCGTATGAACCTACTCGTAGGTGCACGTCATTCTTGGTTGCATTATTCGGGGGCCGGTTGGAGTCATATTTTTGTCATACTGCAATAACCCGTCAAGTTTCTGTTTCGGCCCTCCCCTTCCAGTCGTTGAGTTCAGAGAGAGGGGGATGGTCGTTTCTAAGTAAGGGTGTGTTATATCTATGTTTGCTCGTCGTGTATAGGCACCATGTTCAGACCCCCTTTTTCCCCATTCCATCGGTCGTTCGACCATCACTCAAGTCGTACAAAAACATCTCTCTTATCAAGTCAACGCGTGCAACGTATATCCAGTCGAGTTATACACATCCGGTCATACACGCGTGCATTCATATCACCCAAAATCGTCATGTCCTCAGGGGCAGTCCCCATGGATAATGTATCATTTATCCCCGCGGAACCATGGCGCGTTGCTTAGGTCTTCTCCATACTTTAGTCGATGTTCCGATGTGACCTGCAGAAAGAAGGGGAAAAAGAAGGGGTGGGGGCAGCGTTTTAAGACACATCCGCGCGCATAAACCCAAAAGGCTTTTACTTACCACGTATTCGACCTATCTCCGCGGGGTGCAGTCCCTTCCCTCTCGGCGTTTTAAGCCCAGAGGGACTGGTAGTGCGGGAGGCATAATCATTGATGGACTGCACATTGCATGGATTGCTCACGTGTGGTATTGCGGATCTTGTGTGGGGGGGGTCAAAACAAAAGGGCAGTCAGTGTAAAGTGGGGTTGAACTCGTGTTCTCCTTCGAGGAGGCGGGGTGGTCTACAGTGGTACCGGGTCTGGTTTTAGGGGCATCTGAAACAATTTCCCTGAGATATGTGGCATACAAAGTAAAACAAAACACCGGGACCTTTATCGATTGCCTTATGTTGCACAAAAGAAAAAAAACACACGCAACAAACTTGGACCATTCACATTTTCAATATTTCTGGGTACTTTGCTTTTTAACCTTTCAGTAATCGACTTGCTTTATTTCGCCTGTATTTTACGTAGATCGGAAACAATGGCTATGTATTCGAACTTACCAATCCAAGAGCTACGACTATATTTGTCTTTCATAAAATCTTTATTTAAAAAATGTTGACGTACAAATGCAGGCCTACAACCACGTGGGCCAGCCACGGAGCAGACTGGAACTGTACATGAGGGCATATTTATCTGCGGAAAACATAACTGAGTCGGTGGTTGTTTTATTTCATCAAGGTACGATAAGTGCAATAAAATCATATTGAAAATTCATTGTGGGCAAGTACCATCAGTGTCAAAAAGATTCGAACTTTCAATAATACTGTAATCAATGATGCGTCAGAACTTAATATCAAATTCATTGTTCGAATGTTCAAGCAATACTCATCCCCTCCCGCCATGTGCTTCAAAAACTGCATACATATCTCATGATATCAAGTCTGAGCATCCGGAACGCAACAGGGAGTTGCGGGTTTCGTTTGTACCGGCGCCATTTTGGGTGGGGTCAGGTGGGTCCAAGTATAGTCAAAATGTCTCCACCAACTCGGGGTTGGACCAGAACCTCTTTCGGCAGTCCAGAGGTTTCGTTAAGGGGCAACAGAAGGGACCGGTGACATGAACCATCAATCAAAGAAAAGGGAGGGGCAACAATCTTTCCTACCGGGTCATACTGATGTTCCACCGGAACTGATCAAATCGGTAGTCTGCAGTATTTTTGGTCATTCAAAAACTGAGGCTGGCGTCAGCATGAGAGCGCCAACGTCTCGTGGCTACGTCTTGGTCGTTCTGCGGGCAATCATGGCAGTCATTTCCCATCGGGGCGGTCGGGGCCCCGCGGAGGTCGTGGGCCCTCCGCAGTTCTCGTAGAATCTTCAAAGCTGAGGAGAACGCCTCTGGACAGGGGCCCATTTTCTGGTTTGACAGGCGACCAGGCCAATTTTTCACGCCGGGCCCATTCCTGCAAAGTCGACCGCCATTTTTAGGAGTTCTGCAGCTACCGGCAGTCACTGGGTCAAATGAGCAGACGGACTCCAGCCTGCTGGGCGAGGTGTCGTAGCACCACCACAGTGGACGAGACCCTGCTGGGTGAGTGGAGCGTCGCTATACCGCAAGAGTGGACGAACCCTTTGCCGGGTGCGTGGAGCGTCCCTGCACCGCAAGAGTGGACGAACCCTTTGCCGGGTGCGTGGAGCGTTGGGGGTGCAGCTGAGGGGCCTCCACCTGGGGAGGTGGGAGAGGCTCGTCCGTGCCGCCTCTCCCTCCCAGTGCACCCCACGGCGTCTCGAAAACATTTGTTATGGCCGGACCAGGCGATGAGGGGGGGTCGGAGGTATATGCAAGACACCCCCCCCCCCCCCGTGGCCTGCAAGACGCCGGGAGAAGAAGGGAATGGGAGGACCAGTACATTCCGGGTCGGGCCCATGCCTTCTCCGGCCGATGGCGGCCGGCCGCTCTTTGGCACGGCCCCAGGAACGGGTCCCTTGGTTCATCCCGGGGACAGGCCTTGGCGCGTGGTGTCGCCTCCGGACTATTAACGTAATGGTTCTCCACCCCCAGGCCGCCGCCGACGGCTTTTGTAGACTTTCTGACGCCCAAAAACCTACTAGAAAGTAGCCCAAAGTAGCCTGACATTGCTACTTTGGGGAAGGAGGGACAGGAACGGCGTCAAGCAGACGGCGAAATGCATTGTGGGTTTGTTGTTGCTGCCGTTTGCCATGTAAATAATTGTTTAATATATTTTTGTTCAAATAAAAACGTTTTAACCTGTTACTTTGCTATAGTGTTGTATATTTCTAATATTTGCCTAGGGTTTGTCGTTAATTGGGCGGGGTGGTCGGTGGAGCCGAGCTGTCTCGCAGTCATCATGGCGTTGAGTTCGGCTCAGGGGTTAGAGGCAGCAGACCTGGAAGCTGAGATCGGTCCTGGACCAGGGTTCAATTCCCCGTCTTGGCGGGTCTTGGGCTAAAAAAAACTTCCACGGACTCGATAATTCTCGCCCCGGTGCCTCCTCGACTCACGGGTTCACACTCTGCGACTCTGGGTAATAGCTTGCTTAATCTCCACAACGGCCCCTCGCGGCGGGATGCCTGACTTTCACCTTGTGGATACCCTGCTATCTCACAGGGGAATACCAGGAAGGGTTCCCTAAGCAAGCGCCGGGAAACCCACTGCGGGTAGCTGTGCGCTATATAAGCTCAACTACATTTACTACATTTACATTTCCTCACTAGTTTCATATTTCCTGAGGGGTTGTTCCTAATGCTTCCATTTCAGTGAGGTTGAAAAGAGATCTCATCAGTGGCCTACTGATTTTACTCGATTCCTTTTGTTTTTCCTAACAATTTTTATGTTCTTTTATTTGCTAGCATGATACAGCGGCTAATCCGCATTTTCTTTATATATGTCCTTTTTATTAGGGGTGTCCTCCGGTGGAGCCAGATGGTCTACCTCTAATAAATGGTCCGGGCTGAACCAACTACTGAGCAATGGGGGGAAGATAGGCATGACGGGTTACAACGGGGACAAAAAATTCAGCACTACCTATCCTTCACTACTTTGCGGAGACTACGTAGAATAGTTCTATTCTACAGTATTCGCAAATAGGGAATACCCAAAAGAGAGAACCAACTCCAAACAGTCAAGTTCGGACAAACAATCAATCAATCAAATGAGGAATAAAATAGGCGCGACGGGTTACAACGGGGGCAAAAGCCTGCGCTACCTACCCTTCACTATCTGCAAAGAGAGATCTTCCTGTTCCTCTCTGTTTGTAGGCAGAGAAGATCCTTTCCGAGAACCAAATCCGAACGATCAATGTTCGGTCAAACAATCAATCAGTGGGGGATAAAAATAGGCACGACGGATTACAACGGGGGCAAAGGCCTGCGTTACCTATCCTTCACTATCTGCAAAGACTAAACAGAGTATGGCGATTCTGTGCTTGTTTGCAAATAGAGAATGATCCAAAGAGAACCAATTCCAAAACAATAAATGCTTGGATAACAATCAATCAAATGAAGAGGGAAGTAGGCGCGACGGGTTACAACGGGGGCAAAAGCCTGCGCTACCCACCCTTCACTATCTGCAAAGGGAGAATACTCCTATCCTTCCCCGTTTGTAGACAGAGAATCTCTCAGGACAAAACAATCAAATGCGTAATACTAGTATTTTTCAATGACAATCAAACAATCAATTCGCAATTTGTCGTGTTTACACGACCTTACCCGGACCGTATGGACAGTTTCTCGTCTTCCGTTTCCAGCGCCCGATCGTCCTCTATTCTCCGTAATTGCTGTGGCACTCCTGATGGTTCCCAGTCAGGACCGTAGATCACTCGAGAGAGGTCTGTTCGGAACCAGTGAAGTTCGGATGATCGGCTGCCAGACAAGGGTCTATCGGACAGGAGCTCTTCCCGATCGTTGCAGTCGTTCACTCTGTCGTTGGGACCTCTCTCACTGGATCCACGTGTCGCTGATGGGCCCCACGTTTGGGACGCCAGTTGATGAAAAAGGGTTCAGGCAGATCAGGTCGTTTTACCCCTTTTCTAGGTTTGCCCGGCGTTAGCCGCTTCTCACCCAACTCACGATTACCAAATAAAGAGGCAGGCGCTGGAGACTGGAAGGCAGGAAACAGGAGTTTATTTCCGACGGAACAGAACACGTCAAATCAGACAACAGGGTATCTTCTCGAGTGCTCTAACAAGTTCTCTACGGCTCCGTCTTTTATACACAGGTTTATGATGTACAAACATTCCTTATTGTAATAAAGACACTTTGAAGTACGAAAAGGCATGTTTGGAATCCCAGCTTCAGGCCTATTCCCATACCGGTCGCTCTGATGTTGTTTTCCCCTCCCAAATGTAACATGTGATTGTAATCTGCAGCCGGACGTCCCAACAGGACACGAGGGCAAGAGGGGGTGGTCAGATCTAAGGTTGGGCAGGCGATAAGATCACGTTTCGCTATGCGGGCCGGAGGGGGTACATCCACGAGACCTAGTTTTATGATATGGGACTGGGTCGAGAGGCCAGGTGTAGCCGGGGGGTCATCAGAAGAGAGGAAGGGTGTTCCTGGGAGGAATGCAGGGGTGTCGGTCAGATCTAGGGGTGTGAAGGCCTTGATCAGTCACCGCTCCTCTGATGTGAGGCGAGGTCCTACTGTAGGGAGCAATAAACTGCATCTGTTGGACTAGGTGATGGCCTGGGATCAGGCCGGGCAATCGGGCAGGGAGGAAGAGGTTACCAAAAGGGCCTGTTCTATGGGTAGGATGAAAGAGCGAGGGGGCAGGGGTTCAGCACGGAGACAAGGTCGTGTTTAGTGGTGCGTTTATGGCCCGAACAGGAGAGACCGGGGGCTGTCGGGGCGCGGGGGGGGATACTTGCGAGGCTGGGGGAGAGAGAGAGAGAGAGAGAGAGAGAGAGAGAGAGAGAGAGAGAGAGAGAGAGAGAGAGATGCAGGCTATTGGCAGTGGGCAGAGAGGTCATGACACACAAAATGGCTACTATCTATGTTCGTGATGGGGCCTAAAAGGGGACAAGATGGCGGGGCCACTGTGCCGTGACTTTCGCTTTACCTTCAACAGTGGCGAGGGTGAACACAAATGAACGCCGCTTATGTACATATACATTGTCATTTTCCACAAACATGGAAGTGCTATATCTCGAAGCAACAACTGCGAATCCTCCTCGGGCCTGTCGGACACCGAGGTATAGACCTCTCGAAAATAATCAGCAAAGCATTCAACAATTTCAACAGGGTCCGTCACACGCACACCACCACATGTCTCAATCACCGGAACCACTCGACTCGCTCTCTCCCTTCTGTCCAGCCAGGCAATCAATTTTCCTGCTTTATCACCCACATCATATAGCCGTCCCTGCTGTTTCCTACTCATCATCTTTGCCGCATCAGTAACCAAAGTTTTATATTCTAATTGTTTAAGGCGGAGGACATGCAATGCTTCTCGAGACGCCCCTCGCTCCAATGCAGTCTCCAGGTCTGTGATTTCAGTCTCGAGCTGAACCATTGGCTTATTCTTACGTTTCTTAGCACACCCCACCAAAGACGATGCCTGTCCCCTGATCACAGTCTTAAAAGCTTCCCATAACGAAACAGGTGAGGTTACAGAACCAGCATTCTCAGTAAAGTACAGATCAAATGATTTAATCAATTCAGTGCGAGTCTTAGGGTTAAGAAGATACCAGGGGTTAATCGGGGCTACCCTCCCTTCGGCGCCGATGCCAAGATTGAATTGAAACTAAATAGGGGAATGGTCTGATATATACCCCGGGCCAAGTGTCTAATCTCTCCAATCGAGGGGGACAGGGCAGCCGGTATCAGGATATAATCCAATCTAGAAAGACTACCATGAGCTCCCGAATGGAAAGTGAACTGTGTTTGCTCTGGATGCATTAGTCTCCAACAATCTATAAGTCCCAATGTTTCCAGGAAGTCACCCAACCTGGCTTGCGCAGTAGGAAGATCCCGGGGCGGAAATCGGTCTATTCTGCCAGAAATGACGGAGTTAAAATCACCACCCAATATCAAAACACCCTCCAGGAGACCCAGAACCATCCGCCCCAAGTCTGTGAATGTCGTGGATTGTAAGCCCGGGGGACATACACCGACACCAACGAAATTGGTTTCCCCTCCCACCGCCCAACAAGTGCAACATATCGACCCCTGGCATCAAGGATCACATCATCAATCTCGAGGGGGAGGGAAACCCTAAGGAAAATACCCACTCCTCTAGAACTAGACGTAAATCCGGAATGAGCAGCAAGACGATAACCCCGTTTATTAAGAGCCTGACAAGTATTTCCTATTAAGTGAGTCTCTTGTAGCAAAACGACATCAGGCGAAAGGTGCCGCAACAGCTGCATAACGACCCCTCTCTTTATCCGATCACCCAACCCATTCACATTCCAGCATAATACCCTCAACCCTCTACCCCCCATCCAGATCTACAATGAACTCCCATCGCAAAACGAGCATCACACCAATGTCAAAGATAATGAAAGTACTTTGCCTTGAAAAAGAAAAGACAAAAAATCCCAAAACATGCCCCTCCCTCCACCCAAAGTTCCCAACACAACTTACCCCCACCCTGCACCCCTGCATCGACTCAAAAGCCACCCCAATTTGCAGTGTGCCTGTCGCCCTAACACTTACAAATAACTAATCTACACAAAGAAAACCCCAGAGGAGGAAAGGGTCCCGCCAGCCCCGCTACCCCCCAAGATACGAATGGAATGATCAAAGAAGGCAGTGAGCCTCAGCTGGTCACGTGGAATAGTGTTCCGGACACAGGCACCATATTCATACTTAGTCCAACAAGTCCCCCTTCAGCACCACCAGCATGTTCCTGGCCAGCACGGCGAGCCGGCAAAGTGTCCAACCAGTCACTCGCTTCCTCAGGCCTGACAAAGAAGAATGTTCGATTGTCATATTCAACACGCAGCCGGGCCGGGAATAACATAGCGTATTTTAGTTCCATGTCTCTTAGTCGCCGTTTCACCCCTTGAAACCCCATTCGTTGTTTCTGGACCGATTGAGAAAAGTCCGGATAAAAGTTCACAGCAGTGTTCTCAAACTGCGTAGGGACGCTCGTCCGTGCCGCCCGCAAAATGGCGTCGCGATCTCTAAAGTTGAAGATCCGTGCAATAATCGGACGGGGAGGAAAACCGGGCTTCGCCTGTCCCCCTGGCACTCTGTGTGCACGTTCGATGGCAAAGAATTTGCTCAGGCCTTTGGGTGCCAGATGATTAAGAATGAGGTCCTCCACTCAAAGATCAGTGGCGAGTGAACTAGAATCTTCCGGGACCCCAATAATATGCACGTTGTTGCACCGTGCACGGCCTTCAAAATCCTCCAAGCGACGAGCAAAAAAGTCATTAGCAGATCTAAGGTTGCGCAGTTCTGTTAGAAAGTCACCCACACCCCCGTGGTAAGGCTGGATGTCTTTAGGTCCAATGACTTCACCTTCTCGTTAGTCTTGGCCAAGTCAGTTCGAATGAGGTTAACATCAATAGCCACCGTGTCCAACTTCAGAGCCAAGGCTTCATATTGCTGGCCAATAGAAGACTGAATACCAGCAATGGCGCCCATCACGTCCTGTAACGTTAATTCTGCCAGTACAGCAGGATCGTCGACAGCCTCCTCCCGGGTCTTAGGCGCGCCACCAGGGGATCCTTTAGAAAGTGTGTAGCGATCCATGACATTCGTCTGGGTTGGACCTCCACGGGTGGTGGTCTTGACTCTCCGTTTCTCACTCTCAGGCTTGCCCGTCATGGCGAGCCGGGTACCCCGGAGGGAGGTTTGGGATCTGGTCCAAATGGCTCCTTAAAATTCACACACAAGAATACAGGAGGCGAAGTTGAGCCAATTTGAGTCCACAGCCAAACAGTCGCCAGCTCGAAGCTCAATGAGCTGGCCTCGGAGCTCGTCCAATCTACAGACACACCGCAGATAGGAGACATTGCACTGGAGAAACGAAACCAAAAGTGAAGTGAGGCTGTGGTCTGATCCCCTCAGGCCGTTGTTAAATTACGACCTGGGCACTGCTACAACTCAAGGTCCAGGCTGTTCCATGGAGAAGGCCGCAAAGTTCAGGACGGCAAAACTCGGGGACCCTGTGTCTGATTCCGACCCAAAAACCCGCTAGTACATCAGCCGGGTTGTGTCTTCAAAGACCTTCCATCAAATCAGGATAATATCCAGGATAAATGTGGGAGGCAGCGAGGGTCCTCGGGAGCCCTGTGCTCACGCGGCCATCTCGGATGCGCGCAAAGCTCCTCCCCGGTGTTCATGATCTTGATGGTGTCGTCTTCGTTGATGTTGGTCCAGGAGAGCAGGCGGTTGGTGCGGATGGTGGTCGTGGGGGCGGAATGTCTCAGTGGTTGTCGGGCGGTTGTGGCATTGAAGCTGTTGTGGATGTCTGTGATCTTGCGGTGGAAGAAGGTGGCCAGCGAGTCACACAGGTATTGCGAGGGTGGGACATCGTTTGTGTTGGAGCTGGGGTTGGAGAGTTCCATCACGATGCTGAAGAGCTCTTTGTTGTTGTGCGTGTTGTTGTCTAGGCGGTCTTGAAGGAGGCCCTTTTGGCAGATCTGGTGAGGTGCTGGTGTCTGCAGGTGGTGTTCTTGTGGGCTGGGTCGCTGTCCAGTGATCGTTCGCGGAGCCAGATCTTCTCCAGCTTCCGGCAGGTTTGCTTGGAGGCCCGGAGGTCTTCAGTGAACCAGCTAGCTTTCTTGTTGGTGTGACTGTTGGAGGGTTTCTTGATCGAGGTGAAGATTTTGGCGCAGTCGTTGATTCACTGTCTGAGGTTGCGGGCGGCGGTGTCGGGTTGGCGGCTGGGCTCTGGGCGAGGGTGGTGGTTAGCTGGTCTTTGGTGACTTCGCTCCAGCAGCAGCGAGGCATCTGTTGGGTGCCGTGGTGCGTGGTGGGTTTCTTGAAGGTGAAGTGGATGCAGCAATGGTCGGTCCAGTGGAGTTCAGTGGTGTGGTTGAAGGAGACGTGGGGGCTTGCGGAGAAGATGGGGTCAAACGTGTGATCGGCGGAGTGGGTGGGTGTTGTGACGAGTTGTCTGAGTTAAGGCAATGTTCTTTGATATGATCCATAGGTTAATTCAGGAGTACACGTAGAATAGACTATAAAGCACCCAGTATAGTTCAGATATTCCTTAATTGGCTATTTTGGGGACTCAGTAGCACTCAACTACAACCCAGCCCTCCTACATTACACTAATGATGGAAATCTGTAAAAACAACACAGCACAAATATATGGCATATAGTTGGCTGTCCATATACCCAGAAAAGCACTGCCCACACACACCTACTACACACCCCTTGCAACACACAATAGGGCAGAACTCTGAACATTAACTTCAACATACAACTAACCTTTAAAGCATCCAGAAACATTTGCTGACCATACTGAATCAGTATTGGAAACACTGGGAACATAACACAATACAAATCTAGATAGCATAGTTTCCCTTGTGCACAGGGAGATACTTAAATGGAGGACTGTGAACCCACAATACTTCTCATGCTTTTTGTGTACTCAGGTATAACTAAAAGGTAAAATGGTCCTTTGGCTTTTGCAAGATCCATCGAGTGTTACTGCTTTGTGTTAATGGAATATAGATACATGTACTGTTGTTATTATTCTTGTAAGTACTTCTTAAAAAAATCAAAGTGAAACTTATCCAAGGTCTAATCAGCAGGCAAAGCATATGCAGCTTTATCGATTTAAAGGGCTACTATAGCCCTGCAAATGAGTCCTTCAAAGTGATTTCAGTGCCATTGTTTGTACAAGGACACTCCTATATTATGGGCATCAATTAGCAGCTATGATAATCAATGGTAATTGTGGTCATATGGATTCCTCCCATTACTATTTTTATTTTATTTGATTGCTTTTCAATTCAAATTACAGACATACCAAGAGCACAATCACAGCATATCATCTTGCTTAACAGTCGTGCATTACAATTCAATTCCCTATATACGGTATACATGATTGTCCACCAGCACAATTAAAGGAAAACATATGACCATGGTTTTCTCTCAACCCTCACTTGCGGCAGCGCCTGAGTATATTGCCCCCGGCAAATATAGATCCTTGAGACTACATCTGAGATAGTGAATGTGCCTTCGTTTCAGTTCCCGGGAGACAAGCCCTAGTAAATTGATGTCAAATCTTTCATACATCCCTTCCAGTGATCATATCATATCCCGTCAGAGCAGGCCAACAGGTAGTTACGCAATGGATCCCATATATATTTTTTGGTCTAGAGGATAAGGGGTGTAGCACCTCAAAGGTCAGTGTTTGTTTTTGCTAATAGAGGAGGTCCTATACCCAGTCCTTACATTTAGGTGCCCTCCCTCTGCCCCATCTACACACCACTTTGCATTTGGCCAGCAACAGCCCCAATGCCACATATTTCCTGCACTAAAGTGGGATCTCTTCTGTATAGCCCAACAACACTGTGATTGGGGATGCCGATAGTGGGGTCAGCACCATCTGTCCCAGTGCCTTGAATATCTGCTGCCAATATTGGTTAATGAGTGCGCATTCCCAGGCGAGGTGCAGGAAATCTGCTTCCTCTTGGCCACAGCGATCACACGCGTCATTGTCTTGTAAGTGAAATGTGTGCATTTTGACTGACATGTAGTATATCCTGTGCAGGAACTTACAGTGCATGATGTGGACATGGCTGCTGGCCAAGACATTGTCAGGTCAGTTGACAGCAGTATTCCCTTTGTTTGTAAGTTAGAGATTTGCCCAGGTCCACCTCCCAATGTATCGTGAGCCAGTCAGGTTTTCACGCTTTGATACCTGTATGTTGTGGTATAGGAGGGAGATTACGTGGGGGGGGGGGGGGGTGCATTGTAGCAAGCAGTAAAGTGGAGACAGTGTAGGTGGTTTCGTGGGGGGACGTAGGTGTAGCTGCCCTAACACTCTGCCTTATCCTAACGTATGCAAATAGATCTAGTGATGAGGGTTCCACACCTTGAAAGAAATGCTCCTTCACTCGGAAAACCCCATTGACATAGATCCCCCCATGTCTTAATATTAGCATTACGCAGCAATTGACAACACGTCAAATCTTGGGTCACTTCCAATTCTGGGTGATGAGGGAGAGGGAGCAGGGGTAAATACATCATTGGTATATCTATTCTCTTCACGATTTTCTGTCAGGCAATTGTGGTACATGCAACCGTGGTGGGATAAGTGTGTGTTGCCCGGGGTCATGTTACTATAACTCCCGACAGTGGAGTCCGGTCCATCTAACCCTGCTCGACAGCGAGGTGTGGAATGTATGGGGGAAGGGTAAACCAATATGCCGCAAAGTGTGCCTATGCACATAGTACAATTCTAGGTCAGGTGCTTCAAAGCTGCCCTGTGAAAAGAGTACCATCAGTTTCTCCCATTTCAGTCTGGGTTGTTTACCTCCCAAAGCGAGTCGTATCATTTGGGATTTCCAAGCTTTAAAAAAGTTGCGGCCAGGGTTGTAGGATATATTGATGAATAAATAAAGTAGTTTAGGAAGAATGACCATTTTCATCAGGGATATCCTCCCCTCCTTGGACAGGGGCAAAGCGATCCATCTAGTAATTGAGTCCGTCAAGGCCTCAAGAGCCTTTCCATAGTTGGATTGTATTAGTTCCATCCTGTTTCTGGAAATCGTTATCCCCAGGTATCTCACCTCTGAGGCGCACAATATAATGGGGTAGTCTAGCTTGTAAGGGAGGACAGCGGCCATAAGTGGAAATACCTGGGATTTCCCCCGGTTGATACTGACCCCTGACAGTTCGCCAAAGGCTATAAACTCGCATATTATGGGGTTGAGACTAATTTGTGGTTCCGGACGCATAATGTGACATCCTCTGCGTAAAGGGACACCAATATGTGTCTAGTGGGGTAGCAAATGGCCCACTCACAATGATGTTGGCGTAGTTTGGCGGCCAACGGTTCAATGGCCAACGCGAACAAGAGAGGGGGAAAACGGGCACCCCTGCTGTGTACTACGTGACAGGGGAAAGGGGGGCAAACGCCATTTATTTAAACTCTTGCTTGTGGCTTTTGATACAGTAATTCTATCCATGAGAGAACGCAATGCGGCATTCCCATTCCCTGGAGCACCCCAAGGAGGTAGTCCCACTCCAACGAATAAAACACTTTAGAGGCGTCCAAGAAGACTGCTACAGCCACCATCTCAGGATTGATATCCTGCATTACAGAGAAAAGAGTATGAAGGTTGTGTGAGGTTGCACGGCTAGGAATAAAACCAGCCGGTCTGGCAGCACGAGTGAATCCATAAGAAGGCTTAAGCTATTGGACAATATTTTGGCTAAGATTTTTATGTAGCAGTTAATCAGGCAGAGCGATCTATATGACTGAAACTTATTTGTTAGCTTCCCAGACTTCAATAGTGAGGTAATGACTGCTTCTCGCATGGTCGGGGGAAGAACTCCAGCTTCTTTAGCCTCCTCATAGACCTTCTTTAAGAAGGGGGCAAGATATTCTACATATATTTTGTAGAATTCAGCTGGTAGGCCGCCTGGCCCTGGGTCCCGGCCCGATCGTAGCTGCATTATCACTACCCAGATCTCGTTTTCCTCTATTTCTGTGGAGAGGAACTCTTTGCGCCTCCCCAGGGCCACCTGTTCCAGATATGGCAACAATGCAATTGGTTGCTGTCTCTTCGTGGTTTAAAGAGAAGAACAATAGGTTGTGAATGTTTGGAGTATATCAAGTGTGTCCCTAAAGATCACTCCTTTAATTCTTGAATTTCCAGATCATGATTGGAGTAACGGGATTGCAGATTTGCTCAGCTAGCGCTTACCCTGGTCTCCTTCCCTCGCCATACCTGTGGACTCTAAAATATTTGCCACAAAACAGACATGCGCGTTCTACAGTGTCTCCATATTCGTACATCTTATCTCTGAGTTTAATTCGTACTGTCTCGGTCAGGAAGTGGATGAGCTCTTGCTCCAGTCATTTGATATCTACTTCTAATCAACTAAGTGTTTAGCGTAGATCTTTCAATACCCTCCCTCTCTTAGCAATGCAGATCCCTCTTATTGTGACTTTGAAAGCCTCCCTCTCAGTAGTCAGGTGAGCGACCGAGCCTGGATTACGCTGAAAAAAGTAACTTTTTTTGGCCTTGTCTTTGCTCTGAACACAGTGTCTAGTAATGTTGTTGGGGTTAATCGCCAAGCACAGTGGGGCATGCATGTGATCGGAGGAGCCAGTCTCATTTCCACTGGGGAGTGGTCTGAGTATGTATGTGTGAGATGTTCGACCCGGGATAGCCAGGGGCCTAGTCCTCTAGACATTATCCAGTAGTCCAGACGTGACCATGTAGAATGCACTTTGGATTAATGTGTCCCTTCTCTCTGCCCTGGATGCAAGTGTCTCCATGCGTCTAAAAGACAGTTTGCTGCAATAATGTTCTGTACCTGACGTTGGGCAGTAGTATAGTGATGTGGTTGAAGATGTAACCTATCGTGTGTGGGCATTAATGCTGTATTGAAGTTTCCTCCCCAGATCACCTAGGTAGACCAAGTAGCCATTACTTTAAGTTGGCGAAGAAAACCGGGTCGTCAGTATTAGGCCTATAGCAACTAACTAAAGGAACGGAATATGAAGCTAGCTTGCCCACATGAGGAGTCCTGTGAGATCCCATGGATACGTACGGTATGTGTTTGTTAACCAGGATCACTGTGCCCCTGGAATATGTAGAATAGGATGTGAAGCATCTATGCTCTGACCATCGAGCAGCGAATGTGGGAGGCGTTAACAGATGGAGATGCGTTTCCTGTAGCATAGCTATTTGAATATCATGCTTGTCTAGATATGCTAGAACTTACCTACACTTACGTGAGTTTCCCAGGCCCCGTACATTCCAGGGCATAAATCGTAGTTCCTGTCTCTTTTGATCTCTCGTCAGATTGTCAAGAGGGATTAAATATGTATGCCCTGGTAGCAATAATGCATCCCCACACGTAAACACTCTAGTGACTGCAATGTATTCCTATCTACACCATGTGCTAAGGGCTCAAACAAACATGATCCCATACCTCCTACAGCGACAACCCAAACTTTGAAGTCAATGTACCCGCCCCCCACAGCAGGAGTATTAAATAACTGCAAGGTAAACAAAAATCTCAAATCACTTTCCTTAGTCATGAATGGCTGAGAAAGTTAGTTTAGAAAATGGGAACAGGTTAGTATAAGGTAAGGTTAACCAAGGAAGTAGTTGGGGATCTCCTTATGAGGGAACACCAGAGGGCCCCGCAACCCACCCCCTCCCCCACTGGTGAAAACAAAACAGAGGGAGATGCCCTGGCACAGTGGCACTATACACTCCATAACCCGCACACAAAAAACATTTATACAATATCAATGAGGAGTCGGACAACTTCTGCATATCACAAACAGTTCACCTTCCAGATTGTAACCTATCGCTGGCAGTTCGGTGGTGATGCCGTTTGAAGGGGCATCTGGGGTACGTGCCATCAGTCCCAGCGGGGCTCAGTTATTCCATCTCTGACATCGGCGATGGCGAGCGGTCAGCCTAGTGGTCCTCCCCCGGCCGGCCGCATTTCTCTTGGTGCTTTTCAGGAAATCTTCACCTGCTGCGGATTGATGAAAAAGTGTTGTTTCCTCTGATGGGTAACTCGAAGGCACGCCGTATACATCATTGCATAATCAATTTGCCCCTGTTGAAGTTTATTTTTCACCGGTAGGAATTTCCTCTTAGCCTCTTGTACTGCCATAGTAAAGTCAGGGTACAGTGCGATGGTGTGTCCATCAAACGTGATTTGTCGTTTCACCCTGGCTAGCCGGAGGGCTACATCGTGGTCCCGATAGGTAACCTGGTGATGATGGGCCTTTAAGTTGCCCTCGGAGGTGATCGGGCCCCACCGATTGGTGCGCCCTCTTCCCCACCAACTGCGTAGAAAAGGCATCAGCTCTGAAGGTGGTCTGTAACATTTGCTCGACATAGTCCTCCATCTGCCCAGTGTTGGCTCTTCCCGGCACTCCCAAAATACTGATATTGTTGCGCCTGGAATGCACTTCTAGGTCATCGTTTTTGGCGAAGATCACTTTTAACAAGGGTTACATTTGATGATGTTGTATCTTTCTGGCCACTGATGTATCCTCCAAGTCAGAAATTCTTTGTTCCGCTTCCTCAATGCGGTGCTTCCCTAATTTTTGCGCTAAGAAATCTATACGGCTGTACATGGAGTCCGTTTTGGTTTCTATCGAGGTGAGGCTTTGCTTCATGGTTGTCAAAAGGGATAGGAGGTCCTCGTCTGAGGCCTGTGAGGTGCTGGAAGGGTGGTCCGCCATGTGCTGATCAGTGTCACCCTGCTGTGTTCGGGGTAGCTTTCGGGTTTCAAACTGTAGCGTAGCTTGCTTAGTCTCCGTTCTGCCCACTTCTATCCTTTTGTCGGTTGTGGTCTCAACTAGGCTGCCACTGTCTTAGTCTGCCGGTGGCCGAATGTAGGGTCCACGTTTTTTTCTACGAGACACGGGCGCCCTTATTGAAAGTCAAGCACCTACCAGCCCCGCTGAGACTCCTTATTCATGTAGTCTATGCCGCTAGGTTTCTATCTCCACTGTAGCTTGACTGTGAAAGAAGGACCCCCTCATGGGAAATTCACGCATTGATATGTCCGCCCTGATAGTTTCCTGGGTTGCACAGCAGTTAAACCTCAGTGATGGGTGTCTGTGTGGATTATGTTGTCTATATCGGTAAGCACTGAACAAGATGTGAGGTATGGGTTTCTGTGGGCCACCCCAACCCACACAATAGGGCAGTGAATAGGTGCTTGTTGGCAACCCGACACCAGACCAGACCCTACTGGCGTCCCTGTTGTCTGGAGAGTGGGCCTCATGGTTGTGCACAGCCTCCTTCTGCGTCCAGGCTTCACCGCAGGGAGCTGCTGCCTCTTCGAGTCGCTCCTCTCCTCACTTTATATGTGAGTGCTCGCGCTGTCTCAGATCTGGCCCCATCACACAACGCAGGGATACGCCTTGTCTGTGTTGGGGCTCATGGCCTCCTAGCCACCGTACCCGCTGAGTCCGGCACAGGGAGGTCTCCACCACCAGGCCAACTTCCACTGGGGCCCTTGCTGTCTGCGGCAAAGGCTGCGTGGCAGAGTGCAGTGCCCTGTGTGCCTGAACTCTGCTGAGCCGCAACCCTCCCAGATCACTCCTCACCTTCTTAACAATGTGGGGAACTCGCTCCGGCCCCGGACCGCCTTCAGACCACCTTCTGGTCTCTTAGTGCCCCAATAAGATATTGAGGAACGTGCATCTGTGGGCCACACCAACCCACAAGACAAGGCAGTACATCGGTTCTTGTGGGTTGCCTGCACCAGATAAGCTACTTCTGGGTCCACACTGTCCGTGGCAGAGGCGTGCAGATCCATCACAGGGAGGTTTCCGCCATCAGGCCGACTCCTACTGGGACCCACGCCGTCTGTGGCCTAGGCGTGCGGCTGCTGCGGGGAGCCACAACCTTCCTCGGTCTCTCCGCCCCTTCTTGATGATGTGAGGGACTCGCCCGTCCGCCTCCACCGCTTCACGCGGAGGCCCGGCTCGGCCTTGCGGCCTTATAGTGTCCCAGCAGGCTGCGTCCTCTCAGCTATGCGCGGGGAGACCCCTGGACCGTTGCTCCGTTATTCTGTACAATGGAGTCCGCTGAAAGGACACCGGCAACTCCACAGCGATCACCGACTGTCGCTTTCGTTCTGTTAAGTCGCGGCCTATCACGGAGCAGGATTTTGACGGATGAGTGTCATGGGTCACCGGAGCCTCCCACACGTGCGGCCACTCCCTCTAGCACCCCCTTCCATTACTATTTTTATTGTCCATTGATTAATAAAACCTTGAACGTTCTCTTATACATTTGTTTTTGATTATACAGTGAAAATGTATTATACTCCTCAATGAATACAGTAAAGAAAAATTCACAAAGCTACCACATTTCTTAATTCATACAAAATCATATCTTAATTCAACATTATTAATTAACTTTGAAATGCATTTCCTTTCTCAATTCGTTCAATAAAATATTTGAAAATCTTTTAAAAAAGTGTTAGATCATGCATCCTTTTGCTTAAGTACCTTTCCAAAGCACTGATTCAAAATTCAATTACAGGATGCATATTGGCTTCTTGCTGTCACCGTGTCCAAAATGGGATCGGGATGCAAGTGAAAGCGCATGCAGATTCCCCTTTTCTCCTACAATCCGTTCTCAACCAATGATTATTGCTTTGCAAATTCATAATTATCAACATATGGGTGGAATACCCTACTTTTCTTAACAGTCACGTCAGCAAGCTGGGAGCAGTACCTTATCCTCTCTGATAGGATCTTTTTGGCAGCAGTACTGGAAGCTCAGATATCAAAAAATAAATTCAACCGGTCCCAAAGTGATATCCACATCTGAGGGGGCACAATCTAAATTCTATCTCAGTTAAGAAGGACCAAAACCTCAATATGAATAAGAGCTGGTAAAGTAATTGAATATGCTCTTACCATTCAGTGTACCAGAAGTATAAATGAATTAAGGAAACTGTAGAGTTGTGAAGGGTGGAATATTTGCTATGTAGGTGCGACATAATTTGGAATATAGGGGGAGAAGGGAGAGAAAGCTGGAGAAGGAAAGGAGGTTGATGTATGCTGGGGATGGATGCCAGTAATGAAGAACCAACACTAAAGGTTTGAAGCAGAAGCTCCTGATGAAAGATCCTACTGTAGAGGGCGCTAGACAGGAAGCCAAGAGTTTTAATCACCCTGTGCTGTGAATAAAAGAAATTGAGAATGGTGATCATAGCCAAAAGAATGTGGTTAGCAAAGTAGCAAAGGATAGTAAACTGAAGATGAGAATGCCTGAAGATGGGGAAGATAAGAAAGGCAGAGGCGCAAAACAGAAATATGACACTTTTACTGAAAGTGCGAAACAGTACAATAACACGTCCAGAGAAATTAAGTGTTTCAGTTGTTAGGCTTGGACATATAGCTTCCAGCACGAGGTGTGTTGCTAGAAAAATAATATGTAGAAATTATAGAAAGAGAGGACACTTACAAAGGTGTGTTGGACAAACATGCGAGATAGGAAAGTACAAGAAATTAGTCAGGATGTCTATGATATACGCGAAAGTGTTCAAGAGATATTTTTAACTGTAGAAGAGAAATTTAATAACGTGGCAGATAATGGAAATAAAAAAAGATATCAGTGTCAGGGGTGCATAAAGTAAAAACGGATAGTACACACAAATTAGAAAAACCATAGTGTGACGTCTTGATCGATAATAAACCTTTAAAAGTGCTTGTGGACTCAGGAAGTCTTTATGCGCTTTTATCAAAGAAGACTAATGAAGGAATTGGATGGGATGGTAGTGCATCATTGGAGAACTCTGACATCTAGGCAGTTTGATATGCTGTCAGAAGAATTTAAATATTGGGAGTTCAAGTGAGAGGGTGTTCATGGACAAATTTATGTAATCAATTTTATTGGGATGGCATTGTCAAAGAGACCTGAACATCATCATACATCCTAATGCTAAAGAACCAGTAATGATAATTGAAAGAACGGAGGCTGTGGAAGCGATAAGTAGCCATGAGAGTGATATAATGTTGAAATATCCCAGAGTGTTTACTGATGAATTAGGGTTGCTTAAGGGATTTCCCCACAAAATAAGGTACCAGACCGATAGTCCATAAGGTACGGAGTATCCCAAATATGATGAGGGAGCCATTACGTTAACAGTTAGATAAATTGTTAAAACAAGGAACAATTGAATCCATAGAAGCTTCTAAACAGCAAACTCCTGTGGTGGTGGCACCAAAGGAAGGAGAAAAAATGTGGCTTTGCATTGACTTATGAGACTTAAATAGAAATATTTGGGTAAACAGGCAACCACTTACCAATATTTCAGAAATGATTGCTGTTATGTGAGTTGGATCCATGTTTAGTGTTCTAGACATGTCTGTTGCATACCACCAAGTGAATCTACTAGAAGAGTCTAGGCCTCTGATGTCTTTTGCGACGCCACTGGGAGCATTTTGGTATAGCAGAATGCCATTTGGACTGGCTTCAGCTGTTTTCCAAAGGGTTATGAAGAATATTATGGGAAACATGAATCAAGTCTTGTGCTTCCAAGATAATATATTCAAAGTAGGAAAAGGATGAGAAAGAACATGGCAGCATATCCACAGTGGTGATGGAGCGGTTAGAAAAATATGGCTTAAGAAAACAAAAAATTTTAGTTGAGGAGAAAGGAGGTAACATACTTGGGACATGAGATAAGTGCTAATGGAATTAAGCCGAAACAAAGCATAGTGAAGGCAATCGGAAAAAAACACCATCTAATTAAGACAAACTGAGGTCTTAAAAACTTTGCAGAGCTAGTTGAACCGTTAAGATTGATCATGAAAAAGAATATAGTGTTTGTGTGGAATGACGAGTGCAGGAAGTCCTTTTATACGATAAAAGAAAGCATAGCACAGGTGCCAATGTTGGGGCATTTTGATGTGCCTGGGAAAACTTACAAATCTACTGATGCTAGAGGAGTAGGATTGGGGGCAGAATTGAAAGTCAAGACTGATGGAGAGGATTGGAAGGTAATAATGCTCCACGTATTTTGAGATGTATTTTATCTGTGCTAGATTACAAATTTGAAGTTGAATATTAAGAGATTGTAGGAATGTTATAGCAGATTGCTTGTCCAGGTTTCCTGTGAGTGAGGTAGAGGAGACTTGTGAGGAAGTTGGTGGCAATAGAAAAGAAGATATGGCATTAGGTGGTGTTGAATGGGATGAGGCCAGGGAGAAGGATTCTGTGATGACTGAGGTGGAGAGCAAAGTTGTACAGGAATGGAGTGAGGAGGATACGTTGAGCAGGGAGTTCATGGAATTTTACAAAGTGAAAGATGAATTGAGTTTGACCGGGGGAAGATGAATGAGAAGAAATCAAATTGTTCCTCCTACTAGCATTCGGAATCAAAAAGTTGCCGTTGCACATGAAGGGGATGTAATATGACCAAGAGAAGGATACAGCAGTTGTTCTGATGGCTTGGAGTGGATGGAAATATCGAGGAAGTGGTGAAACAGTGTTATGCATGTGCAAATAGCGACAAGAACAAAATTGTAAGACAACCTCCTCTAGAAAGCATTGCTTTCCCATGAAACCGTGGGAAAAGTTAGCCATTGATTTTGTAAGGCCAGTTAATAGTCTTGGATTGAGAAGTAGGTATATTTTGGTAATCTTATCACACAAAGTGGTTTGTTGTAGAAACCTTGGTGTAAGTGAATACTGCCAGTGTTTTTGAATTTTTGGAAGAAGTCTTCATGAGGAAGACGTTTTTAGGACATAAATTAATTTCCAAAGAGTTGACTGATTATCTTTCCAGGATTGGAATGTTTCATGAGAAGGTGGCAATGTTTAGACTGCAAGCTAATGGATTGGTAGAGAAAGTGAATCGTTTGGTAATGGAAAACATACAGCTGTCATTAGCTAATCGCCATCCATGGAAGAAGGAGTTAAGGAAAATGGTGTGGGCACATAGAACAACTGCCCATTCAGGTACATGTGTGTCACCGTTCGTTTCTCTGAAAGGGAGATAACCTGGAAAGAAAGAGTGCTCTGTCTGGTTGAATGGAATAAATAATGTTTGGGATGACCATGATGAAATCATAGAAAGAGTCAGTACAGGATAAGGCAAAGGAGTACTTTCACAAAAAACAGAATATGAAGAGACTTCAGATAGACAAAGATGATTGGGTGGTCGTAAGGAAGGGAGGAATTGTTCGGAAGGGTGATTGTAAATATTCTGCTCCTCATAAAGGTAAAGAAGTGAGGCATAATGTTATTGGTTTGAGTGATGGAACTACATGGAGTTTGGGAAATGTGTGTAAAATCAACAAACCCCAGTGGAAGTAGTGAAAGGGTGTCAGAATGTGTGGGGATGGGCAACTAGTTCAATTACTAATACTAATGGATTGAATATTTCAGTCAATTGTTTGGATTATTTGATTTGTTTGCGTTTTTATTTGCTGAAATGTTAATTCGGTGTAGCTAATCTCTTTCAGCCTTTGTAATTCAATACAGAATTTAAGTATTAATGTTATCTGGTTATTTTAGTGTAGAGTTGTGAAGGGTGGAATCTTCGCTATGTAGGTTGGACATAATTTGGAATGTAGTGGGAGAAGGGCGAGAAAGCTGTAGAAGAAAAAACCGTTGGTTTATGCTGGGGATGCCATGACAATAAAGAAGGCAATGAGATTGAACTGGTGTTAGTGAAATCTTTACAGAAACCCTACAGATGGAATATAATCCTGCTTCAAACAGATGACTTCCACAGGGTGGATTTTCTAATGCACAACCCTTTCACTATATGTTAGCGGGTGCAGCATCTGTTCTGTTTGCGGTCGGGTGAATATATGCTGATGGTTGATATATGCTAGAGCTGGAATTACTTTCCCTTTAGCAATGGTGCTCAAGGTCAGCCCTAAAAACTATCCATTGAATATATTCAATCCAACCATGATGCCCTCTGTTTTATTTTTATTTCTTTACCTATCTTGGACTATGGGTCTAAACTGCAGACAAGACATGATTTTTCAAAATGTCTCCTGCATGATGGTGGGATCTGAATTGCTTCAACTTCCTTTCTATCAGCTCCCCTGTGACACTCCTGTCCATCCTGCCCACAGTTCACGACCCTCTGCTGCCTTTTGTTGGGGTCTCCTCCGCTTTTTTTCCGCTTGCTTTCTCCTCCATTTTTACCTTCCCCTGCTCCTTTCTGTGCACTTATTTGCCTCTCTCAGCTAGTTTCTGCCTTTGCCTTTACTGCTTGCTTCTTCCTCTATTTTTGACCGTTCTCTGCTTTTTTCTGCCTGCTGTTTTCCCTCTCTTTGCTCATCTCTGCCTTTACTGCTCACTTCTGCCTACTTGTGCTAATTTCTGCTCCTGTTTTTTCCTTTTTCTTCTCGTTTCTACCCCTGCTTTTTCATTTTTTCTGCACGTTCTGCCTCTGAGTTCTACCTTCTCTGGTTGCATCAGCCCTCTTGCTGCCGTTTCCCTCCTCTTGCCGTTTCCCTCCTCTCGCTACCCAGCACCCTGCCCTTCCCCCATTACCTACTTAATGGAGGCTGCAGTGCGCCCTCACCGCCAATGCGCCAAAAGCAAGCCCGTCTTTGCCCGTCCATGTTTGGGCCACGCCCAGTACCAGGACCCATGGTCCATCCACCGCTACACCTCGGAGGAACTCGGGGGCGCTGGCCCCGCCACCGCAACAACAGTTGCCTCACGTCCTCTCCGTGATCAACCAAAGGACCCTTCACTTGAAACCACCTGCTACACCAGACCACTGCCATGCAACAGACCCCACACCGCTTCCGCTCTGAGGCCCAAGAACCACACCAGTGAATCCTGCTCAACGCTCGCTCCCTTTGCAAACATGCCTCGGAAATCTGGGACACCATCACCACCCTCACCCTGGACGTGGCCTTCATCACTGAAACATGGCTCAACCCCTCTTCAAACACCGACAGCACCACAAACACTCCCTACGGCTTGAAATGTTACACCAGGACTGCACCAACACACACAGCAGTGGCATCACCATCATTTTCAAGGAACCAGTCTGTTGCATCTCAATTTCTGACTACAAATCAATGCTAGGACCATGGTAAGAGGCACCCTCGCCTACAGACTCCTGGGACCCTGACCAGCCTTCTGCAACACCATCTCCAATCTCATTGCCCCTCTTGCCATCAACTCAGACCACTACATCCTGCTAAGCAATCTCAATTTCCACATCAACGACACCAACTCTACCTCCTTGCTGGAGAATCTCAAGAACATTGGCCTCACCCAACTTGTCACTGAACCCACGCATAAAGCCGGACACACATCAGACTACATTTTCACCTCCAGCGACAGACTCAAGTTCACCCACGCCACAGAGCTCACCTGGACCGACCATGCCATAGTTCACTTTACCATTTCCGACTCCCAGAACAGCTCTGCCAAGAACCACAGCTCCACCTACCGCAGCTGCGGCAAGGTCACCTAGATGCAGTGGACTCAGGCCCTCAGCACCACACAATCTCAAACCTCAGCAGCTTTCGACCAGGCCATCCACAATTTCTCCGCCTGGATCGACAATTGCGCTGACAAGCTTGCCCCACTGAAAGCTTCAAAAACCTACAAAACCGCAAAGCTAGCCAGCTGGTACACCCCAAAGCACAGAACTACTAAGTGCAACCACAAGAAGAAACTCTTCAAAATTGTTGAGGAATTCTCCAACCCATCAGCCACTGAAAACACCATACACCTCTCCCAAGAACTCTGTGTCACACTGCCCGGCTACTTCCACAGCAAGATTGCCACCATTTACAACAACTTTGATACTCCTCTGATCACCCTCGACCTAGACAACCAAAATCAACCAGCGAACACCAGCCTAATGATTACCACCTGGTCTCTGCTCACCACTCAGACCTCCACAACCATCATGTCATCCATTCACTCCGGGGCGCCCATCGACCCCTGCACCCCATCTCTTCAACATCGGAGCCATCCCAGTCAGCACAGAACTCACAAGCAGCCTCAACACCTCCATCACCACAGCAACCTTCCCAGACGGACGGAAATGCGCAGAGGTCAAACCCTTTGTTGACCCCAGCGGCATAAAAAATTACCAACCTATCACCCTGCTCCCTACCCAGCCAAAGTACTCGAGAAAGCCATCAACCAACAGCTCTCCGAATACCTGGAACTCAAAACACCTACTTGATGCCTCACAATCATGATTCCGTGCCAACCACAGTACAGAGACCATGCTGGTTGCCGCCACAGATGACGTCCAAACTTACCTGGACCATGGAGAAACTGTGGCCCTGATCCTCCCCAACCTCTCTGCTGCATTCGATAGTGTATTCCACCACACCTTCATTGACATACTCCACAAAATCAGCATACAGCAAAACGCCCAGAAGAGGATCACCTCCTTCCTCTCAGGATGCACACAGAGCATTCAACTGCCTCTCTTCATCTCCGCACCCAAGGACATCATATGCGGTGTACCCGAAGGATCATCCCTCAGCCCCACCCTATTCAACATCTGCATGTGACCCCCCTCGTAGACGTCCTTAGATCCCACAGGGTCAACATAATCTTATACACCAACGACACCCAGCTCATCCTCTTGCTCACCGAGGACCCCTCCAACACCAAAACCAACTTCTGGAATGCCATGACTGACGTAGCCAAATGGATGAGGTACAGCTGCCTCAAACTCAACTCTGACAAGACAGAAGTACTGATCTTTGGGAAGAACACCTCCACATGGGACCACAGCTGGTGGCCAGCAGAACTCGGACCAACACCCTTGCTGAAAGACCGTGCACACAATCTTTGGAATCATCCTCGACTGCCAACTAACCATGAAATGACTGTTCAGTGCAGTCACCGCCTCTTGCTTCCACATCTTTTGCATGCTCCCCATAATCTTCAGATAGCTCTCCATCAACACCAGAAAGACAGTCATGCAGGCACTCGTCACCCGCCACCTCAATTATGGCAATACTCTCTATGCCAGAATCTCCAACCAGCTCCTTAGAAGACTCCAGACCATACAGAACACTGCTGCCAGACTCATCCTGGAGCTCCCTAGATGGGCCCACATCACACCTCACCTCAGAAACCTCCACTGGCTACCCATCCAGAAGAGATGCCAGTTAAAGATCCTCCTGCGCACATGCAAGGCCCTACACAACCAAGGATCATCTTACATCAACCATCGACTGAACTTCCACCTACCAGCAAGACACCTGCAATCCACTTCTTTCACCCTCGCACACACCCCTCAGATCCTTTGCACCAGAGGCCTCTTCTTCTCCTACATTGCTGCCAAGACCTGGAACACCCCCCCCCCCCACCTCTGTACAGCATCCTCCCTGGTGGAATTCAAAAAGAAGCTGAAGACCTGGCTTTTCAACAGAGACACAACACCATCAGTGCCAAAATACCCATAGGGGTGACAGTGTTGCACTAAAAATTCTGGCTGATTGCTTGTGTGACTATCCCTTCTTAACACACCTGTCTTCTTACTTTGTCATCATTAACACATTCAGCCTGTACACACCAAAACGCCCCATGATAGCCCTTAGAAATTTGCGAGTTAGTTTACAATACTTAAGCAGAATGTCCTGAATGTGTGAAATATGCCCTGTAGTTTAAATATTATGTAGCTTGTTGCTGAGTTGTTTTGGAATGAATAAATCCAGGGATAAACCTCTACCTGAACACTTGGTTCTGCATCACCCCTTCAATGTGGGATTTTAACGTAATGTATTCTATTAATCCTGGAAACAAACAGTCACAGCTAGAATGTAGGTGCCATTAAACCTATTTTCCTTTTTTCAGTATATTTGGTGA
The DNA here is from genome assembly GCF_964261635.1 of Lissotriton helveticus. Taxonomy (NCBI): domain Eukaryota; kingdom Metazoa; phylum Chordata; class Amphibia; order Caudata; family Salamandridae; genus Lissotriton; species Lissotriton helveticus. Next base: position 314,612,158 of record NC_136069.1, on the reverse strand, counting down.
AACTTTTTTAAATAAATAAAAAATTCAGTCGAGTTAAAGTGCACACCACTTTTCTTCAGATCCAAGTTTTCTGCCATTGTATTACATCTTGGAAGCGGCTCTTAACTTATGCAAATACAAGCACCACAATTGCACATCAAGAACAACGTTGCTGCTGGTCCTTAAGGAAAAGTGAGAAAGGCCAAAAAGGTCTAAATTATATAAAGGATGATTTGTAAAAGATCCTTTGCTTTTTATGGGGTGTTTCATGTTGCACAAACTTGACCCAAGGACATTAAAGCGCTTTACAGAAGACTTAGATTAAATTACAAATTTTTAAGCCGAGTCTGGGCAGCGCATCTGCTGCTCTGCGAGACATGCTGTTTTGGAGTATGTACTTGAAGCCCTGCCCACTCTCTGCCCATATTTGTCATTGACTTGTATCCTTGTCCTTCGTAAATGCTAGCTTTTGATCAGTTATTAGGCTTGTTAGTCCCTCCTTAATACCGCCTTGACTTCATTTGTAACCTCCCATGAGGACTGGCCATTTTACTTCAGTTCTTACACAGTATGTCTTCTTTAGTCTGTAAGCACTATTTTCTTTAATGAGTTTCTCTTAGTGCAGTTGTGCCCACTCGCTTTTTTTATGTAACGCGTAGCAAACGGGGAGCTCTTCAGGGGCCAATGGAGACAGAACGGGGCAACTCAGCGATGCCTTCAAGCATTTGGAATGCAATAGGTCTTGCATTCGTGAGAGTTTAAGCCATTAGCATTGTAAATGACAACGCCTTTTATTTATGTTTTAAAAACCAAAACACAAATAAAAGGCATTGTCATTTACAATGCCATTAGCTCAAACTCCCGGAAATGCGAGACCTCTTGTATTGCAGATGCATGTTATTTTTTTGTCACAGGACATTAAGTAATTTGCCCAGAATCACAGGATGCTGAGCCAAGGTTGTACTTGAACCTGGTTCCCCTGTTCCATGGTCGGCAGCACTAGCCGATGTTCCGCATCTTCTCTCCTGCTCCTCCTTACAGTTTATTTGCCAAAATGTGTTTCATCCACACAAGGGACAGTCTTTGTGAAGGATATTTACAAATTACTGACGAATCGGGTAGTGGATATGTGAAATGTATCTGCTTTTTGCAAAACTGCTTCGGAGCTCTAGGATATAATGCCACGTTATTAAACCTTTTCTGTAAAGTGACGTTGTTTGAGCACTGGATTTGTTTTTTGAGTTTAGATTGTGATTTTTTTGTGCAAGTGCGTGAATTGCTTGTGCAAATAATATCTACTGATTTCATAGCAGTCAACATTTGAAGAAGTCGCCAGATTCTTTACTTCGTATTCAGGATGCGGACTGTGCTCCGTCAGTCAGTGAGCTATTCTTTAGTTTGAACGCGCATAATATATTTGTAGCCAACTGAAGGCAATTTACAAACGGCAGAAACGAATTTGTGCCAAATGCCCGACTAAATTAGCATGGGGCGAACACCTAAAGTATACAGAAAAAATTGGAATTTAGTGTGAAGCATTGGAAACTTGTGGTGGAATGTAAGAAAATAAAATGTTTAACAATGATGGGACAGGAATGTCCCCTACACGGTGTTCAATCTCGTTCTGAGTGCACGACTGCAAGTATATGGTATTCTGTTTTTTGTTTTTTAAATTTTAGCACAGGTTTACTCCTGGACCTGGAGGGCACACAGATTTGATTTGATTTGATTTGAAAAGAATTTATTAAGCGCGACTAACACCATTAGGTTTCTTGGCGCTGTGCTGGGGCATGGTGAAAAAAGATGAAGAGGAAACAGAATCTAGGGATACGAGATGGTAAAAAGGAAGGTTTTAAGAAGTGATCTAAAGCCAGAGTATGAAGGTGCCAGTCTGAGGGAAAGAGGAAGGGTGTTCCAGAAGGATGGGGCCGGAAGAGAAAACCTCAGGCCCCCGTGTTTTTTCCTCTTGAACCTAGGGACGGATAGCAGGGCCATTTGAGATGAACGTAAGTTGCGGGACGGAGTGTAAGAATGAAGAAGAGAGGAAATAAGAGGGACCTAGACCAGAGAGAGACTTAAAAATAATGCAGCCTAACTTGAATTGGCAGCGGGCGGAAACCGGCAGCCAATGAAGACTCTTTAAGAGTGGACGGACGTGCTGATCTTTAGGCTGGTGAAAAATCAGGCGAGCAGCCTGATTTTGTATCAGCTGGAGCCTTCTCTGTTGGTACTCAGGAATACCGACGTATAGCGCGTTAGCATAGTCGAGTCGACTGATCACTAATACCAGGAGTGCTAACGTAAGCGCTTCGATGGTAAGAAGGCGGGATATTTTCCGTAGTTTCCTGAGTTGGAAGTGGCTGGCGGACACCACTGCACTAATCTGGGGAGTCATTGAGAGAGAGTTGCTGATAATGACACCCAGACTTTTGGCAGAGTTGACTGGAGAGGGAGAGCTTCCAAGACTGGCAGGCCAGATGGAAGGTTGCCATGGGTTGGAAGCTCCCCCGACAAGAATTAGTTCAGTCTTGTCGGGGTTGAGCTTCAGGTGATTTAAGCTCATCCAGTCACTGATGAAGCAAAGAGTGTTTTGAAAAATAGAGGTGGAATCCTCAGAAGAATCAATATTAAAAATCAATTGGATATCATCCGCGTAGTTGAACGCAATAACGCTCAACCCGCGGAGAGCACGGAGTAACGGAGCTAAATACAAATTAAAAAGAAGAGGGGATAATGAAGAGCCCTGAGGAACACCACAGGACAGCTCAACCTGGGTGGCCGTGAACTGAGACAGCCTGACAGCTTGTTGACGTCCCGTCAAAAAGGACTGAACCCAGTCAAGGGCGGTCCCTCGGATGCCGGCCTCCTCGACACGGTCGACCAGGATCCCATGGTCGACCGTGTCGAAGGCGGCCGATAAGTCCAGAAGGACCAGGGCTTGTCGGGTGTTAACATCAGCCCCTCTGCGCAATTCGTCCATCACGGAGAGAATGACGGCCTCCGTTGAATGCGCAGGTCTGAACCCTGCCTGCTTAGAATCTAAGACACACGAGTCCTCAATGAAGGAGCTAAGTGTGTGGGTCACGTGCGATTCCAGAACTTTGCTGAGGAAGGGGAGAAGGGATATAGGGCGGTAGTTGCTCAGAATGGAGGGGGTCTGCTGAGGGTTTTTTTAAAATGGCAACCACCTCGGCTTGTTTGAAAGAGCAAGGGACAGTCCCCGTGACCAGGGAGCTATTTATGAGGGCCAGAGGGGGCTCGGGACAGGAGATGAAGGCTGCTCGAAGAACCGAGGGAGGACAGCAGTCACGAGGGGAGCCAGAAGAAATTTTGTGCAGAAGCGAAAGAAAAGTAGCCATCGGAATGGGGGGAACAGCAGTAAGCGTGTGAGGGTTGGAATATTTAGAGGGCTGGGAGGTTAGGGGATGAGCAGGTAAGGTTTGAGCAGCAATGCTGGATTTAATTTTTGCTATTTTTTCAATAAAAAAAATATTCAAGGAATCGCACAGGGTTTGGGAGGGAAGTGGCCCTAATGTGAGTCTGGCTGGGTTAGATAATTCTTCCACAATGGCAAATATGTCCTTCGACTTATTTGTAGAATCCATAATTTTAGTGGAAAAATAAGTGGATTTAGCACGAGCTATGGCGATTTTATAATTTTTTAGTAAAGAGGAAAACACCTCCTTATTCTCAAGGGAATAACCTCGACGCCAACGTCGTTCTGCTTGGCGGAGGCCTAATTTAAGGGCTCTCAGGTCCTCGGTGAACCACCTTTGAGCATCGTGGCAGCGTCTGGCTCTGACTAATTTTAGCGGAGCAACTGCATCAGCAGCGGAGGTGAGCCAGCGAGTGAGGTTTAGTGACTGGGTGTCAATAGAGGCAGGTGGATCGGGGGTAGAAGGAACAGAGGAGCTAAGAATAGAGTGGAAAGTGTTTAGATCTGACCTATTCCAGTTGCGAGCCAGGAAATTCGTCTCTTGAGGCTTAACGGTGGGGCAGGGAATCCCTAACGTGAATGTGATTAAAAAATGGTCTGACCATAAGCATGGCAGAATGAGGAGAACTGAAATGTCCAGGCCAGATGACCACACCTGGTCTAAGATGTGCCCTTTTGTGTGCGTGGGCGAATAAATATGCTGAGTGCAATTCAGACCTGACATGAGGTCCGTAAAGGCTAAGGAACTGGGAGATTCGTGGGGGTCCAAAGGCCAGTAATTAAAGTCGCCTAAGACCAATATGTTAGAATTGTTGATGGAGAGCTGGGCGATGAGGTCCCCAAACTGAGCAGGAAAGTTGGGCATGGGTGAGGGAGGACGGTAGGTCAGAACACATATAAGAGAAGATCCTGGCAGTTCTAGTCGGATTACCAGGCAGTCTACTGAAGGAATGCTGGTAGTGGCACTATGGAGAAGCGAATCGGGTGCTTAAAGATAGCGGCAACTCCCCCTCCGACTTTGCCGGAGGCACGATTAACTTGTAGTATGTGATAACCGGGGGGGGGGTGGCGGCCAAGATATCAGGGGCAGAATCATCAGTTAACCAGGTCTCGGTCAAAAATAAGATGTCGGGTTGTTCTGACTCCAGAAGATGAAAAATGTCGAGTTGATGACTGACCAGAGACCGGGTATTGAGATATAAGACTGAGAAGGGATGATGGGGAGGTTTTGTCAATAAATGGGGACCAGGTCTGGAATCCGAGATCAGGGGCCTTGAGATAGAATATGGCCGTGTTATTTCGGGAAAAGAGCTACGGGTGGTAAACAGGCCTAAGGAGACCAACCTGGGAACAGACTCAGGTGAGGGAAGCGCAGGGTTATGACATGCAACGAGTGATGCGCGGGTGTACGTGAGAAGGGGGACAGAGTGACGCGCCCCTAGCCCCGGTCGGCCGCGGACGGGCGCAGACGGGCTTAACTCAGGCGCAACTCCGGCGCGCCTACGACGCGCCCGCTGCGCTCGTCCGCTGCGCTGACACATGGGGGCCGTTAAAATAGGAGGATGGCGAGGGGGTGTGGCGAGGCTCTAGCTCGAGCCAACCCGTTACAAGATGGCGGCCGCTGGGAAGCCCGTTAGGCGGGGCGACCACAGCCGGCGGCCAGGCACCACGCGGGAGGCGGTGTTATCAGGAGAAGAGCAACCCCGCTTGTATTCAGCGGAGAAAGGTAGGAAGTTAAAATAATAGAGGTCGCTGCTAGCGATCAGCAGGACCAGAGTGATTTAAAATACCTGCTTGTGGTCAGCAGAGATATCCAGAAAATAATAAAGGCAGCGCACCAGCAGTTGCGTGACAGCCCCCTGCCACAGGGCTGTTTAGCAATCACAGGGGAGCGAGGGGAGGGGACCTAAAATAGGAGGATGGCGAGGGGGTGTGGCGAGGCTCTAGCTCGAGCCAACCCGTTACAAGATGGCGGCCGCTGGGAAGCCCGTTAGGCGGGGCGACCACAGCCGGCGGCCAGGCACCACGCGGGAGGCGGTGTTATCAGGAGAAGAGCAACCCCGCTTGCATTCAGCGGAGAAAGGTAGGAAGTTAAAATAATAGAGGTCGCTGCTAGCGATCAGCAGGACCAGAGTGATTTAAAATACCTGCTCGTGGTCAGCAGAGATATCCAGAAAATAATAAAGGCAGCGCACCAGCAGTTGCGTGACAGCCCCCTGCCACAGGGCTGTTTAGCAATCACACAGAGTGTGCCTTTATTGTCTGATAGTGGGCTACCTGACCTGTTGTGGGTTTAGCATGCAGAGCAGTGGTGGTGTACCATGTTTTGTGAATAAGTAGTTGTGACCAGCCTTTTTATTCTCTGTCATGGAGTGGATATATATTGGCCCACTCATGTAAAGTTCCACTGATATGCGCTAACCCATGTCCTACCTCTAACATTCCTTGTACATGTTTGCATGTATAAATGTGTGCATGTATGCATGTGTTGCCTGCATGGTTTATGCATTGTATGGATGAGTGAATCGGAGTAATGGATGCCTGTGGGTTCCATTCTGAAGTTCCTGGCCTGTTCGTGTGCACAAAATGGAGCTGAGGTTGTTTTCCCAAAGAATGCAAGTGTATTGCTGAAGCTGAAGGGAGGAGACCTAAATGCTGAAGTAAAGGAAGAGGAGACGGGGCTCTCTTTAGGAATTTGACTGAATCCTCTTGCTGCAAGGAGCTGCTCATTAGTTTTCCTGAGCACTGCCATTTGGTAGATGATGGGGTGGAAGGTGAGACTGTTGTCTGTTGTTCACAGTGTAATGAACAACCGTCAGTTCAGAACTTTCGGAAAACCCTAAAAACGTGGCTATTCTCCAAGGCGTATCCGTAGTGCTGGTTGACTGGTTATTTTGATCTCTTTTTTAGGCGCCTTGATGCCTCCGGGCTTAGTAACGCATTATAAGACTCCTTTCATTTCATAATGATCCTTTAAGGGAGTACAGCCTTTTGTCTCAATTCCTGATCACTATTTAGAGTGGCTGATAATAGCCAGGTGCAGAAGCTCACTCCTCCTTGTGCCTCTGCTATGGGTGTTTCAAACTGGAGAAGACCCTGCTGTGAGGAGTGAGTATCCCTCTATGCAAAGGCTGTGTCTGGAAGACAGCCTGGAAAGGACTCATGATAAAAAAAAAAACTACCCAAACAGAGGTCACATCCCCTGCCTGCTGTACCTGTATGAAAGTAGGAGCTGTTAACTCAGTTATTCTTCCAGCTCCAAATTCTCTTTGACTGAAGATGGGGTTGCTTGGCAGAGTACTCAGAGGACTGCTGTGCAACCACAGCTGATGTCTACCTGACTGCTAGCTTCCCAGAGGTGAGGGGACTAGTCTGAACTGGAAGAAAAAGTTGTCTTTCTGCCTTAAGTGCCTGAATGTTGACCTACCCGAGAAGAAGAGGGGAGAAACATGCCTATCTTGCAGGAGGTGCTGACTACCTGTACGAGCCATAATCAGCTGACCCTGGAGCTGAGGGTCCGCCATCTTGAGAGGTTAGAGAGTGAGCACAATTGGCGAGCACACCCATCGGAGCGTCAGCTCTTTTGCCTGAAGCAGCTGCACCATGGCACTACCAAACTGTGCTTGAGCAGACTGTGCCACTGTGACCTTGAAGCGACCCACACCATGACTCTGTCCTGAAGTGTGCTCAAAGTTGACTGCACCTCTGTTGCCCTGGAGTGACTATACCGTGGCAGTGTTCAAATGTAATTGAGCACACCACAATGACCCTGCAAGTGGCACTGTCCTGAAGTGTGTAAGAGCAGACTGTGCCACACTAACCCTGAACATTTATCCCTAGAGGGGCTTGTGCTACAGAGCAGTCTGATGTAGCACCTTACATAGAATTTCTGCATGCCCCCAATTATCCTGGAGTCACAAATCATCAATGTTACCAGGCATACAGTGTGTGAATTTTATAGTTTGTGAACGTATGGTCAACTCCTCGGGACCCTCCAGGATCTGGTTGTCTTGCCAGGCATCAATGACAAATCCCTCCGAGAGGCCTTCTGGGCGCAGTCATCAGCCAGGATGTTGGAGCCCAAAATAACACCAGAGGCCCCCTCCCATTGGACACCGTGTCTGTTGACATTCATTCTTGGAGAATCTATTCAGTGTCACTTCTGTCACTCAGGGCACCAGTCTAATCTGTGAAAAGGCTCTCCAATCCAATGATCGACGACCTCCGATCTGAGGATGCTGTCCAGTCTAACAGGAATTTGTTATGCAGTCATGGCCTCCTGGTCCTCCGCATGATTTGGGGGAGGGGGTGCATCCTTCTCACACCTCCGGGATGCAGCATGCCTTCACACCACGGCACTCACACTGTGCCACAATTAATCTGCAGGCTCAGGGCAGGCCTTGGGCTTGGCCTCTGTTTCCTGTGTACACCGACTTGCCTCTTATTGCTCTCCAAAGGCAGCCTGCTAGTTCACGACCCCCTTCTTTGGGTCGAGGCTGTATCTCCCGTCTGCTCCTCCCGACACTTAGCAATACTGCGCCGATTTTCCGCCTGGCTCCTCTCTTCCCTCCAGCGACAATGCTTCTCCATCGCTGATGCGGCCCCACCACAGCACAGCTGTCGCCTCGTACCAAGCAGCAGTGTTAGTTGCTGCCGCCGGCACTGGCGTAACGAAAAGTGAGGGGGCCTCCCTGCACGGTACTTAGGGGGACCCCCTCCGGGCTCAATCAGGAGCTCTCCAGGCCAGAGTTTAGTGCCAAGGGGGCCCCCCGCACCGCGTAGGCTGCGGTGGCCTGTGTTACGCCCCTGGCCGCCGTCTCCCCACAATGCCGAGCAATGCTGTGGCGGGTCCCAGTCTCTCTCCGGAATGGCTGTAGCTGGCACCGGGCATTTCCCCGGTGGGCCGCCAGGGTGGGGGCCGGTTTTCGGCCCTTTGGGGGCCGGTTTTGTTACAGGGCCGTTTTTGCAGCATAGCTGCAAAATCGCCCCCTGTAACAAAATCGGCCGAAACCGGCCCTGGCAAACAGCTCGGCAGCACCCCCAACCCCACGGGGCACAGGCCGAGCACTTTGCCAGGGCCGGTTTTGGTTCTCAGTCTGGCCGGCGATGCGGCCTCGCAGCACAGCCGGGTTGGGCTTACTGCTCGCCCACCGGGATCGCAGTCCATTCAGGCCCATCGCATCGTACCATGCAGCAGGCTTAGTGTAGACACACTTGTGGTTTCCCCCGCCGGGTCACCAATAGCAGGGGATGCTACCCACACAAGTTTAGTGGCTTTTTGGAATGTTTGAGTGCAGAATGGTGATGAATTTAAAACTCCGCAGGTGGAGTGGATAGGAAAGGCATCTAGTAGGCTATTGTGGCAGGCCACTCCCCTGCCGCACCATATGTTACACCAAGTTTGAGGGAGGGGTGGTAGTTGAGGAGGGGACTTGACCCCCACAGTGGCCCCACACCAGTGGATATTCACATTGGCTTATTGTAGTGAGTAGTATTTTGGTTTTGTGTCTATTAAATACTTTTTAAAAAAGAGAAGTATCTGGTTGGACAATCCGTTATTACGCTGCTGAGTGGTTATCAAGTTCTGACTTTGACATATCACCACACTACCTCCATGAGAAGCCTGTGACTGCTCACCATTGCTACCACTGACATTCAAGTGCTAAAGGGGTTGTAGTTGGGCCACATCCATTGTAGGGTGAACCCAAGGACATGAAAGTCAAACACCCACAGGTGAGGCCCAGGCCCAGTAGCCCATCTTAGGCCATTACGGGGCCTGGCAAGCAGTGCATTGGTTTTTAGGGGCTGGATATATTTTCTATGCTAGGATAGAGAGAAAGCAGAGCATAGGTTATGAAGGACTGCACATAAGACTTTTTTTTCCCAGACAGGGTTTTTCCATGCAATAACTCTTGATAGTTTAGAAGTGCTAAAGTGCCCAAACACGCACATTTTTTTGTTTCTTTAACATTGCCCCAAAATTCTAAATAAAAGATAATCTCCCTAAAGTTAAATTATTTCTCTACTAACGGGAATTCGTCAAAGATGGATGTCAAGCATACCCTATAGTTCTCTGCAGCTGAGCTTGTGCGTTTGGCATGGTAACAAACGGGAAAATTATGCTTTCTATGTATGTCTAAGTAGTTGATGCATCTGTGGCATACTATCATTAGGCTTCGCTTTCGAGGAAACTCATTAGTGACAATTAAAAGCTCTACTTACAATAGTATTGTGGTTCTTGCCCAAAGAATGATGGTATCTCTTGTACTGTGAAGCCTCTTTCATATCACTTAACATATAACATTAATATTATGTTTACCTGCTAACCCCTACATCTAGGTATTGGGTGTATTAACAACGACTGAAGCTTGTTCTGTCTACTTTCTTGGCATCCTAGGGAAACATTACAAGGTCTGAAGTTCAGTTCGAGATTTTTGCCTTCACGAAGGGTCCTCTCACTCGTTTTCTACAATGTAACATATTTTACCTATTTATTTAGTTGTCTGTAATTTAGAGAAGTTATTGAATTGATGCGCTGTTTTCAGTGCCTAGTAAAAGAATAGAACATTCTTTTTGATGGTGAAGTAACTATCAAATCGGAATAATAGAGGATAGGAGAATAAGGCAGCAAGAAAATGTTATAGTTCTAAAGGAAGCATCTGATCATTGTTCCGAGCTAAGATTCTAATGGAAGAGAGAGCTTTATGTACTTATATAATGCTATATAAGCTTTTATTTTAATACAACATGCAAAAGTGGGGTTTTCGGAGTCAAGGAACACCAGATTTTTCTTAGCACTTTTTCACAGACCAACATTTAAATTATTTGTTTAATTTTCTGCAAATGGTTTATTATATCGCAGAGACACGGGGAAACCTCCAGAACCTTTATTACAACTCTGAAAGTAACTTCTGCCACCCTCCATCTGTTTCCCATTGATTCTGACGTGTGTGCTGGGTACCGAGCTCATGGTTGCAAAGTACACCTGGCCGTTAATCTGATGGCGTGAGTATGGCTCTGGTTATGCTCTGTGAGAAGCAGGTATGCTGATGTCCCCTGCCTGCCTCCCTTTCGCCCTAACTCACCATGCCGAGGTTGAGAGCTAAGCTCTACATGCAGCCCACCTCTTTTTGTATGCTATATTATGGTTGGTTACCATGTGCATTACCGGATGTTCGAGGGCTTGCTGGCAGTTTTGAGGCAATAGCTGCACCATACATGAAGTGTAGGTGGACGTGCTGGCTATTGTTTTAAAAAGCAGTAGGTGACCGTGCTGAAGTACCATGTTGAAAGGATCAGACTTTAACTGACTTACCTGGTGTTTACTCTGGTCACGTGTTGAAAATGTATGAAACCTGTTGACAGTTAGCCTGTTCACAATTGAATTGGTTTACTTCAGGAATGTGGAAGAATGGTAAGTGTGGGGGATACTGCTCACAAGTCCTCTTGCATCATTAATTCCAGTGCTTACTTGCACCTGTAGGCTTCACTTAGCCAAGTTATCACAGTAATAGTATGCCTGGTGGAGATTGATTTTTTGACTGGCCCTCACTTAGCCAAATACACTATAGTCACTGTTTAAGCAGCTCGCTACCTTAAATTAGGGGTTGGATGTATTTACATGGGTATACGTTTGATTGGATGTAATTGTAGCTCTACTACTGGCAGCACTTAGATAACACATAGAGCAACCAAGAAAGTACTTTGAAATATAGCCCTTTCCACCTTTGCTGTTAGTGGTATACGTCACTGACCACTGATGAGTGGTTCTAAGAGCTGTTGTTGGAGTAAGATGAAGATGGCACACAGCCATTGAAAAAAGATATGCACATGACACCATTATTCCATGCTCCAGAATGGCAGGTGACGGTGGTTGGCGTGACATTGTCTAAGTGCGCCTACCCACCTTACTGGACTGTGGTAAGCAGCTGAGTGAGAAGATTGAAATACTGGTTCAGATTGTGTCAGTTATGGACTTGGATACAATTATTGAAAAACTGAGAGGTTTGATTGCACAATCAGCATAGAAATACTACACATTGATGTTAACAGAAATATAGCCTAACTCAATGATGTGATGCCACTTCCGTAAGATCATGTTGCACACGTTGGACCTTCTTAAAGGATGTGACGGGTTGTAAAGGAAGGCTTGTGGAGAATTTTCTAACCAAGTGGTCCCCATTTCTAGAAGTAAAGGTAGGCACTGAGGTAGATAGGGTGCACCTATCCCCATGCTGCTTAAGGCACCATAGTCTCTGCATTACACCAGCATCCACAGAAGTATAAAAGAAGTGTAAGGGTGCTTTCAGCATACACACAAGGAGCACCCTTTTGTATTGTTTTACACCCAACTACTTCTTAGAAGCTCAGAATGATTGATAAATAAAAGAAAAACTGAGTGTAAACAAATGGCGCTAACGACCTAGGTGTTCCAAGTTGAGGACCCTTAAATCGGCCATTGTCTCACTTGCATTAGCAGAGAATATTGTTTATTGCTTATTATGCAGAGTTTATTATTGTGTGTGTGCGTGTATGAGAGTTGTATAGTGCAGACTTGGCTGCAAAGTAACTGAGCTCGGCAAAGACTGGTAGTAAAATGGTCAATCCAGCTTTTTATTTATTTTACAAAAGATGTGCTGGGACTAGAAAAGACAGGCTGTTGCAAGGGGAAATGGAAGAGAATTTCCTTCAGGACAGGCCTGTGCATGGTCTGCATACCATTAAGGACAGACCCTAGGTATTCCTTAGGCTACGAAACTTGGCAACACATGCCCTTTTTAAGAAGCGGCTAATAGTGTTGTTTTGAAGGAAACATGGAAGAAGATGCATCCCGAACTGAGAATGGTATGATTTTTACTTGGTCGTCGATTGTTCCTGTTCTCCAATTGCTTTCTTACTTGCAGTTATGGCCTTGTGTAGATAGTTTGGTGTAAAGATGCAACAGTGTGGGCAGTGTGGATCCCTCTGGCGCCCCACTACATAGATTGATATGTTGCACCGGTTGACATGCCCATGACGTGCCCTTGACCAAGATCTAGAAAAGGAACACAAATTATAATAGCAAAGTATGTGTTGACCAGGCGCACTACCTGGCCAGGTCAAAGTTGGCAGTACTTAAAGTGATTAGGGAGTGATCATTCTTTATTAAAAATCTGAGGGTCTCTCTTTCAGTTTTTTACGGATCCTGCTATATTAGACATATCTTGTGCTAATTCCAGTTAAAAACTATTTATGTAAAGAAGCAGTGGGAGTGGAGTATTACAACCCCCAACCTTCTGGTAACAAACAAATAGAGGGGAGTTTCTACAACAAGGCAAACACCCAATCTTTATATATTGTATTGAACTGTGAAAAACAGCAGAATTCTCCTGAACAGAAAAGCTGGTAGAGGTGTGCTTTCATTGATATATTGCAAGAGAGCCTCTTGCTTTTAACAACGGAGTGAGACTTGTTATGATGCGGTATTATTGTTGTACACCAAAATGTAGTTCCGATGTGTGCTTGTTCTGAACTCCTACTAGAAATCTTCTTTCTTAAGGGATGTTGGAAGGATAGTGTCAAGTACCATGAAGATAAGAATATAGCCTAAACCTCCTCTGGAGTGTGACAAACTTTGGAAGTGAGGAGGACGTTTACCAGCCCAACTGTTCAGGGGCGTAGCTAGAGCTTGTGGCGCCCGGGGCTATCCCTCAGATTTCCGCCCCATGGGGCGGAGGGGGGTGCTGGGGAAAAAGGACGGTGAGCACTTGAAAGATGTTCGAGTCTCCGAGAGGCACGTAGTATTGCTGCTAATAGTTACCTCGATCATGCAAGTTACATGCACATACATGACATGGTCAAAGGCTACACAAGGGTCTGGGCATAAACAGATTTCAAAGTAGGAGCGGAGAACTGAAACATCAGAGAACAAGGAGGCTGGGAGAGCAGAGTGAAGAGGGGTGTCCTTGCAGAGGAAAGGGGTACAGCTCAGTTACACCAGGGTGCAAAGACAGCGACAAGAGCAGTAAAGCCAAAGGCGCCAAAACAGAAGAGAGAGGAGACATCAGTTCTGCACTCGGTGTAAAGACAGGAGTGAGGGACTGCAGATAAGGGAACATAAGAGGCCACACAAAGAAAGGAAGAAGAACAGAGTGCTGTGCTCCAAGTACAGTAACTAAGACAAATAAGGCCGCGGTGGGAAACTGTGGTCTTGTAGTATTAATCTACAGAGTCATGATGTCCTTGTGTGCAGCATCATGGCATGTGTCAGGGCGACCAATGGGAAGGCAGTTGCACCAGATAAAGTCCATGATTGTGCATTCTAACACGAATTGTAGGACTGCCAATACAGTAAGTGTAATTTAAAAGTTCTGCAAAACACTTTTTGTCTACATGTACAACGAGGCTGCGGCCTGCGGCACCCTTTATCCCAGCAAGACTGCTTATTGTCACTGCTTTTTTTCACTGGTTAGGTGCTGTACCTGTTTGAACTGACATTCCATAATTTCAAAAATGATTTTTTTTTAAATCGGCCTCATTCCAGAACTCCACTTCTCAATCATCTTTCTGTAATTATTCTGGCACGAGTATTTAGTTGATTGTTAATTCCACTAGTTGAGTTTTGGGTGGAGAGAGTGTCTTGGTCTCCCATTCTCTATGATTTAAGCCTAAGGGCTTCTGCGGGGCGGGGCGGTAATATACACCAGGCTGTGCTGGAACACATACATTCCTGGCTGTACAGTCAGTGGTCACAATGCATATACACAGGTATTCTGTGTGTGTAATCATCAATGCTGCGCGCTCGCTCCTCTCATACAACTTGATGCACCTGGCACTGCAGCTCTAGGATAGCCTCTTTGTAAATAAATAAAAAACTAAAAGTAAGCTGCCTGCATCAATATGTCATGGTGCCGTCGTGCAATCATTCTAATTGGACGGTTCTAAATTCTCTCTCTCACCTCTTATGAATTATAGTCAAGGTGCGTGCCTGGCTGCAAGACAGACATTAAAGCAGGCAAGAATCGTCTCCGAGACTCAGACTCCTCGACACGACGAGGGGCGAGTGTAGGGGGCGGTGAGCGCGTAACGCGTCACTGCTACCATTGCGAGGCGAGGGCTGGCCAAAAATGTCCTTACAGGGCCGTCATTGGTTGCGCTCGCACGCACGCTACCACTGATTGACGGCCCTGGAGGACTAGTGTGAGCGAGGCTGGGAGGGGGGGGCCAACAACGGTCGGAGCGACTCACACGGCGGGACTAAGGCCGCGCTACTGTTGATGACATGCACTCCTGTTACGGACGGTAACTACTGCAGGCACAGCCGCACAGTGCAAACGCGGGACTTTAAATTGCCAAAACTAAGTCCTGCGTTTGTGTGCACTGCAAGCAGCGGCAGCCTGCAGTTACTGTTACCGAAGCTAGTGTGAAGCAGGTCAGGGCACCTCACGTCATAGAGGCCGCCGCGGCCGCTACGGGCCTACAGTGCCGGGCCGCAGACGCCTCAAAAATGGTGCCGCCTGGGGCGGCCCGCCCCCCTAACTACGCCAGTGCAACTGTTAAAACCTAAAGTAGGCACCCACGGCGATCGTGGCAATAGAAACTTCCTAATAGCTGCCCATGCTGTGTAATTTGATGGCACCTAAATTAATTGATCTGGTTCATTTTCTTGTTTAGGATGTTACAAGGTGTTTGGAACCATGACTGATCAGTATTAAAATACTAAAACGAAAAACATTGAATAATCTACACTAATTTGCTATAAGTGAAGTTATTTTGTGAATTCTGCAGCAGGTTGTAACTGTATTTTTCCATCTGATTGTTTTTGTTATTAACAGGACCTCTTTCTTCTCTTCTGCCACACTAGCATGACAAGGTGCCACCATCTTTCCTATTTCATCTCACTTTATTTTTACTTTAATTTTAAGTTTAGTTTATGTATTTCAGCGCAATTAAATTGCTTCTTCTTCCGACCTCATCTGCAATGGCAGATCTCAACTGCCGATAGAACAATCTGTTTTGATTTTTTCTATTGGACTAGAGGTGATTCTACGTCTAAAACAAACAAGCAAAAACTCAATATTTTAATGTTTCATTGTATGCATTTTGTTGTAATGTTCTGTGTCAATAGGATACCAAGATATTTTTAATATGCATGTAATACATCCTTGTTCAATGAAATGTCACCATTTTGATTCCTGGCCCTATTGCAAAGGAAAGTAAAACCTATAGTGAAATGGACTTTTATATAGGATTTGGAATTCATTTTTACTTGGTTAATTGTGGGATGAGTGTATTTTTGCTTGAATGGAGAATCGTAGATCTTACAGGGGTATAGATTTGTACTTAAAATTTGGAAAATGTGCCCGTTAATTGCAGGGCTTCTCGAAGGGTCACGAGGCACTTTACCTTGATTCAGGAGAATAAGGTTAGGCGATATGCGTAACTAATAACAGCAGCAGCTGGAAGGTGCCAGAGGCAAGACTAATCCTAGGCTGAGTAAAGTCTGACAAAAGAGAAGTTTCCATCATGCGCACGGTGTATCATGCTTCAGCAGTAACATATAAAACCAGCCTGACATCTGTGCCGGCTGGCATGTGGGGGATGAGCAGCACAAGTGCTATCTTGGGCTAGTGCGCGCTTGCACACGCACACAAAGACCCGTTTGTGATCTGGAGTTAAAAGATGCAAGATTGACAATGGAATTTAAATAAACACATCCTAGAGAAAAATGTCACAGAGATCAACCGCTTTGATAATAAATATTACGTACAGGCACGTAAATAAGTAAGACGAGCAGTTCATAACAATATCAGAGCACGTTCCACTTCTTTACAAAACTTGTGTTTGACTAATACAAGTGGCCCGATCGCACCAGTGTGAATAATTGCTCGCGAAAGAATCCAGCACCAACATTCAGGCATTGCACTCTGACAACCGATAGAAGTTGTGAGGCACTCCACAAATGTGACTGTTTGCAAGCACTAGCTCAGGACAGTGTGTTGTAGAGTACGAGTGAAGCCAGTGAATGACCATAGATTCAATAGATTTGTGGGGAAAGAGAGAAGGGTTCCGATTGAGAGAGAACCTGGTTCCAGAGCTTAGGAGTCACGAGGGAGAAGCAGTGCGTGCCCACTGTAGCCTTGAACTATGATCAGATGGGAGGTGTTCGATCTTAGGTTCTTGGTGACCTATGCAGTTTGAGTTTGGTTTTCGAATAGGAAGGGCCTAAGACTGCCTGGAATTAATAAGTAAGACCGGAGCCGTTGGAATCGTTTGAGCACAGGACAGATGGGATCTCCTTTGGTCTTTTGATCTGCGTTGTTTCAGCCACTTCTTAAGTTGCTGGGGGTATTTTGTAAACCGTTGGAGGTAACTGATCTGGTGAACAGGGAGAACAGTATGCATGACATTAACGTAATATTGTTTGTACTTATTCAAGGGCCTTATTTTTAAATAAATTAGTAGATCTGCACCCAGCGGTTTAAAGCCTCGTTGTACGGTAAATTGACACATTTCAGGAATTCACAAACCTTTATCAGGCATCAACAAAGGAATCACCAGCCAATCACAATGCAGATAGATCTTGGTTTCACCGAAATAGCAGCAAAAGGAACACTTGTAATAAAGTACTTACTATATTGTGATACTGTTCATATTTAATAAGAGAACATGGAGATGCACAGAAGATGGTGATAAGCCACAAATGAAAATGCCTACATTGCCTACTTTGTCTCTCATGGAAAAATTTAAGTGTAACCAGGCGAGTGTAGAGTCTGCAACCCCAGTAGCTGACCTAGGAGATGTTCTGAATGACCGTATAGAAGACTGCTAGATCAGCAAGCCCAAGGATATGATGCTAGACAAGGCAGTCTGGGGTGAGAAACTTATTTACAGAAGTGCCCATGGTGGTGTTAAATAAAAAAAATCCTTTGTGAATGGATGTTGAAAAGCTCACAACGGGGTAGTATTTGTGTTCTTTCAGTCTAGGCTGAGGATAACTTTTTGAAAGCAACAGCTACCAAGCCTATAGACAGAGACTAGTTTACAGTATGAGACCGGTTTGGCCAGAATGTCTTAACATTTCTTTCCTTTAACCAAGAAGATAGGAATTGTATTTTTTAAACCATGAATGGCCATCATCTTGGTAAAAGTCTTGGACTGGTCTTCTGTAATTGAGGTTAAGTGAATAGATTCATAGGCAGTTTAGGGGTGAGACTGCTGCCAGGGAAGAAGAATTACATAGAAGGGAATTTTCTCCTTGAAAGTTGCCCGTCTTGTCCTAAAAGCACAGGTTTAAATTAGAATGTAGTGCTTTGAGGAAGTGGGTGCTGCTATGGTATAATCCGACAGGACCATATTTTGCACTATAGAGATAAGAGAGGTGATGATTTTATACAAGACATTAAGGAAATTGCCAGACAGGAAAATATTTTTAGAGACAAAATTAGTTCTTTTTAGTTAGGTTTAAGTGTAGAGACTATCTTGGTCTTGCAAGGTTTTCTTTTTGTTTCAATTTTTTCATTGCACAATCGTCAATGCCTTGCTTATAAATATACTAAAAACAAAAATATCCTCCACATTGTATGTATGCTGTGCTCCTATTCTTATAACTTATTTTATTTATGACGTATTTTAACACTTAAATCTCACATAATGAATTCCTTTACCACAGACGGAGAAGGAAAGGGTCAGAGCAATGCCTGTGAAAGGGCTCCATTCATTATCACAGGTGACCCTTTCCTCAAATTTGCTACAGCACGCTCCTCCCTCCAGGCAGCAAAGTTAGGCTACAAGTTGCTTATCACACATTCCTGGATGTTCTATTCCATATAAGAGTCCGAATCAACACCTGTTGAAGGGACTGAACCTTCAGATGAAGTACTCAAACAGGACATAGTAGTAAAGTGCTGTCCTCGGTCAAATTGAGAGTTTGCAGAAATAGTTAATGGGCGATAGTCCCACCCTTGATCACAACCCTTTAGAAGTAAGTTGCCAGAAGAACAGATATTAGAAGCAATATAAACTAAGTAAGGGCAAGAGTCAAGCAGTTGTAGTTAAATAGAAGGCAAGAGCTGGATTAAGGAATGAATTATATTAAACAATATCGGGTAGGAAAGTTCAAGAATGGGGAGTAGAGTGGGTAGGGGTAAGTATTAAGTGACTCCGGTCCGACACAGAATCTTGGAGAGTATGCACATTCCTTTGGGTCGGAGGAGCAAAGGAGTGCGATCAGCGTCACAATGGAGCTGTGGTATTGCTTTTGGCGGAGACCCAGCTAAGCAGGGAATAGACGTGAATACCAAGAAAGTTAACTGCAGCTCCAAAGGAGTTAGGATATGATTCCGAGTCTGACGCATAATACATTTGGGAGAGTATGGAAATGGATACAAGCATGAGCTGCATTATTATTATAAGCTGCGACCCAACTAAGCAGGGACAATGCACCCTATAACAACGAAGGAGCCTGGACAACCAAAGAGGTTGGTAGTAAGTAGGGTTTATCTCGATGGCAGACATGTACTTTGCAAAGAACGCAATTGTATTTACTAATAAAAACGTGGGGAAAATAATAACAGGAAGAATTCAACAGAGAAGAAAGTAGTATAAGATGGAAGAAGCACCTAGAATGTTAAGATGCATTCCTAAATATTAGATGCAGGCCGGATGCCTGCTACTGCCAGTCCGGCCCTGCTACCTACCGGTAATAAGTGCACACAAACTGAGGAGGCAGCGACCTGTGTCCTGGCTCTGATACTTGTGTCCTGGCTCTGGTCTCCATTGTGAACGTATAGATACTCATTTTAATGGATTCCCTCCCCTTCCAGCTTTGTACACTGTCAATCGGTGGTTATCATCCTGTGGGATGGGGACCCCGGGGTCTGCGATGCATGCTAAGAGGGTCCACGACTGCATAATAAATAAAGCATTATTGTGGGAGTTGATGCCAGTGACAGGTAGGGACAAGCTCCCCAAGCTGGAGGAGGGTGTTGCAGAAACCTACTCCGGGTGACAAATCCAAAAAGAACAATTGATGGACAGAATGCAGAACAATGACATACATTCACCCCAGTACAGGGATCTGGGCCCAAATCCATCGTTTTTTTGCTCACCATGCCATTCCAGTTTGGACCCAACCATATGCAAATCGGTCTTGACCCTGCGCCCAATGGGAACAGTCCAGCCCGAACTGCCAGGCAAGGTCATCCCTGGACTGGAAACAAGCATCCTAGGACCGGTTTCGGGCTTTCAGCACTCATCAGCCAGGATAGCTTGACTTCAGTGGCATGGAGAGCACGGGACCCACGTCTGGGCATACCCGTCCCACTCGGGGTGATAAATATTAACAGATTAATAAAGTGTACATAAATAAAGAAGTTACATTTCATTTTTTTTTAAATATTCAGCAAATGTGAGGGAATTTTAAATAGAAGGTTAAGTTTGTATCCTCGGATTGATTCGTGGGAGCAGTGAAAGTGCATTAAACTGAATATAATATGGACTATAGGTGACCTTTGTCAAATTTAGAAAAGCTAAAACCTTGTCATTAAAAATATTGATTTTTCCCCCCACTGTTTGCAAATTAAATGCAATGTCTTCATTGGTATATTTGATTGATGAGTACTTGTTTCCATAAGTTCGTGATTCTTTTGCGGTTCAAATTATTAGAATTGTTTAGGCTGGGCCCCAGATTACAGCGACTAAATGGGGGTATTCCGATTCCAAAATTGATTCAGTGGGGGTCCCCAGTTTCCAGTAATGATTAAGTTAGGTTCTAGTGAAGTCAAACGGTTAAGAACCACTGCTCTAGATTCATTCTGGAGAAAAACCTACATTAAGCAGTAGCGCAATGCCATGTTCAGCTCTTTGAGCATGTGTCACGTATCTCATGGGCATGTTTAGCCACACAAAACCTTTTCTTTTTTGTTATTGTGGCAAGCAAGTAGTGGTAGTCAAAGAGTACTGTGGCAATTCCATGAGATCAGGCAATATCACTCACAGTGATATTGACTGATGTCATGCCATTTTCACAGGAACTGGACTCGATGAAATGTAATCAGCATTCATTATCATTGGCAGATTTAAATAAATATTTGCTTTTGCGTACAGAAAATGTAAATATAATTTCAGGTCCTCTTCAGATTTTCACACCACTGAGCAATGGAAACTCTGCTATAGTCTTAACTTATCCTTCTAATGCTACTAAGCCAAGGATGTCTGCACATTATCATATAACCCCGGGCCTTTTTGTGTACAATTGTTCAGATGGTTTAATATGATCGAAGACCCACACATCCGTAAATGTACAGAAGACCCACACATCACCAACAGAGATGGAGGTCAAAAGAACAGAGTCCAGAACTAAAATGGTCATTATGCAAATGAGAGGGGCACAAGGTATGAGGCTCTTCCTGTCATGCCAGTTGCTACATTTTGATGGGTTCAGGGCTTCAGGTAGATGTAGAAGGGCTCGACTTGCAGCCTGATGGAGATCTAATACCCAAGAAGAATCAACTCAGTGGCAAGAGCAGCAGACCTTGGAACATGGGGAACCTGGCTCGAATCCCAGACTCGGCTCAGTATCATGTGATTTTGGGCAAAACCACTTATTCTCCATGTGCCCAATGAAATATGCAATATAGTTGGACTCATAGTGGCAAATATTGTTGCTTACGTTTTAATGATCTAATCTGTTTTTTGCCTTTTGTTACATGGGCTCTTTTGCAATCCACACCTTTTAAATACAGCGTAACTATAGGCAAAATAATATAGCAAACGTATAAAAGCCCAACTTCATTTTTTAAAACTTGTGTTCAGTCTGACACTTTTCACTCTTCCTCGGGTGATTCTTTGAAGTTGGTAGCAAACATTTCTGCTTCTTTTTGCACAAATTCCTGTGTGCCTTTGAAATTCTCTAACAGATGTTTATAGATAGTAGAAATATGTTGAGCGGACAGCTCATCAGGATGAGAGGATTTGAGGTAACTTCATGTGTTTTTTTTACTGAGCTGCTTATACCACGCGGCACTGGGGCCAGATCTTGACGTTTGTGAATACTGTAAATCCAGGTAGGACAGGTTACTTCACTCCCCGAGGGACTCTCTATCACTCTCTCCATCTAATTTCTGACTATCTAGGGAACTACTAAAGTTTGTTTTTCTATTTTAATAAGTCATAACTAAAGGTCTGAATTATAGAGATGTATCAGCTAAAAAAACACTAAGAATTGTCTCTCCGGGAACACAGGTGGAAAATTCACGTGCTTGGATTGGAAATGAAGGGGCAGAAGCTCATGTCATATTTTCACCTTATGCTAAGGCCACGCTTGTGAAAACCTTACCTCTGGCCATTGGGATTTGGGAGTAGGAACGCACATGATCAAAGTAGCCAGGTTGGAGAGCACAGGAATTACTCAGCCTAGTGAAAACACTTAACCTTGTAATCGCACAAGAAATCGTAGTCCCTGTGGGGCCTTTATTTCAGATGTATCCACTTGTTCTCCAAGGTGAAAAATAGGGGTTCAGGTTAGTTGCCTATCTTTTAACTCAAAAGCAGCACAGGATGTGGGGGGTGAGCGGGTCCTTTCTCCTCCTGGGTTTTCTTTTCGTAGATTAGTTGGGCGGTTGGGCGACAGGCACACTGCAAGTTTATGGGGCTTTTTGGTCTTCAGCAGGGGTGCGGGGTGGGGGGTATAGTTGTTTTGGCATTGTTGGGGGGGACTGGGTTGTTTGTTTGAATTTTATTGTTATTTGCAAGGTGAAGGAAAGGCAAACTCCTGTTTTTTGCAGTTGCTTTGGGTGTGGGGCGGGGGAGGGGCTGAATTCTGGGATGGGGGTAGGGGACTTCAGATATTGTGTTGGAACGTGAACGGGTTGGGGGATGGGATCAAGAGGAGGGTGGTGATGCAATTGCTGAAACGTTTGTCTCCTGATGTTGTCTTACTGCAGGAGACTCATTTGCTCGGCAACAAGTGCTACGCTCTGAATAGGCGTGGTTATCGCCTTGTGGCGCACTCGGGTTTCACTTCGGGCTCCAGAGGGGCGGGCATTCTGGTTCGGACCTCCCTCCCCTTGGCCATTGATGATGTCATACTGGATGATAAGGGACGATACGCCGCCATTGTGGGGCGCTGGGAAGGGAAGGTTCTTATTCTGATTTCCGTGTACGTGCCCCCGGGCCTCCAAGCCACCACATTCGCTGATCTGAGTGGACTTATCCTGGGTCTCCCCGAGGGTCTGCTTTTGGTTGGGGGTGATTTTAATGCGATGGTCTCCGGGATGTTTGACCGTCGCCCTCCCAGGGAACTGCCGAAGGCCCAGACTTGGTTGAGTGACTTCCTAGAGACGCTGGGGCTCACTGATTGCTGGCGCTTGCTTCACCCGGAGCAGTTGCAATATACCTATCATTCTGGTGCTCATGGTAGTCTCTCGAGGTTAGATCATGTATTATTGCCCTCGGCCCATGCATCCCTCATACGGGAAGTTAAACATCTGGCAAGGGGTATCTCGGACCATTCTCCGCTTTGGCTGGTGGTTGATGCACGGCGGGGTTCGGCGGGCCGAGTGGCTCCGATTAACCCCTGGTATTTGAAGGACCCCATGGGCTGAGCTGGTTAAAACGCACGATTGTTATTTTGCGGAAAATGTGGGCTCTGTTTCCTCCCCAAGTTTAATTTGGGAAGCTTACAAGACTGTCATTCGTGGCCAGGCCCTCTCGTTGATTGGTAGCGTGAAGTTGGCCAACCGTGCTGAGATGGTTCGCCTGGAGGGGGAGGTCACGGCCCTGGAGGGGTGCTTGGAATCTGGGGTCACCGCTGAGGGGTTACATCTATTGGAGTTGAAACAACATGAATACAGGGCTCTGGTCACGGAAGCTGCTAAGGAAATGGGAAGGGAACAGCAGGGCCGCCTGTATGATGTGGGTGATGAGGCTGGGAAATTACTTGCTTGGCTGGATAAGAGGGAGAATGCAAGTCGTGTCGTCCCTGTGATTGTTGCGGAGAATGGAGAGTGTTGTACTGACCCTGCTGATATTGTTACATGTTTTGCCGATTACTTCCGCGAGGTGTATTCCCAGGTGTCTGATCGATCTGAGCAGGACTCCCACCTGCTATTGCGGGATATTGCACTTCCAAGATTGCCTGACATTGATAGGGATGCTCTGGATGCGCCGCCTACTGTGGACGAGATTGCCGCTGCTGTCCGTTCGGTCCGATCCGGCAAGGCTTCGGGCCCTAATGGGCTCCCCATTGAGCTATATAAACTACGCCTGGACACGCTAGCTCCGCATCTGCGCTCTGTTTCTCGAGTCTTTGGAGGTGGGCTCTCTCCCACCAGACCAGAGACTGGCCACTATAGTCGTCATCCACAAAGATGGTAAACCTCGGGATCGCTGTGCCTCTTTTAGACCCATTTCGTTGATTAATGCGGAGCCTAAAATCTTGGCCAGGCTGCTGGCGACACGTTTGGCGACTGTCATTGGGGACCTGGTTCACCCTGATCAATCCGGCTTTATACCGCATCGCAACACGGCGCTTAACCTCCGACGGTTGCATGGCGTCTTGGCACGAGCCGAGACGCTGCGTGAGCCTGCCATCTTGGCGTCCTTGGACGCTACGATGGCGTTTGATACAATAGAATGGCCGTATTTGTGGGCGGTTCTTGCCAAGTTTGGTTTCGGTCCGGAGTTCGTTCGGTGGGTCAAATGGCTTTACGCCGGTCCCATGGCTCAGGTGGTGGTCAATGGTCGGGTCTCTGCACCCTTTGCACTGGGCAGGGGCACGCGACAGGGCTGTCCCCTGTCCCCCTTGTTGTTTGCTCTCGCCTTGGAACCGCTGGCGGCCTGGTTGAGGTGGGAGCCGTCCCTGAGGGGCATTAGATGGAATTCGGAGTTTGAGGACCGTGTATCTCTCTATGCTGATGATATTCTGCTGTATCTCACATCTCCCTGTAAATCCCTCATTGTATTGTTCGATGTCTTAACGTCCTTTCGCAAAAACTCGGGTCTTGTCATCAATTGGTCGAAGTCCTGTGTATACGTCCTGTCGGGAGACGCCCCTCTTCTGCCAAGTGGTTGTCCTATCGCGATTGTGAGAGATGGATTTAAATACCTAGGCATTTTTATCACTCTGAAACCTGAACTGCGGTTTGACCGGAACTTGCTGCCCCCTCTTCAGCGCCTTCGGGCAGATGTTGTTGCTTGGGGGAAACTCCCTCTCTCTCCCCTGGGTAGAGCGGCATTGTTTAAGATGATGTCACTGCCCCGCTTCCTCTACGCATTGCAAAACACACTTGACGTTGTCCCGGCTAAATATTTCCGGGAGGTTGAGAGTATACAGAGACAACTGGTGTGGGGGGGTAGGCCCCGGATCGCCATCGCTAAACTGTCGCTCCCGTGGTACGACGGTGGAATTGCTTTGCCTGATATCCGTCGCTATTATTGGGCGTCTCAATTGGGGGCAATAAATCATTGCATGTATGGCCCTTGGCCGAATCCGGCCTTCGAGATGGACAAATGGTTGTTGCCGGGGGGTGACTATAATAGAGCCCTCTACTCGAGACTCACCCCTCGAAACGTAACGGGCCCCACTAGGACAGCTGTCCAGGTGTGGAGACACGCTTCCATGGCGCTTGGGTGGACTGATAAATTAACTTGTGCCACCCCACTGTATGCATCCGATAGACTTGGCTCTCTCTGGCAGTAGAAGGGGTTTGATAGGTGGGACTTGATGGGTATCAGCAGGATTGATGATGTTTGGACTAAGGGGAGAATGAAGACGTTTGAGGAATTGAAAACTGAGTACGCTCTGAGCGATCGCAAATTTTTTCGCTATGCGCAGGTCCGCCACGCGGTGCTCTCGGTCTTCCCTTCGGGTGTGGAGATTCCGGAGTCGTCCCCGCTTGAGGACAGGGTACTGGACGGACATGTTCCTGATAGTACGATTTCGCTTATTTATAAAAAGTTGATCAACTCCAGGTCCGATCTCCTGCTTCGCCTTAGAGAGGTCTGGATTGGTGATGGGCTGGAGCTGGACGATGAGGACTGGCAGGCGGCGATCTCCTCCCCTAAAGAGGTGGCCATCCAGGCGCGCCTTAGATTTGTGCAACTTAAAATCCTGCATAGAGTGTATGTGACTGGTCCCCGTTTGGTGCACATGGGCTTTTCTGTGGATGGTTTGTGTCGGCGTGGATGCGGTCTCCTGGGCACCTTTTTCCATATCATTTGGGAGTGCCCTGAGGTAGTGCGATTCTGGACCCGTGTGCACGAGGTGATGAGTGAGGTTACGGGGGTGCGATCGATGCCGGAGGCTAGGTGATGCTTGCTGAATGTAGGGGAACCGAACGACTACTCCGTTTCGCAGCTTCGATGGGTAACCTTGGGCAATATGATCGCCAAAAGAGATATTGCGCAACTGTGGGGCGCTCAGGGACCACCCGGGATTCGGAAATGGAAACAAAACATGGACTGGTGCATGTTCAGGGAAAAAACTGTATATATTTCTCGGGGTACCCCCCGAAAATGGGGGAAGATATGGACTCAGTGGAACACTTACCGTGGCGATATATGTTCCCCCCCTCTCCCTGACCCAGATGTTGCACCTACGTCCCCGTAACCCGAGGGTTCCTCCACTTACTACTGTGTATTGGATACATTTTGTTCCTTTTGCCCCCCCCATGCGAGACTCTTTCTTGATAGAACATACGCTCATTGGTTGACCATCCCGCTCCCACACCATGTAATGCAACGTTGTTTATATTGCTGTCTTCTCTTTCTCTTTATTCCTTGCAAATTGTTTGTGTTTGTATTTATAAAATGAATAAAAAGTTTCACAAAAAAAAAAAAAAGCAGCACAGGATGGGTATGTGTGGGGTTGATACTGGAGAGGACATATCTTTACAAACTGTGGGCAGGAGTACTTGGTCTTAGTACATCGTGTGCCTCAAGTTTTCATCCTCACAGATACAATGGCAGCACTTGCAACAAACTTAATAAGCTGGCTTTCAAATACATATGCAACAGAAGCAACAACATTTCAGGCCATGGTGTGAATGCTTTTCCCGTCAACAGGAACCCACTTAGAAACAGAGTCCCACCAGCACATCTGGTTAAAATGGATCACACAGATGCAACAAATTATTACTTTTCTGAAGTGATTTCCCAGGATTGAAAGATGTAGTTTGTGACTACAGTTACTGAAGTAGCAGACTAGGTGCATGTGGCCCTGACAGTGCACTGGATATCTCTTGGGAAGCAGTAGCCTGCTAGAGCGTATGGGTCACCCGATCTGTTTTGCATAATATTTTATAATACATTATTTAACCTTATTTTTTAGGGCTAAGTCTGCTGCAATATAAATTAGTTGTGAAGGAGATTGTGATGTCGTGCATTAGGTTATATTTATGAGAAAGCAAACAATGGGGTCCAGTAGATTCTCTTTAAAGGGAAGGTTGCGCACCTGCTCCTTAGTCAGTCAGTCAAGAAGCTTTTATTCGATATGCAAGATATCTTATAAGCGTACACAAAATACAGTAGATACAAAACTAGAAAAGACATATTTTTTTTTAAAAAACGGTATTTCAATGTACCTTTAAAAGGATAAAAAGACATGTGATGTCAAGATAAATTAGCTAAAAATGTATTAAACCACAATTGAGAATCTCTTGCATCGGATCAGCCAAGACTGCTTTAAAAATTTGGCTACACCACAAACAATGGGGGGGGAGGTGTCCGTCATTAGGATGCGCAGGGCTACTAGATAACTACTCGTGCCCATATTGCGGCAAAGGGGTTTAAGCCAAAAACTCCTGGATTTAGCATAATCGGGACACTCAAACAGGATATGCGAAATGGATTCTATTCTGGTGGGACAACATGCACAAAAAGGAGACAAGTGATCACCTGATTTCCACTTAGACACCAGTGCACCGACTGGGAGGGAGCCCACTCTAAATTTAAAATACAATGCTCGGTCAAAGGGAAGGGTAATTAGGTCCAGATAGGGCTCGTAAACCACTGCATCTTTTACTGTTAAAAAGGCAACTGTGGATTTACAATGTCCAGAGTATGTAACTAGCTGGTCCTTAACCCAATTCCAATATAATCTTTTCAGGACCTCTTTTGGTGGAGCCGATCTAGATAACCAACAATTCCCCAGTCCCAGTTCCTTCAAAAGTTTTTTGGTGTCTCTCAGCCACTTAATTTTTGCCCAACCGCCCAAGCTCATTATCTCAGCCAACCCTTCAGCATACGATTTTAACTCTTCGCCCCTCCAAATGCGTGACCATAAGAGGAGTGGGCGAAGGCGGGCTTGATCTTTAATGTTCTTACATCCTGTGTCCAGCAGCACAGGCACTGTTGGGGTGCTTGAAGGGATGGCGATAAAAGTTTTCAAGAGCTTACTCTCTGCTGATGCCAGGGAGTCCAGACAGCAATGCCCCCACAGCTCGGCCCCATACAAGGCTGATGTTACTACCTTGGCCTTGTAGATGTCAATTACTGGGGCAAGCGACCTCCTCGGTGATGCCCGGAATTCCCTCAGGAGGGCACCTCCTACTCTCTTATGGTTCAGTACCATCTTAGCAATGTGGGGCGTCCAGTTCATGCTGTCCGTGATCCGAATTCCAAGATAGTCAAATTCGGATACTTTCTCCAGGGCAACAGAGTTGAGAGTAGGGGGGCGGCCCAGTTTCCTTGGTATTGGTAATGACTGGATGGTTTGCCAAACCCTGCTTGCCCAATAGCAGGCATTGTTATTGCAGGCCTGTTTGGGAACAGAAAGACGATTATGTCTCCCTTACCAATAGGCTGGTGGGCTGTATGGGTGTACCTAGTTTCATCACATTGATGACGGTCTTCTGATTTGTCAAAAAGATGGTCTGAAAAACTCAAGAATTCACCTTTCTGAGAGGGGGTGATTGGGCTGTAAAGTAGGAGCAGAAGAGATGCTTGAAGTCCTAAGATCACCCCTGGGACTATATGCATGAGTGCCCAAGAGCTGGGCAGCTAAGAAATTAGGCCGACCTCAGCCCCAAGCAATTGGTCCCCAAAATCACTGCCTTGTCCCACCATTGTCTAGGATGTTTAAGGACCAAGTGCTCGGCTACTGCTGTGGTGCACATGGAAACCGGATTTTCAGCAGTTAGTAGACAAGTGGACACTGTACCAGGTGTTGGACAGGGAAAGAAGGTAACAGTACATGAGATTTGATCACTTGCACTCCCACAAAAAAGGGCGCTACATAAGGTGTTCCCTCTTTGTGTAAGCTTAATATTACGGTACTATTAGGATGTGCAATTGTTCTGCGATTTAAGTGTGATGAAGCAATATGCAAAACTTTTGAAGACCGTTCTTACAGATAGATGCAACTATGAAATTCAGCAATGAAACTGTAAACGTGTGGCTGCTTATGTGTTGGTGTTAGGTGTTTGTACTTTGACCGAAACAAAACCTTATTAAAGAGAAGTTAAGGTTCTTTAATCAGACAAGAAAATAACGCCTGTAATACAAAATAACACATTATCCATGGACAAAATCAGTTTGAGTACTCTATGCTGAACAAAAAAACAAAAAAAAACACTAAAATGACTCTTATTGTGAGCTACGCCCCAAGTTGTCCACAGTGCACTGAGCATGACCTCCCACATGATACCTCAGGTTCCATAAATTGCATTTCAGCAAGCAGTGAGTGAAGGCTATACACTCCTTTGCGCCAAATGTGCATGGCCTTTGGAATTTAATGTGCACTGCCTTTGGCACTGCCTAGTTCCTCATTTCAAGATGTGACTGAAGCCACCTCCTATGCACAACACAAGGCCTTTTAGCAGTGAACAGCGGTTACTGGTGAGGAGAATGACTCCCAAGTCCTGTGTTGCACCTATTGCACTCTTCTCAGTGGCTGCTGCTCATCGCTGCTTCCTCAACAAAAGGCCCCCAAGCCCAGCCCTGTTTTTAAAGGGTTTTTCGAAACCTTTTTTCACTCACCTACATATACACATGTTTAAAATGACACTTTAGGGCTCTGTCTTCATCTTCATAAATTTGGTTTATAACCAGCAGATTTGTCAAATAGAGCTGTAAGAATAAACAAGATGAAAAAAAATGTAATGGCTGAAATGCTTTAATTAACCTTATCCACTATTGATTACTTGGGCGTTCATTCCAGTCCATCGTGTTTTCTACCATGGATGCTCACAGGAACCATACATATGCAAATAAGCTTTGGTCCTGTCTCAATTGGAGCAGTCCAGCCTGAACTGCCTGGGCCAGTGCCCGCTGAAAGGGAACACCAGCAAATCCAGAACTGTTTTGGCCTCTTTAGTGGGGTGCTGCTTGCGTCAGTGGCACAGTTAGCATGGGACTCGCATCTGGACATAACTGTCACACTTTGGGCCTCACTTAGTCCAACCCCCATTCAAACATTTGCCCATTTGAAGTATCTGCATGAAACCTTCCTGACTCAAGCTGACTAAACAATATTTTGGACATTTTAGTGAAGATTGACAAACAGTGCCAAAATTATAAATCGAACATCACTTTTTTAATAGCGTCACATTTTAACCATAAAACTACAGTTGCATAGTCAACAGTGGCGGCTGCTACTAACAAAGGTTGGCATGGTGGGGGTTGCGGGGTTGGGTGCACGTTAATAATAACAAAAATTACTTACCTGAAGCCTCCGGCCGCCTCCAGCGTTGCGTTGCTCCTGTTGGCCTCTTCCTTGTCCCAACAGCCCCTGGGACACAGACTCCCATCCAATCCCCGCGATGCTCTGCAGCGCGGGGATTGGCCTGAGCAGGCAGGAAAGATGTTCCGCTCAGGTCATTGAGTCTGTTGGGTTTCTCCAGCCAGAGACTCCTAAGTGCGCATTTGTGTTTTGGTTGGCCTGAGGTAGCGGTCCAAACACATGCGTACTTAGGGAGTGCACAAGCACCTCTCCTCCCCATGCCCCGCCCCTCCCTGCGCAAGCTGGCTCAGAGCCAGCAACATCATTTTATTGTTCGATTGATGGCTCTGTACCAGGCAGTGGGGTGATGCTCCTCCGCCTTTGCGGAGGAACCGCCAACAACACCTGCGTACTTAGGGAGTGCACAAGCACATCTCCTCCCCATGCACCGCCCCTCCCTGCGCAAGCTGGCTCAGAGCTAGCAAACAAAAAATAAAACAATGCTTTAGTATTGGGGACTCCCAGGATGCAGCGTGCTTGTAATCCGTTTCAGGGTGATGGGGTTTCACTGTTAAAATGCCTTGTGGCCGCTCGAGTCCCGTAATCTCTGCCACTGTCTCTGAGGATTCATAACTTGAGGCACAGATCCAGTGTCAGCGTCACTCTGCACTGTCTGCGGCCAATGTTCCCAGCTGCTTTATTTTCCTCCGAGGCTTCTGTGGCGGGCCGTGCAATCTGCTGACTCCTTGGTAACAACTCAGTTCTTTCCAATAATTGTTACGGCCGCTTGCTGAGAGGGTCCCTTGTACGCGTTACTGGAACCGCGGTAAAATGAAATCAAAATCTCCTCCGTCAAGAAGTATACAAGGGACACCAGGGGCTCTTTGCTGATGATTTATTTCAGGAACCTTTGGCATAACCGGTTTCAGCTTGTGCCTTTGTCAAACGCCATAGTCCTTACGCTGTGAAATCACCCACACAACAGTTTCTTTTAAGCTCCTCCTTCCCAGTGGTGGCGGGCTCACCTGCAGCGGATTATTACGGCTCGCATCAGTATTGGGGACTCCCAGTCGCAGAGTGCAGCGTGCTTGTAATCCGTTTCAGGGTGATGGGGTCTCACTGTTAAAATGCCTTGTGGCCGCTCAAGACCCGTAATCTCTGACACTGTCTCTGAGGATTCACAACTTGAGGCACAGATCCAGTGTCAGCGTCACTCTGCACTGTCTGCGCCTGATGTTCCCAGCTGCTTTATTTTCCTCCTAGGCTTCTGTGGCGGGCCGTGCAATCAGCCGACTCCTCGGTAACAACTCAGTTCTTTCCAATAATTGTTACGGCCGCTTGCTGAGAGGGTCCCTTGTACGCGTTACTGGAACTGCGGTAAAATGAAATCAAAATCTCTTCTGTCAAGAAGTATACAAGGGACACCAGGGGCTCTTTGCTGATGATGTATTTCAGGAACCTTTGGCATAACCGGTTTCGGCTATATATATATATATATATATGTTTCAATTTTCCTGCTTGAAGTCCATACTCCACAGACTTGCAAAAAGTGAAACGGACTCCAACTTTCTTTGTGCAATTTTATTTCAGTGCTTGAATGCCACCTTGACGCGTTTCGGGCTCGGAAGCCCTTGATCACATGGCATGTCAGAGATTTTTTCCCACATTTAAAGTGACAGTGCATTAGACGAAATGAACAACAGACTTGCATTTCCTAAGTCTTTCTTTTGGCTGCATAATGCTTTTTAAATGGTTTCATCAAAAAATAGCATAACCATTATTCGTATATGTTATTTCACATTGATGATTTCATGATGTTAACTTAACAATATATAGATAGATAGATAGATAGATAGATCGATATTTATTTATTTATTCCACAAACCAAGCTCTGAAATCTGGGGAAAGTCTTCCAAACTCCCAACAAGTGCAGTATCCAGTAAAGTTTATTTAGGCAACAACATATATATAGATATATTCACTGAAAAAACATAGGTTGATGTAGAGTCATAGTTAATTTAAAATTTCAATGAGGGAGTAACATTTTAAACTAACACTAACAAAAATACTAATACAAATACAACTGCCAGCTACACCTAGTCATGCAACCGAGGATACAGGCTGCAGGCACCAAATGGTTAGGACAGGGAAAATAAAGCTATCTAAAAGTGGCGTTTTCAGAATTGATTTGAAATCCCACTTTACCATTAAAGATAATTTTAAACTACAATTCTTTAAAGACCAAACCCAACCTTCCTACCAGCTCCTAATTGAAAGTTATCTCTAAATAAATGTAATAAGGTAACCCAATGTTATCCTATGAGAGAAGTAGGCTTCACGGTAGTTAAACATGAATGGAGAAGTTTTTCACTACCAGTACAAGTAAAAGTTAAAAGTGCTTGTCCAATTTTCTTATTGCATCACAACTTGCCCTATGGGCTTTTAGGGCCTACCCTAGCGGTGACTTGTGTATTGGTTTTAGCTTGGCATAAGGTTTATTTTGCCAGGTTGAAATGGCAGTCTAAACCTGCACGCTCAGGGTGCAATTACAGATCTGAATCATGTTTAAAAGGCTACTTGAGTTGAGGTAACGGGTTTTTAGGAACCCGGTGGTGCCAGGGGATAACACCCGAAGACCTCTGAGTTCTCCCTGTTCCGGACCACAGAAACACAGAGTCTTCTAGTTGAAGTCAGAGATCGAGTTTTATTGGTAGCTACCAAGTAACACGTGTCCTAGAAACACGACAACCCGGGTCGCGTATTCCCAGGAGACTGTTCGTTTTTACAGAACCAGCTTTCTTCTTATATACAGAAATAATAGCTGCAGGCAAGAATTCTTGAGTTTACGATATGGTTATACACATATTTCTACAATAATACAAAGAGCGAAGTCATGTAGGCCAACCCATATTTTAGACGTCCAGTTCGTGATGGATTACCCGGCCAGGCCCGGAACTCCCATCAGATATCGATGGAAAACCCCAATAAAGCCGGGTACCTCCTAGTCATAAAACTGGCCATAAACAAGGAACATGGACAGGTGTGTGTGTAGAAAACATGGCCTGTACGTAGTGAATGGTTTGTGGCATGTTTATGCATTGATGCTATCTTATTCAGCCACTGGGCGAGGAGCTGCCCAAACAGGTTCGGCTGGAGGCAACGGAGTCAGTCGGGACAGGTCAGGGGGGAGTCAGGGAAGGTGGACGTGTCCTTTTAGATCAAGCTCGACCTTACTCAATTGACTTATCATGAGGGCAAGACACAAGATGGATGTCGTTTACAAAATGGAGTCTAAGGGGTCGGGACGGAAACTACGATTTAGGGGTGTTGGCATCCCTCAATCATGACGCAAATGTATAGGGATGATGTCCTAATCATTACCGGTCCGTCGACACCACATTCGTCATGGTACGTTGATATTTTGTGGCACGGGTATTGGATCTCGATACCGGGATAACAGCAGGGTCCAGAATTTCAGAACCACAGAGTGGGTGGCACAGTGAGTGCTGCAGGCCCCCTAGTAGGATTTCATTTACAGGCCCACTGTGCAGTACGACTTTACCAGGGACCTACAAGCAAATTATATATGCCAATTGGGTGTAAGTCAATGTTATCATGTTTAAAGGAGAGAGCCTACGCACTTTAGCTCTGGTTAACAGTGGTAAAGTCCAGAGTCCTGAAAGCCAACAAAAATGGCTTCAGAAAACAGGAGGGTGAAGGCAAATAGTTTGGGGGTGACCCTTCAGAGAGGGCCTAGTCCACCTCCAACTACAGCGTCACTTTAACCTCTGTTTATTTCTGTGGATTTCTAGTTTTTAACATAAAGTAATATTCTATTACCATACGTAGAGGCCGAAGGCCAGGTCCTGCATCCATCCCCACGCAGAAAAGCAACCTTCAGCCATGTGTGGCATGGGGTTGGCTCAGGCCCTACCTCACAACCCTCGCGGGTAGCCAACCCCTTGCCATACACTGCCTCCTGGCATGCAAAGGATGTGGTTGGTCTCACAGGTCCTGGCCACACTCTGGCATACTTACTGACTTTGTCAAAAAGTCACAACACCAAAATGTAAAAAGTGAGCCTATAGCTTTCTCAAGGGGTAAGCATATAAATATATATAAAGCAGATGTATCACCTTTCTCCAAAAATCACCAATATTTTTAGTCTAATGTATATTTAAGTAATTCATGCAATAGAATATGTAATAATATTGATTACTATATAAATGTTTAATAACATTTCAATAACTTCGAAAAAGAGAACTAAAGAAGCCAGATGTGTGTGTGTGTGTGTGTATATATATTATTATTTTTTTGTTTTGATATATCAATCAATCCTCAGGCTCCTGTTGATCCCCATTATCCAGCTGAAGTGGAACATCTGCACTGGGGGAATACCTAATGCCCAAATTATATAAAAGTAGCTCACTCAGATCAGTGCAAGTGCAGCCTTATCCTTTTCAGGACATAGAGAAGACATGTTTTGGCCTGATGAGCTTCATCTTTGCTGTCAGGCCAAAACACTTCTTTTCTAGTCCTAAATAAGGAAAAACGCTGCACTTGCACTGGTCTAAGTGAGCACTTGCATCTAATTTGGGAATTGTATGTATACATATATACAAGTGTGTGTGTATTTGTATGTGTGTGCGTGCGTGTGTGTGTATATTATATGTCCCACTTCAAACATAACCACATCAAATAAAAGATCTATATTTATGGATAGAACTAGCTTACCCGTCGCGCGTTGCTGCGATCTCCGAAGAAAGGAAGTTCAAGGAAACTAGTCATGATAACATTCAATTTACATTGTGTCATTTTTATTGAAACTTATTCATTTTAATAGTTTGACAATCTGAACAAACTAGAAGGTCTGGAAAAGCATTCCTTGCTTCCCTGTCTGTTGAATACAATTTATGGCAAAAAACACAAAGACCAGCATAAGTACTTAGAACTGGCAACGTTATAGAAGAATCAAACCACACAATTCCAGTACCGTGTCCAACAAACTCTCCTTTCTAATATAATGGTGATCAAATGCCTAGTAGGTGAGTGTCTTTATAAAGTGTATGCCTGTTAGGTTATCAATCTTCAAACCACTGATACATACTGGTAAGAATTAGGCACTATTACAAACAGAAAAAAATCACCCCCAAATAAAAAACAGATGAACACTAAATGAAAAGATGCAAGTGCAATGGTTCTTTAAAGACCTACCAAAGGACTAACCTTAAGATTGACAAGTGCCAAAGTATGTGTAAAATTCCTATTTCATTAAACTGACACCCCAACTTGAAGCTCCTCCGCCCTAATGGAGGAGCCTCCCCTGAGTACAATAGGGGTTTGCCTTGCTAATCCCACTAGAACCTGGGAAATAGGTGAGAAACAGAAAAAAGGGGTAATCTGTGGAAATAGATTATTACACAACCAAGGCAGTAAGCGTATCAGTCAGTCACTGGTCTAGCCTAGACTTACAAAATGCTATTTATTAGCCTTTTGTAGAAGCAAAATCCCACACAAGAGTGCGTAGAACAGTGTATATACATATAACAGTGACAAAACAAATGTCTTTTCACAATACAAAGTGGGACATATCTTCTTATACATAAATCCTCAAGTATAAAAATCAAAACACATTAAATGTAACAAGACACACATATTTTCAATGTCCCTACAACAATAGGAACTGTCTCTCTTCCAAACGTTTTTTCATGTGAATATATGGCTGCGACTTCCAAATATCATACGCAATCCATATTAGAGGTAGTCCTTTATGGTGACACCCATGAGGAGACGTCCTGTCCTCAACATTTCTTTGAGGGTGTCCCTTGTTACATCAGATTTATTTTTATTTTTTAATATGACTTTGTGGTATTCACAAATATTCCCAAGATTATGCCTGGAAAGCCAGGCCAGATATAGGTTGGTAGGCACACTCTTGGGGAGGTCTTGTGACTTTCCAGGCAGGATCTTATTCTCTGTATGGAACGGAATATCGACAGTCAGGATCTCTATACTCTATGTATTTTAAAGCATTATATGGGAAATCTGAGAAGAGTGTCCTCTCCCCGGCTATAAGGACCTTCACTTGCCCTGGACCTCTGCCCTCCTTTTGTCTTTAAGTTTTTTTTCTTCTTTTAAATTTGTGACACTTTGTTATATAGATGTTTTTAAAAAGGGGTGGTTTTGTGGGGTTTTTTTTCGTTGACTTTGGGTACATAGATATCTTTCTACATATTAAGATTACATTTAATCAAATGTATTTGAATATATATTGCCCCTTTCGATTAGTGTGTGCTCTCTCCTATGTGTGGATAACACATTTAAAAATGACTATAGACACATCAAGGAAAGGCTGGTGCAAATTCTTACAGACAAAAAACACCACCATGTGGTACTACAACAAACAGAGCAGAGTGGGTAACTGGGTTCTGTGCCAAGAGGCTTTCCATCTCTGGACGTGGCTGTGGCAGCATATCATCTCTTTAGTTGCCCAGCACCTCTTTAGGTCCCTGAATGTCATAATGTATTCGTTCTGAAGACTTTGCTTGGCAGATCATGACTGGCATCTGCATTCTACTGTGCCTTAAGGCTTAGGTCATGGTAAGAACACCAATTAGGA
Organism: Lissotriton helveticus; assembly: GCF_964261635.1. Lineage (NCBI taxonomy): Eukaryota > Metazoa > Chordata > Amphibia > Caudata > Salamandridae > Lissotriton > Lissotriton helveticus. The sequence goes on along the minus strand of NC_136069.1, from coordinate 314,575,486 downwards.
GCTGCATTCCAGTTGGAATGTAGCAAGGGACTCCTGTATGCTGGGCGTAATTTGTAAAATATTAAGTACAGGTGCTCAAAATGTTGTAGGAGGCCACACCCACTTTCCCCAGCTCCACCCACTTCCTCCACTGGCTCCACCTACATCCTCAACTGGCACTACTGAAAGCCAGATGTAATACCCAAACTGAATTTCTGAAAAAGTCAATTTAAAGCACAATTTTGGAATAAAGTGACTAAAATGACGAATGCCTTGAAAAGGAACCTGTGAAATATTCCAGTCTCTATGTGCCAATTTGGGGTAAAGGACAATATTGGGATATGCACAAAGGTGCTCTGTTTTGTCATTTTTAGCAGAGTCTAATTGTACGTCACTAGTTCAAAGTTACAACTTTTAGATATTGTATGTGACAAAATAAACCAAAAGGTTCTGTCAGAGAGATGGCTGTGCGTCATGTGTATCTTCATCATGAAAACATGGGTGGCGTTGAATCTTAAAAAGGCTACACTGCAGCACACAGGACCAAATGCAGCACAATCAGTGGCTCACCACAACATTGACTGAAGGCGTGTATTTACCGTGTCAAATCGGCTGGCTCTTCACCTGGAGGCAGTTGTGAAGTGCTGATATTGTGTGATACACGTTACCACCAAAACACACAAGATGATGAACGGAATGTTGCACAATGGCAAAACATTCACCCCCAGTCACAGATCTGGGTTTAATCCATTGTTTTTTTGCTCACCAAGCCACCCCAGTGCAGACATGGCCATATGCAAATCAGCCTTGACCCTGTGCCTCATGGGAACAGTCCAGCCCGAACTGCCAAGCCATGTCTTCCCTGGACCGGAATTAAGCATCCTAGGACCGGTTTCTGGCTATCAGCCACCTTCAGCCAGGATAGCTTGACTCCAGTGGCCTAGTGAGCACGGGACCCACGTCTGGGCATACCCTTCCCACATAGGGTGAACAGCAAAACACACAAGATGATGAACGGAATGTTGCACAATGGCAAAACATTCACCCCCAGTCACAGATCTGGGTTTAATCCATTGTTATTTTGCTCACCAAGCCACCCCAGTTCAGACATGGCCATATGCAAATCAGCCTTGACCCTGTGCCTCAGGAGAACAGTCCTGCCCGAACTGCCAAGCCATGTCTTCCCTGGACCGGAATCAAGCATCCTAAGACCGGTTTCTGGCTATCAGCTGTCTTCAGCCAGGATAGCTTGACTCCACCATGTGAGTCAGCACTCTCATACCTGGCCCTGAGAAATAAGTGCCGGTGCTAAGCACCGGAAAGCACAGGCACAAATTAAGCACTACCTGTATGTCTCCCCACCACTTGCTTGCCTGCCCAGAGATCTGAAGAAGATCAAGAGCACCCAGGCCAAACTCATAATGGTGGCTACGGATTAGACCATGAGTGGTACCCCAAACTCCTGAGCATAAGTGTCTGTCCTCCGATCAGGCAGCTACTTTAGGAAGACATCCTGTCTCAGCAACAGGGCAGGGTCCTCCACCCAAACCTACACCGCTTACTCCTCCATGCAAGGAGATTGAGTGGCGGCAAATGACTGCATTCAATTTGCCCTGTGATGTGATGGATGTATGATGGGTGCTGAGATAAATTTGTAACAAATTTGTCAATCTGTTGCAGTGTCCTTACAATCAAAGCTGTTGGATTTCCTTTTATATTTATTGTCTCTAGCCAGGTAAAGCTTTGCTCTGGGCACTGTAAAAGGTTATTTGTCAGCCCTGTTGCCAGACCAACCGTCCTTGTTCAAATCACCTAACGTGATGAGATTTATAAAACATTTGACATGTTTCCTCCAAAGCTGTTTGTGATAGCACAGTGGGAAACTTAACTTAATCTTGACATTCCTCATATGTACACTCAATTCAATGTATAGCTGCTGGCTGCATCTCTTGACCTTGAAGACTGTTTTTCTCATTGCGATTGTGTCAGGTCATTGCATTAGTGAACTAAGGAATTTTCAGTGCAACTGCCATATACCAACTTTTTCCTCTGACAAATTAGTGCGGAGGACTCAATGGCCTTCTCAAACAAGCATTGGCATAGCCAATAGGTCTCTCCTTTGTGACCTTATAAGTATTTAGTTATGCAGCACAATATGCTTGGTGCAACAACATCAACTGTTGCATGGCTAAACACTTATAAGGTCCCAAAGGCGAGACCTATTGGCTATGCCAATGCTTGTTTATTTTAGCCCGTTGGCTAAAATGATCAAGTTATACACAACTATTAACCCCTCCCATGCTCGTGAGGGAACCGTTCCGTCACGATCCTCGGGTGGGCTGTGCTGGTGACGGAACGGTTCCGTCACGGCCAGCTCGCCGCGCCTGCTCTGAAGGTTCTATTAGGCGGGCGGGGCTGTGACGGAACCGTTCCGTCATAAGCACAGCTCACCCGCGAGCCGTGACGGAGCGGTTCCTCACGGGCACGGGACCGCCGCGCAGCCCCGCCTCCCCCTTAGCGCTGCAGCGGAATAGGGGGTTAACCCACCTGAGGCCAGCCGGTACTTTTTAAAATGAATTTCTCAAAAACCATTGAAGAGATTTACACCAAAGCAACCAAAACACTTCTGCAACTGGAGTTCTACAATTATAACAATTTTGGTGTATATCTGTTCAGCGATTTTGTTGTAGGTGCAAGCGAAATTTCATATGGAAGTTAATATGGGAAAAAACATATTTTCAACCGCTTCCTAACTTTTCCCCCAACATGGTAGTGCATGAAATTAGTCATGCTGGACTTTAACTGACTACACTAATTTACTGCCAAATTTTGTACAGTTCCATATGGGGGCAAAGTTATAGGCAATGGGAAATGTGGTAGAACTGTGTGTGTGGTATGTAGTTAGCTAGATGGATAGATGGACATTTTTCCCATCATATGATGTGAATATATAGACATAGTTTGATTAAATTATTTCAGGTTCTTCCATTGTGAGATGTGCATACTGAATACATACATGCACATACGGTCCTTTCTATTGTATACCATCCATGCTACATACATATTAAAAAGTCCTTGCTACGAGGCCGGGCCTTTTCCCCCTTCTGTTGATTAACAAAGAGTTGCCCCACAAAGGCGTCCCTTCCTGATTTGTAAAACAGAGGTGTAAAAGTGGACTGTAAAGCCACGGTTCAGCGCCTTTGTGTGGAATAGTTGGGAGGGTGTGGATGGCTGGCGGTCCGGGGCAGGCCCAAGCGGTGGAGCGCCCATTCCGTCGGGGGTGGGGGGGGCTACTTAGTCACACCACCTGCTCCCCTTATTATGCGCGAAGCAAAACCAGTCATGGCAGCATGAACAGACGGATGTGTCGGCTGAATACCTTAGACAAGCCGCAGCAGACTGTGCGAGCGCAGGCGAAGAAAGGGGAAATTAAGTGATCAATACCACGAGGGACCTGGTGGGCAGTAAATGGGGCTGACAGGCATGAACAATGCAGGTCAGTGAAGCATTTAATACTGCAAACATCGGGTGAGCCCTGGGCTTTTTTAAACCGTTGACCAACGGGAAGAGAGAGTTTCTCTTTATGTTTGAGTGCGCACAATATACAGAAACATTAAATTCCCGCTTTTCGTCCACGCACGAGTGTGATCTAATATTTAACGTATTGTTTCGGTGTTTGTTTATACTTCTTCATGCAGATATGCATATTAATGGCATCTCTGCTCCGGAACAGTCAATACAAGTTAGATGCCAACATAATACTCAGTTAATATTGACATCCCTTCTCTTACGACTGGTACATGAGAGCTTCCTACTGCTTCAATCACCACTTTGGAAGACTTCAACGATTACCAGCGAGCCTCCACCCACAATGACCGAGCAGTGAGGTTGTAGCAGTAAACTCCTGTAGAGACGAAAGCACATTGGGTGAGGTTCGGTTTATAAATTAATCCAAAACAAAAAAAAAACAACAACCGGTGAAATTAAGTCTTACTATAAGAATAAGACTTTTTCAATGATGCTTCGATCTTTAACAACCAATGGATCGCTCCAACTTCGTGGGACTTTTAACTTGCAAGGTAAAACACAGAAGGGGGCACTTGAAAAACAAGACGTGCAGCCGCGAGACACGCTCTGTAGTGGGCTCTCTCAGTGGTGCGGGAAGGGTGAGCAAGACAGAGAGGCGGAGCGAGGCGCACACGCTTGGTCGAGCGAGAGGAAAGCCAGATGGCTCCTCTGCTCATGCTTGTGCGTGTAACCGCACGCAGTATGCCACACAAAAAGGTGTGGCAGGCTTTTTAAAGCCCACTAACTAAATGTCTCTCCACTGCAGCGCATGCGCTGGCTCAGGCGAGACCTAAAAAAGGTGTGACTCCTTCACGTTGAGAAATTCACCACACTGTCAGCGTTCTTTGCACCCCCGCTTTGCTCTAAAGGGGAGGAGAGGCTCTATAGGTTGGACGCCAAAAGGATTTCAGGTTTTACAGAGATCATACCCAGAATCATGATATGGATGACCAGGTTTTTATGTCATTCTCCAGAGCAACGAAAGGGATGCTGTGCAGAAGAAGACCTTATCGAAGATACTATTCCTCTGTGTTAAGGTTTGCTATGCTCTGGCCAGAAATGAGCCAACCAAAGGTCGAAGATCCCACTCCACCAGGGCCAAGCTTCTGCCATTTTGTTGGTGCAAGAAGTGCCTGTCCTTGATATCTGCCAGACTCAGACGTGGGTGATGGTGCATCTGTTCACAAAGCACAGCTGTCTGGACAGATAGGTCCAGCGGGAATGACACTCTGCGCACTCAGGTCTTAAAGACTTTAACCTGAATCCACTTCACAAAGCGCTTTGCTTTGGTATCCATTCTAAGGAGAGGAATCTGTGGTTAGAAGTACCCCTTAGAAGAACAAGATACTTACCTTTGGTAACTCTCCTTCTGGTGGATACTCTATCCAACCACAGATTCATCTGTGCGCACTCACTGCTGATACAGGAGAGAGACATATTATAAGCTACCAAGTGGCTTCCTAAGCATGTAGTAGACCACTGGTTCTATTTTAGTGCTGCCATGCCACAGCGGTGAGTACATAGGTCATTATTACTACTCCCTGAACCACAGAATATGGAGGCATCTCTCACCTACAGTGGTCAGGCAATGATCTTTACTCTTGGAAACCTTGTCTAAATTGGATTCAAATGCTGAAACTATTTTTGATATTACAGTTTCACAATATCACGGGTCAAGGCCAGTTAGCCTTAATTTAGGCCCAGAATAATGTGCATAATTGAATATAATAATAAAAAAAACAATGTGTGGACGAATACACCTTATGGTGGAGAGTAGAATGTATGCAGGGTGTGACACATTGTTGTGTTAAGTAACCACGTGTTTTCACAACCCGTAATTTACGTTGCATTGATAACTAAATGCCAGCTGTCATTATGGGGAACATAACGAATGATACCATAAATAATGATATGTGTGCCTTTTCAGATTTATCTTTCACGGGTCAAAAATGACCAATATGGGCTACACCGAACTAACTAGGTGTAGCTATAGCCTTTCATGACTGACAGAATGGAAATTTACATATCACCCAGATAGGACTCCTGGTCATGACGAATGCCCCGGACCTGTTGAGGATCTCTTTAATGGAGACCCCCAGTTTGCATCAACATGTTTCTCCCCACTTTCACTAGCCCTACGTACATAATTTTAAACCACTTCTTAAGGAGTGTTTAATAAAGTTCTCTCAAGACACCCTCCTACACATTTTTAGTACACAACTGCTAAGCCTCCAGGGGTTTGAATGTTGGCAAGGCACACTATGCATTCCTCTATTTAAAAAAACTCCAAGGCGAGTTCACCATGTGTAGCTTTACGTCATAGAGAGGGCTGGCCCTATGATAAATCATGTCCCTTCGGTTAGTGAGGACCTTCATCCTTTTTAGAGAAGAAACCAAGCAATTGGTCTTAATGCATTGGGTATCATCCCTTAGGTAAGGGTTCTCCGTATTTTCTTACTAATCGTGCCAGGTAATTTGGTATGACATTAGAGGGTATATCCTTACACATTAAAGTCAGTCCTTTTCTTCTCCTTCTCCTTTTTTGTGTAGTTATAACTAAAGGATACTGAATGCTTCCATCTATGCAGTTACTCATTCCTCTATTCATGGACTTAGTCAATCATCTTCCATGCATTCAATTAGTCATCCTTGCACCCGTTCATCTATTCATCCACCATGTGATTTCATAAAAACACATACACACAAACTTGCTAATCAATGACTAGGTATGTGAGTGTGCTACTGGTAGTGTATGACTTCGAGTCTGTGCGGGATATGAGGGAGCGATTGAAGGTGTGGGCCTACTGATTTTTGAGGGATGTGAGAACTGTTGATGATCGGGCATGATAGTGCTCCGTGTCTTGGCGTGGACACGAGGACCTCTGATAGTGTGTGACTGCTGTTCTGACTGGTGTGGGTGGAAGTGCGTTTTATTTTATAAAGGGTGTCAGAATGCTTCTGGTAATAATGGCTGGTGCTCTATGAGGGGTGCGAGTTCTTCTGGAGGGGTTTGACTGCTACTTTGTGAGGGGTGTGAGTGCTGTCAGTATTTACAGGTCGCATTTTGTTTTTGTTGAGGCCAAGGCTAAAGACATATCCTGCACTTATTTCATAATGAATGAGACCTATTCTTGAAATAATGCTGCTGCAGACGTTGTTAAGCAGAGTTCTCTTGCTCCCGTTTTGAGTTTTGATGCTCTTTTCTCCCTAATATGTGAATCCAAGACTGGGTGGGGGCATTTATGAACCAAGTTCTCCAAGTATTTACTTTCAAGAGTCCTTGCATATTGACAGCTGGCACACTGCCCCCTCCCCCTCCTCCCCCCCCTAGCAGCCTCCTCCAGCACAAAGTTCACTGACCCACATTTGTATTTACACGTGTCTCAAAGCACCAGGTACACCAGTAGGCAGGTATTTAGACCACCTCACGTCAGGCCTTCCACTATAGGTCTCTGCATCAAGCCACACATGAGGAGCTCTACAGGAGTTTCTAACGGGTGTGGTCCCTAATGGGTGCTAGGACCCTGTGCACCAACTTCGAATCCACTCCCGCTGCACTGCATGCATTCACGCGTAGTGCACATATATGGCAAATTGCTCTTCACAGGTAGGGTGCATGTGTGAAATAGTGAGCGTGATGAGAGCTGGTGGTTCTCCACCATGCATGACAACTCAACTGCGCCTGTCCCCAAGAGCATATAATTAATCATGCAATGAACACCTCCATACCTATACATTAGATATACCGGTGTAGTACAGCTTAGAGCACATTCACAAGTGTCATTGCTCAATAGAATGGAAGGTCATCGACTCTGGGGAAAACCGCCAGTGATCTAAACAATACATAATACGATCACCACTGGGGAGAGACAGACTGCACATTATTGTGGCTCGTCCGTTTATTTACTGCAACATCAGCCCACTTCATATGCTGCTGTTTCTTTATGTTTGGACTGGGGAACCATTTTAGGAACAGGAACAACACAGTGTATCACGCTGCATTATGCTAGGCTTGCTGCTGATGGCAAATGTGGCATGACTCACCTTTTTTGCCTCCAGCAGTGTAGCATGTGCTGCAACTGTAGGAGCCTGAAGAGATTGTTTTGGAAGAATGGACAGTGCAGTGAATGTGGGAAATGGATTTGGGGTTTCCAGGGCAAATATGGGTTACTGGGCTCCAGTTGAGCCAGCTAGAGCCTTTTAACTCTTGTGTTCTGAGGCCACCTTACCATCAGACCCAAAGGGACTACTAGGTACACCTTTTTAGCACATTACCCTCAAGATAACAAGTCCAAGGTTTACTTAAGGAGGTGTGTGGGTTAGAAACTCAGAACTCGGCAAAGCCCATAATAAGACATAAGAAATCAATATCCAGCTAATGCTTTTACTTTTAAAAAGAAAAAGTACTTTAATTCCCATACAACTAAATATTAAACATAAAGTTGTAAATGTACGCAATGAGCGCCAGATTTCTCGAACCCCTCCTGAACTAGAGGTCTGTTTAAAGTTCTGTCAGTGTTTAACAGTGTAAAACCCTTTCCTATGGTGTTTGCAATTAGTTAACAATATAAAACCTCTACTTGTGGTATTTGCCAAACGGTGGTCATTATAAAACCGCTTTCCATTGTTTTTATCAGAAGGTTAACCATGTAAAACACGTTTGCTATTACATTTGTGAGAGGTTTCACCTTTCTCCTGAATTTGGTGAGTTTTTACACAATGCAAAGCTCCTTCCTTCTGTATTTGGCACTGAGACTGCGCCAACAATTTCTCTATTGGTTATGAGCAATGAAACTACTTCAGAGATTTGCTAACACAATTGCTGCCCGATAAAATGCATGTAAAATGCATGTATGTAAGAGAAACAAACAGGAGGAGCCTAATCCCCTCACTCTACTACTGTGTTACTCTTTTTTGTGATTGTCTTGCTGACATATAAAGCGGTCTCTAGCCAATCCTAACACACATTGAGCAATTAGAATGGACAGTCAGTTGAGTTTGTATTTTCAGGTTAGGTTAGATGTTTCAATCTGCCTTCGCCTACTTATTTATTTATTTATTTTAAAAGTTGTATATAGCGCTAGCTTGACCCGTAGGTATTAGAGCACTTTACATACACCCTGTTAAAAAACAGACGGAAATGACATTACATAGTAGGCAGACAGTAAGGATCATTGGTACAAAACATTGCCTTTCTAAATGTCTTTGTTTCAGCAGCGCTGTCATGTTGTTCTAGGCTCGCTGATTTTGGGGAATTTGGCCATGTTTCCTTAGGTTGGCTTGACTCTTCCTGGCTACCAGTGCCAGACTGAAAGAAATTAAAACTTCACTCTCCTGGTTCATCCAGAGGACATTTATGTTAACCTCCTCCACATTACTCACATAGTGTGACTTGGGTATTCTGACTGAATTTTCTAATGCATCTGTATGGAACAGTATGCACAGGTCATCATTCTGTTTGGTTACTGTGTGTTCATCTCATGAAGACTCTGTTTGGCACCAAGACAACACTCCATTCATTCAAAGGACAACCAAAAATTGTATTATCCCTTATCATATTATAATTATTTGCTACATAAACATCTCGTGTAACACTCCACCTGGTGCATTCCTTGCTCACAGACTCGGCCTATAGGCTGTTCACGATGTTATTTTTAGTTTGTACTTTTCGTGTGGAAAATGAAAATTAGACTCAAACTGCCAGTCACACAAATATTCTGTTTGATGTTGGGAATGTCTTGCTCTTGACCTCAGCAGAGTATCTGAGGTACGTTATTAAATTACTGCTTCTTGTTTTTTCTTGCAGGTAAAGTTCTGGCCAAGAATCTGACAAAGAAGGTAAGCAAAAATACATTTGTTCTGTCCTGCTATTTGTTTTCCATAATAAGTTGAATTCCTCTTGCTGCTAGGCCTAATATATTTAGGGCCTGGCATATGAAGGCATTTGAAAGGTGCAATTGTACTCTTGCATAACATTCACTGCTTTCCTGGTGGTGTTAAAATTTTAGTTAGTAAACTACATGTGCATAATTTATGTGGTTGTAAATTGAATTTCAAATCATACACGTGAGCGTGCCTGGGGTGTACAAAATGGGCACCCCTAGGGCTAGAAAAACAGGTTTAACTCAGTTTAATTTTGGAAATACCATACAGTTAGACCTGTTCCTCCTTCTCAATCGTAAGTTTACACCTGTTTGAGAAGTAGTTGTGTGCATATTCAAGAGGTGTATCTTACCATCAGACAAAGTTGTACTGGGTTCATAAATTAGACCCTTTGTATATAGTTGGGCTGTAAATGCAGTAGCGGCTGTTGTCCGTTCTGAGTGGCGGGGGAGGGGAGGCCTGCGATTACAGCAAATATACAAATAACGTACCTGTCTGTCCTGCCTCATCGCTGCTCTTCTCCTCACCAGCACAGACTCCCAGCATCACCTGCAGCCAATTCTGATGCTGCTCTTATTCATGAAAGCAGCATCAGGATTGGCATGATGACCGAGGATTTGCGCTCCCAGGGAGACTGGGAGCCTGTGCTTGCTCTCTCCAACCCAGCAATGCAGCTGGGTTTGGAGAGAGCTTCAGTGTGCATGACACTTTGGCCCTCCTGAGACGGCCGGCCAAATTCACTGATCTCAGTGTCCACCACTCTTCCTCCGTGACTGACCCCTCCCATGATGGCCCCGCCCCCAAGACTCTCCTAGGAGAGAAAAATAAAATGATGATAAACCTGGTTTATTATCATTTTTTTTTTAATTGCTGCTGCAGGTGGGGGAGGGAGGGCAGATGCTCCTTCGCTATATTGGAGGAGCCGCTTCTGTGTAAACGATGTATTTTATACCTCGTTGTTAACCAGTACAGCACAAGAATTACCAACGTTAATCAGTACCACATATCAAAGTTATTTCCCTATTGCACTTTTATTTCTCCTCGCACACTGAGTGTTTCTTAAGAAATAACGGGGTTTATTCACATGTTCTCAGCAGCTCTGTAAAACGAGAACTTCGTTCAAATGTGCAGCAGTTTGATCCTCTTACCAGAGCCTTTCACTGTCCCCCATACCAGTGAGCACTGAGATGTTCATTCCTTTTTGTGCAGTTTTATCCTTTACTTGCAACCTCCACTTTTTATAACCACCACTCTCGAACTTACACAAAAATATATGAAGTAGAGTGTGTGAGGCAAATATCTCCAAAATCACTGATTTGTGACCGAAAGGAAAGGCAGGTTAAAGGGAAATGCTCTGCTTTCTGGCTGGAGGAGCTTGCCTCTACTGTGCTCTTCTCCATTACCTTCCTCATCCCAGTCTTTACATCATGTCTGCATGCTGGAGTTCGGCATCCCATTGTCTGTCTAAAGGAAGAACAATTAAACTCCTTCTCCTTCCCCTTCCACCTATCCATATAAACCTCTGCAGAAAACTCCTGTCTTGTCTATCGCCTCTGGGATGCAGTCACCCTTTGTTCCCTGTTTTTGAATGGGAGTTTACCTTTTGCGGCTCTTTTTGGGCTGTTTTTTTCCTTGCCGCAGGTAGTTTGTTTCTGCTTTGGGCTTTGTGTCTGCTTTTGTTGGCTTCCTAGGCTCCTGGCAGGCTTGGCATCTAGGTTCTTCTGGCAGTCTGGGTACCCATAAGCTCAGCTTATTCGGTCCTTTGTAGTACATATTAAGGTGTTTTGTCTGACCTACCCTTCCCATGCATCTTTTTAGGCTTAGGGTTAGAGTTGTGATTGTTGGTGTGGGTGCCGTCAATGGTTGTGGATTCACGCAGCCCTCCCCCCCCAACCCCCAAGCTGGTTGCGAGACTTTACCATCATGCTTCTTGCGGAGCTTGGGACTGTGTTGGACCTCCTGTGCGTGTGGAAATATAGCTCACTTTGGCCTTGCAATATTTTCTTTTGGGTTTTCCTCCTCAGTTGGTTTGACGCTTTTCTGATGCCTTGCCTGTGACTGTTTGTTAGAAGCGGCGTCTCTAGTTGGCAGAGGTATACACTTCTGACAAATAGGGACACACCTTTTCTAGTCAGGGCAAGGGGATCACACACTTAGATAACCCCTGCTCACCCCCTTGGTAGCTTGGCAAAGCAGACAGGCTTATCTCAGAGGCAGTGCGTTAAGCATTTATGACCACATACAGTAATAAAGTGAATACACTACAAATGGACACGACACAGTAGTATTATAAAAATAAGGATTTTTATATAAGGCTTAGCACAAGACCAAATAACGACAAAAATATACCACAGTCTTAATAAATACTCTTGGAAGGAAAAATAATAATTCAAGCACGGTTTCTTCTTAGCACAATGTCTTTAGTATCAAAAGCAACTCTTCTTCTTTAAAACACAGTTCTTGGCAACAATGTAACCCACACGGGAGTCACACGACGTCGAGGCAAAGTTAATCCAAAGGTTCGGCGTCGACCGCGAGGAGCGCTACGTCGAGCCCGGAGTCGCACAGACCCCAACAACACAGTACCTTGGAAAAGTGAAGCACTCGATGATCAGCGGCGTCGAGATGTCCGGCGTCGCGTCTTCGGCGTCGATCGGGCCTCGGAGTCGGGGCGATCTGCAGCGGCGTCGACCGAAGTCAGGCAGGAGCAGCGCTCACGAGATGAAGCAGGATACGGCATCGTCGATGTCGATGTTGCAAGAGTGAGCAGCGCTCACGGCGTCGAGAGGGCTCGAAGTCGATGCGATCAGCAGCGGTGCCGACACAAGGTCACTTGGAGCTGGAGCCGAACTCACTACTCACTGGCGTTGTTGCTGGCGTCGATCGGGCCCGGCGGCCGGCGTCGAGGAAGCGGGACACTGGAGCCGTTACTCACGATGTCGAGCTGGATTCGGCGGCGTCCGTCGGCGTCGAGATTGCTGGATTCTTTCAGAGGTGCTGGAGTCACAAGTTCCAGCAAACAGCACTTTAAGCAGATGAAGTCCTTTAGCCCTGTGACTTCAACAGGAGACTGGCACTCTTCCAGCCCTTGGAGATTTTCTTAGCAAAGATTGAGAGTACACACACAGTTCCTCTCTCCTGGTTCCTTGGCAAAAATAAAGAAGCAATGCAGGATTCCCCCAACAAACAGCACTCTGGCAGAAGGGGTAGGCAGTCCTTAGATCAGCAGGCTTCTTGTCCTTGGTTCAGGTTTCCTTGTCAGAAGTGATCTAAATTCTTGGTTCAGGGGTCCTTCTCTTATACCCCTTTTTGGCTTTGATCCCTTTGTCCATGCAGGGGAATTTCCCCCCATCTTGGGTTTGTTGTGGGTGTTGCCAGGCCGAAGCACCTGGCCTATTCACTGTGCAGGGCAGAGTCTTCAGCCGCCCAGCAGGAGCGGAGCCAGCATTGTCACTGGCAGGGGCAGGGCCATCAGTTGCCCGGCAGGAGGTGGGCCAGGAAAGTCCCAGGCAGGCACAGAGTCATCAGTCGCTTGGCAGGGGGGCGTAGCCATCATTGTATCAGGCAGGGCAGGCTATCAGGAGCTACTCTTCCCCTACTCTCAATGCAAATGCCCCACTCACCCCACACTGACTCATTCAGACCTCTGGAGCCACCCAGCTCCTGTCACACGCACACCAGAACCAGCAGAGACCGGTAGACAGTTAGACAAGAAAATAGCTACTTTCTAAAAGTGCTATTTTCAAACACAGAGTCCAAAAACCATCCACCCAAACGGATGCGTTATTAAACCCTGAGTTCAGGGATACCAAACTCGACATTGCACCATGCTCCCCGAGCCCGCTAGGATTATAGCATTAATAATCCTGGCAGCCCATTCTAACTTATGGAGAGCAGGTTACCTTACAATAGTGAAAAACGAATAGGGCTGTAATTCACTATTAGGACATGCCAACCTTGTCAGGCTTGTCCTACCTTATGCTTACAATGCACCCTGCCCTTGGGCCTACCATAGGGGTGACTAACATGAAGTTAAGGGAAGGTTTAGGGACTGGCAAGTAGGTGTACTTGCGCAGTCCTCGTGACAGTCAGACTGCACGTGGTCTAGCAATGGCAGACCTGTAGACATACTTTTACTAGGCCGCTCTTGTGGGTGGCACAACATGTGCTGCAAGCCCACTAGCAGCATTTGTATTTACAAGCCCTGGCACTCCTGGTGCACTCTAGTAGGGACTGACAGTAAACCAAATAAGCCAAACATGGAATCCAATCAATACATCAATTTCACATAGGGAGCACTTGCACTGTGGCACTGATCAGCAGTGGCACAGTGCCCAAAGCAATATACCAGCAAAAACATCGTAAACAGAGGAGGCAAACAGAAAAAATGGAGGAGAGACTCATGCCAATGATGTCAGGTCTAACACTGTTACTCCTAGTTCTGGGTTTCCTCTTTGGTTTGCCTTATGTACCTTACTTGGGCTGTTGCACTCTTGTGACCACATTTTGCGTGTGCTGCATCGCTTGTTTGAGCCTCCCATTCTTGGGTGCCTCCATGTGTGCCAGTACTAGGGTTTATTTTTGGGGGGTTGGTCTTGTTTCTCATACTAATTTCTGTCGGTCTCTGATCTGTGATCTTGTTAATGTTTGGCTGGGGTGTGCCTGCCCATCTTGGGGTACTTCTTCTTCTGCCATATGGGCCCTGTAGGCTTTCTTTTCCCACATCAGTAGCGGTGATTTCCTTGACTGGCTGCTTCCTTTGACTACCTTGACTCTCCTGTTACCCAATGACCATTGGATCTTGCAGAAGTCCCCTTTGTTGGGGGCTGGGTCTACTGAGTAGACCGGTTGTATACTTTGCCTTTGGTCTCCTTGAGCTTGTTGGCTTGCTCTGGCGGTTGCAGTCTTCTTGGCCTTGTGGTACCGCTCTGTCTTGTTTGAGTCTGGACTTTGCTCCTTCTGGCTGACTAGTGGGCAATCGCTTAAAGTCACACCTGATCAGGGCAGGACTGGCCTCTAGGGCAATATTGCAGCTCCTGAAGAGCTGGTCTCACAGGTCAGTGTATGGGCTGGTATTTTGGCTGTTTGTGGGCCTGTCTTAAGGTCTTGATTTTATGCTGAGCCAGTCTTCCTTGTTGATTTCTCTGATATTCCCACAATTGTTGCCTGCAGCAAGCACAAATGCATGCCGTCTTCCATAGCTTCCAAAACACCTATACTGCTTGTCTTTACAAGTTTAAAACTGCCTTTATTCGCTAATGGGGGCTATTTTTAGTTTGGTGCCCAGACCTATATTCTGACGTAGTCCGACCGTACACCAGCTTGTGTAGATCCTCATAATGTAAAGAATGGCAAGGTGAAGTAATGAGGAGTTAATGGTTCAAATACTTAACGGTAATCTCATAACTTTGTTTTTACTTCCTTGTCTGAGTCCTCCCGGTTCTCCCAGCTGTGTGCACAGCTTCGATTGGAGTCGGTTGTGCTGCTTTCGTAGTCCGCTCAGGTTTCTGGGCAGGAGAAGTCTTTTATTGACATACGTGGAAGAACCCCTTCCAGGCGTGCAAGTTCCCCCCCCCCCCCCCCCCCCCATATGTCTTGCCCATACCCTGTATTGTCCCCGTCCTGTAAATCATTCAGGGGACAGCAGCTTGTGGTGCATAAAGGTTGCAATTTATTACAAAAACATGGATCATATATCTTGCAACTTACCGGTTGGTCATTCGCGACCCATGTTTGTTATTACATATCGCACTTATCACTCAGATTATTGTCCACTGGTTTTCCTTCTATCTCTGTCTGACAGCATTGCCCCCGTGCGATGGCCCTTCTGGAGGTGTCTCAGGTTCTGCTGGTTCTAGGCTTACCTTGTTATGACCTTGTGGGCGGCCATCCGACTCAGCCCGGGCAGCAAGTGCCTTTCCGATTCCCTGGACCCTTGCTGGCCACTCGCCTGCTCCCAGTGCCCCTGCCAATGTCTGAGCAACTCTTCTATTCTGGGTTACATTGTGTGCTGTCACCTGCTCCCTGTGTCCCCGCCGTGTGACATCCCAAGGATACTGTATGAGCAGCTCTTTTACCTGGGTTTCTCTGCGTCCCCTATTTGTGCTGCCTCTGCCTTGCCCTCATCCACTGTCCTTACAGCTACGACAACCGCATTCTCTTGGTGTGGGTGGGTTCCCAGGCGATGAGGCAATGCCTGATTGTGGTAAAGGTCGGCCCATGCTGTCTTATGACCCTCTTGGTCGCCCGCCCTTCATGTTATTGGGTGGTTTGTAAGTTTTTATAAAAACGCGCCCAATCCTTACACATCTTCGCGGACTTCAACTTTTGCACCTCTGGTGGTCCCGCCGCCATTAGGGGTTCTTCACGGACCCCTATCTGGTCCGGCTTCACCTACCCCGGCCCGTGTCACATTCTAAACTTTTTTGATTTAGGTAGGCAGAGTGGGGCTGGGGATAAGAAAGTAGACTGATTAATTCGGTTACTCTGAAGTAATCCTTTGGAAGTAAGCACAAAATATCTGGACGAATCAACATGTCATTAAGCGGAGTAATCAATGTGAGGTTATGGTTATTAGCAAATTGCTTTAACGTCCTATTGCAACACTTATTTGTAAGACATATGTTCGAGGCATATGGGCTGCAGACAACACACTATTGCATAGGTCACTATCTGGTGGTGGGCCTGGATGATTACACTTTGTTTTTGTCTTGGAAGAGTCTTTGTCTGTTGGATGACCCCTCCTGTAGATCATAGTGCGCATGGGCATTGACTCCATCTTCAGATTGTTTTTTTCCGCCATCGGGCTCGGATGTGTTTATTGTTCAGGCTAGTTACCAATCTCCTTTCGACTTCCAGTCCTTCATCATACCATCGGTATCGTCTTCGACAGTAATTCCGGTTACCCGCGTCGAAGAAAGGCTTGCGCTTCTCGATTCCAGCGTAGGTTTGGGCCGTCCGGCCCAACTGCGCCATTGGGCCTTTGGCTCATGGAAAGAACCCCTTTCAAGAAGTGCCCTCAGTGTGGACACAAATTCCCTCACACAGACCTTCATGAGGTTTGCAATCTGTGCTTGTCTCCAGAGCATGAGAGTCGAGACTGTGAGGCCTGCGCTTCGTTCCGGTCCAAGAAGACCATCAGGGACCGTCGAGCTAGAAGAGTCATGGGGCAGTTATCTTTATCGACACCAGACCTCATCATAGACAAGGCTCCGATCGAGGTAGAGTCTGAAGAACAGCAGCAGGACGACATTGTTTCTGAAGCAGAGGATTCAGCTTCCGGAGCCGAGGATCAATCAGAAGACGACAATTTTCTTCCAGCTGGTCAACAGGTCGTGAGTACAAGCTTAAAACCCTGTTCATCCCCCCCATACCGGGACAGGCTTCAGTTCCACCTCCGTGTCCAGGTGCACACCGACCAAAACCTTCTGACGCCCCGCCTTCTGGCTCGGCAATGAAGAATACAAAAAAGCCTCCAGTCGACTCAGGCTCGAGTCAAGTCTGTCCGTCCCGACAAGCAAAAGGTCCTCAAACCAAATAACCCCGGCGCAGAAACCGGTCGAGCCGACAACAAGCTCAGCACGGAAAGACGTTCCCAAGTCTACCGAACCGAAGACCACTCCGATTCCGAAAAAAGTCGACCCAAAGCCTGCTTCGACATCGAAACACACTTCGGCTCCGAAGGTCGATGATTCCAAGCGCACTTCGGGAACAAAGATTCCGGATCCAAAGAGCGCAGATCCGAGAAAGAAACATGATACCAAGTCTTCGGAACCGAAACCAAAATCCGCTCCAAAGACATAGACACTGTATAACCTAAGCATTTCAGTCCCAAACAGGATAAATCGGCACCAAAAAGGATTTTTCAGCAGAAGAGCTTTTCCAAACAGACCAAAGCAAAAGACTTTTCGGATTAATCCAAAGACTGGACATGTCATTACAGTGCCTGAAAAGAGGAAAATGGACTATCCTAAACCACCTCCAGTTCCTCTCAAAAAGCATGCTCAAACTTCCCCCATAAGAATTCCTTCACCATTGATAGTTACCAGCAGATATTTCTCCAGTACACTCACCATCTAGCACACATAGCATTATACCACAGGATGATGATGAAGACAATTATTCACAGGAGTAGTGAGCATCATATAGATGACCCAGATAATATTCCTGGGCCATCAGATGATCCCTGGGAGGATTATAATGGGCCAGATGCACCAGATCTGCCACAAGATGACGCATGCCCTTCTAGACCATCTCCCCCAGATGACACTATTGGGTTTACACAGCTCATTCATAGAGCAGCCACATTTTATGGAATAGACTTACACACAGATCCAGTGGAAGAGGACTTCCTCATGGATACACTACTGTCGTCACATAAAACCACAACCACTTTACCAATACTTAGTGGAGTGGTGAGACATGCACCAGAGGTATTCAAAGACCCCGTCACAGCCAGGGTAATTAGCCCCAGACTGGAAAAAAGTATAAAGCGGCTCCAACTGATCCAGCATTATCAAAGGTCAGCTGCCATTGGACTCATTGGTGGTATCAAATGCAAGGAAAAGAGCTAACTCGCAGACAACGGGGGATGCTCCACCCCCTGATAAAGAGTCCAAGTTTTTAGATGCTTCAGGGAAATGCACCATCTCACAAGCAGCCAATGTCTGGAGAATTGCTAACACTCAAGCTTTGTTAGCGAGATATGATCGAGCTCATTATGAAGAGTTACAATCACTCATGCAACATTTACCAGAGCAATATAAGACCAGGGCTTCTGATTTAATACAAGAAGGCAAGGTTATTACAAATACCTCAATCCGCCGTGCATTAGACACTGTAGACACAGCCTCTAGAGCAATAAATACGGGAGTACTGTTGCGTAGACATGCATGGCTACGCATCTCTAGGTTCAAACCAGAAGTGCAGGCCAATATTTTAAATCAACCCTTTGACCAGCAACATCTCTTTGGTCCAACAGTTGATAGTGCACTAGACAAAATTAAAAAAGATACAGATACAGCAAAATCCATGGGAGCTTTACAAACTCAGACACATAGAGCGTCCTTTCGTCGATCCTCCTATAGAGGCGCCTCTAAGGGGTTTCAAACTGACAACACCTCCTCTTCTTATAAAGCGCCCACCCAAACCTCACCCAGCAGAGGGTATTACAGAGGAGGATATAGAGGTAACAACAATAAGGGCAGAGGTAACAACAACCGCAATGCCTCTACTCCCAAACAGTGACTTCCCTTCTATCCCCCCCAGACCATTACACTCCTGTCGGGGGGAGACTACAATGGTTCCTACCTGTCTTGAACTCCATCACCACAGACAGGTGGGTAAGACAAATAATTCAGTTGGTTATTGCCTGGAGCTCACTTCCACTCCTCCAACAATACCACCCAGACAACGTCCCATGTCACAGGAACATCTCATACTCCTAAGACAAGAGGTTGCATCTCTACTACAAAAGAATGCAATAGAACCTGTCCCAAAACACCGTCAAAACACAGGAGTTTACTCCCTATACTTTCTCATACCCAAAAAGGACGGGTCCCTCAGACCTATACTAGATCTAAGGCCCCTAAACCTGTACATACAATCCGACCATTTCCATATGGTCACACTACAACAAGTTCTGCTGTTGTTAAAACAAGGTGACTTCCTTGTTACATTAGATCTCAAGGATGCCTACTTCCACATTCCTATCCATCAATCTCACAGAAAGTACCTTCGATTTGCACTAGAAGGTCAACACTACCAATTCAAAGTACTCACTTTTGGAGTAACTACAGCACCTCGAGTGTTCACAAAGTGTCTAGCAGTTTTAGCAGCACACTTGAGAAGGGACAACGTTCAGGTCTTCCCATACCTAGATGACTGGTTAATATAATCCATGTCATACCACCAATGTGTAAATTTGTAGCCGTCCTATAGATATTAGGGCAGTCTCCTCGGGCACTGGTTGTTTGCTGTTTCCAATCAGCTTAACTTTCGCTCTGAATAAATTTACTCCACTCGTTATGTTGTTTCAATCTTAATTTAAATTTTTCATCTTGACGATGTTTCAATCACATCCATAATTTCTTTTATTTCCTTTTCACTTTATACATGAGTATTATCCTTATTTGAAAAATTAAATTCCAATGCATTTCGGCGTATTCGTCTTCATCAGTAGAGACACAGTCGTGAGAACGAACGACGAGCGGTTACCTGAGCGAGGCGAATGAAACGCGATATGCAACGATAAAGAGCCCATCCCTGATGAAGTCGAATACGCCGAAATGCATTGGAATTAAATTTTTCAAATAAGGATAATGCTCATGTATAAAGTGAAAAGGAAATAAAAGAAATTATGGATGTGATTGAAACATCGTCAAGATGAAAAATTTAATTTAGATTGAATCAACATAACAACGAGTGGAGTAAATTTATTCAGAGCTAAAGTTAAGCTGATTGGAAACAGCAAACAACCAGTGCCCGAGGAGACTGCCCTAATATCTAACGGACGGCTACAAATTTACGTATCAGCATTACACTCCTGGCGGGGAGTGGTTCCTAAGGAGCACGGTAACAAGCAAGAACACTAACAAAATAAGCAGTGCACAACCGATCATTTAAGCCATTCAGCATTATACCACCAATGTGTTCAGCACACGCATCAGACCATCTGCCTGTTGCAGAAGCTAGGATTCACAGTAAATCAAAAGAAGTCACACCTCCAACCATCCCTATCTCAACAGTATCTAGGTGCCACAATAGATACCTCCAAAGCAATTGCATACCCCAATCCTACAAGGATACAAAGTATGCAAGCTCTTATACAAAATTTCCAGCCACAGCACTCACTACCAGCTCGAGTGTTCATGCAATTAATGGGAATGATGGCATCTTGCATTTTCATAGTACCATTCACAAGACTACAAATGCGCCCCATACAAGAGTGTTTGGCAACTCAGTGGAATCAGGCTCAGCAACAAATAACAGATCTGGAGGTGGTAGACGACCGGACATATCGCTCTCTGCAGTGGTGGAACACCAAAAACCTTTCCAAGGGCCGGCCATTCATAGAACCTGTTCCTCAAGTGGTGCTAACCACAGACTCATCTCTCACAGGATGGGGAGCGCATTTAGAGAAACACACAGTACAAGGTACATGGACACCGCAACAAAAGTTACTCCGCATAAATCATCTGGAGTTGTCAGCCATTTTTCTAGCTCTAAAATCGTTTCAACATTACCTATCAAGCAAGGCTGTACTGGTCCATACAGACAATATGACAGCCATGTATTACATCCAAAAACAAGGAGGAACACACTCCTTACAGCTCTCCCGGCTGGCGCAGAGCATATGGAGGTGGGCCATTCCTCAAAAAATCTTTCTGTTAGCAGAACATCTACCAGGAGTTCACAATCAGGTTGCAGATCTGTTCACTCGTCAAAGACAAAAGATACACGAGTGGGAACTTCATCCACAAGTTCTTCAACCATTCTTTCACAAGTGGGGACAGCCAGAGATAGATCTGTTCGCCACACACCGCAACTCCAAATGCCCAAACTTCGCCGCCAGATACCCACACCCATTGTCCAAAGGCAATGCGGTATGGATGAGTTGGTCAAACAAATTTGCGTATGCTTTTCCACCTCTCCCACTAATTCCGTTAGTGGTACGCAAGCTACAGCAACATTCCCTCACATTGATTCTCATAGCACCAACGTGGGCAAGACAACCGTGGTACACCACACTACTAGAGCTCTCAGTAGTACCACATCAAAATGAAAACACTCTCCACATCTACTGACACAGAACCATGGAGAGATCATGCATTCAGACCTAATGCAGCTCAATCTAGCGATTTGGCTCCTGAGGTCCTAGAATTTGGATACCTCAATCTTCCGCCTGATTGCATGAATGTCATAAAAGAAGTGAGACGCCCCACCACTAGAGCATGCTACGCAGCCAAGTGGAAAAGGTTTGTTGTGTATTGCACAAATAACAACATTAACCCATTAGATGTTTCCATACAAAACATCATATGCTCCCTACTCCATCTACAAAGAAGTAATTTAGCGTACTTCTCAATCAGGTTACATCTTGCTGCTATAGCAGCCGATCTTCAAAACAGACATCATTGGTCATTGTTTAGAGTACCTGCCATCATAGGGTTTATGGAAGGATTAAAAAGAATAATTCCTCCCAGAATACCACACTCTCCAGTATGGAATTTAAATATTGTTCTCACTAGACTTATGGGTCCTCGATTTGAACCATTTCATAAGTGTGAGTTACAGTTCCTTACTTGGAAAGTTGCTTTTTTAGTTGCTATTACCTCAATCAGAAGAGTAAGTGAGATTCAAGCATTAACAATTCAAGGACCATTTATACAACTCCATCACAACAAAGTGGTTCTTAAGACAACCCCGAAATTTCTGCAAAAAGTCATTTCACCATTCCACCTCAACCAATCTATTGAGTTGCCAGTATTCTTTTCCCAACCACAGACAGTTGCACAAAGAGCTCTACACACATTAGATGTAAGAAGAGCACTCCTATACTACATTGATAGGACAACACCGTTTCGTAAAACAAAAGAACTGTTGGTGTCCTTTTCTCCTCCACACAAAGGCAATCCTATTTCAAAATCAGGCATTACAAGGTGGATTAAGTGCATTCAAATGTGTTACCAAAAAGCAATACGCACTCTATCCATTCCCGCTAGGGCTCATTATACCCGTAAATTAGGGACATTTATGGCATTCCTAGGAAATATACCATTAGATGATATCTGTAAAGCAGCTACATGGTCTACACCGCACACATTTACAAAACACTACTGTGTAGATGTGCAGGCAAAACAACAAGCTAGTGTGGGCCAGGCTGCACTCAAAACATTATTTCAAACTACTGCAACAGATAAGGGTGGTCGCCGCTAAGGAAGAAAACTGCTGTGCAATCGATGCACTAGTGTGTGGTCTGCAGCCCATATGCCTCGAACGGAAAATGCTACTTGCCAGTATGCATCTGTTCTTTACATGTAGGGCTGCAGAACCACACATGCCCACCCGCCTCCCTGGCTACCTATATCTGTTCCAATAATATCTTCATTAGATACAATACATGGACATCCTCATCTATACTCATACAACTCCATCATTTGCCCAATGGCGAAAACAATCTGAAAATGGAGTCGATGCCCATGCGCACTATGATCTACAGGAGGAGTCATCCAACAGACAAAGACTCTTCCAAGACAAAAACAAAGTGTAATCATCCGGGCCCACCACCAGATGGTGATCTATGCAATAGTGTGTGGTTCTGCAGCCAAGAACAGATGCATACTGGTATGTAGCATTTTCCTTAATTATATTGAAGGTGATACCAATTAGATGCAAATATTGTTTATGATTTTGTCCTACTAGAAAAGTTGATTTGAGCTCTTATGCCTAACCACAAACACCTAAATACCCCCTGCAACCGCTTTTCTATTGAGTAGTCTCAAGGGCCTGGAGGATATATTGTGGAAATAAAATGCTTTTTGCGCAATCCATTTATTATGTAAAACTGACACCATGTAAAGTTTGAAGTACGATGCAAATTATTTTTGAGCACTGTGAAAGCGTTACTTGGGACCTGTTTCCACTGGTTTTCCAAAAATCACACTGCCTGAAAGGGAGCTGCATAACACTGGTTCACACTTACACCATGGTCCTGAGGCTCCCTGGTCTCTGTACGCGGACAACTTTCAACCGCCTCACCCGTTCTCTCCTATACTGCTTTTAATGGGATATTGGTATGTTTGGTAAATAAATGGCACCTCCAATGACTGAATATTAAATACTAAAATAGTATATTTGTATTCTTATTTTATTTTAGAATGTATTACAGTAGATCTTCCTAGCCGAACTCTGAACATTATGCATTTTTCTTTTTGTCAATTTCCTGAAAACACTGTACTTTCCATGCAACACTGTTTCATGTCTTAATTTGTTACTAAAATATGATCTTCTCCTCCAAATGACCATAGATAATTTCTAATACCTGTGCTGGAGGGATTCTTCTTAGGCACACTTGTTTTTAAA
This sequence comes from Lissotriton helveticus, assembly GCF_964261635.1. Taxonomy (NCBI): domain Eukaryota; kingdom Metazoa; phylum Chordata; class Amphibia; order Caudata; family Salamandridae; genus Lissotriton; species Lissotriton helveticus. The sequence goes on along the minus strand of NC_136069.1, from coordinate 314,551,975 downwards.
ACTAGAGGAACACCTTTTTAATGCGTGTAAAGCAAATGTTCAAATTGGACTCGGTGCACATGCCACGTTCAGTGCCATTTTTTCCAGAAGTTTTCTTTTCTGGTGGTAAGAGTTACTATGGGACTTGAAATGATAAAATCACAGAGAATTGCTCCCCACATAGAGCTTTACTTACAGTGAACCAATCTTCACAGCAATTTAAATTTTCATGCAAAAGTGAAGGGTTTTCTATGTAAAACGTTTTGGGGCACATTTATTTATTTATTTATTTATTTATTTATTTATATCATTTCTAAAGCGCGCTGTAACCCTACGGGCATCCTGGCGCTGAAAATGCATCTGAGGGGCTGAGCAGTAAGGGCAGAAATGAGGGGAGAAGCTTTATGGAGGTGTGACATTAGGAAATAGCCAGGTCTTTATCCTTTTGCGGAAGAGCATCAGTTCGTTGGTTTTCCTAATTGACAGAGGAAGGCTATTCCAGAGGAAAGTTACATTCTGCGATTACCAAATACCGATTTTTTTAAAAATCGCTATTTGGTAATCGCAAAATGCAATGCAACAAAACAGAGAGCAAATAGCAATTCTCTAATTGCGATTCCTTAAGAATCGCAAAACCAAAATGAGGTAATCACTATTTGCATTTGCGACTCCATTCTTTCCTATGGGCCTCCAGGCCCTAAGGCAGAGGTCTTCAATCTGAGGGGCGCGACCCCCAGGGGGGTCGTGGAGTCCTTGGAAGAGGGTCGCAGATTCTGTCAGAGCATGCAGTTCCTGGCGTTGGGCTGATTGAGGGTGCTCACGGCGGAGGCCTAATTCACACCGAGGGGTGAAAAACATCAAAGCCTCATTAACAAGTAAAAGGTCTTTTAAAGACCTGTGAAGTACTCGGGTGTGGCTGTGTGCTTGTCCCTGAAGCTGTTTCAGCCTGGCTCACATACACGAGCTGGGGGTGGGGGGTGGCTGGGGGAGGAGGCTGTAGTGTAGCCCTTTTAGTTCAATGGACATTGCGTCTTGGAGCTGTGGGTTCCGTGACACGTCCCATAAATCATTGGTTCAAGTCCCAGGAGCCCTCATACCTGGCGCCTGTGCGGGAGAAATGTCCCTGAGAGTCTGTTCTTCATGGTGAGATGTTGTTACAGCCTATCCGCCCCCTCCACCCCCTCCCCCCTCCGCCCCCAGCACGGAGGCACAGAGATGCCCTCCCATGAGCGGGAAAGAAGAAGGAAGAAGACGCAGAGAGATACTGACCCCCCTCCCCCCCCCCCCATGAGAGAGTTTGAATTTGAATTTAATTTGAATTTAAAATTATTTATTAAGCGCACGGTCACCGGCGGTTTCATGGCGCTATAACTGGCAAATAACGTGGTGGGAAAAGTGAAGGCTAGATTAGGGGGACTAAAAACTAAGAAGACTAATTAAAAGCTTTGGTAAACAGATAGGTTTTTAACTGTTTCCTAAATTGCAGATAAAGAGTGGAGGCTCTAAGTTCTGGGGGTAAGGAGTTCCAAAGGAGTGGGGCCAGAGTCGCAAATTTCGATCCTCCCCATTTCTTCCTCCGGAACCGAGGGACTGTAAGAAGGGATTTGGTGGAAGAACGTAGTTCCCTGGTAGGAAAGTAGGGTGTAATCTCAGATGAGATAAAAGCCGGTGCCGTGTCCAGTCGAGCTTGAAAAGTAAGAGAGGCAAGCTTAAACTGGACACGTTCACGGACAGGGAGCCAATGCAGGGATTTGAGGAGAGGGGTGGCATGATGGAACTTTGGCAACTTGAACACCAAACGCGCCGCCTGGTTCTGGATCTGCTGTAATCGCCTTAAACTAAATGCAGGTATACTGGCATATAGGGCGTTACCATAATCCAGGCGGGATATAACCATTGCCAAAGTAATCAGTTTGAGGGCCTCAAAAGAAAAGAATCGGGACACCTTGCGTATAGTGCGCAGTGAGAGGAAAGAAGAAGACACCACAAAACTGACCTGGGAGTGAAGGGTAAGCTGGGGGTTGAGTTTAATGCCTAGTGTTTTTACTGAGGTGGAGGGGACAGGAGGGGGGAACCTAAGGAAGGGGGCCAAAACAAAGAAGACCAGGGACTGGATGAACCACCCGTCAACACCAGCTCAGTCTTGTCTGGGTTGAGTTTCAGATGGTTGTGGCTCATCCAGTCTCGGATATGAATCATAATAGATTGAAAGTTCGAGACAGAGGAAGGGGAAGAAGACAGATTGAAGACAAGTTGGAGGTCATCCGCGTAGTTATACACGGAGACCTCCATCTGTTGCAATGAGAAAATAAGGGGGGCGATGTAGAGGTTAAACAAAAGGGGGGAAAGGGAAGAACCTTGGGGGACCCCGCACTGAACTTTCCGGGAGTCCGCAGTAAAATCGCCCAGGCGAACCGCCTGGGTGCGGTCTCTCAGGAAGGAGGACAACCATACCAGGGCGGTGCCCCCGATCCCCGCCGCTCCGACATGGGAAAGTAAGATGGTGTGATCAACCGTGTCGAAGGCGGCCGAGAGATCGAGGAGGACCAAAGCCTGAGTCTGGCTGGTGTCCATTCCCTCCCTGAGGTTGTCCAGGACCGATAGTACTACGGACTCCGTAGAGTGTGCGGGGCGGAAGCCTGCCTGTCGGGGGGCTAAGATCCCATGCGTCTCCACAAAAGAACTCAGAGTGCAGGTGACATGGCGCTCGAGTACCTTTGCCAAGAACGGCAAGAGGGAGATGGGGCGATAGTTGGTAGGGGCAGAGGGATCTGAACCCGGTTTCTTCAGGATAGGGACAATGATAGCTGATTTCAGTGAGGCGGGAACAACGCCCTGAGAGAGAGAGCTGTTGAGAACCTGAAGAAGGGGATCAGGGCAGGAGGAAAAAATATGACGAAGGATATGAGAAGGGCAGGGATCAAGAGGGGAACCAGATTTAACTAACGGGATTATTGAGGCCAGGGATTCCTTGGTTAGGGGAGGAAGGGCAACAAGTTGTCCCTTGGAGGGGGGCATTGGGGGTCCACAAAAGCTGAGGAAGGAGGGGGGATATTGGCTTTAATGGTAGCAATTTTCTGAATAAAAAAGTTATTGAGGGAGTGACATAATTCCAGAGAGGGGGTGGGCTTCAAGGTGGTTCTGTCGGAGAATGCCAGGTTGTGCACAATCGAGAATATTTCCCTCGATTGGTTCTCCGCAGCGAGGACTTTGGAGGAGAAATAGGTTGTTTTTGCCATCAAAATGGCCTGTTTGTATTGGGTCAAGATGTTAATGAACTCCAATCGGAGTAAGGGGCAGTAGTTTCTCCTCCAGGCACGCTCCGCTCTGCGTACCGTTAACTTGATGGTCTTAAGGTCCTCATTAAACCATAGGTTTGCGTCCTTCTCCCGCTTTGAGGTGACCCGCCTCATGGGAGCGATAGAATCGCAGCCTGAGGTGAGCCACTGATTGATGGAGGTAACCTGGGAGGAAGTAGACAAACCTTTCAGTGGGGGGTAGGAGGTAGTGAGTAGATTAGATAGATGGTCAGGATCTACTCGCCCCCAAGCCCGAACCCAGACGTTTTTTGGAAGTGAGGACTTGACCGGGGGAAGGATGGGAAGGGTAAATGAAATTAGATGGTGGTCCGACCAAGTACAGGGTGAAATGGAAATGGACTTCACAGGGCAATTCAGCGACCAGACCTGATCTAAGACATGTCCTTTAACATGGGTGGGGGAGTGAAGATGGGGTATGAAATTTAGAGATAGAAGAGTGTCTGAGAATTCCTTTGAGGAAGGACATTCTGCAGGGTCAGCAGGCCAGAAGTTAAAATCACCCAGGAGTAAAATAGAGGAGTTGTTAATAGTAATCGTGGCCAATACTTCCAAAAAACTGGGGAGAAACTGTAGGGGCGATTGGGGAGGACGATAGATGAGTATACAGGTAAGTGGGGGGGAAGTAGAGGTAGTGCGGATAGCCAGGTACTCTGTAGTGGCGATGTCCGGCAAGGTGAGAATTTGAAACGGAACATCGGCACGAGCAATGACCGCTACCCCTCCCCCAGCCCTCCCATTAGGTCGGTCTGAACGTATGGCATAGTATGGTGCTGGTAGAGTGGCCAGGAGGACAGGGAGGGAGTCATCACAAAACCAGGTTTCTGTGAGAAACAAGATGTCGGGTGAGTGGAGATCCAGCAGCACCGATAGTTCATGAAAGGCACAGAAAAGGTGGGTGGATGAATGATGGGTGGATGGATGGATGAAAGGGTGGACTGAAGAAGGATGGATGGATGTAAGGATGAAGGATGGATGGATGTGTGAAAAGGTGGATGAATGATGAGTGGATGGATGAAAGGGTGGATGGATGGATGAAAGGATGAAAGGGTAGATGGATGAAGGATGGATGTATAAAAGGTTGCATGGATGAATGATGGATCGATGTGTGAAAAGGTGAGTGGATGAATGATGGGTGGATGGATGGATGGATGGGTAAAGGATGGATGTATGGATGGAAGGATGAAAGGATGGATGGACGTATGGACGAAAGGATGAAAGGGTGGATGGATGCAGGATGGATGGATGTGTGAAAGTGTGGGTGGATGAATGATGGATGGATGGATGTGAGGAGGTCTAACAGGCGCATTTATGTTTGTCAAAAGTTGATGATGAGGAGTACCAGTTTCTAGAAACTTTTGTCGGAAGGGGGTCCTTACGCCTAAAAACGTTTTACAAGGGGGCCTCGGCATCAAAAAGTTTGAAGACCTCTGCCCTAAGGGGAGAATGGTCTTGCATTGCCTAAATTGTGGTTACCTAATTGGTAATTGCAAATTAGTTAATGCAAAGGCAAGGGTGCCCGGGGGCCTAAAGCTCCCGAGGCGCCCCTAAAAAAAAAAATGCACATGTAAGGCACACACATGCCCTAAGGGCATGTGTGCCAGACATGGCACATTGAAAAATGCAGTTTTGTGCATTTTTCAAAGTATGCACATGGTAAACATCGACTTGAAGTTAATGTTAATTAGCGTTTCATGTGCATTAGGAAATCGTAAATTGCAATTCCCTATTTGCATTAGCAATTTAGGGAATCTCAAAAAATTGCGATTCCCTAAATTTTGATTTTAAAACTTTTGTGCATTGGAAAGGGCCATTTTGCGATTGCAAAATTGCTTGATGCATGTGCCCCTTTATTCCTAGGGCTAACAGACCAAACTAAAACTAAAAAGGCTGTATCACACCTCTGTAATAGTCGTGTGTATGTGTATATTGATCCATGTAAATATTCACACAAAAAAAAGTTCTAGGGAAGTTAACATTGAAGGGAGGGGGCCATTATAGCTGGAGTACGAAATCATAATGAGCAGAAATTTCCAAGTTAAGATACTACCGTCATCAATGTCTCTCTAGTGGGTGTTTGATTGTGGGCATGTGAGTGGCTGATGGAGGGTGAGTGCACACGTGTTAGTGTGTTCATGCTTAACTTGTGCTAATGTTTGCCAGTGCTTGGCACCAGCACTTATTTATGACTGACTACCACGTGGTGGCACGGTCACTCTATTTTTGAGCAGGGCTAAGCCACAAGTGTTGAATATACTTAAAAAAAAAAAAGATGGTCCAGGCCGTCCTTGCAGCTTAACGGGACATTGGGGAGTCCTGTTTGTCACACTAGCATTGTTTCATATTTAGTATTTTGCAGGGATGGTAAGGACAGTGGGTAGTATTGACCACAGTGGCCTCCTGAGAAATACTGCGGGTCCTGGCACCAATATTGTTTTAAATTAAGCACTGTGCACGATTATGAGCTCATAGAAGAACTATCCCTTTTTTAAGAGTTAGTAAGATTAATGCATCCTGTGGTTTCCAAATGGTGTCAGTTTCCATCTGTGATATTCTAGGGAACTAGAGAACTACTGCACAGGACTACGTTCAACTCCACCCTAAGACGCTACCATCCTATGATCTGGACCACCAAACTCGCCCCCTGGGAGTGTGCATTGATACCAGCACCAAAAGAAGCAAAGACATCTTCGCCATTTTGAAAGATTTCACCTCACCTTTGGCTGCCTCCACCTCGATCATCCCCTTACCTGCCCTCTGTCTCAATTCTCCATCAACAAAATCACTGCCATTTATAGCATCTTCAGCCTGCAACCGAACCGTTTGGCGACAGGCCTCTGCAAAATCCTCCCAATATTATCCAAAAGATAGAATGCAGTATGTACACAAGTAGCAAAGAATAGAAAATATATACAAGAGAGAGAAAGAGAGAGTGTGGTTAGGGACACCTCACCGACTGATTCTGCAACATCCTTGCCAACTCTTTAGCTGGGGAAGTCCTTTCAACAGCCCAGGAAGGAGTTTGGTTGGGACCCAAGTTCCATCACCAATCCACAGCAATATGTCTATTCTGGGGTGAACTTCCACTTGGCCCACGAAAGCTTCCAGCTTTAATGCCATTATTCAATGTGGGACGAAGCTTCCAGAAAACCTGGCCTGGCTGGTACCAGTCTGCGTCAAGGCCAAGTTGTACATTCCACAGATAATATCCAGTTCACTCTGGTCGGTGAAGAGCGAAAAATAAGTGAGGTGTGAAAAACATGCCCTCCCCACTTTTGCAGCTATGTGCGAGCACAGAACATGGCATTATGAAAATGGAGTCAGTTATGCAAGCGCTGCCATGCACACAGAAAAGCTTAAAGCAAGGTAGAGTTAGGAAGCAAGATGACATGAGGCCATGTCAGAGCCAACAATAAGCACTGCCGTGAAGCAAAGTAAAGTCAGAGATCAAGATGACATGGGGCCATATCGAAGCCAATAGTAAGAAATCATAATATAATGTACTGTTCTACTCCATGACCGATCCCACTGATACAGGGCTGTCCTACATCAAGGCTAGGATAAAATAACACACTAAAGTCAGTGTAAGATGGTGGTAGTCAACGGTCATCACGGGGTGCTCAACCACAAAAGTATCTTTTACTACAACCCATCCCATGACCATCGACTATCACTATCAACATATATCAAGAAATTTAACTTCCAATTAAAGATATAACTACGAATAGAAAACTGCATTTAGGCAATAACTCACGTGAAAGAACAAGTTTAATACGGTGGAAACATGAAAACATGTAACACTACATGGACTTATAATGTTCCATCCCTTGACCAATGACTACTACAACATATTGGCCTTAAATCAGCTTCCTGGAGGCGAAGCATAGATAAGAGATTAGGCACACACTGAATACAGCAACATAAAGATATTAGAATACATATTGCTAATGCTATACCACCTAAAACAGAGCAAAGTTTACCAAAATCTGGCAACCACTCAAACAGCCAATCCCACCACCCCTTTTCTACATCCTGCTTGACATATTTAGCTAACTTGTGTAAAGCATCAATGTGGGATTGAATTGACTTAGAATGATCTGAAAGATTGAAGCAACACATTCCCTCAAAGTCTGAGCATCCATGATCATGTTTCAGGAGTAAATAATCAATAGCGGCTCTGTTCTGCAGTATTGCTTTTCTTGCCCTCCGCACGTCTAATAAAAATTCGGCTAAGGCAATCAATGTATGATGAATGTTTTTCACCATAAGACATGCTAATTCACTAACCGCTCTAGAATTATAAATTGCTAGGCCTGGAATGCCTACTATTGAAGCAGCTGAACTAATATATTCAGACTTAGATAATAAATGCACTTCAGAATTACAATGTTCCCCAAGCTGAACAGTTTCTCTCGTATTTCGAGCATGAGATAATGGATCTAACGGGAACATCATGAGACTTAACCTAGTAAAGGCACACGGTCCACCTGTGATATTCTCTGGAATATACGTTTAAGTCACATTCCCACATGAGAATAGCCAACCTACTAGCAGTTTGACATGCCTGAAATGACTTGCAGCAGATACCACATTTTTGCACACCATGTTGTTTTGCACATTTTCACAAACATCGTCATGTCTATGTTGACATAAAACTTTTTCCTGCTAAGACATAGTGGATGTATTTCCGTCAAGTGGAATGTAAGCACATTTACCAATGATAGTGGGTCGCAAGTTAAATTGTAACAGTCGCCTTCAGTAATGTTAAACATGATTACTTGTGTCATGTTTTTCCAATCATTATCAGTAGTTTCTGTACAAATTCGACAAAATTGATAGATGAGATCTCACATCATGTTCCTGTACTGCCCCATCTGCATTCATGACATTAAAAGCCTGCAGAAGCACATTAACAGGGGTAGGCACAGTTACGAAGCATGTGGAAACGATATCCAAAGTACTCTTCATATTTTACATGCAGAAATATGATCCGTTGAGAACAGTCCGTGCTAGGTACGACCAGACATTGTCACGTTGAGTCAGCAGCATTGTCAGTCTGCATGGTCGGCTGACCACTTCGGGGTAAGGGGCTCCTCGTCCCTCCCGGCCCCACCCGCACACGACCAAAAGGAGTCCAGCGAGCACAAGCAGAGCACAGACACGCCATACTGTGACCTAAACGAACAGAAACAAAACGGGTATTTTTAATTCTAGCAAATAACATTTGTCAGCAGGCATATGCTCCCATTTGTCCTGCCCTGGCTTCGTGTTTAATAGGACATTGTCCTTTACTGTTGCACTGATTTCTGCCTGTTAGGGGGGTCTATTTGGAGACTCTACCCACACTTTGGCTCCTGGGTTTTTATCAGTTGAGCCAAACCCCCCTTCCCCGCGTACGGTGAGGAGGGCTGGGGCAGTCCCCTTCTTAACTACCTGTCCATACACTGGCATGATCACCATTTGAGCAACTCTGTCTCCAGATTGTATCATCAAACCGGCATCTCCACTATTAAGTAGGATGACTTTAATTTCACCTTGGTAATCTGCATTAATGACTCCTCCCAGCACTTGGATGCCCTTTAGAGCCAATCCAGATCGAGGGACAATTAAACCAAAGTGCTCTGGGGGAATCTGTATCCCCACTCCTGTCTCAATGAGTGTAATGTCTCTTGGTTTCAATCTGTACAGTTTCAAAGCATGCGGGTCAAGACCTGCAGCTTCCGACATCGCTCTGTATGGAGCCAAAGCTCCACGAACTGTCTCCCAATAAAGAATGGTATTAGTGGCCACATGAGGCTGAATCTGCAAAGCTGAAGTTAGCATTATAGGTGGTTCTGCATTTGCTAAAGGTCTATTATTTAAAATCTGCAATGCTTCACTCAAACAATCTCTCCAATTTTTCAAAGAGCCATCAGACACATTTCTCAATTGATCTTTTCACAATCAATTCATGCGCTCAATCAAACCCGCAGCCTGTGGGTAATATGGGATGTGACAAATCCGCTCAATATTGTGTTGCACACAATATTCCTGCACCAATCTGCCTTTGAAATGAGACCCATTGTCACTTTGCATCTGTAATGGAATTCCATAATACAAAATCAGCAAGCCTAATGTTTTCAATGTATTCAGCTGAGTAGCACGTTTAAATGGAAACGCGATCAAAAATCCAGAGTATGTGTTCACTGCCGTGCACACATATTGACATCCTCGACTAGGTGGCAGGGGCCCAATGTAATCAATCTGCCAAATCTGTGCTGGTAATTTTCCTCTTCCTAGCTGAGCTCTCACTATCTGTGGGACTGATCTATGTCGGGCATGCTGACAAACAGGACACTTCAAAATCACAGTTTTAATCAAATCTAGGGAAATGTGAGTCCCTCTATTCTCTGCCTACCTGCTAGTAATTTGATCTTTAAAGTGTCCGCACTTCTGATGTGCCCACTTTGCAATCCCAACCAGGTCATAACCCTACGTTGCCACTTTGGCCTCTGAAATCTTAGCTTTTTCATCTGTGAGGGAATTAAACCAGTGGTCAAGTGAGTCGGTGGAACAATGAGCATCTACTTGATACACAGGAACTGCACTTTGTGTCAACAAGGTCCGAATCTCTTTCCACAATTCCTTGCCCCACACCTCCTTTGCATGTGTCATCCAATAATGAGCATGCCACGTGGGAAGCCAAGTTGCTTACCCATTGGCAGTGGACCATGAATCAGTGTAAATATGACATGTTCCTGGCAATTCTTGTTTCAAAATGTGATACACATTATATAGTTCTGCGAACTGACCACTCTTTCCTTCTCCAGTAGTGGTCAACAATTTCTGGGTCAATTTCTGAATCTTCCAGTGCCTCTTAGCTCCTACATACCTGGCTGCACCATCAGTAAACCACACATGCTTCTTGTCCTCCACGGACAATTCGCTAAATGGCTTACCCCAATTTACAGGAGACTCCTGTCTTTCAGGTACATCATGCAACACCTCTGTCTTCTCCGTTTGCGCCTGCGCCACATGCTCATGCAACACTGCGGTGCCTTTGGGACCTTCTTGGGCCCATTCCTGTATATACCACTTCCATTTGATTATGCTGGCTTCCTGTGCATGTCTATTCTATACCTTTGGGGGAAACTCAGCACCCACTGCATTAATGGAATTTCAGGTCTCAAAATCACATAATGCCCTAGGGTCAATCGCTCAGTATCCACTAGAGCCCAAGAGCATGCAAGTAACTGTTTTTCAAAGTGAGTGTACCGCTCTCCAGCATCTGGCCAGTTTCTTTGTCCAGAACCCTAAAGGTAGTTTCGGTCTTCCCTGCTTCTGCCACAAACTCCAACTAGCGTACGATCCTTGTGGTGTCGGATTCAGTTCAACATCTCCCTCTCCTACTGGCCAAAAGCGTGCTGTATAGCCTCTTTTGCTAGTTCAAATGCAGTTTGCTGCTGCTCTGCCCACTCAAATGCATTTTTCTTACGCATAACTTTGTACAAAGGAGCCAAAATCTGACTCAAGTGAGGGATATGCTGTCTCCAAAAACCAAACAAACCAATGAACCTCTGAGCTTCCTTTCTGTTTTGTGGCACTGCAAATTCTCTAATCTTTTTTTTCACTTGGAGTACCACCTCTCTGTGTCCCTGATGCCACTGAATACCCAAAAACGTCACACTCTGAGTGGGTCCCTGTAATTTGGCGGGATTTATTTCTTATGCCTTGCTGTGCAAATGCTTCACAATCCTGTCTAACTGAGTTTGCACTTGTTCTTGTGTCTCTCCCTGTGTCATCACGTCATCAATGTAATGACAAAGCTGTACTCCAGGAGTAACTGACACCTCATCTAAATGCTCTGCCCCCAGCCGGTCACAGATTGTTGGACTATGCAAGTACCATTGAGGCAAATTTTTAAATGTCATTTGTCTACCATTCCATGAGAAACTGAACTGCTCTTGACATTATGGGGCAATTGGTATCGAGAAGAAAGCATTGGCAATGTCAACAATCGCGTACCAAGTCCCAGGGTGCTTCTGTATTTTCTCAATTAAAGTAACAGTGTCTGAGACAGCAGCAGTCAAAGGAGGTGTATGGTTATTCAATTCGTGATAATCAACTGTCATGCACCAAGAATAATCACTTTTGCGCACGGGCCACACAAGCGGTAGTGATTGGGGTCACCACCCCTGCCTCTATCAAGTCCTGTATGGTTGCACTGATCTCTTCATGCCAACCTGGAATTCTGTACTGTTTCAAATGAATTACCTTTGTAGTCTGGGGCATCTTCACTGGGGGAATCTTCAGGTGGCCACCCTTAAAGCGCCAACTGAAATATACTTTTGATCCAAATTGATAGCACCCATCTTCCAAATACAGAGTCATTCCCTTCAAAATATCAATTCCAATAATATATTCAGAAAGGGGTTCAATCAAAACAGTGTATTCTCTTTTTGGTATTCTCCCTATTTTCATGTGGACCTTTGTCTGCACTGCTGTTGTCTCTTTACCACCTAAGCCTGTAATTGTGAAATACTGTCCTTTAAATTTTCTGGGATTTCCATAAATCAAAGTGGCCTCCGCTCCGGTATCTAGTGGGGCTCGGGCCCTCTGAACATTATGATTTTCCAATAAATTCTATATCAACATAAGGTCTATTGTCTTTGCGATTCCATCTTTGCACCAGAGCTTGACCTATTTCCTAATCTTCCTTGTATCGGTCAGTCTTTGCCCAGGTCAAATCCAGGTATAATCCTTCATATTTTTTAGGGAGGAATTCCTCCTCCTTTTGGTTCTCAGTGAGGCATTCGCTTTCTAAGAGTCTCCACCTTCCTGCTTGAGCGGGCAGTTCTCTCCCCCTCCTTTTCCTGCTCCTCGCCCTCGTCTCTGTTTTTGCCATTTATTTTGTTTGTTCACTCTCCTGCCTCCTTCATTCTTATCCAGACCTCTTTTCTGGTACATTTCCCACAGACGTTTAGTAGTTATTCCATCTATCTTTTCTTTTTCCACACCATCTTTTAACAGAGCCATAAACATATCTTTTCTAGACAGCTTGTTATTGTCTGTATGAGTCTCAGACCTAGAAGCTCTCTGTTTTCTTCCATTCCCCCAATTCTCCTAACTCACGAACTGCCTCAACCACCTGTGCCAACTTATTACCGGTCTGATTGATCAGCAAAGTCATTATCACTTGTTTGTATGCAGAAGGAGCTGTAAGATTTATCCTATTTTACACAGACTCATTCAACAGCCCATCCATCAACCTATGTGCATTGTCCAGAAAAATAGCAGTTTTCATCACCTCCTCTTTAAGCCTCTGTATAGCATTTTTCAATGTATACCAAGGTTTATCATTCACTGGCCAATCTGACTCTATCGGGTATTTATGACTACATCCAATCACAACCAACTGCAACAAGCTGATTTGATCATTGTCACTGTAATTCCTAAACTGCTCCTGCACTGTAGAATCTGAACTGAGTGTACAAAATTTCACTGCATCTCCATGGCCTAACATCACACCAGCAGCACCCAAATCAAACAACCTAACCATCCATGTAAGCAGAGATTCTCCAGGTCTCTGTTGGAATCTGTCTGAAATGTCATTAATCTCCTGCTAAGTAAAATCCTCCATACTGTCCATCGAAATCGCCTGTGGGTAATTTGGAACACCCTGTATTTTTCGACGATAAATGGGTTGCGCCTGAATCACTTTGCGTCCCACTGACTCACCCTGCAACTAGTGTCTGAAAACTCGGGGGAATCCAAAAATATTTCCATCCCACGTTTCAGGGTCCCAGTCAATTCCGACCTTTTCAATAGCTTAAACGCACTTTTCTCTTGTTAACTCTTCCTCTCCTGTTCCTATACTTGTATTGCGCAATACGAACTTTAGCATTTTCTGCTACAGTCTGGTAAGTTTCCAACTTATCTTGCTACTAGCTGCCCGTCCCGACGTTGTCCGGGTATAAAAAAGATTTACCTGAAGGACGGCAAACTTTACCGAACGCTACCCCACCGATTTCCAATGCAGCAGGCGTCTTAGAATGCACACGCCCACACACAACAACGCTGAAGGGCACGCACACCTCACAACGTGCACGACCGCTAATCTCATCACAGTGAGATTAGCGTTCGTGCAAGTCGTGAGGTGTGCGTGCTTTTCAGCGTTGTTGTGTGTGGGCGTGTGCATTCTGAGACGTGTGGGCGTGTGCATTCTGAGACGCCTGCGTTTATCCCCAGTTGAGATCGGTAACGCTTAGGCCCACAAAGGTTGCTTCGCAACATATGTTATTAACGCCACCTGAATGGCAATGTGCGTGAATGCGGCGCACCTTGTGTGTTCTATACGGACGTGTGAAGTGATTATAACTCGTGAATGGAAAGGCGCGCTACTGAATGACGCGGCCATTTTTTTGTTATAAAATTTGTGGCACGCCCCTCTGAGAACGCTGTTGTGGTACGCCCCTCTCACAAAGTATAATGTGTGTACTTTGACACGGCTACGACCACGCCCCCGACACGCCCTCGGCCCTCTGAGTGTGTAGTTTAACACGCCCACGCCCCTCTGACAACGTTTACGGCCACAAAGTAAAATGTGTGTAGTTTGACACGCCCCCGACACGCCCACGCCCACAAGGGACTACTTTACCCCTAAGGTTCTTTGACGTTTCTAATGTATATGGTGGCCAACTGTATAGCCTATGTCCATCTGCTGCAACTCCCCTTTCCAATGCTGTATTGGGTGTTGTGATTGGTGCTGTACCCACCTCAAAGGTTTCAGCTCTCTCTTTATAATATTAGTATGGATATAGATATGGATATGGATATAGATATGGATATGGATGGATATATATATATATATGTATATATATATATATCAAAAACCCTAAACCCACCCTGAACCCCAAAGATACCCAAAAACCTAAACCCACCGTGACCCCTAAAAATACCCCTTCACCTCAATACCTAAACACACCCTGAACCTCAAAAATACCCTTACACCCCAAATCCTTAAATGCACCCTGAACCCTAAAAATGCCCCTATACCCCTAAACCTTAACACACCCTGAACCCCTGAAATTACCCCAGGAACCCAAAAGCTAAACTCACCCTGAACCCCAAAAATACCCCTGCACCCCAGAACCTTAAAGGCACCCTGAACCCTAAAAATTCCCCCTACAACCCAAAACCCTAACCCACCCTGACCCCTAAAAATTACCCCTGCACCCCAAAACCTTACACATCCTGAATCCCCAAAATACCCGTGCACTTCAAAATCTAAACGCACCCTGAACCTCTAAAATACCCCTGAAACCCAAAACCTTAACCTCACCCTGAACCCTAAAAATTCCCCCTGCACCCAAAAACCTAAACGCACCCTAAACCCCAAAAATACCCCTGCACCCCAAAACCTTAAACACATCCTGAGCCCTACTAATACCCCCTACACCCCAAACCCTATCCCACCCTGATCCCTAAAATTGCCCCAGCACCCCTAAAGCTAAACGTACCCTGAACTCCAAAAATACTGCTGCACCCCAAAACCTTAAACGCACCCTGAACCCTAAAAATACCCCCTATACCCCAAAACTCTAACCCACCCTGAACCCTAAAAAGTACCCCAGTACCCCAAAACCTAAACGCACCCTGAACCCTAAAATTACCCCCACACCCCAAAATCTCACCCTGATCCCTAAAATTACCTCAGCACTCATAAACCTAAACGTACCCTGAACCCCAAAAATACCCCTGCACCCTAAAACCTTAAACACACTCTGAACCCTAAAAATACCCCCTACACCCCAAAACCCTAACCCACTCTAACCCCTAAAAATACCCCAAAACCTAAACACACCCTTTACCCTAAAATTACCCCAAAACCCTAACCCACCCTGAACCCTAAAAATACCCCAGCACCCCAAAAAAGTGAGATTAGCGTTCATGCACGTCGTGAGGTGTGCTTGCTGTTCAGCGTTGTTGTGTGTGGGCGTGTGCATTCTGAGACGTGTGGGCGTGTGCATTCTGCGACGCCTGCGTTTATCCCCGGTTGAGATCGGTAACTCTTATGCCCACAAAGGTTGCTTCGCAACATATGTTATTAACGCCGCCTGAATGGCAATGTGCGTGAATGCGGCGCACCTTGTGTCTTCTATACGGACGTGTGAGAAGTGATTATAACTCGTGAATGGAAAGGCGCGCTACTGAATGACGCGGCCATTTTTTTGTTATAAAATTTGTGGCACGCCCCTCTGAGAACGCTGTTGTGGTACGCCCCTCTCACAAAGTATATAATGTGTGCACTTTGACACGGCTACGACCACGCCCCCGACACGCCCACGGCCCTCTGAGTGTGTAGTTTGACACGCCCACGCCCCTCTGACAACGGTTACGGCCACAAAGTAAAATGTGTGTAGTTTGACACACCCACGCCCACAAGGGGCTACTTTACCCCTAAGGTTCTTTGACGTTTCTAATGTATATGGTGGCCACCTGTATAGCCTATGTCCATCTGCTGCAACTCCCCTTTCCAATGCTGTATTGGGTGTTGTGATTGGTGCTGTACTTCTTGAGTTTACCCGCCTCAAAGGTTTCAGCTCTCTTTATAATATTAGTATGGATGTATACGTGTATGTGTATATATATATATATATATATATATATATATATATTCACTGAAAAAACCATAGGTTATAGACCATATATAGTTAGGAATTAGCATTTAAAAAACCTTATTTTACTCACACAAAACCATTGAAATTCCATATATAGTTAGTTGCACTAACTATATATCGCGCACCTGCAATCCACTGCTGATCATGTCACATATTACATCATTCATGACATGGTCAGGGACATCACTGATGACATCACTGATGACATCTCAAATGACATCACTGATGACATCACTGATGACAACATCCAGTGACTGTATGTTTCTGTAAAGTTAAAATATATCTTACATATTGAAGAATGAGTGGATGTATAAGTGTCTGGATGAAGGATTTAGTAGGTGCGTGACTGACTGTATGAGTGAGTGATTAAATGTGTCTCACTGAATGCATGGGTTAGTGACTAAACTGTCTTAATTTGTGCATCATTATGTCTGTTGTTCTGTAAACTGCTGCATGTGTTGATCATTAGCTATACGAGAGGCTATATGTGTTATTAATTGCTTGCCCAAGTATTTCTATGGGAGATTGAGTTTGTGTGGGGGTGGCTGGAAGGTGTGTGACTCTATGCATAGATGTGTGAACAGTTTATTCACTAGGTGTATGAGTTCAAGAGTGCATGTGGAAACAGCTACATGGGCAGTTGACTGTGTGCATGAGTGTATTGATGAGTGAATGGATATCTCAATGCTACATGTCATAGTAAGTACATATGTAAAACACAGTACATGTGAGAGTTGGCATATATAAATAACTGTGCATGAGAGCCACCGAATGAGTGAGTGGTTGTATCGATCATTGTGAACTTGTATCAGGGATTGTATAAGAGAGTAAATATGTGTTAGTATATGTTTCAATAAGTAAGGTGTGTTTAACTGTATAGTTGAAGAAATGGAGATGAGATTGTTTCTTTGCATGACTGACTGGGTGTGTGAGTAACTCCATGGATGAGTGGAAGTGTGTGAGTGTCTGTATACACTGAGTGTATCTAAGGTTATATTAGAGTCTGAAGAGGTTTATCGTATTAGCACAAGAATGATGTCAAATGAGATGTCATCAGTGATGTCATCAGTGATGTCATTTGAGATGTCATCAGTGATGTCATCAGTGATGTCACTGACCATGTCATGAATGATGTAATATGTGACATGATCAGCAGTGGATTGCAGGTGCGCGATATATAGTTAGTGCAACTAACTATATATGGAATTTCAATGGTTTTGTGTGAGTAAAATAAGGTTTTTTAAATGCTAATTCCTAACTATATATGGTCTATAACCTATGGTTTTTTCAGTGAATTTTCAAGGTTTTGTAAATGCTAATTCCTAACTATATATGGTCTATAACCTATGGTTTTTTCAGTGAATTTCAATGGTTTTTTAATAGCAAATATCATAAGCTGTCGAATGTCAAGTACGTGGTAAGTAAAAACATTTTCGTGTTTATGCACACTGATCTGCTTTGAATGGTGCCCCCCCCCCCTCATTTCTATTAGGAGTACTCTCTCTTTGCAGATAGTGAAAGGTAGTTAACGCAGGTCTTTGCCCCCATTGTAATCCGTCGTGCCTGCTTCTCTCTCCATTTGATTGATTGTTATCCAAGTATTTACTGTTTTAGAATTAGTTCTCTTTGGTTCATTCTCTATTTACAAACAGAGTCGCAATACTCTGTTTAGTCTTTGCAGATAACGAAAAATCGTGTAAAAAAAAAAGAAAAGGAATCGAGCAAAATCAGTAGGCCACTAATGGGATCTCTTTTTGACCTCGCTAAAATAGAAACATTAGGAACAACCCCTCATGACAAATACAAAACTAGTGAGATGAACTGAACTCCACACAATGATGGCTGCAAAACAGCTCGGCTCCGCCACCCACCCCGCCCAAAATAACGATAAAGAACGGCTGCCATGATTGGTTGCGGAATGACCACGACGGAGCTACGAAATGGTGCTGCTCTCATGCTAACCCCAGCTTCAGTCTGAAACATCCAGAAACACTGTAGACTACCAATTCGATCAGTTCCGGTAGCGCCCCAATGTAACCCGGTAGAGAAGAACTAGCTCTCCCCTCTTTGACTGATGGTTCTTGTTGCCTGTCCCTTCTGTTGTCATTTAACAGAACTATTTAGCCTGCTGAAAGGGGTTGTGTTCCGACCGCTGGTTGGTGGAGACATTTTGACTATATTCTGTACCTGCGTTGTCGCGTAATGCGTCATATGACGCGCCGCGTTAGCGCATCCGGAAGTCATCCGGGGCGCGCAGCGCGTAACGTAAGCATAACAAGTCATGTGACTTGTTAATAAAACTTTTCATTGGTTCATTTTACTTTTCTTATTGTAATGATGAAAGGCTTGGTCATATGACCTAAAAATTACGCTTTTCATTACTTCCGAACATTATTTTTTCTTAAATATATGTTATAATGTTCCAGGCTAATGTACTTTCCCGGAAATTTTACAACTGTCCTGCAAGTAAAATATATTCTTTTTTCGAGAAAAAGAGCGTTTCTTCGTCCCATGACGGAGCCGTTGAGCAAAAGAGGGTCGACCTGCTGTCTTAGTCGCCGATACGCCTGAATATGAGATTCTTATCGATCACTTTATGTTGCAGGAATAGAAAACACAACAGCCCTTGACCATTTATCTTTACTGCGTTCCTTCGTATTATACCTTTTACCCTTCATGTAATTGGTCTGCTTTATTTCACTTGCCTTTTAATGATTCTAAAACAGTCACTATTATTAAAAACTTTACCAATGTATATACTACTACCATGTTTTCTTTTAAAAACCTTTATTGAGAAAATTTCATTATACAAATACGAGCCTATAACCACGTGGGCCTGCCACAGAGCAAACTGTAATCGTATATGATGAATAGACATTTACACTGTATAGGAACTTAACGGGCGGGCCATTAGGTTGCAAGAACTAAGGTGTCTAACAGTTACGGAATCGGTGGACGTACATTTTATAATTAAAATACGACAGGGCCAGTTACAATAAAATTATCTAGATATACATTTGCGGGCAAGTACCATGGGTGACGTTAATTCGAACTTTCAACAGTACAGTAATCAATAACACATCAGAACTTAATATCAATAGGGATGTCGAAATATTCAATCAATTCTCGTCCCCGCCCGCCATGTGCTTCAAAACTGCATACGTATCTCGTGATTTCAAGGTTCTGCAACCAGTACACAACAAGGAGTTACGAGTCCCATTTATTCCGGCGCCATTTTGGGCGAGGACGGGCAGGTCCAGGATATAGTCAAAATGTCTCTACCAACCATCGACTATGATGATGTTCATATGCTGTATTTATTAGAGTAACACTCATCTGTCCACATGAAATTAATTTACCACAATCTAAACATGTCATTTTAATCTTTCCAAAGTTCTTCTAAATATTTGGGACCGTTTCCCTTGCCTCTGAAGCTCTCAGTGCCACTTCTTTGATGAATGTACTAGCAGGTCAGGGGTTCTCCTCCAAATCTCTCTTTTATGCAGCACTATAATTAATTGGTGCCACCTCTCCATATGACGATGCATGGTATAGTTACCACAACTATATTTTTTTTCGGTTCCTCTGGAGAGTTCATCGTGGCAGATGAAGCGTGTAACGTACCGGGCATTTACCTTTTTTTGCATGTACAGGAAAGGAAAAAAAAATCGAGCGTCCGAGTTCTAAGGTGTCCCAGGGCCATTTTGGTGGACCAGGCCCAAATCCAAAGAACAGCCATCTCACAGGCTAATGGGGCGACCCACGCCGAGTTTCAGCATTGTAGGATGACCACACAAGTACAGCAACTTGCTAGACATCACCTCGGTGCCATCCGGATCTCGGCGCCCCACTGCAGATGAAGTGCCTCTCAACTATGAAACCACCACGGTGACATCCGGATCTTGGCGCGTTGTGCTGCCTTCGGCCTATTCGCACATCGGTCCGCTACTGACGCCATCTCACAGGCTAATGGGGCGACCCACGCCGAGTTTCAGCATTGTAGGATGACCACACCAGTACAGCAACTTGCTAGACATCACCTCGGTGCCATCCGGATCTCGGCGCCCCACTGCAGATGAAGTGCCTCTCAACTATGAAACCACCACGGTGACATCCGGATCTTGGCGCGTTGTGCTGCCTTCGGCCTATTCGCACATCGGTCCGCTACTGACGCCATCTCACAGGCTAATGGGGCGACCCACGCCGAGTTTCAGCATTGTAGGATGACCACACCAGTACAGCAACTTGCTAGACATCACCTCGGTGCCATCCGGATCTCGGCGCCCCACTGCAGATGAAGTGCCTCTCAACTATGAAACCACCACGGTGACATCCGGATCTTGGCGCGTTGTGCTGCCTTCGGCCTATTCGCACATCGGTCCGCTACTGACGCCATCTCACAGGCTAATGGGGCGACCCACGCCGAGTTTCAGCATTGTAGGATGACCACACCAACTTAGACATCACCTCAGTGCCATCCGAATCTTGGCATCTCAACGCCTAGTGGTATCTTCCATACAAAAAATATTGTTACGCTGCCTTTGGCCCCATTCGCACATCAGTCCGCAACTTAGACATCACCTCGGTGCCATCCGGATCTTGGCATCTCAGCGCCTTGTGGTGTCAGTCAGAAAATATTGTTGTGCTGCCTTTGGCCTATTCGCACATCGGTCCGCTACTGACGCCATCTCACAGGCCAACGGGGCGCCCCACGCCGACTTTCAACATTGTAGGATGGCAACAGAAGTGCGACAACTTACTAGACACCACCTCGGTGCCATCCGGATCTTGGCGCGTTGTGCTGCCTTCGGCCTATTCGCACATCGGTCCGCTACTGACGCAAACTCACAGGCCAACGGGGCGCCCCACGCCGACTTTCAGCATTTTAGGATGGCCACACCAGTGCGGCAACTTGCTACACACCACCTCGGTGCCATCCGAATCTTGGCGCGTAGTGAAGCTGCAGCAGCTGCAAATAAGCTTCAGACAGTGTTACAACCGCTGCTCAGAACTCTCAACTATGACACCACCTCGGTGCCATCCGGATCTTGGCGCGTTGTATTGCCTTCGGCCTATTCGCACATCGGTCCGCTACTGACGCCGCCTCACGTGCCAACGTATTTTCTCCGCATTTTATACCCTATGCCGCATAACAGGTCATGTGACTTGTTTATAAAACTTTTCATTGGTTCATTTTACTTTTGGTTTCCGAATGATGGAAGGCTTGATCATATGACCTAAAAACAACACTTTTCATTGGATGAAAACTTTTTTTTTCCCCCAAACGATGAAAGCCCCACCTTGTTTCTGGATGTTTCAGACTAAACTGGCGTCAGCATGAGAGCACCACCATCTCGTAGCTCCGTCGTGGTCATTCCGCGAGCAATCATGGCAGCCGCTCCCCACCAGAAGCCTGCAGGAGTCGGGGCCCCCAAAACTTTTGATGAATTCTCAAGGCGGAGGGGACGCTTTCCAGAATGGGGTCCAAGACCTAGCAGACAAGCGTCCGATTTCCAAGGTGTCCCAGGGCCATTTCAGTGGACCACGCCCAAAAAGGAAAGAGCCTGCCGCCATTTTGAGAGTCCTGTGGCAGCCGCCTATCGCTGCACCGCAAGAGTGGGCGCAACTCAGCTGAATGGCGGATTTTGACACAGTGGACCAAAAGCGGACGGAATGGCAACTGAAACGGTAAAGGGGCGCCCCACTAAAACAGATGAGACTCCACCTGGAGAGGCCCGTTCACGCCGCCTCCCCCGGGGCGCTCCACGCCGTTATTCGGAGCAGCATTGTAGGATACCAAAACCAGTGCGGCAACTTACTGGACATCACCTTGGTGCCATCGTTCTGCTGCCTTGGAACTATTCGCACAACAGTTTGCTACTGATGACCCACCCCCCGCGACGCCCCACGCCGTTATTTGCTGGGTGGCAACTTACTAGACATCACTTTCGTGTCATCTAGATTTCGGCGCGTTCTGCTGCCTTGGAACTATTCGCACAACAGTTTGCTACTGATGACCCACCCCCCGCGACGCCCCACGCCGGAAATCTGGACGTTGTGCTGCGTTGGGACTATTCGCACAGCCGACCGCTACTTCGTTGTTTTTCTCTAAAAATGTTTATATGTTATTACTATTTTTGTTTTCTTGTATATATTTATAAATTATTAAAGTTTTATAATCTTACTACTTTGTCGGAGTGCTATATATTTTTAATGTGACACATAATTGTAAAAACTTTGATGTACAAAGAGTCATCCCTGGAATCTTCCGCTTCACGCTCGGTCCCCTCCCCAATCACAATACAGGATGGTTTTCAGATAATAGCAACGCTTCTGCTGTGACGGATCTCATCGAGTGTGGGCCTTGATCTACTATAACTCCTTTGAAGAGGGGTGATTCTTTACAGCTGTGGCCATAAACTACATCTGCAGGGCTAGCTGATAGCCTAGGACCGGCCTGGACAATCGGACACAGAGGAAAAGGAGTGTCAGAGGGTGCGGTAGTGAATAGGGCGAAAGGGAGGTGTCGGGCGGGCACAGGGTGTGATTCTCAGGGAAGAGCAGCGCAGATGGGGGGAGGTTTATTACCCATGCATAAGACAGAGAGCGGGGGTGACCACTGCCTGGGTGAGATGCTTGCGAGGGTGGGGAGCCATGCTAAGGATCGACAGCGTGCACAGAGTGGGTCTGGTCAAGGCATCTAAAATGGCTGCCGTGCACGACAAAAGTGTGGCATTTGAAAAAAGACAAGATGGCGCACACAATGTTTTTCAACAATTCCTGATTTCCTTCGAATCGAACGTTAACAGACGTTGGGGCATATTACCAAAGTTAAGCGATATTTATCCCTAACGATGCATTGCAAAGATTTTTTTACCGTCAGAAATTATCGCAGATAAACCTTGCTATTATCAAGGTTTATCGCAAATACGATAAAAAACGAGCGCAATGCATTAATATCGCTGAAAACTCCGCGATATTCATGCATTACCGAGCTAATGCTCTTAGCCATGTTATCCACCTCCCATTGGATAACATGGCTAAGAACTGCTCAGGGCAGCTGTTACTTTTTGGAGATATTCGCGCTTATCTCGAATATTTCCAAAAGTTGATAATAGGAGATAGCGATGTTAGCGACTGTTTCCAGTCGCTAACATCTTGGCATGCCCACTTTGCATGTCATTAGTGATAAATATCACTCACATGCAAAGTGGGACCCAAGATGGTCGCTATCTCCTACTAGCCGTCGCTAACTGGTGTTAGCAACAGCTAGGTAATACAGATATAATTTTATCTCCGCGAAGCGGAGCGCTGTTACAGATATATATCTTGTTTTTGAACGTTAATTTCTCAAAATGCACTGAAGCACATATATTGAGACATAGCAAAGGCACATCGGGCTACCAGTCCCTAATATTTTACCAAGTTTCGTGCAAATCCATTCAGCCGTTCGATTATTATTATTATTTTTTTTTTTTGCCCCGCGGGGCCCTTTTAAAACCTCCACATCAAACCTAGGGGGTCAGCGAGGATCTACTATGCCCCCTTATGGTCATTTGCCCCTTCGCTTTGGCCTCCTCTTGTCTCTCGATCCTACCGAGAGACAAGATGGCGGCCGCTACGTACTGTTTGGAATGTTTACAGACACCGGAGAGCCAATCAGCTTCGCTTCGCAAAGCTCCGTTGCGCGAAAAGTCCGCGAACCAGTGCGCTGCCCGGTCCGCTGTTACAGATATATATCTTTTTTTAAACGTTAATTTCTCAAAATCCACTGGAGCACATATATTGAGACCTACAAAAGGCACATCGGGCTACCAGTCCCTACAATTTTGCCAAGTTTCGTGCAAATCCATTCAGCCGTTCGGGCTAAAAGTGAGGCCAACCGCCCTATGGAAAACTCAATGTTAAAAACACGTTTTGGGACACCCCTTTTTTCTCGGCCCCCACTGGACGAACCCCCCCCAAATTTTCAAGGGCTGCTCAGAAACAAAATGTGCCATTTTCCTGAAAATTTCAGCCAATTCCGTCCACAAACGCCAAAGTTATTAGACATAGAATTTTCAAAAAACCCATAGAGAAAAAATCCTAACTATATATACCTACTGGCGACCGCCAGTAGGTAATATATATATGTATATATATATATATTGACAAAGGTCTCTGTGCAGGCCGAAACGCATCTCTTGTGCCTAGGATTGAGGGCGACATGATTCATTAAATTGATGCAGAATCCTGAACCACTTTGTACCTGTGCCTTCTTCCATTGAGTTCTTTGTGGGAGCTGGATGTTTTGTTCATATAATAATATATATATATATATATATATATATATATATATATATATATATATATATATATATATATATATATATGTATATATATATATATATATATATGTATGTATGAATATGAACAAAACATGCCCCCGAAGACCTCTAAGTAATTGCGCTGTGTGGGAGTTACTTGATGGATAGATAGATAGATATATAGAGATAGATATATATATCTATATATATATATATATCCATATCCATACTAATATAAAGAGAGAGCTGAAACCTTTGAGGTTGTTAAACTCAAGAAGTACAGCACCAATCACAACACCCAATACAGCATTGGAAAGGGGAGTTGCAGCAGATGGGCATAGGCTATACAGGTGGCCACCATATACATTAGAAACTTCAAAGAACCTTAGGGGTAAAGTAGCCCCTTGTGGGCGTGGGCGTGTCGGGGGCGTGTTCGTGGGCGTGTCAAACTACACACATTTTACTTTGTGGCCGTAACCGTTGCCAGAGGGGCGTGGGCGTGTCAAACTACACACTCAGAGGGCCGTGGGCGTGTCGGGGGCGTGGTTGTAGCCGTGTCAAAGTGCACACATTATACTTTGTGAGAGGGGCGTACCACAACAGCGTTCTCAGAGGGGCGTGCCACAAATTTTAAAACAAAAAAATGGCTGCGTCATTCAGTAGCGCGCCTTTCCATTCACGAGTTATAATCACTTCTCACACGTCCGTATAGAAGACACAAGGTGCGCCGCATTCACGCACATTGCCATTCAGGCGGCGTTAATAACATATGTTGCGAAGCAACCTTTGTGGGCATAAGAGTTACCGATCTCAACCGGGGATAAACGCAGGCGTCGCAGAATGCACACGCCCACACACAACGCTGAACAGCAAGCACACCTCACGGCGTGCATGAACGCTAATCTCACTGTGTTTTTCGGGGTGCTGGGGTATTTTTAGGGTTCAGGGTGTGTTTAGGTTTTAGGGTGCTGGGGTAATTTTAGGGGTCAGGGTGGGTTATGGTTTTGGGGTGTAGGTGGTAATTTTAGAGTTCAGGGTGCATTTAGGTTTTGGGGTACTGGGGTATTTTTAGGGGTCAGGGTGGGTTAGGGTTTTGGGGTAATTTTAGGGTAAAGGGTGTGTTTAGGTTTTAGGGTATTTTGAGGGGTCAGGGTGGGTTAGGGTTTTGGGGTAGTGTGTGTTTAAGGTTTTAGGGTGCAGGGGTATTTTTGGGGTTCAGGGTACGTTTAGGTTTGAGTGCTGAGGTAATTTTAGGGATCAGGGTGAGAGATTTTGGGGTGTGGGGGTAATTTTAGGGTTCAGGGTGCGTTTAGGTTTTGGGGTACTGGGGTATTTTTTAGGGGTCAGGGTGGGATAGGGTTTGGGGTGTAGGGGGTATTAGTAGGGCTCAGGATGTGTAAGGTTTTGGGGTGCAGGGGTATTTTTGGGGTTTAGGGTGCGTTTAGGTTTAGGGGTGCAGGGGGAATTTTTAGGGTTCAGGGTGAGGTTAAGGTTTTGGGGTTCAGGGGTATTTTAGAGGTTCAGGGTGTGTTTAGGTTTTGAAGTGCACGGGTATTTTTGGGAATCAGGATGTGTAAGGTTTTGGGGTGCAGGGGTAATTTTTAGGGGTTAGGGTTTTGGGTTGTAGGGGGAATTTTTATGGTTCAGGGTGCGTTTAAGGTTCTGGGGTGCAGGGGTATTTTTGGGGTTCAGGGTGAGTTTAGCTTTTGGGTTCCTGGGGTAATTTCAGGGGTTCAGGGTGTGTTAAGGTTTAGGGGTGTAGGGGCATTTTTAGGGATCAGGGTGCATTTAAGGATTTGGGGTGTAAGGGTATTTTTGAGGTTCAGGGAGTGTTTAGGTATTGAGGTGCAGGGGTAATTTTAGGGGTCACGTGGGTTTAGGTTTTTGGGTATTTTTGGGGTTCAGGGTGTGTTTTGGGTTTTTGGTGTATATATATATATATATCCATCTATATCCATACTAATATTATAAAGAGAGAGCTGAAACCTTTGAGGTGGGTACAGCACCAATCACAACACCCAATACAGCATTGGAAAGGGGAGTTGCAGCAGATGGACATAGGCTATACAGTTGGCTACCATATACATTAGAAATGTCAAAAAACCTTAGGGGTAAAGTAGTCCCTTGTGGGCGTGGGCGTGTCGGGGGCGTGTTCGTGGGCGTGTCAAACTACACACATTTTACTTTGTTGCCGTAACCGTTGTCAGAGGGGCGTGGGCGTGTCAAACTACACACTCAGAGGGCCGAGGGCGTGTCGGGGGCGTGGTCGTAGCCGTGTCAAAGTACACACATTATACTTTGTGAGAGGGGCGTACCACAACAGCGTTCTCAGAGGGGCGTGCCACAAATTTTATAACAAAAAAATGGCTGCGTCATTCAGTAGCGCGCCTTTCCATTCACAAGTTATAATCACTTCTCACACGTCCGTATAGAACACACAAGGTGCGCCGCATTCACGCAGATTGCCATTCAGGTGGCGTTAATAACATATGTTGCGAAGCAACCTTTGTGGGCATAAGCGTTACCGATCTCAACCGGGGATAAACGCAGGCGTCTCAGAATGCACACGCCCTCACGTCTCAGAATGCACACGCCCACACACAACAACGCTTAACAGCACGCACACCTCACGACGTGCACGAACGCTAATCTCACTGTGATGAGATTAGCGGTCGTGCACGTCGTGAGGTGTGTGTGCCCTTCAGCGTTGTTGTGTGTGGGCGTGTGCATTCTAAGACGCCTGCTGCATTGGAAATCGGTGGGGTAGCGTTCGGTAAAGTTTGCCGTCCTTCAGGTAAATCTTTTTTATACCCGGACAACGTCGGGACGGGCAGCTAGTGTATGTATATATATATATATCCAGTAACACCCACACAGCACAATTACTTAGAGGTCTTCGGAGGCACGGCCCCTTTTTCCACAACTCTGCAAACACACCTCCTGGCACACTGACGGTTGGGGAATGAAGTTCCCTTGGCCCCAGAATGTCCTTGGGGACTAACGAGCCCTCCTGTTACCGCCAGTAAAGCCCACACAGCGGGATTGCAGAGAGGTCTTCGGAGGCCACGCCCCCTTTCTCCTTCACTCTGCAAATGCGCCTCCTGGCACACTACTGGTTGGCGGAAGAAGTCCACATTAGTCCTGAGGCCCTCAGGAGGCAAGGGCACCTTATCCCATACCACCAGGCGCCATTTGACCAATCTGCATGAAATTTTCCCAAAAAGTGCCACAGTAGATTCTGTGTTGCATGGAAAGTTAGGGGGTAATCCGTGCAGTGGCGTTCGAGAAACAGGTGTGCATTAGTAATGTTAATTTCTATAGGACCGCATTGTCAATTCTACGGCCCAAATCGATGGAAGGAATTACACCAAATTTGGCAGAAAGGTAGATGTTAGGCAGGTTGTGCTTTCTGTTATTTGGTGCAAATAATTTCAATAGGTAATAGTGAAATTAAAACTGAACAATATAGTGACATCTCTGGCTGTGGATATTTAGTGGCAGTTTCGCAGGGATCGCTGTTAAATCACAATTTGTTCAAGGTAAATCGTGAAAGTGCACGCCAGTAGGGATGTTCTGATTAGCTAGATGCAATCTGAACAGAAATTTGTGGCGTTTTGCTGTGACATCGCCATGTGTTTGAGGTAAACCTTGAAAGCGCATCAACGAGAATTCTGTCATCGGCTAGACACATCCTGAACAGAAAGTTGCGCCCACCATTTTATCGATTGGGAATGGCTCCTGGGGCTGAAAATTTCTGTGAAAGCTAAGATAAGGGGTCAGGGTGGAGATACTCTATAACCCCTGGTTTGAGAAATTGGGGTATTAGTGACACAAGTTGTGTGTCCAAAATTGTTTTTTTTTTTTTCTTGCGCACGATTTTCGAGATGACGCAGCGACTGCCAGCGCCACCCCCTTTTACCGTAACCGCGAATTTTGATGACAATATAAAAATATATATATAAAAATGTGTACCCACTCGCCAGTCACTCTCACAGACTCATTGTATGCACTCACAAACTCATTCAGACACTTATACACCCATGCACATACCTACTCACACATTTATACATCCAGTCATATACCCACTCAGATACTCATGCACCCACTCACATACCCTTTCAGGTACTCACGGACCGACTTACAGACTCACTCGGAGAGTGATGCACCCATGTGTAGACCCACTGAGAGAATCATGCACCTACTTAGAGATCCACTCATAGGCTCATGCGCACAGTCATTCCCACTTACTCTTACACCCACTCACAGACGCACATGGGCAGTCATGTACCCACTCAGATACTCATACACCCACTTACAAACCCACTCACACATGCACGTATGTACTCACTGACCCCCTGAAACACACACACACCCACTGAGACACACACCCACTGAGACACACACCCTCTGAGACAGTCACACACCCACTGACAGACTCACTGAGCTGCTCATACACCCACTCAGAGAACCACTGAGATACTCATACACCACTCAGATCCTGTCAGAGAGTTATGCACTCAGTCACTCACACGTACACTGAGACTCACACACCCACTCATAGACTCACTCAGATGTACACACACCCACTCAGACTTGTGCATCCACTCGGAGACCCACCTGGACACTCTCCCTCCCAGTCACAGACCCTTTCAGACACTCGTGCATGTACCTGTTCAGTCACCCACTCACTCATGCTCTGACTCACAGACCCATTGAGACACTCGCACACCCACTCACAGATTAACTGAGACATTAATACACCCACTCACAGGCCCACATAGACATGTACTCACACATACAGTCACTCACACACCCACTCAGAGACCCACTCGCAGACATATGCATCCAGTCACTAATACACCCAGAGACTCACGCACACACTCACAGTTGCACTTAGAGATCCACACACCGATTCACAGACCCACTGAAGCACCCACTCACCCACTGAGACATGCACTTGGTCACTTATGTATCCATTCACAGATCCAGTCAGACAGTCATACACTTATTTTCAAATGCACAGATCAACTGAGAGACTCATGCAACCAAATCACAGATCCATTGAGACACTGATGCACCCAGTCATGAATGCACTGAGACTGTCACGCAGTTTGTTACGGAACCATTGATAGACTGATGCACCGTCTGACAGATCCACTCAAATACTTATTCAGTGAATGAGGGACTTACTGATGCAGTAATGCATGCAGTCACAGATTCCACTAAAGAGTTATACACTGTGTTATCACGATATTAAGGGAGTTAGACATGCTAATATAGAGTCATTTAGATAGTAATGTGTTTAGTTTGTTGGTTATAATCCATTTTGCAGTTATACGTTTTTAATGTGGTGGTTGCTGAAATTCACTTAAAAAAACAAATCTTACAGGGACATTACCGTTAGGAATTAGATTTTAAAAAACCTTAGAAATTCACTGAAAAAATCAAAAGTTACAGGGACGTTATAGTTAGGCTGACATTTCACTCATACAAAACTAGAGTAATTCAGCAATTATAGTTAGCTGAATCAACTATAACTCCCGCTCCCGCAATCTACTGCTTATGACTTCACATATTACATCACTCATGACCTGGTCAGTGACATCACTGATGACATCTCAAATGACATTCCTTAAATGACATAACTATAACGTCTCTGTAACCCTTGGTATTTTCATTGAAATTCGAAGTTTTTTAAATTCTATTTCCTAGCTATTACCTACCTGTAACCTTTTTCCCCAATGAATGAATATATATATATATATATATCACAGTATTTCATCCAAAACAATCCAATCGGAGAGATTAATTTTCGCGGACCCAATAAGTTCTTTGTGCAAATAAGTTTATTTAAAGAACACCCTGCATCGCCGCCGTGACGCGTTTCAGCCCCACCTGGGCCTTGATCACATTTAAATTCCGAAGGGTTAAAAATAATATTTATCTGTGAAGCCAAAACCATGCGATATAAAGTCACTTTCCATGTAAAAACATGTGATGACTCCCAATATAACCACCTGCAAAGTAATAAAGTAACGACTGACATTCTTGAGAAATAGAACATGGTCTGCATACCCGCAACATTTGATCTGCCAATTGTTTTAAATACATTATAGTGATCATCTGATGTCTACATAAGACATACCATAATGAACGCAATCTTATATTCTCTGGGAAATTCATATGATAACTGGGCCGAAGGTTAGTCATGAAGAGTACTCTTCCTCTGTGTTTTTGTTTCCCTTGCATCTTCTGACCGCACCTGACTTCACCAGTAGTTTCAAAGCATCACTCTGTAAATTGGAAGGTAAATATCATTTTAAAAGAGTGCAGCAAATGGCAAAATATTTTCCATAGAACACATGTTTGACCAAAGTAAACACATTTGTTGCTGCTCAGCTTGTTATAATAGTGATTGTTGTCAAACAGATTTGATGGTTAAATATATTTTATTTAAATTTGTTTTAAGGATTTGGATGCTATTTTGACAAAGGCGGCAAAGACTAATCCAGGACCAACCTTTTTCCGCAACCTTGGCGACAGAGGTAAAATTTCCATAGTCCTGACATTTTGTTTTTGTTTAAATACATATACAATACATGCGACTACGTTTGTGAAAGGCTTACTTCTATTGGGCATTTTCATTTGACCAGTAGCAGTTTGTCATTTTGACAATACCAACATCACTGCCCTTTACAAGAGGATAGGAATCCAGTGGCAGGCAGTGGGAAGCAATGAGTTGGTACTTGGCATAGTTCTCTGGGACAAAGGAATGTGTTTGGCAATGCAGTTAAGGGCAATGGAGTTCGTACCTTTATTTCTGGATAACTCTTATGATATTGTGGAGGTGCTAGGTGAGTAGCCCAGTATCACCAATACATAGCTACTTCCTTGTATAATGGCAGTGAAAAGTACAGTAGTTTGTGTTGAGGATGTAGTTTGATTATGGGAAGTAACTGTTTATATTTTTATTCATGCACTTTTATTTTCTTTATTGGAGGCCAGATTTTGAAGAAAATTCCTCCTACCTTTTCTTGACAATGCAAACAGATGGACACACCTATTACAAACTTGGACGCTCACGTTTATTCAGTCCTTGAGCCTGTATTTAATTCTGTTGCTACTTATGGCTCGGGTGTTTGGGGCAATATTGATGTGTCTAGCCTGCAGGTATAGAAAAACAGATTTTGCAGGCTATTTTTTGAGCATGTCCCAAGGTTCCTCTCAGTTCTTTTGTCACAAAGAACTGGAATTAAGTTACTTGGAAAACAACATTAAACTGGCGCCAGTACATTTGTGGATTTTTCTTTTGTTCAAACCAGACCCGAGTGGCTATTCTAGACTGTTTGTTTGGATGCTACCTTAAAGATTGCATGGCTGTGTTCTATCAAGAAAGTCCGATCTGAATTAGGGTGCCCTCAGCTATTTGTCACCCCCTGCAAAAATTCGAATTTGATTGTGGGTTAGGATAAAGGTTTCTAGAGACGCGACATATTTTGGGAGACATGTTTTAACTATGACTGTTAAGATCTGCTGTCTCAGATTTTTTTTATGCATTCATGAATTTGTTTTTGCGTCTTTTGTTCATTGTTTTATTTTGTATTGTTTGCTATATATATTTGCTATGCTTTTATGGTTGATTTTAATCAAAATGAACTAAACTAATGACATTAAAATATTTCAGTTTTGCTCTGTACTATGTTTTATGTGTATTTTGTGGTAGACAATATCCCTCAAGTTCAGAATTCTTCCAAGCACCATTGTCTTTCTGAATGTTATATGATTAATCCTGTATAAAATAAAAAAATAAAAATAAAATTGCAATCAAATCCTTCTTGCTTCTTACCAAGACACAACTAAAAAAATCAAACTTAGTGGTGAGGCGATAACAGAAGGTTGTTGTGCCATGGCAATAGAAAGGGCAAAAAAATAATAATTATCAAACAAAAATCTGAATGGTGATATTGTAAGAACTGTGGTCACACTAATTTACACTTCGTAAGCCACACCTGATTCATTTGCTATGAGAAAGAAGATATATCAAGCAACTTACTCATGCATTATGCCGTATTTGTATCTTGACTCCTATGCTGGAAGAGAACAAACCATACAATAATGGTTGCCAGAGTGATATCATATCAATGAAGTTTATTCGGCCTCGACATCAAGGGCTGATTGTTATCACAGGACTGTGTTATTTTGAATACCTACAAACCCATGTGCAGGAGTGGGTGGGAGGGCTAGTTGGGGATTGTTTACATGGTCTTATGGTGATTCACTCCTCATAGCTGCAGAGTAACTTTGTTGATTATCTCTGTAGTCATTTATATCCCATGAAACTCCAATAAAGATCACTTGGAAAAAGAAAATCAATTACATTTCTTTCTAAAATAGTGCTTTTTGTAACATTCATCCGATTTTTGTCAAGATTTTTGTCTCAGTCTTGGACTCCTGGTGCGTCACGGATTTCCCAACGTAGGACCGGCTTCAAGCCCTGCGGATCTTGTCATCGGACGATGTCTGTGACGGATCCGCAGCTCGTGTGCCTCTAGTGCTTGGAGCGTGACCATGACTCAAAGTCCTGCTCCAAGTGCCGAGCCATGAATCTGAAGAATTTGCAGAAGCGGTCACGAAAGCTCTAGGCCTCTGTTCTCTGAGCCTCTTCCAGAGACGACTCCGCGCCCCCTCACTTTTCTGGGAGCCAGAGCATCTCCTGCCCAATTGCAAAAGTTTGATGAAGCTCTGCATCTCATCCATTGCTTGCCCGGCTCTGCTGGTGCACCTGTGGGCCCCGCGGATTAGTCTCCAGGCCTTCGACGCCGGCGGCTTTGGCCCGGATCTGGAGGGTCCCTGAGGATCTGTTAGCAAATGCGGATTGACTTTGGTCGTTCCATCCCAACCTTCCCCGATGGCGATCTCGGTGGCGATGCTCCCAATGCCGATTGTTCCCCCGGTCGGCGCCGACCCCGGTCGGTGTTGACCCCATCCTTATCCCCGACGTGGATACAGAGCCAGACCGACGTAGGTTCCGACGCTTGAAGGGACTTTTGTCCCTGTGTTCATCCCATGTGTTGATTCTGTGCCAGGTAGTGGTGAAGAGGACTGGGAGGGGCAGCTCGACCCAACCAGCTTGAAGACCCCATGGACTGACGGATGGACCTGATTGAGGCCAGTGGGTTGGACACATCCTCTGACACTGGTTTGCTTTATCCCACTATAGTGGGGGGCTTCCTACGCAGTGGTGGTGAGAAGGGCAGCCGAGGTACTTGCCTTGAGCTCCCTTCGGTGGCAGTCAGGACTAACCTCTTGACAGAGGTACATCAGCCTGCGACTTCTACCTCCTAACCTCTTTTGCCATTTAATGAAGCCCTCACTGATGTCCTTCTGCGCACTTGGTCCAAGCCCAGCACATGGGGCTTCTGTGGACAAGACAATCGCCCTCCGTCATTGCCCTGCTCCGGGCGACCCCGTGTTCCTTACGCAACAACCTTCCCCTGAGAACTTGGTTGTCCAAGCCTCATCTTTCAAATGTGCATTCCCTTCTGCACCCCCTTATAGGGAATCCAAGAAGCTGGACCTTCTTGGGAAGAGGATGTTTTCTTCCTCCACCTCTGCATTGCGGTCGGTTAATACAAATTGCCTCTTGGGCTGATACTCTCATACCATCTGGGGTATGATTGTGCAGGTGCTCAGTGCCCAGAGGAGGCCCGGACCGTTCTCTCTCAGTTAGTTGTGAATTGGAGAGATGTAGTGAAATTCACCATTCGTTGTGGACTGGACACCACTGACTCACTGGTCCAAACGATTGCCTTGTCAGTAGCATTACAACACTACAGCTGGTTGAGGACTTCTGACTTTTTGGGAGCTGTCCAGTCTATCTTGATGGACATGCCCTTTGATGGCACTCACCTTTTTGGAGACCAGGCAGATTCAGTGCTTGAGCCCTTGAAGGAATCTCAAGCTGCGGCCAGATCCTTGGGCCTCAGGGATACCTTCTGTCCTCCTCAGTCTGCCTTTCATCTCTTTCGTGGCTACGGAAGGGGCGCCCAGCCATGTCATGTCCAGACCAGCCACTGAGTCATGCAAGCTGTCCAGCCTTGGCGTGGCCGCAACATTGGACCCAGCATTCTCGTGTGTCCGGGAGCCAGCGGGCAGGCAAGTCCACCTTTTCCCCCCCTGCTACTGCCTCCAAACCTTCCTAGTCTGACGTTTCAGGCCCATCATCGGCCAGTTGGAGGCAGAATTCGCCATCATTTCCTCACTGGCAGTCCATCACGTTGTACAGGTGGGCTCTGCAGATAGTCCTAAGGGGCTACTTCCTCCCCTTCGAGACTACTACTCCCTCCATGCCACCTTTTTATGACAGCATGTCGGAGGATCATTTGGCACTTCCCCGCAAGAAAGTTGCGGCTCTCTTGACCAAGGGGGCCATAGAGTGGGTCCCTCTGGCAGAAGTAGGACGTGGTGACCAAAAAAGATATAGGCCTGCGTCCTATCCTAGATATCCTGCATCCTATCCTAGACCTCCGGACCCTCAGCCTTTTCCTCCGGAAGGAGAAGTACAAAATGCTCACTTTGGCCCTGGTCTTTCTACCCTTGACTTAGGAGACTGGATGGTAACGTTGGACTCGCAGTATTATTATTTCCCTAGCCCTGTCCTGCCTGCCCACAGACGTTACTTACGGTTCACCATAGGCCATGAGCACTTTCAGTTCACAGGGCTCCCCTTTAACCTTACCAGTTCCCCCTTGGGTGTTCACGAAAGTGATGCCGGTGGTCGCAGCTCATCTGCGCAGATCAGGTGTACCAGTCTTCTCCTATCTTGACAATGGGCTGTTAAAAGTGGGCTCGCCCTAGGCTGTAGTTTCCCACCTCCAGACTACGGTGGACCTCCTGAGCTTGCTGGGGTTCACTATCAACGTGCAGAAGTCAAACCTGATTCCTTATGAGAAGCACTCTTTCATCAAAGCGATTCTGCACACAGTGCAGTTTCGGGCCTATCCTCCTGAGCAAAGAGTCAGGGATATTCGGGCTATGATGGCAATGTTTCAGCCTCTATCCTGGATTTCGGTGAGAATAACTGAGGCTTCTGGGCCTCATGGCCTCCTGCATCCTGCTGGTGGATCATACCATATGGCATATGCGAGCTCTGCAGTGGGACCTTAGGTTCCAGATCTCAGTGGGAACTGCCCACCAACTGCAATGGTGGCTAACGAACCAAGATTGGGTCAGAGGCAGATATCTCTCCCTTCCCCAACCAGATCTGACAGTGGTGACAGATGCTTCACTTCTAGGATGGGGCGGCCTCCTGGGATAGGTGGAGATCAGAGGCGTCTGGTGTCCGGTGGAGTCCGGTCTCCATATCAATCTTTTGGGGCTTTGAGCGAACAGACTGGCACTCAAGGCATTCTTTCCCTCTCTCAGAAGAAAAGTGGTGCAGGTGTTTACCGACAACACTACTGCCATTCGGTACTGCAACAAACAGAGCGGGGTGGGGTTATGGACCCTTTGTCAGGAGGCTCTCCCCCTCTGGACATGCCTGGAACATCAGGGCATATCCCTGGTGGTTCACAACCTGTTGCGTTCTCTGAATGCCAGAGCGGGCGAACTCAGCCGTCAGTGCCTGGTCAATCACTAATGGCATCTCCATCCAGAGGTGGTGCAAGTTCTCTTTCAGTGGAGAGGAGAGCCTTGGTTAGATCTCTTCGCCCCTGAAGAGAACACGCAATGTCAGCAGTATTGCACGTTGGAGTTTCCAAGGCAGGTCTCACTCTGTGACGCTTTTCGTTGCGAGTGGAGCTTCGGCCTCCTCTATGCCTTTCTGCCTATACCACTTCTGCCCCGAATGCTCCGGAAGATCAATCATGATGGGTCTCACTCGGCGATGCTTTTCATCACGAGTGGAGCTTCGGCCTCCTCTATGCCTTTCTGCCTATACCACTTCTGCCCCAGTGCTCAGGAAGATCAAGCATGACCGGGCTCAAGTCATTCTTGTGACTCCGGATTGGGCATGAAGAGTCTAGTATTCCGACCCTGGCCATTGATCCTCCGATCAGACTGCCCCTTCGGGAGGATCTTTTGTCGCAGCAGCAGGGGAGGGTTCTCCACCCGAACCTGTCCAGCCTCCACCTCCTTGCGTGAAGATTCAGTGATGGCACTTGACAGCTTTCACAATTTAGAAAGAAGGGGACCCCTACTATTGGTGAACTCACTAAATGTAGGGAATATTTTAAACTATATTTATAACGTACCTAATAGTGAGCTGATTAAATAAGCCAAAAACAACCTAGGAAACTAATCTGACAAGTAACTGAATCTAATCATGCATGAACAAATATGATGACTATAGTGATTATGCAAAAATATATTTTTGTTTTATTTTGATCATTTTCTTGTGTTTTGATACACATTTCAAATTTATCTATTCATATTGATTTAAAATGACAAACATATGTGAATATAACAGTTGTGCAAAAAAACAGCTAATCAGTACAGAAACATGAATGAAAAAACTAATAAAAAACAGAAAAAGAAATCAAATATTCAAATGACAGTGATGGTACACAGGGCTATTGGAGTAAGCAAAGCGGTGGGTGGAATCTCTACGCGCGTTTCGGCATTTGCCTTCTTCAGGAGTCCGTCATTTGCAATAGGACATATACATAACACTTGTAGAGGTAGTATTATCTCTTATGTCTGCGCTTCATAAGCAAGACATCGACGAATCGAGTCCAGTAAGTACGATGGGGAACGCTTAGCATATAATGGATATTTCTTATTGTTGTTGGATCCGCGATATTAATAAAATCATATAAATCTCCAACCCTCTCAGTAAGATGTTCACACAACCTGATGTAGTGGCATCGATGTCTATATGCAGCTGGAGAGGCACAGAAGGGCACCACACGAACCTAACAGTTGTACCCTTGTTTATAGAACTGTGTAGTATTCAGTAATTAGGTCCTTCATGTGAGGCGAGCTAAGACGATTAGTGATTGTCGGCTGTTGCGCTTCGTTAATAACATACGCCAAAACTCGGGCGGGGTTCTCAAAGGCGTCCTTCCTCGTTGTAGCGCTAGATAGAGCCAGCTCTTAACATCGATGGAATAAATAAATAAGTTGTTCTCAGCGGATGCGCTTAATAAGCAGTTCGGGCCGGATTACGACTGGGGTTCTGGAAGGCGTCCCTCCTCGTATTGATGATGGGTAAAATCAGCTAGGTGTTTAGCCCTATTTAAATAGTCCGCCCCAGCTGCATATAGACATCGATGCCACTACATCAGGTTGTGTGAACATCTTACTGAGAGGGTTGGAGATTTATATGATTTTATTAATATCGCGGATCCAACAACAATAAGAAATATCCATTATATGCTAAGCGTTCCCCATCGTACTTACTGGACTCGATTCGTCGATGTCTTGCTTATGAAGCGCAGACATAAGAGATAATACTACCTCTACAAGTGTTATGTATATGTCCTATTGCAAATGACGGACTCCTGAAGAAGGCAAATGCCGAAACGCGCGTAGAGATTCCACCCACCGCTTTGCTTACTCCAATAGCCCTGTGTACCATCACTGTCATTTGAATATTTGATTTCTTTTTCTGTTTTTTATTAGTTTTTTCATTCATGTTTCTGTACTGATTAGCTGTTTTTTTGCACAACTGTTATATTCACATATGTTTGTCATTTTAAATCAATATGAATAGATAAATTTGAAATGTGTATCAAAACACAAGAAAATGATCAAAATAAAACAAAAATATATTTTTACATAATCACTATAGTCATCATATTTGTTCATGCATGATTAGATTCAGTTACTTGTCAGATTAGTTTCCTAGGTTGTTTTTGGCTTATTTAATCAGCTCACTATTAGGTACGTTATAAATATACTTGACAGCTTTCAACCTTCCAACTGAAATATGTGATGTCCTCTTGGCAGCCAGGCATCTCTCTTCTAAAACGGTATACACCTGTAGATGGAACAAATTTGCACAGCAAAGGCCGGTGATTCCCTTTCTGCCCCTCTTTCAGAAGTACTGTTGTAGATGCTTTCTTTGGCACAGCAGAGCTCTGCTTTGTGCACCATTAAGGGTTATCTTTCAGCTATCTCTGCCATTCTGAGACTTCCAGATCGGCCTTCCTAGTTCAAATCTCCCATTGTTAATAGGTTTCTTAAGAGCCTTACTCACTTGTTTCCTTCGTCTTTCATAATGCCCCAACGAGATTTAAATCTGGTTTTGACTTTTCTTGTGTGTGCTCCCTTCGAGCCTCTTTATAATTGCCCTCTCAGTTGCTATCCCTTAAGGCTGCTTTCTTATTTGCCATCACCTCTGCTCGCAGAGTTAGCGAGCTCCAGGCTCTGTCTTCCAAGCTTCCCCATCTGTCTGTCCATCCAGATAAAGTGGTGCCCCGCACAAAAGCTGCCCTTTCATGTAGGACAATCCATTACTCTGCCCACCTTTTGCCCACCATTCATCCCTCCAAGAAAGAGGAGAGCCTCCACTGCCTGGACCCAAAACGTTTGTTGTCTTTTTATCTTGAACGTACCAAAGACTTTGAGGTGGATGATCAACTCTTCATTGGCTATGTGGGTGCCAAGAAAGGTCGGGCAGTACAGAAAAGGACCATCTCTCACTGGGTTGTCCTCTGCATTAATTTGTGCTATGCATTGGCAACCACTGCGTTAACATGCAGAGTCCCAGTCCTGGATATATGTCTGGCAGCAGCATGGGCATCCCTGCACACCTTTACCAGACACTACTGCATGTACAGCCACGTCCGTAGGTACAGGTACTTTGCCCATTCGGTCCACCAGGACTTCCATGTGTGATCTTGGTTCGCAGACCCTCCTCCCGGGTTGATATTGCTGGGGTATCTATTCTAAGGGTAAGGAGTCTATAACTGGAAGTCTCTATCAGATGAATAAGTTACTTACCTTTGGTAATAATGTATGTGGTAGAGACATATTCTAGTTGTAAATTTCCTTACCGCCCCACCCATCCTCCCTGCTCTGCAACTGATGTTTAGGGATAGGGACTCCCCTAAAGTGCCCTAGTTTTGATGCACCCGTGGGCACTGTTTTTCATGGCTCTGTGCTTCTGATGTGCAAAGTCGTGTTAAGAACTGATGTCAGCGTGCCTGGGCGGCATCTATATAGGTCCCGTAATGTCATTTTTGGCATGCGCAATGCTGACGATGGACAGGATGCCGACCAACGCCGCCTACCGACGTGCTGGGGTACTGCTAATGAAAAATCTCCGGATCCAGGCTGACGCCTGGGGGTAATTCAAAAGGTAAGGAATCTACTACTAGAATATGTCTCTACCAGATACATCGTTACCAAAGGTAAGTAACTTATTAATTTTAGCTATAATCTGTCAACGGTACACTAATTGTGTGGGCTTCCTTCTGAACATTCAAGATCTTGTTCTCCAACCCTCCATTTACTGACATGAAGTTGGATCCTTAATTTGTGGAATTAATCTCATCCTTTGTTTTAGAAGCAAGCTGTGATTAACCTTTCATTATTTCAATCTCTCAAAATTAGTGTTGACAGTGTAGAATTATGTATATCCACTGTACGCTGTACTGAGACCAAGTGATTTGCTTTGTGTTGTCAGATACTTTGCACTTGGAACATGTGAGGGGGACATTGAAAACACTATTTTAATACCTGTATAATTACTCCTTATAATAATCTCTATACAAATCCTCCACCAGAAGACACGTTGACTCACTTTCAGGTATCCCAGTCTGTGGTAGCTCAGAGTGAAACCCGCACAGAACTTTTCAAACATGTGTGCCTTAAGTAAAAGGCTGACGGGAGTAAGCATTCCTAACATTTTGAAGTCCGTCCACCTTTAATTCAGTTTTTCAGTTTTAATTTGCAGTACAATATAAATCAGTTTTCAGTGAGAAAATATCCAGACATAAAGTTTTGCTTTCATTAAAGCCCTTAAGAGGAATGTAACCTACTTAGGTGGTGCTGACTTTGAGTGCTGCAGAAAAAGTCAAAATATAAAATACCCAAGTACCTGTTCTGTAAGATTAAAAGGTATTGTTTAAACAAGTTTCATTCAGTATGTTATTTTGATGTGTACCATCCACTTTCTTTGATGCCATTGTAATAACTTATTTTGCCATGTAGTTCCTAATAATACTTAGGATCTGCATGTTTAGATAACATAAACTTAGGGATTGGTTTCTAGACTGGTTCCAGGCCCCCCAAATGATATGTTAGCCTTTAGACCAGCTAGCTCACAGTGCCACCATAAGCCCCGTAACCTTTCCAAGGAGCGAATAGTTTCTGGCAGTGATCTAACATGCCAACCCTTGATCCTTCAGGGATCATGGAAACAGCACAGTACCTTTCGCTCAGTCAATCGTGGTAACTTAGTCTCAGAGAGATACACAGAATAAACGATGGAGACGTTTTCAATAAGCATTTATTGAACCAGTGTCATTCTGGAATAAAACATGTTTGCTGCGACAATCATTAGACAAAAACAGATATATAAGATTGCAAGCACTGACAGAGTAAATAAAAGGTAGGATTCTTCCATGGTGCTAAAACAGTAGATCTATACAGGCATATCGATACATGGCAGTAATCGGGCCTACTCCTATGATGCAAACCCTATCTAAATGTACCTAAGTGTAGGTGTAAAGCCAAGAATCCGCCTAGGAAAGAGCCAAGCCCATTACCTTATGGGAGAGAATGAAGGACCCCGTCTTGGTCTCCAGATGGACACCCCGCAAGGGATGTTAGACCAATTCGTGCTGGAGTTTTTAGATGCAGAGACTTCAGTGTGGAAGCTTCTCTGCTGGTTCCCCAGTAAAGATGTGGTTCTTTTATACCCGAAAAGTACCCTCAGGAGTTCTACCTAGATGTGTAATGGTACTGTTGGTCTGTCGTTCAAGGATGACGATAGCAGTGACTTTTGTACAGAGTTATTATATAGAAGATGGTAATCCTGCTGTTCATGTCCTAGGCAGGGGAATAAGATATGATACTAAGAATCCTCATGCATAATAAATTAGGCTCGTTTTTGAATAAAACCACACAACATTTATTCGGCACATACCTAGGTAAAAGGTCAGTGCCAGAACCGTTATGTAGAGCAAGGTAGGACGAATGTAATTAAAAGGTTATGCAGCTACCTAGGATTATATTGGGGTACATTGGGGCTCATAGCACCCAATTTTCATCTGACTGAACAACAATATTAACTCATGCTAAAATATGCCTGTTTAAAAAGCATAAAACCATTGCTAAAATAAGAGTATAAAAATATCTAAAAACATGGTATTTGTTAAAAACAATGCAAAAGTTAAAAAAGCTCTATCATTCCTCTAAATCATGGGTACTCACAAACTTTCTCTCAAGGGCCAAATTTACAGTGTGGTTTGTGTCTGAGGTCCGCACCGGTGGGGGGGCGGGATCCGTGGGGGAGGGGCAGGGCTAGAGCAACAAAAAAAACTGACCATGAGGTTGAACACAGGTCCCTGCAGCAGACGCCTTCGTCCACTGAGCCACCAGACCCTGTCTCACTCTGTCTCCCTCCCTTTCCCTCCCTCCCTCTCCCTCCATTTCCCTCCCTCCCTCTGTCTCCCTCCATTTCCCACCCTCCCTTTCCCTCCTTCCATTTCCTTTCCCTCCCTCCGTCTCCCTCCCCTTCCCTCCCTCCCTCTCTCCCCCTCCCTCCCTCCCTCTCTCCCCCTCCCTCCCTCCCTCTCTCCCCCTCTCTCCTTGTCTCCCTCCATTTCCCTCCCTCCATTTCCCTCCCTCCTTCTGTCTCCCTCCCTTTCCCTCCCTCCCTCTCCCTCCCTCCATTTCTCTCCCTCCCTCCATTTCTTTCCCTCCCTCCCTCTGCCTCCCTCCCTTTCCCTCACTCCCTCTGTCTCCCTCCATTTCCCTCCCTCCATTTTCCTCCCTCCATTTTCCTCCCTCACTCTGTCTCCCTCCCTTTCCCTCCCTCGCTCTACCTCCCTCTGTCACCCTCTGTTATCTCACCCTGCCTGTGTGTGCCTGTGCTGAGACAACTTCCTGGGCACACACAGCCACAACGGAGCACTTCACAGGTCTTTAAAAGACCATTTGCATGTTAATGAGGCTTTGTTGTATTTCACCTCTTCGCCCCTGGAGCTCCACTTTGACTATCACTGGTCGCCCGGCCCCCACAGAGTAGCAGAGTCTCTCAGAATTGCACTGCTGCAACCGTCAGTGTTTGCGGACACTCTTAAAAAAAATTTTTTAAAACACTGGTACGATGTCTGAAAGGTCCGCGGGCCGCCGAGGAAGTCTTGCCGGGCCGTACTATGAGTACCCGTGCTCTAAATAGTCAATATAATGTTAGACCAACTGAGCATGCCGAAAGCCATAGTGCTCAGTGAGAGCAGGAGAGAAAAGTAAAACAAAACTGGTGTTTTTTGAATTCCAATTTGGCTTGTTTTGGAAAAAAGGCAGAATTTTTCCCATCACATGGAGAGCCAAATGTTTGTGTCCTGTGTAGGAGACGCAACATCACTGTTGCCCGCATTCTCAGACGACAGTCCCTGTAACACCTCTTGTTTCACGTCAAAGGAGCAAAGGTGATAATGTTCAGTTCCCCCAGCAGGGAACCGTTGAAACCTGTGTGCTGGTTGTAGAGCCGGTGTCTGTTCCGACAGGAGCTGAACAATCCTGTGGAGGTTCTAAGAATGGAATCATCAACATGGGAATACGCTGAGGATACTGTAATACGTGGGCCTTTAAGGGGTCCAGTAGAATGTCTGTCCGGTGGCGCAACTGACTGAAGTAATAAGACATATGTCCAACACACATTCTTATCCGCAGGACAGGCAGCCAAGCACAGGCAAGATGCAGTCGACCCAGACTGATCTGAATAAAAGGAAGCAATGCTCACTTAGCCGAGGTGCACCCAGATGGACTACCATGCCTTCACAGCAACATCGCACCAGAAGTGCTTTTTCCATCTCTTTGAAAAACTGGGCCTTCCATTGCATAGCAGGAAAATTAAAACAAGGATACCCACTACAAGTAGTAGGACCAGCGGAAGCCCTCCAAAAATGCTTCACAATATGTAGTGTATGAATGATGGCATAACTCCGAAGATTATCTGAAAGGTGCTCAATGGTCCAGAACATATGCTCTTAAATAGGTGCACAATCCCAC
Organism: Lissotriton helveticus; assembly: GCF_964261635.1. Lineage (NCBI taxonomy): Eukaryota > Metazoa > Chordata > Amphibia > Caudata > Salamandridae > Lissotriton > Lissotriton helveticus. The sequence continues at coordinate 314,508,532 of NC_136069.1, read as the reverse complement.
TCGTATCAGACATGTTAAAGATACGATGTACCATTGCTCCGAAATGGAGCTGGAAGTTTGTTGGGACTAGCGCTTGTCTCTCAGCCAAAGACCTTGCAACCTGGAGATAGTAAGTCCCCCGGGCTTAGGTAAAGGCCACATCCTTCTGTATAAGCATGGCTTTCAGTCTTCTCAGAGAATCAAACCGTATAATGGAAACATTCAGGGAAGGCCGTAGCGATGCCTCCCTAACTGTGTGGGTAGCTGGAAACAATACTTGCAAACAAGTAACCCTGGAACTTACTGTGACCAGATATGCGATGCCTGGTACCATCCCACAACAACCTTGATCAGTCAACATCAAATAACTACCATTCAAGAGTAGTTTGAACACCAGATGAATCACTGCAGCTGAAGATCCTTTCAAGTGACACTATAGGTTAGGAACCGAAGCATTAAAGGCTCTGTAAAGCAAAATATCATTACAAATTAGAGAACCACTTTAAAGAACTTTCACAGTTAGAACCACTGAGAAAAACCTCAGTGTCCTCATTCCTGCATCTAAATCTGTACGGTAACTCTCAAGATTCATGTATGTATCGCTCTCCCGACGCTTCAGACCTGCCTACCTGTTGATATTGTAGACAGTACTTGAATGGGAATTTTGTGACTCGCATTGCAATATGGCCATGGATTAACCATTCTGTGGAGGGTGACTCAGCCACGGTAAAAGTACCAATGTGCAGCATTGTATATTTTGCATCTCTTCGTGCCTTATCGTCTGTCTTTCTGTTAGAATGTACGCAGAAAACAGAGCCATACTATTGATATACCTCCAGGGCACGTGACCAGAATGCAGTGATTGCAGCGTCCAGCTCAATAACAGAATGGATTGCAATTGCGATTGCCCATGTTGAAGAATAGACCAATCCTGTTCTATTGTATCTATTGCAGAAGACACAATGTTGCCCAGTGAATAAATCCTGGATGTCAGTGTGGTCATGCCATTGTCGACCACTGCCAAAACCTTTTTTAGGTTAACCCTGCCAATCCCACGCAATCTCTCAGCAGCCTCCTGCTGGGAAATTTTCCATACCTTGTTGTAAATAGCATAAAGGAAGTGCTTCTGACGTGGCTTCTGGGGACCTAAAAAAAAGCCCTATGATCCATTTCATCTGAGAGTAAGGACGAGTGTTGTTTCACCTGGGTCAGTGTTGAGTTTTTTAGCCACTCTATGCATAACTTCCCAACACTGTAAGATGTCACCACCCTCTAGTGTTCTTGTTTTACGTAGTGTTGGTCAGGCCTATGGATACTAAACCCTTCGGTGGTACCCCTGAATCTTGACTGACACCTATTTGTGTCGATAGGCCAAACCAACCATCCCTTCAAATTGGGGTCTGATGAATTGTACTTATCATCATGTAGAATGTCATCTAACCCATCCTCAATATTTTGTGTAAACTTTTGCTATCCCTCAAAGTGTGAAGGCGAGGGAATCCGAGGTATATTCAAGTCCTTGATCTTGGCTAGATCAAGACAGGAAGTCTGTTTCACTGTGTCATTCAGAAAAATAATTTGCTGTGGTACGAGTCATGTGCTAAATAAAGCCTCAGTTCCCTGAACATGCCAATATTCAGTCCCCCAGACAGATTTTGTGTCTATGGTGTCCCTCCAAAAGTTGAAACACTGTAAAGACAGTTGGGAAATAAAGGAAGCAAAGTATATCTGTTTCATATTGGTGAGCATATTTTTCCTTGCAGTTGTAGGTGCCAGCTTAATAAGATCTCGGGTCTGAAGTGTTAAACCCAGAAAAATAAGCAAATTTGTGTTCAAATGTTGTTGAACTATCTTTTGGCGGTATTGGGCTATGTTCCCATTGAAGGTAAGAGAAAACATTACGTGGGATACTAGCTTTGTGTAAGTAATGATGACCATAGTGTTGGTAACAATACATGGTGTCAAAATCAGATGTTTAATCATACAATTCATCGCTAGAAAATGCAGCAGATTGTTCTAAATCAGACAGTTTAGTATTTACAGTTTCAAAGTCCATATCATCAGAGAATGTACTGGAGGTGATGATATCACTTAATGACATTTTAAATAAATGTGGTATTTTTAAAAGTTCAGTTGGACCATATACATCATATGAAACTAGAACTGCTGTAATTTTTTTTGCAAAAACATTTTTTATTGGTGATCAAGTGCTGAGGAGACAATACAGTATAAGAGCATCTCAGGCATCAGTGAACGATGCGGCAAATCAACTCAGCTCAAGCAAGACACCTTTTTTATAGAACCGTCCCCAACGTGCCCACCCCACCCCGCATTCCCCCCCCCCCGTAGCCAGTGTGCCGCTTTCTCCCTTTCCAGTCATTAACATGTTATCCCCGCCCGTCCCGGACAGGGGCCACAGTAAAGGGTAAATGGTGTCAGTCAACGGAGTGTCAAGACCCCCAAGGCTGTTATCAGTAATAGTAAGTAGTGCGTGCGCCTAGGTGTGTGCGAGAAATCCCGGTCCCAGCGCCCTCACCCAGGAGTCCCTCCCTCATCCTCACTCTGGTCTCCATCCGGCTGTTGGAGCGCTACCACTAAGGCCTCCCACGCCCTGGCCACCTCCAGCGCCTTGTCATTATCTAGGTTCCTAGCCTGTCGCAGCCGCAATGTACTCTCCGCCTTTGCCCAGCGCTCTAGAGTGGTCTTCCAACGCGTGTAACTGGGGCCTTGAGTAGATTTCCAGTGCATGGAGATTTCACGTTTAGCCAGTATCAAACCCAGGTCGCAGAATTTGCTGGTAACTCGCGTGCGAGGGGTATGCGGGAACCACAGTAAAAGGCATGTACCCATGTCAGGAGCGATCTGCCGGTCCGTGACAGCATTCAGGCAGGACATTACCGCCTCCCAGTAACCCGCCAGCTTGATGCAAGTCCAAAACATATGGGCGAAGTCCGCATCCGCGGTTCCACATCGGGGACAAAGCGAAGAGGCACCCTCAAAGTATTGCGAGATTTTCGTCGGCGTCAGGTACGCCCGGTGCAGGGTAAAAAACTGGACCAATTGGAACCTGGCGTTCCTCGTGCCCTTCCATGCCCTGCGCAGTAGCTGCGTCCACGCCGTGTCAGGAATAGACCGCCCAATGTCCCCCTCCCACTTGGCTCGCAGCCCATCTAGGGGCCGCAGGGCAGTAGTCGACAGCCGTCGATAAAGGCACGTGACAGCCTTGTAGGTGCCAGCGGCCGTCACTACATATTGGCAGCACTCCGATGTCTGCGGTTCAATGAGCCCACATTTCCAGTAGCGGCGAATACCAGCCACTAATGCAGCGTGTAGCAAATACCCACCCCTCGGTAGATCATAAGAGTCTCGCAGCTCCTGAAACGGAATCAGCGAGCCATCCTTGTAGAGATTGCCGACCATCAACAGGCCAAGCTCCTCCCAAATCGCCAGTGTCGACCAGTCCCCGCCATGCGGGAAGGCTGTGCACATCCCGAGCGGAATTTCCAGGGCATAAGGTCGAACGGCACCGGAGCGCTTGTGGGCCCGAAGCCAACAGCTGCGGATCGTCCGTTCCTCCATAGTGAGCTGAGTCAAGTCCAGTTTCTGGCCCAAGACTATAAAGGAGAGGAAGTGTCTTGGGAACAATTTGCCCGGCGTATCGTCCGGGCCGCGGAACTCCAAAGCCACCGCCTGGGTGAGCCACTGCAGTTGAGCCGCCAGGTAGTACCACTCAAAATCCGGGGCAGCAAGGCCCCCGTCCGCCCTGGGGCGCATCAAGGTGGTCAGCGCAACCCGTCTTCTACCCGAACCCCAGATGAACCCCGTCGTCAGGGAGCGAAGTCTGGTGAAAACTGACGCGGGGATCCAGACCGGCAGGGTGCGAAACAGGTACAACAGTCGGGGAAGTGCCACCATCTTCAGCAACGCGACTCGACCCGCGACTGAGAGCGGCAGCGTCCGCCAGAAACCCATGCAACCCTGTAGATTCCGAATTGCCCTGTTGACGTTACCGTCTAGGAGGACCGCAGGTGAGTGGTAGATGAAAGTGCCCAGATAGGGGAGGCAATGGTGTTCCCATCGCAGGGCACCCTCCGGTTGGGCGTCACCGGCCCCCGGAGTCAGCGGGAAGAGGCAAGACTTCCCCCAGTTGACCCTTAGCCCTGAAAGATGACCAAAATCCGCCAGGAGCCGTTCGGCCCCGCGCAGGGAGTCACCCGTGTCTGCCAGAAACAACAGACAGTCGTCCGCATAGAGAGAGATGTAGTGGGTGTCGGCTCTCAGCGGGAGCCCTGCATACGCTCGGCCCAGCCGGGCGTGCGCAGCCAATGGCTCTAGGGCCAGTGCAAATAACAAGGGGGATAGAGAGCACCCCTGTCGGGTCCCCCTACCCACCGTGTAAGAGGCTGAAATGGTGGACCCCGTCTTGACCCGGGCCGTGGCCGCGGCATAGAGCAAGGCAGTCCATCTCACAAAGCGTTCGCCCAGTCCAAAGGCCTCCAGGACACGGAGCAGGTACGACCACTCAACGCTATCGAATGCTTTCTCGATGTCAATCGAGAGGACCGCGGCACTCGGAAAGTCAGCGGCCTCCCCTCCCATGATCCAGAGCAACCGGCGCACACAAGTGGCGGTGGTGCGTTGAGGAATAAAGCCCGCCTGGTCGCTATGCACCAAGGAGCGCATGTGGGTGAGGAGCCGCGTCGCGAGGATCCGGCTCAGGATCTTGTAATCCGTGGTGAGCATGGAGAGCGGGCGGTATGCTGAACGGCAGCTCGCATCACCGTCTCGCTTTAGGAGGGGTATCACTAAGGCTTCGCGTGTAGACGCCGGCAAACACCCCGAGTTCCAGGCCTCTTGATAGACCTCCTGCAGTCGCGGAACCAGCACATCTGCGTAGGCCACATAAAATTCGATCGGGAGCCCATCCGTACCCGGAGTCTTGCGGCGGGCCATATGTTTGATGGCCACCCTGATTTCTCCCACGGAGATATCGCCGCCTAGCTGTTTCGCGTGCTCCGGATCGAGCCTGGGCAGCTGCGCCGCCACCAGGAACTCCTCCAACTCCGCTGGGGGGTCCGGCATCCTACTCCTATAAAGATGTTCGTAATACCGATGGAATTGGTCGTTAATGTCCAATTGCGTGTAGACCATGCGCCCCTCCGGAGTGGCGAGCGCCACTATAGGGGAGCCCTGGGTTCCAGGACTGGCCAACCATGCCAGTAGCGAACCCACTTTGTCGCGTTCGGCGTGAGCCCGGACCAGGAACTCCTTATAATCAAAGCAGCGCAGTTTTTCCAGCACTGCCGCCACTGCCTCTCGAGCCTCGGAGACCGCTCCATGAGCCTCAGGGTCCGCGTGGCTGCGCCTCTCTTCGGCGCGCAAACGGTCCTCACCGCGCTCTACATCCTGCAGTAGGGTTTTACGGACACCCGCAGTAGCCGAAATACAGAAGCCCCGAACTACCGCCTTAAAGGCGTCCCATTCCAGTGCCCGGCTGGAGGCCGTGCCCACATTAGTGTCAAAGTATCCCTCCACCCCGCCACGCACACTGGCTTTAAACGCCGGGTCCTCCAGCGCCAGCGGATTCAACCGCCACGTCGGGATAGCCTTGCGTCGCCTCATCCACTGTATCGTAACCAGGCAAGGGTTGTGGTCAGACACCGTCCTGGTCAAGTACTCACTGTGGCGGACCAGGCTCTGGACGTCCAGTGAACACAGAATGCTGTCTAAACGAACATGCAGATCGTGCGGGGGGGAGTAAAAGGAGAAATCCCTTTCCGTTGGGTGGTGGGTCCTCCATGCATCGACTAGGCCCCAGCTACTCTGCCATGCTCTCCTACTCTGCGCCAACTTGTGAGCCGTTGCCTGCGCTAGGGGCGGGTGAGAGCGATCCAGTTCCACGTCCAACACTGAGTTAAAATCCCCCCCAAGCAGGACCGTACCAGCCAGGACAGTCGCCAGCTTCCCAGACAGTCGAGCAAAGAAGGCAGGCTGGTCTACGTTAGGGGCGTATACGCTGCAGAGCGTCACGTCCCTCCCATCTAGGCGGCCCTGCACAGCGACAAACCTCCCCTCGGGATCAACTATCGTTACCAGAGGCTGGAAAGGAACCCCCGCCCGGACCCATATCAAAGCCCCCCGTGCAAAGGCCGAGTAGGTGGTGTAAAACATATGCCCCCGCCATCTGCGCTGCAGAGCCCGCCCCTCAGTTAGATCAATGTGGGTTTCCTGCAGGAAGGCAACCTGAACCCCCCTGCGGACAAGATGGGCATGAACCCTGTGGCGTTTCAGCATGGAATGCAGGCCCCTCACATTCCAGGTCACACACTTCAGTTCAAGGAGGGTCCCCATTCCTTACGACAAACACAACCCCAAAGAAAGCAACATTCGCACGCGCACTGGCTACTCCCCAAGAAACAAACCCCGACAATCCCCAACAACCCCACGTCCCACCCCTCCCCAGAATAGGTCCCCAACAGCAGAAACCCATCCAAATGAGCAAGTCCCAACAGTAACAGTCTCTGGCAACTACCAGAGTCCCACAGTAGGTGTGGGAGAAGAGGGGGTGGCCTGTCGCCTTCCTCAGCAGACCGCAAACAGCTCACTCTTTCAAGCCAGTTAGGCCTCCCCCTCATGCCCCAAGTGTCCCGCATCCCCTCCATAAGGAAGGCGACCATCACCACAGAGGTTGGCCGCCCAACATCAGTTCCAGGCCCAACAGGTCAACGCCATCACAGCCCCAAGCCCCAGTCAGGAGCTCATCAGGTTATACGATACCACAGCAGGGGAACAGTAGCCTCATTCGTCCAGCAGACCATCTGCAGTTCCAGGCGTGACATGGGGTGGCGCGGGGTCTCCAGTCACCGACTCCTCCGAGGACCCCCCATCGGTGCCACCACGAGATCCCGACTCCATAGCCGTTGCGGAGTCCAATGTCTGGGAGATGTCAGAGACCGCCCGGAGGGCATCCCTACGCTCCAGCTCAGTCTGTGAGACCGTGGGTGTCCGAACTTTTGGCGGTCGTTTCTTGCGCCTCCTACCCCGCCTGGGCCGAGGCGGCGCCCGCCGCCGCTCCCCGGCCGCATGAGGAGCATCCGCGCCGGTCTTGTAAAGCTCCAGCCAGTTCCAAACGTCGTCGGGAGTGTCGTAGAAGGAAGATTTGCCATCTAGCATGATCCGTAGGCGGGCTGGGAACAGGAGAGAGTAGCGATGCCCTCCTCCCGAAGCGCCCTCTTGACCGCCAAAAAAGTCGACCGCTGCCTCTGGACTTCCAAGGAATAATCAGGGTATATGGATACCTGGGCATTGTCCACTCGATAGGGTCCCAGAGCTCGCGCCCTCTGCAGAATGAGGTCCCGGTCCCTGTAATGCAGCAACCGCGCCACCACCGGGCGGGGAGGCCGGCCTTCAGCTGGGGGACGAGCCGGCACGCGGTGAGCACGCTCCAAGGTGTAAAACGGCGAGAGCCCTTCCGGAACAACCACATCTCGCAGCCAGGCCTCCAAATAGCCCAACATGTCGGTTCCCTCAATTTTCTCCGGCAGGCCCACCAAGCGAACGTTATTGCGGCGGTTGCGCCCCTCCGCATCCTCCGCTCGCTGTTCCAGTATGTGCACCCTCTGCTGCAGCTCCCCCAGCAGGGCGTCCGCCGCCTTCGACGAAGGTTCCAGCACGGCGATCCGGGTCTCGGTCTCCTTGACCCGATCCGCCAACTTGCCGTGGTCTGCACGCAAGAGGCCCAGGCTCGTGGACACCTGCCCGATGTCATGATGTAGGGCCTCCCTGGTGTCAGCGATGGCCTTCAGGATCTGCTCCAGTTGGCTTTGCGGTAGGCCCGCCGCCGGGATGGCGTCCAGATTGGGGCCCCGATCATCCGCCGGCCCCCCAGCAGCTTCCGGCGGGGGCTTCAGGGGGCGCTTTCCCATGGGGGTGGTCACGTCTCGCCCTCGCAGCAACAGGGTCGGCGCCTTCACCTGCGTCCAACACGCCAGGCCGCAATCCTCGGGGTCGTCCGCCGCACGGCGTGTCCCCAGGGTCCGCCGGCCCCCGAAACCAGCGGCTCTCCTGCGGCGCCCGGGTCCCACTCGCCGCCTCGCGGTCCACTTAGCACACGGAGCACCTCTGAGTGCACTGTTCCCCAAAGTCCACAAGCAGAGTACAAGGCCACCAGCCCAGATTGGCGACAGGGGCGGCTCTCCAGGACGCCAATGAGGCAGGGGCAGGAAAAGGCGCGCCCGGGCGCCAAGAAGCGGCTCCCCCGGGCCACAGTGCCAGGCCACTAGGCTCCCCGGCGGTGGCAGAGTCCCTCGACAGTAGACGGCCAGGGAGCAGCGCGGGACCACCTCCACTCAGGTCGGCTGCACAGGGTCCGGACCCAGCTCAATCTCGGGTCGCGCAGGGCTGGTCTGCACCCCAAGCCCGCGTCTCACAGTTGGCGCTCAATGGAAACCCCCAGAGTCAGGCCGGCAAGGCCAGCGCCGGGCAGCTGCGACCCCGGTAGGCCGCGCGGAGAGAGGCCCAAGTCCAAGCCCAGCCACACGCTCCCTGTCCGGCCAGCAGCAGGCCCACCCCAGGCCCACCCCATGGCCCCGCCGTGCTCCCGCTGATGCTCCGCGGTGATGTAGTCCGAGGTCCGCCGCCGCGGCGGGCCCAAAGATCCTGGGTTCCGGGTCTCGTGGTGGCCGGCGGCCGGCTAGGTACCGCCGCGGGCCGGCCCCCGGAGCACTCGAGGCCGGGGATGCGGCCGAGCGCCAAGGCCGCAAGATGGCCGGCGCCGCCCACTGATCACCGGGCGCGGCGCGGGTGCTGCGCGGTCAGGGATCCGTCCCCGCCGCCTCCGGTCAGGCCCCAGGACACACAGGAGGAGATGCGGGCAAACTTAGGGCACCAAGGCCATCAGGATCACCAGCGCCAGGATTAATGGAGGAGGCCACAGCGGAGCTCAGTGCTCACGCGTCTACCTCCATCGGCTGCCAAGCCACGCCCCCTAATTACTAGAACTGCTGTAATGTTCACTAAGGACAGGTCTCTTTGTTCACGGTGTGATGAGGCATGCGGTTTCAGGACCAAGTTCACAATTTGTACTGCTGGGCGTTCCGGGAGGTAATGTCCGTTCAGAAGCAGTAAAAAGACTGTCACTACATCTATCCAGAGGTTTAGGAACTGTAGACCTATAGCAATCCAGAGCTGTAGTGAGGGAGAAACAAGGTAAGTCTTTTTCAGCCAAAGGTAGAAATCAAAAAGTTGTTGTCTGTGGGAAACAGGCAGCGGTAACTCTGGTTCACTTGGATCCAATGAGAAAGTGTCAAAATCAATAAAGTAGCCAGACACAGTTCGATCTATCTTTGGTTGCTCAGCAGGTTTTGTAGAACTGGCAGATGTCTCCTGTCGAGACATATTGACATAAATGTCTGTATTAGGCCAAATTCAGATCTGTTTAATTTGTATTTTGTTCAATTTCAAGTGGTAAGAGTTCCTCTCCATTGTTGGTAACTCCTTCAATCCTTATAGTAGAATCTTCAAAGGTTATTAATCTTTCTGTATGGTAGCAAGAGGAGATCTGATGCTATCAAGATTACCCCATTTCGCGGCGGGGTCACAGACCTTTGGTCCATTGATCCCAACCAGGAGCACACGCTCCCCCGTTTTTAACCCACTAGCTACTTGGCTCGATCTAGTCCACATGTAGCTCACCAACCCCCTAACATTAACGTTAGCTTCCTTAAGGTACAGAGGCTGGTGATAACCATACTGTTTAGACACCAGCCACTGTCCTCCCACATATTTGGAGCACCACAGATGTACTTTTGTGAACAAGACCAGCTAATTAATGTTTGTTCTGTCTTCTATGCATGTCTGTGTCTTTTTCCTTTCCCAGGTGCAGAAACCTGAAATTGGCAAGCCTCCTAAACCAGGAGTAACCGGGAATGAGCAATCGCTCTTTCCTTAATGCACTTTTTTCACCTTTTTAACTTTTTTCACTTTCATGTCCCTAGGTCAGGGTGAGCCTTAGGGTGCTCATACCGCCAGGGTTTAGCACTTTTAATGGTCCTGATGAATGCCTGGTAAATTTACACAGTTTTATAGGCAGAAACATGTTGACTGACGTTATTATTGGTTGGAATTAACCAAACAGTTAATTTTGGAAAAATTCCCAACACATAAACATTTTTTTACCTGTGTCCTAGTGATCTACAAATAAAGTATATTTTTTTGATACACTTAAGACACTTTTATTATTATATTTTCACTGCACGCCTTCACACAAAAACCCGCTCCGCAGTAGACCTGGCGTCGCAGCACACTAAAGAGGCACTCGGCCTCTTTAGTGGGGCCCAATGATGAAGCATGTCACCGACCAGGTCGGTGAGTGAGGGCTTTCTAACTGACCTAAGTCAGGCCAGTTTCATTCTTGCTCCATATTGTGGTTATTTTCATACCACTGACCTCTCTTTTTTTGTTTGACTACCTTAACCGGGAGTCACGCCAGAACAGGGGATTGAGGCTATTTTGCCCGCACTGGTAATGAAATCCCTAATGTTGTATATAGGTGTTTAGGTGCAGGTAGTCTGGGATACAACCCCCTAGATCCCAATTTTCGAAAAACAAGAAATTGTTTTACAAATCAAAGATTAACACAAATTGACTCCGCACACTTAAGTAATAAATATCACAAAATCATTAACATTGTCTGAAATGGTCCAGTATCTCTTCAGTCATTCTCCCAAGAATTCCAAAGTCAGGTAATCTTCAGTAGAAAAATTCTTTATTTTCACAAACACTTTTAAGAGCAATAGCCAACGCGTTTCGTCCGTGACCGGACTTCTTCAGGGCTTTTATCTCGTCATCGTTTATCTGCCAGACGACCGCATACTTCATGGAACGCCGATACTTTATTCGCGGCTTATAATAAAACTTTGCCTTTTTTCAAAATATACATGTACTGGAAATCAACTGACCAGGATCTTGATAACAAGTTGACATATGGAAAACACTTACTTCTCAAATTAGAAGACCATTGTACAGCATCACAAATAAGAGAATTCGAGATAAAAGCCCTGAAGAAGTCCGGTCACGGACGAAACGCGTTGGCTATTGCTCTTAAAAGTGTTTGTGAAAATAAAGAATTTTTCTACTGAAGATTACCTGACTTTGGAATTCTTGGGAGAATGACTGAAGAGATACTGGACCATTTCAGACAATGTTAATGATTTTGTGATATTTATTACTTAAGTGTGCGGAGTCAATTTGTGTTTACCTTAACCGGGGATTAAGAGTGTGTCTTGAATCTCCCTACCTCTCTTCTTGTTGTCTTATACTTAGCAGCGCACAGCTGTGAGAGCTAATTTTATTGAGCGTGGTGAAGGTCCCCCCGACACCACTGCCCTTTTATTACTACCTTGTCTCCATTTGCTGAGCTCGCCATGGCTAACCTGGGTTTGACATATTCTGAAGCAGAGATAGCAGCTGTCCTGTTGGACTCCTCACTATTTGCTGATCCTCAAATCTCACAAGTAATAGCTCATACCTCCGAATGGGAAAAACTCACGGAGAAGAAACGCGACCGTATACGTACGATCCTTCACGGCACTATCCTAAAGCAATATCTGCTTACGAATACCGCAACTAGAGGTCTCCTTGTGACCAATGCCCCGCGCATCTTTTTGAATGACGCCACCTTCCGAAAGGAATGGGCCATGATCGCGTGGCATTGTGCCCGCGATGGGCTGGTGTTAATCATAAAAACAGCATTAAGACTCTGAAGCGCTGATGATAGAAATTCAAGAGACAGAATCGCACTTTAAAACCTCAATCACTGGCTACAAGAAAAAGCTTGATGAAATAAATAAGGAACTCAACGAATATAAGGAGAACCTCATGCAAGCAAAAGCCACAAAATTTCAAAAAGACCTAAAGAAATTTGAATTTGAGAAAGTGTACCCCTACTCTGCTGCTGATTACACCCCACCCCTAAGAAATACTGGAAATTCCGACTACTCGGATGAAGACTCATCTAATAGTAGCGGATCCAGTAACGGTTCCTTCAAACAAAATAAGAGGAGAGGCAACCGGGGAAACCGGGGCAACAGTGGGAGATCTGGTTATCCCAACCAACAGCACGGATGGCCACCACCCCACAGATGGGAGGAGGATCCCATCAATTCCCTTTTCAACAACCACCCTACCCGTTCATGGGTTGGAACCCGGCATTTATGCCACTAACGAACTTCCAGAACCAATACCAGCTCCCTTTTTTAGAGAGGGGCCGGTGGGGAAGAGGGAAGAGGAGAGGCGCCAACCAGGTCTCGTGGGAACAAGATGATGCAGTGGGCAATCACACGCGCAGCAAAACCCCTCAACCAGGAACGAGCGGACACCAAGCCTTATAACCAACCTATCGAGCAAAACTCTGACCGCAACAGAAACAATGGTCCTTGAAAAAGGCCTTGCTTTTGTTCCCACTGCTCGCCCTGACAAGTTTAAGCTTCAATGTGAACTTGCGGGTTTCTTTCGTAAACTGAAGCTCAAATCCTTCTTTGAATGTAAAGATGACCCCAATGAAGCTATTCGCCAAGGAGATATGGGTTTAAGACTAAACTCTACCTTCACCCCTCCACCGCACACTGTACCAGCGGCCATCATTGCCTTCGAACAGGCTGTATTCCAGGACTTGGAAACATGCCAAGAACCTAACACGTTTGGTAACTTTACAACCGCTGAATACCAAGCTCTCCAGAATCTTCAAAATGACCCAAACGTCACCATCAAACCGGCGGGCAAGGGCGGAGGAATTGTAATACAAAACACGACGGACTATGAGAAGACCTGCCAAGATCTCCTGGCGGACAGAAAAAACTACATCCTTCTGACACAAGACCCTACAACCGAACTTAAGACACGGATTACCACCATAGTCAGAAGAGAGGAAGAGAGCGGACAACTGTCTAAGAACGAAGCTGACTTTCTGAGCACCAACAACAGTGTCATCCCCTATTTCTACACACTGCCGAAAATGCACAAAAATAGGCTACCACCTCCCGGACGACCTATCGTCTCCGGCATAGGTTCTTTATTAGAACCTATGTCACAGTTCTGTGACCACTATCTCAAGCCCATTGTGCAGAACACTCCAACCTATCTTAGGGACACCAAGAGCCTTTTACAGCTGCTCAAAGGAATCTCCTTTGCTGAAAACACAGTGACACTGGTAACTCTAGACGTAGAAAGTCTTTACACCAGCATCCCCCAGGACGACACCATCAAAGTCCTGGGGGCAGCTTTGGAATCAATAGACTGGAACTACCAGACATCCAAGGCATTCATCATTGAATGCGCCACAATTGCTCTGAAGGAGAATTTTTTCTCTTTCAAAGGACAGCTCTTCCTCCAATGCACGGGTACTTCCATGGGAAGTACCTTTGCTCCCAGTGTAGCGGGGTTGTATGTGGCGGACTTTGAAGCCAAACATATCCTACCATCAAATGGACCATTCTACCCTTCCATACTGTTATGGAAGAGATACATCGATGATGTCCTGATGTTATGGAAGGGCAGTGACAATGAACTCGAGAGCTTCTTAACCTGGATCAATACATTGGAGCATAACCTGAAGTTCACACACACCACAAGCAAGACAGAAACTTTCTTCCTTGATGTGATCATTACCATGACTGGTACTGGCCTCTCGACAAAAATGCACCACAAGCTCACAGCCAAAAATAACCTGCTAGAGTTCACTAGTTTTCATCCCCGCCCGCTCAAAGAGAACCTACCATATGGGCAATACTTAAAACTTAGGCGTAATTGCAGTGACGTGCGTGATTTTAAGACAGTCTGCGGACCTCACCGAAAAATTACAAAGTAGAGGCTACCCACAAACTGTTTTGAACAAAGGCTATAAGAGAGCGCGCAATCAACCACGTGAGGCGCTCCTTGAAGACAAAACCAACACCTCGGTTGACATTCCCCTCACTTGTGTGACTACATATAACAGCCTTTCCAACTTCATGAAGAAAACCATCAATAAGCATTGGAAAATCATTACAAGTGCCACAAAAACCTGGGACAAACCGTTGTTTTCCTTCAAGAAGGGACGCAGTCTGAAAGATGCCCTAGTACACACACGCCCTAAAGAAAAGATACCACCCGGAGCACGCACTGTCACGGACTCCTGGGGTTTACCCAAAGTAACTGGACACTTTCTTTGCTCAGACTGCAGCGTGTGTCACCTGACGACTCCATTAAAGAATCTAACACTCGAACAAGGAAAGGTGTGGACGCAAAAGTCACACACGAATTGTAATTCGCTAATTGTCATATACCTAATCACCTGCCCTTGCGACCTATGATATGTAGGGATGACCACACGAAAGGTTAAGCAGCGTATCTGTGAACACAGGAGCAACATCAGGTGTAAAAAGATCACAAACAAAATGAGTAGACACTTCCTCGATAATAACCACACCACCAACGACTTACGGTGGACAGTGATAGAACAAATCAATGGGAGCAATAACATCACAAATCGACTGTTTGAAAAAGAACATCGGTGGGTCTACCGACTGGGGACCCACCTTACTGGATTGAATAACGATATCCCATGGAACTCGGTGCTCAAATGACCTATTCTAATGAGGAATCTGTTCATGCCTTACACTAGCCTTAATGACTGAAACCATGTAGCTCATTGCCTGTCATAGTTTCCTCTCATGAATGGTTTGTCCTACAGAGGTTTTACCAACTCAACCCCTGTTTCTCGTGGTACACCTCCATTCCCATGCCTAGCAACTGCGCTTATTTTGGCAATGCTAGGTATCTAATTACGCTTTTCAGCATGTTACGTACTACCGGTGTCGACCGGCTGCGCTTCTGCTTCATTTCACACTCTGTGACCATCAAGCATTACAAGTACTGGCCATAACATCACACCCTTTCCTTTTTTCACTGCCCCCCGTGCGCTATTTGCCTTATGAATGCAACTGTTTAATATTGCTTTGCATACCCAACACAGCTCCAATGTGCCCCGTGTGCCTCGAACTTTACACATTGTCTTTTTTCACCACGCACAATTTTGAGCTTTTTAGACCTTTAAATTCTGACTGTGCAATACGATCTTGTACACTGAGTATCGCACCAAGGGGCTTTGTGTGATTAAATAAAGTTACCAAGCTTTGAACATTCATTCCTAAACTCCGCTCTAGTTGCAGAGAAATGCCGTCCCATGTGACCTTCGGCATCATCACATGTAACTAGCACCAGCGATTGGCCAAACCGGATCGTCATATACAGCAAGCATCCGCGATTGGCTAAGTCGCTTTAACCACGCCCACCAACACACGTGACCTCGCCCAACCCGGAAACAAGCCGCTCAACGCGGCTTGGCATTTAATCTCACTCCTCGGCCCCGCAGTCCATTGTCGGGGTCGGGTACGAGGGAGTCACAGGTTGCAAGAGGGTGCCTGGCGTCGAGGGCGTGAGTTGACAGACGATCTCAACGGCATTATTGAGATAAGTAACCACTTGGCAAATACCTGACAATACTCTTCTTTCCTGCATTTAGGGTGTGCCAATTACGCCTCCACCACCCTCCCGTGACCCATGGTGCAGATCACAACCTTCCTACAAGTGAGACAATTTTAATCAATACCTCATTTCGCGGCGGGGTCACAGACCTTTGGTCCATTGATGCCAACCAGGAGCACACGCTCCCCCGTTTTTAACCCACTAGCTACTTGGCTCGATCTAGTCCACATGTAGCTCACCACACCCCCTAACATTAACGTTAGCTTCCTTAAGGTACAGAGGCTGGTGATAACCATACTGTTTAGACGCCATCCGCTGTCCTCCCACATATTTGGAGCACCACAGATGTACTTTTGTGAACAAGACCAGCTACTTAATGTTTGTTCTGTCTTCTATTTATGTCTGTTTCTTTTTCCTTTCCCAGGTGCAGAAACCTGAAATTGGCAAGCCTCCTAAACCAGGAGTAACCGGGAATGAGCAATCGCTCTTTCCTTAATGCACTTTTTTTCACCTTTTTCACCTTTTTAACTTTTTTCACTTTCACGTCCCTAGGTCAGGGTGAGCCTTAGGGTGCTCATACCGCCAGGGTTTAGCACATTTAATGGTCCTGATGAATGCCTGGTAAACTTAAACCGTTTTATAGACAGAAACATGTTGACTGACGTTATTATTGGTTGGAATTAACCAAACAGTTAATTTTGGAGAAATTCCCAACACATAATAAAAAATTTTTATCTGTGTCCTAGTGATCTACAAATAAAGTATATTTTTTTGATACACTTAAGACCCTTTTATTATTATATTTTCACTGCACGCCTTCACACAAAAACCCGCTCCGCAGTAGACCTGGCGTCGCAGCACACTAAAGAGGGAGGCACTCGGCCTCTTTAGTGGGGCCCAGTGATGAAGCATGTCACCGACCAGGTCGGTGAGTGAAGGCTTTCTTAACTGACCTAAGTCAGGCCAGTTTTCATTCTTGCTCCATATTGTGGTTATTTTCATACCACTGACCTCTCTTTTTTTGTTTGACTACCTTAACCGGGGATTAAGAGTGTGTCTTGAATCTCCCTACCTCTCTTCTTGTTGTCTTATACTTAGCAGCGCACAGCTTTGAGAGCTAATTTTATTGAGCGTGGTGAAGGTCCCCCCGACACCACTGCCCTTTTATTACTACCTTGTCTCCATTTGCTGAGCTCGCCATGGCTATCCTGGGTTTGACATATTCTGAAGCAGAGATAGCAGCTGTCCTGTCGGACTCCTCACTATTTGCTGATCCTCAAATCTCACAAGTAATAGCTCATACCTCCGAATGGGAAAAACTCACTGAGAAGAAACGCGACCGTATACGTACGATCCTTCACGGCACTATCCTAAAGCAATATCTACTTACGAATACCGCACCTAGAGGTCTCCTTGTGACCAATGCCCAGCGCATCTTTTTGAATGACGCCACCTTCCGAAAGGAATGGGCCATGATCGCGTGGCATTGTACCCGCGACTGGCTGGTGTTAATCATAAAAACAGCATTAAGACTCTGAAGCGCTGATGATAGAAATTCAAGAGACAGAATCGCACTTTAAAACCTCAATCACTGGCTACAAGAAAAAGCTTGATGAAATAAATAAGGAACTCAACGAATATAAGGAGAACCTCATGCAAGCAAAAGATACAAAATTTCAAAAAGACCTAAAGAAATTTGAATTTGAGAAAGTGTACCCCTACTCTGCTGCTGATTACACCCCACCCCTAAGAAATACTGGAAATTCCGACTACTCGGATGAAGACTCATCTAATAGTAGCGGATCCAGTAACGGTTCCTTCAAACAAAATAAAAGGAGAGGCAACCGGGGAAACCGGGGCAACAGAGGGAGATCTAGGCAGGTCTTGCCAGTACAGCTTTCACTTCTCCTGTGATGGTGCGTTTTACCTGGAAGTTGCTTTGTAAAGCCTGGAATTTAAGTTCCAGTAAAACAGCCAAATGATCATTGATGTCAAATGGTTTTTCGTCTACCACTGTGCTGCCACAGTCGAGGTCAAGTACCCACATTCTAATCCCGAATAGGACTTCATAGGGAGTACGGCACCTGAGGGAACTTCTTGGCATGTTAAGTGCCCTATGGACCCCAGACAGGTGATTGACCCAACTGCCACCTGAGCCTAATACCCTAGCTGTTAAAGATTGCTTTAAGTCTTGGTTTTTCCTCTCCACAATCGAATTTCCCTTGGTATGATACAGAGAGGAGTACCGCAATGCAACACCCAAACCTCCCATGGCTTCTTTGTAAGCCTGTGAGCTAAACACAGCCCACGGTTGGAATGTAATGTGCCAATTGCATATAAAGACTATGTTCCAACTGCTATAAAGACTCGCAAATCCTTTAACAGTTTGAGCGTCAGCCGAGCGCTGGAGCCAAACACACAGAAATCTAGCGCATGAATCCACTGCCACCAGGATGTACCTGTTAGCCCAGTCAGATTGTAAGGGGCCGTAGTGGTCTAAATAGACACATGTGAGAGGTCTGTCTGATATCAGTAGTGGTGTTTGCAGTGGACGTGCTACGGTGGAACGCTTCGTCTGCTCACACATGTCGCACTTAAGGACAAAGCCGTTGGTCTGTTTGGTAAGACCTGGCCACCAATAACGTTGTTTCAGTAGTAAAACCGTTGCAGTAATACCTGTATGTGCTGAACCCAGACCCTCGTGGGCAGCTAGAATTAAACTTAATCTGTGATCCATGTTTGGTATTACTCTATCCCCCACTCCTGGAATTTGAGCATATGGTATGTTTTGAACATCTAACTTGTAGGACTCCTTGAGTGGAAAACCTTTTGGCAAGGCTGAGCTGTTTTTGCGCGTTGCGTTCACAGCTATCATTATCTGTTTGTCTATCCTTGTACTAGAACGAGTGATTGCAGCAACTGCAGCAGTTCTCACTGTCGCCTTGGCGGCTTAATCAGCCAGTGAATTCCCTTCAATGTGCACGTCAACACACTGATGACTCAATGTGGCAAGCCGTTTTTCAGCTCCGCCACTTGTTCCCAAAGCAACTTGTGCTTTATTGTGCAACCTTTGGAATCTCTTACCCCAGTCTGGCCCCAAGAATGAAGACATCCGTTGTATGACGACACAGTAAAATGAATATCTCACAATAAGTGTGGGTTATTCCAGATCCGTATTTTTTAGTGCCAGTATCAGTGCTTTTAGTTCTGCCGGCCGTGCAGTCTCCTAGAGACTGCGTCTGTGTGTTGCTTGGACAAAACTTGCAGTCCCGCATACATCTCTTCACAATCGCACATGCTACACAGTATTGCTGTTTACTTCCTTCGGCAGTCTGGGCAGATCCGTCAGTGTAAATGATGTATTCATAAAGATCTAGAGGCATTATTTCATTTGGGAGAGGATATTCTTATTCCTACTGCAGGAATGCTTGTGGTTTTTTTTGGGAAACACTTTTTATTGTGTCAAGTGTCAAATACAACGCAGAGCCCTGTAACCCAGAGGCTATCTTCTACAGTTTAAAGTACAAAATATTGCATTGACATTTAATACAAACATT
Organism: Lissotriton helveticus; assembly: GCF_964261635.1. Taxonomy (NCBI): domain Eukaryota; kingdom Metazoa; phylum Chordata; class Amphibia; order Caudata; family Salamandridae; genus Lissotriton; species Lissotriton helveticus. The sequence goes on along the minus strand of NC_136069.1, from coordinate 314,489,474 downwards.
TTTCAAAAAGAAATATGTGCCCACCAAAACTCCCCCCCTATTCACTGTCTCTGCACTACATCTCAAGCATCTCCTCCACTCCCACTGCATCAATGACAAATCCCACTTAATCATTGTTCCCCTGCACCACAGTTCTGCCCACCTGTCCCAGAATCGCAGCATCTCCAGCAGGAATGGGCTCCAAGTAAAGGCCTCTATAATCCCCCCATTGCTAATGCTTGTGTTTTTAATGTAGAAATAAATTTGGAGTCTACATCTGTTGCAGTGAGAGAACTAGCCCATTGTATCCATCGTGGATGCAGTGTTTTTGCTTTTGGAACGCATGCCTTGATAAAAGCCTCTAAGGTTGATACCAGAGTCACAACAATTATTCCTTTCTCCTCAGCCAGTGTTCTTTCACTAACTACAGTAGTCTGTACTGCTGTCAGTATTTTCTCTGTGGATGCAAAACGCATTTCAGTGTTCATACAAATGTGATTTGTATGCTATGGGTACAGTTTCGTTTTGATTGATGGTGAGGTAAGTGTACCCGGTTTGACCAATGACTACACGGATCACCAAATTTGTGGTATTCACACGTGTGTGTAAGTGTTTGCTATCATTTCAGCTTGTAATGAACGTAGAATTTCTGTGTGTTCCTGTGTCCGATGTCGACTGAAAAATCAGGTCTAATTAAGTCGTAGAAAGGTTTTACTTTTTCTGCGTAATACAAAATGTATGATCTGCCAAAATTCAGGAATCCTAAAATGGATTGTAAGTTTTTCAAAGTCTTTGGAGGTTGGAGCAGCGCATATTTTTCTAAAAGATTAGCAGCTAAGATTTTTCTTTCACTTGAGAGTTCATATCCTAAAAATAGGGCATTGAGGTAGGCAATTTTTGATTTTTTAAAGTTAAATTTGTAGCCCTCAGCCACGAACCCCAAAATGATGATGTTCACCCTGTGCAAGGGATCCAAAAATTCATCGTACGCCAGATAAATATCATCTACATAGGACAATGCATCCTCATCTCAAATTTGAAGTAACTCTTTTAGTCTTGCTGAGAACAACCTCGGGCTATTCTTAAACCCTTATTGCAGTCTACAGAATTAGTGCTGAGAGCCGAGCGCTGAAAATGCTGTCAATGTCAGCTTTCAGGTGCTATATTTGGGTAGAAGAATCCATTTGAGATATCTAATGTTGTTTTGTGTTTCTTCTGCACAATGTGATTCATTAATGCGGCACTGTGTGCATTTTGTACTGCAAATGTTTTTGTGCATGTGTTCAAATGCCTGCAGTCTAAAACTAGACGGTATGAATTGTCTGGTTTCATTACGGAAAACAAAGGATTATATATAGAGGAGGTGTAATTCTCAATAACATCTTGGTATTCAAGTTAATCTAAGATCTCCCTGACTTGTTTCTTTGCGTCATGTTTTATAAGGTACTGCCTCAGTGTTGAGGGAGTAGTTTTAACTGGGATTGCATGGTGAGTTGACTCACCATCAAACCCTACAGGATTGAGGGGGCGCTAGGTGGCGCACTAGCTGATGGCCGCTTGCGTCTGAGGCTCCAGCCGTCCGGCGACCAATATACTACATTTATCCTGCTAAAAGGTGTCCCTCGGAGGTGCTATGGCGATCGATTGCTAGTGCGGCACCCCAAGCATGTTGTGGGCGAATATCGAGTGACTTGGCTGCAATCTCTGCCTGAAAACCGCGCACAAAGATCTGCCGACTGGGCCTGTGGAGCTCTGCTGACTGAACTGCCGGACTACGATAGACCGCGGCTGCCTGCGTGGACCACAGGCAGTGCTTGAGGCCTGTCTCTGAACGCGCAGCTGCCGCCTGCAGCGCTCCGAATTGGGAAGAGGCCTGGAGCGTTGAATATACTTTCGAGGGAGGAGGAGGACCAAGGCAGCGACCCTCACCTGTGATAGTAGAGAGGTGAGAGTGAAGCGAAGGGACACGTAGGCGGTAAACCATTTGTAGGCCCCCTACTGCTGGCGACTGAACTTTGTGGCACGGGGCGGTGTCGCTGAGAACCTGCTTCTTTCCATCATTTCCCCTCCGTGCTGACTGTCCTGAGAGGGGGGTGAGGCTGCGGGCCTGGGGAGTGTGGGGCCCGTGGCCGGCTGACAGCTGCAACACGCACAACACTGCGTCAATCTGTGGGGAGAACCCACCGGACACCCCCCCCCCCGGTCGCAACGCATTAGCGAGCAAGAACCTCCGGAAGAGATTGCAGGGAGTTGCGCACTGCCAGACGCATATTTCGGGGCATAGGCGCACGTCTTGGCGATTGCCCAGCTACAGCATCTGCTTTTCCTCATAGTCCGAGGATTGATTAGAGCATCTACGGTTGTGCGCAACCTTGGCAGGTGGGACGGCCATGGGTAAAGTTGACACCCAACAACCAAAGCTCTCGTTTGATGCCACCAAAAAGCCCCCTCGGGCGGGACAAGGTGCACAGGACCAGGCCACGAGTAGTGGGTCCCAAGATGGCGCTGCGGGCCAATCCAGTGAAGTACAAGATATCCTCCGTGAGGTCTGACAGGGCTTCGCCACTATAGTGGACAAAGTGGACAGATTGTCCTCAAGAATGGATGCCATTGCTCACAAAATGGATACTCATGAGGAGCGGATTAAAGAAACGGAAAGACGCATTTCGGACTCGGAAGACACAACTACCCAACACACCTCCCAACTTTCTCGGATGGACAATCTGCTTAGGGTCATTGCGGCAAAGAACGAGGATTTGGAAGCGCGCAGTAGGCGCAATAACATTCGTATTTTAGGTATTCCGGAGTCACCAATACTGGCCGCATGGAAGATTATGTGGAAAAACTTCTAATGTCTGCCATTGGGTCGGAAGCCTTTTCATCCCAATTTATTGTAGAACGTGCGCATAGATCTTTGGGTCCCGGCCCAAACCTGGGGCCACTCCACGACCTATCATAGCTCGGCTCTTAAACTACAGGGACCGAGATGTGGCCTTGAGAGCGGCTCGCACCCAGAAAACACTGACATATGAAGGCAACTCCTTTTCTGTCTATCCAGATTTCACACCCATGGTTCAGGGCGAACGTCGCAAATTTCTAGATGTTAAAGCTAAGCTCAGGAAGGCCCAGATTGATTATGCCCTTCTCTACCCAGCACGATTGCGGGTAACACACCAGGGCAAACAATGGTTCTTTACGAAGCCGCAACAGGTGGATGAGTTCCTTAAGCATCACAGGAAAACAAATGGGGCTGCTAAAGACCTACGGGACTCCCCTGACAGAGACGAAGGCGAGTGAGACCCTCACAACGCCCTGATGCACATGGACACTGGTAACGAAGTGGATTAATTGGGCTGTATATTGCATTGAGGGGTGACTGTTATGTTCAAGATTGAGTATGGTGAACGATTGTCAGGTCACGAGTGGCACCAAGATTAGCTCGCCGGGCACCCCTTGCTGCCTGTCGGGGCACTGGCACTTGCTGGGGTCTGGCCTGACGGCGGGGGGGGCATTGTGTAGCCACCTATGGATGACCCCTACAGGGAATTCTCCTATGGTGCTTCGGCATCGCTGGTTTATTGGGGATGTGTTAATTTTGATTTTGTTGAGGGATTGTTGGGGGAGGGGGGTGGGCACACGATACTGGCATTATTGGGGTGCTTCAGTGGGAGGGGGGGTGGAGGGGTGCCGATGCGATGGGATTGTTTTGTGTGTTATTTGGATGCGACACTTTGAGATTACGGTAGACACGATCTATATGCTGGGCACGAAAGTGACAGGGACTCCAACACTGAGACATGGTTTTAGCATGCAGGCCCTTGGCCCGTGCAGCAGCTCTTCAATTGGTTGTTTGATGCTGTGTTACTATGACTAAGGAGGCAGAAACGTGTTTAAATATTATTACGTGGAATGTCAGGGGGCTGGGAGACCCGAGGAAGAGGAGAAATATACTGTCATACCTCGATAGGCACCATGTCCATATAGCGATGCTGCAGGAAACCCACTTCACGCCTCTGAGGGCAGCCACCTTTGCATCCAGATGGGCTATGCATAGAATTTTCTCGTCCTATTCTAGCTATGCTAGAGGCACAGCCATATTGGTAAAAAAGCAAGTACCTTTTCACTTAGCAGGTACTTCGACTGACGAACACGGGAGGTATTTCTTAGCATGGGGAAGCCTCGGTAGGCAATCGATCACACTTGTGTGTTGTTATGGACCGAATGTAGATGACCCGGAGTTTTTTTGTCTCCCTATGGCAGGCGATAAGGGATATTGACTCTGATCACATCATATGGGGCGGAGACTTTAACGTTACCTATGCCCCGCAACTGGATAGGTCCCATCCTGCTCCACATCACCATAGCAGAGCCGGCAGCGCACTAATTGGCATCCTACAAGATAACCACTTATTAGACGCATGGAGACGCACACATCCTCACGCGCACATAGGGACACACTTCACAGCGCATGCCGCGTCCTGGGCCCGCTTAGATTTTTGGCTGCTCTCTCGAGCACTAGCAACGACGATCAGTGATGTGCACCACTTAGCTAGGACGTACTCAGACCACACACCGGGCAAGCTCACACTTTCCTCGGCAGACTTTAATTCGCCCCCCCCCCCCCCCCCCCCCCCCCCCACCGCAGCACTTGGCGCCTTAACCCGCGCATGCTTCTGGACACGGTTTTTGCAGAGGAACTACATGAGGAAATCCAAGACTTCTTCTTACGGAATAAGGGCTCTGTGCAAAGTGTAGAAACCATATGGGAAGCATTTAAAGTTACACTGCAGGGTTTTTGCATCTCTAAGGGCATGGGAGTACTCAAGGATATTGTTAATACGCTAAATAGATTGGAGCGCGAGCTTAAGACACTTGAGGCTAGACTAATGACCAATCCGGACCGGGGCACGCAACGTGAATTTAGAACCAAGCTCAATGCATACACTGAGGAGCCAGATAGGGAGGCAACATTTTGGGGCAAACACTGGAGGGCTCGCAGGTTTGGAGAAGGGGAGTGTCCAGGTAAAATGTTGGCAGATATGATCAGGATGCCACGCTATACTAACTATGTGATAGAACTAGAGAAGGCTGATGGTACGCGCTGCTGGGATACTGCCAATATCCTTGAGACCTTTACCGAGCATTACACCACCCTGTATACCACTTCTGGGGAGCGAGACTTAGAACTAGAGGATTACCTTGGTGACATTACGTTGGGTTGGTTGAGTGATGTGCATCGAACGTTCTTCAATGCTCCGTTTGAATTGGATGAAGTTTGGGAGGCGATTATGGGCATGCAGTCTGGAAGAGCCACTGGCCTGAACGGCATTCCAGTAGAATTCTACAAGACATATATAGATTTGATGGTCCCCATACTGAGAGAAGTGTATGAAGAGTCGTTAGAGGTTGGCTCCCTTCCCCCCTCTATGAGGGAGGCACTTATCATTTCGCTGATGAAGCCTGATAAACCTGCTCACCTGTGTGGGTCATATCGACCTCTTTCGCTACTGAATTGTGATGCAAAGATTTTGGCCAAACGGATTGCTAACCGTCTGAGCCTGCTCTTAGAACATTTGATCCTCCCGGATCAGTCCGGATTCGTTCCAGGCAGGGCCACTTCCCATAACCTGAGGACACTCTTCACTGTCTTACATAATGTCTCGCCAGAACTGCCTTTAGCGGCAATACTCCTAGACGACACAAAAACCTTCGATTCTGTTGAGTGGAATTAGATCTTTGGGGTTATGCTCAGGATGGGATTCCCGCCGCTGTTTTTATCGTGGATCCGGCTACTGTATTGTAGACCAGGGGCCAAAGTACTGATCAATGGGCACATGTCGCAAAGCTTCATGATTACTAGGGGCACTCGTCAGGGTTGCCCGCTGTCACCACTGCTGTTCGCGCTGGCGACGGAACCGTTGGCGGCGTGCTTACGACAACGCCATAATGACATGCCTTTGCGATGGAACTTGAGACAAATATTGGTATCGATGTACGCGGATGACATCACTCTTTATGTGAGAGACCCTCAGGCTAATTTAAATGTTATCCTTTGCGAGTTTATTGTCTTTGGTCGCCTATCCGGAGTCCAAATCAACTGGGGCAAATCCTGTCTTTTCCCGCTGACTGACTCAGTTGTGCGCTTTCCCTTGGATTACCCCCTGGAGTGGCGTGCAGACGAGGTACGGTACCTGGGTATAGGGATTACAAGACAGAAGGATGAACTAATGCGACTCAATTATGGAGTGGCGATAGCCCGCATAACGGAGAAGGTGGAGAGATGGATAAAGCTTCCACTCTCCATGGCAGGTAGGGCCTCGTTGATTGAAATGGTGATTCTGCCACAACTGCTCTTCTTTTTTTTGAATATCCCATACCACCCTGGTCGGCAATTTTTTAAAATGCTCAAAACGGAAATGATTAGGCCGGTCTGGGGAGGTAAGCAGGCCAGATTTAAAGTGGACCGTTCTGACTAGGCCCTATTCTTCTGGGGATTTTGGGATCCCACATTTTGAACTCTACTATGTGAGCGCGCAGGCCCATTATCTATATTATTGGGTCCGACAACCCCAGTACATGCCACAATTGGCAGCCGAGCACTGGCTTGTTCAGCCGATACCGATCGATGGGGCTGTATATATGGAGGTGCCTCCTCGGGAACGCACACACACTACTGTACATGCCACTATTTCGGCGTGGACGAGTATAGCGCAGCTCCTAGGGCCCCCATGATCTACTCCCCTCTGCTGCCTATCACATACCAACCCCAATGCCCCTTTTACAGGAGACTCTCTTTCATAGACTTCGGGACCGCACGTCGATCAACACCTGGGGGGACCTATATGCGGAAGGTCAGTTCCGAGATTCAGAATTTTTTTTTGCGGACACTCAACGCACTCCCTTAGATGCATTTCTATATATTCGGCTTAAGCAAGGGCTTAGATCTCTACACTCTGACTTTCCACGCCAACCCCCATCACTTGCGCCATTGCACTTGCTCCTCCAACAGACGGCGCCGAAACAGTTAGTGTCCCTGATATACCGCGTAGTCCAGACGCAGCGTGAGGTTGATAGTCCGGCATCCCGCTTGCACTGGGGGGAGGATCTGGGTTCGGACATCACGGACGAGCAGTGGGAGTATTGTTGCTCACAGACTGAATGGATCTCAGCTAGCAGTAGATTGCGCATTATCCATTACAAGTACTTGCATAGACTGTATCATACACCGGCCAGACCACACAGACTCCAAGTGTGACAGATGTAAGGCGCCCCACGCAGATTTCCTGCACTTGGCCTGGAATTGTCCCGGGGTACAGGGATATTGGGAACAGGTATTTGCGGCTCAGGGCCAGATGACCGGTGTGCAACTACAGGCCACACCTTTGATTGCGATCTTCAGCTATGTTAAAAATGTGCCCTTGCTCCATCTTAAATACATAGCCTTAGCGCTTTTGATGGCCAAGAGATGCCTAGCTTGTCGCTGGGGCAGGGTAAGAGCACCAAAGTTCAAGGATTGGCTAAAGGACATGGTATATTGCCAGGAGCAGGCTGCTGTTTATGCTGAATTGCTGCCTGTGGCGTCCAGGCCCAGAGATATATGGGAGCCGCTACTGTCCTACTTGATGAATGGGTCTGAGGAGGATGGGGGCTCTGGAAGGCCTGGAGGCACATGCTGAAGGTTGATCGCTCGAATGCACGCATGCGTGAGCAATGGACAGACTCGGCTGACTGCTAGTGGGTGTGATTGCTGAGGTGGGTGAAGCTGGCGGCATTTGTGTGTGCTATTGGCTGCTCCCATGGCTTCCACATGTATTATTGATGACACGGGGGTTTGTACATACTGCGCGGGTCGCCACATGCTGATATATAAAGTTGAAATAAGGCTGCATCGCAAACGTAATGTCCCTGTCTAAATCTTTTTTCCTTTGTTTTTGTGTAAATGCCCGAATCTCCATTGTCAAATTGATTGCTTGACGCGGCCAGCCCAAAGTGGTTGTAGGCGACTTGCTGTGTACTTCTACTACCGCTTATGAAGACGCTTCTTTATTTATTGCTATATAAGTTGCCGGCCGTTCGACGGATGTAGGCACAGGACTGTGTCATTTGTTTGTTATTTTTTACCTCAATAAAGGTTTTTGAAAACTAAAAAAGAAAAAAACCCTACAGGATGGCGGTATAATGCAGGAGCTAATGCTACTACCGCCCACTCCTGCACGTATGTGGGTTTAGTGATTCTTGAACGAGGTCGAAGACAGCCAGTAAAAGTACCTCTCAATCAATGACAAACTCAGGCAGTCAATCTCTTTCAACCAAAAGGATATTGTATCCAAAAGTCAGGTTCTTCCAAAAGAGACCTTTCACTTTTCTGGGTATGTTCCCCTCCATTTGGAGTGCTATTTTGTATAACTGATGTGGGACATGTACCCTAGTATGCAGTGTTTCAACCGTGATATGCTCATTCAACGCTGCTGTCACTGGAAATCCCATCAGGTTCTGGCGAGCTATTGTTACTTCTGCTGTGCTGTCTACCATCGTCAGACCCCTTTCCCCGTTCTGAAGTTCGGTCTCCATAGAGACATTTCATATTTTAAGGCCAGCTACCATCTTCTTTTGAAGTGAGGTTTGCTTTTGGGTTTATCTTCTTGTTTGATAATGTAGTCTGAAGTTTAGTCTCTGTCTCTTGGTTTTGCTTGCTCTTCTGATCTGCGTTCTGACCGTCCTTCCCTCATGGAATTTTTGGATGACCCTGAAAGGAACGAGAGGAACGTGTATCAGCATCCTGATACCTCTCAGGTTTTAAAATATTATCACGGTTCCTAAAAATGTTGTTTTCTATCAGAGGGTTTCTGTTGAGGAGACCCAACCCGTGATTGTGATGCATTTTGATTATTATTTTTTGATTGTTTGTTGTCCCATTTCTTTTCAGAAGACTTGGGTGCTTGTTGTCTTTTTCAGTATTTCTTGTTAATTGAGGTTTCACAGGTCTAGCTCCCAAGTTATCTCTACCCAGCAAAGCATAGGTATCTTCGATGATCTTGGGTAGTTCTCACTCCTGCTGTGCAGAACTTCATACCCTCCCTGCATTCCCACCGCCGCTGCCTCCCCTTTTATGTTTACTAACATAATTGTTGATACCAGGTCCAAATTGCCTATCAATTTCATCCCCAAGTCCAGGGGAGGTTCTGCCCTGTATTCATTCTGTATTTGTTTCAATACTTCTGGAATGACTGCTAGTGAGGAGGTACCATGAGTTCTGGTATGAACGGCAGCAAAAACTGTACCCCAAGTGGTACAATGCTCTATCGGGGGAGCTGGTCCTATTGGCAAGCAAATTGTCAGTATTCTGTATTTTTCCTGCGGTCCTGTGTGCGAAAACACTTCCTCAAACTGTGCTGTCTTCTGTGCTATCCAGAATGGCTTTGCTCACGCCTAGTGGGCATTCTTCCCATAATCTCACAGTCCCGTGTGGTTGACCAGCTTGAGTGACCCTTGAAGGTTGAATTATAATTGTTCACATTTCGAACTGTGTAAGATTTCTGTAGTTTTATTATCTCTTTATGAAGTGGATGTATTTCTTCTGCGGGTAATGTATCTATCTCTGGATGCGGTGTGGAAGAAGCTAGGACTCGCCAAGTCGCTCCATCTCTGCTGAGTGGACCGATTCTCACTTTATCTGTGGTATGAAGGAGGGCACCTTTAAATCAATTAATATGCTCTTGGTAAGTTAACAGGACTTCTATGTCCTCTTATGGAAAGTATTCTTCTGGTAGTTCATCTGGAGTATGAGAGTGAAACGTATATGTGTGCATCTACAGGTGGGAATCTAACTCTTGAATGGAATACCTCTGTTCTGAATGCCTTGTGTGCCTCAATCACAAAAGTTACGGTCCCACTCAATGATGTGACCCCATAGTCTAATATTTCATTAGTAAGTATAAGTATGCAGTTTTCTGAAATGTTAAGAGCACCTTCCTGCTCTTCTTCCTCTGCACTAGTACCACTAGCACCACTGGTACGAGCGTTTCCAGTCTGAGACATTGAGAGGAAGTATTAAGAAAAAGAGGTAAGGTTTTGCACAATGTGGGAAACTGTAATCCTTCAAGCTTGAATAAACCTAAAGCCAAAACATAGGATATACCTACTCAGCTGTGGCAGATTTTTCCTTTCCCACCAGAGACGTTGCTGGGTAAACGCGAGTAGGGGTCCCTGAGAAAGTACGACTGAACTACTCCAATTTGACTGTTAAATAAGAACCAAACCAACGTTGGCAGTGCCATGTTGTGTATTTCCTAATAATACATATGATCTGCATATTTAAATGAAACAAACCAAGGGATTCCAGACACCCCCAAAGGATATATTAGCCTTTAGACCAGCTAGCTCACAGTGCCACCATAAGGGCCCTAACCGGATAGTTTCTGGCAACTATCGAACATGACAGCCCTTGATCCTTCAGGGATCGTGGCAACAGTACAGGACCTTTCACTCAGTCAATCGTGCTCACCTAGTCTCAGATAGATATACAAAATGAATGATGGGGACATTTTCAATAAGCATTTATTGAACCAGTGTCATTCTAGTATAAAACATGTTTGCTACGACAATCATTAGACAGAAACAGATATATAAGATTGCAAGCTTTGACAGAGTAAATAAAAGGTAGGATTCTACCATGGTGCTAAAACAGTAGATATATGCAAGCATATCGATACATGGCAGTAATCGAGCATACTCCTACGATGAAGACCCTATCTAAAAGTACCTAACTGTACCTAGCATGTATGTTGGTGTAAAGCCAAGAATCCCCCTAGGAAAGAGCCAACCCCGTTACCTGATGGGAGCGAATGAAAGACCCCGTCTTGGTCTCTTCTTGAACATCCCGCAAGGGATGTCAGACAACTGCGTGATGGAGGTTCTGCATGCAGGGACTTCACCGTCTCGTTGCAGCTTCTCCTCTGGTTCCCCAGTGAAGATATGGTTCTCTTTATACCGGAAAAGTACCCTCAGGGGTTCTACCTAGATATGTAATGGTACTGTGGGTCTGTCGGTCAAGGTGACTTTTGTACAGAGTTATTATACAGAAGATGGTAATCCTACTGTGCATGTCCTAGGCAGGGGATTAAGATATGATACTAAGAATCCTCATGCATTATAAATAAGGCTAGTTTTCGAAGAGAACCACACAACATTTATTCGGCACATAACTAGGCCAGTCAGTGCCAGAACCGTTATGTAGAGCAAGGTGGGACGAATGCAGGTAAAAGGTCATGCAGCTATCTAGTCCTATATTGGGGTACATTGGGGCTCGTAACACTTTTCTTTATACTTCAAATTGGACTTCCCCCATTTCTAAACAATATAAAATAAAGGTGCTGCTCCTACCTGAATTTAATTGTATTCTATTTACCATTCTTGGAAGGGTGGAAGTTAATATTGCATGATTTTCAATGTGTGACCTGCAGATCGCCAAATATCGCAGCAGTAAGTATTTAACAGACTGAACCATACTCCCGGAATATACATTATTTGATTAAAGGTATAAGCTTGCAGGATTTCTGCTTTAGCAATAACCATCGATTTTTATTTCTCATATATTTCTGACTTTTCATTATCCTCTCTTAGCTGTTTTTCTGACATCGACAAGACTACAGAGTTTGAACAGATTCCTAGTACACCTTTCTGCCTCCAACCCTGGAGATACCCGCTGTGCATCTCCACCCCTCACACAGTTTTTTAAGTGCTGTGGCACAGTTTACAGTTGCCAAAAGAGTGATATAGGTTTCCAATTGTTACTGATGGAAGGGCTTCTTAGAGTAAGAGTGTCAGACTTTCAATTGATGAGTGACTTTAATGTCCCACGGGCATGTCACTTACCTAATTTTCTGTATGACTTGCTGGTAAGCTCATGCCTTGAGGTATCTCAGCTAGTTCTATTTTAGAAAAAGTTACTTGTGCCACTGTTGAGCTATTTGTCTGATGTGAAGATAAACTGAGCCGCAATTTGGTCTAACTTTTTATTTGGCCAATATTTGTGGCACTGATTCTATGGGTTAATGTCGGTTTGGATTGTGGTGTGTGAGAAATGTTTGGATAAGTGTTTTTTCATGGAACTCTTGGTTGTAAACTCTCTGGCCTATATTTCAAGTCTAGGTTTACAAAATATAATACCACAAATAGAAGAACTGGTTACTGAGTCAGACTAACCAGTTTTCCCCCTCAGTAATGCTCTATATGGCTGCACTTGGTTTAGACCATCCCAATGTGCTCTAGCCGTAAGTCTTCCTGTACTTCTGATTTAAGAATTAATTTAAATGTAATCAAATGTGATATGGCCATAGTACTTGTGCTGTGGAAGACTTGAGCATACACAGCACTGGTTTGGTATTTTATTACTTTTTAAAATTAATTTTTAATCTGGACTTTGGATGGGTGCACGTTATTCTGTGAAGTATAGTACTACTCAGTAAAATAAAAAGTAGCAATACTTTATCTCACTCGAGAGGAAGAAAGAGACTACATGGCAGTTGTCCATTGATACATCTGGGGCTCTGCGACTTGTGTGTTTCAGATGCAAATCCAGAAGATGTAGGTGTGCTTCAAAACTGACTTTAGAACTCTGGCTTAATAAGGATGCTTGAGACATACAGATGATAGACGGAATGCAGAGCAAATCAAACATTCATCCCCAGTCAAGAGATCTGGGTTAAATCCAATGTTCTTTTGCTCACCATGCCACCCCAGTTTAGATCCAGCCAAATGCAAACCAGTCTTGACCCTGTGCCCCATGGGAACAGTCCAGCCCGAACTGCCAAGCCAGGTCCTCCCTGGACCGGAAACAAGCATTCTGGAACCCACCTCTGGGCATACCTGGTGCACTTAGGGAGAGTGAGCAAAAGACACACAGATGATGGAAGCTAAGGATGCTTGAGCAGCAACAGAGTAGTGGATGTAAAAGTTGTACCTCAATCTTATCCTGCTGGTTATTACTCTGGGTGTTTTTATTCCTTTGTTTTTCAGTCCATTTAATTGCATACCTAGATCTCTCTGTGTCCAAATCAGATATAGCCACAACTAAGGAACAGTCCCGTCCAAACTTCCAGGCTGCCTTCTCTCCATACATCAAACTAAGAAACTCAAGCATATTCTGACTTTGTTGGGCCTCCTCATTGGTGCCTGATTCTTACCACTGGGTGCACCAGCACTCATTTTTGGGGACCACAACTTATTTTTTATCCTTTGACTTTAAATCACGTTAAACAAGTGGAAAGGTAGCCAAGAAAAGCAAGAAACAGATTGGAAAACCGTGACAAAGTGATTAACCCGAGATGAAAAAAGAACCTTCAAGAGTGCGATAAAGAGACGGGCAATGTAGGGAAAGTGAATTAAAGAAGCCTAAGGTGGAATCAAGACTAGACTCCCTTTGAGCGTGTGAGACTGCTATCTGTGCACAGGTAATATGTCGCAGAATGGACCCTTCACACATTGATGCTACCCTGGTGAAGGTCTTCTAACATGAATGGCCATTAATAGTGTGAGTAGATACATAGTTAGTAATTGTTGAAAAGTGTGTATGCTACACGGTTTTATAAACTGTGTGTGAAATTTTCACCAAACTACAGTTTAACCATTGTGATGCCTAGAGACTAGCGCAGCAACAGATAATTTGGTAAAAAGTAACCCTGTGTGCAGGTCTAGTGCCGTTTTTCTCCTATCGGCACTCCTAGTGCTTGAGGATTTGTCATATTTCTCTGACTCCACTTCTAATGAGATTACAGACCTTTGATCTACCTGCTAGGCCAAGTTAATTACTCTGTTGGCCAGCTGGAGTATCAAAGGCCTGCCCATACAATGGGCCATTAACCGATAATTAGGCATGCTTCTAGTAGAGGAGAGAGTGGAAAAGGAACATGCATGTGCTAATTACCTTTTGCACTGCACCAGGCCTAAGAAGGCTCCCTCCGACGGAAGCAAAGGGCGACAGCCAGACCTCTGTAGCCAAACAGAGGGGCTTCACTTTAAAGTTTTGGAAAAAAGGGATCAGGTATCTGTGACAGGTAGGGGCATGGTTTCAGGCCCTCGAAGGGGTCTTTGAACAGACCGTTCAAGTTGCCTAATTGGAATTTCCCTTTGCTTTGCAGGAGGGTTGAGGCAGGGATGGAGTGATGACGTGTCACCCTAGGATTGGGCAGATGTACTTACCTTCTAGAACTTTCCACCCCACTAAGAACCCCCTGCACAAAGCAGAGACTTGTGAGAGTAGGCCGAAGGAATGCCCAGTCGGAAGGGAGAATGTACCGGACCCCCTGCTGCAAGGATGAATGCACAGGCTTCTGACTTCAGTTGTTAACCAGGGACTCTTTGCTGTTTGCTGCTCCTGCCCTCTTCTTGCCCTGGCGGGACTACCTGTCCCTGGGCCCACAGGACTGCCTCTCAACTGCTGCTAATTGGGGCAACGAACATGCTCAAAACACCACTTCACTTCCCGCAACATGGGACGCGCCCGGGCCCATGCCGGGCCAAGACTGGCCCTTCTGTGCCCTTCCACGCCTGGATGACGCCGGGCTGTGCCTACCCTCTTGGTTGGCTCTTTGGGACAGAATTTGGATGCTTGAACAGCCTTCATTAACACCTCCGAAATCTAGGGGCAGACTCCGGATAGAGGGCTACCATTGAGTACCTTCTTGCTTGGTTAGCTATATTTGGTACTCGTGCAGAATTTTGTGTGAACTACTGTTGCTCCTCTTTGAGTTGCTTTGGGTAATTGGGTTCATTGCCAACGGACCCTAACTTTATCCAGCTCAATGGGAAAAAGGAAGGCTCAGCCAGTGACTCCCTCTGGGAAGCCACACCTCACCATTTTACACATTTCTGGCAAAGGCTGTGGGATCTATTAACAAGTAGATAGACCAGGCAGAGAGGCAGCTCTCAGTCAACATTGGAAGCTCTGGTTGTGTCTTTCACCTCCCTCACCATTGATCCCTAAGATCCTGGCCACATCTCCATTGCCCTCAAACCTGGCACTAGTTGGGTCAACTTCTCCTGAGCCATGAGCCTCCAGGTCTGTTCTCTCCCCTCTATTCCACCTAATGATGAGGAGTCCTCCTGCTCCCAAACGTCAGCGGAAAGCTAAGAGAGTGAAGGAAATTTCTGCTGCCATAGGTAAGGGACAGGTGAGCGCTGCAACCACGCCCAATGCGGATGAACTACTTAACCAGCTGGCCTCAGCCCTACACAACATCAAGGAGACTCTCACTGACCTTATAGCCTCGCTTTTGAACAGACTGGACAAGTTGGAGTCAGCCTCCAGGGACTTGGCAAGCAAAATGGAAACTGTTTTAACTGCCAAAGCGTCACTTAACCAAGTACCAGTGTGCCCTCCATTAGTTGATACTATACCTTTTAGTAGCATTAGTACCCGGCATGCTAACGCTCCCCCAAGACCAAGGGTGTATTAGTTCAGCATACAGTGCAACAGACCAGTATGTCTTGCCCTGTGGGAGATGGTGCGTCCCTTGTTGCTCGGTCTGCTCGGGCCTTCGGCCTTACATATGCCACATATTTCGTGGTAAGATCCCCCAAGGATTCGCAGCTCCCATTGATTGACCTCCCTCCAGCATGCACACCTTACACTGAGGTCTTGTCGGGGGTAACTGGCTTAGCTGTCCACAAAGAGGAATCTACCACTGATCTGATCAATAAGGCTTTGCACTGGTTAGCACAGCACTCTGGGTTTTCTGCCAGGGATTACCACGACATATTGATGGCACCGAGGGTGGTGTGGATAGGCCCCTCAATGAAAATCTTCGAGGGAGATTGTATCATCATTTCAGTACGATTCCCAGAGTTAGCACGGAAAATCCTCTTTGGGTATCTAAATGAATTTTCCCAGGCTCATGCATTAAATTACTTCCGCTGGGCTTTTATTTATAGACCCCCCCCCCTTGAGCAACTCGGCGGTTGAATCTTCTAGGGGAGGTAGGCTTAACGAAGGAGGGATGGGGCGGCAGTTGCTACTTACCAACTGCTGTGCTCCCCTGGTGGACCAAAATGAGCTGGACTGACTTTGAGACTGAGGTGACATATATTCAGTTGCCTAAACAATTTGGCCCTGTGCGCCTGGGTGTAAAGTAAGCCAGTGCCCCACTAGTATTGAGCCCAAATGAGGTTTTATTAGACCCTCTATCTAAAGTGCATCCCATGGCCAACCCAGTTCCCCAGGTGAGGCCCCACACTTCTCCTCCTCTTTAAGCCTATCCTGATAGTATTAACCACAATCCCGGTTGAGAACTTAGTCTTATCTCCTGGAACATGGCCGGTCTGTCCTTCAAGTTTTCCTATGACAGATGGCTATCGTATATCAGGTCACATAAAATCATATGTTTACAGGAAACCTGGGAGACAAAGAATAATTTATTTCTTGAAGGATAAAAGACTATTTTCTGCCCATTGGTCGACTCCACCATGGGAAGAGCTATTGGGGGCTTATCATATTTGTTGATCTAGAACTTTCTAAGGAGTTACAGATTTTAAAGTGGGATTCCCAGGTGCTTGAGGGTATACAATTGTGCATGTGGGGAGCGCTCCCAATTGTTATAATTAACTTTTACAATGTGAAGAGGGAGAAGGGCAGGCCTTCCAATTTTAATGCTTTAACTAGTGCCTTAGACTCCCAAAAGGAGGAGGGTTTTGGGCACCTGAACCTTTTCTTAGTGGGGGATATTAATTGTCACCCTGTGTTCTTCCATTGTAAAGAATCAGTTTATCATACAGCCTTGCCCGCTCTCAGAGGATCTGCACATGGAGCACACTACGGAGGGGGAGGAGTTAAACAATCTCTTACTCACTCATAACTTAGTACACACTTTAGACCATTGGTACACCAGGCCTATCTCCCATTTGCCCCCGACCCACAAAGGAGGGGGCTTTGCTACTGCCATAGATTTTGTTTTTGCGACAGTCCCCTTGGGGCGTGGTTCTCGGTTATTTTTAATATAGAACATAACCCATTTAGTGACCATAATCCATTGACACTCCTATTGATGGGGTTGGGACCTCATTCAATGGGTCCCCGAAAGTCGTAGGCACTCCTAACCCCCATTGACCAGGGTAGGCGACTACGCTGGGCGAGTATAGATGTAAAGGCCTTCAATCATAGCCTTTTCTCTTCCTGCCAGCATGAGATAGGTTTAGGTTTGGATCTTCATACACCAAGTGAGGACATTTTAAGCTTGTTTTCCTTTATCGCCGAGGTAGTTTCTGGCCTTTTAACCACACAGACAGGAAGGCGTGGGCAAGCTCCCTCTTCATGGTTGACCGCAAGTGATCGCAGGCATTGAGGAGGTTAAAGGTAGCCCTGAAACAGGTGGCCACGGGTGAAAGATAGTGACTCTGTGCTGGGGCCTTTACAAAGAGATGCTGAAAGAGCCGAGGCACAAGTTACAAAAGCTGGCATGGGAGGACCTAATTAAAATGGGCGAACTGAGGGACTCATCCCTGTTTTGAAAGCTTATTAATAGTCCCTTCTTTACTGAACCAGCCAGACTGACTTTGTGCCATCACATTACGCCGGACCAGTGTGTCTTTTACTTTGAAAAGGTATTTATTGCAGGTTTCCTGGTGGAGCTATGTGTAGATATATCTTCCAGCCTGGCTGTCTTCCCCATTAGCGTCTACCTATACGAGGTATACTCAAGTATTGAGTTGCTATTGTTAAATAAGAGCCCGGGCCCTGACTATATACCTCTGGACCTCTTTCGCGATAATATTGTGATCTGGGCCCCCATATTGACCCAAGTCTTAAATGCGGCTGCCTCGAAGGGTATGTTGCTCTCCTGGTCTACTGCTACAATAGTACCAATCTTCAAAAAAGGAAATAAAAATAATCCGCAATCTTATCACCCGATTTCCCTTATTGATGCTGCAGTAAAGGTCTTGGGTCGGGTCCTCTTATCCAGATTGTCCTTGTTGGGCCACAGACAACCAGATTTTATCCGATGTCCAATTTGGTTTCCTTGAAGGCATGTCAACCACAGACCAATGTCTCAATCTTTATCTTCTGGCATCTAAATACACACTGACACATGCCTTGTATTTAGCCTTCATGGATCTCACGTCTGCTTATGATCAAGCTAACCGGTCTAAGTTAAGGGACATTTTAATTTCTCTGGGAGTGGATCCCCGCATTGTTCATTTACTTGCATCACTCCATGCCAAGACGACAGCGGCAGTGAGATACTCACATAAGAGGGCCCTTACAAATCATTTTAATTGTACCCGGGGGTGCGCCAAGGCTGTATTTTAGCTCCATTTCTATTCTCTGTTTATTTTAATGGTCTTGAGGTGGCTCTATTGGCACTTCAGTCGGATTCTCCTAGAGTGGGTAGGAGAGCCGAACAGTTTTACTCTATGCCAATGATGCGGTGCTTAAGGACCGCATGGCTCCGGCCTGCAGTTTTCAATAGATTGCTTTGTTGCTTTTATTGACAGGCTGGACCGGTCTGTCAACTTTACTAAGTCCTATGTACTAGTTGCTGATCCCCGGGGGCCCAGGACGAAAAGTTTCAAAGCTGGTCACCGTATACATTTTTTTTTTATTTATATAGCGCAAACTAGACTTGAAGATATCCGGTATGAGAGCGCTTTACATAGCATCAGTTTCGTTACACAAGGACACATTCATTTTTGTTAGCTCAGGGAGATTACGTGATTTGCCCAGAATCACAGGATGTTGAGCGTCATTGCCGAGACTCGAACCCGGTTCCCCAGCTTTGACTGCTCTAGCTGTAAGGCTATAACCTCTCATTTTTGCTAAGGTCCCGGCCTTTCCCTACCTAGGAGTGTTATTCGGTGCCTGATTACAGTGGAGAGCCCTCGTAGGGAGGAAAGTGATCAAGCTGAACAAATCCGTAGGGGCTATTACCAGCTTTGCAAGTAGACTGGGCTCTTGGACACTGGAGGTTATTTTAAAATTGTATAAGTCCAAACGTATTCCAAAAGGTTTATACGGCAGTGAAATCTGAGTGTATGTTCCCTCTCGCAGGTTACAGGTGGCTGAAAATAAGTTTCTGCGCTGGATCCTGCGAGTCCCCCAAGCAACGTCTGCTTGGTCCGTGCATGAGGAGCTAGGGGTCGATTATTTGGCGGATCAAGTGGGATCGGATCTTACTGTGTTGTATAAAGATATGGACATGTGAGGATAAGGGTTTAAACCGCTTGATCCTGAGTCTTTTCAGGCTATAGGAAGACCAGACGTTTTCTTTGCACATGACCCTTTAAGCCCCAGGAATGTTAACAACATAAAAGACTTGCACCATAAATTCTTCACTCTGCATTGTGAAAATATTGTGCTCCGTATACCCACAGTGAAGGCTTATGTAATCTTAAAATCTGTGCTGGGCATGGAACCATACCTTTCTGCACTAACTGGCGCTCATGACAGATTTTTTATTCTTCGTTTTATATTTAATCAATTTCACCATCTTTTAGCATCCCCTGTTTGGATTTTGTCCTCTAACTCAAAGAGGTCCTTGTGGCTACGATCTTAGATCTCCACAGGACATGCTTCATTTTGTATTATTGTGCAAATTGTTGGCATTGCCACGAAAACAATTTCTCTGGCCCCTGCTAAAGAGTTTGAAGTTTAGGCAGGTGAAAGGAGGTAAGTCACCACACGGTAGTAAGTGAGGAGGATACTTTATTAGCTCCAGCCATAGGAACTCCCCGGCAGCAACTGCCGATGAAAGAACACACCACACAGTATGTTCCACGCAGGGAACGTTCATGTACCATGGTTCCCATTTAAAGGACCAGATCCCAACACACCTCCCCTCCTTCAATAAATGACCAAAAACAGAGAAACAAGAAGAAGGAAAAAAATAAAAGACAAAAGGAACAGAAAAAGATAAATGGAAGATGAAGAAAACAAAGATTCGTAAAACAGAGAAAAAGACAGCAAAATCAGAACCACAGACTACTGCATATTATAATCATGAAATTTGACAGGTAAACGCTTTGTCCTGGATGGCCTGGATGACGCACATACGGGAGGAGCACGACCTGAAAGAACATCATCATCCCTACCAGGAACATCAGAGGACACCACAACGGGAGGGGAGTGTGTGCCCAATCTTCTGTTGACCTCACCAACCATAGATTTAGGAATAATGGAAATGCAAGACTTATTTCACACTCTACCATCCATCAGCACCATCACCCGTTCTTTCACCACAGACACCCTTTTGGGAGATGAAAAACGAGATTCACCTTTGCGGAGAAAACCAGGTTTTTTTAATCTCACCCAATCACCCACCTTGACATCCAGGGAATTACTTGCACCAGGCCTGGTATCATATTTCACCTGTACAGCAGCTCTGACATCAGTCACACCAGACAATTTATTAGAATCGACCATTCTCCTAGACATCCACTCTTTATTCAGTTTGGAACCAGCCACCCTACCACGAATCAAAGTGAACGGGGCAACACCAGTGCTAATATGAGGAGTAGTTCTCACAGCCCACAACATATCACATAGTGCCTTGCGCCAATGCAACCCATTCACCAAAGCAAGTTGCACATGTTCCTTGACCACACGGTTGAACCGTTCAACCAAACCGTTACTGCGCGGATGATAAAGGGAAGTACAAATATGCTTAATCCCCGCATCCTTGAAAAATCCCTGCATTTCAAACGAAGTTAACTGAGTGCCGTTATCAGAAACCAACTCATCAGGAAAACCCTCCCTAAGAAAAACATCAAGAAAGAAATCAATGATAGATGAAGAGTTAGCATTGTCAACAAACCTCACTTCAGGCCATTTAGACATGTAATCAACTAGAACCAGAGCATGCTTGGGAGAACAACCAATGAGACCAAAAGGACCAGCAATATCAAAAGCCAGTTTAGACCAAGGTATATTCTTTACAACAACAGGTTCAACAGGAGAAGGTCTAGTGACTTGAGATTTGTCGCTAGTGACGCAAGTACAACAATCACAAACAAAATGTTCCACATCCTTATCAAGTGCCGGCCACCAAAAATCTTGTCTAACTCTACGCTTCATTGCACGGATGCCAGGATGTGCTTCGTGAGCCAAATCAAGAATTCTGCTACAAACGGAAAATGGAACTACAAGTAAACCACCCCTACGTAACAAACCATCCACAACAGACAACTCGTCTTTGACTCTTTTAAAAGGAACCAAATCAGATGGACAATCCTTACCACATGGCCACACACCTGATAAACAGTCAATGACCTTCAAAACAATGTCATCTTCACTTATACTATCCAACCACTCCCCCTCAGAAAGGGCACAACCAACAGTGTCGTTTAAGGAACACACAGCACACACCATCTCTAAATCATCATGCACGGGAACGTCATTTTCAGAACAAAGGGGCAATCTAGACTGGCAATCCGCAACATGATTTTTAACACCAGGCACATACTCAAGACGATAACGAAACTCTTGCAACCTAAATTGCCACTTGGCAACCCGAGGTGTGGCCCTACCACCTCCCTTTGTAGTGAATAAATCAACTAAGCTCACAACCATCACTTCTTTTTTGAAGAAGAACAGCGCCTAGACCCACATTGCTAGCATCAGTTGAAATAATGCATAAGTCATTAATATTGAACAATTTGAGAGGACCAGCTTGTACAATCTCATTCTTAATTGATACAAAGTTATTTTGACAATCCTCTTCCCATACAAATTTCACATTCTTTTTAAGTAAATTGCGCATAGAAGCAGTTTTGGAGGAAATATTGTTGACAAATTTCGAATAATATTCTACTAATCCCAAATATGAACGTAGCTGATCCCTATTTGTAGGTGTGGGTGCATTTTGTATGGCATCAATAATCTTAAATTTGGATCGATACCCTTGTGAGAAATGTGGTGACCCAAGTAATCAACACCATCTTGCAAAAATTTGCATTTGTCAGCCCTTAACGTTAACCCACTTGACTTAATGATGCTCAAAACATGCTTAACTCTCTCATCGTGTTCAAGTTCAGTTTTTCCATGAATAAGAATGTCATCCTGAAGAAAAACCAACTCCAGGAATATCCTTAAATAAGTTTTTCATTAATCGTTGAAACACAGCCGAAGCTGAGGCAAGGCTGAAGGGCATATGAATGTAACGGTAAGCGCCTTCAGGAGTAACAAAGGAAGTCAAATGGCTAGACTCTTTGCTGAGTTCAATCTGATGGTACGCAGAAGAAATATCAAGGGAAGTAAAGAATCTGGCACTGTCTAAAGTGGTCAACAATTCATTTATATTAGGGAGGGGTTGACGGTCGACCCAGATGTTAGTGTTGAGGTCACGCAAATCAACACACATTCTCAGACAGTTGTCTGATTTCCGTGCTAAAACAATCGGTGCAAGCCACTCAGAACCCTCAATGGGCTCAATTACTCCGGCCCTACACAACCGTTCCAATTCTTTTTTGAGTTCAGGACGAAGACTCAAAGGCACCTTGCGAACCTTATGCGCAACAGCCTTAGCATCGTTCTTGAGAACGATCTGGTGTTGGAAACCAATAATTTTCCCAAGCTTCCCGTCGAAAACTTCAGGAAACATACGTTCCCACTTGACACCAGACAAATGGGTCACGATATGAGAAGAAGGAGTAGAAACAGATTTATAAAATTCGCTACGGGAAATCACCATATCAGGATGATTGGGATCCAGCACAATGTTTAAATTCCCTTGATCATCCCACCCTAAAGGATTGGCTCCCTCCTTGACCACAAATACAGTACCAGAAGCAAGATCAGAATGAAATTTGAGATCAGTAACAAATTTCCCTAAAACTTCAACCCGTTTGCCACCATACGCAAAGATTTTTATGCAAGATTCTCCAAGTTGCACATTACTTAACCTGTCAAAATCTGCAGCATTAATCAAAGTAAAAGGAGAACCGGAATCAGCTAAAAAGGACAGACCGGTATCATTAACAGAAATTTCGCAGGAAGGTGATTTTCTTTTGTAAACACCCCCCAAAGCAGCTAATTCTACCACGCCATCCCCAAGAAATGCAGAGGAGGACAGCATAAGCAATTCATAACACTCTTCGTCAGAGTCATCAGTAATGGTTTTCACAATTTGATCCTGATTTTTCTTGACTGAAACAACTTTGCACATCCTAGAATAATGGCCTTTCTTTCCATAACAAGTCTGATTTAGTGCAAAACAAAACTTAGCATTGCCAAGATGGGTGGTACTGCCACAACGGAAACATATTACATCCTTAGATATAACTTTGGTTTGGTTAGAAGGCATAACAGAGGAATGTGAAACTCCAGAAGTAGGCTTGGTAACGGACGATAACTTGCTGAGTTTGGAAGTGGACTTCAAAAGTTTAACCTCGGTGGAGGAGGCAGGATTGCCCATCTCTTTTACGCAAAACTGAGAATGTTCAATAGATCTAGCAAGAGTTAGTGCATTTTCCAAGTCAGGATCATTTCATCCCTAAATTCCCTGTAATTACAATTGACTGCAAGAGTTCTAAGCGCAGCCGCAAAATCATCAATTGATTCACCAGGAATTTGGGATCGCTGAAGAAATTTGTGTCGCTCAAGAACAATGTTCCTTTTTGGACTAAAACGTTTGTCCAAAGTTTTGATGATTGTGGCATAATCATCCACCAACAAGGAATCACCACTATCCCCACCAGTCACTAAAGTGCTGACAGTTTCCAAAGGAAGAGTTTTCAAAACACTTCTGCCTTCAGCCCCAAGGTTATAAATAAATAAAGCTTTCTTCTTTTTGGAAGTAAAAGTCTCTTTGTCAATTGCCTCAAGATATGCCTCAAAAGTATCTTTCCAGTCATCCCACTTAATAGGAGGTGTGCCAGCAGATTGAAGAAAAGGAGGAGGTGCCACAACGCGATCCATAATGGCGCGTGGGTGAGTTGCTGCCCCACACAAGTATTATAAATCAGATATCAGAGGTGAAAAATAGAGAAAACAATAGCTACAATGAAGCTGTGCACATCAGTGATATGGTAAATTGTGCACAATAAGTAGATAGCAACACTGTTTTTAAATTACTATCATTGTGCCCACACACTTGCACTCTAATTTGTGCCCCCCACCGCTTTTAGAGCGGATTTAATCGTGTATTTACCGGCTCTTCGTGGCGTCTTCCGCCATCTTGGGTGGGACCGGGGTCTCCTGTGTGCCATTCGCCTGAGCGCCTGAGCGCTCTAGTGCTCATTCAGCAGAGCAGGTGAGCCTTTATTTAATCCTCACCCCTCCCGCGCAGCGGTGACGCTCAGCGGGCGCGCCTGAGTCGAGCCAGAGTCTGCCCGTCTGCGCCCGTCAGCGCTAAGGAGGCGGGAAAGGCGGGAGACTGAGTGACCCCTATGGCCTCCCTTCACTTTCGCTCCGATATGTCTAGAGAATTCTTGGTATCACATACTGGCCCTCAAGCCCACTGTAAAGATGTTCTACTCCCCCATAGCTGGCATGGCCCTGTATCGTGCACTTATTGTCGCAGGACTTTAATTCCGGAGCCCCCTATGGAAACCCCATCTGAGCTTAGTATTATACGGGGCAGATTAATCAATGCACGATCCTTATCCAAAAATGCCCAGAACATCCATGATCTTATTGTCGACCTCCATTTGGACTGGCTCTTAGTCACAGAGACATGGCTTAAGCCTTGGTGTAACCCGGACTTAGCCATAGCCCTCCCACATAATTATCTTATCCAACGTTTGGACAGACTTGAACAACGTGGAGGTTGTCTGGCAATCATCTACCATAACACTATTAAGTGTTCATCCCAAGAACTGTCGGAGATTAAAGAAGCAGAAGCCTTGGCATTCTCATTGGAGATCCATGACACCTTTGTCTTCTCTGGGGCCCTCATTTACCGTCCTCCGGGCCCATCTTCCAAATTCTTGGAATCAGTAGGTGATGCTCTGAGTGAATTAGCACTCAGATTTTCCCATTTTGCAGTATTGGGCGATTTAAATCTCCACCTAGAGTCTCCTAATGACCCCGGAGTAGGCTGCTTTATGGAAATCATGGAAGTACTAGGACTTTCACTTCTTAATCATGAGCCCACCCACCAGGCAGGACACCTATTGGACTGCATATGTTCCAATTCTCCCAATCTGAGAGTTAAACCTCCCAGTCCTCAGACATGGACAGATCATTATTTTATTCCTTTTAATATTGTATGGAATATGAAATCCATCACTAACCCTACGAATCGGATAAATAAAGTCCAAAATACTACTTTTACCCCTGATTGGAAATCTCTAATCAATAGACCTGATGTAATGAATAAACTTAAAGACAATCTACCAGTTCTAACTGACTCTACTTCAGGAGATAATCAGAGCTTTTGTGATTGGATTATTAGAGCAGGACTCCTGTTAAGTCCGCTTAGAAATAATAATTCTAAAACCAGCAGGATTAAAAAGAGTGCCCCTTGGTTCTCAATGTCTCTGAAATTTGAACTGGGTAAGGTCAGAGTATTAGAACGAAGATGGCGTCGAAATTATGACACCACCGCACGTAATATCTACATAATAGCAAGACGAAAATATCATGCAGAAATAAAATCCGCAAAAAAAACCTACTATTTACAGGCTTTGTCCACAGCAGGTCAAGAACAAAAAGCAATCTTTAAGATTGTCAAGGATTTTATGAATCCTTTAGCTTTATCGCAGGAGATTCCGCCATCTCAGGATCTCTGTAATGCGATATCCAATTATTTTGATAACAAGATTCTTACCATTGTAAACAGCTTTCCATCAGGAGAAATGACAACTGTGGAAACTGAGCAAGGTAGTGAAATGACGACCTCCCCCTGCTTTGAGGAGTTTGCCCTAGTGTCCCTTGAGGATACCTCTAAAGCTATCCTGGCCTGCAAATCGGGTTCCCCTTTTGATCCCTGTCCCCCCCCGGTGTTGCATACTTTGGTCGAGCTGGTTAATCCTATAATTAATAGGATTATCAATTCCTCTCTAGCCACGGCTAACATCCCCAATGACTGGTAGTTGGCAGCTGTCAAGCCACTCCAAAAAAAAGCACTGGCCGACCCCACTACCCTGTCTAACCTGCGACCTATTTCCTTACTACCTGTCCTGTTTAAACTGACCGAAAAATTTGTCAATAACCAACTGACTAATTTCTTGGAGAAGAATAACATTCTCCATTCTCATCAATCAGGATTCCGGTCAGAACACTCCACTGAGACGGCCCTACTTTTCACCGCAGAAACCTTACGGGCAGCAATGGACCAAGGAAAAAAGGCCGTCCTTATCCTACTTGACCTGTCGGCAGCCTTCGATACGGTTTCACATAACATCTTAGTGAACCGGTTGGCTGCCGCAGGAGTAGGAGGCCAGGTCTTGGCATGGCTCAGGAACTTCCTCGGCAACAGACGCCAAGTGACAGTGTTAGGCCAATACCAGTCTGAAGCCAAAAACGTCAGCTCAGGGGTCCCGCAGGGCTCAGGATTGAGCCCTGTTCTCTTCAACTTGTACATGGTACCCCTTGTAAAACTGATCGCGTCATTCCAGATCAGTTCCATCTCATATGCTGACGACACTAAGCTCATTCTGGTTCTGGACAGAGAACGACCAGGCGCAGAAGAAAATCTTAAGGAGTGTTTGACAGCCACATTCAGATGGATGACAAATAACCACCTTAAATGCAACACCGCAAAAACTGAAATTCTTCCGGTTGGGAACCATAACTTGTTCTCACCAATAATGTGCTGGCCAACAGAGGCAGAAGCTCCCCCCAACACAATTGTATCTGCCCGCAACCTGGGCATTAAATTTGACAATCAACTATCCTTTAAGCCCCAGGCCATAGCAGTGGCAGGTATGTGCTTCCAAATCATCAAAACACTGAGGAAGTTTTTCGATCTGCTCCCACTGTCAGCGAGGAAAACAGTTGCAGTGGCCTTAATAAGTTCTAGGCTAGACTACTGTAACGGAGTTTATGCTGGAGTTAACAAAAGCGTTCTCCATAGGTTACAAATGGTCCAAAATGCGACAGCCCGCCTCGTACTGCGTTGGCCACGGAGGTCGTCAGCCTCAGCAGCACTTAATACTCTCCATTGGCTGCCGGTAATCAAAAGAATTTTGTTTAAGATTCTTTTGATTACATTTAGGGCATTCCATCAGCGCGGTCCAAAATACCTACTTCATGGGTTCAAAAGATACCATCCTACGCGCTGCTTGAGATCCGCCAGTCAGAACCTACTTACTCTTCCTCGGTTCAAGCTGGCCTCAAAAGGGGGCAAATCCCTTTTTGTACTGGACACTAGGGCCTGGAACAAGCTTCCCTTTTCTTTACGTACCTTCTCTTTAGAAGCCCCTTTTAGGAAAGCATTAAAAACCTGGATCTTTTCTCTGCCCGATGCTACATGTAGAACTCTGGTGTAATTGTGGTGTATAACGCAGAACATCCTTCCCTCCAACTCTTCCATCTGAGTTGTGTGTGCGCCAAGATACTCCTTGGAGTGAAAGTGCGCGGTAGAAATGTCTCTTACCTTACAATACATTACATTACATTACATTACATTACACAGCTGAGCACTTGAAAAATAAAAAACTGTGCATAAAACGGTAACCAAATAGATGCAAATGTGAATGTACTGCTCAGTATATAAAATAAGGCACATCCACAACTGAGCGCAATGATGAAAGGCTGTGCGCGTCAGCGAAGTTGCCGTGGAAACGGTACACAAAAATGGCCGCACGCAACGTCGATACGTTGCGTGTACGTCTGAAAGAGGAGTCAGGCAAATGAAATGCGCATGCGTGGCGTTGCGAGAGCAAGGAGCAGCTTGATCGCGCGCCAAGCAACTTAAAGCCAGAAAGTACCTTACAAGAAGAATTATGCTGACAAGAGGCGTTCAGTCGAAGGATCGATGTCCGGGACAACAGCTTAGCAGAAAAAATTCAACAAGAACTGTAGAAGACTACGTAGATACACGAATGAAAACTGGTCATCGGAAAGCAGAGCAGTTCGTCACAACCAAATCCATCGATGGGGAGAACCAGAAGCTGGAGTCATCGTCGCCAGTGAAAGGAGGTAAGTCACCACACGGTAGTAAGTGAGGAGGATACTTTATTAGCTCCAGCCATAGGAACTCCCCGGCAGCAACTGCCGATGAAAGAACACACCGCACAGTATGTTCCACGCAGGGAACGTTCATGTACCATGGTTCCCATTTAAAGGACCAGATCCCAACAGCAGGCCAAAGAGGCACTTTTGCACTTACAGTTGCTACCAACCCCCTATTCTTTCTGGGCAGTGATAAGCTTTTTGCGGGCCGCTTACAGATCTAGACTTTCTAGAATTGATTGATCTTTGAATGGCCTGCACTCATGATGCCACTTTTAGCGCGATGGTGCGTTTAGTTTTTAGAGCTTTATTAACCTGTACATTTTTAAATGCTGGTGATGTTTTAATTGTTTGTAATGTTTTTATATTATGCTGTGTTTTCTTTTATACTGTATAACTGCAATATTGTATCTTTTATGGACGCATTTGCATCCGAATAAGGAAAGAAAGAAACCAGGGACTAGGATTTGTTTCTCCAGGACCAGTGGTGCTGACCCCTCTACACTATCTGGGGACCTGCTAGGGGGTGGGGGGGCTAGATGACAACCTGGACCTTCTGTGGGATCGTCCTACAGGAGTCCAATTTACAGAAGGAGTTGGTCCTGGCTTCTGTTGCCCAAGTGGCCAGCCAGGAGGCTGTTGGAACTAGAGGGTGTAGGCACATAGGGCACTCTGCCTGGAGGCCGGGGTGTACTGCTGAGAAAGACCCTAGGAGAGGTGCCCAGTAGTAGACGTGTTCTGCACAAGGAAGGAGCACTGTAAAAGCCAAGCTCCCAGAAGAAAACATACTTTTAGAGATTAGAAGGCTGAAAATCAATAGTCTTGTTGGCTAGAGCTTGACACCAGCTGCAGACTTAAACCTTTCCTGTCAAAATTGTCCCAGTGGGGTCCCAGAAAAGCAGGAAACTAGAGTGGTTCCCAGAGGCAATGGAAAGAGGCCAGGACACGGGTTGCGTCCCCATCTTGAATCTCTAGGGAACCCCTGGGGTTGGCCAAAGGCCCCTGGATCAGCACAAGCAACAATGAGTCTGGGAGAAGGACATGTGTGGGGCTCCTCCTGAGTGTATCTTTGACCCTGGGGCCATGTCCCAGGGACTAGTGGATTGATAGTTGAACGCGATGTCCTGAGGCGGAAGCCGGGACTTACATGTGAGCGTGTGTTTGTATTGTGGAAACATCCTCTTTGTATATTTTAACTCACTTGCACTAGCGATTGCACCTAGCACCACCTGTTGATTTTAAAAACTTGGGACTACTTGGGGCTATCTCGCTTCCTGCGTTAGCTTACCCGCTAAAATAAGATTTCGACCACCTGAAGTGTGTTGTCCCCCATCGCAGCCGATTAGGGGCTGCTCGGGGTGTATTTACTCAGGCGCCATCTTAGGTGAAGCGAGGAGCAGGCGAGCGGTCTAGTGCTCGGCCCCTCCCGCCCTCACAGCCATAAAAACCTGACAGTAGCAGCGTTCACTGATTGATAGTTGAACACGATGTCCTGACGCGGAAGCCGGGACTTACATGTGAGCGTGTGTTTGTATTGTGGAAACATCCTCTTTGTATATTTTAACTCACTTGCACTAGCGATTGCACCTAGCGCCACCTGTTGATTTTAAAAACTTGGGGCTATCGCGCTTCTAGCGCTAGCTTACCCGCTAAAATAAGATTTCGACCACCTGAAGTGTATTGTCCCCCATCGCAGCCGATTAGGGGCTGCTCGGGGTGTATTTACTCAGGCGCCATCTTAGGTGAGGCGAGGAGCAGGCGAGCGGTCTAGTGCTCGGCCCCTCCCGCCCTCACAGCCTTAAATTGTTCCCACCAGTCAGGAAGCGGAGCGGACGTGCCGGCGGGTAGCCCGTCTGCGCCCGTCCGCGACTAACCGGGACCCGGGGCGAGGCATGCTGCCCGGCTGTGCCCGTATTCTCGTTCTGACCTTCTGTCTTACAACAAAGGTCACGGTTACCTACCAAGAGATACACATTACAGAGCTAGGAATTTAGGGATCTCGGTGGGCTGCACGTCCCCGGGTGAAATGCCTTTTACACCATGCACTGACCGCTTCAGTTCAGTTAAGTCTGTTCCCCATCCCTGCCCCCTGACTTTCTTTTATTTAAATACACGTTCCCTTGTTAAACAACAGCAGGATATTTGCCTATTTTTGATCACTGAGCATCCTGACGTCCTTCTACCTACCGAGACCTGGCTGACCCCAGACTCCGCGCCCGATATAATAGCTGCACTTCCCCCAAACTATTACATCATCCATGCGGATCGTACCCCTGGCAGGTCTGGCGGGGGTGTTGCAGCAATTATCCACTCCTCCTTAAAAGCTACCACTCTTACCTGTATCAACTTGCCAGACACTGATGACTTAGTCCTAAAGTTCGAAACCCCTAACACTACCATATTGTGTGTTCTCTTGTATAGACCCCCTAACTCTATGCCATCCTTTCCCTTTATGTTCAGTGAGCAAATTGCCAACCTAGCCATGGAACATACTAAGATCCTCTTGGTAGTTGATTTTAATTATTGGTTCAACGATCCCGCGGAAGGCCCCCAATCTAGTGAGCTCACTGAGCTCCTCACAAACCTGAATCACTCAACAAGTCCACTCGCCTACCCACTGTAAAGGACACATCCTGGACCAGATTTGGTCCAACTTCCCTCTAACTACAACCCCAGTTACTATTCCATGTCTTTGGTCAGACCATCTTCTCCTTAAGTTTCAACTTACCTGCTTTTCTACTAAGTCATCTACCGCTCTGGTTAGCAGTAGAGCAAGGAAATGGAAATCACTTGACAAACCAAAATTTATAAAAACACTAAATAATACGATTCCACTCCCCCACTCGGATATCAATTCAGCCGAATCCAACCTGGCCGGTTGGCTTCAAGACGCAAGCGACATCCATGCACCTTATAAAGAAATTAAACTGGCCCGGCGAGCTGACGCTCAATGCTGGTTCTCCCAAGATCTTAAAGCTAAGAAACTGTCCCTGCGCCAGCTGTAGCGACAGTGGCGTCGCTGCTATTCCCCCGACTTAAAATCTGAGTTTATCACGGCCAGGAAGGAGTACATGAAGGCCATTCTTGCCATAAAAACTGCTTATTTTTCTTCCCACATTCTTAATTCATCAGACAGACCCAAGGATATTTTCTCAATTCTAAACGAGCTGACTGACTTAGACAGCGTCCGCCCTAGGGTGGCTCCAACCCAGACCTTCTGTGATGCACTCAATACTTATTTCATCGAAAAAATTGTGGACATCAAAGAGAGCATTCCAACTTCTCCTAGCGATACTCCCTCTGCCACCCATACCACTACCAACAGGGCCACATTAAAAACAGGTTTCCCACTATTACCTCAGAGCAATTCTTAGAGTTACTGGCAAGAGTCAAATCAGGGGCACCTTCTGACAAATGTCCCCCTTACATCCTTAAAGAGTGTTTGTCCACCGTCCCGACTCCGGCCTATACTCTGCTGAACGACTCTCTTACATCTGGGTTAGTACCCCTGGCATTTAAGGAAGCAACAGACTTCCCACTCTTGAAGAAACCTGGGGCAGACCCCACCTGCATGGCAAGCTACCGGCCAATCTCCTTGCTCCCTTTCTTGGCCAAGGTTATGGAAGCTCATGTCGCGAAACACCTGTCCATCTTTTTGGAGGGTTCAAACTGCCTTGATCCCCACCAGGCAGGTTTCCGCCCTGCCCATTCAACAGAGGCAGTGGTAGTTGCGGTCTTAGACTCGCTCCACGATTGCGCCGATAGACGTTTGCCTCAGGCCTGGTGCTGTTGGATCTGTCGGCCGCGTTTGACACGGTCGACCATGGCATATTGATCGACCGTGTCAACCAGGCCGGCATCAGGGGCTTAGCTGCCTGTTGGCTGAGGTCCTTCTTGGAGAACCGCTCCCAGTCGGTCCGTCTCAGCACCCTGGTCGGCTCTAAACAGTCCATCACTTGTGGAGTCCCTCAGGGCTCCTCGTTGTCACCCCACCTGTTTAACATTTACATTCTTCCTCTAATCCAGGCCTTAAGAGATGAGCAGGTGAAGGTGTTCAGCTACGCGGACGACCTGCAACTACTCTTCACTGTTGACAACTCCACCTTCTCCATTTCTCATTTCCAGTCTACCATGAGGTTCATCCAAACCTGGATAAACCAAAATCACCTAAAACTAAACCCTGGAAAAACTGAGCTGGTGCTCACAGGTGATAGTGCCAAATACTGGGGCACACATTACTGGCCATCAGATATGGGTCAAGCCCCTACTCCTACTTCCTCTGCAAAGACACTTGGAGTTACCCTGAACAGTGATCTCTCTTTAAAAACACAAGTGGGTCAAGTGGTCTCCAAGTGTTTTTTTTCCAGCTCAGAAAAATCCGGAAGGTGCAACGCTTTTTTACTCCAGAGGCCATTATCCAGGTGGTGATCACCACGGTATTCTCCCACCTGGATTATGCTAACTCCATATATCTAGGCCTACCCTTATATCTACTGAAGCGCCTCTAGATGGTCCAGAAGTACGCGGCCAGACTTATCACTGCTCAACCCAGATGGCATTCAGCATCTCCTCTGCTTAGGAACCTTCACTGGCTCCCTTTGGCCCAACGCTGTTCCTTTAAAACGGGCTGCATGATTTTTAAATCTCTCCACTGCAAAAGTCCCAAATTCATAGATAATTTCATCATCAGGCATATCCCCTCTCGCAATCTGCGCTCTGCCCACCTAGCCCTTCTCCAGACACCCACTTTCAAACGCAAACGTTCTGGTGGTTGCTGATATGCCGTCCTTGCATCTCGTCTATGGAACACCTTCCCCTTCGAGATTAGGTCCTGCTCGGATCTCTTGTCATTCAGGAAAGCTTTAAAAACATGGCTCTTCAGACAAGCATATCACTAATCCCATCTTATTCACGTTCCCAGGTTTCGTTCTCTGTCTATCTTAGCGCCAGGAAACCAATCGTGGCAGTGCGCTCAATAAATATCTTTTAACATAACATAACATAACTAGTGGCCATAAAGAATAATGAGCACCAGTGTGCTATTTACAACCTTTTTACGGGGAGGCCGGAGTCCAAAATCAGGGTGATGTCTCTCCTCTGCTCCCCATCCCTGTGTCAGGGGGGGTTGTGGGAGTTGTTGCAGCCCCCCCCCCCCGAACTGCAAGGTCACCCGCATCCACTGGAATTGGAGAAGGAAGGTTGCTAGCTTCTGCACTGACACGCTGAGCAGGAAAGCAGCCATGTTCGTGGAATGGGCCCCCTGCTTAGCCCCATCGACTGCCCCCTCCGAGGGACAGAAGCACTCAGCATTTTCAAAATCGAAAACATGAGGAGTGAGGCCACATGATTTAGAAAGTGTGAGAGTAAAACAAAAGGTGCACAGCAAGGACAGTAATAAATTATGCACCGTCTTGGAGAAAGAAGCACCCTAGAATCCTCCAGGGTGTATATCCACATGTGCATTTTCTTTTCTGTGGTTCCTAAATGCTAGGTCAGCGGTTCTTAATCTTTTTACTTCTCCAGTATTGTGGTATCTTTCATAGATTCACATGCTTGAATCATTCCCCGTTGTCGAAGTGGGAGTCCCACGGTACATAAAAAGCAGTAAGTAATGACTTTAACATTAAAGTTCATAGAGAAAAACCTTTCACTTTAATATCTCATCCTAGTCATTAGGAATGGTCCAAACTCCACAGAAGCACCAGGCTCTCAGATGTTCTACCGCATGTTGTGTGAAGAGAATCTCCCTGAGCTGTGCTCAGTAGTTTCATTTTCAGATCAGCATGTCTTCTTCAAAAAGATCTCTCCTCAGGCGTTGTGACTCTTGTGGGAAACTCAGACTTCATTCAGATGATTCCCACAAGAAGTGTATCTACTGCCTTCACCCTGATCAGCAGGTGAGAGACTGTAAAATTTGAAGAACTTTCTCTCAAAAAACTTTGAGAGATCGAGAAGGACGTCTTCATCTGTGGCTACAGAAGTTGAAACCTAAGGACAATCCTGATGAAGAAAGTTATTCCTCCCTCAAGACTACTGCTTCAAAAAAGAGAGCAAGTGAGGCAGAATTGGTGTCTCCTAAGGTTGTTAAGGTGCTGAAGAAACATCACCACACCTTAAAATCTGATGACCAGCCTTCCTCTTCAAAAAGGGAGCCAGTGTCTCATAATGGTCAATCTATGCCCTCTACTCCTTCTGTCACCTCATAAAGACACTGTTGACGAAGCGGTCGACAACACCTTCGTCGATGAAACCTTCCGTCACCACGATTACGACGACGTCGACTTTCTCTTCACCTCAGTCCAAGCTCATCATGTTGTCGTGTTCTTCCCCGTCTACTATAGTCTCGGTAAGGGTGAGACCATCTACGATGACTGTAGCATCGTCTTCAACGTCAACGAAGAGAAAGGGACTTCTGTTAAAAGAATTGTCGACGGGTCTTTCTTCACCGCTGAGACTGTCGGCGGCTCTGAAGAACAAAAGTCTCTCGTCGACAATAGCCTCGTCAACAGCAGCCTCGTTGTCGAAGCTGAAGACTACTGACACTGACCTCCATTGGCAATCTTCGTCGACGGAAGAACTGTTGATGAAAACTTTGTCGGCAACGGTTTCTTTGACATCATCATCCTTGTTGGTCCCCCAGTTGGTTGTGCCCGCATCTCAGGAATATACTTCTGATTCTGCATCAATGAAGCCAAAAACTGCCCATGAAACTGTTTTGTCAGCTACAGTTCCTCAATATAAGAGAAGATCTTCTCAGGAAGTGATTTTACCTATTCGCACTTCTCCAAGTAAGGTATCCCCCTGTCCTCCAGAAAAAATATTTGGTTATGGAGACGAGGAGGAAGATTCAGAGGATGATGGCATGTTTGGGGTGTCTCGCAGCCCTTCAGGCCTTCTTATAAAGTGCCAAGATGATGAGGATGAGGAATACGCTTACTATCCTCAGGAACCCAACCAAGATGGACAAAGGGAACAAATCATAAAAATGCCTATTTCCCTAGGATCAAATCTGCAACATACG
Organism: Lissotriton helveticus; assembly: GCF_964261635.1. Lineage (NCBI taxonomy): Eukaryota > Metazoa > Chordata > Amphibia > Caudata > Salamandridae > Lissotriton > Lissotriton helveticus. The sequence goes on along the minus strand of NC_136069.1, from coordinate 314,454,372 downwards.
ATGGAAGATTACTACTGCAGATTCCCTCCTTCAGAACCAGCGTCTTCGGTTCCTCAAAACTCCCTATCACACAACCCTCTTTGGTGATTAGATCTCTCCTCCTATTTCTCCACGCCCTGTAGCAATGCAACCACAAGATCAGGAGAACCTTACCGCTGATGATCAGAAAGAGGAGGGCAAACTGGATGAGGTAGCGTTACCTAACGAATGGGACGACTAACAAATACAAACACCGTCTCCTTCCACCCGCCTCTGATATATTCGCCACTCGAATATATAGGGGGTTTTCATACCCTTATGGAGAGAGCTGCAAAGAGGTTTCAGCTTCCCATGGTGACCAAACAAGCTGATTGTTTTCTTTACAGTTTCAAGGAACAGACCAAAAGACAGATTCGCTCACTCCCTATAGTGAATTTTATATGGCAGGAGGGCTTAAAAGTTAATGAGAATACCAGCAGTCTTTCATAAACTGCAAAAGAAATATAAAGCACCTGATAATTCGCTTGCCTGCCGTATGGGACAACCTAATCCTTATTCGGTAATTTCGCAAGCTGCCCAGCGTCATGCCTGAAATCCTGCTTCTCCTCTGCCCCTCCTGACAGAGACGGAAGATGTCTTGATTCTATTGGTAAGACGTTCTCCACCATAGCAGCAACCACTGTTAGAGCAGCCAACTCTTTTGCCATTCTAGCCAGGTACAACCGCCAAATGTGGTCGGACATTTCCCCTTTTATTGAAATGTTGACTGAGGACTCGAAAGCTGAGGCGATGAGAATTCTTCAGGAGGAAGAAAGGATCTCTGCTGAGAGTATTGACTGCGCCGTGGATGTTTTATCAACAGGTTTCCGTTAATTGGCTGGGGCGGCAGTCTTGAGACGTCAAGGCTGGTTAAGAGCTACTTCTTTTGGGGGGTGTGGTAAAGCCGCCTAAGATGGCGGACCGATCTCCCTAGAGCTCCGGCTGCCGACCCACCTCAAATGCAGCCCACGAGACCCCCTCACCTGCTGCCGGGGCTTCGGGGGCAGAATTGACCGACGGAACTTCTTGTGGCAGCCTGGAACCGTCCGTGACCCTTGGACGAGGTCCCTGTGGGGTCCGCGGCGCTCCGCTGTTGCTCTCCGGGCGCAGCCTGGCAAAATGGCGGCTGCCGGGCAGAGTGACTGCGTGCGAGTGCTGCCTATTCCGGAGACTGAACGGCCAGGGACCCCTGGCGGAGCACCCACGACGACACTGAAGGTGAGGAGGCGGCGCAGCGGTGACAGCAAATTGGCGCCACTCGCACTCGGGGCCCACGACGAGGGAGTGGCCTGCGGGGCCCGGGCGGACCACGCTGCAGAGCGAGGCCCATCCCACCAGGCCGGACCATCACCTCCGCGGCCCCGACCGCGATAGGCACTGCGGCGCAGGGAGCGAGTAGTCAACCAACAAGCAAACACAGCGAGCTGCCTTGGGACAGCGAAAACGGCTACCCCCCTTCTTGCAACGCCCCGGCGCGACCCCCACCTGAGGCACAACCCCCATCACGACATTTGCTGACCAGTTGGGCTGACATTGGGGGGCGCCCGGCGGGGGAGACCACGCCGCTGAGGACGTGGGGCGCTGGACGGTACCGATGACCCCCATAGCGACCCTGGAGCCGACCCCCTGCTGCCATGCCGCCGCTCCCGGCCTAACCACCACCCAGCTGACCCGCCTGCACGACGGGCAACGCGCACCTGCAGCGCCGGGGTGCCCCCATCTATCAACAACCTCCTGCTGCTTCTCCACGGGCCACGACCGCGTGAGGGGAAGCGCACCAACGAAGACCGGCCGATGGACGACTACACGGACCCCCGCCACCCGAAGGATCAGGGTGCTGGTGTGAGGGCGTCCTTCCCCTCCCACCGCGCTGAGCGGACAAGGCCCAGACGCCCACTTGGAGCCATAGACGACTACATCCCCAGGGACAGCGGCGCCACGGGGCCCCTCCATCCCGAGTGCGGTGCTGGCCGGTGCGGAGCGGGGTAATTCCTAGTTCTGCCGCGCCACCGTGACCACAGACCAGGACGCCCGTCGTCACCGGGATATCCCGCCGGGGACCCCTAAATCCCACGATGGGCCACCGAGCGGCAGGAACCACACAAGGCGCAGACCCACAGAAGATACCACATCTAGCGCCGACCCCGACCACCCAACGGGATGAGCAGGACAGAGCGGACTCCATGTCCAGAAAGCTAGACCAAGTGCTCGCAGCAATAGAACACTCCAGGGTGGCGATGGAGCATAAATTTGAGACTCTAGCTAGGGATCTTAACCTTCTCCGTGACGACCATAGGAAACTATCGGATAAAGTCGCCCAAGATGAACAGGCGATACAGACTCTAAACCCACAAGTACAACAACACCACCGCGATATCGCTGACCTCCAGTCCAGGCCCAAAGCCTTAGAGTACAAGACGGACGACTTGGAGGGGTGCTCCCGGAGGAGCAACATCCGCGTCATGAATCTGCCAGAGGGAGCGGAGGGGTCTGACCCAATACAATTCATCACGGACTGGATCGCAAACTTCATGCTAGCCGCGGACATGACCCCCTACTTCTCAGTGGAACTGGCGCACCGAGTTCCAGCACGCAAATCTAAACCGGGCCTGCCCCCGCGACCGGTCCTGCTGAAACTCCTCCACTTTCGAGATAGGGACGCAATTCTTTGGGCGGCCAGAACACACGGACGGATACAAGTGGAAGACAAACAAGTCATGCTTTTCCCCGACTACTCCCGGGCCGTGCAACAACAGAGGGCCACCTTCCAGGCCATAAAACAGACACTTCGGCAAAATAACATCCAATATGCCCTCCTGTTCCCGGCCAAGCTCAAGATCATCCATGAGGGCATCACGCACTTCTTTACGGACCCGAAAGAAGCAGACACCTGGGTAGAACAGCACACCCCTCGCCGCCCGGTGGCATCGGGCTCACAGAACAATCCACCTGAGAGGCGACCACGGAGACAGGGCCGCAAAGTCACCCTAACGTAATTCAGTGCCCGGTCTACACCGCCGGGGAGCGGCTCCCCAGACCTCACCCAGATCATAGCGGAGCGCAGACGAGCGATCCGAGCAGTGTCCGCGCTCGGCCCGATGGAAGGAGAATCGGACATGGACAGAGGACCTCACCTGTTTAGTTCCGAGGACGAAACCAGCGACGCCCAGGCCTCCCGTGAGGACTCCCTGACGCCCCCGATCATGACACCCCAGACCTCGGATTTGTTGATGTAATGCGGACACGCACACGGAGGCCACCGGTCACCACAGCCCAGCATGCGCTGGTCGGCTCTGCAGGCCCTCGGCGGCCCGGGCAGTTGTTGGGAGGGAGGGACCCGTGGGCGAGACCCTGGACGTCACTGGGGCGTTACCACACTGCCCCGATCATACAATACAGTACCGTCACGCACGAGATGCCAGAGGGACCGCTTACACAGCCAACCTATCTTGATCGTGGTGCCGGCAGTGCCAAGGAAGGAGCCCGGCCACCACCCCACAGCAACGAACTAACGAACTTACATGCTCTACTGTTTGGACGTATTGCCCCGAGCAATGGGTCCCCTTAGTTGGGAATGTTTCCCGGAGTTAAGGTTTATCCATCCTATGCGATATCACTTTCCTAGACACTATGCAGCGGGCGGGCGTGGGAGTATACAGCCATGGCATGGGACCCCGGGTTGGTGGGGAGCGGGGGACGGTGGGGGGGGGGGGTGGGTTGGAGAGGAATCACACAAGGCCCACACATGACACAACTGAATTATGGCACCTAACTCATCGAATACGGACCTCAAATTTGTAACGTTAAATGTCAGAGGTATGCACACGGCCACAAAGCGCTACTCAATCTATGCGTATATTAAACGGCAACAGGCACAGGTGGCCCTCCTACAGGAGACCCACCAGACAGAACAAGAGGTAGGCCGCCTTCACCGAAAATGGCTGGGTATTGTATGCGCCACTAAATACTCTGCCTTCGCCAGAGGCGCACTGATATGGATACGACCTGGTGTGCCATTCAAAGAGCAAACCCCGACTGATTGACAGCGACGAGAGGTATGCTATCATCAGCGGCCTATTAGAGGGCCAGCCAATACTTATCGGTTGCTTATACGCTCCGAATACAGAGCAGGAACACTACTGAGATAAGCTGACCGTTATTTTAGCCTGCTACACCTCGATTCCATGGCTCTTGGGAGGAGATTACAACTGTGCACTAGACTTACACCTAGACAGGTCACACCCTCCCCCACCACATTCCCCGGCACACAAACAAACTGAGCATTTCCGCAAATGGGTGGAGCACTGGGCGCTGACTGATGCCTGGAGAGCACGGAACCCGACGGCCAGATTATATTCCTTTCACTCCATCCCACACGACCTTAGGGTGCGACTCAACATATTCCTGTGCTCCTCAACTGTCCTACCGCAAATACAACACACTGACTATCTAGGGCGCATAGTGTCGGATCATGATGCGCATACGGTGTCCCTTTGCTGGCGACCGCCCGGTCCCCACGTGGCGGCTCCCCCAGGAGTGCCTCACCGATCAAGCCTTCCTCCAAACACACGGGGACTTCATCAGGGAACACTTTCAGCGCAATGCGGGCTCTGCCTCCTCTAGGGGTTTAGAGTGGGACGCATACAAGGTCACCATGCGGGGGAATTGCATTCAACAGGTGGTGGGAGTGCGGAGAACATTAGAACAGGCACTATGTAAGTCGGAGACAGCGCTGGCAGAATTATCCCGAGACTCCGATCAAGGAGGGGTCACCCCGGAACGAATGGGAGCGGCGAAGCTCGCACATGCAGAAACACTCAGAGACCTATGGAACTATAACTTCCGCATGTATGCAACCCGGGTACACAGGGAGGGTAATGGGGCGGGTGCACTCCTGGCGTGGATTGCCAAACAGGACACGACCTCACAGCCCATCACAGAGCTGATAGACGAAACTGGACGGCTCCACTTCTCTCAGCTCGACATCCTGAACATATTTCGCACCTATTACACAGGCGTATACCATAACCCAGTGCCACATTATTCCCTACAACACTTCATGGGCATACTCAGGCTCCCCACCATATCCTCAGCAGACAAGAAGATTTAGACAGCAAAATTACATCCTCGGATACCAAACACGCCATCGGGTCCCTTGCACGAAAGAAATCACCGGGGATGGATGGGTTCCCGCTGGAATACTATAGCACATTCGCGGCCCAGATAGTACCCCATCTCACGATTACATACAAAGAGGCCCTGTCTACGGGGATCCTGCCCGCGTCATTCCTTGAATCCACGATGGTGACCTTTTTAAAACCCCACAGAGACCCCACGCACCTATCCTCATACAGACCCATAACACTCCTCAACGCGGATTGTAAAATCCTAGGGAAAATATTAGCCGATCTATATAGTCAAATTATACCCACCTTAATTCACCCTGATCAGTGTGGATTTGTACGCAGGCGCAACACTTCACATAATCTGAGGAGGCTCTTCCATATCCAGGACAGTGTGCAGGACAGGTTCCCCCATGCAGCATGTCTGATATTCGACCGAGGAAAGGCATTTGACACATTGCTATGGTCACACCTATTTGCGGTCCTCCAGACACTGAACTTCAGCCAGGTCTTAACGGCATATACGCGACTACTATACAAGGGACTCACCTCTAGGGTCAGAATCGGCAAGCATATTTCTGCTCCCTTCCCGATTGAGAGAGGCACTAGGCAGGGGTGTCCTCTCTCCCCCCCCCCTCCTATTTGCACTAGCAGTCGAACCGTTGGCCACACGACTCCGACTGGAGGGAGAGACCTTAGGGATTCCGATTGCGGGGACAACGCACTGCGTATCATTGTACGCAGATGACTTGCTGATTTACGTCCGGGACGTGACAGAGGATCTTACCTCGATATGGGACACTCTGCAGGCCTTCGGAGCTATCTCAGGTCTTAGGATCACCTGGGAGAAATCGACCGTCTACTCGCTGGTCCCCCACCTGGCACCACATACTGTAACGCTGAGCACTCAGACCTTACAATGGAGCGGAGCAGCCCCCCGATACCTGGGAGTGCGACTTTATCAATCTCCGGCGGACTTGTACGAAGGCAATCACCGCAAGGTGCTGGCAGGTCTGCTATCGGCGGTGGCCTTTTGGAAAAATCTGCCCCTGGCACCCATCGGCCGGGTGGCCCTAGCGAATATGATAATGGTACCCAGACTACTTTATCATTTTGCCAATCTCCAGGTGATCCCTCCCCGGTCATTCTTCCGGGAACTGAACGCCCTGCTCACAACGCTCATTTGGGGTAATGGCCAGCACAGAGTAGCACTCTGCAAGTAACAGTTGCCCACTACAGAGGGGGGCCTGGGAGCCCCATCGTTCGAAACATACTTCCTGGCCGCGCAACTCCAGTGGCTGTCCCACTGGCCAGCGGAGCGATATATCGGGGAAACGATAACGGAGACCGGTAGGATACCTCTTCCGGTTATCAGGAGAATGCTCCTGCCTGGAACCAAACCGTCACGCACCCACCCGATCCAGGTATCCATTGCGCGTAAATGTATGATGCGTATTCACCGACTCTCCAAAGACAAGCCACTCTATTCTCCACTGTTACTGCTGGTGGGTCTCCCTCGCGGGGAACACCATTACACCACTAGAGCCCTACAAACCTGGACCGATCACGATGTAACGGAGGTGGAAGCGTTGTTCCAGGATGGGCAATTACGCACTTATGAGCAACTGATCGAATGGTATGACCTCCCACGAGGCCAATTCCTTACGCACAGGCAACTCCTGGACAACACACGACCGTTCTGGAATCTGCGAGACGGGGAGCCACCCACACATCCGTTGCTCCACACGATACTCCGTATGGGAGCTGGTAGACACCTAGTTACATGGCACTATAAGGCAGGGAATTGACTAACGCCTCCCTGGATACCTTACGACAATCTTGGGAAGACGATGTTGGCAGGGTGTTCCTTGACGCGGAATGGAAACGCGCCCTGGAATACACTAAGAAGGTGTCCAGAAACGCGTGGTTTAAAAATATACAGTTTAATATACTCCACCGGGCCTACCTCACGCCAGTCAAACTCCACCGATATTACCTGGATACACAATTTAACTGCCCGCGTTGTAACCTGCCTCAAGACTGATTTATCTGGGCATACAGTCTTTGCAATAGCCAAATACCTGGGAATAGTCTGGCATAAGAGAAGACACTTATTAATTGGGGATGTATGACAACTGTTAAATTGCAAATTTATTACAGCAATAATGTCTGTATGTATGAGGCTGGTCTTCATTTTGTAAATTGGTTTTAACAATGTTCTTAACCTTTTTTTTATTTTTAGCCGTTCTTGATGTAATGCTTCTTTGTACCTTTTATGGCAATATGTTGCCGAAATAAAGATAATGATGATGATGGTAACCTGCCAGCAGCAAACTTTAGGCACATGTTCTCGGATTGCCCCTCCCTACGCCACTACTGGACCACAATACACCATACTCTCCTTACACTAGTTAACTTACCGCAAATTGAGTCCTGGGAAGTTAGCGCCCTAGGTATATACAAAAGGAAGAAATCGGAGAAATTGAACTGGACGTTTGCATCCTTCGCCCTGTTACTGGCTAAACGGGCTATCTCCATGCACTGGAGGACCCCTCGGGCCCCCCGGAGGCGGTCTGGATAGGAGCGGTGAACAAATGGGGGGCGGCAGAGGAGGGTCTCTTACGGGACGAAGAATTGAAGGGAATATGCAAGCACCCCATTTCCCTGGAATGGGCACAGTTGCTCATACAATTTAAACATGAGACAACCCCGAGGGACACATCAAATCCGTCCCCAACTCGCACCCAGATCTCTCCGCGGGACCCCAGCCCCCCTAGACAATAGCCCGGAGCCTAAATCCCCTACACACAAGACGGGACAGACCAGATACTGACCCCTCCTGGAGATGTGGCTCGCTGCCCTTGACAGACTGCTCCCCTTCTTCCCCGGGGACCCCCCCGCGACCCTGAGCCCCCCGCCCCCTTGGCTCACTGACCCTAGCACCCTCCACACACCATGCTCATTGGCCCCAGCCAGCCCGCCATGCGCACCGCGCACCGCACACAGCTCTAGGAAAAGTTTTCCCCGCAGTTCCACGTTTAGTTTACGGTCGGTAGTTTGAACACCGGCATACATTTCTTTTGTTCGTAACTGTCGATTTGTTAAAGGTTCGTATATACACACACGAGGACGCCATTCACACCTACCCCCGTCAGCACGCAAGTCCACGGATATGAAGTAAAAGGTACTACTATGACAAATTTAGATCCTCAGCTTACACATCAGAGGACCTTTGGGTACAACGGTGCTAGACGAGGTTATGTCCACATATTGCAGATGACTTCTAATTTGTACAATTTGTGTAACCCTTTAATGTGTGAACCAATTGATGACTATATGATGTATCACCCCCTTTGGGGGCTTTGAAACGTAAAACCTTAATAAAAAGATATAAACAAAAAAAAGAGCTACTTCTTTTAGGCAAGAAGTTCAGAAAAAATCATTTATATGCCTTACGAAGGCGAATACCTATTTGGTCAACACATTGACGAAGCCCTTCAGACCATTAAAAAAAATGCAGATACTGCAAGGGCCCTTGGTACACTGCAGTTCAAGAAGCAGCCCTCTTGTAGAACCAAAGAATGTGGCTCGTCTTTCTTTCGGGGAAGTTAGTCAATGCAAGCAGTACCAGCCATATATAGGTCAATCTCGATATTCATCAAGAAACCTCCTGCCAATTCCTAAAGGCACTATAGAGGCAATACAGCCTTCAGAGGCAGAGAGAAAACAAAAAAACAGTGACAAATGTCCAGTGGCAGCCACAGTTCCCACCAATCCTACCAAGAGTGGTGGAAGAATTTTCTTTTTCTTCCGCGAATGGTCTAAAATAACAACAGACATACAAGTTTTAGATATCGTTTCCAGCGGTCACACTTTGGAATTTCAAAAGATCCCTCCAAATTGCCCATCCCGAGGTCGTCCTCCTCCTCATCTAAAAAAATTGTTATCTCAGATAAAGCTAATGTTACTCAGAGGACCCATCGAAGTGGTACCAGGTATACAGAGAGGAACTGGATTTTACTCTAGATTTTTCCCCATAAGAAAAAAGTCGGGGAAATGGCGTCCTATCTTGAACCTTCGTGGTCTCAGCAAATTTCTAAAAAAGCAATCCTTCCGTATGTTACCGCTTTAGGAGGTTAAATCAGGAAGATTACATGACTACCTTAGACCTTCATGACGCCTATTTTCATTTCCCCATTCTACCCAAGCACAGGAAATTCTTATGCTTCAGAGTGGCTGGCAGGGATTATCAATTCAGAGCTCTACCATTTGGCCTACGTTCAGCGCCCCGGGTGTTCACCAAGGTCCTAACACCCAGGGCAGCCCACCTACAACAGGCAGGAATTTAAATCGTCCCTTATCTGGACGATTGTCTCATAAAAGTGAAATCCTTGGCAGTGGCAAACAATCATACTCCAATATATCTCTCTCTCTTCCAGTCAGGGTCTCTCCCTCAACCTTCCAAAGTCTCAGTTAATTCCCTCAAGAGTAAGAACTTTTTTAGGAGCAACCTTGGACACTCACCAGGCAAAGGCATTTGCCTTTCACGAAAGGCAAGAGAAGATTAACAAACTGGCAGCTCTACTCCTTTAAAAAAATCCACTTCAGTTCGGAAGTACAAATCGCTTCTGGGATGTTATCTTCCTGCATTTCCCTAATTTCCAACTGCCGCTTGCAGATGAGGCCCTTGCAAGAAGAGCAAGACAGTCAGTGGCTACAAATCTCAGGGTCCTTCGAGGATATTATAAAGATAACACCTCAGATGAAGAAGGCGCTTTAATGGTGGACCCACATCCCGAACATAGCCGCAGGCCAGTCGTTTCTAGTAGATTCTCTGAATTACATAATTATGACCGGTGCATCCATCAAGGGGTGGGGAGCACATCTGGAAGGGCTGACAGTCAATGGCAAATGGGACAGCCAGCAAAGGTCCTTACTCGTCAATCTATTGGCGTTAAAGGCAATATCCCTGGCCCTGGAATCTTTACTCTCAAAAATTTCAGGAGCATCAGTTTTAATTCAGGCAGACAATACAAAAAGTATGCCCTATCTAAACAAACAAGGAGGGACAAGATCAATTACGCTATCCCTACAGCCCCAGAAAATGTGGGATTGAGCAATTCAGTGCCAGATAACATTAACAGCGGAACATGTTCCAGGAGTGTCCAATATCCTTGCGGATTCCTTGAGCAAGTCAATTACAGACAACCACAAATGGGAACTCCACCAGACGATGCTGGATCTCATCTTTCTGTTGTGGGTCAAACCGAAGTTAGGTCTATTTGCGACCAGTCTGAACCGTAACTGCCGATTGTTCGCCAGCTGGCTACCCCAACAGGGATCGTGCGTGAATGCGTTTTTGATAAATTGGTCAAAGATTTATGCTTACGGTTTTCCTCCGATTCCTTAAATCCCAAGTGTGCTACGGAAGACGAGGAAGGAACCTTGCCGAATCCTACTCATCACACCCATGGCCTTGCCAGTTCTGGTTCACAGCGCTTCTACTCCTATCGGAGTGCAAACCGAGGTTATGTCCAATACAGAACTTGCTAACAACGAATCATGGCCAAGTCTGCCATCCGGACCCAACATCGCTACAATTGTCAGCTTGGCTCCTGAACACTGAGTTTGCCGACTTAACTATCTCTGCTGAATGTCCGGAAGTCCTGGAAAATGCTAGAGCATCGTCCATTATAAAAGCTTACAAGCTTAAATGGAAGAGATTCTGCCATTGGTGTGCAGGTTCAGACGTACATTCTATTCACTCTCTGCCAGAAAAATTACTACCTTTCTTCCTGCAGCTGGCTAAATCTGGCCTCTCCCATTCGACGTTTAAGGTTTTCCTTGCCGCAATCTCCATGTTTCAGCAGCATAAGGGATCACAGTTGCTTTTGGCATCAAGACTTTTGAAACACTTTTTTAAAAGATTGTTTGGAATGTTCCCTCCAAGTAGGCGTTCACCTCCACCTTGGCATCTCAACAGTGTATTGGCACAACTTATGAAGAGCCCATTTGAGCCCATTCATAGAGCAGACATCAAATACATTACATGGAATAAGTCTCTCCTGCTGGCTCTTCGTCAGCCAGACGAGTAAGCGACATACATGCTTTCACTATTCGTCATCCTTTCCTTCAATTTTCAAAGGACTTCGTACCAATCCTACCTTCATCCCATCAGATTTTCATTTAAATTAAGCAGTCATATTGAAAATGTTTGCCCAAATCCTCAAACACGAGCAGAAAGGTCTTTACGTTCCTTGGATCTAAAGAGATGTATAAAATTCTACTTACAAAAGACCACCAGCATCCGCAAGATTGTTCAACTTTTTGTGCCTTGTGGTAAAATCAAAAAGGGATATCCTATTACTAAGCAAACGATAGCACGTTGGATATCATCAGTGATACAGTTTTGCCATCAGCAAACAGGCAAACCTTTATCTTCGACAGTGAAAGCTCATTCTACGAGAGCGGCCTCCTCTTCGACAGCTCTCTTTGCCGGTGTGCCTATACAGCAGTTCTTCAGAGCAGCAACCTGGCCCAGCAGGCACACTTTTACCAGGCATTACTATCTGGAAGCTACAAGGAATGCGGACGCAGCTGTGGGACAAGCAGTTATCCGTAATCTTTTTCAATAAGGTGAGCCTCTCTCCTTCCCACCTTCCTATATGTTTCGACAATTACTTTATTTCATGGATATTTCACTTAATTTTGTTGTATCGGGCATACATTGTTATGTACACTTGTATATTTAGATACATTTATGCAGACAAATGTCTTTTTATATATGTATGTGTATATATCTATATATATATATATATTCCAAAACTTATCCTTGCAAAGGTCAGAAAAGGATTGTCCGGGCCACAGAACGCAGAAAAGCGTGCTTTATTTCAGAAGCTCCACTCGACGCGTTTCGAAGGCAAGCCTTCTTTCTGAGAAACATTGCCATTAGACATCCCTGCAATACCTCCAAGCGTTGAATAACTACGGCGTGTCCACTATCTCAGATAAATATCCGACAGCGTACTCAGCCGTTCACTATGACTTCTCTCCCACCAAAACGACCAGGACGCTCACTTGTTCTCAGGTAAAACTCTTCCGGAACTTCAATCTTCCGTGCCGCGGAGTCGCGGATTACCTAGACCAAGATTTCAGCTTTGCAGCGCCGGCATGTAGTTCACTCGGTTGGTGGGGGTCAGGCGCCTTACTCCTTCCGGAGTAACCACATCCAGAACAAAGTTCGGGAAACTGCTTCCGGTTTAGGCGTCGTCCGTTTTCAAGAAGGGTCTCGTGTTAGAAGCCGGTCCGGTCCAAAACTGCTGTTCGCTGTAGACCCCTGCCACTGCCAGCGGCGGGCCCCGACGGGATAGCGAGTCCCACGAAAATTCCAAAACTTATCCTTGCAAAGGTCAGAAAAGGATTGTCCGGGCCACAGAACGCAGAAAAGCGTGCTTTATTTCAGAAGCTCCACTCGACGCGTTTCGAAGGCAAGCCTTCTACTCAGACGCGTTTCGAAGGCAAGCCTTCTTTCTCAGAAAGAAGGCTTGCCTTCGAAACGCGACGAGTGGAGCTTCTGAAATAAAGTACGCTTTTCTGCGTTCTGTGGCCCGGACAATCCTTTTCTGACCTTTGCAAGGATAAGTTTTGGAATTTTCGTGGGACTCGCTATCCCGTCGGGGCCCGCCGCTGGCAGTGGCAGGGGTCTACAGCGAACAGCAGTTTTGGACCGGACCGGCTTCTAACACGAGACCCTTCTTGAAAACGGACGACGCCTAAACCGGAAGCAGTTTCCCAAACTTTGTTCTGGATGTGGTTACTCCGGAAGGAGTAAGGCGCCTGACCCCCACCAACCGAGCGAACTACATGCCGGCGCTGCAAAGCTGAAATCTTGGTCGAGGTAATCCGCGACTCCGCGGCACGGAAGATTGAAGTTCCGGAAGAGTTTTACCTGAGAACAAGTGAGCGTCATGGTCGTTTTGGTGGGAGAGAAGTCATAGTGAACGGCTGAGTACGCTGTCGGATATTTATCTGAGATAGTGGACACGCCGTAGTTATTCAACGCTTGGAGGTATTGCAGGGATGTCTAATGGCAATGTTCGGGACCGGGAAACACTGGCAGCCACGATGTTTTCCGATAGCACCCCCCTCCCTGTTGACATCAGAGGAAGGAACAATGATGACGCTAGTGGCAGCGGCAACAGTGAAATTAAAAATGTAATTAAAGTCCTTGAAAAGAAAACCCGCTTAGAGCAGTCAAAATGGTGGGAATCGAAATCACTACAAAGCTACATAGAGGTAAACCGAATACCACGTGGTCTCTGCATATTAACTGCCCCAACATATGAAGACCCCAATCCTGAGCTCATGAGGGAGTGGGCCGAATGTAATTTAGATGCATCACGACGCCAGGTCCAGATTTTGATCAAATATGCCGACATCGACAGGGCTAAACTATTAAGTGAAATAGCAAGCATTCAAGAAGAGTTGGAAGCTATGGGGGAAGAGGAGGAACGGACACGACTGTTAAAGGCCATGAATGAGCGCCTTAAAAAGGAAGAGTCTAAAATCACTGATAGAAAAGCATATAAATTTGCGAGAGATCGTAATGACTATGAGATGGGTCAGATTTTTACATTTTCTCGCAAGTATGACTCACTACGCAAGGGAGCAGTTAAACCGCCTCAGCCCAAACCTAAAACATCTCGCCAAAAACAGGCGGCATCGGACTCCACGACCTCATCTATTTCCAATATTAGCTCTGAGATTGAAACTGAATCTGAGACGGACCGCCGCAAGCAAATACAGGTGGAAGCTGGACCCAGGCCCTCTCGTGGCCAGGAGATTCCTTTTTTATGTCAAGAGAGACTGAAATCACTAAGGCCGCGGACACAGGGAGGTCAAGCCGCAAATGTGCAAACTACCGCAGGCGCAAAAGAAGCAGGGCGGCAAAAAGGAGGTTTCCAAAAGAGAAGACGAGGACGGGGGCAGGGATCTGCCTCCGCTCAGGAATAGCGGGAGACAGCAACCGCACTGTCATCAACCTAACATCAGCCAAATTAACAGCAAAAGAAGAGGAAACTCTCAAATTGGGATTAACATTTGCTTCCCCTTGTAACTTCAATTATGCGGCTACACGTTGTGATGTATACAAAGCAGTACGCAAATTAAAACTACGGAAATTCTACACTCTAAAGGACAGAGCTAAAATCAATCCAGCTCAAACTATGAACTTGAATAGCGATACAATGATTGCCACACAAGGCACTAAAATTATTACGGAGCTTTAGGAAACTGAAGGAGTGGGCTATGAGGACAATTGCTCAAAAGATGAAAATATTTTTGATGAAAGGGGCAACAGGATTTTGACGGAAACGCAATTCAGGCCACCCTCCGTATTTGTACCAGTTTTACCGAGAGACAACATAGATGTCTTCCATGAGAATGTGGTGGGGGACTTAAAACAACTACATGGTGAAAGTGTTAACAAAAAGAAAAAGAAATGGCAATTTAACGATCGCATTCAGCAATATGAAGCGCTAACCAAAAGACTGTCAAATGATAAGGATATCATTGTGAGGGGAAGTGACAAAGGGGGCAATGTGGTCCTTATGACTAAAACCAATTATGACCAAGAAGCTTATGTCCAACTGAATGATCGAACTTGTTATGAACGTGTCCAGATGCAGATATTAACATCGGTTAAAACTGATTACTATCAAAAACTGGCAAAGTGGAAAACATCTAAACTCATCAGTGAAGCAGAATATAAATATCTAAGAACTGATCACCCAATCACACCCATATTGTACTTTTTGCCTAAAGTGCACAAAGACCCCCTGCATCCACCAGGCAGACCCATAATATCTGCTAGAGGCAGCCTCCTGGAACACACCTCTGTTTATATTGATTATTTTTTCAGGGGTATGTGCGGAACCTGGACTCGTACATTAAGGACACGGGGGATTTGTTGACTAAAATCATGGATATTGACTGGGTAGTGGGTGATTGGTTGATTTCACTGGATGTAAAAGCACTTTATACCAGTATATCACATCTTGATGGTCTTGCAGCGGTAAAACACTATCTTCAGAGAAGAGGCCCTGAATTTGAAGAGCATAACAGAATGTTGTTGAGCATGCTTCGGTTTTGTCTGACAAACAATTTGTTTATGTTTAATCATCAATTATATCGCCAACTTCAGGGGGTAGCTATGGGGGCCAGCTTCTCCCCGAGCTTTGCATGTCTGCACATGGGGGCTTGGGAGGAGCTGGTCCTCAGGCCAGACTACCATAACATTGTTAATAACAACCTGATTAAATGGTATCGTTTTATCGACGATTTGATGATTATTTGGAGAGGTAGCAAGGAGGAAGCTTTGAGTTTTATTGAGAACTTAAACTGCAATAATGTCAACCTCAAATTCACTGCCACCCTTAGCCAGGAATCTATCACTTTCTTGGATACTGAATTGTATATTCACAATGGACATCTTGAAAGTAGAATTTTTCGGAAACTGACTGCAAGAAATAGCATGCTTCATGCGGCTAGTGCTCATCCGGCGCACTTAATCTCAAGCATCCCCTATGGGGAGATGCTTCGTTTACGCCGAGTGTGCAGTAACCCCACTGACCTTAAACTAGCTCAGGAAGTCAGTAAGAAACGTTTTTTGGAACGGGGATACTCTGAACAGGTAATTCAGAAAGCTATAGCAAAATCTATGATGTCGACCAGAGAGGAGCTCCTAACCAAAACTGTGAAACAGTCAGTAATGGAAACTGGGGAAACTGAAAAGAAAAAAAAGAAAAAAATGAATGTGGAGGAGAAAAAATTCTGTATCATAACAGGGTACAGTAGGCAACATAATGAGCTATATAAAATCATGAATAAACATTGGCCTTTAGTCACCCGTGACCCGATCATTGGAACTGCCCTCCCTAAAAAAGTCTCCCTTACTTTTAGCAGGGCACCCTCCCTTTGGGACAAAATAGTTGACACCTGTCCAGAGCCATTCAATAAAACATCTTGGTGGCAACAGAACAAAGGATTTTATCGCTGTAAGACCTGCAAGGCTTGTGTACATGGGGAAAACACCAAAACATACTTGGATGGTTTCACAAGTTATCCTCATCCTATAACACAGGTCTTAACCTGTAAAACCGAATTTGCGGTTTATGTGCTCCAATGCCCCTGCCCACTTAGATATGTGGGCAGCACGAAGCATGCTGTGCACAAGCGTATTCCAGGGAAGACATGGTTTGGCAGTTCGGGCTGGACCGTTCCCATGAGGCACAGGGTCAGACTGATTTGCATATGGCCATGTCTGAACTGGGGTGGCTGAGTGAGCTAAAGAATGGTGATGGATTAAACCCAGATCAGTTGACTGGGGGTGAGTGTTTGATTTGCTCAAACGCTCCGTCCATCATCCCCTTTTGTTTCGCTTCAAGCGTATTCTGCAGCATTTACGTGCGATCCCCAATGGTGATAATACATACCCAGTGGCCCGGCATTTTAGGGAAACACACCAGAGCAATAACAGCTTGCTGAAGTACTGGGTAATTGACGCTATATTAGCTAGCAGAAGGGGTGGAGACAGAGAAAGTAAGTTGAGGAGACTTGAAACTAAATATATCCTCCTACTTAATACCAAAAGCCCGGGAGGATTAAATACAACGGAGGACCTATATACGTGTTTACCTTGAACCATCTCATGCTAACTGAATATTAATATGTCATCTAATGTACTGATGTAATGTTTAGCCCGGCTGGGAGACATATAATATAGCTTGTGGAATTCAAGGTCTTGATTATGAATTTGACATTAATCTGTACTTGCTGCTTTTAGATTACAAATTTGATTTTACATATGATGGGTATGGCTGGGTGTAGGTGGATTTGACGGGTCCTTATTCCCGGACAGTCACAAACATCCAGTCGACTATGCACTTTATTCACGGTGATTATTAATTATTTATCATAGTGACATAGGATGGAGAAAACTAAAAAAACAGTAGGTTTTGAGTAAGCTAACGCTGTTGTACGATTTTTCTCATCGACTGTATCTATATGGGACTGAAAATTTGATCCTTTGTAAATATTTTAACCATACTTTATATTACTATGATTATTGATTTATATGAATTTTAATATACAATATACAGTATTTTCAATAGGATGATCCCTAAGTATATTGGTTTCATCTTTAGCTGACAGCAGCAAATATTTGCACTATCAAGCGATATTTTGCACATTGCAAGTGTTTGCACTTTTGCTAGCTTTTGCACATCTATATTTGCACAATTGCAGGTTTTGCACAACTGAAAATATAATGCATTTGCACTTTATTGTATAGAAATGTACTGTATATACTGTATTTTGAATTTGGGTATTTTACCAATATCGAATAATTCTAGTCCCATTGGTTCAGAAAAGGTAAACGATGAGATTTTCATATATGATGTTTGATTGCCGCTGTTTATATAAAAGGTGATCCTAAGGTAGCATACTGGTACTTTACCGTAACTTTGCACCCTAAACCTTGGTCTTTTAATGTGTTTCTAATATGCACTTTAAAGAAAGGCTAGTATTTCCTCTATGTTCACTATGACACAACATTACCCTCTCATGTGACGAAATTCATCCAATCACTGGCAGTATAAAATGGTGTTTTTTTAAATGGAACATTGTCATGTGAACAAGGCTCTTGCGAGCCGAAACGTCATGAGACTTCTACTGCACCTTAAATAAAAATTGGAGCACTACAATTGGTCCGTGTCCGTTGGCTTTCTTCCTGGCTGGAGTGTGTCCAGAGCGCGAGAAAAGTGACGGAGTGGTTGATATATATATATATATATATATATATATATATATATATATATATTATATATCAGCAACTTGATTCCAAATAACAGCATGCTCGACCAACTGATGCAGGCAAGACGGGTGGAACCCTACCTGATATTAATTGTATGAGCAAAAACAATTGCCGCACTCCAGAGATACATTTCAAGGTTGTTTATTACACCACCACTACCACCAACGTGTTTCACCACAAGGGCTTGACCCAATTAGGAAAATCATGAATAAATATTGGGACATAGTCAAAAAAGATCCAGACATTGAGGCCAGTATGATTGAAAATGTCTATTTCATTTAGAAAGGCTCCATCTCTCATCAGAAGTCACTTTGCAAGATCTAAAAGTGATGCATGGCTGTCTAACAATCAAAAAGGCTTCACAAAGTGTGATAAATGCAAAGCTTGTAAGGTTGGCAAGAATACAAAACATCTCACAGATTTCAAAGGGAAACAATTTACCATCACACACAAAATCACTTGTGAAACCAACTACTTGGTGTATATATGATGACGTGTGACTGTCAAAAACAATATACAGGCAGTACCATCTGCCCTCTCAAGAAAAGAATACTGAACATATTAGAGCGGTACTAAATAAAGATGTAAACTATGCCTTGACAAAACACCTTGAAACACATGTCAATTTCACATGGAAAAACATGAAATACTGTGGCATAGCACACATCCCCAATAGTGAGAGAATGGGCGACAGAACACAAAAATTGAGACCTTTGGAATCAAAAATGATAATCCGATTCAGAACTAAACAGCCACAGGGATTGAACGCTGATGAAGAACTTTATGTACACTTATGATAACCCAACAGACAGCTTTGGATTACTGATACATAAAATAAACATGGACTACAATGCAAGTCAAAAAAACAGGTACATTCATGGACATCCATAAGGAAATTATGTGTTTGTAAATAATCTATAATCATATTAATGAATCCACAGCCACCTAGGCGGGATCTTTTCGAAAAATGATGATAAATGATAGAATCATGTTTATTAACAACTGTGAAGTCACTAAGACAAATTGTCAATGCCAACATGGCACAAGTATTTTCCTTAACAACAATGAATTATATAATTTGTATTTATTAATAACTATGAAGTCACTGACAACCACTTTCTATATTAACATGAAACAAATAATAATTTTTCGATTTAACTAAATTAATTTACTAGATGCATAATGTGGTAAATTATTAAGCAAATAGATGCTTTCTCTGCATAATCCATTAATTCATGACTTGATGTAACACCAAATCACACTTATGGAAATTATATATATATATATATATATATATATATATATATATATATATATATATATATATATATATATATATATATATATATATATCCTTTGCTACAAATCCCAGAATGCGTCATAATGGGCTGGTGTGGGTAATGAGTATATAATGGTAAAGAAAACAGGACTTACCCAACCGTGAACAAGCCCTTGTGGTGAAACGCTTTGGTGGTGTATTAAACAACCTTATAATATATCTCTGGAGTGCGACAATTGTTTTTGCTCATAAGCAATATATATATATCTATACTACTATTATAAAGCAAGAACTGGGAACCTTTGAGGCGGGTAAACTCCAAAACTACACCACCAATCACAACACCCAATACAGCGTTGGAAAAGGGAGGTCCACGAGATGGACCTAGGCTATAGCACCACACCATATACATTAAGGGGGGGGGGGAAGGACGTTAGGGTAAAAGTAGTCCCTAGGCGTATGCATACAGTGATAGAACGCGACGTACGGCGTCATGGGCGCATAACGCGGCGTATACGCGATGGCGTGTGGGCGTGGCACGGGGAGCAGCGCGGAACCGACACCCGGTTCAGTGAAATGTGAGAGAGCTGCGGCGAAAGTGGAGCCGTGGGAAAAGTAACGCGGCGTTCGGGCGTCCGGCCAGGAGCGCGGAACCGACACCAGGTTAAGGGACTTCCTGGTAGCTGTAAGTCCGGCTGGCGTCCGGCCAAGAGTGCGGGGAGGAGCGCAGAACCGACACCAGGTTCAGTGCAATCTCCGCAATGCTAAAGAGAGCAGCGGCGACAGTGGGGCCGTGAGCCTGAGCCGGCCCCCGAGGATGACGCCAGGTAAGGGACTTCCTGGTAGCTGTATTGCCCCCGGACAACGTCGGGACGGGCTGCTAGTATATGTATGTATGTATGTATGTATATATATATGTATGTATATATATATATATATATATATATATATATATATATATATATATATATATATATATATATATATATATATATATATATATATATATATATATATATATATATATATATATATATATATATATATATATATATATACTACTATAATAAAGGAAGAACTTTCAGCCTTTGAGGCGGGTAAACTCGGGAACCACAGCGCCAATCCACACACCCGATTCACCATTGGAATCGTCAGGGTGTGTAGATGGTTATAGGCTATATAAATATTTAAAAAAAAGTCATTTAAAAAATGTACAGTAAAATAAAAAGTAGTCCCTCTGAAGTAGCGCCGGCCGCGACGTACGTGCTCACGTCAGGAGCGCGGGGAGGAGCGGCGTCCAGGAGCGGCGTCCAGGAGCGGCGGACATGGCGCGGGGGAGGAGCGGTGACGTGAGGAGCAGCGGACAGGCCAGCGGCGGTGCGATCAGCGGACAGGCTGGAGGAGCGGCGGCTGAGGTAAGGGAGCGGCGGACATGGCGCGGGGGAGGAGCGCTGACGTGAGGAGCAGCGGACAGGCCAGCGGCGGTGCGAGCAGCGGGAGGAGCGGCGGCTGAGGTAAGGGGACCCATGTCGGGGCAGGCGGGGGCCGGGCAGGGGCCGGGCTGCTGGACAATGTCGGGGCGGGCGGGGGTCGGGGAAGCCAGTTGCTCCCGGACAACGTCGGGACGGGCTGCTAGTATATATATATATATATATATATATATATATATATATATATATATATATATATATATATATATATATATATATATATATATACACGCTCCAAGGTTGTCCACCTTATGAGTAGCACGCGAGCAGCAGCTTTATTTATGTGTAGGTGAGGACGGGGATCCGCTCGTAGACGCCGCTCCGTAATGGATCTGCCCGACGCGTTTCGAAGCTCCATCTGCTTCTCTTCAGGGGCTTTAACGGAAGCGGTGTGCGCACCCGTTACACTTCTCCAATTTCATATAACTCACCCGCCAATGGGAGGCTCCAATGAGACTTCTGGGAAGTGTAGTGCGGAAAGCACACAATCAAGTCCTGTATGGACTCCACGAGTGGGCCCGTCCTCGATCCCATGTACGGCTGCTACTTCACTGCCGTGACCCCCACGTTAACGGGGTGGTGCATACTCTGCGGCTGGACTGCCGCATATAGATTCACGCTCCAAGGTTGTCCACCTTATGAGTAGCACGCGAGCAGCAGCTTTATTTATGTGTAGGTGAGGACGGGGATCCGCTCGTAGACGCCGCTCCGTAATGGATCTGCCCGACGCGTTTCGAAGCTCCATCTGCTTCTCTTCAGGGGCTTTAACGGAAGCGGTGTGCGCACCCGTTACACTTCTCCAATTTCATATAACTCATCCGCCAATGGGAGGCTCCAATGAGACTTCTGGGAAGTGTAGTGCGGAAAGCACACAATCAAGTCCTGTATGGACTCCACAAGTGGGCCCGTCCTCGATCCCATGTACGGCTGCTACTTCACTGCCGTGACCCCCACGTTAACGGGGTGGTGCATACTCTGCGGCTGGACTGCCGCATATAGATTCACGCTCCAAGGTTGTCCACCTTATGAGTAGCACGCGAGCAGCAGCTTTATTTATGTGTAGGTGAGGACGGGGATCCGCTCGTAGACGCCGCTCCGTAATGGATCTGCCCGACGCGTTTCGAAGCTCCATCTGCTTCTCTTCAGGGGCTTTAACGGAAGCGGTGTGCGCACCCGTTACACTTCTCCAATTTCATATAACTCACCCGCCAATGGGAGGCTCCAATGAGACTTCTGGGAAGTGTAGTGCGGAAAGCACACAATCAAGTCCTGTATGGACTCCACGAGTGGGCCCGTCCTCGATCCCATGTACGGCTGCTACTTCACTGCCGTGACCCCCACGTTAACGGGGTGGTGCATACTCTGCGGCTGGACTGCCGCATATAGATTCACGCTCCAAGGTTGTCCACCTTATGAGTAGCACGCGAGCAGCAGCTTTATTTATGTGTAGGTGAGGACGGGGATCCGCTCGTAGACGCCGCTCTGTAATGGATCTGCCCGACGCGTTTCGAAGCTCCATCTGCTTCTCTTCAGGGGCTTTAACGGAAGCGGTGTGCGCACCCGTTACACTTCTCAAATTTCATATAACTCACCCGCCAATGGGAGGCTCCAATGAGACTTCTGGGAAGTGTAGTGCGGAAAGCACACAATCAAGTCCTGTATGGACTCCACGAGCAGTCCAGCCGCAGAGTATGCACCACCCCGTTAACGTGGGGGTCACGGCAGTGAAGTAGCAGCCGTACATGGAATCGAGGACGGGCCCACTTGTGGAGTCCATACAGGACTTGATTGTGTGCTTTCCGTACTACACTTCCCAGAAGTCTCACTGGAGCCTCCCATCGACGGGCGAGTTATATAATTGGAGAAGTGTAGCGGGTGCGCACACCGCTTCCGTTAAAGCCCCTGAAGAGAAGCAGATGGAGCTTCGAAACGCGTCGGGCAGATCCATTACGGAGCGGCGTCTACAAGCGGATCCCCCTCCTCACCTACACATAAATAAAGCTGCTGCTCGCGTGCTACTCACATGGTGGACAACCTTGGAGCGTGAATATATATATATATATATATATATATATATATATATATATATATTACCTACTGGCGGTCGCCAGTAGGTATATATAGTTAGGATTTTTTCTCTATGGGTTTTTTGAAAATTCTATGTCTAATAACTTTGGCGTTTGTGGACGGAATCGGCTGAAATTTTCAGGAAAATGGCACATTTTGTTTCTGAGCAGCCCTTGAAAATTTGGGGGGGGTTCGTCCAGTGGGGGCCGAGAAAAAAGGGGGGTCCCAAAACGTGTTTTTAACATTGAGTTTTCCATAGGGCGGTTGGCCTCACTTTTAGCCCGAACGGCTGAATGGATTTGCACGAAACTTGGCAAAATTGTAGGGACTGGTAGCCCGATGTGCCTTTTGTAGGTCTCAATATATGTGCTCCAGTGGATTTTGAGAAATTAACGTTTAAAAAAAGATATATATCTGTAACAGCGGACCGGTTAGCACTCTGGTTCGCGGACTTTTCGCGCAACGGAGCTTTGTGAAGCGAAGCTGATTGGTTCTCCGGCGTCTGTCAACATTCCAAACAGTCCGTAGCGGCCGCCATCTTGTCTCTCGGTAGGATCGAGAGACAAGAGGAGGTCAAAACAAAGGGGGAAATAACTATAAGGGGGCATAGTAGATCCTCGCTGACCCCCTAGGTTTGATGTGGAGGTTTTAAAAGGGCCCCGCGGGGCAAAAAAAAAACAAAATAATAATAATCGAACGGCTGAATGGATTTGCACGAAACTTGGCAAAATATTAGGGACTGGTAGCCCGATGTGCCTTTGCTAGGTCTCAATATATGTGCTCCAGTGGATTTTGAGAAATTAACGTTGAAAAAAAGATATATATCTGTAACAGCGCTCCGCTTCGCGTACTTTTCGCGTTACGGAGCTTTGCGAAGCTGATTGGTTCTCCGGCGTCTGTCAACATTCCAAACAGTCCGTAGCGGCCGCCATCTTGTCCCTCGGTAGGATTGAGAGACAAGAGGAGGCCAAAGCGAAGGGGGAAATGACCATAAGGGGGCATAGTAGATCCTTCCTGACCTCTTAGGTTTGATGTACCATTTTGCCAAGTTTGGTGTAATTCCGTTCAGCCATTCAGGCTGTAGACGTATGTAAATGTCCTATGGAAAATTGCATGGGGAAAACACATTTGAAAGTGTTGAAATTTAGAACCAATTAAAATGTTACTTTGGTTTTGTATTTGTGTTTGATGAAAGTTAATTGGTTATGTATATATGTCAAATGAGAGGAAACCACAGCCATTTTGTGATACTACTGTCTGAGGTACATTTGTGAGGAATTTTTGGTGGTGAATTTCTGGTGTTTGATTTACACAGTACTAACACTTCTGCTACTTTTAAAAAGGTGAGTTGTTAATTTGTATGGGGAACTATGTTGTACACTTGAAGATAATTTGAAAAATGTTTTCTGTTATTTATTTGCAGTCCTTCTGTTATACTAAATACTTGATAAAGTTAGTTTTATATTATGTATTACTAAAGACGATAAATGAAAGTGATTATTTTTTTCTGCAATTTACAGCAAGCAATTTCAAAATAAAATGGCTCACAATGAAGAGACCGTGGCAATTTCTTTTGAATTGTCCAACACATTGATTGAAATTGAGAGCACCAATAATGAAATATTGTCACAAGGAGGACATGACTTGTATGATTCCATTAGATTGATTGAAATGGACAGCACCAAGAATGAAATATTGTCACAAGGAGATGACTTGAATGATTCCACTACATTGATTGAAATTGAGAGCACCAATAATGAAATATTGTCACAAGGAGGAGATGGCTTGTATGATTCCATTAGATTGATTGAAATGGACAGCACCAATAATGAAATATTGTCACAAGGAGGAGATGACTTGAATGATTCCACTACATTGATTGAAATTGAGAGCACCAATAATGAAATATTGTCACGAGGAGATGACTTGAATGATTCCACTACATTGATTGAAATTGACAGCACCAATAATGAAATATTGTCAGAAGGAGGAGATGACTTGAATGATTTTTTTGATCAATCTCTTGATGGCGAATTTATCGAGTGTTTGGAGACCATAGAGTTACAAGAATCATCATTGGAGACTTTTAATGAGGACATTGCTGATGAGGACATGTTACTAGTTCTTTCAAATTTAGAAAATTCTGAAGAATAAATTTATATTTAGAAATCAAAAATTGTTTGAGACATTATTCATTTTTATTTTTAATTTATGAGGTTGTAGCGAAGTGATTGTAGTATAAAATGAGACTTATAGTATAGAGTGCAACATTTTTATGTTACATGGTAAGTTTACTCATATTTACTTCCCTTCTGCCACTATATTATCTCCAATGTGTATTTGACATGTCTTCTTCATCTCCGGCCTCCTTTCTCTCACTGTGTGTCTCCGATGCATCTTATCGCTGCTATTTTGTGTAATTACAGAAGAGAGTAAAATAAAATAGTTCGGAACGTGAAAAGGGGGCAAAGTAGAGTACTCCTCACCCCCTAGGCCTTTTTAGGCGGTCCCAAAAGGATCAGTTTTTGCTTTCCTGAGAGATTATGGTATGAGTTCCATATACCACAATAACTTGCATTACAACATGCAAGATATCTATCTCCTATTACCAACTTTTGGAGATATTCGCGCTAAGCGCGAATATCTCCAAAAAGTAACACCTGCCCTGAGCAGTTCTTAGCCATGTTATCCAATGGGAGGTGGATAACATGGCTAAGAGTATTAGCTCGGTAATGCATGAATATCGCTGAGTTTTTAGCGATATTCATGCATTGCGGCCGTTTATTATCGCATTTGCGATAAACCTTGATAATAGTAAGGTTTATCTTCGATAATTTCTGACGATGCTTAGTGGTAAAAAATTGGTTGGTAAGCATCGTTAGCGATAAATATCGCTTAACTTTGGTAATATGCCCCAACGTCTGTTAACGTTCGATTCGAAGGAAATGAGGAAGTGTTGAAAAACATTGTCTGCGCCATCTTGCCTTTTTTGAAATGCCACACTTTTGTCGTGCACGGCAGCCATTTTAGATGTCTTGACCAGACCCACTCTCTGCACGCTGTCGATTCGTAGCATGGCTCCTCACCCTCGTAAGCATCTCCCCCAGGCACTGGTCACCACCGCTCTCTGTCTTATGCATGGGCAATAAACCTTCCCCCATCTGCGCTGCTCTTCCCTGAGAATCACACTCTGTGCCCGCCCGACACCTCCCTTTCGCCCTATTCACTACCGCACCCTCTGACACTCCTCTTCCTCTGTGTCCGATTGTCCAGGCTATCAGCTAGCCCTGCAGATGTAGTTTATGGCTCCAGCTGTAAAGATTCACCCCTCTTCAAAGGAGTTATAGTAGATCAAGGCCCACACCCGATGAGATCCGTCACACCACACGTGTTCCTACTATCTGAAAACCATCCTGTATTGTGATTGGTGAGGGGACCGAGCCTGAAGCGGAAGATTCTAGGAATGACTCTTTGTACATCAAAGTTTTTACAATTATGTGTCACATTAAAAATATATAGCACTCCAACAAAGTAGTAGGAATATAAAACTTTAATAACATATAAATATATACAACAAAACAAAAACAGTAAAAACATTTAAACAACGAAGAGACCGTGGCAATTTCTTTTGAATTCCTGATGAGGACATGTTACTAGTTCTTTCAAATTATGAAAATTCAGAAGATGTTGCCTGGGGGTGGGTCGTCAGTAGCAGTCTGTTGTGCGAATAGTTCCAAGGCAGCAGAACGCGCTGAAATCTAGATGGCACGAAAGTGATGTCTAGTAAGTTGCCGCCCAGCAAATAACGGCGTGGGGCGCCGCGGGGGTGAGTGAGTCCAGTAGGCACCACAGCTATTCTTACCGGCATTGCAGAATTACTGCTGGGGACAATGCCTGTGCTGTAGCAGGGTCACAGCAGAAACAAAAAGGATTCTGTTGAAGATGTTGTTGGTTTTCAATTTGAAAACAGTTCTGGTGTCAACTGCTATGCTAATGTAGTGGTTAATGTTTTGTTTTCTCTAGAAAATGTAAAAGAGGGGGAGGCAGTCCAAAGTTCCGTTAAAAGGGCAAAGGAAAGGATCGGTGGTTTGAACTATCAGTCAAAAAGGGGAGGGGGTGCAATAATTTTTCCTACCGGGTCACACTGTGCTTTCACCGGAAGTGAGGTCTGCAGGATTGTAGTAATTCAAAGTGAGGCTGGCGCCAGCATGGGAGCGCCGACGTCCCGCGGATACAGTTTCGTCACTCCACGGGCGATCATGGCAGTCATTCCCCATCGGGGGTCGGAGACTCCCGCGGCTCCTCTAGAATCTTCAAGGTCGTGGAGGACTACGGTGGTGGAGTCAACCAGTGACCGGGCCATTTCTTTATGTTGGGCCCGCTCTTGCCAGGTCGACCGCCATTTTGAGAGTTCGGCAGCTACCGGCGATCGCGGGGTCACATGAGCGGACGGGCTCCACCCTGCCGGGCGAGACGTTGCAGCATGGCCACAGTGGAAGAACCGTTATCTAGGTCGTTCCGAAACTGTGCAGCACTGTAGTTGTTAGGATGCCACCGCCTGGAGCGCTGAGGGTGCAGCTGGGAAGCCTCCACCTGGGGAGGCGGGAGAGGCCTGTTCGCACCGTCTCTCCCTCCCAGTGCACCCCACGGCGTCTTGCTTGAGATTTGTTATGGCCGGACCAGGCGATGAGGACGAGGGGGGGGTCGGAGGCATGTGCAAGACATCCCCCTCCAGTGTTGTCGCAGCCATTATAAAAGAAAGAAGTCTCCCGTCCGTCTTCGGGCCGGGCTTCCGGTGGATGTCGGCCGGACGCCCCTGGCTCTGGCCCCATGAACGGGTTTCTTGGTTTATCGGCTGCAGCCGGATCCCGTCGGCCTCGGCCCCCCGACCGTTGGTGGTCGGACCGGAAGAGCATGTGGCGGGACTACCTGCAACTCTCAAGGGCCACCGCGGCCGGACTGGGAGAGAGAGGGGAGGGTCGAGGAGACATTCCCCCCCCCTGCAACTGTTCAGCGTTGTAAAGGCAATCCCCTGGCCGGGTCCCGCTGGTCTCGGCCTCTCCTCCGGCTACACCCTACGTTAGGATCTCCTGGCCGAGGCGTGGCAGCAGGACCTGCCTTATATGGGCTGCTCCCGGCTGGGCGTAGCCGGAACCCTGCCCCACCTTGGAAGTTTCCAGAGTGGGGGTGGATGTTCTACTGACTTGCATTTTCCCTAGTCTATCGATTTTTTTGGCGTGGCAGACGGTGGGACAGCGAGGGGTGATTTGGTTTCTCTTACTGTTTTTCTGGTCTCTCACCACTGGCATATTTTAACGTTTTCTTGTTTCTAGGACATTAATAGGTTTTATCATTACGTTATGTTATCGTTTCTTTGTTCGTTGTTTAATAAAAGTTCATGTTCATCAGTGGCCTACTGATTTTCGTTTTCCTATTTTTTTCTTTCCAGGTTGTTTCATGGTAAAGTTTCTGTTAACAGGATACAGTGATCACTTCGTTATTATTGCATATGTCCTTTTCACTAGGGGTGCTCTCTGGTCGGGCCAGATGACGTATCTCTAGTAAATGGTCCGGGTGAAAAAGGTGCATCAATCAGTGGGGAGTAGATAGGCATGACAGATTACAACGGGGGAGAAAGGTCCGCATTACATACCCTTTCACTACTTGCAAAGATTTTCCTACGTTTATTTGCAAACAGGGAATACCTCCAAAAAGAACTAATTCCCAAACAGTCAATGTTCGGACAATCAATCAATCAATGAGGAATGAAATAGGTACGACGTGTTAAAGGCTTGCGTTACCTACCCTTCACTATCTGCAAAGGGAGATAGAATATTCCTATTCTTCCTCGTTTGCAGGTAGAGAAGATCGTTAAGAGAATTAACTTCGAACAATTCAATGCTCGATTGAAACAATCAACAAGGGGTACTGTGAACACAAATGAACGCCGCTTATATACATACGCATTGCTATTTTCAACAGGTTGTTCCTAATGTTTCTATTTTAGCGAGGTCAAAAGAGATCCCATTAGTGGCCTACTGATTTTGCTCGATTCCTTTTGTTTTTTTACACGATTTTTCGCTATCTGCAAAGAGTAAACAGAGTATTGCGACTCTGTGCTTGTTTGTAAATAGAGAATGAACCAAAGAGAACAATCAATCAAATGGAGAGAGAAGCAGGCACGACGGATTACAAAGGGGGAAAGGGCTGCGTTAACTACCCTTCACTATCTGCAAAGAGAGAGTACTCCTAATAGAAATGAGGGGTGGGGGGCAGCAATCAAAGCAGATCAGTGTGCATAAACACGAAAAAAAAAATCTTACCACGTACTTGACATTCGACAGCTTATGATATTTGCTATTAAAAAACCATTGAAATTCACTGAAAAAACCATAGGTTATAGACCATATATAGTTAGGAATTAGCATTTACAAAACCTTGAAAATTCACTGAAAAAACCATAGGTTATAGACCATATATAGTTAGGAATTAGCATTTAAAAAACCTTATTTTACTCACACAAAACCATTGAAATTCCATATATAGTTAGTTGCACTAACTATATATTGCGCACCCGCAATCCACTGCTGATGATGTCACATATTACATCATTCATGACATGGTCAGTGACATCACTGATGACATCACTGATGACATCTCAAATGACATCACTGATGACATCACTGATGACATCTCATTTGACATCAATGACCACATCACTGATGATATCATTCATGTGACAATACAATGCATCTCCTCACATTTTAATATAACCTCTGTTTCACCCAGTGTTAAAAACAGAGTATAATTTTTGAAACCATTGACACACCAATACTAGTTACTACATATGTACTCACTGATTCCTACGTCTACACACACATTCACTCATTCACCCATACAATCATTCATACATACAATCACTCATGTTTACAACACAATCATATGCACTCATACACCTATACAGACACTCACACTCTGCCACTCATCCATGGAGTTACTCACACACCTAGTCAGTCCTGTAAAGAATCAATCACACTTCCATTTTCTACTCTATACAGTTAAACATAGAGCACCTTACGTTTTCAACCATATACTAACACATACTTACTCTCTTATACAATCATTGATACAAGTACACATTGATCTGTACAGAGTCACACACCTCCCAGCCAGCCACACACACACTCAGTCTCCCATGCAAATACTTGGGCAATCAATCAATAACCCATATAGTTACTCATATAGCTACTGATCAACACATGCAGCAGTTTACAGAACAACAGACATAATGATGCACAAATTAAGACAGTTTAGTCACTAACCCATGCACTCAGTGAGACACATTTAATCACTCACTCATACATTCAGTCATGCACCTACTAAATCCTTCGTCCAGACACTTATACATCCACTCATTCTTCAATATGTAAGACATATTTTAACTTTACAGAAACATAGTCACTGGATGTTGTCATCAGTGATGTCATCAGTGATGTCATTTGAGATGTCATCAGTGATGTCATCAGTGATGTCACTGACCATGTCATGAATGATGTAATATGTGACATCATCAGCAGTGGATTGCGGGTGCGCAATATATAGTTAGTGCAACTAACTATATATGGAATTTCAATGGTTTTGTGTGAGTAAAATAAGGTTTTTTAAATGCTAATTCCTAACTATATATGGTCTATAACCTATGGTTTTTTCAGTGAATTTTCAAGGTTTTGTAAATGCTAATTCCTAACTATATATGGTCTATAACCTATGGTTTTTTCAGTGAATATATATATATATATATATATATCACCAAAAAAAAAGAATTATTGTCCGCACTCGCTCAATTCGAAAAATTGGATTTATTATTGGATTTATTTAGACAGAGACTTCAGATAGCCCCCTTCACCTACGCATTTCGACCGCAGGTCTTGTTCACAGTGTTGCCACTAGTCCATTGTCTCTTTCTAATTTTTATACCTTCTAGTCCATTTAAGCACATAATGGTGCATTCTGGGTGAGGTAGTTTTTCAATTATCCTTAAACTTTAACGTTTGTTTTGCAGTACATTTTTTGACATTTTTCAGTACTTCAGGTCACCAGTACTTTCCAAGTGGTTTAAAAGGTTATCTCATGCCATTGATAGTCGTTTTTTACATGGGAACATCCCATTAACCCTTTGTAGGGGTTTATAGCGACACACAGTTCACAGGCAATTCATCTTGTAATCTTCAGACGTTTGCTGTAAAATTATGACTGGTTTAATTCAGGGCTCAGTGCCCATTTGATGATTTACTTTTACCACAAATTGGAGTGTTCTCTGACTATTAAATGGGCTCAGTGCCAATTAGATACTATAATGTGACCTATCTTGTATCAATGTCTGGCGTCCATGGTGTTACGAGTCATAGTCCGGTTTGTGTCCCTCACAATTTGTTTCACAGGTGGACATACATCTCTTCGTCCATATTGAGTCCTTTCGGTGTCATCGTTTTGAATCTGATAATCAGGCGTGACTCCAAACGTCTCAGTTTGAGTTTTCTGTTGCCCCCTCTTTCATCTGGAAGGATAGTGGCCAGACC
The DNA here is from genome assembly GCF_964261635.1 of Lissotriton helveticus. Taxonomy (NCBI): domain Eukaryota; kingdom Metazoa; phylum Chordata; class Amphibia; order Caudata; family Salamandridae; genus Lissotriton; species Lissotriton helveticus. The sequence continues at coordinate 314,422,945 of NC_136069.1, read as the reverse complement.
ACTATAGCGTACATCTTTCCAAGTTTTTCCAGTGTGTTGGAGCATGTGTTTCGCTATGGCGTAGGATGTATCGCCATTTTGGATGGCCCTAACGTGTTCCAATATCCTTTTATGCAGAGGACAGGTGGTCATTCCAATGTAGCATTTACCGCATGCACAAGTCAGCATATATACCACATGAGTGGTTTTGCATGTGATGGAATCTTCGATGTTGAAGACCTTCCCTTGTGGGTCTGTCAGTGATTTTAAAGATTGTCCTATTGTGCATGCCTTACATTGATGGCATTTGTTGAACCCCTTTTGCCTCGATGTTAGCCAATCCTTTTTCTTCTTTAGCTGGAAATGACTCCTTACAAGTTTGTCTTGTAGTGAGGGTGTTTTCTAAATGTCATAAGCGGGTGTTCGCCCAGTTGTCCACCGATGTCTGGATCTTTTTTGATGACATTCCAATACTTGTTAAGTATTCTCCTTACATTTTGACTTTCTTTGCTGTACGTTACAATCATCCTTATAGGTTCAGGTTGTCCTTGTATTTTCTCAACTTCTGTTTTATAGATCAAAGTTTCTGTTCTACTTAGTGTTCTGGCCTTAAGTTCTCCCTTTTTAATATCATTGTACTTGTATCCTCTTTTTAGGAATCTGTTGGTAGATTCTTTGTACTTGCGATTCATTTCCTTTGTGTTGGAACAATTTCTTTTCATGCGGACAAACTCCCCATACGGGATGCTTCTTTTTAGGTTTGTAGGATGGAAACTGTCCCCGTGTAGTACACTGTTCGTGGCTGTGCTTTTACGGTGTACTGTAGTTTCCAATTGTCCATTTTCTACATATACCTTAGTATCCAGAAAGATTATTTCCTTGTTACTAATTGCCGATGTGAATTTAAACCCCATTTCGTTGTTGTTCAGTTCATTGAGATACTCTGTGAATTCCTTTTCCGTTCCGTTCCAGATAAGGAAAAGATCGTCGATGAAACGTAGCCAAAGTATAACTTTGGAAGTATGGTGTTCATTCTCTTCTCTCCAAGCTATAGTTCTTTCCCACCAACCCATTGCTAGGTTGGCGTAGCTCGGAGAGAATGAAACTCCCATGGCGGTTCCACATCGTTGAGCATAGTATGTCTTGTTGAAAAGAAAGATGTTATTGTTTAGGCATAGTTCTGTCATTTCTTTGATCATCCGCCAATGCTGGAGTTCTTCCAAGTGTTTTTGTTTGAAGAAGAATTCCATTGCTGTTAGGCCCATATTGTGAGTTATAGAAGTATACAAGGATACTACATCGATGGTTGCGAGTAGATAGCCATCTACCCATGCGATGTTCATCAGGTTACGTAAGAAGTCTCCTGTGTCCTTTATGTAGGATGCTAATGTGGGGACTATCGGTGCCAGAAAGTGATCCACATAGATGGAAAGGTTTTCATATATAGAACCGCAGCTTGCTATAATGGGTCTTCCAGGAGGTCTTTTGAGTGTTTTATGCACTTTCGGCAGAAAGTACATAGTTGGCATAATAGGTTCCTCCGTTGTCAAGATTTCCACTTCCTGGGTGGTCAGTAGTCCTTGGTTTTGCCATTTGGTGAGCTTGCTGTTAAGCTCCACAATCATCTCATTGATTGGATTCTTTTTTAATTTTTCATAATTTTTGGTCTCACCCAGTTGACGCATGGCTTCCTGCATGTAATCGGTTTTTTCCATTAGGACTATATTCCCGCCTTTGTCGGCGGGTTTTATTTCCAGTGACTCATTCTCCATAAGAGACTTCAAGGCTTTGCATTCCAAGTTGGACATGTTTTCTTTTTTACCTCTTTGTACATTATTTTTCATTTTTTCAAGATCTCCATTGACCAATTCAAAAAAAGCATCAATTTTGTTGCCTGGATACAACATTGGACAAAATCTAGATTGTTTCCTGAATTTTGTTTTTTGATGTTGCCCGATATTCAGTCCCATTTGTTGTAGAGCTTGACTGTCTGTTATTGTGGAATCCTCCACCTCATGGGCAAGTTCCAATGCAGTGCGCATCGCTGGTATTTCTGCAATTGTAATCTGCGCTTCATTTGCATCAATAGTATTGATATTTTGGTTGCTATTCTCAGGTTGTATCCCTCTTCTTTTGAAGAATTTGGCCAATTTAAGTTTGCGTGTATATCTGTATAGATCAATTTTGATTTCAACTGGGTCAAAGTGGGTTTCCGGGCAGAGTGTTAAGCCTTTATTCAAGAGGTTCTCCTCAGCTCTAGTCAGCACATGTATGGATAAATTTATGATTAAATATGGATCTGGTTCTTTTTCTTCCATCATTTGTTGGTTACTCGATTTCTCAAGTGGTACCCCTTTGTTTTTTCTGGAGCTTCTTCTGATTTTTCTTCGTTTTTTTCTGGCTTTGTTGTCCTCTTCCCCTCACTTTTGTTGTCTCTGGCCTCTCCCTCTCCCTCGTCCCCTTCCTCTTGATTGTTGTTGGTCTAAGTACACCAACTTCACCTCTTCTAAAAAAGGTGTTCTTGTTCCGCGGGTCTCTTGATCTTCACTCTCGCTCCAATCCGTATCTGATTCGCTCAAAGTTGTGTTGGGGGTTTCTGGCTGTGGTTGTATTTTTAATTGTTGTTTCAGATGGTAAAATCTTTTAGCGAATGTCAATATCCTCCCACATGAATAGTCCTGCTCATCTCTTCTGTATTTGCGTTCTTCTACCTCTGTCTCATGTTTGTCAAGTGTGGCTTCCATATCTTTCCTGTGTTTCTTGGCCTCATCTTCTTTTCCATGAGACAGTATATGGGATTCTATCTCTGCTATTTTTTCATGCAATTCATCTACATCAATTTTGGCATATTTTACAATGATTCTGATCATATTGATGGAGCACTGCATGTTGTTATTGCCCCAATCAATGAGCATTTCTGGACGTGTATCCGGATGGTTCGGGAGAGTGAAAATTCTTAAGCCTCTGGGGACCATTTTGCATTCAAGATATTTTTCTAATGTAAGAATTTCCCAGCTTTTGGTGATTTCTTTTTTCAGGAGTCTTTCCAATTTCAAAAATAATTGTTTCAGTGTCATTAATCCAGGTTCAGTTTCTATTGGTTTTTCCCTTTCCGTGTTAGTGGTACTTTCGGCTTTTTTCCCTTTTTGGAACATTGTTTGAGCTCGTATTGCTCGTTTGTTTGCTCTTTCTTCCATGTTTGCCAGAACTTCCTGCCTTGCTGCACAAACGGTAATAGTTTCCGTAAAAAACTGTTCTTGTGGCTGGAGGAACGTTTTTTTATATATAACAGTCTCTCTGTACCAAGCGAATTGAGCGCGTTATTTCAAGCAGTTGCGATTACAGGCTTTCAGTTTCTCTCGCCAGTACACTTGTATTATCTGCAACGCACGCCGCGGCTCCACTGGGCGTTTCCGTGTTGTGAGAGTACACAAGCAAACAAAGTCAGAGAACACTCCACTTTGTGGTAAAAGTAAATCATCAAATGGGCACTGAGCCCTGAATTAAACCAGTCATAATTTTACAGCAAACGTCTGAAGATTACAAGATGAATTGCCTGTGAACTGTGTGTCGCTATAAACCCCTACAAAAGGTTAATGGGATGTTCCCATGTAAAAAACGACTATCAATGGCATGAGATAACCTTTTAAACCACTTGGAAAGTACTGGTGACCTGAAGTACTGAAAAATGTCAAAAAATGTACTGCAAAACAAACGTTAAAGTTTAAGGATAATTGAAAAACTACCTCACCCAGAATGCACCATTATGTGCTTAAATGGACTAGAAGGTATAAAAATTAGAAAGAGACAATGGACTAGTGGCAACACTGTGAACAAGACCTGCGGTCGAAACGCGTAGGTGAAGGGGGCTATCTGAAGTCTCTGTCTAAATAAATCCAATTTTTCGAATTGAGCGAGTGCGGACAATAATTCTTTTTTTTGGTGGATAATTTGCAGTGGGGGAACGTTCATCCCCACTGTCCAGCACCAGCCGTGCAACAGAGTGCACTTCCGAGTGAACGATTTGGTGGAATATATATATATATATATATATATATATATATATATATATATATATATATCTATACTACTATAATAAAGGAAGAACTTTGAAGCTTTGAGGCGGGTAAACTCTGGAACCACAGCGCCAATCCACACACCCGATACATCGTTGGAATTGTCTGGGTGTGCAGATGGACATAGGCTATATAAAGTAAAAATTAAACGTTATTTAAAAAATGTAACATAAAAAAAAGTCCCCTGGAAGTAGTGCCGGCCGCGACGTAGCGCTGGCCGCGACGTGTGTGCTGATGAGGAGGAGCGGCGGACATAAGAGCGCGGGGTGGAGCGGCGAATAGGCGGGGAGGAGAGGACAGGCGGGGAGAAGCGGTGGCGAGGAGCGGCGGTTAAGTCAGAAGCACGGGGAGGAGCGGCGGCTCAGGTAAGGCTCCGGGACACGGACAATGTCGGGGCGGGAGGGGGCCGGGGCGGGCGGTTGGCCCTGAAGAACGGCAGCTGAGGTAAGGCTCTGGGACACGGACAATGTCGGGGCGGGTGGGGGCCGGGCGGGCGGTTGGCCCTAAAGCCTCATTGCCCCCGGACGACGTCGGGCGGGCTGCTATTATATATATATATGTATATATATATATATAATATGTGTATTTGGGATGCAATTCTTTTCTATGTACACGATTACCTACCTTTTTTCTACTGCATGCCTTATTTGGCATACATGCCTATAATACTACTGCTATCTATTCAGATTCAAGCATGTTAATCTATGAAAGATACCCCAATACTGGAGAAGAAATTAAGTTACTTACCTGTAAACTGTGGTTCTCCAGTATTGGTATCTTTCATAGATTCACATGCGACCCACCCTCCTCCCTATAGAAGCTCCCCTGTTTATTTGAGATACTTATATTGCACTTGTGCTCGAAAATCCGAGAGACTGGAGCTTCTGTGGATAGGTTTCTAGAGGGTGCTGTTGCCTGATTGTCTGGAGTTTAGACCATTCCTAATGACTAGGACGAGATATTAAAGTGAATCTTTTTTCTCTATTAACTTTAATGTTAAAGTCATTACTTACTGCTTTTTATGTACAGTGGGACTCACACTTCGATGACGGGGAATGATTCAAGCATGTGAATCTATGAAAGATACCAATACTGGAGAACCACAGTTTACAGGTAAGTAACTTATTTTCTTCTGTGTATCCCCAATTAATCATTACTGGCACCCAGGGAGCGACACTGCATCATTATTGGAATCCAGGGATACCCACTGAGTCATTATTGAAAGGCAAGGAACCCGGCTGGGCATTTTCTAAGATTTGAACTACAAACAATGCACCACCAAAAAATAGAGAAACAAGCATTAATCAAACAAATACACAAATTATGAAATATTGTAATTCACAAATATACAAAAAATAAAAATGGCAATTATAGTGGGAAGGTTGAAGCTTTTCAAAATTCATTTGAGGCCACTGATCATCCATATTATTTTCTGTTTGTTGCATTTGCGCTTCTCCCACAAATCAATCTGAGAATACTAACTTAATTTTTAGCCTCCAATTTTGAATTCCTTCACAGTTAGAGAACGTTTTAAAAAGTTTTATTTTACATTGTGCTTCTTTATTTATATACACTTTATTAATCTGTTTATATTTAATTTTCTAAGCAGTTGCGGACACCCTGAGAAGGCTTTGCGGACCCTCAGGGGTCCCTAGACCACAGGTTAAGAACCACTTCCCTAGGTGATTGAAATTGAAATGCCTTAATAACAGTGGCAATGTTAAATGTGAAACAATCAATGTTTCAATTAAAGTTGCAGAAATGTTTTTAGTTAATGACAACACAGATACTGAATCAGAACATATTTTAATGAAGGACATGGAAAGGCTTCAACATGCTCTATTGACAATCACAAAGTTAACTGTGAATCATTTACAGCCCATTGAGTTATGGCATATTCTTGCTTTTATTAATGTGGTGACACCCTGACAAAGCCAACAGGCCTGCCTTTTAATAAGTACACCCCATTATATTGTGTCTGTAACAGGTGGGAGGTATTGAGGTTATAGTGTTCAGGACTCGCTAGGAGTTTGAAATGCTAGGGATGGTATTGCCATAGGCATTTCAACCTGCTAGCATATGTATATTTGTAAGTTATTGCTTAATGTAGAGTATTGTGTTCGTAATAATGTACTTTGCCTTTATATAAGTAAAAGCACTGACTGGACAATGATATAAGTGGGTGTTGTTTGTTGCATACTTGTGAACTGGCTTACTAACCCACACCACCTCCACTGAGTATCCTTTGTACTGCTCTGCTTCCCTACACTGAGAGAGGCATGTGCTACAACTGTGTACTTGGTTCCCAGTGGATGTAAGGTTGCACACTTACTCCCTATGTAGGATCCGCATCCTTCGCAACAAATAACCCACTTTCTTTATATTTGTATTAGTGATGTGCACTTTGAGTCACTATGGAACAGCGAGCTTGTACCCCTCTCACTGAGGGAGTCTCCCGACTGCTGCTTAAGTACTGAATAGCCACGTGTGGATTTTGACTTTAGCACCCTTGCATGCAATATCTTTTCTTTCCGCTATCTAGAAAACCCCGTCTCTTACTATCACTGCATTACAAAGGATCACTTATAATCCGCCAACATGCATGGATTCCAAAGAAGTCCAGTTTCCATACCCTTTTGGCACGACTCTTGAGATTCTCTCATTCCCAGAATAAATAGCACGGTTTACTGACCGTGCTTTTAGTCCTAAGAAGTGCAGGTCACAAACACCACACCCCATCATTGAATTTAACTAATTTGGCGCATTGGGGCTTTGCATGTGTTAGTATTTAATGGAATTATTCTTAGTTATTTAATTATTCATTTCTAAAACTCAAGATTCGAATCCTTCGACTTCATACTTATGTGAACGGTGTAATGGGGCCAGCATTCACAATCGAAGAGAGTGTGAGTAAGAATGTAAGATTATCTCATGATGAGCACAGTTTGGATCTGCACGCGGAATATCTGCATAGTGACCGAATGCTATGTTGTGCTTCTCTAGCTGTGCAGCGAATTGGTGGATACTTTGTAACATTACATCTGTATGCAGAAAGATAAGATTATGTCTTCACTTAGTGGGTGTGTCTTCTGTCATTACCCTGCAACCAAGCAACACTTGTTTCAGGTCAGAATGATAAATTGCACCTTCCTGAACAATATGCAGTGTTTACTCTTTCTGGCTGGAAAATGTGTATGTACCAGGTTGATCTCTGTGTTCTTCTCATCCTCTTATCATTACCAGTAGCCTAGTTTCCTCCAATCTTTGCATTGTTCTTATACCTATAGATGATATCCATTGCAACGTTGTACTTCTGCATTCAAATGATGGCTTTGCCTAGAGCAGCTGGTTGGAGCAGATGTTGGGACAAGTGTCATCAGGACCTGCTTCCAATGTTCTGGGTGATTCCTTTAGACTCCAAGTTGACAACGCCTCTCTTTTTGTAAAGTGAGGGACCTGTTGTAGTTTGCCTGAAATTGACACATTTCCTTCATATTCGATACTTTGTTTCCATATTGTCGTTTTCACATATGCTTTTTGAGTTAGCCTGTCTAGACGCAAGGAACAATTTGTAATGTTTCAATTAACTGTCGATATAGTTCATTCCCAATAAAAATATTTTTCAATATTCATTACTAAGAACCTCTTTGATTAGTATTTTCAAAAGCTCCAAGTAACCTCAGTCCCAGCAGAGTAGCGGTCTCTGTGATTGTATATAACAAGTGGGTAGGAAAATGTTTTCTTGCAGTCTCATGTTTTAGGGAACCCATTCTTGGATGTTGGAAATTCCCCATCTTGGCTACATCTTTGTTTTCGCTAATGCAACTGGGAATAGTGAGAGAATGTCAAACATGTTACAGCTGTCTACAGAAGTATGACCGTACATTTATTTAGATATACAATTAGAAAGGTTTTGATAAGCTGAGTTACATATGTTGAAAGACTGTAAAAACACAGCACAATAAAACTGAATAACCACAAAGAAAAAAACGGAAGGCCTTTATAGGTTTAGAATATATGTACTGCAGGCACAAATCAAGTTTTACAGCATTGGTAAAGTGGCGATGAGGCCTTCCTTAAAGCCTGGATACAGTTATAGTTTTTGTTTCGTTTCAGCTTTGTCATTTTAGAATAGCCACACCTGTGAAGTGGTCATACCTCTTGTGGCAACTTAGACCATGCTCATGTTTTAGCCAACCACACTTGATATGCTGGACGCATGTAGGTCGGAGCTTAAAGCGGAAGACGCAAAATTGGATTAGAGTGTAAATCCTGCATATGCACGTCAAGTCAAAATAACTATTTCGGCAGTCAAGACCATAAAAGTATACACTAGATACATTAAAATACATAATAGATAACCAAAACGAAGGATATTCACATTGAAATGACAAATGTATGCATAAATTTAATATTTCATGGAGGTAGAAAATAAAATAAGAAGCAAGCTTCCTTCGGTTGTGGAGAAGCCAGTCAATCACAAACTGTCATAGTATAGCATAGTATAATGGGCAATACAACTGTAGAAAAGTATTAAAACGGCTAAGTGTGATGGCTGGACAAGCATCAGCTTAAGCGTAATACAAGGGACAGAAAGCTTGTGAAATAGCAACATGTTAACATTGGTATCTGCACTGTCTCGAATGAAGGAAGAGAGCCTTCCTTCAAACCAGCCATATTGCTCCCACATATTTGGCACCCACACAAGCATATAAGGGCCGACCGAAGATTCCAAGTGTACGAAGGGCAGTCCAGTACCTTCGTGTACCGAACTACCTACAAATAGGCAGTAGCCAAAAAGAATGTGCACGGGCATAGGCTGGGCAAGTAAAAAGGACATGGGGAACAATTTCCTTGAAGGAATTGCACGCTGGGCAAACCATAGGTTCCAGTACCAGACATTTAGAGTTAAAAGATTTCAACTGTAATGCTCCCACTCAAAATTGGAAGTACAACTTCCTATCCATTGGCACAGTAATGAAATCTCAAAAATGCTCAAAGGAACAAGAGGACTTAAAATCCAGAAACTCTTGTGACAGAGTAGCACCAGCAGCTTTGCCGGCATCATCAGACAATACATTTGTCCAATACTGTTTTTCCAGACACTTTTGTGGGAATATGGCTACCGTGCGTAGTCTCCCATAGGTCAGTTATACCGAGGAAGATCAGGGTCTTTTTAATGTATGAGAGCCAGGAAAATGTGTTAAAACGATCAGCCTTAGTGCCGTCCCACAAGGCAGCAGCATAATGGGCTAGCTATGGGGTGGACCATAGTCTCCACCAATAAAGTAATGGGCCCAACCTAGCTTTTCCTTCTATCTTTTTCACACCCAAATCCATGTCAGGGGGTAAGAAGAGGCACTAGGGGGTAAGAGGGCGTGGGCTCTCAAAAATTGTTCTCAGATCTGATCAATTCAGTGATGTTGGTAAAGCCCCAGAGCTCCACTCCGTAAAGAGCAGATCTCAGTGCATTAGCTTAATAGATCTGAAGGGTGGGTGCTATAGGTTTGCTAAAGGAAACACGGTGCTCTTTGAGAATGACACTTACTATCTGCCTGTGCTTAGCAACCGCCTTATTAATGTGTGACTTCCATGTCAGATCAGAAGAGAGCTTGACACACAGGTAAGCAAATGAGTTCACCTTCTCAAGTGGAATTCCCCCTAATACTAATCTCCCTTTATGTGACTTATGCTGGTTGAAGAACATAAGTTTAGTTTTTGCAGTGTTGCTCTCCATTCCTCGAGTATGACAAAGCTTGGCAAAGCAAGTCAGGAGTTTTTAGAGGCCACTCGGGGTCTTGGTGATCAACAAAGTATCATCAGCAAAGAAGAGGATGGGAGTTTTCAAATGAGCTAGTGGTGGCGCACAGGTAAGAGTCTGGCATAGGAAGTGCACAATATCATTTAAATACAATGAGAACAATGTTGAGGCCGGGACTCAACTCTGGCAGATACAGTTAGAGACCGGAATCGTATCGGTCAGCTGACCCAGTGCTCCTTAACAAATTCTGTCATAATTACATTCATTGAGGTATATTACTAGAGATAGAATGCCGGAGGGCATACCCATGTCGATAACGACTTGCCATGGTCTTGGGCGAGGGACCAAGTCAAAGGCAGATTTTAGATCGAGAAAGGCAACGGAAAGGTTGCCTCTGCTGATTATTACCGTCTTCCAGTAGATTAGCATAAAACGAAGGACTTGGTTGATGGAAGAAAGTCATTTACGAAACCTAGCTTGGAAAGGACTTTTGAAGTCATTTTCATGAATCCAATCCTGGATTTTCTATAATACAAAGCGACTAAAAACCTTTTGTATACAGTCTATTAGGTTTATAGGTCTGTAGTTTGCTGCTTGGTTCCTATCACCCTTTTTATAGATTGGGAGCTCTACGGCACCCGTTCCAGAATCTGGGATGGGTGCTCTCCTGGCAATAGCATTAGCTAGGGTGAGTACATATTTAGACCATGCTTCTACATCATGACTAAATATATCGGCTGTTATACTATCCGGACCAGCGGCCCTGCCTTTTGTGACAGTGTTAATATTTTAGGATATTGGATAAGTCAAACATTGGAGTGGCATTACTGGAGAGAGTGATAGGCAAGTAAAAGCCCCATAGTTATTACTGACCATAGTACCATCATGATATAAGTTCTTAAAATAATCGAACCAGTCAGACAGGGAGAAAAAGTTGGTTAGTGCAGGTGCCAAACCATTACTACCCCAAGAGACAACTGCTCAAAATTTAGTGGAATCTTTAGCAGAGGAGGCATTCCTAAGCTCCTGCCAGCTTTGTTCATCCCATTACCTTTTTTTGCTTTATCCAAACACTTTCTGTACGCCTTCCTAGTTGCAGAAATCTGAGCAGTAACCTGAGTTTTAATAGCCTGAACCAGGGTACTTTTAAGACAACAGCATTCCCTGTGAAATCAAGAACTAGGTTTGGGGGCAAGCTTAGTAGTGGGTTACAGGGATTGTCAAATATAACATAATATGCTCAAAAGAGTGTCTATATAGGACACTAATGGTCCTGAAGTCCACTTCATTAGTAGGGCCACCATGCCTTTTGGAGAGCGCCCCTTGAAAGGCTTGGCTTATGGCGCGCAAGATGTCTGGATGTGCTACCAATTGACGCCATTTCAGCCGACGCATATCGGTTGGGGGTTAGATGGCCCTTGTATAGGAAAGAGGAAGGCAGTCAGGTTGGTGGCTAGTGCAGAGAGTAAACCTGAAAAGGGATAATGGGTTGTGGCTGCTCTCAGCCCTTTCCGTAATAACCATATCATCAACAAAAGACCACAGCCTCCGACCGACCAAGATACGACTAGTGTGGTTAGGTTTGTTGTATGTTGTATGTGATAGCCCCCTTTGGATCCTATCTTATGCAACCATTTGTGGCCCTAACCCCAAGTTTGATAATAAGAGCCTTTAACTGGGGCGCAGCCTTAGTCCACCTAATTATGGGAGCAATATCCAGATGAGGAGCAGCCTATATTTCGTCCTCCTCATAAGCTGGCTTGACACCATCATTGACATGGGGCTGGAGGTAGTATTAAAGTCCCCTGCCAGAATAAGATGACATTGCGAGTGGAGCCCTTCCAGATAATCCTCAAGGGCATGCAAAGTTGGTTTTTTTAAACTCTTTTTATTGATTATGCTCAAGGTCTCATTCAGTACACAGCAGTGATCAGATGAAATACAGAAAATCAGCAGTACGTTTTACTTGAACGGTCAAGGCATGCAAAGTTTTTGAGGCCAGACCACCCTTGACACCCCTAGAATAGAGGTTGAAAATGGCAACACGAGTTCTTATCATTCGATAATCGATTGCGCAGGATATCAGGACATTCAATATCTAGTTGCCAAATTTTACTAGTTAGGAGAAGCTCTGACCCAAGTAGTTAAACCACCTGAGGCTCTCCGAAATGGATTAGGTTTTGTTGGGACATGTAAATTAAGGTAACCTGGTTTGAATGTTGGATCAATACTCCACGTCTCTTGGAGTGGTCAGATATCCTGTTCCTAAATGAATTTATTCCAGTCAGGTTTGATCATTTTTGACTTGAAGCCAGTCACATTACATGACACAAGTGTTGTCAGAGGAGGCTTCTGTGCTATAGAGGGTCATGTGTGGTATACACCTGGGATAAAGGAACTGCAGTGGGCAAATCAGCATTGATAAATAACAAACTTGTAGGGGTGCTGAGTTTAAAAGTTGGTCTGGGACTGGTGAACGTGTTGGTGTCTATCATGGCCTCTGGAAGCAGGGAGAGTGTTGGAGATATCATTACACTAATAGGCTCTGGCATCGAATAGTTCGAATTTGTTGGTGTTAGACACATTCGATTCAGGAGAGTTTGTGTGGAGCCCGAAAGTCTGTCTACATCATCCAAAGGTGAAGTTTGTGATATAGATATCAGCATATAATGAGTGGAGATATGCCAATCATTCCCTGGCCAATTCTACTTAAACTGAATGCTTGAATTGTTGAATAGTTTGGAAGACAGGACCTAATGTCAAGGGCGACTAGGTTATCACCCATGGCCTCATAACTCAAGGTTATCTCAATCGTGTCAAACTTTTAATTAATTGTGGAGTTCCTTTTGGTGCTGATAATGTCATTGCAAATGACTGAGCAGCAGCCCCTAACGTGTCTGATCCAATGCGTCACTTTGTTTTTCATTAAATCCTCTCCTTCGTGTCTAGTGTGGGGAGAAAGTTTTGGAGTATTGATCATGATTAGATTTGGAGGAGGATGTCTTCTGCTTTCATAATTGGGAGGGAGCTTCTGTCTGCCACCGCGTGGTGCCCAGTTAGTGGAAGTGCTGTCAGTTAGATTGTGACTTTAGTGAACCCTAAAAGGCTATAAAGGGTGGGAATTACCCAATAGTCTAGGGTGGCTAGACTATTGGGTAAGGTCTCATGTGGGCTCCGATCTCAACAGTCGCCAACCAGAATCTTTGGGATGGCCCTGTCCTATACCTGTTGCAAGAAAAGGAGGCACCCGTGGAACCTGACAGCACATAATTGGATCTGCCCAATGGACAATTCCATTCGAATTAGGATGTATGTGAAAGAGTGTGGACTGCTGATTATGGAATAAGTACTTTGTGCTGTATTGTTTATAAAAGATTGTGTTTGCGACTGATATAACTTAAAATGCATTTCATACCCGACAATCAGAAGCACAGAGTATTACCATGCCCCTGACTGTTGTTAATCTGTTTGTGTTTATCTGCAGAGCCTTAATAAAAGGTTTCTAAAATAAATAGATTGACTTTCACTTCTACAATCTGAGATTCCTTCAATTACCTGCCTTTGATTAGCCCTCTTGGATTTCCCACCTGTGTCTTATTATTACAAGGACGTGCATAATTTCTAAAGTGAGGTGAGCGAGGTCCTCCTGGTTAACTACTAGTTTGGCTTTCACACTAAATCAGCACTGAAACTGGCACCCTCTTGATTCTGAACGATGTGCACTGTAACCTGGTTTGTGGCAAACCCTGCTTTCTTGTCCTATTAGATTTCTCAGTGGCAAGTGGCATTCAATAGAATGATTATATTAAGTTGGTAAACACCCTGGAGGAGTATTAAATGAGCTTATATGGCCTTGTGTTCGACGGGCTCACCTAACTGCTGATAAATCAGCACCTGCTGGTGACCACGCTCAATTTCTGCCCTAATCCTCTCCAGTTTAATCCATGAAAAGACATGGGTTTGTCCATCTGCATATGGATACTACCTCTACATGAAATTCGCATCCTTTAACATTATTCTCTCCACATCTGACTCTATCGAATCTTAAACTCTGGATGCTGGGCAAATTTCTGCAACATATTCCATCTAAAATGAAATGGGTGCTTTGCTCTCACAGAGTGAAATTCTACCTAAATCTGATCCATGACCTTAAAGAGAACGGATTTGATAATTTAATGGCTTCATCTATAAAATTCTTAAGAATCCCCCTTGATCCATCCTTCTTGTTTATCCTTCACTTATATAGCGTTATCACACCAGCCAAGTTCCACGAGATTCATTCAGGGTGAAACTGGACTATAGTACACTCAGGCTGTGCCAGATGGGCTGGTCTGACAGATCAGAGTGTGGGATGGTTTTTTACCAGTGTGTGGACCTGTTTATGGCCTGGTGCACCAGTTTTACTGTAGATTTTCCTGATATCACCACAAACATTCCTTGCAGCAAACACAAATTCATGCAGTCTCTCATATCTTGCAAAATACCCATACAGCATCTCAAAACTAGCCTGACTTCAAATGTGGGCCTCTAGTCCCAGCGACTTTTATTTTTTCAACCAGTCCTACCCTGGATTCACCTCCGGCAACTAACCCTATCTTACATGCAGTGATATCACGAAAACAAGGATACTATATCCAATCAATATACTTATTTTAAAATGCTGTAAAACAATGATGCCGAAATGGTAATATTGGAGACTATATCCAAGTAATATCCAAGAAATATCAAAATGTGCTGAAATTTATGATAAATTACATTGTAGTACTAATCTATATAAATGTGTTAATAACATTGAAATAAGACACATATATACAGTATCAAATTCCTTTCTTGTAAATATTGTAAATAAAGTTTGTTGAAAAAGGCACTACATTACCCACAATGCCACATTAAGGCCATGTGGGGGTATAAATAGTGCTACAGAAAAGGGACTCATTAACCATGAACAAAGACTTGGGTACGCTGAAATGCGTTAGTGGATTGCTGCTGAATTAAACCTGGAATAATTCAAACTCCGGAGTGCAGCGTTTTTGTTTCAAAATTAAGTCAGGGCTTGGACCCGGCCCTTCTGTCCGCACCCGCTGCTGTGCACATCAACATTTGGGATCGCATTGTGGCTAACTGTGTGTGTGTATATATATATATATATATATATATATATATATTACCTACTGGCGATCGCCAGTAGGTATATATAGTTAGGATTTTTTCCCTATGGGATTTTTGAAAATTCTATGTCTAATAACTTTGGCGTTTGTGGACGGAATTGGCTGAAATTTTCAGGAAAATGGCACATTTTGTTTCTGAGCAGCCCCTGAAAATTTTGGGGGGGTTCGTCAAGGGGGGGCCGAGAAAAAAGGGGGGTCCCAAAACGCGTTTTTCCCATGTTAATTTCCATAGGGCGGTTGGCCTCACTTTTAGCCCGAACGGCTGAATGGATTTGCACGAAACTTGGCAAAATTGTAGGGACTGGTAGCCCGATGTGCCTTTTGTAGGTCTCAATATATGTGCTCCAGTGGATTTTGAGAAATTAACGTTTAAAAAAAGATATATATCTGTAACAGCGGACCGGGCAGCGACCCAGGACGCGTACTTTTCGCGCAACGGAGCTTTGTGAAGCGAAGCTGATTGGTTCTCCGGCGTCTGTCAACATTCCAAACAGTTCGTAGCGGCCGCCATCTTGTCTCTCGGTAGGATCGAGAGACAAGAGGAGGCCAAAGCGAAGGGGCAAATGACCATAAGGGGGCATAGTACATTGTCGCTCACCCCCTAGGTTTGATGTGGAGGTTTTAAAAGGGCCCCGCGGGGCAAAAAAAAATTAAAATAATAATAATCGAACAGCTGAATGGATTTGCACGAAACTTGGCAAAATTGTAGGGACTGGTAGCCCGATGTGCCTTTGCTAGATCTCAATATATGTGCTCCAGTGGATTTTGAGAAATTAACGTTCAAAAAAAGATATATATCTGTAACAGCGCACCGCTTCGCGTACTTTTCGCGTTACGGAGCTTTGCGAAGCGAAGCTGATTGGCTCTCCGGTGTCTGTAAACATTCCAAACAGTCCGTAGCGGCCGCCATCTTGTCTCTCGGTAGGATCGAACAGCTGAATGGATTTGCACGAAACTTGGCAAAATTGTAGGGACTGGTAGCCCGATGTGCCTTTGCTAGGTCTCAATATATGTGCTTCAGTGCATTTTGAGAAATTACCGTTCAGAAAGAAGATATATATCTGTAACAGCGCTCCGCTTCGCGGAGATAAAATATATGTGTATTACCTAGCTGTTGCTAACGCCAGTTAGCGACGGCTAGTAGAAGATAGCGACCATCTTGGGCCCCACTTTGCATGTGAGTGATATTTATCACTAATGACATGCAAAGTGGGCATGCCAAGATGTTAGCGACTGGAAACAGTCGCTAACATCGCTATCTCCTATTATCAACTTTTGGAAATATTCGAGATAAGCGCGAATATCTCCAAAAGCTACCACCTGCCCTGAGCAGTTCTTAGCCATGTTATCCAATGGGAGGTGGATAACATGGCTAAGAGCATTAGCTCGGTAATGCATGAATATCGCTGAGTTTTCAGCGATATTAATGCATTGCGGTCGTTTTTTATCGTATTTCCGATAAACCTTGATAATAGCAAGGTTTATCTGCGATAATTTCTGACGGTAAAAAAATCGTTGCTAAGGATCGTTAGGGATAAATATCGCTTAACTTTGGTAATATGCCCCAACGTCTGTTAACGTTCGATTCGAAGGAAATCAGGAAGTGTTGAAAAACATTGTCTGCGCCATCTTGTCTTTTTTCAAATGCCACACTTTTGTCGTGCACGGCAGCCATTTTAGATGCCTTGACCAGACCCACTCTGTGCACGCTGTCGATCCTTAGCATGGCTCCCCACCCTCGCAAGCATCTCCCCCAGGCAGTGGTCACCCCCGCTCTCTGTCTTATGCATGGGTAATAAACCTCCCCCCATCTGCGCTGCTCTTCCCTGAGAATCACACCCTGTGCCCGCCCGACACCTCCCTTTCGCCCTATTCACTACCGCACCCTCTGACACTCCTTTTCCTCTGTGTCCGATTGTCCAGGCTGGTCCTAGGGTATCAGCTAGCCCTGCAGATGTAGTTTATGGCCACAGCTGTAAAGAATCACCCCTCTTCAAAGGAGTTATAGTAGATCAAGGCCCACACTCGATGAGATCCGTCACAGCAGAAGCGTTGCTATTATCTGAAAACCATCCTGTATTGTGATTGGGGAGGGGACCGAGCCTGAAGCGGAAGATTCCAGGGATGACTCTTTGTACATCAAAGTTTTTACAATTATGTGTCACATTAAAAATATATAGCACTCCGACAAAGTAGTAAGATTATAAAACTTTAATAATTTATAAATATATACAAGAAAACAAAAATAGTAATAACATATAAACATTTTTAGGGAAAAACAACGAAGTAGCGGTCGGCTGTGCGAATAGTCCCAACGCAGCACAACGTCCAGATTTCCGGCGTGGGGCGTCGCGGGGGGTGGGTCATCAGTAGCAAACTGTTGTGCGAATAGTTCCAAGGCAGCAGAACGCGCTGAAATCTAGATGACACGAAAGTGATGTCTAGTAAGTTGCCACCCAGCAAATAACGGCATGGGGCGTCGCGGGGGGTGGGTCATCAGTAGCAAACTGTTGCGCGAATAGTTCCAAGGCAGCAGAACGATGGCACCAAGGTGATGTCCAGTAAGTTGCCGCACTGGTTTTGGTATCCTACAATGCTGCTCCGAATAACGGCGTGGGGCGCCCCGGGGGAGGCGGCGTGAACGGGCCTCTCCAGGTGGAGTGTCATCTGTTGTAGTGGGGCGCCCCTTTACCGTTTCAGTTGCCATTCCGTCCGTTTTTGGTCCACTGTGTCAAAAGCCGCAATTCAGCTGAGTTGCGCCCACTCTTGCGGTGCAGCGATAGGCGGCTGTCACAGGACTCTCAAAATGGCGGCAGGCTGTTTCCTTTTTGGGCCTGGTCCACTGAAATGGCCCTGGGACACCTTGGAGATCGGACGCTTGTCTGCTAGGTCTTGGACCCCATTCTCGAAAGCGTCCCCTCCGCCTTGAGAATTCATCAAAAGTTTTGGGGGCTCCGACTCCTGCAGGCTTCTGGTGGGGAGCGGCTGCCATGATTGCTCGCGGAATGACCACGACTGAGCTACGAGATGGTGGTGCTCTCATGCTGACGCCAGCTTCAGTCTGAAACATCCAGAAACAAGGTGGGGCTTTCATCGTTTGGGAAAAAAAAAAAGTTTTCATCCAATGAAAAGTGTTGTTTTTAGGTCACATGATCAAGCCTTCCATCATTAGGAAACCAAAAGTAAAATGAACCAATGAAAAGTTTTATAAACAAGTCACATGACCTGTTATGCGGCATAGGGTGTAAAATGCGGAGAAAATACGTTGGCACGTGAGGCGGCGTCAGTAGCGGACCGATGTGCGAATAGGCCGAAGGCAACACAACGCGCCAAGATCCGGATGGCACCGAGGTGGTGTCCAGCAAGTTGCAGCACTGGTGTGGCCATCCTACAATGCTGAAAGTCGGCGTGGGGCGCCCCGTTGGCCTGTGAGTTTGCGTCAGTAGCGGACCGATGTGCGAATAGGCCGAAGGCAGCACAACGCGCCAAGATCCGGATGGCACCGAGGTGGTGTCTAGTAAGTTGCCGCACTGGTGTGGCCATCCAACAATGCTGAAAGTCGGCGTGGGGCGCCCCGTTGGCCTGTGAGTTTGCGTCAGTAGCGGACCGATGTGCGAATAGGCCGAAGGCAGCACAACGCGTCAAGATCCGGATGGCACCGAGGTGGTGTCTAGTAAGTTGCCGCACTGGTGTGGCCATCCTACAATGCTGAAAGTCGGCGTGGGGCGCCCCGTTGGACTGTGAGATGGCGTCAGTAGCGGACCGATGTGTGAATGGGGCCGAAGGCAGCGCAACAATATTTTCGGAATAGAAGACACCACTAGGCGCTGAGATTCCAAGATCCGGATGGCACCGAGGTGGTGTGTAGCAAGTTGCCGCACTGGTGTGGCCATCCTACAATGCTGAAAGTCGGCGTGGGGCGCCCCGTTGGCCTGTGAGTTTGCGTCAGTAGCGGACCGATGTGCGAATAGGCCGAAGGCAGCACAACGCGCCAAGATTCGGATGGCACCGAGGTGGTGTCTAGTAAGTTGCCGCACTGGTGTGGCCATCCTACAATGCTGAAAGTCGGCGTGGGGCGCCCCGTTGGACTGTGAGATGGCGTCAGTAGCGGACCGATGTGTGAATGGGGCCGAAGGCAGCGCAACAATATTTTCGGAATAGAAGACACCACTAGGCGTTGAGATGCCAAGATCCGGATGGCACCGAGGTGGTGTGTAGCAAGTTGCCGCACTGGTGTGGCCATCCTACAATGCTGAAAGTCGGCGTGGGGCGCCCCGTTGGCCTGTGAGTTTGCGTCAGTAGCGGACCGATGTGCGAATAGGCCGAAGGCAGCACAACGCGCCAAGATCCGGATGGCACCGAGGTGGTGTCTAGTAAGTTGTCGCACTTCTGTGGCCATCCTACAATGTTGAAAGTCGGCGTGGGGCGCCCCGTTGGCCTGTGAGATGGCGTCAGTAGCGGACCGATGTGCGAATGGGGCCAAAGGCAGCGCAACAATATTTTCTGATTTGAAGACACCACAAGGCGCTGAGATGCCAAGATCCGGATGGCACCGAGGTGGTGTCTAGCAAGTTGTGGCACTGGTGTGGCCATCGTACAATGGTAAAAGTCGGCGTGGGGCGCCCTGTTGGCCTTTGAGATGGTGTCAGTAGCGGACTGATGTGTGAATGGGGCCAAAGGCAGCGCAACAATATTTTCTACAATATTTTCGGAGTAGAAGACACCACAAGGCGCTGAGATGCCAAGATCCGGATGGCACCGAGGTGATGTCTAAGTTGCGGACCGATGTGCGAATGGGGCCAAAGGCAGCTCAACAATATTTTCTGAAGAGAATACACCACAAGGCGCTGAGATGCCAAGATCCGGATGGCACCGAGGTGATGTCTAAGTTGCGGACCGATGTGCGAATGGGGCCAAAGGTAGCGTAACAAGATTTTCTGTATGGAAGATACCACTAGGCGTTGAGATGCCAAGATTCGGATGGCACCGAGGTGATGCTCAGCAAGTTGTGCCACTGGTGTGGCCATCGTACAATGGTAAAAGTCGGCGTGGGGCGCCCTATTGGCCTGTGAGATGGTGTCAGTAGCGGACTGATGTGCGAATGGGGCCAAAGGCAGCGCAACAATATTTTCTGACTGACACCACAAGGCGCTGAGATGCCAAGATCCGGATGGCACCGAGGTGATGTCTAAGTTGCGGACTGATGTGCGAATGGGGCCAAAGGCAGCGTAACAATATTTTCTGTATGGAAGATACCACTAGGCGTTGAGATGCCAAGATTCGGATGGCACCGAGGTGATGTCTAGCAAGTTGGTGTGGTCATCCTACAATGCTGAAACTCGGCGTGGGTCACCCCATTAGCCTGTGAGATGGCGTCAGTAGCAGACCGATGTACGAATAGGCCGAAGGCAGCACAACGCGCCAAGATCCGGATGTCACCGTGGTGGTTTCATAGTTGAGAGGCACTTCATCTGCAGTGGGGCGCCGAGATCCGGATGGCACCGAGGTGATGTCTAGCAAGTTGCTGTACTGGTGTGGTCATCCTACAATGCTGAAATGTAGTGGGGCGCCAATTTACCGTTTCAGTTGCCATTCAGCTGAGTTTCGGCTGCTCTTGATGCTACAGCGACAGGCGGCTGCAAGAGGACTCTCAAAATGGCGGCCTGTTCTTTGGATTTGGGCCTGGTCCACTAAAATGGCCCTGGGACACCTTAGAACTCGGACGCTCGATTTTTTTTTCCTTTCCTGTACATGCAAAAAAAGGTAAATGCCCGGTACGTTACACGCTTCATCTGCTACGATGAACTCTCCAGAGGAACCGAAAAAAAATATAGTTGTGGTAACTATACCATGCATCGTCATATGGAGAGGTGGCACCAATTAATTATAGTGCTGCATAAAAGAGATTTGGAGGAGAACCCCTGACCTGCTAGTACATTCATCAAAGAAGTGGCACTGAGAGCTTCAGAGGCAAGGGAAACGGTCCCAAATATTTAGAAGAACTTTGGAAAGATTAAAATGACATGTTTAGATTGTGGTAAATTAATTTCATGTGGACAGATGAGTGTTACTCTAATAAATACAGCATATGAACATCATCATAGTCGATGGTTGGTAGAGACATTTTGACTATATCCTGGACCTGCCCGTCCTCGCCCAAAATGGCGCCGGAATAAATGGGACTCGTAACTCCTTGTTGTGTACTGGTTGCAGAACCTTGAAATCACGAGATACGTATGCAGTTTTGAAGCACATGGCGGGCGGGGACGAGAATTGATTGAATATTTCGACATCCCTATTGATATTAAGTTCTGATGTGTTATTGATTACTGTACTGTTGAAAATTCGAATTAACGTCACCCATGGTACTTGCCCGCAAATGTATATCTAGATAATTTTATTGTAACTGGCCCTGTCGTATTTTAATTATAAAATGTACGTCCACCGATTCCGTAACTGTTAGACACCTTAGTTCTTGCAACCTAATGGCCCGCCCGTTACGTTCCTCTACAGTGTAAATGTCTATTCATCATATACGATTACAGTTTGCTCCGTGGCAGGCCCACGTGGTTATAGGCTCGTATTTGTATAATGAAATTTTCACAATAAAGGTTTTTAAAAGAAAACATGGTAGTAGTATATACATTGGTAAAGTTTTTAATAATAGTCACTGTTTTAGAATCATTAAAAGGCAAGTGAAATAAAGCAGACCAATTACATGAAGGGTAAAAGGTATAATACGAAGGAACGCAGTAAAGATAAATGGTCAAGGGCTGTTGTGTTTTCTATTCCTGCAACATAAAGTGATCGATAAGAATCTCATATTCAGGCGTATCGGCGACTAAGACAGCAGGTCGACCTTCTTTTGCTCAACGGCTCCGTCATGGGACGAAGAAACGCTCTTTTTCTCGAAAAAAGAATATATTTTACTTGCAGGACAGTTGTAAAATTTCCGGGAAAGTACATTAGCCTGGAACATTATAACATATATTTAAGAAAAAATAATGTTCGGAAGTAATTAAAAGCGTAATTTTTAGGTGATATGACCAAGGCTTTCATCATTAGAATAAGAAAAGTAAAATGAACCAATGAAAAGTTTTATTAACAAGTCACATGACTTGTTATGCTTACGTTACGCGCTGCGCGCCCCGGATGACTTCCGGATGCGCTAACGCGGCGCGTCATATGACGCATTACGCGACAACGCAGGTCCAGAATATAGTCAAAATGTCTCCACCAACCAGCGGTCGAAACACAACCCCTTTCAGCAGGCTAAATAGTTCTGTTAAATGACAACAGAAGGGACAGGCAACAAGAACCATCAGTCAAAGAGGGGAGGGCTAGTTCTTCTCTACCGGGTTACATTGGGGCGCTACCGGAACTGATCGAATTGGTAGTCTACAGTGTTTCTGGATGTTTCAGACTGAAGCTGGGGTTAGCATGAGAGCACCACAATTTCGTAGCTCCGTTGTGGCCATTCCGCAACCAATCATGGCAGCCGCTCTTTATCGTTATTTTGGGCGGGGTGGGTGGCGGAGCCGAGCTGTTTTGCAGCCATCATTGTGTGGAGTTCAGTTCATCTCACTAGTTTTGTATTTGTCATGAGGGGTTGTTCCTAATGTTTCTATTTTAGCGAGGTCAAAAAGAGATCCCATTAGTGGCCTACTGATTTTGCTCGATTCCTTTTCTTTTTTTTTACACGATTTTTCGTTATCTGCAAAGACTAAACAGAGTATTGCGACTCTGTGTTTGTTTGTAAATAGAGAATGAACCAAAGAGAACTAATTCTAAAACAGTAAATACTTGGATAACAATCAATCAAATGGAGAGAGAAGCAGGCACGACGGATTACAACGGGGGCAAAGGCCTGCGTTAACTACCTTTCACTATCTGCAAAGAGAGAGTACTCCTAATAGAAATGAGGGGGGGGGGGCACCATTCAAAGCAGATAAGTGTGCATAAACACGAAAATGTTTTCACTTACCACGTACTTGACATTCGACAGCTTATGATATTTGCTATTAAAAAACCATTGAAATTCACTGAAAAAACCATAGGTTATACACCATATATAGTTAGGAATTAGCATTTACAAAACCTTGAAAATTCACTGAAAAAACCATAGGTTATAGACCATATATAGTTAGGAATTAGCATTTAAAAAACCTTATTTTACTCACACAAAACCATTGAAATTCCATATATAGTTAGTTGCACTAACTATATATCGCGCACCCGCAATCCACTGCTGATCATGTCACATATTACATCATTCATGACATGGTCAGTGACATCACTGATGACATCACTGATGACATCTCAAATGACATCACTGATGACATCACTGATGACATCTCATTTGACATCATTCTTGTGCTAATACGATAAACCTCTTCAGACTCTAATATAACCTTAGATACACTCAGTGTATACAGACACTCACACACTGCCACTCATCCATGGAGTTACTCACACACCCAGTCAGTCATGCAAAGAAACAATCTCACCTCCATTTCTTCAACTATACAGTTAAACACACCTTACTTATTGAAACATATACTAACACATATTTACTCTCTTATACAATCCCTGATACAAGTTCACAATGATCGATACAACCACTCACTCATTCAGTGGCTCTCATGCACAGTTATTTATATATGCCAACTCTCACATGTACTGTGTTTTACATATGTACTTACTATGACATGTAGCATTGAGATATCCATTCACTCATCAATACACTCATGCACACAGTCAACTGCCCATGTAGCTGTTTCCACATGCACTCTTGAACTCATACACCTAGTGAATAAACTTCTCACACATCTATGCATAGAGTCACACACCTTCCAGCCACCCCCACACAAACTCAATCTCCCATAGAAATACTTGGGCAACCAATTAATAACACATATAGCCTCTCGTATAGCTAATGATCAACACATGCAGCAGTTTACAGAACAACAGACATAATGATGCACAAATTAAGACAGTTTAGTCACTAACCCATGCATTCAGTGAGACACATTTAATCACTCACTCATACAGTCAGTCACGCACCTACTAAATCCTTCATCCAGACACTTATACATCCACTCATTCTTCAATTTGTAAGACATATTTTAACTTTACAGAAACATACAGTCACTGGATGTTGTCATCAGTGATGTCATCAGTGATGTCATTTGAGATGTCATCAGTGATGTCATCAGTGATGTCACTGACCATGTCATGAATGATGTAATATGTGACATGATCAGCAGTGGATTGCGGGTGCGCGATATATAGTTAGTGCAACTAACTATATATGGAATTTCAATGGTTTTGTGTGAGTAAAATAAGGTTTTTTAAATGCTAATTCCTAACTATATATGGTCTATAACCTATGGTTTTTTCAGTGAATATATATATATATATGTATATATATATATATATATATATATATATATATATATATATATATATATATATATATATATATATATATATATATATATATATATATATATAAACAATATCCTGTCTATTCAGCCCTTGGCGCTGCAGTTACCACAAGTACAGATCTCTCAGACACCAAAGTTCGTGAAATGAAGTGGTTTATTCTCTCCTCTCCACCAGCATGACGCGTTTCGGTTGTCTAAAACAGCCTTGATCACATGGCATCAACATACAAATGGGAGTGCTTATATATTGTGATAATTAAGATTGACATCAAACACATGGATTAACTGACATGGAAACAAATACGATGCTATTATAAAAGAAATATTAGTGAGAGGGAAAAGCGACACACATAAACTGATGCAACCAAACCCATTTTTAGACACAACATTGTAAAACGATGTAACATCAAAATGATCGGTTCCAACAACCAGATTATCATTTGTAAACAGTGGCTGTAATCAATACTGGGTTAGATGAGTGCTCATGTATAAAATCATAGTGATGAAATGGTATGTTTCTATACAAATGAGCGCATCTTAAACATAGTCAGACATGTAAACCTCATACCCTCTCACTAATGATGACATAAATGCCAACTTTGCTTTCATTCTGAGTCAGTTAAAAAGGGAGTGACAAAACCCGTGCTTGATGCCAAATTGAAGTGCAAGTGCATAAATTGATTAAAGTGCATGGTAATTGCGCAGTAATTACAAATTTTCAATAAAAAATAAGATTGAAAACCATCAAGATGATATATAACGGTAAAATTTGCTCGAAAATTTCATATATGTACACAAATATAAGCATTGAAACACAAAAGCTGATTATGGGAACCTTACTACAGCCATAGTGACTATAATTGCTTATGTCCTAATTAATTTAAGGAAAAACTTCCTAGGTGTAAATTTATAACCGGCTTTAGAAAACCTCCACCTACTCTCTAGTTATGTGAGTTTTATCTTGAAATGCATGTGATTCAAAGGATTTGTATATACAAAGTGAGAAAAAGCTGAGCTACTGAAACAAGAAAAGGTATGGTCCAAAATATAATGTCAGTCCTACTTTGATGGTTTCAAGATACCAGCTGAAACCAATGCAAATTATTAAGAATTACAATGCATTGATGCTGGAACTTATTCAGACCCTAGTTGGGGGTAAGAGGCTAATCCCTAGAGGAAGACCTGAAGATCCTCCCCCCTGTTTAATCCATTAGGGATCCTGGTATCAAGGAGCAAGATATACTTGCTTTCCAATTGCCTCAAGTGTTTCTCCCGGTCCCCTCCCCGTATGTTTTTGGGCACAGCGTCAATGACAAAATATTTAAGGTGACTCAGGTTTTTTGCATGGACCAATTCAAAATGGCGGGCAACTGGGTATGTGGCATCTGAATTAACAATCGCTCTCAGATGTTGCAGAATACTATTGAAAGCCTGTAATTTCGTGCTACCCACATATTTCAACCCGCAAGAGCACTCCCAATACATATACCGCAAAATCCGTGCGGCATGTGTATAACTCTTTGAACAATGTAGGTGTAGGGTTAAAAGCTGAGCAAAATTCCGAGGTGTTAACCCCAAATTTGCAAGCCCTACACGAGATGCACTTGCGGAAGCCTTTTTTATTTGACAAACATTTCTTACCCCTTGTAACCTCTGGACTGGTTTTGACCAAAGAGTCCCTCATAGATGGAGCCCTTCTAAAGACAAGGCAAGGTTCTGCTGGTAATATGGGTGCTAGGCTGATGTCAGTTTTTAGTATGGGCCAATGTTTCTTTAAAATACCCCTTATCTTGCGTTCCTCTGTGTTGAAGGTGGTGATCAAACTGATTTTCATTTCCTTCTTCACCACTGTGTCAGTGCCATCTGTATCACTACCCTCAGTTAGGTTAACCAGATATTCCTCTCTATTTATGCTGTTGGCTTTCTCTTTGGCTGCTGTGATTTCTTTAACTGAGTAGCCACGTTTCAAAAATCTTTTGAAAGCCTCATTTTGGCACACCTCTAAATCTAGTTGGGAACTACAGATTCTACGCATCCGGGTGAATTCCCCATAGGGGATGCTTTTTATTAAGTGACCCGGATGGGCACTGGTGGCGTGCAAAATGGAATTGCCCGCTGTGCTTTTCCTGTGAAGCCTAGTTTCAAGGGCGTTGTTGTTAACATAAATCTCCACATCAAGAAATTGTATGCTGGTGGTACTTATTTGAGAGGTGAAATTAAGGTTAAGGGTATTACAGTTCACGGCTTTCACAAATTCCTTAGCAGAACTTTCTGTCCCTTTCCACACCACACAAATATCATCAATGAACCTCCAGTAATGGATGATGTTATTAGAAAAACTAGCAGTGTGCCTGAGGACATGCTCCTCCCACCACCCAACGTGGAGGCACGCATAGGTTGGGGAAAAGCATGCCCCCATGGCCACTCCCCTTTGCTGCTGATAGATTTCGTTGTTGAACAAAAAATAATTATTCATCAAGCATAACTGTATCATTCTTATCAGCATGTCATTGTGGTTTTTAAAACTCACATTACGTTGGTTCAAGAAATGCCTAACTGCATTAAGGCCATCTGTGTGATCTATGCTGGTATAGAGGGTACTTATGTCAAGAGCCATAAGAATGTAATCAGATTCCCAGTTAACCTCCTTCAACTTCATAAGAAAATGTCCTGTGTCCTTGATGTAGGAAGGAAGTTCAACAACATTTGGGATCGCATATATATTTCCAACTTGCTCCATTTTTCCGGGCCCCCGGCTCTGCAGGGCAGGCTCTTGAGACAGGAACGGAGAATCCTGTTGCCTTGTAACACCAAAAAATGAGGAGACCACAGCTGCGAAGTTCACTCAAACTGACGTGTGGATTGGGTGGGCGCCGAAACGCGTCAGGATATAAGTTAAAACTGCTGTGCACGGACCCAATAAAGCATCAGTTTGAGTGAACTTCGCAGCTGTGGGCTCTTCATTTTTTGGTGTTACAAGGCAACAGGATTCTCCGTTCCTGTCTCAAGAGCCTGCCCTGCAGAGCCGGGGGCCCCGGAAAAATGGAGCAAGTTGGAACTGTGTAAACGGAGGGGCATGGCTCGCTCATCAACCACACCTACGCAAATGGACTTCCGTGTGGATTGGGTGTTGGTTAAGAGAAAGGGAGACGAAGGAGGTGTCTCCTCCTTCTGGCAGACTGCGACTTTCTATCTCATGCAAGTAATTTTTGTGCGTGGCAGCATACAGCATTGTGCTTGTTAACTCTCACCCGAATGCATCGGAATTACAGAGGACTTTCCATTTTACACATTATGAATAATGGTGCATTTTGGGTGATGTGGTCCCATCGTCAGGCCACTTGACCACTTGGACTTCAATTTACCTACCTGTGAACAAGGCGCATGCGCGCCGAAACGCGTCAGGATATAAGTTAAAACTGCTGTGCACGGATCCAATAAAGCGTCAGTTTGAGTGAACTTCGCAGCTGTGGGCTCTTAATTTTTTTTTATATATATACATATATATATATATATATATTCACAGGTCCGGTCCAACACCGGGGGTAAGGAGGCACACAAGCAGGCAAATGTAAGCTTAATCCATAGGCTTTATTTTTCGCTCTTTCGTCACTAGTCCAACGCGTTTCGCCTTCAGCCGAAGGCTTGATCACGGGTATATATATATATTCCTCCAATCCCGCCCAGTTAAGAATGGGTCCAACACATGCTAGGGTTGCCCAACGCTAATTTAATGCCACCAGGATACAGCAAAGGAATTAGCGTGATGTCCACACATTCTCAGCCCCTGGCACACGTTTTGGCGGTTGCCTTCTTTAATGCCGGGTGTCTGTTGTGTGCTCAAAGTTGTCCGTTTTTCGTGGGGCTTTAGTTATAAAGTCCTACAGAGGAATCTCATTGGCTAGATGTTGTAGCAATAGAAAGCGGACAGGGAAAGTTCCATCCAGCAAGTATTTTGCCGCTTTCTTATTTTGAGATCCTCGGATGCTGTGCACAGATCCCGCTATATGAAGCATGCCATTTCAGATTCCAAAGCAAGGTACAGTGACCCGCCTTGGCATATAATAATGCTCTTCGATCTGCCGCTCCTATGAATTTGCAGGATCACCATGGCGGATTCCATCGTTGCCGGGCAACCCTCTCAGCAGACTATCTGCTCCCTCTCCCCGATACTTATACCGACAGTCCAGGCTGGGGGTGGGGGGGCGCCACGTTGTGCAGTCCATGCACCAAAAACCAAAGAAATTGCCGGCATACGTGGAGCTCCTGAACGAGGGGCGTGTCGGAATGCGGAGTCGACCTCCGCTAACAATACTCCCCCAATCCCTCCCAGTTGAGAACGGGTCCGACACATGCTAGGGTTGCCCAATGCTAATTTAATGCCACCAGGATACAGCAAAGGAATTAGCGCGATGTCCACACATTCTCAGCCCCTGGCAGACTCGTGTCGGCGGTTGCCTTCTTCAATGCCGGTGTCTGTTGTGTGCTCAAAGTTGTCAGACTTTCGCGGGGCTTTCGTTATAAAGTCCTACAGAGGAATCTCACTGGCTAGATGTTGTAGCAATAGAAAGCGGGCAGGCAAAGTTCCATCCAGCAAGTATTTTGCCACTTTCTTATTTTGAGATCCTTGGATGCTGTGCTGTACATTACGCACAAAACCACATTAAGGCCATGTGGGGTATAAATAGTGCTACAGAAAAGGGACTCTTTAACCATGAACAAAGCCTTGGGTACGCTGAAACGCGTTAGTGGATTGCTGCTGAATTAAACCTTGAATAATTCAAACTCCGAAGTGCAGCGTTTTTGTTTCAAAATTAAGTCAGGGCTTGAACCCGGCCTTTCCGTCTGCACCCGCTGCTGCGCACATCAACATTTGGGATCACATTGTGGCTAACTGTGTATATATATATATATATATATATATATATATATATGTGTGTGTGTGTCATGTGATCAAGGCTTCACGGAGCTGAAACGCGTAATGGCCGACTTGCTGATGGATTAAATAAAAAACACTGCAGCACCTTAATTGTTGTCTGCGCTCCATTCTTCAGGGATTGAAGTGCCAACGGTGGTGGCGGTGGAGTTTTCGATAGATGTGTAGGTATATATGCGTGTGTGTGTCTATATATGCGTGTGTGTATATATGTGTGTATATACGTGTGTGTGTATGTATATATATATATATATATATATATAAATTTGTGTGTGTATATATATATATATATATATATATATATATATATATATAAATATATTCCATATGCAATTGCTCGCAATTTGAATATGCTGCACACAACGTTTGAATTTCACCCTTATTTATTCATCAGACAACAGCAGGATGGAAGCGAGTCTTTCAGTGAAATATTGCGCCAATTCTTGCCTGCGCATTTCGAGATGAGTCCCTTTTTCACTGGCTTGGCGTCTCGGGGGTGATTAACAGACGGCACAGTTCTTACAAGTGTTTATATCCCATCTCCCCTTGGTGGGCGTGGTTTAACTAAGGATGCTGGTTCTTGTAGTCCAGGTAAGTTTAGAGAAAGCGGCATCCACTATGGAATAATCACACGCTGGAAACGTCAATTACCAGAGTGCTTAGCGGACACACGCCCAGGTGGGCGGAACTATTAAAGAAGGTTTGCCCCAATTACAACTCCATGCCGCAACCTCTCACATCACGCCAGGCTACCGAGGAAGGAAGGAATTTCCGAAACATGTATGGCCAAGTACGGCGCTGAATCTCGCTGAAGGAACTTGCTTTTAACCTGTGGCTGCCTATCAAACAATAAAGGAAGAAACTAACGTTGTGTGCGGTGTCTTCTCTTGGGAGTGAGTACATATAGAATATTGGGTGGCCCGCTCTGGTCATGAGGGCGACCCCACTGCGGTAGCAGATCCGAGTGCCACTTACTGCGGTACAAAGACGGAACAACGTGCCTGTTTCTGGTGGTGAAAGTAAAACTACAGGCAAGGCTTGCCCTCCATGCGACCTGATGGGACAGCACGATGTTGTAGAGAGAAAGCGGCATCCGCTATGGAATAATCACACGCTGGAAACTTCAATTACCAGGGTGCTTAGTGGACACACGCCCAGGTATGCGGAACTATTAAAGAAGGTTTGCCTCAATTACAACTCTATGCCACAACCTTCACGCCAGGCTACCGAGGAAGGAAGGAATTTCCAAAACATGTCTGGCCAAGTACGGCGCTGAATCTCGCTGAAGGAACTCGCTATTAACCTGTGGCTGCCTATCAAACAATAAAGGAAGAAACAAACGTGTGCGGTGTCCTCTCTTGGGAGCAAGTACATATGGAATATATATATATGTGTGTGTGTGTGTGTGTGTGTGTGTGTATGTATACGTATGTGTGTATGTATATATATATATATGTGTGTGTGTATGTATACGTGTGTGTATATACATATATATATATTCACTGAAAAAACCATAGGTTATAGACCATATATAGTTAGGAATTAGCATTTACAAAACCTTGAAAATTCACTGAAAAAAACATAGGTTATAGACCATATATAGTTAGGAATTAGCATTTAAAAAACCTTATTTTACTCTCACAAAACCATTGAAATTCCATATATAGTTAGTTGCACTAACTATATATCGCGCACCCGCAATCCACTGCTGATGATGTCACATATTACATCATTCATGACATGGTCAGTGACATCACTGATGACATCACTGATGACATCACTGATGACATCATCCAGTGACTGTGTGTTTCTGTAAAGTTTAAATATGTTAGATATATTGAAGAATGAGTGGATGTATAAGTGTCTCGATGAAGGATTTAGTAGGTGCGTGACTGACTGTATGAGTGAGTGAATAAATGTGTCGTACTAAATGCATGGGTTAGTGACTAAACTGTCTGAATGTTTGCTTCAGTATGTCTGTTGTGATGTAAACTGCTGCATGTGTGGATCATTAGCTGTACGAGAGGCTACATATGTTATTGATTGGTTGCCCAAGTATTTGTATGGGAGATTGAGTTTGTGTGGGGGTGGCTGGGAGGTGTGTGACTCTGTGCATAGATGTGTGAGCAGTTGATTCACTAGGTGTATGAGTTCAAGAGTGCATGTGGAAACAGCTACATGGGCGGTTGACTGTGTGCATGAGTGTATTGATGAGTGAATGGATATGTCAATGCTACATGTCATAGTAAGTACATATGTAAAACACAGTACATGTGAGAGTTGGCATATATAAATAACTGTGCATGAGAGCCACTGAATGTGTGAGTGGCTGTATGGATCATTGTGAACTTGTATCAGGGATTGTATAAGAGAGTAAATATGTGTTAGTATATGTTTCAATAAGTAAGGTGTGTTTAACTGTATAGTTGAAGAAATGGAGGTGAGATTGTTTCTTTGCATGACTGACTGGGTGTGTGAGTAACTCCATGGATGAGTGGCAGTGTGTGAGTGTCTGTATACACTGAGTGTATCTAAGGTTTTATTAGAGTCTGAAGAGGTTTATCGTATTAGCACAAGAATGATGTCAAATGAGATGTCATCAGTGATGTCATCAGTGATGTCATTTGAGATGTCATCAGTGATGTCATCAGTGATGTCACTGACCATGTCATGAATGATGTAATATGTGACATCATCAGCAGTGGATTGCGGGTGCGCGATATATAGTTAGTGCAACTAACTATATATGGAATTTCAATGGTTTTGTGTGAGTAAAATAAGGTTTTTAAATGCTAATTCCTAACTATATATGGTCTATAACCTATGGTTTTTTCAGTGAATTTTCAAGGTTTTGTAAATGCTAATTCCTAACTATATATGGTCTATAACCTATGGTTTTTTCAGTGAATTTCATTGGTTTTTTAAAAGCTAATATCTGTAGCTGTAAAATGTATTGTTCTTTAAATCCAAAAATATATTTTATATGTTTATTAATAATTTTTTTTAAAATATTTTTTTTTCTTCCCTCCCGCTTCGCGAATCGGGAAGCTTCCCGTTAGCTGACCTTGATGCCGCGAAATAGTCCGCAAACCGGTAAACGTTCCTTTAACGCAACTGCCGCGTTAGAAAACATCGTGACGCCTCGCGTCCGCATGACGTTTCACGTTGTCGCGTGATACGTCATATGACGTGCTATGTTAGCGAACTGGTACGCGAAGCGAGGCGCGAAGCACAGGTTCCCAGAAGCAAATCGGGAGGCGGCGCAAAGCGCGTAACGTAAACACAGCAGGTCATGTGACTTGGTAATAACACTTTTCATTGGTTCATTTCACTTTTGGTTTCCTAATGATGTAACACTAGGTCATGTAATATAAAATTAACACTTTTCATTGGTTGAGAACTATTGTTTTTCCCAAATGATGAAAACCCCTCCTTCTTTCCTCACTCTGACTTTCATCTTTGTGAGAGAAAGACCCTTTGTTACCAGTGAGCAATGGCTTCTTTAGTAGCTTCAGCTGGTGCTTCCCCACCACCTCCACCACCTCCAAGGAAGAGAGGACCACCTGCTGAAGTTATCATTCAGCAAGAGGAGGAAGAAGAGGAAGAAGAGGAAGAGGAGGAAGAGCAGGAAGAGAGGCAGTTTTTGCCTGAGGAGCCCAGGAGGTCTCACCGGAAAGAAAACTTCATTTGGCAATTTTTTAAATTTCCCAAAGGCGAGAAAAAAGTAAATGCAAGATACGTAACTTGCCTTATATGTCAAGATAGACTGTCCAGAGGGACCGAGAAGAAATACAGTTACGGAAACTACACAATGCATCGCCATATGACTAGGTGGCATCCTAACAACTACAGTGCTGCACAGTTTCGTAACGAACTAGATAATCCCCCTATTATGGCCAGAAGATCTGTTGTACCCGAAGTGACGGGACCAGAGGGCAGGGAGATGGTGCCAAATATACAACTGAGATTTGGGGAAGTAAAACAAGTCTGCGTACTTTGCAATGGATTCATTTGCTACAGAGAAAGTAGCATCACTCTGATCAACAGAGCTATTGACTATCATCTTCCAATTTGTCCGAAACGCCGCAAACAATAAATTCTTTTTTTTTTGTTGCTCCTGTTGAGCCCTTTACAATGAATCGTTTTCGTTTCCCCCCCCCAAAAAACCCCAAAAAAATATAAAACCGTTCAGAAAAATTCAAAAAAAGTAAAAAAATGTTCAGAAAAATAATAAAAAAAATATAAAACAACAAAAACAATAAAAAAAAAGTTCTTTTCAGAACTACCTCCCCGTTATTAAAAAATTGGTAGAATATTTGGAACTCTGCCAACCTCTATTTCTCTTAGTTCGCTTCCCAGTTCGCTCGCCGGTACGCGAACCGGGAGCGAACCAAAAAATAAATTTAAAAAAGAACAGTAAGTATAAGGGAAGGAAACAGACAGTTATGTTAAAAGAAAGACAGCTATAGGGGAGTAAACTAGAGATACTATTACCCGTAATCCACTGCTGATGATGTCACATATTACATCATTCATGACATGGTCAGTGACATCATCAGCAGAGGATTGCGGGTAACAGTATCCCTAGTTTACTCCCTATAGCTGTCTTTCTTTTAACATAACTGTCCGTTTCCTTCCCTTATACTTACTGTTCTTTTTAAAAAAAAATTTTTAGATCAGTCAGAAACAGTGAAAGTAATAGAGACAGAGTGAGTGACCAAGAGTGAAGAAGTATGAGAAGAGAGGGACTAAGAAAAATAGTGAAGGAGTAGAGTAATTAAGTAATAGACAAAGGAATGAGCGAAGTAGCAAAGGTAGGAAAGTGATTCTTAAAGAAATAAAGCAGTGGAACTAATAGAAGTTAAATGTGATAGAAATATAACAAAAAGAGTCCAAAACATTTACCTTATAATTGTCGTTAAGTTACTCATTTGTTCTTTTTATACTAAAAAATCTGTGAAAGAGAGAACAAACATTTGAAAAATATTAAAACATGTTTTTAATAAATTAGAAAAAACAAGGGAAAAGATTGAAGGACAAATAGTTTTTCAAGAACTTTGACACTTACAGAAGCCTCTGCTTCTCCATGCCCCTACACAGTCCTAAAAATATACATTTTAAACTAATAGTATCTTGATGCAGATGAAGTGAGTCCTATCTTGCAACATTGTGCATCTTTTGCATGACTGCTGCATCGGTTTCATGTGGCATTGTTTTTTTACAGCATGACACATCTACCTAGATTCATCATTTTATAATTTTGTCGCCTCATACCAAATCTTTTCAACCGCGACTGCGTCACAAAAGTGACGCACAGTGGCGCAAAAGAGGCATACACCTATCATAAATCTGTCCCTAACATGTTAAATAATTGATTCAGGATGACAATAAGGTGTGGCCTATCCAGAGGTTTGTTTAAGGTGAGGCCTACTCAGGGTTGCAGATTAAATTTACACTTATTGAAGAATACAGAGAAGAAAATACATGTGCAGGCCTACCAACCAAGTGTGTCATGTCGACTGCACTCTTGGACAAATGTTAGACCTCCTCTGTCTCCAGGAACATGCCTAAACCTCATCTACACAATGTGATGTGTAATGTTAACAAACACAGGTAATATAATTGAAAAACGTGCAATTTTTTTTCCTCATTCCACAATCATATCACCTGTGTTTCCTTTGCTTAGGTATCTCATTGTGGAAATGTAGTCTATCATATGAAAGACTACGTAGAATATGAGCACTGTATGCAACAACTTTGACACTTACAGAAGCCTCACCTTCTCCATGCCTCCTACACAGTTCTACATGTAAATCATAAATGCAAACAGAACAGAATTAATTATACATATTAAATGGTTTATTTTAGCTGTTCTCAGAATGTATCAAATTTCACTAAAAACAGTGACTTGAAGGTATTCATCATATAACAGCGGGGAAAAAAAACACAATCAAAATGATTGTGTTTAAAAAACCCATACAACATAACAAATCAGAATTCAGAACTCCTTAAAGTTAACTTACTTTCCATGACGGCGAAGGATGTCCTATGAACAGCTTACACTCTGTTGTGCTGTTATTACTTTCAACCCGCCACTTTCTGAAAGAAAACCTCCATTGTTTTCAAAAACATGTTACATACAATAAATGACTTCTCGCTCTCTACCACACGTTTCCACAAGGCCAAATCGTGTCTGAGCCATTTATAACTCTTAGAATTCTTGTAAGCCAATCCCGTCATGTTGTATTTCCGCAACTTTCACAATTAAAATGTTCAAGATCATTTTCACAATCCTGGACTAGTAATATCTTCCCCTTCTTGCTCACTCATGTTCTACATTTCCTATGACACTGATACTGCTTACTATGAAGCAGACTTACACTACCTTTATGACTACTACAATTATTTAATTCTCTACATCACTTTTAATCACAAAGCAATGTAAAACAGTAGACAGCATTGCAGACTTACATTCCCTCTACTCCATGTTTTGATTGGCTGCTTCAATTAGCTTATAAAAAGAAACAGTTTTTCTGAACTCATTCAAAGTGCACGTATTTCTCCATGACGTCCAGTGTTATGGTAAGAAGTTATGTCTCTCTACTACACTTATCCTCAAGGCCAATCGTGTAGGAGCCATTAGAACTTCTTGAAATTCCTCAGACCACATCCCGAGATTCTTTCCCTAAAATTTTGGTTTTAAAAACACCAGGTAAGAGTTTTTAAGGTCATACGGCAATTTTTTTTTGAAAATTAAAACAGAATCATTGCAGAATGACCAGCCATTTCTAGACTTTAAATAAGCTGTGTAATGTCCTGATGTTATTGAAGGACCGTCATGATATATAATTGCTACAGTTACAAAAGTCCTTCCTGATATTGACAACTGTGAAGCCACAAAATTTTTAATTAAAGTTGTCAATTTTGTTCCATCAGGCCTACATCGTTGGAACATTAAAATGACATACTGGCCATATGTTCGTATAAATAATGTGGACATCATTTCAGATTTACACTGGCTACACTCCATGTTGTGATCAGCTCCTTTTACTAGCTTATTAAAAGAGACTGATTTACTGTCTGGCAAAGTTAAATATATAAATCTTTCTGAGTCTACACTAGTAGTACTTGATACCCTACAGTTCTCGCAGTCATGCTGCCATTGATAAGAAAGCCCAAACAGGTGATCTACATCTACACCTTCATCATGCAATATATCAAGCATATACATTAAAAACTCCTGACAATCTTGCTGACTATTTTGAGAGAATTGTGTTTGGCCTGAACATCTGTCTAACAGATTTCGAATTTCAGACACACTTTCTATGTTTGTTCTATCAGTGCTACATTTCTCTAACACAGAATTTAACAAACTGCAAAATCTTTGATCAGAATTGACCACAATCTCTTCTTTTACATTTTCTAGAGAAAACAAAACATTAACCACTACATTAGCATAGCAGTTGACACCAGAACTGTTTTCAAATTGAAAACCAACAACATCTTCAACAGAATCCTTTTTGTTTCTGCTTATAATTTCAGGTTCATCGACTTTTCGTCTTTTTGCTACAACCTCCCCAATATTGGTCACATTTCTTCGTTTCCGGCCTACCACACGTTTCTCAAACAAAGGATACTGAGGCAAATGTGGCGCATACTCTCTTCTTAACCTATTGTATTCCTTAACACAATCTAGATCGGCACAAATGTTTGTGACATCACACTCAATCAAGTACAATCCCGATAAAGTTCTAACTCGTGACAATGCCACATATGCCATACCCTCCTTAAACACAGAACTGCCAATATTCACCAATGCACTGTCTACACTTAAACCTTGCGATTTATGGATTGTCACCGCATATGCCAAGCAAACAGGAAACTGCTTACGACGAACATATAAGTCTTTTACAAGCAAAAATCTAGCAGAACAACGACCAATTAGCTGTACTTCCTCAATGCCATTAAATTTAATTTTTAAAAATTCAATTCCATCTCTATTTCTGTATTTCACAAAATCAACAACATTACCCATTGATCCATTTACCAGACCTCTTTCAACATGTAAATTCCTTCTTAAAATTATACGGCAGTTCAAGCACACATTCAGAGTCTTTTCAAAACTAGCAGTTTTAGATATACTCTTCTCTAATGAATCCAATTTTGTTTTCAGATTCTCAGACAAAATAATTGTTGATCCCATATGCTCTACTCTGTCAATAGCTTCCAGTTTCACAATCTCTTGCTTTTCTAAATGCAACATTTTGTTGTTGAATTTGGCACATTCTGCAAGAGTTGGCATCAAACATATTCCAGATTTCTTCTCAGTAATTTTCTGAAAAATATTCTCAGGCACAACATCTTGGTCTGGATATAAATTTGTCAGTAATCGTGCATGTAAAGCTTCTTTCCCATGCTCGGTCACTTTTCCAATTCTAACATCCTGTAGAATAGTCTTGTAAACTTCATCCTTCGCCTGACGCATATTTTCATGCAGTTCAGCATAACTGAAGTTTAACCATATATTGACGTTGCCAATGCTCCCTAGACACTTCCTGGTATCTTCATGCGTGAGCATTTTGAACACAGGTTGCCCTTTCACTGGTGTCAGCTGCAGAAGATCTCCGAAAACAATGATGTGTTTGCCACCAAATAACACATCATACTCTGTTTTGAGAGCTTCTTGCATTCTCAAATGCACAAAGGCAAGCATGACATTGGAAACCATGCTTACTTCGTCAATGATAAGAAGTTTCATTTTCCTCAAGACTCTTGAAACTTCAAAACAAGCATCTCCCGATAGCTTGTGATATTGTAATTTGTTGTCATGCTCCACTGGCAGCATCAGTAAACGATGTAAAGTAATCCCTTTAATGTTATGTGCTGCCAGTCCAGTTGGAGCGGTGACAACACAAGACATCGATGACTCTGTCCTTTCCTGCAAATAACATGAAATTGCTTTAATAAGGAAACTTTTTCCAGTTCCCGCTTCTCCACTCACGTACAGTCGAACAGGCTTCAACGACGTACATGAGCACTCTTTCTTGTCATGACTTAATCCATGATCAATTTGCATGGTAACTTCGTCATATATTTTCCTCTGCTCAATCAATCAATCAATCAGGTCATTTGTAGAGCGCACTACTCACCCGTAGGGTCTCAAGGCGCTGGGTTGGGGGGGGGGGTGCCGTTACTGCTCGAACAGCCAGGTCTTGAGCTTCTTCCTGAAGGAGAGGTGGTCTTGGGTCAGGCGTAGGTCGGTCGGGAGTGAGTTCCAGGTCTTGGCGGCCAGGTAGGAGAAGGACCTTCCTCCTGTTGTCGCTCTTCGGATGCGGGGGACGGCGGCGAGGGCGTGGCTGGTTGATCTGAGGAGTCGCTTGGGAGTGTAGAAGTTGATCCGGTTGTTGAGGTAGCTCGGGCCTTGGTCGTGTAGGGCTTTGTGTGCGTGGGTGAGGAGACGGAAGGTGATTCTCTTGTTGACCGGGAGCCAATGCAGATCTCTCAGGTGTCCGGAGATGTGGCTGCGTCTGGGGATGTCGAGGATGAGTCTGGCCGAGGCGTTCTGGATTCGCTGGAGTCTCTTCTGGAGCTTGGCGGTGGTTCCGGCGTAGAGGGCGTTGCCGTAGTCCAGTCGGCTGGTGACGAGGGCCTGGGTGACCGTCTTCCTCGTCTCGGTGGGGATCCACCGGAAGATCTTGCGTAGCATGCGCAGGATGTTGAAGCAGGACGAGGAGACGGCGTTTACTTGTCTGGTCATGGAGAGGGAGGAGTCCAGGATGAAGCCCAGGTTACGTGCGTGGTCCGTCGGTTTGGGTGCGGTGCCCAGGGCGGGGGGCCACCAGGAGTCGTCCCAGGCGGAGGGCGAGGAGCCCAGGATGAGGACCTCCGTCTTGTCCGAGTTCAGTTTCAGGCGGCTGGTCGTCATCCATTCGGCTACCTCTCTCATCCCTTCGTGCGGGTTGGCTCTGGCGGTGGCGGGGTCGTTGGTCAGGGAGAGGATCAGCTGGGTGTCGTCGGCGTAGGAGATTATGTTGAGGTTGTGTTGGCGTGCGATGGCCGCGAGGGGGCTCATGTAGACGTTGAAGAGGGTGGGGCTCAGTGAGGATCCTTGAGGGACGCCGCAGATGACTTCGGTGGCCTCTGACTTGTACGGTGGTAGGCGGACTGTGTTCTTCCGTCGAGGAAGGAGGTGATCCATTCCAGTGCCTTGTCCTGGATTCCGATGTTGCCAAGGCGCTGTACTAGGGTGCGGTGGCAGACAGTGTCGAAGGCCGCGGAGAGGTCCAGGAGGATGAGGGCCGCTGTTTCTCCGTTGTCCATCAGAGTTCGTATGTCATCGGTGGCAGCGATGAGGGCGGTCTCGGTGCTGTGGTTCGCTCGGAAGCCAGACTGTGAGGGGTCGAGGGATCCATTCGTCTCGAGGAAGGCGGCCAGCTGTTTGTTGACGGTCTTCTCGATGACTTTGGCCGGGAACGGGAGGAGCGAGATGGGACGGTAGTTCTTGAGGTCGGTGGGGTCTGCTGTGGGTTTCTTGAGAAGAGCGCTGAGTTCGGCGTGCTTCCAGCTCTCAGGGAAGGTGGCGGTGTCGAAGGAAGTGTTGATGATGTCCCGCAGGTGGGGTGCGATGACAGCGTCGGCCTTGTTGAAGACGTGGTGAGGGCAGGGGTCAGTCGGAG
This sequence comes from Lissotriton helveticus, assembly GCF_964261635.1. Classification (NCBI taxonomy): domain Eukaryota; kingdom Metazoa; phylum Chordata; class Amphibia; order Caudata; family Salamandridae; genus Lissotriton; species Lissotriton helveticus. The sequence goes on along the minus strand of NC_136069.1, from coordinate 314,382,903 downwards.
ATCCGGAATGGATGGAGTTCATTGTTTGGATGGTGTCTTCGGTGCTGATCGGAGTCCAGGTGCGGAGGGTGGTGGTGGGTGGCGTTGTTGCGGTTGTGGCTTGCGTTGGTTGGTTGCTGAAGCTGTTGTGTATGTCCGCGATCTTGTTGTGGAAGTAGGACGCGAGGGAGTTGCAGAGGTCTTGCGACGGGGTGATGTCGTTGTTTCCGGCGTTGGGGTTGGAGAGCTCTTTCACGATGTTGAAGAGTTCCTTGCAATTGTGTGCGTTGTTGTCCAGCCGGTCCTTGTATGTATTTTTCTTGGTGGCGCGGATCAGTTGGTGGTGTTTACGGGTGGCGAGCTTGAGGGTGGTCATGTTGTCCGTGGTTGGCTCCCTTCTCCAGGCTTTCTCGAGGGCTCGACAGTTCTTCTTGGAGCTCTTGAGTTCGTCGGTGAACCATGGTGTTTTTCTGCTGCAGGGTCTGCTGGGTGGGGTTCTCAGAGGGGCGAGTTCGTCCGCGCAGTTGTTGATCCACTTCGTGAGGTTGTCGGCGGCCTGGCTGGGGTTCGCTGAGCTGGCGGGAGGGTGCTGGCTCAGGGAAGCGGTGAGCTGGTCGGCTGTGATCTTGTTCCAGCTTCTTCGGGCAACCTGTTGCTGGTGGTGGTGGATCGTCGTTCTTTTGAAGGTGAAGTGGACGCAGCTGTGGTCCGTCCAGTGGAGTCCTGTTGCGTGGCTGAAGGTGACGTCGTTGCTGGATGAGAAGACGGCGTCGAGTGTGTGTCCGGCGAGGTGGGTGGGGGTGGTCACCAGTTGCTTGAGTCCGAGGTTGGCGAGGTTGTCGATCAGGCTGATGGTGTTGCGGTCGTTGTTGTTCTCCAGATGGAAGTTGAGGTCCCCCAGGAGGATGTAGTCGGCGGAGGGGAGGGCATGCGGGCTGACGAAGTCGGCGATGTCCTCGCTGAATCGTGTGCGTGGACCCGGGGGTCGGTAGATCAGGGTGCCTCTGAGGGTGGTCTTCGGGTTGGTGTGGATCTGGAAGTGCAGGTGTTCAGCGGTGGTTAGGGTGTCGTCGGTGTTGGTCGTGATGCGGATGGTGTCTCTGTGGATGATGGCGATGCCTCCTCCCGTCTGGTTGGCGGTGCGGTCCCTCCGGATGATCTTGTAGCCCTCCGGGATGGCGATGGTGATGTCGGGCGCTGAGGAGGCGTTCATCCAGGTCTCGGTGAGGAAGGCAACGTCAGGGGCGGTGGTGTCGAGGAGGTTCCAGAGTTCGACGGCGTGTCTGTGGACGGAGCGGGTGTTGAGCAGGATGCACTTGAGGTGGGTGCTGCTGGTGTTCGGCTTGGCGAGTGCTGGTGCAGGGTGAGTCCGGATGCAGGTGAACTTGCAGGCGTTGCAGCTGAAGGGTCCGTGGGTGTGCTTCGGGGTGGCTTGATGACATCCTGGGATGCGGCCGGTGTTGAGAGCGATGAGATCGGCGGCGTTGTAGGTTCGTCGGGTCGGCTTCCGTCGGTGGGGGCCAGGGGTCCTGGCGCTGGTCGCGATCCGGTCGCGGACGGGCGCAGACGGGCTTACCTTTGGCGCGCCTTCGGCGCACAATCGGCGCGCCCGCTGCGCGTCAACGCTGCGCGTTCGCACGGTCGCCATATAAGGCGAAGTGCGCGGGTGGGCGGAGCAGCTGGGAGGCGGGAGCGGGGAGGGAACAGAAGGAAAAAAGGGGCGGGGTCGGCGGTAGTGGCGGGAAGCGGGGGCGGCGAGGAAGGCGGGAAACAGAGCGGGCAGAGATTACGAAGGAGCAGGCACAGATGGTAAACAAAGCACGCTTAACACGGGAAAAAGACTATGAAATGAAGACAAGCACAAATGATTGGAAAAACACGCTTAACACGGGAAAAAGACTATGAAATGAAGACAAGCACAAATGATTGGAAAAACACGCTTAACACGGGAAAAAGACTATGAAATGAAGACAAGCACAAATGATTGGAAAAACACGCTTAACACGGGAAAAAGACTATGAAATAAAAACAAGCACAAATGATTGGAAAAACAAACAAAACGAACGACAGCGGGGTCAGCCGGCAGCGAGGCAGGCAGCGAGGCAGCTAGGCACAGCGAGGGGGCACACGCAGCAGCTGGTGGCCGTGCGGCGCGGGGGTGTCCCACAAGTGGGCCACACTCACCTGTGTCGCACGGTCGCCATATAAGGCGAAGTGCGCGGGTGGGCGGAGCAGCTGGGAGGCGGGAGCGGGGAGGGAACAGAAGGAAAAAAGGGGCGGAGTCGGCGGTAGTGGCGGGAAGCGTGGGCGGCGAGGAAGGCGGGAAACAGAGCGGGCAGAGATTACGAAGGAGCAGGCACAGATGGTAAACAAAGCACGCTTAACACGGGAAAAAGACTATGAAATGAAGACAAGCACAAATGATTGGAAAAACACGCTTAACACGGGAAAAAGACTATGAAATGAAGACAAGCACAAATGATTGGAAAAACACGCTTAACACGGGAAAAAGACTATGAAATGAAGACAAGCACAAATGATTGGAAAAACACGCTTAACACGGGAAAAAGACTATGAAATAAAAACAAGCACAAATGATTGGAAAAACAAACAAAACGAACGTCAGCGGGGTCAGCCGGCAGCGAGGCAGGCAGCGAGGCAGCTAGGCACAGCGAGGGGGCACACGCAGCAGCTGGTGGCCGTGCGGCGCGGGGGTGCTCAATGTTGAGTTGTCTTTCCAACTCTTCTAAGTTAACCGCATCCTCCTGAGCATGTGCCATTGCTCTTTCCACTTCATTCATAGCAGTGGCAGCTTCATTTTCGATAACAGGTCCTCCTAGTGGATCCTGACTCAATGAAGCAGAACTCTGACTGTCCTGAGAACTGTCTCTGGCAATCTCCGCTGCAATCGTTGCTTCCTGCTCAATTTCCACATTCAACATTTCTACATATTTGGGAAAAGCAGGACATTCTATGGTCTCCTTGGCAGCATTGAAAGAGTCTTCATAACAGAGGAAATCTCCAAGCAGTTCCTCTTCTGCACGCCAAGGCTTAAAAAGTTGCAAAAGTGCTAAATAGAAAAACTCCTTTTTTTCAGGAGATTCGCCACTCAATTTTCGATGGTTTATCAAGTGGCATTTTCTTTGCTTCACCAGACATCCCTCACTTCCTATTACAGCATACACTCCTTTCTCAGTATCTTCTTTGATGTTCCTCTTGAATATGTAATTTTGCAGAACCTCATACAGACAAACATTCTCGAGGTGACTGCTTCGATTTGGATAATATGTATCCAACATGTTGCTCTTCAAAATGTCGGTACTGTTTGGCTCCTTTTCCGCCAAATACTCAATTTCCCGCACAGGTTTGAGAACTCGATTACGCGTTGCAGCAAGACCAAGACTCGCCCAAACGATACTCCTGGACTTGGCATAGAGACTTGCTGAAGACAACCGGTCAGAACATTCGTAAGCTCCGATTTCTCGATGCGACAACATCTTCAGACTGAAACTGTACAACTTCTTGCTGAGGCTCTTTTCATGGGAAATGTCCTCCCACATATCCTTCAATTCTGTCTTCTCTTTTTTGGTGATGTAAGATGTCACATACCGAGCCACAGCCATACAGTTATCAGCCACAAACTGTATATCCATGTTAGCATTCCACATGGACAAAATCACCGGGTTGTAGTCGTTGATGTACTTAGACTCTTCGTTCCTCTTCAAATTGTATGTGTTTTTAGGTGATTTCTTCATCACATTATGTCGCAGCGAAGACATCAAACTGTTCACTCTTCCTTTAGAAATCACCGGTCGTGGAAAGCCGAAACGACATTTGGTGTAGAACTTGTCTTTGTTTCGGAATTTACGACGACAGTACTTTCCACATCGATGGCTTTGGAAACGTAGAACTTTTTCTCTTAGGCTTTTTTTCTCCTTTGCGTTTGGAACAGCACACGTAGAATACTGTTCTATGAAACTCATCACTGAGTCTTCTGGATCCGTTCCAAATTTAGGTGCATCCTTGATCCACAGCAACATATGTATATGAGGAGCACCTCTTGCTTGGTACTCCTTTCTCCAGAAGAAATCCAACACCTCTCCAAGAGGTGGATTCTTCTTATTCATGATGAAAGACATCATACCTTCAAATCTATGATTAAAGTACCTACATACATTGACTGGATCCAAAGAGCACAGTTCTCCGGGTGTCTTGAATTCGATGTTTTCTACGTTAGCATTTGCCTCTCGTAGAAATTCAATTAAGTCTTCCCAGCCATACTCAGCACAGCTCAGAGTGAGGAACCATGTGGGAGTTCCTAAGTTCCTCAGCATACATTTTAAATCACCATGACGACGATACCAGTACTCATTAGTACCACGCTGACACGCCATGAGATTAATCAGGTGAGAATCCAAAATACTATCATGGACATTGACTTTATCCATAAAGTCACTTGCCGAGATGTTTTGCATGTGTATACCACTTTTCAAGATGTGGTTCACTGCATATGACAGTCCAGACAGATCGCTTTCAAACAGGAGATGAAACAAATAAGGAATGCATTGTCGAAACCTAGCATCTCCTGCATACAATCGCAAAGTCCGGTATTCAGAAGCAGGAATTTGATGAGGTCGCTCATCATATCTTCCTCCCTGACCTGTTGGAAAAAGCTGTGGGAAACACAGAGCTTCCAAACTTTCCTCCCAAACACTAATGGGACTCCCTTTGGCTTGTTTCATTTGAAACAACTCAATAGCATTCCCCAATGACTTCCTTGGAATGCAAAGGATGAACACTATAATGTTCATATATTTCTTCACTAGTACAGGGTTCTACTTTCTCAATTTGACCACCACACAAATCGCTATCCTCTTCCTCACTTACTTCCTCTTCTGCAACATATACATTTTTATAGTATTTATAATTTTTTTTCAAATACAATGTTGCCCTTTTGACTTTCCTAACATCTACTAAATCTTGCCATATTTTCTTATTCTTTGTCGGAACCCCATTAACTAAGATAACCAGAGGTTCCTCTTCCACTTTTTCTACTCCAATTGTGTTAATGTTTTTCTTGAAATCTAGAGGCAAATAAACAACTCTTCCCTTTAATCCTCTCTGTAAATCTGATGGAGGCAATTTCCCTGTCTTTGGCTCCATTCTTACAATAGCCTGAAAGGGATGGATACTTTGAATCAAAATAGATTCATAAGTATTTAAATCCTTCAATTCAGAAGGAATCTCAACCAATTCCAGATTATTATGAACTGCTCTAGCAGGCATCTGGTTTTGATTTAATTTGTTACAACAATAAGTACACACACGTTGATCCAATCCCAAATCAAAACAATTTTCTACCATCAAGTATGTTGTAAAATCCTTCCATTCACTATTATTTTCCCTTTCACTTTTTGCATATAAATCCACTAACTTAGTCTGATTCTTATAATAAGTGCGTCGACAACACACACAACTGAAATTTGGCCTCTCACTTGATTTCACCTCAAACGTCGCAATTTCCCTCTGGAAATTATCTGTACTGGAAACCTGTACACTATCTTCCACATTACTCTCTTCTTCTTGGTCAATTTCAACATTCTCCTCTTTACTTCCAAAGTAACAAAACTCAATTTCTTCACATATATTCTTCACATCTATTTCAGAACCATGCAAAAGAGCAGCGCATAATTGTTTAAGCATAATTGCTGGACTCTTAGCATAAGAGTCCAGTCCATAATGACCTGATTGATTGATTGATAATACAACATTCTAACTAATTTCCTCACTTTATTATGATGCACTGCTAGCATCCTGAAATTATGAAAAACCCTCTGGCATACTCTCCTGGAAAGACAAGCCAGTGAATGACCATGCAAACCTATCACTTCTCTCACTCTGCAAGGATCTAATTCTTGCAACAACTTCATTTTCTGCTTCAAACTTTTCTTATTAAATGACCGTATAAAATCACAAAGCAAATTGATGGAATCCTGTCGTACACTGCAAATACTACTACACTTCCAGGTGTACACAGGACCCTTAGGACGTCTCCCTAAAACCTCATTACCTAACACCTCTTCTATCTCTGTTGTCACAAGTTTTTCTTTTTCAACTGGACAACCATCTTTCACTTCATAAGCTCGACCACTGGTGTCAACTGCATGCACCAAATCATTATCCTGGAAATAATTCTCCTCATTAAAAAATGCCTCAGAGCTTGAACTATGCATCCATTCTCCAGAAAAAACTTCACAAAAATTACTACGATTAACTATTCTCTTCCATCTACTATTTCTTTTGAAATCATAAATTGCCTTGTTTAGCTTCCTAATTCTATTGATTGTCAAAATAAATAACTTACGTTTAATTTCAAATGCCTGATCAATAACTTTCTCAACTATTTTTTTTCTCTTATAAAAAACCACTTTCTGTTGACCTTTCTTAATATTTTTTAACAAATTGCCAATTATCCTGTTGCGGAACATTCGTTTACGAATGTCCCTAAACTGTTGTTTCCTTCTACTTTCATGCATAGAGTTATCTCTTACTCTAGCAGTAAAATTTTTCATTGGCCTTTCCTTTCCGTTTGAATTGCTTCTCCTTTTCTGGACTGAAACATTTTCTGTAGTAATATTTTTTTTACCACAGATATTTCTTATGAATGTTTTTGTACTCTTACCCGGTGCTTTCTTGGTGACTTGACAAATCTTTTTGTTAGAGGACTGCTGCTTTTTTTCATTCAGCTGCTGTCTTTGACGTTTTGCAGCCTTTCTCACTCTTTCTTTGGTTGGCATGCTGAAATCTTGAAATGATCTGCAGTTGAATCTGTGGTAAAATATAATAAAAAATGTTATTAACCACTATTACCCAACAGTAAATCAATAACAGTCATCAAAAACTTAACACATTACTTAACATTTTTACATAGAAGATTTTTTTGTGCATGGCAAATTTAGAATACAGAAATAGCAGAAAAGAAATGGAATTTATATTCATTTTACCTGTGCTGTTTTATATGTGAATCTGATCTAATTTTATGAGCATATTTTAATATTTTATTGAAGACACTACACATAACCTGTTTTTGAAGGTGTCTTTATTTTTAAATTAAACGGTTTACATTTTTACTTTTTATTTATTATAAATTTACAAAATAAATGTTTATAGTTCCATAGGCTCAAGCACGTCAGCTTCCCATCCTATGTCATACAATTCTGACAAATCTGCATCCTCATCACGTTCTTCATCCTCAGGATTTAAATCATCCAAAGGATCAACATCCACTGATGTTTCAATTAAGAGTTCAATGATGAGGTCGAAATCAATTAATTGCTGATTGTCGCTCATGTTGATGTTGTCTTTATCTTTAAAGAAAGATAACAACAATGAGATGTTGCAGAGTAAGAGACAAATCTCAGAGATTATAATAGTAAAATTGTTTAACAAGAGTAACATTTTGCAGCTATTATTTAACCATGTCCAGCGATGCTGAGGAGGCAGCCGCGGGCTGTGGAGGAAGTTAAGGTGGGGCAGGGAGGCGGGAAGGGGGAGGGGCAGGGTGGAGGGACCTAAAAACTGGCATATGGATAATTGCAGATAAGTACACAATTTAATTATTCAAACGAATTTCGTAGCGCACACTGCATCGCAAAATGCGATGCTGTGCGCGCTACGAATTTCGTTTGAATAATTAAATTGTGTACTTACCTGCAATTATCCATATGCCAGTTTTTAGGTCCCTCCACCCTGCCCCTCCCCCTCCCCGCCCCACCGTAACTCCCTCCACGGCCCGCGGCTGTGAGGAGGTGAAGCCTATGTCCAATTTTTCACTGAACAGGACTCATCTCTTCTTAACCTTGGATAAACCTCACTGACTCTGTGTCCCCTGCACATAATTAATAATAAAAGGGGCAGATTTATGTTAACTAGCACATCCCCAGGGATGCACCAGTTAACGTGCACCGCTGCTCTGCCACCCATGGTGTGCCGCATTTACAATCAGATAGGACAAAGCTGCGTCAAAACCCTGCGCCTGCTTGAAGCAGGCATAGATCTTGACGCAGGTAGACTGAAAGCTAAAGCAACCACTAAGTGTCGTGTGCAGAAGTTGCAAAAAAGGAAAAATGGCGTTTAAACCGGTAATGAGCCCATGCTAACTTAACACAGTGTAAAGATATCCAGGATCTACATCAGTTTGGGGTTCACGAACCTGGCAGGTACAAGGCACTGAGGCTTTGCACCGTGCATGTCTCATCCCAAATCATATGTTTGTGAATGAAACAATTTCCCAGACCAAATGCTTTGGATTGGCTACTTCTAAAAAATTAAACACCCCTACTATCCCGGAGTTAGAGGAATATGATGGTTGGAGTCATTTTACTCGGTTGTCCATTAGTGATTTACAGGCCCTACTCCGTAATTCTTCCTTTAACATTTCCAGTATAAATCCAAAAGGTTGGCTGCTTTGGCAACGTGCCTTATCCACGGTTTAATAACGCTGCCTTTTGCTTTATATAAGTTTTCAAATTGTATGAAATATATACCAATAGGTCGTTATGAACCTTTAGGTAGTGGTTTTCTTCATGAGATCTGGTCGCTTCCATACACATACAGATGTTTCAAAGATGATCAAGAAGTTTATCTGAATGGAGAGGAATGCACTGAGACGCCAGATCATTCACTAATGTGTACGCACATACAGTTACACGGTTCATGCAACAAAGACCGACCAAATATGGCTTGCGTGTTGCAAGGCACGCCAGTTCCTGCTATCATCCCCACGTTCAAGTTGTTGGAAAATGGTAGTTATTTGATGCTCAATAATGAAGATTGTTCTGGGTTAATTAAAAGTATTCCTTTTATCGTAACAGTAAGTGAACGGGTTATTTGCTGCAGAAATGTTCTATTTCCTCCCACACATGAACATAGGGAGTTTTCAATCTGGCCACAAATACCAACCTTGGGAGCAGATTTCAACGGCATGGCAAGAATAAGGGCTCTTTTGTCTCAGAGAGAGGTGGCCTTGAGTTCGGCCCGTGAAACTTTCGTGCTTCACATAGCGAACACCCGTACAGAGGTGCAGGCCCTTTTAAATTCTGATTCGCCTTTGCATTTCAGCGAGATGGTTCGGACTATCTTTAACGCGTCCTCCACAAAGGCCCTGGCGCATTTTTTTAAAGTTGTTAGCAGTGGTCTCGTGACTTCATTTGAGAAAATCTTTGGAGTCATCCCTGCTTTCTTTCATTCTATTTTTTCCACTTTGTTTGGTGGATTCCCAGTTTTATTTGCATTAGCACCGGACGCTCTTGTGCTTTTTTACATTTTTAAATATGGATGTCCCTCCTGTGCAAGGTCCCGCCCTGCAGCTGCTAACGCTGTTCCGCAATCGCATGCTTGAATATTATGGCACAATGCCGTTGGCGATATTAAGCACGGCATATGGATTATCTTTTCGATTCTCCTAATTCACCTGTGTCCAGCCTGTATTTCACTGCCTGACCTGTGATTTCGATTGGGCCATTAATTTGTGTCTCTGCGGACCGGTTTCTCCTGACGTCGACTTTAATCAGCTGATGAGTCCTATCATTGCTCACGAGTTGGTTTGTCCTGGCGAAAGGATTATGGCTGTGGCATTGATGCATGGACTAATTGGTCCCTGGAATTTACTGGCGGCAACACAGTCTTTCTTGGAACAGAGCTTTCTTGAAAACCCACCGAGCTGTCCTCTGATGGTGATAGAGGATCCGGTGCTGGGAGAGCACGTATGTTCTTTTCCGCTTTTAAATTGGATGGCTGAACTCTTTTCGGATGAAGACGGTGACTTCCTATTGGAGGCTGTTGCAGCTTATTTTGCATACACAATTATGTCATAGACCTTTTTCATGTTTGATATGCTGAGTACTAGCATTTCATTGACAATTCATTGACTTATTTGTCAAGTTTTTATTATTTAGCTTGCCTATTGGCTTAAGCCTCGATAAACTAGTTGACTGTTTTATTTTTTCTTAGCATTAAATTTTGCTAGTTTTTAATGTTTTACCTTGCGGACCGTGCACATATAAAGTTGCAATCTGCTCTCATGAGATGGCACTTCTATTACCTTATTTTGTTCGTTTCCTGATCATGGAGGGGTGTCATGTAGATCCTGGATATCTTTACACCGTGTTAAGTTAACATGGGCTCATTACCGGTTTAAACGCCATTTTTCCTTTTTTGCAACTTCTGCACACGACACTTAGTTGTTGCTTTAGCTTTCAACCTAGTAGTTCATCATGGTTTACATGACAATAATATGTTATTGCTCTACTATCTGCTTTGCTTCTTAAACTATATCTGTACAGCGAGTGCTGAAGTTTCAAGAACAACACGATACAGAATTGTTATGAGGTCTGATCTCCACGACTTCATAGTCATAACATAAGTGCAGCTTCTGCCAATTCTGGGCATGAGGCGGGTTTTATATTGCTCTACCGAACACACACATACACAACACTTGATGCGGTTCACATGAAGAGAGAGCTGGTGTATGCTGATGTGATTCCTTCAAATCTAGGACACTAAAGTATAGGCACGCCATAAACTAACCCAAAGAGACCTTCTTAGCAAATAATATAATATGTGTATTAGGCAGGGTGAGATATAAGTGTTGCTAACTCTTATTCATTTACAGCATGTTAACATACTGTCACCATTCGCTTTTTATGTACTAGTAACTATGCTGGTAATTTTGCTACTGATAATTGTGGTAGCGTTCTAGTGTTCCTGCACAGAAACAGGATTTGGGGAAACAGAAAGCGGAAGGCGGCCATATTGTTTGCTTGGCGCCGACCGTTGAGCAACAGCTTAGCCCCGGCGCTCCGGAATAAAGATAACTAAAAAACATTTAAAGACGTACGTTCTCACATTATTACAATGGCGACGAAGATGTGTACTTGTATTATCTAAGATACTACGCCTGAGAAGACGGCATTAGTAAATAAACATTTCAAATACACATGTGTTCTTCTTAACTCCATGTTCTGGTTTGTAATGAATATATAACGACCGAGTGTTCATGAGTTCCACGTATCCTGAGGTACTGTAAGTTCATATTCTGGATTGTCTAAACATTGAGAGTTTGTTATATCCAATGTGACACTGTAGCTAGCTTGCTAAGGGGTTTTTCGGTACTAAGGTGAGTTTTGGGGCACCCTAATTCGCAGAGGTTCCAATCCTCTGTGCACAGTTCTGTGTGAGAACAGAAACCCTGCGACAGGGGCACCCCTGAGCCTTGCTGGAGCTTCATCACACTTGCGATACAACTCCAGCAATGCGCCACCTTTACGGCACAGATGCGTCACGCATCTATGCTGTTTTTACCCCATGATGCGCCGCATTGTAAATGCAGCACACCATGGGTGGCGGAACAGCGGCACAGGATGACTGCAGCCGCGGGCCGTGGAGGAAGTTACGGTGGGGCAGGGAGGCGGGAAGGGGGAGGGGCAGGGTGGAGGGACCTAAAAACTGGCATATGGATAATTGCAGGTAAGTACACAATTTAATTATTCAAACGAATTTCGTAGCGCGCACTGCATCGCAAAATGGGATGCTGTGCGCGCTACGAATTTCGTTTGAATAATTTAATTGTGTACTTACCTGCAATTATCCATATGCCAGTTTTTAGGTCCCTCCACCCTGCCCCTCCCCCTCCCCGCCTCCCTGCCCCACCGTAACTCCCTCCACGGCCCGCGATTGGATGACTGGCACATCCCTGATGATACGCCAGTCATCATAAATCTATCCCTAAGCTTCTTATCTTGTTAGAGATGAACCGCCATATGTATCATCAGTTTTTTACATTCCCTAAATAGCGAACTTCAAGGAATAAATAGCGATTCTTTACCATTCCTAGTTTGCGATGAGCTATTTGCTAATTACAAATTACCCATTCATTTCCATGGAGCAGGAGGCCCATAGGAATGAACGTGCAATTTGCGATTAGCAATTAGCTCATCGCAAATTACGAATTTTTTCGAGGGTGCAAGGGTGTCTCAAGAACACCCTGCTGCACCCCTGAAAAAGAAATTTGGGGGCATATGGCGCACATAAATTTTGAAAACATTCCTTTACCTCAAAAACGATTTTCAACTCATAATTTGAAAACACTGCCCACGGGGAAATGACTTAAAATGTCCTCAAGACACATGAAAATGTTTTTTTAAAGCCTTTGCAACTTTTTTGGGTCACTTTTAACATGGCTAAGTAACTCAAACAGTCAAAATCTAAATTTACCATGCACAGGTGGGAGCATATTTACAAGGAATTTGCTCCACGGAGAAAGGTCTTTTAATTTAATATTGCAAAAATAACATCAGAGACACTGAAATGCCTTATAAAGAAGCATACACCATTATGTCCTTGTCATAAATTTTAAAAGCATTCATTTTCCCCAAAAACGATTTTCAAGTCATAATTTAAAAACACTCCACATGGGGAAATGACTTAAAATGTCCTTAAGACACATGAAAGCGTTTTTTGATTGCCTTTGCAGAATGTTTCGGTCACCTTTAACATGCCTATGTAACGCAAACATTCAAAATCTAAATTTGCCATGCACAGGTGGGAGCATATTTATGTTCAAATCATATTTTATTTTATTAAACAATAACAGAAATGATAACAGAGATGATGGCGGCAAGAAGGCATCAGAAGAATTACAATCGTGTTACAAAAATACCGCAATCAGACATGGATTATTACACAAAACAATACGTATACAGTGAAGGAAAATAAAGTACCAACCTTGCATTCTCACATTTGTATATAGTTCCGTAGAGCCCTCCGTCTAAAACAAGTCATATAGTACCATTTATATTTCATCATTCCTGCTTCATGATTCTAAGATTGTCAAGCCCGTGAGCACAAGATATAGCCATTACAGTTCACACAGCATGCAACCCATAATTCACTGAATACAGACCTCATCATTTGGAACTTCAGGGTGGGTCAAAGGTGAAGGAGGCTCGGTCCAATGAAGACCATAATTTTTTGTTGGTGACCTGCCATGGTGATGAGTGTAACGCGGGGTTGTCAGTGCCCCTGATGCAGGACAGCCATTCCCTCCATGCATTGAAGGAGACCTCACCCGTTGACTTCCAATTGCACAGGATCACCTTACATGCTAGAGTTAGTAGAAGGTCCAGGAGCTGGCGGTCATGGTCACCCTTTAGTGCTGGATCTAATGCTCCTAGGAGAATGTAGATGAATTCCCTCGTGGGATGTATGTGGAGCGTGTGCCCAATGTAGTCAAAGATTTTTGTCCAGAAGGTGTGAAGCATGGGGCAATCAAACAGCATGTGCGGAAGGTCACCAATACCAGAAGAGCAGTTCCAGCAGTTCGGTGTATCCCGCAGGCCAACCTTAAATAGCCTCTGTGGGGTCCAAAATGCCCTGTTAATAATCATATATTTGGTCTGTGATAGTATCGGTGATACCTTGTGTGTGAGTGCTGATGCATGTATCCTGACCCAGTCTATACTTATGCCAGTGTTGTTTGTTTCTGATTCCCATTTTATCTCATTGCGCCTCATCGACTTGTTGGCCGTTGGCGCCAGTAGTTTATATATTTTAGAGACAAAATGTCCAGAGGATTGAAAGTGGGGTAGCATAGCTTTTAGCCAAGGCTTCACTAGCTTGAATGTTTTAGTGGATAAGGCTGATTTTAGCTTTAAGAAGGCATAGAAGTCGATCGGTAGTGGGGAGTGTCTGGCCTGTAGAGTCGAGAATGGCAGTGGCATATTATTTTCATATAGATCAGAGACCACATTAATACCTTTATCGGACCAGTGGTCCCATATGATGGGTGATCCGCTAATTTTAATGGACGGGTTACGCCATAAGGACGCAGAGGAGGAATTGTGGATTCGTTGACCAGTGGCATGAACGCGATCTAACCGCAGAAGTGCTCTCTTGGTATTGAGCATGATGTATTTAGAGTTCGTGAGGTGTGAGAGGTCCATTGTTAGGACTGCGGAGAGCGGGGCTTTGCCTATAATGGATTTCTCAATATTGATCCATAAGGGCGTGTAGACAGGGTCTTCGATAAACCAGGAGGCTCCCTGCTTACAGAGAAAGGCGGTCTGGTAGTTTCTGAAATTTGGCAATCCTAATCCCCCTTTAATCTTTGGAAGTTGCAATTTTTTCATGGCAATTCTCGGTTTCTTCCCTTTCCACAGGAAATCCGAGATCAGTTTCTCAACTCTATGTAGAAAGTCCTCCGTGAAGGTCATGGGGAGCATACATGACATATAATTTACCAAGGGACTGATCATCATTTTTAGTGTTTCAGCCCTTCCCCACCACGAGAGAAATTTAGGAGACCACCCGTCCAGCAGCTTTTGTGTTTTCTTGTAGAGTATCTCCTCATTAATTTTTAAGGTGGATATCAAGTCCTTTTCGAATTCCATTCCCAAATATTTAAAACTCTTCGACTGCCAGGTAAGCCCGGAGTCGCCCAGGATGGTTTTATCACATAGGTTATTTAATGACTTCACCTCAGTTTTATCCTTGTTCAAGGAATATCCAGAAACAGCTGAGAAGTCCTCTATTGTGGACATTAGCGCCGGGATAGCCTTATCAGCTTGTTCACTCATGACCAACACGTCGTCTGCATAAGCCGTGAGTTTAATTGTACAGTCAGTGAACCGGATTCCAGCGATGTCAGGGTTTTCCCTTATGTAGTACAGAAAAGGCTCAATAGCCAGGAGGAATAAGGACGGGGATAATGGACATCCCTGTCTAGTACCCTGTTCTAGACCAAATGGGGAGGAAAAAGCGCCGCCAGCTCGTACTCTAGCAGAGGGACAGGCATAGAGGGACATGACTAATTTAGTGAGTATGGGACCCAGGTCGAATTTATGTAGTACAGCGTTTAAGTAAGCCCAATCTACTTTGTCGAACGCTTTTTCAGCGTCTAGTGTAATGGCGATGGTGGGTGTAGATAAGAGTCTCGCTTTTTCAATGACATGAGCCAGGATTCTCGTATTATCGCTCGAGAGCCTGTTCTTCAGAAAACCGGCCTGCGAGGGATGTATTAGAGACGGCAGGACTTTTTGAATGCGATTCGCTAAAATTGATGCTAGGAGCTTACAATCTAAATTTATCAGCGAGATAGGCCTGTAATTTTTGGGGAGTTTGTGGTCTTTGCCTTCCTTGGGTATTACCGCAATTACAGCCTCTGCCATAGTCCCCTTAACTTTACCTGTATTGGTAATTTCGTGGAAGACCTCTAGGAGAGGGGTGGAAAGAATATGGCCAAAGGTCTTATAAAATTGTGCTGTATAGCCGTCAGGCCCAGGGGCTTTCCCCTTTTTGAGGGATTTGATCGCGCTAATAACCTCCGACTCAGAGATTGGTTCATTCAAGGAGTCTCTTTCTGCGGCCGTGGGTGTTGGGAGCGTGCAATTGGAGAGGTATTTCTTCATTTTCTCGCTGTCTATGTGCATGTTTCTAGCATAAAGTTTCTCGTAAAAGTCCTTGAAGATATTCGCAATCTTAGTGGGATCAGAGTTAGGAGTCCCATTGTCATCGAGTAAGGATGCAATGGTATTCTTTTGAATTTTAAATTTAAGATAAGCCGCTAGTCCCTTCCCGGCTTTGTTCGAGTCACAAATTTTGAAACGCTTCCTCCTGTCTAGCCAAATTCCCGCCTTTTCACTAATAAGTTTGTTATAGGTGTATTTCTGATTGGACAGTTCGGTTAGGACCTCAGGGTTTCTACTCCTCAAGTATGTGTGCTGGAGTTTTGAAATGTCCTCCTCTAATTTCAGCAAGGCTGCAGTGCGGTTCTTATTAATTGCAGACGATATTTTTATAATGACTCCCCTTATGGTAGATTTCAATGCATCCCATCGGGTGGTGTCTGAAGTGTCCCCCCTCTTGTTTAACAATAAGAAGTCTTTAATGGCAGTGTCAAGGGTTTCTTTGTGTTTTGTGTCATTGATAATGGTGTCATTGAATCGCCACATGGATTGTCGGGTGGTCGGTTTAATATTAGATAATGTAAGGGAAACGCAGGAATGATCAGAGACTAATCTGGGAGCAATGTCCGCGTCCTCAACTCTTGCCACCGCGTTATTAGATATGAGTATATAGTCGATTCTTGAGAACGAGTCATGCGGTGGGGAGTAGAATGAGTAGTCTCTGCCATCAGGGTGCATCAAACGCCACGTGTCCACCAAATGAAATCTATTGCACAGTTTCATGAATGCCTTATGGGCCTTCCCCGGGCGAAAGACGCATTTAGAGTCTCTATCTAGTATTGGGTTGTGTGGGAGATTGAAGTCGCCCGCCAGAATATGGACTGCTGTGTCGGGGATGGAGTTTATCTGCTTCGTTAGGCCTAACCAAAAGGACGGATCATATGTATTTGGGGCATAGACAGTCGTGATAAAGAATTCAGTGTCATCCTTGAGTAGTCTCGCTGAGACCCATCTGCCTTTTGTATCTATTGCACTAGAGACTATTTCCACATTTGCATTCTTGGCCACTAGCATTACCACCCCATTCTTCTTTGAGATCGCCTCAGAGCCTATCACTTCAGTAAAATACTTATTGCGCAGTGTGTAAAATTGCTTTGCTTCTAGTTTTGTTTCTTGCAATAAGGCTATATCTCCACGTTGCCTTCGTAGATAGTCAAGTGTCTTTTGGCGTTTAACTGGCTGGTTAAGTCCTTTCACGTTCAATGATAGGATTCTAAGGTTAGTTATGGTTGTCGTCCCTATCGGAGTATCTATAACAGCAGCCATCAATTATGCATCCAGTGATATCGTCTCATAACACATGTGTATACATAAGGATTGGGTCGTGGAAGCAGTCTCATACCCCTGAAAGAGTCAGCAGCACCTTTTAACACATATAATGTGGGGCTAGCACAGTATGCAGGAAACAGAAGTACAGAGTAAAAGCTTCGGAACATAATGTGGTACATTGGATGCAAGCTAGTAAGCAAGATGGACATAACTAAACAAAACCATATGCAAAATATCAAAACAACCCCCCCCATCCTCCCTATCAACCTCCCTCCGCCCCCCACCCTCACCCACTTCCCACCCCTCCCTCCCCAATAGTAGAAACAACAGAACATAGCGACTCGGGAATGACGACCATGCGTCCGCCTCCAAGCAACTTACTCTTAACTAGCAATTCTACGGGCTGCAACCCTAATTCTGAGTGAAATAGCCCAAGTGTGTAGGCAACAACAAACAATAACCAACGCTGGTGTCAGAACATTAAACACAGGAAAGTCACTGCTTTGGGTTCAGTATCGTGACCGAATATATCAGTACCTGCAAAAGAATTATCGTAGGCGCATTCAACAACAGATCAACAGTATAGCACAGCATAGCGCCTATTTAAGGTCCATAAGGGACATGAGCAATATCATGGTAACGTGGTATCATGTTAGCATAGGTATGGTATCGTGGGTGTGGTAGCAAGGATAGAACCATACTGATGCAGCTTTAATGATACATATTTCAAGTTAAAGGTTCATCAGATCGTTCAAGGGATCGTTCTAATATAGATATTTCAAGTTAAAGGTTCATCAGATCGTTCAAGGGATCGTTCCAATATAGATCTGGAGTCTGATGATTAGCTGATATAGGGCCCAAGGGTACAGAGTACATTACCGTATCACTACCGTCCAAAACCAGTCGTGATCACCAACCAAGAGAGCCTCATGTCAAATCCAGTTCAGATAGGCACTTCTCTAAGGATCCCGGAGTCTGGGAGTGGTAGTACAAAATTCAAAACCAGAGTTTATCCTAGGCCAGACGCAGAGGCTCCTTGTTGAGCCGGGGGGGAGACTTCCATACTGCCATCTCCACGGTCGAACAGGAGTTGTCGTAGTTTTCGCGGGTCTGAGAACACATGAGACACACCTTGTATCGTTACTCTAAACTTAGTTGGACCAATAAAGCCATACAGGTGACCAAGTGACTTTAGTTGGGGTCTCATTGCAAGGAAGGCTTTTCTGGTCTCCATTGTTTCCTTACTGAAGTCCTGTGAGATGAAGATTTTCTGGCCTTTCCACAGCACGTGGTTGTGTTTGCGAGCGAAGGTGAGTATCTGTTCTGTGTGTTGGTACCTTAGTGCTTTGCACACAATCGCTCTTGGTCCCTTTTGGTCCTTTGAGATTCGTCCTGGCACCCTATGCGCTCTATCAAACTCCAGTGGCTGAGTAAAAGTTAGATTTGTGGCCTGCGTGAACCACTCTTCGAGGAAGGGTATGCATGAGTCATGTTTTTCCTCCGATTTCTCCGGCATACCAAAAATTCTTAGATTCCCTCTTCTGTTTCTGTCCTCCAACTCTGCAACCTTCCTCACGAGATGGTCAGAGCATAAGGAAAGGTTCTTGATAGCTCCACATGTCTTATTTTCAAAGTCTTCCAATTTGCTTATCCTGGTCTCAGTTTCCGCTAACCTCGAGTTGATGTCTTTAATGTCTTGGCGGATAGCAACAACCTCCTCCTTGGTGGACTTGGCCAAGTCTCTGACTTCTTCTAGCCTGCTCAAGATTGTTTCCACGGCTTCCTCCATTTTTTTGTTCCCTTTGTTCCCTTTTATCGGTGTTGGTGGGTTAGATTTCAGGCGTTTAGAAGCTGTACCATTTTCCTTGTCTCCCATACTTTAGATGCGTGAGGCGATGGGTTGTGTAGGTGCCTTGGCGTTTCAGGCATGTAGCGTTGAAACCAATCTGTATTTGGGCCGTGTATATTTGGACCGTGCAGGCCAGCAGAATATACACCTCTCCCTTTCTTTCCTTTTTGAAGATGATCTTTACAGTTACACCTTGTAAATATCCCCAGTTACACCTGGTAAATATCAGTTCGTGAGGGTAATTACAGCAGTAGACAAGCAGGTAAGCAGGTAAGCAGTATGCACCTAATTCGCTGTGGGGTCCGCAATTCGAAACAGCAAACTCTTGCTCTCTAGTGTGTCATATGGTCTTGCCCTCTATCCAGTGCTGCACTTGGGTTCACTTCACTTCACTTGGCTTCACTTCACTCAACTGCCTGCATGTGGGAATTTTAGGCGTTTTGCGACAGGGTGACCTAGTTGTGATGTCATCATCTCAGGCTGCCTTCATAGAGTTCGAAATTCTGTAATTTTATGCCCCGTTTTGCACACAGTCTGTCAATGTGCCTTAGTGTGGGGGGAGACCGTGTAAAAGTCAAGAAAATGCACACGTGTACTGTGTTTTTTTTTTAATTATGCCAGTAGACACTATGACACCATGAGGGCATTACACTATGTCGCTGAACACTAAGACCAGTCGTAGTACTTTGTCTGCCGCCATTTTGTTGGAGCGTTTTGCGTTTTCAGATGTCGCGCTGTTGCCTGCCGGTGTTTTTGCGCTTTTTTCTGGAGTCTTTAGGCTCTTTCAATGCAGCTCTGACCTTCAAACACCATCTAGGCGTTGTGGGTGCTGGCAGACTTAGGATTAATTGCAGCATTAAATTCGAGTGATTGCAGCGTTATATTTGAAAAAAAAAACGCATGGTGGGCTGTGTAACTAATGTATTCAGGTCCTCGTGGACACAAACAGAGGCATCACGGCATCAGAGCCCGGGGAGACACGAGCGCGATATCAGACGCGCTGGGGAGCCGCCATTTTAAACAATTAGTCTCTGCGCCGCTTTTTTCCCCAACTGCACGTTGTCAACCGCATATTCCTGCAAGATACGTCTACTCACGATTCAGCTGCTGCTGCATATTGGCCCATAGCTGTAATTTGGTGTGGGTAGGCGCTCCCAGTCAGTTTGTTGTGATGTGACCGGGGCTCCGGGAGACCGCGTGAATGTGTCCGGAGGCAGGCTCCGGCATGCAGCGCACTTTCCTCCGGTCAGGGCAAAACGGTCTGTTTATCCCCGTTTCCCCCGTCGGATCAGTCTCAAACTTCTCCCATCGTTAGTGCTGGTGTTTCGCCGGCCAGGCACCCGTTTTGGTCCGGATCAGAGTCGGATCGCAGTCCTTGTATAGTAATTACTTACAGCCGCTTGGAGGAGGACAAGATTAAGCCGCCATTTCTCCGGCGTCCAAGCCACGCCCCCCCAGGTGGGAGCATATTTACAAGCAATTTGCTCCACAGGGAAACGTCTTACATTAAAATGGGAAAAATAACATCAGAGACACTCAATTGCCTTATAAAGAAGCATACACCATTATGTCCTTGTCATAAGTATTAAAACCATTCCTTTTCCTCAAAAACGATTTACAAATCATAATTTGAAAACACTCCACAGCTCCTATGCACATAAAAACCCTGTCAGTACTAATACTTCACATTTTCTCCAATTACAATTTCTCAAAGAAACAAAATCTATTTGTAAAACACTTGAGACAAAGCAACATTTGAAAAACACAACTTTCTTCATAATTTTCTCCTTAAAGCACACTATTTTCTATCTAAATTAAAGAAATCTTTTCTCACCTTAGCAAATACTTTGAGTTTCAAAACAGTCTCAGAAACACACCAATTTGTCTTCAGCAGAGCAAAAGGTATGCACTCCAGAGTCTGCAGCTATCAAAAGCACAGAAATGCTGTAATTCTTCACACATATCTCTCATGTCACCCAATCAAAACTCTTCCCTCACTTTTTTTCAAATCAAAACCCTTCCCCCCTCTGCCCTCTCTGCTTTTTTGCATAGCAACCACCTCTTGCAAGACCTCTGGTGTTTGCAAGTTCACACAACAATGTTGCAATTGAACTCTGAACTCTCAGTGCACCTGCATATCCAGTGCATTCTTCCATTTAATGATTTATTCTTCGCCACTCAAAATACATCTTTCAACGAACTCATCCATGCACCCTAACTTTCTGTTTTCAGCAATCAAAATCCACCAATCACTGTTACTGCTTCATTAACACAGAAACTCCACAGTTTTTTTCATTTTAAACTCTTATTTTTTCAACTGCCATTTCATTGCCACACTTCATCTGACTGCAGCAGAACCTTCTCTCGCCATGTTTTCTGTCTGGATTGTTGGACATAGTTACATCTATTGGGCTCAGAGGTACGCTGAAAACAGGAATTTACCTAACCTCAATTTACAAGATGTGGAAATTAAGTGGTTTGGCCACAGAGGATTAAAATGTCACCAATTGATACCATTGGTGAAAACCTTTATGCATTTGCCAAAACCTGACCTGTTAATTGTGCACTGTGGAGGTAATGACTTGGGCACTTTGACTGGGGTAGGTCTGGAAATGCTTTTAAAGGACACCTTTGAGCAATTGATGGCACTTTTTCCTCAGACTGCCTTGGTATATTCAAATATATGCCAAAGACAGAAATGGAGGTGGTCGAACCAATTTTGTCCACAAATTGAGAAGTCGAGGAAGCATGTAAACAAATCTGTTTCAGCTTACATGAGAGACCATGGAATGGGCTCCTTGTACAACAATAACTTGCGTTACTACATGCAAGATATCTACAGAGGAGATGGAGTTCACTTCTCAGATGAGGGCAACAGAATTTTCATTCTGAATTTAAGAATGTGCATTGGTACCTACTTATAAGTACCTAAATGTACCATAAACCCAAAAGCTCTTCTCAGAGCTACCCTACATCTGATCACTCACAATTATTATTTTACTCTAACTTTTTTCACTAATTTTCAAGAAAGTACGCTCCCCAGAACGCTTCCCGGTTCGCGAACCGGGCGCTCCCCACGCAAAAGAAGTAAAAAAACAATATTTTTTTTTTTGCCCTGCGAGGCCCTTTTAAAGCCTCCACATCAAACCTAGGGGGTCAGGGAGGATCTACTATGCCCCCTTATGGTCATTTGCCCCTTCGCTTTGGCCTCCTCTTGTCTCTCGATCCTACCGAGAGACAAGATGGCGGCCGCTACGGACTGTTTGGAATGTTTACAGACGCCGGAGAACCAATCAGCTTCGCTTCACAAAGCTCCGTAACGCGAAAAGTCCGCGAACCGGAGCGCTGTTACAGTTATATATCTTTTTTTGAACGTTAATTTCTCAAAATCCACTGGAGCACATATATTGAGACCTAGCAAAGGCACATCGGGCTACCAGTACCTACAATTTCCCCAAGTTTCGTGCAAATCCATTCAGCCGTTCGATTATTATTATTTTTATTTTTTTTTGCCCCGCGGGGCCCTTTTAAAACCTCCACATCAAACCTAGGGGGTCAGGGAGGATCTACTATGCCCCCTTATGGTCATTTGCCCCTTCGCTTTGGCCTCCTCTTGTCTCTCGATCCTACCGAGAGACAAGATGGCGGCCGCTACGGACTGTTTGGAATGTTTACAGACGCCGGAGAACCAATCAGCTTCGCTTCACAAAGCTCCGTAACGCGAAAAGTCCGCGAACCGGAGCGCTGCCCGGTCCGCTGTTACAGATATATATCTTTTTTTGAACGTTAATTTCTCAAAATCCACTGGAGCACATATATTGAGACCTACAAAAGGCACATCGGGCTACCAGTCCCTACAATTTTGCCAAGTTTCGTGCAAATCCATTCAGCCGTTCGGGCTAAAAGTGAGGCCAACCGCCCTATGGAAAACTCAATGTTAAAAACACGTTTTGGGACCCCCCTTTTTTCTCGGCCCCCCCTTGACGAAACCCCCCCCAAATTTTCTGGGGCTGCTCAGAAACAAAATGTTCCATTTTCCTGAAAATTTCAGCCAATTCCGTCCACAAACGCCAAAGTTATTAGACATAGAATTTTCAAAAATCCCATAGAGAAAAAATCCTAACTATATATACCTACTGGCGACCGCCAGTAGGTAATATATGCCGACTTGAAATTCCGAAATAAAGATATAAGCTCCGTTGTCTGGTGTGCGGCTAAGCTCTTTCTACCAGGAAGATGTTGGTTTTTATATATATATATATATATATATATATATATATTAATATATATATATATATATATATAGGCTCCAGAAAAGCACCAACAACGAGTCACTCAAGCAGCGGGTGCCGTTTTTCACGGTGGTGCCCCGCGACGTTTAACGGTTGCTCAAAATTCCCAAATAATCCCAGCCGGGTTGGAAAAATATACAGCACTCTCGGGGTTCCAGTTCTCAACAACAAGGGTTTATTGTCCAAACAGTCTGTTCGGACAATAAACCCTTGTTGTTGAGAACTGGAACCCCGAGAGTTTTGAGCAACTATATATATATATATATATATCACATTTTTGGGGATTGCAACTAATTTTAAACATGACTCTGACCTAGGACAAGAGAGACCACAAAGAGGGAAAGGAGGAGGGAGAGGAAGATGAAAAACAGTGACCAAGGAAGAAAGCATGGATGAAAAAACCTGCATGAGTGAGAAAACGGCAGGGAAAGTGTGTTGATGGCAGAAAGGTATGAAGGGAAATCAACTGTTCAGACCTGGTAGTGGGCAGAGGGTGGGGATTTGTGACCCACTGGAGATGCCATGTCTTGTGAGCCATGCCTCCATTAGCGCAAATAACTGCTTTTTCCTCAAGAGGCGCTAACACTTTCCTCCTGAAACCACAAATCTTTAGGAAAAATAGAACTTGCCAGCAAGCCTTTTCCAGCGCCGCCCCAAAAATATGGAACTCTCTTCCACCGGAAATACGCAGAATCTCCCTAACGATTGCTTTCAAACTGGAAGTCAAAAGATTCTTAATGAACAAATTCTTACCTTAAGTGGGCTAGGTTTACCTTCTCAAGGTCATTGATCCCACAACCATTGGACCATATTGGATGCTGCTCTTCTTTATCTCATAGTTATCCCCCGTTTAGTCCGCTATGTACCTGCTTATTGTATTACTCTCCTTTGACCCATGCGTCTTGTAATTGTGATTATTCTTGCTTTTATTCCTAATTAATGTCGATATTGTATGTATTACCCTCCTTCCATCATTTTTGTAAAGCGGTCTGATATCCTTTGGGATCTTGTTCGCGCTATATAAAACTTTATTAATTAATTAATGTGTGTGTATATGTATAAATGTGTGTGTATATGTTTATATGTGTGTGTGTATATGTTTATATGTGTTTATATGTATATATGTGTGTATATGTATATATGTGTATATATGTATATATATATGTGTATGTGTGTATATATATATATATATATATGTGTGTGTGTTTGTATACATATACACCTATATACACACAGACACAGATATATAGGTTACCCACTGGTAGTTATAGTTAGGGACAAGCATTTCCATTGGAAAAGCATTTTTTGTTCGCTTAGAACTTTGCTGCCTTTTGACAAATCTTAATACAACTTTCTGAAAGTATCATCCACCTCAGCTCCTTCCTGGTAAGATCCAGGGTGATCTGTCAAGCAGGCCGAGAAAAAGTGTAGGGTGGGAAAAGTTCACACTGTTAGAACCAAAACTGCTGAACAGAATTACACCACGTTTGGCAGAAAACTAGATCTTGCTTCAATAAGTGTGTTTTTTGTGATTTGGTGTAAATTTGTTCAGTAGTTTTAGCGAAATTCGGGCACAAAAACGCTGTACGTTTCTCACTTAATAGTATCCACATATCCGAAAGGCCTCTAGAGGAGATCTGATTGGTTGTCACCACATCAAGAAAGATGTGGCGACCACTATTTTAGGACTCGGGGACTCAGTCCACTGTCCTAGATGAAAGTTGTTTTACCCCCCCCCCTCCCCTTCCCAAAGGGCAGGTGCCAGAGGGGACCCCCCTGGGCCGAAACAGTTATTTTTTTTTGAGTGCTCCAATTAAAAAACAAAAATGGTGGTGTCTTACCTTTGCTTAAATCCCCCCGCGGGGTCACTGTGGCCCAGGGGAATTGTGCATTATTTATTTGGGTGGGGGGGGGGTGTATGTCCAAAAGTAAGAGCCCTGCCTTTTCAGTATGGCTGGTAACTGAAGCAAAGAGAGGTTCTATCTCAGCAAAATACAGTAGAATTTGGATTTTTAATCTCCTCTGTGATTTCTTACCCGAAGTCTAGTTTGCTTCAATTATTGTCTCCTGTTTTTAAATGCTCGAGCCGCTCAGGTAAACCCAAATTCCTCAGACCAGTTGAATTGTAGACTGCCCAGTGAGGGGTGGGGGGATGTCACCGTTGACTTTGTGCAATTCAGACACAGGTAGCTCTCCATCCTCTAACACACTGTTTGAAGTATGAAGGGAAGCTTGATCCATGTTTTTGTCGCTACTGTGAAGAATGGATTCTGGCCAACCCCACAACCCTAGATTTTCTGATTTTTCACAACCCTGTTCTTAGACCTGTGAGCATTAGGATGGACTGCCTCCAAACTTTTTGCTTTCGCATTCCTATTTTACTGAATTAGTTTTTGTTAACCTTGGAACTCTGTGCACTTTACCACTGCTAACCAGTGCTAATGTGCTTGTGCTTAATCTCTAAATCATGGTACAATTGGCTCACACCTTATTGGCATATTTAATGTATTCATAAGTCCCTTTTAAAGTGGTATACCATATACTCAGGGCCTGTAAATGAAATGCTGCTAGTGTGCGTTCAACACTTATTGTGCCACCCACATAAGTAGCCCCTTAAAACATTTCCCAGGTCTGCCATTTCAGCCTGAAAGCAATTTCATAATGCCAATTCGACTTGGCAAAAACACCACCTTCCAGGCCTTTAACTCCTTTTTTATTACGTTTAAGTCACCCCTAAGGGAGGCCCAAGGTAGCCCACAGGGCAAGGTGCTTTGTAAATAAAAAGTTGGAAATGTACTTTCCAGTTTCACGTATCCTGGTAGTGAAAATCTCCTAAATTTGTTTTCCACTACTGTGAGGCCTACTTCTCACATTGAGTTGTATTATTACACGTAAATGCTAATCTTTCTTTGGGAACAGGTGAATATTTCATCTTTGGTGTCAGATAAATTGTCATTTGAAACCCTCTTTGACTGTAAAGTCAGATTTTAAGTTACAATTTTGACAATGCCACTTTGACATTTTTCTACCCTAATTATTTGGTGCCTACAGCCTGTCCCTGGGTCACATGCCTGGGTATAGTTGGACTTTGTTCATTCCGCCCAGACAGCCACACATTAGAGGGATTAGGTGTGCCTTGATGGTCCATCTCTGGCAGGAGGGGGGCGGAGCTAGGCACAGCCCCACTTGCGACTGAATAGGATGTACCCTGCCTTCACACAAAGGACTTGTCACCACTGTATTGTTCATGCAGCCAGCTTGGAGCAAGGGCAGGGGAGATAGGAAACGTTAAGCACTTAAAAGGGAATTCTCTACAAAGTTCTCCTACTTAAAAAAAGCCACCAAATATAAAAATAGGGCCCTCAGGCCACTATTCAATTCATTTTCTGGACCTGTGGTAGGACTCTGAGGACTGCCTGCTACTGTGGACTGGACTGCTATGTAGTCAGAAGACTGCTTTGCTGCACCAGGAAGAACTTTGCTGCCTGAAACCTACCTTAAACCCTCAGAGGCCTGCTCTACTGCTTGAGCCCTGTTCTACTTTTTTAACCCAGGGCTACTAAATGACTTCAAATGCTAGTTGGCTGGCCTCCTGATCATAGCCCCAGAGACAGAAAGGGCTCCAACCATTTTGAACCCACAGCTGGACCCAGACAGAGGGAGTCCTAACCCCCCTAAGTAGAAGCCCTCCAGTCCTGAAGCATTGGTGGTGGTGTTATAGTTGTGTAGTGGAAAGAGAGGGGCCCATTCAGACACCCAGTTGGACTGGGGCACTATTACAGTGAAATAAAACAAAATCTCAGTGGGTAAATTAATTGGCAAAGATTTTCACACACTAGGTGGGTCTCCAAATGTCATTCATTCCTTTCATTCCTCCACAACATACTTCAATCAATATACCTATATCTACCTAACAGACCAATAAGTTCAATTAATATGCAATTTATTTGGTTACAAATTCATAAAACAATTTTTACATTAAAAGCTAAAGTTCCAAATGGTACATACCAGCAAATTATTAAAAACAATATACAATGACAATAATCATAATAAAATTATACAAGGGCATAAAAAAGGTTCATGAGAGAGTATTGCACCAGACTTACACACTTAGTCTTAGAAGGCTACACATCCCCTGTTTTACTATATTTCAAACAGTACTCGACAACATTTATATATCATTGGCCGTTCAAGTAGTGCGAGGCAGGGAGATTGTATATTGATTTGTGTGCGTCGACACTTTTCGATGGGTTTTCATTTTATACCATCTTTATCAAGACCATAACTTCACTCTCATTTGACGGGAAACAGTCGCGAATGGCAAAATGCCTGTAAAAACATAAGTTACAATCAGAAACCAAAATGAATGAACATGTAAATTTTGGTTTCTGATTGTAACTTATGTTTTTATAGGCATCGACGCACACGAATCAATATACAAATCTCCCTGCCTCGCACTACTTGAACGGCCAATGATATATAAATGTTGTCGAGTACTGTTTGAAATATAGTAAAACAGGGGATGTGTAGCCTTCTAAGACTAAGTGTATAAGTCTGGTGCAATACTCTCTCATGAACCTTTTTTATGCCCTTGTATAATTTTATTGTGATTGTCATTGTATATTGTTTTTAATAATTTGCTGGTATGTACCATTTGGAACTTTAGCTTTTAATGTAAAAATTGTTTTATGAATTTGTAACCAAATAAATTGCATATTAATTGAACTTATTGGTCTGTTAGGTAGATATAGGTATATTGATTGAAGTATGTTGTGGAGGAATGAAAGGAATGAATGACATTTGGAGACCCATCTAGTGTGTGAAAATGTTTGACAATTAATTTACCAATTGGGATTTTGTTTTATTTCACGGTGTTATAGGTGCCCAGATAGCCAAAATCCAAAGCTTGGAACTTAAAATATTTTTGTCTAAAAACTGAACCCGGAACCAACCTGCTCGTCTATCTGCCCAACGTGCATTGCCGGCCGGCCTGACTTGTTGCAGCTTATCCTATATTCTTCTCCGCTGCAAATCCTGTTAGGGGTTCTTTGCCAAAGGGGTGTGCAGCATCGTGAAAATCTCGTTGATTACAGCCTTGGGCTTCGTCCTGTTGGAGATTTTCAACTTAAAAAAAAGAGACTAAGTGTGAACATGGAAATCTTCTCTGCGACTTCGTCCAGCGGCTCCCCTATGATCACGCCTCCTCCTCGGAAACCGCCTGCATCCGTACCGTGTCAGAGACTT
Source organism: Lissotriton helveticus (assembly GCF_964261635.1). Classification (NCBI taxonomy): domain Eukaryota; kingdom Metazoa; phylum Chordata; class Amphibia; order Caudata; family Salamandridae; genus Lissotriton; species Lissotriton helveticus. The sequence goes on along the minus strand of NC_136069.1, from coordinate 314,354,749 downwards.
TTTGCTGGAAGTCCGAAGGTGAGTGCAGACCGGCCCAAACCACTCTTTGTATCCGACTCATGCTGCATTGCAGTCAGCCATATTTGTCTATCTTTGACCCAGTCTAGTGATATGAGATGTCCGCAGTTGGTGCTTTTATCATTTATGAGCTCGTTTTTAACCTTACTCTTTAAAAATGTATACCGCTGGTTCTACTGGTTGGATTTTGTCGTTTTGGAGTCAAATTATTTATTAAAATGCACTCTTATTTTTCTAAATTATTGTGGGATTTTTCTTGTGTTTTGTTTTTATTTTATTACTCTTTATGTGTTGCATAAATACTTTACACATTGCCTCTAAGTCGATCAATCAGTATTTGTGTAGCGCAACACTATCACCCTGGGGGTATCTGGGTGCAGAAGGACGAGGTCTCTGTTGAATAACCAGGTCTTGAGTTTCTTTCTGAAGTCCGCAATGGAGGGAGCTGTTTGGAGGTGGGGGGGCGGGGGGGGGGCAGGTTGTTCCATATCTTGGCGGCAATGTAGAAGTAGAGGCCACTGCGGCAGCTGGGACGGTTTGGGGGGGTGTGCGAAGGTTTGGGAGGAGGAGCATAGATGTCTGGTGAGTTGATGGAGGCTCAGTCGTTGGTTTATGTAGGCCAGTCATTGATCGTGTAGGGCCTCTTTGGCGTGAATGAGTATCTTGAACTGGCATCTGTTCTGAATGGGGAGCCAGTAGAGGTTTCGAAGGTGGTGGGTGATATTGGTTCGTTTGGGGATGTCTAGGATGAGGCTGGCTGTGGCGTTCTGTATGCTCTGCAGTCTTTTGAGGAGATGGGTGGAGATGCCGGAGTAGAGTGCGTTGCTGTAGTCAAGGCGGCTGGTGATGGGGGCCTTGGCAACAATATTTCTGGTGCTGACGGGTATTCATCTGAAGATTCTGTGGAGCATGCAGAGTGTGTGGAACCAGGAGGGGGTGACCCTGTTGATTTGTTGCTTCATGGTCAGTTTGTTGTCGAGGATGATAGCGAGGTTGCGTGCGTGGTCTGTTGGGCTGGGAGTGGGTCTGAGTTCGGTTGACCACCAGCTATAGTCTCAAATGGATGCATTTCTCCCAAAGATCATTCCTTATTGAGCCTAACTGCTTATTTCACAAGATACCAGTGGGTTTAACACAAGTTAATTAGGTGACTTTTGTGGTTCACCTTGGCCGGGACTGTGGCTGTTACTTGAGCAGGGTTAACACCTCACTCAACCAACAACTCAGTTTCTCACACCTGTTTTTGGATCTCTGCTGATGTGAGTCTCACAGTTTCTCGCTGTATGCACTGGTAAAATGGATTTTTGTGCTAACTGCCAGTGCCTGCCTTTTCAAATAAGATCTACTGCTGTGCAGCCGGAGTAGGATAATCTGGGCTGGTAGCACATGCTCACATGCATGTGCAATTGTGTTCTGGCTGAGCATGTATGACTACTGTCCAACTCGGACCGGTACCTGTGCACAGGTAACCTTTTGTAGGTGAGAACTTTAATAAATTGTTTATGGACTGGGCATTAAAAAAATCCAAAAATAATTATTTCCATTTCTTTTTGACAGTAGTGGAAGTCTGAAGTGTTTAACAGTAGGCCTCTAGTGTTCAGCTATAGATCTGTAGAGCTTATTTGTATTTACATTCGACGAAAGCTGCACAAAAGTATAATTTTGCTTTGGATGGACTAAGAGAAGAGTTTAATATCTTATTCTATAGGTAAACAAAGATCCTAATTGAAAATATGAAATTATTTTGGTCATATTTTCTGCTGAGTCATTACTGTATTAAATTTGAGCTTTGAACTACCCACAAGTCGTCAGACAGTATATCAATGCTTTCCTCATACAGTAGTCCCATCTAGCAGGGATTAGGTCTGATACCGAGAGAGGAAAAGGGTGGGGGCAGGATCTGCACAAGTTAATTACATTTCACACTGCCTGAAATGCTTGGGCATGTTCTTCCCAGTGAAACTATAGGGGAAGGGCCAGACATCTGACCTCTGTCTCTTTTTTTTTTTTAAAATTGTTTTTTATTGACAGCACATGCAATCATTCATTACAGAAGTGTAACATTTTCAAAAAAGATTATAGTACACAGAATTCCTTAAAAGCTTAATCTAGTAGCAGTAAACAAGGAATATACCTTAGATCACGAAAAAACAAATTACATCGTTTTCATTTTAAAGAATTATCGACTGTGCTAATAGCGAGTTTCAAAACCCCCCAAAAAAAGGGTCAATCAGCTGAATAGGGGTACCCCGATATTATTTGTCAAGCTCATTGTATTCCTAGCCGAGAGAAAACCTTGGTCGGCAATTATCACCCATCAGATTTACTAGGCAGCATAAACAATTTTTCACCAAACAATTCAAAAAAGCAACACCAAAATGTTCATTCATTATAAGGAAACAAAATATCCCATGTTTTGTTCACTTTCTTCAGTGATCGTTTCCCACGAAATTTTGCAGAGGAAAATTCCATATCATGTATCTCATTTATCAAAAGCCACCATTGACTTGCCAATGGTGGTTTATCTGAGATCCAAGCCCTAGCAATTATCAATCTAGCACAGGAAATTAAAATAAACATTAGGTCTTTGTGTGCGGTGATATTTGGTTGTATTCCCAAAAAAATCATCTCAGTAGTTAGTTTATCGAAGATCAATTTTTTCAGTTTCAACACATTTTCTACGTCATCCCAAAATTCCTGCAACACCGGACATGAAAAAATTATATGTACTAAATCAGCAGCTAGTAAATCACATTTTGGACATTTTGTGCGTTCAGAAACTGCGTTATTCCCAGACCATTTGTAAAAATGGAATGGCGTATAGTATAGCTGACATACTGTTTTATACGATTGAAGTTTTAAGCTAGAAGAGTGGGTTAGAAAGTTACTGTTATGAAAAAAAGTAGATATGTTATGCGAGGAGATAAGCGTGCCCAAGTTAGTAGTCCATTTTTGTGCAAGTTTAACACAGTCATCAGGTTTATGTTGACATAAACATTTATACCCCAAGCTAATTATATCTTTAGTTGTTTCTCCGTAAATGCAGGTCCATAATTTTGAATCGAAAATTTCCTTTAATTTCATTTTATTCACGAAATAATCACGTATCTGTATATACTTAAATAAAGCATTTTCGGGAAGTTTATAGAGTATTCTTAGGGTATCAAATGTTAGAAAACCTGACGCGCCGTATAAATCACGGAGGTGATTTATACCGTGATTAGCCCATGTTCTAACTGTTGGGTCGCTAAAAATCTCAGGTAGGCCCGGGTTGTTCCACATGTTAAGCTTAGGGTGGAAAAACGTAATTTTATTGATTGCAAGATTGATATTCCATATATGAACCGCGTCTTTAGCGGTCTTGAACTTGACGCGTTTAAAATATTTCGGGTCATTGCTTCTAGCTAGAAATTGCAAAGAGTTTGACCCAAGCATGAATTGGTGAAAAAAATGAGGATAGTTCGAAGAAAAAAGGCTGCGTATCCGACCCAAAAAAGAAGCGTAAAAATAAAGTTTGAAATCAGGGAAATCAAGGCCACCCTTGCTAGCAGCTAATTTAAGAAAAGAAAGAGCTCTTCGGTTTTTCTTGTAACCCCAGATATAACTGCCTAGAATACCATCCAGTTTTTTAAAGAATATGTTATTAATAAAAAGAGGGATGGACCTAAATAGATACAGAAATTTAGGCAGGATATTCATTTTTATAAGGTTAATACGGCCTAGGAGATTTAATGGAACCTTATGCCATTTTTTAAGAAGCCTAGTTGTATCTTTCAATAATGTATCATAGTTTAGAGTCATTATTTCTTTTAAATTAGATGTTATTTTAATACCTAAGTAGTTTGCTGTATGACATACCCCCGATACTGGGGTTGGCAATTTGTAGTTAACAATGATTTGCGTTTTATTCAGATTAAGTTTGTATCCTGAAACCAAACCAAATTCGTCACCTTCCTTAACAATACCAGCCATAGCTTCCACTACATCAGTTGAATAAATTGCCAGATCATCTGCGTAAGCAGTAATCTTAAGAGAGTTATTGCCATAAAAAATGGTTTAATACAATCTTGAGTTAGTATTGCATTAATGAAAGGCTCCATTGAAAGAGCAAACAAAAGGGATGATAAGGGACACCCTTGGCGTGTACCTCTTAAAACCGGAAAAGTATTAGAAATTAGATTGGTATATCCTATTTTTGCATTGGGGGAATCGTAAAGTGCTTGAATCCTGGTTAAGAACTGTTTCCCAAAGCCCATCCTCCTTAGTATAGCCCCGAGATAATCCCACCCCACTCGGTCGAATGCTTTTTCTGCATCTAATAACACCATACCGAGTGGAGAGGAATTAATGGTGGCAACGTCAAATGCAGTAATAGCAGTGTTAACATGTGTCTCTGCCGGTTATAAAACCATGTTGATGTTGGCTTACTAATTTAGGCATTAGCGGGGCCAATCTCATGGCTAGTAGCTTGGAGTAAACCTTGGCATCGGCGTTTATCAAGGAGATGGGCCTATAAGACCCACACTCTGTAGGTAATTTATCCTTTTTTAAAAAAAAGATAATTTTGGCAGTTTTCCAGGAGTTGGGGGCTTTGCCTGTGTCTCCAATTTGATTTATCACTGAGCAAAGTGTAGGTAGCAATTCCTCACTACAACATTTATAAATTTCAATTGGAAGTGTATCGTCGCCAGCGGATTTCCCCGATGGAAGAGAAGAGATAGCCAATTGTAGTTCTGAAACTGAAAAATTTCTTTCAAGCGGTGCCATTAAATCTAGTTCCCTATCTAATGTCCAATTCTTGATTAAATAATTTTGTATGTTTTCTTCGGTAGGGGTAGATTCGGGTGTATAAAGGTTACCATAATATTTTACAAATTGATGTAGTATCTGTTCCGGTTGGTAATAGCTAACCCCATCTGCCCCTTTAATGTTTTTAATCAAAGAATCTGCCTTATCTTCGGCAACTTTATAAGCGAGAATCTTACCAACTCGGTCGCCGCTTTCATATTGCGACTGTTTATATTTATGTAATTTCAAACTAACTTTCTCTCTTAAAAATGATTTCGTTTTAGATCGAAGGGTGTTCAATTTAAGTTCCAGTAAAGGTTTGTTTTTTGAAGTACGTCCCCCTAAGTTTTCTTGTCTCATAGCCTCGGACAAATATTCTTCTAGTGACCGTATTCTAGAAGTCATTTCCAAAATTTCATTTTTTCGTTCTTTATTTTGTCTTATAATATATTGCTGTGCAAACCCTCTAATGCTAGCTTTGCATGCATCCCATACATAAGCGGAGTGAGCTGATTCTACATTAAATTCTAAAAATTCTTTAATAAGTTTCTTCAATTGAGAAACGAATAAAGTGTCTGTTACCAAATATCTTGGGAAAGAAAATAACCTAGTAGTCAGATTAGAAGATAGTATATTAAACCGTAATATAATGGGGTTGTGGTCCGAGGTTATTTTTGGACAGATCTCCATTTTACAGCCATCCAAGACACGATCTGTCGTCTATGCCATGTCAATGCGGGAGCACATTTGGTGGGGAACAGAGTAATATGTATATCCTGCAAGTTTCGGGTATAGATTCCTCCAGACATCTTTTAAGTTGTGAATGCACAATAGCTCTAAAATAGCTGCCCTCGTTTTACGCATGCGTTGTGAAGGATTTATCTTAGTCGTATCCTTAGCATAATTCATAACACAATTGAAGTCACCCATCATTATTATGTCGCCTTCCCAATCCAAAAGTTCAATGTTAAGACGGTCAAAAACACACGCATCATCGATGTTTGATCCGTACAAGGCACATAGTACGTATTTTTAATTCATTAAACTAATTTGTGCTAATGCCCATCTACCGGCTTTGTCTACAGCAGTTCTAAGTACCTCAACCTGAAAAGTTTTCCTCTTAAGAATAGCGACCCCTCTAATAGGTACATTCAGGCAGTGCAAGTGATTAGTTCGAATCCCCCTTGTTCCATCATTTTACGGTCCTGAAAACGAATATGGGTCTCATTTAAAAATACAAAATGAGGGTTATACATTTTCAGCTCTTCAAAAACTAATTGTCTTTTAATTCTGTTGTTAAGCCCAGAAACGTTCCATGCTAGGCAGTTTATTTGATACATTTAATCAATTTTAAACTCTGTAAGCAGTTCTCATTATGTTTATTCATTGAGTCATTATATAAGTCTGTACATATGCTTGTGCTGTCAGTTTCTCCCTCATTTCCCCTTACCCTTCCCGCCCCATCCTTTCCCCTTTGAGCTACTCCCCTTGCTCTAAGGGTCCCACCCCAAGTACCTACCCAGAAGCCTCCCTCTATCTTCTACTGCCGCTATAAGGGCAGTTAGCCAGAGAGGTCTCCCCGAGATCTCCCCCTATGTATTAAACTCATATATAAGATCCCGAACCCTCCCAACTCAAATAATAAACTTTTATAATTAACCTGGAAGAAGAAAAAAAAAAAGGGAATTATTCATAAGATATCAATTCTAAATTTCTGTAGGGTTAACTACCTAAGTTTTAAAGTCCATTTTTGCCAAAAGTTGCTCTGCTTCGGTAGCATTGTTAAGAATATAGGTGTGCCCTGCATTTATAACTTTGAGGCGGGCAGGTTCTTGAAGATATACTATGGCCCCCCTGGACTTGAAAGAATCTATTAGTTTCCGCAGTCCCCAGCTTTTGTCCATGGTGGCCTTGCTGAGGTCTGATTTGGCAAAAAAACGTTACATTATCACAGGTCACAGGTGTATTCGGTCTGGCTTTGATAGAAATTGCCTGCCTTAGCAGGTAGTTGCCAAAATAAGCGAGAATAGGTCGAGGGTATTAACTAACTCTATTTTTATAAATGATCGGAAGTCTATGTACCCGTTGAAGCTGGCAATCCCAGTCCCAATCCCCAAGGTCCGGAAAAGCCTTTTGGAATAATCGTACCAGATAGGTCCTTGCGTCAGAGCCTTCTGACCCTTCGGGGATTCCAAAAATTCTCAAATCCTGGCGTCGCTGTCGGTTCTCAAGGTCCTCGGCTTTGTTCTTCAAGATCTCTATGTCTTCTTTATGTTCTTCTGTTGAAGCCGTAGTAGTGGCCAGTGTCTCTTCAACATCAACTACCCTTTTCTGTAGCTCTTCAATATCTTTAGTGACTTCGCTTAACTTACTGGTGACTTCCTGTAAACAGTTATGTATCTTGCAATTGTCTTCCTTTAATTGGCGGAAGTGCTGCCGAGACTCTTCGTGATGTACCGTTAGTGTTTTCATGATTAGGTGCAGAGAGGAGGAAGAAGTTTCAGTTGGGGTAGGAGAGAAAATGAGAGATGTAGCGGGTGTAACCAATGTTGGTGATACATCCGGAGGGATTAGGTCTGATACCGAGAGAGGAAAAGGGTGGGGGCAGGATCTGCACAAGTTAATTACATTTCACACTGCCTGAAATGCTTGGGCATGTTGTTCCCAGTGAAACTATAGGGGAAGAGCCAGACATCTGATCTGTCTCTCCAAGAGGCCCATTTGAAGGTTGGTGGGAAGGCTTCAGTTTGGCGGTTGTATTTATGAGTGGGGCTTAAAGAGTTCAGAGGGCAGTGACCAGCGACCACTTAAAGTCGACATCTTCAAAAGTTCTAAGATGCAGTGCAAGAGAGATGGGACAGGGGTGTAGTGATGATGTATCACATGTGGATTGGGCAGATGTACAAGTTTTATGAAACTTTCCTCCCTCAGTTAAAAAACCCTGCTCAAGAGAGAGATTTTGAAAAGCGGTGGATTCTGCATGACCGCTAGATTTGTACTGATTTGGAATCTGTGTCTATCTCTTCAGGGCCAGTGGTACTGGCCCCTCTGCATTTCCTTGGATACAGTAGGGAGTGTACTCGCTGGGGCACACTGGAACAGCTCCTGCTAGCCACACCGGTGCCATCTAAGTGGCCTATGTTTAGGGCCTGGGGAGGTCAAGCCGAGAGGGTTATCTACCTTGAGGGCTACAGGAAGCTGCTGAGGAAGATCCCGGGTTAAGGAGAAGTACCAGGAGCCCAGAAAGAGGGTCGGTCCAGGGTGTTAGGAGCTAAAGGGCAGCAGGGCAGGTTGTAATCTCTACTTTTTCGAGAGAGAGTAGCTATAACCAAGCTTCTGGAAAACAAAAAAATGTAGAAGTCTTGAGGCCTGAAATTAACACTCCGATAGCTAGAGCTTGTCAGCAGGAGCAAAATGTTAATTTTCTCATCTAAATCAGCACAAAGTGGGCCACAGAAATCATCCTTTCTTATGCCTGCTGGAGTGCAGGTCCCCGAGGGAAGAAGTTTGGGGGTAGCATTGCATACAAGATTATTTTTGCCCCTGATGAGGACCATTCCCCCAGGGGTGGAGTCCAGTATGGTGGAGAAAACTCTGAGAGTTGTTGAAAGTTGAGGGAACTCAAGAAGGAAAGACCCCCAAAACGTATGTTCTAGGTAAAGACCGTGTTGAGTGGTTTTGAGAATTCACAAATTGTGACTGATTTTTCCCCTTGGATGTTGTTAAGACTAGGAGGACTTTCATAGAGCTGGTTCCTTAATTTCCTTTGATCTCGAACTCTAAACACATCCTGTATGAATAAGGTACTTCTCTGTAGGTACAGGACAGCGAGGCGTTCCCAAGTCACAGAGTTTGGGAAGAGGTGCTTCTTGGTTTACAGGAGATGGTTTGGAAAGACTGTGAAATGTTCATAGTGTCAAGGGCAATGCAAGTTTCATGTGTAGGAGAGCACACCGAGTCATTGATTTTACAGAGACTTTGTCGCCATTGGCACTGGCGTACAAATCACAGACAGTGGGGCAGGAGAGTTTCAGGAAGTCTAGAAATACCCTTAGTTGTTCCCTCATTAAATATTCCCACAGTGGGAGCCCCCAGAAAAGTTTCGGTTTTTGGGGTCCCTAAAAGTTACCTTATAGGAAAAGATTTTCCAAGTGGGGATTCACCTCCCCTGCGCACCCAGAGATTGTGGGGTTGTTGTTTCTTAAACCTGTGGGCACCCTTATGCAGTTTCTTGTCACATAGTGTGAATGAAAAAAATCCGTATAAAAACTGTAGGGGCGTTTTATTTAAAACAACAACTCTGACATTATCTTTAGTCACAATTTTCCCAGCAGCAAATTCCTCCTACTCTGGGCGGTGATTAGTGCGCTAAAGGTTGTGTAAACCAGGCGCAATGGGCGTACAGTTGTACAAGGCAATTTGTCGCTAGGGAGTCCTAGTATCGACACCAAACGTTCCTTTGCAAGCATGTATTGACGCAGTTATTTCCTGGTATGTGTTCTAGGATTTCAATCCAATCCCTATTGCAGTGAGAACTTCATTGTCACCAGAGACTGATGAGTTTGCCTTATCTCTCAATTAACCCTGTATAAACCGAAGGGCAATGTTTACCCTGTGGAATACTGCGTGGCTTAAACATGCCAATCTTCCCTAGCTCTCCTGCACAATATAATTTTTATTTTAGGGGTCAAAGGCAGCCCTTGTGACGTTTTGTAAAAGCTGTCAAAAATCTGCCACATCATGGCATCTCCAATCGGGCCTTATCGCAGAGATGGGAATGCAGGGACCTGATTGGTTAAGCCAACTGTTTACCTGCCCTTCTATCTCCTGTCTGCTGCTGATCTTTAGGATCTGTCAAGCCTCTGTTTATTCAGGAGTTTCATTTCAGTCGGCGTTTCAAAGGGAAATGCTGGAATTTTCCGTCAGATGGAGAAAAAAAAGACAAGTTCACCTTGTAGAAAGGACATGTTCTTATATATAATAAAATAATAGAACGTGGAGTCTGCTCTTGGCACTGGGCCCAGCTGTACTATCAGTGTGATCTGGCAGGCTGGCAACCTCGCGTGTTACCTCTTCCCCTTGAGAACAGAGGGCGGCTATTCTCCGCTCCTTCCCGCCTGCCAGGGGATGACATGCTTTGATCCGTCGGAGCAATATTCATGCGGTTCCCTTCCCAGCTCCCAAATATGACAGGGCGTCTTTAATTTATTCGCCCTTCGCATAAACACAGAATATTTTTCACTTGAAAAAGTCACAAGATTTAGTGCAGGACTTCCATTGAAAACAAATAAACGTTGCCCTTTCTTTTTTAATTGAGCACCAGCATGAACCAGATGCTCGCGCCCCTCGCGCAAATAATAGGTTCACTCGCAGTGCACGCCGGAACACGAAGCAGAAACGGTCAGGTTCAAGACCGAGTCCCCGGCAAATACAACTATTTATGTTAAAGGTGACATGGTAAAATAAACCGCGCTGTCACTTATACCAAGAGGGAAGTAATGGTTTGGAAAATGCTTTGGGTTTTTGACCGTTATTTTTGGAAAATGTAATTTAGCGAGGTCATCATTTTGTTTTATATTCACTAGGTCACGCTACACCTGTGTGCTGTATTCTTGTTTTATAAGCAGGTCTTTCTATTTAACTTTTGTGTATGTTAACGTATTTTTACAGTTCTTTTTAATTAATTATTCTGTTTTTTTACTTTTCAGGACTGATTTCCTACACGGAGTATTTATTCCTGCTGACGATTCTAACAAGTAAGGCTTTTCATAAGTGTCATGCTCCTTTATCACTCTTCCCAGCTGTCTATGGACAATGCTATTCATTTCGGGCCTGGGTAGACAATGAATGTAGTGGCTTCAGGCGATAAGCTGATAGGGCGACCCGGGGCTTGGCACATTGAAGTTACAGAGGCCGGATTGATAGAAACCATTACCATTCCTGTCACCGTTGTCTGGTGCTTGAGGTCAGCATCAGTCAGAAGTCCAAGATAATCCTTTGTGGCGGCTTTTGCAGCCTTTCACTGAAAGAGCCGGTGTTGCTGGCTGTGCCACTCCTTGCAGCGGAAGACAGTATTTCTTTATGATGCATGGCTTTGTGAATACCTATATTCTAAATCCAGTAATTCACTGCTATGACGTCGCAAATTGGGTAACATAGGGTGTTAGCCACTGTTACCACTAACCCTGGGCATAGTTCGCGTAGTAGCGCTACATGTACCTACGCGAACTGCGTAGTGCGGTAGGGAAAATACTGTTCGCACTGATTGCACAGTGCCGGCTGCTTGTCCGCACTGTGAAATCATTGCAAACGGCATCTTGCTCAGTGCAAGCGGTCGTTTTCTGCAGCTCTAATAGATTTGACCTCGAGCGGCAGGTTTCTCAATGCTGACTGGTAGTTTCTTGTTGCGAGCATAGCGACCACTCGCAATGAGAAACCTGACCTCCCCGCATTGAGAATCTCGCCGGGAGGTTTATTTTCCATGCTCGCGGTCGGCAACTTGATGTTGCTGATCGCGAACGAGGAAAAAGTCTCGCCGGGTGGTGATTTTGCTCGCTCGTGGTCGCCAACTTGACGTTGAGGACCCCAAGCGAGCAAAAATGCCTGCAACGCTACGCATTTTTGCACTGTGCTACGAGCAATTCGTGTAGCGCGTAGTTGCACAAACTATGCACACTCCGCGCGTAGTGTCGTGTTCCGCCCAGGGTTAGTTACTACATCATAAAGGAATTCCAGGCTGCTGTGCCTGGGATCTTTGGGAGCCAGTCAGAGCAGCGTAGTGAGTCGGGAGCATAACTCCTTGAGCAGAGGGAATTCACAGAGTGGTGGGATGAGTGGGAGGAAGCCTGGTATTTTTTTTATCTGATAATCCCCAGGCATCAGAATGGATCCGCAATTTTTTTTGTAAGCAGTACCCCTGCGCGCGGGTAGGTGTTGTTGTTCGGCTTATGTGATATAGCCAGAAGTGATGCTTATATAGGCTTCAACCCAGCTCATTGATGTCCGTTCTTTTCTTTCTGCACCTCTCAGTGCAGATCTGAGAAGAGCTAACCCCAGTCACTTTTTGACTGACCTTTCTTTTTACCATTTTGTGGAAGATTTTTTAGACTTTTTTTCTCCTGGTGTGCCAGGAATGTCCACAAGAAAAACTTGTTTCAAGCCCTGTGGTGCCTGTCACTGCCAAATGTCGGTGAGGGATCCACACCTCTTCTGTTTCTGGTGCCTTTTGTGTGACCATGACACCAAGACCTTCATAGATTGCAGTGCCATGCACCTCAAGGTCTTGAAGGAGCGGTCCCTCAAGTTTCTTGCTGCTTGATGTGAGATGCAGCAATGGTCTTGATCCCGGTTGAGAGGTGCCAGAATCTGTCGCAGAGTGACTCAAAGTGCTAATAGTCAGTCTTCCAGGCATTTGGGTGAACACCACAAATGGAAGAAGAGTAAGAAGTCGAAGAGGTCTTCGACTTCGCCCCAACCGTCGAAGTTATCCAATGAGACAAGGGAACATCAGCATTCAAGTCTTGGCTCCATGGCTGGGCCTGTGCCCCCTCTAATTTCCAGGACCCGGAGCGACCCCAGCCCAACTCTGTGAATTTTATGAAGCCACACACCTCATATTATTAGGCGTCCTGTCTCTGCTGGAGCGCTTCTGGGCACCGCGGCCTCGGGAGGGGTTCCTACTGGTCTTCTGCCAGCAGGCTCGCCACCAGTTCAAATCGGGCCCCTTGGATCCATGGATGGATCCAGACCGGCTCCAGTCAAGCTTCAACTTTCCTTGGTGCCAGCTCCACTGTGACGTCCCTGGTGCAGCTGCAGTCACGATACTCATCCCCTTCTTTGATATGCATCCAGATGAGTGCCGTCAATGCCGACTCTGGCACCGACTGATGGTAGACCACCCAGGTCAGACCCTGTGCCCTATTTCTGTGTGCTAGGACTTGGGGATGATTGGGAGGGACCACTGGACCCAGATGAATACCAGCCCTTAGATGTCACTGCGGACACCTGGTGTGAGGATCTGGTAGATACAAGTATACTGAATACCTCCCCAGATACTGGCTTGGTTTCTTTTCCTACCATGGCTACGGAGGAAGGAGCCTCATTTGCTATGGTGGTAAAGAGGTCCTGGACCTTCAGCTCACTCTCAGCAGAGGTGCTTTAGATGGGAGCCACCACACCTGAACCGCTTCTCCCTTTTAAGGAAGCCCTCACAGACGTCCTACTCATGGCCTGACCCAATGCCTGCACAGGAGCTTCTGTTGATAAGTTGATATTCTCCTCCTGCAATTGCCCTTCCCCATGGGGCCCCAGTTTCATCACAACTCACCCTACCAAGCTTGGTGGTTCAAGCCTCCACTCCCAAATTAAGTCCTGGGGCATTCTCTACCACTCCCTTAGACAGGGAATCCAAGAGGCTGGATACCTTGGGGAATCTAATGTTCTCTTCTGCCAATCTGGCACTGAGGTCGGTGAACACCGCGTTCCTTTTGGGCCGATACTCCCACTCGATCTGGGACTCAGTTGCACAGGTGCTGCCTATGGTCTTAGAGGAGGCCCAAGCTGTGCTCTCTCCAGCTATTGCTGACTGAGAGACGCAGCTAAGTTTGCCAAATGCTATGGGCTGGCTATGACTGACTAGCTAGGCTCAGCGGTTTCATCGTTGGTGGTCTCACGGCACCAAGCCTGGCTGAGGACGACTGGCTTTTATGGGGATATTTAGGCCTCACTCATGGACATGTCCTTTGAGGATTCTCGTCTCTTCAGTAACAAGGCAGACTTAACGCTGGAGCACTTCAAAGACAGCAGAGCTACAACCAGGTCCTTGGCCTTTCCATGGCCCCTCACCAACCACAGACCGCCTTCCGCTCCTTTCGTGGCCACAGAAGGGGCTTCCAACCGCGTCTCCAACTGCCCAGCCACCATGGCCAGCAGACTTCTCAGTCCTTGTGTGGCCGAGGACGTGGCACCCACAGGCCTTGTGGGTCAGGTAACCAGAATTTGGGCCAGTCATCCCATGAGGCAGTGGAAAGGGGCCGTGTGGATCCCTTGTCACTGTCCATAGCATTGTGTGCTCCAAATATGACACCCAGAGCGGAAATAGACACAGTAGAGTGTGTCAGTTGGGTGTGGGATGGCTTACGTAAGGGGGCAGGGCTCACTCAGATATATGCTCCGTCAATTCCCCTATGTGATAACCTCCTGATGCTACCACTACAGGATAAGAGTGCCAAGCAGAGGGCTGGCCACCTCAACATCCTTGCCTTTTCTGATCTATATCCTGGGTACACATTCCTGCAATCAATTGTCACTAACCCTCACTCACTCACCCGTTATGCTAGACAACTTATATACCAAATCAGGGCCACCTGTCACACCACTTATGTAACCTTTCTAACACAGCCACCAACACTTGTGAGGCCCTCAAACTTATCTTCACCACACCCTCTCCTTGCAGATTAATAATGAGACTATACACCACTGCTCAACAGTACTCTCCGGTGACAACTCCCCATGCTAGGGCGCTATGGGCATCGGTCCCTCCCTGACAGACTCCCATTTGTCATTCTTCTGCGGGCAGCTGGAGCTATTATCACCTAACAATAGATTACGACTGATACACTTTACATTCTTACACCGTATATACCATACCCCAACACAGCTGCATAAGCTGGGCCTGGCCTGTGACCCAAGGTGTCTTCGGTGCGCAGCACCACAGCTCTTTTTTCTCCACCTAGCATGGGAATGCCAAAGAGTGGCTAATTTCTGGAAAGAATTGTTCTCAACCATACAGTCGATAATGGATCTGCAACTTGATTGCACCCCACTGGTGGGATTACTGGGCTATCTCAGATACATTCCAGCTGGTCATTGTAGGCTCATGTATATGATGCTTCTTTTAGACAAGAGTAGGGTGGCCATGAACTGGGGAAGACGTCTGGCACCGAGGGTCGAGAACTGGCTGCAGAATACTGCATACTGCTCTGAACAATTATCACACTCCTGGGAATTTTGTCACCACGGTCCCGCCCCAAAGATATATGGGAATATTTACTTGCTTATCTGCGATCAAGGGAAACTGTTGCTTTATCACCACCGACAACCTCCCACGATGTGTCACAGCCCTGACACAACACATACCCCCACTTCTAAAACTGCATGGGATAAACCTGTCCACTCTATTAACATACCTCTTTGTGCTGCTGGCAAATTCGGCATTCGGGATTACTCTCTATTTCGGCTGGTGTGCATTACAATATACCAATGTGACATCATCAAAGATGTGTTGTTGTGTGACCCAGGACTCATGTTTAATGCATAGCGAAACCTGCATCTTCTCGTTACTGTTTCCTTCTCATGTACTTTGGTTCCCTTCCTTTTTTCTTTTCCTTCTCACGTGCTTTTGAACTTCATATAAGAGACCTTGACTGTAATTGATTACAACATCATATGTACCTTCACAAAATGTCAATAAAAAAGTAATACAAAATAAAATGAAATTAGGGCCAGTCCATCCCCGTGCCCACAGCCTCCAAGACCCTTTAGTTTGTCGGCCGACCATCATGGGCACCGAGTGAGAGGCAGGATACGTCATCACCTGCACCAAGTGGGGGGGTCGATGCATCTGACCACTGGGTTTTCCAGAATGTCCAAAAGGGCTACTTTCTTCCCTGTGTGAATACCCCTCCAGCCATGCCACCTGGGTTTTCCAGAATGTCCAAAAGGGCTACTTTCTTCCCTGTGTGAATACCCCTCCAGCCATGCCACCTACTTGTGACAAGCGGACTGACAAATATTTCTCAATAGTCCCATTCTGCCCAAAGTCTGCATCCATCAGTAAGTGCAGGCTGTCTTGGCCAAGGGAGCCATAGAGAGGGTGCTGACATCAGAAGTAGATAATGGTTGATAGTCCTGCTACTTTCTGGTGCCCAAAAAGGACGGAGACCTCTGTCATATCCTGACTTGATCCCTCTCATTTTCTTCTTGAAAAAGGAGAAATTCAAAATGCTCATTCTTTCTGAAGTCCTGTCTGCCCTGGACCCAGGAGACAGAATGGTACCATTGGACCTGCAGGACACATACCTCCACATTCCCATCCTGCCTGTGCACAGACGTTACCGAAGGTTCACGGTGGGGCATGAGCACTTTCAGTTTGCTGTTTTTCCTTTTGGCCCTACCAGCACTCCTCGGGTGTTTACCAAGGTGATGGCGGTGGTTGAAGCTCATCTGCGGAGATCAGGGGTCCCAGTCTCGATATTAAGCTGTTGAAGGCAGCCTTACTCAGATGTTTGTCTCCCTTCTTTAGAATATGACGAACCTCCAGCACTCGCTGGGGTTCACTATCCATGTGCCGAAGTCACCTGATCCCTTTCCAGATGCTCTGGACACTGCAGTTTCAGGCTTATCCTCCCAAGCAGCGAGTCCACTGTATTCAAGCTATGATACTGATATTTCAGCCTCATCCTGGATTTCGGTGAGGCTGACTCTGAGGCTGCTGGGTCTCCTGGCCTCCTGCATCCTACTTGTAACGCATGCCCACTGGCATATGTGGGCTCTGTAGTAGTACCTCGAGTTCCAGTAGGCACAGCATCTGGGAATATCTACAACATGGCCCAGATCTCAGAGGGCACTACAAAAGATCTGCAGTGGTAGATGGTGAAATGGCAAACCGCGATTGGGTCAGCAGCAAACCCATCTTCTCTCTCCAACCAGAACTGACTGCAGGGATAGACACGTCACTCTTTAGATGGGGTGGCTACTGGGAGAGGTGGAGATCAGAAGATTCTGGTCTCTGGCAGAATCCGGACTGCACATCGACTTATTGGAGTTCCATGCAATCTGGCTGGCGTTGAAAGCCTTTCTACCCTCCATCAAAGGAAGGCTTGCAAAGGTGTTCATGGACAATACTGCTGCCATGTGGTACCGCAACAAAAAGGCCGGGGTGGGGTCGTGGATCCTCTGACTAGACATGGCTCGAAATTCAAGACACTTTCCTGGTGCTTCAGCAGCTGACCGGGTCTCTAAACTTCAGGGTCTCTAAACACCAGAGCGGACAAACTTAGCCAAAGATGCCTAGCAGATCACGATTCCCATCTCCAACCCGAGCTGGCGCAGTTTCGTTTGACAGTGGGGAGAGCCTTGGTTAGATGTGTTTGCCACTGTTGAGAATGCGCAATGCCAGCAGGTCTGTGCACTGGACTTTGCAAGGCAGCCCTAGCTCTCAGGCATTTTTTGTCTCAAGTGGAGCTCCGACCTGCCGTATGCCTTTCCGCCAATACCACTTCTGCCCAGAATTTTCAAGAAGTTCAGGAGCGACGGGACCAAAGTCATCCTTGTGGCCCCAGACTGGGCTCAGAGAGTCTGGTATCCCGAGCTGGTGAGCATGTCAATCGGTCCTGCGATAAGACTGTCCCTTCGGGAGGATCTCCTGTCCCGCAGCAGGGGAGGCTTCTACTACCAAACCTGTCCACTCTCTGCCTTCATGTGTGGAGATTGAGCAGTGCCAGTTGACTGCTTTTGACATTCTGCCTGAAGTGTGCAATGTAATTTTGGCAGCACAGTGTCCCTCGACCAAAAGGGTATATGCCAGCCTTGGGAGAAAATGTGTGGCATGGTGTACAGACAAATAGGTTGACCCTTTGTCTGCACCTCTTTTTTTGTTCATCCATACCCTAGCCCAGCAGGGCTCACCATTGGGCACTTCGAAGTATTATTTATCGACTATGTCCCCTTTTCTGCAGCTGCCAGATCAGCCTTCCCTTTTCAAGTCTCCTATTGTAAATAGGTTCCTTGAAAGTCTTAACATGTTTCCTCTGGCTCCCTTTCATTATACCTCAGTGGGACCTCAGTTTAGGTATTACCTTTCTAATGTGCGCTCCTTTTGATCTGCTTCATTCCTGCCCTCTTAGGATTCTCACTATCAAGACGGCCTTTCTGGTGGCAATTACATCTGCCCAGTGAGTCGATGAACTGCAGACATTGTCATCTCAGGCTCCCTATATTGCTATTCACCCAAACAAACTAGTCTTGCGGACTTGAGCATCCTTTTTGCCTAAGGTTGTTACCTTTTATGTTCCGCCTCATCCCTCTAACGAAGTGGATAGACTCTACCAGTTGGACACAAAAAGAGCATTGTCGTCCTACCTTTACAACACACAACCATTACGGGTGAGCAACCAACTCTTTGTGGAGTATGTCTGTGCCAAGAAAGGGAAGGCCATACAGAAACAAACCATCTCCTGATGGATTGTGCTGTGCATTAATATCTGCTTCGCATTGGACAAGAAGCAATCCCTGGAGGGCTTGCATGCTCACTCCACCAGGACAAAAGCTGCGTCCACTGCATTAGCACGTGGAGTTCCAGTCCTGGACATCTCCTGGCTGTAATGTGGGCGTTTTTGTGCACACTTTCATCAAGCACTAATGCCTGAACTGTTTGCAGACCCTCCTTAGGGGAGGTATTGCTTGGGTATATATTCTAAGCTAAGGAATTTGCAGCTAGAAGTTTCTATCAGATTGTTAAGTTACTTATCTGGTAGAGACTCTAATCTAGCTGCATATTCCTTAACAGCCCACCTGTCCTTCCTACTCTGCGAACAGATTTTTATGTACAGGGCTGTTCCCTTTACAGGGCCCTAGATCCACACACCAGTGGTCCGTGTTCTTCGTGACCCCACGCTTCTGGCTTGAAAAGTCGTGAAAATAAATTGACATGACCGTGCTGGGTGGGGCCTATCTAGGCACCACACACGTCACTTCTGGTGCGGACGACTCCATGAAGAGCTGAATAACACCAGCTACCTGCGAACAAGGGTACAACTCACTTAAAACATTTCCAGCTCCAGTCTGACGCCTGGGGATTATTCTAAGGTAAAGAATCTGCGGCTTATTGTGGTGGGTATTGTATATAACTGATAGGATCCGAACAGACCCTTTGTAATACTGCACTCTTCTGTGTTTTTAACCTTCTGGTTTTTTATACTGCTGTCAGGAACATTTGGTTTTATGTGACTAAAGTTTTCATTAGTCGTAAATGCAAGCGAAATGTGACCAAGTTTTACATTTTGTACCGATGCGTGGACTGTGTCTAAGTTACCTTCTGTATTGGTGTATCAACAAACTGGCCTGTTTTGTTGTTGAAGTGTTCTGTATCTTTAACAAAATGTCAATTAAAAAATAAAAGAAAGAATCTGCGGCTAGATAGTCTCTACCAGATAAGGCACTACCTATGGTAAGTAACGTGTTATTTATGTATTTTATTTTTACATGTGGGAGGGGAGGAGAGGCAATTTTATGTGTGGCTCCCTATTATGCCTCTGTCCCTGCTTTTCAGTTGAAAACACAGTCAGATGATTCAGTGGCTATACATGAAATACAATTTTATATATATATATATATATATATATATATATATATATATAAGTAAACAATGGATATTTTCACCTTGGGGTTCTGATTGACATCATACACAATTCAAGCTTCACTATTGTTCTCTATTTGATATTACCAGGCCCTGACTACCTTTCTTTTCCTGGGCTAGAGCCATTAGAGCCAGAGTTTAAGGCAGAGTGTTGCTGCTGATGCCTTTGTCACTTTCTCCTGCTTCCCAGGCAATGACAGCAGGTGGAGGGGGTTAGAGAGGGGCTTCAAGAGAGAGATAGAACAGAGAGTGGGAAGAGAGAGATGGAAGAGAGAGGAGGATGGGAGCTAGGCTGGTTTGAAAATTTTTCAGGTCTCATTTTGGTTCCCGCTCTGGATGTCACTCAGAACCCCTTGGTGAAAAACATCCTCGTTATTCACTATTACGCATCTGTAATTTTATATGTAACGTTTGGTAGCTTCAATTGAGGGTTTTAGATTAACCTCTGTCAGTTCTAGGGTGCCAGTTTGTATATGAAAATAGTAATGGCGACTGGCCCGACTGCACGTGACACAGGTGTGGCACGCGGCCAACAGATGTCTCGGGTGGGAAGGTAGGTTGACACTGGCCACCCCCTTGCTGAACTCTGAGAAGTTGGGCAGTCTGTGGACGACTAAGGGATTCAACAAATGGGACCTTATTGGAATTACCTGGATAAAAGATGTGTGGGGGAAAGACTCTGTGCATACGTTTGAGTGCCTCGTAAGGCAGTATAGTCAACACCATAACGAATACTTTCGATATCTGCAGGTGAGACATGTTCTAACCACCCATGTCCCCAAAGGCATGGAACTCCCGGAGGCCTCTCCTCTTGAGGACCGTGTACTGGACGGGCATATTCCGGAGAAAACCATTTCGTTGATATATCTGAAATTGGTGAACAACTCCGAAAATCCATTGTCGAGGATTAGAGCTCAGTGGAATGTGGATGGGTTAGAACTTGATGATGAGGATTGGACGGAAGCAGTGTCGTCCCCCAAGGTAGTCGCTATCCAGATGCGGCTCCGATTGGTGCAGCTGAAGATATTGCATAGATCCTACATAACTGGGCCTCGTCTGGTACGAATGGGGATGAGCTGAGAGTGGAGTATGTAGGCGAGAATGTGGAGAAGTGGGCACCTTGATGCATATCCTCTGGCATTGTGAACCGATACAGACATATAGGACAAAGATTCACGATGAGCTGAGGGAAGTTATGGGGGTAGAGATGCAGCCAGAGGCCCGGAGATGTTTGTTGAATGTGTGGGAGCCAACCAATTTAAATCCGTACCAGAAACAGTGGGTCACACTGGCATATATGGTGGCCAAACGTAACATCGCTCAACTCTGGGGAGTCAGCCAGCTGTCCCGAATCAACAAATGGGCAGAGGACCTTGATTGGTGCATGTTTAGTGAGAGGTCAGTGTATGTGGCTAGAAGTTGCCCACAGAAGTGGGAGAAGATATGGGGGGTGTGGAATAGCCACCGTCGGGACATCTGCGAGCCACCCACGCCAGGTTTAGACCCGGGAGCACAGGAATCCCCTAAACCCTAGTATTAATTGTTGTATATTTGATTTTGTATTGTGCCACATTGACCCATGCGCTGGAACCAAATGCATTCACCTGAGAGTTAATGTTATGTAATTTTTCTTTGTTTCAATAAAAAGAAATAAAAAAACAAAATAGTAATTGTGCATCTGATCTTCGCTAATTGCGTGTTACCATTGATTCTTACATTTCCTAAATTCCTTTTTTATCTAAGTACAAACAAGAGTTCGTTAATTGATGTAATATTGATGTAATATTTCATTTGAAGTAGTTTTATCATATTTATGTTACTTGTAGAATGACAGGGGTTTGTGGGTCTGGTCTAGCTTCACAAATCTACTTTAGTAATCAATAAAATATTTATGGACTTACTGATTCCATGTGGTGCAAAGAGACATCTAATTTTCTTAGTATTTTCATAGTCTGCACTGAGAACCAGGTGGACCTTAAAGTTGAAAGCAGTAGCCACATTGAATGTATGCGAAATATTCTGAACTGAAAGCATTTAATAAAAAGTTTCCATTTATTTTAAGTATCAGGCCCTCTTTGTGGGGAAGTGCCAAGCAGGGGCTACTAAGCCTCAACTGTGGGGCTGAGGTTGATTTTCTCTTTAGCACGTGACTGCCAGTAGTAGCAAGGGTGAGCAGTCATAGGATTCTCAGGGAGGTAGTGTGGTGGTGCTCAACCTCAGAACTAAACAGTCACCCAGCAACTCAATAACTGATTGTCCAACCCAGCGAATTACTTTATAAAAATCAAAGCACTGTATTACACACAAAAACTAGATAGTACATAAGGAATAAAGAGCAAGGATTATTTTTTTGACTTGTGTGCTGGGACTACTGTGCATCTTACCCCTGTCCACATCTCTCCCCATCACCACTAGATTCCTTGTCTACTGTAAACTAGGTGGTTCTCCTTTCTGCATAAGAATGTCTCTATTATCATGAATCAAAGTTCAGGTACAGATTATCCCCTCTAGTATGTTAGGGGGGCTCAATTTATCACAGTTCTTATCAGTCTTTTGTATCTTACCATTATGAAGGTCTTAGAGTCCCTAGGCCAAGACCTGTACTCTGCAGGCGACAGCGTGCAGTCTCTCTACTGCTTCTGTGAGAGTGAGCACTTCTCAATGAGACCTGCTCTCCTTCAGCTCTGGTGAGGTCTTGGTGCGGGCGGTGGCAGGAGCTGAAGTTGAATGTCCTCTGACCAGAAAATTGAAATAGAGTTACAGTGGCCACACAGGACAGGTCTGGTCATGGTCACCTTACTCCTGTGTCTTGGACCTGATTGTGGTATGATGGCTCAAGTTAGCAGTGCCAGTCTTTGTCACAGCACAAGGTTAGGGTTGAGCTACTTTCACACTTTTTGATCAAAGTGGGACAAGCAGTCACAGTTCCGTGGTTCCAACTGTAACAGGCACATGGAGAGTCTGATAATACCTTCAAGCACATGGATCACTCTCCTCTGTTCTCTTTCCTCTGACATAGCTCACACGCATTGAGGTCTCGCTGCTTCTGGCTCTTCTTGGACAGGCACACCCTCTCCAGTGTTGGCGGGCTTCTTCAGTTTCAGCAGGCAGGTTTGTTTCTAAGTGCTTCAGTTCATATGAACAGCTTCTTCCAGCATGGCATGTCTTCAGGTAATGCTCTCTCACCTCTGGGAAGCTGGCTTCCAGGCAGCCTCTAGCTCTGGTTGCAGAACAGTCCTCGGAGTATTCTGCGGTGTACTTCCTTTCTTAAACATGGAGAACTTGAAATTGGAGTAAGAAGTGGGTCAGTGGCTCCCACTTTTATACTGTAAAAGCAGATACGAGATGCGGATCCACTGTCTGCATTTTCAGAACCAGTTTAGGGTGGTTCACTTTTCAAGTGTCCTTCCTAGGTTGTTCTCTAAACAGAGCCTTTGTGTAGTGTGAGGATCCTAATAGCAGAGTAGTCTCCATCTTGAATCACCCATAACAGGCGCACAAAGATGTGTGAGTTTTCTGCACTTGGCTGTCATCAGCAACATCAAACAGTTAGCAGGGGAAAGACAAAAGGCTGGCCTCGCCTAAGGGACCCCTTTGATTTTGAACAAAAGAGATTGCAGTCCCACGCTTCACCCCCTTGCCCCCAAGCTACCAAATGGTAGTGCCACAGAACCAGTAATCTGCACCTTCTATCAGCAAAAGATCTAATCAAATGATAAAGCAGCCTTGTCTCGGCTCTCCAAACTATAGTTGTTAGGTCTTCTCACTCCAGGTTTAAGAATTGCAGCTGTACACTTCCACTATCTCTGAGAACAAGCCCACATCCACCTTGTGAACAAGGCCAAACCAGGGGTATTTTTAATTGATTACACAGGTCTCCATTATTCTTACTCACTCATACACACAATGCATGTACTATGAAGACAACGTACACAAACATTCACAACATACACTTGGGATGTTTGTTTTTCTAAACAAGTTTTATTGGTTTTATGCAACAAAACACATACCACAACCATCTTGCCTGCCCACCACCATAAGTAAAAAAATAAGAATCTGTGTATGACACTTCTCCCAGAACATGATCAATAAGAGTAGCGGTTGGAACACCCACATAAGTGCAGAGATAAACATTTACAATCAACAGCCATGCCCAAAGTGGTCCCACCATTTACTCCAGATCTTGCCATGCTTCTAGGGACAGCCCCTGGCCTCCTATACTCACTTCTCTTGGGCACACCAGTCCATCCCCGGTGCCATTGAGACATTGTGGGTGGGGTGGGCGACTTCCATTTTGTGCCGATGTCCTGCTTCGCTACCACTGTTGCTACACTAATCAGTGCGCTGTTGGCCCTGGTGCCTCCCATCCCCTCAAAGATTTCCAAAAGAATAATTTTCAGAGACAACTCTACCTCCCACCCCAACACTTCACAGGGTCTGGATTAATCCACCCCAGTAATCACTAATGGAGGGGCATGTCTACCATGTGATAGAAGCCAGCTGGGGCATGCGGACACCGAAAGCACGTGGGAGTTGCAGGCGGCTGGAAGTAAGATATGCATAGTGGGTGTAATACACCTGCAGGAGCCACAACCTGGATATAATTGTAATGGCGCGGGGCCATTCTAGCGTCTCGCCAATTGTTACCTTCTAGGGGCCCCACCCAGTCCTCCTACTAAACTCGCAGCGGCACAAACATGTGGGTGCATTTATTGTCAAGTAGCTGAAGATTTTAGAAATTCCCCCATTCAACAACGCACTCATCAGGAGCTTCGCTTCCAGCAGGCTATGATCAGGGAGGTCTGTGACTGGGGAGCTATGGGCCCTCAAAGCATGGTGCAGCTGCAAATATTTGTGAAATTTTCTGGGTGCTAGGTGTAAGTCAATTAGAGCTCCTTGAAGGTGCATAAGTGGTTACCAGACCAGACATTCCCATGCAAAAAAGTGCCTATCTTGTCCCAGTGTTGAACCCCTCTCAAGGTCTGCCATTTGACCCCAGCCACGCTCCTTTCCATCTGGGAGTTTGGAATGTAAGATTGGAGTCCAAGGCCGTGTATCGGAGGGTCGCTCGCAAGCTGAGAAGAGTCACCTGGGGAAGTTACTGGGGAATCGGGATACAGTAAAGCATCCCCATTATGGGCTCAAAGCCCATTGAGACCAGTTCCACCCTGTAGGCCGGGCTCAACCAGCCCCCATTAAACCGGTCATTTATGACGAGAGTTTGAAATGCTAAATAGTAGAAATAGTTTGCCCATTCCCAAACCTCCATCGAACAGGGCCTGCTGACATTTGGCCAGTGCCAGTCTGTCTGGATTTGTGCCAGAGGAACGATGTAGTAAGGACGTCCATTTCTCTGAACCATTGGCTGGGGGGCAAATTTAGAAAAGGTATAGAAAACGAGGCAGAATCATCATTTTATAGAGCGCTATTCTGTCCATGACATTAAGTGAGAAATTCTCCCATCCCTTTAGGTCTGCTATCACTTGCCGGACTAGTGGAGTAAAATTAAGGTTCCACTCCATTTCTGGAAGGAGCGCAACATGACTCCCCAAATAGGAAAAGCTCAGTAGTCTAATGTGGATGGTGGTCTGCCAGTCAATACATTCCCGAGATGAAAATATCTCCCCCTTTTACCTCTTGAACATATGAAGACCATGTTCCAGGCATTGATCATCTCAATCTCCCTGAATATTTGCTCAACCGCTAACAGGTGGTCCAGAATGCAGCTGCTGGAGCAGTCCTTGCGCTCAAGCCTAGGACTCAAATCTCCCCCCACCTTAAGACCTTCCATTGGCTTCCTGTAAAAAAAAAAGAAATATCCTTTTTAAGGCCCTGGTACTCTTCTTTAAGGCCCTGCAGGGAAACGGGGCGGAGTATCTCAGAAGGCGAGTGACACACTATGTGGCACCAAGAACTCTGAGGTCCTCCACATTGAGCCTGGCATCCGTCGCCAGGATATACCGCGCCCGTTCCGGCGGCTGCTCCTTTCGGTTACATGGAACCTGCGCCTGGAACCTTCTTACTATGTCTCTGAGGAAAGTGTCTGATATTTCTGTTTTCAGGAAAATGCTCAAAACCTGGCTGTTCCGTAATTTCCTCCCCACCTACCGCCCCTTGGGGCAGCAAATGGGTATGATAGTCTTTTCAGCACTAGGACACACAATTCAATTCAAAACAGCTTTATTCTGTGACAATAAAACAAACGCCATGAAAGCATACTAATACACATATATCTAAAAAACACATTCTTATAGTTTATCATGGACAACAATTAATGCTAAAAATAGTATTTACAAATTTGGGCTTCATAGGGAGAATATCATGATAAGGTAATAAGTGCATTATTACCGAGGTATATAAAAAAACAAGCTACCAAAATTCGTGCAATAAAGTGCAAAAAGTGCCAAAAGATTAAATTTAAATGAATAATGTTAGTCGTCTTCTTTTTCATATAGCAAAGCGTCCAAAAGGGCGTAGTCTTTTCTTTTTCCAATCGATTGTTGTACGAAACGAATAACTGAAACGATAATTTTTATAGTATCCAAACTACCTATAAAATTAAACGCATCCTTGTAATTAAAAAACATATTTGTCAAAAAGAGTGTTTTTAAAACGGTTTTCCGGATACCCATATAAAAAGGACAAAATAGGATAAAATGCAAGGTGGATTGTAAGTTTTACCATCACATGGGCAAGGTGGCAATATACGATGCCATTTCTCTGTACTTGGGAATGCAACTAGGAAGTGTAAAGTGCCCATCCTTAACCTAGTCAGGTAAAATGTATGCTGAATATTCCAGACCAAAATTAGGTATGACTGGGTACCCCTCATATATGGACGTTCACAAAAAGCAACCACGCTCTGTTTTTTAATAGCCAACCTATCCCTTCATATTCCACGGCAGTTATATATCTTAATATCAGGACACTCTTTCTGAGTAGCTGTGTCCTCTATAAATGCTTGTTCATTCATTCATAATTTGACCAACACCGACATAGGGTGATTGACCAGCAAACCAGATGCCTCCTTGTGTAAAGCTGGAGAAGACGGAGACAACACAGGCTCGGTCTGAAGGGTTGGACAGGAAGAGAAGGAACTCTTGTGATGTTGGCACTAGGATCTGGACTAGCACATAGAAGCCTAACTTTACATGAGTGGCTAGTAAGCTTCCACAACAGCAACACAGAAAAAAGATATGGTCAGAGTGATGGTTTCAATAAACACTGTACGCTCCCACCACTGACTGCTCTGTGTAGTAAACCCATGCCTAGGACAGTAGACTACTGTCTATACGATGAGTGCACTCTTGTTGCACCCCTCAGGTCACAGGTCAAGGGCCTCACTCATATCAAGGGACAAGGCTTAGTGATCTGCACACACACTAGAAAAATGCCAGGCTAGGCTCAAAATAAACAAACCAGGGTACCAGAAACTCCCAGTCGGGCACTCGGGCAGCGGAACGAAACTGTATACAATGCAGGGGACATTCCCATCACAACATAAAGTAAAGTTTGAGTGCTTACTAGAAGCTTCTCTTCACTGGAAGCCACTCTTATCTTGCTGTATCAGATGCCACACAGTGGGTGCCACATGGGGTTGAATATGCACTGGCTGTGATTACAAGGAAAATGCTGAGGGCAGTGGTTAGGGTAACGCCTTATGCGCAACCTGAAACCAACTAGTAGTCGAGGCGAATGGCACGTAGGAAACTG
Source organism: Lissotriton helveticus (assembly GCF_964261635.1). NCBI lineage: Eukaryota > Metazoa > Chordata > Amphibia > Caudata > Salamandridae > Lissotriton > Lissotriton helveticus. The sequence goes on along the minus strand of NC_136069.1, from coordinate 314,327,814 downwards.
CAATAACAGGGGTATGCAGAGGTATACACAAGGCAGAAATCTGATGCACAAGGAACGGTTTTCCTTAGTATGTTCATTTGTTGTAGTGCAGGAGCTTAATGGTTTACTTCTGAATACTGTTATAGCCTTTTATTCCTTTTCCTGCAGTTTCCTTTTGGGACAAACACTGTGCTATTACAACAATAAGAATCACTTGCCACTAAAGTGGGAAAGCCAATTGCTGTTAGACAGCCTCTGCTCTCCAATTCATGCTTGCACTGTTATTCAAACAAAAGCATTTTGTTTAACAATATGTCCCATCAGAGAACCCACCTTTGTGTTTTTGTTTTTTCCAAAGCCCTTTGGGCTTAGTGAAAAATAATGTTTACCACACAAATATGTGGTTAAATGAATCGTACCATCAATATAAGCTTTAAGCCTTAAGTGTGGAGACATCCGCTCTTCCCCCACACATATATATATATATATATATCTATATATATATAGATAGATATATATATATATTCACTGAAAAAACCATAGGTTATAGACCATATATAGTTAGGAATTAGCATTTAAAAAACCTTATTTTACTCACACAAAACCATTGAAATTCCATATATAGTTAGTTGCACTAACTATATATCGCGCACCCGCAATCCACTGCTGATCATGTCACATATTACATCATTCATGACATGGTCAGTGACATCACTGATGACATCTCAAATGACATCACTGATGATATCTCTTTTGACATCAATGGTCACATCAATGATGATATCATTAATGTGACAATACAATGCATCTCCTCACACTTTAATATAACCTCTGTTACACCCAGTGTTAAATACAGAGTATAATTTTTGAAACCATTGACACACCAATACTAGTTACTACATACGTACTCACTGATTCCTACGTCTACACACACACATTCACTCATTCACCCATACAATCATTCATACATACAATCACTCATCTTTACAACACTATCATATGCACTCATACACCTATACAGACACTCAGACTCTGCCACTCATCCATGGAGTTACTCACACACCTAGTCAGTCCTGTAAAGAATCAATCACACTTCCATTTTCTTGTCTATACAGTTAAACATAGAGCACCTTACATTTTCAAACATATACTAACACATACTTACTTTCTTATACAATCATTGATACAAGTACACATTGATCTGCACAGAGTCACACACCTCCCAGCCAGCCACACACACACTCAGTCTCCCATACAAATACTTGGACAATCAATCAATAACCCATATAGTTAATCATATAGCTACTGATCAACACATGCAGCAGTTTACAGAACAACAGACATAATGATGCACAAATTAAGACAGTTTAGTCACTAACCCATGCACTCAGTGAGACACATTTAATCACTCACTCATACATTCAGTCATGCACCTACTAAATCCTTCGTCCAGACACTTATCCATCTACTCATTCTTCAATATGTAAAACATATTTAAACTTTACAGAAACACACAGTCACTAGATGATCTCATCAGTGATCTCATCAGTGATGTCATTTGAGATGTCATCAGTGATGTCATCAGTGATGTCACTGACCATGTCATGAATGATGTAATATGTGACATGATCAGCAGTGGATTGCGGGTGCGCGATATATAGTTAGTGCAACTAACTATATATGGAATTTCAATGGTTTTGTGTGAGTAAAATAAGGTTTTTTAAATGCTAATTCCTAACTATATATGGTCTATAACCTATGGTTTTTTCAGTGAATTTTCAAGGTTTTGTAAATGCTAATTCCTAACTATATATGGTCTATAACCTATGGTTTTTTCAGTGAATTTCAATGGTTTTTTAATAGCAAATATCATAAGCTGTCGAATGTCAAGTACGTGGTAAGTGAAAACATTTTCGTGTTTATGCACACTGATCTGCTTTGAATGGTGCCCCCCCCCCCTCATTTCTATTAGGAGTACTCTCTCTTTGCACATAGTGAAGGGTAGTTAACGCAGGCCTTTGCCCCCGTTGTAATACGTCGTGCCTGCTTCTCTCTCCCTTTGATTGATTGTTATCCAAGTATTTACTGTTTTAGAATTGGTTCTCTTTGGTTCATTCTCTATTTACAAACAAACACAGAGTCGCAATACTCTGTTTAGTCTTCGCAGATAACGAAAAATCGTGTAAAAAAAAAAAGAAAAGGAATCGAGCAAAATCAGTAGGCCACTAATGGGATCTCTTTTTGACCTCGCTAAAATAGAAACATTAAGAACAACCCCTCATGACAAATACAAAACTAGTGAGATGAACTGAACTCCACACAATGATGGCTGCAAAACAGCTTGGCTCCGCCACCCACCCCGCCCAAAATAACGATAAAGAGCGGCTGCCATGATTGGTTGCGGAATGGCCACGACGGAGCTACGAAATGGTGCTGCTCTCATGCTAACCCCAGCTTCAGTCTGAATATCCAGAAACACTGTAGACTACCAATTCGATCAGTTCCGGTAGCGCCCCAATGTAACCCGGTAGAGAAGAACTAGCCCTCCCCTCTTTGACTGATGGTTCTTGTTGCCTGTCCCTTCTGTTGTCATTTAACAGAACTATTTAGCCTGCTGAAAGGGGTTGTGTTCCAACCGCTGGTTGGTGGAGACATTTTGACTATATTCTGGACCTGCGTTGTCGCGTAATGCGTCATATGACGCGCCGCGTTAGCGCATCCGGAAGTCATCCGGGGCGCGCAGCGCGTAACGTAAGCATAACAAGTCATGTGACTTGTTAATAAAACTTTTCATTGGTTCATTTTACTTTTCTTATTCTAATGATGAAAGGCTTGGTCATATGACCTAAAAATTATACTTTTTATTACTTCCGAACATTATTTTTTCTTAAATATACGTTATAATGTTCCAGGCTAATGTACTTTCCCGGAAAATTTACAACTGTTCTGCAAGTAAAATATATTCTTTTTTCGAGAAAAAGAGCGTTTCTTCGTCCCATGACGGAGCCGTTGAGCAAAAGAGGGTCGACCTGCTGTCTTAGTCGCCGATACGCCTGAATATGAGATTCTTATCGATCACTTTATGTTGCAGGAGTAGAAAACACAACAGCCCTTGACCATTTATCTTTACTGCGTTCCTTCGAATTATACCTTTTACCCTTCATGTAATTGGTCTGCTTTATTTCACTTGCCTTTTACTGATTCTAAAACAGTGACTATTATTAAAAACTTTACCAATGTATATACTACTACCATGTTTTCTTTTAAAAACCTTTATTGTGAAAATTTCATTATACAAATACGAGCCTATAACCACGTGGGCCGGCCACGGAGCAAACTGTAATCGTATATGATGAGTAGACATTTACACTGTAGAGGAACGTAACGGGCGGGCCATTAGGTTGCAAGAACTAAGGTGTCTAACAGTTACGGAATCGGTGGACGTACATTTTATAATTAAAATACGACAGGGCCAGTTACAATAAAATTATCTAGATATACATTTGCGGGCAAGTACCATCGGTGACGTTAATTCGAACTTTCAATAGTACAGTAATCAATAACACATCAGAACTTAATATCAATAGGGATGTCGAAATATTCAATCAATTCTCGTCCCCGCCCGCCATGTGCTTCAAAACTGCATACGTATCTCGTGATTTCAAGGTTCTGCAACCAGTACACAACAAGGAGTTACGAGTCCCATTTATTCCGGCGCCATTTTGGGCGAGGACGGGCAGGTCCAGGATATAGTCAAAATGTCTCTACCAACCATCGACTATGATGATGTTCATATGCTGTATTTATTAGAGTAACACTCATCTGTCCACATGAAATTAATTTGCCACAATCTAAACATGTCATTTTAATCTTTCCAAAGTTCTTCTAAATATTTGGGACCGTTTCCCTTGCCTCTGATGCTGTCAGTGCCACTTCTTTGATGAATGTACTAGCAGGTCAAGGGTTCTCCTCCAAATCTCTCTTTTATGCAGCACTATAATTAATTGGTGCCACCTCTCCACATGACGATGCATGGTATAGTTACCATAACTATATATTTTTTCGGTTCCTCTGGAGAGTTCATCGTGGCAGATGAAGCGTGTAACGTACCGGGCATTTACCTTTTTTTGCATGTACAGGAAAGGAAAAAAAAAATCGAGCGTCCGAGTTCTAAGGTGTCCCAGGGCCATTTTAGTGGACCAGGCCCAAATCCAAAGAACAGGCCGCCATTTTGAGAGTCCTGTTGCAGCCGCCTGTCGCTGTAGCATCAAGAGCAGCCGAAACTCAGCTGAATGGCAACTGAAACGGTAAAGGGGCGCACCACTACAGCAGACGAGCCTCCACCTAGGAAGGCCCGTTCACGCCGCCTCCCCCCCCCCCCCTTCGGGCACCCCACGCCGTTATTCGGAGCAGTATTGTAGGATGGCCACACCAGTGCGGCAACTTGCTAGACATCACCTCGGTGGTAACCGAATCTCAACGCCTTGTGGTGTCTTCTATTCAGAAAACATTGTTATGCTGCCTTCGACCTATTCGCCGCAAGTGCGCACACAACTCAACTGCATAGCTTCCTAGACACCACCTCGGTGCCATCCGGATCTTGGAATCTCAGCGCCTTTTGGTGTCTTCTCTTCAGAAAATATTGTTGCGCTGCCTTTGGCCCCATTCGCACATTGGTCCGCTACTGACGCCATCTCACAGGCTAATGGGGCGCCCCACGCCGACTTTCAGCATTGTAGGATGACCACACCAGTACAGCAACTTGCTAGACATCACCTCGGTGCCATCCGGATCTCGGCGCCCCACTGCAGATGAAGTGCCTCTCAACTATGAAACCACCACGGTGACATCCGGATCTTGGCGCGTTGTGCTGCCTTCGGCCTATTCGCACATCGGTCCGCTACTGACGCCATCTCACAGGCTAATGGGGCGCCCCACGCCGACTTTCAGCATTGTAGGATGACCACACCAGTACAGCAACTTGCTAGACATCACCTCGGTGCCATCCGGATCTTGGCATCTCAGCGCCTTGTGGTGTCAGTCAGAAAATATTGTTGCGCTGCCTTTGGCCCCATTCGCACATCAGTCCGCTACTGACACCATTTCACAGGCCAACAGGGCGCCCCACGCCGACTTTTACCATTGTTGGATGGCCACACCAGTGCCACAACTTGCTAGACACCACCTCGGTGCCATCCGGATCTTGGCATCTCAGCGCCTTGTGGTGTCTTCTATTCCGAAAATATTGTTGCGCTGCCTTTGGCCCCATTCGCACATCGGTCCGCTACTGCCGCCATCTCACAGGCCAACGGGGCGCCCCACGCCGACTTTCAACATTGTAGGATGGCCACACCAGTGCGGCAACTTACTAGACACCACCTCGGTGCCATCCGGATCTTGGCGCGTTGTGCTGCCTTCGGCCTATTCGCACATCGGTCCGCTACTGACGCAAACTCACAGGCCAACGGGGCGCCCCACGCCGACTTTCAGCATTGTAGGATGGCCACACCAGTGCTGCAACTTGCTGGACACCACCTCGGTGCCATCCGGATCTTGGCGCGTTGTATTGCCTTCGGCCTATTCGCACATCGGTCCGCTACTGACGCCGCCTCACGTGCCGACGTATTTTCTCCGCATTTTATACCCTATGCCGCATAACAGGTCATGTGACTTGTTTATAAAACTTTTCATTTGTTCATTTTACTTTTGGTTTCCTAATGATGGAAGGCTTGATCATATGACCTAAAAACAACACTTTTCATTGGATGAAAACTTTTTTTTTTTCCCAAACGATGAAAGCCCCACCTTGTTTCTGGATGTTTCAGACTGAAGCTGGCTTCAGCATGAGAGCACCACCATCTTGTAGCTCCGTCGTGGTCATTCCGCGAGCAATCATGGCAACCGCTCCCCACCAGAAGCCTACAGGAGTCGGGGGCCCCCAAAACTTTTGATAAATCCTCAAGGCGGAGGGGACGCTTTCGAGAATGGGGTCCAAGACCTAGCAGACAAGCGTCCGATTTCCAAGGTGTCCCAGGGCCATTTCAGTGGACCAGGCCCAAAAAGGAAACAGCCTGCCGCCATTTTGAGAGTCCTGTGACAGCCGCCTATCGCTGCACCGCAAGAGTGGGCGCAACTCAGCTGAATTGCGGTTTTTGACACAGTGGACCAAAAACGGACGGAATGGCAACTGAAACGGTAAAGGGGCGCCCCACTACAACAGATGACACTCCACCTGGAGAGGCCCGTTCACGCCGCCTCCCCCGGGGCGCCCCACGCCGTTATTCGGAGCAGCATTGTAGGATACCAAAACCAGTGCGGCAACTTACTGGACATCACCTTGGTGCCATCGTTCTGCTGCCTTGGAACTATTCGCACAACAGTTTGCTACTGATGACCCACCCCCCGCGACGCCCCACGCCAGAAATCTGGACGTTGTGCTGCGTTGGGACTATTCGCACAGCCGACCGCTACTTCGTTGTTTTTCCCTAAAAATGTTTATATGTTATTACTGTTTTTGTTTTCTTGTATATATTTATAAGTTATTAAAGTTTTATAATCTTACTACTTTGTTGGAGTGCTATATATTTTTAATGTGACACATAATTGTAAAAACTTTGATGTACAAAGAGTCATCCCTGGAATCTTCCGCTTCAGGCTCGGTCCCCTCCCCAATCACAATACAGGATGGTTTTCAGATAATAGGAACGCGTCTGCTGTGACGGATCTCATCGACTGTGGGCCTTGATCTACTATAACTCCTTTGAAGAGGGGTGATTCTTTACAGCTGGGGCCATAAACTACATCTGCAGGGCTAGCTGATACCCTAGGACCGGCCTGGACAATCGGACACAGAGGAAAAGGAGTGTCAGAGGGTGCGGTAGTGAATAGGGCGAAAGGGAGGTGTCGGGCGGGCACAGGGTGTGATTCTCAGGGAAGAGCAGCGCAGATGGGGGGTGGTTTATTACCCATGCATAAGACAGAGAGCGGGGGTGACCACTGCCTGGGGGAGATGCTTGCGAGGGTGGGGAGTCATGCTAAGGATCGACAGCGTGCACAGAGTGGGTCTGGTCAAGGCATCTAAAATTACTGCCGTGCACGACAAAAGTGTGGCATTTGAAAAAAGGCAAGATGGCGCAGACAATGTTTTTCAACACTTCCTGATTTCCTTCGAATCGAACGTTAACAGACGTTGGGGCATATTACCAAAGTTAAGCGATATTTATCCCTAACGATGCTTAGCAACGATTTTTTTACCGCTAAGCATCGTCAGAAATTATCGCAGATAAACCTTGCTATTATCAAGGTTTATCGCAAATACGATAAAAAACGACCGCAATGCATTAATATCGCTGAAAACTCAGCGATATTCATGCATTACCGAGCTAATGCTCTTAGCCATGTTATCCACCTCCCATTGGATAACATGCCTTAGAACTGCTCAGGGCAGGTGCTAGCTTTTGGAGATATTCGCGCTTATCGCGAATATTTCCAAAAGTTGATAATAGGAGATAGCGATGTTAGCGACTGTTTCCAGTCGCTAACATCTTGGCATGCCCACTTTGCATGTCATTAGTGATAAATATCACTCACATGCAAAGTGGGGCCCAAGATGGTCGCTATCTCCTACTAGCCGTCGCTAACTGGTGTTAGCAACAGCTAGGTAATACAGATATAATTTTATCTCCGCGAAGCGGAGCGCTGTTACAGATATATATCTTTTTTTGAACGTTAATTTCTCAAAATCCACTGGAGCACATATATTGAGACCTAGCAAAGGCACATCGGACTACCAGTCCCTACAATTTTGCCAAGTTTCGTGCAAATCCATTCAGCCGTTCGATTAATATTATTTTATTTTTTTTTGCCTCGCGGGGCCCTTTTAAAACCTCCACATCAAACCTAAGAGGTCAAGGAGGATCTACTATGCCCCCTTATGGTCATTTGCCCCTTCGCTTTGGCCTCCTCTTGTCTCTCGATCCTACCGAGAGACAAGATGGCGGCCGCTACGGACTGTTTGGAATGTTTACAGACGCCGGAGAACCAATCAGCTTCGCAAACCTCCGTTACGCGAAGCGGAGCGCTGTTACAGATATATATCTTTTTTTGAACGTTAATTTCTCAAAATCCACTGGAGCACATATATTGAGACCTAGCAAAGGCACATCGGGCTACCAGTCCCTAATATTTTACCAAGTTTCGTGCAAATCCATTCAGCCGTTCGATTATTATTATTTTTTTTTTTTGCCCCGCGGGGCCCTTTTAAAACCTCCACATCAAACCTAGGGGATCAGCGAGGATCTACTATGCCCCCTTATGGTCATTTGCCCCTTCGCTTTGGCCTCCTCTTGTCTCTCGATCCTACCGAGAGACAAGATGGCGGCCGCTACGGACTGTTTGGAATGTTTACAGAAGCCGGAGAACCAATCAGCTTCGCTTCACAAAGCTCCGTTGCGCGAAAAGTACGCGAACTGGAGCGCTGCCCGGTCCGCTGTTACAGATATATATCTTTTTTTGAACGTTAATTTCTCAAAATCCACTGAAGCACATATATTGAGACCTACAAAAGGCACATCGGGCTACCAGTCCCTACAATTTTGCCAAGTTTCGTGCAAATCCATTCAGCCGTTCGGGCTAAAAGTGAGGCCAACCGCCCTATGGAAAACTCAATGTTAAAAACACGTTTTGGGACCCCCCTTTTTTCTCGGCCCCCCCTTGACGAACCCCCCCCCAAATTTTCAAGGGCTGCTCAGAAACAAAATGTGCCATTTTCCTGAAAATTTCAGCCAATTCCGTCCACAAACGCCAAAGTTATTAGACATAGAATTTTCAAAAATCCCATAGAGAAAAAATCCTAACTATATATACCTACTGGCGACCGCCAGTAGGTAATATGTGTATGTATATGTGGGTGTAAAACGTCCCTTCAAAACAGCAGCAGAGCTCTTCATCCAGTATGCACTCCGTCATGCACAGGACACAGCACCACCAAGGAGGTACTTTTTCAGATTACCATACTGTATTTAGACATAGCACCAGGTGTGTGCGTGTGAGAGAGAGAGAGAGAGAGAGAATGTATATATATATATATATATATATATGTGTGTTTTGAACACAGATTCCACCAGCCGCTGCTCCACTCGGCCACGGGTGCTTCTTGCCGCACAGTGGGGTGCGCGATATATTTTCCAACACTTCAGCCCCTCCGTACACTGGACTTACTTCAAAGAAGAGCACTCCAAGTCACTTCAGCGTGGTTAGCCATGTTTATTTTACAGCTTTGCAGTATAGCAAAAGTTACAAACGCGTTTCGGCGTTGCCGCCTTCGTCAGTGTAACCATCGCATTTTTTTAATGTGATTTAAATAACATTTCTTTGTGACTTCCTGTCACGTGTAATAAAAATAAAAAAACGGCACATTTAATGCAACTCTATCATTGAAAATGGCCGCCATCTTACAGTGGTAAATCGTGCTCTGTCACAGATGTAGTAATACATTTTGGATACCCTTTGTGCATATTTGCAAATCCTTATATGATTAAACTAATCAATTTACTGGTGATGTACATTCAAATGTCAGTAGAACACTGTATAACATGTCATTGGTCACCCATCATTTCTAAATGCCGTTGACAGATACAGTTCTCTAAATCACTCACTTAATTAAGTAGCTATTTTAGCTTTAGATTTGAGGAACTGTAATAGGTGGTTCACAAATATTTTAATCTGGGAATTCTTCTTTGGTTTGAAGACTTACAGTGGCTTTCACAATTGAGCCCTGAATGGGCTTTATTGTTTGCTAATTAATGTTTTGTCCGATCTTGGGCTTCGGAGACAGATTCTTTTTTCTCTTTTCTAGATTAGGCTCTACCCCAGGGATTGGACAAATCATTAAATGTGAGTCCACATTTCTTCCTCATTATTCATGCCTCCTGGGGTTTTAGTCTGGAGTAGGATGATAAACCTGGATTCTAGAGTCCGCAACTTTTTTACCCAACCTCCACCTCGTTCAGTTCTGACCAATTGGTCTAGTATGAAGAAGGTGAGTAGATTGCTGTTACTTTTGTGCATCTCCTCGAAATGCTGAGCCACTGGGTAGCTCTGGTCTCTCGTTGAGATGGCTCTCATATGCTCAAGAACTCTTAGTTAGGTCTGCTTGATTGTACTCCCTATGTATTTTCTCCCACATGGGCATAATAAGCAATACACAGTGTATTCTGAGTTACAATTGAGCAATTTGGATATTTGGATTTTGTTCAGTTTTCCAGGTACTTGATATTCTTTCACCTTGTGCGAGTTTCTACATGCCTTGTATTTCATGCAGGGATAAAAACCCACTACTGGTGGTTTCTTCCACTCATAGTTCCAGAGTTGTGCTCCTGAGGCGGAAGCCGGGAGCGAGGCATCTTTTTAAACTTTTGAGTGTCACAGATTGAGTTGTGTTTTTAAAAATTTAAACTGTCACAGAATACTTGTGTAGTTTTAAAATCTCACTCACTTGTAGCTAGCAAGCAGTCACAGCGTAGCAGCGCTGACGCTGCACGACAAACTCCATCGCTCCCTCGCGCCCTCGCCATGAGCGGAGGCCACGCCCCCTGCTTAGGCCACGCCCCCAAACCGACTCCTCCCACACCTGCAATGGTATAAAATATGTGCATATCCCGGTCGCGCAGCGGGCGCGCCAAAGGCGCGCCTAAGGCGAGCCCGTCTGCGCCCGTCCGCGACCAGACCGCGACCGGGGCCGGACACGCTGACGGTGAGATCGCACATAAAGATAGAATTGTCTGGTCGAGGGATAACCTATGGTCTCTCAATACCTTGGCCGTAACCTGTGCTCACAGTACCGATCTTGGGTCCTCCACTTTCCCTTATACCTGTAGGGCATGTGGGCTACAATTGGGTATACCGGCCAGCACAAAGGCTGTAGGATCTACTAAATCCAAGCCACCAATCAGTAAAGACCTTAGCGCGGGACTGGTGAACTGTAGATCCCTTGCAAAGCATGCAGATGATATATGGCTGCTGTTGGAAGGTCACCAGTGGGACATATTGTTTTTAACAGAAACCTGGCTTAACGATGACAACATGACCGCCATTGCACTGGCTATCCCCTCTGGATATAAAATTTGTTTTTCCAATCGACTAGGTGATAAAAGAGGGGGGGGGAGTGGCAGTTATATTTAAAGAACAGCTCACACTCACCTCCTCTGCCCCCATATGCACCCAGGGTTTAGAGGGACTACACTTCTGTTTTCAGGTGGGATCTCAGCTATCCCTAGCAGGACTAGTTATCTATCGGCCTCCGGGGGGGGAAAGAACCCAACCTAACTACTCTGATGGATATCATCATCCAAAGCTCCCTCCTCCACCCTCAGTTTCTTGTCGTCGGTGACTTTAATGTTCACATGGACAGGGCAGATTGTCCTTCAGCAGATTTACTAAGGTCTACATTGATCTCAGCTAACCTCAAACTCGTCAATAAGGACCCCACACACAGAGCGGGCCACACGCTTGACCTAATAATTACCAACATTTCAAACGTGTCGGCAGATACACCGCTACCTCTAATATGGTCAGACCATTTTCTGATACCATTCCTAATCAAAGTAACAGTTGATAAACCTGTGTTAAGCAAGCGCTCTTTCATGAAAAGACAATGGAGCAAACTAGTCCCCGATATCATGGGCCCAGTTCTTGCTCAGAACCCTCCGACCCTCACCTCCAAGGTGGAGACGGATGCCCAGCTACTTAATGACTGGATTGGCAATATGGTAACATCCATCGCCCCGGCGACGGCCGCTACATCAAAACGAGACTCTCCATCTGCTCCTTGGTTCTCTCAGGAGCTCAGACTACAAAAATCAGATTGCAAAAAACTTGAGCGCTTATGGAGAAAAAATTATGAACCTCTACAGAAGACTTACTATAAGGATGCATCCAAAAAATTACATAGAGCTATTAAAAAAGCAAAAAAACAGTTCTATGCGAACTCTATTCAGCAAGCTGAACACCCAAGTAGGGAAACCTTCAAAATAGTACAGTCTTTCTTTAAACCTATGAGTGTTGAGAGGGATGTCCTCCCATCGGTCTCATTCTGTAATAGCATCTCTGACTTCTTTGATTCAAAAATAAAGAAAGTCTACGAGTCCTTTGGCCCAGAGAAGATCACGGAAAGAAAACGATCTAGATGGCATTACATCGGACCGCGCTATCTTGACACAATTTGCTCCGATAGACCTGAGTACAGTTAAGCTAGAACTCAGCCGATGCAAATCGGGCTCGCCGGACGACCCATGCCCTTCCAAACTTTGGAGTCGCATAGCCGACTTCGTGGCCCCCACTATTCAGCATATATGGAATTTGTCCATCTCTTCTGGGACATTCCCGAATATCTGGAAACATGCGACTCTTCTCCCCTTAAAGAAAAAAACAAATGGGGACCCCAAGGACCTCAACAATCTTCGCCCGATCTCTCTCCTGGCAGCACCAGGCAAAATGCTTGAGAAAGTTATCCAGCGCCAATTGAATCAATTTATTGAGCAAAACAAAATATTACACGAGACACAATCAGGCTTTAGACCCTGCTTTAGCACTGAAACAGCACTAATTGAGGTGGCCGAGTCAGTGAGGTGGTCGATGGATTCGGGTGACTCAGCTATATTGGTGCTCCTGGATCTGTCGGCCGCCTTTGATACGGTCGACCACAATATTCTGCTGATACGATTGGCGAAGCTGGGCATCCAGAGCCAGGCTTTGGAGTGGATACAATCATACTTGACTCAAAGGACTCAGAAGGTGGCACTAAGGGATGTCTCTTCTTCTCCTAAAGCCCTCAGCTGCGGTGTCCCACAGGGCTCGGCCTTGAGCCCACTTCTGTTCAATGTTTACCTTGCTCCACTCTTCACGCTGATTGCCAACTGGGGGATTAAGGCAATTTCATACGCCGATGACACCCAGTTGGTGTTCCCATATTCAGAAGTGTCAGAGGCATCCTTTCAGAGTTTGAAAAGGTGCCTACAAGACGTGGCCTGCTGGATGAACACCAATAAACTAAAACTCAATGCCAGCAAGACAGAGGTGATCTTTTTCGGCAAAACCCCCCCTCCACCATCTGAGCTATGGTTGCCGGCAGAGATGGGACACGCCCCCTCGCCCAGCCATTCAGCAAGAAATCTTGGAGTCCGGTGGGACGACAAGCTGCCCTTTGCTTCACATATCCAGCAAGTGGTAGGTTGCTGCATGAGTAAACTGAGAAATCTTCGCAAAATTCTCAGACTTTTACCAGCTACCTGCCAAAAAACTGTAATCCATGCCACAGTTACATCAAGGCTGGATTACGCCAATGGCTTGTATCTGGGCTTACCAAAGTATCTAATACGACAACTCCAAATGGTCCAAAATGCGGCTGCGAGACTTTTATTGAGGATCCCCTACAAGCACTCAATCTCTCCGCATCTCCTTTCCCTTCATTGGTTACCAGTGGCAAGCAGAATAAAATTTAAAGCACTCACCTTGGCTTATAGATCTCTGTTCGGCAACTGCCCAAATTACCTGAAAGCCAGACTACCAAGATATACCCAAGTCCGGTCCCTTAGATCCAACAACAGTGTACGCATTGCAGCCCCTAGAGCAAAAAGAGCCAGACTAGGTGGACGCACCTTCTCGGCCAATGTGGCACATTATGGAACTCGCTACCCCCTGCTCTCCAACAGGCCCCATCCGAAACATGCTTCAAGCGTTCACTGAAAACCTGGCTGTTCGCCCAACCACGCTAGACACCAGGATAGATTCCAGCTCTCTACCTATACGGGCACAACACTGTTGCTATAGCGCCGGGACACCTCCTCGTGAGGTAGCTGTTCGCGCTTTATAAAACTCTGTATTATTATTATTATAGTGACTGCTGACAAGATGGTCCTTAAATGAGTTTCCTTTTCTGTATGATATTAGGGGATATTCTGATAGTGTCTTCCCTATCACACTGTCTGCCTTCAAGATTCTCCAATTTCTATTCATAATGTTGAAGACTTCGGCTGATTTCTCCGAGTATCCTGTGATCATTCTGACCTGTAATTCCTCTGATCTTGGTTTTTCAATGAGTAGGTCATTCCTCCCCACTGCATTACTTCTTTTCTCAGCCTGATCCAGGACCCCTTCACAGTATCCCCTCTGGCTAAATCTTTTCTTGGACTCTTCTTGTGCTTTTTCAAACTCCTTATCTGTAGAGCAGTTTCGCTTCATACGCAGAAACTCTCCCAGTGGGATGTTGTTAATTACACTTCGCGGGTGATAACTACCTGAGTGGAGGATGGTGTTGTTGCCTGATGTAGGCTTACGATATACTGCGGTTTGTATAGCATTGTCATCTACATAGACTCGAAGGTCTAGATAGAAGACCTCTTTTTTTACTGATGTTACTTGTAAAGTGGAGGTTTAGATCATTCATATTTAAACCCCTGATGTACTCCTCAGCTTCACACTGTGTTCCACGCCATACCACGAACAAGTCGTCGAATATGCACAAATGAAATTCTGATGGTGTCCAAAATGTATTGCTACATCTGTGACAGAGCACGATTTACCACTGTAAGATGGCCGCCATTTTCAATGATAGAGTTGCATTAAATGTGCCGTTTTTAATTTTTATCACACGTGACAGGAAGTCACAAAGAAATGTTATTTAAATCACATAAAAAAAATGCGATGGTTACACTGACGAAGGCGGCAACGCCGAAACGCGTTTGTAACTTTTGCTATACTGCAAAGCTGTAAAATAAACATGGCTAACCACGCTGAAGTGACTTGGAGTGCTCTTCTTTGAAGTAAGTCCAGTGTACAGAGGGGCTGAAGTGTTGGAAAATATATATATATGTGTGTGTGTGGGTGTATATATATATATATGTGTGTGTATGTATATACGTGTGTGTATGTATATATACGTGTGGGTGTGTATATATATATATATATATATATATATATATATATATATATACATACATATATATATATCACAAACAACCCTACTCCACAAAGAAGAGAGCATGCACACTAGTAGTGCTGGGTATCAAAGTCACTTTTATTCCATGAGGTCTCCTCCGACCCAACAACACAGAAACGTGTATCGGTTGTCACAGCATCCTTCCTCAGTCTGATACTCTCCATTATTTATTTATTTATATATATATATATATATATATATTCATTCTCCAAGATCTGATAAAGACATCTAGCCACAGATTCCTTAACTTTCGAATTCTCTCCAGGCACCAGTCTGGATCCGGAAATATTTCAGCAGTACCTCTGGATGGCAACATACAACTGCGTGATGACGTCAACTCCGGTTATCATGTCAGCTGAGTCATATAAGTCCCTACTGGTGAGCAGATACCAGTTTTTCTTCTTTTCCGTGATGCAACGTGGATCCTGAGAAGCGGTTCCACAGGCCGTTTTCTGGCCTAACTCGACATTTTTTGTCGGTTGGAACAGTGTGCCTTTTTTCCTCATATCTTCAGGCTTTAAGCCCTGTGGCTCTTGTGCACAACAGATGTACTCTACGGGCCATCATTCCATTTGAATGTGGCCTTTAGGAGAACACTACGACTCTGAATATTGCAGCCCCTGTCAGAAGCTAAAGCCGAAGGCACTCAGGGAACACTGGATAAAACTCCTGGTGACGTGGTTGACGCGGTCCATAGGGACTTCGCGATGACCTCGGTCCTCTTCTCCTTGTTCAGTCTGCCATTCATGGGCCGTTCCAGGAGGCAGGTCGTTCCTGTGGACGTCCTTCACCATGGGCGTCCCAAATTAAGCTCACGCAGTTTAAATTGCGGTGCCCCGACTTTGCTGTACGGAGATTCTGTCTCACAGCTCCTCCCATTCATCGGTTGAGGAGACTTTACACAAAACTGCCTCGTGCCTCCCCACCTTTCTGGGAGCCGGGGCGTCGAAGGCCCAAACGAGGAACACTGGATAAAACTCCTGGTGGCGTGGTTGACGCGGTCCATAGGGACTTTGCGATGACCTCGGTCCTCTTCTCCTTGTTCAGTCTGCCATTCATGGGCCGTTCCAGGAGCCAGGCCGTTCCTGTGGACGTCCTTCACCATGGGCGTCCCAAAGTAAGCTCACGCAGTTGAAATTACGGTACCCCGACTTTGCTGTACGGAGATTCCGTCTCAAAGCTCCTCCCATTCATCGGTTGAGGAGACTTTACACAAAACTGCCTCGTGCCTCCCCACCTTTCTGGGAGCCGGGGCGTCGAAGGCCCAAACGAGAGATTACTAACTCTCTACCTCTTATCTTTGGGTCTCCACCTTCCCCTGGAACGCCGTCAAGTCCCATGGAGGTGAAAGGAGCCACGCTGGTGGGTTCACCCTTGGCGACAGTTGGGCCCTCTGTGTCATTGGGTTGGTGCCATTCGGCATTGGACGACTCTGCTTCGGTGCCAGTACACAGCCCTTCGGGGTTTCCACCTTCGGCGTCTATCCTCGCTCAGCCGGCTCTGGTAATGGCGGCACTGATCGAAGCCATTTCTCCCCCTCTCGTTGCTGCCTTCTTGATGTCTGGTGCGGAGTCGATAGAGCCGTCTGTGGGGAATGTTGTCCTTCTGCTTCCCTCTCATGGTGGTACTTCTGTGGGTCATCATTTAAGACATGAAACTGAGTAGTCAGTGCAGCCTATATCCTAGGCTATTCCACCTCTTATGGAGCCTGTCTGTACTAGGGGAGGCTAGTGGGTTGGAGTTTTCCCCAGCTTTGAGACTTCTTATCCCTCCTAGCCTTGCTACTGAGGTGAGTTCCTCTTTTGCGGACATATTAAGGAGAGTGGCTATGGTCTTAGAGTTAGCTATTCCTTCTGTGGAAATACTGATCCCCTGATTGATATCTTTTGTCAATGTCAGACAGGGGTGGAGCCTGTTCTCCTATATAGTGAGGCCTGGTCTGTCATTTTGTTGGGTACTTGGGCTGAGCCTGATAAAGGGACCTCTCTGGATCGTGATATATCTTGCAGGGACTAGCCTGTTCCTGGAGATCCGACTTGTCTCCTCAGACATCCTACTTCTTGTAGTTTGGTGGTACAGGCTGCTTCAGTCTCACAGAATATAGGATTATCTTCCTAATGTCCAGTCAGACAGAGATTCTAGGAGACAAGATGCATGTGGAAAACCTATTTTTTCCTCTACTAGTTCTGCTTAAAGGGCCATTAACACATCTTGTGTTCTTGGGTGTTTTTCTCACGCATTGTCGGTTTCATTACAAACTATGTTGACTTCGCTACCAGATGACCTCCGATCCAATCTTGATCAGTTGATTAGGGATGGCCAACAGGCAACTAAACTGATCTTTAGATGTGGCATTGATATTACTAATTCAATGGGTTGGGCCATGGCTTCCTCTGTGGCACTACGTCGTTGTGCCTGGTTACGTACCTCTGGCTTTTCAGAGGTGGTCCAAGCTGCTTTGATTGATATGCCCTTTGATGGCACCTATTTTTGTGGTGCCCATGCTGACTTGGCTTTATGGCGTTTCCGTGAAAGGTGAGGTGAAACAGAGTTCTAATTTCTCTCTTTCTAATTATATGCCTCTTTAATGTTTTCCCTACAACCAGGCTCATATGGGAGATGTTGATCTTATGTTCCTACACTGCTGTCCATGTTGTGACAGTGCCATTGTTGTTTTAATTCCGTCTGTTGGTGTCACCCGATGTGGTGTTCCTGCGGTTAGCAGATATCATTCTTTCAATTCTGTTTTTGACAGGTTGTGTTGTACGAGAATATCTATTGCATAGGTTTTTCCCTCACCTTTTTTCCTCTGATGATGGGCTTCATGCTCTAGAGGTCGTTTGCATGATAGATAGATATAAATCCTCGTCTGATTTAAAGTTGGATTTCTGTTATGTCTGGTATACCTTGCTGTTAAATGTACCAACTGGATACCTCTTTTTGAGATTTCCATAGGTTGGGTTGTTCTTCATGTTGACCTGCTTGGCCAAGTGTGGTTTTAAGTGTGTGCTGTGGGTGAAGTTTCATTTTCCTTCTGGTTTCTTTCAGGATTTTGATAGTAACAGCCTCTCAGGATACTTTTGGTCAGCTAGCATTACCTTGACGCTAAGTCAATCATATTGTTTGAGGGTGCGATCTCCTTCTTTTTGTTTCTCCCTCCCTTTTCTGTTGTATGGGTATCATGGTCTGTTTTTTTTTTTAGTTCGATTAGATCTATACATGTACTTAGTGTATACATGGATATATGTGTATCTGTGTTTATGCATATTTAGATATATCTCTGCTATGTACAATAATGCAAGATTTAGATTATATTTTTGTGAATCTTACTATGAGATGCAGTTTGTTTTTCTCTTGCTGTATGGCGGTATGTTATACCTTGTAGGTATATGTTTATATATACATATTTGTATTATGGATATATATATATATATTTTTTTTTGTAAAACAATTTTTATTGCAGAGTTCAATGCCAGTAATACAATACATTTGCAAGGAGTTTTCGCGGGACCTTAAATTCCTTCGCTCTTTCCGGTCATTACGTACACAGCCTTACAACCCGCATCCCGGAGGCCGGGCGGCGTCACTATCATGAAGAACACCCTTCTAATCTCTAGGTGCATTTAGTCCCATCGGTCCATCGCTCTCCACTTTTAACTTTTCTCAACATTCTCCCCCCCCATCATCCAGCAGACGTTTGCCGAGCCCTCTGTTATAACTGGGTTGTTTCACCCTCCCTCCCCCCCCCCCCTGGTGTCTGCGCCTGGCGTTAGTATACTCAATTATGTAGGTGGTCTCAGGAGTCTTAAGTCGACTAATGGGTGTGTGTGTCCGGTGTGAGCGCTGGAACTGGGGCTGCCTCCCCTGGGGCCCCTGGGTCTACAGCCTCGTCCTCCTCTTCACTCTCCACTGCACTGTCCCTAAGAGCTTGGACCAGGATTTCCCACGCTACGGCTGCTTCCTGGGCTTTCTCATCCGATTTGCGTCGGGCCAGTTGGTACCTAATTGTGCTCTCTGCTGCCGCCCATTTCAGAAATTCAGTCAACCATTTCCGGTGTGTCGACGCTGCCTTTGATTTCCACCCCTTGGTGAGCTCCCTCTTTGCTATAAGTAGGCCCATGTCTATAAATTTACTTGATAGTTTGGTCTTGCGTGTGTGTGGAAACCAGTGTAAGAGTGCAACCGCACCGTCATATTGTAGTTCTCTATCTGTTATCTCGTTCAGGGTGTCCCCCACTCCCCTCCAGTATTCTTGCAGCTGTGGACAACCCCTCAGCATGTGTAATAAGTCTGCACCTAGTAGCGCACATCTGGGACATGCAGCGTCCTCTGCGCCAAAGTATTGCGCTATTTTATTCGGGGTGAGGTATGCCCTATGGAGTATGTAAAGATGTATCAGTTGGAAGCGGGCGTTTCTGGTGCTTTTCCTGGCTCTTTGAACCAATTGGGACCACATTGTATCTGGGATTTCTTTCTGTAGGTCAGCCTCCCACTGAGTTTTGAGGCGCGTAAGGGGTTGTATATTCTCCGTGTGCATTCTGGAGTAAAGACACGTAACTGCCTTGAAAGTCCCTGCTGCCATCATCGTGTATTGGCACGCCGGGGACGTTGTGGGTTCAACTAGTCCCTCCCCCCAGTGTGCCTGTATAGCCCTCACCACGGCCGCGTGTAGTAAATAGTCTCCTCTCGGGAGGTCGTATTGCTCCTGCAGAATCTGGTATGGTGTCAGTACTCCGTCGGTATAAAGATCTCCCACCATCTGTAGACCAGCCTCCTCCCAAATTTGGAGGCTCGACCAGTCTCCACCATGAGGTAGCGCTGTTATCATTCCTATTGGAATCTCGGGTGCCTACGGGTGCCCAGGACCGGCTCGTTTTTGCATGCGGTTCCAACATAGCCGCAGCGTCCGTTCTTCATGGGATAGCCCTCTAAGTATTAGCTTCTGTTGTAGGGTTATATACGCCAGCACATGGCGGGGGGTGCCAACGTCCCTCTCTTGTTCCGGACCCCTATATACCCTTGCCACCTCCTGCGTGAAGAACTGCAGTTGTGCTGCCAGGTAATAGAGCTCGAAGTCCGGGACCGCCAATCCTCCCTCATTCTTTGGGCGAGTCAGAGTTGCCAATGCTATTCTCCGCCTGCCCGTTCCCCACAGGAAGGACACTATCCGAGACTTTAGGCGCTTAAAAATTTCTCCTGGTATCCATATAGGAAGGGTCCTAAAAAAATACAACAATCTTGGGAGGGCGATCATTTTGAGTAGGGACACCCGGCCCGTCATGGATAGAGGGAGGGTGGCCCAGAAGGTCATGTTGCCCTGTAACGCTCGGATACATCGGCCTATATTACCGTCCAATAGGTCTACGGGCTCATGGTAGATATATACCCCGAGATAGTGCAGACAGTTAGGTTCCCAACGTAGGTCGGGGCGGGTCAATGGACACTTCTCCGCCTTCCGGAGGGGAAAGAGGCAAGTTTTCGCCCAGTTCACATTTAAGCCAGAGATGCCCCCGAATCGCGCCAGCAGGTCCTCCGCGCCCTCCACCGCCTCTTCTGCATTATCTAGGAAGAGCAGAAGATCGTCCGCGTACAATGATATAAAGTGGTGGGTCCCTCCAACCTTCAATCCGCGGTAATAGTCACCGCTTCTAGCCAGTGTCGCTAACGGCTCAATCGCAAGAGCAAATAATAGGGGAGAAAGTGCGCACCCTTGTCTAGTTCCCCTGTTCACCTCATAACGATCCGAAATCAAAGCCCCCACTCTCACCCTCGCGCCCGCCGATGCATAGAGCACCTTCGTCCATTGTATGTAACCTTCGCCTAGGCCAAAGCTTTGCATCACCTTGTACAGGTAGTCCCACTCTAGACTATCGAAGGCCTTTTCTATGTCGATCGACAGCACCATAGGGGCTCTTGCGGTCGGCGGAGGATCCGCTATTAGCCTAAGCAGCCTACGTATGTTGTGTGACGTGTTCCTAGTAGGAATAAAACCCGACTGGTCGCTATGGATCAGACCCTGCATATGGGCTACCAGTCTAGTGGCTAGGATTGTGCTTAAGACTTTATAGTCCGTCGTCAGCATTGATAACGGTCGGTATGAAGCCGGACCTGTGCTAACTCTGCGTGGTTTTATCAGGGGAATCATGAGTGCCTCGCGCATCGATTGGGGTAACTCGCCCTTCTCCTTGGCCTCATTATATATTATTTGTAGTCTTGGGGCTAGTAAATCTATATATTTCCCGTAAAATTCGTTAGGCAGTCCGTCCATTCCTGGCGTTTTATTATGCGCCATTCTCTTAATGGCCCCTCTAATTTCCGTTAGGCCGAGCGGGCCTCCGATGGCTTCAGTTTGTTCCCTCTCTAGTTGAGGCAACTGGATCTCGGTTAACAAGGCCTCTATCGCCTCGATTCGATTCCCCAAGCCCCTCCTGTACAGCTTTTCATAATACGCTCTGAAGCAATTCACTATTGGGTGTTATACACTTCTCCACCCAACCCTTTCAGGGACAGTATCGGGGTATTGCCCCTACTGAGGTTGGCCAGCCAGGCTAGGAGTGCCCCTGTCCTATCCCCCTCAGCAAGAGCTTTAGTCAAATAAGTTTTGTAATCAAAGCTATGTAGGCGCTCTACCTCCACCGCCATCGCCATCGCCTCTCGCGCTGCACATACCTTATCTTGGAGCTCGGGGCGGTTGGGCCGTGTTTTCTCCGCATCTCTCAATTTACGCTCAGCCTTGTCTAAATCGTCCACGAGTGTCCGCCGTGCGCCCGCAAATTTCCCTATACAATGTCCCCTTACCACTACCTTGAGTGCATCCCATTCTGTAGCCCTGGAGGAGGCAGTCTCCTCATTCTCCGCAAAGTATTGGGAGATTCTGTCTTCTAATGCTGCGCTAAACGGCGGGTCATCCAGCGTGTCTGGTCGGAGCCGCCACGTCGGGACCGGCGTGATCTCATTCATCCAAGCTAGCGTGAGGAGTAAGGGGTTGTGGTCAGATATCGTGCGTGCTAGATATTCCGTCCGGGCAACCATCGGTAATACCGGCTGGGAGCACAGGAATGCATCTATGCGGACGTGGAGGTCGTGCATGCTGGAGTAGAAGGAATAGTCCCTCTCTGTTGGGTGTTGCATGCGCCACACGTCTATCAGGTCCCACTTCTCCTGCCAGTTTGATCTGTGTTTCGCCAATCTGTGTACTGGAGATGTATGCAGTGGTGGGTGTGATCTCTATAAGGTGGTGTCCTCGATAGAGTTGAAGTCCCCCCCCATCAGTACCGGCCCAGTGAAATAGGTAGCTAACAACCTGGATAGTTTAGTGAAATATGATGCTTGCTCAGCGTTCGGCGCGTAAATGCTGCAAAGTGCTATCTGGTGACCTCTGAGCAAGCCTTCGACTGCTACAAATCGCCCATCCGGGTCTACAATGCGCCTAGCGACCTGGAAGGGAACCCCTGCACAAATCCAAATTAGCACTCCCCTGGCAAATGCTGAATACGTAGTGTAGAACAGGTGACCCCTCCACCTCTTTTGCAGTGCAACCCCTTCTGTTTTAGTTAAATGAGTCTCCTGCAGAAAGGCAATGTGAACCCCCCTGCGGACAAGGTAGGAATGTATCTTGTGTCTCTTTGTCATGGAATTCAGACCCCGCACGTTCCAGGTCACACACTTTAACGACCCCACACTATCCATTATCTCGGTGTAGTCGGTCTAGGTCTACGTCCAACAGCCGCCAGTCGCTAGGTATGACACCAGCCCCACCCGTCCCCAACAACCTCGCTCCCACCTCTCTCTGAGCTCCGTTCCCCCCCAGCTCAGACCCTCCCTCCGCCCCCCATGCCATGCCCTGAGTTACCCCAACTTCTCTAGGCTCCCTCCCCCCCAGAACAGGACCTAACTGCAAAAGAGTTACCCCCATCCAAACAAGTGAGCAACGTGCTCTCAAAACTTCTTACTCCGCAGTCTGTACTGCGGCGGCCTTATGGGCCTCTGGGTGCGTGTACTAGCTTCCGCTACTGTCAGTTGCCTTCCCTGTTCCCCCGCCCCTCAATATGCATCTAAACTCACGTTAGTCCAGTCTCACAGCCGCCTGCTCAAGAGGTCGCGCGCGACATAATAGACTGTCGCAGCAGCCCCCCCATGTCCTAGTTTCAGCTGCCGAAGATTTCTTCTGCGGTTTGTGGTGTGACTTTCGGGCCCCTTGTGCTGTCCACTTCTGACAGTTCAGTTTCCGATCCCGTTCTCAATTCCTCCGAGATCGATTCTCTTTCCGTCGGCGCCGATGCCACGCCCGAGACCTCCTTCACCGCTTGCAGCGCTGCTTTCCGTTCCTCTTCTGTCTGAGATTCCGTCTGCTTTTTCCGGTGCTGTCCACGTTTCCGGAGTCTCTTGGAACGTCGCACCGAGCTCTGCTGGAACCCCTCCTCAGCTCCGAAGCGGGCCCCATCCGTCCCAGCTTTGTAAGTGTCCCACCAGGACCATGCCTCCGCCGACGTTGTGAAGAATAAAGCTTTTCCATCTACTAATATTCGGAGCCTTGCCGGGAAGAAAAGCGAGTACTGCAGTCCCTCCGTGCGCAGTTCTTTTTTAATGGACAGGAACGAGGCACGTAGTTTTTGAGTTTCAAAGGTGTAGTCCGGGAACAGCGTGACTTTACTGTTGTCTACCTGGAAGGGCCCCGCCTCCCTTGCTCGTTGCAAAAGCCAGTCTCTGTCTCTGTAGTGGAGCAGTTTGATCACCACCGGTCGTGGGGGCAGACCCGGTTTCGGGGGCCTGGCTGGTACACGGTGTGCCCGCTCTAACGTGAAGAAGGGGGATAGGCCCTCCGGGGCCACCACTGTCCGCAGCCAATTGTCTAAGTAACCCATCATGTCCGTCCCTTCTTTTTTCTCCGGAAGGCCCACTAAGCGTACATTGTTCCGTCGGCTGCGATTTTCCGCGTCTTCCGCCCTCCTCTCTAGTGTTTGGATGCGGTCCAAAGCTTCCGTGAGCCTCCCTTCCATCGCTTTATGTCCCGGCACAATGTCTTTCAGAGTGACCTCCGCTTCTTTGACCCTATCGGCTAGTTTCCCATGGTCAGCCCTCAGGAGCCCCAGGCCCGTCGACACCTGAGCAATGTCCCGGCGTAGAGCATCCTTCGTGGCTGCAATAGCTTCGAGGATCTTGTCTTGCATCAGCTGTAACTCCGATTGGGGCTGCTGTGTGTCCTCTGAAGTCTCTGTGGTCGGGCCTCCATCTCCATTTGGTCCCCGCGGTTTCCCCATCACGCCTTTGACGTACCAGCTTATCCTGCCTGGGCAGCCTGAGGTAGGCAGGTCACTCAGCAGATGGTCGATTCGTATTCCTAGGTAGGAGGGGGCGCCGTCCAGGCAGTGGCGTTCCGCGTGGCCGGGGCCCCCCTGGTGGTGGTGATTGTCGAGCTGCAGGGGCCTTGTCGCTGCGGCGGTGTGTCCATCGCTCAGGGGAGCAGTGATGATACTCAGCTGTGTACAGGCCCTTGTCCTTGGCCGGGCTCTTTAAGCAGTCGCCTGGGCCACTTCTCCGTCAGTAGGCTGCACTCCGCGGTCGTTTGCTTCGCCGGCTGCTGCACTGGGTCTCCGACCGCTCTCCCGCGCGCTCTGGGGGGGGCAGACCCCAAAGCCAGGGAGTCGAATTGTCGCTCCGGGATCGGAGCAGTCGCACCTCTTTGCCGCCTGCCACCAAGGCGCCACACAGTCCTGTGGAGGGAGCGCTAGTCGGATGTCACCTCTCCGGTGTTTGGAGGCCCCGAGGCCTGGGTCCGGGTGCAATGTTCCCGAGAGCGGCGGGGCTCTCGCTTGTCAGCGCTCTCCACTCCCAATGTCCCACACCAGTCGCTCAGCGATGGGCAGAGCGCACCTCTGGGCCCATGCAGGGCCCCGACTGCCGCCCCGGCGGCCCCCGGGAGTGGCGTGCACCCGCCAGGCAGCCGGGTCTAGATCCGGGGCATACGGCCCCGCTCCCGGTTGGATATTGCCCCGCTGTGGATGTCCGGGACCCCCACCAGCCACCTCAGTCGAGTCAGTCGGCTCCCCGGGTAAGCTCCGCGTGCCTTCCCCGCTTCTCTCTCACCTCCGGGGGTACGGGCAGTAAGGTCGTAGCTCCCAGCAGCCGCCCGGTGCTACCAGTCCTGCACCTCTGCAGGCCAACGGCGAAGTCCTTCAGACGTCGCGGGCTCTCCGGTCCGCCTCCCGCCCTCTCGCGGTGCTGTGCTCGCCGCTCCTTCAAGCGCTGACGCGCCTCCTCCAGGGGGTTGTAGGCCCTCAAGCCGGGGCGTCAATATTCGGGTCGCACTGGGCCGGATGTCCTCCAGGCCGTCCGGGCCCTGCACCAGCGCCCTCAAGGTCCGGCCCCGCCGGGGCGGCAGTCGAGTGCAATCCCCCACTCACCGGTCCGCAGACTCCGCACAGTGAGGCTCCCGGTCAGAGCCGACGACAGTCAGCCGTCTTCAGCCGCCTCTAGTCCGCCATTTTGTGCTCCGTCATCTCGGGCACTCCGCGGCCAGTAGCGCTCGTTGCGAGTGGTCTGTCGGCTAGCCACACGATCGGAGCAGGCACAGATGATTACCGTGGGATCGACCCGATATTCGCGGGGATCCCACGTCTGGTTCCGGATGTAAGACGGATAAACGGGCCGAGGGTCGGGAGCCTCACTAGGCTGCGTCCGCTCTCATCGGCTGCTAGCCACGCCCCTCGTATTATGGATATATATATATATATATATATATATATATATATATATATATATATATATATATATATATATATATATATACACGTAGAGCAAAGGCTATATAGATTTGGCCATATTTGATCAATATTTATAGCAGATTCATATCTGTATAATTGCCACCTTTCCATTTCTACGGGTTCTATGTGTTGTGTGACCCTAGTAGTGGTTACCTTGTCTAGTAATGTTTTGTTTCCCCCCAAGGACAGTCTTTGATTTACATCCGTTTTTAAACTTGGTTTGGTCTTTTTGAGTTTGCAATTAATGTGTTTATTCATCTTTGCTATAGGGAACTGTCGTTTATATGGCATTCACTATTGCCTCTGGTCCTCCTAGTCCATAGGTTCACTTCAACCTTTGGGGGTTCATGTACTACTGTAGACTATTGTCTTCTGTCACAGTATTATCTCGCTACACTTGGGGCATGGTTTTTTCTGTGCCTGTCGTCCTTGCCACAGTTTTTGTATGAAGCTCCTGCTCCTTTTCATCTAATTCCTAAGTTACGTTTGATCTCTTTTTCATTTCGAACGGCTAGTTTTCTCTGAGAACTTTTGTAGGATTCGTTCACAGACACCCCCCCCCCTTCTCCTGGTAGGGTACAGCTATGGTATTTAATTCAAAAGTTAAGGAATCTGTGGTTAGATGTCTCCATCAGATGAACAAGTTACTTACCTTCAGTAACTCATTATCTGGTAGAGACCTAGTCTAGCCAGAGTCTTTATTGTGCTACCCATCCTTCCTGCACTGCAAGCAAACTGTAGTGTAAGAGGAATTCCCTTTTACAGCCCTGGTTTATACACCAGTGTGTTTAACATAGCAATGTACTTCGAAAAACCATTTGGACTTTCATTATTGTCTGGGTATTAACATACCATTCATTTTCCAATTATTGTTTCAGAGATACATTGATCTTTTTTGGCACACTGTTTCCACAGCCAGTTTCTGTAGTGGGTCTGTGTTTTATCGCGGAAGAAATTGATGTCTGCGCACCAGAGGTGACTTATATGACTCCGCTGACGTCACAACCAGAGTCGACTCCATCATGGAGTCATACAGCACAGTCCCCCGACTTGCAGAGGTACTGCTGAAAACTTTTCGGATCCAGACTGGCGCCTGGAGAGAATTCAAAAGTTAAGGAATCTGCGGCGAGACTATGTCTCTACAAGATAAGGCATTACCGAAGGGAAGTAACTTGTTCTTTAGTAGGTGAGTAACTCCTATATAGAGCACCCTACAACACCAGTGAAACTCTGAATCTACTTACCTCAAATGTCTATTTTTCTAGCAACGTTTTCCAGCTCCTGACAATATTGTCTCTTTCCAGGACCAGGGCTAACTCAGCTACGCTACAGAGCTTCTTCGTTGACTTGGTTCGCTCCATATGCCACAAAAAACAAGGCCCGGTATTGAGCGGCACCTCCTTTTCCTAAACCTCTCTGAGTGCTATAATTTCAGGACACCAACTAATAAGTAACACTCAGTCAAAAACCTGCTCAGAAATGAGGGTTGGAAGATTGTGTGTGCTGCTTGCAAAATCAATAACGGGACACCCTTCCGATAGTTACAGTGTTCCCATCAGAGTTCCAACCTGTACCGCCCTTCATCATTTGGGAAGGCCACCATAAGTACACAGGGAGACCCCATATACGATCAGGCACAGCATGGTGGAAAACAATGCCCAATGAAGTTATGACAGGTCGGTGGCAGGATGTAACCAATAAGCAGTGCTAAATAATGAAAATAAAAATTTATCAAAAAGTGGTGATGTTAAAAAGGGGTAGGAGAAGGAAAATAGATTTATTAGCAACCTTCAACTCCCACTCTCTAAAAACAGTGCAAAAAGGTAGTGTGAGCAAATTACTACCTCGACAGTTTATAAAGTCACGGTCGACATGTTTCTGCAGCTTTTACCTGTGCCCCGGGGTCACTTGCTGCTTCTTCAGGACCTATCCTGCTACTGCTTAATTAGTGCATAATAAACAAGGAAACTTAAATAAAATAAATGTCACCTTAGATTCTCCTGTTGGAGGAACCAGTGGATTTTCGCAATACAGCACACACACATAGAAAAGAAGAAAAAGAGAACAAGCCTATTAGCAAAAGCTCTCTGGGCGAGACTCGGATACAAAGCAAGGTCTCGCAATTAATGGTTTATAATCCATTACCTTCCACACTTATTTTGAGATAACAGCTATTCCCAAAAGAGCCAGATTGCCACTTAAGTACAGAAACACTCACCCCATGTTATGGAGAATGCTGCCCCACCTCACCCGGCATTAGCTCAGGTACTGCGGAGCCCCGCTCTGTATGAATCACAAACACATATAAAACAAGAATCAATTAAAGGAAGTACTGTAAGGTCAAGGCAGGCCACTCGATATAGCGTGGCTTACAGAGGCGCCTGTTCTGTCTGTTGACTCACCTATCCGTCGGTACTCCAGACGTCCAACTGGGCTGTCTGTGGGAGGTACCGGCGGTAGGAGTCGTGTTGCTTAAATAGGCTATAGATCTTATGGGTGTACCGGCACATACCGTGAAACACGGACGCGCTGCCCCGGTCCTTGCTGCTCGCGTCAGTCTGTCCTCTTCCGGGTATGCCAGAGGAGTGTTCCGATTGGCTGGCGCGGAGCGTGACGCGGACGCGTCACGCGAGGAAATATGGGCTTAGTAGTTTGAAACCCTCGTGTGTACTCTGTCTAAACTTATCTATTGTATCGGGACCAAGAGGTCTCCTAGACTCCTCAGATTTTTTACACACACAACCAGCGCTAGCACGCAAATTATCGTGACGCCCTCGTACTGATGTTAGAAAATTGCAAAAAATTTTTACAACAATTTAAACAGCGTATAAAACAGCCTGGCGGCAAATCCTACGTGACAAGAAGGGGGGCACCAAACTAAGGCCCCTTGTGTCTTTATAGCAAGGTCAATGACCATATCATGTTTAGGCTAATGGCGCATCTGGGTAAGACCTGGACAGATCTCGCCTCAAAAGGCCATTATAAACGCGCTACTCCTGCGCTGTATCCATTGTGCTGGACAACAAAACTCCTGAGCATCCATGCACCCAGGCAGCGAACATGTTCTATCTCTGACAGCCCACATGCCACACATATCATCTAATCATCAGGTACTGATATTCAAGGAAAGTAACAGATATACCTCTCTCCGGGCATATCATTCATTAATGTAAAAGCACTGATTATCTTGTGCCTCTAACTCTTGAGTGACATCCAAGGAATATCTTCATTCAATCCTCGCTTGTCTGTGCCCAATTTATATACCCATCGCTGTTCACGCTGGAATAGGAAACTCTTAGTGTCAGTGATATGGGCTGGTATTAGAGGCTGCTCTATCACAGTCCAATGCAACTCAGACGACATATGCTTGGCTGTTAAAAAGTGGTTCGTCAGTCTGGTCGACTGTCTTGAGCACCGAATAGAGCTTTTGTGCTCACAAATGCGTGTCTTGATTTTGCGAGTAGTCATACCCACATACCTCTTGTTACATGGGCAGCTAATTAGGTACACTAAATTGGAGCTGTTACAATTTGTGAACCTACGCTGTTCCCATGGTCTCCCAGTCCCTATATCAATAGTTTGGGATTTCGTTGTGTTCGGACAGGCCGCGCAGTTCCCACAGGGATGGTGTCCTGTGGCCGCAGGCATGTCCCATAATGTACCTAATGCTCGTGGTATGTCCCCTTTGGGACGCGTGTGAACCAATCTGTCCTTTAAGCTCTGCCCTCTCTTAAAGGCAAACAATGGAGCTGGAATAGTGTCCCCTCCAGTATTCAGAATGCCCCAACGTTTCTTTATTATTTTCTGGATGGCATTTGATTGCGGAGTGAAGGTGCTCACACAGGTCATTCGATTTTGAATGGGTTTGGGTGGCAATATCTCCAATAGCCCCTCACGGTTGTTATTGGAGGCTCTCTTTTTTGATTTCCGAATCAGGCCTTTGGGATAATGCTTTTGTGCAAGATCTTCTTTGAGGCAATCGGCATGATGTTCAAACCGGTCTTTCATCGAGCAATTTCGTTGTATGCGCAAAAATTGCCCATAAGGTAAATTATCTCGAAGAGATTTAGGATGACAGCTGTTATAGTCTAGCAAAGAATTACGCGACATCGGTTTGCGGTACAGCTCTGAGGCCAAACCTGTAGTCGTGGGTGTAATCAGTAGATCGAGAAACGCTAGATGAACTCTACTCTGCTCCATTGTGAAGCGTAGAAAGCGATTTCTCTCATTCAACCACTCGTGGAACCTGGTTAGTTCTTCTTCACTCCCTCTCCAGATCACTAAAATATCATCAATATACCGCCACCCAAACCCATTCAAAATCGAATGACCTGTGTGAGCACCTTCACTCCGCAATCAAATGCCATCCAGAAAATAATAAAGAAACGTTGGGGCATTCTGAATACTGGAGGGGACACTATTCCAGCTCCATTGTTTGCCTTTAAGAGAGGGCAGAGCTTAAAGGACAGATTGGTTCACACGCGTCCCAAAGGGGACATACCACGAGCATTAGGTACATTATGGGACATGCCTGCGGCCACAGGACACCATCCCTGTGGGAACTGCGCGGCCTGTCCGAACACAACGAAATCCCAAACTATTGATATAGGGACTGGGAGACCATGGGAACAGCGTAGGTTCACAAATTGTAACAGCTCCAATTTAGTGTACCTAATTAGCTGCCCATGTAACAAGAGGTATGTGGGTATGACTACTCGCAAAATCAAGACACGCATTTGTGAGCACAAAAGCTCTATTCGGTGCTCAAGACAGTCGACCAGACTGACGAACCACTTTTTAACAGCCAAGCATATGTCGTCTGAGTTGCATTGGACTGTGATAGAGCAGCCTCTAATACCAGCCCATATCACTGACACTAAGAGTTTCCTATTCCAGCGTGAACAGCGATGGGTATATAAATTGGGCACAGACAAGCGAGGATTGAATGAAGATATTCCTTGGATGTCACTCAAGAGTTAGAGGCACAAGATAATCAGTGCTTTTACATTAATGAATGATATGCCCGGAGAGAGGTATATCTGTTACTTTCCTTGAATATCAGTACCTGATGATTAGATGATATGTGTGGCATGTGGGCTGTCAGAGATAGAACATGTTCGCTGCCTGGGTGCATGGATGCTCAGGAGTTTTGTTGTCCAGCACAATGGATACAGCGCAGGAGTAGCGCGTTTATAATGGCCTTTTGAGGCGAGATCTGTCCAGGTCTTACCCAGATGCGCCATTAGCCTAAACATGATATGGTCATTGACCTTGCTATAAAGACACAAGGGGCCTTAGTTTGGTGCCCCCCTTCTTGTCACGTAGGATTTGCCGCCAGGCTGTTTTATACGCTGTTTAAATTGTTGTAAAAATTTTTTGCAATTTTCTAACATCAGTACGAGGGCGTCACGATAATTTGCGTGCTAGCGCTGGTTGTGTGTGTAAAAAATCTGAGGAGTCTAGGAGACCTCTTGGTCCCGATACAATAGATAAGTTTAGACAGAGTACACACGAGGGTTTCAAACTACTAAGCCCATATTTCCTCGCGTGACGCGTCCGCGTCACGCTCCGCGCCAGCCAATCGGAACACTCCTCTGGCATACCCGGAAGAGGACAGACTGACGCGAGCAGCAAGGACCGGGGCAGCGCGTCCGTGTTTCACGGTATGTGCCGGTACACCCATAAGATCTATAGCCTATTTAAGCAACACGACTCCTACCGCCGGTACCTCCCACAGACAGCCCAGTTGGACGTCTGGAGTACCGACGGATAGGTGAGTCAACAGACAGAACAGGCGCCTCTGTAAGCCACGCTATATCGAGTGGCCTGCCTTGACCTTACAGTACTTCCTTTAATTGATTCTTGTTTTATATGTGTTTGTGATTCATACAGAGCGGGGCTCCGCAGTACCTGAGCTAATGCCGGGTGAGGTGGGGCAGCATTCTCCATAACATGGGGTGAGTGTTTCTGTACTTAAGTGGCAATCTGGCTCTTTTGGGAATAGCTGTTATCTCAAAATAAGTGTGGAAGGTAATGGATTATAAACCATTAATTGCGAGACCTTGCTTTGTATCCGAGTCTCGCCCAGAGAGCTTTTGCTAATAGGCTTGTTCTCTTTTTCTTCTTTTCTATGTGTGTGTGCTGTATTGCGAAAATCCACTGGTTCCTCCAACAGGAGAATCTAAGGTGACATTTATTTTATTTAAGTTTCCTTGTTTATTATGCACTAATTAAGCAGTAGCAGGATAGGTCCTGAAGAAGCAGCAAGTGACCCCGGGGCACAGGTAAAAGCTGCAGAAACATGTCGACCGTGACTTTATAAACTGTCGAGGTAGTAATTTGCTCACACTACCTTTTTGCACTGTTTTTAGAGAGTGGGAGTTGAAGGTTGCTAATAAATCTATTTTCCTTCTCCTACCCCTTTTTAACATCACCACTTTTTGATAAATTTTTATTTTCATTATTTAGCACTGCTTATTGGTTACATCCTGCCACCGACCTGTCATAACTTCATTGGGCATTGTTTTCCACCATGCTGTGCCTGATCGTATATGGGGTCTCCCTGTGTACTTATGGTGGCCTTCCCAAATGATGAAGGGCGGTACAGGTTGGAACTCTGATGGGAACACTGTAACTATCGGAAGGGTGTCCCGTTATTGATTTTGCAAGCAGCACACACAATCTTCCAACCCTCATTTCTGAGCAGGTTTTTGACTGAGTGTTACTTATTAGTTGGTGTCTAGTACTTACGAGGGACGTAGCACTCTCGGTCATTAAACTTTCCCTCTGACCCTCCCCAGTGAAGTCTGCTATAATTTCAGACCAGAATTGCCTAATGCGAGATCATTCCCATGCCATATGAAAGAATTCAGCACGTCATTTGACGCCTGGGTCAGGCATCATTCGCCCTCCGTATATTTTTGCTATATGTGCCGGCAATAGATAGGTTTAATTACATTATTCAGTTGTGTAAATTGGAATCGGGGATTCCTAGTGATAGATTTTGTATAGCCCGGAGTGTTTTTCTACTGGTTTTCTGTTAGGTCCTTACCATGCTTCGTCTCTGAACTCCTCTCCAGCTTTGATATATCTCAATAAGACATGGGTGATCGTTCTGAAACCAGCACCATCACCGCGTATTTTCCCTTCCCATGTGTTGACAATATGGTGAGCAATGTCGATGTCTCAGGCTCTCCATCTTCTGATGCCCTTAATTTCCTTATTAGTCTTGTTATGGCATTTAAGGCATTGTGGGCCATAAATAATACTAGGTGTAGTTTATATTCCAACAGGAGCTCTTCAAAAGTAAGTAGTCGTTGCCCTGCATAGAGAACATCATCTCCCACATCTTCGATCCTTGCCATGGAAACCTGTCATAAAATTGAGTCAGGTCACAAAGTCTCGGGTGGTATCATGGGGGAATCTCCGGGACGTGTATCTGCCCCTCATATCCTACTAACATATCTCTTCCACCAATTTGCGTGTGTTCAGGCAGAAACCTCTGCTAAATATTCTTAGTAACCTAATTTACAGAGCACTATAGTTTATCAACTTTTACTTCTCATCTATATATATATTGGTCAACGTCAGCCAAAGAAGGTAATTTGTAATTGTGCTCATGGTGGTGGTTTGTTTTTCAGGGCCTCAGACTGGATTTAATATTGCATTCAAAATGCTGGACACAGATGACAATGAACAGGTTGAAAAAAAGGAATTCTTTAAGGTAAGATGGTCATAATCTTTTTGCATCACTTCATACATAAGAATTCTTAGTATCACGTTGGTGTCCATTTTACAAATGTGTCCAACAGTAGTCGGATATTTTAGGCTTTTCCTGGAGCACTGCGTATACTTCTGAGTTTCCTCCATGCTTTCACAAATCCATGTTTCCAATTAAAATTCTTTCTCTAAGCTCGAAACAGTAGGAATTGAATGACCTCTTTTGAATCTAATAAAGTGTAATCTGTCCATTCTTGTACATTGTTTTTTGTTGGGTCGGCTGTGATACATAAACCGATATATACATAGTAAAAAATCCAAACACTAAACTCAAGTGAACCCTTCTGTGCAATATAGATACCACCCATCTTGTATTCCTCAGACGTCCCGACATCTACAAGAGAGTGTGTTAGCAAAATACCATTCCCTTTTTTATTTAAATGTATATTTAATCCACTTGATCCTGTTGGGTATTTCTGTATCTGATCTCACGAATCCCCCCTCCCCACCCCTTTCATTTCCTGTCCTTTTGGGAGAAAACTACCGAGTCTGTCAGAAGTGCCTTGGAAATCGCTGCACAGTAGCCCCAGGTGAGGGATCAGCCATCACAAAGTGTTTGTCTCATTCTGTGCCATCTGTGCCAGGAGATTTCCTGCCAGGGAAGGAAGGCCATTCGATCTGCTATAATCTCTTCTTCCTGCACAGTAAGCCACAAGAGCCACCAGAAGCGGCTCTCTCACCTGCTCTCAGTGTAGCGAGATACTCATTCTATATCAGTCAGTGCTGTGTTGGAGTCTTCCTCCATGTGAGGAATCCTGAATGTTGCCAACACTAACGTCATGTTTGTCAGTTAATTTAGGGCCGTAAAAGATGGTCAGGATGATCTGCTGTTCGTTTAATTTGTTATGAGATGTAACCCATCAACCTATTCCTTGTCAAACTCCCATTTTTTAAAGACTCATGCTAGAGCGCAATCTACAGGTTGCAGCAGATCCTAAAAAAGGTGCAGGCTTCACGCAGGAAGGCTATGGCCGAGGGCACACATCGCAGCAGTTTCTCTAAGATCTTGTGGGCTCAGGAAATAGAGCTGGTACTTTCATTCCTAAGATTTCACAAGTCTTGGGCCTGTGACAGCAAACCTATCCTTCACGTTACACAGGTTTTGTAGGTAAACGATTTGAACAGCAAAGCTAGCCATCTGAGATGTACAGGCTAAAGTCTCAGACAAAAGAAGTAGGTTTCCCAGATACTACAGGCACCTCTGACACATGGTCAGCGACTAGCTGCCGCCTCCCCCCCAATCCGGCACCCAACACCCAGGAACGTGGACACGAGACGTGTTTTACTTTTTGGAAGGCGGGCGCTAGTCGCCCGGCCGTATTTATTAAAGTATGAAATTAAAAAAGGTTTTAATTGCATAATCAACAATGAATACAAAAATCAGCAGGACATTCAGTTATACAATTGTTATCAACAAGTTTGAGAGCCTGACCTTAACAAAACTCTAATACAAGTTGTTCCTAGCTTAAACTAAACATCCTACCTTGATTTTTGTACATTTCTGGCCATATGGCAGGGTCACTACCGGTGTCAGGTCCTACAAGCTGCGCCTTCCCCCTAGAAGTGCGCATGCGCAGTGTTACCCCGGGAATTGCCCGGTCTACGCCCCAAACTCCATTTACCCACTAAAGGAGGGCCCTTACTCTGCGCCGGTGGCGTCATGAGTCCACGCGCGCGGGGTGGCTACCAGCCTAAGGAAAGCGTGAACTACTCCTACCCGCGCTCCTTTGCATATTACCTTGCCCCTGGAGTACTGGGAGTGGCCCGCAGGCCCCTCCCCCCGGGCGGGAACCTCCATAGGATGATGCCCGCCCCCTCAGACCTCAAATATGTGCTCACCGATAATGACCTTACCGCATGTCCCATACCTAATAAATACGACGACCTATGGAAAAATTCTAAAGGACAACTACACTGGCTAATAAATAACAGTATCCACGCATAGCTAAAAGGGGAAAAAAGGCCTAACGACACATGGCATAACATTACAGTTTGGTTCACTCATGTTACTCAAAATTACAATATCAACGTATAGCTACAAAGGGAAAAAAGGCCTAAAGACACATATCTTCAAATACAGTTCACTTCACACATCACTTTTCTACAAAGGGGAAAAAGTCCTAACAACAGATCACAAAATACAACAACAGCCTACTCTCTACCACGGTCCATACCTTTGAAACTTACCATTAAACCGGACCTAATGCTGCTTAAACTTTGTACCAAGGGATGGTGGGTGGGAAACAAAGAAGCCCCGAACGCGGGGCACAGCGTTCAGCGAGGGAGCGTCCAGGGACAAGGGGGTCTCCTGGGCGCTCCCCACCTCTTATTCCCGAGGGGCCGGGTGGCCCCTCCTATCGCCCGCCCCCCCCGACCCGGAACCAGTCCATTGAATCCGGGTCAGGAGGGGCGCCGGCCAATCGGCGGTGGGCCGCGCCCCAGGGCACGCCCCCACCGTCGAAGGACCGAGGGGGAGAGGAGGTGAGGCGGTCGCCGCGCCGCCATGCGTGCGGGGGGGGCCGAGGGCCCCCCCTTTTCACATGGTCAGCGACTAGCTGCCGCCTCCCCCCCAATCCGGCACCCAACACCCAGGAACGTGGACACGAGACGTGTTTTACTTTTTGGAAGGCGGGCGCTAGTCGCCCGGCCGTATTTATTAAAGTATGAAATTAAAAAAGGTTTTAATTGCATAATCAACAATGAATACAAAAATCAGCAGGACATTCAGTTATACAATTGTTATCAACAAGTTTGAGAGCCTGACCTTAACAAAACTCTAATACAAGTTGTTCCTAGCTTAAACTAAACATCCTACCTTGATTTTTGTACATTTCTGGCCATATGGCAGGGTCACTACCGGTGTCAGGTCCTACAAGCTGCGCCTTCCCCCTAGAAGTGCGCATGCGCAGTGTTACCCCGGGAATTGCCCGGTCTACGCCCCAAACTCCATTTACCCACTAAAGGAGGGCCCTTACTCTGCGCCGGTGGCGTCATGAGTCCACGCGCGCGGGGTGGCTACCAGCCTAAGGAAAGCGTGAACTACTCCTACCCGCGCTCCTTTGCATATTACCTTGCCCCTGGAGTACTGGGAGTGGCCCGCAGGCCCCTCCCCCCGGGCGGGAACCTCCATAGGATGATGCCCGCCCCCTCAGACCTCAAATATGTGCTCACCGATAATGACCTTACCGCCACAGGCCAGTATTGTTAACCGACGATCTGGCCTCCCCCTCTATCCCCTGCCTAAGGACACACTCCTCCTATCCCAGCCCTCTAGCCAAGCCCAGATATTGTCAGACCATAGGACATTACCCTCTTCTGTCAAATGAACCCCGTCCTTCAAGTAATACTTGTGACCCCAGATGCACCCATGAGGTATTGACTGTAACACGGGGGTTCGAAACAACCTATCCAACCGTGTGTTGATCCTCTTTACCGAGTGATTCAACGCCCTGACCGAATGACCCCCCCGCCACTGAAGTCGAGGTATGAGTTGTGACCATACTAGCGTGCACCCGGGGCAGGTCCTAGCTATCCAACCCGCTGTTGAGATAATCTCTTCAATCAAGATGCGCCTGCCCAGTGTTGCCAAGTCGTTCTCCCCAAGGTGAAGTATCACCACTGACGGTGGAGACCGCTGGCGTGCTAACAGCCCTTGGAAGAAACCCCTAAACTCGTGAAGACACAACCCACCTCTGCCAAAGAACGTGATATTCAACCCTAGTTGTGCCGCCCTTTCTTTCTTATCACCTGACAGGAATACACATTCCGCTCGCTTCACATATGAATGACCGACAATCCAGACATTGTTCTTTGTTGTTTCCTGTTCGCCGCTCCGTGCCGATGAATCTTGGCGGTGCCCGACGACAAATTCCTCCCCTGCGTAACAGGTCTGAGAAACTGTAAGAGAGCGGAAAGAGACCAAGCGTGAGTGACAAGTAATCATAGCATGTCAATCCGAACATAACGTTTATAGCAGTCTGATGACCACCTTCCAATTGTCTTCACTCTTTCCACCGGGAGGCCCCCCGCCACCGCCTCAGTTGCTGCCCCAATCCTGAAGGAATGAGATCCAAAATCTCTAGGATCAAGACCTGCTTTTGTAACCCCTATTTCGAACACTCTCCTGAATTGATACCTGGTCAAGGGGCTCCCGTCGGCGTGACAGAGCAACGCCCTGCCTGCTGAACCGACCATCCGTCCCATGAGTGCTTCTACGTGCCTCACCGGGCAGCACGGGTTGGCGGGTGCCCGTTGCAGAACTATGGTGTGACCCCTAGCTTCTTGATCGGTCTTTGATTTCTGGATAATCACCCACATGGTGTCACCCCTTATCGTCACCCCAGCCTTCTGCAAGCCACCTAATATGTCAGACTTGGATCCTGCCACAAGTTCACTAATTCTCAGCGCCCCATAAAATGCCAGGGAGAATGCCGCCTTAAAAAGAAGCACTTCCCACTCCGAGTTACAAACAACCTCCAGCGTGCCCAGTAAGGCTGTTAGCCGGGCCAACCCCATGGGCTTCCTCTTATCCTTCTGGTGTCCCTGAATACGGCGCCATCCCCTTAAAGCCTTGCGTATCATAAAGGTATTAGTGGGATCCCTGAAGCCCCTAGCTTGAGCGAAGAATGACACTGCTGCCCTATGTCTGGTCGCCGCTGCCACTGAGCGCCCCTCTTTGTGCATCCATTCTAAATAGGCTGCAAACCCATCCTCCTTCGCCCAAAGCACTTCCCACTGTGGCCCCAAGAAAGAACAATAAGACAGAAACGCCCCTTCGTAAGCCGTCTTGGTCCTGGGGGCTAGGCTAGCGACCACGAGGTCCTGTAATCTGGGGCACCAATCTGCCAAAGTACTGCTGGGAAGTGTGCTGGCGAGGGGTCTGCTGTGGGGAGATGTTCCCTGAAAACCTGCATTTTGAAGCGAGAAAGGGAGTCAGCAGCATTGTTTAAAACACCAGGGACATGTTTGGCTCTAAAATTAGCATTCAGTTTAAGGCACCGCAGAACAATTTCTTTGATCAGACGAAGTATGAAAGGACACCGCGCCCCCTGCTGATTGATACATTCCACCACTGTCATGTTATCTGACCAAAACACCACTGATTGGTTACATAGGTGTTCGGGCCAAACCATCAGTGCCACCCATATTGGAAAAAGTTCCAGGAAGCCAATGTTGCTGAGCAAGCCCCATGTGTTCCATTCTTCTGGCCATTGTTGAGCGACCCACCTATTCCCTAGGATGGCACCAAAGCCCACACTACCGGCCGCATCAGTCCATAATCCCAACTCCGCCGATGTCGTGAGCGGGCCGGGCCAGACCACCCTACCGTTAAAATCTTCCAGGAATGCCATCCAAATGAGCATATCCTGGCGAATTTCAGACGATAGGCGCGTGCGGTGGTGCTTTTCCTTCAGCCCCCCCATCGCATGCGCGATGGAGCGAGAGAAGGGGCGAGCCATTGGGATGATTCTTAGTGCGAAATT
This sequence comes from Lissotriton helveticus, assembly GCF_964261635.1. Lineage (NCBI taxonomy): Eukaryota > Metazoa > Chordata > Amphibia > Caudata > Salamandridae > Lissotriton > Lissotriton helveticus. The sequence goes on along the minus strand of NC_136069.1, from coordinate 314,288,815 downwards.
CAATTGCCCTACCACCTCCTGTAATTGCTGCAAAGTGACCTTCTCCTTCCGGAGGCATAACTGTAGCGATGCCTTGAATTTGCACACCTTGTCCCTGGGTAGTCTACAACATCTCTCCATTGAGTCAATCTCGATGCCCAGAAATTCCAAGCAGGTGGTCGGGCCCACCGTCTTCCCCGGCGCAAGCGGGACCCCAAAAGCCCGCATGAGCACGCAAAATTCCTGCAATGCCAGTGCGCACTCCTGAGAACCCGCTGTACCGAGGAAGAGGAAATCATCTAAGTAATGCATGACCCTTTGATGGCCCGTCACTTGTCTCATGGCCCATTCAAGAAATGAACTAAACATCTCAAAGTAGGCGCAAGAAATAGAACAACCCATAGGCATGCATTTGTCCATGTAGAACCTATCCCTAAAGGTGAAACCTAAAAGATGCTGGTCCGCCGGGTGGACTGGGAGGAGGCGGAAGGCGGATTCTATGTCTGATTTCGCCATCAGCGCCCCGGGTCCAGTGGCCTGCAATAAGGTAACAGCCTGATCAAAAGAGGCGTACTTAACACTACAGATACCTTCGTCAATGGCATCATTCAGTGACGCCCCCTTTGGCGCTGACAGGTTATGAATCAATCTGAATTGCCCCTTCTCTTTCTTGGGGACAACTCCCAGTGGGGAACACACAAAATTGGGTACTGGCACTGCGGGAAAAGGGCCAGTTATCCTGCCTAAGGAAAGCTCTTTGTCAATTTTGGCGGCCACAACAGCCGGATTGTGTTTGACTGATAATTGATTTCTACAGTGCGCACTGCCTGTGTATCCCCCGGCCGGGATCCTAAAACCTTTAGAAAAACCTTCCTGGAGTAGGGTGGCCGCTTTGTGGTCAGGGTATCTGTTCAACAATGGAATCATTGCCACCACATCCACTGGAGTGGGGGGGCGTAACCTGTCTGACTTATAGTGGCTTTCCCCTACCCCTCTGTCCTGTGTTACCTTGCTTGGACCTACAGGTAGTTTCTGGATGAGAGGGGTGCCCACAGGAGGAACATGCATGCCTAAACTTACACGCGGCCCTTGCGCAGGTACGCCTATTAAAATCCCAGCACACCCCTTTCTTCTCTGGCCCACCTGCCCTAAATCTCCCAGGTATTTCACTCGTTTGGGGGGGCCGAAAGGGCTGCTGCGGTCTAGTGAACGCCTTGACCGCACCAAACTGAGGGGGCGGTGCAGTGTCAGAGAACTGTTTGTGCCAAGCCATGGAATCTACCGAGTCCCATGGCAATGATCTATTGAATTCCAATGCCTTCCTAAAGTTGACATCATAACCCTTCCATGCTTCCCCAGAATACTGTTGACTCCACCCCACAATCCTGCTCGAGTAGCAAGCCAATGCAGCCTGCAGATCTGGAGGACGCTCAGCCTTAACTGCAGTGAAAACAGCCCATGCTTGCATCCAATTATTGAGATTTTCCTCAACCCTGAATCTAGTACACTGCGCCCTCCATTCACTTGGGAGCATCCACTCTTTCAGTGCTTTTGCCTGCTCCATTTCCCTATTATCCAACAATAAAGAGTAAATGTACACGTATTTATCAGCCCAAATCATTTCTTTCACAGCTAAAGACACATGCTGAGCTAGATTTTCGCTCCTGGAAGGTATCACACCGTCCCCCAAGAGCGGCAATGCCACCTCCTTACCAAGTGCGGGCACCGGGGGCGGCTGCCCTTTTACTCCGTCCAGCTGGGGAACACTTGGACCTGCAAGGGGAGAAGAAATTGGCAATGCAACACTGTCGGCGACCGGTGCCGATCTGATTTTTTCTACAAACCTTGCCGCCTCTGCCGCATGGTCTGCAGAATTCGGGAAGGCTCCCCCTTTTTGGAGCCATGGCATCATGGCCGTTAACTGAGTCAACAATTCGGGTGGCATTGAATCTACATTACCCCCCGGGACAACAGGTACCACTGGGGTTATGCCCAGTGGTCCTGGTCCAGCTGGCAGGGCGGGCGCCGGGTGTGGCCCGCCTGTACCCGGGGTTGTGGGCACCGGTGCGGGAGCAGACCCAGCGTCTACTGGTTGACCTGCCGGCACCGGCACCACAGGGGCAATGGGTGTAGGCACATGCGGGGGTGGGACCACCGCGGGCGGTAACGGGTCCACTGGGCCTGGGGTGGGGACCGCCTCCTTGGGTCGTTTGGACCTAGGTTTCCCTTGCGGGGTGACAAATTCCCCTCTTGGCACTGGTGCCACCCTCTTGCGGATCGGTCTCCCGGACGGGCCCGGTGCCTCGCCCTCTCTATCCTCCAACCGAGCTTCCCGCTCCTTAATTTGTCCTAGCTGTTGCTTAATGTCGCTCATCTCCCGCATCATAGCCCGCATCATAGCCTCCATGTTGGACCCCCTTTTTCCACCCCTTGGACCTGGCATGACGCTTACCCCAAAAAACACCCGCTGCCTACTTAGTTCCCAACAGGTCAACCGTGTGTACCTTTCAGATGGAGAGTCACCAGGGGGCTTTCAGCACCATGCAACGGCGACCGCAACACTAGCGGCTTGTCCGCTTATGTAAGGGGTGAGTAAACCTAATGTAGACCCACCCGGCGGCCACCAGGAGCGATGAATGCTAGCCCCCCGTACCCCTCTTACCGACCAGTCCCTTGTCCTCGCCTGCGATAGCAGTCCACGGCTCTGGTCCACACCCCCTTTGCGTGCTGGATGCTCTTACGTCCTGTCCGCTAGTGAGTGGCCCAAAATTGTCGTTAAATTGCCTGGAATTAAAAAGTATGTTATCACCGTGTACATGCGATATTGAAAATCACACTCGTTCGAATAATATCAGCACAATCAGCCCAAATCACCACAATATCCCTTTAAATGTCTGAAATATAGCTACGTATCATCAGCATGTAATAAAGAGGTGGGTTGATTGTAGGGAAAACAGAACCCTCGTTTTTCCAAAACAATGGAACCGTCTTAAATTCTCAGTTCCCTATCCCTCCTTATTAATAAACAGAGCAGTATGAAGCCTCCAATACTTTCTTTCAGCAACACAATCTTATACCAATTCCCCCAATCAAGGTGCCACTTACTGAATTTTGAAACAGTCCCTGAATACTAATTATCACAGGGCACTTAACTTTATCGTTTATAAACAATCATGAAAGGAGAACAGTTGTCCAGTATCACTTGGTAAACTTCACAAGACAATTTAAATGGTTCACTTGTATGATATTGCACTTTTAGGTTTGTTTTTATAATTGTACCCTTTCACACGGGGTCTCCCATCCAGGTGCTGCCCTGGTCGACCCTGCTTCGCTTCCTTCCGCAGAATGTGCAAAATGGGCTCCAAATCTTATTCCGCTTATTTCAATTAGCCCTCCCCGGCCTGATTTGCCGTTTCAAACGAGTGCGCGCCAAAAAACGCTTTTCAACTAAGCGTCTATTTCCTGTGCTTACACTGCCAATCCAGCGCACAATCACCCGTAAGTCCGTCAAGAAGTTCAATTAAGCTATTGCCCAGCCGCTCAGGTATATCACCGCGGCGTATATGCACCCGGCTGGTCTACTTTAACTTACACCGGTCCACTCGTTTCTGGACCCCCTCCCGCCCCGCACAATACCTCACGGAGCCTCACGCCGGCCCTTACAACGCCCTCCGCTTCTGCGCACTCGCCGATCGGTGACTCGTGAAGGGCTGATTCCCTCGTCCCTCCGCTCTCACAATGCGGGAAGCCCAACGCGCCTGGGGCTGCGATCAGCTTGCGTCCGAAGCCTGCGAAGAAACGAACAAGGTTACCAGTTCCTCCGCATCGATCCTCCAACCAGGATCCACGTCGAACGCTCTCTCCCGCCTGTATTCTTTCCGCCTGAAATACAAACAAGATGATTAAACAAAGAAGCCCCGAACGCGGGGCACAGCGTTCAGCGAGGGAGCGTCCAGGGACAAGGGGGTCTCCTGGGCGCTCCCCACCTCTTATTCCCGAGGGGCCGGGTGGCCCCTCCTATCGCCCGCCCCCCCCGACCCGGAACCAGTCCATTGAATCCGGGTCAGGAGGGGCGCCGGCCAATCGGCGGTGGGCCGCGCCCCAGGGCACGCCCCCACCGTCGAAGGACCGAGGGGGAGAGGAGGTGAGGCGGTCGCCGCGCCGCCATGCGTGCGGGGGGGGCCGAGGGCCCCCCCTTTTCAGATGAGCAGTTACTCGGGTTAAAGATATCTTACAGGCTCCGAAGTGTGACAGCAAAGCTTTTCCTTAAGTTACAAAGACCTTACAGACCCAGGCCTATCTTTCAGGTTACATACTAATACATGAAGACATCTGGCCTCTTGAGAAGACCGTTGTCTCAACTGGATTCTGTAGCATCACTCCAGCTGGGGATCTTTTAAAGCAGTTAATTAGTGTCCCAGTACAATTGTCATGATGCCAAAAGTCCCAAAACCTATACGTAAAAAGAAATTAATCAATGTCTGATACTTTTCAAGTAGATTTTTATTATGTGTAGGTATAGGTGGTATTAGGAACTTTTAGCATAAGATGTTTGCTGGACACTACAATTTTTTTAAAAATGCTCGCGAAAGTAAACTTGTTGTAGTGAATTATCATATCTTTACTTAATGACCTATTTCAGATTGGTTAGGGGGAACATTCGTGCAATGCTTATTGAGAACTTGCAGACCACAAGGAGCAGCTTTGCAACCTACTTTCAAAAACGGATTCAGCACAGCTCGATTAAGAGAAAGTGTCTGGGCTCCCTAAATTGGTGGGGTGATGGGCAAGTACGCTTTTGCCCAGGCCTTAAAACATCCCTTAGCCTTGCTCTTTTGTAGGTGCTGACAGGAAGGTGGGTGAAAGAACCAATCATTCAAAAAGCAGCACACTTGAAAGAATAAAGCTTAGGAGATAGTTCAACTAGTAACCCCTAAACAAGTCTAAAAAATGAAATGGAGCAAAACGAATAGTAACAACATAATCAATAAAAGTTAATGTCGTCGTACCCCTGGGATATCGGCACAAAGGCTGTGTTATCCTAATATTACAGAATGTTCATGACTAAATCGCGGCCGGCCCAGGGGGTGGTAGGCTGGAAGCTGTGTATACTGTTAGAGGTACAATAAAGGTCTTAAAAAAAAAATAATAATAAGTTAATGTGACTATCTTGCTGTGTCTAACAAGCCCACAACTGGTCATTCCTTACTGTACTCGTCATGAAGAGCAGTGCTATCCTCTGAGTGTTGTACCAAGGGCGCCAGTGCACATATTCACCTGGACGTGCTTCATGGGTAAGTGGTGAGGGGATGAAGTGACGTTCATAGTCAATGGGGCAGGTACAAGTCTGTCATTCTTCCAAGTGCAGTGACAATCTTTGCCAATTCATCTTGTATTGCGATCATGTGTTGAATGCCTTACTTGCTCACATTGCGTCCCAAATACATTTCAAATGCGAGGCTAGTGCACACTTAATTCCTCATTATTGAGGTTTTCAAGTTCAGAGATGGAAAGCAAAGGTGGAGGATACAGCTGCATTCCCCACACGGATGATGAGTATGATTTTTGACAGCAGAAGGAGATCGAAAAAGAGAAGTTGTAAATTGCAATTATACTGTTGATGAAAGGGCATTTGTGGCTACTTTTGAAAGTATAGATTTGGCAGACCAGTATAAGGGTGTGGTTGGCATAGGCATAGGCATACTTCACTGACCAGTTGATCAATAAGCAGGCCAAGGACCCCTTGCCATCTTTGATATGAGGCAGAGGCAGGAATAGTGGAAGACCAACTTCTCAGTTAACAGGATATCAAATTCAGATATTGAAAACAAGGACAGGAAATGCCTGTTTTTGTTTTCTAATTAATTCTTTTTTTATTAATTTAAGGCTTAAATCATAACGTGTGTCATATTTAACAATGTCAATTTGTTTTCCACATAAGATCGTGCCAAACCTTAGCATATACCTACTGTGACACTGGTCTGCCCTTCAGTTTAATTTAGTCAACACTTTAGAGTGTGTCCACTATGGTCCCCAGATTTTCTGATGTTTGCGAAGGCCATCTCTCGCTTTATAAATAGGCCCTTCATTCTGGGAGCACCAGGTCATTCTTTGGATTTCAGAGATTTTTTCCAGAGTCAGTGGGGCCAGTTCTGAGCGGATGGTCCTTGTGGCATTTATTTTTACTAGCCCACATTCGCTTCTACAGCAGAAAAAAGGGACTGCAGTCTTCCAAGAGAGTAGACGGCAATGATAAGGTGATGAGGTTAAACAAAACTACATTTAGATTGTATTGCAGAGAAGCATCTCATTGAATGGTCTACAAGTACAGGTACACCAAACTGGTTACTTTATAAAGTAATTGGTTGGTGAAAAGTAGGTTGTGATGGGCCTGGTCTATATTGTAATGGCTAACATATATGTTTTACTTGTATCTCTACTCTTTTCAGGCCGGACATTTTTCAAGCACACTAGAGTTTTATGGGATGCCACCATGGTTCAAATTTTGTTTCTACCATGGCCTATTAAGGGGGGCGATCTCTACGTTAAAAGAGACTGTAAGCATTACTCTATCACCCAGTCAGCAAGAAGTGTATGAACTATTTTCATATAAAAGTATAGCGGAGTTCGGACAAACCTGACCTTTAATGGGAAGTGAATGTAAAATCTGGGTTCAAAAACATTTTCAGTACAAAAATGTAAGAAAATAAGAGTTGCCTCTTTCTAACCTCCGAGTGCCACTCAAACAATCTACTATTATCTGAGGGCGCCCACTCTCTGTAAAGTGCAGCCAAACTGTGAATAGGGGATGAATAATTATACATCCTGCACAAGTATTCATCCCCCATTCAGTGTTTCATGGCCCGTACTTCCTACATGTCTGTCGTGAAAGGTGAGGATTCATGAGCATTGGCTCAGCCAGTGCAAATAAGAACATATGCCCCAGACCTGCAGTTAACTATTTTATTCTAGATGGTCCCCCTCCCCGGGGACCTCGTTTTCTCCTTAGTCTCTGTGGCTGTCCTTCCTGACCTCAGATACTTTTCAAGAGGACACAATGTATTCTCTCATGATTCCTTGAAGCAGCATGGTTCCTGTCCTTCCTGGAGTTTCTAAAGTTGGAATCCTTACACCTACAGCTCTGCTACTCCTACATCACATCCTACTATGAACTAAAATCCATGCAGTGACACCAGTTTTAAATAACTTACTTTAAATTTAAGGCATAATCCTCAATCCGAGTCAAATTGCCAGCCTTTATGGGCTGTGCGACACTGGCTCTCTGAGCTGACTTCCAGTGGCTCACGAGCGCAGGACATCTGCCAAGAATCCTTACTGCTGTACCTCACTGTCTATAGACTGTAACAGTCTTCTGCGTCTCATATCCATAGTAGTTTGTATCAACAGAAGGACAAACATTTTCCAAGGATGTCACAATACCCAAAGGAGAAGCTAGTCCGCTGATTTAAATGTTATGATCCAGAACCATAGACCAGTGAGGACATTTTGGCCTTTCCCGCTTTCAACTAGATAAAACCTGTGGATTAACAGGGAAATAACGTTGATTGGCATCATCCTCTTCGAGGGTAAAAGGTGCAGTATTAGCATAGTTGTTTTATACTACTTAGTTCCACATAAGCATGTAACCTATGCCCTGATGCACTCACTCAATGGGATGGAATTGGCTCAGTCAACCAGGTGCAGGAATTGCGAGGTTCCATTTCTTTTTCTGGCTCTGTACCTGGTTTTTACTTACGCGTTCCCAGAATGAAGCAGTTTGTGGAATAGTTTACTTTAGGAGAACCACAGGAAAGGCACACCTTTACGGTCTGGTGACTGTTCACGGTATCTGCTCTCTTTGCTGGAGCAGGATGGTCTCCATCCTCCCACAAGAGATGATTCTCCTCCCAGTTCCTGACACTGCTCACTTATGCAAAGGCAGGTTTCCGCTCCAGTCCTGGGTTAGCCTAATTTCCAAGAATGCATTTGTCTGGGACTCCACTGACTTGGAATGCCTTTTGAGGGGACAGAACACCTGGCAATGGAGACCGTCTCCGTTTCAAAACACTGCTGTTCCAAAACAGAAGTTGAAGCAAACCACAGCAGAACGTGACATGTCATGATTCCTATACAACGCCCATAATGTTGCTTGCACCCCCAGCAGTGTCCGAGATTCCAGGCACCCAGCCAGGACAATGCGTGAAGACGTGTATATCAGGAAGGTAAACTCCAGAGTGGTCGGGGTTTTCATACTGTGCCATTTTGTTAACAATTGCAGTATGGTCGGGGACTACCGACCACCCCCTCCCTGTCATGCAAACCACCATATCAATCCCGAAAGTCACTTAGCCATGCGAGGAGTTTCTTTGGAAGGCGGGGGGTCTCATGACCCCCCCGGCCGTATTTATTAAAATATGAAAACAAATTAAAAATTAGTTAAAATAAACATTATTTACACAATCATTAATATGCAAAATTCTGACATTAGATTTACAGCAATGTAGACAGGTATGAAGGGCTAACCTTAACAAATGTCTAATACAGCGTGTTCCTAACCGAATCTAACATCCTACGTATGAATTTTGCATCCCTAACAATTTTGGGCCTACGGCAAGGTCGTTAACCGGTGTCAGATCCTTATTACCAGCTACGCCCTCACGTATGAGTGCGCATGCGCAACAGGGCCCGGTTACCGGGAGAGTACGTCCCTCTCCTGGTTACCCCGGACGCTCCGTGAACTCCATTAAACCAAAAAGGAGGGCCCTTTCACTCGCGCCACTTTGACCTCATAGTGTATGTGCGGGGTGGCTACCAGCCCAAGGAAAGCGTTACTCCCTCCCCCGCACCCTTCCGACCAAGCGGATATCCTGCCCCTGAAGTTCTAGGAGAGACCATTGGCCCCTCCCTCCCCCTGGGCGACCCCATTCGAGAATGGTGCCGCCCCCTAAGGACCTTAAATTGCTGCTCACCGATCATGACCTTACCGCCACAGGGCAGCATAGTTGACCGCCTATCTGGCCCCCCCCCAAACCTCCTACAATGAAAGGTCATACCTACCTCGCGAAACCTTCTAACCATGCCAATATGTTCCTTGTTAGTAAGTCATTGCCTGTCTCGGTCAGGTGGACCCCATCCTGCAAGTAGAAATGATCCCCCCAGATGCACCCATGTGGAATACTCTGCAATTGAGGTGTTCGGAACAGCTTCTCTATCTTGTTGTTGACCCTCTTTACCAAGTGATTCAACGCCCTAACTGATTCTCCCCCCCTCCACTGGAGTCTAGGAATTAACTCAGACCACACTATAGTGCAACCCGGGAGCAACTTCGCCAGCCAACCCGACGCCGAGATAATATCTTCTAACAGGACCCTTCTGCCCAGTGTCACCAAGTCGTTTCCCCCGATGTGTAAGATAACAATTGAGGGCGGTGGGGTGTGTCTGTTGAGTAAGTCGGAAAGGAAGCCCTAAGTTAATTAAGGCAGAGCCCCCCTCTACCATGAAAGGAAACCTGGAAACCCCCGCTCTCCGCCCTTCGTCTACAATCAGCTGAAAGGAAAAATGGCTTAGCACGTTTCACATATGAATGACCAACTACCCATACTACATGTGTCCTCCTCCTGTCTTCTTGCTTTTGCCATGTTGCTGGTGATCGTATTTGATGACCCGGTACCAGTTTCCGCCCTGCGTCACAGGCTCGAGAAACTGAAAGAAAACAGACAACAAGGCAGGTGTCAGGCTGGTTTGCTAGTACTTTACAACATGTGCAGCCGCACATAACGCTTATGGGCATTGGAAGACCATCTACCAATCCTCTTTACACTGGTGGCATGCAACCCTCTTGCTGTTGCTTCAGTGGCCGCGCCTATTCGGAAAGAAAGTGTCCCAAATTCCTTGGGGTTCAAACCCGCCTTGGCGATTGCCATTGCTAACACTCTTTGGAACTGGAACCTGGTCAATGGGGTACCATCCACATGTATTAACAATGCCCCCATTATCCCGGCCACCCATTGCCTGATGAATGCCTCCACATGTGACACTGGGCAGCATGGGTTGGTCGGTGTCGGGTGTAGTACCAGGCTCTCCCCCCTGGCCTCCTGATCAGTTTTTGATTTCCGTATTGTTATCCAGATCGACTCACTCCTTATCGTGATATCGTCCAGCTGAAGCCCACCCAACCTGTCCAGTTTGTTGTTGGCCACCAGTTCACTTACCTGCAATGCCTCATAAAAGGCCAAAGCAAACGCAGCTTTAAATAGGAGTACTTCCCCCGGGGAGCTACATATGTCAGACGAGGCGTCCAATACTAAAGACAACAATTCCAAACCTATTGGCCGTCTGTAATCAGCGGTGTGTGCCTGTAGGCGTCGCCACCCCTTCAATGACTTCCGCACTAAAAAACTGTTTGTGGGGTCCCTGACACCTTTTAACTGTACAAAGAAAGAGACAGCCGCTTTGTGTCTGCAAGCTGTCGCCGCTGAGCGCCCTTCTCCTTGCAGTGCGTCCATGTATGAGGTAAAATTCACCTCCTGTCCCCACTTAACTTCCCATTCTTGCCCCAAAAAATTACAATAAGACATGAACGCCCCTTCGTAGGCAGTCCTGGTCCTGGGTGCTAAGCTGGCTGCAACGAGGTTCTGTAGTTGGGGGCACCAATTTGCCAAAGTGTTGTTGGGAAGTGTGCTGGTGAAGCTTCTGCAGCAGGTAAGTGTTCCCTGAATACCTGCATCTTAAAGCGAGAAAGGGCGTCAGCCGTGTTATTCAAGACCCCTGGGACATGTCTAGCCCTAAATTGCACATTCAACTTTAAGCATCTTAACACAATCTCCTTAATGAGGCGGAGTATAAACTTACATCGTGCTGCCTGATAATTGATGCTTTCCACTACAGTCATGTTGTCTGACCAGAAAACCACAGATTGATTGGACAATTGTTCAGGCCAGACCGTTAGTGCAACCCATATTGGGAAGAGCTCTAGAAAACCATTGTTTGCCGTCAAACCGATTTCTTCCCACCACTCTGGCCACCTTTGTGCCACCCACTTGTTGCCAAGTATGGCGCCAAACCCTACACTGCCAGCAGCATCGATCCATAGATCTAACTCCACTGACGTAGTGGGGGGGCCACACCACACCACTCTGCCATTAGAGTCCTCCAGAAATGCCATCCATAACCCCATGTCCTGCCGCACTTCGGCTGACAGTCTCGTGTGATGATGCTTGTCCCGCAGGCCCTTCATGGCCTGCGCGATTGAGCGGGAAAATGGGCGTGCCATAGGTATCACTCTTAATGCAAAATTCAGCTGACCAACGATCTGTTGCAGCTGCGGCAATGTGACCTTCTCTTTAACCAAACATTGCTGTAGGGCTGCTCTGAATTTCACAATCTTTTCCTTGGGTAACCTGAAACAACCCTCAACAGAGTCCAATTCAATGCCTAAGAATTCCAAACATGTCGATGGCCCACCGTTTATCCTGGTGCCAGCGGGACCCCAAAAACCCACATGAGCACGCAAAATTCCTGCTATGCCCACGCACACTCCTGAGAGCCCGCTACCCCCAGCAAAAGGAAGTCGTCCAGGTAATTCTTCACATGTTGGTGCCCTGTTGTCTGTCTCATAACCCATTCTAGAAACAAACTGAATGTCTCAAAGTATGCACATGACACGGAGCAACCCATGGGCATACACATATCCATATAGTATTTGCCTTCAAAGGAAAAACCCAGCAGGTGTTGGTCCAAAGGATGTACTGGCAGCAGTCGGAAAGCTGATTCAATATCTGATTTTGCCATCAGTGCCGCGGGACCCAAAACTCAACATCTCTACTGCCTGGTCAAAAGACGCATACTTTACGCTGCAAATGCCCTCGTCGATTGCATCATTCAATGATGCGCCCCTAGGTGCTGAGAGGTTGTGTATGAGTCTGAATTTGCCCTTTTCTTTCTTCGGGACCACACCAAGGGGTGAGCAAACAAAGTTAGGTACTGGGATGTCATCGAAAGGACCCGCTACCCTACCTAGGCGTAGCTCTTTCTCAATTTTGGACGCCACCACCCCAGGGTTGTGTCTAACTGACAACTGATTCCTACACTCTGGCGTCCCAATGTACCCCCCGCTGGAATCCGAAAACCATGTGTGAAACCTTCTTGCAGCATCCTTGCGGAGGCATGATCTGGGTACCTGTTCAGTCAAGGAATCATAGCCAGGACATCTGTGGGTGAGTGAGCGACTTGCAGGTATCCCCCCCTATTCCCGTTTCCTTTTCCCCCTGTTGCCTGAAGTACTACCTTTTGAACGGCATGCTGTTTCTGGGTGGGATGAGTGGCCGCATATGGAGCATGCATGTCTGAATTTGCAAGTGCCCGCTGCCCTGGTGCATGTGCGCATGTTAAAGTCCCAACACACGCCTTTTCCACCTCCATTGTCTCTGGCCTTACTGGACACATCCCCCCTTTCGCTGGTCGAAAGGGCTGCTGGGGCTTGGGCGAATATCCTTTGTTCCAGCTTGTGCCAACCCCTGCGGACTGACCACCTGAAAACTGGCCATGCCAGGAAATGGAATCTACCTTGTTTCAGGATAACGATCGGTCAAATTCTCTAGCTTTCCTGAAGAAGATGTCATATTCTTTCCATCCGTCCCCCCATGCTTCTCACTGAACATTGCAATTCTACTTTGGTAACAAGCCATCTCTGCCTGCAAGTTGGGTGAACGTTCAGCGGTGACTGCCATAAATACAGAAAAGGCTCGAATCCAGTTAATCAGTGTCTCCTCCACCCTGAATTTAGACAACTGAGACCGCCATTCGCTCGGAAACATCAAATCTTTTTGTGACTTGGCATACTCCAACTCCCTGTTATCAATCAACAATGAAAATATATTTACATATTTGTCTGCCCAAATCAGTTCTTACACTCCTTGCGAAACATGTTGAGCCAGGTTCTCCCCCCTGGAGGGTATTGCACCTTCGCCCAATACCGGCAAAGCAACCTCCTTACCACTCTCAGCGACTCGCGTTGGTTCTAAGGTCTTGTCTTTCCCCGCATCGCTGGCGGAACCTGTTTGGGGAGAAATTGGTGCGCTTGGCACTCCACCATCACCCCTAGCCAACATGATCTTAGCCACCATTCTTTGCGCCTCCGCTGAGGGATCAGCCGAGGAGGGTAACATCCCCCCAATCCCCAACCAGGGGAGTACCACCGCTATTTGCGCCGCCAATTCAGGGGGTACCTGACCAACCCCAGGGGGTTCACTGACCGGGGAGGGTGATGCCGTGGAGGGCACCGGGTGTACCCCTGGAATTACTGGTGGGACCACTGGTGGCGCTAGGGTTTTGGGTACACTTATCGGGGTTGGCAGAGTTGGGGTGGGAGCCTCCGGTGATGCCAGTATTACATCAGGGACCACCCCAGGGGACCCCCTTACCACCCGTGACTTGGGAGGCCAACTATAACTCCTCTTGGCTCTCACACGCTTAGGTAAAGCGTCTAGTTCCCCCCTGGGCTTAGGGGGCACTACTACCCATTTGGGTCTCCCTGATGGCCCTGCCTGAGCCTCAATCCTCTCGCCCATTTCCGCCACGGTCTTCCCCAACTGATCCACTTTCCCTAATCTCCTGTCCATCGCTGACATTCTGCGCATCATGCTCTGAAACATGAGCTCCATGATGGAACACCTTGCACCCCGCCTACTAGACATTCCTTCACAGTGTATCACAAACCTACACTGTACAAAACGTCACTTATGGGCACTATGTGCCTTGTACCTGCACCAAAGTTGGAGGCTCACAGGCTGGCCGCATGCACCACACAACTGTGAAGGCAACACACCAGCTAGCCTGGGTACTTGGGCGAGCGCACTCTAGCCCGGCGGCCCAACAGAAGCAGTGAAATGCAGGCCTGCCCGTGTCCTCGGATCCCAACGTCCACCGTACACTCTCCGGCAGCTCCGTCGGCAGCGCCCTCTGAATGTATCCCTACGATGAGAGAAAAGTTACAAACAATCCTGGCTCGAGGAGACAGTGACCATTGCGGTTGTAAACCCCTGTAAATACCTATTGCACTTAATAAAATTCAGTAAAAACCCCTTGACTAAAAAAGGTCAACATGCAACTGGGAGGCGTTCAGTTATGGTCTCCCATCCAAGTACTAACCAGGGCCGACCCTGCTTCGCACAACAATGTCACTCAAGTTCTCCACACTTCCAATTGTATCCCTAAACAGTTGTTTCTTGAAAAAATTCCTTCTTATAGCCTTAAATTGTGGGCTCAACACATCAGTAACACAGCTCACGTTGATGCAAAGTCCAGTGTTTACTCACATACAGGGGATGGAGTAGTGGTTAAAATGTCTCAGTACTGCTCAGCATGCCAATTAGGATAAGTATGTCTTATGGCTCAAAAAATGCCACGGAGAAGGTAAATTATAAGATTAACAAGCATTGGAAATGCAATAGGTCTCGCAGCATTAGAGTTAGTGCATTTAGAATTGTTTATGGGTTTTTTGTTGTAAATCTTTTGCATTTTTATTTTTTGTAGCCAATGCTAAAGAATTACAAATCAAAAAAGCAATAAACATTTGTAAAAGCTTTAACTAAAAATCCTGTGAGACCTATTGCACTGTGTGAGGGTGAGGTGTTGAGGGTGAGTGGATGCGGTGGTGGATGTAGTGGTGGTGGATGCGGTGGTGGTGGATGCGGTGGTGGATGTGGTGGATGCGGTGGTGGATGTGGTGGTGGATGTGGTGGATGCGGTGGTGGATGTGGTGGTGGATGTGGCGGTGGATGTGGCGGTGGATGTGGCGGTGGATGTGGCGGTGGATGTCATGGTGGATGCGGTGGATGTGGTGGTGGTGGATGCGGTGGTGGATGTAGTGGTGGTGGATGCGGTGGTGGTGGATGCGGTGGTGGTGGATGTGGTGGTGGATGTGGTGGTGGATGTGGTGGTGGATGTGGTGGTGGATGCGGTGGTGGATGTGGCGGTGGATGTCATGGTGGATGCGGTGGATGTGGTGGTGGATACGGTGGTGGATGTAGTGGTGGTGGATGTAGTGGTGGCGGTGGATGTGGTGGTGGATGTGGTGGTGGTGGATGTGGCGGTGGATGTGGCGGTGGATGCGGTGGTGGATGTGGTGGTGGATGTGGTGGTGGATGTGGTGGCAAGATTGATTGGTGAAATTAGTACATGCAACCGGAGTAGTTACAGTCCTGTAATGAATGTCTACTGTTGGATTTATAGCTTATTAGTCGGGTCTTGCTATTATGAGCATCGTTCAGCTTTATCTGAAGTCTCATTTGAAGCAACCTCTCCAACCCACTGATGATAGCTTAATTTGCTTTGCAAAGATTTGTAATTGCTCTGTCACTAAGTACATCCTAGAAGAGATGTTGCATCAAAGTAATTACAACACTGACTCGCCAGAGATCAAGTTGTAAAAACCCAAGATGACACAGAACTAAATTCTAAGATGATAGTAAAATCTATTAAGAGTATCCATCCATCCACTCATTCACTATGAATTCTGTTATGGAAGATGTGTAAAATGCTTCAAGTTAAATACACAATTTCTCTCTCATAAGATGGGGAGTAACTCATTTTAGGGACTCTTCGGGATTACATTTTAGGTTAATATACTGTAAGTAGTAAAAAATATACTTTTTATTTTTGCTTGCTTTGTTTTGATTAGTTTTATAAATACTAACAATAAGCCCGTATTTTTTAAGCAATTCAATGCAACAGAAAATGCTCTTAACAGGAACACAGAACGCTGCTATCAAGTGAGTAACCGCTAGATGGCAGAGCGTAGATGAGTAAAGTACAGGGAAGACAGGATGTGTTTAAGTGCCACTCCTCCGACTCCAACAACGAGGTGCGAGACTGCTAGTTTCGGCTTGGACGAGGAGTTGTCCACTAATAGTTAATCAGTCTAACTTCCAAACACTTCCCGGGCAGAGAAAAACACCGCGTACTGTGAAACGGACCACGGGCGGCAACAGGTAATAAGCACCGGCAAAGCAGACACAAGCTGGTGCGATCGTTACATTTTTAAAAATGTTTTTCCTGCAAGCCTAAACCTCTTTAAAAAAACAAGAAGCAGGAAAAGTAAACATGTCACCACCAAAACTTGCCAGACTAATAACACTGGCAGTAAGAACAACAATTCCAAAAATAGAAACGGCACATTTAATTGTGAAAAAATTTGACTTTGTGTTGTTTCTTCCACAGAGGCGGACTTGGAATAGGTGCAGAAACACTTTTCAAATTACTGTAAAACGTACACACGTATATAAAAAGAAGGAAAACAAGAACATCGACAAAAGAACCAAGACGGAGGGAAGAGAGGGGAGGGGGGAGGAGAAATGCGACACGGCGGGAAGGGGCAGGCAGGATGACTCAGGGGAGGGGGCGGAGCGGCATGTGGGTGTGAACAAGCCGGGCCTTTGAAGTGAAGCTAAGCTTCACTTCAAAGGTGTCGGAGGAATGCGGGCGGCTGTGCACGCGCTTTTAAGCTCAATGCACATGCGCATTGAGCTTAAAAGTCACGGGCACTGCAAGGAATCGCCACGATTCCTTGCAAGTTAGATAAAGTGTGGATGAGCCCCTATAGTCTCGCTTGCTCGATGCGCATGCGCATCGACAGGCGAGACCTAAAAACCAATATACCAGTGTGCTTCAGTGTGTCTAGATGCCTTGCACTATGACACAATGCTGATTAAAGTGCCAGACTAATGCCCAATATGCCTGGTTGACTCTTTATTTATCACAGTTCACAGGCCATGTTAGATCTTCAAGCTTCACGATTTAATCGCAGCCTATATGCATTTGCCCGCGCTCCGACGCGCTAGTAAGACCCCCAGCGTGCCCAAAATACTTACGGTGTTCGTGCGCTCTCCCCACTAGCCTTGCGTTTATTGACCGCTCCTTCCCTGCCGCGCCTGCCTTCCGCGCGAGAGGCCGAAGCGATGCCGCTCCAAGGAAAAATGCAGTTGAGGAAAATTGCCGCTTTCCGTCCGATGGTGATCCCCCCTCGTAGCGCTTTGCCAAGTTCCACCTAAAAGACAGAATAAAAGAAAATGATTTGGCCCCCAGCAGAGGGGCGAGGAGCAACCCTGGGGAGCGCGGGTGCAAGAGGGCGCCTCACGCGCTCCCCAGGCCTTTTAAACACTCCCGGCTCCCCGCCTTGACCCGGAAGCACTTCCACCGCTTCCGGGTCAACGCCGGGGGCCTGCACCAATCGTTGGTGGGGCGCCCCCCGATCGCGTCATCAAGGCGCGACCCGCAAAGGGTGGGAGCACGCCCCACCATCGAAGATACGGGGGAGGGGGGCCAGGCCCCGCCATACGTACGTGGGGGCCGAGCGCCCCCCCCACGTTACTTTCCAATGAGGAAATAGCTGAGCCACCGTTTACCCTCAGTTGCTCAACAACCTCTACCCTTTAAAGTGTGTTTTTTTTCTTCATCAAACCTGTCCGAGCGGGGAGGCGTGCGATTAGGACCTACAGTGGACTTGGAATGTCGTGGAAACTTTGATGTAAGGAAATATAACTAGAAGCGCGTGGTGCGTGATGGCAAACCGCGGATACCAGTTCTCTTCTATTCCTAATCATGAATGTAATTGTGTAAACCTGCTTGCAAGAAGTTAGGGGAAGCAAGTAATGTTTCAAAGTCCTTGGCAAAACATTAGTAGGCATTAGCAACTCTAATTTTCTTGAAAAGAGCCAGGAGATTCTTAATGACTTTCAAGTAAACAAGAACTCGTTTTAATCTTATCCAAACCATAGCACTGTCAAGTCGCATCATTCTCAGCGCCAGGCTGAAATGCTGACGCTGGGAAACCCGCCTATCCACAGTCCTATCAAGTGGAATTCTGACCTCCAATTTAATAGCCTGTGCATTGAATTAAGGCTAGAGTTACAGCTCGACGTTGTAATGATTTTGCTCTGAGCGGCAGATATGATGTGTGTATACATCTCTGGCAGCGTTCTGATGACCACCTGGAAGGGGCTGGACTGCACAGGCTGTGAGTGGCACGGTGCGAACCGTGCTACGCGTAGGTGATCATTGACATTTTTACAGAGATACAGCTCTCTCAAGTACCTTTTACCTCTTTTAAAACATGGGGACACGAAGAACACCAGCAACTTTCGATTCCCCGAAAGGCCACGTTAACCCCTTCTTACCCTGCTGCTTTTCATGAAGTAGTAGCGTTCACCGAAATACTGCTCTCTATTTATTTGAAGCTTTTGCAGCCTAGTGGTATAATCTGCCATTACTTAGGCCGAGGCCTGGTTCCATTCAACATGGTGTGTGATTAAGGACAAGTCAGTTCATGCCCGCCCCCCAACCCCATGCCTTAATAACATGTACTGCATTCGCGTAGTACCAGAAATAATAACTATGTAGTCAATCAGGACGATTCACTATTAAATTAGATTTTTTTTTACTTCATTATTTTTGCGGGGAGTAAATGTTTTTGAATGAAGAACCTTCAGAATAGTCACGTCTTGGAAAGCGAGAGAGTATCAGGAATGATTTGAATGTCATTTACATATCTAAGAGGGGTATTTTTTGAATGTATTAGAATTGTGCAAAACACGATTCTTCCCTTATTGGTTTCCTGGCGCTATACAAAAAGCATATAGAACAGAGAATCGGAAATGTAAGAGTTGAAAAGGAATGTTTTCAGGTGTATTCTGAACAACAGGTAGGAAGGTGTAGAGCAAAGAGAGGACAAAGATTAATTCAGAGGGAAATAGTAGCAAAACTAAAGAATCAATGGCCAAAATGATGTTTCCCGGCACAGGTAACACGTAAAAAAGTGGTATATGCAACCTCAGCATGCAAAAAGGTGTTTCTGTGGAACACATCTTTTAGGTAGTTTGGGCCTTGATCAGAAGAGCCTGGTAACAAAAACAGAGGGCTGTGAAGACCGAGCTCTTGTTTATAGGTTTGCAATGAGGTGCTCGCTGACGTTGGGAAATTGATTAAAGTCTCTTAAACCCAAGAAGACGCACTGCAGAGTTATGTGTAATTTGCAGCCCGTGGAGTTGTTTTTTGGGGCGGCCCAAAAAGAGTGAGTTACGGTTATATAATCTGGACATGGTGGATGCCTGTTTTATGGTCCTCCAGTGGTGTCTGGGAACAACAGAAAAAGCTTTCAAAAGGAAGAAGCAGAAAGAAACCGTTTTGTAGATGTAATTCTGCAACAATAAATTGGTATACAAAATAACAGCCAGGATTTTTGCTGCAAAGATGAGAGAAGTGGTGCGGCTCCAACTTCATCCGACCACCAGTTTGTGCACCACATGGAAGTATTACCAAAGCTAATACTTAGGTTTTAGAGGAATTTAGTATTAACAAATTGAGCAATCCACTCGATCTATAACACGCATTGCCTAAATCTCGTTTGCAGTCTTAGCAGGTCCCCTTCTAGTAGTCTGATGATCAGTTGTGTATCAGCATTTTTGATGAACTTAGCAATTGGGAAAAACTTGATATGCTTTATTTCAACACAGAAGGTACTTATAGTGGGTGTACACTCTAGCAGAGCAAAACTACCAACCCAGAGTTAAGATATATGGTCAGATGTACAAACAGGCAGGTTGTAAATAGTTGGCCGAAATTTTTCAGCTGTCTGTCTTGCTACGTGGTCTATATACTAACAGGTTAAATCACGGAATGTTCAGATATGGGGAATAACAGAATGACCTGCCTAATTAATTTTCATTTGGCAGGTCGCTTTTTGCAACCCTCTACGAATTAGAACAATGGTTCTTCAAGGGGCAGCGGACCACCATTCCTGCAATTGTATTCCCACATTGGAAACATTTTCATCGCGCCTGTGTTTCTTAAAGGAATATGTGCTGCTTTAAATAAAATGCTTACCGTCTGATATGACATCGGTGTGGATGGGGGAGCAGGCAGTGCCCCTGCTTCCGTCCACGAGGCTGCACAGCACGATCTTCCAAAGGGGAAGCAGGCTGTCCAAATGAGACAGCTTAACCTATGCGTATATGTTACCACCACCTTTGAGGTGTGAGTATCTTTTCAGCTTTTTGCAACCACAACTGCAGTCACAAATCAATGACACATACCATTGTGAATGTAAATTAGGAGTGGGTGCCCTTTCCTGCCCCTACTAATTGTGATTCCATACCAATCTTTGGTTAAGACACCAAACTGAGTGAATATGAGCTCTTCTGTCAGAACCAGTGTTTGGTCACTTCCAGCCTGAGGTGCTGTGCCTTCCAGGTCATGACCTACCTTCTTTGGTTACATTTTAGCCATAGCCTGCAACTGCAACTTTGGCCATGGTGGATGCAGTTCACAAGTTCACATCACCAGAAACTGAATTTTAAGGAATATACTTTAATATAGTAAAAGAGCCTGTTGTTTTGGCTGTCAATGTGCCCAGGGCCGGACTGGGAACCAAAACCGGCCCCGGCAGAGTGCTCGGCCGGCCCCCGGGGGAGGTCAGAGCTCTTTGCGGGGCCGGTTTTCGGCCGATTATGTTGCAGGGCCGATTTTTCAGCTATGCTGCATAAACAGCCCTGTAACAAAACCAGCCCCCAGGGGCCCAAAACTGGCCCCCACCCTTGTGGCACACTGGGGGATTGCCCGGTGCCCACAACGGCCAGTCTGGGCCTGAATGTGCTTCATTCTATGCTATCTGTGGCAGCAAAGCTTTTCACTCTGGATTGAGCAGACACCATGAAGGTGGCTGTTATTTACATTAGCAAAACCAAAGGGAATGATGTGAGTGTTGAACATTGCAAGCACTCAACCCCAGTCAACTGATCTGGGTTTAATCCATCAACATTCTTTAGCTCCCTCGGCCACCCCAGTTCAGACATGACTTTATGGTAATCAGTCTGACCCTGTGCCTCATGGGACAGGGGGTGAGTGCTTGCAATGTGTAAGTGTAGGTTGAAAAACAGAGGGCTCAGGGAGAAGCCCTGTGGCACCCCTTGCTTGATGGGAAAGATGCCAGAGGTGAAGGGGGGGGCTATCACCTGAAACATCCTTTCAGCAAGGAACGAGGCGAGCCACTTCAGGGCTGAGCCAACAAATCCAGCCCCCTCCAGGCGTCGCAACAGAATGGCGTGGTACACTGTATCAAACGCGGCACTGAGATCCAGAAGGATCAGTGCCAACGTCTGCCCTGCATCCAAAGCTGTCTAAAGATGCTCTGTCACAGCCAGGAGTGCCAATTCTGTGCTGTGGCAAGGGCGAAAGCCATTTTGGGAAGGGTTTAATCTGTTGGAGTTCAGGTAGTCCGTGAGGAGGGAGTTGATGTAAGCCTCTGTGATCTTTGCGGTCTAAGGTAACCAGGAGATCGGGCGAAAGTTTTCTGGCTTTTTTGGGTCTAAGGAGGGTTATTTAAGCAGCGGTATCACCCTGGCCTGTTTCCAAGGTTTAGCCACGACCCCTGTGTTGAGAGACCCATTGATCACCTGTCCTAAGGGAGGTAAGATAGTAGATAGAATTTTCCGAAATTGGTCAGGTTACAGTGGATCGGCCTGAGAGAGCCTGACTTGAGTTTGGAGCATAGAGCTAGTAATTGATCCGGAGGGATCAGTGGAAAAGCCACTAATATGTCGTTAGTGTGGTTGCAAGATACCTCAAGAGGGCCGGCTTGGTCCTTAGGGAAGGACTTATAAATGTCTTCTACCTACCTAACAAAGAAGGTGGCGAGCTCTTCACACTGCGGATCATAGGTGATCAGTGGACTGGCAGCACCTTTCTGAGTTTTAAGGCAGGAGACTATCGAAAAGATACTCTTCGCCGGGTTGGTACTCTTGCTTATTTTCTGAGCATAGAATACTGCGCGCTTGACTTGGATAGCCCTGTGATAACTTCTTACGGCTACCTGGTAGCAATCCTTAGAGGCCGGGTCAAAATCCCTCCTCCATATTCTCTCCAGCTTTTTACAGATTTTGCGCAGTTCAGCTAGTTTAGTATTGTACCATGGATTGGATTTTGATTTGCGATTCATGGACAATTTAGCTGGAATCAGGCTAGCCAAAGTCTGGTTTATCCAATCGGTAAAGGCTGAGTTAGCCTCATTAGGGTCAGCTTGCATAACTGGGATGGTGGCGGAGAGGTGGGCTATGAAATGGTTCCAGTTCAGTTTATGCCAAGGGCGTTTGAGGGAGAGTGTTTTGTCTAAGTTACGCGCTGGCGTGATGCCCTGAATGGACATGGGGACCAGATAGTGATCGGACCATCCCATCGGGACAGGGGGTCGGACAGTAAGGGAAGGTATATTTGTAAAGCCTGGGCCCAACAGGTGGCCAGCCAAATGCGTTGGTCCTGAGACCCGTTGATAGAGCTGACAAGCCACGAGATAGGCCACAAAATCAGCCACATCGGAGTCAGAGTGATTATCCAAGTGCAAGTTAAGATCTGCTGTGACTGTAAAATTCGAGGCATTAACCGCCAGGGCGCTGACTGTCTCGATAAGAGCTTCCCTAAAGACTTTTGATGGACCCGGGGGTCGATAAACTAGTAAGCTTGTCATAGTGTAGTTAGGATTAAGGATGATTTTAAAATGAGCACATTCACAGCCAGCGACGGGCTGCTTTATGAAGGTTCAGAGGTAGCCGGTTTTAAAAATAACCGCGATACCCCTGTCTCTCGTTTCCCTATTGAGGATGTAGATGTTATAGCCCTCCGGGAGTGCTAGCCCTGGCTCAGCGACCATGTCCTCAGAGAGCCAGGTCTCTGTGAGGAACAGGACGTCAGGGGACTCTGCTTTCTGAAGATCATGGACGTCTGCAAAGAGTTTGGCTAGGGAGCGGCAGTTTAGGCGAAAAATTGTAGTGTTTTTACTAGGGGGGAGGGGTGGCTGCAAGGTGTTGCTGAGATGACAGACATGAAGCCACAGCATTAGTAGCCGAAAGGACCCTCTAAACCACCCAGGCCAGATTGCTTACACCTGCCAACCCGCATCCTGATTGCTAGTAACTCGTTCCGGGCATAGGTGTGCCCCATTTTGTCGAGATTGACAGCATGTCTGGTGACATACTGGTGCCGACGTGCGCAGACGGGCTTCGGCGCAGGCATAATCCTCATGGCCTCACCTCACCTCCCTCCCGTAGTCTTGTATTGCCGCTGATCTTCTCATACATGCTGTTATTTCCCAAGCTTGCCATTCTTCAGTATTGTGACATACTGCGCCGTACCCTCAGAGACCTATCGTTTCAGCAAAGATAGTTCCACTTAAAGAAAGAAGGTAGTATATGCTCAGGGCAAAAAAAACATTTTGTTCAATACCATATTTGTAACTCATCAGTACGAGAGACCTCAAAGCCGAAACAATTAAGGTTCATGTGGAATTGAACTGGGACACCACTTCCCCAACACTTTCATATATTGACCCACAGACTTTCACCCAACTAGACTGAGACAGTAGCCCTATTAAATCAAGAGGCACATCAGTATTTCAAGTGCTTTGTTGTATATGCCCAAGAAGAGGAGTGGCCATGCAGCTCCAGCCCATCAGCGGATGGTGCTGGGATGTTTGTATCTCAGTCTTTAGGTGTAATCATTAACCCCCACCACTGGTTGTATGGTCGCTTGTTTGTCGACAAAGAGAGTTTAAATGGCGTGATCATTTACATCAGTCCTTCAGTATCAGCAATTCTTTTGACATTTGTAAAGTCAATAAAGAGAATTTATGTGAGATAAAGGGTTTTGTTAGTAATTCTAATAAGTTCAAAGTATTT
The DNA here is from genome assembly GCF_964261635.1 of Lissotriton helveticus. NCBI lineage: Eukaryota > Metazoa > Chordata > Amphibia > Caudata > Salamandridae > Lissotriton > Lissotriton helveticus. The sequence goes on along the minus strand of NC_136069.1, from coordinate 314,265,116 downwards.
TATTCAGAAGGTAAGTTGTTACATATTAAAATGACTTGTTAGTCGATATTTCAATCCAAGATAAAACAAAACATTAGTAAAAATATTAGTAAAAATAGTAATAATGTAATAGGCGTGTTCCCTAAAGGAATTTCTCTAATCTAAATACAATTGAGAATGGAATTAGGTATACATTCAGAAACTCAATAAAGAGTTCTGATGGGAGAATAAATGCATACGCATAAAACCATAGCTCTTTAAACCATAGGGAAATAGTTAAGCCCTGAAAGTATTCTCAGCCATAAGTCAATAGAAATCTTTTGCAAAGCTATAGAGTTCAAAGGAAAAGTCTCTTGTGAAGACAGAGATATGGTCTCAAGAAACCCATAGAAGGATCTCCAAAATGTGACAACATACTCTAGGAACACATGTTAATATACATTTTCCAAAACTCACATTGAAACAACTATTATATTCCCCAGTCTTAATATCCAATAGGATTTTAACAAACCCTGAGAGCAGGTAAACGCCCTAGTTTCTCACGTTATCACAGAAGACCACAGAAATAAGTAAATGAAAAGATACTTCATCCACATCTTGAGGTTCAGACAATTCTTCCCATTAGTCCTGCTTCCTGTCAACTACTCTCCTTCCGGTGAGAACCTCACTATCAGTTGTCTAATACAAAACAAATTCAAATTCACTAAAAGAAGGCTTCTATAAAATGACAGTATCTGCAGTGAAAAGAAAAAACATATTGTCCAAACCAACAATTCAACATGAAAAACAGACCTTTTTCAATGCTAATGTATTATTTGCTGTTAATATGGCAACACTAGTTAAGCTAACTTAAGTCAGTACATTATTATTATTATTTTTTTAATTATAACTCCTATGTATGATGACCTAGTACAAGAATTGCATTCATAATACTTGTGCTGTTTAGCATAAATGTGTGCACTTTTTTAAAAACATTTTCTATTTTACAAAACACTTCAATCAGTACATGGTTACTTCTCAATAGGCAGTGTATACAATCATTGCATTCAGATATATAATGTCTTGTTTTCTCATATATATCTTTAGTGTTCATCAATGTAATTTTTGGGCACACAATTGCAAGATATTGTCTTACAGTTCGGAGCATTTTTACTGTTGTCTCCATTAGTCACTGTTGCCTGTTAGTGTTTCCTCCTGCGGGGTTTGCATATAGTTCCACGAAAGGTGTTCAAGTTACCCACACCCGGGTCCATTTTTTGGGGCAACCCCTATGTACATAAACCACCTTCTCCGCTACCATAGCATTGTCCATATCACAACACCAATTTTGCAGATTAGGAGTTTGTCCCTATCCCCAGTTATGAGCAATATTTCGCTTCACCAGTACCATGCCCAGTGTTACCCAGTCTTGCTTCATGTGATTAAGGTCTGTTGGTTCCCATATATTGATTAGGCATCTCTTTGGTTCGGGTGGAACTTCTACCCTCGTGACCATTGAGATTATATATGCACTTTTTATATAAATGTTTTTGTTTGCAAAATTAAGAAATTTGAGTCATCAGTTCCCCCATCTGATGGTTAGATTAACCATCACAATTTTCCACAAATGTATCTCTAAGGTACACCTTCCTTTTTTGCCCTGTCATCAATTTTACTTTTCGAAATTTCTGCTTCCTTCAGCTTCTTGTATACCTTATTCTTTCTGTCTTCCATTTCTTCTCTCTGACTTGGTGTGGCATATCACGGTGGTCCAAGTGGTTCTGATATCAGGTCATTGGAATCTTGTTCTGTTGCGTTCAGCACGTTCTTTGTGTAGTAGGTTCACTTGGGTGCTAAATACATATAGCAAGGTACTCTTGCTCTCCTTGGTGTCTGTTGATCTTCTTCTGACTCGCTTATACCATTGGATTCTGTCTTCGACAATGGTTTGTGGTATGCATTCAACTGACACACCAGACCTCAAATATCTCTTACTACTTGCCCATTTCGATTTCAGTTGCAATTTTCCTTTTCTGACACGTATTCCCTCATCAGGATCGCTCAATGGTTCCGATGGCAATTCAATGACTCCACTGCTTTCAGGTTTTTGTCTCCAGGGGTTACTTTCACACCACTTTGCAAGATTTCAGGAACTTGAACAGGTGGGAAATTCTGCTGTCCCTCACCCCCTATGATCCTTCAGAGTGTATGGCACAGAAGGTTTCAGACTTGATTCAAAAGTCACCAGTTCATCAGGTGGACATCTCACTCTCTGTGTGTTATAGATATGCACCCAATTAGGTGTCCCAGTGCACTTCACAGCAGTGTTAATTATTAGAATCACCTGGTAGGGCCCCAAACACCTTTTGCTCCGGGCAGGTTTTTCAAAATTGTTTTGTTAGCAGGGCCCAGTCACAGGGATTAAAGTTGTGACATTGCTCCTGGCTTGGTTTGGCAGTGACCGCTCCAACCTGGTGAATAACAGAAGGTATCACATCAGCGAAACCATGCAATAATCGAGGATCATGCCATCTGTGATATTTAAACGTGCATTTGCAGGCACAGCAGGCAGTTACATAGCACATCCCATGAGTATATCTTGAGGTGATAATCCTGTCCTGTCAGGAGTGCTTGGGAGACTTATCAATAATAATGGCAAAGCATCAGGCCATTTTAGTGAAATAGATGCACAGACTTTGGCCAGTAATGATTTCAGCATCCCATTTAGTTGTTCAACTCTTCACAAAGCTTTTGGATGATAGCTACAATGCAGTCTCTGTTCCACTTGAATTGCCACACATGCCATTTTAAGAACCTCCTTGGTAAATTGGGTCCCTTCGTCTGACTCCAGAAAAATTGGAAATTCGAACCGTGGTATGAGTTCACTTAACAGTAGTTTGGCTACAGTGCCACAGTCATTTCTCTGTCTTGGGTATGCTTCCACTCATCGGGAGAAAATGCACACTATAACCAAGATATATCTCAGCCCGTTACAAGCAGGCATTTCGATAAAATTCAACTGCATCCAGCGTAACGGTCCTCCTGATCTTCCTTTGTGGCTTAGTATTACAGGGGTTCTCCTACTTACATTAATCTGCTAACATGTCATAAACCTATGACATAGCTGTTCAGCCAGAATTCAGAATCTGGGATTAAGCCAGTTCTGTCTAAATAATCTCACCATTGCCTCTCTCTCAATGTGTACAGGGCAATGAAAATGTCTCTTCATGGGAAACAGGCTATTTGGCAACACTGGTCGTCCATCAACTGAAACCCAAATGTCATTTTTATTTTTAACATATCCTGATCCAACCCATCCTTACTGTTCTTGTTACGGTCCACATAGGTACCCCAATATAGGCTCAGGTAGTCACCTAACCTTTCACCTATATTCTCCCCTACCATTACACTACATAACGGTTCTTAATACTGGCCTTTTACTTAGTGATGGTAATGTCCTAAGATGTCATTGGGTTTTCAGCGAAAAAGCTTAAGCCTCATTCATTATGCATGTATGAGGAATCTTGGAATCGCAGCAGGACAGCAGGCCTACTATCTCCTGCGTAATAACTATGTATAAGGGTCAATCCTTCCGTCATGCCAGTCCTACAAGACACAGCAAGGTATATCCCCAGGGGGTACCACTTTGGGTACATATGCACCATATCTTGCTGAGGTAGTCAGAGGAGAAAAGGACTTCCATGCTAACACACTTACGCGAGAGGCTGAGGCTCCTGCACGCAGACACTCCAGCTCGCAGTGGTCCGACATCCCTTGTGGGGTGTCCATCTCGAGACCAAGACAGGGTCCCACAGTCTCTCACTTCAGCTAATGGGGTTGACTTTATCCTAGAGGGATTCTTGCCTTTTTATCCCTACATATACGCAAGGTACACTTGGGTACATCTAGTTAGAGTCGCATAGTAGAAGTACAAATTCTACTGCCATGTATTTTATATACTTGTCTGTATTCATTGTTTTAGCACGATGGTAGAAATCTACCATCCTTGTACTTTGTTAGTGCTTATAATCATTTATATCCATTTCTGTCTAATGGTTGTTTCAGCACACCTATTTTACACTAGAATGACGCTGGCTCAATAAATGCTTATTGAAAAACGTCATGGGGTTATGGGCGAGTCTGACTCTAGTTATACCCTGTGGTGAAACCTGGCCCTGGATATAGTTTGAGGATGGGTTGCGCAACCAATAAAGAAATGCACCACAAGACATCGCACTCTGTCCTGCCGGTCAGTGCGGACAGACTCCCCTGCCGAGCACGCGTTCGCGTTTGTGGAACCCCCTTTCTTTTCCTTTCCCTTCCGATTGTTGGCCAGCGAGAAAATGTCGTGTATGGCTGTAGTTATTCTCGCCTGCACTTTTTAGTGACTTCGGGGCTGAATTGATGGTCCAATAACCGACTGACATAATTATTGTTTGCGCTCGTGAGGGGTACGTAATAAAGTTTTTCGAAAATGCTTTATTAGTTTGACAATGGAAACATCATGAATGTGAAGGTTATCATTCTAGTTTCTGAAATGAAAAGTTGACGCTACGTAGTGACGTTCCTAACAACGGCATCACACGTGACACGGAAAGTTGCCCTTTTCTTCCGGGTTCTGCCGGTGGAACGACAATATTCGGAGCCAGACGTGCACCACTAGGCACCTGGTGGGATCCCGAAATCTTGGAAGTAAGTGCTGTCAGTCTGTTATGGGGGAGAGGGGCTCCTCTCTCTCGACACCTTGTAGACGTAAAACCTTTAATTGTTTATTCCACAGAACTTCTAAACGGGCCCCCGGTCTGTGCTCCATGAAGTAATTTGTGCATTTGACTCAAGTAAGCCTTTTTTCTCCACAACCGCTGTTTTTATTAGTATATTGCTCTGCCTTAAACACAGGGCGACCATTTGCCTTAACTACGTGTGGCGCTTGGTTTGTTTCTTTCTTCTTAAAGAGCTACAGATATAAATGTTTGTGCTGATATTGAGAATATGAGGCAGTAACTTGCCGGGTGTATCTCTTCTTTTTGCCCCACCATAAGGGAAGGGAGGCAGTGGTAACTACCTAAAAAGCAGAGGTGGTTAACCCCCCCCTTTTTTTCAAAATGGGCAGGAATGAGCTAACCAGATAACCAGGGTTTTGAATAGAGCAGTGGCCCCGGATGGGACGTGCATTTTCCTTTCCTTTCCCTTTTTTATTGAAAGAAACACCCAATGTTGATATGCCTGTAAACCGCTTTTGTGAGAAAGCTGATGACATGACAGAATTGTGATGAGCAATTTGTTCCCATGTTTTCTTTTACAGGTTGCCACCGGTCTAAGAACGACCTAAAGACCATTGTTCATGGTAAAACCGTGAGTTTTTCACATACGACCAGAGGTTAGGGTACGCCTTAGCGTGCGTATACCGCCATGGTCTCACTATTTACAAAGGTCCTGATGAATGCTTAGCGGAACTTGCTAATGCAAGCAGAAACATGTTCATGTCGACCAATTTTTACATTCCATCGGATCTCCCAGCTCCATTGTTCAGTTGGTATTGATCCGTCATCTGTTTTTAATAGTACCCAAATCACCTAAAATAAAGTTTTTTTCAGGGAGCATTTGGCTACTTTTTAATTTGCACTATTTCACTTGCACAAAATCACAATCCGCTCCGCTGGAATTGCAGGCGTCGTAGCACACCGGAATGGCACTCAGCTGATCCGGTGGGGACCCAATGATGAAGCATGTTACCAACCAGGTTGGTGAGTGAGGGTCCTTTTAAAAACATTTGTCTGTTTCTTTCAGTGTGTTTTTAAATAGTCACTCTTTCGTTGTTATTGGATATATTCCCCTGGGGGACTAAGAGTGCCTCTCTCCCTCACTCACTTGTTGTTTGGAGTATTGAAAAACGTCCCCACCGTTTATTCTGTGTTTCTCTCTGAGACAGAAGTGAGGACGAGTGCCTGAGCGAAAAGTAGTACACTGTTTTTACGATCCCTGATGGGACAGGCTTGTCATGTTCGATAGTTGCCAAGAACTATTCTCTCCTTGGTAAGAAGGGTTTCTTGTGGCACTGTGAACTACTGGTATACAGACTAATATACCCGGTAGGGGTGTCCAGAATCAGTCTGACACCAAACCTACAGTGTATGTTGTCTAAACGTGCAGATCTTATATAAGTTTATAGCAACTACACAACATTCTGCCATTGAAACCTCTTCCTACAACTTTTTGATTTCCTCCCACGTATTCACTAGTGACAACACCATCGAAAAGGCAGTGTCCTCATCAGATTTATTTGTATGTTCTAAGATAAATGTGAATGCCACAATCTCACAATACAGAGAAACTTCGTTGGCATGTCTGTTTCCAACAATGACAGTCATTTCCAGGTTTCAGGTTTTAAAGTCTTTATTTCGATTTTTATCAAATCATAAAAGACAAAATAAAAAATACAAAAGAATATAACCAATTCGATTACAATAAAAGAAAAACAGGAACAAAACATTTCATAACAAGTAGATAAAACAGGATTAAATTTCAATTGATAAATAAAGAGACCTGAATATTTTATATAAGAATAAAAATCATTGCATAAAAAGGTCAACATCACAATTCAAAATTGCGGACAAAGGACACCGATAATGAGGCATAGTCGTAGAATGATTTAGCAGCTATATACTCAAACTAGACAGATTATGGCCAATTGCAAAATAACCTTTGTACTTGGCGCTAAGGCATGATGGTTTTTAGCCTTAGAAGCCAAGCCCATCCCAAATACTTTGCCAAAGTTACCACAAAGAGTTCAGAAGTATTAGTCCTGAGCACCCATATTGCTTCCATCACTGTTTTAAATGGCAGTTTTTTAAACAAAGGTTTTAACCATTTCTTTCGGGGTGCTCCGTACCTTGGGCAGGCAAAAAGGAAGTGACCTTCTGATTCTATATGGCCTGGGCAGCATGTACAATAGGGCGATATTCCCTGTGGACCGTTTATTCAGGAAGATGTTTAAGGGCAAAGCGCCCACTCTAAACTGGTGGTACAGCTTCTTATCTAACGGTCGAGATATAACATCCCAATATGGCTCTCTCAATGGGTCTAATTTGAATGTTAAAAACCTGCCTGTAAGGCCATTTTTGTTGGACAGCAGGACTCTTTTTAGGCGGATAGTGGCCCAGTATAATGATTTAAATTCGTCTTTGGGTGGGAAAACATTTGATTGTGGGGATGTCCAGAGGTGTTCCAAACCCATATCTTTAAGAATGGATTTGACAGCAGAGAGCCATGGTATTTTCCCTGAACCCCTAATAGACCTGACTTCCGACAGTGCATCTGCAAAGAGGGATAGGTCTGGGGATGTCCATATCCGTCTCCACAATGCCACTAACCTAAATCTTGCCATCTCGTTAATAGGTGGGGAACCAAGGTCCAAACAGAGGGGAAGCAAGGGTGTAGACTGTGGGAGGCCCACCAAATTTCGAAGGAATCTACATTGAATTTTGAACAGATTAGACAAGTCCATGTGGCCCCATAGATCCGCGCCATATAAAATGGCTGTAGAGATTTTAACATCATAGATCTTAAGGGCCGGTAGGACCCGTTTTGTAATTGATTCCTTCTGCTCTTTGACGAGACAACCAGTCAGCCTGGCAAGTTTAGGATGTTGCATATTAATCTGATCTTTCCATCTTAAGCGGCTATCAAGGGTAACCCCTAAATAGGTCATCGTATCCACCTGTTCAAGGTTTACTCCATTCAGCTTCACTGAACTCCGAACTAAACGGTTCTTTGTAAAAACCATAAATTTTGTTTTCCCCACGTTGATTACCAAATTATTGGTGGCACAAAACTCCTCGAAGCGGTCCAGAGCCCGCTGGAGTCCGCCACGTGTCTTCGAGAGGATTAGAGTGTCATCTGCGAAGACGAGTAACGGGAACCTCATCCCTGCCAACATTGGTGCGTCAGTAGGGGTATCCATGAAAAATTTAACAACTTGGTCGATAAAAAGGAGGAAGAGGGTAGGGGCCAGGACACACCCCTGGCGAACACCTCGGGTTACAGGGAATGTTTCCGTCACTTGTCCCTGACCCCCCCACCTCACCCTCGCAAAGTTGTCCTCATGGAATCTTACAATGAGGTCCAATAATTCCAGTGGGCACCCCAGGCTTTTCAGCACACCCCATAGCCTATCCCTAGGCACCAGATCGAAGGCGGACTTCAGATCGATAAATGCAGCATAGATGGTGCCACCACCCAACCAAACCTCCTTCCAATAGATCAGGCAGAATCTAAAAACCTGATCAACCTGACAGTCATTTCCACTTCTGTGAGCTGCACATTTAACTACTGCAATTTATTGTGTTAATTGTAATGCTTCCAGTAATCTCATCATGTATTCCCCATTCTGGATTGATGATCCAGATGATGTCATGAATCCTCTTTTGGACCACAACTATCCAAAACCATGGACCACACCAAAGCCATACTGGCTATGTGTTAATATAGTCACTCATAATTGAGCTGAAAGATGGCAAGTGCATGTAAGGGCGATCAATTCTGTCACTTGTGCAGAGGTAACACCTCAAACCTAGGAGGCTTCAACCACTTCCTGAATTGTACACACAGCACGAGCTACTCGGAGTCCCCTCATTATCTCTTAAACACGAGCCTTCTAAAAAGATTACACAGTCTGGCTCAAGAAGCTCATCATTGTTTGGTCGTGACTTGGTGCATAGATCCGTAACATCGAGACCATTGTACTCAACCTCTTCTCTATCAATTTCACTTTCAGACAAAGGCAACAATTTAGCTGGATTAAGTGTTTGACATCATTTCCAGACCACATTCTCAGCTGCGAGAATCAATTGTTCATATTTTGTAAGTAAACCCAGATCTGTTGACTGGGGGTGAGTGTTTGATTTGTTCAAGCGCTCCGTCCATCATCCCCTTTTGTATCGCTTTGTTCGCCCTAAGTGTGGCAGGGTATGCTCAGACGTGAGTCCCTTGTTCACTTGGCCACTGGATTCAAGATAGCCTGGCTGATGAGGATTATGAATCCGAAACCGGTCCCAGGATGCTTGTTTCCGGTCCAGGGAAGACATGGCTTGGCAGTTCGGGCTGGACTGTTCCCACGAGGCACAGGGTCAGACTGATTTACATATAGCCATGTCTGAACTGGGGTGGCTGAGTGAACTAAAGAATGGTGATGGATTAAACCCAGATCTGTTGACTAGGGGTGAGTGTTTGATTTGTTCAAGCGCTCCGTCCATCATCCCCTTTTGTATCGCTTTGTTCGCCCTAAGTGTGGCAGGGTATGCTCAGACGTGAGTCCCTTGTTCACTTGGCCACTGGATTCAAGATAGCCTGGCTGATGAGGATTATGAATCCGAAACCGGTCCCAGGATGCTTGTTTCCGGTCCAGGGAAGACATGGCTTGGCAGTTCGGGCTGGACTGTTCCCACGAGGCACAGGGTCAGACTGATTTGCATATAGCCATGTCTGAACTGGGGTGGCTGAGTGAACTAAAGAATGGTGATGGATTAAACCCAGATCTGTTGACTGGGGGTGAGTGTTTGATTTGTTCAAGCGCTCCGTCCATCATCCCCTTTTGTATCGGTTTGTCAAATATTGGGTCTTGGTATGTGTGAGCAATATTTCTACAGTGTGCGGGACCCTCACTGTAAAAGGATGTCACTTCACTTTGCTCTTGCTTCTCTCAATACTGAAAACATCCACGGAAACTGCTTTAAGGCAGCCGGGTAATCCTGCGGCAACAGGGTCAAGGGTAGGTGAAAGAAATGCCACAGGTCTTCGAGAGTCTCCATGCAATTGAGTAAGCACTGAGAGTGCTCAGTCCTCCCTCTCACTGCAAAATGAAGTGATCATTTTACTATAATCTGGCATTCCCAGTGCCACTCTAGGAACACTTTTTTATCAGTTGCTGTCCCATGGAAGAAGATTGGGAACAGTATTCATGGTCTACAGTAAACCACCATTCACAGGAGCATTCTAATTTATCTCTGTCTTCTAGGTGGATTAATGTTTCAAATTGTTGTGCTTGTCTCTTGTGACCCCTTTCCTATTCCCTTTTCAATAGAGGATGTCATAAATATGACATCTTTCTGGCAGTAATATAACTTGCAATTGGACACTTTGTGTCCATTCCCTGCAGTATGATTAAATAGAGCAATCGTGTCCCTGTTTGCAAGTTTCTTGTCTACCTGATTAATCAAGTAGGTCATCAATGTGCTGCACAAGTACTAAGTTCAAAGACATTTGTAAAGGGTCAAGATTCCTTTTTAATATCTGATTAAAGATAAAGGGACTGTCTGTATACCCTTGTGTAACTCAGCACCATGCCAAAACTCTATCTCTTAATGTAAAGGAGAACAAGAATTGACTGTCCTCATGCAACGGTATAGCGAAAAAGGCCTGGCAGAGATCCACAACAGTACACCATTCTGCATCACAGTGAATTTGAAATAGCATTATACCTTGGTCTGGTACGATGGAACAACATGGAAATTAAATATTGTTAATTTTCCGAAGATCCTGTACAATTCTATACTTGCAGTTAGGCTTGTGTAGACCTATAGTCTGTGAATTGCAAGGAATTCCAAAAATGTCTCTCAATTTCTTGTTTTAACATTGATTCCAGCCACTCTTTCAGGTGTGAATTATATGGTGTATTCTTGGAAACACTGCATTTTGCTTTAGAGTAATTTAAACTGGTTCTACACCTTTGATTAGTCAGATGTCTTTTCCTGGAAAAAACATACATCTGATTTTACAGTATCCCGTAAATTGAGAGGTAACTTCCCTACAGTATGGTACAATCCAACAGCTGTTACTTGTCTGGCCTTTTTTAAATTTGATAGCTTCATCATGTGCTTGTAACTCAACACAATCCGGGGTGCAGTAAATCGTGCAATTTAAGTTACACAAATGAATGCTTCCTAACAGATTCACAGGACTTGAATCATACACAACAAATTGGTGATATGCCTCAAATTAACCTACCTTTGCTGAAACTTTCTATGAAACAGGGTTAGTTATTTGCTTTTTTGTGACACCTATAACTTGGATCTTTCTTCCTTAGAGGGGTAGGTCTACGACTTCCGTTGCTCTAACAGTGTAACACGGGTAGCTACTGTGTCAATGAGAAACGGCTCTTGGCGGCCATTTACCTCTCTTACAAATGATTCACACTGGTCTACCTCCAAGACTGCTCCAAGTGTGCAATCCCACCCCCTCTTGCACAGTCATTGCAAATTTTCTGAATCAAAGCTCTTATTCTCAAACATGGGAAACAGTTGAAATGGGTTTTGATTTTGGAATGGATTAGAATTCGATCTTGGTAATTGATTCATATTAAAGCTGGAATTTACCATGTTCTCCGTAGTCATTGGAGCTTTCAGGACCTGCATCATAGGGACTTGTGACTGATTTGGTGTGTGAATTTGCTGAAGTAGGACATTTTGCTTTTGCCTTTGATTAACACCTTGCATTTACTCAGTTGGGATTCTGTCTACACTTCCTCTTCCAAGGCCCGAGCATTTTACAATGGTGACATGGAGAACATTTCTACAGCGCTGCAATATCTACGCCTGAATGCCGGATCAACCTGAACACCTCGACCTCTACCCTGTGGAATGACAACTCTACCTTGTGCCATTCGACTTCTAGTCTTGACAACCAACACCTTGCATCCCACCAGCATTCCCTATAGATGACTGATTCTGGAATACTTTCTGAGCCAGCTTCATTTATGCCATGCATACATTTCTCCTTAATCCTTTTCTGCTTCCTCTCTTGTTTATCACTGTAATATGTTTCATACCTCAGGATCTCATCAAAGGGCTTTGTCTGCCAACACTTCGCCTTCTGTTGTATGTGAATGCTGATTTTTTAGGTCACACCCCAAGATCAAACCGTGATCCAAAACTACCCTATCTCCTTTTTCAGGGTTTTCTGTTTAATTACCTGCAACAACCGTTCATAATGAGCATGCACCGATTCTTTAGCTTCATGAGTAGTTCTATTGGTCTTTAACCAATCAATGTCCCTCGCTGGAACATTTCCTTTAAAAAAAGTAATCACCTCATCATACTTTGTCATCACCATAGGTGAGGGTGCATTAGTTCGCACACCCCTTGGCGGCTCTGTACGTGGCCATTGCACAGCTATCTTACATTCAGCCCATCGATCACTTGGTACCACAATATCAAAGAAAGTATTCAAATCTGTCCACAAACCTTTGAAATCTTTACAAACCTGTCAACTTGAGTATAGCACTGGTCAGGATTTTCTCTCAACTTTTGAAAGTTGTTTGTCACTGTCAGAAGATCACCTCTACTCATTGGTTCGTGATCATACCCTCCACCTTGTATATCCCTCATATGGAAAGTTAGAACCTCATCTTCATGTGTGGCTGCTGTTGGTGTTTGCCATTAGCTTCTGTAGTATCTGATTGTTTCTTTTTCTTCCCTTGTTTCTTTGCCTATTTACTCTCTAGTCTGTCAAACTCGCTCCTTTTCCAAATGCGTTTCATCAATTCAGCAATGTGCAATTTCCTCCCTGAACATCGCATGGTCTCAATTGCTTTCTCATCTAACTGTGCCTTAAAACGTTTCTGCAAAGGAATGCTTTCAGTGAGATCTACCTCGTATTTACTTGCCAGTTCTGTTAATTTATCGTGTGTGGCAGTTGCACGTCTTGTGATCTCCTTGCTCAGATATGTCAGCTCATTCTCCTGGTGTTGATTCAAACATGAAATATCCGGACATTTCTTAATAATCTCTTCCAATTCCACCTTAAATTTTGGTACATCTAACAGTCTCATAATTTCCTGGCTAGTAGTTGTTCTCTCTGTATTTCTTGTTCCTTTATTTTCAGGAGTTTCCTCAGACCAAGGGGGAAAAAAGTCCCTTATCAAATGGTCCCGTCTCTTCCCATGCAATTGGGGTTGTAAATAAGATTCTTCTCCCAATGATTGCACATTGGGGCCCATGGAACAGTCTGCGAGGTTTGCGACATTTGGATAAATCCTGTCACTGCTAATCCTCCTACAGCTCCTGGAACAGCAGTATTCGGTACAATGTTGATTGGGGCAGCTGCAACAGGAATTGCCAAAGTTTGAGCTGATACAACTTGTGACGCTTGTGCAGGAACGGTCGCAATAGTAGCTGTAACACCTGGAGCAATTGCAGTAGTGGCTGCTTCAGCAGGTGCAGTTAAAATTGTAAATGTTGGAGATGGTCCCCCAACCTGAATCATATTCGGGTCAACCCAGGCTGCAGCCACTGTACCACTAGTGGTTGTAACACTCTCTGACCGTGATGTTGTAACCACATATGGAGGTGGACGTGAGGACCACAAAGCATCTAAAATGTCACCTCCAAATCAGGATCCGTTTTTCTTACGAACTCCTCATCTTCATTTCTCTGTTTCCAATTCTTTTCAGGTTTTTCTGTTGTTATTGCTGGGTACATTCTAGCTCCTTTATCAATAAGGAGCTGTAGAGGGAAAGATGAACAGGTCGCCCTCCTCTCAGTTACTATTAACACACACAAGACCTGTCATCACAGGCACTTCAATACATAAATGTGGAAGTGGGATTTCTATTTTTCTCTCCGCGATCACTCAATTTCTTACGAGATAGTGTAATTTCCACTTTATTTGCCTAGTTTTATAAACATGTGATGCGTATCAAATGACAGTCCTATATCCATCAAATGTTGGATATAAAAAACAATAGTGTATTCACCAGAAACCACACCTCTAGGTGCGTTTAAAATTACAAAAATTGTGAAATAAGCAAAATGACACCTCCTGCGCGCACCACCAGTCGAGCTTGCTGATTGGTACTCACCAGCTATGCTCACTCTTATCATCATCGGTAACCATTTTGCTTAAAAAATATACGGTGTCCCAAAAATAAGTTTTTAAAAAATTTCCATTTTCCAAAACACCACATGTGCTTTACGACGGCCACAAAAACAAGACCCAGTGCAATATAATACTGAAATAAACTGCACACTTTACCAATTTTATTCCTTTCTCGTGCTTTTATTCAGAGATTTAAAACCGGCTGCATTTATACAATGTAGAGAGGGTGCTTGCAGTGAAAGAGGCACGCTGGATTTTTCATGAGATGCGTCCAGATTGGATTAAACGATTTTATTGAATGGAATAATATAAGAAATTAAAATATCCATTCATAAATCGTTGGTTCTGTTGATGTCCGTGAGATGGTTCCTCGGTTTCGCCCCAAGTAGGGTGTATATATAAAATGATGTGAAGTCCAGGATGGAACAATAAAGTTCATTTAAGAAGACTACAGTGATTAATGAGTGGCACATTGAAGTTGTAATGTGGCAATATAATTTGGCTGTAGGTCATAGTTGGTAGGTCCTTGAGAAATGACGGGCGTCTAATTATAGGGGGCATCACGAAAATAACCACCTACTATGCTGTAATTACAGAGATTTGAACTGTGAAATTGTTACATCAATATATAGAGGAACATAAGACAGTAAGATCTCCAGAGAGTGTGGGGCACCAACTTTTTGGGGCCTGTAAAGCAATAAGGAAGTCTAAGATGACCGCCATGGGTTTTATAGTGCATCTTACTACTACATTCTCATAAGCTAGCAATGTGAGATAATAAAGTTTATTAAAAAAGGTCACAGTGATTGATGAGTGGCATAATAAGTCAGTTAAAATGGCAACATACCAGGCAGACTTTTGCGAAATGTGGGGTGCTTAATTAGATGGGGTAGTACCATGGAAGTATGATATGAAGTTTTTTATTGGTACACCTTGGATAATGTTTGATAATGTTGGAACCTTAGAGATACGCACTGAGAAATCGTCACATTTTAATAGAAAGAATGTTAGGCAAAATGAGATTTTTCTATTGTGGAGTATTATCAATGCTTGGCTTGATAGAAATAGGGAAGTTTAAGATGGCTGCCGTGGTTCTAAAATAGATCATGTGTCGAGAAGCGAGTGACACGACACGCATGACGCAGCCCCTTGAAAATTCACATTGATGGCGTAGGGAGTACCGAGGGATGAGAGGATGTGCCCCAGTCAAGAAGGGTGGTAAGATTAGTAAGAATCTGCAACAAGTGGCGGAGTTGACTTGATAGTGCTTGACTCTACCTAAGGTGAGGTGAAGAAGCAATTTTTTTTCCATTTTTTTTTAAACTCTTTTTATTAACAATGCTCATTCTGATTGACCTATCCATCCATTGGTCACAGTGCATCGGACAAATAGGCAGTGCAAAGCATAAAGAATAATCACATTTAGCCAGCATCAGGACAATCAAAATAAAACCGATTACCCCAGGCCTCCCCATTCCCCTGTATCTTCTCCAAGGCCCCCAGACCTTCTTCCATTTTTTGGGGCACCCCATGCTCTTATAAATGGTCTCCTCTGCCCTCTGACACCAGTCAAGGTCTCGCTCCCATTGGTCCCAGTGCGGAGGAGCCGACGCCCCCAGGCCCTGGCAATGTTCCTTTTTGCCACTCCCGTCGCCATGGCTAACCAGAGTTCCCCATATCTGGTCCAATCGGTAGGCCCTTTATCATTAAAAGCAACCATTTGGGTTCCCTCGGAACCGGAGATCCCACCACCTCTGCCATTATGTCCGTGACCTTGGTCCAAAAGGGGTCAATCTCCGGGCATTCCCAAAGTATGTGGTAGAACGACCCTTCCCCTCCACGTCCCCGCACGCACGAAAAGGGCTGGCACCCCACCCCCCCCAGTATACAGCAGGGTGCGGGGGTAGTACACCCGGTGCAGAATTTTAAGTTGCACCAGTCTGAACCTGACACTAATCGCGATTTCCCGTGGGCTCTGCAGGGCTTCCTGCCAATCGTCGTCTTCCAAGGGGCCCAAGTCACGCTCCCAGGTGGCCCTCAATGACACCAACTGGTCGAGCATGTTGTTATCAATTTGCGATAGATCATGGACGTGGGCTTGTCCAGAATGGGATCAAGCAGTAATCGATCCTCCATGGGGGAATATTCCGGGACTGAGGCGCCCCCGCGAATACGGGAACGCAGTGCATGTACGAGGCGTATGTAATGATAGCGCTGCAAGTCTCCTAAATCGTATTCCTTCTGCAAATATGCAAACGAGCTTGGGGCGTCCCCTTTCCACACATCCCTCAAGTAATCATTGTCAATGAGCTGCCAACCCCTGAAGCCCTCCAATCTAGCCACCTCACTCAGCTGCTCCCCAATCCACAAGGGAGTCCGACCCGTCAGGGATCCCGTCCACCCTAGGAATCGATTCGCTTATCTCCAACATTGGACTACTACTCCGGTATGAGAGGGCCAATCAGTGCGTGTCTTCTTGGTGTACAGAAGAGACTCGCAATTCACGCCTGGCATCACAAAATGATCTACTCTATAGGCCGGCTCAGCCCTATCTGAATACACCCAGCCGTTCACCACCTGTAGCTGGGATGCCCAGTAATATAGCTGCACGTCCGTCAGGGCCAGCCCACCGCCGTATACCCCCCGTGTCAGTTTGCGCAGTGCAATCCGAGGGGTGCCTCCGTCCCAAAGAAGTGTCCGCACCGCCTGAGATATTTGTTTGAAGAATAAATAATTCTTCTCTACTCCACTAAAGAATTCAAAATAGTTCACTCACAGAATCTAAAGTAAATCCTTCCGACTTCCTCTCACACACACACACTGATGGAATCTCGACCAGTGGGAAATCACCCTTACTGATATGGTTTCCCGTTTGCGCATTAGGTTCCACTAACACCAATCCCTATTAGTATGATCATAACAATTTATTACATTCACTATCTTAACTGTAAGCACGACGAAACCTTAGCAGACAAGTAACACCACAATTTAATATTTCTTAACTATCCTGGGATCTCGGCCTATTCGGAGGCCGATAACATCTTCAAATGTTAAACTGCGAATGCATAAGCACAACTAAACCAGCAGGTTTACAAAACACAAGACACATAACTCCAACACAATAACAAAACTCAACTAAGAGAATTGTGATGCATAATGAATTGGTCTGTCACGCTGCCGCCTTGAATTGCTGCCTGCATTTTAAACATTGTTGGAGTATTAGACTCTCTTTTAATCGAGTTTGTTATGTTGCTGTAAATTTTGGAATTGGTGCTAGCCTAAGACTTTATTGTATGCCCATTGCTCCCTCGATCATCGCATTGCCCACACATTAAAATTTTGACCCACACTACTCACCACTTGGGTGAGACTTGCGCTGCCTCACTCCCGACCGCCATCTTGAGTGGGGGCTCAGGGGATTAGAGACGCTCCCAAGAACCCTTCTGGGGTAGCGCTCTAGTGTCTTTAAGGACTCCTTGCCATACGCTACTTAAAGAACTAGAATGCAAGCGCTCAGCGGGCGCGCACAGTGGGCGCGCCGGCGGGCCAGAGGGAAGCCCGTCTGCGCCCGTCCGCGCCAGGACGGGCCCAGGGGCCAACACGATACTACTCCATGGAGACCCTCCGGACTCTAAGATCGTGTAACGAAAGTTTAGATCAGATGATACTAGCTAAACTTCGGGAAGCAGGTCTGTTGCAGGGAGATGGCGAATCTAGACGTCCCAAGATCCTGCCACACCCTCACAGGACTCGGGGGATAAAAATAGTGACGTTAAACACACGTTCACTGCAAAAGCACCATCTGGAAGTATTTTCTCTCCTGGTAGACGGCGAGATTAACATTCTTGCCCTCACTGAGACCTGGCTAGGGGCCTCCTCTACTCCCGATATACTGGCGTCTTTGCCACCAGAATACGAGGCTCTGTGGTATAATCGCCGTAATGAGAGTAGGGGGGGGGGTCGCTCTCCTTTTTAAAAAAAATCTCAGGGTGACACAGGTCGTAGCTGAAAATTGCGATAGCGCGGAGCTTCTGGGTATAAAAATCTCATTAAAATCCTCTTGCATTCTGTTGATGGTAGTGTACCGTCCACCACAGAGCTTGCCAGACTTTAATGAAGCTTTCTTGGAGTTACTAACGGACCTGGGCTCCAGATAAATATCCCTCATGGTGGTAGGGGATTTTAACTATCACTGGGATAAGTTACCCAGAGACCCTATAGAGGCGGGGTTTGATAGCAACCTCTCCTCGCTTAACCTACAGCAACTAGTAGTGGGACCCACGCATGTGAAGGGCCATACGCTGGACTTAATTTGGTCCTCCATACCCCAGACAGAAATAAAAGAGGTCAGCCCCTGTATATGGTCGGACCATTACTTGATTAAGTGCTGGGTCCCAGGGGACCTCTCACCAGTAACGTCTACTTCGTTGCGGAGAAAGGTTCGACCATGGAGGAAGGTGGAGGCAGACTCTTTAATCTCTACGCTTCTCTCCATCTCACCGCCTGAGAGGAGCGGGAGAAGTTTAGACTCTGACACCACAGCCCTCATGGTCTGGATCCGCGCTGCTCTGGACATGTTAGCCCCTGAGCGGTTGGAGAAGACCAGAGCCAAAGGAAAGGGAGCACCGTGGTTTGACACCTCGCTTAGAGAAACGAAACAAGTTCTTCGCAAGGTGGAGAGAAGGTGAAGACTCAGTTACAGTCCAGTCCAGCTGAGTCGGAAGCCTACAAAATACTTCTGTCAAAATACAAGGCGGACATCCTGGCGAGGAAGGCAACCTTTTATGAGGATAGAATCAAAGGGGCTGTGAACAAACAAAGAGAGACATTTGCAATCCTTAGGGAGCTAACGCAGCTGAAGGGAAAAATCCCTGCAACTGACCAACCGGACTGCGAAACCTTTCAGAATTTCTTTCTCCAGAAAGTGCAAGACCTTATTAGGGATATTAGGGCGACCCCAGTAGATCCTCTTCTACCATCTGGCCCTGCTTGTCAGGAGCTGACAGGGTTGCTGAACAGTATCCCAGGTCTAGATGAAGAGAGCCTGGCGGTCATTGCATGCCAAATAAAATAAGGATCTAGCACGGATCCATGCCCTCCGAGAATCTTTCAAATGGCCTTGCCCGGCACTCAGTCAGCTGCTGAGCCTTTTAAATGAGTCATTAGAAGTGGGCTATCTCCCGTCAAACTTGAAAGAAGCTAGGGTCACTCCACTCCTGAAAAAAGCAGGAGCGGATACTAAGGTCTTAAAGAACTACAGGCCCATCTCCCAACTGCCATTTCTGGGCAAGATCCTGGAAAAGCATGTCCTGAATACGCTGGCTGGTTACCTGGAAGAACATGGTTTACTTCACCCAAGGCAGGCGGGCTTTCGGCCCCAACATAGCACTGAACTGGTATTGGCCACAGTTGCTGACGAGCTGAGAGTCCGGGCAGATAATAAACAGCCTTGTGCCCTGATTCTATTGGACTTGTCTGCGGCGTTTGATACGGTCAGCCACACCATCTTGCTGGACCGTATCAGGAAGCTGGGAATAAAAGGGCAAACGTTCAAATGGCTTGAATCCTTTCTTACGGGTCGGACCCAGAGAGTGCAGTTGGGAGACCAGCTCTCGGAGGCAGATGCTGTGGCCTGGGGGGTACCCCAGGGGTCCGCACTATCCCCCCTGCTGTTCAACATCTACCTGCAACCTCTTGTGGAGGAGTTAATGCATAGGAACTGCCAAATTTTCAACTATGCCGACGATACCCAGCTACTGGTTCAGCTGGAGGACTTAAGGGAAGCGCAGGAATCGGTAAGGAATCTGCTTAGATTCACTGTAAATTGGATGACCAACAACCTCCTGAAAGTCAACGCCGAAAAAACGGATGTACTGGTCCTGACCAATCAAGTAAACCCCTGGTGTGATTTGTTTTGGCCCCCAGAATTAGGGACTACACCTATTCCTGGAAAGGTGGTAAAATGCCTGGGGCTGAAGATTGATGCAGACCTTTCTATGGCCCCCCAAGTTTCGACAGTGGTTGGGTCGTGCACTGGGTTGCTTAGGCAACTCCGGAAGTTAGTACCCATTCTATCGGCCCCCACATTACAATCCATAGTGTCAGCCACAGTTATCTCGCGGCTGGACTATGGGAATGCCCTGTATCTAGGCCTTCCGCAGAAGCTTTTGAGGAAACTGCAGGTTGTTCAGAACGACGCAGCAAGATTGATCTACTCATTACCTAGGAATTCGCATGCAACCCCTTTGCTCCGGAAGTTGCACTGGCTGCCTGTTGGATTCAGAGTCCAGTTCAAATGTCTTTGCGTGGCCCACAAAGCCATTTTTGGTAATGCCCCGGAATACATCAAACAACGTCTGAGGAGATACATTCCAGGTAGAGCCTTGCGCTCGAGTAATGTCTCCAACTTGTTTCAACCCAGATCTAAGCTAAAATCCAAAGGGGGCAGAGCTCTGTCCGTACTTATCCCGCAAATCTGGCCTGAAGGAAGACTCGCAATTACTGTCTTTCAGGAAGAACTTGAAGACCCCTCTGTTTAAAAAACTAACACCTACGCCCTAATCTGAGCCAAGGGCAGAGGGATTCAGGAGGCAGCAGGTTATATACCTTTTTTGTGTAAGCGCTTAGAGACCAGTGGTGATTTGCGCTATAGAAAAACTTTTTAACATAACATAACCCTACTGGTAGTCACACCACCACTGCAACTGGTTTCTGAGTTGCAAACTCCATCAGTTTTCAAGTTTGGACTTTGGACATAAGGAACACAAGCAATTCTAAACTTAGGCCATTTATTTTAGCTCTCTCGCTCTCATGACATAAACCATTCTCTGCTACCACTTGCCAGCGGGAGGGATGCTTGTATCTTAGTCTTCGGGTGTATCTCAAAAACTAATGGAGACAGTCTCTTACTAGTCTTTTCAAGGTTGCTGTCAATGACTAAGGCACCCGATGAAGTGCTTTCGTAAGCGATAAAGCAGATAATTAGTTCCTTTCAAGTGTACAACCATTGCTTGATCTTGTACTTGTGGACAACTCACTCCTAACTCCCCACAATTTGTGGCTTAGTTTTGATGCATCTCTATTTCTCCAAATGAACACAGTAACATTAGCATACCTCTATGCTAATGGAGGATGACTTTAAGTCTCATAGAGTTCCCTCATACGAAGTTACCTGGTTCAATATCTGGTTGACAATGTCAGAACCTAATCACGTTTAGTAGGAGGTCCTGCAACAGGAAATATGTGGTTTCTTTGTGCGCTATTAGTAGCTAGCTTCAACTTCCTAGCTGCAAGGAAGTTTTTCCTCAGAAATAACTGTCTTGGCCAAATCCTCTTTCCTCTGTGGATGTTCCTGCCAAGCTAAATCAAACATTGATACCTCCATCCTGTAAAAACCCACAGTGATGGAAATCACCTTACAGTTCCCATGCTAATTTCAAAGAACCCCTTTGTAGCTCAAATAATAGAAAATATACCCCTATTTAGCCATGAGCATGTCTGCTAAATGTGGCTTGCAGCAGTATTGTAGAGGATGACAAGGTACTTAGATAGCTAGGAAAGAACTGTAAAACTCCTAGTATTTTGAGAGCTATGAGAAACCACGGATGTTTGCAGCAACTCTGCAGCAATGGTATCTTCCTTGTTGGTCATTTGTGTTGACGAAGATCATCTTGGCTGCAATATGAACTATCTTCCTTATTCACCTATTTTCATCTGTATTGCAAGAGAAAGATTTGTGCTGTCAGAATTACTAAGCATAGTCCACTACTTCATGCAGAGTGAGCTTGACACTTTACTTACTCAGTAGATACATGAAATGGATTGCTCCACAGATAGACCCATGAATTGTGGATTGTACACCCACATGGTTTAACCAGTCAAATGAATAAATTGAAAGCACACCCCTATGAGGATGACAGTTTCTTGACCGACATAGGTAGCAACAGGTACACCCTCCTTCCAATTTCTGTCTACAGACATAGTCCTAAATTATTTTTCAAAGGAGAGTGCTTCCAATCCTCTTCGTATGTTTGTGTGCATGTATAATATCTATTCAGATTTGGCAGTGGTATTAATTAATATAATTTGTGAATTTGTGGTGGGACCATGACTTACAAGAGGCCAACCCTTGAATGAATCAAGATGCCTTACCCATCAGCATTGGTTATAAAAAGCGTTTTCTTCTTGGGGAATCTAAATGTGTACAAGTTTCTAACTAACCTGTTAGACCTAGCATCATTGCCGTGGGTTTCCCCTGTATTTCTGCCTTTGACTATGTGTTGGACTTCGTTTTTGCTGGTCTAGATGCTTTGGGCACTTTGCCACTGCTGTTCAGTGCCAACGTGCAAGTGCTCCCTGTAAATTGTTATGGGTTAGTGATTCCATGATTGGCATATTTGATTTACTAGTCAGTCCCTAGTACAGGGCACTGTGTGTGTTCAGGGCGTGTGAATCAAATGACGCTAGTGAGCCTGCAGCACTGATTGTGCCACCCACATGAGCAGCCTGTAAATGTGTGCAGTTGGTACAGCCATGTCAACCTGGCAAGTGCCCCTTACTAGGTCTTTAAACATCCCTCTAGCCCTGTGATAGTGTTTGGTTTTTCTAAGTGCCCCTTACTGCCAGGCCCTAACCTTCCCTTTTCTTGCATGTGAGTCACCCCTAAGGTAGGCCCAAGGTACCCCTGTGGGCAGGGTGATGTGTGTGTGAAAGGCAGGACATGCCCTGATGTGGCATGTCCTGATAGTGAAATACTGCTAATTTAATTTTTCACTATTGAACGGCTATCTGTCCCATAGGATGGAATGTGAGTTCATTTATAACATCTTATAAATATAACTTCCCGTTGGGACAAGATAGGAAAGTACATTTTAGTATGCCTGAACTCAGAATATAAAGATGCATCTTTTAGTGAGGATGATTTTTGCATTCTGTTTGAAAGTACTACTTTTAGAAAGTAGGTATTTTCTTGCTTAACCATCCTGTGTGCCTTTGCTGGTTTGTGTATTGACTGTCTGGCTTTGGAGTGACAGGGGCTGGGGATGTGCAGTCGGTTCAGACAGCCACTTGGGGGGGGAGGTGAGTGGGGTCCTGCCTTTCCAGGGTGAGTCAGGGCTGGGCTGAATAGACCTGGGCTGCATTCACAGTAGGGGTAAGGGGGAAGAGATTTCTTTCACACCCGAATGGGCCTGGTCTGCCTTTGACAATGCTGTCTCCTCCTCCTGCCAGGAAACTGCACCACAGAGGACAGAACTCCCGTTGTACTATAAAGAGTGGGGGTCCTGACCCCTGATCTTTAGATCATTTCTTGAATTCAAGAGGAACATTTGCCAAGGAGAAGAGCTGGAGAAACTGTTGAGAAGTACTGCCCGTTGCTGTGTGCTGTCTGGGGTTGGCCTGCAGTGGCTGTTTCTGCCAAGGTAAGGACATGGACTTTGCTGTGTCCCCTGCTTGAGGAAGCTGTCTAAGGGCTTGAAATAGAGCATGCCTCTTGTTTTTGAAGTCTCAAACTCCCTTTGTTCCTCTGCACTCCCTTGCGGAGAGTTCTGACCAGCCAAGAGGTGTCTGTTACTGTTCTGGGCCTCTGGAGGTTTTACCTGCTGTTGGGAGCTGGAAAAGTAACGCAACTAGGAGAAGCTCGATGCATCCATACCTGTTTCCGATGCATTGCCAAAGAAACCGACGCACCGCCTGCCCACAGCTCAAGGAATCGCCGCACGCCATATCGAGTGCACTGACCTACGAAGGCCGAGATCACCGCACCGATTCTGATGCAGTCCCTGCTGTGCGGCCGCAAAAACCAACGTATCGTGGCACCACGACTGAAGAAACCAACACAAGTGCCGCTGCTGCCGCCGCATCGAGAACCGCCGCATCCCCAAGCCTCACACATCGTACCGAGGCGCCAAGTCTGCAAGTACACTGGGGGCCACATTAAGAAACCGCTGCATCACCTCCCCTTCAGTAAGGAACTGAAGCATCACCTACCCTGCAGGGCAGTAAGGAACAGACACATCACCTCCCCTGGAGTAAGGAACCGATTCATCACCTTCCCTACGTGTAAAGAACCTACTAATCACCTTCCCTGTGGCTGTTCTTGCTTTTGATTTTGACGCATCCAAGATACTTTGTGTTGAAAGTGTTGCATCTAAATTTGCTTTGAACAGAACTATTTCTACCTTTTGAAAGTCACATTTTGATTGCTCAATTGTGGATTTTTGTTATTTTAGTCTTTGGTTTAGATAAAGATTACTTATTTTTCTAAACTGTTGTGGTGTCCATTTGTAGTGTTTTCACTGTATTACTGTATGTGTGCACAAATGATTTACACACTGCCTCTGAGATAAGCCTGTCTGCTTGAGGCAAGCTACCAAGGGTGTGAGCACGGGTTTTTTTTTTAAGTGTATTCCCCTTACCCTGACTAGGAAGAAGGGTCCCTACCTCTGCCAACTAAAGACCCCCAAAAACAACCTATTTAATCAGAGTATGAAGGATTAAATCAGTAATGTATAGTAGAATCTCATTATATTGCCTTTGTCAGAAACCTAGTATGATAAGTTAAAACAACAGCTATGGAAAATACATGAACAGAGTAGCGTGTTACTGAGCTGTTTTGTAAGACCCAAAAGACTGCGAATCTGACTTGGATCATGGTGCAGCCAATGGTGTCTGCCTTTTTATACTAATTATCCAAAGTCTTGCTTTGTGTATCAATTTGTTTAGGTTTTTAGAAGTACTGAGCACTCTAGTCTGGAAATTGATCTTTGAAAATCAGCATCTGACTTTGTTTGGTGAGAGTAATATGCTATAAAGTACCATTAGTCAGATTGTGGCGGGGCTTTGACAGGAAAAGGGTGGTGTGTTACTAAACTAATATAGTGCACGTTGGTGATGAGAGGGAACGTGCTTAAGACTTGTATAAAATTGTGTGTAGGCAAGCCAAATTAAGCACTCATTTAGTGCATAGTAGGATATATCTCCTACACATTTCTGTTAAAGAAATTTAACTCACTGCACATTTTACTTACCTTCTAATGATAGGTAACATGTTTTGGTGCTTATGTATTTAAAAGTATCATCCACCTTCATTAGGACCTCCAGATTAATAATATTCTCTGGGGATAGCCAACATTACTATGTTTTGGTGGTGAATATGTTGGCCTTCATGAGCCATCCTGATCCTATTGGTTTGAGCTGCTGATCAGTACCTCAAACCTAAGAACATTTGCTGCATCACTGCCAACAGAGTTCACTACGTTCATAAAAACAAAAACATTTGCCACAAAAATACTTTGTCACACATCTACTCATATAATTTTATTATTTGAAGCAGTATGTTCCCATAATATTCGGGAACAAGTACTGCAACAAACCTGATCAAATTTGTATATTCAGAGATTATTTGTATATTTACATGTGTCTGTCTCACAAAAGTGAAAGCGGGCAAAATGGTTATTACAGTTAACAGTGTTAATGCTTGTTAATCTTTACATACTTCTCAGTAGAAGGTAATTGGTTAATTACTTTTTCAGTCTCTGTGCATGCTGACATGGAGCGGGGAGTAGATAATGTAACGTAATCATCTTTGCTTGCATGAGTATTATATGCTTGGATAACATGTATGGCATATTTTACCTGGATGGATGTTAGGACTGCACTATCCTCTGCATGGTGAATGGGTGTGTACCCCTGCCTTGAGTGTCTGACTGCAAGTGAAGCTGGTATTGTAACCTGTTGTTGATCTTGGTGTAGCACTATCTTGTCTGTTTGAAGAAGCCTAAGCCTATCTCTGGTACTGCAAGGTCCAGAACCTGTACTGTGACTTGGGCTGGCACATCAAGCACACCTTCATACCGGGTATAGGTCTACCTTCCACACCCTGGGTGAATCATATAAAGCTGTTAGGGCATTGTACTGAGTGTTTGTGAATTATGAGTGTGACCAGAATTTTTTTCCAGTATCACTGAAACTGTGGTCTCCTGAACCCTCTCATGTAATATTCCACTGTTATGGAAATCGCAGACCCTTGCACTTGACATTCTCTGTGCATGTTGAGTGTGTGTATGTGCAGTTTGTGTGTTGCTCATGCATTATAGTAGAATTATGTGTGGTGAGATTAATGGGACCTGTTCTATCCATTTTGGATGCCCCTGACTTAGCGTGACCCAAATTGAAGTGTGGATACAGCGTCTCCAGACAGTGGAAGTGTATTGCCTGCATTCCTGTTGCTGGAAGGTGCAAACCAATCCAGACACTGAAGTGAAGGGTGATGGAGACCGGGCTCCCCTTAGAAATTTGATGGGGGCCTTGTTAGCAAAAGGCTTCTGATTACTTCTTCTGACCTCTATCATTTGGTAGATGGCAGGGGTGGTGGGTGGTGAGTGGGAATGCAGTTTCTGTTGTTCAAGATCTGGTCTTGTCTGTCCCGGATTACTGGTACAGGTATACTGATGACAACCAGGTATAGAGACACTTCATTATGTGCTTGTTTTGTAAGCTCCTGCTTGAAGCCAGCATCATTCCTAACCGCTGTGTCTGAGGAGCAGCATAAACTGACATTTGAAAGTGCACCAACAAACCATTTCTGTCAGTGGAGAATGTGTTTTAAAGTGGGATCCAATACCCACTTTGCTCCAGTTCTAAATTCTTCATTACCGAAGAAGTGAGTACTCTGCAGTGTACTCACTAAGAGATGATGGTATGCCTAAAGTCTGCCCTTTCTCTTGGAGGAGTTGAGGGTCTGCCTAGAGTCTTTACGCCTACCTGCCTGTTGCTGAGACATGGAAAGAGTGTGCCTAACTGTTCAGGAGGTGAAACTCCATTTATTCGTGGCATGGGAATACACAAAGAGGGTGAGAGACTACCATGGAGCTAAGCCAGTTGCAACCCATATGTGAAAGTGGTTCACTGGTCTCCGTAAATAGTTTTAGTTGTCACCAACAGATTATCAAGTATCGCGCAACAGCCCACTGTGGCTGAGAGACTGGCATTACTGCTCCCTACTACAGAGACCAAGTGCGCAGTTACAGCTCAGGTGTGTTGGAGAGAAAATGAAATATAAAGAAATTACGCTACCAGCAGACATACTTGGTAAAAGAACAGTGCATCCCTAAAATACCATGCTGATGCCAGAGAGGTGAAGAGTTCACTTAAAAATAGAATTCATGACCAGCTAGGTCTTAATTAAAGGAAAACCCTTGTTTGTAAGCTTGAAGGAATTTATGGTCTTAGCACACAGGCCGGTATTCCGTTGTCCCAGTAAATTAAAAACATAATTGAAGAATACGAGCAGGAGATTGAATAAGCCATGGGTGCACAGAACCTGATAAGAGGTCTTATGAGCAGAACAATAAAACACACACAAATACACATTCATTCAAGAGTAGTGAAAAGTTTGTTTGTTAAGCATTGTTGGAACTGCAATAAAGAATGTGAAAGAAATAGGTAAATGGGTTAGGGACACAGCTGATGTGACTGTTCGTAACAAACATGTAACTGCTATGTAACCTACTATTTGACCTTTTGTAATAAGCATTGTTCATGTTGCTATATAAGTGGCTGCCTGTGAAGCAGCAAATAAATTGAGACCAGTTGTTTACCTGTGTGGAGATAGCTATGCTTCCTGCTGCGACAGAAAAAGCTGTGTTTGCCAAGGGGAGTCTTGTCTTAAGTTACCGCGCAAGAGGTGTTCGTCCTGATGAGCCTACTGCAACGTCCAAAGTCATCCACAAGGTTGAGATCGGTCCAGAGGTAGCACCTACCATACCAGCATTTAATCTGTATCTGGCATAGGGAGGCGGCAACTGTGAAGAATCAAATTTCCAGAGTGAGCAGCAACACTGAAGTCCTTGAAGTTTTCAAGTTGTAAGCAAGGTGTAATGAGGTACATTAAGCACAGGTGAAGAGAAGAAATAATGTATTAAGCTCCTCATAAAAATAACGTCCTATCCACAATGCTCCCAACTGCAACTGGCCCGAAGTGCTAAGCAACCGGACCAAGCATTCTACATTCCAGAGCCTAAGTGAAACGGTATTCTACATAGAACAGCAACTAAATACATGAAGCATTACCACACAAGGCTTCAGCGGCCACTGCCACCGCAACAATCAAAAGCCGTTGTTGCACACGTCCGTCTCCCACCCACCTGGACGGCAGTGTAGCCATGCTGCTTGAGAACTTTAAGAACGAGAGGAAAAAATAATGGGCAGAAACCTGCTGCACGAATTAACTTATTGTTTAATATCTCACTGTAAGGAATTGGAGTATCAGTTGAGGGGGTAGGACCCCACCTCAATAAATCACAATTCCTGTCAGGGTGAACCACTTAAGTCACTAAATAATCCTGTGCTCAATGCTCTGGTAGCTTGGCACCGAGCAGTCAGCCTTAACTGAGACGCAATGCGTGAAGTATTTATGCAGTACTCAAACAGTAATTAAGTGAAAATACAACACAAGAAAAATCATAAACTAATTTAGAAGGATTTAGTACATTTTAACAAATAAAATTACACCAAAACTAAATGAATCCAACAGTAGAATCACAGCTATGAATATTTAGAATTTGTAGTAAAAGACCTGGTCATGCTAGAACGGGTCAAAGTCATAAGTTAAGGCCGACCCCAATGCATTTCCGGTCAGATGGGACGAGGTTTGTCTCGGTGAAAAGTTACCTTTGATCTTAGAGAGCATTGGGGATGTCGAAAGTCTTCAGTGGTGTCAGGCAGCAGTCTGGATCTGAGGAAGGGCTTGACTACGACAGGGAGCCGCTGCACACGTGCTCAGTCGATTGGAGGCTGCTTGATGCCAAATCTGGTGCAGCAGTCAACAAAGGTTTTCAGAATTACTCGGGTGCTGCTTGGTGTCTAATCTGGTGAAGCAGTCTATCAGGTGCCTCTCCGCGTCACGTCCGTCGAAGCCATCGACCCAGGTTGTCGGCAATGCTTGGGTGCTGCTCGGTGTCTAGTCTGGTGACGCCATCAATCAGGTGCTGCTCGGCACAGAGTCCATGGAAGCCATTGACGAAGGTTGTTGGCATTGATGCGCAAGGTCAAATCCGGTGACACTTTCAGTTAGGCAGGAAAGAGTTCACTATGACCACAGCCAAGGGTCCAGGACCTTGGGGACAGTTCTTGGAAGTCAGGCCTCACTCCCACAAAGGCCAGCAGAGGGGACCAGGTCCGGTCCAACTGTGACTGGTTAACTGGAAAGAAGGAAAAAGCCTCTGAAAGCTCGTTATTGCCCTGTAGCTGGAACAGGAAGCCAGACAACTGGTCCTTGGAGTCTCATCTGGGGTCCTAGAGTAAAGGGTAGCAGGTCCAATCTTCATTCATATTCGTTCAGGAAATAGGGTAGTCCTTCATCTAATCAAGCCTCTGGGTGGGGGCGATTCTGTGTGTAAACCTCCACGCACTCCCTGCCAGCAGATCCAACACCTGCATCCAGGCCACCTCGTAGCGCACCCACGGACACTTGACCGGCCGAAACTGCAGCTTCACCAACCAGCGTTCACCAGCACCTCCTGCTACCCACCCCCCCTCACCCCCCCCCCACCAAGGCAGGCCACAATAATCTCAGATGCATACTGCACAATACATGTTCTATTCACAGGCACGCCGTTGAACTCTGGGACCTGCTCGACTCATCCTTTCCGGATGTCGTTTTCCTGACTGAGACCTGGATGAACACCTCATCGGCACCTGACATTGCCATAGCCATCCCGGACGGTTACAAGATAACCCGCATGGACCGCAGAATCTTGACCAGCACCGAAGACACCCCCAGCACCGCCGAACATCTGCACTTCCAGATCCACATCGCCCTCGTGTACAGACCGCCCAGACCCCGGCCACAGTTCAGCGACTCCATCAAAGATGCCGTCAACTCGCATGCCTTGGCCTCCACAGACTACATCCTCCTCGGAGACCTGAACTTCCACCTCAAGAACACAGACGACAGCAATTCCACCACACTGATGGACAACCTCGGCCTCAAACAGCTCGTCACGACACCCACCCACTCCGCCGGACACACGCTTGACCCCATTTTCTCCACCAGCAGCCACGTCACCATCAGCCACACCACCGAACTCCACTGGACCGAGCACAGCCGCATCCACTTTTCCTTCGAGAAAACCACCACACACATCACCAGCAAAGAATCCCCCACAGCAGCTGGAACAAGGTCACCAAAGACCAGCTAATCACCACCCTCACCCGAGACCCTCCAACCGAGCACACAACACACCCGCCTGCAACCTCAGGCAATGGATTGATGACTGCCCCAACACTCTAGCCCCGATCAAGAAACCCTCAAACAGATGCACCCACAGAAGGGCCATCTGGTTCACCGCCGACCTCCAGGCATCCAAGCACACCTGCTGAAGACTAGAGAAGAAATGGCGCCACGAGCAAACACCGGACACCCATGCAGCCCTCAAGAACGCCAGCCGCAGGCACCACGAACTCATTCGAACCGCCAAAAGGACCTCCTTTAAGGAACGCATCGACAACAACGCACACAACAGCAAAGAGCTCTTAAACAGCGTGAAGGAATTCGCCAACTCCAGCTCCAACAACATCCCGCCGTCACAAGACCTCTGCGATTCTCTAGCCACCTTCTTCCACCGCAAGATCATAGGCATCCATGACAGCTTCAACACCCAGACCCCCCCCCGACAGCTGCCAACACCCTAGACTCACCGCCCCCTAGTCACACCGGCTTCCTGATCTCCTGGAACCACTTCAATGACGAAGACAACATCAAAACCATGTACACCATCCACTCCGGCTCTCCATCAGACCCATTCCCCCACAACATCTTCTACAAAGCGAGCTTCATTATCACACCCTAACTCTGAAAGATATTCAACAGCTCATTCGAGACCACCACCTTCCCGGAAAGCTGGAAACACGCACAGATCAACGCCCTACTCAAGAAACCCAAAGCAGACCCAAAGGACCTCAAGAACTTCCGGCCCATCTCCCTACTCCCTTTCCCGGCGAAAGTCATTGAGAAGATCGTCAACTGACCCGATTCCTCGAAGAGAACGACACCTTGGACTTGTCTCAATCCGGATTCCGCAGCAACCTCAGCCTCAAAACCGCCCTCATCACCGCCACCGGCGACATCAGGACCCAGCTGGACAACTGCAAATCCGCGGCCCTTATCCTCCTAGACCTCTCGGTCACCTTCGACACCATCTGCCACCACACCCTATGCGCACGCCTCTACAACGCAGGGATCCACTACAAAGCCCTGGACTGGATGAGCCTCCTTCCTTACCGACAGAACCCATAGAGTCTGCCTCCCTCCTTTCCAATCCGAAGCCACCAAGATCACCTGCGGCGTACCCCAAGGATCATCCCTCAGTCCGACCCTCTTCAACGTCTACATGACACTGCTCGCCAACAACGTCCGATCACACAACCTCAACATCATCTCATACGCCGATTACACCCAGCTGATACTCTCCCTCATCAAAGACCCAGCCACCACCACAATCAACTTACATGAAGGAATGAAGGCCGTCGCCGAATGGATGAAGAGCAGTCGCCTGAAACTGAACTCAGACAAGACGGAGGTCCTCATCCTCTGCTCTACCCCCACTGCCTGGGATGAATCTTGGTGGCCAGCCTCGCTTGGAGCTGCGCCGACACCCACCGACCACGCACATATCCTGGGGTTCATCCTGGACTCATCTCTGTCAATGATCCAGCATGTCAACGCAGTCTCCTCCTCCTGCTTCAACACCCTCCGGATGCTTTGCAAGATCTGCAGATGGAGCCCCACTGGAAGCAGAAGGACGGTCACCCAGGCCCTCGTCACCAGCAGGCTGGACTACCACAACGCCCTCTACGCGGGAACTACGGCAAAACTCCAGAAGATACCACAATGCATACAGAATACCTCCTCACGCCTCATCCTCGGCATCCCCCGCCACAGCCACATCACTGCCCACCTGAGGGACCTGCACTGGTTCCCCGTCAACAAGAGAATAATTTTCAAGCTCCTCACCCACGCTCACAAAGCATTCCACGACGCCGGACCAGCATACCTCAACAAGCGACTCATCTTCTACACCCCCAACCGCCAGCTTCGCTCCGCTGACCTCACCACTGTTCCATCGAACGACCACCGGCGGCAGATCCTTCTCCCACCTCGCCGCCAAGACATGGAACACCCTCCCCATCCACCTGCGACAGACCCAGGACCTGCTGACCTTGAGGAGGCTTCTCGAGACCTGGCTTTTCGAACAGTAGCAGCAGTAGCGCGCTCTATAAATGTTTGATTGATTGATTGATTGGACTGTACACTACAATTTTGTGGCTTCCGGTTGATTGTTGAATTCTGATCTCTTGTCCCCCAATGCCTTTATACTGTAGACTAGTGACTCCTGGTGCAAGAAAGGGAAATGGGACTTCCTGTCCACTGGTTGGGTAGTAAAAAAGAGTCATTCATAAGTTGGGCTCAGTGGGCCCCGCTGCCCCTGCATTATTGTTAGATACATCACTGTTGTAGATACTGCGAACACAGTGTGTAAAGAAACAGACTTGTTAGTAATTGGGAAACAAAAGTGTGGACTTAACCAATTTTACTTGCATACGCTGCATTGTCGGCATCTAAGGGTCATGCCAGTAAGTTGTATCCTAAACATGCGAAGAAAATAGTCGCAATTTAAGAATAGCTGTCTCGTGATTTATGTTTAAAACGTTCAATAGTGGGGGAAGACACCTTACACGTGGCTGCTTAATGAAGTGATGCATCCATGATTATTAGTTGCATATTTCCTGCCACAAGTACTTGGTTGACAGAACCCTATTTTCACAATAACTAGAAGCATGGAGGATTATGGTCACGATTTTCATGATTGCAGAATATAATATTGACCTTAAGCTACATATCTTCTTATTAGACTAATCCCACACTCCTCTATGACATTGCCACATTTTAGAATCTGGATTTATCCTCATCTAACTTTTATATAAACCAATTTTTTCGTGCATAGAAAATGTGAGTTGGCCCTGGTGTTATCAATAATGAACGTTTACAAAATATTTCTTCAATGTGGACATTTTAGAAATAGGAGCAAAACACTAGGTTTACTGTCCTAAGTTGACATATAGTGACATGACTATAAATGGGTTTACCACATGGCAGCACATCATGAATACAATGGCATAAATTTAAAAACAGACGAATACTACTGTAACTATGGACATTTGCTAACTCAGTGTTGTAGCCCTGACTGCATCCTAACAGTAATTCAACAGTGGACATTACCATAGAGAAAGACACATTATCCCTCCATTTGGAACTTACCTCAGATCGCTTAGAAAAGTTGGCGCATTAGCTTGACACTCTTGTCTCTTCGCCATCTCCAATTGTCCATACAGTCCTCTTTCCCAAAATATATTTTTCTACTTTTCCTAAAATCCTTGTACTTGTCAAATTAGTTCCTAGCGTATTTGTTTACAGCGGTCTCAATGTATCTAATTTTTACATTTAAATTATAAAGACCCTCAAGAAGGCAGATCACAATGCAAACGTAAATGGTGAGACAGTTTGAAGGTTAGCAACCATCTGTTTTGCCTGATTGCTGATGCAGCGTCTGACTGTAATTTTGGGACAGGTGGCTCAATTTAGCAAAAGTTGTTTTGTCCGGTGTGTTTGCTTGATGTCTTGTTCCTCCCAGTTTGTTTTCGGACTAGTATATCCATGAGCCTCAATGTAGGAGAAAGAAAAATGTTTCAGTTCATTTCAGTATTTAATATGAATACTTTATGAAAACTTAAAGAACATAAACAACTATTGTACATACAAATAATATTACAATCATTTCCATTTAGATTTCTTGTAACTTTACTTAATCTCAATTGATATTGGGATTTAATATTTTTCCCTTGGGTAGCCTAATAATGTCTTCAGATACACTCGCAACATTATTCATTTTTTATGTATGTATTGGCCAACGTTGAATTTATAACAGTGATTTTTTTAATGGATTCTTTCATATCTGTTCCCATTTTTCTCCTATTAACTAAAATAAACATGCCGAGAAACACGGTTTGCTACCTTTAACCTTCGCTTTTCTCTGGTCAATTTACCTTTCCATATATATGTGTTGTTTCTGAACTCTTTTCTCATGGTGGTGTCTTCAAAGCTTTGAGTACCCTGCTCAGTTAACTAAACCCAGAGAAAGAAATGTGTTCATTGTACGTCGAAATTAAATGTCCTTTGCTGATGTCCTTATAAAATGTCCCTATGTAGGCTTACAGAAACGTCAGTATTCATTTAAATGAATGTTTTCTTGTGCACACGTCCTGTCATGGTAATGATTTCCAAAGTGCTTAGTTAAAACTCTTATGATATTGGAAGAAGGCTAGCCGGCGCCATTTTGTTATTTATCTAGTTATACTTATTGGAATATTCAGGTTACAGTTTTACTCTTCATATGAAATGTAACTATGTTTAAATTTCTGGACCATGATCTCAAAGATTTTGTTAATCTCTGGGTGCTTAGGTGTACCGAGAGAACTCACAGGCAAGCATTTAAATCCCTCTTAGTGTCACAACATACGCAGTTAACCATGTATATTTCATATACATATCTGCTTGACTCGTTTTTCTTAGCCCTGTGTGTGCGCACTGTCTATTTAGCTGAGAAACTACAAGCATAGGATTACAAATTAAATATATATTTTTAAATATTTGTTATTTTTCTTTTCATGGGCAATGTTTTATTTAAAAAATGTCATCCCTTTCCTCTTCCCTTGTGACAGAGAATATGTTTGCCCTTACCCTACACTTAACTTCCTTAGTTGAACTTGGATCTTTCACCTGCAACTTCGGAAGTGCAGATACGTTTGGGGGCGACGGTTGCAAACTTTTTTGTATACCAAGAAATGTATGAAGTTGCGGGAATTCATTTTATTTGAACTGCATTTTCGTGGCCACATCCTTGACACTTCCCATGAAACATCAACATTCTTCAATCTAGATCAATGCTGAAAGTCCGCTGAATGCATAACTTATTTGTGATTTACTAGTCAGACCTAAGCACAATGATAGGTTTGTGATTTTGGTCTTTTATGTTTAGCATTTTTTCTTTCATAGAGCTTTTATATTTAACACATTACGTTGCATTTCCTGGTGCCCTCTGTTTTCTGGCCAGACCCCACTTCAGAATAGAAGGTTAAAGGGAGGATGATGTGCCATGAGAATTTGTCATTGATGTGTGGAAGAGTGAGAACGAACATCTACTTGGGAATAAAGGTTTGTTTAAAAGCACATGTTACATTAAGGAAAATCCTAGCTGTCTGTTTTGCTCTCTATAAAGATAAGGATGTCATCCTCAGGGCTTTAAGTGGGCTGCGTCCTGCCGGTGTTTAGGAACGGCACTTCTTTAAAGCAGGTGCTGAGACGGGCCCCTATCGGGCTCTCCATTTCAAATCAAATCAAATCATAGAATATTTGTAAAGCGCGCATATCACTCAAAAGTCTGATGGCGCTGGTGGATGACTCTGAGATGAA
Organism: Lissotriton helveticus; assembly: GCF_964261635.1. NCBI lineage: Eukaryota > Metazoa > Chordata > Amphibia > Caudata > Salamandridae > Lissotriton > Lissotriton helveticus. The sequence goes on along the minus strand of NC_136069.1, from coordinate 314,229,757 downwards.
CTTGATATGGTGCATTAGATGTCAAACAGCCATGTCTTTAAGTTCTTACGAAAACAGGTGTGATCACTAGTGGTGCGAAGAGATAAGGACAGTTTGTTCCACAAGGACGGAGCAAGGAATGAGAAAGATTTCCCTCCACACACGGTGGTACGAATTCTGGGAGATGAGGAGTGCTTGGTTGCAGGATCTCAAGGTTCTACCTGGTAGATACCAGCTTAACTTATTGGCCCAAAAATCGGGACCTTTTACATACATATTTTTATGCGTCAAGCAAAGAATCTTAAAGCATATACGTTTTCTTACAGGCAGCCAGTGTAAAAGCTTCAAACTAGGTGCCGATGGAGATCTTGGTGGGAGATTAAGTACCAGCCTTGCAGCTGTGCTCGGCAGTACCTGCATCCTTGAGAGAAGGTTTTCATTGGTAGAAGCTAACAGGGCATTCCCAAATTCCATACGACTGATAATAAGTCCCTGGACTAGGGGTTTTCTTGCCTCAATCGGAATCCACTTAAAAACCCTGCTCAGGCTACGCATAACACCAAAGCAGGAGCCAACTGTCTTATTAACATGGTCTTTCATTGACAGCTTATTATCCATTTGAAAGCCCAGATTACGCACTGACTGAGTTGGAATAGGACAAGGGCCAAGGCTTGAAGGCCACCAATCGGAAGACCAATGCTCATGAGCCTTGCCATAGAGCATTATCTCGGTTTTTCCTCCATTCAACTGTAAGTGGTTTGTGCACATCCACTTATCAATTTGGGACATGCAATCTTTAAACCGGGACTTGGTTTCCGATGGGTCTAGACCAAGAGTGACCAGGATCTGAGTGTCGTCAGCATAAGATACGACATCAAAACCATATGACCTAATCAATTTGGCCAAAGGGGTCACATAAAGGTTGAAGAGTGTGGGACCCAAGATAGAGCCCTGTAGTACTCCAATCCTGACTGGTCTACTACAGGAGCTGGTCTTTCCTACCTGTACAATCGTAATTCTTTCTGTTAGATAATTTTTGAGCCACTGTAAAGCCTTACCTCTGACACCAATCTCCCAAAGCCAATGTTCAAGAATGCTATGGGAGATGGCGTCAAACGCTGCAGATAAATCTAGCAGCACGAGGATAGATGACTGTCCCCTATCTAGTGCAAGCCTGATATTATCAGATACCTCCAGCAAAGCTATTTCGTTACTGTGGGCTGCCCTAAAGCCAGATTGAGAGGGGTCAAGCAATCCACAGCTATCGAGATGGAACACAAGCTGTTTGATAACCACTGACTCAAGCATCTTACCGAAATGAGGAAGCAAAGATATAGGACGATAGTTAGAGAAAAGTTTTGGGTCTGCAGTTGATTTTTTTAGTATACGCCTAACTCTGGCAGTTTTCCATATTTTGGGAAATTCTGATTCCGACAGTGATTTGTTGAATAGATCCGTGAGGCTGTCCAGGAGAGCTGGAGCTACAATAGAAAAAGATTTCGGTGGCAAAGGGTCCTCAGTGTGAAAAAAAACTAACTCTGCAGCAGAACCACCCCTCTCTGCCTTTGAGGTATCTTAATAGACTTGTTATAGTTCTTTCACAGTCTCATTTCAGAACTGAAGCATTTTCAATGTAAAATAAAACGAAGCCGCAGTTGTTGCTTATTTATCTTACGCAAACAATACTTGGTCCCCGAGCAGCGAAATACAGCAGTAAGAGAGAATTATTCTCAAGATTTCAGTCCAAATAAGTCCTCCAGATAATGCCTTTACACACAAAGTTCTTTATTTTCTTTATGTAGGTCAATCAAACACAAGTTCTGAGGGATGATCCTCTCGATTCGGTATCATCCACTGTAGCCAAGCAGCCAACACGTGTTTCGTCCTGGGCCGAAGACACCCAATGACTTCCTCAGGGCTACAATCACAAGAAACATAAAAAAACAATTGTTGTACTCAATTCTTGCCAACTTAATATCTACTGAAATGTAGAAGAGCTAGATTAATAGGCAAGTGGAGGAAAGCATCTATTTATCTCTAATAGACACCCTAATGTGTATATTCAGAACGAAAGAAGAAACTTTTTGTGTAAAGGCATTATCTGGAGGACTTATTTGGACTAAAATCTTGAGAATAATTCTCTCTTACTGCTGTATTTCGCTGCTCGGGGACCAAGTATTGTTTGTTTCACTGTTTTCTGTTTTGTACAGGAGATTGTTTTGGGCACGTTGGTGGCCGTTGCCTTTGTGTTCCCTTGAGCAACTATTATTAGCAATATATCTCTCTTTACTCAGTCATTAGTTTTTTGCGCAAGACACTACCCAGCCACGCCTCTCCTTGTTCATATTTATCTTACGCAACTAACAACCATTGACAAAGCCAATAATTCTTGCTTGTTGTAGGTGTAAAGTTACTTGTTGTTTTATATATCATCTGGATGCAATGACAGAAGCAGCAAAATACCAGTCGGGCGGCACACTATGCTAAGCACAGGTTTTTAGTGTACTATGTTTTTAAGCCACGTCCTTAATTACATAGGCCACGCCCCTATGGGAGATACCCCAGTCTTTCCATCCCACTTAAAGCCCCGGCCATCCTATACATGACCTAAATATTGCAGTACACAGCTAAAAAAACTGATAGCTTCAATTCAAAATAGAACACGTAGAATGTGTAATGTAGTGTACAGTGCACATGTAGCATGTGTAATGTAGTGTACAGTGCACCACACCTTCTGATTCACTTTAAAAGTTAAAAAGAGCCGAGGAGGTAGGTTAGGATGCAGCGTACCGTCATATAGGGTGAGTCAGACATTTTATAGAATGGCTCTTGAGAGGTTCCAGCAACTATATGTTGAGCTGTACGTGTTTTACAAATTATTTTTCAGTATTTCAGCGCCTCCAAATCCCACACTTTATGCATCAGACCTGAAAGGGGGAAAATGTGGGAAATCACTAACTTTGTCTGCAAATGTAACTTGTTTTTTTTTCCTTTTTGTATTTTGCTATCTTGTAGTTGCAAAGGATACTTGGACATAAGGATGAAGTTGCTCCTACCACATTAACGACTGCTTCAGTAAGTATGCTATCCTTACCATAAATGTTCCATTTGAAACGTTTTGTGACTTTTAGATGGTGTCTTACAATTCAGTTGCTGTTCAGAACTTGTAGTGAAATTAATAGTCAGAACCATCCAGAGGTAACTTGTTTAGAATATGAGGTGTTTTTTTTCACACAACTCTCACATCACAGTTGAAGACCTTGAGCTTTCTGACCTCTGTGACGTGTAAGGCTAAGGACACTTTTTAAAATCTAGGAAGTGGACTGCCTCTGATCTTGCATTGTCAAGTGTAGAAATAAGTTTTAAGTTATTTAGTGTGCCTTCTGAGTTATTGTGGTGCTGAACCACACAAAAGGAGATCATCTTTATGGTTTTCACTATACGGATTATTGCTTTTGATGCCGATTGTGTTTTTGCTTTAGCATTGTGAGAAGTTGGCCTGGTATATGATGCTCACTAGTTCTAGTGATCACCTTGTACCATGCCAAGCAACCCTTATGGTGCAGGTTGTAAAGTCAACCTTATAGACAAGCTATCTTAGGGGTAGCATGGACTAAGCAGTCTTAGGCTAAACTCTGTAAAGGCATGTGAAGCAAGCTGTTTTACCATGTACAATCCCTTGAATACCAAATGAAAGGACACCACACAGATATATATTGAAAATATATATAGATTTATTTCTACAAATAACCCTGATACTCTTTATGAGCACAGAAGCAAATGCGTTAAAACAAAACACAGTTTAAATACACAAAATTTGCACAATTATGGATGAGCCCTAGGGGCCACCTAAACCATATACTAAAATAGTGGTATAAGAACCACTATGGGGAAAGTGAAGAGGCCTAGGGCCTGGGGCATCGCTGGAGCTGTTTGGGACTAGCAGTGAAGAAGTCGGGAAAGGCCCGCGGGACTCGGGTGCAGTACGGAAAGTGCACGCTTTACCAATGCAATGTCAATGGTGCGTAAAAGTTACAAAGTTAGTTATTAAGGAACCTTCCGAGTGACCTAGAAGGATGAAACTTTAGACACAGACACTAGAGGGGTATACCAGTGTGGGAACACCGGCGTTGCTGAGTTACCTCACCCACAGGAAGCGGGTGCACAGGGTCGAAGTAGTGTCGGGTTTCGTCACGCAGGTCGATGGTGCTTGGAGCTGAAGATGCTGCAGGCGGCTCGATGTAAAGAGTTCCGGTGGATCCAAGGGTGGATCTGAAGAGGTGAAGACCTGAAAGCAGAGGGGACAATGTTCAAAATCACTAGCCAGTGACTACCGTGGAACCAGATTGGAACCAGGCGATGTTGGGTGCAAACAGGCGTTGAGGTGTAGCTTCTCTCTGCAGCCAGGTAGACACGAGGGGTCGAGGACGTCCAGGAGTCGGTCACGAGCTGTCCCACGCAGGCTTCTCGCTGTTGGCGGTGTCGGCAACTTGATTGGAGCAAACCGGCCTTGGCTAATGCAAGCCACGCAGGAATCGAAAAAGGCTTGTTACTCGGACCAGCAAGGTCAGAGCAGGTGCTCCCTTTTACAGGAGCGAGGGCAAGTCTGGAGCAACCAGACCCGCAGTGTAAGTTGAAGGTTTCGTCGCCAAGATGGCCGCTAGCCACGTGGCAAGTGGACGGGATGGCGCGTCGAGTGGCACAGTGCAAAAGGGCCCCACGCAGATCGTGGAGATGCTGGGGGGCTGATCTTCGGTGCAAGGGCTGCTCGAGGTTGGGGCTTCTCAAACCCCAAAGCACAGCATCGAGGGTGCCTCGGGTGCTGCGCAGTCAGCTTCTCGGGGGTCTTCCAAGAGGTCCGGTCCCACGTCTCTCGATGCCTCCACGGGTCCCTTCTTTGCAGGGACTGTGGATCGGGCTGTGAGATGTCTGGGAGTCTGGGTCTTGTCAGGCTCTGGGCTCGGTCTCCGGCGGGAGGCGGCGGCAAAGCAGACGTCGAGTTGCTGGTTGATGCCTGTGTTCACAGGGTGGTCACTCCTTGGCCACAAGGGAGATTCTCTTCCGTCTTCTGTGCAGCAGAATGTCGAAGTCCAGTCTTCTTCTGTTTTTCAAGTTGATTCAGGATGATCTGAAGTCTCAGGACACAGCTCCCACTCTTATTTGAATCTGGGGGGCCGGATCACCTACTAGGTCCCTCCTCTGGGTGGAACCAGGAAGGGGGGTGGTTACACCCCCTTTCCTTTGTCCAGTTTCGCGCCAGGACTGGGGCTGGAAAGCCCCAGCACCGGTTTGAACCGGCCTATGCACAGGGACACCTTGTGTGCCCCAGGCATGTCTGATTCTATTCAGCCCTGTCCTACCCAATACACAAAATCCTGTCTGGGTTGGTGCTAGCACCTCCCCAGGCAGGAAACCCTTTGTCCAAGCTGCCCTCGCTGGAAGGACTCCCAGCAGCAGGAGGTCAGACTTGTGTCTGTGGTGGCAGCATCCATTTTGTGATGCTGAGGCTCTGTTTAACTTTAACCGGGGTTCAGGCTAGGTACATGTCGTGTCCCTCTAGAAGGGTGGAATGCTACCCCCGTCGCCAGAACTGGCGAGGGGGTAGTATTCCAATTCGTATGACACCTTACTCGACATGTTTTGATAAAGCCAAACCCAAGATAGCGTTTAACCGCGAGGATTATAATGCACTTAAGAGTATATGGTATGGCAGTATCATGGAACAGCTAAAGGACATGGTTCCGAAAGCTGCAGACAGGCTCAGCTCATGCCAGAGCACTATCTCACATATTCCCAAGCACTCTGCCTCCAGGATTGATGAGGCCTTCCATAGGAGTGGCGGATAGGGATATATGTGTCCATTTTAGGTTAGGTATAGGCATACTACACCTAAGTAAGGGGTGATTACACCGACTTACCCCAGCTGAGTGATCAGCCAGTTGTGTCAAATATGGAGGCCAGGCCAGGGGTGGCACAATACATGCTGCAGCCCCTGGTAAGCCTTGGAAGCACCTATGCCCTGGGTACACTGTTACAGGGGCCAATAAGGTGTGCCAATTCCAATTGTGTATGTACCTAAGGTACATGGAATCCATTTTAAGGAGAGAGCAATTAGCCTGGGGCCCTGGATAGCAGGATCCCAGGCCAACTAAAGTAAAAAACCAGCTAAACACCAGGCAAAAGGTTTGGGGGTAACCATAGTCACATATCCACCTTCCTACACAACCCCCCCCCCCCCCCAAACGAAAGGAGATAAGGCTATCCTTGACCAGGTAAGCCTATATTGCCTAAGTGGCCATATAAGGAAGTACCAGCTCTGGCTTGGTTACCCCCTGTCTCATGGTCCACTAAGCAATCCCTCACCCTAAGGGTATCTGAGGGTCTCCACCATAGGGAATCTCTACCTGTGGTGTGTCTTGGCAAAGTTAAAGGCTGATGTTGAGATGGAGTACTGAAGTGAGATTCCTCTGTAGGACTCAGCTTCCTCCAATCACTTTCCACCATGTAGGCCTTTCTTTCTTTGACTGAGTTGCACTGTGCTCTCAGGGTCAACCTCTGGCTACCTAAAGCTGGAGGCTGGGTCCCTTCTGTTGGCTTATTGGAGGGACAGGTCAGGTTTGGGCCCTTTGGGTCCCAGGTTTGGCTGTGCCCAACAGAATCCATCTGTGGGAGGTCCCTAACTAATTTTAAGGGGGATCCCTCAGGAGTTTTTTAAGTTTTCACCTGGCTAGGGCTGCTAGCTCTGGTGCCCCTAATCTGTTGATGTGGGTGCTTTATTTGACAGGGGGCCCTTTGGGGCTCACTGTCCTTCTTGTCCTCTGCAGCCCTGGGCTGACTAAGGCAAGGTAGAGAGGGGCAGGATACCTGCTCCAGACTGGGTCCCACCTGAGAAGGGTCCACTGACATCAGAGGCTCTGTCAGGCTAGGCCTGACTACCTCTGGGGCAGTTCCTTCATCAGGGGTAAGATCAGTTCCCTGAGGAGGCTGATCCTTTCCTAAAGTCTGGGGGGAGGGAGATTTCTCTTCCTCCTCAATGCTCTCTGTTTGTGTGGAGTGATCCATCTTTTCAGGCTTCACAACACATGTATCCGTTTGAGTTTGGGCTGTGGCCATCACAGCCCCACCAACCTTTTCAGGAGGAGACTCAGTTTGGGTATGGGCTGTTACCATCACAGCCCTGCTAATCTTTTCAGGAGGGAAGTTAGCTGAAGATGGGGCTGAGGTTTGCTCAGCCCTACCAACCTTTTCAGGAAGGACATCTTGTATTGGGGCTGTGGCCAGCACAGCCCCACTAACCGTCCCATGGAGATTTACCATTCTAGAATGGGTTTCCTGTTCAACTTCAGCCCAGGCTGAGATTTCCAAATCATTCCCCAGTAGGCAATCTACAGGCAAGTTTGAGGACACGGCCACTCTCTTTGGGCCAGTGACTCTTCCCCAGCTGAGATTTACCACTGCTATGGGATGATTTTTCTGAACTCCATCAATGTTTGTCACCTGATATGTGGCACCAGGTGAACGTTGCCTAGAGGGGACTAGATTCTCAGCCACCATGGTGATACTAGCCCCTGTGTCTCTGTAGGCCTCAACTTTCAAACCATTGATGAGGGGTTCTTGTCTATACTTGCTCAAAGTATTTGGGCAATCAGTGAAATTGGCAAACCCCATGCCAGTCTCATAGACAAGATCAGTTGGGGACCTGGTTAGGCCAGAGTCCACCTCTGTTCCAAAGGTAAACCCACCCAAATTCTTGGGGGTGCTCCCACCACCTGGGGGACCACTGCTAACAGTGACAGGAGGTGTTGGAGCTTTACCTGGAGGTATGTTTTCCTTATTACCATTCATTGGACAACAGCTGTCTGTTTTCCAATGACCAACCTGTTTACAGTTATGGCAGTAAGGCTTTTTCTGTGTAGAGGAAGTGCCTTGGGACCCACCCCCATCCTTGGAGTTTTGGGGCCCTGGGGAAGTTTTCTCTTTGGTTTTATCCCCACCTTTCTCTTGAGGCGTGGTAGTCTCTTTCTTTTGGTCACCACCCTGGTTCTTAGGCCTGATCCTGGTTCTGACCCATTTGTCTGCCCTCTTACCCAATTCTTGTGGAGAGGTCAGATCAGAGTCCACCAGGTGCTGATGTAGAAGCTGATTTTGACAATTACTTAAGATTTGCTCTCTCATAATTAAATTATACAATCCTGTATAGTCTGTAACCTTACTTCCCAGCAACCAGCCCTTCAGAGCCTTAGTGGCACATTCAACAAATTCAGACCAGTCCTGAGTCTGTGTCTTCTGGGTGTCTCTGAACATTAACCTGTACTGTTCAGTGGTTAAGCCTAACCCATCAATCAGAGCACTCTTCAGGACCAGGTAGTTTCTAGAATCCCCATCACTAACTGTGAGGAGTCTGTCTCGGCCTCTACCTTCAAAGGAGAGCCACAAGATTGCTGCCCACTGCTCCTGAGGGACCTGCTGTACTTTGCAAGCTCTCTCAAGTGCAGTCATCCATTTGTGGATATCATCCCCAACTTTGTAGGGGGGCACAATCTTACTCAGGTTTCTATTGTCATAGGACCTGTCTTTATCCTTAGGGATAGTGCTGCCACCAGTGGATTCTAATCCACTCTCTCTAGGCTGCCTTGCTCTAGCAAGTTTCTCTTTGGCCAGGGCAACTTCTAACTCTTGCCTCTGGATCCTAAGTTCAGCCTCTCTCATTTTGGCCTCATGTTCCCTTCTCTGAGGGCTAGTCAACTCCCTTCTGGAGTTGCCATGAGAACCTCTAGAAACATGGGAAGTATTGGACTCACCTGAGTGATTCCTCCTCCTCCTATGCTCCTGGTTAAGTCCATTTGGGGGTCTGAATGGGTTGGACCCACCTTCAGTCCCAAATAAGCTTAGGTTAGCCTGGTTAAGCCTGCTGACTAACCTGGCTATTTCTCTCATCATCAGACCCACTTTCTTCCTCCTCCTCCTCTTCTTCCTCATCCTCTGGCTGAGTCTCTCCAGTGACCTGGGCTTCCTCATCTATGTGGATAACAGGGGCAGGGGCATCAGTGTTTTCTTCTTCAGAAGGAGAACCTTCCTCACCAGTCCCTGAGGGGCCTGGTTTGGAGTTCTTTAGAGCTTCAGACTGGTCTAACAGCTCTGAGGTGTCCTGCTGTAGGAGTAGGACCTGTTTTGATTCCTCTCATGGAACACAGTTGCCCCAGTTCCTTAAATGGAAAGATAGCAAATTTGGATGGTGCCCTTGGAGGGTCACTCTCAACAGAGATGGGTCCAGTGGATCCCTCTGCTCCAGACATTGCTCTAGTGTGGTGGATGTGTTGCAATCTACCTACACTTGTGTTTTCCTACAAAACCTATCTAGTAGTTGTAGTCAGGGTGTGCTACTCCCTATCCTCTACAACAACTAAGTTCAGTAGAACTTAAGTATATCAAGTCTTGTTTTAGTGTACCTATCAGGTACCTGTATGATCTTTCAAATGATACTTTCAAAGATTGTAATGGTAAAACAACAGCAAGCTCAAAATCCCAATCCGCTGCTCACCAATGTGAGAAGTTGGCCTGGTATATGATGCTCACTAGTTCTAGTGATCACCTTGTACCATGCCAAGCAACCCTTATGGTGCAGGTTGTAAAGCCAACCTTATAGACAAGCTATCCTAGGGGTAGCATGGACTAAGCAGTCTTAGGCTAAACTCTGTAAAGGCATGTGAAGCAAGCTGTTTTACCATGTACAATCCCTTGAATACCAAATGAAAGGACACCACACAGATATATATTGAAAATATATATAGATTTATTTCTACAAATAACCCTGATACTCTTTATGAGCACAGAAGCAAATGCGTTAAAACAAAACACAGTTTAAATACACAAAAGTTGCACAATTATGGATGAGCCCTAGGGGCCACCTAAACCATATACTAAAATAGTGGTATAAGAACCACTATGGGGAAAGTGAAGAGGCCTAGGGCCTGGGGAATCGCTGGAGCTGTTTGGGACTAGCAGTGAAGAAGTCGGGAAAGGCCCGCGGGACTCGGGTGCAGTACGGAAAGTGCACGCTTTACCAATGCAATGTCAATGGTGCGTAAAAGTTACAAAGTTAGTTATTAAGGAACCTTCCGAGTGACCTAGAAGGATGAAACTTTAGACACAGACACTAGAGGGGTATACCAGTGTGGGAACACCGGCGTTGCTGAGTTACCTCACCCACAGGAAGCGGGTGCACAGGGTCGAAGTAGTGTCGGGTTTCGTCACGCAGGTCGATGGTGCTTGGAGCTGAAGATGCTACAGGCGGCTCGATGTAAAGAGTTCCGGTGGATCCAAGGGTGGATCTGAAGAGGTGAAGACCTGAAAGCAGAGGGGACAATGTTCAAAGTCACTAGCCAGTGACTCCCGTGGAACCAGATTGGAACCAGGCGATGTCGGGTGCAAACAGGCGTTGAGGTGTAGCTTCTCTCTGCAGCCACGTGGACACGAGGGGTCGAGGACGTCCAGGAGTCGGTCACGAGCTGTCCCACGCAGGCTTCTCGCTGTTGGCGGTGTCGGCAACTTGATTGGAGCAAACAGGCCTTGGCTAATGCAAGCCACGCAGGAATCGAAAAAGGCTTGTTACTCGGACCAGCAAGGTCAGAGCAGGTGCTCCCTTTTACAGGAGCGAGGGCAAGGCTGGAGCAACCAGACCCGCAGTGTAAGTTGAAGGTTTCGTCGCCAAGATGGCCGCTAGCCACGTGGCAAGTGGACGGGATGGCGCGTCGAGTGGCACAGTGCAAAAGGGCCCCACGCAGATCGTGGAGATGCTGGGGGGCTGATCTTCGGTGCAAGGGCTGCTCGAGGTTGGGGCTTCTCAAACCCCAAAGCACAGCATTGAGGGTGCCTCGGGTGCTGCGCAGTCAGCTTCTCGGGGGTCTTCCAAGAGGTCCGGTCCCACGTCTCTCGATGCCTCCACGGGTCCCTTCTTTGCAGGGACTGTGGATCGGGCTGTGAGATGTCTGGGAGTCTGGGTCTTGTCAGGCTCTGGGCTCGGTCTCCGGCGGGAGGCGGCGGCAAAGCAGACGTCGAGTTGCTGGTTGGTGCCTGTGTTCACAGGGTGGTCACTCCTTGGCCACAAGGGAGATTCTCTTCCGTCTTCTGTGCAGCAGAATGTCGAAGTCCAGTCTTCTTCTGTTTTTCAAGTTGATTCAGGATGATCTGAAGTCTCAGGACACAGCTCCCACTCTAATTCGAATCTGGGGGGCCGGATCACCTACTTGGTCCCTCCTCTGGGTGGAACCAGGAAGGGGGGTGGTTACACCCCCTTTCCTTTGTCCAGTTTCGCGCCAGGACTGGGGCTGGAAAGCCCCAGCACCGGTTTGAACTGGCCTATGCACAGGGACACCTTGTGTGCCCCAGGCATGTCTGATTCTATTCAGCCCTGTCCTACCCAATACACAAAATCCTGTCTGGGGTGGTGCTAGCACCTCCCCAGGCAGGAAACCCTTTGTCCAAGCTGCCCTCGCTGGAAGGACTCCCAGCAGCAGGAGGTCAGACTTGTGTCTGTGGTGGCAGCATCCATTTTGTGATGCTGAGGCTCTTTTTAACTTTAACCGGGGTTCAGGCTAGGTACATGTTGTGTCCCTCTAGAAGGGTGGAATGCTACCCCCGTCGCCAGAACTGGCGAGGGGGTAGTATTCCAATTCGTATGACACCTTACTCGACATGTTTTGATAAAGCCAAACCCAAGATAGCATTTAACCGCGAGGATTATAATGCACTTAAGAGTATATGGTATGGCAGTATCATGGAACAGCTAAAGGACATGGTTCCGAAAGCTGCAGACAGGCTCAGCTCATGCCAGAGCACTATCTCACATATTCCCAAGCACTCTGCCTCCAGGATTGATGAGGCCTTCCATAGGAGTGGCTGATAGGGATATATGTGTCCATTTTAGGTTAGGTATAGGCATACTACACCTAAGTAAGGGGTGATTACACCGACTTACCCCAGCTGAGTGATCAGCCAGTTGTGTCAAATATGGAGGCCAGGCCAGGGGTGGCACAATACATGCTGCAGCCCCTGGTAGGCCTTGGAAGCACCTATGCTCTGGGTACCTGGGTACACTGTTACAGGGGCCAATAAGGTGTGCCAATTCCAATTGTGTATGTACCTAAGGTACATGGAGTCCATTTTAAGGAGAGAGCAATTAGCCTGGGGCCCTGGATAGCAGGATCCCAGGCCAACTAAAGTAAAAAACCAGCTAAACACCAGGCAAAAAGTTTGGGGGTAACCATAGTCAGATATCCACCTTCCTGCAAGCATACTAATGAATTTCCTAATTGTTTAATGACCACACATGTTAAGGCGCATATGGACATTTTGTGACAATAGAAGAGGAAAAATGCTGCCTCTTTTGTCGTCTGTGGAGCTGACCATGACTACCTGGTTTGAAGAAACTATCTCCAAAGCATACCACTGGGACCAGTGCAGGTCTCAGTCTGCTACCTTTCATGCTTGCTAGCTGTGGAAGTCCCAAGTACCTGGAGTGTGGCTTGATAGGTGTGAAGACCAGAGAAGACTATCACGAGTTTGGTTGCTTTCTTCTGGTGTATCGATGAGATCAGGAGAAGTAAAAGAGATTTGTGGGGAACCCATTAAACCAATTGTCCCAGCGCTAGGCTGAAGTGCCAGGCTGCCAGCATACAGACTTTAAAGTCTTCATCACGAAAGAGTATCGCCATGCGTCTTATAAATTAACGGACTGTGCTCCAGCTATGCTGACCGAAGTAAATAATCTTGGCACTGATACCCTCTGGTGTACCCCTTAGGGAATGACTGTTTTTGACTAGATGTTTTTGGTATTTTAACATGTAAATTACTCCACAATAGAGGTGAGACTTTTCTCCCCATTAAACTTTTTTTTAATGTTTAACACACCTGTAACCCTACACATTAGGAGATTATAATACCTACATTTTTATCACAATCGCCTTTTTCTTCAAATGCTTTATAATTAGAATCTAACAAACGTTAGTATGAAATTGGTTAGGACTTTGTTATTATTGTATTTCTGTTGGAACTGCTGCATCCTTGTTGCCCACAGCACTCTACCTGGCCTTGTCTTCACCTTAGTCCACTCTGCTAGAGGATGAGGCAGAGAACTTTAAGGTGAATGATGGCCCAGTACCACACCAACTGAGAGATACAAAGACCTGCTGCAGATCTCCTTTGCATATTGACTGATAGTGCCTGTTAGTCTCAGCTGTGAGCTGAGTAAGCACCCACTTAGGTGGAACAAATGAAAGCTAATCATGTCTGTTTCCACTTGGCTGTGCCACAGGCCCCATCTGGTGTTGAGTCAGTGTTACGGTAAAGTGTTCGGAGAGGGAGGGTCAAAAACCTTTGTGCTGCATATGGGAGCATGTGTGAGTGTGCCTTTGTGTACACGTGTCTGAGTAAACAGATGTTTTGGAATGGTATTTGTCTTCAGTGTGCGCTTACGCAAGAGGGGATGTTCCCCGATAAGAGCATTATGATGTCTTGGCATAAGCAGCATCCCCCTTTATGCTGTTGCAGTGGCCATAAAAGGCATAATGGTGCCCATCATTGTCATATGTTGACCTTTTTTGACATATTTGTGGCTATTTCCCAAAAGTGTCCCTGGCCTAATGGTGCCCTACCTTGACATATTGTGCGTATTCCTGCCTGCACATGTATTTCCATGGCCATTGTATGGTGGTACACCTCCTTGACATGTTATGGGCATTCTTGGTAGAAATGTGGCTATCCTTGGTATAAAGGTGAATGTTTTTTAACATCTGGTGGTCCTTCCTGATCTAATTGTGTCTATATGTGGCAAAATGGTGGTTCTGGCATGACCGTGCCAATCTTTAACATTGTGGGCATTTTTGTCTGTGAGCAAATGCAGTGTTTCTGTGTTTGAGTGAACAGATGTGAAGGGTGTGCCTCCGATGTATATGTGTGCCTGTGTTGGGGAAGAAGGGGATATGGATGCTCCTTGGACCTTTGTATAAGCTGCAGCTCCTCCCACTTGCATTCATTGAATTAATCAGGGAAGATCCTTGTGTTCATTGGACTTGAACCAAGCCACATCCAGTAGAGGCCAGATGGTGGCCTGAGAGGAACAACTTTGGTCGAGAGCATGGCCAAAGGTTACATATCTTTCACAAAGCAATGGGCTGCCTGCTCATCCCTATCATAACGTGTCCTGTTCTGTTGGAGGGACAAACGATCGGCAAGAGGATTTTATTGATCCTGGAATCATTTGGATCTCAAGCCACATAAGTAGAGTAACAGTTTCCCTGTAAATTGTTTGCCAAGGAAATGCACTTTCACACAATGGGCTCTCGCCAAATGGTGGAAGCTAATTTCAACATTTGATTGGCCAATAGGCAAACACAGGCTAAAAGCTTTGTTCATTAGCCCAACAGTTGACAATATTTGTAGAAAAGCTGGAGCGCAATTAGGGCTAATGAGAGGGCAGCATGTGTTGCTTGCAAAGATGTTTTCCTCTTCATTTTCTGTCTCCAAATTCTGTGATTTGTTTGCTGCTCTAACGTATTCTTGTTCCTAGGCTACACATTCAGTAACACGAATAATCAAGCGTGGACAAAGCCAATAGTACTTGCCGTTTTTACTTGTTGACTTCATCTTTGCCTTTCGCGAATGCTATCAATATGTATAAATTGCATATGTATAAATATGTATTTATATTTGTTTAACTACCGAAGGACTGCAATGGGTGGGGAGTGGTTAGAGGGAGCAATAAGGAATGAACGTGGGTGTCAATGGGCAAGCTTGAGACTAGAGGGTGGGAGAGAAGACATTTGCAAAAAAGAATAAAACCTGCGGAGGCGGAAGCAATGGACAGACTGGAGGATGGCGGGAGCTACACAGAGCGTGTGGGGCACAGGTATATGATGGGGGAACAGCACACGAGAGCCAGAAAACACATGCAATCCCATGGAGTGCTTAAAGGTAAAAGAACAACATAGTTCCCTAAATGTGAACAATGACACTATATAAGTCAGCCATTCATAAGAATGATGAAGAGGCTATGCTCTGGGGGAGGGACAAACAGAAGAAGAGGAAGACAAGCTATTGAATAAGAAGCAAGCGAATAGGAGTGGCAGTAAAGCCAACCAGTGGTTAAACAATATGCGGGCTCTAATCCTAGTATAAGCTTTTGATATGGTCCTCAAGAGGCCTTTCGCAGACAGACAACTAAATGATGTTTGCAGGTGAGACCTAAAAATAGACCAATCTAAAATCCCCTCTGATGTAAAACTGTTAATGCTGACACTGCTAATCCAGTGAGCCCAATGTGTGCTTTGCTTCAGAAATGATTCCATTCATACTCCTCCATCCAACCCAAGGTGTGTGTTCTATAATTGAGCTGTGTGCCTTGATAAAGTAACTGGTAACCCTTTTGTAGACAGTGAGATAGCTCACTGTCCATATCAATACATGTCCGGAATGCACTGCTCCGACTGGAATTCGGGCTAAACAAACAGAGTTACGAGCATTGGGCCTCTATTGTGCGGTTCTTTCGTGGGGTATGTGCGGCTCCCCCGCATTCAATGAAACAATCTTAAAAACTAATTTTGAGGAAGAAAATAACTCGTGGTCCAACAGCCTGCACACTGCCTGTACTAAAATGCACCTTGACATGTCCAACTGGCAGGATTTTATCCAACAGCCCGGTATCCTAAAATCGATTTTAAGAAAACAAGTTAGACCACTCTCTAAAGAAGAGGATATGAAGGAACTGAGGCTCTCCAGTAGTAACATTGGGATTCTTGCCACCTCCTATGAGGACCACCTAAAGCAGCCCTACCTTGACGCCGCCTTAAATAAGTAAATCTTAAAGCGAATTTTAGCAGTGAGACTTATGGTACTGCCGAAAAAAGATATTAACATGCGCTGGAAATCATTAGAGATGGTCAGTAGTTGCAGACTGTGCCAACAATATGAGGAAACCATGGCTCATTTGGTCTGCATATGCCACTGTTTAGCACAGGCACGCCGCACTTTACTAAAACCATTGTTTCTAAAATATGGAACACGTACATGTCAAAATGCGATGGAACTTCTCTTTAGCTTGGACATTCCAACCGAATTGGCAAGATTTCCAAAATTCGCACACAAGGTGAAAGAACTTTTAGCTTATGCCTCGCACATTGCAGTTTAATTGAAGTCCTCGCGGCAAAAGCACCGAACACGTACACGCACAGTTGCAATGGAAACTTTTATAGGTCCCACAAAAATGAGCGAAAATTTACACTTCAATGAAAAAACTCTGAATCATCGCCTAATCAGGGATTGTAACTAATTCAAGGCATTGACACTATTTGTACTGCTTTACTTATTTTAGCGTCAAATGTAACATTTTAAATCTAATTTATTCAAGTGGTATTTATTATTTGTTGAATAGATACCGACCATAACTGAATTAAGTGTTGGAACATCTCCACTGGTTTTCCGTTGTAACAATTTTAATTAATTGAAACAACAAAATGTATATCATATCATTATCACTGTCCATATCTAACAGGACCAATCCAGACATTTATCCTTCCTAGTTTGATACATTGAGTAAAATAGAGTTAGGTATTACTATCCGTGTACAAACTTTCTAGTAAACTATAGAATGAACGTGCTAGTAATATAATATCCTATGAATAAATAAATGTTGTTTTTGTGGTTGCTTACTGTGCCAGTACAAATCAATTCATTCAGATCCAAAGCAAGCTCTTACGTCATGGCTGAGACACTCCATACACGGCCAGAGCACCCTAGAGAGCATGTGTGAGGTGATTTAGTCAGCACGCTAGTAATGGAATAAATGAAAAAGATAACTGTGGGAATCTCAGAAGAAAATGATACAGTTGTGTACATGATTTAGTAGCATGGATCAAGAAGCCCTGCATTCTCACTATGCCGTTAAGATTCTTGAAATGCGTGCCTACTAGTCTATTTATTCCCAAACATCGCAGCAGTGAATAAACTGACAGCCCAGTTACAGACTATCTAGAAATATCTACCTGCACGTTTGCAATTTACAGTGCAACATTCTATCTTTTTGGACTCCTCACAGTTTGCAGTTTAAGTCAGGAAGCCTGCAGCTGTGACATATTTCCTAACATACTACTGGGAGTCTTTTGGGAATTTACACTTGAAACTAGGCCGGGTAATTTCCGGGAAGATCTTTAACTTCGTGAAAGAAACCCTTCCAGTACACACTGCCTACTTCTGAGGGTGTTCTAGGCTCTTGCCCACCCTGGAAAGGGAGTTACTCCTCCCCTTAACAGGAGTAGGCCTTCAACTACTTGCAGAGTGGGAATGGCAGGAAAGAAGTCTGTGAATACTCAGTCTCTTGCATTTGCTCCCGTCGCAACTCCAAAAAATGTAAATGTATGTGTCTTGTAAAGCGCACTGCTGCCCTGAGGCGTTGTGGCGCTGTAGACCGCTGGGGAACCCGTCCTGGCTATCCCTGTGAGATGGTCCCTACTGGGTATCTCCAAGGTGAAACCAGGCATCCCCGGCGAATGTGGGGGACCGTTGTAGAGATGAGGCAAGCTAATGCCCAGAGTTACCGAGTGTGATCCCTGGTTAGAGTAGGCACCGAGGCGAGAATTATCGAGTCTGCTGACCCTGGTCCACGAACCTGCTGCGTCGGGAATTGAACCCTGGTCCCAGGCCGTTCTCTGCTTCCAGGTCTGCCGCCTCTAACCAGCGAGCCACACCACTCCTGACCCTTTACTCATGCGCAATGTTACGCCGTTATGTGGTAATCTTATGCATGAGTAATTAACAGATATGGTGCCAGATCTACCTTGATGCAAATCTGTGGATAGCCCTTAATAGTTTCAGACTTGAATAAAGGTAACCTTCTTTGTTTTAAGGTCCCATCATTTTACTCCCACGTGCATCGCCCTTGGGAAAGTGCCAATTGTATCTTGGAATTTTAATAAGCAGTGCCTATTTAGTCTGGAGATTGGTTTGTCATGTGAGATAGCTAAGCCCAGATATGTATTGTTGATATGTACCACTTTCTTGTGTCTAGTCTGAGAAGACTGCGCGCATGTCCCTGTCGCTTAATGCTGCGGATTTACTTTTCAAACTTATATTGTACGGGTTGTTTTATCAACAGAACTTTTCATTCCGGCACAAAAGAGAGTGGTTGTCTGAAGCCATGGGATTATGGGTAAATGTGAGCAGCCGAAGCTGCTGCTTGAAAATAGAACTTCACATCCTTTCCATATAGTTGTACCTTTGAAAATAAAATCCCTCTTCAAATTTGAAAATACAAAGATATGAATTAGGACAAATATTTTAAGTACTGCCTGGCTGCCATTTCTTGCTGAAAATCGCATTGTATTGTATTCTTAAATCTGTAGACATGCACACGAAAACTGTTTGGAAGCAAATCTAGGTGGTCTAAACCACAGCTCGATAGGCAGATGGCTAGCGTCATCTGCAAACAGAAAATGCCTCGGGTCTGATCATCTGTGTGATTCATATGTCTATTGGAGGTGCAAGAGTGCCAGACCCACCTCAGATTTTCAGAATATTCCCAAGAACAAAAATGTGCGTGATAAATGTCAGATTCATTGAACCTTGCCCAATCTTGGCTATCCCAACTTCGGCAAAAAGATACATTTTGCTCCCACAAATTCTTAAGAGAAAGGTACAAATAGCAAAAGGGCGCAAACTGACTAATGCAAGCTTTCTGGCACCTGGACATCTTTCATGCACAGTGGCATACGTGTGACAGGTTACAGCACATTCCTCCTTCACAGCAAATAGCACTGGATTTGCGTCTGGATCTCTTTTCGTGTCCTTGTGGCAGTCCTCATCGACTGCAGACCTGTCGCAAGAGAAATGCCCCCCCTGCCTTCATTGCAGGCTCCAAACACCCCTGACATACGAGTGGACATCAAGAAACGTAGATTTGGGGAGAGTGTGTGAATTCAGGAAGTATACACTATCAAGTGTGTGTTTAGCCCTGACCTCCAAGTGAAGATCAAGAAACATACCTTTGGGGAGAGTGTAGGTACTCAGGGAGTCTGCAATATCAAGTGTGTGTTTAGCTAAAACTGGTTGAGACCATCAGCAGGCTTCTCTACAGCTGAGACTTAAGTTGGTTGCTTTGTGCGTTGTTCATTGGCCTATCTGACAATGCCAAAGTCTAATTCACACAAATAACACCCAACATATTTTGTCAAAGTCCTGAGGAAGCAACTGTGTCACGAACTTATTGGGTGCTTAGGTGTATACAATAACAATATATATTTATATGAATTATATTGAAGAAATGCACAGTTATACCCACTGACTGAAGATAAACTTTTGACAGAAAATATATCTTAAAGACATTGTACAAATCAAATAGTGCCTCCTTCCCTTTTGTAAGTGGACTCATAGGCTAGAAATGTATTTTTTTGCACTAAGATATACTGTTGTCCCATTGTAGTCGTGTGGAAGCCTCCTCATGTTAGCAAGTTCTCGTCTCCGTGCCCACGTGGCTCAAGCAGGCCTGCTGAGTTCTGCACGGATGGCTGAAACAAAGCGAGCAGAGCATTGCTAGAAGCACTTGAACACCCTGAGTACCCCACGGGGTGTCACAGTGGTCCACCTGCATCCAAATGCAAGATGAGCTCGAGCCTGTGACTGCTATCTTACCAGATGCTGGCTTTGCAGTAGCTCTGGATACACCTCGCACGTGGCGCATGCCAGGAGCGGGAATCCCAGCTCGTGGGCCTTCGTGTTGGGAACGCGGAGAGTTAAACAACCACTGGTATTAAATCTCATAAAAGGATTCTCATCTTTCATCTTCCCTCTTCAGGGGATAAAAGACACGGGAGCCATTGAGATGTCATAAGGATAGTACTGTTGAAATCCCTGTAGATTTCCAAAAACATCTCTCTTCGTGTTGCTTAGTGTTTTTGCCGGGTTCAAAGGATGCCCTGAGCCCGGCGCTGACAGAAGCCTGCGACGCACAAATCCCACGCGCATTGTGTGGTTTCCAGGTACACACCGGTACAGTTGTAAGGCGCGGGTTGTTTACCAGGGGACTTCTGAAGGAAAGAGAATCTTGTTATTGAACCATCTGCCCGTATTAAATAAACGACCTATTAGCAAATGGGGAAGTGACAAGTCAGCAAGTGCTTGAGCTGAATAGGTTTGAAAACGTATAATGGTTTTTTTCTACTTGAGGAATACTGACGCGGATGTGCGTGTGTGTTTTGTTCTGTGTTCTCGCAATCCGAAAGTATTCTAAGAACAGAAAGTTCAAGTTCAAGTATTTATAAAGCGCACTACTCACCCAGAGAAACTCCCACCAGTGCCGTGGGGGAACGTAAACAATGAGGACCCCGAGTCTCCAATATCTCACAGATATTCATTGGTTTTAAGATGAATGGGGGCTCCTTGAAGGGTTTCTTCCCACGCCCCCCTGCGTCACACCCCCTGCCACCAGGTGCGACAGTGATGCACCACAGGAAAAACGCGGGAGAGGTCGGCGCAGACAAGAAATGTGTTTCAACTCCAAGTGTATCGGCCCAGCCGTTCTATAATGGGCCTGGCCATGGCGCGGAGTCAAGGGCCAGCGCGCACGAGCTCATCCATTAATAGGCATTATTTCTTTGGTACAGATACTCTTGTGAACGTGCCGATGTTTGACACCAGCATATGGCCTCGTGGCGCGAGCCTAGCATGCCTCTCGTACCCCGTGAACAGCCACAACTGGAGATAGGCTCAGCTGACTCCTTATGAATCTGGAACCCTTCAGCATTCCCCTCCTCCGATGCATTAACACCTGTTTTTTTAATATTAATTTGAATTAATAGTCTGTTTTCGCATTTTGTGAACATACTTTTTAAAAGCATCCCCATTACAGAAATTTACAGCAGGATTGAATAAACATTTCATAAGTGTAAGGGCGTTTCTAACCGATGAACCCTATGGCATGTAAGGGCAGGTGTGCGCGCTCCTAACAGGGGAACCCTATGGAACTAATGTTTACATAGACACCTCCGTTTTCTAGGATTCAGTCAAATTTTGATATGGTATGGTTAGTAAGCGCTGGTGAATGGTGTTTCAACCTCTAGTATTTTCCTTCAACTAGTATAATTCTTCGCTTTGTTTGCTGTTTATGCTGTGCCTGGCTTTCGTCTTCATCTGTCCCTGACAGCGTTGGAATCCCTGTTCACCTGCTCTGGGTCCCCGCTGCATGCCTCCTGCCTCCCACTGCTACTCATGAACAACAGCACCGAGTGGCCGCCGAGTGGAGGGGGGGCCTCTGCAGCGAGGGGACTCCATCTACCATCTGCCTTAGCGGCCGGTGCCGCACCTGGGGAGCCTCGCGCCAAGCGGCGCATAAATTACCGCACTACCTCCGGCGGAGTGGGCGACCTTTGTTTGCTGTTTATGCTGTGCCTGGCTTTCGTCTTCATCTGTCCCTGACAGCGTTGGAATCCCTGTTCACCTGCTCTGGGTCCCCGCTGCATGCCTCCTGCCTCCCACTGCTACTCTTGAACAACAGCACTGAGTGGCCGCCGAGTGGAGGGGGGGCCTCTGCAGCAAGGGGACTCCATCTACCATCTGCCTTAGCGGCCGGTGCCGCACCTGGGGAGCCTCGCGCCAAGCGGCGCATAAATTACCGCACTACCTCCCGCGTCGCGGGACTAGCCGGGCAAAGCCCGGGCAAAGGGCGGGCCGTCTGAGGCCATCCGAGGTTGGACAAGGTTGGGTTGGGCCAGGGACTCCGCTCTACACTTCTGTTAGCCCACCATTGGATCCATTGTTCCTGGACCAGCGACGACCAGGTAAACAAACATCTTTTAGTTTATTGTGAGCCAACATCCTGTTCTAAGTTCACAATCCATCTGTACTAATGCCAGGAAAAAAGATAACCCCAGTTACAAACACCATGGAGAACTATCTTGTCCAAGTTGTGGCGAGAATAAATAGTGATAGAAGGTCTTCCTTGGGACTAGATTCATCTACACAATCTCCACTGGCAGATAAAGAGACAGAGGACTCATTTGCTTTATTGAATAGCAGTTTTTCCGGTGGGGCGCAAGACTCTCTCCAGGACACAATTATCATCCAGCCCAGTGGTATAGTAGCTATTACTGAAGAAAATAGTGACAATGAAGCAGTGACTGTGATCCCTACAGATAGTGAGTCCACCATCCCCACTGTTGTTCCTATTCCTGCCCCGAGGGCTACAGGGGGAAAAAGAAAAGCCATACAAAAACGGGGGGGATTAAGGTCAGCTAAAAATAAAGTTGCTACGCCACCAAGGAAAACATCTGATGAAGAAGAGGATGATTTGACTGGGGAAACTTATCTGACCCTTTCTAACGCCCAATTTCAGAAATTCTGTAGCTTGATGGACATAAAAATCAAAGGGATAGTCAAACCTCTGATAAGCAAAACAGATAAATTATCTGCCAAGGTAAGCAAATTGGAAGGCTTACTTGGAAAAACCCTGGGGGAGGTGGGAAAACTCCCAGAAGTCATTACGTCTAGTGTTCAGCCATTGGTGAGTGAAATTCATTCATACAAATCGAATGGATTGACTCCTGCTGTTGTGCCAAACCCTCCGATGGCTTCACTGATAAATCCACCTGATAGCATTTCCGGTGTTGTACCCTCTGCTCCTCTTAATGGTGAACCTAATACTTCGAAAGGGTCGTTTGAACTGGTTGTGGAAGCCTCACCACTTGTTCTTGTACTTGCAAATGTACCCCCACTAGCTCCTGGCGAAGTTGATTCAACATCATCACTTCTAAATAAATCTCTATCATGGCTAACTAACAACATGGCCATATCCCCTTGGGGCAAGCAGCAATTATCCGAAGAACTGGTAAACGCTAGAAGGGTTGAGTGGATTGGGAACAGGGTAAAAAAATTCAAGGGTGATTGCGTTGTGCTCAATTTTTCTGACCCTGAGGTTTTGCCAAACATCTTGCCTAATATCTTCCCTCCACAGAGAAGATCTTCTTCTATTGTTCCATTGACTTTAGACTTTTTCTATCCCCGGAAAGGTAGAGGCCCCAATTCAAGCACCTTAAGAACAAAATGGAACGTTGTAACTAAAAGGGGCAGTAAGAATTTCGGCCTCGCTGAGTGGGGTCTAGGTCTGGAAAATAGATTTTCTGCCCTCTCCAACCTTGATGCTTGTGACTGACAACCATTTAACCCCAAGCCTCTGTTGCAAATTCTTTCGGCTGCACGTACAATAGGGGAGCACAGTTGTTCTACAGGTACACAAAACAAGTCACCCAACCTTGATGCCACAGCAGGACTATTTACTGCAAATATAAAAGATAACGTTAATGCCGATGCAATGTTGAATGGGTCTGTTCACAGTTCTAAACCAAGTATGGCAAATGCCACCGGGAACCTATTGTCTTGGAATGTTGCTGGGCTTTGTTCCAAAATGGGTTGTGGAGAATGGTTTGGATTTGTCAGTCAGTATGACGTTTGTATTTTTCAAGAGACTTGGGCCTGTGATCCCGTTTTTGCACTGGGGTATTTGAATTTTCACATTCCGGCCACTAAGGGCCCTAAAGGACGCCCGATGGGGGGACTCACTATATGGGTCCGCCAGTCCCTAAAGATCGAAGTGAAAAATCTGGAGCTCCATCAAAAAGACATTCAGCTCATTAGACTTACGGGGGACTTATCCACCTCCATTGACATTTATAATATATACGCTAGAGGTAGAAGAGCAGGAAAATCAGAGGTTCTTTTGTCTCTGTATAATTTCCTAGACATTTACTCTTCTGGGAAGAACATTATAATAGCAGGCGACTTAAACCGCACTTTCGAACCACTAGACACTGGTGAGGCTTTCTTAGGTGCGGAGGAAGATAAGATTTGGGACATCCCCGCACTTGACACAACCCCAATAACTCGCTGGACCGTGGACATTCTAGGTTTAAATGCTATGTGCCTTGAACAAGGGTTAAGGGCTTTGAATGGTCGGACCAAGTCAGATAGAGTACCAGCCATGACTTTCAATAATGGGAGAAATAAGAGCCGTATTGACTATGTCATATGTAGTATGTCCATATGGTCATTTGTTATTGATATGGTTGTTTTGGAAAGGCTCAAGAGTGATCATAATCCTCTGTGTTCTCCACAAATGGTGGCTGTCTGATGTTATGGTTCCTAGTAATTGTATTGAATCCTTACCCCCGTTGATTGTACCAACTAATGACTTACGCAGGTTGAGGTGGACAAGCGTTAGAACAGATCCGCTGATTTTAGAAAAAATAAGTATGGCAACTGATAAGGCTATAATGGCCCTTGAGGGAGAGGCTGGGCATCTCACTAGTCAAAATGAGATTACCAAGGTCCATGAAGATCTCTTTAATGAAATCAAATTCCACTTCTTAAAACCGGTAAATAAAAAGAGGATCTGTGCCTATAGAGCTGCTAAATGGTACAATCACGACTGTAAGGCGGCAAGAACCTCCTTGGGTGATGCAATTAAGAACAAAAATCTGGAGGTTATTAGATCAGCCAGGAATCAATATAAACATTGCATAGCTAAAGCGAAAAAAGATTGGGATGAAGCCCATTGGAACAAGCTAAAAAGTGCTAGCGACCAAAATCATTCTAGGTTATTCTGGCATATAGTCAAATGGGGTCATGACAGGCTTGAAGAGGCTAGTACTAACAATGTCCCCCAGGACGCCTGGGTTAAATTCTTTAGTGAACAGTACGCTTCCAGAGATCAGTCTGTAGTCAGTAGATGCTTGCCTTTTTCACTGGCAGAAGACGATACTTTCACGCAGAGCGAAATACTGACTGCACTTAAAACTGTTCAAAGTGGTCGCGCCCCTGGCATTGATGGGGTTCCAGCAGATGTTTTCTTAAACGATAGTGAAAGATGGTCCAAATACATCCACCTGCTAATAAACTACATTACCAGAGGTGCAGATATTCCAGTAACCTGGCGGGGTGCTGTAATCATCCCGGTATATAAAAAAGGAGATCGTGCTCAGCCCTGTAATTACCGCCCTATTAGTTTATTAGATACTATACAAAAAATAGTGGGGAGAGTAATCGTTAATAGGTTACTCGATTGGGCTGATGTTAATAATATTTTATCTCCCTTCCAGGCTGGATTCCGTAGGGCAACCAGCCCCGTAGATCAAGTTTTTCGTTTCCAACTGATCCAGTGGAGGACCGTGGTGCTAGGTGGAGGCAGCCTGTATGCAGCATTTGTTGATTTGCGGGCTGCCTTCGACCTGGTACCAAGGGCAAAACTGTGGGAAGTGCTTGAGACTCTAGGGGTCCCTGGGGTCTTGTCCTTAATCACACGATTGCATGAGGGCAACTATGCCAAAATTCGATGGGGTGGGTATGGAAATGATACTGCCGAATTCCCCGTTGAGCGCGGGGTTCGGCAAGGGTGCTCAATGGCCCCTACTTTGTTCACCCTTTTTATTAATGGTATTGTCTCCCGCATGTAATCTCGGGCAGTGCTTTTCTTGCTGGTGAAAAAGTTCCAATTTTAATGTTCGCCGATGATACCTTAATTTTATCTAAAACCCCAAGTGGTCTGCAAAAAGCATTGGTAATATTTGACGAGTTCTGTGTAGATCATGGACTGGAGGTGAATGCGTCCAAAACAAAACTCATGGTTTTTAATCCACATAGAAATTTTAAATCAAAAATTTCCATGAGTGGTCGCACTCTGGAGGTCGTCAAATCTTTTACTCACCTGGGGATCCTTATCTCAAATGACAATAAGTGGCAGCAACATCTTAATCTCGCTATATTAAGGCATAAGCAACTAGCTGGCACTATTATTAAGGAACACAGGAAATCGCGGACTAAACCTATTAAACCACCTCTGATAATATACGAGGCTAAAGCAATTGGGTCTGCTTTGTACGGTGCAGAGTTATGGGGGCATGAAAATCTCCAGGAACTCCAAACTTCAGAAAATAAATTCTTAAGGTCACTGACAGGTACCCCACAGAGCAGTCCGCTATTGCCCCTGCGTTATGAGCTAGGTAGAAGAGAAATTTCGGAAATGGCCAAACTACGCCCGATCCTATACTGGCGTAGGCTCTGGACCACGCCAGAGCTCTCCCACTACGCAGATGGGTTCATAGATGTTATTAAAGCCGATCGTTATAATAAAATCAGATGGTTTAAAACATTAAAGATTGCATTGTTCGAATTAGGACTAAATGCTTTATGGACCGATCCAGTTGGGGCTTCCTTTCCCACTAAGTCTACTTTAAAAAACATTTTTTGGGAATATGTTGTCAATAGGAGTCTGCTAAGTATTAACAGTGGGTCTATGACCACCAGTTTCCTGGAATTTAAGATGTACCCTATTTATGAAATGTACTGGGACTACATATCGAACCCCATAGACAGAAAACTGCTCTTTCAATTGAGGGTTGGTTCCCTCCCCCTTCGTAATCTAACATCTAAGTGGAAAACAGGGGGTGTAGCAATTTGTCCAGTCTGTGGGGTAGGAAATGAAACTCTTGGTCACTTTTTGTTTTCCTGTCCAGTATATTCCGCACCAAGGCGAGCTTGGTTGGCTCCTATGTGCAGGAACTTAGGCACAAAAAGTAGCATGGTAGCGCTGCGTATTGTAAGATCTACTTCTGTAAATTGGATCATAATTGCCACCGCAAAGTACTTGGGGTGGGCGTGGGTTATAAGGCAGAGATTGCTGGTAGGTTAATTATTCACTGCCTAGTTGTTCAGAGATTGCTAGACTCTTGTCTATTCTCTGTAACAGCTTATTAATAGCTCAGAGACTGCTAGACTAATGTTTATTCTCTGTAAATGTTTATTTAGCTGATCAGAGACTGCTAGACTAGTGTCTATTCTCTGTAAATGCTCACTTAATGTATCATCGGTATGAAATCTTATTGGTATGAAATTTTAGGATTTTTTAATGCTTTTGTGATCATAATTTTTCGGTATTTTTAATAGTATTGTACTTTGCACCTGTGACTATGACGAGTTATAGTTTTTAAAAAAACTGTTATGTGCTTGTGTCTAAATGACTTTGTAAATTTAATTGCTTTTTAGGTCTCGCCTGTCGATGCGCATGCGCATCGAGCTTGCGAGCCTATTGCGGCTCAAACAACGTTTAACTACGAAGCAAGGAATCGTGGCGATTCCTTGCAGTGCCCGTGACTTTTAAGCTCAATGCGCATGTGCATTGAGCTTAAAAGCGCGTGCACAGCCGCCCGCATTCCTCCGACACCTTTGAAGTGAAGCTTAGCTTCACTTCAAAGGCCCGGCTTCTTCACACCCACATGCCGCTCTCGCTCTCCCCGCTCCGCTCCGCCCCCTCCCCTGCCCGGCCCGGCTTCTTCACACCCACATGCCGCTCTCGCTCTCCCCGCTCCGCCCCGGCTTCTTTACACCCACATGCCGCTCTCGCTCTCCCCGCTCCGCCCCCTCCCCTGCCCGCCGTGTGACCTCGGCTTACACTCACCCCTCCTTTCTCCCCTTTAGGCTGCTTTCGGATGCTTTGTTCGCAGCTTGTCATTTACTTTTGCATTGTGGGCGTATTATGATTCCTCATCAACATTCACTTGGATGAGTCAGAACATATTGGCCCTCAATATGGTAAACTTGAGCAATTATTGATTTAGCTGATCCAGTCCTTTTTCTGTTTGATTGTTTAACAGCACCACACCCATAATCTTTACTGTCCTAAATAGTCAGAAATCGTCAAGTAGAAGTGGGAGAAGGTCTGGTCTCAGTGGCGCAAATACAGAGGGAGTTGAGGTGCCTAAAAGTGTGTATTAAATGTATGGATGTATAATCGATCTTGCCTGTTTCATATACATCTAAAGTTGCCGCTCTGGCCATAAACTCTTGTAGCCGACCCTAGGGTCGCTCTTGGGGGTCGATGAATGTACTTGACATCCAACAAATGTTACACAAATTGACAACTGTATTGCATGCATGATTAACAATGAAAAGTATGTATTCAA
This sequence comes from Lissotriton helveticus, assembly GCF_964261635.1. Lineage (NCBI taxonomy): Eukaryota > Metazoa > Chordata > Amphibia > Caudata > Salamandridae > Lissotriton > Lissotriton helveticus. The sequence goes on along the minus strand of NC_136069.1, from coordinate 314,201,786 downwards.
CTTGAGCTTGTTTTAATAAAAAAGATTTTGGGATTAAAGATCTTGCCCTAGCTTCTTGTATGCATGGTGGGGAAAGCTGTGATGAGTCCGGGGAACTAATGTGCATACTGGACCATGCAGTTTTGTTTTCCACCTTTAAAATGATTCTAATGTTTTAGGAGAGGACGCTTTGCAGTCTGGGACTAGTAGTTTCAGGTTTTACCATTACAAATAAGGCCATATACATCTCGCTAGGCAATCTCCTGTTCTTAAAGCATGGTGATGGTGCCATTGCACAGTTAAAAGTACTAAATAACAATAGCACGTTGCAGGGCTCCACTTAGTAGTTATTGAGCCGACTTCACTATTGGGGGTAACTGAATAACGAGAGAAAGCTGGGCGGATTTAAGCATCGTAGTTCATCCAGTCACAGACAGATGACCCGCGTCGTATATAACCGCCTCAGCCCGCCTTAACTATATTTTGTTTCAAACTGTAATTTATATTCTAGACCGGCCTGACTTGTAGGTCCTGATTAATGTAAAACCTGAAACTACATGTCCCACAATGCTTGTGCGTTGCTGAGACTAGAAGGCAGTGTCACATGGATGCATTTGGGCAAATCCTAGTAATTCCGTCGTTAATCTGCTTCAGCGCCACGATCCGGAAATAATGCGCTGCATTAATACAAATGCAGTGAGCAGTGTTAGCTTTTCTCGGCTCCTTTCCCCTCCCCCAGGTGCATATCCCACATTCCTGCAAAACAAAAGTTGCTATAGTTTCTAAAATCAACAGGCACCCTAAGTGTGTGTTCCCGTGCGTCCATGTAAATGTGTGATGGTATTGTAAATATGCAAAATATAGCTTTAGCAAATTATTACCTGCTTTATGTTCCTATTTAGAACAAAAATTCCTTTTTTATGTGAAAATAAATTCAGTTTTAGCAAACTAAAAGTGTTTGGAAGGTTAGTCTTGGTGTTTATGTATTCAAGGCTTTACAGCGACTCACTGGCACACGGCGCTGCTTGCAGTTAAGTTACTCTCCCGTATATCTTCCCCAAACACCTACCGCCCCTCACGGCTTGTTATTTAAGAGTAAGATTGTTCGTAATTGTGCCACTACACCCATTTTGTGAAAAAAAAACTCACTCCCTTACATAAAGAACAAAATGCTGCGCTGCAGGAAATAACTGATTACACTGATTACACGCCCAAAAGGACATTAAGCTGTCAACAGATATACAATCCAGAGCGAAACATAATACGAAAATAAACCGCAAAGCAAAATACGGGCTTTCCTACTCCGCTTACCCAGGCTCTTCCTAGGTGGCTTCCCCCTTTCATTTCACTGCGTTTCCATAGGCTTTTTCAAATTTTTTCCTCTGGCTGTTTTCTCTCCCATCCCCCCCACTTTCTGTCGCTCCACACCCGTTTCCAAATATAATGTCCTGCTCCAACTGCTAATCCAGGAGGTGCCTGCCCCCCCGCAGCTCTCCAGTTTGCGCTTCAAGTCTGGGATCCAGTGTAGATCGATTCATAGAGCAGGACAGCCAGGGAAGTAATGCTGCCAGCAGCTACTTTTACCTACCTCACTTGGCCCTGCTGCCTCCTACCTATCTGCTCTACGTTCTATCTCAGGGGTCAACAGTGGACACTGCCAACACTCTAACAGCTGCCATTAATACATAAACAGTGAACAGTACCATCACAGCACTAACTAGGAGTGGCGTGCTACTGTAACCGCACAGCTGTGTCTACCGCAGTGATAACACACTAATAATGGGCACTAACAACACTACACGTTCACTGACAGCTGCCATTCCATATTGGGCGCAAGTATCCGCTTGCTTACTGTAATATGTTCTCTTAGCCTGGCATATTTCTTTGTGACCCGAGCTGGGTTGCTGCAGGTTGGCGTCTGCACTTTCCCCCAAATAGTTCCCATATGTACAATTAATAACACTCACCCTCACTCACCCTCACTCACCCTCACTCACCCTCACTCACCCTCACTCACCCTCACTCACCCTCACTCACCCTCAAACCCTCACCCACACTCACCCTCACCCTCACTCACCCTCAACCCCTCACCCTCACTCACCCTCAACCCCTCACCCTCACTCACCCTCACTCACCCTCACCCACCCTCACCCACCCTCACCCTCACTCACCCTCACTCACCCTCAACCCCTCACCCTCACTCACCCTCAACCCCTCACCCTCACTCACCCTCAACCCCTCACCCTCACTCACAACACATATTGTGTTACAATAGGTGTCACATTTGCGAAAGATAAAACTATCTAGAGATGTAGCATAACGACCAGAGCTGCCATATAAGTCACATAAATACAAAACATGTTGCATTCCAAATGCTATAGGTGTCACATTCGCAAAAGTTATAACTATTGGCATTGTAAATGACAAAGCCATCAATTTAGCAATTTTTAACGACCAGAGCTGCCATATAAGTCACATAAATACAAAACATGTTGCATTCCAAATGCTATAGGTGTCACATTCGCAAAAGTTATAACTATTGGCATTGTAAATGACAAAGCCATCAATTTAGCAATTTTAACAACGAAAAAATAAATAAATTGTCATTTACAAGACCAATAACTACAACTTTTCTAATGCGAAACCTATTGCATTCCAACCCCACTCACCCACGCAACGTCACTCACACACGCAACGCCACTCTCACACGCAACGCCACTCTCACACGCAACGCCACTCTCACACGCAACGCCACTCTCACACGCCACTCATCCATGCAACGCCACTCATCCATTTGCAAAACGAAAAAAGTTAAACTCTTCTATTGCGAGACCTATTGCATTTTCAATGCTTGTTATTATATGTTTGTATGTCTGCTTTTATGAGTAATACTCGAATAAAGCACTTTTTGAAATTGAAATTGAAATTGAAATTCTTCGCTTTAGTTATTTTGGCTTCTCTTATATTTATGCTGAGGAAGGCTAACGCCGAAACCGGTTGTGTTCTTAACCCGAATAAAGGCAGCCTCTGAAATCCGAAGTGTTCTTTGTTTTCTTTTCTTTCTTTTTGCCGTAAGGAGAAAGAAGCTGATTGGATATATATATATATATATTGGAATTTCTTTGTATTATTGTGATGTGTCGCTACTGAAAAAAGACTCCCTCGTGACTCAAAATGTTGAGATTTTGGGTTGGACTGCAGCCAGGTACATTCCCTGTTTGTGTGTGTTTTTATGTATTGTCCGTTTTCATGGTCAATGTGTAAGGAGAGCGCCCCATGCTGTTCCTTCTGCCCGTCCCTGGCCTGCACGTGGTACCACACGCACGTAGGAAGGTGTAGCAATCTGATGTTCATATGAGACACAACAGGGTTGTCCTGTAGTAAAAGCTGCGTAACAGACGTCTTCAAAACCTCCCTGAAACCAAACCAAAATGGTACAAGTGCAGCTGTGAGCACTGTTAAACTTACCAGGGCACTGGGGGATAATCTAATCAGAAAAAGATTTGTAACCTATCCTGTAAAGTTGTTCTTAGCATGTGGTGCGTGTCAAAATTAGACATAATTCCGCTAAAGTGAGCTCAGCTGGAAAATTCTATCGCTATACTGCAGCCCTGGACCCTGCTAATGCGTAAGGGATGCTTGGAGCTAAGCGCCCTGGGCTGCCGTGTTTCCGCGAGGGAGTGGAGCCGCGACTCCCTTTCCTGCACCCACAAGTAAAATTGCATTATCCTTGTGAATCACTGGGAATGAGCCATACTCCGCGGTAGGTAGACGATAGGGGGATATCGGACTTCTGGCTCCGAAATGAAAAGTGCAGCTTCTGTGAGGTAGGGCTGCTGATGTTTGCTGGACGCACTACCCCCACGTTAGGTACGGAGTGTTTGGTTACGTTGAAAACTAAATACAACTAAAGCATTCATAAAATACGGAAACAATTACATTCACAATAGAAACCCCTATAATGGTAAACCCCCCAAAACGCTTTTTGTGCCTTGATTCGCTAGTGCAGCTTCAGAGTGCTCTCCCCGCAAATACAAATCTAGCTTTTATCACCACAATCTGCTGTTAATACTGCCCTGATAATGTCAAAGAAGTACACAAGAGTCAGGCAGCCTTTACAGAATGCTTAGAACACATATTTAATCACCGTAAGATTTCTTTGTCTGTTTTATGTTAATGATTGTTTTTGTGAGGTTCGGTTAGTTTGATCGACTCCTGATCGTTCGGGATTCATCTCCGAGGTATGCTGTCTTTCTGTGTAGAAGATAAGTGTGGCAATGATCGTGTGCCATTGCCTTGTCATCAGTTCCTTCCCACCTCAGTCCTTTTTACAGGCTCTCTAGTCTCTACAGGCTGCTCCAGCTTTCTGACAGAGACAGACTTGTATGCAATACGTCACAGAGCCCATCCTTGCTCAAGATTGAATGGCTTTTCTGTCAGTCTTAGTTACCCTCAGGGCACAAGACCTAAAAAAAGAAGTTGGGGGAATAACCAAGTTAGGTAGTATGCAAGTGAAATCATGACGCATGCCGTCACTGCACGTCACAACGCGGGACATTGCAATTGACATCACAGGAAGTGACATAACAAGAAGTGACATCAGATATTAAGACCTCACACACATGTTTATCGGGTATATCATGAGTACATTTAAGCGCATTATGAGATTTAAGAAATGAGATTTTTCCTTAGGGTTGTTCAAAAAAGTGTCGCAATCCTGACACAAAATCTGGGTCTCAATTTATTCATTTAAAAAAAAAATCTGCCACAAAGGTATTGGCCACAAGGAGAAGCATGGCAGTAGATCTGTTTTGCTTAATTGGTTGCAAAGTCTGTATTTTTAAATATTTGATTGGGTTCAGGCATCTGCTGTACAGGTGCCCAGTAAATCTCGGGGAATAGTAGTAATGGTGAGATAACTGTGGAGGTTAACACATTTGTGGGAGAGATCTGTGTTTTGTGAAGTCCCAGATTTGAAGCAAAGTAGTATAGAAGGTTAATGTGGCTCCTGCCAAGCACATCATGTAACATGCAGATGACATATTTATTTTACATAGATAGTAAAGTGGGTTACTGCTTTTAACACAGGGATCATTTTATTACCTGCAGTTCATAAATTGTAATATAGCACAGTGAGATATGGACATGTGACTCCTACACCTTGTAACCCTGTCTCATGTCTCATCTTGTACATTGATTTACACACGATTTACATACTTATGATTTATTGTCAATGCATAATGTGTATGCTTTGTAAAGGGCTCTGACTCACTGCATTGGGATGCATAGCACTGTAAAAGAAATAAAACCGTGCTATTGAAATTGTTGTTTGTGTAAATACTGGGACAGACAGACACATCGTACTCTCTTACAGTGCCAAGTGTGAGGTTTCAGGCAGGTTCCAGTCAGCATATTCAAACAACAGGAGACCTGATGACCCCTTGACTTCGGTCTTTATTTTTAGTCCAGCTGGAGGTGAAAAGAAAAGCTCCCTCACCGTCTGCACGTTAATGCTGGGAATGGAAAGCAGACAATGTACTGACGCTGCTGAACTTGTCCATGTGTCTGAAAATTACACCTGGACAAGTTCAACATACTTCTGCGGGGCTCTACTTTTTGGCAGGGTGGACAGCGTCCTCCCCCTGAAAATAGCAGGTGGATGCTTTGTGCCTGGTGTACCCCAGAGGCACTTATATATTGTTTTCTTCCCTTTTTTGTGTTTGATTCGCCTACAGGAGGTTTTTGTCATTGCCATTGGTAGATTCACCCTTCGTCATGGTCTGAACGTAGCATTGCATCTAAGAAACCAGACCCATGTATAACATCAGTTTGCTGCATTTCAATGCCACCTAGTGGGCACTAGAAAAACTGCAGCAACAATGTTGAAGTCACAACATCAATCTTGACAGACATTGGAGACGACTTTAACCCCTTAAGTGCTGCCGTCGGCCAACGGTCGTCACGGGCACTACCTCCCCAGTGCTGCGTGCGACCGCTGGACGTCCAGTTCAGCACCGGATAATGGACAGCGCAGCACTGGGGAGGTTTGTTTACTAGCTCCCAAGTGGTTAAACAGGCACGGTTAATGCCAGTTGGTCTCGTCAGTAGGTAAAGGTAAGCAAGAAGATCAATTGCCATTGTTAATACTTGTTGATAGAGGCAATCCACCTTCTGAGGTAAAGGGGAAGACATGTATCCGTCCACTATTCCGGTCATAATCCCCTACTATTTCTGCCTCTGCGACACACCTTAGATTTACTCTAAAACAAGGTTTTGTTCTTTGGGATTGGTACAATGTACCTGTGTGTGGATGTGTGTCAAAATACTCTGTTAAGGTAGGTGGAACAGAACACAAAGTTGCTCCGACAAGGCGGACGTGAAATAGGTAGATGGGTGAAAAACTATGCAGGTACCCGTTTACTGAAAATAAATAGAAAAATACTAGCAGTGAAGAACAGCGACTTCAACTAGAGGTACATGAGGACAGCTTGAAGCAAGGTCTCATGGATCCGTGACCCAGAATGACTATTCAAGACTCTTGAAAGGGAGCAGTGGGTTACAGTCGCAATCTGCCATGTATTTTTTGATGCTTCATTATGCTGTGTGCAGAGATAGTGTATCATATTAGAGAGAGAGATAAGGCACGATAAGGCTGAATATGCTTGTACTTTTCATCCTCTGCATAAGTACTAAGACAAAATAGGTAATCCTCCTCAGGATGCACCTCGAATGCCACTTTCATAGCAGTCTATTGTTCTCTTTGGACGGTCTAGTTTACTTCAGCATACCTGGCTGAAAAACATTATTGAACAGGCAGTGGCCACAGCCTTGCAGATTGCACAGGGTCAGCCATTCTCCCAAAGAAGAGAATCTCCTGAACCAGAGACTGAGGACCAAGAAGAGGAGCACCAAAAGATGAAGAGGTACATCAATCACAACTTAGTAAAGGAGGCCTTGAACCATGTCAGAGAACTGTTGAGTATTGATGCTTACTAATCTTCTAGCTCTCAGGGCCAACGTTCAGACAGCTACATGAGCCCTCGATCCCGATCACCTACTTCAGTACTTGATCCTGAGTCTGTTTTGAAGAAATGGAGGGAGCCTGAGATTTTTATTCTATGGTTTCCACAATTCATGTTCAAAATGTACACAATACATGGATTTGATGAGAGTATTGATAGATATGTCTCTTGGTTCACATCAGAAATAGACAAGTGTCACTGGAAGACTTGATCACTAAAGGATATTCATACTCTCTCAAGTGTACCTATGCCATTAACCTCTAGCTGGTAGCACAGAGATGAGCAGTTTACTCATCTACGAGATTGACTGGAGGGTTTCCTGAAGCTCTGAGAAAGGATTCAGGGCAGAGAAGGTATCCTCTCACTGCTCACCATGATGAACAAATGATTGTAGCTAATCTCTGATATATCCTTAATGATCTGCCCACTACATCCTTAGTTACAGGATCTACTGAGTGGGTGAAGAGATTGTTCTGTTTCCCGAAAGTCAGCCCTGGTCCTAAATCTTCCCCATTGCATTTTCTTTTCTTGGGCAGACAGCTTTTTGTTAAGGATGTGAAGGAAATGGAGTAAGTGGCTAAGGAGAATAAGAAGTTGATATTTGTGTCTCATCCTAACTCAAGCTTCTCAGTGAGTTGAGGCCTCAATTTCTGAGGTTCTTTTGTGTTCCCATACCATACAAAGAAGCATTGAGTTACATGAGTTTGACATCATGCTTTCCTGTCCAGTCTCTCTCTACCAAAGACTTTCTGCCTAGGCCTGCTCACCATTCTCTTCACATATGACACTTCCCCAGGCTGGAGCATGTGCCTCAATGGTCTGTAATCTCCGGAAATGGTATGTTTCACGAAAGTGTGTACACACTACTTGGTACATCCTCAGTCATACAGGACTGGGATCAAGAAAGGGTGTGTTGGGGTAATGCCCCAATTATCTATAGTTAATGTGGTCACCCAGAAATTTGGTTACAGTCGTCTTCATGTCGGTATCAAAGAAGAATGGGATCTTCAGGGAAGAGTTGTCAGATGCCATGTTATCATATCACACATCACTAGCTCTAGAGACACTGTACTGATTTTTGTACATTCCTAGTTGTTCACGAGATCTGATATCTCCTAACGAGTCAAGGCCTCTTTGATCAGTACTAAGGCATTCATTTGCACCCATGTATGAAACAAAAAATAGGATCTGCTTCTGCAATGTATAGCATTGCTTACATCCGTAATTCTATAAATGCGATACTGATTTCAGCATATGCCTGGTATATCTCCCGATCTTAAACCTCTCCATGAATCTCTGGTCAGTACTTGGCCCTTCATGTGTGCCTTTAGCAGAAGAGGATCAATTCTGAGTGCGCAACAGAATCTCGGATCCATATTGAAGAGCTTTTCCGAAATAACACATAGTTATTGGTAGCTTGGGGCTACCCTACAAGAAAGTGTTCAATGCTGGGCATGCAACTTTAAATCTCACGTTCAGACGCCTAATTAGAAAAAAGCGTAGTTTATCAAGGTGTCGCATTTGCATTTGACAACCGTGAAAAATTAGATTGTTGGTTGACTAGGGTGTAAACCCTGGCCAAGCAACAGCCACAATACTTTGCAGGGTGTACCCCAATTAGTCACTAAATTAACCTGTGCTTAAAACTGGGATCTTTAGAACAAAAAGCAGCCAGGATTAACTTAGAGGCAACGTGTAAAGTATTTATTAAGCACAAACAGCAATAAAATGAAAACACAACACAACAAAAATAGAGTTTTTTGTAATAAATGATTTGGCCTAAAAATAACAAAAGTTCAAACAGTAGTACCGGAGATATGAATTTTTAAGTTTTAGGTGAAATCTAGTGCCTAAAAGACCAGGGCACCAGCAGGGGAGATCTAGTAGTGCGAGACCGGGTCAAAGTCCAAAGATAAGGCAGACCGCAATGGAGTGCAATTCTGACACAAGCAGAGGATTGGGCCCGGCCAGCGCTGACTTTTGGACTTGGAAAAATTATTGAAGAAAAATGACTGAGAAGGTAAAGTTCAGTGGGGCATGGCTGCAGGAGGAGTCCGAGGAGGGAGCTTCATTGTCTGATGGCCTTGGGTCAAAGCAATAGTGAAGATTCCAGCGTTTGGACTTAGTAGCCAAAATGGAAGTCAAAAAGCTCCAGCAGGACGAAGCAGAGTACTGGTTGGTCCCGGACTCCTTTTGTTTCTCTGAACATTTTTTGGCCAAATTTTGTCTAAGTGCTTAGTTTTGTAAATTGGCCATCTGGGTGCCTCTAGTACCACAAACAAAGGTTCAGGACTGGTGGGACACCTCTTGGGGGTTCAGGACTCACTTATGCTGGGTCCAGGTGCGGCTTCTAATGGGTTAAGGCAGGCTCCAGGTAGGAGAGCAGTCCTTCCAGGTACAGCAGCAGTCTGGCCGAGTTCCCAGCCGGTCACAGCAGCAGGCAGTCCCCTGAGATGCCTTCTCCAGGTCCAATAGTGAACTGAAGAGTGGGTCTGAATGTCCTATTTTTATACCCTTATGCTCTTGTTCTGGAAGGGAGAGATGCTACTGGAAAGGTTCCTTGAAGTGCATGGAATTTCCTGGTACCAAACATGAAATGGCTGTCTCCTCTCAATTAGGAAGTATTGTTTATTAAATGTAATAAGGAATCCCCAATGTTATCCTATGTGAGGGGTAGGCCTCACAGTAGTTCAGAACGAGTTTGGGAGTTTTCACTACCAGGACATGTAAAACTTAAAAGTACATGTCCGACCTTTTAATTATACATCACCCTGCCCTATGGGTTACATAGGGTTAACTTTAGGGGTGGCTTATGTATTAAAAGGGGAGTTTAAGACTTGACTAGGGAGTTTAAATGCATAGTTGATAGGGCAGGTGGGCACTGCATTCAGGCTACAACAGCAGGCCTGGGACATGTTTTGGAGGGATTTTTAAGTTGGTGGCACAATTAGTGGTGCAGACCCTCCGGTAGCATTTAGTTTACAGGCCATGGATATATGGTCTGCCACTCTATAAGGGACTTATAGGTAAAGTAAATATGACAATTAGGTATATGCCAATCAAAACATGTTTAGTAGAGTGAGCACAAGCACTTTAGCACTAGCTCGCAGTGGTAAAGTGTGCAGGGTCCTAAGGCCAACAAAAGCAAAAATCGATCGAAAATTGGAGGTGAGAGGACAAAGTTAGGGGGAAGACCACCCTAAAGCTGACAGGTCTAACACCAACACACTGAATGACAGCAGTGCAGACTTCAAGAGGAGACCATCTGGAATTACTGTAAAGGAGTATTACCTTTGTGTCAAGTGCACACCAACGTTTGCTTGAATTTACGATGAAGGTAGTTTGCTGTTTCACTGAGATCACCTTATAGGGAACACAAGAAATAATCCAGCTGCTTTAGAAAGTCTATTTTCAAGTTTCTCCAGAGTGCTTAGCAGTAGCTCATTGTTTGTCTGTGCCCTACATCTTTCTCTAGTGCTTTGGATGGTGTTTGGCCAAACTGACAGTTTATAATTACCTCACCTGAGTTTATCTCATAGGGGCTGACAAAGCAAGAAACTTCTGGCTGCATTTATAGATTTTTTTCTTCCAGCTGCCACCTCTGCAGCCTAACAGCAAAATGCCCACTGCACACAACAAGAAAGTAAAGCAAATTGCAGTGTCCCGGTGGACACATCTACATTTAAGTCACAGCTGTCAGAAAAACCACAATGTCTTTAGAAAAGAATCTTCATTTAATGTCTTTGCAGCCAGCCGACGCGTGTTTCGTCACATCGAAATGCGACTCCTCAGGGCTGTATAGTTGAAGTAATGGACAGAAAAGGTCGCTAAGCCGTTGACACTTCTGACCCGGCCAGGCTCAAGACCAGGTTGAATGTGAAAGTCCCTGATGTGGACTCTCTATTCTCCAATCAAAGAAGCTCAGGTTCGAGTTCTTGGTAATCTTATTCCAAAGTAGATATGAATAAAAAGAACTTTGGTATGCCTTGCGGGCGATGTGAGCTCAGTAAAGCTATCAAAGAAGTTTTTCAGTTAGGATACCCCGCGGGCTGGTGCTAGGTGGTCCACACCTGGAACACGGAATCCCGCTCGGCCGCACAGGAATTCGCCAGTGTTACGAACCACCATTACAGGGGTATTCAACCTACGGGAGTTCACTCACTCCACTGGCTCCTCTAGCACCAGCCCGCGGGGTATCCTAACTGAAAAACTTCTTTGATAGCTTTACTTTCTTGTTGTGTGCAGTGGGTATTTTGCTGTTGTCTCTTAGCGTATTGTTCCTCGAACACACGCCTTTTGAGGGGTTATAGGGCTTATCCCCTCACCTACTTGCACCACCACCTATCCATTATTTTACAATAATTATTACGTTAAATATTAGCAGTGCGCCCAACATTCCCCTTATTCTAAGAACCCTGTCCTTTTTGCTACCTCTGCAGCCTAACACTTCTCCTCTTCACCCCAATTATGTTTCCTATTTTCCTGATGCTTAAATGTTCTGCTTCTTCTACAGTAGTGGTTCTTACTCCGTGGTCCAGGGAACCCTGGGGGGGTCATCAAAGCCTACGGGTGGGGGAGGGGGGTGTCCAAGACTGCTGAGGAAATTAATATTAACAGATTAATAAAGTGTCAGAGGGACGCAACATCTACTGATACTGTTGAGTGAAGTAAACGATGCAGAAAGGTGATGGTCTGCACCTGCAGAAAAATAGACTGAAGAGGACAACACAGGGCAGGTCCGTGAAACCGCCCCTGAACAAGACGACTGCGAACCAGGAGGAGAAGGAGATGACCACTCACTGCGTGACTTTAAATGACTGACACTTGCAGAAAGTGCCCGGGAACTGAGTGACTAAGTGACACTGTAGCCTTATGCATTGCATAGAGCAAACATATTTTGATATAATATTTATCTCATCAAGATGTATCAATGTGACAATATATGCATTTTACGCAAACACTGTGTAATGCCATCCAAAGATATGTAACTAATATATACATATATATATTTTGGTTTTACACTAATGTTGGATAGGTCTATCCAAAAGGGAGAATTGTTGCAAAATATATATGAATATCCATATAAATTCATGTGTATGCACTTTAAAATATATCATGCTTAGTTATATCACATTAACATGAGACCTGGAGCTCCAAAGGGCTTCCTATCTTACCTTGACTGGACATGCTTCAACAAGCTATTCTGTACCCCCTTAGAGGTCACTTTGCCTGTCCTTACTAAATGATATTTCTTATTCTGGTTGGGCAAGTTGCTTACACAGTGCCGAGCCAGCCTGTCTGCTCTGCCCATACATGGCTGTTTATAATTTGCATGGTGCAGACATTGCACATCCATGTTAGCCATATTTGGCTTGGTGCCTTTTTGTAGTTCTTCTGACATGGCATTTCTAACTGTATATATCACCTAGTAACTTGTCACTCTGGGAAGAGGCAGTCTGAGAGCCCCTAAGGTGGCAGATCCGACTTCTTCCTTGCTAATTAGCAATGATGCATGCTTTTGGTACCAATAAATACATTTCACTCTGTTTCTGAGCAAACCTGCTGTGTCTGGTGAGTTTCATTAATTTGCTCCTGGGAGGGTGCCAGTATTTCCCCATCACTTATCCTCCTGTTTTTCTATCGGATAAAGGGGAGCAGGTGATACTGTGGAAGAGGTGGAAGAAACTTTTTGATTCGTATCTGGTTGGGGTGAAAACCAAGCTGAAAGAAGAGAAAACTAAGAGTTGGGTGAAACAGAGTGATAGTTGCAAGGATGGTAGATTAGTCAGAAAGAAGTGCTATTGCTGTGGGAATTCTGCCCTTTCTGTGAACAGTACGTAATGTTATGCAAGGAATTTAGTATGTCCAGAAAGTGTGGCAGGAAGGGCCATTATGCTCGGGTGTGCAAAGGGGAAATGAGTCCGTCCCACAGTGTAAATTCTGTCATGGAAGATGTAAGCAAGATGGTGCCAGCAATAAAATCAGATCCTACTGAGGTGGATGTGAATCCTTTACAGATGCCAGTGTGTCATATTAGAGTGGAGGATAAGGAGAAGGTGGTGTTGGTGGATTCGGGGTCACCATACACAATGATGGGTGATAAAAATTGGGAAAATGAATTTTGTGGAGGATAAGTAGCCCTTTTCCCAACGGACAAGAATCCTGTGAGTTATGGAGGGTCCAAAATTGATGTTTTGGGCTATGCAGCGATGAGAATCACCTTTGAGGAAAAAGAAACTGTGGGGAAAGTGTATGTTGCGAAAAGTGGGGCTAATTTGCTGGGGTGGCGACACCAGCATGACATGGGGATAATGCTCAATCCCAATGCTGTTCACCCGATCATGTCATTGTCAGCTGAGCAGGGCAATGATAACATCAATGTGTCCTGGCGTCTTCAGTGAAAAGTTGGATCTTCTGAATAGCTTTGAAACACAAGATCATTCTGAAGAAGAATGCGGTTCTATGTGTGTATAGAGTGAGGAAAGTTCCTAATCTCATGCTTGACCCATTGAAAGTGGAGATTGACAGTTTGTTGAGAGAGGGGATAATTGAAGAGATTGAGTCTTCTGAGGGGCATGCTCTGATTGTTATTGCACCTTAAGATGAGGGACAACTGATTCAGATGTGTATTATTCTTCTTGATCTCAACAAACATATATGGGTGGATTGTCAACAGCTTCCGAATATTTCAGAGGCTCTGACCGTGCTTGGTGATGTGAAAGTCTTTATTGTGGTAGATCTATCGTCAGCCTATCATCTGGTGAAGTTTCACAATGAGTCAAGGCTTTTAACTTCTTTTGTGACACCTCAAGGTCCAGGATGCCTTTTGGGTTGGCATCTACGGCGGCATGTTTCTAGAGGGTTATGAAGAAGGTACTTGATGGTGTTGGCAATACTCTTTTCTTTCAATAAATCTTGATTTATGGGAGGAATCATGATGAGCATGATGGAGTTTTAATGGAAGTGTTGCGCAGCTAGGCTGAGGCTGGTTTGACTCTAAAGAAAGACAAATGCAGGTTCAGAGTAACTGCTGTTTCCTATTTGGGTCACACTATTTCAGCAGAAGGAATTAAGCCAAAGTCGGAATTGGTTAATTCCATTGTTAAGATATCAGCACCCATTGATAAACATCAAGTGAGGTCGTTCCTTGGTCTGGTTGAATTGTATTAGAAATGTATACACAAATTTTCCATTTTGACCCAGACCATCAGGATATTGTTGAGGAAGAATGTAAAGTTTGATTGGACTGATGACTGTGAGAGGGCTTTAAAGCCATATCAGTGTATTTCCTACGTTGGGTCACTTTGCCATGAAGAGAACCTTATTGACCACACATGTGAGTCTCAAACGTTTGGGTGCAGTACTCTCTCAGAGAGACATAGGGGAAGAGAGAGTAGTGGTATTTGCGTCACGGGTACTTAGGGATGCAGGCAAAAGGTACTCTGTGATAGAGAGGGAGGCCTTGGCATGTGCATGGGTGATCAAACATTTTACGTTTTTTTTGTGGGGAATGCCATTTGTCATCCGGTCTGATTACAGACCTCTGGATCATGTCACAAGGAAAGACGACAAATTGACTCCTCACATTAAAAGGTGGATTGAGGGTTTGAGCGAGTTTAACTTTCAAGTGGAGTATATTTTGGGATCAAAAATGTGGTTGCTGACTATTTGTCCCGCCTTCCAGCTAAGGCGGATCTAAAATGTGAATTGTCTGGTGTGGAGGTTGAACAAACCCCTCCGGTTAGTTGGATCAGTGAAAGTACCCTGCAAGAGAGTGAATGGAAGCCGGCAAGAGAGGCTGACAATGTTGCGGGCGAACTTAAGGAAGATATTGTCAAAGGCAGGCCAGACTTTAAAGTTCTTCCAGAGGAGTTGAGAAGATATTGGAATATAAAACATAAGTTCAGTTGGATGGGGGTGGGTGAGGGGACTGTACAGGAGCAACAGGATAGTTTAGCCCGCAGGTATTAGAGAGACGATAGTTAACCTGGCACACAAGGGTCATTTGGGAAGGAATCTCACCAAGTCCATGATTAAGGAGAGGTATTGATGGCCTGGTTTGGATAGCCAGGTAGAAGGGGTTTTGACGGATTGTGATCCTTGTGTGAGAACTGATAAGAGTAGAGTTGTTTCTAAGGCTTCACTTTCTCCAGTGGAGGTACCTATGGATCTATGGAGGGAGAAAACTTGGTTTAGACTTTGATGGCCCTTTCCATCTTCTACCACAAAATGAGCATTATGAGATTCTTATGGTGGATTACATCTTTAAGTGGGTGTTGGCGAAGTGCATGAGTTCTATTGACACCAAGGTGGTAATTAACTTCTTGAAAAGAGGAATTTCTTCGCGAGGGAATTCCACAAGAGATAATAACTGACAATGGTGTTCAGTTGCCCTCCCATGAAATGCGTGAATTTTTGAATAGTTTGTTCATTACACACTTCAAGACTGCCCTGTGTTCTCCTCTGGTCAATGATTTTACATAATGCATGAATGGTGTGGTCAAATCTTGTTGGCAAAGAGCTGTTGAATCAAACAAACTGTTGTTCTAGGTATTGAATGCGGTATGGTGGGCTTACAGGAATGCACCATGTTCTGATACATTAAAGTCACCGTTTGTCTGGATGAGGGCTCGTGTGAGTGCTATAGCGCGGCTCCAGAAATCATTTCTAATCATTACTCACCATTACCCTGAAACCTTTAAACACACAATCATTCGTCAGTGGGGCCCATAACACTGCACGTTTACTCTTGTATACTTACACTTGGCTTCAAGGCTTTTGGTGTATCACAGTGGAGAAATGCTGTAACATTTGGTGGAGTGTCTAAAACCTATTTAAATCAGTTATTATTTACACCTATAGATTATTACACTTTACCATGGTTTTTATTCAAACATTTAATTATTCAGACGCACCACCATAGTGGTAATGGATCTGCTAGAAAGAAAATTAGGCGTAGGAAAATCACAAGACCAGCTATGAAAATTCCATTTTCCCAATTTTATTGAAAGCAAAACTTTATTATGTCTGTCATTTATGCATTAATAAATTCTTTATTCAGTAAAATCTTAATCTTTATTTCAAAATGATCATTTTATTTAGAGCTCAGGAAAAAGCGCTTATTTTAGAAATCAGTTAAAGTTTAGCAAAGAACAGATAGTTCCAAATTCATTCTCTCCTAACATCCCTAACTAACACCCGCATCTTATCCTTCAATCCTGCAAAGCAAACAAATAAAATCATAAGAGTCTTACATCCAGGAATCGGTCATCAGTCGGGCAGCACTTCCAGTAGAAATCGAAAAAGCGACCCCCTCTAGACAAAGAGCTAAAAGATAATGGCAGGTGGCACAGAAGGAAGTACCAGGTAAGAACAAACGTTCATGTGATTTAGGGAATTGTACCAGAGACAACGGTGGGAGGTTGGAGAGGAGGTCCTGGTTAAGAGGCAGGGTTTTGTGAAGAAAGGGGACTCGAACTACATGGGTCCTTTCACACAATTGTGAAGGTTATGTGAAATGTGGTCAAGTTGAACAATGGTGATGTTTGGACAGGGCCGGACTGAGAACCAAAACCGGCCCTGGCAAAGTACTCGGCCAGCCCCCTGGGGGTGCAACCGAGCTCTTTGCCGGGGCCGGTTTTCGGCCGAGTTTGTTACAGGGCCGATTTTGCAGCTATGCTGCAAAAACAGCCCTGTAACAAAAACGGCCCCCAGGGCCCAAAACCGGCCCCCACCCTTGCGGCGCACCGGGGGATTGCCCGGTGCCCGCAGCGGCCAGTCCGGGCCTGTGTTTGGAGCACACCCCGTTTGGTGAAAACTCATAGTTGTAAAACCTGGGAGAAGTCAAAAACTATTGGGGACAATTCTGGCCTCAGCAGGCAGGACGATGATGCAGATGCTGACTCTACACCACGTTGCACTGGTAAGGGATTGTACTAAACCTAGGTGGTAGAATGACTGTGGTATTGGCAACAAGCAATGTTTAAGTTGCATATAATATAAATTATATTTCCTTTTTCCTTTTTTCCATGCAGATTTACTGTACGTTTTTTTATCAACATTACTCTCCTATGTTTGGGGGAAAATGTCTGTATGCTTTGTTTGTTTAAGATGGCTATTGTACACACTGTTTGCTTTTGTGCTACTTTTGCAGGGTTTCTGTTCTAGGGAAGGATATGTGCTGTAATGGACGTAGAATGTTGAGGGAGGTGTATCCAGTTATCCTAGGTCATCCTGGAATGACCAGATGCAAGTGTCTTGAGGGATTCAGTTCGAGGGGGAGAGCTGAAGGCCAAGCTGCTCCCGTGGTTGGTGTCCATCTGGGTTAAAGATCTTTTTAACCACGGACCTTTCTCATGGATTATTTGTGGATCTTAATAGAAAACTTTTCGAAAGGTGCGATATTTTCGTTGTCTATCCCTGATGCGTCTTAATGTTTCGTCTTTTGTCTTAGTTTGTACTGACTGAGTTCTGAAATCTTGGTATTCATCACGGGGCAGGTTGTCTTTCTGTGGAGCAGGACATTAACACAGCTTCTTCGTCCTGTCAGACCAGACCATTCGCTTTTCCATGTACAGCACCTGGTATTTACTGATGGGTGTCTTTTTCTTTTTGGTTTCAGGAGATTGACCCGGACAGCCAGGATATTAACACCACATTGCTGGTGCATTTCTTTGGAAGAGGGGGAAGAGAGAAACTTCAGTACTCCGAGTTTCAAAGGTATACATTTGTATCGAGTGTTCGTACAGTGAAAACTCTTGCAGGCCAGCTCAGTGTTTGTGTATTTTTTATGCATCTGTTCATTATTAAACCCTTAATGACATCTCAAACATTGTTAAATAATTTTTGAACCTTCATAACACATTGCTTAAGGTCACAGCGCACGGTTCACAGGGGGAGTGATCTGTTTACTAACCTTTATCGGAGGTTATTACAGATAAAACAACTAATTAAAAAAGTAAATTGAACGTATAATTTTATCGGATATTTTACCACTGCAAAAATACTCATAAAATAATTACTTTCATTATAGGAACTAAAAATTGTACTTTTCTTTTACATATTTTTGTTTAAATTGATGCTTTTGGTGTGTATTATACTTTTAACATTTTGTAGCTGGGATTCCTATTAATAGTTATATGTTGGGAAACAAATATTGACGGCTAGAAGCTACAGGTGCATCTCCTCACATGAAGGTGTGTAGCATTAAGGCAGCTTCATTTAATCGCTACTTTTACATATAGGCTGTTACTGAGGTACTGGAGTTTCTGTAGTTTGTTTGTGCAGTTCTTCACCATTCACACAGTATTGGTGTAGTCAGTCCCCCCAAGAACGTTGCTCAATAGTGCATACTTGTATACACAACCTACTCTGAGGATGTGCTCTATTTGTATGAACTGGTGGGCTACACCCAAAGAAAGAGGGTATCGAATGGAAAAACTCTTCTTTGTCTGTTTTTGCATGGTTTGGCCTGATCCTCGTGAAATGTACTGGCTTTGCAGTAAGATTGTGTGCAAGTACTTCATGGCATCCTTCATCTGGAAATGCATAGTTCTCTGGAGACAGCAGATGGTCTCTGTCCTGCGGAAAGCCACCCGCCCCTTACTCTTTTCCTCCTTTATTAAGAACAGCCCTCATGTTTTATAGCTAAACTAAGATCTTCGTAAGAGTTGCACGAGCACTCAGACAAACAAAAGAGAGGATTAATCAGTGGCTGCTTCTGGAATCCAAAAGCAGTGGGGCAGAAATGTGGGCGCTGTCCTGAACATGCGAGAGAGCCTGAACTGGAAGAGGGAAATGCAGCGAGATGGGGTGCTTCTCCCCTGACAACATTTTGAAATAATGTACTTAAACCGTGCATTTTACAGCATTCCTAGGGCGTTGCGTGACTAGCTGCTCCAGTCAAGTTTTTTCCTTTGCATTTTTGTTTATTCCATAATAAATCCAGGACTACAAGTCTCAAATTGTAAGGTTTGGAGCAGCTATTCACGCATTGATTTTGGAAACTGTCAGCTATGCAGATGAAGTAGGTATGTACCAGAGGCATTGTGAGTAAACTTACGATCAGGAGCACATTCTATGGCTTCAAAATGTCTATTGCTCCTGTCCCTCATACCTGAATGATTAGTGACAAATGGCTGCCACAGAGCTGGGCGGATAGGGAAGAAAGCAGCGGGAACCTACGTCCTCAGTGGGCCAGTGCAGCAGCTGTTCCAGTAGTTACTCTGATCCTCACCATCAGCTACCTCAGGTACCAAGTCCTTGCCTCTAATGGGACAGTGTGCAAGGTGCAGTTAACCCCTTCGACGCGCATGACAAAGCCAGCTCGTCATGGGCGTTACCTGCGCTACGCGCATGACGAGCTGACTTTGTCACGTAACGCGCGATTTTCAAAATCGCAGCGCACAGCGGGAAAACCGCTAGTGCGCATGCGGTTAACAGTCCTTGCAGTAAGTCAGAGGCAGTCGACTTACCTGGTCACCACTGTCTCCCCTGGAAAGCACTGTTTGCCAGACAGATTGAAGTGACGTCACTTCTGTTTATCCATAGGCTACACGTCTGGGTTGGATGACAGTTGGGCTTTCTGGATTCACTCTGACAGTCGCACCCAAAGGGAGCTGAGGTGTGCCTTGCATATCCCGATGGCTCATTACCAGGCTGATAGGTATTCCTGAGCTAGAATTGTGGGAGGAGTTGACACACCTGAGTAGGACTGTGCCTGTACCCACACAAAGAACTGCATACCTACTGTGTCTGGAGCCAGGGCCAGGAAGGACAGGGTCTTGTGCACTAAAATACCTTTCTTTGAAGTCTCCCTACTTCAAATGCCAAAATAGGTATAAGTACTGGACCTCTGACACCATAGTAGTAGAAACACTTCTGGACTGAGGACATTCTGCCAGGAAGAGCTGTGGACTGCCAGGAGGGATTTCCACTATGCTGCTTGCTTTACTGTGATGGCCTGCTGTCTGCTTCTTCTTTCCTGGGAGTGAGAGGACTGAACTTTGTTCCCTGCATCCTTATGGCTATAGTTCCTCCAAGGGCTTGAGTTGAGCTTGCCTCCTGTTGGAAATCTAAGGGCCATCAAAGACTAGACTTCACCTGCATCTTGCTACTGGCACCTGGGCTCCTCTGCTTTGAGTCCTGATCTGCCAAGTGGTGCCAAACCCTGACCTGGACCCTTGGAGATGATTCTGGTGATGCAACAAAGAAATTCAACCCATCAACTCCAAGGATCACTTCGGAACCAGCATATCCTTGCAAAATGGACGCATCACTGATGCCTGCACCGAAGCAGTCGTCCCCGCTCGCTGAGTGCGCAACACGACAACTGCATCTTACAATGCAAGCCCTGGCGGTGCCGTAGCACATCTGAAGTATCGCCGCTGCATGAGTCTTGGGAACCGCTTCAACGAAATCTGTGACTCACAGCTCTGACTCCGACGCAGTACCTGTGGATTGGTAGTTCGACATAGACGCCGTGGAATTGATGCACCATTCTGTGACATCAACGCACCATCCACAAAGCATCAACTCCCCTGCGCCCTGCATTGTCCCGGGCGCTAGCAGCTCAACGACCCAGCACCGCCTCCAGGAACAGACGCATCACTTTGCAACAGTGACACCTCACCTCCTTTGTGCAATGCATCGCCCCGAATGCCAACGTGCCAACAACCTGCATAGCAGTAAGAAACAGACACATCACCTGCCTTTGCAATACCTCACCTCCTCTGAACTGGGGTCTGTGCAACTCCCTCCTCATGCTGACTCATGCTCCAATGCTGTTGGACTGAACTTGTGGATTTGTCTTGGTCAAGTGTGACCAAAGAGCCCTAGTTGGAGCTAATGTTTTCTAAACACTATAAATGCTTTTAATATTGAAGGATCCATATCTTGACTTGCATATGTGGGATTTCTATTGTTCTGGTCTTGTTTTATACAGATAAATATTGGCTGTTTTTCTAAACTGGTGTGGGGTAATTTTGTGGTGTTTTCACTGCGTTACTGTGTGTGTGCACAAATACTTTACACATTGCCTCTTTAGTTTAGTCTGACTGCTCTGTGCCAAACTACCCAAGGGTGAGCACAAGTAAACTTAGTGTGTACTACATTTACCTTGACTAGAGTGTGGGACCCTATTTGGACAGGGTGCAATTCACTGCCAACTAGGGACCCCTTTTTCTAACTATATATGCTATATATATATAACTATATATAGTTTATGTATATGTTTATATACATGTAAAAAACTCCCATGTCTCTTTTCCTCCACTCTCTGACTCATCCCAAACCTTTCAAATTATGGACTCCGGCACATTCTTTCCAATCGCTTCTGTATCTCCCTACTATCAGGTGCACATTTTTACCACTCCCAGTAACATCTTGCCTTTACTAATCCATTTCAATTAACCTGTTCTTATTGAAAACACTAGCGTAAATGCATGAGATCTCAAGGGCACAAAGTTAACACATCCAATCCTATAAGGAAAAGGAAGCACATATTACTAATCTACTACCTACTAAGCTCCAACCTTGGGCTCCGGAGTAGCATGCTACTCACAGTAAAGCACTTAAATGCCTTGTCATGGGTATTAAGTGCTAAATACATACAATTTACAATTAAAATGTACATGAGTTTTTTTTCGCAGCTGGATCCTTCTAATCAGAGTCCTTAAAGAGCATCCCCAGATACCACACTGGATCCAGAGAACTATTAGTCAATGCTCCCCCGGGCCAGTGGGTGGCACTGTGTGGCTTCACAGTGAGTCCATACCGATCCAGGAGTGATGGAGCAGAACCACATAAAAACGCCAGCTGTGTGCGATGACATCAGTTCATTTCTTTCCCCGCCCTTCGACGTGGATCCAATGCTCCCAACTTGTTTTGTTTTCACAACTTCAAAATGTTTCATAGTGTTCTAGGAAACTATGTCCCTACCTAACACGACAGGATGCAAACCATGCTGAGACTGCAGACAGCAGATCCAGGTCACTGGCCTGCACGTTGTGTGTCTGCAGTTCTTGGGCTCCGAGCTGAACTCCTAAGTCATGCAACAAGTGTGCCCTCATACATCCCAAGGTGATTCTGGGCCAAGAGCAAAACTAGATTGACGAGCACAAGGAGAGGTCTTGGCCGAGATATACGTCCAACTCCATCTCCAAGACACAGTCTTATCTCGGTCTCAGGGCCGCACCTGTGAAAAATACTCCTCTCTGTCGAAGTCTTCCAGTAAGTCCAAACTGAAATCTAGACACAAGCACAAGTTGACCACACACAACAACCATATCCTGCCACTTGAAATCTAGCAAGGTACAAGTATCTAACTCACTCTGCTGATGTCTCATGAGTCCACACCGATCCCGCAGAAGCCCTGGCGAACCTCAAATACACTAGGCTGTCATTGACTCCACAGTAAACAGTCACCTTAATATAGTCCATGCTGTACATCTTTGTTGCGATTCTTTGGGCCTCTTGGAGTTGCAGGGGTCTCCAATTGGACTTCCACCAGCATGTCTGCCCCAGCTGCGTCTGCCCCCATGTTCCATGCCATTACATCTGTGGGATTCACCATCAATGAGCCAAAGTCCCACATAAGCACCACTCAAAGACTTCCATTTATTGGGGCACTTCTGGACATGGTGGCATTTGGCTCCTGTCATCTGGTTCAATGAGTCTGGGACATTCCTGGTTTTCAGAGGGGACGGCTCAGTCTTTCCTGGTCTCATGGCCTCATGTATCCTTCTCATCCCAAATTCCAAGTGGCATATGCAGGCTGTAGTGCAACCTCTGATCCCAGTAGTCCCAGCTTTAGTGATGTCTTTATTACTCTATCAATTTATAGCAGGCAAATGCTAGCCTGACTCACGGCATGCCACCCTCCCTTCCTCACCCTACATTCACTGTGGTGACTGACACTTCACTGCTGGTTAAGGGAGGCTATTTGGGAGAGGTAGAGATCAGAGGCCTCTGGTGTCTGTCAGAGAGATGGCTTGGCTCCATATCAATATTCTTAAGCTTTGGGCAATTCCTCTGGTCTTGGACACCTTACTGTCATCATCAGAGAGAGCCTGTTGCAGGTCCTCCGACACAACACATTTAGCATGTGGTACTGCAACAAGCAGGATGGGGTTGGATCATGGATCCTGTGTCAGTAGGTGCTATGTCGCTGAATGTTGCTGGACCAAGAAACTATCTTCCTAGTCACCTACCACCTGGCAAGTTCTCTGAATCCCACAGCAGATGAACTGAGCAAGTCATCTTGTGGACCACGGGTGACTGCTTCACCCTGAGGTGGCTCAGGGTATTATTGAGCAGTGGGTACC
This sequence comes from Lissotriton helveticus, assembly GCF_964261635.1. Classification (NCBI taxonomy): domain Eukaryota; kingdom Metazoa; phylum Chordata; class Amphibia; order Caudata; family Salamandridae; genus Lissotriton; species Lissotriton helveticus. The sequence continues at coordinate 314,178,463 of NC_136069.1, read as the reverse complement.
CCCTGGCTAGATCTATTCATCATAGTTGAGAAGACGCAGTTTCAACAATTCCGGACGCTGGAGTTTCCTACAAGGCACTTGTTATAAGACGCATTTCGCTGAAATGGAGAGAAAGACTCCTGTGTGCAATTCCACCTCTCCCTCTCCTGCCTCGAGTTCTTAAGAAGATCCAGACATACCGGGTCCAAGTCATTCTGATCACCCTAGAATGGGTCAGGCGAATGCAGTACCCAGAGCATTCGAGCCTGAGCTGTTTTCCTCCAATTTAGACTTGCTATTCAGGAGTACCTCCTCTGTTAACAACAGGGCAGGGTCTTGCATCCAAGCCTCCACAACTTGCTTGTCCAAGCTTGGAGATTGAGCAGCAGCAGCTAAATGCATTTGACTTGTTGACCAAGGCGTTGGATGTCATGCTTGCTGCCAGATGCCCTTCCATGAATTTGATCACGGTTGGTGCTGCCTGTGGTGCCTGAAACACTAATCCCTTACATTCTCGACTTTCTGGTGTTATTTTGTTTGTTGTTTAGTTATCCACGCAAAGCTTTCTGGTGGCCACAGCGAAAGGTTATTTGTTAACCCTTTCGTCTTTTCTGTGGTTACCCATCTTTGTTTAGTCACCGGTTGTGATGCATTTTATAAAATGCTTGACTCACATGTTCCATCCCAAACCATTTGTTATCCCCCCATGAGATCTGAAATTACCATTGGTTTCTCCTGAACACCACTTTTGAGCCAATGCACAGCTGTTCTTCAAGGCTCTTAACACTAAAGACCTACTTGCTCATTGTTATTACATCGGCCTACTGTGTGAGTGTACTGCAGGTGGTTTTGGTCTATCTCCCCTACACCACCTTCTTCCCAGCCAAATTGGTCCTGAGAACTAGGAGATGCTTCCTATCACAGGTCATAACTTCCTTCCATGTTAGCCAATCGATTAAAGTGCCAGCATTGTTTGCACTGACTCGCCCCTTAAAGGAGGAAGAAATGCATCATCAACTCGAAGAGGACGCTGAGTTTTTACAATGATTACACAAAAGACCTTTGCATGGATGATCAGCTCTGTGTGGATTGTTTGGGGTCAGAGAAAGAGAAGGTGGCCCAGAAGAGGATCCTGTCTAGGTGGATAGCCTTCTGTATTAAGAACTGCTGCACACTGGTCGAGAGCAGCCACCTGATGCTCTGAAGACTCATTCAATCAGGGTCAAGGGTACTGCAATGGCTATTGGAAGAGGGGGTACCAGTTCTAGACATCTGCCAGACCATGGCGTGGCCATTCGTGGATGAATTCACTAAATACTACTGCTTTGACAGATGGGTCTGGCAGGAATGTAACTTTGCCTGCTTAGTTCGGCAAGATTTTTTATATCAGAGTCCACACCCCAGATCTTCCACCTTTGGGAGATACTGCTATGGTATCTATTTTAAAAGTGAGGAATCTGCAATTACAAGTATCTACAGAAGAATGTAACTTACCTTTGGAAACTATATCTGGTGGATATTCCATATACCTAACACAAAAGTGTCAATGGGTCTAGAAAAATAGTGCCTCAAGTGAAGCGAAACCAGTGTACTAAGATTTCTAACCGAAAAAGAGTAATCCTAACCTAATAAAGATCAGAGAAGGATACCCATCAGTCACCACACGGATCCGCCCTTCATCATTTGGGAATCCTTGTTGACCATATGAGTAACGGACTACCGGTGATGTAGGGGACAAGGTGGAACATCCTCCATCAACCAAGTAGAGCGTCTGTATGGTCTAAGTACTGATGGTCAGTACTCTTGAGTGGAGAAAAAAGGGGTGACTGATTGTCTTCGATGTAAAGTCGTGCTTGGTCATAAGTGAAGCTAGGGCTGCCAAGCGTTTCTAAACTGATAGAGCGTGAGGCATAGTGGGGATCGTGGTCCTGACTGAACAAGTCACACCAAGAGGTCGAATGGTGAAAAAAGCCTGAAGAAGGACGCCATATCAACAGTGTCACGTTAGTAGCGAGGTACTTTGATAGAGCTATCACTATTATATACCAAAGGAAAGGCCGTTGATGAGGGACCATATTGAGGTTCCTAAAGATGATGTTGAAAGAAGGTAACCTTATGGGTGGCCGAGTGTAGCCAGGATCTAGACATAAGCATAAACAGCCAAGTCTTTTTACATTTGGAATGAAAATTTGTCTCCAGCATGTAACAAACCATGAGCTCAACATTGTAGCTGAAGTTGATATATTGATTTGATATTAAGTGTCTGTTTATTCACAACACTTATTTTCTTGTGCCTTAATCACGTGATTTGTCGTATACCTGTACACTCACTATGTGCCTTTCCTTTTATCAGTGGCATACATGATCCACAGACAGGATGAAAGGAGACACCTAGGATCTCAGGTGATCTTATTCCTTGTCACATTATGATTTTGTTGTTGTCACTTTAATTCACATTGCAGTAGCACGAGCATTTCCTAGGTCCTGAAGAAGGCAAGGACTACATTTGTCCATGATGTTTGCTGAAACATGTTGACTTTTTGTTCCATCTAGGCAGTTATTTGTTACAAACTGTTTTTGCTCTTTTAATATCGGAGGACTGAGCAGAAACCAGAATAAAACTTCATGTTGCTCCCTCACCCGATTTTATTACACACTCATTCACATTTCTCATTTGCACTGCAAATCAGTCACCCCTTTTTTCTCCACTCAAGAGTACTGACCATTAGTACTTAGACCATACAGACGCTCTACTTGGTTGATGGAGGATGTTCCACCTTGTCCTCATACATCACCGGTAGTCCGTTACTCATATGGTCAACAAGGATTCCCAACTGATGAAGGGCGGATCCGTGTGGTGACTGATGGGTATCCTTCTCTGATCTTTATTAGGTTAGAATTACTCTTTTTAGGTTAGATATCTTAGTACACTGTTTGGTTTCGCATCACTTGAGGCACTATTTTTCTAGACCCATTGACACTTTTTTGTTAGGTACTTCTGTTAGGGAATGTTTCTTTGCTTGGTCTTTAAATTCCCTTGGGCCCCCATCCACCGGTGTGGATATTCCATATAGCCACAAATGCCTCATGTCCTCCCACCTCCCCTGTCTGTGGAGTGGCCTCTCTACCGTCTAAAAAGGTCCCAAGTCAAGAATTAGGTCACTGCCTCAGACAGTTTGTTCTGCGATCATTGTCTGAGGATGTGGAAGGAGAAAGATGCGAGAAACTTGCATACATGCACTGGGGTGAAATTTACATGGATCTCCACTCCTTCACTGTGTAGGCATTATGGAGTCATAGAACCACATGGTGCCACCTCCTGGTGCGCGGGAGCAGTGCTAAAGAGTTCTCTGGCTCCATTCTGGTGCCTGATGATATTCTAAAGGTGAGGAATCTGTAGTTGGATAGAAAATGTACCGGAAAGAGCGTTACTGAAGGAAAGTAACTTGTTAATTTCCAACAGTTTGTTATGCGTGTTGCCTCCAAAAACTTGCCGATCTCTAATCTTCCTAAACAACCCAGAGCACTTATCTGTCTTGTAGCCATCCAGTTACTGGTGTAATACAGCATCTTAATTAATGTGAATAACAACCGAAACGTTAGAGAAGTATTGACTTCTATAACCTGGCCAGGTAGAGTAAGTGTCTTTGTTTCTTTCGTGATCTGACTCTACCAGGAGTGAAACCAACTCCGAGCTGCCTCTGCTGTGTAATAGCGTTCAACAGAAGGGCTCTGCAGAGGGCTGTGCTGTCTGTTCATGCCTGCACCCTGAGTTACAGTGCAAAACCTGTGGCAATTGGGGCGAAGGACCGATGAGAGGAAGGGCTATGATGCTATTGGAGTATGTCAGTCTTTCAGGACCGAATATTATGGTTAAAAGAGTTTCACAGAGATGAACCCCTACAATACTTAAGCACCGGGTCTTGGTGGTTAGCTGTCTTCCTCCTCTTTCTCGCCGGTGCATGCAGAATATGCTACATGAGCAGGCGTCTGCAGTACGAAACTCGAAGCATTTAATGTTGATATTATCACAGGGAGATAAGTTTCAGGTGTAATAACTACTAAGAGTGATTCCGTAGTGTCCGCAGTGATTTACTGTACCGAGCCTGCTCCCACACGTACGCCCCTTCAGCCCCGCCAAACACGCGGCAGCTTTTGAGTAAACTCCTAAATGTACCTTCTTTTGCCTTTGAAGCTTCGGGTATTAAAAGTCAGTAGTGGCCCGCATCCCCCCCAGGTACCTGCCATAAAAACACTCCTTTTTCGCGAAGGAAGGGACAGAGTGCACCAGTAAAACGCTTTTGTTTGCATTTTCCACCTAAACTGGAATGTCTGGGGTTTTTAAGATAAAACCCGGCTTTGACCCAGAGAGGCCTGGCATTGATAGAGCTATGTACCTAGCGCCTTCTGAAATGCGGTAGGTGAAGGACCTCTGCCTACCGCACAGCGCGCGGGCCTGCAATCCTACCCCGACTCCCACTCCTCGCGCGCGGGGCCGGCGGGATAAGTGGAAGGTCTAATGGGAGCCATTTTTCAACAGTGGCAGTTTTTTCATCGGCCTGGAATGCGCCTCTTTATCACCTCGCGCGCACTCCGTTAAAGTTGCAGCATGACATGGGAGTTTATTTAAGCCTGGGAATGTGGAATAAAAGGGATCGGTGTCTTTTTAAGCTGCCGGGAGATATCGGCTTTCACCTGATTTTATTTGTAAGTAAATCAAGCACATCTCTGTCTGAGTCGCTATTGTTCTTGGTCGGCGTGATTTCTGTCTGATGTCCCCTGACAACGGTTTACCACACACGGGCCGCCATTGTTGATTGTTTGATCAAAGTGCCACGGTGTTTTCACAGGAGATGACTGATGTGCGCCAGAGACATATATCATTTCCAAGACACTCGCTGAATGCGGTCGATGCTCGGGGCCTTTTCAGGCTTTTGCTCGAAATCAATCTGTTGCTGATGTCTTGACAGTGTTTGAGCGTCTGACGCGCCCTGCAGCCGCCGCACGTGGTTTGTTCTTTCGCGGGGCGGTTCAGTTCATGGCATCCCCTGACGTGCCAGCCATCGCAATGTCAAGTGAAATGGAGCTTGGCTTCTACGGATGGTATGAGGGGCACGCAACTCTGAGGTCATGGCTTACTATTTTAAGCAGGCCAAAGCATGGACAATAAACAGGCCACCTCTGAGAGCGCCCACGCAAGCGAGGGATGGCCCATCTTTAATCAAGCCAAACCCGTCCCTCTCACTTTTAAACTGTACTTATTTCTCTCCCCCCCTAATCTTTCCGTCATAAAATGCAAAATTGTTTGGAGCAAAAGATATTAACATTTGTGAACCTCATCATTTGCAACATCGCTCCTCTGAAGGTTGTCCTCGTCTTTTTCATGAATTGGTAATGTGGATGTACAAGTGCAGATTGCAGGTGATCACCCCAATGACATGTTTTGCCTGGTGTCATGTGGATGTACAAGTGCAGATTACAGGTGATCATCCCAATTACATGTTTTGTCCGGTGTCGTGTGGACGTACAGGTGCAGATTGCAGGTGAACGTCCAAATCAACATGTCTTGTCCGGTGTCATGTGGATGTACAAGTGCAGATTGCGGGAGATCATCCCAAGGAGCATGTATTGTCCTTTGATGTGTGGATGTACAAGTGCAGATTGCAGTGGATCATCCCAATGATGAGCATGTCTTGTCCGGTGTCGTGTGGATGTACAAGTGCAGATTGCAGGTGATCATCCCATCAGCATGTTGTCTCCGGTGTCGTGTGGATGTAGGAAGTGCAGATTGCAGTAGATCATCCCAATGATCATGTCTTGTCCGGTGGCGTGTGGATGTACAAGTGCAGCTTGCAGGACATCATCCCAATGAGCATGTCTTGTCCGGTGTTGTTGAGCGCTACCTGCTGCCAATGCCGCTCCAAGGTTCTCGAGTGATGGGAGGAACAGTATAGAGAAGAGGGACTCTAAGCTGAATCTCTCTTAATGACCTGGCTCTTTCGTAAAGTGCCACTTAAAGGGCTACCATGCTATGGAGTGGGGATACGAACTGCTTCTCAGAGCTGCAGTCAAAGATGTAAGTTGCCGGATACCCCCAAATGTTTGAGGCTCTTGATACATGAGCATGCTAATTTCCTTGCACAGCTGTGTATCCTCATCAGTTCCCTTTGGTTCAAAAACAGTGTGGACTTGAAAATGACTTAATTGTTGTACAGTAGTACTGTACCGCTGGGATAAACCTGCCCTGACTAGCTCTTTTTTTCTCAATCTTTTCATTTGTTTTCTTTAATCACCACTTTTCTTCCCACTCAGACAGCACATGCGACAATGATCTGGTTTTTGGCCATGCTTCTTAAGGTATGAGTGGATTGCAGTAGCAGATACTGCGTCTTGACTGGTGCATAACCATTCGGTCGACACCTGTTCTCACAACTTGCTTTTCGCTTACACAGAGCAAGAGTGGTCAATTTCACCATAATACATTGGGTGTTATGCTTCACTGGAAAAACTATAAGTTCAGTCCGAAGCATAGCGACTGCACCAGGATTGGTATTCAAGAACATTAAAATGGTGAACAAATGGTGGCTGGAGTATTGCTATAAGAAACAGACTAGAACATAATGACCACTGCCCCGTGTCATGCTGTGTGTGTGTCAACTCCAGGTGAGTGCCAGCCAAGTGGGTTGAAGCAATTAGTTCATCCAATATAGCTGCCTGCTTTTTGACCAATCAAAATTGATCTCTGTGTTTAGCCTATAATGGTTTGCAGAACGGCAACCATTCAACATGATTGGGGCTTCCCCAGTACCTCCTATCTCCATCCTCTCTCCCTACACACAGGTGATTCAGGTCAGTCCATTGTAGAGTTGAGGCCCATTTCACTTGTGAATGCTTGACTTCGAAAATCTCCCAACATACTCCTACCTGTGGTTGATTCTACTTACTGACCACCTGCTACTGTTTTCAGACTTGGACATAAAGGTGTTCTCTCACCCAGATCAAATACGTCCTGGCAAGAACAAAAAGAGATCCCCTACTTCTACTGCATCAACCTCTACATTCCCACCATCCAGGAGGCACAGGAGAAAGTGTTAGAAGGATAATCTCTTTGTCAGTGGTAGCAAGCCCCCCCTGTTACTGTTGTGCCACTGCAGATTTCGTGTGTTGTTTTAGACCATTCTTTAATTATTTTCCATGTTCAGTGGTCGACCTCATCTGCTTCCATTAGATATGCAACTAACTTAGGGCTTCTAATTGCTTAGGCTTCTTCAGCAAAGGGTAACTCTAGACAAGGTGATCCCCTGTTTGGGTCTGGTTCGCCAATGATGGGCCTAGGGAAGAACCTTGTCCCTCAGGTAAGTCATTACCTGTGTAACACATACATCCAAGCACTCCACAAGTTCACATTGACACTTAGAACAAGCAGACAACAGACCCCATCCATCCACAGTAAATTCCACCAACTCCATATACATACTACTCACTAGCACAAGCTCTCCAGCAACAGCTCACACCATCAAACTTATGCTCATTAAAGCACAATCTGTAGTAGCCCATACTCCTGACATAACTGACACCATCACAGAATAAAACTGAAATGCACTCTGTGATGTCTCACTCGTACCTAGACACTCTTCCTAAACATCCTCATCCCGTAGGCTACAGCATCCAACACATAGATGGCATGGATGACAACACAGTGGGCCAGCCATCATCCATAAATTCTCCTGGTCCTACACTCTCGACAACCTGACTAAACCCAAGTCGTTCAAGCTCTCCGCCTGTCGCTTCCTACCCTCTGTGTCTCAGACAGCCTTCTTCAAACTGATCTACAGACCTAAGATCCAACAAGAACTTCATTAAAGAAATCTCGAGAACTCTTAATCTCCCCATGTTGAGCACTCAAATTCTGCATTCCTCAGAGACGTCCTTATTATAATCTCAACAGAAATGTTTTGAAAACGTTTCTTGAGGCTAAGGTTTTGTCTGTAACTTAGAGATTACGCTGTACATGATCCATGCTTAGGTTTCATGAACAGAGAATGTTCTGGCTTCCATTTCAATTTCTTGAATTTGATGAGCATTGTTTGACGTCCTTGGTTTGAATACAGAACTCTAGGAGGAATGTGCATTATCGGTTTCTCCAGGGAAGTTAGGATCATACTGATGTAAAATTGTGTACCGTACATAATTTTAAACAGGACCGTCTACTTCACTGGTAACCAATGCAAGAGGATCCACACTGGATAATTTGTTTCCAGTTTTTTAAGCTCATCGTTGCGGCTACTGATGTATTTTGCAGCCACTGCAACTATTAGAACATATGCCGCGGAATGCCAAGAAATACCCCATTTGTCAAGGCTGGACAGACTGGTTTGGACATTGTGTGAAAAAACTTAAAGGAGGGAACACTTATTAAATTAATGCCAGTCAATGAAGGTTAATTATACTGGCATTAACAATTTGTTGAAAAAAAGGCATATCTTAATGCTTCATTAGACGCAATTTATTAATGCACAGAAGTGGTACTGATACACGCTGCAAGATTCTGGATAGCTAATTAGGGTTGTAGAGTGGGCTCTTGAGCTGAGGCCCCGGTAGCCAGCAGAAGATGAGTATGTTCTTGTGTACTTGTGATCCCCTGAGGCGTGAGCCGGGGGTTCTAGGCTGCTGTTTATGCTTTTAAAACCTGTTTAGAAAATTTTTTAGTGTTATAATTTGGATCCTCCATTTAGTGTATACTACTTTTTTAATCATACTGCTCTTGTTGCACTGTAATCCCTGACCCCCACTAGGAGGAAGCGCCGCTGATGCGCTCTCCGAGAGGGTACCGCCATCTTGGGTGAATACCAGGGCAGCGCTCTAGTTGCTCGCCGACCCCTGCACACTGTAGTATTTAAATCGCGCCCAATCTCGCGCGCTTAGTCCTTGTGTACTTGCGATCCCCTGAGGCGTGAGCTGGGGGTTCTAGGCTGCTGTTTATGCTTTTAAAACCTGTTTAGGTAACATTTTACTGTGTTATAATTTGGATCCTACATTTAGTGTATTCTACTTTTTTAATCATACCACTCTTGTTGCACTGTAATCCCTGACCCCACTAGGAGGAAGCGCCGCTGACGCGCTCTCTGAGAGGGTACCGCCATCTTGGGTGAATACCAGGGCAGCGCTCTAGTTGCTCGCCGATCTCTACCCCCCTCCATTATTATAAGATAAACACCTGGCCCGACGGCGCAGCGGGCGCGCCAAAGGCAAGCCCGTCTGCGCCTGTCCGCGCCACGTCCGCGACAGGTGCAGGCCATGCTGGACAAATTCCACCCACTCATACGTATAATGGAAGTGACCTGTTAGCGTATAAGGCCATTGGTAAATGTTCATGTTGCCCCCCCCATGGAGCAGATATGGGGTCCTTTCTCGTGTAGAACCTGCAAATGGACCTCCCCATGGCCCCAATTTGAGTCTCTGCCAAACACTGTCCCCACGAGGTTAGGTCCCCCCAAATTTAAGGGTGGACTAATCAGTGCACGCTCAATGTGCTGCCACAGTCAAGACGTCAGTGATCTGATCTTTGATCTTGATCTTGACTTCCTCTTCGTGACTGAGACCTGGCTTAATGACACTTCCAACCCTGATTTGGCGATCGCTCCTCCTCCTGACTTCACCATCTTCAGGCAGGATAGACCGAGCGGAAGAGGGGGAGGGGTGGCCTTAATTATTAGAAGCTCCCTTAAATGCCATACTGTAGTGTAGCTCCTATTTTCCCAATAGGCTCTGCGCATTGGAATAGTACCTACAGCAGTAAAGGCCTAGGCCAGACGTTAACTAGGTCTACTACTGTCGATACTAGACTTAATTTTTGGGTTTGCCAGCTAAGCTCAGAGTTCGCTAGAAACTTTCTCGAATGTTCAAGGAAGGATTAACTCCCCTGATTAGACAAGAAGGGATTTAGTTTCTGACAACCATAGAACATGACAACTTTGCTCTCCCCTAATCAAGAGTCAATCTCGAGAGTCGTGTGAGCACAAGGCAATTATTTTACTCAGTCAGTACCTGCATTCTTAGTCTCATCAGAATGTAGAGAAAAGGAAGAGACGGGCGTGTTCAATAAAAGATGTTATTTATTGATCAGTCTCTTTTCTCGTACAAGAGAAATGGATCGATATTATTGCAATACTTATAGTTAAGTAAAGTGCATACATTAGAAGCAATAGTATAAAATAATACTGTAAAAACATTGATATGGTTTCTGAGCCATATGATGTTTAAAATGATTAAAATATATTTACATACACATATACATTTGACTAAACGTACTCAACTGGTGTTTCTAAATACGCCTACCCCGTGTACCTGACCTAAGTCTAATGCGTGGGCGGGAATAGAAAGTTATAGTTTAAGTTAAGTTTGTTTTTGCCAAGTGAATAACTAAAGAATTCTCTAGGAGGGGTTATTCAGTTCTGTACCTGGAATTTAGGATGAATGAGGAATGGTATCTCTTTCTCTGCTCTCGATATTCCAGGCTGCCTGCGAGGGCTGCCCAGAAGCGCCGGTGCTGGGTCTCTCGGCTTGAGATAGCAGCGCGTCTCTCAGCGCGTCAGGAAGGCGGGGCTGCTGCCTGCGGGGTCTGCTTCTGCTCTCTGCTTCGGCAAGTATGGCTGCTCCGTCTTGTCACCACGCGTGTGTTTGCATAGGGCAAGGTCGGCAATATTTATACCTTAAAGGTGCCGAGATTGACGTAAGGATGGACATAGGTACGTCAATAAAGATGTCATACGACTTGCTCGTTAGCACATTCTTTACTAAAGTTCTCTGTGAAATCAAAACAATGGCCGCACGGATTATCCAGGTTGTCATAGGTTTGATTTGTTATGAGAACGTCGTATGCCTTATCAGGGGCTGGAGGAATGTCGCTTGTCTAATTAGATCTCAAGCGTTATGACCTAATCAGATAACACGTTCCTGTGCCGTAGTGTGACTGCGTCAGATAACGGTATCTGCATCATGGGGGTTTTCTTGCCTCATGGGCTGACTGTTAGTTAACTAGCTAGTAAGTTTAACCAGAATAGGGTCAGGAATAGGGGGATCGAATCAGAACCTATAGAAATACACGACAATACATTTGACTTGGGACCTCTCAAAGGTGCAGAGGAAATAGGCTTTTCGATCACACTGACTGCTTCTGCCTCATTTTCGGGAGGCTTGGTCTATCGCCTCCCAGGCAATGCCACCCCGTTTTTAGATTCTCTCAGGGACAGCCAAGCTTTGCTCCTGCTACGCTACCCTCATTTTACTCTTATGGGAGATTTCAATCTTCAGTAGGAATCCAAAACCGATGCGCAAGCCATTAGCTTCTATCAGACCCTGGATATCTTCTGCCTGTATCAGGCTGTAGTGCTACCCACCCATTCCGCAGGTCATACATTGGATGGTGTTTGTTCCAATTTCCCGGCATTGGTAACACTTATCCCGATCCCACAAATTTGGACAGACCATAGTTTGATTCCTTTTAATGTCTGTCTTCCGGAACAGGTAAAAACATCTAGGAATAGACAGCAGCCCACTACCGATATAAATTGGAAGAATGTGGCTGATAACATCATGTTAAATCCTCCCCGGCACTCACAAGCCCCCAGTCTGTCGGGAGATGTAATTCAGGACTCCATAGGTTTCCATTCCTGGATGCACCAAGTCATTACAGAATGCGTCCCGCCCAAAGGTCGCCAATATAAGGGCACAAAGGGAAAACCAAATGCCCCCTGGTTCTCTCAAGCATTGGCAGAAAGTCACCTACTTTGTAGAAAAAAGGAGCGGAAATGGAGAAAAACCTACGATCAATCAGCCAAGATTATTTATGTCCAGCAAAGAAAATCCTATTTGGCCAGTATCAAATTGGCTAAAAAGGAATATTACATAAAGGCCATCAATGAGGCACAGCAGAAGCAAAGAACGGTCTTCTCTATAGTAAAGTCCTTCACTCTCCCGAAAGCCCTCCAGCTGATAATTCCCACATCTGCAGTCTTCTGCAATCAAATTGCTGACTTTTTTGAGGAGAAGATTGTGCTCATTCAGAGGGATTTTCCAACTCCCTCACTCACCTCTCGCCACCTTAAACCATCTTGGGCGGGGAGAGGATAAGCCATACACCCTGAATGCCTTTCAACCGGCTTCTCTTCTACAGACTAGGGAAGTCATCCTAGCCTGTAAATCCGGAGCTCCCTCTGACTCGTGCCCTCCTCTAATACTCCATCAGCTAATTGATGTAGTCAATCCTACCATCAATGCGATTGTCAATGCCTCATTATGCTCAGGGGTGGTCCCTCCGGAGTGGAAAAAGGCGATTAAGCCTTTAATGAAAAAACTTAATAAATCCACCACCGACCTGTCAAATCTCCGCCCCATATCTCTGCTCCCAGTTTTGGGTAAAATAACTGAGCAGATAGTCCATCAAGAGTTAAAAAAATTTCATTGACAGTCACAATATTCTGCACCCCCAACAGTCAGGCTTTCGACCTAGGCACTCAACCGAAACTGCCCTCAATGAGCTTACTGACTCCATCAAATTCCTACAAGACGAGGGTAGAAATGCTGTCTTAATCCTGTTGGATCTTACGGTAGCATTTGACACCATCTCTCACAAAATCCTGATCGATAGGTTGAGAGACAGAGGTATAATAGGCGTTGCCTTGGCCTGGATAGTGTCCTTTCTGACTAATAGATCCCAAACCATCTCCCTGGGCCCTTTTTTTATCCAACGAAAAAAAGGTCCTATCCGGGGTCCTCCAGGGCTCCATCCTAAGCCCATTACTATTTAACATTTATATGGTCCCCCTTATTGCACTGATAGTCATACGGAATACTTGTAACATCATACGCCGACGGCACCCAACTTGTGGTTTCTATGGATAAAAACTCCACGAATGCAAAACAAAATTTCAAGATCTGCTTGACGGAAGTTTTCCGTTGGATGGACAATAACCACTTAAAATGCAACACCAGCAAAACAGAAATCTTGCCTCTGGGTAAAGATGTCCATTTCTGCCACAAGGACTGGTGGCCTGAGGATTCTCCTGCTCCACCCCATTCAGTGGCAACGGCAAGAAATCTAGGGGTCCTATTTGACTCTGCTCTTTCCTTTGACCAGCATGAAAGAAATACGGCGGGAAGTTGCTTTAGTATCATCAAGTCATTGAAGAAGTTTTTTGACTTCCTGCCTACTGACTCTAGAAAGTCAGTAGCGGTTGCTCTGATACTATCGCGATTAGACTACTGTAATGGCCTTGTGGCCGGAGTGAAAAAAGCTACGCTTAAAAAACTACAGAGTGTACAAAACTCAGCGGCTAGATTGGTACTTAAACTACCAAGAAGATCCTCCGCTGCGGCTGCACTCCAGACCTTACATTGGCTACCTGTACACAAGAGGATCCTGTATAAGATCTTGCTGACCTCTTTTAGAGCTCTTAATAATACAGGCGCGAGGTATATTGCGAGACGCTTTGTACGCAATGATCCTTCGTGTTGCCTGAGGTCCTCTGGTGGTAATCTAATCAACATCCCCAGATTCAAGTATAAAACCAAGGGAGGTAAGACCCTCACTGTGCTGGCCTCTAAAGCATGGAATGCCATGCCCAAGGACCTCAGACTCCTCGTCCAGGAGAGCGCCTTCAGGAAGCATCTAAAAACCTGGATTTACAGTCTGTCAGAAGGTTTTGTAATGGCTGCCATTTAGGTTTTTATCCTCGCAGTGTACACTAGATTCAGCGCCAGGATGCTCCTTCCGGAGCGACAGTTAGCGCTTTAGAAATACTCCATACAAATACAAATATGTTGATAGGGCCAAAATGTGGCTGTTAGAAGCTGGTGAAGCATCCTTGCACACTACAGATGGTGTTCAAGGGAAATGTCCTTTACTTTGTCTTTTTAAATCTACTCTAGGAGTTTTGTTTCATTTGCCATAGCCTTTACATTTTCCTCGAGTGTGTCCACTTTTTAGGTTTCGCCTGCCGAAGGCTGCGCTCTGCGCAGCTTTTCGGCGCAGGCGAAATCTATTATTTACAATATGGGCTTCAGGAACGTCCCCCGGCTCCCATTGGCTAGCTCCATAAATGGAGGCTAGCCATTGGGAGCCGGATCTGTCCGTCAAGGCCGGACCAGATTCGGGGGCGTTCCCGCGATTTTTTCGCTCTCCGCCTCTGCGATGTCGTCATCGCGGCGGTGGGCGGAGTTTCATTTTTTTAAAAATTTGTTTGTATTCGTCATTTCATGCCGACCACGGCCGCCGGAGGAAGTCCAGGTCCAGGTGAGTGCTGGCCGTTCCCGCCGCCCCCCCTCTCGCTGTCCTGTGCCCGTTCCCGCCTCCCACTGTCCGTGCGCCGTTCCCGCCCCCGCCCCTCCCGCTGTCCGCCGTGCTTCATGCTTGTTAATCCTTTCCTCGGTCTTCCTAACTTGTTGGCAGCTCTGGCCGCTAGGCCACATCCTCTTTGTTCATGCTTTGAGAGACTGCTGGGGGAAGGGGGTCACTCTAGTTCTCTACTCCAAGACAGCAAACGCCGTGTGATTACTGCTGCTATCTCTATGGCAACTGGTCCCTTTCAACGGTGGCCTCACTGGAGCCGCTGCGAGGGGTTCACCGACCGTGCCGCCTGCAGCTGAATGGAACCACAGAGCACCGAGGCCCACAGACTCTCCCTTTCATCATGCAGCCATGCTGGCCTTTGGAGGAATCCGGAAATGTCTTCTCGGGAAATGCTTCAGAAAGGCTGAGTCGGACTTACTCCCATTCCCGGCTGCCACGCGGGTGCCGAGGAAGAATCCACGTGAGACACGAGCCTTGCTTCTGCGGGTGCAAGAGTCCGTGCCTGCTGGAAACTGAGGGGCGCGGTTACAAATATGCCTACTGGGTATGGTGGCCATCTTTGCTAGTCCATGCTTTGCTATCTTCCAGAATAATTGTCACTCTCGAATAAGGCCCGATTAAGTTCTGTCCCAGTTGAGGAGTACTGTACCAGGTGCCCGCGCATTGCTCCACGTGCGATACCGTACGTAGTGAAAACACCAGGACCAGTACTGACCCGCTAAATGGTTTTCTTTGGTTGTTGTAGTTTGCAGGGGTACTGGTCTGCGGTACCGAGGTGCGATGCCTCATGGAACCCCTTTTAAAATACAGGAGGCACATCTGATGGCAGAAAGTGTCTCACCATGACGGGCGCATTGATTACTGTATGTGACCGTGGAAACGGGAAGGACTTGTTTAAATCCTGTCGAGGTTACTTCTATTAGTTTTGAGCTCTATTAAAAACGTGTGGAGTTTATCGCTATCATTTCACCTTTGGAGGGCACACATAGCTGCAGTGCACCCAGAAGATGGCTGGCCCGCCCACACAATTATCACCGTGGGCAGTGTCGAGCGCCTAGCATAGCGCTGCCTCCGTTATTCACGACGACAGGAGCTCTTCAGCTTTACCCTGCCTGTCTGGAGTCACGACTCACAAGAGGTTATTTATATCAATTTATAAAGTGTTTTGAACTAAAGAAGGATTGAGGCGGATAGAAGAGAAGACAAAGACATAATAAGAATTACAAAAAAAAATACATTTATAAAAATATTATAAGTTCAGAATCCTAATTCTTAACTTTTTACAGGTTAGATGGAGTCAAAAACAAGAGAGCCACACAGGTTGTTATAGCTAAAGATCAGTTGCTTTGTTGTACTCAATTTTGTTTGTTTGTGGGTAAGAGATATATCCTTCCACGGACTGGTTATCTCAGACTCAACATTCATCCGTCCGGTCTGTGATTATAAACGTGTTGCACTTGCTAGATAGCCCAGTCCTTGGTTTCTCAGCTTCACTTTCACATGTGGGGGCTTTGTCTATGCTCTGCTTTCTAAGCACCTGGTATCCAGGCCAACAGCGGGTGCATGAAGAACACTTGAGATCGTGCAGGGCTTCCTATTTGCTGCGAGAATCTGTGAGGAAGCCTCACATCACTCCGAGCCCTTCCTAAGTGCATAGACTCATCAGACATCTCTACAGATGAGATCCTGCTAAATCTGCACACATAACAGGGCGTAGAAGCAGAATCCGCTTTTCTATAGGTATCGGATGCAGTGGCCTGTGTGGGCTGTGAGAGCTGTGTGGGCTGTGAGAGCTGTGTGGGCTGTGAGAGCTGTGTGGGCTGTGAGGGCTGTGAGAGCTGTGAGAGCTGTGAGAGCTGTGTGGGCTGTGAGAGCTGTGTGGGCTGTGAGAGCTGTGTGGGCTGTGAGAGCTGTGAGGGCTGTGAGAGCTGTGTGGGCTGTGAGGGCTGTGAGGGCTGAGAGAGCTGTTGGCAATGTAAATAACAATGCCATTTATTTATAAGTAAAAAAGAAATGTCATGAGCAATGCCAATAGCTCTAACTTTTCCAAAGGCGAAACCATTGCATTGTAAATGCTTGTTTAAGTTATTTTCTTTTATGCAAAAATCCCTTCATTCTAGTCCTATCTTGCCGATAATTATTTTCTCTATTGTAAGCTCATTTATACCTTTAATATTATTCTATTTAATATTTTTCAGTAAAGGTCTGCCATCACCATCCTTTTCTTCCTTTGGAATCTTATTGATCAGGATGTTTAATAATTTAAATTTAGAAATGTGACCGGTTTGTACTTCACAATTCCCTTTCACTTTCGGTAGGGCTTCTGCTTTCATGTCTCCCTCTTTCATCAGCTATGACGAGGCAGAACTTCTACCTCTAAACAGCACACCATTTGATGTGACACGGCATATTAGGTCTGTAATTTGTTGCATATGTCTGTGTAAATTACTCCATTACAACATGGCCGAGAGTGGCACTTATATTTGTATTGCCATTCTAATTTCGCTACTTCTACTTGTTAATTCCATTATACCATGTAGATGAGTAGTAAGAAATAGAATTACTACCGAACCTCAACTTTACTGCAGACTTGACTCAGTTACTATCAGAAGTCTGGGTGATAGACCCCTTTTTTTTTTTACCAACCTGGGAATCAGAGGATTTACCAACAAATGCATGACAATACAAGAGGACTGTTAACATGGCATCACAGTGCATCGAAACTAATACCAACAATCCGCACCCTTTCTACCAATAACATGGAGAATTTCAGTTAATAACAACCAGCCCTGTATTACTTTGTGCTTCGTAGCTCACCTTTTCAGATTTCCTAACCATTCTTAGTTTAATTCCTAATAGTCAGTGTTCTGAAAAGTTTTTTTTAAAACTCGACTAGAGGAAGGATATCAGTATTTCCTGACCCTTTGTTATCACTTTGCTCAGAGTTCCCAATATGGTTTAATGGACTGTATGTATTCCACTGGAAAGGCATGGAGAGGAAGGCATCAGCCATGCTAAGAGCGGGCACGAAGCTCCCTTACTGCCTGAACAAAAGGACTCACAGCAAAAAAACTGCTTTTCCCGAAAGGTGGGACTTTCTAAATAAAGGTAGTTTGTCCTGCACAGAAAATCAAACCTTCAGAGAAATGTGCATGATGTATTTGTGCATATTAGAACCAACCAAAGTCAGTGGCGTCCGGTAAGGACAGCTCAGAGGGGGTCGGGACGGGGGTGGGACACGCCCATGCATTCACATGTAGACGCGCACCCCCCCCCCATTCACAACACTCACTCATAAATACACATACATTCATTCATTCATACATACACGCACACACCCAACAGCCAATTAAAACACAACACTTACGTGCTGCAGCTTTCGGGGAGGGAAGCTTCGGAGTTGCCAGGAGCGTTGTCACTGCTGTCTCCCCTCATTGGCTGATCTTAGGTTACCTCG
The DNA here is from genome assembly GCF_964261635.1 of Lissotriton helveticus. Classification (NCBI taxonomy): domain Eukaryota; kingdom Metazoa; phylum Chordata; class Amphibia; order Caudata; family Salamandridae; genus Lissotriton; species Lissotriton helveticus. Next base: position 314,160,677 of record NC_136069.1, on the reverse strand, counting down.
TCACTGAGTGGGATGGGGCCAGTGAGACTACTGACCCCCAACCCACTATGTGCTGAGGTGTTAGTGATAGAAACTAGGCCCTTGACACTTCATGTCTTAAAGATGTCTGAGGCTATCAGTGATGCTCCCCCTCGTCCCCTTGAGGACCTTTGCTGAGCTTAGGAGGTCACGCCACACAGGAGCCATGATATCCTCATCCCAGCAAAGTTCATCTCAGGCAGCCAGGCGCCTGAAAATTTAGCGCACCTCTAGCTCCTGGCTACCCGACCTGGAAAAAAAGAGTGTCTGTCAAGCTGACCTTTGCTCAGCTTGACAGATCCTCTTTATGTCCAAAAGGTGTGGGGGCATGGCCCCTCCATCCTTATAACATGGGTCCCGTGCTCACTAAGCCACTGGAGTCAAGCTGTCCTGGCTGATGAAGGCTGATAGCCAGAAACCGGTCCTAGGATGCTTGATTCCGGTCCAGGGACGACATGGCTTGGCAGTTCGGTCTGGACTGTTCCCATGAGGTATAGGGTCAAGACTGATTTGCATATGGCCATGTCTAAACTGGGGTGGCTTGGTGAGCAAAATAACGATGGATTAAACCCAGATCTGTGACTGGGGGTGAATGTTTTGCCATTGTGCAACATTCCGTCCATCATCTTTTATGTTTTGCTATTTTTATATATTAGCACTCTGACCTTTGTGTTTACAAGACACACTTGAGAGGTGGCTAATGGCTATATAAAGCAAGCTTTTCCTATATGACAACAGCAGTTTCCCTGCCATGTGTCACTGCAGTGCATTTAAACTGCAACCCAGCCAGAGCTGAGTGGTGTTCTAGCAGACATATGGTTTTGTCAAATGTCTGTGGTGTAAATACACACTGAAGACCACATATGACAGTTAACATTTCCATGCAGTAGGTACTGTTCCAACACCATTTACAGTAAACTTAAAGGAAGTTAAATATGCTAAATAGGAAGTTCCCAATGTACAGCACATATTTTAGAGATCAAGCACAGACTATTTACACCTGTTTAGCAGTGATAAAGCTCAGAATTCTGAAGTCCGCAAAACCATGATACGTGAAAAATGGGGTACCACAATAAAAATGGGGATATTTCTTACAGTAATATTTAAAATACTGCAATAATATAATAAATAATATATGCTCCACAGGAAACAATGTGAAAGAAGTTTTATAAAGAAAGTCTTTGGGGGTGGTAAAAAGTTTAAAGAAAGTGGCAAAGTTACTTCATGTAAGTACATTTGTGACCATGGGAGAGTGAGCCGTGCATGGACATGATCAGTATCAAGCTGGAGATTTCAGCCGACCGAGTTATTTTCATAGTTGGGTGCTTTTTTGGTTGCTAAGTACAAAGTGGCTTTATCCTCTAGGATGAGCTCAAAGCTTGAAACCCACAAATTGATTACTAAGTTTAACTGATCTTAATCCTATGAAAAAACTTTGAATGTGCGTTATTGTTCCAAAAATGTTGCGCCACTTTCACAAAGATCCTCTTGGGTCTTCTCTGTCCTCAGAAACCTGTGACAATACTTCTTCAACCAGCATAGTAAAAATGCAAGCAACAGTGGAAACATGGCATGGCATAAAAAAGCTTTACCAGTAAGTTATTCTGCATCTTTTTTAGGATCAGTACCACAGTACCCACAGGACTTGCCTCCAACGCCTACGGGACCTGGTTCTCTGGCGTCACAGTCCAAAGCCGTGCCATCATCTTCAAAAATGGGCACTGGCTCGTCGACGCGTCCGTCCACGACGACTAAATCAGTTGTTGCTGTCTCTACGTCGACAACGACATGTTCAATGTCTTCAGGGACTACGTCGACGACGTCCACCTCGTCGACGACAACCCATGAGGTGAGACCCATTACTTCTATCATTAAGATCTCGTCGACGATTGCCAAGACCTCATCGTCGACGAAAAAGCGTCCATCTTCGTCGACGCGTCCATCTTCGTCGACGAAGGCAACACCGTCGACGAGTAAAATTCCGACGACGGCATCCTCGTCGACAGCGACATCTGCGTCGACGCTACCCTCTTCGTCGATGGCGAAAAACCCTTCATCGACGAAGAAAAAAGGGAAGTCACATCCGTCAATGGCTACAGATTCTTCATCAGCAGACCCAGCGCTGACAATTCAGCCTTCTTCTGAATCTTCTGTCGCTTCGTTGACGAGCTCGTCAACTTCACACCATCCACTGGCCACAGCTACCACCTTTACAGTGGTCACGGCTTCAATGGTTAAAAGACGGGTACCTCTACTGCATTTAAATCATGTAAAAAGTGGCTCTGCTCTTCCTGAACAATTGTTTCAGTCCGCGGAGGAGGACTCTAATGATGGCTCATATGTCGATGAGGTTTTTCGACCAGCGTCTAGCCCCTCTGAACTTAACATCAAGTGCCAGGTCTCTGACAAGGAGGAGGAAGAAGAAACCGAACATGGGGCAGATCTTTTCCCCATAGAGCACTCTGAAACACCCATAACGGAACAGATGACACAAATACCACTGTCTTTAGTGTCTAATTTGCAGCACATGCTGGATGATTACAATCGCAGGTTTCCGCCATCTAGGCCTGCTTCTCCAGCTCCGCAACCTCCTCCACAAACACAAGTTTCTGCACCTACAATAACACCCAGATCACCAGTACCCCTTCAGCAGGATACTGATGATGAGCAACAGGACCATCAAAACACAGATCAAGATGACGACAACAACGTCCTCACTGATTGGGATGATTACAGGGCTCAAACACCTTCTACTCCACCGACATCGCCAAGAGCTTCACCTCCAGTGGACATTGTCAGCTTTCACAACTTGATGGTCCGTGCTGGCAAAAGGTTTCACTTGACTTTAGAGGTCCAGCAGACAGATTGCTTTTTATACGATTTCAAGGATCTTCCTCAGAGGCTAGCTTACACCATCCCGATCATCGATCACATTTGGAAGGAAGGTCTCAAATTAATGGAGCGGCCTAATTCCATCCCGGCCGTTTTGCCTAGACTTGAAAAAAAGTATAAAGCGCCTGCAAATTCTCCAGCAAGCCTCGTCTCTCAGCGGAAGGCGGATTCTGTCATCACACAGGCGGCTCAAAAAAGGTCTCGCAATCCTGCCACACCTCTCACATCCCCCCCTGATCAAGAAGGACGCAAATTGGATTCCATCGGGAAAAAGTTTACCACTATGGCGGCCACCACAGTTAGGGCAGCTAATTCCATAGCAATTCTCGGGCGGTATGACCGCCAGGTGTGGTCCGAAAGTGCAGCATTAATTCCACAATTTCCGGATGCCATCCGCGCGGAAGCGCAAGGCATTATACAGGAGGGAGAGACGATCTCTTCAGAGATCATTGACTGTGCCATCGATATCTCATCTACGGGATTCCGGCAATTGGCTGGAGCCGCTGTTTTGCGACGCCAAGGATGGCTAAAGGCAACTGCATTTTGACCAGAGGTTCAAGCGCGAGTGCTTGATCTACCCTATGATGGCGATTCGCTCTTCGGCAAACATGTCGATGACGCTCTCGAATCCATAAAGAAGGATACGGATACGGCCCGGGCTTTAGCAACCCTCCAATATAAGAAGCGGCCGTTTCGAGGAGCACGTGGTAGGGGTGGCAGCTCTTCCACTTTTCGTGGCTCCAACCAATATCGTTCCTATAACGACAATAGACAACGAAATAACTACCAGTCTCAAACTCGCCAGACCAACTCAAGACCATACCAGAGAAAAACCACGTACAGAGGTGGTTCCAATGCTAAGAAACAGTGACAACCCCAGCGTAAAGTGCACACCGTCTGTGAAAATTGGAGGTCGGATCTCCAAGTCCATCTTGAATTGGTCAAACATCACCTCCGATCATTGGGTCCTGGATGTGATCTCAAAGGGACATACTCTAGAATTTATAAAATTTCCTCCCAACCGCCCACCTACCGGTCCGCCCCCACCTCATTACGGAGAACTATTGGCTCAAGTCAAATTGATGATCAAAAAAGGGGCTATCGAAGTGTTACCGCAGGGGCAGCATGGCAAGGGCTTTTACCCCCGCTTCTTTTTAATCAAGAAAAAGTCGGGAGAGTGGCGCCCTATTTTGGACTTGCGAGCCCTGAACAAATACATCACATCAAAAACATTTCAAATGTTAACACTGCTTCAAATTTAAAATTATCTCACTCCCGGAGAATTCTTCTCCACTATCGACCTCCACGACGCATATTTTCATGTGCCGATTCACCACAAACACAGAAGATATCTTCGTTTCACAGTCGGACACCTGCACTTCCAGTTCAAAGTCCTGCCATTCGGCCTTCGCTCAGCACCGAGGGTCTTTACAAAGATCATGGCTCTGGTAGCTGCTTTTCTGCGCCTGCAAGGAATCCAATTTGAATCTTACCTAGACGACTGTCTTATAAAGGCTCCGTCATACCAGGTGGCGAATCAGCACACTCAGGTCTGCATCTCGCTTTTTCGCACCTTGGGTCTTGCAGTCAATCACCAAAAGTCGCACTTTCGCCCATCACAGCAGCGAGATTTTCTAGGAGCCTTGCTAGATTCTCAACAGGCAAAGGTGTTTGTCTCCCAGGAACGACAGGACTGCATACTCAAGATGGTACTTTCCCTGCAGTCAAAACAGTACGTTTCCGTCCGGATGTTGAAATCATTCCTGGGCATGGCTTCCTCTTGCATACATCTGATTCCACATTGCAGACTACATATGAGAGTCGTACAAGAGGAACTAGACAAGCAGTGGAAACAGATCTCTGGGTCGTTCAACGACAAGATTCACCTTACGCCACGCATTCAATCTGCACTGGAGTGGTGGGTTCACCCTCCAAACATCTCCATGGGACGACCTTTTCAAGAACCAACTCCGACACCGACGCCCACGACAGACACGTCATTGGAGGGTTGGGGAGCACACCTCGAAGGAATGTCCGTCAAAGGAAAGTGGACTGCGCTCCAACGCACGTGGCACATAAATCGCCTGGAACTTCTGCCAATTTTCCTTGCCCTAAGATCTTTCCAGAGGGTAGTGCAGGGCCAATCGCTGCTGGTGCGGACAGACAACACCACCAGCATGCACTACCTCAACAAACAGGGTGGCACGAGGTCTCTTCTGCTCTCCAGACAAGCACAAGAAATATGGGACTGGGCGATTCACCATCAAGTCCATCTCTCAGCGATCCATGTGCCGGGTGTCTCCAATGTCCTAGCGGACTCACTCAGCAGGCCTCTCACAGACAACCACGAGTGGGAACTCAATCAACCAACTCTAGAGTTCATCTTCCGTCAGTGGGGTCAGCCACAGATGGATCTTTTTGTGACTGCCACCAACAGGAAATGCCAACGCTTTGCAAGTCGTCATCCCCACAGAGAGTCGAGCGGAAATGCATTTTCGATCAATTGGTTGAACAAATTCATCTACTCTTTCCCTCCGTTCCCTCTAGTTCCGCGCCTGTTACACAGGATGAGGCTTCAACGCTGTCATGTCATCCTAATAGCACCCAGGTGGCCACGGCGCCCATGGTTCACGGATCTCCTCCTGTTTTCTCAGAGCGATCCAATTCCGCTTCATCCTCTGCCTCACCTCCTGACAATGAAGCAGGGGTAAATCTGCCATCCAAATCCGGCGTATCTCCAGCTACATGCCTGGAACCTGAACACAATGAGTTTGCACGTCTGAACATCGATGCAGATTGCAGAGAAGTGCTGGCTCACGCTCCATCCACCATTAAAACCTATCAACTGAAGTGGAAGCGTTTCTGTGTCTGGTGCCACACTAGAGCCTTGGATCCAATGACCGCCAAGCCTGAACAGATTCTGCCTTTTTTCCTGTCCCTTGCAAAGTCAGGACTTTCTCATTCCACTCTTAAAGTCTTCTTGGCAGCACTCTCCCGCTTCCGTCATGATGGTTCCCACGTCATTATATTCCTCTCGAATTATCCAACAGTTTTTCAAGGGCCTCTTCCGGATGTTTCCGCCCATTCGTCGCCCTCCGCCTGCTTGGCGCTTAAATTTGGTCCTGTCTCAGCTCCTCCTACCTCCTTTCGAGCCCATTCATTCAGCGGGCTTAAAATTCCGCACGTGGAAAGTTGCTCTTCTACTTGCATTAACATCCTCCAGGAGAGTAAGTGACATTCAAGCATTTACGATTGAACCACCTTTTCTTCAGTTTTCTAAAGAAGTTGTTACACTACGCACCAATCGAAAATGTATTCCTAAGGTTCCAAGCGAATTCCACCTTAATGAACCTGTTATCCTTAAGACATTTTTCCCTAATCCTCAATCTCCTGCAGAACGTTCCCTACATTCTTTGGACTTAAACCGTTGTTTGAAATTCTACATTCAACGCACTGCGCCTTTTTGAAAATCGGACCAGCTCTTCGTGGCCTATGGCCCAATCTGCAAAGGACAGCCACTTTCCAAACAATCCATCACTAGGTGGATCTCCTCTGCCATTGCTTTTTGCCACCAACGGGCTGGAAAGCCCCTCTCTACTCCTGTACGAGCTCACTCCACAAGGGCGGTGTCAACTTCCACAGCCCTCTTTGCGGGAGTGCCTCTACGCCACATCTGTAGAGCTGCCACGTGGTCGAGCAGACACACGTTTACGAAGCACTACTGTCTCGGATTAGCAGACACCGCAGACGCGGCTGTGGGACAAGCGGTGCTACGGAATCTTTTCCAATAAGGTGAGCCTCTGTTGCTTCCCGCCTCCAGTCATAAAGGTATTTTCTTTTGAATCATATTATGCACAGTTTTACGTTGAGTTGTGTTATGTACTTTGTTTTATGCTAGTAAACACAGTAGAGACCGTTCCCTTCTTTTTGTGGAATGGATCAATACTATTGACCCTCATCTGAAATTTACACACACAATAGATGAGAACCATGCAATCTTTTTAGATCTAGATATTTCTCGAACGATGGAAGGTATACGAACCACAGTACACAACAAACCTACAGACAGGAACAGTTTGCTCTTGTTCGAGAGTTATCACCTGAAGGCGCTGAGACAAAACCTACCTGTAGGACAATTCCTAAGGATACGACGGAACTGTTCAGAATTAACAGACTACAACAGACAAGCTGCGGATCTAGAGAATAAACTTGTGGCCAGACATTACCCTAAAAAACTAATTACTAAAGCAAAGAAACGTGCTAGGAATAATCATCGTGAATCCCTACTGGAAACGATACAGAAAGAAAAAACTGACCGACTTGTGTGTGTGACTACATTTACTCCAGCTTCAAATGTAGTTCAAAACATCATTAGGAAGAAATGGCACATTTTGAACACAGGCCAGAACAAATGGGCACAACCACTCTTTGCGTTTAAAAGGAGTCGTAATATCAAAGACGAGATTGTACATACTAAGAATATGACGCAAGAGAAAGAAACCCAACTAACACTCTGGGGACATCAACGACCTGTAGGCCACTTCCCATGTGGGGACTGCGTTGCTTGCCAGTTTACGAACGCAATGAAAGAAGTTGATATTGGCACCAACAGACCATGGGTATTAAACAACTTCAGTAATTGTAACACTGAAAATGTTATTTATTTACTGACATGCCCATGCAAAAAAATGTATGTGGGCATGACCACAAGGAAAGTAAGGATTCGCATCAATGAGCACCGCAGTACATTCAGGTGCAAAAAAGATAACACCAAGTTCACCAGACACTTCTTGGAGAAGGCACACACTGAGTGTGACTTAAGATGGACAGTCCTTGAGGTACTACACAGAAGAGAAACGAATCTGACTCATGCCATTCATATGAGAGAACAACGGTGGGTCTATAGACTTAATACCTCGAAGACTGGCCTCAATGATGAAATACCCTGGCTTCAAATGACCTGAGAATGATCATTGTGAATAAGGTCTTGCAATTTGATGAGGTCCAACCCCCCAAAAAAAAATTCGAGTCTCTGGATCTATAGACGTTTTGTCCTAAAAATGGTCATGAGAATAACCAAAAAACTTGACTATAATGCAATAGTAACTTTAGGGTCTGCTTAGCGTGATACAGTAAATGTGCGACCTATCATGCAATAGCCCCACCCCCTTTTTTCTAAAACCTCTATCAATATTAATATAGAAACTTCCCCAAAAAATTATTTTATCTTCACATAGCTCTACTCGCACCTATCTTGCTATTGAGTAGCTGGACGATGTGTGTTTCTATGCTATATAACCCTCTGACAGAAACGTGCTGTGCCTCCCCAGGTATTACTGCTTCAAAATCTTAATCAAGTTAAAAAAGAACACACTATGTGTTTTAAAATATCACGCTCCCCATTAGGAACAATAGGACACGATCTCATGTGGGGTGTCTTTAAATAACAAACAAATACGTCCTAAGCCCACTGAGAACTCAATATATTCCTTCGGGAATATTAGAACTTACGTGACTTTGTTTACTAACATCCCATACAGGATGACATCAGACCCTGACACGCCCCTTTAATCTTCTGAGCCTATTGTATTAAGGCAGCAGGCCTCACTATGAGCAGAAACGCGAGTTTCACCATGTGACACTGACTGACCAATTTTGTATGACAGCACACGACCGAGCGTCTATCAGGCAAGTGCTTGCATGATAGGTACGCGAGAGCTAACATGTGACATCAGCCAACCAATTGGCAACAATCACACTTGTACTCACGCACATCAGACAAACAGGTATGTGACACCGACCTTTGTCTGAGACCATATCTTGTGATATACTGCGAATAAAAGTTTCGCCTTGGTCTCACGCCCATGGTCAGGCGTGATATCGAATCGGATGGCCACATTTCGGGTCTCTCTTGGACACAGGAAATCCTACGTCATTACACTGCGCGCTTATACACTGGTGCGGCTCGTTTTTCAATTTAAGTCGAAAGCACGACTATATAAACTGAGCTCCGTCTAACCGTATTATCTACGGGGAGGTGGAGAAACGCGCATTGTAGGTGTACCCACGGGACCTTCCGTGACCACAGGTGAGCCCAGCTATACTACCAGAAATACAAATCCAGCAATGCTATTATAGGCTGGAGATGTGCAATCTCATAACGATCTCCCAAACCACAACTCTGTGGCCGCTTAAAAACTTAGTTTTGTCTTTCTCCTTGATTTAGTGTGACAGGGATCCCCTGAGAGAACTCCCCCTCCCATGGGGCAAGTCAACCTCATTGCGGGGTAAGACACTTCTCTTGAGTATTCCTCAGCTCTCAAACATTATTTGAGCACATTTTTTACAAATTGAAATAACAATAGACCAAATGCATGAATTGAGATCAGTCATAATAAATGTACTTTTCTCCACCTCTATGTCATATTTAGGTCTATGGACCCACCCAGTGGAGAGTAATAAGGAATGCTCCCACAGAGTGGCACTGCCAAAACAGTTGGTAAGCTTGGAGCCCCCCTCTTTTACACTTGGTCCTGAAGAATGCCATGTACCCATATGGACAATAGGCAGAAACATGTTGACCATCTCTAAAAAAAAAAAATCACAGCGGTGATGGGAAGATAGAATCCTTACTCACCGCACTCTTGATTTTAAACTCCACACAGTCTCCCCTGTGAATAAAGGATTTATGGGTGCACTGTGATGGCTTGTTAACTCACTTTTTCTTTCTGGTCCCCCACTCACTTAGAAGTGCATCCCTGTCTCCAGGTGCATGCCCGCCCTCCATCAAACGCGGTTTTTGGAGGGCGAGGACTGGTAGATGATGAAGCATGACTCCGGGTGGAGTGTGATGCCAGTCTATCACTTTTTGTGAGATGCCCAAAAATCACTGGGCACCTCATTTTTGGTGATTTGGTCTTAATCTGGGAACGGTCTCTACTGTGTTTACTAGATTGGATTGGAGGCTGACCGTTTTGCAGTACCCTACGGCCTCTTGTTCCTCCTCAGGCCATTGCCTGAGAAATTTTGTGATTCCTCCTTTGTTTTATGCTACCTTTATGACTCATGTTGTGCTTTACTGCTTTCTATTCTTATTCAAGCATGTGAATCTATGAAAGACACCCCTAATACTGGAGAAGAACATACGTTACTTACCTGTAAACTGTGGTTCTCCAGTATTGGTGTCTTTCATAGATTCACATGCAACCCACCCTTCCTCCCCTCAGAGGCTCTCTTCTCCTCATGCACTCTTGGTCACTTTGTGCTACGAAAATCTGAGGACTTGAGCTTCTAAGGAGAAGGTTCTAGAGGGTGCTACAGCCTGATTGGCTGGAATAAGGACCATAAAATGACACTGATATGTTGCTAAAGTGAATTCTCCCTTAGGCTGCTATGGGCCTATTCTGTTCTATGGTACTTTCTTAACTGTATGATATCTTTATATCTAATTGCTCTATATGTATATATGTATTTTTTTTCCATTTATATATGCATATATTACTTCTATTTTATGTACCGTGGGACTCCCACTTCGACGACGGGGAATATTCAAGCATGTGAATCTATGAAAGACACCAATACTGCAGAACCACAGTTTACAGGTAAGTAACTTATGTTCTTCTAGCTGAATGGCCTGGTGTGCTTGTAGTTGTTTCCACACACGAAGGGGCATTGCTGTCGACGCCCCCCCCCCTCCCTACCAGCATGGCTGCTTATGCGCAGCTGGGGCAGAGTCATTGCAGGGACGCTCTGCCTTTTGAAGCCTCGCAGTTCAGAGGCGCGCAAGGGTGTCAGGTGGGGATGCAGAGACGTTTTGGCGGATGTTCCGTTAATGCCACACTCTGTGTACTCAGCAGGCTTGGTTGTGCTACAATCCTATTAATACTTCTACCGGCGTTGTGTGGTGTTATGGGTAACAGTGTCTTCATCCTCATCGTCTGCACTATTCTGCCCCTCCTGCATGCTCCATGCTGCGCCGCCCACTGTGAATCCTCGGTCTGTTTTGCTGTCTGTTTTCATCTCTTGCTGTGACTTTCCCTTTCCATTCCTTCTAGGTGCCAAGCACACACCTTCCAGCCACAGTTACTTTTCTAACTCACCTTTTTCTCCTAACACAGTCCTGCTTTCTAAAAGAGTAACATGCTGCACTAAACTTTCACCGCACTGAAAATATTAATGGCAATATCAAAGAGGTAAGATACGTGGGGAGAGGGCTGGGAGGGGGTTTGAACGAACTGCACGACAATGATGCCGTTTTTGTGGTATTCGCACAGTCAAATATTGAATGTGAGAATAGTGCGGGATGTACACACACAATACAGTACTGCAGCTGCACGTTTAACTCATTTGCTGGGCTTGCAGCGCCCCCAAGTGGTGCAGCTGGTGAATCAGTAAACCAGTGGCATCCTGCTTTTCTAGAGAGTAGGTTACTGCGTTCATTTATGAGGAAGAAAGAACAAGTATATATTTGCACTTTGAAAAAAAAACTCGCCTATTTAAAGCGGCCCGTATTTGTAAAAGCATCGCGAAGTGAAGTCGCATTCGTACTGAAGCGAAAGTAAATGTGCCTTAAGAAATATGGTTTTGTAACTGAAGAAAACTGTGCATGTTTTCCCAAATTCAAAGGTGTTAATTTGTAGCTTTAAAAATGGTAGCGAGGAAGTTGCTTTTAGGGATGTCTATGTAGCACGAAAGTCAGAGTCTCTAGAGCATGGCTCTTTACCAAGGGACAAGTCCCCCTAAGAAACATGTTTACAACATGCCTGAGTGCAGCCATAAACGAGCCCTAGAACAGTGAAGCAATAACCCCCTGTACGGAAATGCAGCATTTCGACATATTTCACCTGAGGAATGTCCACTTTATTCCAGGCTGGAAAAGTGGCTAAGTATTAAGCAATGGCAAAGCCAATAGATCTGGCTATTGTACATGTGAATAGGGGGTTTGCATTGATTGTGAAGTTTCTATATGTTGGTGCGTTTGAGACAAATAAATGATTGGATGCAAGAGGCAGTGCGTGCGTGGATGGATGGATGGATGAGTGAGTGGGTGGGTGGATGAATCATTGAGTAGGTGATTGCATTACTATGTTAAAGGGTGACTATAAGCTTTAATGGAACAAGTTACAAAAACCTTTATCAGACAACAGTAGTGGTAGTCATAACATTGCAGACATTGCCAATACTATGGAAGTGCAAGAATGAAACCAGGGCTGGACATCACTGTGTCTGCAATAAATAAAGAATGTAACCATTATGTTACTGTTGTTACTTCTTGCAGTACCCAAGAGATATAGGTATCATTTTGCAAAGAACAGCCAACACTGTGTAGAGAACTAGGCCAATTACGGCAGTGCAGGCAGAGATGGGATAGGGCAACATCACGAGAAATGTGAACAACTTTCGGTTAATAATGACCTCCACAATAATCTGTAGGGCATTTTTGGAATTAAATCATGATCCTTAGCTACATTTTTAGATTTGCTTCATCAGTTGGTAATCCTTACTGCATGTTTTCACTGTTAACGTGCCACCCAGTATACTTCCAAAGCCAGGCTGGGCTGAGACTAAAGAGCTTGGAATTGAGTTTGCTTGTAGATTGCTCTATCCGTAAAGTACACAGGGTACCCCTCTCCCATCAGGGATTGTTATGAACACCGGAGTCTGGTAGATCTTTCTCTTATGACTCGCTCGACATCCACATTCCTGTGTCCTTCTGACACCTCCACGGCCCTATAACCAGGAATTCTACCGCTGAGACACTTACTGCCCCACACACAGATCAACTGTTATCATGACGAAAACCCACGAACACCCTCTTAAGATATTGAGCCTCAATGGCAGAGGCCTCAACACACCAACGAAACGGCTAGCTCTACTTAAATTTCTTTGGTAAACAAAATGCGACATATGCTTTTCCCAAGAAACACCCCTAATACACCCTGACTGGAGGCGCCTTAAATCTCAGTGGTTTGACTGTCAATTCTTCTCCATCTCAGGGAAACAGGCGGGGGTGGCTATCCTACTCGCCACACACTTTTCAGGGAGGATCCTCTCAACGCAGGCTGAGATTGCAAGCCGCCTTCCATCCCTGTGTGTGGAAACCGGAGATTGCACATACAACATTGCCTCTTTATATACGCACCCAATGACTCTCAGAAAACTTTAATCAGGAAAGCCCTTGGTGAGGTCTTGGACTCGCCGGATGAGGATTTAGTAATAGGCAGACACTAAGATATAGTACATGACCCCCAGATGGACAGATTGGCAGCATGGGCAGGTAGAACACAGGGGCACTCTTGGAGGCCATGCATGACTGGTTGGTGGACATGGGTCTGGTAGACATATGGCGCATGCGCAACCCCTCTGCTAGGGAGTACACCTTCTTTTCAGCAGTACACCAGACCTATGCACGATAGGACCTCTTTCTGATGTCCTCTCACGTGACTCAGGCCGTTGTGACTGCAGACATAGAATCAGTGGCTTTGTCAGATCACTATCCTCTTACACTCACACTGAAACTACCAAGGGACCTAGCATCCCAAAGGGGGTGGTGACTGAATCACGGACTTCTCACATGCGAAAATAATGTGGCGCATATCCGGAAATCCATGCAGGATTTCCTAGAATTGAACGATGATGACACTACACCAATTCCGCTATTATGGGACACAATAAAGGTGGTCCCCTGAGGGCAGTTCTTGGCCATAGCAGCTAGGTTAAATAAAGAAATGAAAACTAAGAGGTAGCAACTAGAAGGAAGGACGTGCCTGAACGGGCTCAATTCAGGGACGTCGCCAGCTTACAGTGGCGCTGAAACAAGTAAAGGCATTGGACGTAGATAGGGTGGAACTAGCCATTCTGTGTACTAAGCAGAAATACTATGAAGGGGGGGAACAAGGAAGGAAGATTACTGGCATCCAAGCTGCGAGCAAAAGAGGACCAGTGTCGTGTTGAGGAGATTGAAGGGCAGGAAACTACAGACCGATAACGTGATAGCGGGCGAATTCAAGCTATTCTACTCTGAACGTTACACTGCGGAAACACTTGATGAGGGGCAGGCCCTGAATTATGTCAAGGAGCCCCCAGTAACCCAACTCCCAGAAGTAGACGCAGCAAAAATGGATGCAGACATTAGCTCTGAGGAGGTATTCCGAGCCATCCAGAACCTTCGTACGGACAAAGCCCCTGGAGAAGATGGCTTTAGCGCAGAATTTTATAAAACATTTGCGCCAGTGCTCGTTCTGCTTCTCACTCGCCTCTGTAAATCTTTCAGCAAATCAGGGTGTCTTACACTGTCCTTGTAAAGGGCCTCCATAGTAGTCATCCCAAAACCGGGCAAAGACCAGTGGAGTTGTGCCTCATACAGGCGCATCTCTCTGCTAAATGTAGATTTAAAAATATGTACCAGTGTATTGGCCACACGCCTAGCTGTTTACATGCAGGGTCTCATTGACCCTGATCAGTCAGGGTTTATCCCTGATAGGAACTGCAGTTATGGAACTAAGAGACTCTGCCATATTCTAGTTAAATCTCAATGTACCCAAGTGCCGGCCTTACTCCTGTCAGTGGATGCTGAAAAAGCTTTCAATGCGGTACAAAAGTGGGTGGTGATGGACGGAGCATCTGAACCAATCAAACACTCACACCCAGTCAAGAGATCTGGGTTTAATCCATCACCGTTCTTTAGCCCACTCTGCCACCCCAGTTCAGACATGGCCACATGCAAATCAGTCTGACCCTGTGCCTCATGGGAACAGTCCAGCCCGAACTGCCAAGCCATGCCTTCGCTGGACAGGAAACAAGCTTTCTATGACCGGTTTCTGGCATTACAGCCATCTTCAGCCAGGCTTGCTTGAATCCAGTGGCAAAGTGAGCAAGAGACTCAAGTCTGAGCATACCCTGCCAACTATTGGCGAACAAGCTTTCAATAGCGTACATTGATCCTATCTACAGATATTTCTGACTAGATTTGGAATTGGGAGAGGTTCCGACGCTGGGTTAGCTGCAACTACGCCCGTCCAGAGGCTAGAGTCAGAGTGAATGGGATCTCCTCTAACCCCTTTAGAATATCTTGTGGAACTCGACAGGGATGCCCCCTGTCCCCATTGTTGTTTGCACTCTACATGGAAACATTTGCGGAACGCATTAGTCAATGTGCTGGTATCACCGGGATATATATGGGAGACGGCAAACATAAAATATGTCTTGTATGACTTGTTAGTCATTTTGACACAACCATTTACATCCACGCCTTTCCTCCTGCAGGAAATTACAGACTTTGCTGGGGTGCTAGGCTTTAAGGTCACTGCAGAAAATGCAGGCTCAGCCTAACGATCTCCAGAACAGACAGGCTGCGACTAGCGGATATGTTCCCCTTCGAGTTTGCCCCAACGGAGTGACATACTTTGGGCTCCAAATTTTCCCCACACCTGAACGTACAGCCCAAAGAAATGATGCTATCTTCCTTGTCATGGTGCGATCGGAACTCCCGAAATGGAAACTGCACACACTGTCATGGCTCGGTAGACTGGTTGCGATCAAAATGACTTTACTCCCTCGAATCTTGTATGTCAGGCAGACATTGCCCTTGAAACCTCCAAATCGGTGATATCCAAACTGCAACATCTCATAAATGACTTGTATGGAGTGGGAAAAAAGCCCACATGGCTCGTAGCCAAACTTATCTCAAACAAGCAGATGGGGGACTGGGTGTCCTTCACCTAGAAAAATATCAGGCGGCCCAGCTCCGCTACTTGATAGAATTGTGTAGAATGGCATCCGAGAAGCACTGGTGCTACATCGACCACTTGGCCGCTGGGATACACGTGTGGAAGGTGCCATGGCTCCCAAGTGATTTCCGACCTCATGGAGTATATATCTCACCCATAACTAGGGCGAGAGTGGGGGCTTGGGACAAAGTACAAGAAAAAAAGAGAGCTCTCTACATCAACTACCCCCCTGACCTACTTCATCGGTCACCCGGAGTTTCCCCCGGTGGCGTCCGGAGACAGCTACCTTAAATGACAAAATGCCAATTGTAAGAGACTCGAAGATCTCTTTGAAGAAAAGGGAGTGATGGACTTCACGGAACTTCGCTCCGGTTGTGGACTGCCCCTTGATGCCCTTTGGCAACATCTTGCCCTGAGACATTGGGTTACACAACCCCACATATGCCCACATGCCAGTCGCCCATTGACAACATTTGCAAAATGGTTTGTAACCTGTCACTCCGATAAGCGACTACTCTCCGATATGTACACCTTTCTCACTGCACCCTTACATCAGGCTAAATCACAGGCACAGTGGAGGTGGGAGAATGAATGTGAGCGCGAGTTTTCCATTAAAGAATGGCAAGATATCATACATAGAGCAAGGGCAACCTCTTGTAGTACCGCGGGGAAGGAAATATTCCTCAAAATCGTGCATTATTGGTACTATACCCCAGTGAGAATTACACAATGGAGGGCAGGAGGAGACACACAATGTTGGAGACAATGTGGTCAAGAAGATACTCTAATGCACCTATTGTGGGGTTGCCCAAAATTCAGCAGTTTTGGTCTACTGTCTTATCAGACATTGACACTATTTACGAGTTGGAGATACCCAGATTTTCAAGTTACACACTACTGGGCTTACCATTTGCTCTGACCTTCCCTCTGCGACCCTGCCGTGGGAGAGCTATCGCTCTGGCCCTGAGAGCTGCCAAGCACACCCTATCATCCCAATGTAGCCCGATGCAAATCCGACCCATTTGGACTGGCTCCATAAAATGTGGGAGCTAGTGTGCATGGAAAAAGTGACGGCAGGAGTTATGGGTACATTACCTCGCTTTAATAAAACATGGGGTGCGACCATCTGATTTTTAACTGCCAAATGTATCTAACTGACATGCCCAATTTACCTACGTGTGCTCCGCCTAACTCAGGCAGTACAGGAGGAGGGGCGATATACTGGGATAGAATGTGTGGGACAATGTAATAGTAAGGCAGCTAAGGGCTGGGACTTCCATCGCTTACTGTCTGGCCTGCCTTTCTTCTTTCGATTCTAGAACCTGATCCATACCCCTTCCTTCCTCTTCCTCCCTCACCTTTGAAATACATGTAATTCTCCACCGGCCTGCGCATGTAGGTGGTTGCTATTTTACTTTGTTTTTGTCAAAACAATAAAAAGATTTAAAAAGATTTAAACCATAAAGTACACAGGGTGCCAAAACAGGTCCCTAGGGCCATGGCAGTGAAGCTACCTATTATAAATGTACCCCCGGCATCATGTCCCTATGTTGCGGTATTAACTGGAGTCCCAGAACTGAATTGCAATCAGAAAGAATCACAAGAGGAACTCAAAAATATTTAGACTGGTTCGTGAGGCATAGACACTTTCCCCTTACCAGAGCAGAGGACATCATTTTAACTTCCAGGGTTTGCTGGATTGGGAAAAGCCACAAACTGTGGGGACTGTATTGTCATCAATTTTAGGGATCCACAACTGGTAATGCACGTGTTTTCTTGTGATCTATCTATGCAGCAACAGAACTCAGTTATGTCTATTCTTCCTTTAGGCTATTTTTATAGACCTCCTTTAGGTAGATCCTCTCATTCTAATGTCCGCCCCTCGATTGTTTTCCTATCCCCCATCCAATTTATACGTCCGAGCCATGCAGTTATGCTGTACCTGTACAGATTTGAGACCTTAGATGGGGTTGATTGAATCCCTGATACTGTGGAGGATACAGTGGTGCCCCTGGCTCTCACAACCCTACAAGAAGAGGGGAGAGGAGTTGGACTAACAGCTAGGGTGGTTGACCTCGGAGCTGGGGAACCAGGTTCGAGTCACGGCAGGGACGTGCAACATCCTGCGATTCTTGGCAAATCACTTAATCTCCTTGTGCCTAACAAAAATGAATGTGTCCTCATGTAATGCAACTGGTTCTCGTGTAAAGCGCTCTGATACCCGATACCTTTGGGTCAAGTTTGGCTATATAAAACTCAGTAAAAAAAATAAACTTCATCAAAATTGGTTGTTAGGAGAGCCTGATGCTCCAAGTCGGGTGTGTCATCAAAGCGGGGTTGAACCGATAGTAGCTTTGTCTGCAGCACAGCTGGGTTGCATCATGTGTGGAGAAGGGCCTGACTGAAGTCCTAACCCAATTCCTGTGTAACCCTGTCTTGAGTACGACAGTCATCTGTCCGTAGCCTTGACCAAAGCACAGTTGGGTTGCATCCTGGGTGGAGAAGTGTCAGATGGAAGTCCTAACCTAACTTCTGTTTTATCTTATTTTGAGAGCGAAGGTCTTCCTAGCCGGAAGAGAGAAAAGAGATGGAGGGTGACCGTAAGGACTGATGCGAACCAGGGGGCTGCAGACTGGAGCAGTGCCCCTAGCCTCAATAATAAGGGATGCCTGCCCTGCGCAGGTTAGGAAAAGCCAAAAGTCGACAGGACTCTGACAGTTTTCAACACCCTGACAAATACCATTAAAATTGCATGCTGGAACGTGGCAGGCCTTAGGCACAAGTTAGATCGCAGTGACTGGGGGCATTTATAGACAACTATGACTTGGTGCTATTCCAGGAAACCTAGTCTTTATTTATTTTTATTTTCAAGGTTTTATATAGCGCAAACAAGATCCTTACAGATATCAGAGCGCTTTACATATAATGAGAAGACAAAAACAATGTAATACAGGGGAAAGAGAAACAGTTAAATAGTATTTACACAGTTTTAAGTTCAAGTGAATTTAGCCAGAAGGATCGATTTGACTTCCTTTTTGAAGGATGCAGTGGATGAGATAAGTCTTATTTCTGGAGGGAGGGCATTCCAAATCCTGGGGGCCATCCCTGAGAAGGAGCGTTTGTGTGTTTTTGTCTTGTGGAATTTTTGTGGTTTCAGGAGGAGAGTTTGTGCGCTTCTTGTTGTTCTTGAACCTCCTGAGATTGTCAATTTCTGTGCGATGTAACTAGGCGAATTGTGGTGTAAGGCCTTATGAGTAATGCACGCAATTTTCAGTAAGTAATTAAGTTTCAGGAGTGATTAAGGTGCACTGGCTACGCAGCTTCTCAAAACCTGCTGTGACTGGAGGGAGAGGTAGACCTTCAGGGGGGTTGACAATATGGATTGCTAGCTACCTAGTATGCTCCACAAGGGAGATTGAGACTGGGTCCCCTGACTTATTGTATGTCATTCTGGAATTCACCTCTGAAAGATCTCTAGCTTTGGTTAATGAATACTCTAGAACTCTCAGTAGAGGCCGTGAATCCCCGGTAGTGGAGCAACTATCAGTCTTGCTATCCTCCCTCGGCACAACTTTAAGATTATAGGAGGCAATTTTAACTGCCAATTTGAGCTATTCGGCATTACAAACACAGCCACCCTACATTTAACTGGGTCGGGTCAGAGTCCATAATTGATTATACCCTCGTGGATACAAAAATGTGGGCCTCTGTTTCAGACTTTGCCATTCTAACACGCCATGATAGTAATCATAATGTCTTGGCATTAGATCTGCTATTCCAAGTAGGGAACACACATGGAAAAAAAGGGGGAACCATCTGACCCTAGACTTCGCCTGTCGACGTCATTGAGATGTACCCATTGGGATAAAATAAATGAGTCCCCAAATTCTGTTTCTACCATTCATAATATCATGGGGACCACCATGGAAGACTTGAGTGTCTGCATGGAGATACTGAATCTAGAAACCAGGCATAAGAAAATGGCTGAGACTCATTCACTCTGCGTAGCCACACCGAGGGACCTCTTTTATCATGAAGTAAGACCTAGAGAGAACAAACGGATCATTCCAACTTGGAAGATTGGGCATTGTAGGAAAGCTAAATCTAGCTTGGTACTAGCAATAAAATCGAAGGATAAAACCCAGATTTCTAGTGCAAGAGCCAAGTACAATGATGCTATCAAACAGGCCAAAATAGAATGGGATATGACCAAATGGGAGTCTCTCTTA
This sequence comes from Lissotriton helveticus, assembly GCF_964261635.1. Lineage (NCBI taxonomy): Eukaryota > Metazoa > Chordata > Amphibia > Caudata > Salamandridae > Lissotriton > Lissotriton helveticus. The sequence continues at coordinate 314,140,810 of NC_136069.1, read as the reverse complement.
CAAGCATTAAAATCCAAATTTCTTAGCGCATTTTGGAATATAGTTTCCTTCGGTAACCGGGAAGGAAGAAACAATCTAGAGCCAGACATTGCGGCTGAAGTTTGGAATGGCCATTTTTGCTCTCTATGATGCCCAGGATCGCCCTGAGGAGGAGGTGAACAAAAATGCAGATCTGAAAACATCAGACTGGGACTGGGATGGTACAACGGATAAAGAGACCTTTCCTATTGCCCCCCTTGAGGAAGTATGGAAAGCCATTTCCAAGATAGCCCCTAGCAAGTCCCCTGGTATTGACAAAATCGCTGGGGATTTATATCTCGCAGAACCCAAAGTTTGGGGCCCCTACTCGCTAGTTATCTTTAATGCCTTATTGGGTGGTATACCCATCCCCGAGACATGGGCCAGTGCTGAACTAATCCCTGTGTACAAAAAGAGTCATCGCTCTAACTGGGAAATTATAGGCCCATTAGCCTTATAGATGTGATGCAGAAGGTCTTTGCAAGGGTTAACTTAGTTCGGCTTCAAGAGTGGATAGAAGCCCATGACGCCCTAAGTACCTTACAAGCAGGTTTTATAAACCGAACTTCCACCATTAATCATGTATTCCGCCTCCTACTCCTCTACTGGAAAATGGTGGTGCTTGAAGAAGGTAGTTTATATCTGATGTTTGTAGATATTAAATCTGCCTATGACCTAGTTCCCAGCTCTACACTCTGGTATGTTATGTCTAATATGGGGGTCCCCACTTACCTCTGTAACATTTTTAGGAGGTTGCATGAGAAGAACTTTACACAGGTTCGATGTGGGAAATTAGGAGAGCTCTCTGAACCATTTCCAGTTACAAGGGGTGTCCGACACTGTGTATTGGCTCCTACCCTTTTTTGTCCGTACATTAATGGGCTGGTAGATACCTTGAACGAAGTAAGTGACAATGACACTCCTCAGATCTGCACAACCAAAATCCCAGCACTGATGTTCGCCGATGATACCCTCCTTCTCTCAAAATCTCCCATGGGTATCCAAAGGATACTCGATGGCTTCAATACCTTTTGTATTGGGCGGGGCCTCGAGGTTAACGCTGCTAAGACAAATTTATGTTTTTTATTCTGCACACTCCACTAGGACCAATCCTGGGTTGAATGGAATTCCACTGGAGAGGGTCGCTATCTTTGAGTACCTGGTGGATCACTCTCAATGAGCACATGGATTGGGCCTTTCACATTGAGAAATAGAGGTTGAAATTAGCACAGAACACAGGCGGACTTGCTAAGGATTACAGGTCATCTTCTTAAAAGCTTCTCAGCCCCCGTTGGAAATGTATAAAACCCAATCCCTGAGAGCCATTACTTATGGGGCAGAGCTATGGGGACATAAAATTGTTAGACATTGCATCTGTAGAAAACAAATTTATTAGGGACCTAGGGAATCTTCCATCTAGTACTACCCTGACTCCGCTCTGATTAGATCTAGTGCTACGGAATGCTGAATTAATCATACATTCACCCCCAGTTAAGGGTTCTGGGTTTAATCCATCGTTCTTTTGCTCACCATGCCACCCCAGTTCAGAACCAGCCATACTCAAATCAGTCTTGACCCTGTGCCTCATGGGAACAGTCCAGACTGAACTGCCAAGCCAGGTCCTCCCTGGACCAGAAACAATTTCTGGGTATTACCCTTCATCAGCCAGGTTAGCTTGAATCCAGTGGCACGTGAGGGCATACCCATCCCACTTAGGGTGAAAAGTGCTACGCAAACAAATGATGGACAGAATGCTGAATAAATCATACATTCGCCCCCAGTCAAGAGATCTGGGTTAAATCCAGCGCACACACGGAAGAGATCACGGAGCGGTTACCAGTAAGCACACCCTTGGGAACCTATGTATTCATGGCCCCACATAGAGACGCTCATATGGAGTAGCCTTGCCCCATTGGGTGTGCCGCACAAATTCTTACACTATTGTAAATATCTGATATATTTCCTTCATATGTCCTTTGGCCCCGATTTTTCTTAGGATCTGGTGACCGGCGGCAGCGACATAGTTGTTGGCCTACAGCCACATGAACTACAAGAAGGAAAACAATTGTTATAGAAAAACGAAGCACTGATAATCGTAATTCACTACGAGGTACATGGGGCTATTATCACGCCATTACATTGCTAAAATATGTCTTCCTGACAAGAAGTTAATAGTAGATGATGAGTAAATCTGTGTACCCTCTTTCACCTTTAGAACCCCTACGTGTCAACAGCTTTTAGATATCCTTCAGGACGGAATTACAACCGAAATTAAGGTTGGTTTTATCAAGTACTCATCCTCCCAATCACTGAAATCCCCGCTGGGAAATTGCTCAGAGCAGTAATATCTCCGTTTCCCTTTTTTTATTTTCTCTCTTGGGACCTTAATCACAGGAGTTTAGGTACCCTATATTTTCTTATTAAACTCACTAAATATTATTAAACTCACTAAATAATAGGCATCATTAAGGCGGGGGGGGGGGGGCTTTTACCTGCATCAGCCTCAAAACAGTCACCATTGTAAACCCACAAAACTCACCTAATTGGTCACGGCCCAGTTGTTTTCTTTTTTTAAAAAAGTCACACAATTCGCATACTGCATGACCATCAATGCATTTAATTAAAACATGACCCTATATTGATATATTATTATCCGGTCATTCAACCATGGACCCCTACAGTGGTCTATATAAGGTAGTATGGGTTTCCACAGGTTCAAGTAGGCAACATGAACCGAGTTACTTTTGATGCCATGTCACAGTGGGATTTTGCCAATGACTGCAATTGTCTTATACCCACTGCATTCTAAATGTATACTTATGTGTTTCTTAGCCCTGAAAAAGTCGCTATTTACTATAATATGACGCGACAAAACACGTGTTGGCTAAGGCTCTGAATGAAATTGCTTACAAGAGGAACAATAAACCAAGATACGAAATCAAGCAGTGGATCAAGAACGTTCTTATATTGTCATTAATTTGTTCGTAAACTGCGGGCGTGTGCAGGTGACTGTTGTGCTTTGTGTCTGTGGTCTCACCACATTCTAGGGAAAGGGGTGGTTCTCCCTACCCCTTTGCCCAGCACTCACACTATGTTACACCCAAATAGTATTTGCGTACTGCCTAAGAGCGCCATCACCCTATTAGACCAACCACCAGACGTGCAGCTTACACAGTTTGTTCTTTAGGCCAACAACATTCCAGGATAATACCCTCAGGGATGTTGTTGTTTCCCGGGTACCCGAAGTTGCTACATTGGGGGCATTACTTTGGGGAAATATTTCCCTCTGAAACTGTGAAGGTCTCTTCTCTCCTGTTTCTGGCTGTGCGCTCTTATTGCCCGGGACATCTATTCTGGAACTTAGTCTGGCTATCTTCGAGGGCCTACTGCCCAATTCTGGCTCCACTGAGGTGAGAGTATGTAGCTTGATTTGAGACTCTGTGTAGGGCAGGGACTTATTATTTCACCCTTCTCCTCTCCCTTCTTTGTTCTTACGGGCATTGGAGGGCACAACCTGTGGCTCCATTCCTCCTTTCCAAGGCCAATAAGCTTGCTATGTATTGCCCAGCCCTCAATCGTGTCTTGTCCTTCTCATTGGTCCCGACCTCAGAGACTTTTGCTGGGTCGAGAATATGATGTTAAGAGTCAATCCACCCCTTCTAGAACGCCATTTCTGTTTGTTATTGGTAATCTAAAGACCAGGTGCCTCGGTGTCTGGTGTAGGTGTCTACTCTGCCATTGGGTTGTAGTCAGGGTGGTCAATACATTACTGTTTTTGCCCTAATTGTTTGTACGTGCTGTAGCTTGTAGAAATAACCAAGTGGCAAGCGCTTTATCACTGTACCAGAGTTCCGTTTGAGGAAATCAAATAGCAAGAGACTATGAGCATTCTTTGGGTTCCTAAAATTAATCACAACGCAATCCCCTTGCCTATATTTGGGTATATTTCCTACACAGTTGACCCAGCGAGTCATAAGAATCTTCTCTGCCCTGTCGTAAGGGAACTGCCTGTATCTAGCTAACTAATACAGGCATTTGTTGATTAGTTCATTCTGGGATTTCTCTCTGCCTTCTTTTTAATATGGGGGACCCCTGCAAGAAATACAACGTATGGGCATGAGGTAGATTGAGAGTGGGGCAAGTTGCCATGTCAGCTCTTCCAGGCTCAAAGCCTTCCCCCTCCCCTGTGTCCCTGATCAAGCTAGATGTGCAGTTGCTCAGAGGAGCTCTGTTGGAATAGACCTCCCTCCTGGCATACCCCCACAGTCACTGGTACTAGTGCTGTCTTCTTGAGCACGCAAGTTAGTGATCCTCAAAGATTCAGTGGCATGGGGGAAACAGTCTGGCAGATGGCGTCAATTCCCTTTACAGTGACCCAAGCAGTTATATTGTGAATCTTGTCATGTAAATTTAAACAAAATTCTGTCACTATGTCCAGGCTGAAAAAGTTGTTCCCTCAAGGTGAGTTTGACCTGCTCACGTATGTCCGTTAGTAGGTTTGCCACCCATATGGGATATTATTGCCCTCTCGTGGTTCTAGAGTCTATGTCCTGTAAACAAGGAGGGTTGTCAGGGTTTACAACATTTGGCTTCCTGCATTTGGCTCGTGTAGCTTTTTTAATCTGGTCAGTCATAGAGGGTCCTGCAGTTCCGCCTCCTTTCTTCAGTTGCTCTGTGGGTATAACTCCGACTCCACCTTACCGGATGGGGAAGAGTTGGGCTGGTCAAAGGGGCTAGCTTAAAGGAACACCAGACCTGTCGAGGAGCGTCGCGGATCAGGAGTTAAAGATAACCGCCTTTCTGTTATTTCGCTTTAGGGGCCACAACTCCTATAGCTCTCTGCAGCATTCTGTCAATTGATGTTGGTGGCAGGGATGAAGCTAGAGTCTGTACGTGTGTCTTTCACTGGCAGGTCTGCTCCCCCATGATTTCTGAGCTATTTTCAGTTCACCCAACGACACCCGCATTTGAAAATTTTACAAGAGCAACAGAGAAAGTAAACAAAGCAAACAAAATCACACCACTGACCAGATTCTTCTCTTGCCACTAAGATAGACACTGTATGTGGTCCCCAGGAAGCCAAAGATGAAAGTGGCAGATGAAAGAGCCGGTGCCCAGCCCAGCCTTGTCCGGCCGCAGACGGGCCCTGGCATGCACCTGTGACCTGCAGCAGGAATGCCTAGCGTCTGATAAAGCGCCTCGGGGCGCTGGCGAAAGTGGTGACGGCTCTCCTGGCCGCGAGGACTACTGGGGCCTGTAGTCCTGCCCCCCACCGCCAAACAACCGACAAAGTGACCCGCCGTCGTGGGTTGAATCCCTGCTTGTAGTTCGTCCGGTGTGCAACATTTTGCACATTTGTTAAGAGTAGCTAAGTAATGGATATGAGAGTTATTGAAACTAAAAGGGCTACTACAAAGAGCAAGTGAAAACGTTTTTACTTCTATATAGGATGCTAGAATTGTGATAAATGTGAAGAGCGGAAAGTTCCCCTGCAGGCTGAACTCTGGTTTTTGCTATTTCAAATGATTCACATTTTTTAATTAACATGAAATCGGCAATTAAAATGTGCAAGTCACCACAGACATATTTAGATTGAACAAAAAATAACAGAGAAGTTTGATGAAATTATGATTAAGATACAGGCAAAAACTGTCAACTTCAAAGAAGGAATTATGGAGGTAAAATAGGAATGCTATTAATTAGTGTGAAAATGTTCTACAAAACTAACAAAAGTGGAATGCTGTTAATCACTAATGCAATAGAGGGCATGCGTGAGCAGCTATTGAGCAATTTATTTACAAGCAAGTTTACTAGATTAATAATAGAAGCCGTAAACCGGGCACCACCAGAAATTGAGCAAGTGTCTTCAAACACATAGGTGATCCTATTGAGCGCTGTAATATCTAAAAGCAAACTGTGTCCAACTAAGAACTTGCGTGGGAAATGCTCATGGTACAATATATTTGAAACAGGACGATCAGAGAATGAGAATGTTTTCATTGACATTAAAATTAATTACTTAGAAAAATATGTCTTTACGTCCGGTTTTTGGAAACAAATGTGATTGCTGTTTATATTTAAGGTATCATTTAAAACATATCGGATCATGTTCTCCAGTCCAAAAACCTTTAGAAAAGTGAATCCGAATACAAGATTTCGATATGTGCACATTACAAAAAGCATTTTCTTCATGGCCCTTATGGAAATGTACCTTTTAAAATGTAATGTAAAATTAATCAGTTTGTATTATTTGTTTTTCATAAAACGGGCATTCCATTTATGCTATTGATGCTAGAATGGAGGTTATGCAAGTACTTAAAGGAAAAGAGAGAAAAAAAGAAATATGCCTCTAGTCAAATTAGCCCCTGAATTTGTTGAACCCATAGTCCAAATAGCATAGACCTTTAACAGTGCCCGCAAATATAGGCGGGCTAGTTCCCTGTTTAGATGAAATGGACATGTAACTGATAAGCAAGATTCAGTCGAAACTCAAAGCTTTATTAGTTTATTTGTATAGCGCATCTGCGGCTGGGCTGACTTCTTTGTGAAGAAAAGGTGTAAGAATAAAGGACTGAAAATATTTGTGTCGGGAATGCCATTCAGATGGACTGAATATGGACTTTGTTTGTGTGACCATCACCTAAAGTATAAGTTATAAATTATGTGAATCTATGATACTTTAGGTGTTTTATTATTAGTAATTTATATAGTGACATTATTTACCTCACAATTGATTTAATTGGCATTCATTGTGATCGTCCGTGGTTATTCTTAAAATCTGGCACAGATTCAGCCTTAGTGGACCCCAACATTGGTTAGCAAGGCCAGGTGATTGGAAATGCATCATTTGCAAACATGTAACCTACATAAATCAAAGAGTAGATTGGTCCTTCATTCAGCAGGGCATGTTCGTGTTCATAATAATTGCTGGGCTCCAGCTGCACATTTCTTGGATTCTGTCTTCATTCAAAAGCTATGTGGTTTGTAATATTAGAAGACTGGGGTTTAGAGGACTCCAAGGGCGGGTCCAGGCCTTCTGTTTCAGTGTCTGCCTTTCTGTTTCTCCCCTTTGATGTAGAACATTTTGCCTCAGTGGGTGGAATGTTCCATTAACATCACAATCCTTCGGGGGGACCCAGGGAGAGCCAGGCGCGAGCCGGTCTCTCCCTGGGCAGGTTCGCGCGAGGAACATAACAGGTGGCTGATTAGCGCAGAGGGAAAAGGGGAAGTCAGGCGGGGATTATTAACTGCGTGGCGGGAGGCGTGAAGGGAGGTTGTTTTGCGCGGTACCTGGGTCATGGAAGAAGCGGCGGAGGTTAGGCGGGCGGTTCAACTCCTCTGTGCAGCAGGGCGGGAGGATTTGTTGATGCCCGGCGTCCCGGAGGAGGCGTGGGTCGGCTTGTCCCGCCCCCCTCGCAAAGCTGCGGAGGGCGTCGCCAGGGCGGTGGAGGCGTGTCTGTCGCCGGGCCCTGAGGACGACGACGACGGCGAGGCGGCCATGCCGGCCGATGGGCCTGGGCTTGTTCTGCAGGCCGAGGAGGCAGGACCCCCGCCGTGTGACCCGGGCGCCCTCCAGCAGGTATGTGAAGCCCCTTTTTTACCTGCTTGTTCACGAGGGGCGCCCGGGGGGAGGCGGGGGCGTTCTGCGGGCCGCTTGACACCGCGTCCAGGCGGTCTCGCTGCTGGGTCGTCGGGGAAGCAGCAGGCGGGGCCCAGGCCCAAGCGAGGGCGCAGCGCAGAGCCGCAGGGGCGCGCGCACGCCCCCCTCACTGCTGTGGTGTCTCTTGCCCCTCTGTCCTCTGTGCCGCCTTTGCCGGCTGGGGGCCCTCCATGTTTATGGCTCAATGGGCAGTGTTACCTGCTCTCACCGGCCGTGTCGGGGCCTGTCTCTGCCCCCCCTCACGTTGTTGGCCCCCCTCACTCGGTTCTCATTGATGCTGGGCACTCCCGGGTTGCGATGCCTTTGCGCCCCCCCCCTGAGGCCCCGCCCCCGGCTCCTGCTGTGGTTCAGGTGGGTGCTACACATGCCACGCCGCATCCCACGGCCCCTGAGGCTGTTGTAACTGGTGCTCCTTGCCCCCGGCCCCCCCCCACCCCTAAGTCCATGACCTTGGGGGGCAAGGGCATGCTGCGCAAAGGGGCGCCCCCGGCCACTGGTCAGTCTCTGTTCCCGGTCCCCAGGGGCCGCCCGGGTGGGCTTCTGGGTGGTCCTGAGGCTGGGTCGGTGGGTGGATTAGGGCTGGCGTCGGGGGGTGAGTGCGGTTCTCATGTTGGGGGTGATGTTTTAGGGGCTGTTTCCTCGTCTGGCTCGAGCGGCCGCAGTTTTCACTCTGCGCATTCGGCTGGGCGGCTGTTGGCTGTTTCTACGGGCCCGGGAACTGTCCACACGGCTGTTTCCAGTGGTGGGCTTACAGGGGGGCTGTCTGGAGCGGACGGCTCTTCTACAGCTTTCAGTGCACATAGCTTTCAAAACATCGACTGGCAATTTTATGATGGGGGTATTGGTGATGGGGCTATGCCCAGTGGGAGTGAACAGGTTGCATTTTCTGATGAAGCTTTCTGTGGGAGTTTTCGTGATGATGATTTGGAAGAAGGGGAATTGAGAGAGACAGATGTTGGGTTTTTGGCAGCACGGGCCCAGGGGGGTGGGTTAGGGCAACCCGCTGTTTCTCGTGTTTTGCAGGAGTCTCGAGCGGACCTTGCGGATGTACGAGGGGCAGTGTGGTCTGGACCTTCTCAGCGGGATCGTGGGGCCGTCGCCCAGCAGTCGGAGCAGTTACCAAGAGGTAAGAATGGGTGGTGGTCAGTGTGGCAACCTAGGGAGAGTCTCCCGGTTAAGAGTGCAAGATCTGTGGGTACGGGTGATGGGGTTGTGGTTGAGCGAGTCGCTCTGGCACCGAGGCTTGAGCGGCCCGTAATTTCAAATGTGCAACCTAGGGAGAGTCTCCCTGTTAAGAGTACGAGATCTTGTGGTACGGGTGATGGGGTTGTGGTTGAGCGAGTCGCTCTGGCACCGAGGCTTGAGCGGCCCGTAATTTCGAATGTTTCTACTGTACAAGTGGCAAAAGAAGTTTCTCTATCGGGGGATGGCGGGGTGGCTGCCACTCGGGTAGCGGAGGATAGTATCCTACCGAAAAAGTTGCCTTATTCTGGGGTGGGGATGCCCTTGGGGTCCCATTTGTCCGAAAAAACGAAGACTCTGATCTGGTCTGGGGCTTTTGTGGATGTTTTTCGACTTCTCCACAGGGATGTCCAGGCAAAAGAAGGGTCGAAAGAGGAGGAATTAGAATTGGCTCGGAGGCCTCGTGTTCCGAGGTCTATAGAGAACTGGACTTCGGCCTTTCTCATTTATGCCAGCGTTTATTGTCAACGTCATCCTGAGAAAGCAATAGACATGTTTAAATATGCAGATGTCATCCGCAAGGCTCACAGTTATTTTGGCGGCTTTGCTTGGTTGTCCTACGATGACGAATTTAGGGCGCGCATGGCCGCTTTCCCTGAGCGTTCGTGGGGTACAGTTGACTCTGAGTTATGGTTGCAATGGATGGCATCGGCAAACCCTCCTGCTACGACCCACACAGCTAGCGGGCAGCCTGTGTTTTATCGGCCCTTTTCAGCTCGCCCCGCTCAATCTGGGGCGGGGGTTTGGGGCAGAGGTCAATCAGCCGCTTCCGGCACTTGTTGGCATTTTAACAGGGGTTCCTGTAACAGACCCGCTTGCAGGTATAAACATGAGTGTTCGCAGTGTGGAGGGAAGCATGCCCTCACCCAGTGTTTTCCCGGCCAGAGATGGGGTGATCAGGGACGGGGTTCTGGGGGCAGGGGGCAGCAACATCAGTCTGTTTACAAGGGCCCCTACTCCTATTAGGCAGGAGGTTCTCGATCTCTGGCTGATGGATTATCCGGATTTTGAGGCCGCTAAGATTTTGTCTTGGGGTTTCAAAATTGGGTTTCGGATTGGGTATCAGGGACCCAGGGTGGGCAGGTGGTCGGACAATTTGAAGTCTGCGAAGGAGAGTCCACATGTGGTGCGGAAGAAACTGGATGCAGAGCTTGCGGCTGGTAGGATTGCTGGTCCTTTTGTGGATTGTCCCCTGCCTGACTTGATTGTATCACCCCTGGGTGTGGTGCCCAAGAAGGCGGAAGGGGAGTTTCGTCTTATCCATCACCTGTCCTGGCCCGAGGGTTCATCAATCAATGACTTTATTGATCCAGCTGACTCAACTGTCAATTATGCTTCGGTGGACGATGCCTTGCGGCTCGTGCGCACGGCTGGTGTTGGGGCTTTGCTGGCGAAGAGCGACATTCAGTCGGCTTTCCGGCTATTGCCCATTCACCCTTGGGATTTCAGTCTGTTAGGAATGCATTTTGATGGTAGTTTCTACGTGGATCGGGTGTTGCCCATGGGCTGTTCAGTGTCATGCTCCCTGTTTGAAACTTTCAGTACCTTCCTACAGTGGCGATTCACTTTTGTCAGTGGCCACGCGTTGGTCTGTCATTACCTTGATGATTTTCTTTTCATTGGGGAGGGTTGCTCTGGGCAGTGTCAGTCGGCTTTGAACATCTTTCAGGCTCTAGCGGAGGAATTGGGTGTCCCCTTGGCGCCGGACAAGACAGAGGGTCCCTGTACGTCCCTGACTTTTTTGGGGATCGAAATTGATACTCTGTCTATGATGGCGAGACTGCCTGTGGCTAAAGTGAAGGAAATGTCTGCTTTCATACATCTGGTGCTGGGGGAGCGGAAAGTGGTTTTGAAAACTGTTCAGAAGTTGTTGGGTTATCTCAATTTTGCTTGCCGGGTTGTTCGGGCGGGCAGGACGTTCTGCAGACGTCTGGGTCTGTCCATGTCCGGAGCAAGCCTTCCCCATCATAGGGTGCGCATTACCACCGCTGTGCGTGCCGATTTGACTGTCTGGCTTCGTTTTCTGCAAGACTTTAATGGCGTGTCCTTGTTTTTTGCGGATGAGGACATGGTGTGGCAAGTACAGTTGTTCACTGATGCGTCAGGGGCTCACGGATTCGGAATATTTTGGGAAGGTCGATGGTGCGCGGCCGGCTGGCCGGCGCACTGGAAGGATCAGGGTCGCAGCATTGCGTTTCTGGAGCTCTTCCCGCTGCTGGTTGCTTTGCACCTATGGGGGGATGAGTTTCAGAATCGTTCCGTCTTGTTTCACGTGGACAATTTGGCTGTAGTACACCTTGTCAATCACCAAAAGGCTCGCGATTTGCGGGTTTTGCGGCTCCTGCGCGCATTCATGCTGCGGTGTCTGCAACTGAATATTGTCTTTAAAGCGCGGCATGTTCCTGGTACTTCTAATTGCATCGCTGACTCTTTGTCTCGCTTTCAGTGGTCCGAGTTCCGCAAGTTAGCTCCTGGGGCGGACCTGGCACCAACAGCGATCCCACAGTACGTATGGGACCTGGGGGATTGAGGGTTCACCACTTGGTGGAAAATTCTGTGGCTGAATCCACCAGGCGGGGTTATGTGAAAGCCTGGTCTGAGTTTCTGCAGTTTTGTAAGGTTTCGATGGGGCCGTTCAGGGCTGGTTGGTCTGATGAACAATGCATCTTGCAGTTTGTTTTACAGCTGGCGGACAAAGGCCTGTCGCCCAATACCATTTCGGGTAAATTGGCTGGGGTTTCTTTTTATGGACAGCTTTGGTGGGGGAGGGATCCGGTTGGGGGGGTGTTGGTTCGTAAATTGTTGAAAGGTTTGGCCAGGCTCCGGGCTGGGGGTCAGCAGCTCCGGCAGCCTGTGACGTTTGAATTGCTCCAGTTGATGTTGCTGGAACTGGAGGTGTGTTGTCATGATGCTTTTGAGTGTGCCAAATTTCGTTTGTGTTTTGTTTGGTTGTTCTTTGGGGCATTTCGGGCATCAGAGTTGCTGGGGTTGCGGGGCAGGGTAGGTATGACCAGCGGTGAGGTGGTGTTGGAAAGTGACAGAGTGCGACTTTGGCTGCGGGCATCCAAAACCGACCAGATGGGGAGGGGTAAGTGGGTGTTCCTTGGTAGGAGTGGGGTCTCTGCATGTTGCCCGGTTGGGGAATGGGAAGTGTTTGTGTCCTCTCCGCATTTTCTCCAGGGGTCCATATTTTGTCATGCGGATGGTAGTCCCATAGTTGCATCTCAATTGTTGGCTGTATTACGCAAGGTCTTGCTGCGTTTGGGGAAGGACCCTGTTCAGTTTGGTACCCATTCCTTCAGAATTGGTGCGGCGACGGAGGCCGCCCGCCTGGGGTGGGACTGGTCCCAGATCAGACGCATTGGTCGTTGGCGTTCCAAGTGTTGTGAAAAGTATGTGAGGAAATAGTGCATTTTTGGCTGGTCTAACATTTCTTTCTCTCCTAGGTCCCTGGCTATCAGTCGCCGGATGCAAAAGGAGGGTGTGGATACTGGGGCACTCTTTCATTAAAAGAGCAGCTTTAGCCGCTGCCAGCCAGCTTTGTGGGAGATCGCTTGGTCTGAACAGTATGACACATGAAGTCTCATGGCATGGAACAGGGGGAATGCGCTGGGGTGGGCTTTTTCCCGCCTTGGCTGCTTTGGTTTCGCAGTGTTTGGGGGGCCCTCCGGATCTCCTGGTGCTACATTTGGGAGAGAATGACTTGGTTTCTCTCTCTGGGCTGACCTTGTTGAAATTAATGAAGCAGGACCTGGAAATCATCCGAACCACATGGGAGAGCACCATGCTCATATGGACTGAGTTTGTGCCCCGTTTGCACTGGCGTGGGGCACGGACCCATTCTGCCCTGGAAAAGGCTAGACGGAAAGTGAACAGGACAATGCGCCTTTTTTGTCAACATTGGGGGATATACAGTTTGAACCATTATCATTTACAAGTATCTGAACATCATTTATTTTGTGAGGACGGTGTGCATCTCTCAGCTTTGGGCCTCTCTTTTTACCTCCTTGAACTCAGGGACTTGATTAGCAAGGTTCTTCAAGTACAGTTGTGGTGTGCTCCTTCCTTTCCTTTAGGTGGGGCAGGAAAACGCTAAAGGTTTTCCTGGGTGGCGGGTTTTTGTTAGTGGGGGTGGGCAGCCTGGAGCGGGTTGGCCATCCTGAAGGGTAGCGTTGGGTAGGCTAGGGTTAGTAGGCAGGAGTTTGTTCGGGGTTTTGGGATTTAGGTTTCGTAGGCTCACTGTAGAGTTGAATTATGTAAATAATAAATAAATAATGAATATGTTTATGATATTGATGATGCACCTGTCCTAAAATAAAAGTGGCCTTTCTTGCTCCTAAAAGAAGGTGTGGACAATGTTTTCTTGCGCGAGGGGGGACCCAGGGAGAGCCAGGCGCGAGCCGGTCTCTCCCTGGGCAGGTTCGCGCGAGGAACATAACAGGTGGCTGATTAGCGCAGAGGGAAAAGGGGAAGTCAGGCGGGGATTATTAACTGCGTGGCGGGAGGTTGTTTTGCCCCACCCACCCTCCCTCTTTTTTCTTTTTCTTTATTTATTTCTGGGCTTGTTATTTTGCGGTGCTCTAGGCACTGTTTAGTTTAGGTAGGTTTGCCACTGTTAGGATGGGTGCCTTTGTTCTTTTGTAGGCGGGTTTTTGTTAGTGGGGGTGGGCAGCCTGGAGCGGGTTGGCCATCCTGAAGGGTAGCGTTGGGTAGGCTAGGGTTAGTAGGCAGGAGTTTGTTCGGGGTTTTGGGATTTAGGTTTCGTAGGCTCACTGTAGAGTTGAATTATGTAAATAATAAATAAATAATGAATATGTTTATGATATTGATGATGCACCTGTCCTAAAATAAAAGTGGCCTTTCTTGCTCCTAAAAGAAGGTGTGGACAATGTTTTCTTGCGCGATGCCTCTCGCTACACAAGTTAATGACCCTCCTCTCGTTAGATCAGCCCCCACCTGCATCTCAGGCCTATCCCTCAGGATCATGGCTCTTAAAAACACTTCGAGCCCTTGGAAGGAGCTATAATGCAGGTTACTGTGGTGTTGTTTATGTGCTATAAATATGAAGCTTGACCCACTGAGGTTTCACAAGTGTGAAGGATGCTGCTGAGGAAGAGCCGCACATCACTGGAAAGACTCATGTAATAGATGCAACGTTATGTTGTGAAGGTTATGAAGGTAAAGGGCTGGTCTGTGAACTCTTAGATAGAGCAGGAAGGGCTCCGGTCTTCATAGCTGTAAGAATGAGAACAAAGCGTCAGCTGATTGCAATGCTGTGTTCAATTTCATATCATGCACTAAGTGAATATTAATTGGTAGACTAGGTTATTAATACATGATTGTTTGTTCAGGCTACTGGCGAACAGGTGAAAGAGTATTTGTTGGCCGTCCAAATCAACTTTCTGTGACTGGTTAATGTGATGTAGCAATTCTCCATCAACCAATAAGATTACGAATTCTCATACTGTGTGCTGCCTATAGACTATGTGCCATACCATACCGATGCCATTGACATTTAAAAATCAATACTTAATTGCACTCCAACCTCGTTAAACGTCTTCCGGTTTGGACTTGTGCTTTGGGTATTAGGCAGTTATCTCAAGATAAGGTCCTTTAAACGCTCATTATTGCCATGATGGTGAATAATTGTTGTAGGTGGTTTACCATTGTCAAATGTAGACTGTACTGATGTTGTGGGTGGTATTCTTTCTGTGTTATAAAATGGCCGTTTCTTTCGTGTGCTTCCCTTAATAAAGATTCACAGAAAATTTGCAAACGGAAGTTCAAGAAATGGAATTCATACAGTTCTCCAAAGGTATGAATTACATGAGGAAAGAAGATTTTGCCGAGTGGTTGCTTCTCTACACAGATCAGGAAAATAACGACATCTACTGGCAGAACGTGAGAGGCCGAATATCCGCTGGCGAGGTAAAGACATGGATTTGCTTTTAGTCAAAGGCTACGTTTGTTTAACACTCTACGTTGTTTTTTTCTGTTGTGTAATTTTTTTTTTTTATAACGCTTCATTTTTAATTTAGTATTTATTTGTAAATCCCTTTTTGTAATTATAGTTCTGCCTCTACTAGACTATATAAAATGTACTGTATAAGGTGACACGAGTCCATTTTTGTACGTAGGTTTCTAGCCTAATTTAAATTTTGGTGCATGTATGTAAAACATGAAAGTATTTCACACTCTGATTTTACTTCAGCCGCCGTGTTCTAAGGCTTTGCACTCTCAGAAGATCTCCGGTTGTCATTGCCATATCTTTAAATGTCACTGTATTGTCCTGTGCGCTTGTTTTCTAACCTGTGTTGAGTATGCGTGCTCTCAATCTTCAATGATTCTTAAACATAGATTATTTTCAATACGTTTTCCTTAAATTAATTTAATACAGGTGATGTGTGGGAGTCTATTACAGACATTTGGTAGAGAAATTTTGTGTTCAGGTTTTTCAGCACCATGCAACATCTATAAAAAATTTGATTTCAGATCAGAACAGGACCTCACATATGAGAAATGGCAGTGGGTCACGGAGATTATTTGCAATGATACAATTTTGAGCTGCTGCTGTATTACAATATTGAAAACATATATCACTATCCCTGAATATTAGATGGAAACACATTTAGAATGTGGACCAGTTTGCCTGTTTAGTGTCAGTGACCTGGCCAAAGAGGGCATGGAATAGCTTCACTTAGACCTTAAATCAAAAGCTGTTCCGAACATGGGCCCCTAAAATACGTTTGGCCCAAGGCCCCCAAAATTCTTAAAATGTCCCTGCCTACCATAAATACCCTTTGCTGCAACAGTCTGCCTGCTCTTGCTTCCCAGTCTTCCACTGCATAGTGTATCACAATTCCAGAGAACTTTGGTATTTAGTTGGCCTTGTTCACCAAGATCAGGAACGCTTTTGGGTAAAAAATGTAGTAGGAACACTGTGCCCAGATTGCCAGTACATCTGCCTCAATTAGTTGCATAGCTGCCAAGGTTTCAGATTGCTATGTGTGACATTTTCATAATTTTTGTGTAATTATGAGTGACATTTCAAGGAATATGAGTGACACTTTCTCGTGGGCAAAATCAAGTAACGAAACTAGGGTAATATATAAATATATTAAATTACACCCATTTGAGCAAGGAGAAGCTCTATATGTTGCCCCAAGATTACATTATCCTACATAGAATCTGGAAACCTCAGTGTTATAAGCGTGGTTGGTCTCTGCACGTATAAGTATTGTGTGATCCTCGTTGTCCAATCACCCGAACTTCATGTACTCAACTCTGTTAACTACAACATTGGATTGCTTGGAAACAGGTGCCTGCCCATATTAGACGCTGTGTTTAAAACAAACAATCGCCCGCGCTTAGTGATTATTAACGCACTCGGCTGCACTCACTTTTGTTGCGAGGCCGCAAGCCACGGCAATGGGTCCAGACCTGGCCGCTCCAATTTCACTGCAGCGAGCTGACTGCCCGGGTCCCGTTCGGTGGCTGCAGCGGACCGGCGGCCGCCCTATTGTGATCATGCCTCAGCCCTCTGATGCTGCGCCGCCCGGCCATAATGATGCTGACCACACTCTGAGACTAGTCACTGTCTCAGGACGATGCTATGCGGTCCGCGTGTCCCGCCTGCCGGTACAACGCCGTGGGGTTAATTATTGTCTCGAGTCGCCCTCCTGCGCAGGCAGCACTGTAGCGCTGCATCATTGATGCCAAACTAAGACATAGGTAGCCTTGAGGGCCTCATTTACAAGCCAATACACGAGACACTCACAACAACATGCACCATCTTCCACCAGACAGCAGGAAAAGCGTAAACTATCGGGTATGAAATGCCCGACAGTGACGATCAGTTTGTTTTTGCAGTAGCGCTGCGGGTCGAGCCCGCTCAGCCTCTCCAACCTCATTTCCTGCCTTGACGGATGTGAGAGGTCACATCTGACACACCCCCCAAGGCGCGCCACAGAGTCCGTCAGCTGCCTGGTTTCTGTAACGCGGCAACATCGACTCTGCTGGGCGGCAGGCCCCGCCCGGGCTCTCCAGGCAGGCTATAGAAGTTTTCGAAATTGTTACATTGTTGTAGCAGAGAGCTGTGCACGGCACTCTGAATGCGAGCACCAGCACGATCCTGTCTGAGCCTGAAGCTGCGGCCTGGGCCACCAGCGCATGGGCACACACAGCTGGGTGTCAGAAGCGCTTTCAGGCAGAGTGCCCAGTCAGTGGCTAAAATGCGTGACAAAGCATTTCAGTGCGGTGATGCGGGAACACCACACTGAAATGCGTTCGCGTCACGCCTGATGTGTGATACTTGGCAGGCCTGTAGTTGGCCAAAAACTGTTGTTAAAAAACAGAAAAGGGGAGATAGCTTCTCCTCATAGCAAGCAGTACACTTCATAATGACAGAACTGAATTGTCGTGACCATGCATCTGCATTTATACAACCTCATGCAGTAAATTTAATTATACTGGCAGCTTATATCTCGTTGGTGTCCCACTGTTTTTCATACACTATCTAAGAATTACTAAAGTTCAGTTGTGCAGTTACCATTTTGCACGTGTTTATATTGTTGTAAACCAAAGTGTGCGTCCTTGTTTTTGTTTGATCTCAATCCACTATTTGCCACTTAATCTGGTTGGACCAGAGGTCTGGCATTGGGGGTCATGATAAGACCAGCCCACGATTCATACACCACCTTCACATACTCAAAAGCATGACTAAAACTCCTGCTACTCACCCAATGCCTCACTATCCTGACCTGCCGGCAGTGGCAGCTGGCAGGTAACAGGGGTGAAGGGAAGGAGAGATGGGGCGAACAAGAAACAAAAAATATTTTTAAAAAACACTTACCTTTTCACGGTTGCCGTCTCACCTCCGCTTCGGTCCCTTCTCACCGCTGCCTTCTCCTCCGCTTTGGTCCCCGAAACACACAGGCTCCCCAAAGCTAATCACAATGCTGCAATGCAGCACTGTGAATGGTCTCAGTGCCATGGTTCGGTGCTCGGACAAGGAGCCTGTGCATGTTCCCAATCAGGTTGTGTATTACAGCCTGGGGGGTAACATGCAAAGTGCACATGACTGAGAGAGAGAGGGAAAAACTCTGTTTATTTAGACCTTAGTCTTTAAAACCAATTGAGTAAAATTCAGGGTATTGTACATAGTTAATTATTAGTAAAACAATATACAGCTTTTGTTAAATTCTTTAAAAAGATATAAAAATATACAAAACATTCTACTTAAAAGCTAAATCGTCTTAGACATTTAAAATCAAGGCAATTCGTTATCTTCAGCAGTGCACCACTATAGTTGGAGATTAAAAAGATATTAATGCCCATAGGACTTGTCCCATCTGAGTTACTCTTCTTCTTTTATTGTACGCAGGGTAACTGGGGTTTCTCACAGCACATCTTTGGGTTTTCCCCTGACCATTAGATATATTTCTTTCAGGTAGTATCCCAAAGCTATAGCTATTTCTAAATATTCCATTCTTAGCATTAAATCAATTGCTTGGGTTCTCACTCTTGTGTCATATTTTATGAATATAGGTCGTAGGTTCCGTTTTCTCACTTCAGCACACATGAGACAATCAAGAAGAATGTGCATGATCTCACATTTAGTCCCCATACCGCATTTGCATAAACCATCTGGGTACATAATTTCTGCCGTGACTTTCTCCTCCACTCGCCAGGGGTTGATGCCAATTCTCATTTTTAAAATATCCCATCTAAATCCATAGTTCGGGAGTGCTTTTATGTATGGATATCCCCTATCGGTTTCCCATATTTCTATCATGTTTTTTACCGATTTTTGTTTCTTAAATAACCTAGGTCCTGCATTCTCGAGTGCTCCCTTCCTTTTGCTCTAAGTGTCACTTTTGTGAAAGCTACTTCTAGGGGGTTTTGGGTTGTACCCACATCTAGGCCATAAATTGCCTCTTTTATCTTCTTTTTTGCCTTCACTGCCCATCTTAGGTTGCTGTGTTGTATTTCCTCACTACACCAATGTGACACTTTTTGAGCATCCTCTAGAGTTTGGCGTTTCCAAAATCTAGCCACCGCCATTCTGGCCTGGGTATTCCACCCTACCAATCCTGTTTCAAGTCTAATTGCCTGTAGCATGGCTGACTTTGGCAAGGACAGTAGTGTTTTTATAGCTTTACCCTCCTCCCGATTCCAATCCCCTTTACCACTAAGGAATAGGACCTCTGCCCCATATAGTACTTGTGGGGGGACATGTGCACATGACTGGCCGGGCCAAGTCTTCCAGCCAAACCGTTATGGGTACTTGTAGTGTGCCATCACTCCTTCCCTTGAAACCCCAGTCCCGCCCCGCCCTAACCCAGCGCAAAAAATAAAAGGATAATAACGAGGTTATAATTGTATTTTTCCTACTCTGAGCAGTGGGGCAATGCTCCTCCGCCTTAGTGGATATTATATTACATTCTTCGTGTAACCTAGGTGTTGTCCAGATATTTTCCTATGGAAAGTCGTCTAAAATCGAATAATATAATGTCAGCACTTTCAAAATCGCACAAAAAACGAATTAGGTAAAAATAAATCTCAAATGTAGATTCCATGAAATTGGGCAATAGCACCAGTTATTTGCAGCACTTTGAAATAGTAGCACTAAGATATGAAGTGCAATAGAAAGAAAGAGTTTTTGTTTGAACAATCATTTTAACTATACAGCAGGCTTCTCCAACAAGTAGCTCGTCAGCTACTGGTAGCTCTCCACCTGGCTGCAAGTAGCTCTCCTGTCTGCAGCCCAGCCTACTAAGTTAGAAGCTTTTACTTTACTGATTTGATATGTGCCTAATAAAATTGAAAGTGTATGTTCAAGGCTGAAATATGTGTATTTTCAGAACTAATAAGCTGACGTTTGAAGAAAAGTGGCTGACTTTCCAAAACATATTTAAAGCTGGTGGACACATTATTACAGATATGTGGGTTCCCTGCTCCAAGTTATTAAGAAAAATGGTAAATACAGGCTACAGTGTTAACCCTAGTCCAAGGCATGAATGTTAAAAGGCACACACCTATGCATACCTTGATAATTGCAGGGGAACAGGCATGCACCTTAGAGGCCTGTCATTCCAGATCTTTCACATCCCACAGTAGAGAAGCAGCGTCTCTCTTGAGAATTTCTGGTTCAGGACTCAGCATCCAGGCAGAATTAAATATGAAGTCACAAACTGCAGGCTTCTGTGTGTTTTTATTTTTGTCCACCAAGCCCCATTAAGCTTCAAGATCTCTCTCCCAACTTATAAAAGCAAGGGATTTTATCAGAGACCCACCCTATCCTCTATCCAAGGAGGAACAACCTCCAGCCATTTTATTGGCTTGGATCCAATTACAATGATCTCTCTCACCTTCTGATCTGAGCCAAACAGATCAAGGTTACATCATCCCTCATATTTGTGCATGTCTTTAAGAAGAGTCAACTTCTCCTTGACCAGTGAAGACCTCCATGTGAGACAGCCGAGTTCAAACCTGAAAACATAACCTATGATTAACTTCTTTGTTCTGATGTTTGAACTGTGGTTGAATCCTCTCTGCACTGGTGTTACACCATCAGATGGGCTGTATCCCAGAATCATAAGTGCTCATATAGTTTTCTTTATCACAAACCACACAATTTCACCTACTGGACCCATATGAATAAATTTTGATTGTCCTACTCATTACCATAGATCACGGTCCTCCAATGGATCTTTTTGTTGAGCTAACAGGGACTAGAACGCTGAAGCAATTGGTGAAGCAATTCCTTATGAGGGCCTTGGAATAAGGAATTGCCTAACATTCACCTATTTCATTACCTTTCTTAGATATTGAAACACAACCTTTGAGATGAGAAAGAAGACTCAAAGAATGAGACAACAACGATAAAGATGACTCATGTAAAGCATTTATCTAAAGCCTCCTTTGAATGGACAGATCATGAAATTGCATTTAGAATTAACCCTTTAGGTGCTGCCGTCGGCCAACGGTCGTCACGGGCACTACCTCCCCAGTGCTGCGTGCGACCGCTGGACGTCCAGTTTAGCACTGGATAATGGACAGCGCAGCACTGGGGAGGTTTGTTTACGAGCTCCTAAGGTGTTAAAAATTAATAACAAATAGTAAATACAAGTAGGCTCACAATACATTGCATGAAATAAACATTTTGCATTAGTCTGAGGAGAGAGAGTGAAAAGGAAACAAAAGACAATTTGTGTTTCAGATTTGTCGAATCATACAATCCAAAGCCAGTCTGAGTGATATCATTGTCAGTCTTTTTAGGTTTCGCTGGAGGGCGGAGCTCTTAGCTCCGCCTCCAGAGAAATCTGTAGTCTTCACAGTAAGGGCACTTGAATACGCCCTCTGTACGCCCTCTGTTCCATTGGCTAGCTCCATAAATGGAGGCTAGCCATTGGAACAGAGATCTGTCCGTCATTCACGGACCAGATTCGTGGGCGTTCCCTCGATTTTTTTCCCTGGGCGTTCCCTCTGTGAGTCATGCGGCGGTGGGCGGAGTTGTTTTTTGTTTTTTTCGGCGCCATGTTGCTCTCATTCTGCGGCCGACCGATGTTGGAGGAAGTCCAGGTGGGTGAGAGCTTGTTTTTCCATTTCCTTGCCTTCCCGCCCCCCCCCTCCCGCTGACCGTGTGCTGTTCCCGCCCACCCCCCCTCGCTGTCCTGTGCCCCGTTCCCGCCCACCCCCCCCTCGCTGTCCTGTGCCCCGTTCCCGCCCCTCCCGCTGTCCGTTCCGCCCCCCTCCCGCTGTCCGTTCCACCCCCCTCCCCGTGTGCCTGTTCCCGCCCCCCTCCCCTTTCACTCTCCGTTGCTTGTTAAAGCTCTTTCCTCGTGGTTTAAGGGAACGGAAGAAATTAAGTTTAGTACACTGCAGCCAATCAGAAGAAGAGTACAACATTTCGCCTCTACCCGACTTCCAGCTCATCTTCTCGTGTTTCTTTGCACGTAAGCGGGAGACCTTCCCTCGCCACTGCCCACCGACACTCCCTCCGCTGCTGAAGTTCTAGACCAGAACGTATTTTGTGTGATTTACGTGTGGGGGGCGTGGTTAAGTTTCCCTATGTCAAGGGGGTGTGTTCCTCTACTACAATTCACTTTTGTACGAGTCGGCGGCAGTTTGTAAACCTTGCTCCTCACCCGTTCCCTGACTCTCGCTTCCTACTCCGGTGCAGCCATGTCGGACCAGGCTCCCTTCGACACCAATGTCATCACCCTGACCCGGTTTGTGATGGAGGAGGGCAGGAAAGCCAAGGGGACAGGAGAGCTGACCCAACTGCTCAACTCCCTCTGCACGGCCGTGAAAGCCATCTCCTCCGCCGTCCGGAAGGCTGGGCTTGCCAACCTGTGAGTGTGACTTCTTTTAGCCCCAAAGGGGCCAGTTTGCATGGGTACCAGCACGCCACCCGCAATTTAACAAATCGCCGCCCAAGTCTTACCGAATTTGAGGGCGTGTCCTCGGTTTCTTTACAGCTGGTCTGTCTCTGATTTCTTTATAGCGGGTCTAATGCGGATTTTTGCATGAAATGCCCCCATGAAATTAATAGAAACACGACAAGCTGTAAAGATTCGGTGAAATGTTTGTACTCGCCCATGCAAATATTTTTCTCGTCAAGAAGGTAACCCTTTGTTAAGAGTAATAAATATATTACATTGAAAAATCATCGAAACCACTTCCTCGCCATTGTCCCTAGTCTTTCTGAAACTTGGTGTAAATTCTGGATTTTAAGGTTTTAAGGCGCCTAGAGGGATGCCGCCGTCTGCCTTTGCATGCTTTCGTCCCACAGTTTTTACCTGCCTGAACTTTGCAGCCTGTACATTCTAAATGCAATAGCGGTGTGCCACGCCTCGCCTCCGCTTTAGGACTGCATTTAAAGAAACAGCCATGCATAATTTATTTATTTATGCGTTTTTATATAGCGCGGACTTTACCCGAAGGTGTCAGAGCGCTTCACAATAGGGACAGCAATGAAACATGAGGAAAAAATTACAAGTGAACAAATTACAAAAGCAAACGTTAAGTGACATGAGGCAAAAGTGACAATTGTGACCAAACCAAATACAAGAGGTAGCAAACGGTGCATTACAGGAGGAAAAAGTGATGTGTGCAGGTTACAAAAGCGTACAAAGTACAAGTAGAGGTATAATACTGCAATAAATGGCAGACACTCAAGCACAAGAACAAGCGTATCGAGGTATTTTTAATTTCTCAATTTAGGCTCAGATAGGGACCAAAATAGCCCTAGGCTCGCCAAACAAGAGTCACAAGTACGCAAATCGCGACCTCTCGCAGAACATTGCTTGGTTAGTATCAGTGGGCTAAATTTTGGATACATATGTTGTGGATTAATCGTTTTAAATCTTTCCGGGCCAATAACATTGATCAGCACAAGATCCTAGATGACCACTAGGCCTTAGGGGTGCTTATGCAGCTGGTCCCCTGATTCTGGACTGAGGAGTAAATCGAGGCTTTGGACATCAAATGTGCTAATTGGTGGATGGGTCACTGATATTCTAGTTCCTAATCCTGCGTTCCTCCTGGGCAAGGTGGGGATTGGCAAACTGGCTGAGGCCTTTGTGGCTTGCTCAGTAGACTGTTGGCCTTGGGGTCTGGCTGGCAAATCTTCAGTCTCTGCTGCATCCTTCAGGTCACAGGTGATGGCTGCTGTCCTGGTATTGTGCAGAGAGTTATCCAAAGGCTGAACTGCCACTCTGTAGCCAGCAAATGATCTTCCTCATCTGACTTGTCTGGGCACTGTGATGGACCTGGGAGTGTGGCCTTCGTGAGAAGGGAAAAATTCTTACTCTTCGCTGGCACCACTTTTGTCCTACAACATTTTGGCCTAGTGCCTCAAGCCTCTTCGTCTCTGCCAGTTTGACTGCAGGCTCCAGAAACTATTCTCCTCATGGCCCTCGCTACACTGCAAACATTTTACTACCTCACTAGCAAAGATTTCTGTGTTCACAAACGAGAGCAGCTCATCCAGTTCAACTTTTTTCTTAAATTCTACGACATGTAGTTCTGGTTTAATGATGGGATTTTTAAAAGGACTTAAAATCCCATAATGCAAAGAAAATCCCTGGACTTAAGGAGCAAGTCTCGCTTTGACATTGACTGGTGGACTCTTTCGTCCCCTACCTCTGTGACATGGGTTCAGTGGCAAAGAAATCGTGATATGGGTCCTAGAGTAGGCAAGGAAAATGTGTTCCTTGGCCTCTAGTTGTGTAGCAACAGACAGTGCTAATCATGGTTCAAAGGGCCACTTGGCCACTGCCACCGCACCATTGGTTGGTATACCCCCGTTTGGGGAATTGATCTGCGACCGATCCCTCAAATTTCCAATGAGTCACTCGTTCATACCAAGATTTTTCTTTGCATTCTGGAACTTGTAGTCTTGTTCAGCCCTTTGTAAAACCCTAAATACTTATATCTCTGCGCAAAGAAAGAACCTGGACTGGCTGAGTTACTCAAGTAAGGGGAACTTGAGAGCCCTGGTTTTGTGCCTTACTACTAACAACCCGGTCAGTGTTCCAAGGTCCATGCAGGAGTAGTTTATTCAGATCAGACTCCTAATTAAGATTCTATATTAGGCTGATAAATACTCCAAATCGTCATAAGAAAAGGTAACAGACAAAAGGATTATTACATAATTGTATATATCATAATACAATATGTATATAACAGTATAATATGATTATATAATAAACTTTGTACAGTGGTATGGCCGGTCACTGTAAGCTATGGTATAATATGGTATGGTCTGTCATTGTATGCTACGGTATGGCCTGTCATTGTATGCTATGGTATAATATGGTATGTCCTGTCGTATGCTATGGTGTAATATGGTATGGCCTGTCATTGTATGCTATGGTATGGCTTGTCATTGCATGCTACGGTATAATATGGTATGGCCTGTCATTGTATGCTATTGTATAATATAGTATGGCCTGTCATTGTATAATATAGTATGGCCTGTCCCTGAATGCTATGGTATATTATGGTATGGCCACACACTGTATGCTATGGTATAATACAGTATGGCCCGACATTGTATCTACACTATGGTGTGCTACTGCATGGCTTGTCATTGTACTGTATGATATGGTATCAGCTGGCTTGGCATGTAATCTCATTGTGTGGTGTATCGTATGGTATGGTATATCATGGTACGGGATGTATGTTATGTTATGGCCTACAATGCTATGTTACAGCCTATAATGCGATGGTATGGCCTGCCATTGGTAGTATGGTATGCCCTGTCATTGTATAGTGTGATATGCCCTGTCATTGTATAGTTTGATACGTCCTCCCATTGAATATTATGGTACGGAATGGACTGCCGCTGTATAGAAAGGTATGGCCAATCATTGTATACTATGTTATGGGTATGGTGCACTGTGGCGTGGCCTGTCGGTGTATGGTATGGCCTGTCATTAAATAGTATGGAATGGTCTGTATTGTATAGTGTGGCATGGTCTGTCATTGTATTATATGGTATGGTGTAGTCTGTCCTTGTATGGTATGCTAGTGCCTGTCAATGTATACTATCATAGGGTGTGGCTTGTAGTTGTAGTGTATGGTATGGTATGGTATGGTCTGACATTGTATGGTATGGCCTGTCATTGAATAGTGTGGAATGTTCTGTATTGTATAGTGTGACATGGGCTGTCATTGTATTACATGGTATGGTGTAGTCTGTCGTATAGTATGCTATGGCCTGTCATTGTATACTATGATAGGGTGTGGCTTGTCATTGTAGTGATTGGTACGGCCTGACATTGTATAGTTTGGTGTGTTAATCTTTTGTTACAATGTACACATTAAACTACAAGAGAAAGCGCAATAGGAGCAAGCAAAAAAGTGTTTTACGTTATAAATATATTTTCACGCCAAAATGTTCTTTATAACACATAATTGTGCAAACATAAACGCACCCTATTATTTGCATAAAACCTTTGTATCATTCCCGAGGCATCCCATAATTCATGAAACGCGTCCCCAAAAAGCGCTTTGTTGCAATCTAAACGAGTGATTATGGTGCTAAGCCATTAATGTATTTTGAAGTCATTGTTAAAAGCAACACTAACAACTTGTGGTCTTCCGGTGTTAAAAGCAAAAGAGAGAGGATGAAAAGTAACAGGGAACAAATGCCGAAAACAAGTGGTTAAAGCAATAGCACAAAGGAAAAAAAAACAGGAGCGAGGCAACCTGAAAATTCATACAAAGTGTAAGCAGTGGAAAGGCTCTTCATTAAAAAAAAAATTAAGAAACACAGGAAGCAGTACTTGATCCAGGGACAGGGTATACATACAAACGGTCAAAGAAATAAGGGGATAATGGGTCCAGATCCTTAGCAATCCTACATCAATACAGCATATAAAGTGTAGATCACTTGTCCTTGGCTCTGTGTGTGTGTGGCTCTGTGTGTGTGTGTGTGTGTGGCTCTGTGTGTGTGTGTGTGTGTGTGTGTGGCTGTGTGTGTGTGTGTGTGGCTGTGGCTGTGTGTGTGTGTGTGTGTGTGTGTGTGGCTCTGTGTGTGTGTGTGGCTCTGTGTGTGTGTGTGGCTCTGTGTGTGTGTGGCTGTGTGTGTGGCTTTGTGTGTGTGGCTGTGTGTGTAGCTCTGTGTGTGTGTGTGGCTCTGTGTGTGGCTATGTGTGTGTGGCTCTGTGTGTGTGTGGCTCTGGGTGTGTTTGTGTGGCTCTGGGTGTGTGTGTGTGTGTGGCTCTGGGTGTGTGTGTGTGTGTGGCTCTGGGTGTGTGTGTGTGTGTGGGTGGCTCGGGTGTGTTTGTGTGGTAGTAATTGCTGTCTGCTAAGCTCGTCCGTAGGGTACAATAGGTCTCACATTTGCGAGAGATTAAGCTAATGGCAATGTAAATGACAATGCCCATTTATTTATCTGTTTTCAAAACCAACACATAAATACACATTTTGTCATTTACAATGCCAATAGCTCAAACTTTTCCAAAGGCGAAACCATTGCATTGTAAATGCTTGTTTATAGATCTGGCCAAGTCAGAACAGTAGCACTATGGGCCACAGAATAAGTCAGTTAACCCTTCAGCCGAAAGGTTAGTTTCTGCTGAACTTTACCAGCCAACAAAGTGCAGGTATCAGAATCGCAGTTCAGGAAAGTTCAGTTCAAAGTTTGGCATTAAAGGGTAAGCAAAAGTCAGTCCGACAGCATGCCAAGCAGGGAAAATGAAAATGACAACAAGCCCCCTACTCCTCCTCCAATGGGGCAATTATACTTCCAAAAGTTCTCAGCTTACACCCACAAAGTATCCTTTTGATCAGTCCATAGGGTTTTCATTGGTCCCTTGCAGTGGGCGGCTCATGGGGTGATCAATACATCACCAAGAAATCCGGAAGATTAAGAAATCCTTTTGCAAATTCATTAGTTTTATTAAGCTAAATTTGTGTTACGTTGCCGTTCTTTACATACAAGTAAGTGGAACTTCACTTTGCTCACAGTCTGTCTGTCCCCATGTGCTTTTCCTGTGTTTGCAATAATATTGCTACATTTCTGTCACCATTGTTCCTTAACTAGAAGTGAATTCATTGTTAACCAATACAAAAAAGAAACTTCATGAAAAGTTGTCACAGCGGCTAAAGTAAATACTTGATATGATTCTACACTTAGGCGAGAAAGAAAAGCATTTGAAGCCTACATGAAATTTCGCTGAATCATTGTCATGTTATTATTGAACTAAAACTCACATTAATAAATGTATTTCAACATCTCTTGATTAATTCAATTATTATTATTCTTTTGATACCACACGTTAATATTAGGTACTACTAAAATCTTTTTAAAGACCATTTTGCGTGTTCTCGCTTTCAAAGCATAATTTTAACGTGTCGTTCTAAAATATACGTTTACCACATAAACGACGTTTTGCATCATATTGATTATTACTAAATACGCATTTTAGCATTTCAGAAGCTTCATTATACAGACGTTTATTTCATCTTTTGATGCATAATAGAATATTATCGTCACATTGCTCTTTGTTGGCTAGATTTTGTTATTTTCATATCACGTAAATACATACATGTGTATTTATCACTGTTTCTCTCTGTGTTCACATTTTCGTTTTCACAGTTTCAAACACTGCATTGTTTTTACGATTCGGTATAAGATTTCAACTTAGCCAGTTATGTCTTCATCAAGGATAATTGTCCTAAAAAATGTTCATATTGAGAATTGATAGAGGCAACCGTTATTAAACATTTACGCTCCATCACTCTTCTAAACACTAAAGGGCACTTTCAGCTCTCCCTGCACTTTGGTAGTCATTCAGTAACCTGTATGATTGCCATATTAACAAGCAAGCTCAGAAAGGAGGCGGGATGCTGCAAGGGGTGCTCAGATGCTCTAATCACGGAACAAAAATTAATTTCTGAGTTACTCTTCGCTCTAAAACCGAAAAACATTAACGTTTTAATCTCGCATTAATATGTACGTAAAAAATCCCACAAATGAAAGTCACCTTACTTGGTTAATGCAGTGGTGCAAGGTATTTAGTGGTAATACTCAGGGCTTTAAGTGGGCTGGGTCCTGTCGGTGCTCAGCACCAGCAGTGCTAAAAAGCAGGTGCTGAGACGGGTTCCTATTGGTCTCTTCATTTTTGTCCTCGCCATCAGTAGAGAAAAAAACTCTTAACTCAGAAGCAGTACCACCCATTGCTGCCTCAGAGGTAAGTTCAAAGAGACTCGTTATAGTGCTTTCACAGTCTCCTCCATTTAGAACTGAAGCATTTCCTATATTATTTACAACAAAGCCGTAGTTGTTGCTTATTTATTTTATGCAACTAACAACCATTGACAAATCCAATAGCACTGGCCTGTTGTAGGTGTAATGTTACTGATTGTAATGTATATTTGGTTGCAGTGACAGAAGCAGCAAAATACTAGTGTGGCAGCAAACTATGCTAGCCACAGATTTTTAGCTTCAGTGTTTTTAAGCCTCGCCCTTATTTACATCGTCCACGCCGCTTCGAGAGACCCCTCCAGTTTTTTCATCCCACTTAAAGCCTAGGTAATACTGCAATAGCTTCACCATGATCTTATGGTTTTCATTTCACCACGTACTTCCAGGTACACCAACTATTACATTGTACTTGATATGGAATGGTACACCGGTAATCTTCTTATCCAAAATGACAAAACAAGCAATTGTAGTGATAGGTGTTGCTTTTTATTTTCTTTTATGATCTTTTTCCATATAAAACACCCAGCCAACGCGTTTCGTTCAATTTAAATTACTTGAACTTCATCAGGGCTTCCAAGTGTAAATAAATTGTTGTATTCCCACTAAGTCATACATGTGAATGGTGTGAAAATGTAATTCCTCCTCCTTGTATTAGAGGCTATATCATCAATAAATCCTTGCTTTTTAATTAATCCATACGGATGGCCACGGGTTATGTATCCCTGTCAATGATACCTCGAGATGAAACTCAACAGAACAAAGTCTCTGCGGTCAGTTTCTAACCGTGATATCACCGTGGTGCTGGACACCAAATATTACATCTATATGTAGCAGGTCAAGGCGGTCAATAGGCAGTGTAGGTACTTTTCCAACCCTGCAGGATGACGTGAGTACAGTTCTCCTTGATACGACACTCATTAGCCTTTGGAGATTATTAAATGTGTGTTAGATTAATCAGGGGCTTAGCTTCAAGGGGGATGTTTGGGTTGTTACAAGCCCCTGGTAAAAGTTATTTGAAGTAAATCTGTGGGTACAGGTGCTCCCAGTCTCTAATGAATTTCACATGGATTTTTAAATATACACACGGACGAAAATTCATAATGTTGGTTGTACTTCAAAATAACGTGTTATCTACCACTTACTACCTCTGACAACCAACATTCCTCTCGTCATCCACATCCCATTAAGCCCACCTCATGCCCTGTTTGTCGTATGATGTCATTTCAACTAGATATGCCTGTGAGACTTGGAAAATCTGAAGGTCACACCCCCAATCTTTCTGACCAAAATACGCCCCTGAGATTAATATTTTCTTCTATAAAGTGCGCACTTTTAAGGCACACTTTCACTTTTTGTTCCTGAAACCATCGCCCATTGAGGAGCTCCATGCATATATAATTGTTGATATGTAAGAAAAAATAACAATCCAAATGGTTATCTATTCTTGTGTAGGACCGACACCCAGGTCTTTAAACTGAAGCAGGGCGCGTCATAGGAAGCAAACCTGTTTCAAGGTTTAATAAAAGAAAAACTCCAGCAGATTAGCCTTTGACGCCATCTAGTGGAATTAGCCGGATGAGCGACAGATTTGCTTTAAAATATATATATCATAAAAATCTGAGGACCGTGGGAATGTGATTACCCCCTACACCCGTTTCGAACGTACCTGCTCACATGGTAAATGTGGAATGGTTAAGTATTTAGCAATTGTAATTTCAAACATTTCACACAAAACCCTAATATATCATTTCTGGGGTCTAGGGTGTGAGAGAGCGCAAACTGACTTAAATGTATGAGTACATCACACTTATCAGTAGTAAGCACAAATCATGAGGAGAAATGCCATGAGTGCTAATAGTATCTGCAATTATATTCTAAATGTATAGCTAATATAGAGATTTAAGTAGAAGTGGAACTAATACAGAAATGTGTGACGTTATATGATTTTAGTAGATGTGATTATTTTTGAATCCATGTCGTGTAGCTGTTAAAACATAAGATGGTATGCGGTTAAACGCAGAACGTGGTAGGCCTTAGGGCCAGAGCTAAAGGGAAGGTGTTTCTTTTCACGACACAGATTGTATTAATGTTTTGGTCATTGCATTAAATAGGCCATGATTTATAGAGATGTTTACCAAATAATAGAATAAGAATATTAACATGCTTTAATTAATGAAGAAGTTGAATGCTATAGTCATAATGAGAAATATTGTAGGCCTGAAATGTTTTAGCATTGATTTATACGTACATGTCTGGGCTGAGAAATGTTGCAAGCTTTTTTCTTTTTAGAAGTCTATGAGAGTTGGGTTCTTGGCTGCAGATATCTGTCTGCAAAGGATAAGGGGGGATCCAATTATAAATGAATGAATAGAGGTCTGTTCAGTGGGCGGCCTAGACATGGAGGAGGGTTCCGGAATGTTTGAGGGGTATCAGCGGGCCGGAGAAGAAACTGTGAAGCAAGGTCAACTCTAACGTACGAGGCCCAATACAAAGCATCATGGAAAAAGCCAGAAGCTACACCACGTGAGAGGCGTCTCGCAAGGGGCGTCTTAAATGTTGTTGACTGTTTTGTATTAGGGACAGCACCCCTGGGTGGAGTTAGAGCAGATACCTGAGGACCCTTTAGAGAGCGGATGGGTAGGCAGAGAGGGGTCGTGACTGGAGAACTATAGGTTTTCACCAAGAGACTTAGAGTGGGTGACTTCCCTTGGGGGTCATTCACTGCTGACACCTTTGTTAGGTTGGGATTTGGTTAAGTAGGGATACCATCTAGAGCAGGGTAGGGACAGCCTAACCTTTGCGTTTTCCTCCAACCTAAATGAAGGAGAGATATGCGTCTATGCTGATAGCTTTATTATTCTTAGAACTTGTGTTAGTGATTTCTGTTGCTCGTCTGAGGGCTTTCCGAGAGCACATGTATGTAATTGGACCTGTGTATCTCGTTAATCTCATTCTGAGATGCTTGTATTTGCAGCTTATCATATCTTTACAATAAACTTTTGAAAGCTAGAAGTTGTCTGTGATCTTTGGGAGCAGAGTCCTTTATTGGGTAAACTAGCTTGGAAATAGGTGCACTTTCTTTCCTCACAGACAGGCAACAAAGGTTCAGTCGACCAGATCGAGGTTTGGATCAATAGATATAAGGTATCGATCAAAATCTCGCCCTTTCAGTTGGTAGCTATAGAGGATGGTTGCCTTCTTGAGGACGGTGACCTAGGCCAGGTTAGCTTACCCCAAGGCCCCTAGAGATCGATGATCGGAAGAACAGGCCGCTGGAGAAGATCCGGATGATGTGAGACAGAAAAAGCAGCAGTATCGGTCGAGAGTGAGTATAAAGGGTTATGCGTGTTAGATTGCGGTGTTTTGTATTGTATCTATGTTGTAATGTCTGGCGGAGTTGAATGTCTGTAGAGTGACTGTGGAACAGGTTGTGAGCGCGCGCAACCGGTGGAAATCTTAAGTTCAAGGAGAGCTTAAGTGGTTCGGGTGTATCGGACACCCAGAGTAATTGTCAACTAGTGTGAAGGGGGTCATGAGGTACCATTGATCACCCGAAAAGACCGAGATAGGGGGAACGTAAGAGTGAGTGCGTGAGTAACGGACGCTGGTCGGAAGTTACTGTGTGTGTAAGCAACCTATCAGAGAGACGATAGACATCTCGTCAGTTGTGTTGACAATTACAGATAGACTGTGGACGTACAGTCGAGAGAAGTGACCGCTTGGTCGGAAGTAGTCATTTTTCGGTGTATGAATGGGACGCATGCATAACCGGGAGACGAGTTGAGAAAGGAGGGGTGCTGCTGCGAAGCGGAGAAAAGTGACGTCAGGTGGTGTCGCGCAGTGATTGGCCGACCGGAGAAAGACCGCGCTGTGATAGGCCAGCTAGCGAAGACGTCAGACAGGGTCGCGACGTGATTGGCCGACCGGAGAAAGACCGCGCTGCGATAGGCCAAGCTAGCAAAGCCGCGACAAGATTGGTGGATTGTCATCAGGAAGTAAACAGAGTAGCGAGGCTGGATATTTTGCGCATAATTATGAAGTGTTTTAAATGGCTGAAAGCGGTGTTTAAAAGAGAGAAGCGGGGATCGTATGAAGGGGAAGAAGCCCCGCCGGAGGGTACGCCAGCTCGTTATATGGCAGTGAATGTTGGGCTGCATACGATCCTTTGGATATCAGAGTGGAGTAAGATTACTGAAGGAAATGAGGAACTGACGTTCCCGAAGTACGGGACGTTCAGATTAGAGGTGTTACATCGATTAAAATCAGTCATGACCTCAACGAGACCCTTGCCTAGACCGACCCAGTTTGAAGCTCTTGAAGCATGGATTAGGGCAGCGCATGAGAAGAATATGAACAGACGACAGGAAAGGGTGAAACGATCGGTAAGGGCAGTGCAGGATGCCAGGTGGGATGCGGATGCTAAAAGATGGAGAGTGCATAACCTGGAAATAAATAAACTGTACCCAGTGTTAGAGGTGCCCGTAAATAAAAGCCCCATAGAAGAAGATGATGAGAGCGAAACAGAGGACAGCCTGATAAACAGATTATTGACAGACAGGCCACCCCCGTATAATAGAGCAGGGGGAGAGGTCGAGAATAGTGAAGGAGAAAAGGGGGGCAATGCAGGAGAGCATAGACCGCTTCCCAGTTCAGAGTGGGATCCAGAGCCAAAGAAAGAGCTGTCCCAGCCTAGTCAGGTGCAACAGGTAGTCGGGAGGTTTGTGGTACAAAGAGCGCCGGAAACGGAAAGCGCCACATCCTACCCATTGCCAGATGCACTACAGGTACCTGTTACCATAGGTCCTATAATATCGATATATGACCAAGAGAGAGCAAGAGGGGAAGAACGGGTACGGAAGGACAGAGAAAGAGCAGAGAAGGCAAGGAGGAACGATACGATCAATTCCCCAAGTCAGATGCCGATACCCAGAGAGTGGAGCACCCCGATGCACACAGCAGGGGACCCAGGAGGAGATCCTGGGGGCCCTAGATGGCCAATGGATCTGAGGGGATCTGGACGAAAATCCTTTCAAGAGCTAAATGAGTACATGAAGCAGTGGGATGAGGCAGTGAAGGCTCAAAAGAGCATCAATGCTGCGGAAGCTGAAAGAGAAAGTCAGGACAGCAGAGCACGGACTCACTGCGGGGCTGGGGAGAGTAGCCCGGAGTGGGACTGTAGAGGGAGTAGGGGAGTCACCCATTGGGCCCGGAGAGGAGATGGAACAGACCTGGAAAACAGGGGCCCCGGGAGTGAAGGGGTGGCGCGCCCAATACTCAGTGAAGGGGAGAGGAGAGCGCAAGAGTACAGAAACAGCTTTAAGTGTCCACACTGTGTGCCCGGCACCAGAGAACTGAATGGGAGTTGTGAGAGGTCGCACCATAGTCCCTGTGAGGACGGAAATGAGCGTAGCCCAGGGAATATGGGGAACCAGGAAGGATCGTATCAGATACTGAGCGATACTAGGCAAAGAGAGAGTAGAGAGCAGAGGGAGAATAACAGAGAGGTGTGCGGGGAGAGGAGAGAAGAAGAAGAGAGTGGGCAGAGCAAGAGTGGGGGTAACAGGCCCGTGTTCCATCATCTTCCTAGATCGGATGGCCGAGCATGGGACCTGGAGAGATGGGAGCGAGGGAGACCACCCATTAACTCTCCCGAGCCCAAACGTAGAGCTCGAAGTTGGGATGGTAGGGAGACCAGTGAGCCCCCTTCGAAAGACATATTGCGAGCTGAGATAAAAGCCAAGAGACTCGATGTCTCCAGTTTAAGGTCAGACCTGGATGACATGGTAGATGGTACCCTGCCTTTGGAAAGAATGGAAATGTATGAACAGGATGAAATACTGTATATGGCAAAAGACATTACTCGAAAAGCGAGAGCAGTCCATGAGAAGTTAGTCGAACTAGCAGGCAAATATATGGTGGACTTGTCAAGAACCAAAGCATTACAGGGTAACCACAGGCTACATTATACAGATCGAGACCTAGATGAGAGGAGAACGATTGGGTTGAAAACGCACATAAGGGAACTGATTGCTGGAATAAGGACATGGAGGGCACTAGATAAGTGGGAAGAGAGGTGGTCCAAGAAAGGGACCGGCAGGAGAAGCATGATTGGTATGACACCAGGACAGCAGGGAATAGAAGCTTACCCTTTGCGTGAAGTTGCAAATGGGAACTATGTACATGTCCCTTGGAGTAGGGGAGATTTAGCTGCTTTTACCACCTCTTTCCCCAAATTACGTGAAAGCCCAGTGGAGTGGTACAAGCAAGTGGAGAGATTTGTAAAAATCTCAAAAGTCCTTTGGATAGATCTGAACACGCTGTTTGACATTGTAGTACCAGGCGATCTGTGGACAGCATGCAAGGTTAGCGCTGAGTGGCCCACAACGGAGCCAGAGAGAGATGCCAAGACTAATGGGCCGTCCGAGATTGTGATGGCAAAATTCGAGAGAGTGATGAATTGGCTGAAAGAGAAAGTGCCAATGCAAGACATAGATTGGGTCAGAATAGACCGAACAAGACAGGAACCCAAAGAGACAGTCCACGAGTATTACGAGAGATTGCTGAAGGCGTTTAAACAGTATAGCGGCTTGGATGTAATGGATCCAAAAGACATAGGGCAATTTGTGTCCAAGTTCGTCCTGGGACTGAGACCGGATATTAGTTTAATGATTCAGCAACACTCGATTTGTTGGCAAACTAAACCCCTAGACGAAATACTGAGATATGCTAGGTACTGCTGTGATGAGATAGACTCTAAGGCTAAGAAACTAAAAGAAAAGTTGATGGTGGTACAGATGCAGGCAGCAGGAAAGGGGGGACAACAGCAACAGCAGCAAGGGACAGGTACAGGAGGAAAGAAGCAGTACAGCCAGAACAAGGGCAATGAGGAGAGTTCCACCTTTAGACCCAGAATAGATATAGCTGCCTTGAAGAAAACGACAAGGTGCCACCAGTGTAACGAGGTGGGGCATTGGAAACGCGAGTGCCCCTACAATGTAGAGATAGGAGAGCAAGAGGAAGAGGAGGAAGAGGTCCAGAGAGCGCCTACAAGAGGGGTAACGCCATACCAAGGAAAGGTGCTCAAAGGGGGGGGGGCTCCTCCCCGAGCCCAGTTCCCGCAACCTCCTCGAGTAGGGAGTATGGGTATGGGGTAGTTCATGATTACGGGCAGTTATGGTCTCAAAGAGGCTTCATGACCTCTTCAGGCTCTCCCATTCGCAATGGAGAGTTTGTGCGCTTGTTGTTAGAAGCATTGCAATGCCCAGCAAGTATCGCAGTTGTAAAGTGCACCGCACATACCAGAAATGAGGACTTTGTTTCGAAAGGCAATAGATATGCTGATGAAGTTGCGCGGTATTGCGCGGAACAAGGTTACTCTTTCACAGAGGTGGAAGTGGGTGGAATAAATGTAAGAACTGAATTAGCCATGATACTGGAAACTGTTGATACTTGGGATGAACTGTCAACCATGCAAGAAAATGCTCCTGATTCGGAAAAAGAAACATGGGAAAAGGCAGGATGTGTAATGGGTGAGACCCATTTTTGGGTCTCAGCAGACGGCAGAGCAGTGTTGCCCAATGAGATGGTGAGTCCAATGGCTAGACTCATACATGGTCCCGTACACTTAGGGAGAGATGCTATGCTGAGAGTGTTTAGACAAACTTGGTACAATCCTAAGTTTAGAATAGCAGCAGAAGCAGTGTGCCAGCGTTGTGTGACCTGCCAGCAGCTGAACGTAGGGAAAAGAACACCAGTTGCACTAAGTCACATAGGAAGGTCTGGAGGTCCATTCAATCGAATGCAGATAGATTTCATTGAAATGCCAAGGTGCAACCGCCTCCGCTATGTCCTGGTGATTGTTTGTGTGTTCTCCAGATGGGTTGAGGCATACCCTACACGTAGGTGCGACACCCTCACAGTGGCCAAGTTACTGCTCAGGGAACTCATTCCTCGCTTCGGGGTGCCGGCCTTTTTAGAATCAGATAGGGGAACACATTTTAACAGCGAGCTTGTGAAGATGGTTTGTGTAGCGCTAAATATTGACCAGAAGTTGCATTGCAGTTACCGACCAGAAGCCTCAGGAATTGTGGAGCAGATCAATGGCACTATCAAGGCCAGAATAGCAAAAGTTTGTTCCTCAACGACCCTGAGTTGGCCTGACGCCCTGCCATTGGTTCTCATGAGCCTTCGTAGTACCCCAGACAGAAGGACAGGGTTGTCACCACATGAGGTGTTAATGGGGAGAGCAATGAGGCTGCCATCTGTCCCAGCTACTGCACTGTTAAATATCACAGATGATATGATCCTGGACTATTGTAAGGGGCTGTCTGACGCCATGCGTTCTGTGTCCCTTCAGGTGCAGGCTGCCGAGGTTCCAGCGTGCCAGGGCCCGTGCCATGACCTGTACCCTGGGGACTGGGTCCTGGTGAAAAAACATGTGAGAAGAAGCTGCTTGGATATTCGTTGGCGTGGGCCCTTCCAGGTCATCCTGATCACGAACACAGCTGTGAAGGTGGGAGGCCTGCCCAATTGGATCCACGCGTCACATACGCGAAGGGTTCCAGCACCTCGGGAAGAAACAGCTCCTCTCTCGGATAGACGTCCAGCCGAGGACCGAGAAGCCATAGAGGGGGCTAGCCAAGCTGTAGAGGTGCCAGCGGAAGCAGGGAACGAGTCTGACCAAGCTGAGGACGGTCAGTACAACAGCGAAACAGAAGACGCTACAGAAGGAGAAAGCAGCTGGGAGTACGAGTCTGACCCTGACAGGTCTGAGAGAGAGCGAGAACAGACCAGAAGGAGAAGGAGTAGAAGGGCACGTGGAGAAGCTAATTGGCCGCAAAGAAGGAGCTCTAGCCTGAGGTCAACTCCAGAGTTAACCCTTCCTCCGATATCAGAAGACTCAGACCCAGAAGAAGGTGCTCAGGGCGCTGAAGCACCGGACCGAAGAAGGTCAAGAAGAGTGCGTGTGCCTAACAGAAGATACTCCACACCTGAGTGGACATATCTGGCGACAAATGTCT
This sequence comes from Lissotriton helveticus, assembly GCF_964261635.1. Taxonomy (NCBI): domain Eukaryota; kingdom Metazoa; phylum Chordata; class Amphibia; order Caudata; family Salamandridae; genus Lissotriton; species Lissotriton helveticus. The sequence goes on along the minus strand of NC_136069.1, from coordinate 314,103,150 downwards.
GTGAAACCGGAGACAGGGAGGATCCGAGCGGTGGTGGTGTCCAGTTCTGAGCCCATTATCACCGTGGAAATAAGACTGTTGGTACCCGGTGTCGAACAAGAAGGGTCACTAACATTCATGCTCCCCAGACCTCCCCGCCTCAGCAAGTTAAAACACATGTTCCTTACAGAATTGCAATTCCCCGACTTTGGTACAACGATAACAGCACATGAAGAGCACAATCTTCGTTTGGAAATATTGAACTATGCTATTGAAGCTGCAACCACAAACCTGATAGTAGACTGTTAAAGAACTTTGTAAATAAAGCAAGCAGAAAAAGAAGATTACCTAGCGCCCAGGAAGCAGAGAATTTTAGGGAACTTCCCTTGAGTTGATGGAGAAGGGCTAGGGTTGTCTTTATTGAACTGTTAAAGGACTTTTGCAAAGAAGGTTGTCAGCCTCCAGTTGTGTGGATTCGAAAGACAAAAGGATTAAAAGAGACTGTAAAGGAACGAGAGGAAAAGAACTTTTTTCTAAGATAAGAGAGAGCCATATTGTCTGACGAAATGGAGGCCGGCACCCAGAACCGAAGAGCTAAATGTATAATAGGTACACTAATAGTAGGAGTGATAATATTAATAGCTTTAGTGGTAACAATTTCTTATGTAAAGGGACATGAAGAAGAGGTAAGGGTAACTGATGTGAATTCTGTAGAAACGCTTACACCTACTGTTGCTGGTGAGAAAAGGGAAAACACTCAAGAGAAAGCGTTATTGGCTGCAGAAGCCCGCAGGTTACACGTAGACGAGTCCCAAGGAGACTTTAGGTCAAATGCTTATGCTAAACTTTTATATGAATACGTGGATGCCATGGAGGTTAAGGATTGTTATGTCTGCATGCAATTGCCGGCATCTGTAGATGAGGGTATTAGATACCATCACCTCCCTCTGACATATGGCATTACATGTAGCTTATTGCTTAGTATATTTTATGAGAGAGATAGTTTTGAATACTATTTCTCCAATTATGATTCAGTGTTGCCAGAAGTCCCAAATTATAAGCAGATGAACAAATGGGACTACTGGAAGAGTGAAGACAGATTGGCCAAGTTCTTCATTCCTTGGATTACCTTAGATACTTCACATGCCCGTAGAAATAACCTGACATGCAAGGTGTCAGAAGTCGAGAAGAAGTTCATAGGGCAGGTGGATGATCGTTACAGGAGACAAAAGATTTTGAAAAAATCAGGACAATGGAAAACAGATTGGACCGAGGAAGAGAAGGCACACAAGAGAAAGGGTAGTAGTGGTCCAATAGCTTTAGATAAAACGCAGAGAGGAAAGCTATGTCTTCACCGAGCCAAAACGTATTATGAAAATGTATACGTGGGTGAAGTTGACTGTGAGCATGCTTTTAATTTAGAGTACTACACTAAGGATTTCCTGAAGGGAATGCAAGTGATTCCAAATGTGTATTTTGTATGTGGAAGAAATGCTTACGTGAGACTACCTGACAACTGGTATGGATCATGTTACTTGGCAATTGTCTTCCCCAAAATATATCATGCACAAGACTTAGTGATCATTGAGGGCAAGGCATCTTCGAGGGGAAGGAGAGATGTAGGCGATGCAGAAATGGTTGGAGATGTCTTTGGAGCTATGTTCCCTCTTTTGGGAGTAATCCTTAATGATGTTAAAATTAGACGACTGGCAACAGTTGTCGACAGGTTGTCTGCCAGCACTGCTCAGTCCTTAATGCTGGTAGAAGGAGAGATGCAATCGATAAGGGCTATGGTTCTTCAAAACCGTCTTGCATTAGATGTCCTACTAGCAAAGGAGGGCGGAGTCTGTAAGGCTTTGAAGGTCCAGGAATGCTGCACTTACATTCCAGACAATTCGAAGCCCCTTGAGAAAGTTATTAAGAACATAACTAATATTCACAAGGAGATCGAAGACTTGAGTAGAGAAAATGTCTGGGAAAAGGTGGGCCACGGAATGAGTACAGTTGGAGGGTGGTTTTCCACCTTAGGCAAAAGCTTTGTTTGGTACATTCTAAAACCTATCATCATAATATTGATCTGTGGGATAATATTGTGGGGATTGGTGAGAGTATTCAAATGGTACAGAGCAAGAAGGTCAGAAAGGGCCCAAAGAGAACAGCTGCAGAGATTGGCTGCCATACAAGATAATCAGTACAGGAGCCTGAGGGCTCTGGAAGCGCAGAGAATGCCAGCAATAACTGCAGTCTAAATGTTAGTGATGACCCCGAGAGGTCATCAAAGGGGGGAACTGAGAGAGCGCAAACTGACTTAAATGTATGAGTACATCACACTTATCAGTAGTAAGCACAAATCATGAGGAGAAATGCCATGAGTGCTAATAGTATCTGCAATTATATTCTAAATGTATAGCTAATATAGAGATTTAAGTAGAAGTGGAACTAATACAGAAATGTGTGACGTTATATGATTTTAGTAGATGTGATTATTTTTGAATCCATGTCGTGTAGCTGTTAAAACATAAGATGGTATGCGGTTAAACGCAGAACGTGGTAGGCCTTAGGGCCAGAGCTAAAGGGAAGGTGTTTCTTTTCACGACACAGATTGTATTAATGTTTTGGTCATTGCATTAAATAGGCCATGATTTATAGAGATGTTTACCAAATAATAGAATAAGAATATTAACATGCTTTAATTAATGAAGAAGTTGAATGCTATAGTCATAATGAGAAATATTGTAGGCCTGAAATGTTTTAGCATTGATTTATACGTACATGTCTGGGCTGAGAAATGTTGCAAGCTTTTTTCTTTTTAGAAGTCTATGAGAGTTGGGTTCTTGGCTGCAGATATCTGTCTGCAAAGGATAAGGGGGGATCCAATTATAAATGAATGAATAGAGGTCTGTTCAGTGGGCGGCCTAGACATGGAGGAGGGTTCCGGAATGTTTGAGGGGTATCAGCGGGCCGGAGAAGAAACTGTGAAGCAAGGTCAACTCTAACGTACGAGGCCCAATACAAAGCATCATGGAAAAAGCCAGAAGCTACACCACGTGAGAGGCGTCTCGCAAGGGGCGTCTTAAATGTTGTTGACTGTTTTGTATTAGGGACAGCACCCCTGGGTGGAGTTAGAGCAGATACCTGAGGACCCTTTAGAGAGCGGATGGGTAGGCAGAGAGGGGTCGTGACTGGAGAACTATAGGTTTTCACCAAGAGACTTAGAGTGGGTGACTTCCCTTGGGGGTCATTCACTGCTGACACCTTTGTTAGGTTGGGATTTGGTTAAGTAGGGATACCATCTAGAGCAGGGTAGGGACAGCCTAACCTTTGCGTTTTCCTCCAACCTAAATGAAGGAGAGATATGCGTCTATGCTGATAGCTTTATTATTCTTAGAACTTGTGTTAGTGATTTCTGTTGCTCGTCTGAGGGCTTTCCGAGAGCACATGTATGTAATTGGACCTGTGTATCTCGTTAATCTCATTCTGAGATGCTTGTATTTGCAGCTTATCATATCTTTACAATAAACTTTTGAAAGCTAGAAGTTGTCTGTGATCTTTGGGAGCAGAGTCCTTTATTGGGTAAACTAGCTTGGAAATAGGTGCACTTTCTTTCCTCACAGACAGGCAACAAAGGTTCAGTCGACCAGATCGAGGTTTGGATCAATAGATATAAGGTATCGATCAAAATCTCGCCCTTTCAGGTGCGAAGATGGGACTGCGTCAGCAACAAAAATACAAAACATGTTATTTGTTTTGCTTTGATAACCCAGGTTTATCGTCCTTTTTTGTATTCCAGCACTACACGAGTACTGCGCAGTCTGTGCTAGCGACACCTATTGGTTTACATTTTTGCACATTTCAGTCATTGCTAGCTTGACAATGAAAGTTACTCTTGCGTCTATTGACTGATTAGTTCGAGTGCACGTTAATCGTGCTGCTAAACAAGGCCGAGTTTGTGCAGTGTTCTCGTAGCACGTTGTTGTTCGAGTATCTACTTTTCACAAGTGAAGTATATATATTCAAGCACCTAAAATACTATTCTTAAGATAACATATTTTTTAATACGGCAAAGCACCTTACAGAGAGGAATAGTGTTCGATTTTTGAATTGTAGGTGCTCGCGTGTGGCCTAACAAGGTATTAACTTTAAGTCATTTTCTATCAGTAGTTGTTTAATTCCAGTTTTAGAATTACTCCTACATATCTAGGCCTGATACATAAAGCAGTTCCTGTCAGTAGCTGTGTCTCACTGAAGGCTCAGTTGTGTGTTACCTACGAATTTACAAAGGAAAAAACACTCTCAAGATCTCAGTCACAAACCTGCGTCCGATTTAAGGCACTAATAAAAAATAATCTGAGGTGTGACCAGTGCACATTCCTGGACTAATACGTGGGCTACCCATATTTTTTTTCTTGAAGGTGATGTCGGGGAATAAAGTTTTCTTTAATTTAGTGGCTTCAGTGCCCGTTAAACCATAATGAAGTGGAGTTTGATTATATAAACTTGAGGAACTAGTAGTTTGAGAGGCAAATTAAATTGTCTACCCCCTATCAAGGGAGGTATTTTCCATGTGATTTGTCTCATGAATGTGCGTTTGCATGTATATAGGTTAGCACCAACCTAGATGGTTGGCATCGGAGCTTTGTACATCAGTTACGGATTTACAAATTTGCATTTCACACTAATAATAAATTAAATATTTTAAAAATAAAGAACAGTTTTTAGTGCGAACTATTTTTGAACTTGGGCTTTCAATGCTTTCTAGTGAGTTATAGATTTCCCACCTAAAAGCTGAATATAAAAAAATAAATCGAAGAACTCGAACACCTTCAAACTTTGTGCTTTACATTATTTAAAATCAATGTGCTTTTAGAGAGATCTTAACTGGGCCTATTCCTGAGTCTGCTGCAAAATCCTCTATCTCAAATTCCAATACTCTCAATTGAAGCCTTGCTCTATGCCCATTTCAGATCCACCTGTAAAGGAACTTTTGTGGACACACATCGTCACCTTCCTTAATAATAATGAATATAATCCGTCTGTAAATCCATTTTGCTTGAATCTTACATTCTGTATAGGGTATTTGCAACTAAATGCGAATAAAACTGAGATTTTGCTAGTCGGAAAGAAAGCAAGCTTGTGGGGGGAGCACTGGTGGCAGAGTGCCCCGGGCAAGACTCCTGAACCAAAGGAGGTGGTCAGGAAATTGGGGGTGTGGATGGATTCTTCTCTTAGTTTTCAAACCCATACCAAAAAAGTTGCCGGCACGTGTTTTGGCCTCTTGCGAGGTCTCAAACCCCTCTTGAAGTTTTTTGAATCATCAACACGACAGCTGATTGTCCAGTCGACTCTTCTATCTCGACTGGACTATGCTAGTTCTTGGCTGTTGGGGGCCAATCAGGCGGAAATTATTCGGATGCAGCATGTTCAAAACGCTGCTGCCAGAACCTTGTTGGGGCGTCGTCGGTTTTGTCCTGCTGCTGACACCATCCGGAAACTTCATTGGCTTCCCGTGTCGGAGCGTATTTAATTTAAGACTTTGTCTTTGTTTCAAGATACTGAAGCTCGCTACGCCTAGCCTGCTCTGTAACTTGCTTACCCTGTATACTCCACCCGCTCGCTGCGTTCCTTAGGGCAGCATTTGGTCATTGTCCCCAGTGTAAAACGCTGTCGAGCGGGAGGACGGGTCCTTCCGCTGCCTGGTAACCAAATTATGGAACTCCCTGCCGGTTCAAATTCGTGATTTGGAGGGTTTGTTGGACTTTAGGAAAGCTATCAAAGCCTTTCTCTTTCCTTTAATATAGCTCTCTGATCCACATTTTTGTTAGAGCTTTCCGTCTGTAGCTGTTAGCCTGTTTTCTGTTGCTGGAAGCCCCAGGACGCCCCTTTGCTGAGGCAACCGTGCCCTATACAAGCTCCGATAACATAACATAATCTTTTTATGTAGGTGATCATTTCCCTAAAACACGTGATTTATATAGTTCTTGCTGTTTTTATATTGTAATTTCACCTGTTGAGACACTACACGTTTTGTCTTTGACACAGCAGACTGATGTCCTATGGTATTCACTGTTACACTGTAGCGGTGTACCAGATCCAAGATGGCCACCACAGCAAGATTGCCACTAAGTGTTAACAGGGACAGGGAGATATGCTGTGCATCTTTGATATGCCACCGCAACCCTGACACCCCCACAGTATAAAAGGGTAATTTATGTACAGGGAGGTGCTCACCAACTGGAGCAACAATATTGGCATTTATTGTTCAGTTATATGCATTTGGATGACTGTATCAGCTGTCAAGAATGTAGCAAATATGTCTCTTCTGTATGATCACCTCAGAATATTTTGCATTTTTTCTGCACCATTTTTCTGCTGATTGTAGGACTTAGTGCACTTTGAAACTGTTAAACAGTAGTAAAGTGCCTGTGCACCCAATCTAAAGCATGTGCTGTCGATTGTAACTACCTTTTTGGCCTGTTTAACTTCCCTACAGAACCACTGTAAAAGGTGCCTCAATCAGAAAAAGGGCTGAAGTGTACAATTACACCACCAACATATGTGGCAAAAATATATTTCTGCCAGGAGCACCACCATGATCTGGCTAGGCCGCAGGGTAAATGCAACGCAGTAACACATGGTAGGGAAAATGCCTTCGCCATGTAGTAAAATCCTAATTTGATATATTCTTAATCCCCCCCACCCCTTGTTGGCCTGCAGGGCAAGGTGCTGAAATATAAACTAGAGCACACTACATATTTGGGTTAGTGTGCCCTCACAGTGAAATAGAACCCCAAAACTATTTCATGTGTAGGCCTGGCTAGACCTTTCCCTACTAGGCCTCAGTGGAATAAAATCATTATTTTCCACCTCCGCCTCGGAAAACGTCAGAGAAATTCTTCAAAGTTATTTCCTGCTTATTTTTTTAAATATGACTTCATTGTGAATTCAGATTTTGATAAGTTAAGCCTTTGTAAAAAAAAAAAATACTGTATGCCTCCTGAGCCAGAAGTGATTTAAAGCTAAACATACAACTGGGTTTGGAAGCACCTAATAGCACATAAAATAATTTCTATTCAGGGATTTGTCTACGGGTACATAAAAACTAATATATATATATATATATATATCACAAAACAAAACCCTTTCAGGCATAGAGTGATGCATAAATTATGCAAAAAAGGAGATCTGCTCACCTCAAATGTCTGTTTCTCTATCAAAGTTTTTAAGCATAGGATTAGCAAAGTGCCATACATGCCGAGATAGAGAAGGACAAAGTCTTTTGCCATTTCTACAGCAAAGTCTTTAAGCATAGGACTAGCACAGTGCTGTCCTTGCCGAGCTGTAAAATGACAAAAGCCATTGATCAATCCGGGCACAGTATTACAGCTTTGAAATGGTAAAATACCAATTCAAGCCAACCTGAAATGAGTAAAAGCAACCCCTGACACAGTGTTTCGCTCTAATTAGAGCTCTTCAGAGAGGTATAGCTGTGTCCAGACACAAGGGAGCACCCAGTATAAGTCAAAACAAAACCCTTTCAGGCATAGAGTGACGCATAAATTGTGCAAAAAAGGAGAGAACTCTCAACACCAGCGACACGCTAGATCTGCTCACCACATTTGAGGTGAGCAGATCTAGAGTGTTGCTGGTGTTGAGAGTGCTCTAACAGGAGCTGCTTTCCACCTAAACTTGAGAACTACCTAGAGTTCTCTCCTTCTTTTTTGTGTATGTATATATACATATCGTATACTCACAGCGCCCAGTTACGAGAGTCCTAACGCGGATCTAATGAAGGATTGGGCAGAAATTAACCTGGAGGCTTCCAGGCGACAAGTGCTCGTGTTAATCAAATATGCAGATATAGATCGCGCAAAGATTCTTGAGGAAATTTCAGCTCTCTATGAGTGACTAGAACCTATGGGTCCGGATGATGAAAAAGAAAAATTATTTAATGAAATTAAACTAAGGTTACAAAAAGAGGAGGAAAAAATAATAAATCGCAAATCATATAAGTTCCAACGAGATCGTAAAGACTATGAACTTGGACAAATTTTCACATTCTCTAAACGATATGACTCTTTACGCACAACAATGTCTGGAAAAACACAAACAACCACGCGGGAAGGGGGAATCCAAAACAAAGCACGTAAGGATCAAACTGATTCGACAATGTCGGACTTCAGCTCGGAGGCAGGCAGCGGATCCGAGTCTGAACAAAGGGACGCAGCGTCGAATGCAATGAGGAAAAGGCCCTCCCCTGGCGAAGAAATCAGTTTTTTATGTCAGGACCGAGTGCAGTCCCTAAGACCTGGGACACGAAAAGACTACAGCGAAAGAGGAAGAACTACATCACAAGGAAAAGGCAAAGGACAAGGCAACGGAGGAAACGGAGGGCAGCCCAATTGGAGGGGACGGGGCAAATGGAACAAAAAGCAGTAACAACAGCTGGTAAAACGATCATCAACCTCACCCCAATGATTTTGACAAATAAGGATGAGGATATCCTTAAGTTGGGACTTTCATTTGCACCCAAATCGAACCTCAATTATGTCGCGGCACGAACGGATATTTACAAAGCCACGAGAAAACTAAAATTGAGGACATTTTATGAACTGAAAAATGCAAACAAGCGGGTTGCCCGCAACAAATTAGACCAAGAAGATCAAGCGGTGACACTCACACAGGAGTTGGCCGGACTATGGGAAACGGAGGGGGCAGAACCGGTGGGACAGGTGGATGATACGTTCACCACGGATAAGTCTAAAAACAATGATAAAGCACTAACACCCTTTAAGCCCCCATCCACGTTTTGTCCAATAATGCCACGCGATGGGCTGGATATCTTCCATGAGAATGTAACAAATGAACTGAAAGATTTGCACAAAAAAATATGTAAGAGTCACTACAGAAACAATCAACTAACAATGGACTATGAACAACCGGTTGCCAAATTAAATAAAGACAAAAATGTCATAGTACGACCAAGTGACAAAGGTGGAAATGTGGTTTTATTGACGAAGGCACTATATGAAAAGGAAGCATACGCACAGTTAAATGATCATAATCATTACGAAAGAGTGAATGCTAGTACAATTAAGGGTATGCAAACCGAATTTCATTCACTGTTGGGCAAATGGAAGGGCATGAAATTACTATCTGAGTGTGAATATCAATATCTCAAAACAGATCATCCGGTAATGCCCTTCATATATTTTATCCCTAAGGTACATAAAGACCCAGAAAAACCCCCAGGTAGACCCATCATAAGTGCATGGGGAGGATTGCTGGAGAATACGTCAGTATATATTGACTATTTTTTGCAAACTTATGTACAATCCCTGGACTCATATATTCGAGATTCTGGAGATTTTCTGTGCAAGCTAAAAAACATCAGGTGGCAACCTGGGGATTGGATGCTGGCCCTTGATGTTAGTGCCCTATATACGAGCATCCACCATCAGGATGGGGTCAATGCTGTCAGATATTATTTGGAAAGAAGGTCTGATGTTTGTAAAGAACATAATACCATGTTGATTAAAATGTTGACGTATTGCTTGGAACATAATGTATTTATGTTCAATAATCTTCTGTACAGGCAGCGACAGGGAGTGGCGATGGGGGCAAGTTTCTCCCCTAGCTTTGCATGTTTACACATGGGAGCTTGGGAGGAACTGGTCCTCAAAACCAACTTTGAAAAGGAGATGAAAGAAAATGTTATTGCGTGGTACCGCTATATTGACGATTTGTTTGTTGTGTGGAGGGGTGGACGTGAAGAAGCTGAAACATTCATTGAAGCAATTAATGATAATGCATTTAATATCAACTTCACAGTCACGATGAGCCAGGAACAAGTCCCCTTTTTAGACATTGAAATCTATGTGCATGACAACAAATTGGAAAGCAGATTATTCCGAAAAAGCACGGCAGGTAATACCATACTGCACGCGAGAAGCACTTGCCCAGCCCACTTCATACGTAGCATCCCGTATGGGGAGATGCTACGTCTGAGAAGACTATGTAGTGAGGAGGGGGAGTTAAAGAGAGCTCAGGAAGCCAGCACTAGTAGATTTTTGGAAAGAGGGTACCACATCAACACCATCAAACAAGCAATACAGAAATCCATGGCTATGGACAGATCAGAGCTGCTAGGTCAACATGATGTCTCGGCTGAGACACAAATTGAGGTAAATATGAAAGACAGCAATGCGGCAATGAAAATTGCACCTTTCCGAATAATCATGGGGTATTGTACTCAACATAGGGAGATTCGTAAAATCATTGATAGAAATTGGCCAATAGTAAGTAAAGACCCCATTATTGGCCAGGATCTACCCAAAAAAACATCAATTACATTCAGCAAAGCTCCCAATATGAAGGAGAGAGTGGTCGTCACATGCCCTGAGATATTGGACACCACATCTTGGTTTAAAAATAACCAGGGATTTTTCAGGTATAAAACCTGCAAAGCATGTGTCCATGGCATCAATAAACGGGTATACAAGGATGGTTTTAGTGATCGAGAACATCGGATCACTAAAGTATTGATGTGTAAAACGGAATACGCGATTTACATCCTGGAAATGCCCATGCCAACTTAGATATGTGGGGAGCACAAAGCTCCCCGTACACAAAAGAATACTGCAACATCTAAGGGCAATCACATCGCAAGACAACACCTACCCAGTGGCTCGCCACTTCAAAACACACCACCAAAGTAACAACAAGGAACTCACGTACTATGTGGTGGATGCCATCACGACAAGCAGGAGGGGAGGCAATAGGGAGGCCAAGTTACGCAGATTGGAAACCAACTATATTATGAAATTGAATAGCAATCAGCCGGTGGGTTAAACCTTACTGAAGATCTATACACATGCTTGCACTAAGGGGGATTGCATCAGAAGCAACATAAGTATGGAATTTGGGTAAAGGAGGAAGGATTTGAATGTACATATTGTGTATATATATCAATTTAATACAATCAAATACGTAAATATTTATTGGGAAATCTATTTATTTATTTATTGGTCTTTAGGACGGACACAATTCCTTCTTCCGTAAATAAACAACACAATTCAGATTCCTCTAAAAGTAATCAAAAGTAGAAACACATAATATATAATCATTTTATGTGCAATAATATCTGAACCCGAATCCGTACATTGATACTAAGTTGGATAGATCTACCACATGAAAAACCTTTGCCTCCCAGTCCATTGGCATAACATAATATCATTAGGTGTCATATACTACAACATCAGAAAAACAAATAGTCACAGAAAACGTAAATCAAAAATGAAAGTATCAAATGGAGGAAATCAGGCAATAATAATCCACAAGTGACCTTAGGTATCTATGCTCATTGTATAGATAATGTTTAAAATAAACATTGTGTATACATAAGGGATATCTGTGAGATACATAAATACAATGAAAATATAATGCAGAGAAAAGGGCTACTATTAGCAGACGTATAATAACATGAATAAAGGGTCTGGGCTCAGGCCTACTCTGTTAGAGAAATGTTTACATATTTTAGATAGCACGGAAATGCACTTTAAAGCACATTTATATATTTTGTTTCATGATAGTAGGAGGTATTAGGCTGATTGAGAATCAAAACATGGATTACTTAAGGAATTTAACCCATTATCCTTTGGAATTGTCTTTATACCAACACAATATAGGGATTTAACCTGTTATTTGCACATAAAGGTAAATATAATAATGAATTTTAACATGTATATATACGACTATGAAAGTGAGTACGTATAATTATATCATGTTTTAATTACGGCTGATGAAATGCTGGTAAGTCTTTCTCCTATTTTCATGAAAAAGGATTGTCCAATCATGAAGCAGCACTGTGCACTTTAAATAATCACTGTGAATGTTGTTGCGCTGTCATGTGATCAAGGCTTTGTGCCGAAACGTTATGGCGACAGCTGAATAAAGATTAACAGCATCCAAGAAAGGTTGGTCCGTGTCTGTGTTCGTAGGCGTAGTCGTGGAAGAACGAGTGCGCGAGGAGACTGAGGTTGCCTCATATATATATATATGCTGCAAGGCTCGTCCTTGAAAAGACGAGGAAGACCCAAGTTCGGTGCAATTTTAAATATTTATTTTTGTGCTTGCCATATCGTCACGACGCGTTTCGGCAGATCCCTGCCTTGATCACATGGCCAATATATATATTCCGTAAAGTGGTCACGACAACATTGGCAACAGTTGGAAGTTTACCCGAGGTATCGGATCGCCGTGACCCACAGCCTGACCACTAGAAGCAAGGAGTTTGTTGGCAGCAGCTGGTCCATGACTGCATAGAAGGACGCAGTTACTGTACTGGCGTCCTCGACCCCCTGCCCCAGAAGGTACAGTGAGCTGGAAGTAGGAGACAGGAGAACATTGTTTTAATTTCTGCTCAAGCTCTCTCCCTGGATTCGCAGGTGAAAACAACCCTTATCCTGGCATTTGGTCACCAACAAGCTGCATTGTGGGATCGGTAGTTCTGGCAATTTGAATTACTGTTTCAGGCACATGGAAACGCGAACCAAGTGCGCACTCCACCACTATGGTAGGAGGCGCCTATAAAAGACTCTGACTGAGAGAGACTGGTGTCAAGAAGGAGGCATCTGATGAAGGCAGTCGCCGAAACCCGTAATGCCTTATTCTTCCAATGAAGCTCACTGAAGTCCTGCTGTGTCCCCTGATCTTGCTTGATGGGAGGAGATGCTGGTGATATATATACACATATTTTGAGTGCTTGCCGTTTTTGACTCAACAGAGTCAATTGTGTTGGAATATATATATAGATATATATAGATATAGATATCTATATATATATAACAGCTCCAAATCCCAAAACAGACCCAGCCGGGTTTCTCAGGAATAGCACTCACAAGCACGGCAGTAACTTTAGCAGGGGGTAGATTTATTCAGAATATACGCGTTTCGGGAGAGCACTCCCCTCGTCAGTATTTACATCTGAAAAACTGTACGCTGCACTATTATCTATGTTTGTCATTATAATAGACATGAACGAGGGACTAAACCATAAGCGCGTCTTTAGGCGCCATCTTTGAATGTGCAAATACAATAATTGCAAAACATTGCTGGCTAATAAATTACACCATCAATCAAGCCGTGTATCGGCACAATCATCATCTTAGTAATCACCCACATCGCTTTTAAATCCGGAAACCATTTCATATCCGAACTGTGTGGCTAAGATGACTGGAACACAACTCCAGCCTCCGAATCAAGTCATAAATTAGACATAGAAACATCAGGCAAATCTCGCCGTGGATCGGCAATGGCAGCCCCTTAGGACTGCCACACTACAGGTGCAACAAAAAAATGCAGCAATGTACATAACAAACGTCGATAAAAATAGCATCTTCAACCCCAAGCCACAACTACTAAAATACAATTCATCTCATAATCATGATTTCATCATTATTACATATTCCATGCACTATAACCCATTTTGTCAACCCAAATGAGAGGCCAGTTCTTCTCCCATGTTCAGTCCCTTGGGCGCTCTAGTCTCTAAGTCTATAATGTAACGGGACTCGAGTCTCCTTAATGCGAGCAATCTATTGCCCCCTCTTGGATTTTCTTCTACTCGATCCAAACAAAAATACCTTAGAAGGTTCCTGTCACTATTGTGTCTGATGGAAAAGTGGCGGGCCACGGGGTATGTAAAATCCTTGCTATGGCCCGCATATGTTCCAATATCCTCAACTTAACAGGATTAATTGTGCTGCCTACATATCTCAACATGCAAGGGCATACAAGACAATAGACTGCATGGTCGGAATGGCAAGACATAAATTTGGTGATCTTCTTCCCTCCAATACAGCCAGGGACTTCATAGCTCAATGTTCTTTTACTTGATAGACAGGCCTTGCATTTACCGCAAGGAAAGAAGCCTTTGGCATCCTTTAATGTGCCCTGTCGCTTATCAATAGGTCGTAAATAGCTATGGACTACTTGGTCACGTAATGATCTCGCCTTCCTGTACGTAATTAATGGCACGTTGGGGATATCAGACCCAATAATTTGGTCTGATTTCAGAATATGCCAGTGTTTTGACAGGACTGATCGCAATTTGTCAGAATCCGCAGAATAGGATGTAATCATGCGGAATTTTCCTAATGTGGTAGGAGCCGGTTTTTTGGCAAAAAGACTAGAGCGAGGTATGTTTCTAACCTTATTCAAAGTCTCTCTAAGAAGATGGGGATTATATCCTCTCATCACGAATCTCTCCACACACTCCATGGCTGCTTTTTCAAAACACTCATTCTGGCTACAATTGCGCTTGAGCCGCAAAAATTCCCCGTACGGAATGTTGTTAATCAGTTTGCGGGGATGGCTATTGGACGCGTGTAAAACGCTGTTGCCAGCAGTAGGTTTGCGGTACAAATTAGTGCAAATGTGCCCATCATTGATACTCACTTCCAGGTCCAAGTAATTGACCTTTTCCCTATTTATTTCACCAGTGAATCTCAAATGATGTTCGGTATCATTGAGAATTTGAATATACTGATTTGCTTCCTCAATCGATCCATTCCACACTAGGAACAGGTCGTCAATGTACCTGCTCCATAACACCACTTTGGTGTTCCAGGTGGAAAGCCTGGGAGCCCAGGCTACCTGCTCCTCCCACCAGCCCACGAATAAATTCGCGTAGCTGGGGGCGAAGCAGGAGCCCATGGCCGTACCAAACAGTTGACGGTACATAGTGTCCTGAAAGAGAAAAATATATATATAGATAGATAGATCTAGATATATATCCCAATGGTGGTCACTACTGGGTAGTTCTAGTTAGGATTGCATTTCCACAGAAATTGTGTTTTTTGGTTTGCTAATAACGTTGGTGCCGTTTGTCGAATCTTCACAAAATATATATATATATTTTTTTATTAAATCACTTCAGCTCCTTCCTGGAAAAATTTGGGGTTATCCATCAAGCGGGGGCTGAGAAAAAAAGTGGGGCGGGTCCCAAATGCAAAATCTCGGGTCCCAAATGCAAAATCCCCATGTATTTTCAGTAGACTTCTTTAAGAAATGCTACAGCGTAAACTGTTGAACAGAATTACATCAAATTTGGCAGGAACCTAGTTCTTGGTCTACAGATTGTGCTTTTTAGTGATTTGGTATAAATCAGTTCCGTAGATTTTGAAAATGTAAGGTACAAAAATATTTGTATATCTGGACGGTTGGGTCTGCAAGTGTCTTGCGGGAGCGCCAGTTTAAAAATAGAGTGTCTTGATTGACCCTGGGAGCTTTTTTTCCTTGGCCTATCTCACTCTCTTGGGAATTGGACTCCTGCGCAAGCAAGCACTCGGATTGGCTGCCAGCAACATGCGAAAAAGTTTGCTGGCAGCTGTTACAGGACTCAGGGACTCAGTCCCCTGTCCTGAAGATTAAAAAAAATATATATAAGGGGTAATGGTAGGAATACCATGTCCCCCTATGCCCCATGGTGGGGAACCCAGAGTTACCCCTGTGTACCCCCCAAAGCTGTGCTTGATGGATGCCCCAGTGGGCACAGGTGCACCCACCTATATATCATCGAGGCCCCAGGTAATGGGGTTCCTTGGTCCTATAAAGGCTTAGGGAGGGGGGCTGTTCCCCCTTTCCCTTTTATTAATATTTTAGGATTGGGTGCCTGGAGCCTAATTAGACTCAGGGAGTGGGGCCTCACCCCCCTCCCTTTATTAATCTCTTGGCCCTGGGGGATGGGGTCCCCAGGGCATAATAAGGCTGGGGTAGGAGGGCCGCATGACTTCTTCCCCTTTTTTTATTACATGTGGCCTGGTGAGGTCGCCGGGGCCCATAAAGGCTTAGGGAGGGAGGCTGCATGCCCCGCTCCCCTTATATAAAAGGCCAACGCTGGGGGCCTGGTCCCCTGGGTCTTGAAGGGATGGTGGCCGCATGCCTCCCTCCTCCTTTTTTTTAAAATTAACTTTGACTCATGCGGATGGGGTCCCCTTGCCCAAAAAGGCCAATTAAGGGCTTAGGGAGGGGGATGCTTGCCTATCCCTTAAACATATAGGTGTTGAACCCAGGGGACGGGCTCCCCTGGGCCCAAAGGCAAACTGCTGTGCACATCAACGGCTGAATACTGAAAAGATGTAAACTTACTAAAAAGTGTAAGTTGCCTTTGTGAATCAGGCACTTACAGTCTCATTTAACCAACACTTCTGGGTCTGTGCCAAAATGCAGTATAACAGTGTTTTTTGAACAATTTTTATTGGTTTGACAACAAGGTAATACGCCGTATTGGTAAGTATCATAACAGCCATAATCATCTGCACTCCACAAGGTATTCGCTAGTTAAGCAATATTTTTCCACAGGAAAGTCCATTGACTCATATCTGCATACAGTTCTTTCCCTCAGTTTCAGTGCAATCCATGCGTGGATGCCATATAAGTGTCCATTAACAGTTATCCCCCCCCGGCCCCAACCAACCTCAGTCACCCCTAACCATTCCCCCCTCTCCCCCCTCCCTCATCTAACACCATCCGCCCCCAGGCGTGTCATAGTGTGTCCGCACTGAAACGTGAATGAGCCTATACCCCTGAGCATGTCAAGCAATGGGACCAATGGAAGCACCATGGAATGAAGCGTCTCACCTGCAATAAGGGCAGCATTTTGTCGTCAGCTCATGATGGAGCCCCAGTAATAACTGTGATATACTATAGTGGGCGTGCCTCTGGGCTTATCGCTGGGGCATCAACATCCTCATCCTCAGGGGGTGTAAGTTCCATGACCAGTCTTCTCCAGGCTCTCGCCCTCTCCAACGCCTGTTCATTACCCGTTCTGTGTGCAATTTGTAGTCGGACCGCACCCTCGCAATCGGCCCACTTTCGAAGTTCAACCCTCCATTTATCCAAACTGGGGCCCTTTTTCGCTTTCCACTGGGAGGTTAAAGTTCTCTTGGCTAGTAGGAAACCCAGGTCTATAAACTTGCTAGTGATTTTGTTCTTTGAGGTGTGGGGGAACCAATGGAGGATATAATGTGCCATGGCGGGTTGTAGGTCCCTTTCCGTTATATCCGCCAACAGGGCTGTCACCCCCTTCCAAAAAGAGTCAAGAGACGGGCAATCCCACAACATATGTTTGAAATCAGCTTCAACCATTGCGCACCTTCGGCAGGACGCTGACTGGGTTGGGAAGTATTTATGCAAACGGACCGGCGCTAAGTATGCCTGTGTAGGATGTGAAAATGCACTAACTGGAAACGCGCATTTTGCGTGCTTTTCCAGGCCCTCTCCACTATTCCATTCCATTCCATGCCGTGTCTGGGATGTCCTTCCCTATGTCAGTTTCCCACTTCGTCTTTAGGGCTGTCAATGGGGTTAGGGCTTCCTGTGTCATGCGCCTGTATAAGCATGTTACTGCCTTGATGGTGCCCGCAGCAACCACAACGTATTGGCAACCCATGGAAGTAGGCTTGCTGAATCGCTGTCGTGAGCGCCGTGTGTAGCAAAAAGTCACCCCCCAGTAGCTCATAGCGGTCTCGGAGGTCATCAAATGGTATTAGTGCACTGTCCTCGTACAGGTCACCAATCGTTGATAATCCCTGCTGTTCCCAGGTCTCCAACCTCTGCCAGGTGCCCCCATGTGCTGCACATCTGCCCTGCACATCTTCAATGGTATATCAGGGGTGTAAGGGGTCCCTATAGACCCTCTGCGCAGATACCTATTCCAACATTATTCCAACATTTTTGGGCTGTGTCAAATTCCCGGGTAAGGTGCATGTCCCCGAGCGGAAGTAGCAATACTATGCGAGATAGTACCAACAGGGGACCCGACAGTTCACCTGATTCCCCCTCTCCCCTAGTGGCCCTCGCTACCCACTGTGTGAGCCATTGGAGTTGGGCTGCTATGTAATACGTTTCGTAGTCTGGGACCGCTAGACCTCCCTCCGCTCGGGCCTCATGAGTGTGCCGGGAGCCACTCTGCGCCTGCCCGTACCCCACAGAAAAGAGCTGATCATTGCCCTAAGCCTCTTAAAATAGACTGCCGGGATCCAGATCGGGAGGGCCCGAAAGTAGTATAGTAACCGCGGAAGGGTCACCATTTTGAGTAGCCCCACACGTCCCGCTACCGACAATGGTAAGGTACCCCAGAAGTCAAAGTTAGCTCTAGCTCCCCTGATCGCCTTCCCGACGTTCCCCTCGAGTATATCTTCCTGCTCGTGGTAGATCACCGTGCCCAAGTAGGGCAGACATCTCTCTTCCCAGTTCACCCCGTCAGTGTTCTGAGGGCGAATTCTGCCTTTGCGCCCCGGTAAGAGGCACGATTTCATCCAATTGACCTTCAAGCCAGCTACTGCGCTCAGGGCTCGCAGTAGGGACTTCGCCCCTTGCAGTGCCTCGCCTGTTTCTGCCTGGAACATTAGGAGGTCATCCGCATAAAGTGCGATATGGTGGATCTGTCCATAAACGTCTAGGCCTTGGTACGCCCGCCCTAATCGAGCACGTGCCGCCAGGGGCTCCACCGCCATAGCGAATAACAATGGGGAGAGGGGACACCCTTGCCGCGTGCCCCTCACAACCTTGCATGCCTCGGAAATCACCACTCCCGTTCTAACTCTGGCGGTCGAATCTGCGTATAGCAGAGCCGTCCATCGCACAAAGTCGGGGCCAAGACCCATTCGTCGCATTACATGAACAGGTACTCCCAGTCTAGACTGTCGAAGGCTTTTTCGATGTCGACAGCGAATACCGCCGCAGCATCCACCTCATAGGAATCGATCTCCAAGATGTGCAGGAGCCTTCGTATATGAAGCGTTGTGGTGCGAGCTGGGATGAACCCAGATTGATTGGCATGTATTAGGGTGGGCATGTGAGGAAGCAGCCGAGTTGCCAGTATCTTGCTCAGGATTTTGTAGTGTAAGTTGAGCATGGACAGCGGGCGGTAAGCCGTTCTATCCCAAAATTGTTTGCCCGGATTTAGTAAAGAAATAATGATCGCCTCTCTGGTGGAGTCCGGCACTCTACCTATCTTATTGGCTTCATTATATAGGTACGCGAGGCGAGGAGCAAGGAGGTCAATGTAAGTGAGATCAAATTCTACTGGGAGGCCATCCGAGCCCGGAGTTTTATTACGGGCCATACTTTCGATGGCCACCCGTACTTTCCACACCTCAATGTTCCGCCC
Organism: Lissotriton helveticus; assembly: GCF_964261635.1. Classification (NCBI taxonomy): domain Eukaryota; kingdom Metazoa; phylum Chordata; class Amphibia; order Caudata; family Salamandridae; genus Lissotriton; species Lissotriton helveticus. The sequence goes on along the minus strand of NC_136069.1, from coordinate 314,084,000 downwards.
CAACAGTTTTGTGTCCTCGTCACCCAGTTCTGGCAGGTTCAGTCCCTCCGTAAAGCTCCGTAAGTCTTCCTCAGACAGGAGCACACGGCTATGATAAAGCTCCGTGTAGTAATCAAAAAGCAACTAGTTTAACCCCTGTTGATCAAAGCGGGCTATCCCCATCTGGTCTCGCAGCTCCAGTATGACTGAGCAGCGATGAGCCGGATTGGCCAACCAGGCCAGGAGGGCCCCCAGCTTATCTCGCTCCGAGTGCGCCCGTGTGATATATTTTTTGTAATCGAAGCACCACAGACGCTCTACATTCGCTGCCACTGCTTCTTTGGTTTCTAATAATTCATCCTGCTTAGCCGGATTTTCAGGGCGCGCAAGCGATCATCATCCCTTTGAATGGCTTGTAGGAGGGCCTTCCGAGTCCCAGCCACCTCCGAAATACACCTCCCTCGAACGACCGTTTTACAGGCGTCCCACTCCACAGTCACAGCCCCAGCAGTCCCCTCATTAAACTGGAAATATTCTGCAATAGCCGTGGCAATGGTGGTACGGAAGACTTGATCATCAAGCGCTTCCGGTCGCAATCTCCAGGTAGGTATTCTGGGGCACAGCCGCGACCATCCCACCTGTGCCAGCAACGGATTATGGTCAGAGATAGTTCTAGTGAGATATTCACTACTGCAAATCTCTCCGTGTATATCTGGGGAGCATAAGAAGGCGTCCAGACGGACATGCAATTCGTGCAGAGACTTAGAAAAAGGAGTAATCCTTAATAAATGGATGTTGGGCCCGCCAAGTGTCTACTAAACCCCAAGTCTGTTGCCAGGTATGACGCACCACTGCTAGTTTATGTGCTGGTGCATTCAGGAGGGGGGTGTGTGAGCGATCTAGGTCAATATCTGTGATACAATTAAAATCACCCCCAAGTAACAGTGGCCCTGCAAGGACTGTCGCTAGCTTGTGGATAGAAGAGAGAAATGCAGTATAACAGTGTTGATGTGAGGAAACCTCTTATAAGTGATCTATAACACTTCCTTTTGCCTGCCATTTCGAGACTGTCTACTGTTCTCATTGTAGATCTCCATCCAATTGATGGTACGAAATCACTCAGTATTCATACCCTGATCCAAAGCAGATGTTATCAATGTAACACCCCTTCCTATTGTATCTGGCAGAGTTTACAATATAACCCCCCCTTCTGTTTTAACGTTACTGAGAGAGTTTTCAATTTTGTAAAACCACTTACTATTGGATTTGTCAGACAGTTCACAATGTAAATCACAGTGTGAAGCCCCTTCTACTTTATTTGTTATTGGGGTTACACCGTGCAAAGTCATGCTGCATTAACACATTTGTTATCTTTTAAGAGCAAGGTACCTGCTTCATTGGGGTTTTAACACAATTGTCGCTCACTCAAATGCATGCAGCAAAGATATCAACATAGAGTTTGAGTCAAAGCTTTGGGGCTATTATACTGTTCTGCCAAATTAGGCACCAAGTGCACCCTTTTCATGCTTGGCCCTCAGGGTAGAGAGGCACAGCAGTGTAACGCGTACTCACGGAGGTGGTATGGGGTGGAAATATAGAACTCTGCAAAGCACACTTTAACAGTTAATAAATTAACATCCAGCCAGTGATTTTACTTTTAAAAAGAACAATTACTTAAATTCACACACAACTAAATAATGAGCATACAATTACAAACATATGAATGTACTCTAGACTTCTTTAAGCCCTGAACAAGAAATCTGTGAAATAATGTCTCTTATGGTTAAACAAAGTAAGTCCCTTCCTATGGTGTTTGTCACTTAGTTCACCATGTAAAATGTATTCCTGTTGTACTTTTCTCAGAGTTCACAGTATAAAACCCCTTCCTACTGTACTTGTAATGGAGGAAAACAACTTAATCGCTCATTAGAAAGACCTAAAAAGAACTTTTGTGTCATTATTTATTGTCCGATCACATTATCAAGGTGCATTTGCTGTATCTAAAATGATTTGCCTTAGAAATATGGGAAGGCAACTAGTGTTTGAAGTATTAAAAGTATATATCTCCTTTTATACCCACCATTTGGTGCAAGATAGGGAACACACTGCGGTATTTTGCTCTTTTTAAAAAAAAAATAGTTTACCTATTTACTATTATTCTGTCCACATGCTGACCTCAATTGAGAGACTAAACAAGCATTTGCAATGCAATAGGTCTCGCATTTGCAAGACTTTGAACTATTGGCATTGTAAATGACAATACCTTTTATTTATGTGTTTTGAAAACCTGAAACAGTGCGTAAATAAGCACTTTGTACTTGTAGTCCTTGCTTACAACAAGCTAATCTGGCAGTAAACGAGGCGCAGTTACTGCCAGCCTTAGTTCTCGTAAGCAACGACTATAAGTAGAAAAGTGCATGTTTACGACCGCTTGCAAGTTTTTAAAACACATACATAAAAGGTTTTGTCATTTTCAATGCCAATAGCTCAAACTCTCACAAATGCGAGACCTATTGCATTGCAAATGCTTGTTCTTTAAGTAACTGAACTCCTGAGAAGGGGTGTCTGTCTGTTCGAGTCTGTTCACCCCACCTTGTAAGGCTTTTAGCGCATAATTCACATACATATCATCTGGAACCCTGTGTTTAACCATAGGCATTGTTGTGTATCATTCACAGCAAACACGACACGTGTGTGTGTGTTTGTCAAACACATCGATGTGTGGTGTTCATATGTATAGTCTCGGTCAGGTGTGTAGAACCGAGAGCAATGTGTGAGCTGTGCATTTGCGTGTATCAAAGGCAAATGTGAGCTGCGTCCGTATGTGTGTTGAGAGGGGTGGTGTGCGTAAAACATGGGCACGATTTAGCTGATCCAGGGTGCACGGCGCAGACAGGTGTTACCTATGCACGTGCATAACCCAGGGTGGGCGTGAGCAGGTCCGGTGCACACCAAGATGTGGGTTGAGTGACCACGGCGTAACCATGTCCTGATATGATCCTCACATGTGTGATGGCCACCCTCAGTAACCCAATTTATGTGTAACTGTATATGTGTGGTTGTTATTTTTTTGTAATCGGGAGCTTCTGGGAGCCATGTGTAGACAAATGACCTCAAGTGAGATGAGTGACCATCTGTAATCCTATGCTGGTTTATGCAAAACACAATCAGTTGTCACTATTCCAACATCCACCTCAGCCGATGCGATCCGAGTGCGTGCGCAGTCACGAGTACATGTGACTTGTTACTGAGTGTACCATGGGTGCATGGATGTGCGGTGCTCCTGCTTGCACCATTGGCAGAGGCGAGTTGTTACTATGTGCACAACGGGTGGTTGTGGGGTGCTCTTGCGTGCACCACGGCAGCTGCATGATGTTACTGACTGCACCACAGGTGTCACTGCTACTGAGCGGACCATGGGCTGATGTGAGGTGTTACTATGTGCAGTGAGCTGTTATTGGGTGCACCCCGGCAAGAGGTGAACTGTCACTTGGGGCACCAAGCGTGGATTTACGGGGCTCTAACATGCACCAGGAAAGAGGCGAGCTGCTGCTGAGTGCACGGCAGGTAGGTGTGCGGTGCTCTAGAGTGCAGACGTTAGCTGTTGAGGTGTTCGTCACAGGTGGACGTGAAGTTTTCTTTTATGCACCACGGGCAGATGTGATATATTTTAATGCTACCAGGTCTACACCACGAGTAGATATGAGGTGTTGTAGTGTTTGCAAGACCACTTACATTGCTCCCGGTGTAAACACAAACGGAGTTGAATCGTTAGGACATGCACCAAAGGCAGAGGTGGGCTGTAGAACGGTTCACCACGTTCTGCTGTGAGATGTCCCAGTGTGCACTAGTGGCAGATGTGAGCTATTTCAGTGTAAAAGACGTGAGGTGGGCTAGTGTGCACGTTGTCCGATGTGGGGCATTCTATTTTACGTTAAAGGCAGATTTAAGCTTTTCTAGCCTGTAACACTTCTGATTTTAGAACAGTTCGAGTGTGCACTACTTAGAGATATTTGTAAGGTGCCACATAGTTCAACACTGATAGACCTGAGCTGTTCTGACGTGCAGCACGCGAAGATGTAACTTGCTATATTGTACACTGAGTCATGTGTGAGGCATTTTATGTGCACCACAGCCAGAGGTAAGGGGGTGTAACAGGCTTGAGGTGTTCCAGTGGGCACCAGTGTTGCGTCCCACGTGTGGTGTCCTACGTATGCCTTATGCGGGCCTGAACACCAGACAGATGTGTAAATGGGGAAGGGACAGGAGCTGTCTAACGGATTCCCCGCCTGGCCCCAAACACATAACCCTGCAGTTAATTTACCTCCGTTGTAATAAAATCACGCGTCTGTTGCACTGGGTGTGTTTACCTGGTTCGTGACGCCTGCATCTTAACCAGCATCATCTGCTCGGCCCCTCAGAGGCGACCCTGTGTGCACTACCTGTGAAGCCCCCGTGCCTTTAAAGACAGCCCCCGTTGTGAGTCAATTGAGAGAAACAATCGCCACACTAATTAACATTACTGATACCGGGCTCCACACGCCTATCACGACCGATTCTACGATATCACGTGATTGGTGATTTTATAGGGACTGAAGGGGGTCTTCTTGAAGGAATGAAAAGGGACCTCTCTCGGACTTCATTAACAGGGCAGCTCCTTCTCTTACGCTCAATTAGACCCCAAAAGGCCCCATTTGTCCAATTTGCACACTTGCACACCAAGTGAGAATTTCACTTAGAGGAACCTGTCCCCCGGCACGTGCCATGCTCGTTAAGTGAATAAAGCCTGTGCGTAATTCAAACAGCAAATGTAATTCGAACAAACTTTTAGATGTGCACTAGAGCTGCGTTTACAGTTCCTGTTAATTAAAATAAACAAAGGCAGCAAAGTTATGTTCCGATTTTGTTACGCGCAGACAGGGAGGGAATGAGCAGGAGTTGTGCTAATGCCGCTCGTATGCACATCTCCTGTCCTCCATACACGCACATCTGCTGTCTCTTGTGCTAACGCCGTACGTGTGCACATGTCCTGCCCCCTTCGCCAACCAAACCAACGACAATAGGCCTCGCCAAGGCGACTAGCACATGTGCTGCGTCGCTAGGCGAGACCTAAAAAGGGTTAAGAAAGCAGGAAAGATTTTTTTTATCGAGCTAGAATGTTGACATAAATAAAATACTATTTAATCATGGTTCTAAATAAATTATTTGAATTGGCTTGCTGTGATTCAAAGCGTTTAAATAAATAAATAAATGCTTCTGTATCATGCATGTTTACCTGTTAAAAATGTGTATGTTTAACTGTTGGAAATTAAATACTTGTTTTCTTTTAATGCCAAAAGACTTTACAGAATAAGATATGCCATTTTGTGTTAGTTACCATTTTATCTCTTAAATCAGTTGTGCACTGAAAAGGGAATTTAAAATTTGGAGGCCCCAGAAATTACCCTGCCATGTGGTTACTTGAAAATATTAAAAATAATTTCTGCTCAAAGTGTTAAGATTCAGTTTAAGTATTGTTGCCATCAAATTAATCTGATCTACTGTGGAAAAGTAAATTTTGCCATGTTGTATGTGCCTACGTGTTCCCCCTGTTATGTCATATGTGCATGATCGATATGCATGTATTCCCCTTCTGATCGATTAAAGACGCAATTACAGTTGTGTCCATCTCTAGTATGCCAGTTTCCAGTCTTCGTGAATACAACGAATATCAGGCCTATGTAAAGCTACGTTGCCACGTTTCACAGTGTGCACGTTAATTCACTGAAAAGTCCCCGTTTCTAGGCCTCAAAAGGGCCCGGACTCAGATTCAGCTCCTGTTTCCTGAACCCTCTCCGAGGAGCAATACAGCCCCCACCTGTATCCCTGACCCTTAGCTTACTTCATGCCTCGCAGTGCCCGGCTCGGCCTGGCTCTGCCTCTCAGTCTGCCAAGAGTATGTTATGATTCTAGTTATCAGTCCAGCCCTCCTTCTCTGCATTCCTAAGCTACTGAATCGCATCAATAGTTTCCGTCATGGTCTAGCCTTTATGTCTCCATGTAAGAGAAATACTGTATTAATATTCATAGAATATTCCTCGCACACACACTACATATAGGATTATGCATGCACCAGTCTTAATGTCTGTTAGCCTTTGCCCTGATAACTTTTGGATTCTATCAACATGTTCCCTAAACACTAGATACTAGATAGGCTTTATAGGTACATGTCGCCCTGACACTCCAGACTTTTCGTCTCCTCTTCTAGCACAGAAGTCATAGCCCCCAGTCCTCCTGGTAACACGTCATTGCCAGTTTGTGCGCACCACTAGGTTAGAGGTCCCAGCTGCTCAGGTAGCCCCCTCCATGTTTCCGCCCCTTTTTATGACTTATTCTGTTACGTTTACATCACATGTCTATGTATACGCCCTGTACACGCCTTCTTGTTACATCATTTCTGCCCTTATCTTTCGCGACTGCTACAAACTCCGCCTACTGCTACGCCTATTGTATTGAATGCCATGAAAATGTTTTAACTATATATACTTGTGCACTGTTATTAAAAGTTACCATTCCTTTGTCCCTGCCCCAGGCAGCTGCCATCCCATCCCCGTACAGGCTGTCCTGTTCCAGTCCTTTATGCTTAATTAAAGCCTGTCAACTCTAGCTACCTCGTATCTTGACTCTTATTTATTGAGCTATCTATTTGTATGAGTATCCTGAAAAATAGTACCGGTAATTAATAATTTATTTACCACATAATGGCGCCCGAATAGGGACTTGCCCTTTCCCCACGCGCCGGAGAAGCCACGCAAGCCCCCTGACCCTCTGCAGCCGTGACGGAACCATCCTGCGCACCGGCAGATATTTCTGCTTTAAGTATCCCTCAGGTCCACGGAGGAGACGGAGGTTGCGGTCCAGCATCCAGACGAGGCGGTGGAGGAACGCGGCGAGTCCCGACCAGAGCCCAAGCCGAGAGTCCAAGGTCCGAGGTATCCGGAGGCCCACCTGTAACTAAAGTCCGAAGTTCGTCCGTCCGTCGTTGTAGCAGTCTAGTCCAGTCCGAGGCCTTCCGTTCTTGCTGCCCGGTGAGTACCGTTGCTGGGGTAGTATCTAGACAGGGTCAATTAATTTGTCTCTGGTCCGTGGGTTTGGGTACACAGATCCAACACGAAGTGTCCACTTAGGTGGATGCGGGTCCTGATGTGTCTCTTTATGGGACCGGTAAGTTTCGTACTGTTTCAGCAGTGCATCTAGTCTGTTCTAGTAAGTTCTGTTCTCGAGAAATTCATGTGTTCTGTTCTCAGTATTTCAGGTAGTATTTTGTCCGAACTGTTATTTTAAATGTTATTCCATGTGTTTTCAATGTCGTGGTATGAATGACCTGTTTTCAAGTTATTATTGTGTTTATCGTGTATTGTACTGTGTCCAGACTCTAGCCTAGTTATGCCTCTGTTCTCAAAGTTACGTCAGTTAAAAACTAGAAAAGGTCTGCTCGAGGAAGCAGTTCCTGTCCCGCCTAGGGACAGTCCAGGTCATTTTATGTATCATAAGCATGGCATAAGTGCCATATTATATCTAGACTTATGGGTGGAGTACACCAAGGAATTAGAGGAAAAGTATAGATGGCCCGTATCAGGTACGTGGGATGCCGAGTGCATCATGCGAATAGAAGAAGCATTATGGAAAAAGAAAGCCAGACAGTCCCAGAAAGATGCCATCGAGTTATGGCGCAAAGAATCTCATAGAAGAACAGAGAAAGAAATCAGAAAGTCAGAATTAAGTAGAGAATCCTCTGAAAGAGCCCAAGAAAGGGAATTGATCGAAGTAGGTGAACGAGTTAAAGCCGAACAGTCAGACAGACAGAGAAATGCCCTCATTAAGGGTATGTATCCTCTTCTTGCCGAGGGCTTGCCAAAAGCAACCCCGGAAGCACCATGTAATTTTCCGCCGCCATTAGTTCCGATTAAGCTACGTCACAAACCGACCGCAGCTGATATTTTTCTCTCGTCCTATTTGGACGACACAGTCCCAGAATATGCGAATCCTGCTCCGCCAGCTCCAGTTAATAATGTAATTCCTGTTCTTCCAGCCACCGGGGCACCTGTTACAGCACCTGTTACGGTACCCCCGGTCCAGCCCATAGTACAAGTTCCCGCTACATCGGTCACTCTGCCAGCATGAAGAGTATCAGTCGACGATTCCAGTTTAGGGGCCGCGGGGGGAGGTCCTCCGGGTACCCCGCCGCCACACAAACGTGTAACGTTAGTCGAGTTACATGAACGTGCGTTACAGCGTACGCCCAAATATCAGTCCGTTGCAGATATCAGACGAGCTCTTACCGAATGCCGTTATGATCCAGTCCCAGGCGATGATAATATGGTTATATATTCATTGCGTGTAAGACGGGTGACCGAGTATTTGGACACCCTACCGAATATGAAAGAAGATCTAGACAGAATGTATCGTTTCATCCGTACAGGGGATGATCCAGAAAGTATTGGCGAAATCCTGTCTCTAAGGAAAGCTGAGACCCAGCTCATGCTATTAAAGTTTCTAATTAATTGTTTAATAAGGGAACAAGATTGTCCGACTAAAGATCCGACCGAAATGAAAGTTCTGACAAGGTGGAGTGATAATATAGCCGAGGGTAGACACAGGACACTCAGTAGTATAGAGAGTATGTACAAGAAAATTCGCAAGGAAATAATAAGGTTACACGTGCAACGTAAAACAGCACAAGTAAGCGAGAAGGAAAACGACTCTTCTACCGAAGAAGTAGAAGACGAGAATACCGCCAGAATAGCGTATGTAGGTAAATCTAGATTTCCAGACCGACATTTACGCCTAGAACACAAGAAAGTCATTCATCATCCAGCACCAGAACAAGGTTCTCTGGAACAAGTATTTCAAGCTACCGATCACATTTTGAAATCACGTATCGGTTATAGTGAACTTAGTACCATGCATGAACAAGAACTAGCCCGATCAGCAGTCCGATGGATTACTGATTCTACCACTTTTCCAGACGAAATAGTGGCACAAATGTTTCTGAAACTGCCCCCAGCCGAGCAGCGACTGGTGGGTATGTATATGATCCAGCACCTCATTACACTGTATGAGGGTCAGCATTCTGATCCAGGTCCGTTACATGATGTCCTGAACGAGTTACTCCAGTATAAATGGAAAGGTTTAGGTACCGATTTAATTAGTGTCATTCTAGAACAACGCCACAAATATAGAACGTTTCTGAACCCGCATTTTGTTCACGTCTCACCTCCAGAAAGTAAACCATTTTACATAGATAGACAGCATCCGTTACGAGAAGTACACCCAGTTAGGACACCGGATGGTGAAATGCAACGAGTATTTGTTTACACCCCTATCACAAAGATGGAACTCTTAGAGATGAAGAAATTAATTCCCTGTCACGACAAAGATCCAGCAGGGTTCCATCGAGAATTAAAAGACATGCTCCGAATGGGAGAATACACTTATCCAGATATTATTAAAATGCTAAAGGTCCTGTTGCCCGCAGGGGTATACGAGAAACTCAAGGAAAAAGAATGGGAGGTGGGAGAGAAAAAGATAGATTGGACAGCTCTAGAAGCTGAAGATAAAATACGAGTACCAGGTACCGGTCTTGGGGAGAAATGTAAAGAATTGCCAGAGTTATTGATTCAGGTTTTGCCAAGGTTATTAGCCACGAAAAAGGAAGATTGGGATGCAATCTCAGCATGCAAACAGAAACAGGATGAAGACACTAGTGATTTTTATTCTAGATTCGAGAAATGTTTTAGTATCAACAGTGGTCTCAGGACGAGTAGCGAGTCATACCCTCATCTTTTTGTTACTAAACTAGTCGAGAATTCAAGTCCACAAGTTAAAAATCGAGTTTTGAAAGTCGAAAGTACTTGGCAAGCTAGTACCCCGTCCCAGATGTTACAGATGCTCCAGTATCACCAGAACAGAATCAGGGAAGAGCAAGAACACGAAAAGAGACGTATGAAAGACACGAAAATGAAGGTACTAGTTGCACAATCTGTTCCACAAGACAGTCAGAAGAGGGGTCCGAATCAAGCCAGTCATCCTGCAGCTCCCGTTAAAGGGACATGCAATTATTGTAAACAGCCAGGTCATTTCATAAACGAATGTGCAGTTCTGAAACACAACATAGCCACTGGTAAAACTAAAGAAAGACCACGTCCGCCTAGACAAGAGCAAGTTTCACAGACTTCTCAGTCACCACAGAATGCACAACAGACAGTTCCAGCACCGCAGCCTATCGCTGCAACACAGCATGTTACACAGCAGATGTACCAGTATGCTCAGTCAGAGTATCCAGATTATCAACCGTATTCATGAAACAGCCTAGAGAGGGAGGTAGGCTTGCCTCTCATCGAGATACCTGTAGATCAAGAGGCCCTATGTTCATAGTCAAGTATTAGGGAAAGACAGAAAGTTTTTGATTGATACAGGGGCAAGTAGGACTACTATCAGTCATGACGAGGTTCCAGGGGCTCCGCTCTCAGGCTCTAAAAATGTTTCCCTTGGATTTTCAGGAAAGCCTATTGTAAACGAGATATCAAAGCCAGTTACTCTAGAAGTTGGTCCATTGTCCCGAACTACTGATTTGTTACTTACGAAGTCATGTCCAGAAAATTTGTTAGGTATTAGGACATTGAAAGAATTAGGTGCAGTTATTTGCTGTTCCCCAGAAGGAATACGTATGTTTTTGCGTGACTTTAAAGGTCACTATGTATTACGAGATTTTGATCCAAGATTGTCCAATGTTCCGCAGCATTTATGGGCGCAAGGTCCAACTGATGTAGGTTTTATGCGAATCACACCCCATCGTGTGACTCTCAAGCAAGGTATAGTCTTGCCACGAATCAGACAGTACAGATTGCCACCTGAGGCTGTAGCAGCCTTATCCAAAATTATTGACGAGCTTATTGCTCAAGGAGTGGTTGTAGAAACTGACTCCAATGTATGTAATTCTCCTATCATTCCAGTCATGAAACGAACTGATCCAAATGCACCTCCAGTATATCGATTAGTGATTGACCTTCGAGAACTCAATAAATGTATCATACCCCAGTATCCAGTAGTCCCAGATATTTCATCTCTATTGACAGCTATTGATTCTGAAGCTATATTTTTTACAGTAATAGACCTCAAGAATGCATTTTTCAGTGTTCCAATTCATCCAGACAGCCAGTACCTTTTCGGTTTTTGTTTAAATGGAAGGAGCTATAAATTCACACGAGCTCCTCAAGGTTTCACAGAAAGTCCTAGCATTTACAGTCAAGCACTTAAACGACAACTAGACAACATTCACATGCCAGCTGACACTGCCTTGCTCCAGTATGTCGATGATCTACTGATCACAGCCCGTTCTGAGCGAGCTTGCGAGCGAGCGTCACTTACAGTTCTGTATTTCCTAGCCGAGATGGGGCACAAGGTGTCCCCTTCGAAGCTCCAGTTCTGTGTCCAGCAAGTGATCTACTTAGGCCACTTACTGTCCAAGTGGGGTAGGCAGTTGACACCAGACCGTATCCAGTTAATAGCGAGTCTTCCACAGCCCAAGACACAGAAGGAGGTACGTGCTTTTATCGGCCTTACTTCTTACTGCAGACAATGGATTCCTCAGTATGCATTTCTAGCTAAGCCACTGATACAGTTAACGACACAGGAGGCAGCCGTATCGACTGTTCTCCCTTGGACATCTGAACATACACTTAGTTTTAATGAGTTAAAGAAAGCCTTATGCCAAGCACCTGTTCTAGCTACACCGGACTACAGTAAGCCTTTTACACTTTTTGTCACAGAACGTGATGGTACTGCATTATCTGTTCTCACACAAGATCAAGCAGGACAGTACAAGCCCTGTGCTTATTTTTCAAGCACGTTAGATCCAGTAGCCCAGGCTCTGCCTGCGTGCCTCAAGTCAGTTGCAGCCACAGCACTAGCTATCAGACAAAGTGATTCCATAGTATTAGGACATTCCCTGACAGTACAAGTTCCACACTCCGTGGAAGTTCTTTTAAACCGAACACAGACTCAGCACTTGACCATTGCACGATTAACAGGTTATGAACTGACACTGTTCCAGCCACACATAGAAATCAGACGCTGCAACGTTTTAAATCCTGCTACACTGTTACCGTCAGTTACTTCAAATCCTGCCACACATGACTGTGTGGAAGTCATTAACACTATGACTAAGCCAAGACAAGACCTGACAGACATTGCTTTACCTAATCCCGACCTGACACTTTATGTGGATGGTTCATGTATGAGAACTAGTACAGGAGAACTAGTAGCCGCGTATGCAGTGACTACTGACACTGAAGTTATTGAAACACACCGTATTGACACCCTGTCTGCTCAAGCAGCAGAGATAGTTGCTCTGACCCAAGCCTGCATACGTGCCAAGAACCTGAAAGTAAACATATATACAGATTCACGTTACGCATTCGGAGTTGTACACGACTTCGGAGTGCTCTGGCAGGAGAGAGGTTTCATGACTTCTCATGGAACCAAGATTCAGCATGGTCTCCTCATTCAAGCTCTGTTAGATGCAATACATTTACCGACAGCTATCGCTATCATGAAGTGCAAAGCACATACGAAAGTTACTGACATCATTTCCCAAGGTAATGATCTAGCAGATCGAACAGCCAAGCTTACAGCTCAGACACCAGACATTCCAGTTAACAAGACACAGACATCCACTCCAGAACAGACTACTTGTATGACAGTTAAGGACCCTACACAAGATGTCATAGACATACAGTTACATGCTACTCCTGAAGAAATTAAGAAATGGTCCGAACAAGGAGGGGTCCAGACAGATCAGGGATGGGTGACGAAGGGAAAAGCCACATGGTTTCTCCCCGACTCTATGGTTCAAGTCATTATCAATACCGCACATAGTCCAGCACATCTGGGAGAAAAAGCTATGTTAGACAGTATCCAGAACCTTTGGTTTAACAAGCACTTACGAGCTGCAGCCAAGCAGAAAGTCCGTACTTGTATGATATGTTGCCAGTTCAATCCAGGTAAAAGTGTCCCGGTGGAACAAGGTGGATTCCAGCCTCCTGACCACCCTTTTGAAGTCCTCCAGATGGATTATATTCAGATGGAGCGATGTCGAGGTTTCAAGTATGTCCTCGTAGTTGTATGCGCTTTGTCCAGGTGGACAGAAGCATATCCAGTTCCAGATTACACAGCAGCGACCACTGCCAGGCAGTTGGTTCGTGAATTCTTCCCCCGTTATGGACTCCCTAGGGTCGTGTATTCTGATAACGGCCAGCCATTCTCATCTGAGCTAATGAAGCATGTTTCCCTTTTGTTAGGGTACCAGTGGAAGTTCCATTGTGTACGCCATCCAGAAGCAGCCGGTCTCGTACAGAGACATAATCAGACCCTGAAAATCCGTATTGCTAAGACATGTAAAGAGAAAGGTGTAGACTGGCTAGTAGCCCTGCCAGTTGCTTTATTCTTCATGCGCATGGTCGCACATTCCAGATCAGGTCTGTCCCCTTATGAGGTCGTATTCGGCCGCCCCCCAAATATGTGGGGTACACCTAGACCCCGCAGTATTACAGATGTTTCCAGTAATATGTTGACAGATTACCTAGCTTACTTGATGTCTGCCCTACACTCTTGTCGTTCACAGGTTGCCGCTGCATTTCCAGACAATACTGAAGTAAAACCGCATGAGGTCCTTCCTGGGGATTTGGTTTTAATACGGAACTTTGATCGTTCAAGTCCGCTGGAGCCTCGCTGGAAAGAACCAAAACTAGTCCTTCTGACCACCCGTACGGCCGTGAAGTTGGAGGGCCGTAAGGGTTGGGTCCATCTGTCTCATGTCAAGAAATTTCACGGACTCAGAAACAAGACTTTTAATGACATTTCTACAGACATTTCCATTTCAAAGGACTACCTGAAACCAGACTCTAAATCAGACATTCATTCAAATCCAGAACTAAAAATTCCTCTGTTAGAGAGAACTCCGCAGCAGGAGTATAAATTAAAACTCCGGTCTAGTAAAATAAGTCAGCCAGTTTAATTGTCTAAGTCCCCCTCGGGTGAAACGGTTAGACAGGTATCTGACATGTATGAGATAGACCCCCATAGTGAGAGAGTTAGTCAAAACTCTATCCGATGTATCGTTTTTCTAAGTTTTCTATTGTTTCTAAGTTTGATGGTTACCTGCACAAGTTATGCATTTCATTTATGTTTTCCAATTCCGCATGTAAATAAGTTTTCTAATACTACAGTAGAGCACACATTTAGTGATCTGCCTCCTCACGAGTTATCCTATCGTCTTGCTATGCGCAATAACACGTTCATTAGAATGTTACACTATTCACACCAGACCAGCAATGCTACTAATTGTTGGGTGTGTGGTCGACTCCCCCCTTTCCAGACACCGAAGGGAGTTCTGCCACTCTTTCCTTATCCGTTTTCACATAATGGTTCGTGTGGAGCATGGTCCATGTTAACGTCATCCTCAAATGATATGTCCCTTCTGAATAGAACATGTTTTCCAGACAAGCAAGGTCTCTCCCATAGAATAGGGTTAGATCTAGAAAATGAAGTTTATAATCTAGGTAATTATTTTTCGAATTTTATGGTCCTGAATGTCCAGTCTGATACTACTCCAGACTTACCTGCTATTTCAGTACTACCAGTCAAAGGCGAATTATGTGTCAGAAATAATGGTTCCGCACATGTAGGACATAGTGATTGTATTACTACTGTCGAGTATAGTGACAGTGGGAAATCTATTTTCAAAGCTTCACGTCATTCTTATTTTGTTTGTGGTCAGACCGCATATGTTCGTCTGCCCCTCGATTGGGATGGAACATGTTACATTGCCTTCCTACTGCCACCAGTTTTTCTAGCCCCATCTGATTATCACAGAAACACACATCTAGTACACGTCAGACATAGAAGGGAGATTGAGTCCCCAATTGTCGATCAAACTGAAACTGCTCTAGAACAGTATACAGATTTCAATAAAGGTTTTTTCTTCTTTATAGGCCCTATCCAGAATAGTAAGTTAATACGTAGATTAACCAGAACCCTTGAAGCAGTAGTGAATGAGACTACTTCTGCTCTAGGTAACTTAACCGAAGAGCAATCTGCTATGAGATTTGTCGTGCTCCAAAATCGTCTCGTTCTTGACGTCATACTGGCCGATAGAGGAGGAGCATGTAGAGTCATCGGATCTAGTTGCTGCATTTTCATTCCTAATAACGCGCCGTCTGTTTATTCAGCTATAACCAGACTTCATAAAATTGCCTATCAGTTACACCAGAATCCAGGCACCTGGACATGGTCCGGTTGGCTATGGAGTATCATATCTGCCTGGGGATGGAAAGTATTGTCATTTCTAGGTATTGCAGTAATGATCATATTCAGTTGCTGCCTCTGTATACAATGTGGCCCTGCGATTTGCGGCATTTGTGCTACCTCTTGTATTCCTAGTCCTAAGTCCCGTTCCAAGACAATTCGAGACGAGCAAATGATGCTGTATGAAATGATAGATGGTATCATGAATATAGATGTTTCCTGATGGAAACGTAGGGCACAAGGAGGGAATGTGGAAAAGTAAATTTTGCCATGTTGTATGTGCCTACGTGTTCCCCCTGTTATGTCATATGTGCATGATCGATATGCATGTATTCCCCTTCTGATCGATTAAAGACGCAATTACAGTTGTGTCCATCTCTAGTATGCCAGTTTCCAGTCTTCGTGAATACAACGAATATCAGGCCTATGTAAAGCTACGTTGCCACGTTTCACAGTGTGCACGTTAATTCACTGAAAAGTCCCCGTTTCTAGGCCTCAAAAGGGCCCGGACTCAGATTCAGCTCCTGTTTCCTGAACCCTCTCCGAGGAGCAATACAGCCCCCACCTGTATCCCTGACCCTTAGCTTACTTCATGCCTCGCAGTGCCCGGCTCGGCCTGGCTCTGCCTCTCAGTCTGCCAAGAGTATGTTATGATTCTAGTTATCAGTCCAGCCCTCCTTCTCTGCATTCCTAAGCTACTGAATCGCATCAATAGTTTCCGTCATGGTCTAGCCTTTATGTCTCCATGTAAGAGAAATACTGTATTAATATTCATAGAATATTCCTCGCACACACACTACATATAGGATTATGCATGCACCAGTCTTAATGTCTGTTAGCCTTTGCCCTGATAACTTTTGGATTCTATCAACATGTTCCCTAAACACTAGATACTAGATAGGCTTTAGGTACATGTCGCCCTGACACTCCAGACTTTTCGTCTCCTCTTCTAGCACAGAAGTCATAGCCCCCAGTCCTCCTGGTAACACGTCATTGCCAGTTTGTGCGCACCACTAGGTTAGAGGTCCCAGCTGCTCAGGTAGCCCCCTCCATGTTTCCGCCCCTTTTTATGACATATTCTGTTACGTTTACATCACATGTCTATGTATACGCCCTGTACACGCCTTCTTGTTACATCATTTCTGCCCTTATCTTTCGCGACTGCTACAAACTCCGCCTACTGCTACGCCTATTGTATTGAATGCCATGAAAATGTTTTAACTATATATACTTGTGCACTGTTATTAAAAGTTACCATTCCTTTGTCCCTGCCCCAGGCAGCTGCCATCCCATCCCCGTACAGGCTGTCCTGTTCCAGTCCTTTATGCTTAATTAAAGCCTGTCAACTCTAGCTACCTCGTATCTTGACTCTTATTTATTGAGCTATCTATTTGTATGAGTATCCTGAAAAATAGTACCGGTAATTAATTATTTATTTACCACACTACATTTCAGGTACTTGAGCGTTTGCTTTCCATTTTTTAGGTCTGGCTACACGCAGCTTTCGCTATTTAAAAAACCTCTTCTTAGCAATTCTTTAAAATATACATAGTGCGTTATTTAGCCCTACCCAGATGATTCCCTCTCTCTCTCACCTCATGCTGTTAGCTGTCTAGTATATCATTCCACCACCTGTGCTGAATTTGAATTGCAATGCATGAGTAACTATGTGCATGTGAAAAAATATACTTGACTATTCCACTTTTTGTCACAATTCTGTATCTCGTACATGCAATGCCATGACTGCCTCCAATACCGACACCACAATAACTCTGTCACTACCGCCAATAGCAGAAGCACCAATACCACTACGAACCACACTAGTACCACCATCACCAGTAGCTCAATTACCACTAATATAACACTGTCAGTAACAACAATTTCTTTTGCCACTACCACTAAGATCATCATGAATCCAAGCAGTACCATTACACCCACCATCACCAATACCACAACAACACCAATATCCCACTAACACAAATGCTATCAATATCACAGCACCACAATACCAATACACCTAGTACTATTTCCGACCCACTAATACTGCAAGTAAAATCACCACACCACCATCAATATCACTACCACTCATACAAAAACCACCACTACCCCCAATGGAAATAATACCAGTATTACAAGCAGAGTTGCCCTGATCACACTACCAACAATACCATCTCCAGCACCAATACCTCACCACAAGTCACTACACTATCAATACCAATACTACACTGCCACCAATACCAACAATTGGAGTACCAGTACTCCACCACCAATGCCACACTAACAATATTACCACCACAACTAGCAATGCCTTAATCAGTACTACAACCACCAGTACCACAACTACTTCACAACCACCAATATCAATACTACCATTACCATCATCCCAATCCTTCTACTAATCCTTTTGTCTTTGCCAGTGCTTGTTTTATTATTATTGTTAACATTTATATACCGAACCGTCTGCCATTAGTATCACCCCGCAGGCACATTCAGTAGTCTAGTACTAGGAGGGCTGTACCAAATTGTATTACAAGAACAGGGGTCTTCAAACTAGGTGCCCCACCACTCAACTTGCTAAAGGAATGCGTCCCTCTCACAGCTAAAATGTAGAATATTGAATAGTAAAATAATCTTGTGGGAATTTCCTCCAAGAAATGTGAACAAACATAATCAACAATATTTTTAAACTTCTCAAAATTAATCTATTTATAGCGTTAAAGAAGGCAAACTTTTCATGTGAAGTTGTCCTGTGAAAGAGAAGTGTCATCTTAAAAGAAAAAATGTTAATGATTTTGTGTACTGCGTTTTCTCCAAATAAACGTTCCATGTTATTTAAAACCGTTTAACCGGAAATTGCTATGCGATAGATGGGAGATAAGGGTGTATCAAGCACACTTTACAAAGTTAATTTTCAGTGTTGCACTATATTTTCATACAGTAACATTTAGCATGTGAAACATTGCAGTACTGCTGTTTCCTCGTTTAAAGGCACGTTTTGACAAAGCAGTGTTGCTTTTAATAGATATATGTGAAGTGGCTGAGGAGGCCTGGGCCCTCCATTACAGATGATTGCACCCTCCTTACCACGGCCACGGTTTCTCGACCACTGTCACGGAGGATAGTATAGTTGGCATTTTTCTTTAAGCATTCTTGTCGCATTTTAACTATCTTATTGTAAAATGTGTCAAAACTGACAAACTGATTAGAGGCCAAACTGACCCCATGACATGTAACACGATCAGTCTGTCCATTAGTGCTTCGCTTGCTGTCCTGTTTTGCCTGTACTTAAAATGGGAACATGTAAACAACGCTTTCCCTAACGTAAAGGCCATCGACTTAAATCCAGAATTTGTTGAAGGTGTTAGACATGGCATGGTTCCACTTGAAAGCTCAGTACTTGATGTGGCTGGACAGGCTGACTCTCTTAATGTTCATTACACGGCAGTCCTTTTTCTTCCTATTAGTTCTGGCCCGAAGTGTTCTATGTCTCTGTGTATTTCCTTATTCTCTCACAAGTTTTTAATTAATTTTTAAATGGAAGGAAAATGTGTCCAAGAAAAATTATCACAGCAGTAACCAAGTGGGATATCTGTTCTGTTGCTTCCCACAAGCTCTGATTGGTTGTTGATTATTTACGTGCTACACACTTAAACCTAAGAAACCACCAATAAGATACAGTGGTTTCAGTGGTAAAAATAAAATAAAAAATGAAGTAGTGGCATTATGGCCTTGTATGAAACAAATCTCGTGGAGCAGACTCCTAAAGGCCAGAATAAAATGAATTCCATTGACTTCAGTTCCTGCCTTTCCTGACACGTGTATCCAACCTCCGACATAACGCCCCTGAGTCCCTGTAGCCTTTATTCCACCACCACGTTGAACATTTCTCTGACGCCGCCCCTTTTGCCTCACCAATATACAATCTTTAATCACGATTCCTTTGCACAAACAAAGTATTTCACCCCACTTCTTGTAGAAGCTTAGTAGTTACACCAGCGGGGGCCGAAATCCAAAGCACAACGTCTCTCTGCAGCAGATTTACACGAATAATCAACACTTCATTCAAATCCATAAATGGTAGGCCCAGAGTTGAATCGTTTAGCCGCTTGCCTTCCTTGGGGAAAGCAGGAATTGTCTTTAGCACCTCCCTCTACTCCATCACCAAGGCAGAGCATTCTTGTCATGGACCTTACGATGGAGAAAAAGTTACTGATTTTGTGGACCAGTAAGCATGAAACTAGGAGGGGCTTGAACCTCATTTTTGTAATGGCATACAACATTGGCAGTTGGCACAGATTGGGGGTGGATGAGGTGGGGGGGAGCAGAGGGGTAGTAAAAGAAAAAAAAATAAACTTACCTCCTTTCCGCCGCATATCTTCTCGTCGCCCCTCCTCGTCGTTGCTCTGCTCCGGCTGGAAGCAGGAAGCCCCCAGACTCCCCTCAATCACAATGCTGCAGTGCTGCATTGTGATTAGTCTAAGTGCCGTGGTTCGGCGCTCCGACGGGGCCTGGGCATGTTCTCCACCCCAGTTGTAATGGAGCCTGCACGGAGAACATGCAAAGCATGACAGTTTGGCCAGCATGAGACGGCTGGCCAAACTGTCATGCGCACTGATAACAGTACATACCACTCCCCTTGTGTGCCTTTTATCTACCTAGCCCGCCCCCAAGATTCAGGGACCCAAAATAAAACGATAATAAACCACGGTTTAATATTGTTTTATTTGTATTTTCTTTACGCTGCTAGAAGGGTGGGGGGGGTTGCCGCTCCTCCGCCATGGTAGAGGAGTCGCTGCTGGCATACAAGAGAAATGCCTAATTTTATCTGGCCATTTTGATAGAAACAAAGACAAATGTAGTAGTCTGTGGTGTCTGTGTAATCATCAGGCTTGAAGTACTTTATAAAATTAGTCAAACATACAGCATTCAAATAAGGAGACTATACACACAACACATGAGTATGGAATCAATGTAGCTGCAGTGGTACCAGAGTGTAGAACAGTCTGTGCCAGGGGATCTAATATTTGAATTCACGTTTGATATTAAATAGTTTATGGTGGGGTGCAGTTTTATTTCTTGTTACATAGGTATGTTATTAAGGCAATACTTGAAATTAGGACAGTTGCTGTGAGCGGACTACATTTTCATTTCTGTGAGATGTATCAAATTTTTGTTAGCAGTCAGTGCCTTGAGTTGTTTAACCCAAGTATTTGTAGTATAGCTATGTTGGTACGAAAGATGCAGCATTAATCCTGCTCCAGATTTGTATAATTTTTTTTATCCAGTCCTTCCAATTTCTTAGTTTTTTAACTAAGCTCTCGTTTAGAGAACTCTTGTACTACTGTAATTTTTCTGTAGAGGTGGCCATGACAGAGAATTCATGTGAAGAGCTGGGCAAGAGCCTAGCACCACCTTCAACTTCCTGAGCCAACTCCATCTGATGGGCAATGCAGAGTATCTTCAAAACACATCCTCAACCATATATAGGTAATCTGCCAGTGATTCATCTTTATTTTGTTTGCGATTCTAAATTTTAGTCCAATCTGTTTTAATCAGGCACACATCTGTGGCCGCATTCAACAGCATATACGTTGACGTGTTCAGGGACCCATCTTTTCCGAGATCCTGTCTCGGACAATCTGATTTGTCAACCAATCAATCTCTCACTTCACTAAGCTCCACCAGAGGCAACGATTAGTTCAGCCAGTACTCCTCAAACACACTTTACAGTGCCTCACAGAATTGAGTGGGGTAGACAGTACCCTAGAAAAATATCCCGCAGAGACAATAATAATAATGGGGGATTTTAACCATAAACTAAATCCAAAAAAGGCAGACATTTGGAACAGGGAACAGTTAGAGGTGTATGGAATAAACCCGGCTAAGTTCCCAATTGGGGAAATCTCGAAACAAGATCTTGGCCTAGTACACACCCTAGGAGGTAGGGGCTTTCACTGCATAAATGGGAGAATAGAGACAGACTCCCCAGCAGGAAAGACATTCATCCAAGGGCAACAGAATTGCCCAATTGATTATATATTCTTGCAGGCCTGGAATTTCACCCAGATCAGGGATTTTAGGCTAGAACAAAAAGAAGTGAGTGATCACAAACTCCTGTATATAACTATAGCAGGGGGAAGGGAACAACAGAGAGAAAGGGTGATCACCCAGGAGGTCGAGTACCCCAAACGGGTGACGACTCGTCTCACCGAGGAATATATGGAAAAGTTGAAGGCCATGCAAATAAAAACTGTTACGGAAAGCTGTGAGAATAAAAAATTGGAATGGTTTATAGGGAAATTAGAAGAGGTGGTCCAATGCCTAAAGATAAAACTAAAAGGGAACCAACTCACAAGGGCTAAACAAATAAACCGATGTAAAGGGTTTTCTGTGACGTGCCAAACTAAGAAAAAGGAGATACGTGCAGTACAAAGAAGACACAAAAAGACTTTTACACTAGAGAGACAGGACCAGCTAGTTAAGCTGAAAAGAGAATTTAAGTTAATGGTAACCAATGCAAAAAGGGTATATAAAGAAAAATGCTGGTTAGAATTATTAGAAGCCATAGAGAATAAAAATCTAAGGCAATTTTGGAGATTAGTAAAGTCTGTAGCGGGAACATCAGATGGTGAATTGAACTGTGTGGTGAGTGAGGCTGCATGGGAAGTGTACATAAGGGAATTGTACGGGGTAAGGACTCCTAGAGAGGAGGTGGAGTCTAAAATATGGCAAGAAATCTCAGATGACCTATTAACTCAATTCAATGAAGAACAAGTTGAGCTCACAATAAAAGAACTTAAGTTAACTCGGGCAGCAGGTCCGGACAATCTCCCTGCAATAATTTTGAAATCCGAGGTTAAATGGTGGGCAAGATTTCTTGCCAAGATGTTCCTGGTAGTCCTAAAAGAAGGGGTAATGCCACCAACCTGGAAGGGGGCCATAATTAGGCCAATTCACAAGAAAGGGAGCAAAGAGGAGCCACAAAACTACCGGCTAATCAATCTGCTAGATATAGGCGAGAAAGTGTTTTCTAAAATTGTGCTGAAACAATTGAATGCATGGGTAGACGAGTTTCAAATAATACCCATAGAACAGGGTGGATTTAGAGCAGGCCACTCTACAATAGATCACGGATTTGCTCTATGTGCGATGGCGATGAAGTCGACTGAACAGAACGGCAAGCTATGCTGCTGTTTCGTCGACTTCAGAGCAGCCTTTGACTCTGTGGATCGGGCCTGTCTATGGGAGTTATTAGAGAGGTTGAAGATCCCCAATGATTTATTCATTATAATAAAAGAACTCCACAGGGAAAACTGGGGGCAAGTAATTAAGGATAAGGCGGGCTCTTTGACACCAAAAATACCCATTGCTAATGGATTAAGACAGGGATGCGTGTTGGCCCCACAGCTTTTTTCGATCTTCCTGTCAGATCTTCCGGCACATTTAGAGGTGGAGGGTAGCTCCAGCCCCAAAATGGATGGCAATAAAATACCCTGCTTATTGTATGCTGACGACCTGGTGATAGTAGACCAGACCGAGAGGGGCCTCCAAAGGAAGCTTAATGCTTTCAATACATATTGTGCCAGTAAACACTTAACAATCAATTTGGATAAAACCAAAACCCTATGCTTCGGGAAAAAGAAAAGAAAATTTACTTGGTATGTAGGTGATCTCAAACTGGAGACAGTTAATGAATATCGCTATCTGGGCTTATGGTTCGAAGGGCGTTAAATTGGAACTCCCACCTGGATACCCAAAAAGCAAAGGCACTCTCTTCCATATGTGGTCTTAAAAGGTTCAATGGGGTCTATGGAGAGATGTCACACCGACCTATGCTGAGAGCTTTCGAAGCTATGATTCCTTCTCAAGTTTTGTATGGCGTTGAGATCCTTTATTTGAGCGGTAAGGGATCCTGGGACGTGATAGAGGGAAATTGCTTAAAAAGGCTCTTATCTCTTCCCCAATCTTCGATGATACAAGCCATCAGGATAGAAATAGGCACAAGATCGTGGAAAATACAAAACCAGTTGGCTGTGATTAGATTCTGGAAGAGATTGGAAGACCCCGAAAGCCAAAAAGTAGCACATTGGTGTCGCAATGAAATACTGAGAAGCGAGCTAAAATGGGCAAAGGCCTGCAGGGACAAACTGAAAGGAATCTGTAACTCATTAGAGTTAGATTGGGTCGAGGAAACGCTTCAGGCCCAAAATACCAAAGGGGAGCTGAAGCAAAGGGGGAAGGAAGTTTCTAAATCGATTGATATAGGATATCTAACAAAGAAAAAATCAGTGGCGCATATGATAAATGCTTGGTCAAACGAAAACTGGTTCCCCTACCTTGATAGATTACCTAACCGCGGGCTCAGGCAAGAGATCCTGAGGTGTCGAATTGGGATTAACCCGTGGATAATAAACAAAGAGCTTAAATTAAAATTGTTAGATCAAGAAGGTCGTTGCAGGTGTAAGTTGGGAACCAAGGGAGACTGGTCGCATATTCTATTGGACTGTCTCTTACTCCTTGAGCAGAGAAAACTATGGCTGCGCCCGGTTTTCCTAAAATATGGAATAAAAACAAGGTTGCAGGCAGCCAGCCTTCTAACAGAAATACCCTTTATTGATATTGTAATCGCCCTTGGGAAATTTTTAAAGGTAGCCCTGAGTGCATTGAGAACTAAGGAAAAAAGTAGTACTGTATGAATTCTAACTATTGAAACCGTTATGGTGGTAAGAAAGTGAATAGGTTTTAACTTTTATAATCAAGTTTTAAG
Source organism: Lissotriton helveticus (assembly GCF_964261635.1). Taxonomy (NCBI): domain Eukaryota; kingdom Metazoa; phylum Chordata; class Amphibia; order Caudata; family Salamandridae; genus Lissotriton; species Lissotriton helveticus. The sequence continues at coordinate 314,059,909 of NC_136069.1, read as the reverse complement.
GTATTTGCAATTTTTTTATTGGTTGTTAGTATTTTATAGTGTGGACTTTGTATTTTTGAAAATGAAATGTAGAATTGCTTTTTAAAGAACAACATTTTTTTAAAAAATAACCAAATATTTACTGTAGACACCCCCTATTGCGTTATGCTCACTGCCTTGTTTAAAGACTACGGTCATAATAAACATACATTTTGACTTGACTTGAGTGGGGTTTTCTCTTCTGCTGGTGAACCATTTCTTAATGCTGTTCAAATCAGAAGGGTTCCAGGGAGCATGAACGATGATTCTTCCCCAGGGAGCGAGCTTGGCTTTTAAAGGAAGGAGAATATCTGAAACTGTATAAGTGGGGTCTTTATCATTTGGATCAAAAAAGTGTGGGGAGGCCTCTGCCCTCTCCCTTTGAATCCTTTTCCTAGCCAGTTGTGGGCCTTTGTTCACAGGGATCTGTACACCCAGCTTGGACTGATTTCACTTAGTCTAGATTGATCCATGGTCTGTCGCATCTGGCTATTTGAATGCCACTGTCATTCTACTATCACTCATGTGCATTGCAGCCGTGTTACCTCCTAGTGCTCCATCCGCTGGCAGTTCTGCTTGCACTGTCCCTTTCCAGATGCATCCGCAGGTGCACCCCCAGCTTACTTGGTATTCCAGTTTCTACCAGGGACTTGGGATTCATGTTTGCATTTGTTGACTTCCTCATACCATTGTAAAATTGTGGGCCATTCTTCAGCCTTTCTCTTTTTTAAGACCTTTCCACTTCTTTAGTAAGTTACCCAAGAGAGTCTTCATTGTTAAAGTGGAAAAACCTGTAAAAGCCATTTGCATTGGCATAGTCATTCCCAACTCTGTGTTCCACTGTAAAGTCCATACCCAGAAGGGAGATGGACCATCTCAACAGTTTTGAATTTTCACCCTTCATTTGCATCAGCCATCTTAGAGACCTTTGGCCAGTTTGAATAAGGAAAGGAGTCCCTAACAGGTAGGGTCTCAGCTTCTTCAATGTTCAAACCACAGCAAAGGCTTTCTTCTCTGCAGGTTTTAGCACTGGGATGCCCCGTTGCTTTGGGAAACCATGCACTTTACAAGAATTTTAACATAACATTACAACACTGTTCTCTGGGGAGTAACCTCCTGCTAATAAAATTAACAGGCTGGTCCCTGCCATCGTCGTTGGTCTGGGATAGAACTAACCCTATCTGATGCTCAGAGGCATCAATCTGCACAATTAACATCTTTTGTATAATCTGGAGCTTTTAGAATGTGTCCTGAGCACATTGCTTCCTTCAGAGTGTCAAAAGCCTTTCGACAGCTTACTGTCCAGTTTACTTTCTTGGGTTGTTTCTTGAAGGTCAATTCTGTGAGGGGTGCCATAATAGTACCATACCCCTTTCACAAACTTCCTGTAATACTCAGTCAAGCGAAGGAATGCCCTGACTTGAGTCTGAGTGGTTGGAGCTACCCAGTCTAGAATGGTCTGGATCTTGGGCTGCAAAGTTGAACATGGCCTCCACCTACAAGGTGGCCCAAGTATACAACAGAACCCTTCCCTATCTGACACTTGCTTGCCTTGATATTGAGTCCTGCATGTTGCAGACCCACAAGGACATTCCCAGGGTAAATCAGGTGATCCTGCCAAGTGAAGCCTTAGACAGCAATCTCATCAAGATATGCTGCACTAAAAGACCCCAGCCCAGCCTGGACTTTGTTCACCAGACTTTGGAGGGGACAGAAGCATTCTTTAAACCAAAGGGTATCACAATAATCAGGTAATGCCCATCTGGGTTGGAGAATGCGAACCTCTCTTTTGCTCCTAGGCTCAGCCCAATCTACAAGTACCCTGATGTCAACTCGAAAGTACTGAGAAATTTGGTTGCCCCTAACCAGACTATGCGCTTGGAATAGGGTGTACATCTTTCTTAGTGACATCATTGAGGCGCCTGTAGTCCACACAAAACCTCACCTCTGGTTTTTATCCCTTGGAATGAGGTTTTGGGACTAAGACCACTGGGCTGGCCCAGGGACCCTCAGAGTTCAAGCACCCCTAATTCTAGCATCTTGCTGACTTCAGCTCTCATGCTTTCTTTAACTTTGTCAGACTGCCTGTAGATTTTATTTTTGCTAGGTAGGCTCCACATCAAGTGTACACTAGGTTGTCTGACCAGGGGTCATAGAAAAGAGACCAGCATACTGCATTATGACTTGCCTGTAGTCAGTCTGCTATCGAAGAGTGAGATTGTATGAGAAGACAGCTCCCTCCACACACTCATTTTGAGGATTGTTGGAGAGGTGGTCAGGGAGAGGTTCACTCTCTTCTTCCTGATCCTCATCAGTCACCATGAGCATAGTCACATCAGCCCTTTCTTGAAAGAGTTTAAGGCGGTTAACATGGATGACCCTGTGAGGGTTCCTAGAAGTGCCAAGGTTTGCAAAGTAGGTGACCTCCCCTTTCCTTTCTAGGATGGGATAGGGACCACTCCATTTATCCTGGAGGGACCTAGGTGCCACAGGCTCCAAAACCCATAACTTCTGCCCTGGTTTGAACTCCACCAGCGCAGCCTTTTGGTCAAACAATTGCTTCTGGATCTCTTGGCTTCCCTCAAGGTTTTTATTGGCTTTCTTCATGTACTCAGCCATCCTGGAACAAAGACCAATCACATAGTCTACTATGTCCAGTTTAGTTTCTTTGCTAGGTTTCCCCCCGCCTTCCCTTTCTAGATTTAGTTGACCCCTCACAGGATGGCCAAACAGAAGCTCAAAGGGACTAAAGCCCTTTCCTTCTGTGGCACCTCTCTGTAAGCAAAACTCCGGCATGGCAGTAAGACATCCCATCCCATTCTGAGTTTTTCAGGGAGTCCCATGATCAAACCTTTCATTGCCTTGTTGAATCTCTCAACCAGACTATTGGTTTTTGGGTGATACGGGGTGGTAAATTTATACCTCTCCCCAAGCTCAGCCCACGTGGCTTTTAGGTAGCCTGACTTGAAGTTACTCCCTTTGTCTGACACCACCTCCTTAGGAAAGCCCACTCTAGTAAAGAAACTGCAGTAGCAGTGACAGTCCTAAGTGGAATTGCTTCAGGATACCTGGTGGCATGTTCCACCACCATCAGTATGAATCTGTTTCCGGAGGGGAGTTAAGTGGGGCAACAGTATAATTCCCCATCCTCTCAAAGGGAATCCCAACCACTGGTAGTGGAATTAGGGGGGACTTTGATTTGCTACTAGTCTTTCCACTGTGCTTGACTGGGTCTTGCCACTGTGCTTGACGGGTAACCCAGTAGCTGCAAAACTCCTTTACTTTCTGGGGCATACCTGGCCTGTCGGAGTGGGTAACTAACCTACTCCAAGTCTTTGTCTGGCGAAGATGCCCAACTAGGGGGATGTCATGTGCTAGAGAGAGTAAGAAAACTCTGTACTGCGTAGGCTCTACCACTCACCTAGGGGTACCAATATTGGGGTCTCAGGCCTCAGTATACAGGAGTCCCTCCTCTCAATAGGTTCTGTAGGAGCCACTGACATCTCCCTTTCCCTGGTCAGCAGCTTGCTGTCTCAGGCTCCCAAGAGTGGGACATATCTTCTGCCCCTGGCAGAGATCTTTCCTTGAGTGTCACTCTGGGCCCAGGAGCTCTGCTGTGTAAAGCCCAAGTTCCTGGAGCTCTGTTCCCCCAAGGGCTGACAGGTCTTCTTCCGGGAGGGGGGGACCTGAGATTGTGTCTCAGGAGATGTTTTTCCAGACTTCTTACCTTTTCTCTTGGAGGGTTGGGCCATTATTCCAGCCATAGGAAGAACCTTAAGAATGTTATCAGCTTTGATAACTGGATACGTTTGTCCAGCTATGTACTGTTCTGGAGATATCAGGTTTTCAGTCACCATGGTGACACTTGCCCCTGTATCTCCCAGTGCATCTACTCCAACTCCATTTATATGTGGCTTTTGTCTTTACTTCTCCAGATGACTGGGCCAGACAGCCAGGAAAGCTGTATCTACCCCCCTTCAGAGACTAAAGTAGCTTCAGTGTGCTCTGTGACTTGGCGAAGGCACACCAAGAATCCTATCTGGAGACTCACAAGCCCTGAGAATGCTGCATTGGTGGAATCCCTTTTGGGACAGGAAGAGCCACTAGTTCGGTGCCCATTCTGCTTACAGGTGAAACACCAATCTTCTTTGGGATCCCAGTTTTTACCCTGGTACCCACCCTTTGATTGGGAATTGTCTCTGGGCCCACCCTCCTGAATAGGTTTTTGGGGGCCTTTAGAAGACTCTTTGGGTTTTTTACCCTTTATGTCGCCCATCTTTCCCTTTGGGGGGTTTAGCAATCCCTTTCTTTTGGTCATCCCCTTCTTGGGCCTTTCCAGCACACCCTTGTTTTGACCCAGTGGACCTACCCTCATTAGAGGAAGGAACTCCGGGTACAGGTTTTTAGGTAGATTTGTGTAGGTACTAGATCACCCTCTAAAGTTAATTCAGGAGGATCATCCTCATGTTCACTGCCCAAATCCTGTCCTTCAGGATTGTCAGTGTCTTCTGTTGCATTGGCTAAATCATACTGTGCCAAGAGCTCTTGGAGCCTGATCTTTGTAGGATGTGAGCCAGTTTTAATGTTATAGGTTTTACAGAGGACCCTTAACTGCTGTTTTTTCAGCTGCAGTTAAGGGGTCAGTTCGAGTTCCGGAATCCTCTCCCCTGTGGAAGTCCTTTCTAGTAAGGGTGGGACCTTTTTAGAAGATTGACAAAAAAATCTAAACCGACTTTTAAAGCCTATCTAACTAGCACTCTTTTTAAGTTTCTAATACCAAGAACTGGGGGACTTAACACAAGGCCCTTACAGTTGATATTAGAAAACTTTAAAAAATCTAAAACATTTGCAAAAATATTTTTGACTAAAGTCAGTTGTGGACTTCTTCTTGGAATCAGCTATTAGCCAAGTGGTATCAGCACATACAAAGTCTTGTACTCCACCGCTGATCCACCAATGTAGGAAGCTTGTTTTTTATGTAGTGTACAAAAATTAGGTACACTGTGTAAAGTCCAGATGACCCTTATTGGCTTACAGGGCTTAAATTAACCCCAAAAACGCTCTTTGTGGTAGTGTGGACGAGCAGTTTAACTTATCAGAGGGTAGTCTTAAGCATTTGTTTATACACACCGAGTCAGTAAATAAGACACAGACTCAAGAAGAAACACAAGACCAATTTAGAAATATAACACAAATGTTTATATAATTTGAGACACCTTCGGTTTACTTGAGCCCTGGTTGAGGAGCTCTGGTACAGAGGCATTTTAGTCTGGTGGTCGGTAAATTAGATGCTGTCACGGTTCTTGGGATACCTGCAGAAGTGGGAAAAGAAACACAGCAGGGTCACTCTCGGTGCGAACTGGCTTCTCTTGAAGTCCCTCGACTTGCAGGTAAGTTTTGGCGGTGTTGGTGTTCCTACTGAACACAAGCAAGACTTTGTGCTTGCAACTGGCTCTGGTACCTTGGGTATTGGTGCTGGGTGGCTCCTGGGGGTCCTGGTGTCTCCAAACTTGGCACAGAAACAGATCTGAACTCCTGGAGCAACAAAAACGCCTTTTTGTAGTGCTGCTCCCTCGGTACCAGACAGATGTGGTTAGTGCCTTCTGGTGTAGGGAAGTGCATCCTCCACTTCAAGGGAGATGTTGCTGGGTTGATGTAGTGCTGGGGTGACCTCCAAGAGTCTGGATGGGTCAGTGCCGGTGATTGTCTGGAAAGCAGGGTTTTGCGTCAAGTTAGATGTTGGTTCACAGCTCTCATGTATTTGGCTCCTCTTTGTCCTTCTTCTTCTTTCAGACAGACAAATCTGAGTTCCTGGTGTCAGGGGGCCACCGAAATACTACATTTGGTGGCATTAAGGGGAGTGAAGGGTAGTAGCCAATGGGCTATTTACCACTGAGATCACTACTCCTCCTATATCACCACTTCCTGTTGGGAGTGGCCATAACCCTGTCCCAGAGTTCATAATTTCACCAAAAAATAAGAAGGTGGAACCCATCTTTCATGGAGCACATCAGGTAACCCACTGTAGGGGTGTGACTAGCCTGGAGGTGCAATACGCCTACTTGCATAGCTAATTTCCCACCTGACCTGGTGTCAAATGGGCCTCAGGGCAGCGGGTGGCATCTTCAAAGTCTGGGGGAAGCCATAGTCGCATATCAACGGTGGCAGGGGCTTTGAAGCCCCTTGTCCTGATATGCTAAATCACTAGCCATGCTGCTGAAGGAGTGTGAACACCTTTTTCCAGAGCAGGCATTGTTTCTAACCTCAGACAGCATGGGCTCTTACCTGCCGTAAGTCTGAAACTTGTCTGTGGTGGCAGGCTGGATGATACCAGTCAGCCAGCCCACAAGATACTGGTAGGTTTTTCAGGGGGCTCCTCTAAGGTGTCCTCTGGGTGCATGTCCTAATCTAGTACTGGTAGCAGTCTCGATTTATTAAGACAAGGTGTTTGATACCAAACACGATATGTTTCAATAAAGTCATCATGTAGCTGGGGAACTCGTAATAACCAGTGCCCACTAAAAATAATTAAGATGGCTTCCCTGTTTACTTGTACCATCTAGTAATTGAACTTCGTAGCACAGGGGCATAGCTGCTCATGCAGATATGTCCTCACATGTGATATAATGCTCCCGGTCTTAGGGTTAAAAGGCCTGCTGTAGGGGTGACTTACATATATTATATGCTGTGACTTTGGCTTGTCACACAGTGAGCATGCCATGTCGTATTTCACACATGGTTTGCACCATATCACTCAGACTGCAATGGCAGCCTGCATGCAATTTTATGGGGCTCCCTTAGCGTGGTATAATACGTGCTGCAGCCTTTAGGGACCATCTTTAGTACTGACGGGTGGCTTATACTTTCCCAAGTAAAACTGTGCGTTTGTTGGACAACATAACCATCAGAACTGTGCAAGACTGATTCCACAGACACCATCCGGATATGTTGGCTGTAGTCCTGCTAACTCACAGTGCACTTTCTGTACCCCTAACCTGACAAGGGAACAAATAAATGTGCAACCTCAGAACATGACAACCCTAACTCCCCAAGGAAGTTGTGATAACAGATCTAGAACCCTTTCTCATTAGTTACTTATGCATACCCAAAGAGATGCATAGGAAATACACAGTAAAACGTTTCAATATTTATTGAAGCATTGTGATTCTTGAGTAAAATACTTGTGCTGCAATAATCAATAGAAGGAAACAGAATAATGTGATTAGCATTACGAGAATTATAAAAATATAAATAGTTCAACCATTTTCCTTATTACAGAGAATATATGCTTGCATACAAGTACTGTAATATATTGTACTCCTACTTAGCACTTCCTAACCTAGTGTGCCAAGAGAGGGAGTGAATCTGCCAAATCCCTGTAGGGTGATCTAACTCCCCATTACCTCTGGGTAAGTGTCATCTGACTGTGCTAGTCTTGTTGGAGAGCTGGGTAGCATCCCTTGCAAGAGGTTGAACAGATTCTCCAGTATTGGGGTGTCTTTCATAGATTTACATGCCAGAATAATTCCCCGTCGTCGGAGTGGGAGTCCCACGGTATATAAAAAAGCAATAAATATGCCTATAACAACCAAACACCTTGGTAATAACAAGAAACCAGGAAGTAAAGTAGCCCAAGCTATCAAGAAAAAAAGTTCCACATGCATGAGTATCATAGTCATTATACATAGCCCAAACTGCTGCCAATCAGGCGACAGCACCCACCAGAAAGTTCTCCTCAGAGACTCAGGCCCTCAGATTTTCTACTGCACGTCGTGTGAAGGGAGTCTCCCTGAGCTCTGCTCAGTTCTTCTCAAGTTTCTTCGGATTTCTTTCTTTTAGGATGTCTTCCTCTAAAAAATCATTATTCAGGCCTTGTGAATCTTGCAGTAAGCTCCGGCTTTTCTCAGAAGATCCCCACAAGAAATGCATCTACTACCTGTATCCGGATCATCAAGTGAAGGACTGCAAGATATGCAGGACCTTCCCTCAATAGACCCTCAGGGACAGAGAGGGCCGCTTACTTCTGTGGCTACAGAAGCCTAAGGACCAGGACATTCCAGTTTCTGTGGTAGGCAGTATTGCCTCTGGGTCATCTGTGGCCTCTATGAAGAGTGCTGCTGAGTAGGTTTTATCTTTTCTTGGGGCCAAGGTTGTGAAGAAACAGCAACTTTCTAAGGGGTCAGAGAGGCCTTCCACTTCTAATGCTACTCCTTCTGTCGAGAGCAAACCTTTGCCTTCCACGCCCCCGAGAAGATCGGTCAAGGTGTTGCCTCCTAAACCAACTTCTGAGAAGATTCTTCCTCAGAAGAAGACCCCGTCGTCGACGACCCCTTCGTCGACGAAGATCTCTGTCGACGCAACTTCCACATCGACGGTAACTTTCATCACCTAAACCTGAAATGATCATGTCGTCGGCATCATCCCTGTCGACGCTGGTCTACGTCTCAGTGAAACCAATATCGTCGACGAAAGAAACGACATCAACTCCTATCGTCGGCGCACCGTCGACGACCAAGACCAAGAAGATCTCGTCGTCGACGGCTTCATCGTCGACGGCCAGATCTTATCAAGGGAATAAGCGCTATCAATCGCAACGTTACCAATCTTATGGCCAGCGCAACACATCCTATTCCCAGAATAAGAAGAAACCTTCCTACCGCGGAAAGGATTCCAATAAAAGGCAATGAGTATCATCACCTGCCACCACTACTGCCGCAGTCCCATGTAAAAGTTGGAGGAAGAATCTCAACATTTTATTCAAATTGGTCCTCAATAACTTTGGACAGATGGGTCCTAGACATCGTAGCCAGGGGCCATGCTCTCGAATTCGAAAAGTTTCCTCCTAATTTCCCTCCAAAAGGCCTTCTTCCAGCACATCTGAAGAAGTTGTTTTCCCAGATAAATTTGATGTTGCTAAAAGGAGCGATCGAAAAAGTCCCTCAAGGGCAGAGAGGAACAGGATTCTATTCACGGTTCTTTCTAATAAAGAAGAAATCCGGGGAATAGCGTCCAATTCTAGACCTTTGTTCCCTCAACAAGTATCTAAAGAAACTTTCATTTCGGATGTTATCCCTTCAGGAAATACTTGGGGTAATTCTAAGGTAAGGAATCTATAACTAACATATGTCTCATACAGATATATTGTTACCGAAGGTAAGTAACTTGTTCTTTAGTATCTGGTTGCGCAGGTGTTTATCAGTGCTTATATGTTTACACTGATATGGGCTGTTTCCCTTTCAGTGTGGTTTTATAATGTATTTATAGGTCTAAACTTAAAACATGGTAGCCTAGTAATGAGACATATCCTTAATTTTGTCTCTGCTTTTCATACCCACAGAATTAAACAGATTTATTATTTATTTTAAAACCAAAGATTGAATTTTTAAAGCTGTTCTCTAACTCTGGAGTCAAATGTGTTTGTGTTTTAGGGTATCAGTTTGGAAGAATTCAAGAGCTTCTGTCGCTTTATGAACACTCTGGAAGACTTCTCAATCACAATGCAGATGTTTAGCGTGGCCAATCGCGCTGTGAAATTGGGTAGGTATTCAGCTTTATTTATACGTTCAGGTTTCCAATAAGAGGTACACTTAAAGAATGTTAAATTTTTATTGAAATATTTACACATGTGTATGTTTTTAAATATATTACCATATGATAGAAAATTGTTACTATGAAACACAAATCATAAAAAATTCAAGATTCTCTAATGCAGAGAATCATTATACATGATCATTACACAACTTGTTTGTATTCGTTAGTGCAGCATTCTCAGTGCGACGGGCATGCCCAGGCGTGGGTCCCGCATTCACTGTTGCACTGGAATCAAGCTGTAGTGACGCAGCCCAAAGAGTCTTAACCTGGTGTGGGTTGCTTGTGTTTCGGTTCACAAGTCACCTGAATGGGTAGTGTGAGCTGGGCTGTTCCGATTCGAGCAGTGCCAAGAGCGGTTTTCATATGGCTGGTTCCTTTCTGAGGTGCCAAAAAAAACTATGGACTCTGATGCGGGTCGAGTAGTCAAGTCAAGTCAATAATCTTTATTCGGATATTTCATTATCCATAAAAGTACAACTATACACACACAATCATGTACATGGTCCATCATTATTAGTAATAAAAATCTGCATTAAAATCAAGATAAAACATTGTTAGGTTTTCCATTTCATTAACGACAGCAGCAATACTGGAATGGCAATGTGCAAAATGCATTATTTCCCATGAAGTCACTAAATCTCAGATATAATACTATATAGCAGCATCAAGTAAAGTGCCAAAGTGCAAGGATCCCATTTGAGGTAGCAGCAAAAAGGTACAGAATGCAAAATGTCCCATAGCGGCGGCTAAAGGAGCAGGTTACTAGAGCTCATATGGATTACAATTAACAGCATCGAGTAAAGTGCAAGAAGTGCAAAAGTGCAGAGTTGCTGTTTGAAGTAACGTTAAAATAAAATGCAAAGTTTCCCATAGCAACAGCTAAAAGAGCAGATTACTAAGCTCATATAAGTTGCAATTTGCAACATTAATTAAGGTGCGGCTGTGCAATGGTGCAAAATACAAAGAATGCAAAAACCTCTAAATGCATATAACACAACCTAGTCTGGCAGACATCAATTCATAGAGGAACGAGAGCGGATAGCCTTTTTCAAACAAGTGCACACACGGTATATAATGTCATCGTCTTTACGCTGGAAAATAGTTTTATAAGCTACTTTAAAATCCTTTATGCCCTTAGCTCTAAAAAACGGTATCAGCAAGTGCATACTATATTTTTGATAAAAGGAGCAAAAGAACAAAAAATGTAGTATGGATTGTTTCCCTGGGTTCCCACGTGGACAGGCCAAGTTCTCAATATTGTGTTGGTAGCCTATAGGGAAGCACAGCAAATATTGTATAGATCCTGATCTTAATCGGAAAAGAAGACTACGCTCCCAGCGTGTAATATCTTTTAGGAGATAACTAACAGGTAAACACGAAGTGGGTTCATCATCACCTTTCATTGAGATATACTGTTTAACAGAGACTTTGGCTGATTCCTGATTATATCTAGCTTCCCCATAATATTTATATAACATTTTATGGATGATCTTCCCATCAATCCCATCTAATTCGTTGGGGTTATCAAAGATGTGCTTGAAGTTAACAGCAGTCAAACTCGCCCGTACTTGGGCCAGCCAGGGAATTCTAATGCCCTGGTCGCATTTTAGGCAGTCGGCCAAAATTTCCCTGGTCAGAGAGGCTTCAGGGTTTTTCCAAACCTTTAACCAAAACAGGACAGGGCGAGACCTGATATAGTCCTCCAAATAAGACAGTTTTAGCTCATTATGGCTTACAAAAGTGGACGATGAGATTGGTATTCCCAAGAGCCTTCTGCTAAATCTATTTTCCTCAACCTGTAAATTTTTCAAGTTTGTGTATCCCCAAATTTCAGCCCCATAGGTCATAATTGGTACACATTGTGTCCTGTAGATTTTAAGTAATGACAGTACCACCTCTATTCTTTTTGGTTTACGGAGGTTCAGTACCGAGTTTATAGCTCTTAGGAACTTAGACTAACCATAGGCCAGATGTGGGGTCCAAGAGCCATTATGCGTAAATTGTATGCCCAGATAGGGAAAAGTGCGAGTGCATAACAGAGAGTCTTGATCCAAAGTAATCCTGTTAATGGGACGTTTATTAGGGCCACAACACATTAAAAAAGATTTTTTTAAATTGGTACAGAGATCCAAACTATACATAAAATCTGCAAATCCCCTGACTAAAATTCTCAAGGCGTTTGGTGTACGACCCATTAAAACAGCATCATCTGCATATAGTAAGGCGGGCAATTTAGTGCCGTTAATTTTGGGGACGTCGGGGGTTTGGTTAGACAAGACATTATGGAGTTCATTAATGTATAAAATAAATAAAAGTGGAGCGAGAACGCATCCTTGTCTAACACCTCTACCGACCGCTATGTCACCTGACACTGTTCCGTCCATGCAAATCCTTACTCGGGCTTTTAAATCTCTATGCAGGTAAGCTAAAAAGTACACCAAATCTTTATCTAGACCATAATCCAGGAGGTGTTGCCAAAGTCTTGATCTGTTGACAAAATCAAAGGCGGACGAGAGGTCCATAAATGCCAGGTAAAGTGGACTGTGTTGAGCGATGGTATACTTCCCTATTATAAGATTACGGTTCAGACACTGTTCCACTGTGCCTAAATGGCTTCAAAACCCCAGCTGGCATTTATTCAGTATGTTTCCATCCTCTGCCCATACCCTGATCTTGTTAAATAAAACTCTCCCCAATATTTTAAGGGTGTTATCAATTAATGAAATGGGCCTGTAACAACTGGGGTCGGATCTAGATCCTTTTTAGGTTTTGCTCTGCAATCGATCGCGAAGCGATCGTCGCAGAGAAACCTATTGTGATCGTTTCTGCTTTCAAGGGGTCAAGGGAGACAGGAGACAAGTGATGTGAACGCGCAACTTTCCGAATTGGGATCAGGTCGCGCGCGCTTCCTGTCTCCCATGGCTCCTTGGAAGCAGGCACACACACGCACTCACACACACATACAGACCCCCCCACCGCCGCGCATACACACAGTCACACACACACACACACATAGAGAAATCCCCCTCCCCCTGCAGCCAGCATGCACATACACATACATACAGAACCCCCCGGCGCTCACACACACATCCCGTACCTCGGCTCGGCGTGTCTTCTCATCACAGCTAGTGAGGTGCCCAACGTGAGAGCCCCGGAGTGAGTGCATGTAGAACCGGAGCCAAGGCGTAACTAGCCCCCGTGAGTCACATCTTTCCCATTTGATTGCAGTCCAAGTCATGAGGTAATGCCCCGGCCCTCTCCGCCGCGCTCTCTCTCCTCCACCCCTCCCCTCCCCTCCCTCCTGCCCCCCCCCTCCCTCCCGCCGCCCCCCCTCCCCTCCCTCCCGCTCCCCCCCTCCTCCCGGGGCCAGCACTGCTGCTGCTGGTGAAGTCACCATTTAAATCAGGCAGCGCTGCAGCGAGGAGGCTGTGATGTAACCAAAACAGACCCTGGCCAAGTTCCAGACGGACGGGGGGACCTGGCGCCGCGAGTCGCCCATAGTGACCGGTAAACAGACAAGGAAACAGAGCCACCTCCGAGAGGGCCCGAGCAGCTGTCTGCGAGATCAGAGTAAACACGCGCAACTCCAGTCACTGATTTACTGAGTTTGATCAGAAAACGGGACGAGAAGAAAAGAAGAACAAGGAAAAAAACGCACACCCAGGCGTTTGAGGAAACGCAGCAAAGAGAACTAGCAGACCTCGCAGAGGGGTGGGGCGGGGCGGGGGCGTAATCGGGTGGGCTCTCACTTGTGATTACCCGAGAGTATGAATGACTGTACCTCTGCAGCTGAATGCGAATGTTTGAATGAATGGGCAGGTAAAAGAACAAGTGGATGGATGAATGGCCGAAAATGCGTGGCTAAGGAGGTTGGCGGACGTCTGGACGGAGGGGTGGGGGGAAAGGGCATTAGGATGGATGGATGAGTAGGTAGATATGTGTGGCGGATGGATGGATACGTAGATGTATGGAAGAATAGGTGGTTGAATGCATCGGTATGTAGAATAAAAGTGCACACTGAACAATCACTGGGCGCTTCTTGAATGAAGCAGAGCTGTTGGAACAGCACATTGCTGCTATCTATTCGAGCGACTCTCAAAATGTGCCTTCATTTTCACTCTAGCAGGACATCCCGTTATTCCTCGCCAGCTGCGCTGCATCTTAGGAGACGCGTCATACATGTTAGTGTTGTTCTGTGAAACCAGGTTTTCGCACTGCAACAAACTGTCTGATCTTGGCCAAAGCATTTCATTTATTTGGACATCGACCCCCGTGCCCCCTACTATCCCGAACAATCGGACACATTTAGAAAACACTTCTGCCCTGCATAAAATTACGCATTTGCTTTATACTTTTCCTTTAAGACTCACACATGACCTGTTCACGAATAAACTACGTTATCCTATCCAGTTGCAGTTTATTTCTCCATTATTTCAATATAGCACAAACTTTACCCGCAGGTATCAGAGCGCTTTAAATCAGCATGCTTATAACAAGCAAGACTAGCACTCTATATTACTGCCAACTTAGCTTAGCATAAGCAACAGCTAACCACTCACAAACAATGTTTATATACCAATTGCAAACTAAAAAAAATAAATAATGCAAAGCATTGTCATTTACAATGCCAGTAACTCAAACTTTAATGCTGCGAGACCTATTGCATTGCAAATGCTTGTTTAAAATAGGGATAATTACAGAAGTTGACCATGTACTAGGGATTATTGTTGTAGGTAAATTATTACAAATATTTAATAGCAGAAGGGCCCAGAACTCTGGCTTTGATTTTATGAGGTCAATAGGCAGCCAGTCCGGGCCTGGGGCTTTATTTCCCGCACTCTGAGATATTGCCTCCTCAACCTCACTTAAAGACATTTTGATTTGAGTAAGCGGGAGGTTTTCCATAGTGTCATCACAATATGGCGGGGAAGCATATATTTTTGAGAAATGGGCAACCCATGTTTCGCTAGTGATATTACAATCTAGGGGGGTGGATGGATTCCCAAAAGCTCTCAAGGACTTGGTGGCAGACCAAAAGTTATTTGTATTATTGATTTTGACAGCGCAGGCCAGATTGTTTCAATATTCCTTCAAGACCTTGTCACGCCTAAGTTTTGTTTCCCTTTTATAATGAGACCTTAATGTACGAATAAGGGTGGGATCTCTAGGTTGGGCTGATAGAGCTGCTCTCAATTCCCTATTGGCTCTGGAACAGGCGTTATCAACCCATCTAGGATCAGATTTATGTGCAACCACTGGTCTTGAAATCAGATTTTTAATGCCTTCGCATAATTCAGTGAAAGCAGAGACTGCCTCAGGATTAGGGTCTGCCAGGGTGAGACAGGCCTCAAAGAGAGAGGGATAAGTGTTTACCATCCTCATGAAAATCTCCCTATAATCCATACCCCTCCATTTAACTCTTAGGCTATCAGTTGAAAGATGTAAGTTGCCCGCTCCCAGTTCTCTCCTGAAATTAGGACGCCGTGCCACCTTTAATAGTACCATAATAGGATTATGGTCTCCAAAGGTGGACGGCCTTACCTCCGCCCCAAGAAGATAGTCTTGCAGTGAGGGGGATATGAAGACATAATCTATAATAGAGGCTCGTCCTACACCTCTATAAGTGGAGAGTGGATTATCAATGATATTTGTAGGGGCAATGTCCATCACATTTATAAGGCTGGAACTTGTTAAGTCATCTAATAGCTCATATCCTCTCTTACATGGGTTGTATGGGGTTAACTGGGGGGGGACTCCCATTGAATCCCTTTCCTATCTTTGCATTGAAGTCACCCCCCAGACATATCCCCGCCAATTTATACTTTCCCAGTAAATTGTCCCGGTCCTGAATAAAATAAAAAAGTTGTACAAAATTAAAATTAGGTGTGGTTAAAAAATCATTATTGTAAAAATTAATAAAACAAATCGAGGCACCCCGTGTTTAGATTAAGACTTGAAAATTAATATTCCCAGTGGGAATTGATTTGGCTCTGTCACCTGAGGCGATACTGACCCTGCGGGCCGAGTAATCACCAGTGCCTGAGGTTAATTCAGGCATCTCGTCTACCATTCTTTGGTATTCCTCAATACAAAATGGGAAGCAGCAGCTTAAGCATTACATACACTGAGCAGATGCAATACAGGGCACAGTAGTGCAAACATCCTTTACATACTTGCAGCAGGTAAACTACGGACTATAATAGTCCAGTCTTCTCTCCAGAACACAAACAGGTTCGACACAGGAAGCAGTAGTGCAAGCCTCTACTCTCACACTCTCTATCTCCGTCTTTCTTTCGAACAACAGGCAGTACTGACATACCTCCCACGCAGAAAAAGTACAGTACAGATAGCAGCCGTGAAAGCTTTCATTGTGCACAGAGCATACGTAGAACATGTATTCCAAAGGCAGGTGATGCGCAAAAGGAACTTTTGAAGTACAGGGTCCACGTCGACCCATGGTGTGTAGATGATTTGTCCAATGTTTCTTTCTGATCTAATAACTCTTGCTACCTCGGCAGAATGGAGGGTCTACGTCAGTTAGTTGAAACCTAATTTATTTTGGATTTTGACCTTTGTCAAAGAAAAGTCTTGCCACTAGCAGTTTGACGTTTTTTGGTCTGATTTGTGTTCTGTCCATCTTAATTCAGTTCGTCCTGTTTATAAAATGGAATACAGCCCGCATCTGTAATGTATTATAATGTATTTTTTATATTAACCTGCACATGTAAATTATCCTCCCATTTCATCTCCTTTTTTGTGTGGGAATAAAAATGAATTCAACTTTCACAATGTTGTTACAGTGTGAACATTGTAAACAGGGATATATCGTCTTGTTTTATACTCCACATTCATCTTTGAATGTCTTTCTTGCTTGTATCAGCTAATCTCCTAAAATAACTGCTCTTTGATACACAAATTGTGGAGCGTTTGGAAAAACCTTTAGTGAACGTGTCTTAGTTAAGGACCTCCCAGTTTCTTCATTATTGCCTTTATTTTTTCGAATAAATAGAATATTTGTGTATATATTAACTTGCTCCTTGTCTGCCTTTGGTGTTCTCGTGATCATAAGTTATGATCTTCTCTTTCTGTGAAACCCTCTGAATAACTGCTTATGACCCAACTTTCATGATATCCCCTTTCTCTCAATTGTACGGTTACCGCTTCTTATGCATGCAAATGTTTGCCCACAGTGGCAGATTCTCTTATAGCATAGCCTATGGCTGCAAGACAACCTTCTATAATGCTGGTTGAATGGAAACTTTTCGCATGCAAATAAATGGGTGTTTGTCTGTACTCTTGTTGTAGACTTCTGGTTGTAACTTACTGTTCTTAGGTGTTATTTGTAAGTACAGAAAGTGTATTTGTGAATTCCCACAGGGTTGCTTGCTTTGGCAGATTTCTGGATCCGTATACTTATGGATGTGAATATCCCATGCATTACGAGAATTTTTTTTTTTTTACTATTTGCACCAGAACCCCTGCTGCATACCAAGTCTGTAATAAGCTCCCAGTGCCTTCCTGGCCCCATGCCAGGTTAACCAAAGACTGAGTAGATGAATAAGTATACATACCTATCCCTTCTACAGGTGGTTCATCCTCAGCAGAGTTTGATCATATTTTCAGTACAGCATATAGAATGTTGTCTATGCAGACCAAAATGATTGTTCTTACCATTTACATTTGTGTATTAAATAAGTTATGGAATTTCCCAGGTGTATATGATTATATGAGCTATTGGTAGCATTCAGATGCATCCTGAGTGGTTCCTTCCATTTAAAGATTAAACTGCTACGGGGGGGGGTGGGGGGGGTGGTTTGGACGCCGGAGAAGATGGCGGCCTGAACCCTTCTCTCCTCCCGTGGCGCTGAGTCTCTACATAATAGAGGTGTCTTCCTGCTACCGCTGATTCCATCCGATGGTGAAGTGAGGCTGCGGAATCCCTCAGGGAGCTAGCGGTGCTACTTTGGACTTTGGGGAGTTTGCCGAACCGCCGATCTTGAGATCGGATACCTCGGCCGTATGGGAGCCTCCGCGGTTCTCTGCCTGGCCCATTGACGCGACACCCATCTGCCTTACTTCCCGTGAACCACCCGGCTCACGATGCTCTGCACACCGGCCAGCCTGACTAACGCTGCATGAGCCTACCGGTGAATACAGCCCCGACGTGTGCCGCAACCTGACCTGACAGACCTCCTTCCTCAATAAGGTACGGCGCACAGCAGCAGATAAAATGGCGGCCGCCCGATCCTTTTCCGGCCCGTCTCCCGCGAACCGAAGACCTTTGGTGCCCCGGGTGGCCTAATGGACATTGCACATAGCGACCATTGCACAATAATAGGCAGATGACTCTCCGCCTCCACAGATGCCTAATCTTTACATCAGAAGGCTTCTACCACACTCGGCCTCGTGAATGCCTGACATGATATAGGTCCTGTACTCATAAGTGTTCCTCAGGCACTACATCTAATTGCTCCTGATTGATATTGTGTGTGCTTCTGGATTGTGGTTGATATTGTGTATGCCTCTGATTTGGATTCCACAATGCAATAAAGAAGGTCCCACTCCATTTTCGACTCTGCCTAACTTTAAAATGGCCGACGCTTAAGACGTTCCCGTTGAATTTGATTGCTGCTGGATTCAAAGCTGTCTTTTAGTCGTTCTGCTGTTTGGATGGGCAAAATCTAACGCCTGCAGTGTCATTAGCGTCACTCTTGCTTCACTAAATCGGTGTTTACTCAACCCATACCTCATTCAGCCATTCGCGTCAAGTTTGGCCTCACCCCTTGATCTTCAATTCATCTAGAATTTTAGGCAATTCACAGCTCATGTAGCCTGGGTAGTCTTCCAGATAACGGAGTTCCGCCAACGACCACCTGCGCTAATCCAAGGCATACCACTGTGCTCTCGCTGCTCTATCTGACGACTGGCCACAAGCAGCCAAGGCTGATCTTAACTTCTAACCATGGGAGAAAAGGAGGCCAAGAATCTGAAACGACTGAAGGCTGAACCGCCGAATCCAGTCTCACCAACCAAGAGCACGCGTGATATTAATGCGACGCTGGACACGATACTACTCAAATTTGCTGAAGTCCATTAAATCACAAAGTCTACTAGAGAAGAGATTGCCGCGGTGCAAGAAGACATTAAAGATACAAATGTCAGGATCTCAGAAACCGAATGCAGGATCAGCCAACTTGAAGACTCAGAGGTGAAGGTGAAGGTGACTAAGTCCCTTAAAGAATTCTCATTATCTACTATCTCCATGTCACATCGCCTCTCTGAATTGGAAGATAGAAATCGCAGAGGGAACTGGCGTATTTTTGGTATTCCGGAAGGGGCAGAGGATAAAGACGGATCGTGCATACCTTTTCTGGAATCTTGGTTCCCGCAGGCCACAAACGTCTCCTTCACCATTCCGCTGGAGTTTGGCCCGTATCACGCCTGGACAAAGGGGCCCTAGACCGATCGTCTGTAAACCTCTCAGGTATCAGCACGTGGGGCTAATTTTGTCGTTCATGCGCAAGCATAATCACATCTTATGGAAGACCAACAAAGTATACATCTCTCAGGATTATTGTAAGGAAACTGTCAACTTGAGAAAAAACTTTCTGGCCATTCGCCCATGACTTCGTACGCTCGATTACCAATATGGCTTTGTAGGCCCTGCACGTTTCCGAGTGATGATTCAAGGGGTGCCACAAATATTCACTGATCCATCACACCTGAAGACATTTCTGGATGGTCCGGATGACTCGTCTATGGACACCGCTTCATCGAATGTTCCTGGTGTTGGTTCCTAATTCATGTAGCCCAAGTTACACCTAGAGTGACCCACCTGCAATCACTCAGTCATTCATTTTGACTATTGTTAAACGCATAGTGATAGTCTATTCCTATGTCTCGTCACACGACGGATTATTGACCGTTGTCTTGATCATAGTCCACGGCCTCTGCTCATCCCCACTATCTCGTATTTCAGGAATGGTTGGCGGTGTGGTAGGACACTCTTTTTCCTTATTAAATGTATACAATGTTGTAATGTCACCCTCGACTGCATGCAAACAAGAGACTTGGATGCCAGACATGTTAACCATTGGAATTTCATGTGTCCATGAAATAGAGGGGTGGTCTATAATCTGTGGATGGTTTATAACGTGGCTGGATATTGCTAGTCAAACTGATCCGCACGGCAGCATGTTATGCTTTTAGTATGTTTCGCCTGCTCTGGGTGTTATCTAACATTATGTTGAAATGTTGCAAATATAATTTCAGAACTGCCTGTTCCTTTCACAAGCCAAATTCAATGTTCTCACGGTTATCTAAAAAACCATTACATATCATTTCGTTTGCGGGGTTGGGGGGGTCGAGAATGTTGATCCGACTGCCTTATTGTGTTCTTTTTTTCTTTTTGAAACAAATATGTTCGAATTTCTAGTTACGCTTAACTACATGGAGTGATGTATCTAAGACATGTTCTTGTTGTTCCTAATGCTCGCTCATATTACACGCTTTACTTCCCACAAGATGTAAGCAAGGATATCATATAACTGTCACGGGAGAAGGGACCTGGTATGGCTGCATCTCCCTGGTCCCAATGTCCTTAGTGTACTTTTGGGGTGGGGATGGAGGGACAGGGTTGTGGGTGGGTTGGGGGGGGTTCTTGGTTCTATTTCTATTTATTATTTTATCTTTGTTCTTGCTTTTGTCTTTGCGTTTGCCTTTGTATTCATGCAGCAATATTTTAGTTTTCAGTATCCATGACAGTGCTCACCCTGTGTTCATTCCTCATTGTCTGTCCATTTCATAGTCCTTTGGCCTCGCCTTTGAAAGGTGTGTTGTACTCCACACAATTTGCGCTATGACTGACGTGGCGTGCTACACATCATACCTCCTCATTCCTTATGGCCTCAAGTAGACAATCCATTAGAATAGTGTCACTCAATGTAAAGGGTATCAATCAGCCAATCAAAAAAGGAACATTTTAGACTACCTACACAAATAAAAGGGTGACATCGTATTATTACAGGAAACTAAAATCGACTCGCCACAATTTAACTCTATGAAAAATAAATGGTACAGTGAGGCAATTGGATCCGATGCCTTGGGGGAAAAAAGAACGGAGTTCTCACTTTAATTGCAAAGAGAGCCAATATTGATGTTTTACACAGTACTGCCGACACAAAGGGTAGATGGGTCTCCACGAAATTGTCAAAGGACAATAAAGAGTTTTATGTGACTAACGTCTATGCCCCCAATAAGGATGATCCGGGGTTCTGGAAGGAACTCTGTGCCCATATCGACACGATACCAGATACTGCAACCCATGTCTTTGGTGGTGACCTTAATCTTCCTATGGATCCTACCTTAGATAGAGACTCCCGCTGCTCCTTCCAGGCAAATAACTCACACAAAGCACTCATCAATCTTTGCTCCCACTTTAATTTAATTGACTCATGGAGATTGTTGAACCCGACAGGTAGAGACTATACCTTTTACTCTTCACCTCGCGACTCATATTCATGCATAGATTATTTACTCGCTTCTGGTCACTCCACTGCCGACATTGAAAGCGCGTGTAATTTCTGATCACTCATGCATCACGATGTCTCTGGCATTGCACAATGTGGTTAAGAGGTTTACTTTATGGAGATTCAACAACGCAGTTTTGAAAAAAGAGGTAAATAGATTGGCTATAGAATCGGCCATAACTGAATATCTTACTCACAACAAAAAGGGGGACTCCACACTCAGATCCTACCAAAATGGCCGACATCTTTAAGAACTTCTATAGCGACTTATACAGTAAAAACCCTGAGATCGATAGTTTCAAACTAGGGAAATATTTAGACACCTGTGAGCTCCCTTCTCTCTCGACGGAAGATCAGATCTAACTCAACCGTTCCATATCTTCTGGTCACACCGACCAAGCCATTAAATCTCTCAAAACCGGGAAAGCACCGGGCCCTGATGGGTTCTGCGCTACATTCTATAAGAACTTTTCCTCTGCCCTGAAGGAGCCTCTTAGGGACCTATACGAACACTTCACATTAAGTGGCCAAGTTCAAGGCACCCCTGCAGAGGCTATCATTGCAGTTCTCCCTAAAGACGGGAAAGACCCGACGTCCCCGAAGAACTACAGACCGATATCTTTGATTAACCTCGACTGTAAGATTTACGCCATGATACTGGCCAAGAGGATTCAAAAGGTCTTGTCCCAACTTGTTCATCCGTCGCAGGTAGGATTCCTCAAAAATAGATTATCCAGCGATAGCACACAAACACTTGCACACATATTAGAAAAAGCGAAGTTGACTACCTACGGTGGCTGTGACCTTAGATGCCGAGAAGGGCTTTGACAAGGTCGACTGGTCTTACTTGGAAGCCACTTTACAGAAATTCAACTTGGGGACCGATTACATTTGTATGGTGATGGCCTTATACTCTAACCCATCGGCGAGAGTAAGAGCAGACGGATGTCTGTCGGCTTCATTTGAGCTGAAACAAGGCACGAGACAGGGCTGTCCCCTCTCTCCCTCCCTTTTTCTCTTAGCAATTGAACCCTTCCTTTATTCTCTATGGAATAATGATTCAATCAAAGGTATTTGTTTTGAAAATCTCACTGTCAAAATTTCGGCGTATGCTGACGACGTTTTGGTGGTTTCAGAGAACGCAGACCTAGCAATCCCGGCTTTGATGTCCTCCATTACAGACTTTGCAGAAGTATCAGGCTATAAGCTTAATAAGGATAAGACAGAGGTTAAACTACTTAATAATATAGGTGACAAGAGCGTCTTAGGGAGTTCAGGCTTATGCTGGCAACCGAAGAGTTTTACATACCTAGGTATAGAGTTTGAGAAAGATTTAATTAGCACTCTCAAAATCAATGAGCTTTCCCTCCATATAAAGATATCTTCCCTATTGGATGGCTGGTCCCCAAAATTTCTATCTTGGTGGGGCAGAGTGGAAACTCTGAAAATGATGATCACGCCCCTTGTCAATTATTTGATAAGTATGCTACCTATGTTACTTTCTGATGATTTCCTCACCAAGACATATAAACTTTTTAATACCTTTTTGTGGCAGGGAAAGAAAGCAAGAATCTCCTTGCGGAAACTCCAACTTCCAAAAGACAAAGGGGGGGTGGGTCTACCAAATTTCAGATGCTATCAGAAGGCTTACCTATGTAAGCAGGGGGCGAACTGGTTCCAAGCACATCAGGGCTACACTCCTATATGGGTCCAAGTCGAGAAATCCATCTTTAACAATCTTCCGCTCTCCGCCATCATGTCTATGGATGTCACGGTGTTCCCTCACTCCAAGTATATCTTTCTTAACACTAAACCGTCTCTTCTTAACCTAGAGAGGCATTGCAAAGTTAAAACCAAATTCTCCAAATCAACTTCGTTTTGGTTTAATCCGGCCTTTAAGGATGAAGGCAAGTATCTCTTCTGGGAGGAGTGGTCTAAGAAAGGGCTGAACTTGTTGAAGGATATTTACGATGGGTCTTCACCTCTAACTTTTGCCTCCTTACAGACACGGTTTATCTCCAGCCACTTGATTTTTATAGGATTCTACGTCTCAAAGCCCTTGTCTCTGCCAGAGCCATCTTGCAACACGCACCTACACTCTGCAGTAAACTATCACTGCTCATGTCTTTAGGTCATATGGTATAGAAAGTTTATAAAATTATTTCCCCCATGCCTCAGAAAGCTCATAGGAAGTGCGAACTAGACTGGGAGAATGAAACTAACTCCTCTAATATTGTGTTCGATTGGGACAGGATTCACCTCACACCTTTTTCCAGCAAAATATCCCTGATACTCCCTCAAACCAAATTTATGCTGATCAATAGATCGTATTGGACCCCAGTCAAACTTTTAAAGCTTAAACTCCTTGATAGCCCTCTTTGCTGGAATTGCAAATCCCATGTTGGTAACCTGGCCACATGCTCTTTCATTGTCCAATACTCCAAACGTTCTGGGATAAGATCTTTAACTATATTCAACGAATATTCCACTATCCGCCGCCCAGAGATTTTGCATATGTTCTACTGGGGGCTATTGATCCGAGAATACCAAGTGAACACGATAGACACCTACTTGATCTCATGCTCACACTTGCGTGTAAAATCATTTTGACCAAATGGAAAAATGCGTTCGAGGCATGTGGGCTGCTGAATTCATATCTATAGCATAGATCGCCGCCTAGTGTTGGGTCCGGATGATTGCACATTGTTGTCCTGGAAGAGTCTTCGAAGTATCACGAGATAGGTGGCTCCTCCCCTGGACTACAGTGCGCATGGGCATCGACTCCATCCTCAGATTGGTTTTTTCCGCCATTGGGTTCAGATGTAATTTTGTTATCTCCAGTTCGGAATCGACATAAACTTTTTCGAGGCCCGAAGGCCTTTTTCGAACCGTCGGTATTGTTTGCGTTCGGTGCCCGGTTCAGTTCCAACTCAGTCCGAGTCGGATATCCAGGGAGTCGTGTGACTCTTCGGTGATCGAAGCCCAGTCGACGCAGCAAGACTTTCGACGGCATGGAACGGAGTCCGTTCAAGAACTGTCCCGTGTGTGGATCGAAGTATCCCCACATTGACGTCCATCCAGTGTGCAACAAGTGCCTGTCGCCGGACCACGACGAAGCCAGCTGTATGCCTTGTTCCAGGTTTCGTTCGAAGAAGACGATTCGGCTTCGGCGCGTGGCGCGCCTCGAGGCCCGGCGCTCGGCCCTGGCACCGGTGGACATCGACGACGAAGAAGCAGTCGAACAAGACGTTCAGATGCAGATTTCACCTCCAACGGTGGACATCGAATATGACTACGACGCGGATGTCGAAGGCCAAGACGTAGAAGAAGTCGTAGACGAGGTAGGAGACGACAATGAGGCCTATGGGGCCATGGAAGATAGCTCGGAGGATGAGCTATGCCCCGTTCGAACGATTACAAAGGCTCAGGTCGAGGGATCGCCACATGGCCTTACCCAAGACCTTATACCAGCATCCACGGCCCCGCCTTCCGGCCCGGCTACGGACACTTCGGCGGAGCCGCCATTGTCGAAACCGAAACTGAAACCATCGGTGTCGACAAAAACAAGGATGGTCGATGAACGACTCCTCAGCGCCCGACATCGCCATCGCCATCCCAGAGGGTTACAAGATCACCCGAAGAGACCGCGACAACCAGACTGGAGGAGGCCTCGCCATCATCTACAGGGACACCATCCGCATCAAGACCAACACCGACGACACCCTGACAACCGCCGAACACCTGCACTTCCAGATCCACACGGACCCCAAAACCACCCTCGGAGGCACCCTGATCTACCGACCCCCGGGACCACGCACACAATTCAGCGAGGACATCGCCGACTTCATCAGCCCGCACGCCCTCCCCTCCGCCGACTACATCCTCCTGGGGGACATCAACTTCCACCTGGAGAACAACAACGACCGCAACACCATCACCCTGCTCGACAACCTCGCCAACCTTGGTCTCAAGCAGCTGGTGTCCACCCCCACCCACCTCGCCGGACACACACTCGACGCCGTCTTCTCATCCAGCAAAGACATCACCTTCAGCCACACCACCGGACTACACTGGACGGACCACAGATGCGTCCACTTCACCTTCAGAAGAACGACGATCCACCTCCACCAGCAACAGGTTGCTCGAAGAAGCTGGAACAAGATCACAGCCGACCAGCTCGCCGCTTCCCTGAGCCAGCACCCTCCCGCCAGCTCAGCGAACCCAAGCCAGGCCGCCGACAACCTCACGAAGTGGATCAGCAACTGCGCGGACGAACTCGCCCCACTGAGGACCCCGCCCAACCGACCCGGCAGCAAGAAGGCCTCATGGTTCACCGACGAACTCATGAGTTCCAAGAAGAACTGCCGAGCCCTCGAGAAAGACTGGAGAAGGGAACCAACTCCAGACAACATGACCACCCTCAAGCTTGCCACCCGGAAGCACCACCAACTGATCCGGGCCACCAAGAAAACTGCATTCAAGGACCGGCTGGACAACAACGCACACAACTGCAAGGAACTCTTCAACATCGTGAAAGAGCTCTCCAACCCCAACGCCGGAAACAACGACATCACCCCTTCGCAAGACCTCTGCAATTCCCTCGCCTCCTACTTCCACAACAAGATCGCGGACATACACAACAGCTTCAGCACTCAACCGACGCACGCCACGACCGAACCACCGCCCCCCACCACCACCCTCCGCGCCTGGACTCCGATCAGCACCGAAGACACCGTCCGCATGATGAACTCCATCCACTCCGGATCTCCAACCGACCCCTGCCCTCACCACGTGTTCAACAAGGCCGACGCTGTCATCGCACCCCACCTGCGGGACATCATCAACACCTCCTTCGACACCGCCACCTTCCCGGAGAGCTGGAAGCACGCCGAACTCAGCGCCCTACTCAAGAAACCTACAGCGGACCCCACCGAACTCAAGAATTACCGCCCCATCTCGCTCCTCCCGTTTCCAGCCAAAGTCATCGAGAAGATCGTCAACAAACAGCTGGCCACCTTCCTCGAGACAAATGGATCCCTCGACCCCTCACAGTCTGGCTTCCGAGCCAACCACAGCACCGAGACCGCCCTCATCGCTGCCACTGATGACATCCGATCCCTGATGGACAACGGAGAAACAGCGGCTCTCATCCTCCTAGACCTCTCCGCGGCTTTCGACACTGTCTGCCACCGCACCCTAGTGCAGCGCCTCAGCAACGTCGGAATCCATGAGAAGGCACTGGAATGGATCATCTCCTTCCTCGACGGAAGAACACAGAGAGTCCGGCTACCACCGTACAAGTCAGAGGCCACCGGAGTCATCTGCGGCGTCCCTCAAGGATCCTCGCTGAGCCCCTCCCTCTTCAACGTCTACATGAGCCCCCTCGCGGCCATCGCACGCCAACACAACCTCAACATCATCTCCTACGCCGACGACACCCAGCTGATTCTCTCCCTCACCAACGACCCCGCCACCGCCAGAGCCAACCTTCACGAAGGGATGAAAGACGTAGCCGAGTGGATGACAACCAGCCGCCTGAAACTGAACTCAGACAAGACGGAAGTCCTCATCCTGGGCTCCTCGCCCTCCGCCTGGGACGACTCCTGGTGGCCCCCCGCCCTGGGCACCGCACCCAAACCGACAGACCACGCACGCAACCTGGGCTTCATCCTGGACTCCTCCCTCTCCATGACCAGACAAGTCAACGCCGTCTCCTCGTCCTGTTTCAACATCCTGCGCATGCTACGTAAGATCTTCAGGTGGATCCCCACCGAGACCAGGAAGACGGTCACCCAGGCCCTCGTCACCAGCCGTCTGGACTACGGCAACGCCCTCTACGCCAGAACCACCGCCAAGCTCGCGAAGAGACTCCAGCGTATCCAGAACGCCTCGGCGAGACTCATCCTCGACGTCCCCAGACGAAGCCACATCTCCAGACACCTGAGAGACCTGCACTGGCTCCCGATCAACAAAAGAATCACCTTCCGGCTCCTCACCCACGCACACAAAGCCCTACACAACCAAGGCCCAGGATACCTCAACAGCCGCCTCAACTTCTACGTTCCCAAACGCCACCTCCGATCGACCAACCACGCCCTCGCCGCCGTCCCCCGCATCCGAAGAGCGACAACAGGAGGAAGGTCCTTCTCCTACCTGGCCGCCAAGATCTGGAACTCCCTTCCGACCCACCTCCGCCTGACCCAGGACCACCTCTCCTTCAGGAAGAAGCTCAAGACCTGGCTGTTCGAGCAGTAGCAGCACCCCCCCCCCCCTAGCGCCTTGAGACCCTCCGGGTGAGTAGTGCGCTCTATAAATGTCTTTGATTGATTGATTGATTGATCGACACCGAAGACGTGTGCTCCCCCATCGACGCCATCGTCTTCCGAGGTGTCGGGGCCATCGAAGCCGAAGAAAACTCTCGACCCGGTCAAGGTGCCGAAAGTGGTCAGGGTCGTCGAGCCGAAAATCCAGAAGGCCGTCGACTCGGAGTCAAGCAAGGCCGTCGAGCCGAAGTCCAAAAAGGCCGTTGGGCCGAAGTCAGGCAAGGGCGTCGAGCCGAAGACTGGGACCCCAAAGCCAGCAGTCAAGGCCGCCGGTCCAAAACCGTCGACGTCTGCGGCCACGGACAGAGATCGTAGCGCCCCTGAGAAGGATGCTCCTACGCCTCGATCAGAAAGACCGAAGTCATCGACGTTCGGGTCTTCCCCTGTGGGTGGACCGAGGACAACTGTCGGGTCGACAAAACCGTCCGCTTCCTTTACGAAGCAGGTCTCGGACTCCCTCAAGCGAATTAGGGACAAGGCTTCAACGTCGGAACCAAAGACACCTTCCACGCCGAAGCAAGCGGTCCTGACGCCAAAGACTTCGACGCCGATCCTCTTCACGTTGCCGCCGAAGGTGGCGCCGAAGGCCTTCGCACCACGGTCCGTGCCCAAGGACTCTGTGGGCTCGAAGCCGACTCACCCGACAGGGAGCTTGAAGCATCGACCACCCTTACTAGAGGAGCAGTCGGAGCATTTCATCAATGCCGACACCGGAAAGCTTACGCTTTACAAAAGGAAAATCACGGCATCGCAGCCTTTGGAGTCATACACAATTCCTGTAAAGCGCAAAAGGCCTGCTCCAGAATCACCGGTCTTGATCGAGCCAATAGTTCCCCAGACTCCAAGAATTGCAACACCCTCACCCACCTACTCTGATGGAGAGGATGCTGGGGAGCAGGAGGAGGAGTACAATTTTCCTGCCAACACAGAGCCTGATGAACAACAGGACTCATGGGTAGAGGCAGGTGACCAAGGGGATCAGCACATCGTCCATGACCCTCAGGTGTACAGCGTCAAGACCTCTCCCACTGAGGATTCTGCGGCATTCAATGCCTTGATTGAGAGGGCAGCTAAAAACCACGCCGTTGAAATGCATGCTGATCCTGTGGAGGTGGACTTCCTCTTCGACACTTTCTCAACTGCCGAAAAGACTGTAAAGACTCTTCCAATGCTGAAGGGGGTCCTTAAGCATGCTGCGGACATTTTTAAAGAACCCACACGGTCAAGGGTAGTCAACCCTAGAATTGAGAAAAAATACAGACCGGCACCTGGCGATCCTACCTACATCAAGGGCCAGTTGCCATTGGACTCTTTGGTGGTTTCTAATGCCAGCAAAAGGGCGAATTTGCAGACCACCGGTGAAGCTCCTCCCCCAGACAAAGAATCTAAAGTGCTGGAGGCATCAGGAAAGAGAGTAGCAGCTCAGGCGGCCAATATCTGGCGTATCTCTAACACGCAGGCGCTTTTGGCTAGATACGAAAGGGCACACTACGACACACTAGAGACCCTGTTGCAACATCTACCAGATCAGTACAAAGAGGCAGGGAAGATGCTTATCCAGGAAGGGAAGCTCATCTCGAACGCTTCCATCAAATGTGCACTAGATGTTGCGGACACTGCAGCCAGGGCAATTAACACCAGTGTGATGCTGAGACGTCAAGCATGGCTTAGGATCTCCGGGTTTAAGCCGGAAATACAAACTACCATCCTTAACCAGCCGGTAAACCCTGACAGATTATTTGGTCCTGAGGTGGACACCACCCTGGAAAAAATAAAAAAGGATACCGAGACTGCCAAGTCCATGGAAGCACTCCAGTCCCAACAGTTTCGGGGGAGCACTTTTCGTCGCTCAGGCAATAGCGGTGTTTCCAGGGGCCAAATGTCACAGCAAACACAATTCAACAAAGGTGGGGTGCAATCCTCTTACACCAAGCAGAGTAAAGGAGGATACCGCGGCAACAGCACCAAGGGCAGAGGCAGGGGCAACAACAACTCCCTTTCCTCCGCCCCCAATAAACAGTGACTCCATGTCACTGCCCCCCGACCATCCAACACCTGTCGGGGGGAGACTCAAGCAGTTCCTGCCAGTCTGGAAATCCATCACCACAGACAGGTGGGTCAGGAAACTTATCCAGTTCGGCTATTGATTGGAGCTAACATCCACTCCACCCAACATACCACCAAGACACCGTCCTATGTCCACAGAGCATTTGCACTTATTGCAGCAGGAGGTTCTTGTCATGCTGCAAAAAGGCGCGATAGAGCTCGTGCCAGTGGAGGAGGAAGGCACAGGGGTGTATTCCCTGTACTTCTTAATCCCAAAGAAGGACGGGTCCCTCAGACCTATTCTGGACCTAAGGCCCCTAAACCAATACATTCTCTCAGAACACTTCCACATGCTAACACTGCAGCAGGTTCTTCCATTACTCAATCAGGGAGACTTCCTCGCAACCTTGGATCTCAAGGATGCTTATTTTCACATCCCACAGGAAATACCTCAGGTTCATCATTCAAAATCGGCATTACCAATTCAAGGTCCTCCCCTTCGGAGTGACCACAGCGCCCAGGGTGTTCACAAAGTGGCTGGCGACGGTGGCGGCGCACCTCAGGAGACAAAACGTTCATGTTTATCCTTATCTGGACGACTGGCTGGTTCAGGCAAAGTCAGCCCAGCAATGTGCCGCCGATATGTCCCACACCATTCACCTTCTTCACGGTCTGGGCTTCTCACTGAACTACCCGAAGTCGCACCTTCAGCCAGCCCATGTGCGGCAGTACCTGGGCGCGACGATAGATACTTTGGCGGCCACGGCTCAGCCGAATTCAGTGAGGATCGACAACATTCAGTCACTGATCCAAAAGTTCAGACTGCAACACTCACTTCCGGCGAGAGTGTTCATGCAGTTGATAGGCATGATGGCCTCCTGCATCTTCATAGTCCCGCACGCAAGGTTGCATATGCGTCCGCTCCAAGAATGCTTGGCACATCAGTGGACTCAGGCTCAAGGACAGTTGAACGACCTAGTGTTGGTGACCGGTCGGGCATACAACTCTTTGCATTGGTGGAATCCACACAACCTTTGCAAGGGCCGACCGTTCCAAGAGCCTGTGCCACAGATTATCCTGACGACGGACGCATCTCTCCAGGGATGGGGAGCTCATGTGCTCCACTACATGGTGCAGGGACTATGGACGACACAGCAAAAGAAGATGCACATCAACTACCTAGAACTGATGGCAATCTTCATGGCACTCAAGTCCTTCAGAGTACATCTGTGCAGCAAAGTCGTGTTGATCCGAACGGACAACATGACGGCCATGTACTACATCCAAAAGCAGGGAGGTACACACTCTCCATAGTTCTCACATCTGGCTCAGAGCATGTGGAAGTGGGCCATTCAGAGGAACATCTTCCTCATGGCGGAACACCTCCCGGGCAAGGACAATCAGATGGCGGATCTGCTCAGCAGGTACCGCCACCAGATGCACGAGTGGGAGTTACATCCATCAGTACTCCGCCCGTACTTCCAGCAGTGGGATCGTCCAGAGATAGACCTGTTTGCCACAAGGGAAAACGCAAAATGCCAAAGCTTTGCCGCCAGGTTCCCGCACCCACAGTCGCAGGGCAATGCGATATGGATGAACTGGTCAGGCAGATTTGCGTACGCTTTTCCCCCAGAACCTCTCATACCGCTGGTGGCAAGAAAGCTAAAGCAGCACTCGATGACACTCATCCTGGTTGCTCCAACGTGGGCACGCCAACCATGGTACACCACGTTTCTAGAACTCTCCGTGGTACCGCATCAAAGGCTGCACCTCACACCCAGGCTCTTGACGCAGAACCATGGCGACATTCAGCATCCAGATCCGTAACAGCTCAATCTGGCGATCTGGCTCCTGAGGTCTTAGAGTTTGGCTACCTTGATTTGCCTCCTGAATGCATGGATATCATCCGGGAGGCAAGAAAGCCCACTACCAGAGCTTGCTATGCGGCGAAATGGAAGCGGTTTGTCATTTACTGTACAGAACATCACATCAACCCGCTAGATGCATCCATTCCTAATAATATCTGCTATTTGTTACATCTTTACAAATGCAATCTAGTATATGCTTCCATTCGGATACACTTATCCGCCATAGCGGCTTATCTCCAAAACAGGCAGCATCTCTCTGTTTTCAGGGTGCCTGCCGTTAAAGCCTTCCTAGAAGGGCTGAAGCGGGTCATCCCTCCCAGGACCCCGCCAGCTCCTGCGTGGAACCTCAATGTGGTCCTCACCAGGTTGATGGGCCCACCTTTTGAGCCTCTACATTCCTGTGAGATTCAGTTCTTAACATTGAAAGTGGCTTTTCTCATTGCCATTACGTCTCTACGACGTGTTAGTGAGCTACAGGCACTCACGGTACAAGTGCCATTTATACAAATTCATTCCAACAGGGTGGTGCTGCGCACTAACCCTAAATTTCTTGCTAAGGTAGCTTCGCAGTTTCATGTCAATCAGACCATCGAACTGCCCGCATTCTTTCAGAACCCTGAGACAGTAGCAGAAAGAATGCTCCACACTCTTGATGTCAAAAGAGCGTTGATGTACTACATTGATAGGACCAAGGACTTTAGGAAGACACAACAGCTCTTTGTTGCCTTTTCAGCCCAGCACAACGGCAACCCCATTTCCAAAGCAGGGATAGCCAGGTGGATCGTTAAGTGTATTCAGATTTGCTATCACAAGGCTAAGCACACTTTAACGGTCCCCCCCAGAGCCCACTCCACCCGCAAGTTGGGGGCCTCCATGGCGTTCCTGGGTAATATTCCTTTGGAAGATATTTGTAGAGCAGCCACATGGTCTACACCACATACATTTACTAAACATTACTGTGTAGATGTGCACTCCAAACAGCAGGCAGCTGTAGGACAGGCTGTTCTTAAAACACTTTTTCAGACTTCTGCAGCTGGCACAGGCGTACGCCGTTAATGGAGGGACTGCTATGTATTCTATGCTATAGATATGAATTCAGCAGCCCACATGCCTCGAACTGAATATGCTACTTACCAGTATGCATCTGTTCTTGGCATGTAGGACTGCTGACATTCATATCGCCCGCCCTCCTCCCCGGCGCCTGTAGCAGCTGCAGACTTTCTTGCATTTACTCTTCAGCATGGCCATCGCTTACACTATTACACTCCATCTTTGCCACAATGGCTAAAAACAATCTGAGGATGGAGTCGATGCCCATGCGCACTGTAGTCCAGGGGAGGAGCCACCTATCTCGTGATACTTCGAAGACTCTTCCAGGACAACAATGTGCAATCATCCGGACCCAACACTAGGCGGCGATCTATGCTATAGATATGAATGTCAGCAGCCCTACATGCCAAGAACAGATGCATACTGGTAAGTAGCATATTCATTCTGAAGTCTCTTTCAAAATGTAGCAGGAATGACTGACTTCCTTGAGAGGTGCGGATAATGACGTCCTCCACTCTTCACCTTGGCGAAAACCTCACACCAAACTCTGGAGTTCACTTGACTCAAGGGAGACATGTTACGATCCGCCTTAAACTCGTTTTGGGTATATCCCCTGAATCACACCTCGTCTATGTCCATTATTGGTATTTTGTCTTGGCTCTGTATTCCGTTAATTTGACCCAAGTTTATTGTAATCCGTTATGCTGCTGCTGTTTAACTTAATGTAATTTTCCTTTTCCTTTCCTCTCTTTCTTCCTTTCCTTTCCTTTCTTTGTCTTTCTTTTTCACAGGAGTAACATTTAACACATGGAAAACCTGTTTATTGTATATCGAATGTGTGTTTTGCTGACCATGACTTGTTATATTTTATTTCCCCATGATATGTAATTCAGGTCAGATTAGCCTCACGTAGGTTTCCTTTGTGTACATCTGTACATTATTCCATGTCTCCTTCTTGTTTATATTTGTACTCTTTGCATTCTTTAATAAAAAAGATTTGAAATATATATAAAAAAAAGATTAAACTGCTACTTGTTAACTTATGGTAATGATTTTGTTT
Source organism: Lissotriton helveticus (assembly GCF_964261635.1). Taxonomy (NCBI): domain Eukaryota; kingdom Metazoa; phylum Chordata; class Amphibia; order Caudata; family Salamandridae; genus Lissotriton; species Lissotriton helveticus. The sequence continues at coordinate 314,026,425 of NC_136069.1, read as the reverse complement.
TCCCCAGCCGAATTCATGAGGGCTGTGAAAGTTGCCACAGGGCAGGATCTTTCAAAAAACGTTTTGGAAACTATCTTCAAGATCTTTGATTTAGATGGCGACGACTGCCTCAGCCACGGAGAGTTTCTCGGAGTTTTGAAGAACAGACTACATCGTGGTTTGAAGGTAAGGAACGTGGAGCTTAGATCATTTCTTTTGTTTCCTGAAGATCAGACTTACTGATTGAGTCCTTTCATTCTAAGCTCTGTTTGATCCTGACTGCAGAACGCGCTCTGGCCTTTTACCAAGCAGTCCTTTGGGGCAGTGTCATCTTTGAACATTTTGCTGAAGTACAGATAGTTTTGAGTCTAACTTGTTTATGTGAGCCAAGATTATAAGATTATGGATGGGCGTTTTTCTGCTGGGACACTATATATAAATCTTAGTGCAGAATCCGATTCATCCCTTGGGAGCCTAGATTGCAGCCTGGTCCTTGACTTTTCTCAGCACTGAAGAAGTAGGCTGGCTTCTCTGGGTGATAAAGCCACACAGCTCACTATGTTGTAGTTCTCTTTCCGCTTGGCTTTGTGGCAGAGCTTTGCAACATGGACCATACACTGGTAGAGTTGATTAGTAATTTAGATATTAGATTGGCCTGACAACATTAAAAGCTGGGCAGATAGAGAGTTGGGTATGAAGATATTTTACTTCACTTGAGAGTATCCATAGAGTCAGTTTGTTTCCTACCTCCATGTGCGTGATTTAAGTTTAGTATCTGCCCTTAAAGTACAGACATGAGGGACATAGCTGCTGCAGTATGCTAAAAAAAGGGTCTGAGGCCACGTTGCATCACAAACCTGTGCTTTGCTAATATGTACAAACATGTTCTTCATCCCTTTATTAGGCATTGCAAGGCTGTGCGACGTTGCTCCATTTCTTTCCACGGTGTGGTGCTGTTTTTAAGCAGCAGTTTTGCAACATCTACTTTTGTGGCTACAAAACAGCACATATGCCCCTAAAAAAGATCAAGTGAAATGGTGTGCTCATTCAGTACATAAAATGGTGCTTTGCAGCACCTCAGGGAAAATTAAGAGCACTGTTCCAGTATGTGTAATCCCGATGCTGATTGCATTTAGATATTGTGACTTAATGTACCCTGTCAACTGAAATGAAAAGAAAACAGGATTTCTAAAGCGCACTACTACACATAGGTGTCTAGGCGCTGACTTCCAGAGGGTCGACCAAGATAAGAAGCACAGGACAACAAAGTGTGTGGTCCAAGTGAGTGCCGTCACTGAGCTAGTTGTTAAACAGCCGGGTTTTAAGCGCCCTGTGAAAGATAAGCACATTTTTTGAAGATTTTAGTGCCAGAGTCATCGAATTCCAGAGTTTGGCTCTAGCCACTGCAAAGCTTTTGCCTCCCCAGGTAGCTCTCCTAAATTTAGGTACAACTAAATTAGCCTGAGAGGAGGATCTTGAGACCTAGATGGGTTGTACCGTTGAAAAAGTTGTTTGCGGGAATCAGGACCCTCACAATGGAGAGCCTTAAAGGCTAGGCTCTAACCAGAAGCCAGTGAAGTGAAGAGAGAGCCTTGGAGACTTGATTTTTATTTTGAGATTCCTAAAAGCAGTCTGGCCGCCGTATTTTGGACCATTTGGAGCTTGTCTAGAACTTTCTTATGGGCAGTCAGAAAAAGCCTGTTGCAATAGTCTATTTTTGATAAGACCAGAGCAATGGCCACTGCTTTCCGTAGGTCTTGAAGGATGAATGGAAAAACCTTCCTGAGTGATTGATTTAAGAATAAAAAAGCATGATGAGGTGGTTTTGTTGGCGTGTCCTACAAAGGATAATTTTTTATCAAATTGGACTCCCAGATTTTTCACCTTAGGCACCGGAGTAGGGAGCGTGCCCATTTCCTGAGGCCACCAGTTGGGGGACCAAAAATAACTAATAGCAGCAGTATCAGATCGCTTGAATTCAGAATGTGAGGTAGCACATAAAATACAATACGTGAGGTTCATTAGTTTGTACCTACACATTGCCACACAGTAACATCTAGAGGGTGTCAACACTTCTGTGGTGAGTTGTTAGTACCGTTAAGCTTGACCATCAGCTTATAGCAAGTTTAGTGCCAGGGTCCAAGTTCTTCATTGAGAGGTGAAGAAGTTGACCATTGACTACACCGATAGGGTGGTGAAAGTTAGCACGTACACGTAAATACAGTTACGCACAAATATATTTTCCTGATGTTGCATCACAACGTACAATAATTTGTGGGATCTGGGTGCCTGGGCAAATGGAGAAATTACTGCTACTACTCTAAGTAGGCCTCAGTCCTTCCAAACATGGCCTCAAGCAGCCTTTTTGTCCCAGCTGAGGCAACTTGGCTGGAAGGTGAGAGGTTCCCCAAGCTTCAACAGTTGTCTCCTGGTTGTTAAATAAGTAGCTGAATAAGGACTTTTTATCTTTATTTTCACCTTCTTCTAGGTGAATCCAAGTGATGCATCTCTCATACAATCCATGTGTCTGTGTGGAAATTGGAAGTCAACTAAGAACTTGTTAATAAATGTGGTCATACTGATATGGAGGTCAGTTTGTAGAAGTTCAGCTTGTAGATTCCAGTCTTGGTGACCAGAGATCAAGGGTCACCTTGATAAACAAGCCAAGAAATATTCAAAGGGGAAAGCAAAACAGATGAAGAGGAAAATGTCTCATTTACCTGGCCATGCCAATGGATTCTCAATGAAAAAAGGCAAAAAGTAGAAGAGTTTTAATAAAAGGACTTAAAAATAGAGGAAATTGTTGATTAGCAGTCAAATTCCTCTTTATAAAAAATGCGTGTTGAATCCTGCTTGACTGCCAATTTAGATCCTACTGCATGCCCTATTATGTACACATTGGCTTTAAATGGCAAAGCAGCAAGTATTTATTCATCCATGCAAGAACATTTGTAATGCAGATCTGTAATCATAGTTCATGTTCTGATAGGCAGCACCTAGTTCTTCTGACCCAAAGTTTGATTGTAAAGATTCTTCATTACGCTTAAGAGTAGTGAATTCTAAGGACATTAATGCATTTATTATTATATATTTGCAGAGTGCATGTACCCCCATGCATAAATTGGGACTTGAAAAAACAAGAGGACCAGATCATGAAGGCTGTGGTGCCACCAAAATTGAACTATTTAAAAATGTCCACTGGGTCTTACACATGAGGACAAAGTCAGAAATTCTGCAGGGTGCCAGTGGGAGTTTATCCCTCTGTTGGGGACTAAGGACTCAAAAAGTTATGACAACACAACAGGTGCTCTTGAAGTGGTAATGGACAAAAAGAGCATGCTTCCTGGTCGCAGGTTCTATGGAGAAATGTATTGAACATTGCAGTTATATTGCTGTCAACTTGGCCTTCCCGCCTGAATACTCGGTATTTACTCTTAACCGAGTTGCTAGAGGGGGAGGGATAGCCCTTGCGGTCAAGTCCTGTTATTCGTGTGCATGGCAGGGACAAAGTATCTCTGGTTGTGAAAGCGCAACGTTTAAGGTGGCTATTACGCCTAACTTTACTCTGTCGGGGTTATTAATCTATCGACCCCCAGGGAGTGAAGTGACCTTTAGAGCTGCACTTCCGGAGGCCATCAGCAAGCTGGCTGTTGGGTGTTCCAACTTCTCCATTATTGGGGACTTGAATCTGCATTTTGACAATCTATCTAGCCCATCGGTGTCTAGTTTCATGGCAGATCTTGAAGCGCTCCAGCTGACTCAGATGGTGTCACAACCTACCCACATAGGGGGCCACATCATCGACCCGTTCTTTACCAATCTTGCGGAAACCAGCATTTTCAGCTTTACACCGCTAGCATGGACCGATCATTACTTGATACAGATCCAGTGCCCCGTATTTGTTACGCAGCCCAAACCTGTGGTGTGTCCAACTCCTAGACGGCGCTGGAATAAACTGAAGTTGGACGAGTTTTACCATCTCTTGTCGTCCGACCCAGTAGTTATAACTGGGGCAGTAGATCAAGGCTATGATGGCTTCTGCAATTGGGTGACTAGGGCATTAGATTCCCTTATCCCCATAGTCTGGTGTAGATCGGGGGCCAGGAATTCCAGCCCATGGTATGACGATGCATTACGGGCACTCAAGACCTCGTGTAGGCGTGCAGAGCGGGCATGGCGCAAGACCTATAACAACCAGAAAAAGGTCCTGTACCAGGCCACTGTGAAACTTTATCATCGTGCAGTGTGCAGAGCCCGCGCTGCCTATTATGCCTTACAATTTCGGACCAGTACCAACCCCTCTAAAACCATTTTCAAGGTGTTGAAAGACCTTACCGCCAAGAAGGTGATTGCGACCCACCAGAGCTCTGTTGAGCACTGCGAAACATTGGCGGACTTCTTTTTAGAAAAGGTCAATGCTATTTACCGGGCTTTTCCGTCGGCTATTCCATCCGCCGACACACCTTTTAAACCGCTGACATCTGAGGAGTTGCACACTTTTCCGAATCTAACATCTGAAAGTCTTGGCAAGTTGGCTCGCCAAGTGAGGTCGGGGTCCCCAACGGACCCACTCTGTCCGGCTGTGTTCAAAGACCTAGCGGTGCATGATATCTCACCGCTATGTTCTTTGATCAAAGCGTCGCTTACGTCTGGTGTTGTTCCACTGAAGTGGAAACAGGCCATGGTCCGGCCCATTCTCAAGAAACCCAGCCTGGATGGTAGTAAGCCCGAAAGTTATCGGCCAATTTCACTCCTGCCGTGGCCTGCCAAGGTAACCGAGGCGCATGTCAACGCGGTCCTCACGGAACATCTACACCAAGCCGACATCCTCGACATGACGCAGAATGGGTTTCGGGCAGGTCATAGCACGGAGACGGCTCTGCTGTATATGGTGGAGCATTTGCGCTCTGTGCTTGATGCGGGTCAAACAGCGGCGCTGGTGCTACTTGATCTGAGCGCCGCATTTGACACCGTATCACACCCCATCCTTCTGCGTCGTTTAGAGGAGGCTGGTGTCACCGGCATCGCTCTCCAATGTTTCCGGTCTTTCTTAGCCAATCGGACCTTTAGCGTGACCGCCCCACCGTACCAGTCCAAACACCATCCGTTGGATCTGGGGGTCCCCCAAGGCTCCTCGCTGAGTCCTACGTTGTTCAATCTATACGTAAGGCCGCTAGCTGAGGTTGTCCGGCAATGGGGTATGACAATGGTGTCATACGCCGATGACACCCAGTTAGCGGTCACGATCAGTGGGGATGCCGATGTGGATGCACCCAGATTCCAACAAGGACTGCGGGCGGTCGCTGGCTGGATGACGTCCAACTGTCTTCAGCTGAACGCCAGTAAGACCGAGGTCATGATTTTTGGCAGACAACCGGAACTTTGGGAAGGGAGATGGTGGCCAGGGGATTTGGGTCCTACACCCACCCCAGTCTCTGAGCTTAAAAACCTCGGGGTATGGTTGGATCCGTCCCTTACGTTTGCCTGTCATACCAAACGTACGGCGGCCTGTTGTTTTGGCATTTTACGGGGCATCCGTCCTGTGCTTACGTTTTTTGATGCCGCCACCAGGCAACTTGTGATCCAAGCCACTGTCATCTCTAGGCTGGATTATGCGAGCTCCCTACTGGTTGGCCTGAACCAGGCAGAAATTGGACGCCTGCAGCGGATCCAGAATGCCGCCGCGAGATCGGTGGTGGGCCTACCTAGATCATGCCCTACTTCCAGTACCCTGCGCTCGCTGCACTGGCTCCCGGTGGCACAGAGGATTCAGTTTAAGGTCCTCTGTGTTGCCTACAAAATCCTCAAGGGGTCTCCGGCCTTGATCCTCTCTAAACTTTTGGCTCATTACATTCCAGCGCGAGCTTTAAGATCTGCTGACTTAGAACTGGCTGTTGTTCCTCGCTTCAAGCGCAGCAGAGCTGGTGGACGTTCCTTCCAAGTCCGTGCGGCGGTGCTTTGGAATTCTCTCCCCCCGGCGATCCGCGCCCTTAGTGACCTGTTGTCCTTTCGCCGGGCAGTGAAAACTTTTTTATTTCCTTAGTTTTACTCTCTGTGTGTTGTCATGTTGTGTTGGGCTGCTACCTTGTCGCGGCGCCAGGACGCTCCTTCGCTGGAGCATCTGTGCGCCTAATAAAAGTATATAACATAACATAACATAAAGAAACAGGTTCCGGTTTTACAAAATGATCCATCAATAAACCACATGGTGTTGAACCGTGTACATTACTTGAAAGAAATCTAGTGGAGCAATCGGGGCAGTTGAATCATAATTAAATCTGATCATCCCACAAATCATTCTCACAGCTATGCTCTGTAATATATATGGAGTTTATCTATCACAGCAGCCAGCAGTACAAGCTATAGTGCATTACCATAGTCTGGAGGGCAAGGGCACAGGCCCCTATGACAACAGTTTGTTTTGAGGCAAAGAGAAGTGGGAGAATTTTCCAGAACAGATGGAGCCACAAAACTACAAGCTGATCAAATCTTTTGATCTGAGCATTAACATCGAATGCTTTCCAAATACTAGGTATGTCAGTTTTCTCAGAATTAATCTGGAGGAAGTTAGCTGCCATCCAGCCCTGGACCGCAAATGGATACTGTCCAAGCTGCCTAATGCAGTAGGGTTTGTTGGTCTTAAGGGATCTCAGATGAACCTCTTACGAGTGGAAGGAGTGTTTGATACATGAAATACCTGTGAAATGCTAACCGATGCCATAGATTGAATTTCATCCGAAGACCGGGATTTACACCTGTGTTTAGTGGGAGTGTCATCAGAAGAGGAGGCTGTAAGGGTGTAACAAACTTCATCATTGAGGTGTAAGAAGAACACTGACAAAGAGGTAGGGAACCTTGCCAAACATCTCATAGTCTCCTTATGATTTGCCATAAAGAGAGTAATGATATCGTGCTGACATATTAAAGTTGAACATAGAAAAAATTGCCTATGCCCCCAAGTGAATTAAAGTACAAACTGACTTCCAGTACGAGTAAACCACAATTTGTTAGTTTACACAAAACATTTTATGTTTGTTAATTGAATGCTCAGTTTACAAAAAGAGAGAAAATCACAATAAGCAGAACTCAGATCACTATCAACCTCATGGTTGAGTCATATATACATTCACAAACAAATCAAAATCACAAGTGCAATACCCAACAAAATAGTGAACAATTTACAAAAACATTAGCATATTCACAAATGCCAACATCACATTGAATACATGGACCATAAAAACTTATTACATTTGAAAAACCAGGGTTCTTTGTAAATGTCTAGGAACCCAGAGAGAAAGTGAGAAACATTTATTTGAACCAATTGTTATGCTCACAGAGCCTGAATGGGAACTATTCAAATGAATTTCAGGAGCCAAAAGAGATTTCCGCAATAAATGGCAATTTAGGAAATAAACGACTGCCGACGCGTTTCGAATCCTGATTAACAGCTTGCAGGATTCTCATCAGGGCGGATTCTATCTAGTCCATGGGCACTGTTTAAAATGAAAAACAAAAGCATATTTTTACTAACTGGCGCGACTTCTAACCATTAATCTCCAGGCAGTTAGGTAACACAAACAGTTTGTACCTTGTGTGATTCCTGCCCACAGTTAATCACGAATTGGAAGAAATGTCGTCTGTGCTCGGTGGCCCGCACTGCAACAAAGTAATAGAGTCAGTGAGCGTTGGCCAGATGCGCAGGGAGGGGAGGTTGGATAACCATCTGTTGCTCAATTACCTGCTTTTGTGTGGAAGCCAAGCCACATCTATGTCGCTAATGGTGAAGTTCTTTTAATTTTCTGGAAAAAAAGGCGGTGGAATGCGTCTTAGTGCACTGTGAATTCACAACTTAAATACACGCATGGGCCCCTTGGTGTTCAGAAAAAAACTTACTTGGACGATGGTCTGCAAAAGCCTCAAGGTGGGTTCTGTTATGTAGTCCCTGTTCTACCATGCAGAGAGACAGTTATACCTCTGTTGGGAAAAGCGGAAGGTGTCCTGTTACCGCTTTGCTATTTAAATTCAATTACCAGCGCTAGTCGCGTTTGGATTGAAAAAATCAGACCACTTACTTGAACAAAAATTCACTGTGCCCAAATTGGGGGTTCTGTTGCGAGTCCTTCACCAAGCGCTCGAATCCAGATCTGCAGGTGAATGGGAGGGGGATGCATTACCGCATTGTAATGTCAATGTTAAATGAAAAGTTTTCAAAAACGGCTGCTTCCATGCTTACCACAGTGTCAGTTCCAATCAAACGAACTTGCTCCACAGCGTTGTCTCAGAGATGTGAATGTATGTAAAACACTCTAAGAACAGGGCCAAATTTACCCCTAGGGAGACATTGCTTGAAAAGAAAGAAAAGAAAGATTTGCAAAAATTGGTTTGTGTGACAACATTCGGCCAACACACGAATCAATTCAAAAACATAATTAGGAATAACTGGCATCTTCTTGAGTCTTTAGAGTATCCTCTCCAAAAACCCATCTTCGCTATGCGTAAGAACAGAAGCATAGGACAACATTTAATCAGAGCAGACAGTCATATCACAGCACCCAAAAGCGATCTTGTCACGCAGTGGAATCTGAAACCCATATGCGGACATCATAAGTGTGGCAATTGTGTTTCCTGTTCAAGCACCATTGAAGGTGACGTTTTTGTAAACAATGGCATCAGATGGAAGCATGACAGCTTCACAAATTGCAAGACTAGAAATGTCGTCTATGCGGTGGTCTGCCCATGTGACAAAGTCTATGTTGGCAAAACAAACCAACCGATTAATGCCCGGATTACCCAGCACCGCTCCCGGCTTAAGAAAAAAGTCATCACAGCCCCCATGGTGGAACACTTTACCAGTAATGGCCACTCTGAGTCTGATTTCAAATGGACTGTACTGGCATGGATTGACCCTAAACACTTTTGTGATGTGGATACAATGTTGTTGCGCAAAGAGGCGTACTTAATCCTAAAGTTTGACAGTGTAAATAGGGGTCTCAATAGCCTCAGTGAAATCAATAGAGCATAATCATATTGTGCATGCTGTCAGACACTACATGTCCCACAATGCACTTTAATGGTCAGCCAAAACTTGAATTTACGTTTCACACTACAGGTCCCAGCATGCCCCATTACTGGGCCTTCCGCCTGATTGGCCCAACACAAGTTTGTTGGTTTGGCCACCTGACCGGCGATGCCCAGAGACATTCACATCTCTGAGACAACGCTGTGGAGCAAGTTCGTTTGATTGGAACTGACACTGTGGTAAGCATGGAAGCAGCCGTTTTTGAAAACTTTTCATTTAACATTGACATTACAATGCGGTAATGCATCCCCCTCCCATTCACCTGCAGATCTGGATTCGAGCGCTTGGTGAAGGACTCGCAACAGAACCCCCAATTTGGGCACAGTGAATTTTTGTTCAAGTAAGTGGTCTGATTTTTTCAATCCAAACGCGACTAGCGCTGGTAATTGAATTTAAATAGCAAAGCGGTAACAGGACACCTTCCGCTTTTCCCAACAGAGGTATAACTGTCTCTCTGCATGGTAGAACAGGGACTACATAACAGAACCCACCTTGAGGCTTTTGCAGACCATCGTCCAAGTAAGTTTTTTTCTGAACACCAAGGGGCCCATGCGTGTATTTAAGTTGTGAATTCACAGTGCACTAAGACGCATTCCACCGCCTTTTTTTCCAGAAAATTAAAAGAACTTCACCATTAGCGACATAGATGTGGCTTGGCTTCCACACAAAAGCAGGTAATTGAGCAACAGATGGTTATCCAACCTCCCCTCCCTGCGCATCTGGCCAACGCTCACTGACTCTATTACTTTGTTGCAGTGCGGGCCACCGAGCACAGACGACATTTCTTCCAATTCGTGATTAACTGTGGGCAGGAATCACACAAGGTACAAACTGTTTGTGTTACCTAACTGCCTGGAGATTAATGGTTAGAAGTCGCGCCAGTTAGTAAAAATATGCTTTTGTTTTTCATTTTAAACAGTGCCCATGGACTAGATAGAATCCGCCCTGATGAGAATCCTGCAAGCTGTTAATCAGGATTCGAAACGCGTCGGCAGTCGTTTATTTCCTAAATTGCCATTTATTGCGGAAATCTCTTTTGGCTCCTGAAATTCATTTGAATAGTTCCCATTCAGGCTCTGTGAGCATAACAATTGGTTCAAATAAATGTTTCTCACTTTCTCTCTGGGTTCCTAGACATTTACAAAGAACCCTGGTTTTTCAAATGTAATAAGTTTTTATGGTCCATGTAATCAATGTGATGTTGGCATTTGTGAATATGCTAATGTTTTTGTAAATTGTTCACTATTTTGTTGGGTATTGCACTTGTGATTTTGATTTGTTTGTGAATGTATATATGACTCAACCATGAGGTTGATAGTGATCTGAGTTCTGCTTATTGTGATTTTCTCTCTTTTTGTAAACTGAGCATTCAATTAACAAACATAAAATGTTTTGTGTAAACTAACAAATTGTGGTTTACTCGTACTGGAAGTCAGTTTGTACTTTAATTCACTTGGGGGCATAGGCAATTTTTTCTATGTTCATATTGTGAGGCCCTGCCTACCCTCCTTCCCATTGGGCCCAGCCACATTTGTGTGTTCCTGACATATTAAAGTTGGCACCTTAAAATTATTGGCGAGGACATAGAGACTTGGAATTGAGGGCCTTCAGTGATGCATTCTAAACTGCAGTCAGCTTTCGTGATGAAGGTTTTTTTAGCACTGGCATACATTGAACTATAATTAATAATAAAAGCAGACTAAAACAATGTCTTGAATTGAAAGTTCTCACTTCTAAGACTCAGGCGTATGTTTCAAAGGAATGTGGCTCTTTGGCTACAGGTTGGTTGTTTTGTGTTTAATGATCATCTCTCAGGGAATTATGTGGGCACTCTAACAGTAAATTGGTTATCCTAGTCCATACCTGGTTGAATTGCTCCTTCCTTGATCATAAGATGGATAACAGAGACTGAAAAGTGTAGGAAAGTATGCTTCTGTCTACATTACCCCATTCTTGCAGACACAGTCCATGATTATCTTCTGCCATCCAGAATGTATCTGGTAGAGTCAATTTAGATATCTTACCCAAACATTGACTCAATATTTGAGAAAGATTTTAATGCAAGAATGTCTTCTGCAACCTTGCTGAAAATCATTGACTGAGATGAGGAAACATTCTGGTCGATAGATGGGGCCATATTGCAAAACTCCCCTTGAAGCTGAGATGCTGTTTCCTAAATGCTATACTTAAAGATTATAAACTTGGTACTCCCAAAGTACTAGAATGGTTGTCATCTTCAACAGTAGACAGTGTCATTACAAATTTTGAGTTGTTTCAGTATTTTAAGTCTGGCAATTTTGGTGGACAAGCTCAGTGACAAACCTACTTTTTTTTAACCAGTCTTTACTGTATAGTTCCTCACTTTAATAAATGGTCCCGCCTGCACTATCGCTTTTCAGCGCGTCGGGTGATGCCATGCCCCCTCAAGCCAGACTCTGCAGGCGCCTCTCCTGTCGCTTTACGTGTTAGGGGAAGGATTCCCTTTGAGCCCTGTGGGTCCAAGGAGGTCAGCCTCCCCAACGCTGCAGCTCAAAATGTCCTGCGCTGATTGTTTGCACTAGCGCTTATCAGCGTGTTGGGGTGAGGCCATACCCCTTCAAGGCAGACTCTGCATGAGCCTCTCCTGGCGCTTTATACATTGGGGGAAGGATTCCCTTTGGGTGCTGTGGGTTGGGTCAGCTACCCCACAGCTGCAGCTCACAAAATCCCATGCCGCAGGTTTGCACTAGTGCTTTTTAGCACATCTGGGTGAGGCCATGCCACCTCAAGGCAGACTCTGCAAGCGCCTCTCTTGGCACCTTAGGTGCTGAGGGAAGGATTCCCCTTGAGTGCTATGGGTCCACGAAGTTCCGCTGCCCCACACCTGCAGCTTAAAATGTGACCAATTCAATGACTCACAGAACAGCAAACTTTGTTATTAATCTAATCTTAGTTATGATATGGGTACTGGTATATTTGCTACCTTGGAGGCCCCTTGGGGGTAGCCATGCCCTTTTAAATGCTAAGGATAGAATAACAGAATATAGTATTCACAAATGTCCCCAAATTCACTAGTGGAGAATCACCGAAATCCTTTAAAAAACGGTAGCCTGATTGAGAATGTTGGTCCTTGAACAGTAAAGTAATATGACTTTAAAATGTTAAAAATAGTCTGCAGTAATGAATGGGCCACTTTGAAAGATTTAATTATAAGAGGTTATTAAGAAGGAAGCTTAGCCCGAGGTCCTCCATGAAGTGGAGAATTAGGAGAAAAAAAGATCTCTCCAATTTGAAACAGATTTTAAATTTCTACTCTTTCCTGTTCCCACCCCATCCCCAACTCAAAGCATGACTAAGAGGAAATTGTAAGTCCTAAATTCAAACCTACATCAAACTTTGATTATTATTTTTGATTGATTTTTATGATTTTATTTAGCTGTGGCAAGCTGTTCTTTTCTTTTTAACCCAACAGTCTATATAGTTTTGATTCAACAAGTATGTTTTTTTTCGCAGAAGTAAATTTGCTTGTTTACACGATAGGCCCCAGTAGCCGAAAGTGTTTCAATACAATAGCACTGTGCTATCTGACCTTTTTCACTGTCTAAGATTCCATGATTTTTATCTGTTTATGCCTCAGTATCTGAATTAATAACGCAGCGATTTAAAAAATAATTATTAAGCCTAATTTTTATAGATTTCATATTAATCTGTACATAGGAGGTGTGCATTCCCAGACATGAAATAATCTGCAATGTTTGGGGTGCAGTTGTACAGGACCATATCCCATATGGTCCTTTTTTCCAGCTCTAATTGATGTACGTGAAAGGTATGCATGCCCTACTGAAATCTGAAAAGCAATATGTAATGTAGTGCCCCTTATTGTGTTGAGAGATTGAAGTATTCGCACGGTTGAGAATTATTGTTCAGCGTCGGGTGAAAAAAGTCAGGCTTACACTCTAAAAGCCATTTGGTCCTGATGAGGAACTACACAACAAATAGGAGTTCGAAACGCGTAGACCATGCTTATTTCTGAACCATAAGAATGTTAAACAAATACTAAGTCCTTATTTGATGAAAAACAAACAAATTGTTGAACAATTGGTTGCTATGGTTTTTGTGAAAAATTCAAAAAGATAAACCAGAAATTGATTGTAAATAGATTTTTGGTGCTGTGAATGTAGAGTGGTGTGGTTGAATGTTTGAAAAGGTTGAGTGAGAGATTGAATGTGATGATTTCAAATGTGTAGAGCTGATGGTTTTATTAAGTGTAAGATTTTTGTTGCAATCATGATGCTAAAAATGTAAAAATGTTGTGAAATTGACTACATTTATGCTTTGATACATACAAATAAAATAAGAAATTGATTCAGAAAAAATTAGAAGTTTTTGACCCATGTTGTATTGATTTCCAATATGGTGTTTTGAATAGAGATCAACATTAGATAACATTATTGGCAGTTGTTTTGTTTAATATCGTGTTCATACAGCACAGTGTGCTTGGGAGTGTTTGTGGTAATGGAAAGGAATGTTCATAGTGGTTAGCGAGGGATATCTAGCATTTTGGGAAGGAGACTATATTTGAAGGAAGGGAGTGTTTGATATAAGGTGGTTATCACAGAGGGAGTGTCATTGTGTCAAAGAGGAGTGTCTATATGATTAGTTATGGTGTAATTTCAAGAAGGGTGTTGGTGTCAATGAGGGGTGTTATCGGTGAGACTGTAGTATCAGGGTGGTATTCCCTTTAGTATCGGTGTGTGTGTGTGTGTTATCAGAGAGGTGGGGCAAAGAATCTCACTTTTTTAGGGTGAGCCTACTAGACAGCTTTTGCACTGTTTGTTCCAAGGCATATTGTGGCCTACTAAGAACATACGGGGGCTTGGAGCCCACCTATTGCTTTCATTGGCTGGATTTCCTTATTATTCTCAGTTGCCTGCTTCTTATTCATGTTCCAGCTTGAAAATGTTGTGTTCTCCCTCATATGGTGCATTACCTCTTTACAATCTCTTTGATTGGCTGGCATTGCTACTTCCACTGCTATCTTTTCAAGCACTACTTTTTTCTTTTTTGTCAAACATTTCATTAGGGTGCATGTGTTTTCAAGCCGTCTCTCTCTTGTACGTCTTTCCCCCTACACTCTATGTTGCTGTCTGTAGCCCGACTGCGTCTTCTCGCCCTCCTCCTTCTTGTGCTTGCCCATGTGTCTCTCCCCATTACTTGCCCCACCCACACCTTCTTCGTGTCCCCTCCAGCCCTACCCCCCGTTCCTCTCCCATTCTCTCTCATGTTGCTTTGCCATTCACCTCAGCACTCCCCCATGTACTTCACCATTTGCCCCTACCCACCTCTGTGTTGCTGTGGCTTTTACCCCCCCCCCCCCCCCACGTGTTGCTACCGGTCGCTAAAAAAAAAGATTTAGCATGTTTTATTTTCATTTTAGTTACCACTCAAACTCAGATCAGTAAATAAAAAGAAAAAAAAGCACCCGTATAATTTTGTAACAGCATGCAATTTTTTTTTTGTATAACGTTAGCCATGCTGCACAGCTTTGTGGATGCTGTGCAGCATAGCTAAAAAAACATTGGCAAACCCAATAGGTCTCGAAGTCGTTACCTATTGGCTTTGCCAATGCCTATTGCTCTGGAGTTCTCCAACTACCCTTGCTGTGGGATCCCAAAACTCTTTGCTCCATAATGATCAGGGGAAACAGAACTAAAAAGAAAATGCTTTTCTAGGTCGGCAGGGCTGATAGGAGTGAGGCACACCAGATCTCCCGCTGCATCAGTGGTCACAGCACTGCAGAGCTGGGAAACTATGGAGTCTGCTGTTGTCTGGGAGCCACAACACTCACTCCTGACCTTGGATACAGACTCCCTCCGCAGCAAGGGAGCATACAGGAGGGAGCCCGTAAGCCATACAGGAATACATACTTTGGCATGGCTACCCTGATTTTTTTATTTTTTTATTTTATGGAACCTGACTGTGTGAATTTTTGGACCACTAGACAGCGAGATTGTTGAGCTTGATTAGCAAACATCACCTGACTTGTATTACTTTTACGTAAGTCCACTGTAAAACTGAACACAACTTGTGTAAATGCTATAAATGTCAAGTGACCAGTATGGAATGCCGTGTAGATTTACCCCCAGTCACATGTGGAATTATAAGTACATAGTGGAGTAGAGGGGCTGCCAAATAGCCCCGTGGCACTATGAGCGAGGCTGTCATATTAATATGTCAGACTAAAGTGTTTTATATGTTTGTTGCCTAACATTAGTCAACTGTATTATGTGCTAAAACCTTTAAATCCTAGTTGCATAATGTTCAGAACTGAAACATGAAAAATGTGCTAACTCAAATACTTCTGTGGTAACAGTGATCTTAATTGCTATGTATTGCTTAAGTGTACGGCAGTTTGCCAAAGCATGCACTATGGTTAAACATTATATTGTGGGTTAGGAACAAGACACAGGTGTCTTTCTTGGTGCACTTGTGAAAACGTAATTTATTTGGGAAGTTAGTTGTTTATTATCAAGGTCACAGAATTGATTTCTAGAAAATGCATTCATTGTTCCCTCATACCTGTGGTGATCAAACCAGTCTGCCTAGACATGAGCCTCCTGTAGTTTCTGCAGAAAGATTTCTCTTAAGCCTCTGACCCTCTGCCCACAAAGGTGTGAAGCACAATGCTTTTCTGGGAGGACCATGGCACATTTGGTGCACAAGCCCTTTTTGTTAGCCCAACATCAGTCGAACAAGAAAGTATGACTACAGGAGCTCACATTGCTAGGATTCTCTATCCCTTTACTGATCAGGTAGTTGTGAGGGAAAGAGCTGTGCAGCATAAACACATGGAGGGCCACCTGTCATTTTCACACAGTTGAAAAGCTGGATGGGGACTATGTGAAAATGTTTTAGGGATCGGTTCCCACCACCCATCTAAAATCAGAATGCTGACATGAACCCAAAAGGAAAGGAGACACCTTCACAGAGAAATTCTTAAACCTTTCAGAAGAGGACTATGGTGTGGTTAACTTTTTCTAAGGGCCAGGAGAGCTGATACCTTGAGCACCACAAGGATAAAGGGAGCCCCGGACAGATTCAGGAAATTCTAGAAAGCCAGTGCTATGCCAAACTCTTCCCGGGTCCAGGACGCAGGGGAGTGTACCAGGGACAGTGAGCTGTGCTGCCTTCGAGAAAACCTACAGGACATATTGGACCTGGACTATTTGCAGGTATCCTGAAGAGAATGGTCAAGAAGCCTGTATACCATTGAAAAAATGGCCTTGTATCCACAACTGAGGACAGTTGGAGCACCCATACTGAACTACCCACCTTTTGCTAAAGGTTATGAAAATTTGGGCACTTGTATCCACTACTGTTTTTTTAAAACTGAACACATTTTGTTGGACAGAAAGCATTTTTTTCAGAACTGAACTTTAGTTTGTTTCAGTAATAAATATTAATGCACTACTACCCTTTTTAGTGTTTGAAAAGCTCGAGCAAGTCATTTTTGTGCTAATCTGTCTCCCATTTCCTGGTCATACTTCCAATTCCCTATAAGCCCTTTCATTCACTTCCTAGATTCAAAGCTGTTTACAAGATGTCAGTTGGATCCACTGCTTGGAGTTCTACCAGATATTACAGGTAGTCAGAGATCTAAGTGAGCAGTGACTAAGCGCCAATAGTTTTATTTGCAAAGTTAAATAGGTCATCTGCTTCTATGTCCATGTTCTGTGTCTGCACTATTCTTTCTAAAGCTCACCTCTTTTGCATTTTACTTGATATATTCATTCAGTCAATCAGGGTTTGCAGAGCCCGGCTGCATCACCTGTGAGGGTCTTGAGGCACTGTCTGACAAATTGCCTGTTCTAACTGTTGAACATCCATGTCTTGAGGTCCTTCCTGAATTTCTGGCGCGATGGTGAGGCTCAGAGGTGCAGGGGGAGGTTGTTCCAATTCTTGGCTGCCAGATGGGAGAAGGAGCGGCCTTGATGTTTGTTCAGAGGATGTTATGGGTCGCATCTATGGCGAGGTATCTGGATCTGAGTTTCCTGGTGGGCTGGTGAAAGTTCACACGTTGGTTGAGCTATGCAGGCCATTCGTATGGGTGGGTGAGTAGCTTGTACTGGCATTTCTTCATAACTGGTAGCCAGTGGAGTTTCCTGAGGTGAGGGGTTATGTGTGTCTGGCTGGGAAGGTCAAGACACACATGGCCACTGTTTTCTGTATTGTCTGGAGCTTCTTCGTGAGTTTGGCTGTTATTCCTATGTAGAGGGAATTGCCGTAGTCGAGTCTGCTGGTGACAAGAACCTGCATGACTGTTTACCTGGTGTTGGTTGGGAGCCATCTGAACACCTTCCTTCAGCATATGGAGGGCGAGGAAGCATGAAGTGGAGACAGCACTGACTTGCTTCTTCATGGATGTCTGTCTCTCGAGGATGATGCCGAGGTTGCAGGCATTTTCGGTGCGTATCGGGGGTTGGTCTCAGCTCTGGGGGCCACCATTCGATGTTCCAGTATGTGTCCTTGCCTTTCCTGAAGATGAATACTTCTGTCTTGTCAGTGTTGAGTTTGAGACAGTTGATGTTCATCCAGTTGGCCACATCTTTCATGCATCTTTGGAACTTGTCTTTGATGGTTTTTGGATTAAATAGTCCGATAGAGGATGAGTTGGGTATCGTCATCGTAGGAGATGATGTTGAGTCCGTGGCTTTTGACAATGTTGGCCAGTGGGCCTATGTATGTATTGAAGAGGGTTGGGCTGAGGGATGAGGCTTGAGGTACCCCGCAGGTGATGTTCTTAGGGAGCGAGGAGTAGGGAGGGAGGATTATTTACTGCGTTCTTCCTGTGAGGTATGATGCAATCCCCTTGAGGCTGCTCCTTGGATTCCGATCTGATGGAGCCAGTGTGTGCTGGGTTACAGTGTTGAATGCTGCTGAGAAGTCAAGGAGGATGAGGGCCACTACTTCTCCCTGGTCCAGCAGCATTCAGATGTCATCTGTGGCTGCGACTAGAGTTGTCATGGTGCTGTGGTTTGCTCTGCAGCTTGATTGGAAGGGGTCCAGGAGGTCATGGTTCTCTAGTTGTCTGGTGAGCTGGATGTTGATTGCCTTCTCGATGACCTTGGCTGGGAAGGGGAGCTGAGAGATGGGACAGTAGTACTTAAGTTCTCCAGGGTCCGCGGATGGCTTCTTCAGCAATGGCTTCACATCTGCATGTTTTCAATTATGTGGGAAGTGGGCTGTGGTGATCGAGGACATTGGTGAGTTCTTTGCTGATGAGTTGATTGCCAAGGTTGAATGCATGGTGGGGTAGGGGGCTGCAAAGGCTCCAGAGTGGACGGATCTCATGATGGAAGCCGTTTTCTTTTTGGTAAGGCAGCTCCACAAGGTGAGCTGGTGTGGGTGGGTGTCGGTTGGCAGGGGGAAGTTTAAGCTATCTGCGGCAGGGGTTTGAGACGCAAAGTCTTGGTAAATGTTGATAATTTTGTTGTGGAAAAAATCTGCCAGGGCATCGCAGAGATCTTGCGAGGTTGTGATGTTTTCTGTTGCTGAAGGGATGGTGAATTCTGTGACTATGTTGAAGAGTTCTTTGGAGATATTGGAGCTGTCATTGATGGGGATAGCTAGGGCGGTGGTCCTAGTGTTTTTCAAGAGGTGGTGGTAGCGGTTGAGGGTAGCTTTGAAGGTTATTCAGTCCTCGAAGATCTTACTGGTGCATCATCTCCTTTCTGTCTGTCTGCTGTTGCGTTTCTGGATTTTTGAGTTCTTCCGTGAACCAGTAGGGGTGTCCTGTTCATTTCTTGGGATAGGTAGGTTTCCTCAGGGTGACTTTGTCAGTGCTTGCTGTGAGTCAGTTTGTGAAGTTATCCACTGCTTGCTCTTTGTCCTTGGTGGTTGTGGGTCAGTGAGAATTGAGGGCGTTGGTCCAGCGTTGTTCTGATACCTTGAACCAGCTGTGCTGTGACGGTGGAGGTGGGGTTATAAAGAGGTTCCGAGTAGACGAAGTGGACGCAGTGGTCATCAGTCCAAGAGAGCTATTGAGTGTGGTTGTATTTTATTCTGTTGCTGGCTGCGAACGTAGGGTCTTTATTGTGTCCTGCAATGTGGGTGGGGTTGATGACCAGTTGTTGAGTCCGAGGGTTGCCATACTTTCTAGTCCTCCGCATGGGTGTGCTGTGGTCTCCATGCTGGAGGCCAGGCGGGGTTGCTGTATGAGGGGTGGTGGTGGTCTTCACAGGGGAAGACTCCATGCACGACAGAGAGCGATGCAAGTCGCAGGGAAGCAGCAGGCTTGCGGAGCAGAAGGGAGGCCCCAGCAGAGACGCAAGACAAGGGACAAATCGGGGGATTCAACTAGTAGGGCTGGCTGGGAGAGGGCAAAAGGGAAAGAATCCAACTGCAAGGGCAGGTGTAGCTGGACCCAGCTTCTAAGGGCAGTGCAGCTGGGCGGTCAGCTAATGGGAGTCTGGCACAGATCAAGCTGAGAAGGGGGAAATCGCTGGGTTACAGTGTCAGGCAGCACAAGGCAGCATATTACAGTACCTGAAACAGTGGGCGAAAGAGGGGTGGCCCAGCTCAGCCTCCTCCAGGCTCTAAAGGGCGTGGACTGGCCCGCCCTTGGCCTAGGCGTGTTCCTTAAGGCGGGAGCCGCAGGAGGAAAATGGGTTAGGCACGCTTCCCAGGAGCTGATGGGAACTGTAGTTCGCTGGCAGTGATGGTGGTGCTGAAGCTGGCTACCGAGTGGAGCTGGGGGACCAGCAAGCAGGTGTCAAAGGTGAGGGCAGCAGGAAGGGACGGTGGACACTAGGGAGTGACCCGCAGGAGGCTTAAATCAGCACAGAGGTGCAAAAACGGGCCAGGGCTGATAGGAACGGTACTTCCCCAGTGGCAATACCGGTGCTGGAGCTGGGAGACCAGCAAGCAGGCATCCGAGGTGAGGGCAGCAGGGAAGGATGTCGGGCACTGCGGAGTTTTTGAAGCTCACTGTCATAGATGTGCTCCTTATGATTTGAGGTTTAAAACTGTCATCTGTTTTTATCAGTTCCTCCTACAAGCATCTTTTCTCGCCACTGAGGTTTCGGAATACAGTTTTCGTCCAACAGTTGCAAGTGTGCTCATGGCATGTCATGTGGTGGGGCCATGGGCGTCCGCAGGGGGGAAAGGAGGGGGGCTTGCCCCCCCCCCTGGAGCGCCCCTCGTTGCCCCCCTGCCAGGGCTGGCTCTAGGGAGGTGTGACCGGTGCCAACGCACCAGGTGCTGGCTTCCTGGGGGCGCCGTGTTTGCATCTTAATTATGATTTTAAAAGCACCTGCTGCGCGTTCCTTTCCTCTTGCAATTACGGGGCCTCACAAAAATGTCAAGATAACTCATGTGATTAATGTTCTTCCTGGCCAGAGATCAGAGTTTTGTGTAGTTGAGGTTTTTGACTTATGTGAAGGTAGTACAGAGGGTTAATATGCCTGCTGCAAAGAACGTGTACCAAGTAGATTAAAGAGTGCATTTAATGTAAATAGATCAGGAGGTTACTGCTTTTAAAAGAGCTATCCTTTTCTTACTTGCAATTTATAACTTAAAGTCCTAATATAGAATAGTGAAGTATTAACTTTCATCATAGAAGTGCATACACTCTGCTAAGTATAGAACATTGATTAATGTTGCAAAATGGGTTCATTTGGGTAGAAATTGATTCTTATTATTATAGAAAACTCCCAAATATGCTGTTTCTTTTTCGACTCTGAGTTTGTGCTTCTCCACACCAAGCACTCCTAAACTATACTGCCTACCAGTATGGATGACATGTGACTCCTACACTTTTAGGGCCATATCATCAACGGCCAGCTATAATTATCTCTGGCCGTGTGTAGCGTGCAAAAAATTAACGCCGCATGTAACCTTATTCTATCGCCTGGTGAGCGCACTATCAGCAAGGCGCATTGCCCAGGCGATAGAAATCCAGGCAAAAGCGGCGGAAAGAGTCAAAATCGCCGGAATTCCAGCGATAGAAAACCGCGTTTGGGAAAACCTAATCTATAATGGGAGACGTGGCCTCAGCATAACAATCCATATCCCATTATAGATATGGCTTAGTAAGGAAAATAGCAGGCGTTACAAACTGGCAAAAAACCTGGTTAGCACTGATTATAATCTCGCTATGTATGTTAGCGATGAACTTGAAAATAGAGAGAATCAGGGTTAGTGATAATATTCCATGTTGTTTCACGGGACACTCCTCCCTTGCATCTCATTAGCGATGCAAGGCGATGCGATGTTGAAACCAGCGCTAATCCCATTGAACACGCTAGCATGCTCTTGTAAATAAAGCGATATTTTTATCTTCGCATTTCGTCCGAAAACGGACGCAAACGCGGCGATAAAAATATCGCTAGGCCTTGATAATATGCCCCTTTGTCCTTTGGCTTATGTAACTTTTCCTATACACTGATTTACACAAGTAGGATTGATTGTCTGTGTAATGTGTGTGCGATGCAAAGTGCTCCGACATACTTTAATGGTATGAATAGCGCTATATAACAAATTCAATGCATCTGAGAGGGAGTGGTTATGGAGACTTGGTCACTGTTAAAGGGTGCTAGTGAGAGAATCCGTGGTGGAGGTGATTATTGGGGGCGCCAACTAACATTGTTGCACTGGGTGCCACAGCGCTAAAGCCGGCCCTGCCCCCTGCAGGGACAGGGCAGGCAGAACAGCTCCAGAAAAGGGCGAGCAGAACCGGACCAGGGCGAGCCGATCCGGACCAGCAGATCGTCCCTGAGCAGGGAGGCGGCACGATACACAATCAGAATGTAGTGTTCAGCTTTTGTGGTGCCAGGGGGTAACTTGAGGGTTCAGGTGGGTGTGGGTTTTAAGGTGCCAGGGAGTCATTTTAAGGTTCACGGTGGGTTAGGGATTGGGGTTCCAGGGGGATAATTGTAGGGTTCAGGGTGGGTATGGGTTTTGGGGTACCGGGGGGGGGGGTAATTTTAGGGTTCAGGGTGAGTACGGGTTTTGGGGTGCAAGGGGGGAAATTTAGGGACCAGGGCAGGTATAGATTTTGGGGTGCCACAAAAGAAAGAGATGGCTGTGGCACAACAACCCTATGGTGTATGAGATCATAGGCGGCCTGCTTCCTGCCCCCCATGGCTCCTCCTGCGCCCCAGTGTTTCTTGTGCCCCACCTGGCACACATCATGTCGGAGGATGGTGATGATGACATTTTGCGCCCCCCCCTGGAAAAATTTCTGCAGACGCCCATGGGTGGGGGAGTGTAGTTTTCGCTTCTCTGTCAAAAATGCAATTGCTCCTAGGCAAATTCCAATTCTCCACCTGTCAACGCAAAGTCCTCTCTACACCTTGCTAGTCAGGGAAGTAGCTGCTATGGGGCAATGTATTTTAAGAAAAATTTTTCTTCCAGGGTTCTGAGGACAGCAGGAGTTAGGTGTGTAGTGAGCGGTGTTGCCAAGTCCCCGTCACCCACACCCCTCGAGAAGGAAGCCACTGAAGGGAGTTGCCTGTTGTATTGCGAGGTGTTTTTTCAGCGTCCCTCAGAATTGAAAAATGCACTTTTCAAATGTATGATAGCAGTTTCTGTCCGATTCACACTAGGAACCAATTGGAGGAAAGAGAGTGATCAGTATGCAAGTGTAGTTCCTGGATTTTAATTTCTTGGCTAGCCTTCAAGCATATCTTAGTAGCATGGTCGCCCTCGGATGTGCTATGCATTGAGTCGCATGGGTTCAGTGAAGGGATCCGTTGCAATCAGCTTGGTCCTTCCCTTCATCCAAATGGCCCACTTTAGAGCATTTATATGTAAAAACATTAAAAACCTTTGTGTCCAAGTGGCTTGTGCACCGTAAGCCAGGTCTAAAAATATAATCTAGTGCTTTGATGCTCATTGGGTAGATGAGAGGTAGAGTGCAGGGCCTACAGTGCAGCCTTGAAAAATTGACTGCCCGCCGTCAGGATCGCATGTTCCCTTGCAGCAGCTAGACCAGTGATAATCAAAATACGGCCCGTGGGGCGCATGCGGCCCTCCTGGCTTTTACATGCGGCCCCCTGGCTTTTGCATGCGGCTCCTTGCTCACTTTTACATGCGGCCCCCTATCCAACCTCAGCTCTGGGCTGCTGTTTCTCGACTCAGTACCAACGTTGAGAAATATGTTAAATAAAGGGGCTCACACACATGTATTTACAGCTCAACTAAAGTTAAGGAAGTAATTAAGGTGTCCTGCATCATTTAAATTTAGGAACCCCTTCATATTTAGACATGTTGCAACTGTGAAAATCTGATAGTCTCTTCAAAATTCAAAAAGTGTATTTCACTAACATGCAGAAGCATTTCGTCTTAGTACGTTAGACTATATCAGTGCATTGATAAGTTTTTTTCTTTAAAGTGATAGTTTGCAAAGATGAATCTAGAAACATTCATGCTTCCCTCCGGCAGCACTGCAAATAGTGAACTAAGAGGGAAGTCAGTTGTTCGGTTTACTATCTGAGTGGCCAGGGCTCCTATTATGCATGGATGACTTTTTGCGAGTAGCCGTGTGCTGTAGAAATGTGTTATTCATTCATTCATTCACTCTATAGTTTAGCAAATAAAACGCAAACAAGGTTTCATACAGTTTACGTCCTACAGTAATGTATTTCGAGGTCCTCTTATATGTGATAGTGAAGAAAAGGAAGGTAAGTTGAAATAAAGCAATTGTCTAGGATCACACAATTTGGTCAAGTGGGGAAGCCGAGATTGATCCCAGGTTTTCTTGATCCATAATGTGCAATTCAGCCTTAATATGTATATATTTAGCTTCTCCTATTCCCACCTTGCACCCTCCCCCCCCACCTGCCATCGATGCGGCCTTCAATCACGCGACAGGTACACGTTTTGCCCCCCTGGAAATTGTTTGTGAGTGGCCATGAGCTAGAGTGCGCCCTCCCATCTCTTTTTGCAGATGCGTAAATGTGGGCCTCCTACTTTGCCACTGTGGCCTAATAGGTCACTGATTTGACCACTTGCTACAAAATGTGGTGTATTGTTTGTTAGAATGCACTTAAGTGTTATAAACATGTAAGCAACTCGAGCTATCTGTGTGTCCCGTGAAGTAACCTGTGTGGTGTCTCCTGCAGGTCCCGCAACAGCAAGGAATGCCAGGCTACTGGAAATGCGTGAAAAGAGAAACTATCAAAGGAGCAAAAGAGGCCTGGAAGCAAGCGGGGAAGAGTCCTTTTTAAAGATCCTTTCTGCCAAGGGGCATTGCCCGTCCCGTGCCTTAAAGCAGTGCCAAAAAGCTCGTTCTGGGTTTATTTTATGTATTTGTGTAACTGGTTGCCTCTGGTTTTTATGCTTGATAAACAAAATTACAGTATTGTTTTACAGTAATCACATTGTCTTTTCCTATGTAATCGTGGAAATGTGTTCTTTTTTTTTGTATGAGTTTAACAATGATTTTCTGGGAAACAAACGCAATTGCAGTTTTACTAGAAACATTATGTTTACAAATTATTATGGAAATATTTTGTATGGCAGTGGGCTGAACAAACTGCATGAAGCGTTTGCTTTTATCTGGAAATGCTGGTGTAATTGATGTAATATGCATGCATGGTGGTCTTCTGTTTACTGCATGGGTTAAGTGTGGTTTCCTGACGTCCTAAACTGGAACTATGAAGACATCTCCGAGGCGTGTCCTTTCTGGAGGAGACAGACTTCATCGCATGGAGCAGAGCGCCTCAATGAACAGATTTTCATCTCTAGCCCTAAAGAACTGTAGCTATAGAGTGTCATAGTAACAGTGATGTTGCAACAGTTTGTTGAATGGATGATCCTTTAATGTTTACATATGCCCTAAAGGGGGCCAGGAAAGTACCTTTGTTTATATTGAACCGTTTCTTGCTTGCAAGCTTCTATTTTTTGATTCCTCATCCGAAGTGTACTAATACATTTATAACCATGAAGATTGAGTGGTTCTTTATTTTATCCTACACTGTGGTGTGTTATATGCCAAAGAAAAGACATCGCATTTGTGTGCAGTGAATCCCCAGACATTTATCTGCATGGAGAGGTATTTAGTGAAAAGGGAGGAGAAATTTCTGGATAAGACAAACGTGTAAACTAAACAACTGTTAATCATGAAAACAAGAGGAGGTGAAGAAGAGAGGCTGATGGGAGTTAAACTCCTAAAAACAAAGAAATGTCATGGCAACAGCCTTCATCCATATTCGATGGTCAGGGACAAAATTCTGAGCTTCTCACAGTTGAGAAATCTTCATTCACTACGCAGTGAGAATGACACTGGTCCAAAATTTTACATGTTTTAAAAAAAAAACTAGAGTCCCTAATGTGAGAATCTGAAGGGAATCTCTTTCCAGAGCCCCGCCCTTTGGTGTGCATCCCCTCATAATACCTCAACTGATGATAAGGACCAGTCTTCAAATATAATAATTTTTTTTAATAAAAATGAATTCGACAATCCTGGGTCACAGTAATACTGTCTTTGCAAAAGAAATAAAAATCACCATTTTGCAAACTACATAGGAATACATTAACATATGTAGTGGCTATACAAATGTACAACACTATTGGAGCCTCACTGCTCAGATCATCAGAAATGTGTAGATTACATAGGATGAAGGAAGGAGCCTATCATTTATACAATCCCTTTAAAGAGTATTACCAAGTCAGATGCTCACAGATATAAGTAAATAGATGAAAAGGGAGATGATGTGTTGCAGATCTGAAGTTTAACCCACCCACTCGCACAAAGAACAAAGGATCCATAGATAAAAGGTATACATTTTCAAATGGAATCCTATTTGTCCAGGCGCTTCTAGTTAAGAACATGGATTTATCATGTGTTGCCATTTTACAAATAATTTGTATTCCATTTTCTACTGAAGGGGAAAATATGCCCTATTAACAGTTTCAATAGTGATATTTCACAAGATTTCTATACAGATTTTGCTCCCAAGGTGTCAGGCCAAATACATACTGTATATTATGAAATTGGCTGGTCTTCAACCCTAACTTGAATCAGATATGCAATCCCTTTGGATATCCACAACCTCCAGCATAACATTTTGTTCATATGTTTATTCGTTGTAGATCTCTTGTAGATTTATCATGAGACATAACCTCTCTAAAACCAAAGATTTTGAAGAACTTCTGCCTGGTTTTATGTTTGAATTGTTACTTTTGGAAGTAGTGGAAGTAGTGGATGTAGACTGTTTTTCATTTTCCAGAGAAGCAAACCTAAGAAGATATGTCTTTATAAAGGACTTTTTTTTTTTAGATCTGGTTGAAGAAATTCTAGAGCAATATTAATTAATATTTGCAACATTAATTTTTGCCTCGTAGTCCAAACTTGGGACCCCAGCCAATCACGTTCCTTTTCAAATTTTGCTAGAACCTCAGTAATAGGTATATTTATCTTAGGACTGTCACTAATTATTTTAATACTCAAATAAGTGTTATTTTCATGTGATTAATTGAAATCCAATATCGCTTCACAAAGTTTAAAATGTCCTCAAAATTAGGCAGAATTCAGATTTATGAACATTCAGTTTCTATAGCTAGAAATATTGCTTTACTTGTGAATTGACCCAAAGCATGACTCAAGGATACTTCAGGGGCTGTTAATAACAAAATATACTCAGCACAAAGTACGTTCTTGTATTCTTTCCTAAACAAAGGAACGTGTAAAGCAACTGCAAGAGGTTCAATCACAGATTGCCCTCTAGGTAATAAAAAGAAATCTGATGCTCAACCATTGGTCATAAACTGTGCCAGTAGGAGGCTAGCTTAGTATATGGTGCTCACTTATGTAAGTGTAGCACCCTGCACTAATCCAGGCAATCCTTTTGGTGATTTTAGTGGTCTTAGAAAACTCCCTCAGTGGTAGCTGTGGAGAGCAGCCTTCAGGCTTTGTCTAGAAGGAGTGTAAAGCAGCTTGTTTTACTAGTACATAATCTTATTGGTATAGATTAAGTGAAAAAGAACCACACAGTGTATTTATAAAACTTTGTATTTATTATAAGACACTCACTAACACATACAGATATCTCCTACCCAGAGATGTGCAAAATGCACACAATACTTGGCAAGGAAAACAGATAAGTAGCACGAATACACAGTGGTCGCCAGGGGTAGACCAAATCATATACTAAAATAGTGGGATGCGAACCACGACTCAAGTCAAGACTATACCCAGAAGATGTAGAAGTGCTGGGGACCTAAGTAACCACCCGAGGTTAGTAACCAGGAAACCCCATGGAGGCCGTGTGCAGAGTGGGAAAACGACTCAATTCAAGTCAATGGGTAAGTTGCGGTTGCAATTTTAAAGGAGCTTTCCCAGTGGATCCTAAAGAAACCCAATGGAAGACAGAAGGTTTGAGAGCCACCCCAACAGTGGATACCCTAAGAACCAGGATACCTACACCAGGGAAACCAGGTGCAAAGTGGCGTCGGAATCCGCCATCAAACTCAATGGAGGACTTCAGAAAGATGCCGCTGGCAAAGAAGGGAAAAATGTCAGTTGGAACCCAAAAAATGGATTCAGGATGAGAAGTATCCGCAAGCAGAGGAGACAGAGTCTATGCATCTCAGGAGTGACCAGGAGGCCCGAAAGACGAATCCCACCGATGTCAGGTGTTGGAGGAGCGTTGACGGTGACCCTGGAGCTGCTGCTGTGTGAACCAGGCGCTGCTGTGGAAGACCAGGAGCCGTTCATGAGCTGTCCCACATCGGATGTCGAGAGTTGAGGGATCGGCGTCCGCCGGGAGCACCAACAAGCCCTGGCAACTGCAAACAACTTGGCAAACGAAAAAGGTGTTGTCGGGACCAGCAAGGTCCAGGTGACTCACCACAAGCAGGGGAGTCAGAGCAGGCTCCGAGGAATTAGGGGAGCCCACTGAAGTAAAAGAAGACCCTCGAGAGGACCCTCAGTCTGGAGGCACAGGATTCGCAAGAGGACCTTAAGCAGCTCACCAAAGATGCAAGCTCACGATTCAAGAGCTACGGTGAGGACAGAGATCTTGGTTGCAGGAAATGCTTGAGGTTGGGGCTTCTTGGAGCCCAAAGATCTCGGAGAAAGAGAGCCAACAAGCCTTTCTAATGACAAGTCAACGCAGTGCACAAGTGTTCTGTTCCAGTGGTTCCGACAAGGGATACTGGCCTCAAACTCGGTGAGAAGACAGTGCACCCCTCAAGGGAGTTGCAGAACCAAAACCTGAATTGCTGAGCCTTTTCGGCGTCCGTGGGAGCCCAGGATCAGCAAATCTGTCAGCTGCGTTGCAGTGCCTGCAGATGCAGGGAAGTGACTCCTTCACTTCAAGGGAGATTACTTCAGGTGTCTTGGATGTCCACAGGCCTTGCAAGGATCCTGTATGGCGCACAGGCACAGACGTTGCAGCAGACTTGCAGGACGACAAGACCAGCAGGAGTCTCCCCGGTTGTAGTCTTGGTGCCCAGAGCAAAGTCCAGCGAAGTCCAGAGTGCCCTGACAGTCGAAGATGAAGTGGTGTCTTGATATGAATCTTGTCCTATGACAAATCTAGGGTCCATCCACAGGTAAGCCCTCAAGTACCCTAAGGAAAGTATTGGGACGATTCAGGCGTCCCTCCCAGAGGAGGGGCTGGACAGTGGCGAGGATACTCCCATGTCCTTTGTCCAGTTTCGTGCCATAGCGGGAGCCAATGGCTTTCTGAGCTGGAGTATGCAAGGAGACTCTTCAAGCAGACTGAGTGGCGCTGGCAAGCGCCCCCACCCTGTCCTAATACACTAAGTCCTGTCTGGGAGGTGGTCACACCTCCCTTTGACAGGATACCTACTGTCCTGCCTTCCTCTGCTCGAGCTTGGCTCAGCAGCAGGAGGGCAGATTTGTGTCTCTGGTCAGCAGAACGGTGATGGATTAAACCCAGATCTTTTGACTGGGTGTGAGTGTTTGATTGGTTCAGATGCTCCGTCCATCACCACCCCCTTTTGTACTGCTTTTGGCCACCATACGTGTGGCAGGGTATGCTCAGACGTGAGTCCCTTTCTCACTTTGCCACTGGATTCAAGCAAGCCGGGCTGAAGACGGCTGTAATGCCAGAAACTGGTCCTCGGAAGCTTGTTTCCGGTCCAGGGAAGGCATGGCTTGGCGGTTCGGGCTGGACTGTTCCCATGAGGCACAGGGTCAGACTGATTTGCATATAGCCATGTCTGAACTGGGATGGCAAAGTGGGCTAAAGAACGGTGACGGATTAAACCCAGATCGTTTGACTGGGTGTGAGTGTTTGATTGGTTCAGATGCTCCGTCCATCACCACCCCCTTTTGTACTGCTTTTGGCCACCATAAGTGTTGCAGGGTATGCTCAGACGTGAGTCCCTTGCTCACTTTGCCACTGGATTCAAGCAAGCCGGGCTGAAGACGGCTGTAATGCCAGAAACCGGTCCTCGGAAGCTTGTTTCCGGTCCAGGGAAGGCATGGCTTGGCGGTTCGGGCTGGACTGTTCCCATGAGGCACAGGGTCAGACTGATTTGCATATAGCCATGTCTGAACTGGGGTGGCAAAGTGGGCTAAAGAACGGTGATGGATTAAACCCAGATCTTTTGACTGGGTGTGAGTGTTTGATTGGTTCAGATGCTCCGTCCATCACCACCCCCTTTTGTACTGCTTTTGGCCACCATAAGTGTGGCAGGGTATGCTCAGACGTGAGTCCTTTGCTCACTTTGCCACTGGATTCAAGCAAGCCGGGCTGAAGACGGCTGTAATGCCAGAAACCAGTCCTGGGAAGCTTGTTTCCGGTCCAGGGAAGGCATGGCTTGGCGGTTCAGGCTGGACTGTTTCCATGAGGCACAGGGTCAGACTGATTTGCATATAGCCATGTCTGAACTGGGGTGGCAAAGTGTGCTAAAGAACGGTGATGGAATAAACCCAGATCTTTTGACTGGGTGTGAGTGTTTGATTGGTTCAGATGCTCCGTCCATCACCACCACCCCCTTTTGTTCTGGTCAGCAGCAGCCATAGTTTGCTGTCCGGGTCTAGAAGACTGGTACTGGGAGCACTGAGGGCATCCCGGAGGAGCTTTACAGTGCAAGCTTGTTTCCGGTCCAGAGAAGGCATGGCTTGGCGGTTCTGGCTGGACTGTTCCCATGAGGCACAAGGTCAGACTGATTTGCATATAGCCATGTCTGAACTGGGGTGGCAAAGTGGGCTAAAGAACGGTGACAGATTAAACCCAGATCGTTTGACTGGGTGTGAGTGTTTGATTGGTTCAGATGCTCCGTCCATCACCACCCCCTTTTGTACTGCTTTTGGCCACCATAAGTGTGGCAGGGTATGCTCAGACGTGAGTCCCTTGCTCACTTTGCCACTGGATTCAAGCAAGCCGGGCTGAAGACGGCTGTAATGCCAGAAACCGGTCCTCGGAAGCTTGTTTCCGGTCCAGGGAAGGCATGGCTTGGCGGTTCGCGCTGGACTGTTCCCATGAGGCACAGGGTCAGACTGATTTGCATATAGCCATGTCTGAACTGGGGTGGCAAAGTGGGCTAAAGAACGGTGATAGGGGGGGCGGAGCCAGACCGGCGACCAAGATGGTCGCCCGGGCTCCCGGCTCTGTCGACCTTCTTCCCCCGCCGCCTGATCCTGTCGGCTATCCTGCGCTGCGATGGTGCTCCCGGACGTCGGAAGGGGTGCTGAGTTGTTGTGTCCGACTCCGAGGGTTTTTCGAGCCCTGAAGACGGAGATATGACCCTTTGTATTTTGTGGCCCGCACGAGATCTGAAGCCGGGACCCCGCGTGATGCTGCTACCGCCCGCGAGTGCAACAACAACGGCCATACGGACCCGGAAGGTGCCGGTCAACCGCTATGGAGGTCGGCCCGTCTCCGAGAGTGTACATCCAGCGCCTGATCCGCGGAGCCTGGTGAACGCGAACCACGCCACCCCTATCTGCCGATTATGCTCCCCCCGTCTGCTGACTGATGCTATAGCGACCTAGATGCCGTCCTTTGTTCCCACACGGAACCCTGGTTTGCCCGCACTCCGGGTGATCGTGGCCGGTTGAGGCACAATGCTGCTGCGGTACTTTTTGGTCTGGGAGGGAGCTCATATGTGACCATCAGTGGGGAAGTGGAATTGGCTACCGTATTGTGTGCAGCGTGGAGGACGCGGTAGTACTATGCTCCTCACTATATCGAGGACTGGTGGCACTTGTGTTCGTTTGAGCGGCGCTCATGCTGGGAGCCCCTTTCGGGGGAGGCGCCTCCATGGGACATACCTGACCATAGCGGTGGCAGTCTGCTCTGCAGATCGAAGGGTGGAGACCAGATCCCCCTGTGTACTTGAAGGACGAAATCTGGAATGGATCGATACAGAGACGCCCCGGTGTATGTGGACAGGAAAGGGAGCCCGAAGCTGGTACTATCCTTCTGAGACTTTGTTGGTGTGGCCCCTTCTACAGTTTTCCATGTAGACTTTGCGGTGAGGTGTGGAGATGACTATCGATGGCTGAGAGGGATGGCTTGTACTTGGACTCCCTGGTTTGTTTCAAGTGGATTGTCACGGAGATACCTGGTTCTATGGGTGCATGGTTTCTTTGGAGGCGCCACCAGATGTGTGTTTATCGCTTCCCTTTCACGCTCCTTTTCTGATGGCGGGCTTCCTCATGAGACCCAGACACTGCGTAATGACTATCCTTTTTGCACTCAACTTTATTCTCGGGATCGTGAACGACCAAGTGGCGGTGGATGGCTTTCGAGTGTGTCGTATACTGGTGC
The DNA here is from genome assembly GCF_964261635.1 of Lissotriton helveticus. Classification (NCBI taxonomy): domain Eukaryota; kingdom Metazoa; phylum Chordata; class Amphibia; order Caudata; family Salamandridae; genus Lissotriton; species Lissotriton helveticus. The sequence goes on along the minus strand of NC_136069.1, from coordinate 313,994,640 downwards.
ATTGCTAGATATCCAGCTTCCTCCGGACTGGCCTGTCTGTTCACTCCGGTACTTTGCTTGCCCGACCCTGCACCACTTGGACTGGGATTGGATTATGATTAGGGCTGGGTGGCTCTACGTGAATGATGGTACTCTGATTTCTGAGGGCGATGCACAGGGGGACTTTCATCTTGGCGGTGTGACTTGAAGATCTGAGCGGCGAATGTTATCCTGTTTATGTCGTTATCTTAAGGCTTTGTTAATAACTCTGGTGTAATTGAAATGCTACGTGGCGGTGGGGGGGGGGCCGTACTGGGGTCCCTCCAATGTTTTCTTCCTTTCCCTATCGTGGGGGGTTTTCGTTAACTTTTCTTCTTTCCCTCTTTCTTCTTTCCCTCTTTCTTCTGTTTTTGTGTAGATTATTGTCTTTCCTCTCCATTTTTCTTCCTTCTGTATTTCGGGTTTTGACACTGGGCGATAGGCACGCTGCTAGGGGGGTGGGCCGTAGCCGTATGCAGGGGTGCAGGGTGGAGGGAGGGGTATTATTGTTTTTTTTCCCTTTTTGTTACTATGGCCCTTTATTTGTGTTGCATTTGCTTTTCTATAACTTTCTTCTTTTTCCTTCTTTTCCTGGGATCCGAGTTGAGGTAACTCTCCGTGTGTTTTGCTAGCTCAGATAATAAGGGTTGATGTTTTTACTGTTTATTATTTATCCTGAGTATATACACCAGTGCTAATATCTCACCTACAGTAGTCCTGACTGTGAATATCCTGTCCTATGAACAACCCTTGACTTGTTGTGGCTTAATTGTACGGCATCGGATCCTGCTTTAACTTTACTTTTAAAAAGAAACCTTCTTTAATCCTGTTATCAATGTGGTGCGAATATTCTCCTGGTTACAACGGAGTGTTTGGAAGGCGGATTTCTGCATTTTATGGCTTAATTGATTTGAGTTTATCGCCTCTGTCCTGGTGGCCGACCGTGCTGGTTTGTAGGCCCGTGACTGTAACTGACTTAAGTAACAATAAAGGTTTTTCAAAAAAAAAAAAAAGAACGGTGATAGATTAAACCCAGATCTTTTGACTGGGTGTGAGTGTTTGATTGGTTCAGATGCTCCGTCCATCACCACCCCCTTTTGTACTGCTTTTGGCCACCATAAGTGTGGCAGGGTATGCTCAGACGTGAGTCCCTTGCTCACTTTGCCACTGGATTCAAGCAAGCTGGGCTGAAGACGGCTGTAATGCCAGAAACCAGTCCTGGGAAGCTTGTTTCCGGTCCAGGGAAGGCATGGCTTGGGGGTTCGGGCTGCACTGTTCCCATGAGGCACAGGGTCAGACTGATTTGCATATAGCCATGTCTGAACTGGGGTGGCAAAGTGTGCTAAAGAACGGTGATGGAATAAACCCAGATCTTTTGACTGGGTGTGAGTGTTTGATTGGTTCAGATGCTCCGTCCATCACCACCACCCCCTTTTGTTCTGGTCAGCAGCAGCCATAGTTTGCTGTCCGGGTCTAGAAGACTGGTATTGGGAAGACTGAGGGCATCCCAGAGGAGCTTTACAGTGCATGGAATAATACCCCCACACTGTAAACTGTGTCGGGGTTTAATTCCAACATGTTTGATACCAAGCACAACAGGGTTAGTTCCAGCCAGTTTAGATATAGTCATCTCGTAACGAGGCCACTTTATGTATCATAATGGCTGATGCACTTGCAACCCAGGAGCATGGACTCCGATGGTTGTAGGGGCGCCCCACTCATGCAGGGGCACCCTCACACTTCGAACTGAGCACCCTGCTATCAGGATTGAAAAACCTGCCTTAGTCGGTGACTTATAGGTTTTAAGTGCAGTGACCTCTGAAGCATAAGCAAACATATCTGTTGTAAGTGGTGCTAGCACCAGCTTACACAGACTGCAATGGCAGGTCTGTAGTAACAGTTTGAGTGGTCTTCCATGGTGGCATAATACATGCTTCAGCCCATGGGGGACCCCTGGTGTACCTATGCCCTGGGCACCTCAGTACCATATAATAGGAAATTACAATGTTACACAAGTAGCCAATATGGGATGTACCTAAGTACTCACCATATCCAGTTTAGGGGAGAAAGCACAGAGACTGGGGTCTTGGTTAGCAGTATCCCAGTCAGACTAGTCAGAAACAACATAACACCAGGCAAAACTTGGGGGGTAACCATAAAAGCAGATCCTACTTTCCTACAGTGCCTTACCTCTAGAATATAAAGCCTAGATCAAATTCACATGAAATGCACAAGGCTGTATCCGCTTTCTCTTGGCTGCCTACTCTTTCATTTTTTGCTGCGTCTGTTTAATCATGGCGAACAGCTTCCTTGCATCTCTGATGTTTGTTGAAAGTATCTGCTATATTTTGAGCGTACATTGCCTTAGGTTATGCTTGTTGAAAGTATCTGCTATATTTTGAGCGTACATTGTCTTAGGTTGGAGGTGTTCCTTCTTGTATGATATGGCTTCCAAGACTTTACCGATGACTTAAAGCTCTGCTATGCCACCTCCACACGACTCTCGCAGGAGATCCCTAACTACTTCTGAAGGTTAACACATAATAATTATATGCAGCTTCGCAATTTCACAAAGAATTGTCAGGATAGAAACTTGTGTGACCCTCACCCATTATTTGAAAGGTGTATCAGAAGGACCCATTCTGGTTTACTACCTTTAAAAATCTAAGAATCTTGCAGATAACCTAAGGGCAAGGGCATAGCCCTATTGAGCCCTTGACAGATCAGTCAAACAGGCTAAAAATAACAATAGAGAGTCTCTGTTGGAAAAATATTCCATACTGACTCCAAACAGTCACTTTTATGATCACCTATCGCTGGGTGGCAAATTCTCTTTAGAATAGCTTCACAAAAAATTGGCTGATCAAGAATGTGGGAAACAGGGGCGTGGCCAGCAGCATGGCGGACAAGACGTGTCCTGCCGGAGCTCCGCAAGCCCGCTATAGATCCTGTTCGTATCCTGAGCTCACAATCACCCCAAAGCTCTAAACGTCCGATCGAAGAGTTGTGAACTTATTGTGCCAGTAATGAGGGATGGTGGGGCCCCGTGAGGTGTCACGATAGCGAGAAAGCCGAGGAGCGAAGGAGATCCAGCATGAAAGCCAAGATGGCGCTGAGAGGATCGGCGGAGCTTGAGTAACCGAAACCAACCAGAGGCGGACGATACGGAGCCGAGCTGTGCCCCGGGGGAAGGTGCTAAGGCATTGAGAACACCAGAAGTGCGGACGGAGCCGAGCCTCTCTCCCCCCCTCCCCCTTCCCCCCCCCCCTCCCACCGCCTCGAGGAGCAGGCTGCCGCGGTGACTGGGTGTGGAGCTGGCGGTGAGCGGCGGCAGGGGTCTGGATAAGGTAATTCGCTGGCAGCAGAGGGCACTACTGCAAGAGGTAGGCGGCAGAGATAGCCGATGGGCGCTGACATAGTCTAGCTGCAATCCGGCCAGCATCACGAGAAAAGCCATTCAAACATGAGACTGGAGCGCTAGGATCCCATAACGGGCGCGCCCCTGATCAGTGAGGTGCTCCGACGGGGTGGGGGAGAGAAGGGGGCCCTGAGAAGACACGGGGCCAAACCCTGGTAGGCAGGGTTGGCCGCCCGGTGATTGGCACTGCAGAAGTGGAGAATTGTTACAAGCGGGCCGCAGGCTGCAGACAGTATTCGGCAAGAGTGTGGCTGAAGGAAGCCACCACTCACTCCTCCCGCCCCCCCTCCCCCCCATGAGAAGCCGGTGAGACAGGGTGATTGTGGAAACCCTGGGGGAAACACGAATACAGACCCCTAAGAGGACAGGTACAAGAGCCGTAGTTGGGACAAGAGAGGGCCCCTTGCTACCAGCCGTCTGCTGCCATCGAGAAGCACCGGCCAGAGCACAATCCAGGTAAAGGGGAACCGTGTTGAGGAGTGGCAGTTCACCCATCAGGCGGAAGACGATGGATGAAGACTGCAGGCATAAGGTGCATCAAAGGCGGGAAATAAGACTCCAGGCAAAGACTGGGGAAATACGGGAGCCGGCCTTACAGTGTGGCATAGCGCTCGGTCAAGCGCCACTGTCAGATAAAGCAAGTCCCTGAACAAACAGCCAGAGTGGGCCTCCTGGAGCGAATCAGGGAAAGGGGACACTCAGCGGTGCAGTTACGGAAGCCTGGCATTGAGAAGAGAGACTACCAATGGTGCGAGATAAAGACCCTAAAACGCAAAAATGGGGGAAGCTGGACAAATTCGCTAAACCCCTGCAGGGGATGGATCTCCTTGCAACAGTCGCCATGGAAGCGCCTGATAATAATGTTCTCCTTAAGGCGATCCGCTCCTCCAGGGAGGCACTGGAGGGTAAAATCGACGGCATCAAGATAGACGTCAACCTGCTACGTAAAGATTTACGGAATGTGTCTGAAAAAGTCACGCAGGCAGAACAAAGAATATCGGAAGTGGAAGATACTACACATATGCTACGGAAGGAGGTCACAGAACTGACGACGGCTATGAAGGACGTGTTAGGGAGAGTAGACGATGCGGAAAACAGGGCAAGAAAGAACAACCTCCGTTTGATTGGTTTTCCAGAGAATGTTGAGGGGACGGATGCCGGTGCCTTTCTGAGACAATGGATAATAGACTCGCTCCCAGAAGTACACTTCTCGCCGTGCTTCATCATCGAGAGGGCGCATCGCATTCTAGGGGCTCGGCCTCCGGTAGGGGTGGTGCCAAGACTGCTGATAGCGAAATTCCTCAACTACCAGGAACGTGACCTCGTCCTTCAAGGAATACGTAAGAAAGGGGAAATCCGGCTGAATAACACCAAAATCATGGTGTTCTCAGATTACTTGTGTGAAGTCCAGAAACAGCGCAAAACGTTTGATTCAGTCAAGGACAAGTTGAGACAGATGCAAATCACTGAAATGCTCCGCTTCACGGCCAAATTGAAGGTGATATATCCAGACCAAGACAATGTTCTTTACTACACCCAATGAGTCCTGGCACTGGATAGAGGAACGTCCTATGTTCGAACCCCTGAGGCTCCAGCGTTCTCAACGAAACAACACTGACTAAATGCACTAACAGACCCTGGGCACAGAGGCCTGCCTGGAGAGACAGAGAGGCATCACAAAGAGGCCCCAACAGAGCGACACCATATGGCACCAGGGGGGCCACAGGCCGGACACCAAGAGCTTCAGACTCAGAGAGCACTTCACGGCAAGACATGCCTCGTGAGTGACCAATAAAAAAAGAAGCAGCTCAGCAGAGATCGGAAGACTGTACAGATCAGAATATCACCACGGACTCAGAGGTGGAACATCCCCTTATTCAGAACATTAATCTCCTTGAAAATCTGGAAGAGACGGACAGGACAACTGGCACAGAATCGCAAATAGGGCACGAAGAAATAATTGAATGATGAGCAGTGTTGGGCACGGAAAACTGAATGGGCAGTAAGCAGACGGAAGGTCTATCACGCCACCCCTTGTCTGCAGTTTTTTCCTTTTTGGTGTATTTGAGAGAAGTTTGATTCAGTCCGCTTTGTGTTTTCCTCGCTTCCCCCTTCTTCCCCCCTTCCCTTTCTCCCCCCCCTTTTTTCTTTAGTTGTGCCTCCCTTCCTTTCCTTATAGTTGGTTGTTGGTCCCCTATTTTGTTTTTTATATAGTTTGGGATTCGGTTAGGTGTGTATTTTCCCTTCTTCCTTTCTGCGTTTCTGTTGCGTTGGTTTGTTTTGTCGGATCACCCCTGCCATCAAAGTACTCTGAGATGCCGCAGCTGAGACTTTGGTTGTCTGAGGGTGTGAAGGCGGCGCATAGCTATCTCGCGAGGGGGGAGAGGGGAGATTGAAGGTTTAGGAGTTGGGGTGGGGGCGGGGGGTGACAGACCTCTCCTGATCCAAGAGACTAAGTTGGTCATGTTGACCCGAGGAGGAGTTGTTTGGGTGGGGGATTGCTTGGGTGGGGGGGGGAATGGGAGGTCACCACAGTTTATCAGAAAAAAATGGGAATGTATCAGTTGCAACCACTCAGTGAGAAGGAGATGGAGGAAGATGCAGAGCGGAGGGCGAAACAAGGTTCGAGGAGATGTAGCAAAAATGATGGCTAATCATACCCCGTATTCAGTTTGATCATGGAATGTCAACGGGATGGGGAACAAGGTCAAAAGAGGGTTGGTGGTGTCATACTGTAAAAGGCTAAAGCCGGGTGTCATTCTCCTACAAGATCAAAGGAAGTAGTGTACGCACAGGGAGTGCGGGTACATCCCCAGGGGGCACACCGGGGTGGTCCAAACACAATGATTCCAATTATACAAGTTTTGACATGTGACATTAGACTCAAAGAAATGCAGGATCGTTTCTCAGACAGAGGTTACCCCCAATCCATCCTCTGAGGCTCACACACGCGTTGCAGCCATCAACAGACAAGAGAGTTTGTCAAAAAAAAAAAAACTACTGATCAACGGATGGTACTAGTATCCAAATATTCTACCAGCAGTACAACTTTCAAGAAAATATTCCTTAAACACTGGCCAGTCTTGCAAATGGAACCTGATTTCAGGGAATGCTTTGAAAAACCACCTTTATTTGCTTATACTCGCAGCAACAACTTTAAGGAAATTCTCTCAAAGACACCCATCATCCAAACCATCCACAAAGGAACGATACCATGCAAAAATTGCAGCAACTGCAACTGTGTCATTAAAGGAAACATCATACGACATCCCATGAAAGGACACCCCATTAAACTTCACGTCAATGCCACATGTGATTCTATGAACTTGATTTATGCCATCAAATGCCCATGTGTTCAACTATACGTCGGCAAGACAGAGAGGAAAGTTAAAACACGCATGAATGAACATAAATCGAACATTCGTACTAAAAATGAGAAATCCAATGTAGCTGTACATTTTAATGAATCGCATCACACCATTGCACAGTTGCAATTTATCGTGTTGGAAATCATAACCAAAAAAGAGGGAATAGACAATCATAAATTTCTTCTTAAAAGAGAACTTGAATGGATTTATCGTCTCCAGACCCTTAAACCACATGGACTAAATGATCGGATTGAATACAGTTGTTATCTTTAGACATACTATTCCATTTCTTTAATATACTGTACTGGTTGATATCTCGCATTGTTCTATTTCAACCTTTTACTTTATTCTCTTAACACTTTACCCCTCTAAGATGGCCGCCACCGTTTTTTGTCTTATCGTTTTCACTAGTCCTTCTTTGACTCCCTGCACCTCACTCATTTGAACTTCCTGGTTTAGCCCACTCATTTCACAACCTCCGAGCTACCATACATGTGATGAACCGCGTTCCACTATGAAGTAAGCTTCACATCGTTACACGTCTCGTTTTTGGTTTATTTGACGGTAAACCCACTTCAGGCCCTTTTAACCGCACACCCGTGTCGCACGCTTTCAATGCTGCATTTTTGTATTTTTGTAACATTCACTGCCGAACCCCGGGCGTTAATCGTTTTTTTTTATCACCTACCACTGATAATGATACACACACGTCTTTATATTCACTCGTTTAACCTCGTTTTTTTAAAATTCACCTTGCATGACAAGCACTTTGAACCACTTTGTAAATTAGTCCATATCGCATGAATTTTTTTCTTACACCTTTTTTTGTCATACATTTTCTTAGACCCACTTTTCTTCTTCTTTCAGTGCTCCTTGATAAAGGGCTTTCCTGCCCGAAATGCATCGGAGCTTTTCGTTGAGCTCATTCAACATGGATTGTACATTATGAAAATTCTATTTTGATATGACGACAATATCAAGAGAAAAATGAACTTCAAATGCTAATAAACAACTAAAACTTGTATAATTGGAATCATTGTGTTTGGACCACCCCGGTGTGCCCCCTGGGGATGTACCCGCACTCCCTGTGCGTACACTACTTCCTTTGATCATTAATTAGGCGCTTGGACGGAAGCGCCTCCTAGGAGTGCACCCAATTGATTAACTTTCAGCATATTCGATTACTCTTCGCTGTGCACCCTCTCCTCCTACTTTTGGTCAATTCTCCTACAAGAAACACATTTAAAGGGCACGAGATGCAATTTCTTGGGCCGTAAACCATACACAACACTGGCACATGCGCGTTCTCTACCGGGGCAAAAGTGGTCGCCATATTATTAAAGAAAAGTCCACCATTTAGCATAGAGCGCACATGGAGTGGCCCTAATGGAACATATGTGGCAGTGAAGGGGATCTGGGACAGGAGACATATCACATTCATTAGTGTTTATGCACCCCCTAGACTACAGAAGCAAACTATGGACAAATTGGCTGCCATTCTTCTTGAAGCAGGCTCCCACTCCCACATAATAGGCTGGGACTTTAACGATGTGATGGACCCCACTTGGGATCGCAGGACAGTTCCACTGGGAGACCCCAGGGAAACCCCACTCAAAAGATTTGTAGATAAGCTAACACTCACTGACCTGTGGCGCAGACAGCACCCCCAGAAAAAAGCATATTCTTTCTATTCAGGGGCCCATAAGGCCTTCTCGAGACTGGACTACATACTCACCCAGGCTGAGGAATTAGAGGGAGTACAAAAGATTGAATACCTAGCAAGAGGTCTTTCAGACCATTCACCTTTATGGCTGACAACCGGGGCTTGGACGCAACACCAATCTAGGGAATGGAAATTGAACTTGTGGGAACTACAAGACCCACATGTGGCTAAGGAGATTAGAGTGGACACGGAGCTATATTTCTGGGACAATGTAGGGTCAGTGGATTCCACCATTATTTTGTGGGAAGCTTACAAAGCCGTCCTCCGGGAGAGAGTACAGGTGTACCTAGAGGCGCGAGATGTGGGTGCAATCCCCGAAGATCTGAGGATGGTCACTATTGTGGTTATACCCAAAGAAGGGCAGCCGCCATAGAGTTGTGGTTCGTATCGACCCATCTCCCTCATAAATATGGAGACTAAGATTCTGGCCAGAATTCTGGCCAATAGACTCAAGCGGGTCATTACAAGACTTGTCCACAGAGAACAGTCGGGCTTTATGCTTAAGAGATCGACGAGTCTTCATCTTAGATGAGTCTGTAACTGGTTGAAGACAGTGCAAAATAGAGCTGATCCTCATCTCATACTGTCCCTAGATGCCGAGAAGGCATTCGACACAGTCCACTGGCCATTTCTCATAGCAGTACTGAATAGACTGGAATTTGGTCCCGAGTTTAGGAGGTGGATAGCCATACTATACGAAAGACCATTGGCAAGGGTTATAGTCAACAGGGTTACGTCTCGGAAGTTTCCAATAGAAAGGGGCACCAGACAGGGTGGCCCCCTGTTTCCTCTGCTTTTTGCAATGGTCCTTGAGCCCCTTGCATGTGTCATTCGAGCACATCTGAGCATAACTGGTTTCCGAGTGAGTGACAACGATGACCTCGATGAGCGTATTTAATTGTATGCCGATGATATACTTCTATATGTCACAAACCCCGGAACGACACTCCCTAATATTATGACAAGCTGCGAGGAATATGGCAGCTACGCGGGGTACAGAATCAATTGTGAAAAATCGTGTGTTTATCCGGCAAGACAGGATGTTGGGAAGGTAATATATCCCAGCCAACTGCAGGTTACACCCAATGGGATAACATATTTGGGTATTCATATCACGCTGGATAAGCCAATGTCATTGGAGCAGAACCTGTACAAGATACTAGGGGAATTCCGCTTAGAAGCAGATTGATCGGCCTCATTACCTCTGACGCTGCTTGTAAGAGCGGCTCTCTTCAAAATGATAACCCTACCAACATTTTTATATGTTCTTCAAAAATACTTATCATCCAATCCCAGAAGAGGTGTTCACCAAGATTGATGACTTTCTGTGAATGTTTCTTTGGGGAGGGAAACCCCCTAGGGTAGCATTGGGAAAGCTACAGTGCAACCAATATAGCGGTGGCATTTCCCTGCCAGACCTTCACGCCTACTACTGGGCAGCCCATTTGATAGTAATAAACTGGGCATTTGGGGAGAGGGACCATCCTACATACGCGCTTGAACACATACAATTCTTCAAAAAGCCATAGTCACACCATCTTTAAGGAGGTAAAGGGGTCGCGAGAATGTTGCCAGCCACACAAACTGTGTTAATGGCATGGAAGAAAGCGGAGAGGCGGATGAAATGGGATGGCCGGGTGACCAAGGAAACCCCGCTTTGGGTGGAAACACGACTCAAGGAATTTGCCAAGCTGACAGGTTTTCAGAAATGGGACTTGGTTGGCATTTCCCAGCTCAAGGACATACTATATCGTAAGGACCTGGTGACGTTTTCGCGCCTCCAGACTGAGCATGACATGAACAGGACGCAACATTTTAAATATTTGCAATTGGGGCATGCTTGGAGGGCGCAGCATATTGATATGGGGAGCCACCCAGAATATGCCCCGTTGGAAAGACGGCTCTTGATGGACGAAATTGGGGAAAAGGCAGTGTCCTGGACCTATAGAACAATTATGAATAATACACCGGACCCTTTGCAAAAACTGAGGTCACACTGGGAGGCAGATCTGGGGGACATAGATAACTTGGATTGGGAAATGGCTCTGATGCAACCTAGGGAAATAGCTATTAGATCCAGACTTCTATTGATTCAATTCAATTATTTACACAGAATGTATTACGACGTTGTCCGATTGCATAGGATTGGTAGAGCGGAATCACCCAATTGCCTGAAATGTAAGACCATGGAAGGAACCTTCTTTCACACGGTCTGGGGGTGTGCACAAGTACAGATATATTGGGGCACGCTGCTGAAGGAACTGAAACTTATATTGCAAGACTCAATATCCCATGTTTATTTTGTTGGGCATAACAACAAAAATCGATCTCCCCAAAGCGAAACTAACGTTGCTCCAGCTGGGCTTGGTAGGAGCCAAAAGGGACCTGGCAAGAGCATGGGGTGCTGCGTACAATCCTACGCTAGAAGAATGGCAGAGGAGTATGGACGTGTATATGCTGTAGAAAAAACAACCTATAAAGCACGGGGGCGCCTGAAATAATTCAGGAAAATATGGAAGCCTTGGTTGACTTACCATGGTCTTGCACTCTAAGTGAATTGAAGGGTAGGGAGGATGTGGGGGGGAAGGATGTCGAGCAAGGGATCATGTTGACAGAAATTATTTTGGTAATGTTGATTATTTATGTGACAATGTCGAACTCCGCTCTGCATGTAATGAACATGGAAATGAGATGCTCTGAATATCTGAGGTGTTTTTGTAATGTAATTAAGGAAATACAAATAAATACATTCAACAAAAAAAGAAAGAATGTGGGAAACAAGTCACTTGACTCAATACTTTTTTGCAGTCAAACAGGGTAACAATTTTCGGGACCAACTGGTCCATCCAGAAGCTGACTCTGCCCTACATTATGCGAACCAAACCAGATAATGGGAACTTGCCTCCAGTTCAATACCACTTCCTTCCGGGCACCTGCAGCATGTGCAATAACACAGCACACTAAGAAGAGATTGACTTGAGTTATGTACACAGTCATGACATGGGTATTTTACAGACAAAAACTCTGACCAAATTATTTGTCATCACATAAAAGTTAGCAATTCCAAGCATTCCAATAGTATATGGTGAACTAAGTGGTCAGTCACATCAAAGACAGCGTTCATTATGTTTACAGTCTCAAGTAGAAAGGTGCCCAATATCTTACAGGTTGGTTAGCTGAGCTTCTATACCATTACAAAGAACCTCACAACTCTATGCTATCCCTACACAGAGTTGATGTGCTGATTTCAGGTGAGAAATTTTCTAGAAAGGGTTTGTTTTTTTATTTGTTGCGGATTACTGCTTCAAGATGGCTAATGACAGCCAGATGCAAATATACCATACTTCATTGTCCTCGTGTTTTGGATATTCCTACTTTAAGCCAGCATCATGGTTAACTGCTATTAGAGCCACCACCTTGTGCAAAGGATGTGCCTGAGAAACAGCCAGAAAATGACACTTGAAAGTGAATTAACCAAACCCGTTCTGAAGCCTGGGAGAAAGGGTCACATCTGCAGTCTGGAAAATGTGTGTAAATGTGGAATCCAAAAAAGATCCAGTTTGTTCCTGCTCCATGCCATGAAAGAGAATGCAATGCAGAGCACTCGAAGGACTGCTTTGTGACCAGGGCTGGTGTCAGCATGATAGACGGTCTTCCAGTGGTGAGGGGATATCATTTAAGTCTGCACTTTCTGCAGGAAGAACTGAGGGTCTGGCTAGAAGTCTGCCTGCTGAGATCAGGAAGGCCCATACCTGGCCTAATAGGAGGGAGGCTGTCTAGAAGAAAGCCAGTATGTTCATGGCATGGGGAGTAGCCAGGAGGGAGAACAGCAGGAGCGAAGCCAGGAGCAGCCTATGTGTGGTAAGGACTCCTTGGTCTCTGGTCTAGTCGAGAACCATAGGCCTGCTACAGAAATAAATCCAGTATTAAGTGAGATTGGCAGCTTGCCATGGCTAAGACACTGGAGCGGCCGGAGTTAAAGCCCAAGCGCTCCATCAATTCTGAGGTATACTTCCTGATCAACTCGGAAACCACAACTGCTAAAATCATTCACAAAGTCGTGATCGGACTGGAAACCACACCTGCTGTTCCAGTGTCTCAAATGCACTCAGCCTAGGGAGAAGCATTTTCAAAAGACGAGGCGCCACAGGGAACTACTGCACCATAAGTAGTATTTCAACATGAAAACCACCTAGCGAGACTTACAAATAAATAAGGAGCAACATCACCTTATAAAGCACCAGAATATGTTTCAGCAGGAAACATTAGAGGTGCATTGGAAGCAACTGCAAATGTTAAGGAAGTAGAACACCACCAATGTCGGTTTGGTAAGGCGGGCACTAGCTGAGGGGCCTGTATCGAAGTTCCAGCTGTGGGCTGCTTTTTTGGCAGCCTGGGGGGCCTTTTTGGGCTAAACTGGTGTGTTCAGATGTCGCCAGCGGCTCAGTAGGGTCCTGAGTGGCCTTTCTGGAGGCAGATGGGTGTCCATGACCTTCCTTTTATCAAAGGGCAGAGGCGTCACTCCCTTTCTCTCGCTGGGCCGGCTAATTAATGTGTGCATACTGAGCGGGGGCAGGGGACCTGAGCAGAAGTGGCCTCACTTGTTTTTTGGTGTTTATAAAACTTTGCCAAAGCAGCGTGTTAAGGAAAGGCAATATGCAAATGTGGTCCACTTTTTGCATGCCCGGGCCGATTTCTAATCCCAATCCAACCTTGAACACCACGTGACTCAATAAGGTCCTGTTCTTTGGTCCTTGACCGATAGGCCACTGGTCACACCTTCAGGACCCATGGTACATCTGCTGACTAACAATAACTTTCAGGATCCCCCAAGCTCCACCTCCTGCTGTTGATGTACTGGATCTCAATCCGAAATCAGGACCTGCACTGCATAGCCAGGGACGTGGCTGAATGTGGACATGGATGCCCGCCATCCCTCCACCACCACCTTGATCACACCAAGAAACACTAGAAAGCTCTTGCTCTATACACAAGACCCGCTTCTTGTATGTTCATGTGACGCATGTCTTCATGGACCCCACCCACTTCCACAGAACGCCATAATAAAAATGTGTGCAGCCAAAGGAAAATGCTTTCCCTCGTGTTGCGCACTAGTATTACAACACAAAAATATGTAGTGATATTTGCAAAATGTATGGGCATGTTCTTTGAATCCTGCAGCCAACATTTTGACACCAATATCAATAGGAATTCCCAAGCAGGACGCAAACGAGAACCATCGGGACAAAGGTATTTTAAACAAATTTTTATAGAACATATATGGTCGTGAGTTTAGGAGTGAGTAGTTGAGATGAAAGGATAAGTAGGGGCTTGGTTCTATTCAGAAGTAAGACTTTTACAAACTAATAAAATGCTCCCTGACTCCAGGGAGGAGTGTAGTGCTTAGAGAGCGTGGGAATTGAAATGCCAAATGAAAAATATGAATCCAAATGAAATTCCGCCAGCAAATGTCCAATAAAAGACTCCAGAGATAAAAATATAAATGTAAAAAAAATCTAAAAAATTCAAATGAAATATCAATTATTGCACCTAAAATTTGAACCCGACAAAAATGTAAAGTCAAATTTAAAGTCTAACAGATCAAGCTGTTCTTCCAAGTAGGAAGCTTCCGCCAAAGTAATGTCCTCGCTTGAGAGAATACATGTCTGGCCATTTTCCTGGCTTAAAACCACAGTGAGGACACCAATTGCTCCTCCCATGTAGGCATTTTGCAGGTGAAGATAGGGTCTGAGACTACCTGAGGTGTGTGACACAGCGGCAGGCGTAAGGTTGGTAGAATAGGAAGGGCTGAGGAAGGGCTGACAAACTGGATCGGTGAGAACCAGTGGGTGATCTCAGAGGACATCAATTCAGTCCAGCTGAAGAGGTAGGTGATCTCCCTGTGATGGAAAGCATATGATCCAGCAGCACAACAAATCCAACCTAGTTCCAGGTATGCACAGTCGGTGCAATATTGTGCGATACACTGTAACCTTACACCGCATAGGACTAAAAAGACATTAAGGAGGTGACGTATGACCGGTGTCATTAATTGGTCCCCCCTCCAACCCCACTTAATGGAAATCTGCTTTTCTGTATATAGAGATAACTCTAATCACTAGTATATGCAGTAGACCTTTGTACTCTCTACCACGCCTATGTGACTCTTAGAGTATATCCATTCATATCCCTTCCCTATGTATATAAAGATAACTATAATCACCAGTCTCTTCTTTGTGTCTTTACATCTTGTACATTTGCAATTTTTTTCTGTGTGTATCTTTTATGTAACACATGTAATCCTAAGTCCTTATGTTTTGCAACTGGTTCTTATGTAAAGCGCTCTGACACCTTTGGGTAAAGTTTGCGCTATATAAAATCACATAAAATAAATAAAAGTAACGTACGCACTAGCTATGCCATACCATCCGTCATATCCACAGTGAAACATACTCCAGAAAATTACCTGTAGTCGATGTACATTTATGCCCTGAGGGTCTGATGGCATGCATTGCAAACTTTAATCGAGAAAGACACAGAAACATTCCTCTCGTCGGTTTCACTCAAATCTACTCTACTCATAAGGCACCTGCAACATGTTTTTATCAGTGGAACTTTGCTGCCACTTGCCTTAGCTAATGCCAGATGAGATGCTGCGTGAAGTTGAAGCCGACAGTGGTGTCTCAGGACGGCATGTGTGGACGGAAGTATGTCATCATAGAGTTAAGAGTGTCCTTCCTCTGTGATATTCGACCCAAGATTTAGCTCAGTTGCAGTGTGAGTCCAGGAGATGGTCGCGTACAAGCAGAATCTGGGCTCTAGCTCAGCTCCTGAACCCAGACTTTGCTGGGATGCAGGACCTTGGTGGGATGCAGGACCTTGGTTCATGTCATTGCATGGTGGTTGTGTAACACTTATCAGGCAAGGATGATTTTGCATACTCCTTTAGGGTGGTCTAGTAGCAATCCCCACTTATGTGGGGATTGAGGTGAGGCTTGAAGATGTCAAAATTGTATTCTCCGAGGAATCTGGGGTGAGCTGTCATTCCGCTGTTGAAAACTCAGTGGTTGGGTGTTTGTAGGGCATGAGAAAACGGGGAGAAGCCACACCCACCGTCGCCTGCACCCGTCGCTTGCACACACGGGACGAATAACAGGATTACATGAAGTCTCCATTCACATTTCACTCCTGCATGCATTCAGAGCAGGCGTTATGTTGGGGACAGTGTGGTGTTGTGCACTAGCCGCCATGATGTCATGCACCAAGTGTGCATGCTCATTGTGAGTGTGTTCTACTCACCAGGAAGCAAGATGTCACACCATCTTTATGGTTTCAGCTTCACAGAAGTGATGGTTTCAACTTCACAGAAGTGAGCCATAAAATATAGAGCTCGAATCGCGAAATTAAAAAGTCGAATGTAACAAGGACACAAACAGATATGAAATGGCACGATGCCACAAAAATGCATTACAAATTGCAAGTTCATTTTCTTCCTTGCAAATCGTTTCTCCTCATATTATGAGTCCGTTGGTTTCCTTCCCCTTAGATTTTGCCAATTCTGGAATACAAGATGATCAACTGACTAGCGAGTCTCAAGGACCTTGCAATCTGGCTAAATAACTGTTCAAAGGGAAATGCAACAAAAGTAATGTGCAGGGGGTTATTATCACTGTTCTCCTCCACGCTAGCAAGCTGTTAAAATGAGATATGTTAGTAATGTCGGCAGGATTCAGCAACTAAAAAGAAAACGTTGTAGGCTGGTGAGTCATTTCTCCTACCCAACGGATAAAATCAGATATAAACTATGATCTTACTACAAAACTGGACAACAAATTTAAATATCAGGAGATTGATAAAGTGCAGATGGTTCTCACTGCTGTCAGCTGTTCGAATATGTTATTAAAGTGCTTTTGAAACCTAATGTACATCAGTGGCGACCGCCATTAACAAAGGGTGGTGGGGAGGATGTTCTGTTATGTTATGTTAAATGTAGCTTGTAAAGCGCACTGACACCGAAGCTTCCTGGCGCTAATGGACAGAACAGAGTGAGGGGTGGGCAAAGGATGGGGGGAGAGCGTGTGGGGCGCATGTTAATAATAAATAAAAACAGTTACCTGATGCCAAGGGCTGCCTCCTGCGTCGTATCACTCCTGCTGGCTTCTTCTTGGTCTCAGCAGCCCCTGGGACAGACTCCTAGCCAATCCATGTGCTGCAGCACAGAGATTGGCCTGAGCGGGCAGGAAAGACTCCCTGTTCGGGTCATAAAGTCTGCTGGAGAAACCGAAGTGTGTGTGTTTTGGTTGGCCTGAGACGGCCAGCCAAAAACACAAGTGCACTTAGGGAATGCACAAGCACTCCTCCTCCACCCTACCTTGCCCCTACCTTCCCTGCACAAGCTCGCTCAAAGCCATCAAGCAAAAAAATAATGGCTCTGTGCCAGGTAGTGGGGCGACGCTCCTCCACCATTGCGGAGGAGCCGCCACTGATGTACATTATCTATGGTTATCTGTATGATCAGTCGAAAGTCGTAGCTGGCGTTCACTTTTGATAACCATACAAAGCTAGAAATAAAGTGCAAAATGTTCATTTTGCTACTCTCTGCCAATCAAACAGGCTGGTTAAATAAGTAACTCCAGCGGTTCTAAACTTTTTGACTTCTGTGGACCCCCACTAATCATTACTAGAATCGGGGGTCTCTCCCACAAGGTCATTATTGGAACCTGGTGAGACCCGGCCTAAGCAATACCTGTGGTTTGAACTTCACAACAATACACAAAAATACAAAAACAAGTTTACACTAAACAAGTGTTAAAATAGTGAAATATTTTGTTTAATTCACATTCAAATATAGAAAGATTTCACATTTTCAATTGTGCTTCTTGTACTTTATTAATTTTAATGTATTCATTTTAATATTATTTAATTTTGTAACACAGTTGCGGCCCCCTGAGTAGGCCTCACAGACTCCCAGGTGTCCCCGTGCCACGGGTTGAGTACCACTGCAATATTCTAAATATAATCACTAATTTAAATATTGAAGAGCAAAAAACACAATTCGAATAAAAACATTTCTTTTATTTAGGAAGTTAACCAAATATGCAATCTAACCATGATTGCAGCACTACCCAGTGATATAAAGTATCATTCCCTGTTGGAAACTGTGGTATACAAAATAATGGTGCTGGTGATTCTTGCTGCCTTATGCCTATTATTGCATTAATGGCTACGGTTTTGAAGGGCGGGTCTGATATCCTTCCAGGCTGCATATAATTACGAAGCTACTGGATAAAGATGGATTTGGAATCGTGAAGAAGACAATGTTATTGCAGACTGAGGTAGGTCTCCAGTATTAGCCGGCACTGGACGCCTGTGTGCCGCACATAGCGCTGTACCTCTGTAATACCCTCAGGGCAGGATTTAATTTCCAATAGTGTCAGATCTGTCTCCATATAACTAGTTTACAGAAGCCTCAGGGCCTGGACAAGTCTTTTTCGCGTGCTGCCGCGGTCCGGCAGCACGCCGGACCGCGGCAAATAACATGCGCGGTGTCCCTGACTAGAATACTGATATGTGTTGAACAGGAAATGTGATTTAAGACGGAGTATATTGTGATTCCCTATCCATGCTGAGATTGGAATATTGGGGGTCTATGTCCAAATTTTGACATTGAAACCTGACTTGCATGAAGGACGTATTGATATGGAAAAGAATTCCTTGTGTTGATTATATATGGAAAAGACTTGTCCAGGCCCTGAGGAAGTCTTTGGGTCACACCCTTTGACGAAACACGTGTTGGCTGTTGCTTGTATTACTAAGATTGCATCAAACAAGTCTTCTTGAACACCTGTGAATAAGAAAATAAAGGACAAAGGACTGATGACTACAAATGCTTATATATGGACACTTGATTTGAGCATAAATCTCTTTATCTACAATTGTGAATAATTTTTCCTTACTCTGGGTTCCTCTTTGGGTTCAAAGTTACAATAACAATTATCTTTTTTGTTATTTTTCTGACAGCGTTGGGTGGTCGCTGTCTTTGGTTCCCCTCAATGCAATTCATGAATATATTTATCTTATATAGTCACCGCTTGGGTCATGCGCTGAATGTACCTCACTACCTGTCTGTGTAAAGTGATCATTCATGACTACTAAATTGGCAAGAAACATGTTGACCCTTTTAAAAAAAAAAATATCCTTTCAGGATTCAAAGGAACATTACTTCCTTCATTGCTCCAAATTCTTTTTAAACATGACAAGCAACACCACTTTCATAAATAATTGTTATGTAACTCTTACTTATTTTTCATCTTTTCCATTCATATTTTCAATCTACACTCTCAGCACCCTCACTTTAGGCTCATCATGGCTAATAACATCTAAAAGATCTCCAGCAAAGAGACCCCTCGAGGGGCCCGTTGGGGCATTGCAGCCCCAGCCCAACGATGAAGCACCCACCCAATAGAGTGGGTGAGGGCTCTTGCTTCTGAATATTCAGATCCCTTCAACCTTTCCTTCAATAGGGTGACACCGCTGAGATCTCTTTCTGGAGTTTCTTAGGAACTCCATACTCTTAGTTTATTGATTCATCTTTAGGAGCATGTATGCTGGTCCTTTTTGAGCTCCTAGTTCCTCCTTTTTTTGTAGAATGTTATTGTAGCCGTACAATGTCTATTATTATGTTTGGTAAAAAGGGGATGCACATAGCGTCTTCTGGCATGCAATGAAATGGTACACAGCAGCATAAAATGTACAATGGTTTCTTCTCCTTCTTGCTTACAGTTGCAAGGGGCTGAATGTCTGGTTTTATTTGACCAATTATTAGTATAAGACATTACAGGGAGCGTGCCTAGTCTAAATCTTATGTATATCGATTTGTTTAATTATGGGAATAACTGGTCCATACATCGTTCGCATAAACAGGATGGTTTAGATTAATGGAATCGCAACATTAGTTTGCCCCTCCACTGTACGGTATTATGAGATTAACTGCACACACGAGGGCGACATTAACTCTGGATTTGTCCAAAACTCTGGGGAACCTGTGGCTGTTAAAATACTTGCAATATGTTTGTACTAAGGTAATATATATGACATCATTTTTGCACGGTTCACATGTAAATTTCATTTTTTTCACAAGTTAAGGCTTTGTCCATACAGACATTCAATACAAAATTGTTTAAATGCTAAGAATTCTTCTATGGATGCAATGCCCAGGTCCATCCCAAGGGCAGCCATTGGAGTTCCATGAAAAAAGAACTGGGTAAAGTGTGCACCATCCTAAAGATCAATAATATAAATACGCAATCTGATAGTCACCATTAGGCGATATATTGAATATCAATAAGCAATACAGGACAAAAGAATTAGTCGCAATCCCTTGTAGTTTAAGAGTCTTCTTTGTCTTTTTTATTCTTCAATTCATCAAACAGAAAACAGCCTCTTCAATTCATCAAACAGAAAACAGCCCGTTTTCTGTTTGATGAATTGAAGAGGCTGTTTTCTGTTTGATGAATTGAAGAATAAAAAAGACAAAGAAGACTCTTAAACTACAAGGGATTGCGACTAATTCTTTTGTCCTGTATTGCTTATTGATATTCAATATATCGCCTAATGGTGACTATCAGATTGCGTATTTATATTATTGATCTTTAGGATGGTGCACACTTTACCCAGTTCTTTTTTCATGGTACTTGCATGTTGAGAAAATATTTTTCTCAACTCATCTGTCACCCTTGGTAGTGAGTGACGTGGGTTGCTGTTGCACTCCGCTAGTTTGATGATACTAGTATAACAATTATTGTCCTCTATCTTTTCGTAAACTTTATATGTATTTGTGATTGTGCGGATATTCCTCTTATGAGGGACACCACTACCTTGCTTTGTTTTCGCAGCCATTGGAGTTCTCGGAATGAGACATACTAAGCGCCACAGAAATTTGAAACGAATTTACCACCAGCCCTGCAGCGCTTTTGTACCCCCAAAGCTCGGGTGCCACTGCCTTCATTCAGTACACTTTGAGGGAGGAGATGATTAATCCACATCTACAATTATGTGATATTAGCATATTGACGCAGGATAGCCACACTTATTATTAATTGTTTGAACCAAGACATTTTCTCATCTAATCTGATTCCCCAAAAGTCACAAAAGCTCACATGATCCAAAGGTTTGCCACATATATTTTAATTATATTCTTTGGGTTGTGTCTGCAAGTTAAGATCATAAACATTGTTTTCTTTGTGTTAATCATAAGGTTCTTCATTTTGCAATAATTTTCAAAAACACTCAATTTGTTCATTCAATGTTTGGTGTGGGTCAAACGTACTGCAACATTGGCAAGCAAAAAGATGGGGGTCTTTAGCACATCACAGATAGTCTCAGTCACATGTCTCAGTAATACACAGCATCCAGGGGGCGTACAATTGCTGATGGAAGATGAAGTTGTCAGGTGTCAAAGCAAGGAAGGCGGTGTACACATGTGAAGAAGCCTCCGTCATCTCAGACAGTTTGGAAGTTGATGGAGTGTGAGCAGTGTTAATTGCAGTAATAGTGTGTTATCAGCCGGTGTGGCTGAAGTGCCAGATCTGTGCAGTTATTGCTCCAAGCATCCACAGGAACTGGGCAAATGCATAAACCTGCTGTGCCAAGCATTGCATGTCTAGCAGTGACCGTGGCATGGTGATGTACTGGTCCACTTAAATGATAATGAATTGCCAATACCTGGTTCAAGTACTGGGATTAGTTTGTCTGCAAGACACCGGCAGTCACCCTGTTGGTCCTCTGGAATGATCTAGTGGCCTGGAAATGAAGTACAACCAGTAACTTGACATGGACAGGGATGGCATGGCAGCAGACGGGGGTGAATTAATGTTTCTATTCTCCAACCGTGTCTTGGATCACTTGTTAGGGGAGTTGGTATCTCCCAAATACATCTTCCTCAGACATTGCAAAAGGATGAATCCACATTCTGCGTATCCTTTCTTCCCTGATGTATTTGTTCCTCAGGGGCAAGGCCATGTCTGCGGCGGGATGACTTGTGTGTGTTTGGTGGGTCGATGAATAGCAGCTGGAGTGAAATCTGGTGAAGGGGTTTCATTTCATAGTGTGTAAGTATGTTTAAATGGGAGTCTTTTACTGCTGTCTGCTGTTTTCTGAGTATGCCTTTTGCAGTGTGATATTGTGTTGCTGTGAGCTTTCTGCTTGGTGTGTTCATAGGCGAGATACATGTATTTTGCAGGGATACACAATGTCTTATTTCCAGTTACTGGGTTATTTAATGATTTTTTTTGTTATGTATTTATTTTGCTGTACTAGTGCGCTTGTGTGAAAATATTGTTGTGGTGACTGACTGTGTGTAAACTATTATTTTTTACTTTGTCATAAATGTTATTCCCTGTCGTCACTGGTTCTGGTGTAATCACACTACAGTCACTGTGAGTTAACTTTGCACTGTGTTGAACTTAGTTCACGACTGGGTAGGTGTGGCTTGGAGCAGCGGTGGCTCCTCCGCTGAGGCAGAGGAGCGTCGCCCCACAGGAAAAATAAAATGATAATAGCAAAATGCTGTTACCATTTTATTTGTCTGTACCTGCTCTGTAGGTGTGGGGCAGGGCTGGCCAGAGCAGGGGGAGGAGTGGTGGGCACTTTCTATGTGTGCATGACGGTTTGGTCAACTGTCTTGGACTGGCCAAACATTCATGCGCACTTAGCATTTTTCCACTCTGATGTATTGCACAGCCGGGTGGAGAACACCCACCGCCACCCACTCCCTGTCTGAGCGCTGAACCACGGTGCTCAGGCCAATCCCGATACTGCTGTCATGCTTGTGTACTGCTGTCATGCTGGTGACAGCAGCTTCGTGATAGGCTAGGGGAGACTAGGAGACTATGTGCTTCCTGTTTCCTGCATCAGACGGAGCACAGGGGGCAGCCGGCTGGTAAGTGGATTAGTAATTTCTTTTTCATGCTCCCTGCCCAACTACCCCTTAGCAGCCGCTACTGGCTTGGAGCATGATTGGGGCGTATCTTTTATGATTTAGTCTTCCTGCAGCCTGATTTAAACTTTTGTAGGTGTGTTGGTGGATTTTTCCTCTCTGGCCCGCTTGATTTTTCCCATACCCCACGACTTTTCAGAAGTTAGTATCCATTTTTGGGTGTACCCCCTGCACACATCCACGTTTAAATGTTAGTAGTACGTTGTGGACATCACAATTATAGTACAGGTAGAGGACAATTATGCCTTCAGAAATCGGTTTTTACTGGAAGGACATTTCTGAATGGGGTTTGGTGAACCAGCCCATATACAGAGTACTATTGCACATTCTCAGTATGATCTTTGGGAACTGAGTCTAATGTGTACCTTTATGTAAGATGACAGCCCCAATAATAGGTTACTTAGGGCCCGATGTAGGACACCAAATACCGGTCGGTAACGGCCGATTTCGCCCGTTACCGACTGGTATTTGGCTTTTGAAATGTAGGGGGCCTTAAATGTACCGATTCGGTAAAATACCGAATCAGTAAATTTACAGAATCGGTAAATCTAGATGTAGGTGGCACTGAAAACAGTGCCACAGGCCCTTAAGAATTCGTTATTTACCATGAAATACTATTTCATGGTAAATAACAATTTCCTGTATACATGCACATCTGTGCATGTACACCTGTGGGCATGTATGTGTGCCACATGGCACACAAGCCAGAATCAGGGGTGCAACAGGGTGTCAAAGTGACACCCTGTCCCCCTTGACAATTCGGTAATTTTACCGAATCGGTATTTACCGATTCGGTAATTGACATTGATTCCTATGAACCTCAAGGCCCATAGGAATCAATGGCAATTACCGAATCGGTAAATACCGATTCGGTAATTACCGAATCATACCGATTTGGTAAAAATTACCGAATTATTACCTAAATCTCATTTACTGAATCTAGAATACCGAATCGGTAAAAATCGGTATTCTAGAGTCGGTAAATGAGATTTAACTACATCGGGCCCCTAGTCACAAGTTGTAAAAAAAAGGGCGTTACCCCACTTGCCAAGAGACAGGGTACGGTAAGTACAATCAACAAGAAACTCTCTTGGACCTATTAAGATTACCACATATCCTTCATTCCCACTCAGATATAAATGAACTCAACCAATCTACCAAGATCTCAAATATATCCAAACTCTAGGACCCTACAATTAATCACAGGCACATCAGGGATTGACTCAATTGATACATTAAACTGTATTTTTATTAAAACAATTTCAAGAAACATAAAAAATACAATAATGGAATCAAAAGGTCATAATTAAAAATTACAAATACAGAACACAAGAGACAGTAATGTGTGAAAGACATACAAATCATCAAAAAATGGTTATTTCATCAGAATCAGTCCATTGTAACAAAATCTGGCAATGGATATTGCAATTAGATTTGGACGGTTCAGTGAATATAACCAAGACAAACAAAAAGAAGCATTGACGCGTTTCGGTGGCACTAAATTATTCAAAAACCACCTTCATCAGGACTAGAATGGTAATGGTCTCTCGCAATATTTATTTTCAGGTTCAGATTCATGTAATCTGTGCGGTAGGGGAGAAATAAAGTGATGTTCTCCAATTTAATAAGGAGAAAAGCAGCGATAAGGTAAAACAAATATAAAAATGACCATAGGTTCCTGACCATCCATTAAGGATGCCTCATTAGGGGAACCGAATAGGCAAGAGCAGAGTTATCCTTAGTGCTCTTACAATTTTTCAAGGCTCAACTGCCTCTATCCAGGATATTATTGGATCCCCTGTTGTATTAGTGAGATCCACAATCCACAATACTGTACTTAAAATGGTAGAATTAGCTTAGTTCTCTATAGTTCTTAAAATGCGACACTTTGAGTCAATGTACCTTACGATGCGTCACGTTTCTACAATGAAAGTGTTGCAGAGATGGAGATGCGGCAGAGATCCGGTGCAAAGAAATTAAGACGTCAAGTTCTTCCTGATGCTGCACGCTTCTCCGATGTTGCAAGAAGTCTCGACTCGATGCGTCAGCTGCATCGGCGACACCCTTGTTCTATGATGCGACGACAGCGGCTTTGGCAGCAACACTCTTCTCTGACGATGCGAGATGCTTCCTCTCAATGCAACAACTGCAGCGGCAACACCCTTGTTCCGTGATGCGACGACAGCAGCTCCGACGGCGTCACGCTTCTCTATGGATGCGAGGCGCTTTTCTTGATGCGGTGCAATGCGACAGCTACATCGGTGACATCCACGATGCGAAGGCAGCGGCTGCGACACGCTTCTTCCTCGTTGTGAGACGCTTCTCGATGCGGTGCAATGCGACAGCTGTAGGCGACATCCATGATGCAACGGCAGTGGCTGCAACACGCTTCTTTGGGGTTGTGGGACGTTTCTTGAGATGCAGTGAAATGCGACAGCTACAGCGGCGTCATCTCCGTGATGCGAAGGCAGCGGCTGCGACACGCTTCTCCCTCTTGAGTCACGCTTCCAGCTCCTTGCGACACGCAGTCCCTCAGAAGGCCCAAAACAGCAGCAGGCACTTCCCAAGAACTCTAGGGGAGCTGGTGGTTGAAGTCTGTTGTCCCTGAGACTTCAGCAGGAGGCAAGCTCTTCTCTCAAGTCCGTGGAGATCCTTCTTAACATAACAGGTGTATTTGTAAAGCGCACGATTACTGGAAGGTGTCCTTGCGCTGAATAACAGATGTTTATTGTTACCCAACTCAATGGTACTCATTTTATCGACCTCAAATGGATGAAAGGCTGAGTGGACACGCCGGGATTTGAACCTGTGACCATGAGGTCCAACACAGGCCCCCTGCAGTGGATGCATTAGTCCACTGAGCCACCAGACCCGGCCCTTCACAAGTTGAATAAAGCACACAAAGTCCTTTCTCCTTTCTTTGGCAGTCAGGCAACCACTGCAGGCCAATCCCCCAAGCAGCATTTCCGTTTAGGGATAGTCTTTCCTCAGTTTCTTCAGGTTCCTCTCCTTAGAAAAGGTTTCTTCTTGTTGTCCAAAAGTGATCTAACTCTCTGGGGTTTGGGGTCCCCTCTTTTATACTACTTTTCTCTTTGTTCTCTGAAGGCAGAGAGGCCTTTGCCTAGTCCAAACCAGTTCTGGTCAGTCCTGACATGACTCCTTCTTTCCTTTCACAGTGCAGGGCAGAGACATCAGACGCACCACAGGAGATGGAGCCAGCATTGTGGAGGGAAGGCACAGCCCTATTCAGGTCCCAGGTGCAACTCCTCCCTCCCATCTAGAAGCAGATCTCTCTATTCACCACTGGGCTGACTCCCCCTGTCTCCTGGAATCCCCCAGCCCTGTCACTCAAACTCCAGATAAGGAATACGCAACCTAGCAGGGGCAGGCTTGGATAGTTAGACCAGAAAATACCTACTTTCTAAAAGTGGTATTTTCAAACACAGAATGTTAAAACCAACTTCACTAAAAGATGTATTTTTTCATTCTGAGTTCAGGAATACTAAATTCGAATTTGTACCATGCTCCTTGACACAGTTAGGATTATAAGATGTAATAATCTAACTGCCCATTCTGGCCTATGGAGAACAGGTAGCCTTGCAATAGTGAAAAACGAAAATGGCTGTAATTCACGATTAGGACATGCCACACACACCAGGGCATGTCCTACCTTATACGTACAATGCACTCTGCCCTTGGACCTACCATAGGGGTGTCTGATATGAAGAAAAGGGAAGGTTTAGGGACTGGCAAGTGAGTGCACTTGCCCAGTCAGCATGGCAGTACCAGACTGCACACAGGTCTGCAATGGCAGACCTGAGACACACTACAGGCTGCTTCTGTGGGTGGCACAACCAGTGCTGCAAGTCCACCAGCAGCATTTGGTGTACAAGCCCTGGGCACTGCTGGTGCACTGTACTAGGGTCTGACAGGTAAACCAAACCAGCCAATCATGGAGTCACTAATCCATACATCAATTTATAATAGGGAGAGCATATGCACTTTAGCACTGATCAGCAGTGGTAAAGTTCCCAGAGTCATAAAACCAACAAAAACAGATAGAGGAGGGAGGCAAAAAGTTCAGGGATGACCCTGCAAAAAGGGCCAAGTCCAACAGTCACAAGAGCCAATATAAAACAACAAAGAAACACTAAAAGATATATATTTTTAAATGTGACCTTTCCTATGTTAGCGAGTGGTTTCTGCATGAGTGATCAGAGATCTTAATTGTTTTTAATCACGTCACCATTTGGCATATGCTCTCTATTGAATTTATGATCAGTGGCATGTGTTTTGGACAGAATGTCTACCGATAACATATATATTCAGTCATGAGATATTGAAAAAGTGACTCCTGATTTTTAACGGGGACCAATGAATTATAACCACGATGTATAGTATAATTTATACACCGTTCTTCAACAGCTGTTGCCAGAAAAGCTTGTGAAAATTAAACACTTTCACAGTACATTATTTGAAATAGCGACGCATGTAAGAGTTTGCGTGGTGTTAAAATATTAGAATCTGAGAATGGTGAGTGTTCCCCTCTGTTTTATATATTTTAATCTTCTGGAAGGTATGTATTAGAAAGGAGTAGTGTGGCCATAATACACTTATAACTGTTTCAGTAACACTCTGGGGTCAGGGTTTGCTTTTTGACATTAGCCAGCAGGGCATGACTAGACTGTAGGTGGAAACACTAGCATGGGTTGTCTGACCAGAAGACAGTAAGTCAGTTTCATTATCCCTGAGAACACCTTGTATGGCTAGAGTTTTGATCCAAAGATGCTACCTATTAAGGTTGGAAAAGATGGAATGTGGTCTCCTGATGACCCCTTCCAAACAAGGTGGAGGCTTGAGGAGATCATACAAATGTCAATCCTGGTGACTGTTAGTGGACTTCCTAAATTGAATATAGTGTAATTATTATTTGTGAATCTGTGCCCTTAGGAAGGAAGTGTAGCCTTTATTGGTAAAGTCACATAGTGTGCCCACTGATTGAAGGCTCTGGCTGACCTCATCACCGCTTCTAAGAGTCTGTTATCTGATACTTTGGCCATGTTCGGTAAAAGCTAGACGCAGACCTTGTTACCTAGCTACCAGCCACACTCTGTGCACATAGATCAAGCCCTCGTAGCAGCTACAGTGATGTCATCGATGATACAGATGGTGATGTGATACAAAGCGTTGCGAATGATATCATGGATGCCTTGCTTTATTATATCCGTGACATCTGGGAAAAAAGTACTATCCATGGACATGGACATAAAAGTGAATTTCTAAGAATTATCATGCATCTACATGCTAGTAAATGGGCTCAAATAGTAGGACCATTCCCTGAGCAGCAACTGTTGCTGGAAGTCTAATAAAATGTGGAAAGGGAGCTTGTTCGCCTCACCATGCTTACATTTTTCATAGATGAAATGCAAGGTATGATGTCTGAGGAATGATCTTTTCCCTTAAGGCGGTGTCTAGTTGGCAAGTCTGATGACGATACAGTGCTGGTAGAGTATGTGACTTGGTAAATGCAGTGTTAAGACAGCTCTTTGATTATTTTTTTTTTGATTTATTTATTTGAAAAGTTTTATATAGCACTGGCTAGACCCGGAGGTATCAGAGTGCTTTACATGAGGAGGTTACATAGTTACATCAATTAAATAAAAAAATCGCAGAGGGAGGGGAGGGGGAGGGAAGGAAACACAACGGGGAAATGAGGAAAACAGTGTCAGATGACCGGCTGGGTAGGTGACCGCCGAGGGGGTGAGACCAAGGACAGACTCCGCTATAGCTGCACATGACCGTTCCACCGGGCATCGGTCAAGGTTGCTCGTGCACCGAGGTAAGTACAAACAGTTTTGGTATCCGCCCAGAGTTACAGGTTACATAGTTTAATCAATTAAATCAAAGAATCACGGAGGGAGGCATCTTGTAGCGCTATTTATAGGTCTTGTTTACTCACCACTTGGCGGAAAAAGCCATTGTACCCATGCACAGGAAGCTTTAAATCATCTTTTGGAGAACAAATCCTCTTTAAATGGTTACTTGTTGAAGCTGCTACTAAAGGTGTATATTACTAAATATATTCCTGGAGATGCATATAGTTCTACATTATGGGCATTCAGCAAAGAAAATTAAAAATCAATGGAAGTCTTGAATAGCACGTTTGGTTTGAAACCTTTTGTATATGGCATGACTGTCCAAATGTGGCCATACGTAATGAGCTGAGACTGCAGATTATTGGTACATTTTGAAAATACCTATATCTTACATCCAGGCTTAAGACTGCCCGTATTCAAAGGGGATGTATGTCACTACAACGCATGCTTTTACAACGCATGCCATTACGACGCAGGTTTTACAACGCAAGCCGTTACAACGACTTGCGTTGGGGGGTGCTGGATAGTGAATAGTTTAATTTACTATTCCAACTCCAGTCCCCGTGGATAGTAGGGAAGGTGTTGGATAGTAAATTAAACTATTCCCTATCCTAGAGCGCCCCCCAGCGCAATTCGTTGTAATAACTTGCGTTATAAAAGTTGTGTCGTAATGGTAGTGCGTTGTAAAAGTTGCGTTGTAAAGGATGTTTCCCATTCAAAGGTAGCTTAATAAAATTAGCTGCTAAAAACTGCGTTGGAAGCAGAGGAAATTCTAGAGCCATGGATAATTGGGAAATAATTAATCTAATTTGATCACTTTTGATACATTAAACAAGTTGGCTAAATTTATAGATCAGGAAAAGAATATGTATCCTCAATGTTTATAATAAATACAAATTTTACAAAAAAAAATACATGGCCAAATTGATATTAAAGAAGCAAGCCAAATCCAATCCAACATTTAGTCTTTGTAGAATTATTATGAATCTAATATTTGCGCACGTGGAATGAAAGTGGTAGCAGCAAAGGCAAATGGATGCTTTTGGAGAATATATTCTCAACTCAAGTGAACATGCAGGGGTTTTGGCTGCAAAGTCTTACTGTCTAATGGTGCTACTACTGGAACCAACATGGAAATTGTTTTGCTTGTGTCCATAGGTTTGCCATTGATGTGTGATTTTTCTTTTATAAAGGCATTTTGATTGTCATTAATTATTTGGTTAAGTATTTATATTATTGTGATAGGGATTTGGAACTACTGGAATTAATTGTTATGAATTCACTGTTTCTGTGTTATAAGTAAGGCTCACAGTTTTCCCTTTTTACTGGTTTTTACACATAACTACCGACTGAAAGTAGTATAGTTTTATTTTGTATTATGGAATAATAGAGAAATGTAGTCTTCTTTTAGGCGCATCTCAGTGCTGTCAAACATTACTTCCAGACGAAGAGTCTCATTGCAATTGCCCCAGACTTCCCAATGGGGCCAGTAGAAATACTTGCTCCTGAAAACAGCCAAATTGTCAATGAAAACAAGAGTGGAAGAGCGCGGGCGGGGTTTGAAGAATTACCATGGGAATTGATCAGTACATAGGAATTCTCATTCCTCATCTCTCAGAAGATGCACAGAGTTCAACCAGTCATCTTGTTAATTCCAGTTAACATAACCCCCTTGTGTCTTTAACCCCTGTAGTGTAGTTCCTATATTCCCAATAGCCTCTGCGCATTGGAATAATATATCCTATAGATGTGACGTATGACTTATATCTACTAGGTCGCTATTGAATATATTAAACTTAATTGTGAGTGCCAGCTAGCTCAGAGGTCACTAGAAACTTTCTCGAATTCACAAGAAGGGATTCGTTTCTGACAACTGCATAAACATGACAACTTTGTTTCCCCAAGATAAAAGGTATCTTCAGAGTCGTGTAAACAATAGATAAATATTTCACTATTTCATTCGTGCATGCTTCGTTTCACCAGAGGTGCAGAGAAATAGAGAGACGGGCGTTTTCAATAAAAGTATTTATTGAACAGTCTTTTTTCTCATGCAGAAGAAATGAACTGCTACAATCGTAAGACTGGCTGTAAAGTATGCGTACAAAAGGAAGAGCATTCTAAAATAATACTGTAAAAGCATGGCATGGTTTCTAGCCATAAAATACATACATAAATAGATAAAGACTAAAAGTACTCAACTGGTGCTTCTAAAATCCGCCTACCCCGATGTACCTAACTTAAGTCTAGTACAAGGGAAGAAGTAAGTGTGGTGTAGCATAAGTTTAGTATTCTTTTGCCAAGAATCTATCCAAGATTTCTCTTAGGGTCTAATCGGCTCCGTACCATGGTTTAGAATGAACGAAGTCTTGTATCTCTCTGACTCAGGCTCGATTTCCCAACAACCCGCAAGGGTAGCTTGGAAACACTGGAGCTGGATTTCTCGGCAAGAGAAAAGACCGCGTCTCAATGTGCGTTTGCTAGGGGGGTCGGCTTCCTTCGGCACTTACTGTAGCGAGATGCGTAGGGCAAGTAGATAG
This sequence comes from Lissotriton helveticus, assembly GCF_964261635.1. Lineage (NCBI taxonomy): Eukaryota > Metazoa > Chordata > Amphibia > Caudata > Salamandridae > Lissotriton > Lissotriton helveticus. The sequence continues at coordinate 313,963,704 of NC_136069.1, read as the reverse complement.
TCGAACTGCTCCAAACTACTGTGTGTTTGCTAGGGCAAGTGTGGGCATAATTATACCTTGAAGGGGCCGAGTTTGACGTAAAGGTGGACATAATAACGTCATCAAAGAGTCTCAGTTCTTTGAAAACTCCATGAGTTCTTGGACAAATCAATATTCAAGCAAGGGGAAGTCCCTAACTGCTGAAGCGGAGTTTTCCAAGAAATTGTTGTGGCTTTTCGGAACTAGTGGACGTAGCCATGCCGCATTTGGACTGCATGGGATATGTCTAAATATGGTTATGATTTCTATGCCTATATAAGGACAAGGTGATTTATACCTATATAAGGGCATGAATCGGGAAAATTACACTAGGGTCTTAAAACGCTATACAACACCCCAGGGTGTGCAATTAACAGTCCCCACACCAGTGCACTCTTAATGAAGCTACCATGGCATTGCATAATGATGGCTAAGAAATGTAACACGCTTTGGCAATCAAAATAGCCTCCATTGTCAACCATATTGACTTTGCCAATGCTTTTTTTATCTTCTGAATGGGCGTCATAGAGCGGCACACATCTGCAATGATAATTTTTTGAGTGTGTGAAAGTATCAAAGATGGCCACTTTGAATGTGTGCACATTTGCGGAGGACATCTTTGAATGTCAGGAAGAGATACAGACGATAAAGGCATCCAGTCGGGAGCATTCTATTATTCACAATAGAATTTCGACAACAACAGCTAAAGCTGTTTGAGGTGCCAAACCTAAATAAATGGAATCAGACTGTATAATGAAACATAAATAGTTTCAAATGTGCACTCATGATAATAATGCAATGCTTATGTTCCCAGGTGGGTTTATGTTTGGTGTATGGTAAATTACTACAATAAAATCTTGGAGACATAAAAGAGTAAGTGTACATTTATCAGTTCAATAAATGTGAAACAGTACTCTTTGTGCCTTTATTTTTTTTACTGACCAATAATAAATACCATTACGATGCATGAAACATAAATTCTGGATAATAACATGTCAAAAATAAATACCAGAAAACAGGGAGCTCTAGTTATAATTTGGTAAGGCTGACTCTAATGCAGATATGGCCAATCACTTACGCAAGCGCAGAGCTGGAGCATAAGAGAAGTAATTCTGTCTGAAGTTGGTTACCTACTACTAGATATCTGAGCTAGGCTAAACACATACATCATCTTATAACAAATTATCTGAAAAGAATGGATGCAATTGTCTAAAAAGAATGGATAACCTGGTGCAGTCAGCATGTGCTACTAGAGTACAGATTGAAGCATGTTGTATGTTCTGCAGGGGCAATAGCAAAGGTTAAAGTACCTAGTATCCGAATCCATCTACCTTTTTGACCACTTTAGACATTTTTCTTTTTTGTGTGTTCGATACTAGATCAAGTGAGAGCACCAGACACCCTTTAGACAGGCTCATGTGGGACTATGCCTTTCTTATGTGATTACAGCTTAATTTCTGTTGTAAAGCTCTCCGATACCCTCGGGTCTGGCCAACGCTATATAAAACTTCTAAATAATAATTAATAATCCTTTTGAGTAACTGACAAGTTGTGGTCAAACGGGAGCTCTGTGGACTAGTGGTAGCCTTTATCTTTAATTCATAAACATCTTTACTACATCTTCATCTCTTTTTTTAAAAGGTGTGTGTATCACATTTTGGTGTAATTCAGAATTCAGCTTGCATGACTGGATGTCGAGCGACTGACCAATAGCTTCAACTGCATTTCCTCCTCCTTGCGTACTTCACATTGGAGTCCTGTTGATCAATGGTACTATCGTGTGTATTAGTCAGCCAGCCTTCTGTGACATAGATCTGCCATTGTTTAGCCACATACGTACATGTTAGCTATCTGCAGGATCTTTTAAATTGTCTGGCACTTTCACTTGAAATGATCATCTCATGTCCATGGCCCACTTCTCTGCGGAATTCATTGACACTCAAGCATAGCAGACATCCAGGAAACATTTGAAGCCTTCGCTCTTCCAAGCGTGGTATCCAGGTTAACCAAACTATGCCTGCTCATATTGGAGCTCCTATGAGGCTATGTATGAGATGTGGACCAAGGGATACCCTCCATTGCCCTATGCATACGGCACAGAATGGAAGCACTTTCACTAACTCTTGGACCACGCCTACACCACTCATTTAATAATGTTATCTAGCGCTCACCTACCACCTCCAGACTTCCAAGATGCTTTCCCTTGAACCCAGAAAGAAGGGTACAAGCCATAAAAAGCATAGAAAGCTCATTAGCAAGAAAATATGCAACGATGTTATTCAATTACAGGAAATTATTCCATAACCTAATCATACCCTTCACTCTAAGAGTTATTTTCTAGTAAACGCCAAAGCAAAAACTTTGTTCTACATATGTTATATCAGCATTATATATATGTGTATTATACAATGTACCTTGTCATATATTAAACCACACATTCATGCCTTCCAGACAGTAAAACAGATATTAAGGAATGCAACAAATGCTTTAGCAAGATAAGCTGTTCTATGTTTAGCTTGTTAATGCTAAGCTTGTATAAGCTTATTAGTTTATGCTTTTGTATTTTCTAATTGGAGCTCATCGAGTTGATATGACGAGATACCACATAAAATGTATGACTTTCTGATACCTTAAAGTATTCTAATGGGGCATGAGCTCTGTTTGACATCTGGGGATCTAGCAGATTAATAATCAAGTTGTGTTTTTATTAGTGGTCTAAAGCAGGGTTCTCCAAAGTCCGTCCTTGAGGGCCGGATCCATGCCAGATTTATAAGATAACTACATTTATGGTAATGGGTATATGCTAAAATCTGGCATGGATCCGGCCCTCCAGGACGGACTTTGGAGACCCTCTCACTGCATGAGCAATATACAAAAATAACAAAATGACTAGTTATTACACAAAAACGTGTAAACAACTTCTTAAAGTATGTTAAACTGTTATAAATCCGCAGGTACCTTTTCCATATATTACGTATTAGTTCAACATTTAAGTGAGGCAATGCGACAGGTTTTTAATAGAAAGGACAGGTAAGTGTGATTGGTGCACTTAACATATATTGACAAGGAGAATGTGCATCTTCAGTGATTGATTTTTTTTGTAGCATGGTTGTGTGGCTAGTGAACAGCTAAAAGTGGGAATGATTTTATGGATGGATGGGTCCCTACACTTTCACTTTATGCAACCACCATGACAATCTCCCTCCACAACAGTCTTCTCAGTGAAAGGACTCTCAGGATGATGGACATAGTTGGAAGATTCCTGTAACCGCCTCCTTTCTGGGGGAATCTCACTAAGTGCTCTCATTGGGTTACTCATTGAGCTGTCTCAGATCATGGGCCATCAAAGAGGCCTGTTAGCGAGTGTGCTTCCAGCCTGACTTTCACAGTGGGTTGAAAGGTTTGCTGCATGGGCTTCTAACCTGCCCTTGCCCTGTGATCCACCCAGAAGGCATATATTTGGGCACAATAAGTAGACTTTCTATCAGTAAGTCAATTTTCGTTGAACAGATGAAAGTAATATGAGAAGAAATTTGTTTTACTTTTTATATATAACCTATTAAGGTTCATGTGTACATGAATTTGCTACTGATTTTTAACAAAGTTTGTTTTTTAACCTTTCTAAGGAGTTTTACCTTAACGCACTCACATTTTCTTTCACCCGCTGGTCCCCATTCCACCGCAGCTTGGTGCTGATTGAGTAGAGGGACGTGGCTCCGCCTTCAATTCCCACACTTTCGCTCTGGGGGCAGTAGTTAGATTGCATGTGTGCCCGGCTGCGCAGCGGCCGCGCCGCCGGCGCGCCAAAGGCAAGCCCGTCCGCTGCCAGCGCCAGCCATGCTGCCCGGCCCAATAATGGTAATTCAGTGGTCTAGACAGGATCTCTTCGCCCTGAATGTTAAAACCTGAACCAAGGCACATGGTTGTAATCTGGCAGTTGATGCATCCCCCAACATGTGCACTGACTTCAACTGGGTGTTGGGATATACGGCAGATCACCCAGATTTAATGGACGCTAAAAGGGAGCAGAGTGAGCCAGTTGAACAGAATAGGGCATGCCTAATAAACTGTAGATCTTTGCCAAAGCATGGATTTATGGTTACTACTGGCAGAAAAGGAATACGAGGTCATGTTCTTGACAGAAACATGGTTGTGGAAGGGGTGTGGCGCAGCAGCCAGGGCGACTGGCGCCGGACGCTGGGATCACGGTTCGATCCCCGGCACCAGTGGCAGGGGTCTGCCCAGCACCATGTGACTCTGAGCAATAGCTTGCTTAATCTTCCCGACGGCCCCCAGCGCCGCGAACCCTATGGGTAGCTGTGCGCTTTACAAATACAGAATTATGATACCCTAGAAGCAGTGGCATTCGCTATTCCACCTGGCTTTAGAATATGCTGCGCGAATAGGAAGGGAGATAAAAGAGGGGGGGGGGTAGCGATTATTTTAAAGGACTCTTGGGATATAGCTTCCTCAGTAATGTTGAATATGAATGTGATTGAGGGCCTTAATTTTTTGCATCAAGACTAACCCTACAACCTCCATTGCAGGCCTGTTGGTATATAGACCCCCAGATTGCCTGCCAAATATACACCTAGAACTTTGCAATTATATTGCGCAGAAATCTCTTTTGTTCTCTAATTTTACAGCACTAGGGGACTTCAATCTACATGTAAACTACCCTAACTGTGTTCAGGCAATGCAGGTTGTTGTCATCTCTCTTGACAGTGCTAATTTGCCCTAACATGTCAAACATCTCACTCACAAAGCAGGGCATACCCTTGATCTGGTATTTTCCAATATTCCGCCTCTGAAAACGGAGCACCAAGCCAGTTGGCTTGGTCTGACCATTGCCTAATTCTTTTTTCCTTTAGCTTGGCAAAACCCAATCTGCCTGATAGTTCTCGATATTTCTTAATGAGAAATTGAAAGAAGCTGACGGCTGAGTTTTTAGGCCCAGTTCTGTTGGCCAGCCAACCTCTATTATCTATGGATTCTAAAACAGATACTCTGGCCTTACATAACTGTATTGCTGATGCAGTAAAATCCACTAATTCTATGAGAAATCGCCCTCAGCTCCATGGTCCTCAGAGTCACTTAGGACAATGAAAAGCAGGTGCAAGCGCCTGGAGCAACAGTGGAGGGTGGACTATGATACCACTGCTAAAATTATATATAAGGAATCTTTGAAAGAAATGTATAAATTGATGAAGGAGGCTAGGAGCGATTACATAGCTAAGTGTATTGAGAACACCAACAAACCTGGTAAGTTAATTTTTAAGGTCGTCAATTCCTTCCTCAAACCTCGCAAACTGGTGATTGACGCACAGCCCTCTTTGGCATTGTGTGAGCGAATCTCTGACTTTTTTTATAACAACATTTGTAAGGTCTATAATTCCTTTTCAACAGTAGCTGAAACTGTCAAATCAGATGTGATGGTAAGGAAAGCACCTGTGCCTCTCTTCTCTGAATTTACCCCTCTCTCCCAGAAGGAGGCATTAGCTGTGATCCAGGGATGCAAGTCAGGTTCACTGGTGGACCCGTGCCCTCCAAAATTGTGGAAAGAGTTGGCACATTTTTCCATTTATGTGTTGTCTAAAATATGGAACACTTCCCTCACCTCCGGCATCTTCCCTGACTTATGTAAGCACGCCACTCTCCTTCCCCTTAAAAAGAAACATAATGTTGATTCAGGGAAATTGAATGATTATAGATCCATTTCTCTTCTGCCAGCTCCAGCAAAAATGTTAGAAAAGGTAGTGCAGTGACAATTGCTCAATTTTATCGAGAGCCACAGTAGCCTGCACGACACCCAATCTGGTTTCCGTGCTGGCTTTAGCACAGAGACAGCGCTATTAGAGGTGGTATACAATCAACGCTGATAACCACAAAGATAATAAATATGTGACTGATGCTGTGAGCTCAAATTGTGAACGATATATTAAAAATCATATATTGCATTAAACAATACATATATCTGTGTTTAAGGACACAAGACAGTTCCACAACACATAAGATTACATACATACAAAAGTGCCATATAAAATACATTAGTTAGAATACAATCCAAAAGATAAGACAATTGACATTATCAACACACATAGAAAATAACTTGATTGAGCATCTGTATATCCATATTTTACATATTCAAACATATGGCCTTATTCTTTGGCATGGATATGTCAGATACTAGTAAGGAACACCTATTCTTTCCGTTGCCGCTTTGACCTCCAATGTAGAGTGTTTTTAAAGAACATCATCCAGGGTCTTCTTCAGGACTATGGACATATTTCTGAACAGCCTGTTATGAAGGCTTCTTAGTTGTATAGGGCAGGAGGGATCACAGAATCTCACAACTTCTCAATAAATGCCTTTTGATAATCCGCATCATGGAGGCAGCCCCACGGTTAAAACCTTTCTGTGTGTTTGGGACTGTGCTTAGAAGCCAGTTAGTGCTTCCTAAATTGCAAAAGCAAATAGATTCTTAATTGTCTAGTAGCTCATATCAATTGGAAAGGATGGCACACAACTTGTTCCTTCATCTGTGCTGGTGTTAAATACCAGGAGCTGTTAGTGGTTCCTGTGCAGCAGGAGAAGATAATGCTTCCTGCATTTCAGTGTTCAAATTATTTCTTCAGAGCCTATCTTCAATATATACTGCCATATTTCCCCAGATTCTGTGAGATACTGGGAACCCCCATTGATATTAAGGGGATATAAAGACTGCTGGCCATGGGTCCCCATGGTCTCTTGGAGTCTGTCACCCTCCTTGGCTGCAGACAGCTGCTGGGAATCGGGATAAATTTCACATAGTGATGATGGTGAGACAAGCTGCAAAGTGTGTGGCGCCGCTGCCTTGAGAGCTGTGCTTGTTCATTTTAAAGACACTCAGCACCTGCTCTCAGACTCATGGTGTGGCCGGACACACTTTCGGGGACTCCCTGTGACAGGGGCTAGACAGACAGCAAGTTTCGAGGTGAGGAGGTGACAGGCCGAACACTGGCCGCCTCCTCTAATTATTTAACAGGGCGCAGGGGCTGCCATTTACACTTGGGGGCCGGGCGGGCAGAACATTTAGATTTAAAACATGAGTGTGCCAAAGGAGGTAAATACCTTGACACTAATGTACATCACAGTGCGAGTGCCACCACTGTATGTAAGGGCCAGAGCTGAGCCACGGCCACTGCCCCCATTGCGGCCATCGTCCGGTAAGGATTTGTTCCGCATTCTCAGGCACTCTTTTGTACACTGGTGGGGCATGATCAAGGAACTTGTATACATTAGTGGACCACTGCACAAAACACAATTACAAACAGTGTGATCACCAGAGGGGCAGCCTGGCCCGCCTTTAAGTGCCCTGACTCGGCTGCGCAGCCATTGGGCAAATCATTGCAGCCACTCTCCTGTTGTGCTTCATGTGATTCAGATGCCGGGGTGAATGTATCTGGCGCAGTTGAGCCAGGCCTCAAGCCTCGAACAGCCAGCGCGGACAGCTTTTCTCAGGCAGTCCTAATTTATTATACTGCAGTCCTCCAGCCTTGACAGCTGAGGACATCAGGCGCTATAAGGCCTGGGCATTATTTTTAATGCAGTGATGGGGGGGGTTTACCTTCAAATGTGTTAGGCTAAAGCGTGATGCGTGGCACTTTGCAGGACTGCTAGATCTTGTTTTGTCACTTTCCGTCATGCAATTTCAAACACCCCCGACATTTCCACAAAACAAAGGTAACCCGTCTCTGCCCTTGAAAAAGTGGAAGGAGGAATTCTTAAGTTATATTGATGCAATAGATGCTGGTAGGATGACAATTAAACAGTGGTGTAGGAAGATGGGTGTGGGCTGCCCCAGGTGTCATCACTGAGGGGGGTGACAAAATGGCAAAAATATGTGTTTTAAACACATATTTGTGCCATTTTGTCAAGCTGGGGGTGACAAGAAATTTTCCGCACCAGGTACCACCTGACCTTCCTACGCCACTGCAATTAAACACTGAAAAGGAATACTACCTAATTGTTTGGGGTCTGAGGCACATGAGATTATTAGAACACTACTTAAGGTTAAGACTCCAGAAGGGGTAGAGGAATATAAGGAGTGTGAGAAGGCTGTGGCACACTTGGCGGGATATATTAAGACTACAAAAAGTATTACACTGGAGAGCTATCACTTGTACACGTTTATGCAGAAGGAAAGGAAAACATTTGATGAGTTTTTGAATGCCTTAATGGTTTTATCCATCATTTGTGATTTTTGTAATGCCACCAACTAAATGTTACGGGAACAGTTTATGGTTAGTACCCGTATGAAGGGGGTCCAAGAAAAGCTGTTGGTCATGTGTAATCCCAGTCTGGAAGAAGTTGCCAAATCTGCTACGGCCATTAAACAATCTATGTTTTGGGTAAAAGAAGTCACTGTTGACCGAAATAAAAAGAAGTTGGTGAAGTATGTGTACTGTTCATAATGAAAAAAAGTGACAATTTGAAAGAAAAGTATATGGTTTCTGAACCGAACTGGTTTCGTGGAAGTTTTTTCCATTTCGCCTCATGCAAGGGATGTCAAGCAGTAAGCAGGATTTGTAATTTGTGTGGCAAGACTGGACTTTTTGCCAAGGTTTTAAAGAGGGCAAACGACATATGGACACCAGAGTTGCGCGAGTCTCTGGAACTTCCAACACGGTCAGTGAAGTGAAGGATGGAGGGGAGGCTAATGCTGTCAATATGTTACTTGTACTTCGAGACAAGACATTACGGTCAAAATCTTGGTGCACATATCCTTAGCTGCAGCGCACAGACATCTTACACTACAGCACACATAGGAAAAATTATTAGAGGGAACATTGGTCTTGGCATAGTGGGCCCTTTAAGAGTCTTTCTCCTACCTTTAAAGGTTTGTCTTGGTTCTCAGCGATTAACCCTCAAAATGGCCTGTAGTGAGGCTTATGGAAAATGTCACCACTCCCATTGTTATTGACGTCCTGATGGAAGATTTTGTTGTCCTGAAACCATTGTTACTGACAAAGGTGTGCAGTTGAAATCGACAAAATGAATGAATTTGTACAAGCACATGGAATATCTCTTGTGAAGACTGCGTTATCTGACCACCAAGAAGAGCCCTTTAATTGTTACTTCAAAGATTGTGTTTGCTTGGTCCTGGCTTCTCACAAGCTTTTATTCCTACAGTGAGGCAGAGATTGTGATCTTACAGAATTTCACCCAATTCCGTGATTGGTGTGAGTCCTTTCTTTTTGCTTAAGGGTAGGAAACCTGTCACAGATTCATGCACATAGTGGCTTAGGAACAAAAGTTATGTTAACAGGGGAAGTACATGCATTCTCGATTTCCAGATGGTTTCCTAGACATTGTCCTATCGAATTAGTTCAAAGAAAAGGCATGATCTCACAAATTCCATTGAGCCTCATAATGTTGGTGATTTTGTAAGAATCAGGACTCCAGGCCACGTTGATAAGGGAAGGTTCAGATACTCCAAGCCCTTGAAGGTTGTTAAAATTTAAAAAGGTAATGTTATTACTCAAGATGAGAAGTTTTAGCAGATGAAACGTTTGGCTAAAATTGTGACAGGAGGTGATGTGAATTTTGATCTTGAGGGAAAGTCCGATTCTGAACATGATTTTGTGCATGATTTGAATAAAGATAACTTATCTTGTGATGTGCATAAAATGATACTTGCTTCATACCTGCTCCTAGAAGCAGGCATGATGATACTAGTCCCATTATTCCTAATACTTCTGTTGATCTACAATCTGCTATTGAACTGTCGGATGATTTCATTGGCTATAGGGTAACGTCTTCTGCTAGTATTAGAGCTCATTCTTGGAGAATTACTGAGGAGTAACCAGTGGCGGCTGGTGGAATTTGAAAGTGGTAGGGTGTAAGAGCAATTCATGAAGTATTGCGAGTGAGTGAAACAAGCGAGATTTAAATTTTTATAAGCTGCGTTTAGGGGGAGAGTCCCCCAAGAAATGTATTTCAATTGGTGTATTATGGTAATATTTTCAGCTCAATTTCTGTGATAAATGGACAAAAATTACAGTTCTTATAGGCCCTTTATAAAAGAAAACTCATAAAATATTTCATAAATTGTTTAGTTTGCCAAGCAATCCTGACTTCCAAAGTGTGTTAGGGTACCAGGCAAGACTGCTTTAGCTCTACCCTTTACAGTATAAAGTACATCACATAGAATCATAAACATCCAAAAAGAGATGTGCAATTTTGTCCTACTGGTAGGGCAGGTTGGCCACTTCCTTTTCTGCATCAGCTGGTCAAAGTTGATTGCACAGTAATCTTCATGACATACTAAATGCAACAAGTATAAGAAATATCCATTACGAACAAATATTGAATTTTTAGGAAGTTTGCAAAAACATTGCCTTTATGAGCAATGCAGTCTTGTTAAAAAAAAAACAAAGTGAACATTGTGCTTAAAATAGTTTATACATCACTCTAAAGCCTTTGGGTCCAACAATAGCTTAGAAAACCATTAATAAAAAATATGAAATGAAACATAAACATTGCTTAAAATATAAGAAATATCCATTAAAAATGGTTATTATTTTTAGAGAGAAACAGCGTTATATGTATAAGAAGTCTGGGTACAGTTGTTCAAAAATAAAACTTGCATGTCACTCTCAGGCCCTTATGTCTGTCAGTACAGTAGAAAACTGATAAATAAAAATTATGAAAATAAATAAATTTACATTTTAAGAAATAAGCCTTCAAAACCAAAACCTTTTTAAGTACAGAAAACAAAAATATTTTATTTAAAAATAAAATATGAATATATATATATTCACTGAAACAAACCATAGATTTCAGGTCATATATAGTTCGGTATTAGCATTTAAAAAACCATTGAAATTGCTCCTATATAGTTCGTTGGACTAACTATATTTCGCGCACCCGCGATCCACTGCTGATGATGTCACATATTACATCATTCATGACATGGTCAGTGACATCACTGATGACATCTCAAATGACATCACTGATGACATCACTGATGACATCATTCATGTGATAATACGATGCACCTCCTCACACTCTAATCTAACCTTTGATACACCCAGTCTTAAATACAAACTACTATTCTTGAAACCATTGACACACCAATACCAGTTACTACATACGCACTCACTGATTCCTAGGTCTACACACACATCCACTCATTCACCCATACAATCACTCATACATACAGTCACTCATCAATACAATACTATCATATGCACTTATACACCTATAGAGACACTCGCACACTTTCACTCATCCAGCGAGTTTCTCACACACCTAGTCAGTCATGCAAAGAATCAATCACACTCCCATTTCCTCATCTATACAGTTATACACACAACACCTTACTTATTCAAACATATACTAACACATACTTACTCTCTTAAACAATCACTGATACAAGTACACATTGATCCATACAGCCACTTGCATAATCACTGGCTCTCATGTATAGTCATTTATATATACCAACTCTCACATGCACTGTGTTTTACATATGTACTTACTTGGACATGTAGCACTGAGATATACATTCACTCACCAACACACCAATGCACACAGTAAACCGCCCATACAGCTGTTTCCATATGCACTCTTGAACTCATACACCTAGTGAATCAACTGCTCACACATCTATGCACAGAGTCACACACCTCCCAGTCACCCACACACACTCAGTCTCACATACAAATACTTGGGCAACCAATCAATGACCCATATAGCCACTCATATAGCTACTGATCAACACATACAGCATCTTACACAACAACAGACATACTGATGCACACATTCAGACAGTTTAGTCACTAACCCATGCATTCAGTAAGACACATTTAATCACTCACTCATACAGTCAGTCACACGCCTACTAAATCCTTCATCCAGACACTTATACATCTACTTATTCTTCAATATGTAAAACATATTTAAACTTTACAGAAACACACAGTCACTGGATGATGTCATCAGTGATGTCATCAGTGATGTCATTTGAGATGTCATCAGTGATGTCATCAGTGATGTCACTGACCATGTCATGAATGATGTAATATGTGACATCATCAGCAGTGGATTGCGGGTGCGCGAAATATAGTTAGTCCAACTAACTATATAGGAGCAATTTCAATGGTTTTTTAAATGCTAATACCTAACTATATATGACCTGAAACCTATGGTTTTTTCAGTGAATTTGCAAGGTTTTTTAATTGCTAATACCTAACTATGTAAGGCTTCAAACCTATAGTTTTTTCAGTGAATATATATATTTTTATTTTCAAGGTTTTTTTTATATGATTACAGGGTCCGTGCACCGTGAGCGCTCCGAAAGCACACCGTAAACGCTCTGAGCTCTTACCCCGACAAATTTTTAAAAATTTCTAAAACATAATATCTAAGTTTTTAACGTTGATTTTAAAGGTAGACAATATTTGCTTTAATGTAGAAAACGTTTTTTCAAACTTTTAACAACAGTATATTACTTTTTAAAGTAGTAACAAATCTCGCGAGGGTGCGTCGCACGTGCACGCAACGTAAGAGCTCCGTCCGCGCAATGTAAAAGCTCCGAGCTCTTACCCCCGAAAGTTTTATAAACTTTAAATCGTTATATCTACGTATTCATTGCACAATGTAAAGGTACACATTATCTGGGATAATAAAGAACATGTTAATTTAAACTTTTAAAGACCATATATAACTTTATTAAAGCAATATAAATCTCGCGAGGGTGCGTATTACGTAAGCGCATCGTAAGATGACGTAACCGCTCCGTAAATAATACGTAAACGCACCGTAAGCTTACGTAAGCTTACGTAAACGCTCCGTAAGATTACGTTCAACCATGTGACCTAAAAACAAGACATTTTATTGGTTTATAATACTTCCTACTCCAATTGTAGACAGACCCCTCCCATGTTCATCATTCTTCATTGGCTTTCAGAGAAGCAACATCTACTTTCAACAGCTCCTGGCTTGTTTGGAAATGGCTGGATGTGAGGAATCAGAACATTCTTCTTCAGAAGAATATGTGGAAGAGGACCCCCATCCATCTAAAAAGAGTCCATAGTCAGGAAGTTTTTTTCATTCCCAGAAGGTTTGAAGAAAGTCAATGCACCGCATGTCACATGCAACATCTGTGACACAGTATTGTCAAGAGGCAATCCAAATAAAAAATACTCTTTTGGAACCTATAGCATGGAACGCCATGTTAAGAATATGCACCCCAATAATTGGGCTAGAGCTGTGGTGCGTAGATCTGAAGAGCAGGGCTCTGCTTCTAGTACTTCAACAGCACCACCAATGCCAGCTTCCACGATTGCCAATATCCAGCCGGAATTGAAAAATCTAATGATGCAGTGCATACAGTGCAATAAATTAGTTTCCTTTGGACAACAGTCCGTAGAAGTTATTTTGCAGAAAAACAGGAGCCACAAGTGCACCAAATAATTTTTTTCTTTATTTTTCATGTTTTGTTCATGTTGAACAATTGTTTTGGTTATAAAGTCCATTTTTTACACCGTTTTTCTAGCAACCCAAAAAATTACAAAAAAAACCCCAGTTCTTTTTAGAACTACCTCTACTGGTCAAAAAAAGAACTATATTTCTATGTTTGTATGTAAAAGTTTGTTATAGTAAATGTAAAAGTGCAAAACTATAAGGATGTGGTACAGCATAAATCTATAGGGTGTTTACCTATAGTATAATGTAGTACTTCCAAAGCACTGAAATGTAACATATGTATATAAATATGTTACAACTCAATGGGCCAGATGTACGTAATCTCGATTTACCTACTCATAAATACCAAGGGCCCGATGTAGGTAATCCCAGAATACCACTTCTTAAATACCGAATCATACCAATTCGGTATTTAAGAACTGGCAATGGGGATGTAGGTATTTTTACCGAATTAATTACCAATTCGGTGAAATTCGGTAATTACCGATTCGATAATTACCGAATCTGTATTTGCCATTGATTCCTATGGGCCTTTGAAGCCCATAGGAATCAATGACAAATACCGATTCGGTAATTACCGAATCGGTAAATACCGAATCCTGCCAGGGGGAACAGGGTGTCACTTTGACACCCTGTAGCACCCCTGTTTTTGGCTTGTGTGAAATGTGACACACATACATGCCCTTAAGGAATGTATGTGTGCCACATGGCACAGGTGTACATGCACAGATGTGCATGTACACAGGAATTCCTTATTTACCACCCAATTGTATTGAGTGGTAAATAACAAATTTTTAGACGCCTCTAGCACGATCAACAGTGCTACCTACATTAGAATTTACAGATTTGGTATTTTTACCGAGTCTGTATTTACCGATTCGGTAATTTTACCGATTCGGTAAATACAGAATCGGTAAAAATACCAAATCTGTAAATAAATGCCTCCTACATAGGAAAAGGCATTTACCAGTCGGTAACGGACAAATTTAGCCGTTACCGACCAGTAAATGCCTACCTACAACGCGTCCCAAATCATACCACTTTAATATTTAAGAGTAGGTAAATGGGATGTAGGTAATTTCTCTTTTGAAATTACTGAATCTGTTTAATTCAGTCATTTTACAGAATCTGTATTTACCAATTCGGTAATTGCCATTGATTCCTATGGGCCTTGAGGTCAATAGGAATCAATGGCAATTACTGAATCAGTAAATACAGATTCGGTAAAATTACCGAATTGTCAAGGGGGACAGGTTGTCACTTTGACAGCCTGTTGCACCCCTGATTCTGACTTCTGTGCCATGTGACACACATGCATGGCACAAATGTACATGCACAGATGTGCATGTAGACAGCAATTCATTATTTACCCCCAAAAGTGTTATCGTTATATCTACATATTCATTGTACAATATAAAAGTACACATTATCTGGGAAAATAAAGAACATGTTTATTTTAATTTTTAAACAACATATATAACTTTAGTTAAGCAACTTTTAAACAACATTTATAACTTTATTTAAGCAACTTTTAAAAAACATATCTAACTTTATTTAAGCAATTACAAATCTTGTAAGGGTGCGTACCAAACAGTTCTTTTTACAACAACCTCTACTGGTTAAAAAAAGAACTACATTTCTATGTTTGTATGTAAAAGTTTGTCATACTGAATGTCAAAGTGCAAAACTATAAGGATGTGGTACAGCATAAACCTATAAGGTGTTTACCTATAGTATACTGTACTACTTCCAAAGCACTGAAATGTAACATATGTATATAAATATGTTACAACTCAATGGGCCAGATGTACTTAATCTCGATTTACCTACTCATAAATACCAAATCATACCACTTCAATATTTAAGAGTAGGTAATTTGGATGTAGGTAATTTCTCTTTTGAAATTACCAAATCTGTATAATTCGGTGATTTTACCGAATCGGTATTTACCAATTTGGTTATTTCCATTGATTCCTATAAATCTTGAGGCCAATAGGAATCAATGGCAATTACCGAATACCGAATCGGTAAAATTACCGAATTGACAAGGGGGACAGGTTGTCACTTTGACAGCCTGTTGCACCCCTGATTCTGACTTGTGTGCCATGTCACACACATACATGGTCTTACGACATATATGTGAGCCACATGGCACAAATGTACATGCACAGATATGCATGTACACAGGAATTCATTATTTACCACTGAAAGTTTTATAAACTTTAAATCGTTATATCTACGTATTCATTGAACAATATAAAGGAACACATTACCTGGGAAAATAAAGAACCTGTTTATTTTAAACTTTTAAACAACATATATAACTTTATATAAACAATTATAAATATCACGAGGGTGCTAAATCATTATATCTACATATTCATTATACAATATAAAGGAACATATTAACTGAGATAATAAAGAACATGTTTATTTTAAACTTTTAAACAACATATATAACTTTATTTAAACAATTATAAATGTCACAAGGGTGCGTACCACGTAAGCACATCATAAGATGACGTAAGCGCTCCGTAAATAAAACGTAAACGCAACATAAGCTTACGTGAGCACTCCGTAAACGCTCCGTAAACACTCCGTAAGCTTACGTCCAACCATGTGATCTTATAACAAAAGATTTTATTGGTTTATAATACTTCCTACTCTAATTCTTGAAAGACCCCTCCCATCTTCATCATTCTTCTTTGGCTTTCGAGGAAGCAACAGCTTTTTTCATCAGCACTTTGCTCTTGAAAAATCTACTGAAATGGCTGAACAGCAGGAACCTGAGAAACCCCTAGAACAGAGAGCGAGTCCATAGTACGGAAATTTTTTAAATACCCAGAAAAATAGAAAAAGGTATATGTGCCTTTTGTCACATGTAAAATCTGTGACACAGTACTTTCAAGAGGGGATCCACAGAAGAAGTACAGCTTTGGAACTTATAGCATGGAACACCATGTCCGAAATATACAACCAAACAATTTGAGTAAAGCTGTAATGAAAAGATCAGAGGAGCAGGGCTCTGCTCCCAGCACTTCTTCTGAAGCAACAGCACCACCAATGCAAGCATCAATGGTTGCAAATATCCAACCTGAACATAACAATTTGATGATGCAATGCATTTGTTGCCAGAAACTAATAGCCTTTGGACAAGAGCATTCTGAACACAAGGAACTTGAGGATTCTTCTAGTTCATCTTCAGAAGAGTTTGTTCCTAAAACCCCTAGAACACAGAGAGAGTCCATAGTACGGAATTTTTTTTAAAACCCAGAAAGAGAGAAAAAGGTAAATGCACCTTTTGTCACATGTAAAATCTGTCACACAGTACTTTCAAGAGGGAATCCACAGAAACAGTACAGCTTTGGAACTTATAGCATGGAATGCCATGTCCGGAATATACACCCAAACAATTGGAGTAAAGCTGTAATAAAAAGATCATCAGAGGAGCAGGGCTCTACTCCCAGCACTTCTTCTGAAGCAACAGGAAGCACAGGTGCATTACCAGGAGCATTTTTTCTTTTCTCTGAAGATTGTCCTTTGCATGAATCTTCTAATTGAGTCCTCTTGGTCGATAAAACTTGCTTATAAAATCTCTTTTGGCAGTCTTTCGTAGGCATAATGTATTATGACTCTGTAGATATTTACAATCTTTTGAAAAGAAAAATGTGACTTATTATAGACCACTACGAACATAATACATAGCAAATACATTAACTAAACATTATAAACACTAGTTCACATCTCTCTTTGTGTGTCTCATATAACTCTTTGCCTGCACTATCTCCCTCTTTGCATGCCTCATCTCACTCTCTCCTTCCACCATCTCTCTGTTTGTATGTGTGTGTCATCTCAATCTCTGCCTACACCATCTGTCTGTGTGTGTGAATGTGTCATCTCACTCTCTGTGCCTAAAACGATTTACCATGCTAAATGTTTTTTGCTGAAATGACTGGCTTTAAGATTTTTGACAAGCATCACACTGAGTGTGTATGTGAATTAAGGAATTATATTTTCATCTTTTTCCTTAATGTTAGCTGTGTGTGCTTACAGTTTGTATCTTTTACCTTATACGGTAGACTTCTTTTTAAAGTGTTTCTCATGCTTGAATTCAATGCTGGTATAGAGATAGTGCTAATGGTTTAATTGGGCTTGTAAATATGCTCCTTTTTTACAAGCGCTTTGCGCTACCTTTAACATAGATGCAAGCAGTAAATGTATACAGAGGGATAGGAATAGCAGATAGAAAACAATATGAAATGCCGTGAGATGCATAAAGGATTTTACTAATGGCATCAATTGAGATAGAATATACAAAAAGAGGGGCATATTTAGAAGCCCCTTGCGCAATGGATGCAAGCAGAAAATGCATACAGAGTAATAAAATTGGCATTACACTATCTCTATACCAGCATTAATGTTAAAAATTGCACAAGGGGCTTGTAAATATGCCAATGAAACCATTACACTATCTCTATACCAGCAATATTGTTAAACATTGCGCAAAGGGCTTGTAGATATGCCTCTCTTTTTTGTATATTCTATCTCAATTTGTATTTGTATATTCTATCTCAATTCATGCCATAAGTAAAATCCTTTACGCATCTCTCACAGCATTTCATATTCTTGTCTGTGTGCCAATTTTATTACTCTGCATGCATTTTCTGCTTGCACCCATGTCAAACATTGCGCAAGGGGCTTGTAAATATGCCTCTCTTTTTTGTATATTCTATCTCAATTTATGCCATTAGTAAAATCCTTTACGGATCTCTCAAAGCATTTCATATTCTTGTCTTGTAAATTTTTTATTTTTTTTTAAATCGCGAGGGTACGCGCACCGGAAAACACGTTTTGGGACCCCCTTTTTTCTCGGCCACTGCTTGACGAATCCCCCTGAAACTTTCAGAGAAGAAGCGGAGCACAGCGAAGCAAATTGAAGGAAAATTACAGGCAGATCCCTCAATCGGTGCCAAAGTTTCTTTGCTGCCGTTATTGTCTTTGCCAGTGTTTCTTTGCTGTGTGTGCTGTGAGAGCTGTGTGGGCTGTGAGGGCTGTGAGAGCTGTGAGGGCTGTGTGGGCTGTGAGAGCTGTGTGGGCTGTGAGAGCTGTGTGGGCTGTGACAGCTGTGACAGCTGTGTGGGCTGCGGGAGAGTGGCTGTGTGGGCTGTGAGAGCTGTGAGAGCTGTGTGGGCTGCGGGAGTGTGGGCTGTGAGAGCTGTGTGGTCTTTGAGAGCTGTGTGGGCTGTGTGGGCTGTGACAGCTGTGTGGGCTGTGAGAGCTATATGGGCTGTGAGAGCTGTGAGAACTGTATGGGCTGTGAGAGATGTGAGAGCTGTGTGGGATGTGAGCTGTGTGGGCTGTGAGGGCTGTGTGAGCTGTGAGAGCTGTGTGGGCTGTGAGAGCTGTGTGGGCTGTGGGAGAGTGGCTGTGTGGGCTGTGAGAGCTGTTAGAGCTGTGTGGGCTGTGGGAGTGTGAGCTGTGTGGGCTGTGAGAGCTGTGAGAGCTGTGTGGGCTGTGAGAGCTGTGTGGGCTGTGAGAGCTGCGTGGGCTGTGAGAGCTGTGTGGGCTGTGAGGGCTGTGTGGGCTGTGATAGCTGTGTGGGCTGTGTGGGCTGTGCGGGCTGTGCGAGCTGTGTAGGCTGTGAGGGCTGTGTGAGCTGTGAGGGCTGAGTGGGATGTGAGAGCTGTGTGGGCTGTGAGAGCTGTGTGGGCTGTGAGAGCAGTGTGGCTGTGAGAGCTGTGTGGGCTGTGAGAGCAGTGTGGGCTGTGAGTGTGGGCTGTGTGGGCTGTGAGAGCTGTGTGGGCTGTGTGAGCTGTGAGAGCTGTGTGGGCTGTGAGGGCTGTGTGGGTTGTGAGGGCTGTGAGAGCTGTGTGGGCTGTGAGAGCTGTGTTGGCTGTGAGAGCTGTGTTGGCTGTGAGAGCTATGTGGGCTGTGAGAGCTGTGTGGGCTGTGAGAGCTGTGTGGGCTGTGTGGGCTGTGAGAGCTGTGAGAGCTGTGTGGGCTATGAGAGCTGTGTGGGCTGTGAGAGCTGTGTGGGCTGTGGGAGAGTGGCTGTGTGGGCTGTGAGAGCTGTGAGAGCTATGTGGGCGGTGGGAGTTTGGGCTGTGTGGGCTGTGAGAGCTGTGAGAGCTGTGTGAGCTGTGAGAGCTGTATGGGCTGTGCGAGCTGTAAGAGCTCTGTGGGATGTGAGCTGTGTGGGCTGTGAGGACTGTGTGAGCTGTGAGGGCTGTGTGGGCTGTGAGAGCTGTGTGGGCTGTGAGAGCTGTGTGGGCTGAGAGAGCGGTGTGGGCTGTGAGGGCTGTGTGGGCTGTGAGGGCTGTGTGGGCTGTGAGAGCTGTGTGGGCTGTGGGCTGTGTGGGCTGTGAGAGCTGTGTGGGCTGTGAGAGCTG
Organism: Lissotriton helveticus; assembly: GCF_964261635.1. NCBI lineage: Eukaryota > Metazoa > Chordata > Amphibia > Caudata > Salamandridae > Lissotriton > Lissotriton helveticus. The sequence continues at coordinate 313,943,827 of NC_136069.1, read as the reverse complement.
TGTGGGCTGTGAGAGCTGTGAGAGCTGTGTGGGCTGTGAGAGCTGTGTGGGCTGTGAGAGCTGTGCGGGCTGTGAGAGCTGTGTGGGCTGTGAGAGTGTGGGCTGTGTGGGCTGTGAGAGCTGTGTGGGCTGTGAGAGCTCTGTGGACTGTGAGAGCTGTGTGGGCTGTGAGAGCTGTGTGGGCTGTGAGTTGTGTGGGCTGTGAGGGCTGTGAGGGCTGTGTGGGCTGTGAGGGCTGTGTGGGCTGTGAGAGCTGTGAGAGCTGTGTGGGCTGAGAGAGCTGTAAAAGCTGTGTGGGCTGAGAGAGCTGTGTGGGCTGTGAGTTGTGTGGGCTGTGAGGGCTGTGAGGGCTGTGTGGGCTGTGAGGGCTGTGTGGGCTGTGAGGGCTGTGTGGGCTGTGAGAGCTGTGAGAGCTGTGAGAGCTGTGTGGGCTGAGAGAGCTGGGTGGGCTGTGAGAGCTGTGTGGGTTGTGTGAGCTGTGTGGGCTGTGTGGGCTGTGAGAGCTGTGAGAGCTGTGAGGGCTGTGAGAGTTGTGTGGGCTGTGAGGGCTGTGAGGGCTATGTGGACTGTGAGGGCTATGTGCGCTGTGAGGGATGTGAGGCCTGTGAGAGCTGTGTTGGCTGTGAGAGCTGTGTGTGCTGTGAGAGCTGTGAGGGCTGTGAGGGCTGGGTGAGCTGTGAGAGCTGTGTGGGCTGTGAGAGTTGTGTGGGCTGTGAGCTGTGTGGGCTGTGTGGGCTGCGAGGGCTGTGAGAGCTGTGTGGGCTGTGAGAGCTGTGTGGGCATTAATGTCAAACATTGCACAAGGGACTTGTAAATATGCCAATGAAAACATTACACTATCTCTATACCAGCATTAATGTCAAACATTGCGCAAGGGGCTTGTAAATATGCCAATGAAACCATTACACTATCTCTATACCTTATTGACTTTGCCAATGCTTTTTTTATCTTCTGAATGGGCGTCATAGAGCGGCACACATCTGCAATGATAATTTTTTGAGTGTGTGAAAGTATCAAAGATGGCCACTTTGAATGTGTGCACATTTGCGGAGGACATCTTTGAATGTCAGGAAGAGATACAGACGATAAAGGCATCCAGTCGGGAGCATTCTATTATTCACAATAGAATTTCGACAACAACAGCTAAAGCTGTTTGAGGTGCCAAACCTAAATAAATGGAATCAGACTGTATAATGAAACATAAATAGTTTCAAATGTGCACTCATGATAATAATGCAATGCTTATGTTCCCAGGTGGGTTTATGTTTGGTGTATGGTAAATTACTACAATAAAATCTTGGAGACATAAAAGAGTAAGTGTACATTTATCAGTTCAATAAATGTGAAACAGTACTCTTTGTGCCTTTATTTTTTTTACTGACCAATAATAAATACCATTACGATGCATGAAACATAAATTCTGGATAATAACATGTCAAAAATAAATACCAGAAAACAGGGAGCTCTAGTTATAATTTGGTAAGGCTGACTCTAATGCAGATATGGCCAATCACTTACGCAAGCGCAGAGCTGGAGCATAAGAGAAGTAATTCTGTCTGAAGTTGGTTACCTACTACTAGATATCTGAGCTAGGCTAAACACATACATCATCTTATAACAAATTATCTGAAAAGAATGGATGCAATTGTCTAAAAAGAATGGATAACCTGGTGCAGTCAGCATGTGCTACTAGAGTACAGATTGAAGCATGTTGTATGTTCTGCAGGGGCAATAGCAAAGGTTAAAGTACCTAGTATCCGAATCCATCTACCTTTTTGACCACTTTAGACATTTTTCTTTTTTGTGTGTTCGATACTAGATCAAGTGAGAGCACCAGACACCCTTTAGACAGGCTCATGTGGGACTATGCCTTTCTTATGTGATTACAGCTTAATTTCTGTTGTAAAGCGCTCCGATACCCTCGGGTCTGGCCAACGCTATATAAAACTTCTAAATAATAATTAATAATCCTTTTGAGTAACTGACAAGTTGTGGTCAAACGGGAGCTCTGTGGACTAGTGGTAGCCTTTATCTTTAATTCATAAACATCTTTACTACATCTTCATCTCTTTTTTTAAAAGGTGTGTGTATCACATTTTGGTGTAATTCAGAATTCAGCTTGCATGACTGGATGTCGAGCGACTGACCAATAGCTTCAACTGCATTTCCTCCTCCTTGCGTACTTCACATTGGAGTCCTGTTGATCAATGGTACTATCGTGTGTATTAGTCAGCCAGCCTTCTGTGACATAGATCTGCCATTGTTTAGCCACATACGTACATGTTAGCTATCTGCAGGATCTTTTAAATTGTCTGGCACTTTCACTTGAAATGATCATCTCATGTCCATGGCCCACTTCTCTGCGGAATTCATTGACACTCAAGCATAGCAGACATCCAGGAAACATTTGAAGCCTTCGCTCTTCCAAGCGTGGTATCCAGGTTAACCAAACTATGCCTGCTCATATTGGAGCTCCTATGAGGCTATGTATGAGATGTGGACCAAGGGATACCCTCCATTGCCCTATGCATACGGCACAGAATGGAAGCACTTTCACTAACTCTTGGACCACGCCTACACCACTCATTTAATAATGTTATCTAGCGCTCACCTACCACCTCCAGACTTCCAAGATGCTTTCCCTTGAACCCAGAAAGAAGGGTACAAGCCATAAAAAGCATAGAAAGCTCATTAGCAAGAAAATATGCAACGATGTTATTCAATTACAGGAAATTATTCCATAACCTAATCATACCCTTCACTCTAAGAGTTATTTTCTAGTAAACGCCAAAGCAAAAACTTTGTTCTACATATGTTATATCAGCATTATATATATGTGTATTATACAATGTACCTTGTCATATATTAAACCACACATTCATGCCTTCCAGACAGTAAAACAGATATTAAGGAATGCAACAAATGCTTTAGCAAGATAAGCTGTTCTATGTTTAGCTTGTTAATGCTAAGCTTGTATAAGCTTATTAGTTTATGCTTTTGTATTTTCTAATTGGAGCTCATCGAGTTGATATGACGAGATACCACATAAAATGTATGACTTTCTGATACCTTAAAGTATTCTAATGGGGCATGAGCTCTGTTTGACATCTGGGGATCTAGCAGATTAATAATCAAGTTGTGTTTTTATTAGTGGTCTAAAGCAGGGTTCTCCAAAGTCCGTCCTTGAGGGCCGGATCCATGCCAGATTTATAAGATAACTACATTTATGGTAATGGGTATATGCTAAAATCTGGCATGGATCCGGCCCTCCAGGACGGACTTTGGAGACCCTCTCACTGCATGAGCAATATACAAAAATAACAAAATGACTAGTTATTACACAAAAACGTGTAAACAACTTCTTAAAGTATGTTAAACTGTTATAAATCCGCAGGTACCTTTTCCATATATTACGTATTAGTTCAACATTTAAGTGAGGCAATGCGACAGGTTTTTAATAGAAAGGACAGGTAAGTGTGATTGGTGCACTTAACATATATTGACAAGGAGAATGTGCATCTTCAGGGATTGATTTTTTTTGTAGCATGGTTGTGTGGCTAGTGAACAGCTAAAAGTGGGAATGATTTTATGGATGGATGGGTCCCTACACTTTCACTTTATGCAACCACCATGACAATCTCCCTCCACAACAGTCTTCTCAGTGAAAGGACTCTCAGGATGATGGACATAGTTGGAAGATTCCTGTAACCGCCTCCTTTCTGGGGGAATCTCACTAAGTGCTCTCATTGGGTTACTCATTGAGCTGTCTCAGATCATGGGCCATCAAAGAGGCCTGTTAGCGAGTGTGCTTCCAGCCTGACTTTCACAGTGGGTTGAAAGGTTTGCTGCATGGGCTTCTAACCTGCCCTTGCCCTGTGATCCACCCAGAAGGCATATATTTGGGCACAATAAGTAGACTTTCTATCAGTAAGTCAATTTTCGTTGAACAGATGAAAGTAATATGATAAGAAATTTGTTTTACTTTTTATATATAACCTATTAAGGTTCATGTGTACATGAATTTGCTACTGATTTTTAACAAAGTTTGTTTTTTAACCTTTCTAAGGAGTTTTACCTTAACGCACTCACATTCTCTTTCACCCGCTGGTCCCCATTCCACCGCAGCTTGGTGCTGATTGAGTAGAGGGACGTGGCTCCGCCTTCAATTCCCACACTTTCGCTCTGGGGGCAGTAGTTAGATTGCATGTGTGCCCGGTTGCGCAGCGGCCGCGCCACCGGCGAGCCAAAGGCAAGCCCGTCCGCTGCCAGCGCCAGCCATGCTGCCCGGCCCAATAATGGTAATTCAGTGGTCTAGACAGGATCTCTTCGCCCTGAATGTTAAAACCTGAACCAAGGCACATGGTTGTAATCTGGCAGTTGATGCATCCCCCAACATGTGCACTGACTTCAACTGGGTGTTGGGATATACGGCAGATCACCCAGATTTAATGGACGCTAAAAGGGAGCAGAGTGAGCCAGTTGAACAGAATAGGGCATGCCTAATAAACTGTAGATCTTTGCCAAAGCATGGATTTATGGTTACTACTGGCAGAAAAGGAATAAGAGGTCATGTTCTTGACAGAAACATGGTTGTGGAAGGGGTGTGGCGCAGCAGCCAGGGCGACTGGCGCCGGACGCTGGGATCACGGTTCGATCCCCGGCACCAGTGGCAGGGGTCTGCCCAGCACCATGTGACTCTGAGCAATAGCTTGCTTAATCTTCCCGACGGCCCCCAGCGCCGCGAACCCTATGGGTAGCTGTGCGCTTTACAAATACAGAATTATGATACCCTAGAAGCAGTGGCATTCGCTATTCCACCTGGCTTTAGAATATGCTGCGCGAATAGGAAGGGAGATAAAAGAGGGGGGGGGTAGCGATTATTTTAAAGGACTCTTGGGATATAGCTTCCTCAGTAATGTTGAATATGAATGTGATTGAGGGCCTTAATTTTTGCATCAAGACTAACCCTACAACCTCCATTGCAGGCCTGTTGGTATATAGACCCCCAGATTGCCTGCCAAATATACACCTAGAACTTTGCAATTATATTGCGAAGAAATCTCTTTGGTTCTCTAATTTTACAGCACTAGGGGACTTCAATCTACATGTAAACTACCCTAACTGTGTTCAGGCAATGCAGGTTGTTGTCATCTCTCTTGACAGTGCTAATTTGCCCTAACATGTCAAACATCCCACTCACAAAGCAGGGCATACCCTTGATCTGGTATTTTCCAATATTCCGCCTCTGAAAACGGAGCACCGCGCCAGTTGCCTTGGTCTGACCATTGCCTAATTCTTTTTTCCTTTAGCTTGGCAAAACCCAATCTGCCTGATAGTTCTCGATATTTCTTAAAGAGAAATTGAAAGAAGCTGACGGCTGAGTTTTTAGGCCCAGTTCTGTTGGCCAGCCAACCTCTATTATCTATGGATTCTAAAACAGATACTCTGGCCTTACATAACTGTATTGCTGATGCAGTAAAATCCACTAATTCTATGAGACATCGCCCTCAGCTCCATGGTCCTCAGAGTCACTTAGGACAATGAAAAGCAGGTGCAAGCGCCTGGAGCAACAGTGGAGGGTGGACTATGATACCACTGCTAAAATTATATATAAGGAATCTTTGAAAGAAATGTATAAATTGATGAATGAGGCTAGGAGCGATTACATAGCTAAGTGTATTGAGAACACCAACAAACCTGGTAAGTTCATTTTTAAGGTCGTCAATTCCTTCCTCAAACCTCGCAAACTGGTGATTGACGCACAGCCCTCTTTGGCATTGTGTGAGCGAATCTCTGACTTTTTTGATAACAACATTTGTAAGGTCTATAATTCCTTTTCAACAGTAGCTGAAACTGTCAAATCAGATGTGATGGTAAGGAAAGCACCTGTGCCTCTCTTCTCTGAATTTACCCCTCTCTCCCAGAAGGAGGCATTAGCTGTGATCCAGGGATGCAAGTCAGGTTCACTCGTGGACCCGTGCCCTCCAAAATTGTGGAAAGAGTTGGCACATTTTTCCATTTATGTGTTGTCTAAAATATGGAACACTTCCCTCACCTCCGGCATCTTCCCTGACTTATGTAAGCACGCCACTCTCCTTCCCCTTAAAAAGAAACATAATGTTGATTCAGGGAAATTGAATGATTATAGATTCATTTCTCTTCTGCCAGCTCCATCAAAAATGTTAGAAAAGGTAGTGCAGTGACAATTGCCCAATTTTATCGAGAGCCACAGTAGCCTGCACGACACCCAATCTGGTTTCCGTGCTGGCTTTAGCACAGAGACAGCGCTATTAGAGGTGGTATACAATCAATGCTGATAACCACAAAGACAATAAATATGTGACTGATGCTGTGAGCTCAAATTGTGAACGATATATTAAAAATCATATATTGCATTAAACAATACATATATCTGTGTTTAAGGACACAAGACAGTTCCACAACACATAAGATTACATACATACAAAAGTGCCATGTAAAATACATTAGTTAGAATACAATCCAAAAGATAAGACAATTGACATTATCAACACACATAGAAAATAACTTGATTGAGCATCTGTATATCCATATTTTACATATTCAAACATATGGCCTTATTCTTTGGCATGGATATGTCAGATACTAGTAAGGAACACCTATTCTTTCCGTTGCCGCTTTGACCTCCAATGTAGAGTGTTTTTAAAGAACATCATCCAGGGTCTTCTTCAGGACTATGGACATATTTCTGAACAGCCTGTTATGAAGGCTTCTTAGTTGTATAGGGCAGGAGGGATCACATAATCTCACAACTTCTCAATAAATGCCTTTAAATTTGATAATCCGCATCATGGAGGCAGCCCCACGGTTAAAACCTTTCTGTGTGTTTGGGACTGTGCTTAGAAGCCAGTTAGTGCTTCCTAAATTGCAAAAGCAAATAGATTCTTAATTGTCTAGTAGCTCATATCAATTGGAAAGGATGGCACACAACTTGTTCCTTCATCTGTGCTGGTGTTAAATACCAGGAGCTGTTAGTGGTTCCTGTGCAGCAGGAGAAGATAATGCTTCCTGCATTTCGGTGTTCAAATTATTTCTTCAGAGCCTATCTTCAATATATACTGCCATATTTCCCCAGGTTCTGTGAGATACTGGGAACCCCCATTGATATTAAGGGGATATAAAGACTGCTGGCCATGGGTCCCCATGGTCTCTTGGAGTCTGTCACCCTCCTTAGGAATCAGGATACATTTCATGTAGTGATGATGGTGAGACAAGCTGCAAAGTGGGTAGCGCCGCTGTCTTGAGAGCTGTACTTGTTCCTTTTAAAGACACTCAGGACCTGCTCTCAGACTCATGGTGTGACCGAACATACTTTCGGGGACTCCCCGTGACAGGGGCTAGACAGGCAGCAAGTTTCGAGGTCAGGAGGTGACAGGCCGAACACTGGCCTCCTCCTCTAATTATTTAACAGGGCGCAGGGGCGGCCATTTACTCTTGGGGGCCGGGCGGGCAGAACATTTAGATTTAAAACATGAGTGTGCCAAAGGAGGTAAATACCTTGACACTAATGTACATCACAGTGCGAGTGCCACCACTGTATGTAAGGGCCAGAGCTGAGCCACGACCAATGCCCCCATTGCGGCCATCGTCCGGTAAGGATTTGCTCCGCATTCTCAGGCACTCTTTTGTACACTGGTGGGTGTCGGGCCTGTCTTTTGTGCAGTGCGCGCGTAATGGGCGCCGCCGTAATGAAGGACTCGGGACAACATTTACGTACTCCGCGTGGTCCCGGACTAACTCCAGGGGCCACGCCTCCTTTATTTATAGAGTACACGGCGTGCGTACGACACAGAGTATGCGCACGTCTACATGCGCGATAGACTAGACTGCAACCCAGCAGTATCACGACATTACATTCCTTTTAACCTTTAATTAAACAACAAAATAAGCAGATACTTCTCAGTCAACAGATGAAGCATTTAAGGATAAAGAATCATGGGGCCATCCGGCCAGTTACCAGTCTCGTGGCTTGAAAGTCAAATGCTCAACCCACAGCAAAGTCCGCCAGTTATGAAGAAGGGGCTGGATTTCTTCGTAACCCATAGCCTGCGGCTTCTCCCCGGAACAGAACTCTCTTGGGGGTTTCTTGCTGTTGGAGCCCGGCGGACCGGGCTCCCGTTTGTGGCTGAGGACTGATGGTTCTCGGGGTTTCCGCGGTAGCGGGACTCGCTGCCGCTGCGGGGGTCTCACTCCTGGCGCTGCTTTCACTTCCGAGCAGACTGTGGTTCTCCTCTGGTCGATGGGGCGAGTCTTGGCTGGGTCCTTGGCCGTGGTGATCCTCCGTTGGGCTGGATGCTTTCTTGAAGAACTAGACGTTGCGTGTGACGGTCTCTCCTCCTCGCTGGGCCGTCACCATAGTGCCGGTGCGGCGCGTGACTGTCCACGACCGGGGCTCGAATGGGAGTCTGAACTTACTCCCCGGATATCTGTCTTTCACATAGACGTGATCTCTTTCATTTATGGACGGCTCCTTGGCCTTCCGTCGGAAGCTGGCGTAGTCATTTGATCTCCTTCGGTTGAACAGTGTCCTCTCTGAGTCTGGGCTACTCGGAGTCCAGGTGTGATGATTGGGGATCGTGTCTCGAACTACCCTTCCCATTGTTGGCGGGCCTGGAGCTGCTTCTGGAGTGCGATGTGGCGTGAGCCGGTATTCCCTGAGGAAAGAGTAGATCGCCTTTTCTAGGGGGGCCCCTTCCGCATGGGCAATCCGGATGACCTTATTTAGGGTGCGCATAAACCTCTCAACTTCCCCGTTGGCTTGAGGCCACCTGGGCGTCACTTTCCGGTGTTGCATACCCCATTCAGCGAGGTAGTCTGCGAACTCTTGTCCCTTGAAGGGAGGCCCATTATCGGTCTTGACCCACTGGAAGATGCCATGGGTGGCGATGGCTTTCTCGAATTTGGCTATGACCTCCTTGGCTGCAAGTGTTGTCACGATCTCCACTTCTGGATACTTAGTGAAATCATCAATGATGACGAGCATATGTCTCCCATCCGGCAGGTGTCCGAAGTCTGCGCTCACGCGCTCCCAGGGTCCTCGCGGGTTGTCTTCGGTGATGACTGGTGGTGGGCAATCCGGCTGTCCTGCCGCTTGGCACCATTGGCACTCTCGGACGGTTCGCTCTATTCTGTTGTCCATATCCGGGAACCATACTTTCGCACGAAGTCGACTCTTGGTCTTTACCATGCCTTGGTGCCCGCGATGAGCGAGTTTGATGGCTTGTTGAGTTAGGCTCGTTGGCATCACGATCCGGGGTCCTCTGAATACACACCCTTGTTGGTCCACGGGCAGTTCTTCCCGGACCCTTAGTAGTGCTTCTAGAGCGGTTCTTGCCTGTGGTGTCCTTTTGCTCATCGACTCCTGCAGAGCTCTCCAATCGTTAGCCCGCAGGGCGTTCACTGCTAGCTGGAGGACCTCGTCGTCGCGGGTTGCTTCAATTATCATGTCTATGCTCATGGGTAGCGGCCTTCACCTCTCTATCACCGCCTTGACGTATTCCTCCGTCTCCTCTGCATCGTTTTCTTCTCCCTTCGTTCCTGCCCGGGGGTGTCGGGAGAGGTAGTCCGCGGGATTTGTTGCTCCAGGTTTGAATTCCAGTTGGTAATCATATTCCTGTAGCTGCAGGATCCACTTCTCTATTCTGGGCGGTGGTTTGGAGACCGACCCTCGGAATAGGGGGAGTAGGGGCTTGTGATCTGTGGAGACGGTGAATGGATGTCCATACACATATACATGAAAGTGTCTACAGGCCCAGTGGATGGCAATGGCCTCCCTCTCGATCTGGGAGTACCGCTGCTCCCTCTCTGTCAGCGACCGTCTGGCGTATGCTATGGGCGCCCAGTCGTCCTCTCTTTGACGCTGCGTCAGGACTGCTCCTAAGCCATAGGGGCTGGCATCGACTGCTATGTTGGTCGGTTTTGCCGGGTCGAAGTACGACAGGGTCTTTTCCGCTGACAATGCGGCTTTGGTGTTGTGGAACGCCGCACTCTGTTCATCGCCCCACTGCCAGGGGGTGGTCGACTTGGTGAGTTCTCTGAGGGGCCTGGTGAGGTTGGATATTTCGGGGATGAACCTCCCGCAGAAGTTTACCATGCCCAGGAAGCTTCGCACTTCGGATATGTTCGTCGGGGCTGGGGCTGCTTGCACATCCTTGACTTTGTCAGGGTCCGGAGCGATACCTTGGTCGGAGAAGGTGTATCCGAAGAAGCTGATTTTATTCTGGAGAAATTGGCATTTCTCCCTGTGTAGTGTTAGGCCTGAGTCTTTGAGTCTCTGCAGTACCTCTTTTAACCTTTGGTGGTGCTCCTCGATGGTGTTTGCGTATATGAGCAGGTCGTCACTGACGTTCAGAACTCCTGGGAGTCCACTTAGCCCTTCTCTGATGGTGTTTTGGAAGACTTCGGCTGCGCTGGAGATGCTGAAGTTAAGACGCCGATAACGCCTGAGGCCCATGTGGGTAGAGAAGGTGGTGATGTACCTGGAGTCTGGGTGTAGAGGCAGCTGATGGTAGCCGGACCGCAGATCCATCTTGGAGAACCACTTTGCGCCGTTCAATTCTCTGAGGATGTCATCAATGGTGGGCGTCAGGTGTCGCTCCCTCTTGACTGCCGCGTTGGGTAGGGGCATGTCGACGCATATGCGGACTTGCCCTGGCTGTTTGGGTTTTCGCGCCACCACGATTGGCGATACCCATGGGGTGGGCCCGCTGACCTTCTCGATAATTCCTTGTTTCTCGAGGGCCTCGAGTGTTTCTTCCACCTTTTTCCTGAGGTGGAATGCTATCCTGCGGTGCCTGAGGGCGACCGGTTGAATGGACGGGTCTATGTGTAGGGAAAACTCTTTTCCTTTTAGACATCCAATCCCTTGAAACGTATCTTCAAATTGATCGAGGATTGCATCCAACTCCTCCTCCAGTACGGCCATCGCAAAGAAGATCAGCTGGAGTTCTTCCGCCGCCCGTCCGCTGAGGAGCATGCCGCTGCCTTCCTTGGTTACGTAGATGGTCGTCGGGACCTTCCTGTCTTGATGTTGAAGCTCCGTTTGGAAACATCCAATTAGCGGGATTGGAGTCTTCTGCCCATAGGCGAAGACGCGGATTTTTGCTGCCTTGAGAGTGGGTTTGTCCCGTAGTTGGTTGTACACGTCTGCCTCCATGAGTTCAATCGAGGCTCCCGTGTCGATGGTGGCTGTCACTTCTTGTTGGTTTAGCCTTATGCGGCATCTTGGGAGGCGCCTCTTCTTCCTTTGTGGCTGGTTGATGGCAAACACGTAGTGGACTGGATAGTCGCTGGAATCATCGTCCATGTCTTCGCTATCTGGATTTTCTCTGATCGCGTGGGCCGCCTCTGGCTTTTGTCTGGAGGACCTGCAGACCGATGCAAAATGGTTTAAACGTCCACATGCGCCGCACTTTTTCCCGCGCGCTGGGCAGTCGTACGCACGGTGGGGCACGCCTCCGCAGTATCCACATTCTTTTCTGCGTTCTGGCGGCTGCTTTCCTCCAAATTGTCGTTGTTTTGGCCGAACAACATTCACTTGCTCAGCCGTGTTGACTTGCTCTGCTTTCACCGGTCTATGGAGTGCTGCCTCCATGTGCGATGCTCTCGCCTGCGATAGCTCTTTAGAGCCGCCCAGTTTTAGGATATCGGCTAACGGTTTTCCATCCTCTTGGAGAATTTTGACTCGCAAGTTGGAAGAGTAGCACCCTTGGATTATTTGGCCACGTATCTCCTCTTGTTCGTCTCTGAAACCACAGGTGCTGGCGAGTTCTTTCAGCCTGCCGTGGAACGCGTCAAGTGACTCATCCGCCTCCTGCCGCGCTTGTCGGAAGATGAAACGCTCATAATCCTTGCTGGCCATGGGTTCAAAATGAGCGTTGAGCGCATTGAGGAGTGTGACGTAGGTGTGTGGCGTAGCTTCTGTTAGGGTCTTGTAGATTCTGTGTATATCCTTTCCCCCTAGATGAAGAAGAAGCGCCCTGCGCCGTTCCCTCGCCGTCCCTGCACCCTCGAAGTAGAACTGGAGCCGCTCCGTCCAGTCTTTCCATCGTGGCGCCAGGGAAGCAGGTGCACCGTCGACCACAAATGGTTCAATTGGGGGAATGGCTGCCATTTTGGCACGTGGAGTCCCTCCGAGAGCTGATGGGGCCCAGCAGTTGTGGTCGCCAGGGAGTGACACCCACCTAAAGGGGTTTGTCGATGGGCTTCAGGTCAGCGCTTTCTCAGCGGAGCTGGCGAAAGTAGGGCCCTCCCCCGGAGATAGGGAGACTTCCTGTGCAGGCTCAGTGGGCTTATGTTCCTCCCCAGGCAGTTGCATGCAATGATCATCACTCACGTTTCTGCTGCCGGTGACACCGAAGAGGTCGTGTCCATGAGGCTCATGCTGCTGAGCACACTCACACAGGCTCATAAACCCTGTAGGGCGTCGATTGCCAACTTCTGAGGCTGAGCGGGGATCTCGGAGGGCCGTCCACCAGAGGTGCTCAGTGAGCCGATTGGGCATCAGCACTCCGGCGGGGCAGATCGGAGCGGCCGTCGGGGCACAGCGTGGGGTCTTTTATGACCTCGTCGCCATTGTCAGGCCTGTCTTTTGTGCAGTGCGTGCGTAATGGGCGCCGCCGTAAAGAAGGACTCGGGACAACATTTACGTACTCCGAATGGTCCCGGACTAACTCCAGGGGCCACGCCTCCTTTATTTATAGAGTACGCAGCGTCCGTACGACACCGCGTATGTGCATGTCTACGTGCGCGATAGACTAGACTGCAACCCAGCAGTATCACGACATTACATTGAGGGCATGATCAAGGACCTTGTATACATTAGTGGACCACTGCACACAACACAATGACGAACAGTGTGATCACTAGAGGGGCAGCTTGGCCCGCCTTTAAGTGCCCTGACTCGGCTCCGCAGCCATTGGGCAAATCATTGTAGCCACTCTCCTGTTGTGCTTCATGTGATTCAGATGCCGGGGTGAATGTATCTGGCGCAGTTGAGCCAGGCCTCAAGCCTCGAACAGCCAGCGTGGACAGCTTTTCACAGGCAGTCCTAATTTATTATACTGCAGTCCTCCAGCCTTGACAGCTGAGGACATCAGGCGCTATAAGGCCTGAGCATTATTTTTAATGCAGTGATGTGGGGGTTTGCCTTCAAATGTGTTAGGCTAAAGCGTGATGCGTGGCACTTTGCAGGACTGCTAGATCTTGTTTTCTCACTTTCCATCATGCAAATTGAACCACCCCAGATATTTCTACAAAACAAAGGTGACCCGTCTCTGACCTTGAAAAAGTGGCAGGAGAAATTCTTAAGTTATATTGATGCAATAGATGCTGGTAGGATGACAATTAAACAGTGGCGTAGGAAGGTGGCGCCCCGGGTGTCATCACTGAGGGGGGTGACAAAATGGCAAAAATATGTGTTTTAAACACATATTTGTGCCATTTTGTCAAGCTGGGGGTGACAAGAAATTTTCCGCACTGGGTACCACCTGCCCTTCCTAGCCACTGCAATTAAACACTGTAACTGAATACTACTTAATTGTTTGGGGTCTGAGGCACATGAGATTTTTAGAACACTACTTAAGGTTACAAGGGGTAGAGGAATATAAGGAGTGTGAGAAGGCTTTGGCACACTTGGTGGGATATATTAAGACTACAAAAAGTATTATACTGGAGAGCTATCACTTGTACACGTTCATGCAGAAGGAAAGGAAAACATTTGATGAGTTTTTGAATGCCTCAATGGTTTTATCCACCACTTGTGATTTTTGTAATGCCACCAACTAAATGTTACTGGAACAGTTTATGGTTAGTACCCGTATGAAGGGGGTCCAAGAAAAGCTGTTGGTCATGTGTAATCCCAGTCTGGAAGAAGTTGCCAAATCTGCTACGGCCTTTTAAACAATCTATGTTTTGGGTAAAAGAAGTCACTGTTGACCGAAATAAAAAGAAGTTGGTGAAGTATGTGTACTGTTCATAATGAAAAAGAGTGACAATTTGAAAGAAAAGTATATGGTTTCTGAACCTAACTGGTGTCGTGGAAGTATTTTCCATTTCGCCTCATGCAAGGGATGTCAAGCAGTAAGCAGGATTTGTAATTTGTGTGGCAAGGCTGGACTTTTTGCCAAGGTTTTAAAGAGGGCAAACGACATATGGACACCAGAGTTGCGCGAGTCTCTGGAACTTCCAACACGGTCAGTGAAGTGAAGGATGGAGGGGAGGCTAATGCTGTCAATATGTTACTTGTACTGCGAGACAAGACATTACGGTCAAAATCTTGGTGCACATATCCTTAGCTGTAGCGCACAGACATCTCACACTGCAGCACACATAGGAAAAAATATTAGAGGGAACATTGGTCTTGGCATAGTTGGCCCTTTAAGAGTCTTTCTCCTACCTTTAAAGGTTTGTCTTGGTTCTCAGCGATTAACCCTCAAAATGGCCTGTAGTGAGGTTTATGGAAAATGTCACCACTCCCATTGTTATTGACGTCCTGATGGAAGATTTTGTTGTCCTGAAACCATTGTTACTGACAAAGGTGTGCAGTTGAAATCGACAAAATGAATGAATTTGTACAAGCACATGGAATATCTCTTGTGAAGACTGCGTTATCTGACCACCAAGAAGAGCCCTTTAACTGTTACTTCAAAGATTGTGTTTGCTTGGTCCTGGCTTCTCACAAGCTTTTATTCCTACAGTGAGGCAGAGATTGTGATCTTACAGAATTTCACCCAATTCCGTGATTGGTGTGAGTCCTTTCTTTTTGCTTAAGGGTAGGAAACCTGTCACAGATTCATGCACATAGTGGCTTAGGAACAAAAGTTATGTTAACAGGGGAAGTACATGCATTCTCGATTTCCAGATGGTTTCCTAGACATTGTCCTATCGAATTAGTTCAAAGAAAAGGCATGATCTCACAAATTCCATTGAGCCTCATAATGTTGGTGATTTTGTAAGAATCAGGACTCCAGGCCACGTTGATAAGGGAAGGTTCAGATACTCCAAGCCCTTGAAGGTTGTTAAAATTTAAAAAGGTAATGTTATTACTCAAGATGAGAAGTTTTAGCAGATGAAACGTTTGGCTAAAATTGTGACAGGAGGTGATGTGAATTTTGATCTTGAGGGAAAGTCCGATTCTGAACATGATTTTGTACATGATTTGAATAAAGATAACTTATCTTGTGATGTGCATAAAATGATACTTGCTTCATACCTGCTCCTAGAAGCAGGCATGATGATACTAGTCCCATTATTCCTAATACTTCTGTTGATCTACAATCTGCTATTGAACTGTCGGATGATTTCATTGGCTATAGGGTAACGTCTTCTGCTAGTATTAGAGCTCATTCTTGGAGAATTATTGAGGAGTAACCAGTGGCGGCTGGTGGAATTTGATCAGATCAGATAAGCTTTATTCGATTTTTTGTTTAAAAATCATAAAAGCATCAACATACATAAATAAAAACTGTAAACATTTCATTTCATAGGCACAAAAAAGATCATTACAGGATTATTAAAACAAGATCAATATGTAGGGGTTTCGTTAGCAATAAAACAACGCTAAAACAATAAACTAATCAATTACAGCCTACCCTATCAGTTTAACTCAAACTTATGGGTGGCCACTTAATGGTGAAGTCTTAAAAATACAATTTTTGGTCCAAAGTTCAATAACCATTAAAGGCTAAAAAGTTGGTTCTATGTAATATGTGGGGAGCTCGGGTAGAAATCGTACAAATCCAAAATACGAATGGTGCCTTGTCTTTCTTTGGGGGGGCAAAATCGTAAAAAGGGGGCAACATTCCTGTTTTTAAATTTGATTAGTACCAGGTCCCCAGCGATGTTTTTGGGCAGCGTCCCTAACCATCCCACCCTCCTGACACTCAAGATACCACCGTCTAACTCAGGTGGCAAGGGTCTATTGTTTTTTAGCCAAAAGATGGATTTATTTAGCAGGTCCTGCTGGGATTCACGTGTTCCCTGGGTGAGGGCAGGAACCCCAGAGAGGACAGACACATACGGGGCGGCCTCAGGGGGCAGGTTGATACGTGGCATTCTTACCAAAGCGGATCTAGCCACTGTATGAGTTTTTGATGCATGTTTTAAGATTATTTTGGGGCCTGTTGGAGTAGGTGTACAGGGAGGCTGTATTTGAGTGTTACCGTTACCAGACTTATACTTTTCGGGGGCAATGGGAGGGTTAGGGCAGACGGATGTGGCCATTATATTAGATGAAGGAGGGTACTTTCTGATTACTGTCTCAATGTTAATCAGCCTTTCCCCTAAATCGTTGATTTTTGTGACCAAGGGAGAGATGACAGCTAACAGCAGTTGCTCAATTTGAGCCAATAAAGTCAATTTGGGAGACAAGAGAGGGTCCTCTAATTTGTCCACGGCCGGGTCCTCCATAACGGGAGATATTGCGCTGGTGCACAGATTTTGTGTACTAATATTGTTCCCATTGTCAATTTTGCTGTCGTGCTTCCCTCTATTGTTGGAACCCAGGGGCGCAGCATTTACTTGGTTGCAGTCTTTATTTACGGAAGGAGCAAGGACCCGTGGGGAGCCATTAGACTTATCACAAAACATGCCCACAGTAGGGGGGGTTATGGCATCAGGGACGTACTTTGTGCCACACAGGGCGTTGAGCTCTTCCCAAATGGACATAGTGTTTATGATAGTGGATACGCCAGAAAGGTCAATAATATTGCAGCACAATACCTCCTTCTGTGATGTAGTCAAGTGGGGTGGCCCGTCCCGTCCTCCTTGTGCCTCTGAGGGCCACAGAGAGCCCGCCCTTTGCCCGGGCTTAGCCCCGGGCGCCGACCCGCGCGCGATCCCGCGACGCGGGGGCTCGCGCTGTCCTTAAGCGCACCTCCGGGAGCGGGACAGGAAACACGCCTTCGTAGGCGCTAGTGGTGCTGGGGGATGTAGTCCCCGATCTGCCGCCTCGCCGTGATTGTTTGGGCAGCAGGGAGCCTGGTGAGTGTTGCTGCAGAGCAGCGCTGAGGCTGCGGTGGTCGGGAGCCCAGAGAGAAGAATACCTCCCAGGTCAGTGTCAGCCCTTAGTCCCCCGCTCCCCTGGGGCTCGCGCTGTCCTTAAGCGCACCTCCGGGAGCGGGACAGGAAACACACCTTCCTAGGCGCTAGTGGTGCTGGGGGATGTAGTCCCCGATCTGCCGCCTCGCCATGATTGTTTGGGCAGCAGGGAGCCTGGTGAGTGTTGCTGCAGAGCAGCGCTGAGGCTGCGGTGGTCGGGAGCCCAGAGAGAAGAATACCTCCCAGGTCAGTGTCAGCCCTTAGTCCCCCGCTCCCCCGGGGCTCGCGCTGTCCTTAAGCGCACCTCCGGGAGCGGGACAGGAAACACGCCTTCCTAGGCGCTAGTGGTGCTGGGGGATGTAGTCCCCGATCTGCCGCCTCGCCGTGATTGTTTGGGCAGCAGGGAGCCTGGTGAGTGTTGCTGCAGAGCAGCGCTGAGGCTGCGGTGGTCGGGAGCCCAGAGAGAAGAATACCTCCCAGGTCAGTGTCAGCCCTTAGTCCCCCGCTCCCCCGGGGCTCGCGCTGTCCTTAAGCGCACCTCCGGGAGCGGGACAGGAAACACGCCTTCCTAGGCGCTAGTGGTGCTGGGGGATGTAGTCCCCGATCTGCCGCCTCGCCGTGATTGTTTGGGCAGCAGGGAGCCTGGTGAGTGTTGCTGCAGAGCAGCGCTGAGGCTGCGGTGGTCGGGAGCCCAGAGAGAAGAATACCTCCCAGGTCAGTGTCAGCCCTTAGAATTTGAAAGTGGTGAGGTGTAAGAGCAATTCATGAAGTATTGCGAGTGAGTGAAACAAGCGAGATTGAAATTTTTATAAGCTGCGTTTAGGGGGAGAGTCCCCCCAAGAAATGTATTTCAATTGGTGTATTATGGTAATATTTTCAGCTCAATTTCTGTGATAAATGGACAAAAATTACAGTTCTTATAGGCCCTTTATAAAAGAAAACTCATAAAATATTTCATAAATTGTTTAGTTTGCCAAGCAATCCTGCCTTCCAAAGTGTGTTAGGGTACCAGGCAAGACTGCTTTAGCTCTACCCTTTACAGTATAAAATACATCACATAGAATCATAAACATCCAAAAAGAGATGTGCAATTTTGTCCTACTGGTAGGGCAGGTTGGCCACTTCCTTTTCTGCATCAGCTGGTCAAAGTTGATTGCACAGTAATCTTCATGACATACTAAATGGCTACAAGTATAAGAAATATCCATTACGAACAAATATTGAATTTTTAGGAAGTTTGCAAAAACATTGCCTTTATGAGCAATGCAGTCTTATTAAAAACAAAGTGAACATTGTGCTTAAAATAATTTATACATCACTCTAAAGCCTTTGGGTCCAACAATAGCTTAGAAAACCATTAATAAAAAATATGAAATGAAACATAAACATTGCTTAAAATATAACAAATATCCATTAAAAATGGTTATTATTTTTAGAGAGAAACAGCGTTATATGTATAAGAAGTCTGGGTACAGTTGTTCAAAAATAAAACTTGCATGTCACTCTCAGGCCCTTATGTCTGTCAGTACAGTAGAAAACTGATAAATAAAAATTATGAAAATAAATAAATTTACATTTTAAGAAATAAGCCTTCAAAACCAAAATATTTTTAAGTACAGAAAACAAAAATATTTTATTTAAAAATAAAATATGAATATATATATATTCACTGAAAAAACCATAGATTTCAGGTCATATATAGTTCGGTATTAGCATTTAAAAAAACATTGAAATTGCTCCTATATAGTTAGTTGGACTAACTATATTTCGCGCACCCGCAATCCACTGCTGATGATGTCACATATTACATCATTCATGACATGGTCAGTGACATCACTGATGACATCTCAAATGACATCACTGATGACATCTCAATTGACATCACTGATGACATCATTCATGTGATAATACGATGCACCTCCTCACACTCTAATCTAACCTTTGATACACCCAGTCTTAAATACAAACTACCATTCTTGAAACCATTGACACACCAATACCAGTTACTACATACGCACTCACTGATTACTAGGTCTACACACACATCCACTCATTCACCCATACAATCACTCATACATACAGTCACTCATCAATACAATACTATCATATGCACTTGTACACCTATAGAGACACTCACACACTTTCACTCATCCAGGGAGTTTCTCACACACCTAGTCAGTCATGCAAAGAATCAATCACACTCCCATTTCCTCATCTATACAGTTATACACACAACACCTTACTTATTCAAACATATACTAACACATACTTACTCTCTTAAACAATCACTGATACAAGTACACATTGATCCATACAGCCACTTGCATAATCACTGGCTCTCATGTATAGTCATTTATATATACCAACTCTCACATGCACTGTGTTTTACATATGTACTTACTTGGACATGTAGCACTGAGATATACATTCACTCACCAACACACCAATGCACACAGTAAACCACCCATACAGCTGTTTCCATATGCACTCTTGAACTCATACACCTAGTGAATCAACTGCTCACACATCTATGCACAGAGTCACACACCTCCCAGTCACCCACACACACTCAGTCTCACATACAAATACTTGGGCAACCAATCAATGACCCATATAGCCACTCATATAGCTACTGATCAACACATACAGCATCGTACACAACAACAGACATACTGATGCACACATTCAGACAGTTTAGTCACTAACCCATGCATTCAGTAAGACACATGTAATCACTCACTCATACAGTCAGTCACACGCCTACTAAATCCTTCATCCGGACACTTATACATCTACTCATTCTTCAATATGTAAAACATATTTAAACTTTACAGAAACACACAGTCACTGGATGATGTCATCAGTGATGTCACTGACCATGTCATGAATGATGTAATATGTGACATCATCAGCAGTGGATTGCGGGTGCGCGAAATATAGTTAGTCCAACTAACTATATAGGAGCAATTTCAATGGTTTTTTAAATGCTAATACCTAACTATATATGACCTGAAACCTATGGTTTTTTCAGTGAATTTGCACGGTTTTTTAAATGCTAATTCCTAACTATATATGACCTGAAACCTATGTTTTTTCAGTGAATTTCCAAGGTTTTTTAAATGCTAATACCTAACTATATATGACCTGAAACCTATGGTTTTTTCAGTGAATTTGCAAGGTTTTTTAATTGCTAATACCTAACTATGTAAGGCTTCAAACCTATAGTTTTTTCAGTGAATATATATATTTTTATTTTCAAGTTTTTTTTTATATGATTACAGGGTCCGCGCACCGTGAGCGCTCCGAGAGCACACCGTAAACGCTCTGAGCTCTTACCCCGACAAATTTTTAAAAATTTCTAAAACATAATATCTACGTTTTTAACGTTGATTTTAAAGGTAGACAATATTTGCTTTAATGTAGGAAATGGTTTTTTCAAACTTTTAACTGTATATTCCTTTTTAAAGTAGTAACAAATCTCGTGAGGGTGCGTCGCACGTGCAAGCAACGTAAGAGCTCCGTCCGCGCAACGTAAAAGCTCCGAGCTCTTACTCCCGAAAGTTTTATAAACTTTAAATCGTTATATCTACGTATTCATTGCACAATGTAAAGGTACACATTATCTGGGATAATAAAGAACATGTTAATTTAAACTTTTAAAGACCATATATAACTTTATTAAAGCAATTATAAATCTCGCGAGGGTGCGTATTACGTAAGTGCATCGTAAGATGACGTAACCGCTCCGTAAATAATACGTAAACGCACCGTAAGCTTACATAAACGCTCCGTAAGATTACGTTCAACCATGTGACCTAAAAACAAGACATTTTATTGGTTTATAATACTTCCTACTCCAATTGTAGACAGACCCCTCCCATGTTCATCATTCTTCTTTGGCTTTCAGAGAAGCAACATCTACTTTCAACAGCTCCTGGCTTGTTTGGAAATGGCTGAACGTGAGGAATCAGAACATTCTTCTTCAGAAGAATATGTGGAAGAGGACCCCCATCCATCTAAAAAAGAGTCCATAGTCTGGAAGTTTTTTTCATTCCCAGAAGGTTTGAAGAAAGTCAATGCACCGCATGTCACATGCAACATCTGTGACACAGTATTGTCAAGAGGCAATCTAAATAAAAAATACTCTTTTGGAACCTATAGCATGGAACGCCATGTTAAGAATATGCACCCCAACAATTGGGCTAGAGCTGTGGTGCGTAGATCTGAAGAGCAGGGCTCTGCTCCTAGTACTTCAACAGCACCACCAATGCCAGCTTGCACGATTGCCAATATCCAGCCGGAATTGAAAAATCTAATGATGCAGTGCATACAGTGCAATAAATTAGTTTCCTTCGGACAACAGTCCGTAGAAGTTATTTTGCAGAAAAACAGGAGCCACAAGTGCACCAAATAATTTTTTTCATGGTTTGTTCATGTTGAACAATTGTTTTGGTTATGAAGTCCATTTTTTTACACCGTTTTTCTAGCAACCCAAAAAAAAACCAGTTCTTTTTAGAACTACCTCTACTGGTCAAAAAAAGAACTATATTTCTATGTTTGTATGTAAAAGTTTGTTATAGTAAATGTAAAAGTGCAAAACTATAAGGTTGTGGTACAGCATAAATCTATAGGGTGTTTACCTATAGTATAATGTAGTACTTCCAAAGCACTGAAATGTAACATATGTATATAAATATGTTACAACTCAATGGGCCAAATGTACGTAATCTCGATTTACCTACTCATAAATACTTAGGGCCCGATGTAGGTAATCCCAGAATACCACTTCTTAAATACCGAATCATACCAATTCGGTATTTAAGAACTGGCAATGGGGATGTAGGTATTTTTACTGAATTAATTACCAATTCGGTGAAATTCGGTAATTACCGATTCGATAATTACCGAATCTGTATTTGCCATTGATTCCTATGGGCCTTGAAGCCCATAGGAATCAGTGGCAAATACCGATTCGGTAATTACCGAATCGGTAAATACCGAATCCTGCCAGGGAGAACAGGGTGTCACTTTGACACCCTGCAGCACCCCTGTTTTTGGCTTGTGTGCAATGTGACACACATACATGCCCTTAAGGAATGTATGTGTGCCACATGGCACAGGTGTACATGCACAGATGTGCATGTACACAGGAATTCCTTATTTACCACCCAATTGTATTGAGTGGTAAATAACGAATTTTTAGACGCCTCTAGCACGATCAACAGTGCTACCTACATTAGAATTTACAGATTTGGTATTTTTACCGAGTCTGTATTTACCGATTCGGTAATTTTACCGATTCGGTAAATACAGAATCGGTAAAAATACCAAATCTGTAAATAAATGCCTCCTACATAGGAAAAGACATTTACCAGTCGGTAACGGCCAAATGTAGCCGTTACCGACCAGTAAATGCCTACCTACATCGCGTCCCAAATCATACCACTTTAATATTTAAGAGTAGGTAAATGGGATGTAGGTAATTTCTTTTTTGAAATTACTGAATCTGTTTAATTCAGTCATTTTACAGAATCGGTATTCACCAATTCGGTAATTGCCATTGATTCCTATGGGCCTTGAGGCCAATAGGAATCAATGGCAATTACTGAATCAGTAAATACAGATTCGGTAAAATTACCGAATTGTCAAGGGGGACATGTTGTCACTTTGACAGCCTGTTGCACCCCTGATTCTGACTTCTGTGCCATGTCACACACATGCATGGTCTTACGACATGTATGTGTGCCACATGGCACAAATGTACATGCACAGATGTGCATGTAGACAGCAATTCATTATTTACCCCAAAAGTGTTATCGTTATATCTACATATTCATTGTATAATATAAAAGTACACATTATCTGGGAAAATAAAGAACATGTTTATTTTAATTTTTAAACAACATATATAACTTTAGTTAAGCAACTTTTAAACAACATTTATAACTTTATTTAAGCAACTTTTAAAAAACATATATAACTTTATTTAAGCAATTACAAATCTTGTAAGGGTGCGTACCAAACAGTTCTTTTTACAACTACCTCTACTGGTTAAAAAAAGAACTACATTTCTATGTTTGTATGTAAAAGTTTGTCATACTGAATGTCAAAGTGCAAAACTATAAGGATGTGGTACAGCATAAACCTATAAGGTGTTTACCTATAGTATACTGTACTACTTCCAAAGCACTGAAATGTAACATATGTATATAAATATGTTACAACTCAATGGGCCAGATGTACTTAATCTCGATTTACCTACTCATAAATATCAAATCATACCACTTCAATATTTAAGAGTAGGTAATTTGGATGTAGGTAATTTCTCTTTTGAAATTACCAAATCTGTATAATTCAGTCATTTTACCGAATCGGTATTTACCGATTTGGTAATTACCATTGATTCCTATAAATCTTGAGGATAATAGGAATCAATGGCAATTACCGAATCAGTAAATACCGAATCGGTAAAATTACCGAATTGACAAGGGGGACAGGTTGTCACTTTGACAGCCTGTTGCACCCCTGATTCTGACTTGTATGCCATGTCACACACATACATGGTCTTACGACATATATGTGTGCCACATGGCACAAATGTACATGCACAGATATGCATGTACACAGGAATTCATTATTTTTTTATTTTTTTATTTATTTTATTTTATTTATTTTTATTTATTTTAAGAATTTATAGAGCGCGACTGTCACCATTGCAGGCATCCTGCCGCTGACAAAATCCAAACCAAGGTAGAAAAGAGACAGCAGAGTATGCCTGACCAGCGAAGCTAGCCAGGGAAAAGCCAAGTTTTTACCTTTTTCCTAAACTGCAAAAGTTCATTAGTGGCCCTAATCTCGATGGGGAGAGTGTTCCAGAGTCTGGATGCAGTCACCTGAAAGGATCTGCCACCAGCTCTGACCTTCCTAAATCTGGGAACAGCTACCAGTTTAGCATCCGAAGAACGAAGGTGTCTGGAAGGAGTGTACCAGACGAACTTGGACCTAAGGGGAGCTGGGCCACATCCGTGAAGAGCCCTAAACACAATGCAAAGGGCTTTGAATTGGATCCTCTGTCTAAGAGGAAGCCAATGTAGTTTTGCAAGGGCAGATGGACCATGAGATCTCCTAGGCAATCCCAACGCCAATCTCGCCGCCGCAGATTGAACCCTTTGGAGTCTGTCCAGTAGGTACTCAGGGGACCCGAGCAGGAGGGCATTACAAAAGTCCAACCTGCTCAGGATGGTACATCTAACCACCTTACCTCTGAAAGTTTTATAAACTTTAAATTGTTATATCTACGTATTCATTGAACAATATAAAGGAACACATTACCTGGGAAAATAAAGAACATGTTTATTTTAAACTTTTAAACAACATATATAACTTTATATAAACAATTATAAATATCACGAGGGGGCTAAATCATTATATCTACATATTCATTATACAATATAAAGGAACATATTAACTGAGATAATAAAGAACATGTTTATTTTAAACTTTTAAACAACATATATAACTTTATTCAAACAATTATAAATGTCACAAGGGTGCGTACCACGTAAGCACATCATAAGATGACGTAAGCGCTCCGTAAATAAAACGTAAACGCAACATAAGCTTACGTGAGCACTCCGTAAACGCTCCGTAAACACTCCGTAAGCTTACGTCCAACCATGTGACCTAATAACAAAAGATTTTATTGGTTTATAATACTTCCTACTCTAATTCTTGAAAGACCCCTCCCATCTTCATCATTCTTCTTTGGCTTTCGAGGAAGCAACACCTTTTTTCATCAGCACTTTGCTCTTGAAAAATCTACTGAAATGGCTGAACAGCAGGAACCTGAGAAACCCCTAGAACAGAGAGAGAGTCCATAGTACGGACATTTTTTAAATACCCAGAAAATAGAAAAAGGTAAATGTGCCTTTTGTCACATGTAAAATCTGTGACACAGTACTTTCAAGAGGGGATCCACAGAAGAAGTACAGCTTTGGAACTTATAGCATGGAACACCATGTCCGAAATATACAACCAAACAATTTGAGTAAAGCTGTAATGAAAAGATCAGAGGAGCAGGGCTCTGCTCCCAGCACTTCTTCTGAAGCAACAGCACCACCAATGCAAGCATCAATGGTTGCAAATATCCAACCTGAACTTAACAATTTGATGATGCAATGCATTCGTTGCCAGAAACTAATAGCCTTTGGACAAGAGCATTCTGAACACAAGGAACTTGAGGATTCTTTAAGTTCATCTTCAGAAGAGTTTGTTCCTAAAACCCCTAGAACACAGAGAGAGTCCATAGTACGGAAATTTTTTAAAAACCCAGAAAGAGAGAAAAAGGTAAATGCGCCTTTTGTTACATGTAAAATCTGTCACACAGTACTTTCAAGAGGGAATCCACAGAAACAGTACAGCTTTGGAACTTATAGCATGGAATGCCATGTCCGGAATATACACCCAAACAATTGGAGTAAAGCTGTAATAAAAAGATCATCAGAGGAGCAGGGCTCTACTCCCAGCACTTCTTCTGAAGCAACAGGAAGCACAGGTGCATTACCAGGAGCATTTTTTCTTTTCTCTGAAGATTGTCCTTTGCATGAATCTTCTAATTGAGTCCTCTTGGTCGATAAAACTTGCTTATAAAATCTCCTTTGGCGGTCTTTCGTAGGCATAATCTATTATGACTCTGTAGATATTTACAATCTGTTGAAAAGAAAAATGTGACATATTATAGACCACTACTAACATAACACATAGCAAATACATTAACTAAACATTATAAACACTAGTTCACATCTCTCTTTGTGTGTCTCATATCACTCTTTGCCTGCACTATCTCCCTCTTTGCATGCCTCATCTCACTCTCTCCTTTCACCATCTCTCTGTTTGTATGTGTGTGTCATCTCAATCTCTGCCTACACCATCTGTCTGTTTGTGTGTTTGTGTCATCTCACTCTCTGTGCTTAAAACGATTTACCATGCTAAATGTTTTTTGCTGAAATGACTGGCTTTAAGATTTTTGACAAGCATCACACTGAGTGTGTATGTGAATTAAGGAATTATATTTTCATCTTTTTCCTTAATGTTAGCTGTGTGTGCTTACAGTTTGTATCTTTTACCTTATGCGGTAGACTTCTTTTTAAAGTGTTTCTCATGCTTGAATTCAATGCTGGTATAGAGATAGTGCTAATGGTTTCATTGGGCTTGTAAATATGTTCCTTTTTTACAAGCGGTTTGCGCTACCTTTAACATGGATGCAAGCAGTAAATGTATACAGAGGGATAGGAATAGCAGATAGAAAACAATATGAAATGCCAAGAGAGATGCATAAAGGATTTTACTAATGGCATCAATTGAGATAGAATATACAAAAAGAGGGGCATATTTAGAAGCCCCTTGCGCAATGGATGCAAGCAGAAAATGCATACAGAGTAATAAAATTGGCATTACACTATCTCTATACCAGCATTAATGTTAAAAATTGCACAAGGGGCTTGTAAATATGCCAATGAAACCATTACACTATCTGTATACCAGCAATAATGTTAAACATTGCGCAAAGGGCTTGTAGATATGCCTCTCTTTTTTGTATATTCTATCTAAATTTGTATTTGTATATTCTATCTCAATTCATGCAATGAGTAAAATCCTTTACGCATCTCTCACAGCATTTCATATTCTTGTCTGTGTGCCAATTTTATTACTCTGCATGCATTTTCTGCTTGCACCCATGTCAAACATTGCGCAAGGGGCTTGTAAATATGCTTCTGTAGTAGGGGATCTCTGTGTATAGTCATAATCTAGTGAATAGTCCCGCCCATGTGCGTGGACCCCGGAGTAATCAAAAATAATCTCTTACAGTGTCGAAAAATGCAGAACTGCACAGACACTTAAGAGACAATTTAAAGACAGATAATGCAGCCTAAAAAGGCTACACTGTCCAGTACTTCAACTAGAAATTCCACCACAAAATCCACAAAAACAGCAAAGCCTGTACAGATTTCCCTTGCTTTACAGCAAAATCCCTCAGGAATGATAGAGAGAAGAACCTGGACAGACAAGCCCCATAGGCTGCTATGATGTGGCTCAGAACAGGATACTGTGCCTTTAAGAGAACTTTCCAGAACTTCACAGTATCCCAGAATGCCCTGCAGGTCCCAGTTACTTTCAGTTCTTTTTTCCGGCTCCTGCAAGCAGGACCCTGGAGCATTGAGCTCTCCCTTTTCAAGGGTTTATTGGTGTTTTTTCACGGTAAAATCGTTTTGAGTACTTTGTAAGTACTTTTAGGCTTCTGCACTCTTTTGATGTCAAATATGCCTGCATTATTTGACAAATGCCCGGAGTGCTCCAGGAAGAAGGCAAAGTCAGACCCTCATGAGGTGTGTATCCTCTGCCTGCCCTCTTCCCATGTGCCAGAAGAGTGTGAGATCTGTCAAGGCTTCTCTGGCAGGACCCTGAAGGACAGAATGAAGATCAGACTTCAGGGCCTCGAGGAAAGGAGGCTGAAGGCGCAAGGTGGGTCTGGAGGGGCTTCATCTGCCCATGCTGAGGCCTCTGGGGGGCTCCCCAGGGGCAGGAAGTCCAGCAAACGTCCACTGTCTCCGTCTGGGTCGGTTGCACTGCCCACGACGTCGAGAGGGAGGTCCACGGCCAGCTCCCGGTCTCCCCAGGGCTCTGGGTCAAGAAAACGTCGCCCGTCAACGTCGAGGGCCTTACACAGGCTGCCGTCGAACCCAGTGACGATTTCATCGTCGTCGTCTTCGGCGTCGACGTCGAGTGATCGGCGTCGACGGGCCCGGCGTCGGCGCTCGCCGCCGAGGCGACACCGCCGATCGCCGTCAACGAGCATGTCGTCGTCGAGGGGATCCTCGTCGTCGAGTCCACCGTCGAAGCGGAAGAGGTCGCCGCCGAGGCAGAAGAGATCTCCGGCGAGGAAGGAGTCGACGTCGAGGCGGTCGAGGTCGCCGTCGAGGTGGACAAGGTCGCCGTCGAGGAGGTCGAAGAGGTCGCCGTCGAGGCGGTCGAGGTCGCCGTCGAGGCGCAACAGATCACCGTCGAGACATAAATGATTGTCGTCGAGGTGGTCTGGCTCGACGTCGAGGCATGGAAGCCGTTCGACGCCGAAGCATAGCAGGCGGTCGACGCCGAAGGGACGCTCGACGTCGAGGGACCCACGTTCGACGCCTGGTCGCCGTTCTTCGGCGTCGAGGGGTCGTGCTGACAGGCCTAGGACTGTGGGGGGCACCCCTCAGTCCGGAAAGGATGGCGGGTTGCCGGGATTGGCGTACTCAGAGGTGTATACCCCGAAGAAGGCTGTTCCACCTCCTCCTCCGTTGCCAGGAGGTCTGCCTCTGAGGGCTCCAACCCCTCCTCCGTTGCCTACTCTGCCTCCACTTCCAACAGGACCTAGGACCCCTGTGCCGGACAAGCCGCCACCGGTTCCACCGAGGTCGGTCTCGTTGCCCAGGCTTCCGACCCCTCCCAAGAAGACTCCTAAGTCTAAGGACCCACCCAAGCCCAGGACGTCCGCCCCGGGGAAACCGGCAGAACGTCCCAGACCTAGGAGGTCAAGGTCGATCTCCAGACGGAGACACAGGTCGAGGAGCAGACACAGGTCCTCCACCAGATCTAGACATCGCCACAGGAGGCATAGGTCCAGGTCCCGTACAGCATCATCTAGGACCCGTTCCTATTCACCTACTCTATCGGATTCTCCGGAGACTAGGGTGTCCCCGGTTGACGACATTGGCACGTTCCAGGAGGTGCTCCTGAGGGGGGCTGCGAAGTTGGGTATCATGGTGACGGCTCCTACACCTAAGACGTCCGTGATATTCGAGACGCTTCACAAGAGGCACCTGTCTCGCCCTCTTCTGCCGTTGGTCCCAGGACTGGTCGAACCGGCGGAAGTGCTGTTCCTTACACCGGCGGTGGTGAAGGCTGCTCCTTCAAGACTCCTGAAAAAGTACCGTGCTCCTGACTCGGACCCGGCCTTCCTACGTGTGGACCTGGTGCCCGACTCGGTGATTGTGACGGCGGCCAGGAAGTTGCATTCTACCTCCCCGTCCTCCACAGTGCCACCGGATAAAGAGAGCCGCTGGCTTGATTCGGCTGGTAGGAAAGCCTGTGGGACTTCTTCCACCACTATGAAAGCCTCCAGCGATTCGGCTTTGTTGGGGCGGTACAACCGTGCGCTATGGGACTCCATGGAACAGTTCGCGGACTTGGTACCGCGCGACAGGAAGGAGGACTTCATGGAAATTGTCTCGGAAGGGATGCTGGTTTCCAACCAGGCCATCAGTGCCTCTGCGGACATAGCGCTGTTGGCCGCACATGGCTACTGCCACGGGGTCAACCACCGGCGCCATGCTTGGCTCAGGCTCACGTCGCTCAAGCCTGAGGCGCAACAGCGGGTGGCCAATCTGCCGTTTTCCGGTGACACACTCTTCGGGAAACATGCCGACGACGAAATGGCCCGGATGAAGGCCGAGGCTGAAACCCTGACGGCCGTGGGTCTGGAGAAACCCAAGGACAAAAAGCCCTACCGCCAGTTCCAACGGAGGTTTGGCTCGCAGGGGAAAGGAAGAGGACAGTCTTCTGAGCAGCAGCAGCAGCAACAACAGCAGCAGTTCCGAAGACCCTTCTAAAAACGTCAGAGGGGTAGAGGTGGACAGCAGTCCTCTACCGCGAACAAGGGCCCGGCCGGGTCTCGACCCTGAGCGGTTACTTCCCCTTCATCCGTTACCCGCTCCGGTGGGGGGGAAGCGTTCAATTTTTTCTGGCAGAGTGGAGAAAAATTACTCAGGACAAGTCGGTGCTGAATATTGTTTGCAATGGATACAGTCTTCGGTTCACCAGCCCGCCTCCATCGATTCCTCCGGTCAGCTCGCAGTATCAGCTGCGCGAGCTCCAGGCAGAGGCCGATATTCTGTTAAGGAAAAGGGCGATAGAAAACGTACCTCTGTCTCAAAGAGGAAGAGGTCTGTACTCCCGGTTCTTTCTGGTCCGCAAGAAGGACAAGAACGAGTTCAGGCCCATTCTGGACTTGCGACAGGCAAACACGTGGATCCGCAGAGAAAAGTTTTGCATGCTGTCGTTGCATCAGATTTATCCTCAGCTGCAACAGGGGGACTGGCTTTGCGCCATAGACCTACAGGATGCATACTTCCATGTGCCCATTGCACACAAACACAGGAAGTTCCTGCGATTTCAAGTCGGCACCAATCACTATCAGTACACGGTACTTCAGTTCGGGCTGAAGTCTGCGCCCAGGACTTTCTCGAAGTGCATGGCGGTGGTGGCGGCACACCTGCGGAAGAACAAGGTGTTTGTCTACCCGTACCTAGACGATTGGTTGATCAAGGCCTCCTCCTTCTCGGAAGCTCAAGCGCACTTCCAGAAGACGTGCGTTCTCTTAAACAAGCTGGGGTTGCACATCAACATGTCCAAGTCTGTCCCGACCCCGGTCCAGTGCATTCCGTACTTGGGAGCCTCCATCGATACGCTGTCAGCAAGTGTGTCTCCTTCGGAAGAGCGACGATTATCACTCCTTCGGAAGGCTCAGGCTCTCATGACCACTCCATCTACGACAGTGCGGAAGGTGTCTTCTCTACTGGGTTCGATGGCATCTTGCATCTTCCTGACGCCACATGCGCGGCTGCACATGAGACCGCTGCAGGAGTGCTTGGAGGATCAGTGGGACCAGAGGAGAGGATCCTGGGACGACAAGATGAGACTGTCTCTGCATGCTCTTCAGTCTCTGAAGTGGTGGTGTTCAGCGGAGAATCTCCTACGAGGGGTTCCCTTCGACAAGGACATTCCCACTCAGACTATCGTGACAGATGCTTCTCTCCAGGGATGGGGAGCGCACTCCGGAGACCTACAGATTCAAGGGACGTGGTCCCCGACGGAGTCCACGTACCACATCAATTTCCTGGAACTCAGAGCTGTTCGCTTGGCACTAAAGGCCTTTCATCCGTCCTTTCAGACCAACTCTCTGCTTGTACAGACAGACAATACGACCATGATGTATTACCTCAACAAGCAGGGGGGCACGAGATCACGCACCTTGTCACAGGAGGCGCAGGCGATCTGGCGCTGGCTTCTGGCTCGAGGACTGACGATAACGGCCACCCATCTGCCAGGTGTGCAGAATGTTCAGGCAGACGCACTGAGCAGACTGATTCAGGAAAACCACGAATGGGTCATAAACGACGAAGTACTAGGAGAAGTCTTCGCAAGGTGGGGAACTCCAGACGTAGATCTGTTCGCCACTGCAGAAAACAGCAAATGCCGAGACTTCGCCTCCAGGTACTACCAGCCGGGGACGCTGGGGAATGCGTTGTGGATTGACTGGTCGGAGAGCTTTCTGTACGCTTTTCCGCCCATTCCCCTGATTCCGACGGTTCTCATCAAGCTGTCCCAGTCCAGGGCGCGGATGATACTGATTGCCCCGGAATGGCCCAGACAGTGGTGGTTCACGGACCTGCTTCACCGGTCTCTCCTTCCTCACATGAAACTGCCGTGCAGGCCGGACCTTCTCACGAAGTTCGGGGGGCGGATGTTGCACCCCAACCTCTCGTCTTTGAGTTTGGCGGCATGGCTCCTGAAATAGTGCAATATGGCCATCTGAATCTCCCAGAAGATTGCATGGACATACTGAAGGAGGCTAAGCGACCTTCCACTAGGACTTCCTATGCTTACAAGTGGAAGAGATTTTGCATCTGGTGCAAGTCCAAGAACTATGACCCGACGACATGCAAGGAGGATGTCATCCTTCCATATCTACTTCATCTGGCGCAGTCTGGCCTTAATGTCCATTCCATTAAGGTTCATCTGGCTGCTTTGACTGCCTACAGGAAGTGCCCTTCACAGACTTCCTTCTTCCAGATCCCTGTGATCAAAGACTTTTAGGAAGGCTTGAAGAAAGTTTTCCCTCCTGTCAGGCTTCCTTCGCTTTCCTGGGAATTGAACGTGGTGCTGTCGAGATTGATGAAGGAGCCTTTTGAACCTATTCATAAGGCTTCGCTGCAGCACCTGTCCTGGAAGGCGGCGTTCCTCGTGGCCATTACATCGGCCCGCAGGGTGAGTGAAATTCAGGCGTTGTGTTGCCAAGAACCTTATACTGTATTTCATGCTGCTAAGGTTGTTATGCGTACTCACCCTAAATTTCTTCCCAAGGTTATTTCTGATTTTCATGTCAACCAGACTATAACTTTGCCTACGTTTTTTCAGAATCCTTCATCTCCAGCAGAAAGGTCTTTACATTCCCTGGATGTTAGGAGGGTGCTGAAATTGTATCTGGATAAAACCAAGGATATTCGTAGGTCAGACCAATTGTTTATCAATTATGGATCAGTCAGGACGGGTCTTGCTACCTCTAAACAGTCCATCTCGAGGTGGATTGTGTCCTGCATACAATTGTGTTACCAGAAAGCTAATAAGACCTTAGGGGGCAAACCTAAGGCTCATTCCACCTGGGGCAAAGCTGCACCGACAGCGTTGCTTCGTAATATTCCCATTGCAGAGATCTGCAAGGCGGCCACTTGGAAGTCGGTCCATACCTTTGCTAAGCATTACTGCCTGGACGCTGATGCCAGGGCAGACGCTCAGGTTGGGCAGGCTTCGCTGCGGAATCTGTTTGCACAATAGTGGCGTAATTTCTTTTTTCTCCACCGCCGCTTGGTGTGGGGATGGGCTTGCCATTCTATTCACTAGATTATGACTATACACAGAGATCCCCTACTACAGAAGGAGTAGTTTCTGTCCTGTAACTCCAGTTCTGTAGTAGGGGTATCTCTGTTATAGTCATAAGCGCCCGCCCTCCTCCCCGGTGGAGAGAGAGATATTCATGTACGGAATGCTACAGGTCTGGCGTGTTACGCCTTCAAAAAAAAACTGAAAGTAACTGGGACCTGCAGGGCATTCTGGGATACTGTGAAGTTCTGGAAAGTTCTCTTAAAGGCACAGTATCCTGTTCTGAGCCACATCATGGCAGCCTATGGGGCTTGTCTGTCCAGGTTCTTCTCTCTATCATTCCTGAGGGATTTTGCTGTAAAGCAAGGGAAATCTGTACAGACTTTGCTGTTTTTGTGGATTTTGTGGTGGAATTTCTAGTTGAAGTACTGGACAGTGTAGCCTTTTTAGGCTGCATTATCTGTCTTTAAATTCTCTCTTAAGTGTCTGTGCAGTTCTGCATTTTTCGACACTGTAAGAGATTATTTTTGATTGCTCCGGGGTCCACGCACATGGGCGGGACTATTCACTAGATTATGACTATAACAGAGATACCCCTACTACAGAACTGGAGTTACAGGACAGAAACTACTCCCTCTCTTTTTTGTATATTATATCTCAATTTATGCCATTAGTAAAATCCTTTACGGATCTCTCAAAGCATTTCATATTCTTGTCTTGTAAATTTAATTTTTTTTGAAAAATCGCGAGGGTACGCGCACCAGAAAACACGTTTTGGAACCCCCCTTTTTTCTCGGCCACTGCTTGATGAATCCCCCCGAAACTTTCAGGGAAGGAGCGGAGCACAGCGAAGCAAATTTAAGGAAAATTACAGGCAGATCCCTCAATCGGCGCCAAAGTTTCTTTGCTGCCGTTATTGTCTTTGCCAGTGTTTCTTTGCTGTGTGTGCTGTGAGAGCTGTGTGGGCTGTGAGGGCTGTGAGAGCTGTGAGGGCTGTGTGGGCTGTGAGAGCTGTGTGGGCTGTGAGAGCTGTGTGGGCTGTGACAGCTGTGTGGGCTGCGGGAGAGTGGCTGTGTGGGCTGTGAGAGCTGTGAGAGCTGTGGGAGTGTGGGCTGTGAGAGCTGTGTGGGCTGTGAGAGCTGTATGGGCGGTGTGGGCTGTGACAGCTGTGTGGGCTGTGAGAACTATATGGGCTGTTAGAGCTGTATGGGCTGTGAGAGATGTGAGAGCTGTGTGGAATGTGAGCTGTGTGGGCTGTGAGGGCTGTGTCAGCTGTGAGAGCTGTGTGGGCTATGAGAGCTGTGTGGGCTGTGGGAGAGTGTCTGTGTGGGCTGTGAGAGCTGTGAGAGCTATGTGGGCTGTGGGAGTGTGGGCTGTGTGGGCTGTGAGAGCTGTGTGGGCTGTGAGCTGTGAGAGCTGTGTGGGCTGTGAGAGCAGCGTGGGCTGTGAGAGCTGTGTGGGCTGTGAGGGCTGTGAGGGCTGTGTGGGCTGTGAGAGCTGTGTGGGCTGTGCGAGCTGTGCGGGCTGTGTGGGCTGTGTGAGCTGTGAGGGATGTGTGGGCTGTGAGAGCTGTGAGAGCTGTGTGGGCTGTGATAGCTGTGTGGGCTGTGAGAGCAGTGTGGGCTGTGAGAGCTGTGTAAGCTGTGAGAGCTGTGTAGGCTGTGGGTGTGGGCTGTGAGGGCTGTGAGAGCTGTGAGACCTGTGAGGGCTGTGAGAGCTGTGTTGGCTGTGAGAGCTGTGTGGGCTGTGAGACCTTTGTGGGCTGTGAGAGCTGTGTGGGCTGTGAGAGTGTGGGCTGTGTGGGCTGTGAGAGCTGTGAGAGCGGTGTGGGCTATGAGAGCTGTGTGGGCTGTGAGAGCTGTGTGGGCTGTGGGAGAGTGGCTGTGTGGGCTGTGAGAGCTGTGAGAGCTGTGTGGGCTGTGAGAGCTGTGAGAGCTGTGTGGGCTGTGAGAGCTGTGTGGGCTGTGAGAGCTGTGTGGGTTGTGAGAGCTGTGTGGGTTGTGAGAGCTGTGTGGGCTGTGAGAGCTGTGAGAGCTGTGTGGGATGTGAGCTGTGTGGGCTGTGTGGGCTGTGAGAGCTGTGTAAGCTGTGAGAGCTGAGTGGGTTGTGAGAGCTGTGTGGACTGTGAGAGCTGTGTGGGCTGTGAGAGCTGTGTGGGCTGTGAGAGTTGTGTGGGCTGTGAGGGCTGTGAGGGCTGTGAGGGCTGTGTGGGCTGTGAGAGCTGTGTGGGCCGTGAGAGCTGTGTGCTGTGAGAGCTGTGAGGGCTGTGAGAGCTGTATGGGCTGTGAGAGCTGTGAGAGCTCTGTGGGATGTGAGCTGTGTGGGCTGTGAGGGCTGTGAGAGCTGTGTGGGCTGTGAGAGCTGTGTGGGCTGTGAGAGCTGTGTGGGCTGTGAGAGCTGTGTGGGCTGAGAGAGCTGTGTGGGCTGAGAGAGCTGAGAGGGCTGTGTGGGCTGTGAGAGCTGTGTGGGCTGTGAGAGCTGTGTGGGCTGTGAGAGCTGTGTGGGCTGTGAGAGCTGTGCGGGCTGTGAGAGCTGTGTGGGCTGTGAGAGTGTGGGCTGTGTGGGCTGTGAGAGCTGTGTGGGCTGTGAGAGCTCTGTGGACTGTGAGAGCTGTGTGGGCTGTGTGGGCTGTGAGAGCTGTGTGGGCTGTGAGAGATGTGTGGGCTGTGAGAGTTGTGTGGGCTGTGAGGGCTGTGTGGGCTGTGAGAGCAGTGTGGGCTGAGAGAGCTGTGTGGGCTGTGAGAGCTGTGTGGGCTGTGAGAGCTGTGTGGGCTGTGTGGGCTGTGAGAGCTGTGAGAGCTGTGAGGGCTGTGAGAGCTGTGTGGGGTGTGAGAGTTGTGTGGGCTGTGAGGGCTGTGAGGGCTATGTGCGCTGTGAGGGCTGTGAGGCCTGTGAGAGCTGTGTGGGCTGTGAGAGCTGTGTGTGCTGTGAGAGCTGTGAGGGCTGTGAGAGCTGTATGGGCTGTGAGAGCTGTGAGAGCTCTGTGGAATGTGAGCTGTGAGGGCTGTGAGGGCTGTGTGAGCTGTGAGGGCTGTGTGGGCTGTGAGAGCTGTGTGGGCTATGAGAGCTGTGTGGGCTGTGAGGGCTGTGTGGGCTGTGAGAGTGTGGGCTGTGTGGGCTGTGAGAGCTGTGTGGGATGTGAGAGCTGTGAGATCTGTGAGAGCTGTGTGGGCTGTGAGAGCTGTGTGGGATGTGAGCTGTGTGGGCTGTGAGGGCTGTGTGGGCTGTGAGAGCTGTGTGGGATGTGAGAGCTGTGTGGGCTGTGAGAGCTGTGTGGGCTGTGAGAGTGTGGGCTGTGTGGGCTGTGAGAGCTGTGAGAGCTGTGTGGGCTATGAGAGCTGTGTGGGCTGTGAGAGCTGTGTGGGCTGTGAGAGCTGTGTGGGTTGTGTGAGCTGTGTGAGCTGTGTGGGCTGTGAGAGCTGTGAGAGCTGTGAGGGCTGTGTGGGCTGTGAGAGCTGTGTGGGCTGTGAGAGTTGTGTGGGCTGTGAGGGCTATGTGCGCTGTGAGGCCTGTGAGAGCTGTGTGGGCTGTGAGAGCTGTGTGTGCTGTGAGAGCTGTGTGGGCTGTGAGGGCTGTGAGAGCTGTATGGGCTGTGAGAGCTGTGAGAGCTCTGTGGAATGTGAGCTGTGAGGGCTGGGTGAGCTGTGAGAGCTGTGTGGGCTGTGAGAGCTGTGTGGGCTGTGAGCTGTGTGAGCTGTGAGAGCTGTGTGGGCTGTGAGAGCGGTGTGGGCATTAATGTCAAACATTGCACAAGGGGCTTGTAAACATGCCAATGAAAACATTACACTATCTCTATACCAGCATTAATGTCAAACATTGCGCAAGGGGCTTGTAAATATGCCAATGAAACCATTACACTATCTCTATACCAGCATTAATGTCAAACATTGCGCAAACGGCTTGTAAATATGCCAATGAAACTATTACACTATCTCTATATCAGCATTTATGTCAAACATTGCGCAAGCGGCTTGTAAATGGTGAACAACACTCACAACGCAACTTTTACATCGCAGAGCCTTTACAACGCAACCAATACAACGCAAACTATTACAACGCATTGCTCTGGGGGGCGCTCTAGGATAGGGAATAGGTTAATTTACTATCCAATAACCTTCCCTAGTGTCCACGGGGACTGGAGTTGGAATAGTAAATTAAACTATTCACTATCCAGCACCCCAAAGCACTATGCGTTGTAATGGACTGCGTTGTAATACTTACGTTGTAAAGGCATGCGATGTAAATGCATGCGTTGTAATGTCATACATCCCTTGTAAATATGCCAATGAAACCATTACACTATCTCTATACCAGCATTAATGTCAAACATTGCGCAAGCGGCTTGTAAATATGCCAATGAAACCATTACACTATCTCTATACCAGCATTAATGCCAAACATTGCGCAAGCGGCTTGTAAATATGCCAATGAAAACATTACACTATCTCTATACCAGCATTAATGTCAAACATTGCGCAAGGGGCTTGTAAATATGCCAATGAAACCATTACACTATCTCTATATCAGCATTAATGTCAAACATTGTGCAAGCGGCTTGTAAATATGCCCCTCTTTTTATCTTATATTCCAGCATTGAATCCAAGCATAAAAAACAATTTAAAAAAAAGTCTACCTTATAAACTAAAAAATACAAACTGTAAGCACACACAGCTAACATTATGGAAAAAGGTAAAAAAATAATTCCTTATTCAAACAGACACTCACTGTGATCCTTGTCAAAAATCTTTAAGCCACACATGTTATCAAAAAACATTTAGCATGGTAAATCATTTTACACGCAGAGCACAACCCATTTAAATGAACACTACACTACAATGCAGAAACCTGACTCATTTTCAAAATACAACAGGAATGAAGCCCAATATGCTTGTTATGCTTCCCAATACTGCAAACAGCACTCTCTCTATATTACTCACCTTTAAAATTGCTTTTGAAAATATAGAACAGTGTCAAACACACAGCAGATTTTCTTAAGCAGAATCTCTGAAATGCACCTCAGACACTGAAACCAGAAATGGCACACTTTCCCACTCATTCTTCACACATATTTCAGGTCTTAACCAATGAAATCTCTTCCCACACTATTTCAAAACTAAACTAACATTTCAATAGGTTCTACATTCCCACAATTTCAAACTCACATAATATTCACCCATCCCCCTAGTGCTCATTCAACCTGTCACCATGGTAACTCCCACCTAAGGAAGAGCAGAGTTTAAAAGTTCATTATACTTTGTTGCAAATGAATCCACCAAGGTTGTTAGAGCTTTCAAAATAACAGCTAATCATCTGCAATGTTCCTTTCAATGACCTTTTCTGAACCAATAGAAGTGCTTCTTTTAAAAAACAAAACTATGCACCCTAATATGCTCTTTTCCATTTTCAGAAAGCACCAATCATTTCTTAAGCTTCAAGTGCAGTGAATGTCCTCCTCTTTTTTTTCTACAATGCAAGCTTTCCAACTGCCATTTCATTTACAGCCCTCATCTGAGTACAACCAGACCTGCCTTGAAGATGCCTTCAGTATGGTTTGTAGGACACAGTTTTGTATTCTGGTCTAAAAGGTATGCAACAAACAGAGGAATGTTAAACCTTGATTTACCAAATGTGGATATGTTATGGATTGGCCAGAGAGGATTGAGATGTCACCAATTGATACCATTGGTGAAATCCTTCATGCATCTCCCACATCCTGACCTTATAATTGTGCACTGTGGTGGAAATGACTTATGCACTTTGACTGGGGTTGTCTGGAAATGCTATTGAAGGACATCTTTGGACAATTGATGTCACTTTTTCCTCAAACTGCCTTTGTCTATTCCAATATATGCCAAAGACAAAAATGGAATTGGTCCAATCAATTTTGTCCACAGATTGAGAAAGCAAGGAAACATGTAAATAAATCTGTTTCTGCATACATGAGAGACTATGCAATGGGTTGTATATACCACAACAACTTGCGTTACAACATGCAAGGCATCTATAGGACAGATGGTGTACATTTCACTGATGAAGGGAACAGAGTCTATCTCTGTAACATCAGACTCTGCATTGGTACTTACTTGTAGGTACCAAAAAAAACCACAATGAACACAACGGCTCTTTTTAGAGCCAACTAACATGTAAACACTCAAATATAATTTTTAACTTTATTTTTTGTATACATTTTAACCGAGGTCCGCGCACCGAGCACTCCCCGTGCGCGGACCTATCGTGTTTTCTGTTATTTTTAAAAAAAAAACATTATTTTTAACCTTAGGAGTCCTTGAACGACCCCCTGAGAAGGCATAAGGGGTCAGAGACACCATACCCTACCCCCTTCCCACGTTTTTAAGTTATATTTTTCACTCTCTTCTGAAACCACAAAATGGCGGCGACAGGGTTCGCGCACCGTGCATTTACCGAGCACTCACGGTGCGCTGACCTAGTGCATTTTTTTTTTTAAATAAAACTAAATGGAAATGGAAATCGTCTCCTCTGTAGATACCTTGTATGTTGTAATGCAAGTTATTGTGGTGTATTGAATCCATACTATAGTGTTTCAGGAAAGCAGAAACAGATTTGTTCACATGATTCCTTCCTTTCTCAATGTGTGGTCAGAATTGGCGTAGGGGATCATGAGTTCCTACTCTGGTGACACACACTTGCTGTTCTATATACTTACTTATGTTGTAAACTAGTGCATCAGAGACAGTCAGTGACAGAAAGGATACAGGACATGAAGAATACAAAATTGTATCACTTTGCTACTACCTCATAAATTACATTTAAATAAGTATAATTTTCAAAACAATTTTTTATTTACTAAATTAAAATTTATTTATCAGAATTTTCAAAATCTAAAAGAACTTATAGGATTTCTTCATCAGAAATTTCATCCATCAAAGTGTCTGAAAATGATTTGTCAAACTCGACAACGTCTACACATTCCATTAATTCCATATCTAGTGTTTCATCAAAAAAATCTGCCATGGTATTTCCTTCATGTTCTTCATGATTTGTTTCATCTATAGGATCAATATACACCTCAGAATAAGTTGCCTCAATAAACGTTGCTGTTATTTCAAAGAAGATGTTGGTAGGCTCCTCATTTTCATTCATCATGTTATGTTAGTGTGCTAGTAAAAGAAAGAGAAACAGCGCTTACTGCATGATTTCCTGCTCTGGTGAGACACACTTGCTGTTCTTTAAACTTACTTATGTTGCAATCTTCTGCATCAGAGACAGACAGTGAGAGAAAGGATGCAGGACATGAAGAAGAGATGTCAAATACACATTTAAGAAAAGTTTG
Source organism: Lissotriton helveticus (assembly GCF_964261635.1). NCBI lineage: Eukaryota > Metazoa > Chordata > Amphibia > Caudata > Salamandridae > Lissotriton > Lissotriton helveticus. Next base: position 313,903,740 of record NC_136069.1, on the reverse strand, counting down.
GGGAAGAACGGAAGTATTTATGAGTAAACTTACTATGTAACACAAAAAAATTATCAGTTTGCTACTACCTCATAAATTACATTTAGTTAAGTATAAATTCTCATACAATATTCATTTACTAAATTTAAATTTATTGTTGGGAATGATCGTCTAAGATTGCATCATCAGCAATGTCAATATTGAAAATCTCCCAAAAAGAATCCTCAAACTCAATGAACTCCAAACCTTCCATTAAATCTGAATCCAAGGATTCATCATAGAAATCGTCCATGCCATCTCCTCCATCATAAAGCTCTCCTTCAGGATTACTCTCATCAACAGGAACATCCTCAATAACAGTCACAAAAATTTCTATAACGATGTCAAATGACTCTTCATTTTCAACCATTATTGATGTAAGTGTACTATTAAAAGAAAGAAAAAGACAGTGAGATGTTGCAGGGTAAGAGTGAGATAGGGCAGAGAAAAACTATTAAATTCTATAAGAAGAGTTACTACTGTGTAAATCTCACACCAGAAATTGAACACCAAAATGTCCACACAAAAGTACCTCAGACACTATAGTCACAAAATGGCCGTGTTTCCCTGGACAATGTATAGTATCAAGCAAGAATTAGAAATATAAAGCACTGCATCTGATGTTGCCCTACTCAATCCATAAGTATAACAGAAAAACATTAAATAACTAACAGATTTTTTTTTCCTATTAACTTAAAGTGAACAACAGAGTTCTCCTTACAAATTAACAACTCACCTTCTAGAAAACTGTTGTACAGTAAATTCTGTCTCAGTCTCACACCTCAGAAGTATACCTCAAACACTAAAATCTCAAAATGGCTGTTTCCCTCTCATTTTTCATACATATTCAAATACCCAGCCAATCACATTTCATCACACACAAAATCAAAACCAAAGAAACATTTTAATTGGTTCAAGTTATCAACACATTCAAACTCACATAATCTTCAACCTACCCCCAATGCTCTCTACCAATTACCATACTAACTCTCCAAAAAAACACCTACCTAAACCCAAAGGTGAAAGAGTCATCACTCAATGTTGCACTCAACCAACATCTAAACACTGAAACTTGTTATTTTAATGTATTTCTTTTTTGTCTTTTTGAGCCGCGGTCCGCGCACGGTGCGCGGACCCCGCGATTTTTAAAAACATTTTTTTTAATTTTTTTCAACCTTCGGGGTCCTTTACAGACACCATGGCAAAACCTAGGGGGCTCAGAAATCTCTACCCTGCCTCCTTGTCAACTATTACACTTCTGTTTACAACCACTATCATCTGCCACAAAAACAAGATGGCAGACAACACTTCCTCATTTCGACTGAATGGAATGTTGACAGACGTCCAACAGCCAATCAGAATTCCGCGCGCGCACGCTAAGGTCCGTGCAAGAAGAGTGCAAGGACAGTGCAAGCCCGTGCGCGCACCGTGTCCCGCCTATAGATATATAATTTGAAAAAAGTCGATTTTCTCAACAATTACTGGAGGGATTTTTACCAAATATACAAAATAAATTATTGCATATCAGTCTTTACAATTTTGCCAAGTTTGCAGTAATACCATTCAGCCGTTCGGGCTGTAGCTGTGTCTAAAGGTCCAATGCAAAATTGCATTGGACTCATTTTCACATTCAATTTTCTCAAAAACTACTGGACGGATTTACACCAAACATACAAAAGGCACTGCTCCATACCAGGCTCTACCATTTTGCCAAGTTTGGTGTAATTCCGTTCAGCCGTTCAACCTTTAGCCTAGTCAGAATGCCCCTATGGAAATTAACATGGGGAAAACACGTTTTGGGACCCCCCTTTTTTCTCGGCCCCGCTTGACGAATCCCCCCGAAACTTTCAGGGAAGGAGCGGAGCGCAGCAAGGCAAATTTAAGGAAAATTACAGGCAGATCTCTCAATCAGCGCCAAAGTTATTCCCAATAGAATGTTCGCCATTTCCTATGGTAACTAGGTCCTAACTATAGATACCTACTGGCGACCGCCAGTAGGTAATATATATATATACATATATATATATATATTCACTGAAAAAACCATAGGTTATAGACCTTATATAGTTAGGGATTAGCATTTACAAAACCTTATTTTACTCGCACAAAACCATTGAAATTCGCATATATAGTTAGTTGCGCTAACTATATATCGCGCACCCGCAATCCACTGCTGATGATGTCACATATTACATCATTCATGACATGGTCAGTGACATCACTGATGACATCACTGATGACATCTCAAATGACATCACTGATGACATCACTGATGACATCTCATTTGACATCATTCTTGTGCTAATACGATGAACCTCTTCAGACTCTAATATAACCTTAGATACACTCAGTGTATACAGACACTCACACACTGTCACTCATCCATGGAGTTACTCACACACCTAGTCAGTCATGCAAAGAAACAATCTCACCTCCATTTCCTCAACTATACAGTTATACACACCTTCCTAATTCAAACATATACTAACACATATTTACTCTCTTATACAATCCCTGATACAAGTTCACAATGATCCATACAGCCACTCACACATTCAGTGGCTCTCATGCACAGTTATTTATATATGCCAACTCTCACATGTACTGTGTTTTACATATGTACTTACTATGACATGTAGCATTGAGATATCCATTCACTCATCAATACACTCATGCACACAGTCAACCGCCCATGTAGCTGTTTCCACATGCACTCTTGAACTCATACACCTAGTGAATCAACTGCTCACACATCTATGCACAGAGTCACACACCTCCCAGCCACCCCCACACAAACTCAATCTCCCATACAAATACATGGGCAACCAATCAATAACACATATAGCCTCTCGTATAGCTAATGATCAACACATGCAGCAGTTTACATCACAACAGACATACTGATGCACACATTCAGACAGTTTAGTCACTAACCCATGCATTTAGTACGACACATTTATTCACTCACTCATACAGTCAGTCACGCACCTACTAAATCCTTCATCCAGACACTTATACATCCACTCATTCTTCAATATATCAAACATATTTAAACTTTACAGAAACACACAGTCACTGGATGATGATGTCATCAGTGATGTCATCAGTGATGTCATTTGAGATGTCATCAGTGATGTCATCAGTGATGTCACTGACCATGTCATGAATGATGTAATATGTGACATCATCAGCAGTGGATTGCGGGTGCGCGATATATAGTTAGCGCAACTAACTATATATGCGCATTTCAATGGTTTTGTGCGAGTAAAATAAGGTTTTGTAAATGCTAATCCCTAACTATATATGGTCTATAACCTATGGTTTTTTCAGTGAATTTTAAAGGTTTTGTAAATGCTAATTCCTAACTATATATGGTCTCTAACCTATGGTTTTTTCAGTGAATTTCATTGTTTTTTTAATAGCAAATATCATAAGCTGTCGAATGTCAAGTACGTGGTAAGTAAAAACATTTTCGTGTTTATGCACACTGATCTGCTTTGAATGCTGCCCCCCCCCCTCATTTCTATTAGGAGTACTCTCTCTTTGCAGATAGTGAAGGGTAGTTAACGCAGGCCTTTGCCCCCGTTGTAATCCGTCGTGCCTGCTTCTCTCTCCATTTGATTGATTGTTATCCAAGCATTTACTGTTTTAGAATTGGTTCTCTTTGGTTCATTCTCTATTTACAAACAAGCACAGACTCGCAATACTCTGTTTAGTCTTTGCAGATAGTGAAAAATTGTGTAAAAAAACAAAAGGAATCGAGCACAATCAGTAGGCCACTAATGGGATCTCTTTTTGACCTCGCTAAAATAGAAACATTAGGAACAACCCCTCATGAGAAATACGAAACTAGTGAGATGAACTGAGCTCCACACCATGATGGCTGCAAGGCAGCTCGGCTCCGCCACCCACCCCGCCCAAAATAACGATAAACTCTATGCAAATATTACAAATATATACAACACACCAGCAAAGTAACAGGGTAAAACATTTTATTAAATAACTATTTACATAACTATTTTATACTTTTTGTTGCCCGATCCGGCTAGCTCAATCGATCGAGCATGAAACTCATGCACTCTGATAGTTCAAAGTTTTGAGGAGTGCTTGTTAGACTGTCTGAAGCTTATTTGCACCTGCTACAGCTTCACTATTCTCAATGTAAGTGGGGGCTGTTTGAGGACGTGACTGCATTTGAAAACAATGTGATGCGGTGCCTCCCTGAACCGCTTGACGGAGGCCCCCGAGGGACGGTGTGATGGCGCGGACTCGGAGGGGGCGCTTGGCTCCGGCCCCCTCCCCAAGTCGTTTTGCCCTGGTGTGGCCTGAGATCGCCCCCGACATAGGTGGCCGGCTCCCGGGGTCAAGCGGAACTTTTTGCCTTTTGGTGACTCTTCCATTCTTGACCTTGTCCCACAATCCGTTTGACCTAAAGACACGCTGTAGTGGGGCGCCCCTTTACCGTTTCAGTTGCCATTCCGCCCGCTTTTGCTACACTGTGCCTCTTCCGCTATTCAGCTGTTTACCGCCCGCTCTTGCGACTACAGCGTCTCGCTCACCATGTAGTTGAGTTGCTCCCGCTCTTGCGGTGCAGCGATAGGCGGCTGCCACAGGACTCTCAAAATGGCGGCCGGCTCTTCAGATTTGGGCGTGGTCCACTAAAATGGCCCTGCGACACCTTGGAACTCGGACGCTTGTCTGCTAGGGCTTGGGCTCCATTCTCGAAAGCGTCCCCTCAGCCTTGAAGATTCTACAAAAGTCTTGGGGGCCCCCGACTCCCGCAGGCTTCTGGTGGGGAGCGGCTGCCATGATTGCTCGTGGAATGGCCACGACGGAGCTACGAGATGGTGGTGCTCTCATGCTGACGCCAGCTTCAGTCTGAAACATCCAGAAACACTGTAGACTACCAATTCGATCAGTTCCGGTAGCGCCCCAACGTGACCCGGTAGAGAAGAACTTGCCCTCCCCTCTTTGACTGATGGTTCTTGTTGCCTGTCCCTTCTGTTGTCATTTAACAGAACTATTTAGCCTGCTGAAAGGGGTTGTGTTCCGACCGCTGGTTGGTGGAGACATTTTGACTATATTCTGGACCTGCGTTGTCGCGTAATGCGTCATATGACGCGCCGCGTTAGCGCATCCGGAAGTGCTCCGGTGCGCGAAGCACAGCTTCCCGGAAGCGATCCGGGGCGCGGCGCGCAGCGCGTAACGTAAGCATAACAGGTCATGTGACTTGTTAATAAAACTTTTCATTGGTTCATTTTACTTTTCTTATTCTAATGATGAAAGGCTTGGTCATATGACCTAAAAATTACACTTTTTATTACTTTCGAACATTATTTTTTCTTAAACATATATGTTATAATGTTCCAGGCTAATGTACTTTCCCGGAAAATTTACAACTGTCCTGCAAGTAAAATATATTCCTTTTTCGAGAAAAAGGGCGTTTCTTCGTCCCATGACGGAGCCGTTGAGCAAAAGAGGCTCGGCCTGCTGTCTTAGTCGCCGATACGCCTGAATATGAGATTCTTATCGATCACTTTATGTTGCAGGAGTAGAAAACACAACAGCCCTTGACCATTTATCTTTACTGCGTTCCTGCGTATTATACCTTTTACCCTTCATGTAATTGGACTGCTTTATTTCACTTGCCTTTTACTGATTCGAAAACAGTGACTATTATTAAAAACTTTACCAATGTAAATACTACTACCATGTTTTCTTTTAAAAACCTTTATTGTGAAAATGTCAGTATACAAATACGGGCCTATAACCACGTGGGCCGGCCACGGAGCAAACTGTAATCGTATATGATGAGGAGACATTTACACTGTAGAGGAACGTAACGGGCGGGCCATTAGGTTGCAAGAACTAAGGTGTCTAACAGTTGCGGAATCGGTGGACGTACATTTTATAATTAAAATACGACAGGGCCACTTACAATAAAATAATCTAGATATACATTTGCGGGCAAGTACCATGGGTGACGTTAATTCGAACTTTCAATAGTACAGTAATCAATAACACATCAGAACTTAATATCAATAGGGATGTCGAAATATTCAATCAATTCTCATCCCCGCCCGCCATGTGCTTCAAAACTGCATACGTATCTCGTGATATCAAGGTTGTGCAACCAGTACACAACAAGGAGTTACGAGTCCCATTTATTCCGGCGCCATTTTGGGCGAGGACGGGCAGGTCCAGGATATAGTCAAAATGTCTCCACCAACCATCGACTATGATGATGTTCATATGCTGTATTTATTAGAGTAACACTCATCTGTCCACATGAAATTAATTTGCCACAATCTAAACATGTCATTTTAATCTTTCCAAAGTTCTTCTGAATATTTGGGACCGTTTCCCTTGCCTCTGATGCGGTCAGTGCCACTTCTTTGGTGAATGTACTGGCAGGTCGGGGGTTGTCCTCCAAATCTCTCTTTTGTGCAGCACTATAATTAATCGGTGCCACCTCTCCATATGACGATGCATGGTATAATTACCATAACTATATTTTTTTTCGCTTCCTCTGGAGAGTACATCGTGGCAGATGAGGCAGGTAACGTACCGGGCATTTACCTTTTTTGCATGTAGAGGAAAGGAAAAAAAATTTGAGCGTCCGAGTTCTAAGGTGTCCCAGGGCCATTTTAGTGGACCAGGCCCAAATCCAAAGAACAGGCCGCCATTTTGAGAGTCCTGTTGCAGCCGCCTGTCGCTGTAGCAGCAAGAGCGGGCGAAACTCAGCTAGACGGCGCTCCACTGCAGATGAAGTGCCTCAACCTGGAGAGGCGGGAGAGGCTCGTTTGCGCCGCCCCCCCCCCTTCAGGCACCCCACGCCGTCTTTCGGCGCAGCATTGTAGGATGGCCACACCAGTGCGGCAACTTGCTAGACACCACCTCGGTGCCATCCGGATCTCAACGCCCCACTGCAGATGAAGTGCCTCCACATGGAGAAGCGGGAGAGGCTCGTTTGCGCCGCCTCCCCCCCCCCCCTTCGGGCACCCCACGCCGACTTTCGGCGCAGCATTGTAGGATGGCCACACCAGTGCGCCAACTTGCTGGACACCACCTCGGTGCCAACCGAATCTCAGCGCCTTGTGGTGTCTTCCATTCCGAAAATATTGTTGGCAGCATTTTGAAAGGAAAGATAAACAGCCGTTTGTGGCCCTCACTACACCGTTCTCCTAGTGAGTCTCACATTGTTACATTTAGGAAGAATGTTGAAGAGTAGTATGTTGAAAATCTGAAGCCATTGTTCTACAAACTCTCAACCAGCCTTGGATGGAAAAATCCTGAAGAATGTACAAACTGAAAACCAGTTTTTGTCTGTATAGCATCAGCAGCAACGCTTGAGTCAGCTTTGTGTGAAGCCGCCATTTTGATTCAATCAATAGCGTCCCCCTGCACACATTCAGGGACCTGGTCGTGTCTTCAGGTCAAACGGATTGTGGGACAAGATGCACAAAGGAAAAGGAAAAAAGTTCCGCCGGACCCCGGGAGGCGGCCGCCTATGTCATGGGCGATCTTAGGCCACACCAGGGCAATAATGAAGCTGCAGCAGGTGCAAATAAGCTTCAGACAGTGTTACAAGCGCTGCTCAGAACTCTCAACTATGACACCACCTCGGTGCCATCCGGATCTTGGCGCCTTGTGCTGCTTCCGGCCTATTCACACATCGGTCCGCTACTGACGCCACCTCACAGGCCAACGGGGCACCCCACGCCGACTTTCGGCGCAGCATTGTAGGATGGCCACACCAGTGCGGCAACTTGCTGGACACCACCTCGGTGCCATCCAGATCTCGGCGCGTTGTGCTGCCTTCGGCCTATTCGCCACAAGTGCGCTCGCAACTCAGCTGCATAGCGAGTGAAACACCAAGGGGCGCCCCACTGCAGCCGAGGAACCTCCATCTTGGGGGCGACGCACAGCATCACATTGCTTTCCAATGCAGTCAGATCCTCAAACAGCCCCCACTGACTGACGCGAACTCACAGGCCAACGGGGCGCCCCACGCCGACTTTCGGCGCAGCATTGTAGGATGGCCACACCAGTGCGGCAACTTGCTGGACACCACCTCGGTGCCATCCGGATCTTGGCGCGTTGTGCTGCCTTCGGCCTATTCGCACATCGGTCCGCTACTGACGCCGCCTCACGTGCCAACGGATTTTCTACGCTTTTTATAGCCCTATGCCGCATAACAGGTCATGTGACTTGTTTATAAAACTTTTCATTGGTTCATTTTACTTTTGGTTTCCTAATGATGGAAGGCTTGATCATATGACCTAAAAATAACACTTTTCATTGGATTAAAACATTTTTTTTTCCCAAACGATGAAAGCCCCACCTTGTTTCTGGATGTTTCAGACTGAAGCTGGCGTCAGCATGAAAGCACCACCATCTCGTGGCTCCGTCGTGGTCATTCCGCGAGCAATCATGGCAGCCGCTCCCCACCGGAAGCCTGCAGGAGTCGGGAGCCCCCAAGACTTTTGTAGAATCTTCAAGGCTGAGGGGACGCTTTCGAGAATGGGGTCCAAGACCTAGCAGACAAGCGTCCGAGTTCCAAGGTGTCCCAGGGCCATTTCAGTGGACCAGGCCCAAAAAGGAAAGAGCCTGCCGCCATTTTGAGAGTCCTGTGGCAGCCGCCTATCGCTGCACCGCAAGAGTGGGCACAACTCAGCTGAATGGCGGATTTTGGCACAGTGTACCAAAAGCGGGCGGAATGGCAACTGAAACGGTAAAGGGGCGCCCCACTACAGCAGACGAGCCTCCACCTGGGGAGGCCCGTTCACGCCGCCTCACCCCCCCCCCTCCCCGGGGCGCCCCACGCCGTTATTCGGAGCAGCATTGTAGGATACCAAAACCAGTGCGGCAACTTACTGGACATCACCTGGGTGCCATCCACATCTCAGCGCGTTCTGCTGCCTTGGGACTATTCGCACAACAGACCGCTACTGACGAGGCCTCCCCCCGCACCCCCCGGGACGCCCCACGCCATTTTTCGGAGCTGCATTGTAGGATACCAAAAACCAGTGCGGCACCCAGGTAACATCACCTGGGTGCCGTCCAGAACTCAGCACGTTGTGCTGCCTTGGGACTATTCGCACAAAACACAGCTACTGACCATTGTTGCTTCTTTTTTCAAAAAAATGTTTAAATGTATTTACTGTTTTTGTTGCGTTGTATATATTTATAAGTTATTAAAGTTTTATAATCCTACTACTTTGTTGGAGTGCTATATATTTTTAATGTGACACATAATTGTAAAAACTTTGATGTACAAAGAGGCATCCCTGGAATCTTCCGCTTCAGGCTCGGTCCCCTCCCCAATCACAATACAGGATGGTTTTCAGATAGTAGGAACGCGTGTGGTGTGACGGATCTCATCGGGTGGGGGCCTTGATCTACTGTAACTCCTTTGAAGAGGGGTGATTCTTTACAGCTGGGGCCATAAACTACATCTGCAGGGCTAGGTGATAGCCTGGGACCGGCCTGGACAATCGGACACAGAGGAAGAGGAGTGTCAGAGGGTGCGGTAGTGAATAGGGCGAAAGGGAGGTGTCGGGCGGGCACAGGGTGTGATTCTCAAGGAAGAGCAGCGCAGATGGGGGGAGGTTTATTGCCCATGCATAAGACAGAGAGCGGGGGTGACCAGTGCCTGGGGGAGATGCTTGCGAGGGTGGGGAGCCATGCTAAGGATCGACAGCGTGCAGAGAGTGGGTCTGGTCAAGGCATCTAAAATGGCTGCCGTGCACGACAAAAGTGTGGCATTTGAAAAAAGGCAAGATGGCGCAGACAATGTTTATCAACACTTCCTGATTTCCTTCGAATCGAACGTTAACAGACGTTATCTCTCCCACACTACCGGTCCCCCTGGGCTTAAACGCCGAGATGGTAGGGACTGCATCCCGTGGAGATAGGCCGAGACGTCACTCAGCAGAAAAAAAAAAAAAAAAAAAGTCTATAAACATACAATAAGTTAAAAGTCAATCATACTTGTTTCCTTGTAGTACGCTCCCCAGTCCGCTTTCCGTTACGCGTACCGGGCGCACCCCACGAAAAAAAACGATATTTTTTTTTTTTTTTGCCCCGCGGGGCCCTTTTAAAGACTCCACATCAAACCTAGGGGGTCAGGGAGGATCTACTATGCCCCCTTATGGTCATTTGCCCCTTCGCTTTGGCCTCCTCTTGTCTCTCGATCCTACCGAGAGACAAGATGGCGGCCGCCCCGGACTGTTTAGAATGTTGACAGACACCGGAGAGCCAATCAGCTTCGCTACGCGAAGTTCCGTTACGCGTCAAGTACGCGAACCGGAGCGCTACCCGGAGCGCGCTTACAGATATATATCTTTTTTTGAACGTTAATTTCTCAAAATCCACTGGAGCACATATATTGAGACCTAGCAAAGGCACATCGGGCTAACAGTCCCTACAATTTTGCCAAGTTTCGTGCAAATCCATTCAGCCGTTCGGGCTAAAAGTGAGGCTAACCGCCCTATGGAAATTAACATGGGAAAAACGCGTTTTGGGACCCCCCTTTTTTCTCGGCCCCCCCTTGACGAACCCCCCCCAAATTTTCAGTGGCTGCTCAGAAACAAAATGTTCCATTTTCCTGAAAATTTCAGCCAATTCCGTCCACAAACGCCAAAGTTATTAGACATAGAATTTTCAAATATCCCATAGAGAAAAAATCCTAACTATATATACCTACTGGCGACCGCCAGTAGGTAATATATATATATATATATATATATATATATATATATATATATATATATATATATATATATATAAACTGTAAAGGAATTGGCCACAGAGCAACAAGTGAAGTGTGTTACTGATAAAATATACAGCTGAACATTAAGATAAAGTGTAAAAAAACGTATTCAACATTTGGGAAATATATGAACATTAAAATAAATGATTTAGTGCCCTACAGTACTCCTAGTGTTACAAAACAAAATGAACCGTATAAACACCTGAAACAATGATCACACATCAAATTCATATTTTCTTTTTATATAGAAAGTTTGCTCATTAAACTTTTGTTCAAATCTAGTATTTCCTTTATTAGCTCATTTTCTTTGATTGACTTTTGAAGGCAAATAATACAGAAATGATTGAAAATGGTCTTAAAAAGCATAAAGCTCTTATTGAGCAATACCCTTCAAAAGAGTTCCAGGCAGGTTTCTGACATATCTAGTAATCATCTGTACCAAGCACAGCAAAATAATTGTACAGTTTTCCAATTAAGAGTTAACATTGCAAGTAGTCCATTTCTAAATTCTCCCACTTTTTGAACGGAGCTATTTGACAAACAAGGCAGACTATAATTATACCCGGTAGACAGTGGTAGTCCTATCTGAAATACTATCACTAACTGGACAGCAATCAAACTGTCAAAGCACATTGGAGAGATGTTATATGTCCTGTGCACAGCTCATAATCTGTTTGCAGTAAAAATTATTATGGAAAAAATAAGACTGAAAAGCATTTCTGTCACAAATAATGTCGACTGATAAAATAGAATGAAGGAAAGTAGTGGCTTAAAAATGGTAAAATGTCATGCCTTCTAGAGCAAAGGTAAATGTGCTAGAAGCAGTGGCAAGGGGCATCCTTCTAAAGTAGACAGGAGCATTTAGTGTGGTGGGTAATGGGTAGGAACACTAGTAATAAGTAGCATTTTTAAAATGTAGGCAAGGGTAACATTAATGAATAGTTAGGGGATTTTAGGGTTCAGGGCAACACTAAGGAGTAGTACAGGGCTATTAGGATTCAAGGCAGGGTAGCATGAAAGAGTGGTATGTTTTTTAAGCATCAAAAGATGGGTAGCATTAAGGGGCAGTTCGGGGTTTTAACTTTTCAGGGGTGGGAAGCAGTAATGGATAATAAGGGATTATTAGGATACAGTTAGATAAATTAAAGAATACATACAATAAAAAAGACTTAAAATTCACCATTTCTGGAATTCTCATAGGCAATATCGAAGGACAAAACATTATTACCTCGAAATTACAACTCAACTTTAATGTAGTGGTCGCTGTAAAAGTCAAATTTATTACATACAACCTCATACTCTCTGCTTTGTACTGCTAAGATAAACCAACACCCCTCCACACTTAAAGACACTGCCTCAATTGAGCACACAGTTGCCACTTATATACAGCTGAATGTGGACCTTTGCACTACGTAGACAAGCATGTCTTACCTTGTTGGGTGAGCATTGGCCACCATATCTGTCCTCTGTTGATGTCTGTCAGCACTGATCTTGAATGCTATTATCTTACAACCGGTTTCAACACCAATTTCTCAAGTGCTAAATGATATAAAACAAGAATTATTACCAACAATTACATGGCATTCATGTAATTTTTGCAAATCTGCTTCTTGTACAATACTCTTTAACTCAAAACAATTCAACACAAGCATTTAAAATAATAAATTATGGTGTTTGTTTTTTTTACTGCAAATCGATTTTGGTGAGCCACTAAAGGCTAGAGTCAGGCGGGAGCTCAATGCCTTGCTTTGGAAGTAGGTTGCAGTTGTCTTGGACCCACCAGTCAAATACAAGCCAAACTGAGCCTTCATGGGATTTTAACCTGCCAGCGCATAAGGTTGGAGGGACTAGTAAGTGACGAAGACATTAGGCATTACTAGTTTGCCAGGTATGACTTTCAAAGAAAGAGGGGTTAAGATTTTGAGGCGAGGGGTGGGCAATTTACAAAAACGCTGTATTAGACATTAAGGGAAACATGCATATGACTTATAGTATGCTGTACTCAGGCAGAGGAAACATGCAGAAGATGGAAAGTAATAAGAGGTTCATTCAAAGAAAAAGAAGAGGCAACGGTTTTAGGAACAAAGAGTAGACTTTGAGAGAGCAAGCAATCTGAGGATGCAAAAACTTTAGAGAGAAACATTATTTGCATGTGACATAATGCTATATTAGGTACTCTTTGACAGGCCGCAGAAACTGGTGAACAGCTTGTCCACGTCCCGGCTACTTCTAGACCACAGCTAAAGCAAGGGCAGTCGATCAGCTATGGGGTTGAAAGTGTAATGACTGAACACATATATAGGCAAATATTGAGAGCTTTTAGCATGCTCTTGAATTAAGCAGTAATATCCTGATAAAAGTAACTTGACAATTTATACAGGGTAAAAGTAATACACACATCGATAAGGTTATTCTCCAAATGCAAGATTGGATGTCTTCTGAAGTTCATCCCAAAGTTTGCCTTACAGTAATAATTAGCAACCTCTCCATGTTTTTTATGTTAATTTTGTATTGATAAAGGGGGGGGGGGGTGTGTTGTAAATTGTCATTTGTATTGTATGTGCAGTTTAACTCTTTTCTCCCTCTCTCATCCCTCTTTCCCCCTCTTGATGCATGGAGTGGCTTTAGAATGCTGGGCTCACTGGTGATTTTCAGGTGGCTGACAGTTGGAAATAAAGTTGGTGAGAAGCAGCCCTCATGTTTGGAATCCTCGTGCTGTTGCTGTAATAACGTTTATAACTCACCATTCTCCAAGCGATAATTGGAAACATACACTTAAGGCACGACTCCATGAGATGCTGTCACTGTTACGTGTACTTGGCACAGCGACTAGGGTCGCTTAGAAGTATTCTCCTAAAGGCCTGGCACCCGATACCATTGTTTTGAAGTGGTTACTTCAGGCTTGGGACCAGCACCAAATGGCGTCACTGGGAAATGTGCAGTTAAGACCTGAGATTGGCTCAGCAAGATCACACCACTAGCTTGTGTACACTTAAGACCCCAGGCCTGCCAAGTATCACGCATCAGACATGACTCTAATGCATTTCAGTGCGGTGATCCGCATCACCGCACTGAAATGCATTGTCACGCATTTAAATGCCACTGCCTAACTCCGCTATACCAGCTCTGAAGCTGGCTACGCCAGGCTGCTAGCACGCGCCGGCCCCTGTGACACCTGTGCGCCGGCTAAGGGCTGTGCTCCTCCCTGCATAGACTTGCAGCAGGCTCAGTAAACCGATCTTGTGCGCTGCTGCCTGCTACAATGATGCATTTTTTAGCCCTGTGCTGCCTCTAAATTCCCGCCCGCGCCTGGAGTTGTGGGATGAATGCTGTGCATGTACTCTGGCAACACAGCATAATAAAAGTGCTGCCTGCGCATATTTACCGACGTTGGACTGGACGGCAACATCGACACTCAGCATAGGTTTCATTTGCCCTGAGACCTGTTAGCAGGGGATTCCATCTTAGTGATGAGAAATGAGTCTGCGTGTTCACATGAAGAGCGACACACTTCTCCCTCCCTCCGACAAATGGCTGGATACTGCCAAACTCAGAAATATTAGCAGGAGTAAGTGGCATCTTTACAGGAGAGGAGGAGAGCCTGACATATATTGCATAGTTCTTTCAAATTGTTTTGTAAAAGCAAAATTGGCTTTTTGAACTATTACTTGTGTGAATCATTTGCGAGTTTACCTCCCCTATTTCCACTTCTGTGGTCCACCTGCTCATCGCCTGCTTGTCTTCTAGTGCCCTGAGAGCAGTCCCGCGGCGTGTGTAGCACCACAGCACATAAAACAGCGTTTGAAGGTACTTGGCATCTGTTGTCTGTTTTAAACATTGTCATGTAATAGCTGCTCAGCTGAGCACGTTAATGGATTTTCGCTATCCTGTCTTAAATTAGTGTTTTTATTGCTTTCTTTGATTTGCCTTTCCAACTACACTAATTAAGATAATGAGTGGCTCTGTGATAGCTTCATTTGCAATTCTGATTGCTTTTGAAAACCAATTAGTGGCACAGTTTAAATGTACAAAGCTGCATGTGGATTACCGTTTCATAATTAATATTTCACCTTAAATTACGCTTCATAGTTCCTTATCAGATGATGCTGTAGACAAGAGAGGGATATCAAAGCCACCGTCTCTATCAAGTGAGGTCGTATCCAAGAGCTTGTTTATTAGGGAACATAGGCCACTTCCGGTAGAAATTGGGCTTTTCTTTAGATAATACATGCACAGGACATAATAGGTTCATAATAAAAAGGTAGGACCAGCTTTACTAACATTTTGTGCATGGGTGCTGCACTGATTTGGCTTAGCTATGAAGCAAAATGTATTTTAGGACTTCAAAGCCTGCCTTGCATTACTGTGTGTCGGGAAGGTGTTAAACGGTTGAGAAGGGGTGTTCCAGTGCATCCACCCAAGTATTTTGATGATGCATAAGGACAAGAAGAACCTGAGGGGGGGAGGGGGGGAGGGGGGCAGGGAAGGGTGGTATAGTAAGCATTGGCGTTGGAAGTAGGGGTGCTAGAGGTGCTGCAGCACCCCACAAACCCTTGTCAGACTGAGATGCGATATCAAAAGACCACCTTATTTTGTTTCTTGGACAACTTGTCTGACAAAGTACTTCTAAATCTCTTAACATGTAACTCTTTGTTTACGTTTCAGGGGTGGCTACTCCTAAATGGCAGAGGAGCTTCGCCCTGCCTGCTGCAAGCACAACTGGCAAATACAAATAAAATGGCATATCAATGCCATTTTATTTTGCTCACGCTGAGTTCAGGGTGAGGGTGGAGGAGGCTGAATCCTGCAAATGCAAGATGACTGCACTGATCTATAGTGGCCATGTAGGATTAGCCGGCTGTCTGGAGTGATAAGATCCAAGTTTTAATACATAATTATTTTACTTTCTGTAATGTACATATATAAACTTTTTCGATCATCTTTTGCTACATTTGAAATATGCCCTCATTTCATTTGAAACTGACACAATCTCAAACTCTAAAAGCACACTATTTTGTGATATAATGGGCAAGTCCAAAGTGTACTTGGTAGGTGAAGCCAAGCCATTTGGCTTATTTTCTACATTCTGGCAATTATATAACATGCCAGGCAAATGGCAATAAAAGGCGTTTATAAATATATTACCTTTAGTGCACATTATTGGGTAACCAGTGAAAGTAATGTCTGATGTTTTCCTGCATCAGTAACAAAGTATAACCACTTCACAATATTTCAAATCAAATTCAGTTGCCACAATCAAAACGCAAATGTTAAATGTGCAGCTAAAATGGTCCAAGACTTGCTGTAATGTTGTTACCACACTTCATGCTTCATTTTTTACTTCCCAAAAATGGCAAATAAAGTGATAACGTTTTACAGAAGCAATATGTGCTAATTCAGGTTTAGCCTCCCAATTTAGCTCATGCCCTAATTATGATGTGTTGCACTTATTGTAACTTTGTGATCTCAGATGTTCCACATTGTTTTAGTGTTGTATTAATGTTGCTTTTCGACTCACGGTATTCATCTTTTCCCTCTGAAACATTGGCATCTGTGAATCATAAATTCATTAAAGTAATGTACTCTTATTTTGTGCTCGAATGCTCATTCAAGGTTTGCTTCTGGCCATTCAGCCCTATCTTTTAATGACAGGAGTTGTTAGTTATAAATAGGGTGTCAGACAGCACTATTAACTACAATAATAAAATAATTTATTGTCAGTCATCCATCCAACATTTTGTTCCTCAAAATTAAAGAAAAGGTTTTTATTGAGAGCGGTTCTACAACGAATATGAAGGTTGGCTACAGGTTCCCAAAATTATTTTGAATAAACAAACAATGGCTAGCACAACACGAAGGTGTATAAAATGTAGAAAAGTGCACAAAATCCCAAAGAAAAAGTTATACTAACCGTTCAATATACGTTTATTAAAATTCACGTGGGTGAGAAGAAAGCTTTAGGGGTTGGAGTATGGATTCTCTCACCTGTCCACTGGAGGGCGCCGCTCCCATCCAGATACTCACTCTGCCATTTACAATGACGAACGCTTGTTACAGCGTAGCGGTTACACGTTCTCAGCACGTCACTCCAAGGAGTTACTCACAGGGGTATGGAATTAATTAATGAAATTAGAATTTGTGGCACAACAGTATTTCGGAAAACTGACATGTGTTTTTTAACTGCTTCATTGAACGTTCGGTGCTTTGGAACATCCGAGTGGCGATGAGTGAAGTCAGAAGGGCTCAGCCATGTCCCTGCCATTGGTTTATTTAAAGACGTTCCACAGCATGGGGTCAATGCTAATAGCCCTTGTGAAGTTATGATGATAGGAAGGAACTCGCTGGCTGGGCAAACTGAATGAGTTTCAAGCAAATAAAGTCTCCTATTTGTTAAAGCAAAAGAATACCCTCCTGATTATCATTTTAGAACTTTGAAATAGACACCAATGTGGAGAAAAATATGGTTTTGTAGACTGTTATTACATGTTAATACAATATATGTAGTGCTTCCTCCTCTCCCTCAATTTCATCTTGAGGTATTTTGGTCATATTAGCAACAGGACCTGTGGTTGGTTATACACCCCTGACTGAACAATTCCACTGTTGGGTGTGCAATGCTATAAGCACCATTACCTTTTTGTGCTCTTCATTTTATTATGTGCTGCAATGATGCCTCACCTGCAGCAAAGCGCAATGGGCTACGAAGTGAGTGTGGCGCGCTCTTTACACCTCTTACCGCACAACTACACTCTCATATTCTCTGGATCATGGTGCAATGGTTCCACTGCCTCCCTCTGGATAAACGTTTGCTCATACTTTCAGTGGTGTGTGCTCAATCAAGACAGCAAGCGAATTAAAGGAGCTAAAACGTAAGCTCCGTCAATCCGAAAGGAAATGGAGGCTTCATTACTCAAGCGTAGATAGACAGAAGTACCTGCTTGCTCGCAATGATTATAAAAAAATGTATTGACAGCCAAAGTAGCCTATTTTTCTACAAGAATACTGAATGCTCATAATAAATCTAAGGAAATCTTTCAAATTGTGAACGACCTGAGCAGCGAGGAGAGAATTTTACCTACCCAGGCCCCCACCCAAGAAATGTGTAATTCTCTAAACAACTTTTTTCTGGACAAAATCGCCGTCATCAAGGCGAGTATTCCACCTAATGTCAACAGTGAACCTTTGGATGACATCTTCAGAAACCCATTTTCCCTGAATCACCTGTCAGCTATATGTCCCAATACGTTCCTAGACCTCTTGACCCGTGTCAAATCCCAGTGACTGCTGTCCACCTCCGGTCCTCAGGGACGTTTTTTTTGCACTGGCTCATAGTATTCTCCCTTTCCTAAATGAGTCCCTCAGTAAAAGGAAGGTACCTAGCGCCTTCAAAAATGCTACGGTAGTCCCACTGCTAAAAAAGCTGGGGCAGACCCTGCGAACCCCTCGAATTATCGCCCTATTTCCCTTCTCCCTTTCTTGACTAAGATTATGGAAACCCATGTGGCCAGGTGCCTTTCTAACTTTATAGAACAATAAGAATACCTGGAGCCGAATCAAGCTGGCTTCCAGCCTGCGCACTCAACGGAATCTGTAATTCTTGCGGTAATCGATACGCTGAGAGCTAAGGCTGACATGGGGGCTTCCCAGGCGCTGGTGCTCCTGGACCTGATGGCCGCGTTCGACACAGGCGACCATAACATCCTACTGAACAAGCAGGCATACAAGGTCCTGCTTACAACTGGATCAAGCCCTTTCTCACAGGTAGAACCCAAGCAGTACGCCATGGCAATTTTACTGCCCCCAAAGTATCCACCCCTTGCGGGGTTCCACAGGGTTCCTCCATCTCCCCTTTGTTGTTCAATCTCTACCTTAGGCCACTGATTCATTCATTAACCCCTTCACTGCGGCGGCTATTCCGCCGCAGTGCTAAGGGGGCGGGGCGGAAGAGCGGCGGGCGCATGCTGGTGACGGAACCGCTCCGTCACCAGCGTCGGTTGCGCTGTGCTTATGACGGAGCGGTTCCGTCATGGCCCGCCCCGCTCAATAGAACGCTCAGCGCAGGCGCGGAATCTGCGCCGCGCAGGCGTGCCGAGCGGGCCATGACGGAACCGCTCCGTCATCAGCACAGCGCGACCGCGGCTGATGACGGAGCGATTCCGTCATCAGCAGGGAAGGGGTTAAAGGACAGGAAGGTGACCATCTTTAACTACGCCGATGACCTCCAGCTGTTTTTTTCTCTAGACTCCCCATAATTCCATCGCGGAATTCAAAAACACTATGCTCCATATCATCTGAAGCTTAACCCGGGCAAGACGAAACTTGTGTTGTCCGGGAAAAGCAATGTCTGCTGGAGCCCGCACTTCTGGCCAAGTGAATTTGCACCCCCCTATCCCTTCCCCCTCTGTGAAAAATGTAGGGGTCATTATAAATGCAGATCTCTCACTTAGAGGACAAGTGGGGTCAGTGGTGTCTGCTAGTCTCTTCCAATTGCGAAAAATCAGGAAGATCGCCCACCTGCTGACCCACCCATCCCTTGTACATGCGGTGTTAGCACTGGTTCTTTCACGCCTTGACTTTTCAAACGCACTCTACATTGGCCTGCCACAGTTTCTGCTTAACTGCCTTCAAATAGTCCAGAATCAGGCGGCTAGACTAATCTACAAACAGCTGAGATGGAAATCGGCCAGGCCTTGTCTGCAAAAACTCCACTGGCTGCCTGTGGCGCAACGGGCAGCATTTAAATCGGGCTGCCTTGCCTTCAAGGCGCTGCATTGTAAGAGCCCTAAGTTCATCAACGACATGGTCACAAAGCATGTCCCTAGGCGTAACCTACTTTCTGCCCATTTACACCTACTGTCCACCCCAGCCGTCAAACTCAAGTGGCAGGTAGGCTGCAGGTTCTCCTACCTTGCCCCAAACTTTGGAACTCTCTCCCACTGACAATCAGGAGCTGTGACAACCTTGTGGGCTTCAGAAGGGCCTTGAAAACTTGGTTGTTTAAGCAAGCCTACTAACAGCCAGGATGCAACGCAATTACACAGGATCAGCGCCAAGAAACCTTCGGTGTCCGTGCACTTTATAAGCTTTTGATAACATAACATAACAAGCGATGGGAGATGGCAGCACCAGTGGTGACCCAGACGTTGTCTCACACTCACTTGCAAAGTTCCATTGCAGCCTATTGAGACTAGGGTGACCAACTGGCAAGGGTGCAAATTCAGGATGATGAGTGTTAAAAATGAGATTTTTGGCAGACTAGGGCATGTGCCAAAGCCAGGCTGAAACCACCACTCTAGTCAGGATAAAGGGGTTACACTCTTAAAATAACCCCTGCTTACCCCCTTGGTAGCTTGGCACGATCAGTCAAGCTTATCTTAGAGGCAGTGTGTAAAGCATTTGCACATAACCAACAGTAATACAGTGTAAGCACTACAAAAGGACACCACACCAGTTTAGAAAAATATTCAATATTTTTTATATATTTAAGACAAGACCAAAAACAGTACTTAAAAATCCACAGTTATCATAATACACTTTAAAAACAGTTCCTTGATGTTAATAGCTCCATCTGGGGCTATCACGGCATCGTGAGCAAACAAATCCAAACAGTTCTGGCTGACCGCGGCGTTGCAGACCAGCTACGGTGTCGGGAAGACCCGCAAACAGTACCTCTTAGAAATGCAGGGCGTCAGTGACCTCTTGTTGAGCTTCCAAAAACACGGCGCCTGCAGGTGTCGATTCTGGAGGTCAGTGCTGGATTCATCGGGTCCTTGAAGTCACACACATTGAAGGTCAATCTCCTCTCTGTTGGGATCAGGAGCACTGGCGTTGGCAGGTGTTGTGTGCTCTGGTGCGAAGTGCAGCGGTGCGGCGTGCAGGGCCCTCAGGTCGCAGTGCGAGCATCGGCTCAGTGGCGGCATCGGATAGCGTCGTCGGTGAGTCCAGGGTCACGGTGTGAGATGAAGGCAGTGCTCATCACGGTGCTGACAGGTCACGGTGCAAGCAGCGGCATCGTTGTTGCTGAAGCGCTGTCCCTGGCTGATGAACTGGAGTCGATGGCATCGGCGTCGGTAGGCCAAGGCTGCGGTGTGGGATGAGGGCGGTGTGTTGTGTAAACTTTACGAGTGGTGCCTCGAACCACGGTGCAAGCAGCGGCGGCGGGGATACCAAGGTGTTGTCGTGAAGCGAGGCGGTGCCCACAGGTTGAGGTGCGAGCAACGGCTCGGTGGCAGCATCAGATGGCATCGTCAGTGAGACCAGGGTCGCAGTGAGGCAGTGCCCTCTGAAGTGCCAAGGCGTCGTAGTGAAGCGGAGTGCAGTGCCCACAGGTTGCAGTGCGAGCAGCGGCTCAGTGGCGGCATCAGCAAGTGTCGTCGGTGAGTTTAAGGTCACGGTGCTGCATTGCGGCAGTGCCATCAGGACACTGAGTGGGCAGCGGTGTCGTAGAGTCGTCAAGTGGCTTTTCCTCTGTTGCAGCAAACAACACACAGTTCCCAGTGCTGCGAGCAGAAGAGCTTGAAGTCTTTGTTGTTCCCGAGACTTCTTGAACATGGGGCAAGCTCTACCTCAAGCCCTTGCAGAAAGTTCAGTCCAGTCCTTTCACTGCCCAAGACAGAAGCAGCCACTGCAGGCCAAAAACGATACAGAAAAGGGGGTGGTGATGAACAGAGTGTCTGAATTAAGCAGACCACTCTTACCCAGTCCAAAGATCAGGGCTTGATCCATCACCGTTATTTATCTCACTGCCCCATCCCAGCTCAGAACCTGGCTATTTGCAAATTAGTCTGTCCCTGGCCCAGTGCATCATGGGAACAGGGCAGACCAAACTACCAAGCCAATTCTTCACCAGAAAGGAGACAAGCTACCGGGGAACCGGTTTCTGGCATTTCAGCCTCTTCGGCCCGGCTTGCTTGAATCCTGATGGAGCAGTGAGAAAGGGACTCATGTCTGAGTATACCCTGCCACACCTATAGTGGCCAAAAACGATACAGAAAAGGGGGTGGTGATGAACAGAGTGTCTGAATTAAGCAGACCACTCTTACCCAGTCCAAAGATCAGGGCTTGATCCATCACCGTTATTTATCTCACTGCCCCATCCCAGCTCAGAACCTGGCTATTTGCAAATTAGTCTGTCCCTGGCCCAGTGCATCATGGGAACAGGGCAGACCAAACTACCAAGCCAATTCTTCACCAGAAAGGAGACAAGCTACCGGGGACCGGTTTCTGGCATTTCAGCCTCTTCGGCCCGGCTTGCTTGAATCCTGATGGAGCAGTGAGAAAGGGACTCATGTCTGAGTATACCCTGCCACACCTATAGTGGCCAAAAACGATACAGAAAAGGGGGTGGTGATGAACAGAGTGTCTGAATTAAGCAGACCACTCTTACCCAGTCCAAAGATCAGGGCTTGATCCATCACCGTTATTTATCTCACTGCCCCATCCCAGCTCAGAACCTGGCTATTTGCAAATTAGTCTGTCCCTGGCCCAGTGCATCATGGGAACAGGGCAGACCAAACTACCAAGCCAATTCTTCACCAGAAAGGAGACAAGCTACCGGGGACCGGTTTCTGGCATTTCAGCCTCTTCGGCCCGGCTTGCTTGAATCCTGATGGAGCAGTGAGAAAGGGACTCATGTCTGAGTATACCCTGCCACACCTATAGTGGCCAAAAACGATACAGAAAAGGGGGTGGTGATGAACAGAGTGTCTGAATTAAGCAGACCACTCTTACCCAGTCCAAAGATCAGGGCTTGATCCATCACCGTTATTTATCTCACTGCCCCATCCCAGCTCAGAACCTGGCTATTTGCAAATTAGTCTGTCCCTGGCCCAGTGCATCATGGGAACAGGGCAGACCAAACTACCAAGCCAATTCTTCACCAGAAAGGAGACAAGCTACCGGGGACCGGTTTCTGGCATTTCAGCCTCTTCGGCCCGGCTTGCTTGAATCCTGATGGAGCAGTGAGAAAGGGACTCATGTCTGAGTATACCCTGCCACACCTATAGTGGCCAAAAACGATACAGAAAAGGGGGTGGTGATGAACAGAGTGTCTGAATTAAGCAGACCACTCTTACCCAGTCCAAAGATCAGGGCTTGATCCATCACCGTTATTTATCTCACTGCCCCATCCCAGCTCAGAACCTGGCTATTTGCAAATTAGTCTGTCCCTGGCCCAGTGCATCATGGGAACAGGGCAGACCAAACTACCAAGCCAATTCTTCACCAGAAAGGAGACAAGCTACCGGGGACCGGTTTCTGGCATTTCAGCCTCTTCGGCCCGGCTTGCTTGAATCCTGATGGAGCAGTGAGAAAGGGACTCATGTCTGAGTATACCCTGCCACACCTATAGTGGCCAAAAACGATACAGAAAAGGGGGTGGTGATGAACAGAGTGTCTGAATTAAGCAGACCACTCTTACCCAGTCCAAAGATCAGGGCTTGATCCATCACCGTTATTTATCTCACTGCCCCATCCCAGCTCAGAACCTGGCTATTTGCAAATTAGTCTGTCCCTGGCCCAGTGCATCATGGGAACAGGGCAGACCAAACTACCAAGCCAATTCTTCACCAGAAAGGAGACAAGCTACCGGGGACCGGTTTCTGGCATTTCAGCCTCTTCGGCCCGGCTTGCTTGAATCCTGCAGGCCAACACAGCAAAGCACACAGCAAAGTGGTAGGTCCTCCTCACAGCTTCTCCAGCTCGTCTTCTTGGCAGTCTTCTTAGTCCAAACGAGTTCTAAAGTTGAGGGGTCTGGGCCCCACTATTTATATCCCAAAATCCTTTGATCTCTTAGGCAGAGAGTGTCTGTGCCCAGCCAGAACCAGTTCTGCCTTCTCTGGTGTTATTGTCTGGCAGGAGGTGGAGACGTCATTATCAGAGGCAGACCAGGCCCTTTGAGGAGCAAGGAAATCTCCTCCCCTTTCCCCCATTGCAGCCCAGGTCGATTCAGCCCTTTCCAGACCCTACCTAGACTATCTGGTGCCACTCCTGCTCCCCAGCCTTCTGTCATCCAACACCCAGACAGGCAATCCACATTCCAGCAGAGGCACGTGGGATGACTTAGCAAGAAAATACCTACTTTTTAAGAGTGGTACTTTCCAACACAGAATATAAAAATCACCTTCACTAAAAGATGCATCTTTAGATTCTGAGTTCAGGCATACAAAACTTTATTTTCCTACCTAATTCCCCGGGCCAGTTTTGTCTATAAAATGTTATAAACAAACTGCCCATTCTGTCCTATGGGAACAGATAGCCTTGCAATAGTAAAAAACGAAATTGGCTGTAATTCACAATCAGGACATGCCACACACACCAGGCATGTACTACCTTTTACATACACTGCACCCTGCCCACAGGGGTACCTAGGGCCTACCTTAGAAAAGGGATGTTAGGGACTGGCCTGACATGTAAGAAAAGGGATGGTTAGGGACTGGCAAGTGTGTGCAATGGCCAAGTCGACATGGCAGTTACAAACTACGTGCAGACTCTGCAATGGCAGGTCTGAGGTCCTCTTCAGGGCTACTCACGTGGGTGGCACAATCAGTCCTGCAGGCCCACTAGTAGCATTTGATTTACCAGCCCTGGCACACTCAGTGCACTTTACTAGAGACTAACAAGTAAATCAAATATCCAATCATGGAAACACAATTTACACAGAGAGCATATGCACTTTAGCACTCATTAGCAGTGGTAAAGTGAACAGAGTCCTAAAACCAACACAAACAGGTTAGGATTAAATAGGAGGAAGAAGCAAAAAGTCTGGGGGTAACCCTGCAAAAAGGGCCGTTTCCAAAAATGTGTGTAAAAAATTTCAGGACAAAGGGTCAAAATTCAGGACAATAATTCAGGACAGGAGGTCAAAATTCAGGACAAAACTTTGGAACAAAAGGTAAGTTTTACAGACACATCAGAGGAGGTTTCCCAATAGTATATAAATAAGTAAATAGACAACCACTTAAGTATAAGTCAATATAGGATTATATTAGGTCGAGACAATTGTGCACTTCACGATTTTTCAAGATGCGCACAGCTTTGAGCAACCGTGCAAGTCTTTTTGTGGTATTTCATATGATAATAATCTATTTATATGGTTACTGCACTTGGTTGTCCAGTCTGATATTTTGTTTACAATTCATGGTCCTGAGCAGGCATGTTTGGTGAGAGAAATGGTTGGGGAGATCTGCTCGGATAAACATTTTGAGATGTAAAGCGGCACGCATAGGATGCAACTAATTGGGACCTGCAGTGCTGGTGCAGTACAGTCTTCCGAGTGACCAGCTTTATGTGTTAGATCGCTTCAAGCATTCCATTTCTGTTCAGCTGGTGATGACTGGAATAGGGGCTGGTATAGTAATGAGTGATGGATAAGACTCATAGCGGAGAGGTCTTGTATGAGGGTAAGAGCATTAAGCAGGAAAAGGGTGTTATTAACCAGACTGCAGGAGCTATAATTGGCTGCACACTGCTGAGTGTTATGGTATTGTGGGTCAGAGCGGTTAGATAGGAGTTGACATTACTATAAAATGCCTTGGCTAGCCATATATCAGCCCTCCTTATTTTCGCTGTACATTGGAAATAGAATAGTGGTTGGGCTGTTTTATTTCTGTGAGCTTTAAACTTCAGATTCTCATTGATGCACAGAGTGTGCTACAGACTAGAAACTGTATACGCTGATGAGGCATTATAGTAGGGCAGAAGGAGGCACTGTCTTTTACATAGAGGACATTTTCTATTGAAATGGAAGCAAAATGCCATCATGCAGTTTTACTGATAAATCTTTATAACCCACAAATACTAATGCGTGGAAATGTGGTTTCAACAAATATGTATCATTTGAACCTCACCAAGTAAAGTGTCTTGATTGTTTTGATCCTATTAAAACTCTGTTTCCAGCACACTTCTGAATTACAAACAAGTGATCCATTTGTGGTTTACTAACTGCTGATATGTTTTGAAACATTTGCACAGTTTATTTACAGATTTTTAAAAGTTATTGTGTGTTACAAACTGACAGCTTACATCCTTTGTTTTCGCACCCCCAAGAAAATTTGGGAAAACATGGTGCATTCTACAACATATATGTCATTATATATCAATTGTATTAGCTTCTAAAGCATAGTAAATAATGACTTTACTGTACACCAGGAAATGACAATCTTTGATGGGGCTCTTCAATGATTCCCTCCCAATCACCAACAGTGCCTCTCATCTCTGCACAGCCCCTCACTCACATGTATTTCATTTGTTTTCTCGTACCAGTATTAGCGGTCGGAGCACTTTACATCACACACACATACAGAGACAATGAATCATACATGTGTAAATCAGTGTATAGAACATGTTGCATAAGACAAAGGGCACTAGAAGGTGTAGGATACACATGTCACCTATACTGGTAGGCATTTTTTTTAAGTGCTTGGTCTGAAGAAGCACTAATTCAGGATTCAGAACATAACACTGTGGTCAGGGTTAACTTTAATGATAAGAATGTATGCCTACCCTAACAAATCTTTTTTTTAGCAACATCAGGATAATTAAAGACTGGGAAGAAAACATAACTTTGTAACCTTTACCATGCAGCTTGCATGCAGCTCTTTGATGGCAGTTCATAGCTCACTTTTCTAGATTACATATGTAACATATGAACTGCACAATAACAAAAGAATCTCAGTGAAAAAAGTAGTAACCCACTGAGATCTGCACCAAAAAATACTATTCTTTTATATGCATAGTACACATTCTTTGCAGCAGGCCTATTAACCCTCTGCGCTACCTTAGTTGATTCAAAACTCCTATCTCGCTCCAACAGGTACATTTGTCACCAGACACTGGTGAACCACACCTGAATATAAGTGAGGCCGCTTTTATTGTTGCCTGAAAACTTCTGGATATACAAGGAACTTTGCACTGTCAGCCGCCAGTAACAAAACCACCCACCCTTACCTGCCTCCCAGGGTAACTCTCGATGCCCAGTCCAGCCATGCTAGCACCCTCTAATGATGCCACTCATCTTCACAAAGAACCCCTCTTGTGTGTATTTAATTTCTTTTATAGTGCTACTCATCCCAAATATGTGGAGAAGGGTGTCGGAGTGCGTTACATCACACAAATTATATAGAGACAATGACTCATATAAATGTGAAAGTCAATGTATGGGAAATGTTACGAAGATAATGGGGCCTACAAGGTGTAATCCTTCTTTCATCCAACATTCAGTCTTTCACCATTCATTCTGTCCTTTCATCTGAATGCCCATACATATCCAAACATATTCTATCATTTGCAAACCTATCCATAATGTATCCTTCCATCCACCCTTTCACTCAGCCATCCATTATCCATCCATCCATCCATCCACCCTTTCATCTGTACACTCATCCATCCATTCTTCCACCCATGAATCCATTCACTCATTCAGCCAACCATTTACCCTTTCACCCATCCAGCCATCCTTTCATTTACTCATCCATCCATCCACCCAGTCACAATCTTTCCACCCATTCACCCTTTTTGTCATCCATCCATCCTCTCTTTCTCTCTCCATCCCCCTTTCACTTAGCCATCCATCCTTCCACCCACCCACCCATCTATCTTCTCGTCCGTGCATGAATACATCCATTGACCCTATCACTTTTCAATTCTTTCACTCGTCCATCCATCCTTTCTCTCATCCATCCAATGTTCACTCATTCACTCGTCTATCCATCCTTTAGCCCATCTACCCTCCCTTTCACTCACTCATCCATCCTTAAATCCAACCTTTCACTCATCCATCTATCCATTCACCCTTTCACTTATCAATTCATCAATCCATCCATCATCTCACTCATCCATCCACCCATTCACTCGTCCATCATCCACCCTTTCACTCATCCATCCATCATTTCACTCACTCATCCATCCATCCTTTCACTCATCCATCCACCCTTTTACTCATCCATCCACCCTTTTACCCATCCATCTACCCTTTTACCCATCCATCTACCCTTCCACCCATCCATCTACCCTTCCCCCCATCGATTTACCTTTTCTCCCATCCATCTTTCCACTCACTCATCTATTCATTCTTTCTCTCAGTACCCATCCAGCTCAAATTGAAACGTCTGGAAGCTCGTGGCATTAGGAGCATTGTTGGGTAACTTGCATTTGTGTTGGGGCAACTGAGGAAAGCTTGCAGAAGTGGTGAACGTGTGGAAGCCTGCAGCATTGGGAGCAGTGTCAGGTAGTTTGAAGTGGAATTCAGTCAAGGAATATCTACTTTTAGCTTGTTTAACCAAAACAAGCCTGTAGTGTTTGTTGACTGTTCTAACTAATAGTGGTATTACTGCATTTTTTCACAAACCATAACAGTTTTCTCTGAATATAAAGTTGTGCAAAGCACTATCAAACCTCTTTCTGTACACATAGGGTGACTTTTTACCCCCTTGAACGAATGTTAAAGATCCTTTGTATATATATTTTCTATATAATGGTGAGGTTTATAAGTGTTTGTAAAGTTGCCCTGCAGACTAAAAAACACTATTATCTTGACAGCCACCACCAATCCAATATGTGCCAACTATTACTTGAAATTGAAAGATGATAAAAAATCAAAAGAAATGTGAAATTGAGCATCTTATTTTGAATCATAAAATAGTACATAGATGTTTTGTGCACAACAGATGAAATAAGTTATGTCATGTCAATTGGCAAGGTTTCCACATATAAACAATCTGACTCACTCTTTCTCAAAAACAGAATGTCAAAAACCGAGATAAGCATACATGTATGCAACATACAATCAAGCAAAAGGTGACAAGCACACTGAAAACATGGTATACTTGCACAATCTGACACTCTCACGCAGAAGACTTCGCCTACACAAAGACCACACACACACACTACAGATGTGAAATATTTGCCCACTATGGGTTAACGTAGAAAAATGGCAAAATAGCTAATAATGCTTAAAAATGTATTGCCTTATACTGCATATTTTTTTTTCTTCTCACATAATTTAATCAACCCTGCAACATAATGTGGCCCTCCCTGGCACATAAATCTAGTGGCTCAGCCAATACCTAACAAGTGCCTTTATGACGTTTTCTGTTAGTGATGACCTTTTATCAAGCAGCATTTGGGGCGTGCAGTTCTACACTGAAAATACGTACGCAGCACTCGGACTGATGGTTAATATGGTAAAAAGCGTCACAAACTGCATGGGAGAACTTTGTAACGCCATTTACCAACACTTAAATATCAGTGGATCCTCATAATAACAATTGTGAGGGGTAAACATATTTTGCAATGGGGGAAACTCTGGTGTCAAATAATACTTCATCCACCTATAATCTAAATGGAAAACATGCACACAGCCAAATAGGAAAGGGGGTAAAAAGAGAGAAAAGGGTAATTCCGAATATTTCTGGCTGGCTTAATGCGCATCTCAGCCACCAGAGCAATGGTGAAGTGCTATACAGAAAGAACTCAAACACTTTTTATTTAAAATTTTATTCGTAGGTTGTTTGACAAGAAAATGGGCGTCTGTGAAAAGAAACACATTGGTTTTATTAACCCTGTACTACCAAAAAATTAATACACAAAGCCCTTGTCATCGCTGCCAAAACAACTACTTACCATCTCTCTCGCATGTAAATGCGACAGATCAGATTATTCCAGGTCCCCAAAGCTAAAGGAATGGCTGGGGAGGCAGGTATTAACACAATTTTAATGTATATTGTATTCATAAACAACCGTTGTTCTGCTCATCTCTAAATTAGATGAGCACCCCCACGATACTTAGAACAGTTAGGTGCCGGTGCTGAGCACCAGAAACCAATTAAGTTCCAGTGCTGAGCACTGGAAAGCACCGGCTCAAATGAAGCACTGGTTAAGCCTGTCGGGCAAGCCTGCAGATCCATTAGGAAGAAAGGGATGGTGACAGGATTTAGACTCGCTCATTGATTAGGGCTGTTCCACTGTGAATGTTGTTTACATTAAGGCAAGTGACTGTAGCGTACATTTGGCCACCATATGTGCTAAACGGCGGTGCGAGTTAAAGCCTTTGTTTAGCTATTTTACTTGTTTCTACTTACGTATAATCATGAAGTATGGTTCACGATTTCTGTCCTCGGAAGTTCACCCAATGTGTTAATATCATTGTGTAAAGGTAATTTCAGCTTTAGCTTGCACCGCCGTTTAGCAGGGGGAGAGGGGCTGGGTTTTCTAAGTGGGGGGTGCATTAATAAGGCCGGGCCTTGAGCTGAACTCCTCAGCTCTATCACCGGGTTCTCTTGCTGCGCAGCCGTCACTTCCGTCTTCCGCTCCCAGGATCTCACTGGAGTTTTATCTTCTCTTCCCCCCACGTAACACACCGCATAAAACTACACATTGGCCACGTCAACAAAAATTTGGAAATAAACCTGCACTTTAACAGGTAGGGTTTGAAAGCTTGATTCGCTTGGCAGGTAGTTGTGTGATTATTGTCTAGTTGTGAGGACGCCCGCCTCCTTTGCCTTAACAGTAGAAGAAGGGGTGCACACCCCCGATGAGACTACCACACCCTTGCTCTGTGCACGCCATTTCACATGACTGCAAAACACACCAAGTAAAACAAGTAACAGGAAATTGCACACTGAAATCCTGCCACTCTATTTAATAGATATGATCAGAGGGGGGAATGTGGGCGAAGGGGTGCAGCTTTGTCACTCCCGTGGCTGCCCGTTCACAGCAGTGACAGCGTTCAACTGCGTTGTCTCTATGGCAGGCTGTCAGCTCTGAGTGCTGTATCCTGGTGGTACTTTAGCGTTTTACAGCACGTGGGAGGAGTTGAGAGGATGTTCTTGAGCCTTTCGCCTCTGCCGGTGCCCCCCGTCCAGCACAAACAGCACAGGGAGCAGCACTGCCACAGAAATACATACTCCTTGAGAGGAGCACTGTCAGAGCAAAGCATGCATATCCCCCCAGCAGCCACTAACGTGCGTGCCACTGCTCGCTCCAGCGGCCATACTCCATGGGAGTGAACTATTGAAAAAAGGTGGGACTTTCGCCCACCATTAGCCATTTGCAGGCTATGTTTTTTTAAGGACACACATCACAGCCAATCCAAAGCGTGGGAGGAGTCAGGCCCCCACAAAGTAACTACAACAGATCGCCAGACAGCCCAAGCACTGTAAGCTCAACCTAAAAAGCAGCAACCATGTCTTGGTTTAATATAGTATTGAAAATGCGTCAGTTTTAAAATGATGAGACTGTGAAAGACCCATAACCTCTTCTTTTTAACTTGTTTCACCAGCTTCTTCTCATGAACTGGAGTCTTACGTAGCAGTATTGGTGCTTTTGCACATTTCTTCCATCTGACAGAATTCCCTGCACTAGACGGAGGCAGGAGGAGGCTACCACATGCTTTGCAGCCCAGTCTGGCTCATTGGCATTCTGTATGTGGCAATCATCCCCATACAGAATGACAATGGGCCAGGTGGGGCTGCTCTTGTGCTCAGAGGAGGAGTGCGAGGCGGCTCCATCAGGGAGTTGAGGCATCTTGCAGGGGGAATTGCTGCTCCCTGCAATGCCCAAAATTAAGGACAAAAGGTATCCGTAAAAGGGTTAATCACAGACAACAGACGTGAAATCCAAATCACGGACCGTCCGTGAAATTTACGGACGGTTGATCACCCTAATTGAGACACAGCAAACAAGAGAGATAAGGCAAAAGTGAGGCATCTAAAGTGGCTCAGCGGCTCCGTTGCTAAACCTGCACTGCATGGTCAAAATCTATGCTGGAGACCTCCCACACTCCAGCCCACCTATTACAATCTCGGATCCTGCTCAACAACGGCCCTAAAGGAGGCTGCTATCAGTGATACAGCCACACCTTCATTGTCCTCATGGGCCAGGTCTGCCCCACCCCCAGCCATTTAGTTTAATGTCTCTATTCAAATCCCATCCTGCGCCATTCAAATAACCCCCCCAAATAAAGCCTAAACCTGAAACTGAAAACCTCCCACTCCTACCACCATGTCGTCACTGGCTTAGCTTATGGCTCCAGGCGGAGGAAGACCTCACCCGGCCAAAACATGCTCACTGTGCAGGAGGTCACCAGGTCATTTTCTGCCCCCCCTTCCCCAATAAAAGAAAACCCCACAGATTCACACGTTTATGACCGAGCAGATACTTCAATTTATTTTCAGCTGCTTGTTCTTCATTTCATCATTTTCTTTCTCCCCCAGGATGGCGGGCAATGTTCCTCTAGCCGACTAATACCATCCGCCCCTGGAACTGGTAGTAGAGTTCAGGAAACATAAAGTGAAAAAAAAACATTTCATATGAACAATTTAAAGTTAATCAATAGGGGAGGATAAATTCTGCCAATAATGTCAAAATCTTTTTCTGAAAGTCCCAGTTTGATCTCTGATTCATCTAAGGCCAGGCCTCTGTGACCACCTTTATCCTGAAATTGATATTTGGGAAGGGAAAGAACTATGAATTTGGACTTTGAAAGTTTTCTGGAGAAATGTTCTGTCCAGCAGGTTGAACTAAGAATGTTCACCCATTTAGGTAATGTAACCCTTTGACATCCACTGTTCAAATGGTTGGTGAACCAAGTGCATTTAAGAAGAAATGTTCCAGCTGGGAGAAGGTGCCTTTGTGAGTGTGAAGCAGAGGTTCAAAACAAAGTCATCAGACACAGGTAAAGCTATTGCTATATTCAGTTCTTCTTTTGCAAGCTTCAAGATATTGCAGTCATGAAAGTCCACCAATCTTCCAGATAGGTCCTGCAGAATCCCTCCAAGGTAAGGTAAGCACAGTAATTTCTGCTACTAATATCGTACCTATCTATTCGAGGTCCTCCTCTTTCCTCAAAAAAGGAAATTGGCAGTGTGATATCTCCACCCTGCCAGTAAATGCACCCTTCATAGAAATCATCCCCACAACAGGTGAACAAAAATTGTGGTTCACCAAGATTGGGAAGATTAGAGGACTGGGCCGTTCCACATCAACTGCCAATACCGTGCAGCAGTAGGTGTTGTTTTTTTTACCCACCCTCCAAGATCAGGGTCCTCTATGGTCACACTGCTCCTCTTGGCAATGAAAAGGTGTCTACTGTTCCTATAGTCACACCTGGCAAAGCCAAGGGCCTTTCAATTCTCAATTCATTTAGCACTGGGAGAACTATTTCACCAAGGCATACAGAGAAGGGAGAGAGACACAGCCTAACTTTTACCCTCATCCTATAACCATAGGCCCAACTGAGCAGCTCAGGAGAAAAAGGGTCTTCTGTGCCTTACTACTGCAATGGGAAGGGAATGAAGAGGAACTTTCAAGTTTTCATGATTGGCTAAACAGCCGGACAAGGGATATAAAATTCAGCGTTCAGTCTTCAAAAATCAGACTAACTTTTTTGGACGTGGAAGTTTATTGTTCAAATGGGGAGTTGGTGACAACTCTTTACAGGAAAAAATCAGACAGGAACAAAGCGCTTGAATTTTCGAGTAATCATCCAAGAAGCCTTAAACAGAACTTACCCATGGGCCAATTCCTCCGCATAAGACGGAACTGTACATTCAAAGAGGAGTATATGGAACATGCGAATTTGCTGAAGGAAAGATTACTTCAACGAGGTTACCCCTCTAAACTTCTAAAACAAGCACAAAAAAGAGCCTGGTGGACAACAAGAGAGGAACTGCTAAAAAGAAAAGAACGGAAACAACAAACTCGAATTGTCTGTGTGTCAACATACTGTCCTTCATCAAATTGGCTGAAGAAGACTATCCACCAAAATTGGCATCTAATAAAAGAACTGGATTCATAGTTAGACGAAGAACCACTCTTTGCCTTTAAAAAAGATAAAAGCATTGCCAATCAGATAGTCCGGGCAGCACTACCCACAACACGCAACCCCACATTGAGAGATTACGTGGGATTACCTCCCATTAAGGGACACCACAAATGTGGCACGTGTATTAGTTGTGCATCAACGATTGAAGGAACACTGTTCCAATACGACGGCATATTTTGGAAGCACGAGTCCTTTACAAATTGTAAAACTCGCAATGTGATCTATGGAGTGTTATGCCCATGTAACAAATTGTACATCGGTAAGACGAACCAAGAAGTAAGACAGAGAATCTCACAACATAGATCTAGATTGAAGAGAAAAGTACTCGCAGCACCTTTGGTACAACATTGGGTGGAAAGTGGACATGACAACAGTGACCTGAGATGGACAGTCATCTCCAAAATGGAACTGGGCACAAGAGGTGGCAACCTAGAAGCCAAACTACGGCAGAGGGAAGCCATGCTAATACTAAAATGTAATACTGTAACAAATGGGCTTAATGAAATGTCGGAACTTTATAATTTATAATATCATCTGCGCAAAAACTGTCACCGGGGACACTATTTCTGTATTCTTCCTTGGGAACTGGACCCTCGTTGCCTTCTGTGAGCTGCTTTGACCCTGCACGCTGCTTCCCTCGCAGCGCTACGCCTCGCCGGACCCGCTGCGCGGGTCCCGCATCGTTGTACCTGTGATCCCAGGGAGCCGGTGAGAGGCGGGTTGGAACCCTGCAGGACCGCTGTGGGACGTGTTGCGAGTCGTCAGGGCTGCGAGCGAGTGGTTCGGGGACTCCATTTCCCAGGAGTCCCTGTTGACCAGACCCGAGCCACCTGGGCCGCTCTCCCTGACGGACCCGCCCCCACCAACATAGTTAAAATCCCTGGACTCTCACACCTACGCGGGACACTATTTCTGTATTCTTCCTTGGGAACTGGACCCTCGTTGCCTTCTGTGAGCTGCTTTGACCCTGCACGCTGCTTCCCTCGCAGTGCTACGCCTCGCCGGACCCGCTGCGCGGGTCCCGCATCGTTGTACCTGTGATCCCAGGGAGCCGGTGAGAGGCGGGTTGGAACCCTGCAGGACCGCTGTGGGACGTGTTGCGAGTCGTCAGGGCTGCGAGCGAGTGGTTCGGGGACTCCATTTCCCAGGAGTCCCTGATGACCAGACCCGAGCCACCTGGGCCGCTCTCCCTGACGGACCCGCCCCCACCAACATAGTTAAAATCCCTGGACTCTCACACCTACGCGGGACACTATTTCTGTATTCTTCCTTGGGAACTGGACCCTCGTTGCCTTCTGTGAGCTGCTTTGACCCTGCACGCTGCTTCCCTCGCAGCGCTACGCCTCGTCGGACCCGCTGCGCGGGTCCCGCATCGTTGTACCTGTGATCCCAGGGAGCCGGTGAGAGGCGGGTTGGAACCCTGCAGGACCGCTGTGGGACGTGTTGCGAGTCATCAGGGCTGCGAGCGAGTGGTTCGGGGACTCCATTTCCCAGGAGTCCCTGTTGACCAGACCCGAGCCACCTGGGCCGCTCTCCCTGACGGACCCGCCCCCACCAACATAGTTAAAATCCCTGGACTCTCACACCTACGCGGGACACTATTTCTGTATTCTTCCTTGGGAACTGGACCCTCGTTGCCTTCTGTGAGCTGCTTTGACCCTGCACGCTGCTTCCCTTGCAGCGCTACGCCTCGCCGGACCCGCTGCGCGGGTCCCGCATCGTTGTACCTGTGATCCCAGGCAGCCGGTGAGAGGCGGGTTGGAACCCTGCAGGACCGCTGTGGGACGTGTTGCGAGTCGTCAGGGCTGCGAGCGAGTGGTTCGGGGACTCCATTTCCCAGGAGTCCTTGTTGACCAGACCCGAGCCACCTGGGCCGCTCTCCCTGACGGACCCGCCCCCACCAACATTGTTAAAATCCCTGGACTCTCACACCTACGCGGGACACTATTTCTGTATTCTTCCTTGGGAACTGGACCCTCGTTGCCTTCTGTGAGCTGCTTTGACCCTGCACGCTGCTTCCCTCGCAGCGCTACGCCTCGCCGGACACGCTGCGCGGGTCCCGCATCGTTGTACCTGTGATCCCAGGGAGCCGGTGAGAGGCGGGTTGGAACCCTGCAGGACCGCTGTGGGACGTGTTGCGAGTCGTCAGGGCTGCGAGCGAGTGGTTCGGGGACTCCATTTCCCAGGAGTCCCTGTTGACCAGACCCGAGCCACCTGGGCCGCTCTCCCTGACGGACCCGCCCCCACCAACATAGTTAAAATCCCTGGACTCTCACACCTACGCGGGACACTATTTCTGTATTCTTCCTTGGGAACTGGACCCTCGTTGCCTTCTGTGAGCTGCTTTGACCCTGCACGCTGCTTCCCTCGCAGCGCTACGCCTCGCCGGACCCGCTGCGCGGGTCCCGCATCGTTGTACCTGTGATCCCAGGGAGCCGGTGAGAGGCGGGTTGGAACCCTGCAGGACCGCTGTGGGACGTGTTGCGAGTCATCAGGGCTGCGAGCGAGTGGTTCGGGGACTCCATTTCCCAGGAGTCCCTGTTGACCAGACCCGAGCCACCTGGGCCGCTCTCCCTGACGGACCCTCCCCCACCAACATTGTTAAAATCCCTGGACTCTCACACCTACGCGGGACACTATTTCTGTATTCTTCCTTGGGAACTGGACCCTCGTTGCCTTCTGTGAGCTGCTTTGACACTGCACGCTGCTTCCCTCGCAGCGCTACGCCTCGCCGGACCCGCTGCGCGGGTCCCGCATTGTTGTACCTGTGATCCCAGGGAGCCGGTGAGAGGCGGGTTGGAACCCTGCAGGACCGCTGTGGGACATGTTGCGAGTCGTCAGGGCTGCGAGCGAGTGGTTCGGGGACTCCATTTCCCAGGAGTCCCTGTTGACCAGACCCGAGCCACCTGGGCCGCTCTCCCTGACGGACCCGCCCCCACCAACATAGTTAAAATCCCTGGACTCTCACACCTACGCGGGACACTATTTCTGTATTCTTCCTTGGGAACTGGACCCTCGTTGCCTTCTGTGAGCTGCTTTGACCCTGCACGCTGCTTCCCTTGCAGCGCTACGCCTCGCCGGACCCGCTGCGCGGGTCCCGCATCGTTGTACCTGTGATCCCAGGCAGCCGGTGAGAGGCGGGTTGGAACCCTGCAGGACCGCTGTGGGACGTGTTGCGAGTCGTCAGGACTGCGAGCGAGTGGTTCGGGGACTCCATTTCCCAGGAGTCCCTGTTGACCAGACCCGAGCCACCTGGGCCGCTCTCCCTGACGGACCCGCCCCCACCAACATTGTTAAAATCCCTGGACTCTCACACCTACGCGGGACACTATTTCTGTATTCTTCCTTGGGAACTGGACCCTCGTTGCCTTCTGTGAGCTGCTTTGACCCTGCACGCTGCTTCCCTCGCAGCGCTACGCCTCGCCGGACACGCTGCGCGGGTCCCGCATCGTTGTACCTGTGATCCCAGGGAGCCGGTGAGAGGCGGGTTGGAACCCTGCAGGACCGCTGTGGGACGTGTTGCGAGTCGTCAGGGCTGCGAGCGAGTGGTTCGGGGACTCCATTTCCCAGGAGTCCCTGTTGACCAGACCCGAGCCACCTGGGCCGCTCTCCCTGACGGACCCGCCCCCACCAACATAGTTAAAATCCCTGGACTCTCACACCTACGCGGGACACTATTTCTGTATTCTTCCTTGGGAACTGGACCCTCGTTGCCTTCTGTGAGCTGCTTTGACCCTGCACGCTGCTTCCCTCGCAGTGCTACGCCTCGCTGGACCCGTTGCGCGGGTCCCGCATCGTTGTACCTGTGATCCCAGGGAGCCGGTGAGAGGCGGGTTGGAACCCTGCAGGACCGCTGTGGGACGTGTTGCGAGTCGTCAGGGCTGCGAGCGAGTGGTTCGGGGACTCCATTTCCCAGGAGTCCCTGTTGACCAGACCCGAGCCACCTGGACCGCTCTCCCTGACGGACCCGCCCCCACCAACATAGTTAAAATCCCTGGACTCTCACACCTACGCGGGACACTATTTCTGTATTCTTCCTTGGGAACTGGACCCTCGTTGCCTTCTGTGAGCTGCTTTGACCCTGCATGCTGCTTCCCTCGCAGCGCTACGCCTCGCCGGACCCGCTGCGCGGGTCCCGCATCGTTGTACCTGTGATCCCAAGGAGCCGGTGAGAGGCGGGTTGGAACCCTGCAGGACCGCTGTGGGACGTGTTGCGAGTCGTCAGGGCTGCGAGCGAGTGGTTCGGGGACTCCATTTCCCAGGAGTCCCTGTTGACCAGACCCGAGCCACCTGGGCCGCTCTCCCTGATGGACCCGCCCCCACCAACATATTTAAAATCCCTGGACTCTCACACCTACGCGGGACACTATTTCTGTATTCTTCCTTGGGAACTGGACCCTCGTTGCCTTCTGTGAGCTGCTTTGACCCTGCACGCTGCTTCCCTCGCAGCGCTACGCCTCGCCGGACACGCTGCGCGGGTCCCGCATCGTTGTACCTGTGATCCCAGGGAGCCGGTGAGAGGCGGGTTGGAACCCTGCAGGACCGCTGTGGGACGTGTTGCGAGTCGTCAGGGCTGCGAGCGAGTGGTTCGGGGACTCCATTTCCCAGGAGTCCCTGTTGACCAGACCCGAGCCACCTGGGCCGCTCTCCCTGACGGACCCGCCCCCACCAACATAGTTAAAATCCCTGGACTCTCACACCTACGCGGGACACTATTTCTGTATTCTTCCTTGGGAACTGGACCCTCGTTGCCTTCTGTGAGCTGCTTTGACCCTGCACGCTGCTTCCCTCGCAGTGCTACGCCTCGCTGGACCCGTTGCGCGGGTCCCGCATCGTTGTACCTGTGATCCCAGGGAGCCGGTGAGAGGCGGGTTGGAACCCTGCAGGACCGCTGTGGGACGTGTTGCGAGTCGTCAGGGCTGCGAGCGAGTGGTTCGGGGACTCCATTTCCCAGGAGTCCCTGTTGACCAGACCCGAGCCACCTGGACCGCTCTCCCTGACGGACCCGCCCCCACCAACATAGTTAAAATCCCTGGACTCTCACACCTACGCGGGACACTATTTCTGTATTCTTCCTTGGGAACTGGACCCTCGTTGCCTTCTGTGAGCTGCTTTGACCCTGCATGCTGCTTCCCTCGCAGCGCTACGCCTCGCCGGACCCGCTGCGCGGGTCCCGCATCGTTGTACCTGTGATCCCAGGGAGCCGGTGAGAGGCGGGTTGGAACCCTGCAGGACCGCTGTGGGACGTGTTGCGAGTCGTCAGGGCTGCGAGCGAGTGGTTCGGGGACTCCATTTCCCAGGAGTCCCTGTTGACCAGACCCGAGCCACCTGGGCCGCTCTCCCTGATGGACCCGCCCCCACCAACATAGTTAAAATCCCTGGACTCTCACACCTACGCGGGACACTATTTCTGTATTCTTCCTTGGGAACTGGACCCTCGTTGCCTTCTGTGAGCTGCTTTGACCCTGCACGCTGCTTCCCTCGCAGCGCTACGCCTCGCCGGACCCGCTGCGCGGGTCCCGCATCGTTGTACCTGTGATCCCAGGGAGCCGGTGAGAGGCGGGGTGGAACCCTGCAGGACCGCTGTGGGACGTGTTGCGAGTCGTCAGGGCTGCGAGTGAGTGGTTCGGGGACTCCATTTCCCAGGAGGCCCTGTTGACCAGACCCGAGCCACCTGGGCCGCTCTCCCTGACGGACCCGCCCCCACCAACAAAGTTAAAATCCCTGGACTCTCACACCTACGCGGGACACTATTTCTGTATTCTTCCTTGGGAACTGGACCCTCGTTGCCTTCTGTGAGCTGCTTTGACCCTGCACGCTGCTTCCCTCGCAGCGCTACGCCTCGCCGGACCCGCTGCGCGGGTCCCGCATCGTTGTACCTGTGATCCCAGGGAGCCGGTGAGAGGCGGGTTGGAACCCTGCAGGACCGCTGTGGGACGTGTTGCGAGTCGTCAGGGCTGCGAGCGAGTGGTTCGGGGACTCCATTTCCCAGGAGTTCCTGTTGACCAGACCCGAGCCACCTGGGCCGCTCTCCCTGACGGACCCACCCCCACCAACATAGTTAAAATCCCTGGACTCTCACACCTACGCGGGACACTATTTCTGTATTCTTCCTTGGGAACTGGACCCTCGTTGCCTTCTGTGAGCTGCTTTGACCCTGCACGCTGCTTCCCTCGCAGCGCTACGCCTCGCCGGACCCGCTGCGCGGGTCCCGCATCGTTGTACCTGTGATCCCAGGGAGCCGGTGAGAGGCGGGTTGGAACCCTGCAGGACCGCTGTGGGACGTGTTACAAGTCGTCAGGGCTGCGAGCGAGTGGTTCGGGGACTCCATTTCCCAGGAGTCCCTGTTGACCAGACTCGAGCCACCTGGGCCGCTCTCCCTGACGGACCCACCCCCACCAACATAGTTAAAATCCCTGGACTCTCACACCTACGCGGGACACTATTTCTGTATTCTTCCTTGGGAACTGGACCCTCGTTGCCTTCTGTGAGCTGCTTTGACCCTGCACGCTGCTTCCCTCGCAACGCTAGGCCTTGCCGGACCCGCTGCGCGGGTCCCGCATCGTTGTACCTGTGATCCCAGGGAGCCGGTGAGAGGCGGGTTGGAACCCTGCAGGACCGCTGTGAGACGTGTTGCGAGTCGTCAGTGCTGCGAGCGAGTGGTTCGGGGACTCCATTTCCCAGGAGTCCCTGTTGACCAGACCCGAGCCACCTGGGCCGCTCTCCCTGATGGACCCGCCCCTTCCTACTACTCCCTTATATAATCAAGCATCTTCACCGCTGCGCAGGAGCGCGCGGGAGCGTCCCGGGAGAAGCCCGGGCCCGTTTAAGCCCGTTCAAGACCGGGTAAGACTGGACTGGGCCACCCCATTGACACTTGTATAACCGTTCTTATTTTTTTGCCATTTACTCATTGCTTTAGCTCCTATCATTGTGTAAAATCCCTTTCTTGGGTCCCACAATCTCGAACCATGTCACCCAGAGGGACCAGGAGTAACAAGGCGCTCCGTACTGCCCAAACTACCGGCCCAATTGACCATTTTATTGCCAGAGCAAATGTCGCCATCAATCAAGGCGTACTTCTATTAGAACGGAGGGTCTCACAGGATTTAACTGCCGCCAAGCGCTCCTCGCTGGGCTTATTGGCAGCAGCCAAAACCCCTCAGCGCCCCCTAGAACCTGATACTCTACTGGAAGATCATGTTGACCCACATTCAGTCCCAGGTACTGTGGACCTGTCTGTCTCACTTGAGCTATCAGCCCTCCAAACATCCCAGTTATCTATGTCCTTGGAGCAGACACCGGCTCTCTTTATTAGCCCGAGTAGGGACGTCTCTACCATAACCACAATTCGGGGTATAAGGGAGGGAGCGATACCGAAGAATAAAAAGAACAAAAAGAACCCTCAGCATAACAGGAGTCCCCAGCAAAACAAAAATTCCCACAATCAAACCCAAAAAAAGACGCACCTTAATCACCAATCCCTTCCTACCGATCAAACCCCCAAACAAGTTGCCCCTCCGCTGGATGAAGGGAACCTCATTCCCTCTGATACAATAAACCTTTCCACTACATCAGCCAATCTTAGTGCGACCAGTAACATGGGTAGTAATAGTGATCTCCGCGGTCTAAATAACCAACTATTAGATAGGTTAGGGGCCCTAATTAAATCTTACTTTCAACCGCTTGAACTCACCCTTTAAAAAATAGAAAAACAGCTAGAAGAGTTATCTTTAACTCTAAAAACTAATAAAGGGTCTGCCCCTGGCCACACAATGGGACAAACTACGGCTCATAAACCACAATCCAAAAATCCCAATGACGGGGTGACAGCAACAAAGTCTACAAAGTCAACTACCACAGTAGTGGCTTCCCATCCCAAGCCTATACTTCCAAGGACGACTAACACCCCTATCTTATCGAACACCCCTGCCCCTCCACCTGTTCAGCCCACTACTCTGCCCCTTAAACAAATTAATATTCCAGGGCTTCAAAATACCACCTATAAGAACAGGAGGAAGGGTGGTCATTCCATTCATCTCCCCCCAGAAGCCGCTCCATATGTTGTCATTATGACAGGGGTCCCCGAGTTGAACCCAAACTCGGAGGAACCAGGCTGGTCCCTTAGAAATAAGGTACTCCATTGGCTATCTGTCAATAGGCCCCTTCCTCCTTACTCTGATAACAGAGTTACTACAGTTCGCAGAGTCCCCTGGAT
The DNA here is from genome assembly GCF_964261635.1 of Lissotriton helveticus. NCBI lineage: Eukaryota > Metazoa > Chordata > Amphibia > Caudata > Salamandridae > Lissotriton > Lissotriton helveticus. Next base: position 313,861,911 of record NC_136069.1, on the reverse strand, counting down.
AGGAAAAGAGCTAAAATCTCTCCCGGGTGACTGCGTCATCATCAACTTTGAGGATCCCCATACTGTAGAGCATATTTGCTCCTGGGGTACACAATATACATCTGATGGAATTGGTACTAAAAGACTTTCCTTCTTCTATCCTCTAGTCCAACATTATAACACCGGCCCAGAATGGAACTGGACCCAAGTTGGTAACTGGAATAGAAGAAGTGATTGGGCCGATTGGTCGAGTACTGGGGGTAGAGATGTAGTTCCAACCTTTGGTTGGAGAGGTGTGCCACTGACCAACAGATATGACTGCCTGGAAATGGTGGACTGACCACTATCCGACAGCCATTTGGATAGCACCGCTCCACCCTCCCCAACGATTATTACATTAGAGCATTCTGATCACTCTCTGACCCCCCTCTTCCAACTAGCACTCCACTCATTCCAGAAGCACCAATCCCAGAAGCACTAATCTTACCACCTATATCAGATCAACATCCCGCTTCTAAGAAAGATGTCCATATTACTACACATTCTGTTGCTCCCCCAGCACATACTTCTCTCAGCCCAGGTATTTTAACATCTGACCTCAAGTCGAATACTAGAAAGCCCACTCCCTCTATCCATCTGCTCTCTGTTTTATTCTGGAACGTTGCGGGTCTTCGTTCAAAGTTAAAACTTAAACCATGGTTGGACACAGTAACCTCCCATCAAATTGTTTGTTTACAGGAAACGTGGGCTATAGACCCCATTCACATTCAGGGCTATAAAACGTTCCACTCCCCAGCCAGTATTACCACTCATGGCAGGTCCAAGGGAGGTTTAGTGGTGTATATTTCAAACAACTTACCCTCAATGAAATCATCTGTTCTATATACCACTGCGAACTTTCAAATTATCATGGTTGTATTTAGTAATTGTACGTTACATCTTTTTATTAATTTCTATAACAACCTTTGCCCAGCTGAATGTGTTAAGTCTGTAAAAGAAATCTCTTTTGTTGTTAGTGAACAACGTAACAAGTACCCAACACTTGTATGCTATGTGATTTGGGGGGGGGGGATTTCAACGCTTCACTGTGTGCCAACCATATGAAAGGTATCTGTGGTTTGCTAGATGAACACGACTGTCCACTAACTCACTTTTCGCACACACTCTTAGGCAATGCTTTGAATGACACTCTTTTCACACTGGAACTAGACTATGCCAATGACTTAGTGGACCCTCCAGTCGAATTTAGACCCACTTTCCATGGCAGGGGCATGTTCAGCACTATCGATTTCATTTTATGTTCACTAGCGCTAAAAGGCAAACTCCAACGGTTTATTACTGGTACAGATATCTCTAGTGACCATTACCCCAATAGTATCACTTTATCCATAGAAATTGGCGCTTGTCATCCCAATAAGATCAGCCAATTAACCCAGCAATCATTGGCCATGGATAAAGTGAATGGATTTTCTGTGAAATGGTCCAAAATAGACCCGGTAGTTATCAGTGGAAATGTTATATCAAAAACCCTTCCCTGGATAAACAACTGCCTGGCAGAGGATTCCCCACCTCAGCTGATCTTAACTAGTTTTTTAGAGATTTTATCAGTAATGCGGTCTGAGCTATTCCGCAATCACAAACCTGGTACCCAGGGTTCGCTAAGATGGTTCGATACAGCTTGTCGTAAAGCTCTATCTGCATTAAAAAAGGCACTACACAACACAAATAGAAACTCAACTGAGATAGTTAAATTAAGAAAGGACTATAAAGTGGCTCAACAAAATTGTAAAAAGGAATTAAAGAAAAACTTATGGGCCCAACTGCACGAAAGCTGCCTAAGTAAAGACAGCTCTCAGTTTTGGTGCGTCGTTAAGTCACCCTTTCTAACCGACGCCAAAACCCCTCAGCATCTCGATGTGGCCGTGCCCGCTGACGTGTGGGTAACCTATTTCTCAAAAATATTCGGGGGGTCCCCAGTTGACATCTTAAAAACGGCCAAGCCAGCAGATGACCCTGCTAAGGCACAAGTTTATCCCATCGAACTCTATTTTAGCCTTAGCGAGGTTACTCATGCATTAACATCTTCCAAAACTGGTAAGGCGCCTGGCCCGACGGTGTCCCTCTAGATATCTTTGTAAATAATATAGAATTGTGGTCTCCTGTCGTCACCCAGGTGATGGCGGCAGTCTCGAAAACTGGCCTAATAGATTCTTGGTCCTCCTCCATTCTACTTCCCATCTTTAAAAAGGGGGATCGCAACAACCCTGCCTGTTACAGACCCATCTCTCTCCTGGACTCCCTGGGGAAAGTTGCCGGGCGTCTGATCCTGGAACGTCTCCAGGACTGGGCGTCGGAGAATAACATCTTGACCGACCTACAGTACGGGTTCCAGGAGGGACTTGGCACAGTCGAACAGGCATTAAACTTAACCCTTTTAATAGGTAAATATGCCGGGGCTAAGTGCGGCAACCTATATATTGTGTATGTCGACCTTAGCTCTGCTTTCGACTGTGTGATCCATTCCAAGCTGTGGTCCATTCTTAGCAAACTTGGGGTGGACCCCCCTCTTATCAAATTCCTCCGCGAGCTCTATTCTGACGCCACAGCGTGCGTGAGATATGGGTTATGCGGTGAATTAACATCCCAATTTACAATAAATAGAGGAGTAAGGCAAGGGTGTGTCCTGGCCCCCTTCCTGTTCAACCTCTATACCAACGGGGTTGAGATGGCCATGCTGGAGGGAAGCCAGGACTTACCATCTATTAATCACCGCCCAATTCCCACTTTATTATATGCGGACGATTCCGTCATCTTAGCAAGGACACTAACACAGTTGCAAAAACAACTAGACAAATATTGCCAGTTCATGCTCTCTTTGGGGCTAAAAGTTAACAACAGTAAGACCTATGTTATGCACTTTGGTCCTAAGGCAAAGAATCCTAAACCCATCTTTATTGAACAGGTTAGATTGGAGCGTGCTAGAGAATACCCTTACTTAGGCATTTTAATGGACGACCAGTTAGTTTGGAAACAAGCAGTGGCAAGTAAAAAAATGCTCTTTCAAAGAGCAACTTCAGCTCTTGTTTCCTTCTCAAGAAAACTGGGTAAACCAGCCCCAAAAGAGTTGCTTAAAATTTACCATGCAAAATGCCACAGTGTAGCTACCTACGGTGCTGGCGTTTGGGGCTACACTTCCGTAGACGGTTTACAACTGGTCCAAAATGGGGTTTTAAAATATATTCTGGCACTTCCCCATAGTGCTCCAATATACGGTTCCCATATCGAGCTGGGAATCGTTTATATAACCGATAACATTAGATGCCAGCCGATCCTTCTATGGCACCGTATTTGGACTAAACCCCAATGCCACCTAACCCGCTCCCTACTACAGGACTGTCTATTCTTGGTGAAATGGAAAAAAATCCCATGGCTTCTTTATGTTTCCAATTTCCTAACGGATTTGAATTGCGCATCTTACTTCATTGAACCATCGTCTTTGTTAGACATTAGTAGAAAGGCGTTGAAAGCTCTCTGTTTAAATCATCTGAGAGACCTCCGCCTTTTAAATGAAGTTACTAAGCCAACAAATGTGCAAATTCTCATGGTTCAAACCTCCCCAGGTATTCAGCCTTATTTAACATTCTTTCTGTCTAATCATGAAAAATTTGTTCTAACGAGGTTTCGTTTAAACTCCTTTTTTCGCCTTGTTACCTTCCCAAAAGTGCTAAACTGGTCACACGACCTGGCAAATTGTCCGTGTGATGGTGTATCATCACAATCGACCATTCACCTCACTTTGTTCTGTCGCTATTATGAACAATCTCGCAAACGCTGGATCATCCCACTTCTTCGAAAAATGGGGTTGAGAACATGTCGGCCAGCTTATCTGGCACTCCAGATGTTAGACACACCACATGTAGCCAAATGTGTAGCTCTTTTTCTAAAATCATGTCTGAGAATGCGTTGTAACATAGGGCTCCCTTCAACTTGATGTGTTGTAAAGCGTCGTCTTACTGATCAATTTGTAAATGTCGTCTTTTAACAATGTCTTAAATACTATCTTGTTTTTACTTGCACTATAATCCTGTGTTTTTAAATTACTTATTCGATTTTTGTAAATGTACTTTTTATGATTCAACTGAAAGTTAATCGAATAAAAGTTTTTTGAAAGAAAGAAAGATTAATCCTGGACTATGTAATTGCATTTTTTCCTATCCTAAATAACCCAACCACATGCAAATTAAGTTTTCTCTTCAAATTCCATTTTTTCAAATTTTTTCGAGTAACCCACTCAAATCAGACTAACAGCATATCGGCATGTTTTAAGAGGTATCCACATGGGAAGGGGAATTAAGAAATCGAACACACCAAATTTTAGTAATTCTCGGCCGTTTACCAGTACATTAATCATAACAAAAGAGGCATTGGGGACCCCGCATATTAGCTGGCATCTTTTCAAATAAATACAACGTTACGCGCTCATCACCGAAATCAACAAAACTACAATACCCAACCGGCATAGCACGAATCGGAACATGGATTTTAAGCGCCAAATGTATGACGTAGAACATCGGCGACAGAGACACACGCCGAACGGGAAGACTGGGAAAGAGTAATAGACGGTAAGCGTGTCGGTCCTAATCGTATGTTTAGAGATATTTAGGAACCCGAGAGTCCGAGCAACCAGTGATACCGCATCGTATGATGACGAGAGATAACAGTGCATCATGCAAATTAGGAACAACAAGTGAGCCCACAAAGCTCCATTTTTAACAACGGCCCCCACCGGTGTCATCATAAAAACGACATGAATGTCCGATTTACACCGCCTTCTTTTGCCGATTTTAAGCCATGGTCATTAGAGAGTAGTTTGGAGAACAACAACTAAATAAGCTCTTCCTCCAACAGGTAATATACAAAAGAGAAGAGAAGAAGCCTTGAATAAGCAAACTGAGTCTGGATCCTACATCGACCGATAAGAAATATAGCACACCTACTACATGTAAGTGAGTTTAAACCATCTCTTATGCTTGTTACGGAACAACAACCCCAGAACCAAATTTTGACAGTAATGCATCCATTTTTTGCCCACAGTTCAACCACATACAAGAAATCAAGAAAGTCTTACAGGTACTGCATGAGTGTGTACTGGTGCGAATGGTGAAGTTGAGAGTCATTTTTGCCTGTTGTCACTGACTGAATGTTTCTCTGATTTTTATGTTTTCCAGATCTAATCTGTTATGGTCCTGAAGAGAATCCCACGAATTCAAGGGATTCGAAACACGTTGACCTTGTTGTTTTCCATGTGGTGTTAAATTGTGTTTTGTGTCGTTAAAGAATTTTCTTCCCAATATCGCTAGGCCAATCATGGTTGTAAATAACTCAAAAAAAATGAAGTAGAAGATGGCCTAATCACCTTTGGTGATCATAAGAAAAAGTACTCATCATTTTTTTCTTAAAACCCTGGATTAGGAAACAAATTAGATTCAGGGATTTTATCTTTTTCATTGTGTCTTACACACCACCAAACCTCTTTTCCCCTCACACCTACCTTCACGTATGTTTTTCATTTTTGTATGTATGCTGAGAAAATGAACCTGATGAATGAGTGTTGAACCAACAGCACGTTTTCTTTTGCATTGTGTGCACATCCTTCCTGACACCCCCGTGTACATATTCACAAATGTATCCTCCTCCAAATTGTAATTAGTATAAATAGGTAGACTTACTCCCTCCTTTTTTGATATACTAATGGTGGATGTTATTAACTAAGAGAGAAAACTCAACAAAAAAAATTAAAAATAAAAACAATTCTGAGATACATTTCAAGACTGAAAGAGTGGTCTATTAAGGTGAGAACGTGGTGCTCAACTTTATTTTTCATTGAGAGAATAATCGAGCAGTACTGGCATTTGTTTTGTTACTTATGATTGTGGCGTAGCCTTACTGCGCTGAAGCCAAACCCTTCTTTGTTCAAGATTACTACTGCAATGGAGCAGACCGACACTCCACTCATAGCTTCACATGTGAAGTTACTGAACCCCTAAGCCATCGTATGACTGTACTAGCATAGTTACGAGGCAGCTCCTGAGCCTGGAGCTCCTTCCTGAGAATTCCGGTTAAGGCTAGCTCTCTCCCTTGAGTACCTCGCTCGAAAGGAATCCCCCTGGACTACTGCCTTCTTGAAACCTCATTTGTTTTCAGCCTGGTCCATAAACCTGTGGTATGCCCAACAAATGTACAGGAGTTTGTCTAGTCTGTAAACCGTTAGAAGAACTAAGAACGGTAACACAGGGCCAGATTGCGCACAGCGTTTGCGCGCTGCGCAAAGGCTGTGCGCAGCGCCAGTGGCTGCCATACTGGGTTGGGTGCCGGGTATTGTTAGGCTATACCTTCATAGAAGGTGGATGCAGCAATTGGTTTTTAACAAACTCACAGTAGCCCAGTTAAAGCGAAGTTATGTTTAGAAATTAAAACCACTGACGTTCACAAGTTATGGTTGGAACGCAATCCGCAACTCACACAAAAGCTATGCATACCTTAACTCCAGGGCTCGAGTCGGGGTACCACGTGGGTGGACGGCGTCCCCCCACTTATTATACCGGGTGGACGCCGTCCCCCCTGCTAAACAGCTGGACTTCACTCTTTGGCCTCTCTGGGACGAGATTGGAGCTCACAGCACGCTGCTCACCTTCGCTTTTGAGCAGGGAGGAGGTGTCAGACAGGGGCAGCTCAGTCTGGAGCTGCACTGTGTCTTCGGTAGATGCCTCCCTGCAAGGAACCCCCCCCCGCCTGCTACTCCTCTGTGCCCATCGCTCACTTGTACAAGCCCCCCTCACTGTATCCCAGAACAGCGCCCTCTCCTCGTTGGAGCTCCCCGTCACCTCCTGCACAGACCCCCCTCACCCCTTCGCTCGCTTCTACAAGCCCACTCACTGTGTCCCAGCCCAGGGCACATGTGCCATTCACCCCCGGCTCCCGCCCTCTGCACCTTTCGTGACGTCACTTCCTGTTGTGACGTCACTTCCGGTGACAGTGTCCCCCCCACTTCTTTTTCAAGGACTTGTGCCCTGCTTAACTCGCTAACCAAATGAAATGCTTATAACATCACAATATTTATACCAATAATTAACAACACTTAAAACCAGGGCCGACTTTAGGGTGGTGTGACCAGTCAGGCCACACCTGGCACTGACCTTGGGGAAGAGGGAGTGGTGGAACTGCGTTTAGAAATAATATTTAGGTTTAAAATACCCTACCACCGTGTTCCTTGTCTGACGAGCAGTTTTCAGGCAACAATAAAAATGTCAAGATCACGCTGGTGATTAATGTTCCTGTTGGAGAGAGATCAGGAAATTGGAATTTTGTCTAGTGGCAGTTTTGAATCTAACTACAGCAGCGCCAGGGTCAACGTACCAGCTGTAAAGAACTTGCAGTACATAGTTCACAGAATTGTATTTAAAATAAATAGCTCAGTGCTTTACTGCTATGGTCACAGAGATCATTTTGTTACTTGCAGTTCATAAGTGACAATCCTAATATAACACAGAGAGCTATCAACTGGCATGAAAGAGCTGCATGCAAACAGCAAGTTAAAGGTAAAATGTTATGATTTTCTCCAGTCTCTATCCTAATGTTGTGAAGAGGGTTTGTTGAGTATAAATACATTCTTATTAGTATAGCCAACCCCAACTAGTGTGTTACTTTTAAATCCCGAGGGTGTACTCCTCCAGACCAAGCATAAAGGCGTGTGAATGACGTGACTCCTCATTGTTTTATGTAACATTTTCTATACACTGATTTACAAATGGATAAATCATTGTCGCTGTGTAATGTGTGTGTGATGTGAAGTGCTCTGACACCCTACAATGGTCTGAGTAGTGCTATAAAAGAAATGAAATGCATGTGAGAGAGGGGCTATGAAGAGATGAGGGGCTCTGTTGAAGGATGGTAGTGAGGGAATCTGTGAAGAAGCAGGTAATGGGGGGGGGGGGCACCAACAAAGGTGGTTGCACCAGGGGACACCAATGCTAAAGCCGGCCCTGCTTAAAACCACAACATATTTAAATAAAAATACATACTCAAACTAAATCACACTACGTTCATAGTCCTCTTTTTCATAGTGCTAAAGGTGAAATGTTATGAAATTTCACCTAAGAAAATGTAGGACATTTATAATTTCAGCCGTCCCATCAATGGTGATGGCTTCTTTTCCTCTAATACAGAGGTCTTCAAACTGCCCCCTGCCCCCCGCTGGGGGCCTTAAGTGGTAACTGGGACGGGGGTCACCAGACACTGGCCAAGAGAATACTATGCCAATAAAAAGACAGAGCTGAAATAAGCCACTCTGTAATGTGCCATCACTAACATCTTTTGTCACTCATAGCCTTTTGCTGGGAGTAGGTGTCAAAGAGGGAGGGCCTCCAAATAATACTTAACCCCACCCCCCTTCCTCACACTCTCATTTCAGATAGAGAATCACACTGTGACTAGTTTTCCACTTTATAAAGACCAGACAGGCCATAGCATGTTGGCAACTTTGTACCTGATTCTATTTTTAAAATGGATAATAGAACATAACTACAATGTTCATATATTCTTAAGCACATTTAAGAATTGCCAATTTTCTTGAATAATTGTAAAATATATGTTCGCACGGGGGTCGTTTACTTTTCTTTTTTAACATGGGAGACACTGCATCGAAAGGTTTGAAGATCACCACTGCTCTAAAGTCAATATGAACGTTACACTGAAGTCTTACATTGACTGCCGGATTTGCCGGAAGGGATATGTTCTTATATTGATCATGTCAAAGAAGCTATTGGGAGACACTGTTCACAATCTTATAGCATTTTGGCACTCCATCCCAGATTATATGTCTGATCCGTAATCTGTAAGCCAATGCAGTTGCCAATGTAGTTATTAACAGTTATTAACACGGCTGTGGCAGGGTCGTTGGTAATAAAGCGAGGCACAAGGCAAAGGTGCCCTCTATCGCCAGTTCTGTTTGCTTTTTTTATTGAGCCCTTAGCGATAGCCATTCGGAACTGTGCTGAGATTTGCCCACCAATTCCGTCAATGCCAAAATTAAAATTGTACTTAGATGACATCATGCTCATAATAACACCTAGAATTGAGGTTCAAGCCAAAGTCTTTGAGCTGTTTGAAGACTTTGAGGTTTTAGGCGGCTATCGTATTAACAAAGGGAAGACCGAAGTTTTGCAGTGTGTGAGAGTATCGTTAGATTTGCATCCCGATATCCTTGCCTCTGTCAATACCAATCCAAGAGATATCTAGGGGTATTGATAAAAAATTGCCTGTTCTTCCTTTATTTAGTTGTCTTTTTTCTACTATACCATGCACTTTATCTGGTTCTTTTTTTTCTCAGGTAGAGTCCATGTTTACAGCCTTTCTCTGGGCAAAAAAAACTCCCCACATAGCACTGAGCACTTTAGATGAAGATGTGGATCAGGGAGGGTTATCTCTACCCAACCTTAGGTAGTACTATTATGCGTATTTTGTACAGTATTTATCTAGATTTAAGGCTTCCCCACATCCCAAACTTTTTTGTAATGATTTCATGAACTTATTTTGTAGAGACAGTCAAATCCATTCCCCCTTGCTCATTTTTAGATCCCCGAAACTAGTTTCTTATAAGTGCCTTCTCTGTTTTTTTTTAAAACGACAGGCTTTGTTCAAAAAGTACTCTATCCCATCAATCAATTCAGCCACATTGCTAGAAGAAATCCTTCCTCTGGGGGGTGGGGGTGGGGGTAAGAGATTCTCTTCATCTGGCTTCAAAATGGGCGGCGGCCGGATTTACTAGAGTGTTGGATTTCTTGCAAAATGGTAAATGGTTCACGATAGCTGAGATGGTACAATTAGTCCCAAATGATTTAATTTTGGCTAACACTTATGGCTTTTTGTATGAATATCTTATGGAAATTGATGCTTCTCTTTTAATTGAACAAAGTAAGTTGTTAGATGAATTACTAGTGAGGGCATCGGATAAGAAACCGGGTGCCTGGAAGAAATATTTAGCTTCAATTAAGGGAGCTGATCTTGAGCTAAAAGCCATTAAAAAATGGTCAGATCATGAAAACGTTGAGATGTCATCCCATATATGGTCAACTATTAATAAACTTAATTTCAGTACATTGAGGGGGGCAAACTGGCGTAGGATGTTGTTTTTTAGTAAATGGTTATTATATCGCACTCCCCATTTATTATCTAAAATATATCCTAACCAGCCCTCTCAATGTTTTCGCTGCACAAATCATTCATTTGCCAATTGGTCTCATATCATGTTGAGCTGTCCCCAAATTCATAAGTATTGGGTGGATTTATTTAGTTATTTAGGATATGAATGTAACATCCAATTGGCAGTGAATGAAAAATTAGTTCTTTTCGTATTCGATCCTGATCTGTCTTTTGTGGACCCGATGATAAAATTCTTATATATAGCAATGGCAGTAGCTAGGTCACTCCTACTGCAAAATGGCGAACTGACTTTATTCCCTCGGTTTTGGAGTGGGGGCACAAGATGAAACTAGTAAAGAAAAGTGAACGCACTTTTGCACTTCGAAGGGGAAGTATTAAGAAATTTAATAAGATATGGGGCAGCTATTTTGATTAAATGGCAGAAAGGGGTAACTGTCTTTTTATCATTTATTTATAAGATGGGTGTTGTCTATTGAAATTTTATGTGTTTCTTATTGTACAAATGCATTTTTTTTATCTTTGTGCTGTGTATTATGACTGTATTATTTGCGAATTATGAACTTGGTGTAAGGATGCAAATGTTTGTATGTTTTTTGGTAAAAATGTCCGGCTTCAATAAAAAAATTTTTTTTTTAAAAAGAAGCTCTGTCCTCCTTGCCCGAGTTGCCATATGATATGCAAAAGGAAAAAATATGAAATTTCAAAGCAAAGGTCTTGCTTATTTTAAGTATGAGATTTTAAGAAGTCTTCTTTTTCTTATACATGACTTCTTAGTTATTTTAATTGCTAATTTCTATATTGGAATGATATTTTGTAGGCGCCTACTTTTTGCACTGGTGTTAAATTCAGTAATAAGCCCCTCTATACAAGTTTGTCGGAATAGGGTGGGGTATTTACCACACTAGTAAATGCCATTTGCCCATGGTGAAGTATTTACCATGTGCAGTAAATACCTCCTATTCCGAGGTTTTTACAGAAAAGTGAAGCATAACATGTGGGATTGGCTTTTACCATTCTGAATTCCAGATGTTTTGCTTTTTTTCCGGGGCTTTTTCCCTGATAGATTTTGGCAAACTTGACCTGCCGGAATATATCTGGTGAAACTAGGAAGGTGTGTTAATTATCACACAAATCGTAATTCTGATCCGTTTGTAAACACGTTTGCACAGGTATCGAAATGTTGCCCCATATTTGTAACGAGGACCTTGGATTTATCTTGCTTGTACTCAAACTAAATCTTCTCATTAGAGACATGTATATTTCCTTCACCTATTCAATGTAACCCCCTAAAACCTACCATGCAACTTCTTTTCACTACTTATGCAATTTATCCACCCACTCTTTGCTCCACCATGCATGCTATCAGGCTCACATTCACCCTCTCTTTAGTGTACTGTGCATGAGTTCAGGCTCATCCCGGTACTCTCTTTGGCCCATTGTGCATGCTCTTGCGCTCATCTCCACCCTCTCTTAGATCCACTATGCAAGCTCATGGGCTCACCTCCACACTCTCTTTGGTCCACTATGCAAGCTCATGGGCTCACCTCCACACTCTCTTTGGTCCACTATGTATGCTCTCGCCAGTGGCAGCTGGTGCATAAGGATGAAAGGGGCGTTAGCCCACTAGCCTCGGGACGAGGATCGGGGAGGAGACAAAAGAGACACCAGGCAATGCAGCAGCCTTAAATGAAGTGCTCACTGCCCCGTGACGAACACAACACAAATCAAATTCTGTTTTTTATTTTTGTAGGAAGGCCCGGAAGGGACGAGGTCACAGGTCAGAGACCTCCTGCGCATGTGCTGGCCGGCGTGAGGACTATTGCTCACCCTCAAAGCACATGCAAAAAGAGTGATGTCATCCTGAAGGGAGTGGCCAGAGAAAGCGGAAAGCGTAAAATAGCTGGTTTTAAATGGGGCCTCTATGCTGTGGCCCAGGTGACTTCAGCAGCGTGCCACTGAAATGAATAGCAAGGGGCAGGGCTGGCCCCCCTAAAGACAGAGCAGTGGGTGGCAACAACCGGAGCACTCCCCTGCCTTCGCGTTAGTTCCAGACCTCCTGATTGGAAAATAGGAGCCGAGGGAGTGGGCTGCGGAAAAGCCCGCTGATAGCCGCGCAGTTCTGACTCCGGTACCAGAACTGATCGTGCAATAAACAGACCACACAGTGTGTCAGCGAAAAAGGCAATTTTATTAGACCAGGCTGCTTAATCTTTACATAACAATAAACCTCAACAGGTAAATAACATCAAACCCCCAACTCACACTTCACTTCTCATACACTTCACCCGTTCCACCTCATCACAAACCACTACATGCCCCATACCGTACCTTATTCATATCCACCAATCACCTGTCATCCAGCCCGCTCCTTGTGTCCTTCCAGTCATACTTCTATCCGCCATTCAAACTCCCCCCCAAGGGATGGGTGTGCCCGCTCTTGACCCCCCTGTCCCTTCAAAGTACCGGCAACCAGGGAAACCCCTGTAGGGCGGTTCCCTGCCCCACCCCACCCCCGGGTCCGCATTTCAAACCATCAGCATCCCATCCGCACTCACTCCCTTCGACACCAAATCGCCTCGTTCCACAACTTGCTCACCACATCTCTCATCTCCATCATGTAGTAAGCATTCCCCAAACGAGACAGGTGCACTCCGTCGTCCCTGAAAACTAACGGCTCCTCCAGTCGAATGACTCCGTGTGAGATCACCTGAATGTCTTTGTCCCCGCAAAAAAGTCTCATTGCCCTGTTGAGTTTCCTCCGTGCTTTCTCAATTGCCCCGTGATTCCGTGCCCCCCTCCAGACTTTCCTGGGCACCAACTCCGTCCAGACAATGCAAGTCCCTGCAAGCCTTGACTTCAATACCTCCAGGTCCCTCTGCATCAGCTGCACAAGCGCCAAACCTGACAGCTGCACCAGATCGTTCTCTCCCAGATGAATAATCAACAGGTCCGGGCATCCCTTTTGCAGAACCATTTTGACGAGCCAGGGCAGTAGTGCCCCCCATCGCATGCCACCTTTTCCCCACCAGTGTACCTCATGGAATTGTGCTTTCAGTCCCAGGTTACGGCCGTACACCTGCTGTTCCACGTATTTAGATGCCCAGTGCACGAAGGAGTGGCCAACAATCCAGGTCACCGTCTTAGTCCCCGGTCCACCCATGCAACCTACGAAGAGAAATATGTTAGCACAAAAACACAAACCTCATGCCCCAAAAACTGATTAACTAGAAACGGCTCACTTTCTCACATAACGCTCGCAACATCGTGACTTCCACCGTCCAATCTGCTTAATCCTGTCCCAGGACCACCCCAAACGGGCCGCAGCTGTCGCAGCCCCAATGCGAAAGGAGTGAGTCCCAAAGCCAGATGCATCAAAACCCAGTCGAACCAAGGCCTTGCGCAACACCGCCAACAACTGGCCCGCCGACATTCGCACGCCCGATGCATGACAGAAAATCTCACTGACCGACACACGTGCCATCCCCAGAAAAGACCGCCACTCAGCCACCGGGCAGACAGCCACATCACCCGTGCCATTCAGCCAGACCCATTTGCCCCTACCCAACTGATCAGTCTTCGAGCACCGCAACCAAATCCCCAGGCGCCCCCCATCCACCCGAATCTCCTCAAACAATCTGCCAGCCATTGTCCTTGTACCCAGCAGTTCAGACACCCGAAACGCCCCAAAAAACATCCACACCATACACAAATGAAAAATTCTAGCCTCAAAAAGGTCGTAGCAGCATTCCGGCAAAACCCCAACCAGCCGGACCAATAATTCAAACGTAACTGCCTCCCGCAATCTACCCCCCCCAGACCTACATTCCCTACCCCAACCTCGCAGCATTCTGCTCACAATCACATCTTTGGTCGGATCAAAGCCCAGAAACAAACTACAGTAAAAGGAGATCCCTGCCAATTTACCGGAAATCGTAGCCGCAGTCAAACCCTTGTCAATGCAACACAGCACAAAATTCTTCACTCCCTGTTCCACCACAGACCTGACACCCATACCAGATTCCTGACTCCACCCCATGAATGCACCAAATTCTGACCATGCCAGTCGATACGTCCTCCTTGTGGTCTCCGCTGCTGAACGTTTAACAAGGCCAATCATCCTCACTCCCCCAAGGCCCAGATGCCGGCCGGCAGCTCGGTCTTGCACAAATCCGCTCCCGGTGCCAGGTGCCGGAACCGCTGCCACTGCGAATGAGACAAAGCATCCGCAATGTCATTATTCGCCCCAGGGACATGCTTCGCCCGAAACACCACATTCAGTCTCAGACAAGCCAACATGAATCTCCGCAACAGCCGCAGCACTCTCAGGTCCCTGGCTCTCTGGCGGTTCACTAGCTCCACCACCGTCATGTTGTCAACGTGGAAGAGCACTGATCTGTTCTGAAATTCACTCCCCCAAATCTCCAGTGCCACCAGCAACGGAAAGAATTCCAAGAAAGCAATGCTCCTCCCCTGTTTCAACCAGTGAGCAGGCCAACTCTCCGCGCACCATCTCCCATCCCAGAAGATGCCAAACCCCGCTGACCCAGCTGCATCAGAGAAAATTTGACATTGCCAAACCGCCCTATCGTCATCAAAATCCAGGGACACTCCGTTGAAATCAGACAGAAAGGTAATACAGGTCCTCAAATCAGCCCGCACCTCCATCGAAATCCTGACTCTGTGGTGTGGAAGCACTGCTCCCGACATGGCCATGCTGAGCCGCCTACAGAACGTCCGCCCTGCTCTTACCACTCTACACGCAAAGTTCAAGAAGCCCAAGAGTTTCTGCACTGTTCTCAGAGGGATCTGCTTCTCTTCAATCGCCCACGTGAAACATGCCAGAATGTCCGCCACCTTAGCCCCTGGAAGCCACGCCAGCCACTGAACCGAGTCCAGCTCAATCCCCAAAAACGTCAGGCAACAGCTGGGACCAGCCGTCTTCTCCGGCGCCAGAGGAACACCGAAATGGGAAGCCATCTCCTGGAACCGCGACAGGGCC
Source organism: Lissotriton helveticus (assembly GCF_964261635.1). Taxonomy (NCBI): domain Eukaryota; kingdom Metazoa; phylum Chordata; class Amphibia; order Caudata; family Salamandridae; genus Lissotriton; species Lissotriton helveticus. The sequence goes on along the minus strand of NC_136069.1, from coordinate 313,846,712 downwards.
CTGCCACAATCACCAGAATCCGCCCTCCCCAGGAAGAGGAAATCATCCAGATAGTGAGTGACCTCGCGGCACCCACTAACACTCACCGTGGCCCACTGCAGAAAAGTACTAAAGAGTTCAAACAAGGCACAAGAGATGGCGCACCCCATGGGCAAAACCTTGTCCACGTAGATGGCCCCCTCAAACTGCATGCCCAGGAGCGAAAAATCCGCCGGATGGATAGGCAGCAGACGGAAGGCTGACTTGATGTCACATTTCGCCAATTCAGCCCCCCCCCGCACACCCGCACCAGACGGATCGCGTTGTCAACTGACGCATAGAGTACCCTCGAATCTTCCTCCGCAATAAAGTCGTTCACTGACTGGCCTTCCGGCCACGAGAGATGGTGAATCAACCGAAACTCCTCTTCCTCCTTCTTTGGCACCACCCCCAGTGGAGAGATGATCAAATCTACCAAAGGCCAGTCAGTAAATGGGCCAGCTACCCTTCCTTCCTCAACCTCTTTCTGCAACTTGGCAGCCACCACGCCCGGCAATTCCTTCGCTGATCTCAAATTTTCCGCCCAACAGCACACCCTGGGACCCTGATAGCCCACCCAGAAACCCTCCGTGAAACCCCATAAAAGCTGCGATGCCGCCTCCTGGTCCGGGTAGCACGAGAGCCACGGGGCCATCGCCTCCACCTTAACCGGTGTAGGAGCCCTTTGGACCAGGGTGGCCCGTCCTTTGGCGTTCCGCCATTGTTCAGAGGGAGTGGCAAGCGTGAGGCACTGAGTGAGAGCATGTTTCCCGCCGTACTTTGAGCATTCGTGCTTAAACTTACAGGGATATCTGGAGCAGTATCCCTTGTTGTAACTCCAGCACGCCCCCGTCGAATATCCCCCTGGCTTGTTCTGTTGACCAGAGACGAGGGTGTTAGGCACCGCACCTCCTCCCGCCCCACCCTGGGCGGGACGCGGCGGAAAGAACCGATACACTACCGGTAAACCGCTGGCTGTGTGGGTAGAGGCAGTGGAGGGCGTGGACGCCATCCACTGTACCCAGAGTTCCTGATCTACCTCCCCCCAACTCTTCTCCGGATCTGCACTAACCCGCGCCCTGAACTCCTCGTCATAACTCAACCAGGCGAAACCCCCAAACTGCATCTGGGCCTTGCGAATAATGTCCATATACTTAAACAACGCAATCGCCCTGTCCAGGTACCTCTCACAGTAAATACTGGCATAAATCAAAAATGCCGAAGTCCAGTTCTCCATTGTCACAGGCACCCTGGGTCGCCTAGTCAACTCCCACTCCTCCTCTTTCGAGCCCTCCTTGGCCTGAACCTCCCTATGCAGCAATTTGAACACATCCACGAATTCGTGCCTTCAAATCCGTGCCTTGACCTTTTCTGAAAGATGCAAACCCAAGGGCATCGCCAAACCCATATAGGGAAGTTTCTTCGGTACCTTCAACCCTTTCTCCTCCTTACCGTCCCCTTTGTCCGCCGGCACTCCCGTAGTCACCGACTTACCGTCCACCTTCTCACCTTCCCCAGGTGGACCGCCCGATGGCTTCTCCGACTCCCGAAGTGAACCATCCCCAACACCCACCGACCTGCACGTCCTCTTCCTCCCACTTTGAGGACCGTCATCCCAGGCTGCCCACCAAGATCCCTCACCTGCAACCTCCGAGATCCGCTCCCTGGGCCATCCTCTGGGCGCCGCCACCTGGACCGCCACTGCCTTGGCCTTGGTCTTCGTCGCCGCCGGGGCCTGCAATACACTAATTGCGCCGTTGTCCGCTGCGCCCCCTGAGCCATCTGCGTCATCCCGCACCTCCCCGTCCTCAAGCTCCTCACTCTCGTCACCATAGTCCAGTTCAAGCACCGGTTCCACTTCCACATGCGCACTCACAACTTCTTTCACTGCCCTCTTCACACCCTTCTGCACACTCCCAGATGCACGAGATTCCGACTCAACACGTGCCGTCGTAGCCTGAGCCCTTGGAGGAGGGACAGCCGCCGCAGACTGCCCTGCTGCTTCTGTCCTGCGTTTTGGGGCCGTCTTGTGCCCCGCCAGGCACCCCCGGGCTCTGCCGACAGCCGCCGGCTTGGTTCCCCTCCCGCCCCTCAGGTCGCTCCAGCCTGAGTGGGCCCCAGCACCATCGGGCCTCAGAGCTGTCTTGGCCGTCCCTGCACCTGCCATCACTCTCTTAGGGGACTCCTCAACCGCTTTCTTCGCCCTAACGCGCCTCTGCGCCTCCTCTAACTCTGCCTCCCATTCTTCCTCCAAAGTCGGGGTAGGTGGCCCTTCCAGCTCATGCCCCCACACTGCCCCCACTCTGGCCGTAGTCTGCTCTGCCCACCTGACCTCACGAATCTGATCCAAAATCCTCTGCTCCCTGGCCCTGTCTTCCCAGGACATGGAACCCCAGATCTGCGGGGGAGGGGGCAGGCAATAGCCCATGAAACCCACCCCCTGTGGGAGGAAACCCCCTTGCACCAGTCCCGGGGCCCACCCCACCCCAGGGACCATCAACCCGGGGGCCGCTATTGCCCCCCCTCTGCATACCCTTCGGCCGACTCCCGCCCTGCGGGGGCAGGGGTGGGCGCCCTGGAACTAGTAGACAGGTCAATGGGGGCATCATCCCATTGCCCCGCGTCCCCAGACCCCGAGCCCCCAGACTTCTCCAGCCCAAAAGATAGGTCCACTGCCTGCTCCCCTCCCTCAGGGTCCTGGTCCGCCCCTTCTGCCCCGGGGGGGCACATCAGCAGGTGCAGAAAGCCGGGCACCCGGCCCTGCCCCCTCCGACGCGCCCACCGACTCCTGGGTACTCACAAGCAGCACCTGCGGAGGCTCCGCACCCCCACGCACCGCCCCAGAGGCCCCGGGCAAGAACTGAAGCGGGGGGAAGGCTCGCGGGGCAGGCTCTTGCGTTTCCCGCCCGCGCCGAGTCCTTTGGCGCTCCGCCCCCACCCCTCGCCCGGTCGCCGGCACTTGGTCTGCCGGCTCGTCGTCCTGGCAGGCCAGGACCGCCGCCGCGACCCTCGCCGAGGCCGCGCGCGTGCCCCTAGTGCATCCCACCCAGGACTGACCCAACACACCTGGCTGCAGGACATCTTCTCTCCCCGCGCGGGCCAGCAGCAGCAAGGCCGCCCGCACCTCCTCCGACGTTACTCCTGACATCGCCGACACTCACTCGTCCGGCGTGAGCCCTGATCCCGCTACCGTCAGGCAGCCACGCGACGATAAGAAATATTCAGAAAATCACCCCCGGCCTACACTACACTGACCCTGACCTATACAGCACTAACCCTTTTGCTAACCCTCCCGATGGTGCCAGGCGCAGGAAGAGGAAGTTCCCTTCCTCCCCTGCGCCTTATACCCACCCCCTAAACTCCTCCCCTTCCCCTGCCTGTCCTATCAGTGCGCGAAAGACCCCGGGGGAAGACTAGTCTGCGACTGTGCTTCCCCCGGACCCCGGCATCGGCAGTCAGCAGGTGCGCTGCACTCCATGTGCTGCTGGCTGTGTATTGCTCAGGACGGACACCGGCCGCAGTCACAGCACAGCAGCACTGCAGAACACTACTGACAGGCTGGGGTGCGACAACAGACAAGTGCAATAAATTCCATTTTGGTGTCCGTCATCATGCTCATGTAAAGCCCATCTACTTTGTGTTTGTCTAGTCTGACCCCGATGCTGTCTGTGCGTGCATCTGTTCCGCCCACATCAATGTTTTGGTCGCCGGAATGCAGGTAAACCAAACCACCATACAATGAGCATAAAACTCTCCACAAAGAAGTGGTCTACTTGTATTCAGTGATGTAAAGTGATCTAGCATTGTTGTCTGGCAGGCAAGGCGTATACCAATGTTTTCTGCAAAGAAGACAATACATTAATAGTTACATTTTAGTAATCGAGCCTAATCCAGCCATGTACTATGAGAAGGTGCAAGGAAAAGCCGGTGGTATGCCGGGATGCATGGGGGGTGGGGGTTGCCATATATGTTAATTTGAGATAGGTTGGCTAATGCATTGCTTCAATTAATTAAGATAATTTGATTGGAGAGGGAGGTGGTGAAAGGTTTTGGGGCGTCATACATGAATCCACGGGGAGGCGCTATCAATAGGAGGCAGAGTCTGCCTATTAGCTCTATGAAACGTAGTGACATAAATAAACACAGAGGCAGAGCACATGTATTTTACATATCACTCGGCTGCACATCTTCTGTATATGTCAAGCGTAACAGAGGTCTTAAAATGAGGCAGAGGCACTTAGAGTAGTCTTACAAATTATGCAAAAGGGTGTTTTTTCTTTAATACTACAGGTAACCGCAGGGACGGTGGGGCTAAATAATAACATAATTTTGGTTTTTATGAAAGACATAAAAACCTCCCATTTAAAGGTAAAATGAGACATAGGCTGGAGACCAAGGAATAGCTGCACTCTTCAAACACAGAAATGCTGCAAGGAGCCTGTAGTAGGTAAAACTGCGGCCAATTTTTTCTCAAGAACCTCTAGGAACTCTGGCCTCAATGGTTTGAGCTTTAGAAACCACTCAAAGTGATGGATGATATGCTTTTCAGAGACACTGGTAATGACTCTTGGCAATGTTCAAGTGTATTGCTTTTCTTCAGGCCAATCTCTTTATTGCTTTTTCAAAATGAACGAGCAAGCACTGCTTCTTTGTATCAGAGGTAATCCATATATCACTGTTGCACAATGCCCAACACACTCATCTCGGCCCACCCACCCATACATATATTTCAATAAACAATGTTGATCGCCCCAAATAACCCACATTTTTGGGAATGTATGTGGCCAAACACGCACTTTGTAAACTGTTTTTAGGTGCATTGTTTTTTGCTTGTCCTTGGCAGTATAGACAGCGACTAGCTGTTTATCACTAGTAAGCTTTGATCCCGTCCCACAAGTGACAACACACACCAAACTGGCAGGCCAAGGGAGACGGTAAACAACGTTTACCACAAAACATTTTTCCCGCAGGGAATTATAACGCGGTTGTTACAACAACCAGGTTATAATTCTGCATACCATTACTCCGCAAGTCATATCAATAACTTGCGGAGGGGGGAGAAGGTGTTGGAGACTTAAAATCCAACACCTTCCCTAGTATCCGTAAAGACTGGAGTTGGAATAGTAAATTAGACTATTCCAACATCCAGCGCCCCCCCCTTCGCAAGTTGTTGTTCCGACTTGTCGACCGCGTTGTAATTCCCTGCGGGAAAAAAAAAAGTGGGATAACGAGGCGTATTCAAGGGAGACACCACCAGACCTGTTTTCGCCTTGTGTGGCTCATCAGTGAGGTGCAGCTTGAGTCTTATGGCACAGCGAGCCCTGGACCAGCATCTGGGCATACCTACACCACTTAAGGAGACTCATTTGAGCAATAAAAGATGGCCTTCAAAGCTGCTGCCGAGAGTAATCACCAGTGGCAGAGATTGTTGCAAGCCTGGCACTCAACACTTTTTGTATTACTCATTATACTACAGAACCAACATCATCACATTGTTTCCTATCAGGCCTGAAAGGTCTTTTAGGAGATCCTACTGTCTCAACATGTAAATATTCATCATGAAAAGCTTGGTTTAAGGAAGAAATGGCATAAATGGCCTGCTTCATAGGATCCTACCCAAGGACTACCTTATCTACCTATAGCACCAACAACATTGGAACTCTGTTCCAGCTGCTGTTGTACACTGAGGAATCAACTGTCAGCCGGCTGTTACTGTTGGAAATACATGTTTTATCTTGCCAGGCTTTTTTCTCACATGACTGTGGAACATAATTACGAATTTAAAGAAAATGTGCCTTGATTTTAGCTCCAGGAACACTTGCCATAATTCCCATCAGCAAATCATGCACATAAACCATTTTCTCTCAGACATGGTTCATCAAATCCCAGCAGAGCGTCAGCATTTTTCACAAGGTGAAATCCACTTAGAATGCTCCTCAATTCCCACAATTAGTATGGCACTCGAACAAATGATGTGTACTGTGACCAACATCAGTTATCATCCTTTCTATGTGCACCTTGTTATAACCCTGACTACAGTGCATTTCAATGGGACAAAAATAGCAGAGGCTTATCACAAAAAATCCAAAAGCTTTGCTTCATGTAACCTTCCACATAAAAAGCCCCATGAAAAATACACAATCTATTAAATGATTCAGTGAATTTAACTTCAAAGGGGGAGGGCACTCCCAGGTAGTTATTGACTGGGTAGCATATAGCCATACAGCCTCAGTCCCTCGGACTCCATCTTGGTCAATAACTACCTAGGAGTGCCCTCCTCTTTGGATAATATTTCTTAACTGTAAACTGTCACTGTATTCCATTCAGCTCTCTTGAAGTGCACAAAGGCAAAAATTCACAAACAGCACCCCGTAGTGGAACACACTGTCCACATTGACAAAGACCTGTATGGCTATCCTAATATGAAGATATTTAGCCAACTAGATTACCTGATCTGCATTTGCACATGGGTTACTGGTGTTGGATTTGGCAAGGTAACTGGGTAGGTGTCTACACCTTCTTCATAGATGTGTGTGCAAACTATAGACGCGTCATATGAACTTCTATGTAGCATGCCCAGGCATGGCTTAAAGCCCACACTACATGAGCGGAGCAAGGTTTTCAGAAATGTAAGCATAATACGGCCTTCTCTAAGTGCGTCACACAACCATAAACTAATGTCAACATTTTGCAACAGCAGACCTTCATTTTTAGGTCGAGCGCAGCGCACTTGCGCTGCTCTAGGAGATGACCTTTTGGAATCGGTCTGTACTTTCCTAACACTTGTGTGTGTGGCGGAAATCCACCTTGCGGGAGCGAGCAACGGCGCAGAGGGGCCATCTGTTTCTAATTAGCGAGAAGTTAGCTGATTGATCGAGTGATGTTGGGGGGGCGGGGGGACTTTTGGAGGCGCTAGTTCTTAGGGGCTCAGCGGTACACTCAAGACTATCGAAGTAAGGTAGCTACCACCTGGCGCGCAGCTCCCCCTCATTTGCCCTTAAGGCATGCCTGCAGTGGCTACTGCTGGGCTTAGAAGTATGTTAAATTGTGTTATGGTTTGGATGGGAACTAGGTGGTTGTTGCTAGGTCCTGTTCTTGGGAGGGAGGGCGGAATGGGGAATTCAGGGGCGAGTCGGGGAGGGGCAGTCATCGACGCATATGTAGGGTCATGTTTAGTGTTGCGCAGGCCACTGTTAGAAAATGTGTGACACTTATGACTTGAGATGTATAACCTGGAATGTAAGAGGGCTTCATACCATGACGCGGCGGCACAAAATCCATGCTTATTTAGTGCGCAGGGGGGTACACATAGCACTACTTCAGGAGACTCATCTGACTAGAGCAGAAGGTATAGCGTTGCAGCGGAGATGGAGGGGCAAGTTTATAACACTACATATTCGGCGTTTGCTAGAGGTGCCTTGATATGGGTGAGGGCGGGAGTCCTATTTCAATTAACTAGTCAGGTAATTGACACTGAAGGCAGATTTGTAGCCATTAGGGAGAAACTTAGAGGCAAGGACATAGCCCTTTGTAGTGTGTATGCACCCAATGTTGACCAGCTGGGCTTTTTGACACGGCTGTCAGGTGGTTTGGCGCACTACCTAGCGGGACCGCTAGTGCTGGGTGGCGACCTCAACTCCATTACGGATGTATCATTAGATAGGTCTCATCCCCCACTGGCTGATTTCCCAATCCATAGGTTGACCAAAGGTAGGCTGGAATGGCAATCAAGATGGGATCTGGTAGATGTGTGGCGCAAGCAACACCCGCGGGATAGGGACTACTCATTTTTCTCTGGGATGCATGAATTGCATGTCAGACTGGATGCAGTGTTGTGCTCCCCTACGGTGCTGCCAGCCGTTGTACAGTCCGAATATCTGACCAGGACGATCTCAGACCATAATCCTTTGCTGATCACATTGCACTGGATGACTGGAACTACGTGCATACCCACCTGGAGGCTCCGTCCAGAGACGTTGGACGACCCAATCTTTTCTGAAACACTGAAAGAAGGGATTACCCACTATTTCGCGGAGAATGCTAACTCGACGGCTACGAGAACAACAGAGTGGGACGCCTTCAAGGTGGTAATGAGGGGGATTTGTATATGGAAACACCCGGGAGTATGCAAAGTACTCTTAAACGACCTGACTATAGCTGACAATAAATTGCGAGCAGCGGAACTAGCGAGACCCGGACGCCCGGAACTGCAAGAAGAGGTTAGACAGGCAAAGGAAGCAGTTGCGGCAGAAGTTGAACGCCTGCGCAGTTTCGACCACAAAGCCTATACGAAGAGGGCTCATGCGGAGGGTGACAAAGCAGGGACTTTATTGGCCTGGCTGGCCAACCCAGCTAAAAGAGGCTCCCCCATTCCGGCGCTAAGCATAGAGGAGGGAACTATAGTCTATACCCAGAACGAGATCCTGCAATGCTTTAAGCGTTATTATGAAGAATTATACAAAAGCACAATAATAGCAGGGGACCCTTCCATCGACGCCTTCTTAGAGGAATGGTGCCTGCCCGAAGTAGATCATGAGCAGGCGAAAGAATTGGTAAAGGACATAGAACTGAGCGAAATCCGGAGAGCCATCAAGCACATGGCCCGTAACAAAACCCCGGGTGTAGATGGCTTACCTATAGAATTCTATGAGAAATATAATGATATCCTAGCATCTAGACTACAGGAGCTCTACAGGGAGGCGAAAGAATTAGGACAGTTGCCCCAATCTATGAGAGAAGCGCTGGTGATCCCACTGCTGAAACCAGGTCGAGACAGTACGGAAACAGCCTCCTATCGACCGCTATCGATGTTGACCACTGACTACAAAATATTGAGTAGTGTGTTGGCGACCAGACTCTTGGATTTTATGACTACATTGATCCATGAAGATCAAGCTGGTTTTATACCGACGAGAAATACCTCCGCAAACATCAGGAGGCTGGTGCAGCTACTAGAGGAAGACCATCCTGAGGCGCGGCAACCAATGATACTATCAGTGGACATAGAGAAGGCGCTCGATAGTCTAGAGTGGGGATACTTATACAGAGTACTGGGACGCTTTGGCCTGGGGTCGGACTTTATACAATGGACGAAAGTGTTATACACGTCAGCTGTGGCTAGGGTAAGAGTGGGCACATTCCAACTGATCAATTCACTGAAGTACTATTGAACATTTTATCTACAGCCTGTGAAAATGGAATCATCAGTCAGAAAACTGTAAAATTCTTGACTCCAAACAATCCCAGAATACCCAGCATATATATGCTGCCTAAAATACATAAGAGTTTGACACAACCTCCCTTCAGACCTATTGTCTCCACACTGGGCAGTATACATGAAGCTACAGGCAAGCTAATTGACAGATATCTACAACCTTTCATTCAATCATCACGTACTTATGTCAGAGATGCCACAGACTTTTTGCACAAAATACGTGATATTTCCTTTTCAGAACAAGACTCTATTTGGTTGTGCTCTATAGACGTCAAATCTTTGTACACCAGCATACCGCATGATCTCGGTATGGAAGCCATCGAGAACATTCTTGTGCATTCTGATTTAGATCTCCCATTTCAAATTTTCATCATGCAATTGATGCATTTCACATTGTACCAAAGCTACTTTTCATGGGAAAATCAATATTACATACAGTTGTCCGGTACATCTATGGGCAACTGTGCCGCACCTGTCTATGCGAATGCATTCATGAAGTACTTTGAGGAAAATCATATCTTGAACCACATCACTTGGATAACACATGCCAGGATTTTCCTGAGATATATTGATGACATTTTTGTTCTATGGCAGGGAGACCAAGATTCTCTACAGACAGCTTTAACACAATTGAATCTTATCAATGATCGGATTCAATTCACGCACGAGTTCAGCCAGGAATCCATCACTTTTTTGGATGTCAAAATCAGCCGAGTCAGTAATTTATACAGGAAAACGACAGATAAAAACAACACCTTACATTATAGGTCCTTTCATCAGACAGCCTTGAAGAATCATTTGCCATACTCTCAACTCCTCCGCGTGAAACGCATCGTATCTAATGCTACTGAGTTCGAGGATCAAGCTATCAACATGATCAATCGTTTTGAAGAGAGGGGCTATCCAAAATTGATCTTGCAAAACGCTAAGGAACGTTGTGATAAATTGAGTCGTGATGAGGCACTAAACACAAGGGCAAGACCAGTGGTCGTTTCCAAGTACTCTGTTGTTTCTAAAGCTTACAAAGCATCTATACTGAGACATTGGTCTATTATTAATATGGAGCCTGATTTCAAACAGATCTTTCAAGGTCAACCACTTTTCGCCTACACAAGGGGAAATAATCTGAAAGAAATCATAACCAGACCTAAACTCATCACTCCTACAGTGTACAAAGGCAACCAACCATGTCTCAATTGCAAAAATTGTAACAACTTAATCAAAGGACCAATTATGAAACATCCAATGAAAGGTACCAATATCAATTTGAGACTCAATGCCACCTGTGACACTGAGAATGCTATTTACATCATCAAATGCCCATGTGGTTTGATTTATACTGGCAAAACATCACGTAAATTAAAAACGAGAATCAATGAACACAAAAGTAACATAAGAACTGAAAATGTAAAATCTAACCTGGCAATACACTTCAAAGAGCACAGACACAACATAAGTCAACTCAGATTTGCTGCTGTTGAAGTGGTGGCCAAGCGTGAGGACAGAGACAATAACAACTTTCTGTTGCAGCGTGAGAACCACTGGATCAAGTTTTTGCAATCTTTCAAACCTTTTGGGTTAAATGATCGGATGGAATTTTCTTGTTATCTATGATGTATATCTATGATGATCACTATTACTTTCACTGAATTTTAATTTTTGTCATTTGCTAATTTATTCCCTTACAGTTTACACGGCTCTGTTGGTTTATTCGCATTGTTTACCGCTTTATTTGATGCATTTTACCCACTTCTTGTACCATACTGAAGTTTCATGCACTATACACCACTCCAAAATGGCCGCCATGCACTGGGTCCTCTTTCTATACACACGTTTCCTGATCTTTTTTCACTTACACGCGACACTGGCAAACGCTTAGACGTAGCGATAGATGAACGAAGTCACAGGGTCACTTCATGCTGAATTATTGAGTACGTTTTTCTTTGATTGTTGAAGTTTTGGTTTGGACACTAATTCACCACACTTCTGATAAATGCACCGTGGCTATTTAGCGTTTGATAATCTTGTGGATGATACGCAGAACAGCATGATCTCTTCGGTACCTGGGATACTTCATTTGATTACTCAGGCACTTACACGTTCGCAGACACTGTTAGTTTCGGGTCATCTGACCGTTACATGGCACCTTCTCGTTCACATTTTGTTGATTTTCTTGGCACCCTTCTTCCGTTCCATTCCGTCATGAATGTTGAGTTTCAGGCTAATATGTTTATAACGTAGACACTTCAGCATTTCTTACATAGTTCATATTTGTATTGTTTGCAGATTGCCCCTGATGAAGGACTGTCGTCCGAAATGCATTGGGTGATGTGATCGGTTTAAGATGAATTGAATTATCATTGTATCTGGACATGATACTTGGATCAAATCTATCATGATGCTATGAACTTTTAAGACATGTGAATAATAACATGTAATAAATCATTGCGATTATCAAGGATACCACTGAGTGAATTACATTTACTGAATTAATTTCCTCTAAAACGTTTTGTACGTTTCTTTTGGTTGTGCCCAGAGAGTCGACACTTATATTAGGTGTCGCGGACTGCATTTAAAATCCTAATTGCCCCAGAGTCAGAGGGACCCCTGTAGTCACACTCTAAAGATAGAATAAGATGATAATAATGGGAGGTAAATAATCAACTATGCAATAAATACAATGTCTCAAAAAAGGAGCTCCAAAGTGAGATGCTCCTGAGTACTCATTCATACATCCAGTCACACCCTTACTGCCTCAAGGTGTGTCCCTCGCCGTTCTCCTAGTTATGTCCACTCCTCTCCCCAGCTGATGGTGGAATGGGGTGAGACCTTCTCATTTTATAGGCCATTGTCATCTCCTTAATGAGCTCATTAGCAACTCTTGTAGTAATATAATTATACTGGCCAATTGAAGGGCAACAGTGAGAGAAAAGGGTTTAAAGCAATGTTTCGAAAAACAAGGGACCAAGCTAAGAAGTGATTTATAAACAATCGTCAACGTCTTGAATTTGTTTTTTTTAGGGTTTTACATAGCGCAAACTTGACCCAAAGGTATCAGAGCGCTTTACATGAGCACCAGTTGTGTTACATAAAGACACATTCATTTTGTTTTCTTAGGCACTGGGAGATTTAGTGATTTGCCCAGAATCACAGGATGTTGAACGTCACTGCTGAGACTCGAACCCGGTTCCCCAGATTTAAGGTCGACACCCTAGCCGTTGTGCCATATCCTCTCCCCTTGTGACTTGTGAAAATGAACAGAGGCCAATGACGCTTCCTTAATGTGGGAGCAATATGTGCTGACTTTGAAAAATTACAAACAGCTTGTGATGTTGAGTTCTTTAGTTTAAAGCTTTTTAACATTACCTTGCAATGTTCATGCCAGCAAAGGCATTGCCATGGTCAGCTTTGGTGCCAATAATGGGTACTGCAATTGTGGAGCCTATCCTCTTCAGACACCAAGTGGAGGGTTTTCGCAGTAGCTTGAGATAGTAGTTAATAGAGGACCGGAAGTACACAGAATCTCCTCAACGACTGCTTTCAAACTGGAAGCCAAAAGATTCTTAACCCCTTGGCCGCAGCGCTAATTCTGCCTTGGTGCTGGAGGTGTGGGGAGCGCGGCCTTGCCATGCTCGTGGTGGAACCACGCCATCATGAGTCATGGGCGAGCTGTGCTCATGACGGCGTGGTGACGTCACGACTTCGCCCACTCACTAATTCGCCCGCACAGGTGGGGAATCAGTGCCGCGTGGGCGGAGCGGCCGCAGCATGACGGAACCACGCTGTCATGAGCACACGCCGCCCGTGGCTCATGACGGCGTGGTTCCGTCATGCGCAGGGAAGGGGTTAATGAACACATTTTTACCTTAACTTGGCCCAGGATAATTTGCTCGAAATCATTGTTCCTACAACCATTGTACCCTCATGTGATGCTGCCCTTCTTTACCGCATTGTGTGCCTCCTTTCGTAGCCTGTTATATTCATGCTTATCATATTACTCTCCTTGACTCTCTTGTTTGGGAAACAAGCAAATATTCCTATTGTGTATTCCTACTTAATGTCGATATTGGATCTATGCTCTTCTTTTCCGCATTGTGTACCCCCTTCGTAGTCTGCTACATACCCGTTTATGGTACTACTCTCCTTGATTTATTTGTTTGGGATTTTTTGTGATTATTTGTCTGTACTTATGCATGTATTCCTGTTGTGTAATCTTTTCCTGTTGGCGATATTGGATTCATGTCCTTCCTTCCTTCCTTTGTAAAGCGCTCTGATATCCTCCGGGATCTTGTTCGCGCTATATATAAAACTTTATAAATAAATAAGGACAGAATATTGTTTAAATGTTTTATATATGGAATCTTGGGCATCAAAATAACCCCTTGACATTTTTGCTTTATCCTCAACAGGGATTTCAGTGCATCCAATCTGTAATGAACTGTAGGTAGAACTGTAAGTCTTCAGCCAATGATCCGTGCAAGATGCTAAAAAATTGGTTTTGACTGTATTCAAGCTAGCCAAATAGGATTCATCCGACTCTGAAAACAGAGTTTTTACATAAATTGAAATATCAACCCCTAGACTCACCAGCAACTGATAAAAAGTTTGAACATTAATATTAAATTAATATTAACAAACATTCGCAAAGGCAATAGGTCTCACCTTTGATCGCCTGGATCAGTAAATAGAAAAAAAAGAAATGTAAGCAGTGCAATAACTCTTTTAAGGCAGGCGGGCTGGTAGCAATTTGCTACCTGGTCTACTGCAAAGAATATTTTTTAAAAGACCGCAGACGGTCGGAAGGGGCAAAAACAATGAGCAAGTGAATGGGGTCACTAGCACTCGAGGTAAAAACACACAGATGTGAAATCAACATGGAGAGAAGCACACGATGATGAGCACACCATAGAGGAGAAGAACACGAGTGAGCGGGAGAAACACAGATCCTGTTGAAAGGGGAAGAGAAGTACACAAGGTAGACAGCTGGAAAACACCAGCACCCATGTGGGGTGCTTAATTAAAGAGGAAGAAAGTTGTGCCTGAAAAGTAAGCATTGGAAAGATACAAGTAATGAGGCTATGCTCCTGGGGAGTAACAAACACAAGAATATGAAGCAAAGCTTACACAAGCTAAGGAATAAAAAGCAAGTAAATGAGAATGACAATAAAGCCAACCAATGGAAAGCAATGGTGGGTTTTGGGGGTCCAAGCCCACTCTAAGCTGACAATAGGTCTTTTCACAACCAGACAGCTTGTGCTGTTAGGAGATGAGACCTAATAAAAAGAAGCAGTGGCAAATAGAAACCATGGGATACGCCACAATGAATAGTGAGGGTTTCATCACTTTCATGATCAATATGGCTCCCAGTTTCCCATTGTTACTGATTTTTACATATAAATACAAACAGAAAACTGGATCTGTATTTATTTTAAGCAACATGAAGAAATGCTGAAAGCTTGTGTTTGTATTAGCGGACTCTTGGTGTTGCAAATTATGACTGCCAAGCCCACATCTGTACTGACTGGTCTCATCTGTAGTAAAAAAGGGAAAGGATTTCCTTAAAAATTTGCAAATGTGCAAATATGTTTCTACTATAAAGCTACTGTTTTCACATGAGTTAAGTGATGCATATTGAAGACTGCTTACAGTGCTAAAATTGGGGGGATTATTACAAGTGTGAGTACACTATTACGAGTTAAATAAATGCAGAAAACAGTAGTTACCACTTTATTCTTTCAGAGCTCTCAAGATAAATCAGGATAACTACAGATAAGATGAGCAAAAATGCACAGATAAATACTAATATAAATGGAAAAAATACCATTGTGACGGGTCGGGGGGGGCACCCCTGTGAATTACTGGATAAAGAACCCGTGTATAAAGACTGGTGGTCAGCTGTCCCTATCTCGCCCTTTTCTCTTCCCCCGCTACAGCCGTCATACATACCGGCAGAGGAGTGGCCGGACCCGGACTCTGGTTACCCTTGGGGATGCGAGGTAGAACCTGAGCAGTGTACCTTTAAGACTGATAGCGTCGACGACGAGACTCCGCCCATCGTAACGTCAAAAGCAGGAAGAACTCGGAAGACGCCGGAAGACCTTCTCCTGGAGGACGAGAGCGAGGAGGAGTGGAGACCGAGTACAGAGCAGAGCACGAACAGCCCAGCTGAAGTCGACAAGCCAGGAGGCCCACGGTTCCGCGAAGCGCCCCGCCACGCTCCCACGGGAGGGGCGTGGCTTACAAAGGTACGGGGCAAAGTTGCGGGGTGGGCGGGTTGGAGTGGTTAATCCACTGTGTATATACCGCCTAGACGACCCCCTGTCCCCCTACCTCACGAGTCAAGTCAAGTCAAGTCAACACTTATATAGCGCACTACATACCCAGAGGGTCTCAAGGCGCTTGAGGAAGGGGGGGAGATTTACTTATCGAATATCCAGGTTTTAAGCTGTTTTCTGAAGGCTAGGTGGGTTTGAGTAAGGCGGAGGTGGATGGGAAGGGAATTCCAGGTTTTTGCCGCTAAGTAGGAGAAGGATCTTCCCCCCATGATGGCTTTGTGGATGCGCGGAACAGCGGCGAGGGCTTGGTTGGACGAACGCAGCTGGCGGGTGGGGGCGTAAAAGGAAAGGCGCGTGTTGAGGCAATCGGGTCCAAGTTCGTAGATGGCTTTGTGTGCGTGGGTGAGGAGACGGAACGTTATCCTCTTGTTGACGGGGAGCCAGTGAAGGTCTTTCAGGTGACCGGAAATGTGGTCTTTGCGGGGGATGTCTAGTATGAGTCTGGCTGAAGCGTTTTGGATGCGTTGGAGTTTTTTCTGAAGTTTTGCGGTGGTACCGGCGTACAGGGTGTTTCCGTAGTCCAGTCGGCTTGTGACCAGTGCGTGGGTGACCGTTTTTCTGGTTTCGATGGGGATCCAGCGAAATGTTTTTTTGAGCATGCGTAGGATGTTGAAATCATGAAGATGAAACGGCGTTGACTTGTCTGGTCATTGAGAGTGAGGAGTCCAGGATGACGCCCAGGTTCCGTGCGTGGTCCCTCGGTATGGGTGCTTTTCCTAGGGCCGCTGGCCACCAAGAGTCGTCCCAGGCGGAAGGGGATGTACCTAAGATGAGGACTTCCGTTTTGTCCGAGTTCAGTTTAAGACGGCTGTGCTTCATTCACTCAGCTACTTCTTTCATCCCTTCGTGTAGGTTGGTTTTGGCGGTGTTTGGGTCTTTGGTGAGTGAGAGGATCAGTTGAGTGTCATCAGCGTAGGAGATGATGTTGCGGTTGTGTTGACGCGCGATGGTTGCGAGGGGGCTCATGTATACGTTGAAGAGGGTAGGGCTGAGAGAAGATCCTTGTGGGACGCCGCAGATGACTTCGGTGGCCTCTGACTTGAAAGGTGGGAGGCAGACTCTCTGAGTTCTTCCAGCGAGGAACGAGATGATCCAATCTAATGCTTTTCCTTGAATTCCGATGTTGTTGAGGCGTTGAATAAGGGTGCTATGACAGACTGTGTCGAAGGCTGCAGAGAGGTCAAGGAGGATGAGGGCGACTGTGTCTCCGTTGTCCAGTAGTGTTCGAATGTCGTCTGTTGCTGCGATGAGGGCGGTTTCGGTGCTGTGTTTGGCTCGGAAGCCGGACTGTGAGGAGTCGAGGGATTTGTTGGTTTCGAGGAAGGCGGCGAGCTGATTGTTGACAGCTTTCTCAATGACTTTGGCAGGGAATGGGAGGAGCGAGATGGGGTGGTAGTTTTTGAGTTCGGTGGGGTCTGCTGTGGGTTTTTTCAGAAGGGCGCTGAGTTCGGCGTGTTTCCAGCTATCTGGGAATGTGGCGGAGTTGAGGGAGCAGTTGATGATGTCTCGGAGATGGGGTGCGATAATGGAGTTTGCTTTGTTGAAGATGTGGTGGGGGCAAGGGTCTGTTGGGGATCCTGAGTGGATGGAGTTCATCAGGCGAATGGTGTCTTCAGTGGTGATTGGGTCCCAGTCGTAAAGGTAATTCGGGGGGGTTTGGTTCGGTGGTGAGTGGGGTGGACTGGTCTCCGGGTTGGTTGTCAAAGCTGTTATGAATGTCGGCGATTTTGTCATGGAAGAATGAGGCGAGGGAGTGGCAGAGGACTAATGAGGGGGTGATGTCGTTGGAGCTGGCGGTGGGGTTGGTGAATTCTTTGACGATGTTGAATAGTTCCTTGCTGTTGTGGGCGTTGTTGTCTAGTCGGTCTTTGAGTGCTGATTTCTTGGTTGTCCGGATTTGTTGGTGGTGTTTGCGGGTGGCATTATGGAAGGCGGCTTGGGTGGAAGTGTTTGGGTCTTTTTTCCAGGCTTTCTTAAGGGAACGACAGAGCTTCTTGGATTTCTTAAGGTCATCGTTGAACCAGGGGGCGTTTTTGCTGCCTAGCTTGATTTGATGTTTTTTCAAGGGTGCTAGTTTGTCGGCGCTGTGGGTTAACCATTGTGTGAGGTTGATGGCTGCTTGGTTCGGGTTCGATGAATTGGCCGGAGGGTTTTGAAGAAGCGATGTGGAGATCTGGTCGATGGTGATTTTGTTCCAGTTTCTTGGCAGAGTTGGTTGAGGGTGGTTGTGGATCGTGGTCTTTTTGTAGTTGAAGTGGATACAACTGTGGTCCGTCCAATGGAGAGCTGTGGTGTGATTGAAGGAGATGTGCTTGCTGGAGGTGAAGATAGGGTCGAGTGTGTGTCCTGCGTAGTGGTGGGGGTGTTTACAAGTTGTTTGAGTCCGAGATTGGCGAGATTGTCCAGAAGGGTGGTGGTGTTACTGTCGTTGCTCTTTTCCAGGTGGAAATTGAGGTCTCCCAGTAGAATGTATTCCTCGGAGGGGAGGGCGTGTGGGGTGATGAAGCCAGTGATGTCTTCACTGAATTGTGTACGGGGTCCTGGTGGCCTGTAGAGGAGGGTGCCTCTGAGTGTGGTCTTGGGGTCGGTGTGTATCTGGAAGTGAAGGTGTTCGGCGATAGCGAGGTTGTCGTCTGAACTGGTTGAGACACGGATGGAGTTCTTATGGACGATGGCGATGCCTCCTCCTGTTTGGTTGGTGCGGTCCTTTCGGATGATCTTGTAGCCTTCCGGGATGGCTATGGTGATGTCTGGAGCTGATGAGGCATTCATCCAGGTTTCTGTTAAGAAGGCGATGTCCGGAGAAATGGTGTCGAGTAGATTCCAAAGGTTGATGGCGTGTTTGTGGACCGAGCGGGTGTTGAGAAGGATGCATTTTAGGTGGTTAGTGTCGGATCTCTGTTTGGTGTTTGTGGATTTGGTGTGGGTTTTGATGCAGTTGAACTTGCAGGAGTGGCAGGTGAATGGTCCATGGGTGTGTCCTGGGGCGGCTTGGTGGCAGTTTGGTGGACGGCCGGGGTTAAGGGCTGTGAGGGTTGCGGCGTTGTATGTGGAGCGGGAGGTGATGGGTTTGCGGGGACCAGGGGGTCTGGCGCTGGGCGCGGTCCAGGCGCGGACGGGCGTAGACGGGCTTACCTTTGGCGCACCTTCGGCGCGACCGCTGCGCGTGGACGCTGCACGTAGGTCCATCTGTCATAAATGAAGAGTGGAGGGGGCGGAGCGTGGCAGGGTCAGCTGGGAGGCGGGAGCGAGGTGGAGGGACGGTGTGGGACGGCCCAGCAAACAAAATGGCAGCAACAATAACAAATGCTGCAGGGCAGGGCGAGATGGGGCAAAAAGCAATATCAACAATGGAGCGCTATGGGGGAGATTTAATGCAGCAGTGGCTAGCTGTTCAAAGCGCAATAGTAAGGTAAGAAGCGCTACGAAATTTGGCAGCAGATGTTATAAAATGCACTCAACAATCAATAATTTACCAAGCAATACAAAGCCCAGCAGTGCGCAAATGAACAACAGGCTAGCGGTAGAAAGAGCGCTTGGTAGTGTCAAAGCGCTACGCTACGATATGCACTCAGCAATCAATATGCACTCAGCAAATGCAAATGCACTCAAATGCACTCAGCAATCGAAAATTCACAGAGCAATACAAAGCCCAGCAGTGCGCAAATGAACAACAGTGGCTAGCAGTAGAAAGAGCACTTGGTAGAGTCAAAGCGCTACGCTACGATACCAGGTGAGGAGGAGGTGAGGGGAGCGACCGCTTCTGCAGAGGACAGGACGGTCACAGCTCTCCACGAGGTTGCGGACGGCGTGTAGCTTCAGTGGGTGGGAGGGTCAGCTGGGAGGCGGGAGCGAGGTGGAGGTACGGTGTGGGACGGCCCAGCAAACAAAATGGCAGCAACAATAACAAATGCTGCAGGGCAGGGCGAGATGGGGCAAAAAGCAATATCAACAATGGAGCGCTATGGGGGAGATTTAATGCAGCAGTGGCTAGCGGTTCAAAGCGCAATAGTAAGGTAAGAAGCGCTACGAAATTTGGCAGCAGATGTTATAAAATGCACTCAACAATCAATAATTTACCAAGCAATACAAAGCCCAGCAGTGCGCAAACGAACAACAGGCTAGCGGTAGAAAGAGCGCTTGGTAGTGTCAAAGCGCTACGCTACGATATGCACTCAGCAATCAATATGCACTACGTCACTACCGCCTTGTGGATACACTGAGCACCAGGTTTCCCTCACTCCCGGTCCCTAAGCAGAATATACTGGACGCTCCCCTGATACCTTGTTTTCTGTTCCTTTCCTTTTGGTCGGTGCCTACCACGGACTTCGCCTGGAGGTCGCTGTGACGTCACCATTATGGCTGCTACACCCCCGGGACAACGCCGCAACACCCTGGAACTCCCGTGTTTCCCTAGAGGCGTCAGAACGGAGCCTGACGAGATAGCACGCATAAGACTGTCCAATCGCAGAAAGAAAGCGTACTTAAAAATAAAACCCTCTCTAAAAGCACTTTTCCAGCCTACCGACTCCGTTCCTTCCCCTGCCGTCCCAGACCCGGTCACAACCATAAAACTGTTGGTTCTAATTATCAGCCACTACTCGTGTTACTGCTGGTAAGGAAAGAGTTCAGCAAATGGAGGAAAGACTGGGACACCCCAGCCATACTAGTAAGCCTATTCTGGAGTGCTGGGTAGCCAACGGTGTCTAAGATGGCTATTCTGTCAAGGAGCCTGAGTAACAGTGGGTAGTTCTCTTCAAAATATCCGGGAGGGTGGACTAGCCTTCAAGCTGGGTTGTCTCAATACCTGTATGCAAACAAGACACAGACTGCTTTTCGCTTACGAGAATATTATATGCAACCAGTGGCAGCCAATGACAAACAAACCAGGTGAGGCAACGGGCAAATATATGTAACCTCCTGACAGGCACTAATAAAAAACACAGCAGTGACCTTAGGGTCAAAGCCAAAGCTCTCAATCGTGGTCCGTTTTAAACAGTTTTTATAACAGACAAGGGATTCAGAGGTCTTGAGTCGAAACTGAAGGCACTGTGAGTTTCTCACCGTGCCTGTGAGTGAGTTAAACAAACTTAAAAAAAAAAAAGATTTACTTACCTGCTGTTTCATGCTCGGTGCTCCTCTTCATCTCGGCAGCACAGGTTCCCAGAGCTCCAAACTGTAACTCCCCTCTGCCAATCCAGATGCTGTTCTCATGCTGCTCGGCCAGCATGAAAGAAGCACCAGGATTGGCCCCTTAAAGCACTGGGGGTCTGGGTTTGCTCTTCACCCAGGTGGTTTAAGACTGCTTGGGTTGGAGTTTTTAAAGTGTGCATGTCAGGCTGGCCTTGCAAGACAACCAGCCAAAGTGACATGCACAATTTAAACTGGAGTGCACATTGTAATAAATCTGTTTTATTACCATTTTATTTTCCATGTTTTCTGCTCTCCGGCAGAGGGGTAACGCTCCCCTGCCCTCATGGAGGCACCGCCGCTGTGACATGCTCTAGTGGTTTAACAGTAGCTGCCTTCTCCATACTTTTCAACAACTGGGCTACGTTAGAAATAGGACAATAGGTTTTTTGGTCCAACAATTTAAAGTAAATTTTTTAACAATGGAGAAACCTATGATTCCTTCAGAAGGGTAGTAATTGGTCACTTCTTAAAGGAGAGACTAATAATTAATAATGTTCATTATACAAGACACAAGTCCCTTGTGCACCTCTGTTGCTAGCCTGGAGGGACCAGGGTTTCCTTGGCAAAAAATAGGGTTGAGCGATTACATAATAGAACTAACATCTTTCAGACAGATTTCACATGAAGGTTCACTGGGAATGCTTGGTTGAAGGACTACTGGTACTAGTCCTACTGCTAACTTCAGACTTGATAATATCTGCCCTAATTTAGTCAGTCCTGTCATAAAAAATCTTTTGAACCATATGACACCAATTCTTTGGGCATCTACGAATAGAGCTCTTATTTGCACTATATCCTTTATCTTCTGAAATAAAGCTTTAGTTGAGTTTGGGCTTCTCTGTCCTGTGCAAATAGACTTTCTAATTTTGCTTTTACTATGCCTCTTTAATATTATACCGCATATTTTAAATTTTGTTTTGAAACACAAACAATAAAATATACTCAGGCATCACTTTTACACCAGGTCTCTTCAAGCGGGTTTACTGCACAAACGAGTGTACATCATTATGTCATGTTGAGGATTTAGAAGTCTGTAAAAGATACAGTTGTTACTAAATACACATTCATGAGAAATAACTTCTTTGCTTTTATAATTATACAAAGTAGAGGTACAGGGTACAGTCACATTGGAAACCCTTTCCCCATTTAAGAATAACATGAAACCCTCTTAGGGTTTCCTGATTTTATCAAATTTGTTAGGGCAATCGCAGCTGCCATGAATGACCTAATCTGCCATCATACACCAACCCAAGTCCTTACACCAATTATTATTAGCCAGGATTCCCTGACTTCCCGATAGTTCCTTATAGTATACATATATCTTCTGACCACCAACAAGTACGATGTTAGATAAAATCTAGTACTTAGGGGCAGTTTCATTCCTCCAAATACCTAACAGTACTTTTCCTTGTAACACCAGAAGTCGCCTTTAGGGACCACAGGATCTAAGGAGGAGATTCAACCCTCTCCAGCCCTGTCAAGTACCACGCAGCAGGCGATAGACTAACGCATTTTAATGTGGTGGTCTGCATCACCGCATTCAAATGCATACTCATGCATGTTTAGTGCCTTGACAAGCCTGTATGTGCTGAGACTGGGTGAACTAAGCAGGTAGTGAGGGGAACAGCCATCACAATGCAACTTTTACTACGCGTTGTATTACATCGCATGCGTTACAACGCGTAGTAAAACCTACGCATACCATTACATCGCAAGCGCTTTTACAACGCATGCGATGTAATGGCTATCCACGTCGTTGTGAGGAAACTGAGGCTGTTTCTTCACAACGACGTGCACCGCCCCTGGAAGCAGGAACCAGGAGCAGAGACGGCGACACTGGAACCACGAGGAAAGAGGTAAGGCTGATTGTGCTTGGGGTGGGGGTAGTGGTTTAGGGTAGTGTTGTAGTGTTTTAGGGTTGGGGTAGTGTAGGGGTGGGAGTAGTGTGGGTAGTGTTGTAGTGTCTTATGGTTTAGGTTAGTGTAGGGGTGGGAGTAGTGTGGGTTGTGGTTTAGGGTATGGTAGTGTTGTAGTGTTTTAGGGTTAGGAGTAGTGTAGGGGTGGGAGTAGTGTTGTAGTGGTGTAGTGTTTTAGAGTTTAGGGTAGGGTTGGAGTAGTGTGGGTAGTGGTTTAGGGTAGGATAGTGTCATAGTGTTTTAGGGTTTAGGGTAGTGTAGGGGTGGGAGTAGTGTGGATAGTGTTGTAGTGTTTGTGTAGTGTAGTGTTTTAGGGTTTAGGGTAGTGTAGTGTAGTGTTTTAGGGTTTAGGGTAGTGTAGCAGTGTAGTGTTTTAGGGTTTAGGGTAGTGTTGTAGTGTTTGTTTAGTGTAGTGTTTTTTAGGGTTTAGGGTAGTGTTGTAGTGTTTGTGTAGTGTAGTTTTTTAGGGTTTAGGGTAGTGTTGTAGTGTTTGTGTACTGTAGTGGTTTAGGGTAGTGTTGTAGTGTTTGTATAGTGTAGTGTTTTAGGCTTTAGGGTAGTGTAGTAGTGTAGTGTTTTAGGGTTTAGAGTAGTGTTGTAGTGTTTGTTTAGTATAGTGTTTTAGGCTTTAGGGCAGTGTAGAAGTGTAGTGTTTTAGGGTTTAGGGTAGTGTTGTAGTGTTTGTGTAGTGTACTGTTTTAGGGTTTAGGGTAGTGTTGTAGTGTTTGTGTTGTGTTTTAGGGTTTAGGGTGATGTTGTAGTGTTTGTCTAGTGTAGTATTTTAGGGTTTAGGGTAGTGTTGTAGTGTTTGTATAGTGTAATTGTTTAGGGTTTATGGTACTGTTAGGGTAGTGTTGTAGTGTTTGTGTAGTGTAGTATTTTAGGATTTAGTGTAGTGTTGTAGTGTTTGTGTAGTGTTTTAGGGTAGTGTTGGGGGGTTGTGTAGTGTAGTGTTATTGTAGGGAGTAGTTGTGCAGGGGTAGTGTAGAGTCACTTACCTTGCAAACTTTTACCACAAGTTTAGCTTTACCACGCATGCCTTTACGTTGTAATGGCATGCGTGGTAAACGCATACTCGTGGTAAAAAATTGCGATGAAATGGCATGTCGTTGTCATTGACATTGTGTAGTAATACCCGTGTTCTAATGGCACGCGTGGTATTAGAATGCAATGTAATGACATACAACTAGGTAGTGACCGCGATCATGGCGGTTGTCTCAAGGCATAGCAGCATGGTGTCCCGACTCATTGCCCCTGCCTGCAAGAACTCTGACTGCAGTGCAATAATGAGACTCAAGTGTGTTCCTCGCTCGGGCTTTTGCCGCGGTGGGGCTCGGCGTAGTTGACTGCATTAGCAGCAGCTGAGACCCCACCAGCCTGGCTACCTGAAATTTCTAACACTGACTCTGTCATGTGGCTGGCCTTCAGAACTCCATGTATATCTGGTAGGGGTACCCGCGTCACATCAGTACCCACGTGGGCACATTGTTTGTTGGAAAGGTTCTGTGTCCAGTCAGCGCATGCTGTGGCAGATTGTAAAATTTTCTGCCCACCGGCCCGGCACCCAGGCACCCAGGAATTCATTGCTGCTCTGCAACGCACCCTGCATGGCCCCGGGTTAAACAGGAGTGTTAGATCTGGGGGTCTCTAGTTGGCAATGGTTATCACCTTTGTCCAAATAGGGACCCTTACTTCTAAGTCAGGATAAGGGGATTACACTCCTTAATAATTCTGCTCACCCCCTTTTGGTAGCTTGGCACGAGCAGACAGGCTTATCTCAGAGGCAGTGTGTTAAGCATTTGTGAATATACACAGTAATACAGTGAAAACCCTACAGATGGACACTACACAGGTTTTATAAAAATAAGTATTCTTTATATAGACTTAAACACAAGACCACAAACGACAAAAATCCACAATACTACACTTAAGATTACTTAAAAGATGATTAAAGTCTCTTAATTCAAGTTGTTGGTAAATGCGGCAAAGTTCTCAACAAAGTACCTGGATGCGTAACACAAAGTAAACAAAAGGCTCGCAAAAGGGGAGATGCGTCGGTTCCGTGATCCGGGGGAACGGTTGCGTCCTTCCTCAATGCTTGCGCAGAGTAGGGGACTCGTCGTGAGCCTTACCGGAGCGAAGGTGATGAGTAGATTCTCGGCTTGCTGGCCCATTGCGGTGCGCAAGATGGAGGCTTGATGTGATGCAATGATCCAGTTGCGATGTGAGAAGATGGCGCCCTTAATGCAGCGATGCGATGACGATGCGATGACGCCTTGGCAGCCTTGCGACGACTCTCTACTTTGGAGCCGCGACAGGCCCTGCGACATGCTTTCCCGGTGATGCGATGGCGACTCCCTCGATGGCGTCACGCTTCTCCAGTGATGCGACAGCAGGCAACTTCGATGAACACACGCTTTCAGGGAGATGCGGCGAAGGCTCGCTTCTCCGGCGTTGCGATGATTTCAGCTGCGGCGGCGACACGCTGCAACTCGATGCGTCGCGCTTCCAGCTCCCAGCGGCACGCAAGTGTCTGGAGTCAGAATTCCCAGCAAGGAAATTCAGGAGGGAGCTGGAGGTGAAGTCTTTTGCCCCTGAAACTTCAGCAGGAGGCAAGCACAGTTCAAGCCCTTGGAGAATATTCTGTAGATGAAAGTCCTTACAAAGTTCCTTCTCCTTTCCCTTGGCAATGAAGCAACCACTGCAGGCCAACCCAGCAAACAGCACACTGGCAGAGGGGCAGTCCAAACTCCTGCAGCTTCCTTGGTTCTTCTTGGCAGAAAGGTTTCTTGTTCCAGACGTGATCTAATTTCTTGGGCTCAGGGTCCCAATATTTATACCCCAAAATCCTTTGTTCTCTGAAGGCAGAGAGGCCTCTGCCTAGTCCAAACCAGTTCCTGAGCTCTTTGTTTACATGACTCTCTTCTTCCTTTCACTGTGCAGGGCAGAGACATCAGCCGCCCCACAGGAGGTGGAGCCAGCACAGGGGAGTGAACATACAGCTCTGGAGCACTCTGTTGACATGATTCCTCCTCTCCTTTCACAGTGCAGGGCAGAGACATCCGACAAGCCACAGGGGATGAAGCCAGCATTGGAGAGGGAAGGCCCAGCCCTATTCAGGTCCCAGGTATAGCTCCTCCCTCCCATCTGGATTCAGATCTCTATATTCACCACTGGGCTGCCCCAGCCTGTCTCCTGGAATTCCCCAGCCCTGTCATTCACAAACCCAGACAAGGAATGCACAACTCAGCAGAGGCAGGCTCAAGTGGTTAGGCAAGCAAATACCTGCTTTCTAAGAGTGGTATTTGCAAACACAGAATACTAAAATAAACTTTACTAAAAGATGTACTCTATTATTCTGAGTTCAGGCATACTAAATTCGAATTTCTACCTTGTTCCCTGAGTCAGTTAGGATTCTAAGAAAGTAATTATCCAACTGCCCATTCTAACCTATGAAAACAGGTAGCCTTCAATAGTGAAAAACGAAAATGGCTGTAATTCACTATTAGAACATGCTACACACATCAGAGCATGTCCTACCTTATACTTACAATGCACCCTGCCCTTGGGCCTACCATAGGGGTGTCTATTATGAAGCAAAGGGAAGGTTTAGGGACGGGCAAGTGGGTGCACTTTGCCAAGTCGATATGGCAGTGCTAGGCTGCACACAGGCCTTGCAATGGCAGGCCTGAGACACACTTTACAAGCGGATTCTGTGGGTGGCACAACCAGTGCTGCAAACCCACCAGCAGCATTTGATTAGCAAGCGCTGGGCACACATGGTGCACTGTACTAGGGGCTAACAGATACATCAAATAACGCAAACATGGAATCCAATCAGTATATCAATTTAACATAGGGAGCACTTGCACTGTGGTACTGATTAGCAGCGGCACAGTGCCCAAAGCATAAATCCAGCAAAAAAACATATCAAAACAGAGGAGGCAATCCGTCAAAAATGGAAGGGAGACTCACGCCAATGATGTCAGGTCTAACACGTGTCCCCTCCAGCTGAAATGTGGGGAGAACTAACCTTCCCCTTGGGAGTTCTCTTCACTAAGGCGGAAAAATCTCGACAGACCATCAGCGTTGGCGTGTTCTGTACCAGGGCGGTGTTCCACCGTAAAGTCCATACCTTGTAGGGAAATGGACCATCTCAACAACTTTGGTTTCTCACCCCTCATCTGCATCAGCCATCTGAGGGGCCTGTGGTCGGTCTGAACTCGGAAGTGAGTCCCAAACAAGTATGGTCTCAACTTCTTCAGTGCCCAGACCACAGCAAATGCCTCACGTTCAATTGCACTCCACCTCTGTTCCCATGGAAGTAACCTCCTACTGATGAAGGCTACAGGTAGGTCTGGGCCCTCTTCATTAAACTGTGATAGAACAGCCCCCACACCCTGCTCTGAAGCGTCCGTCTGTACAATGAATTCTTTTTAGAAGGTGGGCGCCTGAAGCACGGGTGCTGTGCACATGGCAGTCTTCAGGGCATCAAAAGCCTTCTGACAGGTGTCAGTCCATTTCACTTTCTTGGGCTGCTTCCTGAAAGTCAGCTCTCTCAAGGGTGCAACAATGTTGCCATACCCCTTGACAAACCTCCTGTAGTACCCCGTGATTCCTAAAAAGGCTCTCACCTGTGTCTAAGTCTTTGGGGGTTCCCATGCCAGGATGATATCAATTTTGGGTTGTAGGGGCGCCACCTGGCCGCTTCCTACCTGGTGACCCAAGTACACACGGAACCCTACCCGATCTGGCACTTACTTGCTTTGATCGTGAGGCCTGCCTTGCGCAGGGCCATCAACACTTCCCAGAGGTGCTGCACGTGTTCTTCACAACTGGCGCTGAACACTGCAATGTCATCCAGGTACGCGGCACTGAAATCCTCCAGCCCAGCCAACACCTGGCTGACCAACCTCTGAAAGGTGGCAGGTGCATTCTTCATCCCAAAGGGCATAACCCGGAATTGGTAGTGCCCATCTGGTGTGGAGAATGCTGACCTCTCCTTAGCGCCACCAGTTAAGGCGATCTGCCAGTACCCAGACGTCAAATCAAACGTGCTGAGGTACCGGGAAGCCCCTAACCGATCAATGAGCTCATCAGCCCTGGGGATGGGGTGTGCATCAGTCCTGGTGACTGAATTGAGCCCTCTGTAGTCCACACAGAACCGGAGTTCGGGTGTGGCACCCGGCAAGGCAGCCTTTGGGACCAAGACCACTGGGCTGGCCTAAGGACTGTTTGAGGACTCAATGACCCCTAAAGCAAACATCTTGGAGATTTCCTCCTTAATGTAAGCCCTAGCCTTGTCAGTCACTCTGTAAGCCTTGTGCTTGACAGGAGGACTGTCACCAGTGTCCACATCATGGACGCACCACTCTGGGACACCAGGAACCAAGGAAAATAGATCAGAGAATTGCCCCAACAGCTGGCGACAATCTTGCTGCTGATCAGGGGTCAGTGTGGCAGAGAGGCTGACACCATCCACTGACCCATCTTGCTCTGTTGCAGACAGGAGGTCAGGAAGAGGCTCGGTTTCCTCCTCCATTCCATCATCTGTCGCTAGGAGCATGCCCACTTCGGACCTTTCTAAGTGGGGCTTCAGGCGGTTAACATGCAGGACCCGCAAGGGGTTCCTGGGAGACCGCAAGTTCACCAGATAAGTGACATCACTCTTGCGCTCCACGACCTCATATTATTATTATTATTATTATTATTATTATTTATTTTTATAGAGCGCGTAGTCACCCTGAGGTATCCCAGCGCTAACAAATCCTATCTCTTCAGTTCAATGGGACAAGGGAGAAAAGAAGAGGGAAGGGGGATAGAAGATCAGGGTTACGGACGAGCATGATTCATTGGGGAAAAAGGTGAGTCTTGAGCCGTTTCCTGAAGTGAAGGTATTGTGGTTCGAGTCGCAGGTCGCGTCATATAGACCGTTCCACCTGTCCTGGAGCGCACAAGGCTCCACAGGGGCCATGACCCAAACTTTCTGTCCAGGCTGAAGCTCAATCAGAGTGGCATTCTGATCGTACCACCGCTTCATTTCCTCCTGGCTGGCTTCCTGATTCGCCTGAGAGAGATCCCTGAAACGCCAAGTCTGGTTCCTGAAGGCCAGCATGTAATTATACACCTCCTGGGGAGGTTTCCTGGGAGATTGCTCCCAGCCTTCCTTGACCAGACTCAAAGGTCCTCTTACCGGGTGACCATACAAAAGCTCAAAGGGGCTGAACCCTAAGGACTTTTGTGGCACCTCACGATAGACAAACAGAAGGCATGGCAAGAGGGACGTCACACCACGGGGGCCGTCACTGTCCTGAGTGGAATGGCTTCCGGGTACCGGGTAGCATGGTCCACCAAGACCAGAATAAACCTGTTGCCCATGGCTGTCTTGGGTCCAGTGGCCCCTCAATGTCAATCCCCACCCGTTCAAAGGGGGTACTGACTACAGGGAAAGGTTGGAGAGGGGCCTTGTGCCTCCTTCCACTTTTCCCACTTGCCTGGCAAGTTTGACAGGTCCTACAATGAGTATCTGAACTCTTCCGCATCTGGGGCCTATAAAAGTGGGAGACAAGCCGTTCAAAGGTCTTGTTCTGCCCCAGATGACCAGCTAAAGGAACATCATGAGCCAAACCCAGTAGGAAGGCTCTGAAACGCTGGGGTACCACCAGCACACGGGCTGACCCAGGCTCAGCAACCTTAGGCTCGCTATACAGGAGACCATTCTCCCAGTAGATCCAATGTGATCCAGACTGATCACCTGCTGCCTGGTTTGTGGCCTATTGCCACAAACCCACAAGAGAAGGGCACTTCTTCTGCTCTTCACAAAATTCCTCCCTGGAGGGACCCCCTTCTTGCTGCCAATGGGTCAGCTCAGGTAGGTTCCCAGTTCAGAAACTTGCTCCCCTGTAGGTTCCAGGGCATCCCCCTCAAGGTCTGCCTCCTCCTGGACCATGGGAACAATGGGGGCTGGTTTACCACGCCCCCTACCTCTTCTCTTTAAGGCAGGTGCCTGGACCATACTTTCAGGCTCCAGGGTCTCTTGAACACCCTTAGCTGCCATAGACCGAGTGGTCACACATGCCCACTCAGGCAGACCCAACATCTCCAAATGCGCCTTCCTCTCCACCTTAGCCCAAGGGGAGCTTTCTAAATCATTGCGTAACAGACAATCAACAGGCATGGCTGGCCTCACAGCTACTTGAAGTGTACCAGAGACCCCCCCCACTCAAAGGGAACTTGGCCCACTTTGCAATGGCTCTCTGTGTTGTCAGCGGCAACAACTGGGAAGAATGCATTAGGGACTACCTGCTCCTTGCTTGCTGCCAGACTCGCTGAGGCACCTCACCTCCCACACCAGCGGCCGGGCTTGGCTCCGCCATATCTTCGCTGAAATCGACCGGCCGGGCTTGGCTCCGCCGGTCGTACTACAATCCCCAGCATCCCTAGGGGGAATTGACGACGCCAGTAACCAGCGCGCCAGGAGGCGCATAAAGCACCGGCAGGGCCCGAGTTCCCCGTTCTTCTTCTGATCCTTGCTTGCTGCCAGACTCGCTGAGGCACCTCACCTCCCACACCAGCAGCCGGGCTTGGCTCCGCCATATCTTCGCTGAAATCGACCGGCCGGGCTTGGTTCCGCCGGTCGTACTACAATCCCCAGCATCCCTAGGGGGAATTGACGACCCCAGTAACCAGCGCGCCATGAGGCGCATAAAGCACCGGCAGGGGCCGAGTTCCCCGTTCTTCTTCTGATCCTTGCTTGCTGCCAGACTCGCTGAGGCACCTCACCTCCCACACCAGCGGCCGGGCTTGGCTCCGCCATATCTGCGCTGAAATCGACCGGCCGGGCTTGGCTCCGCCGGTCATACTACAATCCGCAGCATCCCTAGGGGGAATTGACGACGCCAGTAACCAGCGCGCCAGGAGGCGCATAAAGCACCGGCAGGGGCCGAGTTCCCCGTTCTTCTTCTGATCCTTGCTTGCTGCCAGACTCGCTGAGGCACCTCACCTCCCACACCAGCGGCCGGGCTTGGCTCCGCCATATCTTCGCTGAAATCGACCAGCCGGGCTTGGCTCCGCCGGTCGTACTACAATCCCCAGCATCCCTAGGGGGAATTGACGACGCCAGTAACCAGCGCGCCAGGAGGCGCATAAAGCACCGGCAGGGGCCGAGTTCCCCGTTCTTCTTCTGATCCTTGCTTGCTGCCAGACTCGCTGAGGCACCTCACCTCCCACACCAGCGGCCGGGCTTGGCTCCGCCATATCTTCGCTGAAATCGACCGGCCGGGCTTGGCTCCGCCGGTCGTACTACAATCCCCAGCATCCCTAGGGGGAATTGACGACGCCAGTAACCAGCGCGCCAGGAGGCGCATAAAGCACCGGCAGGGGCCGAGTTCCCCGTTCTTCTTCTGATCCTTGCTTGCAGCGGCCGGGCTTGGCTCCGCCATATCTTCGCTGAAATCGACCGGACCGGGCTTGGCTCCGCCGGTCGTACTACAATCCCCAGCATCCCTAGGGGGAATTGACGACGCCAGTAACCAGCGCGCCAGGAGGCGCATAAAGCACCGGCAGGTCCCTCGTCCCGCGTGGACGCGCGCGGGACGCGCCGGACGAAGCCCGGACTAAGGGCGGACAGTCTAAGACAGTCCGAGACTGGCCGCGACTGGACTGGGCCACACCTCCTGCACTTGAAGTAAGGTATTTATCTACTAATTCGCTATTGCAATTGGAAGCTAAAATTGAGCCTCGTACCTTTCTTCTCCCCATTGCACGTTCCAGCAGCATTTGTGACTCGATATATCCCTCTCAAGTGTACCTATTTATTGAATGTCCATTATGCCTAAAAAACTAGTGTCAATTCCCACCAAAACAATGGATAACTATCTGGTCCAAGTGGTTACAAAAATAAACAGTAACAGAAGACAGTCACTGGGACTAAGCCAGTCTCCTGATCTTCAACTCCTGAGCCCAACTCCACTATCCTTACAGGCAGAAATTCCACTGTTGGATGCCCCCTTTGATCAGATAGTTAATAACTCTTACATAGGTTATATTGATGACCAAAGTAATGCCCTGGTAGTCGACCTGGAAAACCCTGCTGCAAATGATCTAGAAAAAAATATCAGTTCTGATCGTGAGATGTGTGCCCAAATTACAGATGAAGACCTCTCTTCCTCCTCTGAAGAGGAAACTCGACCTGTCAGAACCACTAGAAGAACTCAGCCAAAACGAACAGGCCTACAATCAGGTCTAAGGAAGAAAAGGGCATCTCCTCCAGGGAAAACCAAGGCTAGAAGTATGGAGTATGGGGCTGACAGTGCCAAATGCTTTTTGGACGATGAACTGCTTCTCAAGATAGCTGATATGATTGATTCTAAAATTAAAACTATCATCAAGCCACTGGTCACTAAGATTGACAAACTAACCACTGAAATAAAAAAAAATGGGTGCAACCCAGACTAAGGTAGTGGACGAGGTTGATAAGGTGGCAACATTAGTGACAAAAGCAGCCCAGGCAACCGAAGAAAATCCTGGGAGTACAACAATGGAGGGGGGTGGTCCGATGCCATGCAACCACCTGGCTCAGGTCCAATTAAGCTCTAACAATCACCTTGATGCAACAGACGGTGGTTTAATAATACCAAATACCACGCCTGCAATACGCCAAGAAATAGATCCACTTCATTTTATAGAAGAAGCTTCTCCTGTGGTACTGGTGTTAGCTAATGTCCCACCCCTGGTGACAGGTCAATTGGAAACTTCAGCTTCATTGACCAGTAAGGCGCTGCATTGGCTT
Organism: Lissotriton helveticus; assembly: GCF_964261635.1. Lineage (NCBI taxonomy): Eukaryota > Metazoa > Chordata > Amphibia > Caudata > Salamandridae > Lissotriton > Lissotriton helveticus. The sequence continues at coordinate 313,814,246 of NC_136069.1, read as the reverse complement.
ACAGGGAACATGCAGATGGCGCCTGGAGGGAAACAGCAACTAGCGGGCGAAATTAAGGCAGTGAAAAGGGTTACCTGGATTGGGAATAGACCAAAACGGTTTAAAGGAGACTGTGTAGCGGTGACTTTTTCCCATCCGGCTGTTCTACCTAATGTGTTGATCAATCAGACCCTCCAGGATATCGCGATTTCGCGATTTGCCGCGAAATCGGCACTTTCGTAAAAATGCCGCGATTTTTACAAAAGTGCCCGCGAAATTGGCACTTTTGTTGAAATCGTGGCGTTTTTACAAAAGCCGGCATATCCTGGGGGCCCACTTACATTGTTTATTGGGGCGGGCGGGAAGGACACAAAAGAATAACTTTCCGGGCTTAATGGGGCAGCTTAATGGGGCATTAGCAGCTCACTGTGAAGGGCTTTGAAGTGCCCCTCCCGCGCCTGGCTCCCCGCTGGAGACCCCCCCGGTGACTGGGGCGAGCCCCCGCCCTCTCCCCTGGAGCCGAGGGTCAATATGGGAATGAAAGGCCCTGATGGGCGATCAGGGCGAATGCTAACTGTGCCCCCCCAGGCGCAGTACAGCCATGTCACCGGCGCGCACACAGTCACGCTAGACCATGTGCTGGAAGGGGGTCAAGGACTCTTCTATGTGGGGCGTGTGGAATTTTCATCAGGCGCAGTCATTTCCAGAGGGCTTATGCCAGGCAAACAGAAAAGGTTCACCTTCAGCTATTATCTCTCCGTGTCTTCCATGCGTGGAACACACCATGCCTGCTGACCTTTCTGCCCCTGCGGTAGCTGTTCTGCTCATTCTTGATAAATCCGTGAAGGCAGCAGAATCGGGGGTACAAGCAGCAGGACTGTAGCAAACAAAGCTTTATTCAGGAAGGTGAGGTGCTAATGCTGTGGTCACTCAAACAGGGGCCTCGAGTGGTTGAGGAGCTATTCCCAGCTTAGTGACCCTGTGAAACATACAGATGTGCAAGGCCGACCCGGCCTCTCTGAAGGTTGAAAACAGTGAAATGCCTGGTGCAAAGGACACAATAAGGGATAAGAAGCATTGTTAAATGCTTTCAGTTTCGCCTTTGTGATTAATATTATTTTGGTTGTTGTTGTTGTTGTGAGATTTAGCTTGGTGAGTGTTAGTGTGTCACGTCGTCACTGTGACCACCTCAACTTTTCTATCTTGCAATAACTTCACACTTGAAGTTATTCTATTTATGTTGTCCTTCATAAAAACTCTCACGCAGACTAATTGCCGGCTCGCACCTCTGAAGATAAGGCCTGGAAAACTGACTGAGGCCTGCGAGACGAGTGCCAGGGCCCCTTCTGGAAACGGGAAGAAAGGGAGGGAAGAGAGGGAGAGGAGAGCTGAGGAGGGGAGGGGACAGGATGGGAGGGAGGGAGGAGAAGGAGAGAAGAGAGAGAAGAGTAGAGAGAGGAGAATTGAGGGGAGGGGAGGAGAGGAGGGTAGTGGGAAGGGTAGAGAAGGGGAGGAGAGTACATGAAGCAAGTGGAGCTAAGGAGAGGAGGGGCGGGCTGGGCTGGGGAGGGTGACCGGCAGAGGAGGAGAGGAGAAGAGGGGTAGGGGATGGGAGAGGAGAGGAAAGGAGGAAGGAAGAGAGAAGGTAGGATGGAAAGGCCAAGTACAGAAAGAAGGGCAGGTTGAGCAGAGAATAAAGGGAGAGATGGAGGTTCAGGAGGTTTTAACAAAAAGTAACCCCTAAACCAGAGCTTTACCACTACATTGTGGACATTCATTTCGTGTAACTGTCAAGCTGTAGGAAAAGGGAATTACTTAAACCCACAATCAAGAGTGTTTCTAGGGAGAAATGCTTACATTAGTATACCTACATAGCTTCATGTTGTTAAATAACGAAAAAAACTAAGATATCTGTGTTTGTTGTAGGAAATATGGCCAAATAAAATGCCGCAAAATTGCCGCTAAATTTCCATATTTGTGCCGCTAAATTTCCATTTTTGTGCCGCTAAATTTGCTAGTCCATGCCGCTATATCCTGGGGGGTCTGATCAATGTACTTCCGCCACAAAGAAGAAGTGGGACTGTTGTTCCCCTCACTTTAAAATTCTTTTATGGCGAACAACAAAATGTAACATTTCCTAAGACCCCAGGGCCAATATGGGATACAATAAGAAACAGACGAGGAATAATGGCCCCAGTTAACGAATGGGGTTGGCCTTTGGGAAACAGATATGAGACCCTATCAGGGTTGAATGAGTGTGATTGACTTAAGAGGGGAAATAGCATTGCATGCTCTATCCCACCATGTGAAAATCAAGTGGGAGTTGCTATAGCTCAGTTGAATACCTCGAAAAATGATAGCTCCACACTCCAGACAAACTTAACGAGTAAACAAAGTATTTTCGAGGGTTCATACGGAAATAATGATCTCTATGATCCACCTGTTTCTAATAATAATATTAATGAAAATGTTAAAACATCTTTTAACTTGGTGGTAAATGAGAATTGCATGAATGAAAATATTCCATCTCAAAACCATAGGGTTAGCCAAATTACCAGCATGGAGGATCCTAATGTCAATGTTGTTGCTCATTTTACCCTGGTGTCATGGAATGTTGCAGGTCTGAAAAGTAAAATTACATCTCTGGACTGGCTAGCTTTCCTGGATACAAAGGATATAATCCTCCTCCAGGAAACTTGGCAGGAAACCCCAGAACCAAAGCAAGGTTACCTACATTTTTATATCTCGGCTATTCCGAGTTTACGGGGTAGGTCAAAGAGGGGACTGGTGACATGGGTAAAACAAAATAGCGGGTACTCTGTCTTCCAGTTGGTTACAAATACCCCTGACATTTTGTTAGTCAAACTCCAGCGACATCAGTGTAAAGATCCTTATATCTTTAACATCTATTCAAGGGGCTTACCAGGCGGGAAAGCCACTGAGGCAATTGATCAACTAGATATTCTTTTTAAACAATATTGTTTGAACGGCAACGCTATTGTTGCAGGTGATTTTAACTGCTGTTTTGAACCTCTAGATAATTATGATATAGACCTTACGTTGGAAGAAGACTGTATTCAGAAAATCCCTCAGCTGTCCTTACCACCTATAAAAAAGTGGTCAGAGGCCGCATTGCAAATAAAAGTTTTATGTGTGGAGCATGGGTTGCGGGCCACTAATGGAAGAACTGGTTCAGATACACTGGGTGCCCCTACCTTTAATAACGGTATATCACATAGTCGTATTGACTACATTCTTATCAATAAGGAGAATTGGTCTAGTCTTATCGATATGTGGATAGAGCCACGGGCCGAAAGTGATCATGACCCGTTAGTTTTGTTATTTAGGCTGTTTGATCTATCTAATAGCGAAGTACAAAGTGATAATGTGCAAATTTCCCTTTCAAATGATTATAGACGTATTAGATGGTCAAACTGTGTTACAAATGAAGAGAGTGTTGCAGCTATGAGGGACTTAACTACCCAGGCTATTACAGACCTAAGGAGTAACTCCGTTGTTGAGGCTCCGGTATCCAACGTTAGCAAGATCCACGATGTGTTCTTTAGCAAATTGAGATCCTTCTTTGTAAAAAAGGTCACTAAGAAACAGAGCAGGCCAGCAAGGAAGGAGGATCAATGGTATGACAAATCCTGCAGGGTTGCCTACAGGGCCTTGTCAGAGGCAGTAAAGACAAAAGATATAGTGAAGATAAAGGATGCCCGTGTCATGTACCAAAAAACACAAATCAGGGCAAAAAGTGAATGGGATGATGGCTATTGGAATGACCTCATGAGAGCCAGCAAAGAAAGATCTATGTCCACTTTCTGGGATATTGTTAAGTGGGGAAGGGGGGTCAAAAGAGGCGAACCCACGAATCATGTGGCACCAAATGCTTGGGTTTCCCACTATGCGTCCCAGTTTGCTTTGGAGGACATCGAAGAAGATGGTTGCGAAGTACCTTTGGATATAAATCTGAGCACTAGCTATCTATCTTTCACTAAAACTGATATCCTAAAAACTTTGAACAACATCCCAAAAGCGAGGGCCCCAGGCCTGGATTCGGTCCCTGCTGATTTATTTATGTATGACAAGGACCTTTGGGCTACCTATATCCAGCTGCTAGCCAATGGCATTGCAAGGGGCTCACCTATCCCTAAGACCTGGAAGGGAGCCGAGATTATCCCAATCTTTAAAAAAGGGGAAAGCTCGGATCCAGGAAATTATAGGCCTATCAGCCTTATTGCATGCATTCAAAAGGTAGTGGCAAGGCTTGTATTGCAACGTATCCATGCTTGGATAGACGAGCAAGATATTTTGTCACCATTACAGGCAGGGTTTCGCTGTCATACTAGTACCATTGACCAAGTTTTTAGATTTGTTTTGATATACTGGAGGGTAGTGTTACTTGGTGGGGGTATGCTGTTTGCAGCCTTTGTTGATCTTAAATCAGCATTTGACTTGGTTCCTCGTGCTAAGTTGTGGAAAGCTTTACAGGAACAGGGCATCCCAATTGAAATTCTATCTCTCTTAATTAGACTGCACGAGAATAATGTTGCCCAAGTCCGATGGAACCAGCAGGGTAGCGTAACCGACAAATTTCCCATTGCAAAGGGAGTACGCCAAGGCTGTGTACTAGCCCCAACCCTCTTTTCGCTATACATCAACAGGGTGATCAGGTATTTTGAACAACAACCGACCGACGCACCTAAGTTGGCCGGAAAACTGATCCCCCTGTTGATGTTTGCGGACGATACCCTGTTAATATCAAAGACACAACAGGGGCTCCAGAAGGCTATTAGAGTCTTTGAAGTGTTTTGTGCAGATCATGGCCTTGTTATTAATACAGCTAAAACAAAATTCATGGTTCTGCACAAACGGAAATATGTCAGAGGGAAGGTGGTCATGGATGGGGTCCAACTTGAACAGACCCAAGTCTTTAATTACTTGGGCATCACCCTGTCCTATAAATTAGATTGGAAACAGCATACCAATCAGCTGGTTACGAGGCACGCACAATTGGCAGGAGCACTCACCAAGGAATTTTATTCATCACATACCAGGCCTATCACTCCTGTTTTAAAGATTCACAATGCTAAGGTGGGAGCAGCGGTCCTTTATGGGGCAGAACTCTGGTGGACCAGCAACCTCACTAAGTTGACGGTTGCCCAAAACAAATTTGTTCGTAATATCACTGGTTTACCAGTATCCACTCCCTTGATACCTCTCCACTATGATCTGGGAGCTCATAGCTTCGAGGATATGGCAAAATATAGATCAGTTGCCTACTGGAGGAGATTATGGGTAACCCCGGAACTCCTGCAGTATGCCCAGGGCTTCCTCGAGGTTAGAGACTCGGATAAGTCCCACAAAATCCAGTGGATGAGGGAGGTTAAAACAACTTACATGGCTATGGGCCTATCTGCATTATGGGATGACCCTGTGGGGAATGTCTTCCCACCTAAGAAAATACTTCGTGATCTGTATTGGAACATGGTTGAGACCAAGACATTTGGACGTCATATTGAATTATCATTTACTACCGACTTCTTAGAGCTCAAGCATGCACCGGCCCTAGAACCCTATTGGGACTGGATTACTATTCCAGGGGACCGGAAGAAGTATCACCAAATGAGGGTGGGGACACTACCACTAAATACTTTAACTGCAAAATGGCGTGGGAACCAAAGTTCGGTGTGTCCCTTTTGCCCCGACCAAAGGGAAAACATAGGGCATGTATTGTTTGCCTGCCCCGAATACAATGTACCAAGAAAGTCGTGGCTTAAACCGATTTGTGTTGAGTTAGGCCTCAAAACTGCTAGTGAGGCAATTAGGATCTTAAGAACTGACACTTCTCAGCCAGTTGTTATAGCCATGTCGAAATCTTTACACTGGATGTGGATAATTCACGCCCGTAAAATGAGTTTGGAATAACCCCAAGGCCAGTTGTTATATGCTGCTATCCGATTTTGTAAATTGTATTGAGAAATCGATATACCTAGCACTGAATGAATTATCCTTTTAATACTGTTTTAACTTTTTAAATGTGATATTTAATTCTTTGTAATCATGTATGAGCTAGTAAGCTCTTTTTAGATATAGTGGTAACGAATGACCAAATGTGGATCTTATTATCTATGGGGTGGGGGATGAATTTGTATTGTAAATGTCTTTTATGATTGAAAAATATCGAATAAAGACTATTTTGAATTGAATTGACTACCTGCTCTTCAGAGACCAAGTGACACTTGACAGCTGTCACACTTGCTCCTGTGTCTCTGAGAGCCTCCACTCTATGGCCATTGAAGGTCACCCACTGCCTGTATTTTTTAGTGTTCTCAGGCAGCTGAGTTTTAGGGACCATCTCAAAGTCTCCTAATGAGACAAGGGACATTTCTGCGGGACCCCACCCACCTTGGGCACCCATCTCCTCCCCACCCAGGGCTACACTGGCCATCTGACGGGGTGGTGCACGGGGTGGCACATACTGTCCTTTCTGAGGACACTGGGGATCGTACCAACGGTGTCCCACCTGCTTACACTGAAAGCAGGAAACAGGCCCCCTATGAACAGGTTTACCTGTTGGAGTCCTGACTTCTTTTCAGGGGGAGGCTGGGAACCCTTACCTTGGTTCCCTTGGGGACCTTTTTTGGAACTCCCTCTGTTTACCCTTGTCCCCCTCACTCTTCTACTGGGGACCCTGCCCATCTTTGGCGGAGTCTCCCACAAGACCCTTGTGGACCCTGGAACTGACACAGCGGTCCGCCTCTTCAGCAAGCTTTCTAGGATTAGTCAACTTGCAATCAATAAGGTGCTGGCGTAGCTCTGGAAAACAATTAGCAGACAAGTGCTCCCTAGCAAACAAATCATAGAGCGCTTGAAAATGATCAACATTGCTACCTCGCACCCAACCATCCATAGCTCTGCAAAAGAAAGACATATTCTACCCAATTGGTTCCCTCCAGTTTCTTACAATTCCTGAACCTCTGTCTATGGAGCTCTGGAGTTAACCCATACCCTGTCATCAATGCTTCCTTCATGTGGTGATAAGACATCCTATGCTCACTGAGTAGGTCTAACAAAGTATCCCTCCCCTCAGTCAGAAATCAGCCCCACAACCCCGCTCCCCAATCCTTCTCAGGGACCCGGTGGGTCAACATTGCTATCTCATAGGCTGCAAACCACTGACCAATATCTTCACCTTTGTGAAAATCTTTGATGACATCCTTGGGAATATGTACCCTGCCTTCTGAAGGCACAGATGGTACGCTGCCACCAGAGGGATTGATTTCTAAGCCCTTGCCCTTGATTTCTAACTCCCTCAACATTCTTTCCTGCTCCATTCTCATTCTCTCTCTTTCCAAAGACAACCTGTTATTCTCTGTTTCCCTCTGACTCTCCATTTTAAGCTTAGCCATCTCCAGCTTGTGTGCCTTATTTCTCTCCCTGTCTTCCAACTCTCTGGGGGACAGATCTTTGGAAGAGATGCTGCTGCCCCTCCCCTGGCTGGAAACTCTGGCCCATCAATTTGCCCATCTGCATCCCAACATGCTCCACCACCAGATCAGGGACATTTATGGCTTCTACCCAGGCCCTCATTGCCTTTTGGTCGTCTTCCTTTTTAGAAATGCCTGGTGTAGCAACTTTCAATTTCCTGCGGAGATGCTTGAGCTGTTTCACAGTGTAGTTTCCAACCGCTCTTCCTCAAAATCAAGATCCATTGATGCAAACGATGCTGGTTTACTCATGATAGTAAAAATTGGGAGTTTTCAGGAAAACTAACAGTCAAAGGAAAAAGGATTATAAAAAAAGTATGTGGTCGCGTTTGGTCTGCACTCACTAGTAGTGTACACCAATCAATGTATATGAAACACAAATGCATAGTCCAAATCCTCACCGCTGACCACCAATGTTATGTCTGGGAGTCTCTAGTTGGCAATGGTTATCAACTTTGTCCAAATAGGGACACTTACTTCTAAGTCAGGATAAGGGGATTACACTCCTTAATAACGCCTGCTCACCCCCTTTGTAGCTTGGCACGAGCAGACAGGCTTATCTCAGAGGCAGTGTGTTAAGCATTTGTGAATATACACAGTAATACAGTGAATACACTACAGATGGACACAACACAGGTTTTATAAAAATAAGTATTCTTTATATAGACCTAAACACAAGACCACAAACGACAAAAATCCACAATCCTACACTTAAGATTACTTAAAAGATGATTAAAGTCTCTTAATTCAAGTTGTTGGTAAATGCGGCAAAGTTCTCAACAAAGTACCTGGATGCGTAACGCAAAGTAAACAAAAGGCTCGCAAAAGAGGAGATGCGTCGGTTCTGTGATCCGGGGGAACGGTTGCGTCCTTCCTTAATGCTTGCGCAGAGTAGGGCACTCGTTGTGAGCCTTACCGGAGCGGAGGTGATGCGTAGATTCTCGGCTCGTGGGCCCGTTGCGGTGCGCAAGATGGCGCCTTGATGCGATGCAATGATCCAGTTGCGATACGAGAAGATGGCGCCCTTGATGCGGAGATGCAATGACGATGTGATGACGCCCTGGCAGCCTTGCGACGACTCTGTACTTTAGAGCCACGACAGGCCCTGCGACACGCTTCCCCGGTGATGCGATGGCGACTCACTCGATGGCGTCACGCTTCTCCTGTGATGCGACAGCAGGCAGCTTCGATGAACACACGCTTCCAGGGAGATGCGGCGAAAGCTCGCTTCTCCGGCGTTGCGATGATTTCAGCTGCGGCGGCGACACGCTTCTACTCGATGCGTCGCGCTTCCAGCTCCCAGCGGCACACAAGTGTCTGGAGTCAGAATTCACAGCAAGGAAATTCAGGAGGGAGCTGGAGGTGAAGTCTTTTGTCCCTGAGACTTCAGCAGGAGGCAAGCACAGTTCAAACCCTTGGAGAATGTACTGGAGATGAAAGTCCTTCCAAAGTTCCTTTTCCTTTCCCTTGGCAATGAAGCAACCACTGCAGGCCAACCCAGCAAACAGCACACTGGCAGAGGTGCAGTCCAAACTCCTGCAGCTTCCTTGGTTCTTCTCCTTGGCAGAAAGGTTTCTTGTTCCAGACGTGATCTAATTTCTTGGGCTCAGGGTCCCAATATTTATACCCCAAAATCCTTTGTTCTCTGAAGGCAGAGAGGCCTCTGCCTAGTCCAAACCAGTTCCTGAGCTCTTTGTTTACATGACTCTCTTCTTCCTTTCACTGTGCAGGGCAGAGACATCAGCCGCCCCACAGGAGGTGGAGCCAGCACAGGGGAGTGAACATACAGCTCTGGAGCACTCTGTTGACATGATTCCTCCTCTCCTTTCACAGTGCAGGGCAGAGACATCCGACAAGCCACAGGGGATGGAGCCAGCATTGGAGAGGGAAGGCCCAGCCCTATTCAGGTCCCAGGTATAGCTCCTCCCTCCCATCTGGATTCAGATCTCTATATTCACCACTGGGCTGCCCCAGCCTGTCTCCTGGAATTCCCCAGCCCTGTCATTCACAAACCCAGACAAGGAATACACAACTCAGCAGAGGCAGGCTCAAGTGGTTAGGCAAGCAAATACCTGCTTTCTAAGAGTGGTATTTGCAAACACAGAATACTAAAATAAACTTTACTAAAAGATGTACTCTATTATTCTGAGTTCAGGCATACTTAATTCGAATTTCTACCATGTTCCCTGAGTCAGTTAGGATTATAAGAATGTAATAATCTAACTGCCCATTCTAAACTATGAGAACAGGTAGCCTTCAATAGTGAACAACGAAAATGGCTGTAATTCACTATTAGAACATGCTACACACATCAGAGCATGTCCTACCTTATACTTACAATGCACCCTGCCCTTGGGCCTGCCATAGGGGTGTCGAATATGAAGCAAAGGGAAGGTTTAGGGACTGGCAAGTGGGTGCACTTGGCCAAGTCGATATGGCAGTGCTAGACTGCACACAGGCCTTGCAATGGCAGGCCTGAGACACACTTTACAAGCTGCTTCTGTGGGTGGCACAACCAGTGCTGCAAGCCCACCAGCAGCATTTGATTAGCAAGCGCTGGGCACACATGGTGCACTGTACTAGGGGCTAACAGATACATCAAATAACCCAAACATGGAATCCAATCAGTATATCAATTTAACATAGGGAGCACTTGCACTGTGGTACTGATTAGCAGCGGCACAGTGCCCAAAGCATAAATCCAGCAAAAAAACATATCAAAACAGAGGAGGCAATCCATCAAAAATGGAAGGGAGACTCATGCCAATGATGTCAGGTCTAACAAGGAGGAAGCCAGTTTTTGAGAATCGACTACCTGCTCACCTCCTCATGACCTCAACATGTGCTGTTGATGTGCCATGGCCAGGCAGAGCCCAACTTGTGCCCTGGACTCGTCATGACGGCATGATTCTCACAGTGAGATTAGGTGGCACTGGCTCAAACAGTGCAGCACGGCTCGCTCGCTGAATCTATCATTATGCCCAGGGTGACCAAAGTTTGCTCCATGTGGCCCAGATCTGTAGCTTCCCACACATTTAGGAGGCATCACTTTGCTGAAAAGGCCAAATCACTACCACAAACAAGACTTATACAAGTCACCACTGATTTTCAAAAGGCATAGATCGCTGGACAATTCCAAAGTTTGTGGAAAAAGAAACCCTCCCATCCACACTGCCACAGACAGGCTGAGTCAGGCCTCTTACCCATCTTAACCATGGTATTACAGGACATATAGGCTCTGTGTAGGAGCTTAAGCTGGACAAGACGAAACCGTGCTCTAATCGCTACCTCTTTAGGGGAGGCTAGGTCCTCTAGCCAGTCCTCGTCTGCTAGGTCTCCAGGATCTGCTTCCCAGCAACTTTGTAACTGAAGGAGTGTATCCGGTGAGTTATTAATACATTTTCTATGCATCAGGGAGATCGCTTTACGGGTCATGTGATCATCTAACTGCCTATCTTTACAATGGTGACGATTCAGGAAGGTCCTCTCCCCTGGGGATCACTGCCTGTAGAGCATGTCGGACCTGGAGATAGTGGAAGGTTTCTGTGACAGCATTTTCACATTGTCATGTTATATATTATATATTATGTTTTGTTATATGAGGAATTGTATCGCGCTCAAATACTCTAGAGTGTCCGGGCGTGTGCGCAGGCTGTGGGAGAACGGGCAGAAAAATTAAATAACCATTTTAAAGGGATAGGTTTTTTAAAAATGTTAAAAGACAGAAACATTGTGTATGTTGTAACTCCACGGGGAGGGCATTCCAGGCAGCTGCTGCTTTAACAGAGAGGGACTGACCACCCAGACGCGCCCAACGAAACCGTGGGTCGACCAGCCGTCGCTGAGTGGCAGATCGTAGAGGGCAGTTTGGCGTATACAGAACGTAACGTCTCCTAAGATACGCTGACCCTTGACCATGAATGGCCCTGTGAGATAGAATGAGGGCCTTAAATTGCACCCGCTGGCCCACCGGTAGCCAATGCAGATCACGCAGATGTTGCCGGACACTAGATATCCGAGAGATGTTGAACAGCAGTCTAGCCATAGCGTTCTGTATGATCTTTAGTTTCTTAACCAGATAGCCTGGAATACCAATGAACAGAGCGTTGGCATAATTGAGGCGGGAGAGGATGAGGGCACGCGCTACCATTTCTTTAGCCTCCCTCGGAAGCAGGGGAAAGAACCTTCGTAGGACCTTGAGGGTAACGAAGCAGACTCCTGTACGTTTTTTAATGTGTTCTTCAAACCGTAGATCTTCCCCAAACCATACACCCAAGTTCTTCGCCGGATCACCCTCGGAGCTGGGGCAAGGAACATTGGGAGGCCACAGCGTTTTTCTGAAGGCAGAGGGGAACTGGCCATACAGGAGTACCTCAGATTTTTCCTCGTTGCACTTAAGTTGGGCATGTTCAAGCCAGCGGAAAACAGATGAAAGGCAGGTCTGAGCGATCTTGGTGTCCAGATCCGAACCCTTCAAAGTAAATAACAGCTGTGTGTCATCCGCATAGGCTTATAATTTTTGCACCCAGTTCCTCCGCAAAAAAAAACAGGGGGTCAGATATATATTGAAAAGTAGAGGGCTCAACGTGGAGTCATGAGGTACTCCAGTGGAGAGTTTCCTCACGGAGGACGAGTGGGGGGGTGGGGGTGGGGGGCAACCAGCTGCTGGATAAAATGATCAGGTTAGTCCAGATAAAAAAGTTACCTTCTAAAGTCCAGTTCTGTTCACAAGGAGCAGTGAGAGCGTTGCGGATGGTTAGCACTGTAGTGCGAAGAGCAGTCCTGGAGTCACGGATGGTTGTCGCTGTAGGATGAATATCCTGCAGGGCATCACTGACGGACGTTGCTGGAGATTCTTGTGGGCTGGTACCAGGGGTTGTCGATGCTGTAGGGCCAAGAACTCTAACCATTCCTGTAATTAGAGCTACTTCTGATTAGGGCAAATCATTGTGAGCTTCTAAAGGTCAAGCAACTCGCACATTGTTACCAGACACCCCCTCACTCCGCTTCATTGACTTTCAACCTACTGTCCGTGGAACAAGACACTATGGTTTGAACAAAATACTTGGACTAGGGGCACTATCACAGGGCTGACATGTGTCAGTGAGAGTGTGAGATGTGCCGCTATATGAACATGTGTGTGAATAAATGGGATATATCTGTATAACGGACTGAGAGCCTGTGTCTTATGTACTTGAGGCACAGGACATACCTTTCACCATATGTGGTATGGTTGCAGGTACAATACAAACATACAGCCATTATTTTCAAATGGGAGTAATTTAAAGTGCAAAAACGTTTTCTGCAAAAATGGGAGACATGGTGAGTCCCCTTACACCTCACGTGGAGCCTTGGAGAACGAGTTGGAGGAGCCCATTGGGGATGCAGACTGGGCGTTTGCATATGAATTGGTGAGGAAGGTGTCCTGCAACCATACATTTGTGTTGCTCCATTTCAGTTTTCTTCAGCACACTATGAATAGGATGGATCCCTTGAGAGAGCCACGATATGAGGAGTTGGGGCCCATCTTCTTACACCTAGCCTGGGCCTGTGGTGTGATTAAGGGATATAGGAGGGAAGTGGTGCCTATATTAGTGGGAGTGACAGATATAAAGATTCCTCGGACTTCAAAGGCTTGCTTCTTGGGGGTTGGGGCAAAACCTAAGAGGCGGAAGATTCCCCATATGCTTTCCCAGCTGCTCTGCTTTTGGCCAAAAGGCGAGTGGCCATCGGTTGGATGGGCACTCAAGTACCACTAGTGTCTACTTGGCTGTGGGATCTCCTAAAATAGAGGTGGCAGAGGAGTTGCATATGCGCCTTGCCCGTACTGATAAGGGTGCCTTAGATGCAGTCATGTTGTTGCCTTCTCAATAATTTTACTACTGAGGATGTTGTTAGCTCAGAAGAAGGCTCCGACAAGGAAGTGTGATTTTAGTGAACTCTATGCCGATGTATCATAATTTGTGACAGCCAAGTGTGAGATTCTTGTATTATTCACTGTATCTCTGGCTCAATGAAATGATTTTGATGTGTTATTGCACCCTAGCCAGTTCTGTATCTCTGACCTATGTTCAGCCGTGTGCACGGTTGCTTTTGACTGTACTGCCATGATATGTGACTGGGATATTCATTTCTATGTAAGAATGGAGCCATGCACTGCCTGTGTTTTTTTGCTTTTTGTTTTTGTTCTGCTGTACAAAATCAATAAAACAAAGTTTTAAAACATGTAATCATTAAGTTAACTCTTCAGTTTAATTTTCTCTCATTTAAAAGCATTCGGAAACATAATTTTGTTCTCATGCTTCAATATTGAGTTGACATGGACTTATATTTAAGAGTTAAATGCCACAGCGCCTCAGTTCATCATCTTTGTGCCTCACCCTGGGTCATGAATCTGAGCGGAGCACTACTCATTATCAGGCCAAGCTATCTGCTGTAAGATAAACACAGCCTTTCCCTAACTTTAAGAGGAAAACACAACACTTATTTATTGCAGTTCTTATTTAAAAATGAACTCAAGGCAGCAAACTACTCTGAAGGTGTCTGCAAGCTACTGCCCATCTTTGGCGGAGTCTCCCACAAGACCCTTGTGGACCCTGGAACTGACACAGCGGTCCGCCTCTTCAGCAAGCTTTCTAGGATTAGTCAACTTGCAATCAATAAGGTGCTGGCGTAGCTCTGGAAAACAATTAGCAGACAAGTGCTCCCTAGCAAACAAATCATAGAGCGCTTGAAAATTATCAACATTGCTACCTCGCACCCAACCATCCATAGCTCTGCAAAAGAAAGACATATTCTACCCAATTGGTTCCCTCCAGTTTCTTACAATTCCTTAACCTCTGTCTATAGAGCTCTGGAGTTAACCCATACCCTGTCATCAATGCTTCCTTCATGTGGTGATAAGACATCCTATGCTCACTGAGTAGGTCTAACAAAGTATCCCTCCCCTCAGTCAGAAATCAGACCCACAACCCCGCTCCCCAATCCTTCTCAGGGACCCGGTGGGTCAACATTGCTATCTCATAGGCTGCAAACCACTGACCAATATCTTCACCTTTGTGAAAATCTTTGATGACATCCTTGGGAATATGTACCCTGCCTTCTGAAGGCACAGATGGTACGCTGCCACCAGAGGGATTGATTTCCAAGCCCTTGCCCTTGATTTCTAACTCCCTCAACATTCTTTCCTGCTCCATTCTCATTCTCTCTCTTTCCAAAGACAACCTGTTATTCTCTGTTTCCCTCTGACTCTCCATTTTAAGCTTAGCCATCTCCAGCTTGTGTGCCTTATTTCTCTCCCTGTCTTCCAACTCTCTGGGGGACAGATCTTTGGAAGAGATGATGCTGCCCCTCCCCTGGCTGGAAACTCTGGCCCATCAATTTGCCCATCTGCATCCCAACATGCTCCACCACCAGATCAGGGACATTTATGGCTTCTACCCAGGCCCTCATCGCCTTTTGGTCGTCTTCCTTTTTAGAAATGCCTGGTGTAGCAACTTTCAATTTCCTGCGGAGATACTTGAGCTGTTTCACAGTGTAGATTTCCAACCGCTCTTCCTCAAAATCAAGATCCATTGATGCAAACGATGCTGGTATACTCATGATAGTAAAAATTGGGAGTTTTCAGGAAAACTAACAGTCAAAGGAAAAAGGATTATAAAAAAAAGTATGTGGTCGCGTTTGGTCTGCACTCACTAGTAGTGTACACCAATCAATGTATATGAAACACAAATGCATAGTCCAAATCCTCACCG
The DNA here is from genome assembly GCF_964261635.1 of Lissotriton helveticus. Taxonomy (NCBI): domain Eukaryota; kingdom Metazoa; phylum Chordata; class Amphibia; order Caudata; family Salamandridae; genus Lissotriton; species Lissotriton helveticus. The sequence continues at coordinate 313,799,020 of NC_136069.1, read as the reverse complement.
CTGACCACCAATGTTAGGTCTGGGAGTCTCTAGTTGGCAATGGCTATCAACTTTGTCCAAATAGGGACCCTTACTTCTAAGTCAGGATAAGGGGATTACACTCCTTAATAACGCCTGCTCACCCCCTTGGTAGCTTGGCACGAGCAGACAGGCTTATCTCAGAGGCAGTGTGTTAAGCATTTGTGAATATACACAGTAATACAGTGAATACACTACAGATGAACACAACACAGGTTTTATAAAAATAAGTATTCTTTATATAGACCTAAACACAAGACCACAAACGACAAAAATCCACAATCCTACACTTAAGATTACTTAAAAGATGATTAAAGTCTCTTAATTCAAGTTGTTGGTAAATGCGGCAAAGTTCTCAACAAAGTACCTGGATGCGTAACGAAAAGTAAACAAAAGGCTCGCAAAAGAGGAGATTCGTCGGTTCTGTGATCCGGGGGAACGGTTGCGTCCTTCCTTAATGCTTGCGCAGAGTAGGGCACTCGTCGTGAGCCTTACCGGAGCGGAGGTGATGCGTAGATTCTCGGCTCGCGGGCCCGTTGCGGTGCGCAAGATGGCGCCTTGATGCGATGCAATGATCCAGTTGCGATACGAGAAGATGGCGCCCTTGATGCGGAGATGCAATGACGATGTGATGACGCCCTGGCAGCCTTGCGACGACTCTGTACTTTAGAGCCACGACAGGCCCTGCGACACGCTTCCCCGGTGATGCGATGGCGACTCTCTCGATGGCGTCACGCTTCTCCTGTGATGCGACAGCAGGCAGCTTCGATGAACACACGCTTCCAGGGAGATGCGGCGAAAGCTCGCTTCTCCGGCGTTGCGATGATTTCAGCTGCGGCGGCGACACGCTTCTACTCGATGCGTCGCGCTTCCAGCTCCCAGCGGCACACAAGTGTCTGGAGTCAGAATTCCCAGCAAGGAAATTCAGGAGGGAGCTGGAGGTGAAGTCTTTTGTCCCTGAGACTTCAGCAGGAGGCAAGCACAGTTCAAACCCTTGGAGAATATACTGGAGATGAAAGTCCTTCCAAAGTTCCTTTTCCTTTCCCTTGGCAATGAAGCAACCACTGCAGGCCAACCCAGCAAACAGCACACTGGCAGAGGGGCAGTCCAAACTCCTGCAGCTTCCTTGGTTCTTCTTGGCAGAAAGGTTTCTTGTTCCAGACGTGATCTAATTTCTTGGGCTCAGGGTCCCAATATTTATACCCCAAAATCCTTTGTTCTCTGAAGGCAGAGAGGCCTCTGCCTAGTCCAAACCAGTTCCTGAGCTCTTTGTTTACATGACTCTCTTCTTCCTTTCACTGTGCAGGGCAGAGACATCAGCCGCCCCACAGGAGGTGGAGCCAGCACAGGGGAGTGAACATACAGCTCTGGAGCACTCTGTTGACATGATTCCTCCTCTCCTTTCACAGTGCAGGGCAGAGACATCCGACAAGCCACAGGGGATGAAGCCAGCATTGGAGAGGGAAGGCCCAGCCCTATTCAGGTCCCAGGTATAGCTCCTCCCTCCCATCTGGATTCAGATCTCTATATTCACCATTGGGCTGCCCCAGCCTGTCTCCTGGAATTCCCCAGCCCTGTCATTCACAAACCCAGACAAGGAATGCACAACTCAGCAGAGGCAGGCTCAAGTGGTTAGGCAAGCAAATACCTGCTTTCTAAGAGTGGTATTTGCAAACACAGAATACTAAAATAAACTTTACTAAAAGATGTACTCTATTATTCTGAGTTCAGGCATACTTAATTCGAATTTCTACCATGTTCCCTGAGTCAGTTAGGATTATAAGAATGTAATAATCTAACTGCCCATTCTAACCTATGAGAACAGGTAGCCTTCAATAGTGAACAACAAAAATGGCTGTAATTCACTATTAGAACATGCTACACACATCAGAGCATGTCCTACCTTATACTTACAGTGCACCCTGCCCTTGGGCCTGCCATAGGGGTGTCGAATATGAAGCAAAGGGAAGGTTTAGGGACTGGCAAGTGGGTGCACTTGGCCAAGTCATTCATTTCATTTCAAAGCTTTATTCGATTATTAAAAACAATCACAAAAGCGTACAATATAAAAACACACAATGCAAACATTACAGTGAGAACAATAACTCAGCAGTAAGAGAATTTAAAAGTATTAAAACACCAGACTTTTCCTATGCGAAATGGCTTTAAGTAAAAAGGTAGCGGTAGAAAAACAGATAGATGCAGAGTCAAGTGCAAATAACAATTTCAGGGCTTGGGCAGTAGTATACACAGAGAATTTTAAAAACACGGGTCTGAGGTAGAAACGGCAAAGGTGCATATATAGTGGGCAAATAAGCATAAAGTGCAAAGTGCTTTGCCTAGACTGGCCATCACAAGGACAGGGGGAATAGCTATGTAATTTCATCACTGGGAAGGCCACTAGGTTACGTACAATACCAAGTCTAAATCTCGTTAGAACAAACTGATGGGATTGCTTGGTTATAAATTTTAGATACATAGGCATGCCCTTTTCTTCCATCTTAGTAGAATGATAAAATACATGAGTAGGCATGGAGATACACTTCGCCCTGCGTAAGTCAGATTTAGTTCCAATAAAAACATCTTTGAGTTCCTTTTTAGATAAAGTAACGGCACAATATGGGTCATTGACGATGTCAAGATTAAAAACATCACTATAGGAAGAAGAGACATAACTTAACCAGGGGATCTTGAGGGCTTTATCCAGCTTCAGACAATCAAGGATAATCTGCCTGGTAAAGTCAGTCTCTTCTTTAGCCCAGATTGACCTCCATACCATTAAAGGTCTCAATCCCATCAAATCTGTCAAATAGTTCAGGCACACCTCACTATGACACAGTACGGTGGGTGCCGAGGGAGGTAAACAAAGAAGTCTTCTAAGGAACCCATTCTCAGTGACTTGCAGTACCCTATGCTGACAGTAGCCCCAGATACCAGAGCCATATAGAGCAATAGATACACACCTATGCCTATAGATGTCTACCATGTCAGGTATGCGGCGACTCCCAAGCTTTGCTGCAAAACGAAAAATTCCAGAGGAGCTTTTGGCCATTCTACCGTTAACATTTAAAATCTCTTGGGCCCAGGTCCCTTTGTTGTTAAAAGTAACTCAGAGGTAGCAGAATCTGTCCACAACCTCTATTTTATGATTATTAAAATGGAACGGCATAACAGACTTCATCCGTTTACCACAAGCAATAATAAAAGTCTTGGAGTTATTAACTTTCAATTTTCTCTCGTTAATAAAATTATAAAAAGTATTCATGAGTTTCTGAAGCCCATTTGGAGTGCGCGAGAGCAACACCGTGTCATCGGCATAGAGCAGGACTGGAACCGGGTGGCCACCAACCTAAGGGGAGTCTGCCTGTACCCTCTTCAGTTCCGATTCTATAGAGTTAATGAAGAGGGAAAATAGCAGGGGGGCCAGTACGCAGCCCTGCCTTATGCCTGACTTAACTTTAATTTTCTCTGTACATTCACCTGACCGGACAAAACGTATCTGGGCTGATTGATAACTTATTGTAAAGTCGTGCCAGGAAGTGAATGATTGCTGAGGGGGCACCCATACCCAGTAATGTGGACCATAACAAGTTATGGTCCACGAGGTCAAAGGCACTTGAAAGATCGGCGAAGCAGAGAAATAAGGAACCCTGTTTCGCTCTCGTGTACTTTCCAATGAGGAGGTCAAGATTGATGCACTGCTCCGTTGTCCCCAGTCCTTTGCGAAAACCATATTGGGATTCAGCCAGAATTTTATTTTCCTCTACCCATTCCTCCAGCCTCATCAGGAGAACCCTACTCATAATCTTCAAGGAGGAATCAAGAAGGGAGATAGGGCGGTAGTTCTTGGCCTCTCCTCTATCTCCCTTCTTATAAATGGGTAGAATTATAGATTCACTCCAGGTGGATGGTGTATTCTCCAGAACTGAAGCATTAAACACCTGCATCAGGAGTGGGCTCCAAAGAGTCGGGTTAGATTTATACAGGTTAACCGGGACCCCATCGGGTCCCGGTGCCTTTCCCCCTTTACTCAGGCTTATGGAAATAACCACCTCTGATAGTGTAATATCCAAAGGTAACCTCGTTTCCGACATCAGGATAGGAGGGCTGACAAAGTCCTCCCTGGGCGGGTTAAAAATTCCAGAGAAGTGGGAAACCCAATTTGCTTCACTGACCTGGGCTGACAGTACTGGAAACTCTTCATTGGCAAGAAAGGGGCTGTTGACCGTAGACCAAAAGAGCCTGCTGTCCCGTAGTACCGATGCTTGGTTCAGGGCATCCCAGGCAAGTTACCTGAGCTCGTGCTTCCTACCTACAAGGTTGTTTTTGTAGGTGAGTCTAAGTAATTTGATAGCCTCCCCGTCTCTGGGGAGTTTAGTTAAAGCCTGCTTAAGTTCCCGCAGAGATTTGGTACACATGCTATCAAACCAACCCACATTTTGCTTCCTAATACGGGCTTTAGTAATAGTAAGGCATCTTTTTATAACGATGCCAAGTGCCACAAAGTTGGTTATGATGCACCCATAAAAGGCCTCTGGGTCTAAACAATTATGAATTTCAGCGAACCCAACTTTTAGAATTTTGGCTTGCATCTTTTCAGAGTTGTCCAAGCTCCACTTTATACGGATACCATTTTGTCTACAGGGGGTGACATCTTCAATTACCAGATGATCACTATTAACTGGTGAGCCCCAAGCAGAAATGAGCATGGTAATAGCATGGTGATCGCTACCGCCAAGGTCAGTGACAACAGGGACCATACAAAGTGGAATAAGATGCGTAGAGGCCAATAGGTGGTCAATAACAGAAGCCGAGTTAGGTCCTACAAAAGTTGGTACAGGTTTGCCATCAGCATCTACAGCCGGGGGATGAATCATGAGATCCATACTTAACACGAGGGAATTAAGGGAATCACCATACGGTGAGTGGACAAAATGTGCCAGATTTTCCCCGTTATCCCCATCGTAACCACAGATTCTAGTAAATGAATAAGGACAGGTACGAAGGTTGAAATCCCCGCCCCATATGATATCAGTTGGTTTATTGATATCTCTTCGTAAGTTCCTCAAGGCAGAACCCAACTCCTCCACCACCGAAGTATTAGAAGCATCAAACAGGTTGTTATAGTGGTTGATCACCACTATTACATGGCCCTTTACATGTTCTAATATTAGGATTTGGGAGTGGTAACCCACAGGGTGGTGAGATATCATACAGACTGGGAGGTTTACTGACAATAAAATCACTAACCCCCCTTTAGCCCTACCCATACCTGACCTTAGTGCAAAGTTGTTATAAGACACAAACCCATCAAGTTTAATGTCCGTAGTTGCCCAGGTCTCTTGCAGGCATAAAATATCATAGTCGGTGAGGATCTCACTCCAACCTAGGGACGCCGAATGCCTACTCCAGCCTGCAACATTCCAACTAGCAAACTTAAAACCAGGGGAACAGGGGGAAGGTTTAATGGGTGCTGGTTCAGTGGTAAATAAAAGGTTGTTAACAACTGGGGGAACCAGTGAAACTGGAAAAGCAGCGGGAGGCACCGGGGCAGTCGGGGGCATTACAAGGTTTGGAGTGGGAATGGGACTACTACCAAACATTACAGTAGACCCTTTATCAGAGGGTGGAAGAAGGGGGTCTGGGGCTGGGGGCAGTCAATCTACACCATCCAGACCGTTCAAACAACTAAAACGGTTATAATCATGAAAGGGTGTCAATGGGGGTTGGAAAACAGGTCGTACTGTATACCCACAATGTCTGCCCCCCCGATCAACCCTCGTCCAATTACCTTGGACTTGGTCATGATGCATATGTATGGGGGGGGATGAAAAAAGACACTGGCAGAGTCCGGATGGTGGATTCAAGAGATCTATTCGACCCAGCACAGATGTGAAGAACAGTCCTTGTATCTCGAAAACTCACCATGATACAGTCTCCTGTTATTGACTTCCTGGTCTTACCCAGCCAGGGTACCCTTCTCACCATGTTGATTTCGTTGTTAAAATGCGCTGGGAGGGGTCTATTCCAGTTCAACCATTTGATTACTTTGCTTTTGAGTGAACGGAAATTCTCACCTTCACCCGCCTCAAGGGAGGGAACCCCGGCCATAACTACCATAAAATCGTTAGCCTCGGGGGGTAGGTCAGGTCTCCGGGGTCTAGGAGCAGGTTTCTCGGGGAGTAGGGGGGGAATACTATCACCGATTTTTGCCCCACTGGGGATTATCACTGGGGGGGCTGGACCTGGGGGTTGTGATGGAGGGATGATAGATTTACTATGGTGCAACTGTACTGGTTTAGCCATAAGTGGTTGCAAAAGGGGGATGGCAGTAGTCACCAAGGGGGGTCCCGGATTAACTAAGAGGGTTTGTGGGGTATGAGAAGTGGTAGAAGGGGACTTGGACTCAGAGGATCTACCTTGGGTAGTTACCTGTGATTTCATACTACTTAATGTAGCCTCAAGAATAGTGAGTCTAATCTCCACTTTCTTGATGCTCTCGCTGATAGGCAAGAGCAAAGCTCTAAGTAGGAATTCCAGGTTCCCTGGAGGGGCAGCCGGAGGCAATGTATTAGGCGAGTTATTCCCAGGGGCAACAGCAGGGTCCATCGCATTAATACCCTTATCGGAAATTGGGGCGGGTTTAGAGGATTTTCCGAAATCAGAATGGGGGAGTTTGGATTTACCCTGCCCTCCCCTCGTCTTCCTTTTGCGCTTATTAGGGGGAGGGCCATGCAACTCCACCACAGCAACTAACTTCGGCTTAACTTTCCTAGCTTTAGAGGTTGGGATGGGTTGGGAGGTTAGATCGACAGCCGTACAACTATGGCTGATGGGAAGGGTAACCTTGGAGGCCTGCACGATGTGTCGACAGGGACTAATAGTACAATCCCTCAGCAGAAGCGGGACGCCATCCTGGGATAATGGCTCCTCACTAATGTTCAAAGAAGAGCTGCCCTCTAGGGAAAAAGAGGTATCTACCAGGGGTCTAAGTTTCATATTTTCGATGGAGCGGCGGCGCTCGGCCCTGCGTTCCGCCAGGGAGGTTTCATTATCCCCATCCCCATCCCCCACAGGGCGGGAAAAATAATTATCCAGAGTCCTGTTTTTCACACCTCCCGCCTTCACAGTAGGTCCGTCCAGAGCTGGTGAAGGCATGGCAGGTATATAGTACCCGGGTGGGAAACAGGGGCTAATTAAATCCAGTACCCCTACAACAAATACAAGAGGGTAGGCCCAGCCCGGCCCACGAGGGCCTTAGAGGGCCCGCCCTTTGCCCGGGCTTCGCCCCGAGCTTCGGCCCATGCGCGTCCCGCGTGCGCGTGGGTAGGCGGGATTAAATAGATAGAAGGGGGAGGGCGGGAAGAGTCGCAGGTGCGCTGGTGACCGGAGCGCTACTCCTGCTGGGACTCGCAGTCCCGCCCTCACAGCCCACTCAAGCTTCTCGACCGCCCCTTGCAGTCCAGGTAATCCAGGCAGCACACGGCAAAGTTCTGGCTTCCCCCGCGTTCGAAATTCACCACAGCGTCTCTGACACACTCCCAAGGCTGCGAGCGGCGCCCGCGGAGCGGGGGCCGCGAGCCGTCTTTGTACAGCAGGGGGAGGGCGGGAAGAGTCGCAGGTGCGCTGGTGACCGGAGCGCTACTCCTGCTGGGACTCGCAGTCCCGCCCTCACAGCCCAAACAAGCTTCTCGACCGCCCCTTGCAGTCCAGGTAATCCAGGCAGCACACGGCAAAGTTCTGGCTTCCCCCGCGTTCGAAATTCACCACAGCGTCTCTGACACACTCCCAAGGCTGCGAGCGGCAAGTCGATATGGCAGTGTTAGACTGCACACAGGCCTTGCAATGGCAGGCCTGAGACACACTTTACAAGCTGCTTCTGTGGGTGGCACAACCAGTGCTGCAAGCCCACCAGCAGCATTTGATTAGCAAGCGCTGGGCACACATGGTGCACTGTACTAGGGGCTAACAGATACATCAAATAACCCAAACATGGAATCCAATCAGTATATCAATTTAACATAGGGAGCACTTGCACTGTGGTACTGATTAGCAGCGGCACAGTGCCCAAAGCATAAATCCAGCAAAAAAACATGTCAAAACAGAGGAGGCAATCCATCAAAAATGGAAGGGAGACTCATGCCAATGATGTCAGGTCTAACAAGGAGGAAGCCAGTTTTTGAGAATCGACTACCTGCTCACCTCCTCATGACCTCAACATGTGCTGTTGATGTGCCATGGCCAGGCAGAGCCCAACTTGTGCCCTGGACTCGTCATGACGGCATGATTCTCACAGTGAGATTAGGTGGCACAGGCTCAAACAGTGCAGCACGGCTCGCTCGCTGAATCTATCATTATGCCCAGGGTGACCAAAGTTTGCTCCATGTGGCCCAGATCTGTAGCTTCCCACACATTTAGGAGGCATCACTTTGCTGAAAAGGCCAAATCACTACCACAAACAAGACTTATACAAGTCACCACTGATTTTCAAAAGGCATAGATCGCTAAACAATCCCAAAGTTTGTGGAAAAAGGAACCCTCCCATCCACACTGCCACAGACAGGCTGAGTCAGGCCTCTTACCCATCTTAACCATGGTATTACAGGACATATAGGCTCTGTGTAGGAGCTTAAGCTGGACAAGACGAAACCGTGCTCTAATCGCTACCTCTTTAGGGGAGGCTAGGTCCTCTAGCCAGTCCTCGTCTGCTAGGTTTCCAGGATCTGCTTCCCAGCAACTTTGTAACTGAAGGAGTGTATCCGGTGAGTTATTAATACATTTTCTATGCATCAGGGAGATCGCTTTACGGGTCATGTGATCATCTAACTGCCTATCTTTACAATGGTGACGATTCAGGAAGGTCCTCTCCCCTGGGGATCACTGCCTGTAGAGCATGTCGGACCTGGAGATAGTGGAAGGTTTCTGTGACAGCATTTTCACATTGTCATGTTATATGTTATATGTTATGTTTTGTTATATGAGGAATTGTATCGCGCTCAAATACTCTAGAGTGTCCTGGCGTGTGCGCAGGCTGTGGGAGAATGGGCAGAAAAATTAAATAACCATTTTAAAGAGATAGGTTTTTTAAAAATGTTAAAAGACAGAAACCCTGTGTATGTTGTAACTCCACGGGGAGGGCATTCCAGGCAGCTGCTGCTTTAACAGAGAGGGACTGACCACCCAGACGCGCCCAACGAAACCGTGGGACGACCAGCCGTCGCTGAGTGGCAGATCGTAGAGGGCAGTTTGGTGTATACAGAACGTAACGTCTCCTAAGATACGCTGACCCTTGACCATGAATGGCCCTGTGAGATAGAATGAGGGCCTTAAATTGCACCCGCTCGGCCACCGGTAGCCAATGCAGATCACGCAGATGTTGCCGGACACTAGATCTCCGAGAGATGTTGAACAGGAGTCTAGCCATAGCGTTCTGTATGATCTTGAGTTTCTTAACCAGATAGCCCGGAATACCAATGAACAGAGCGTTGGCATAATTGAGGCGGGAGAGGATGAGGGCACGCGCTACCATTTCTTTAGCCTCCCTCGGAAGCAGGGGAAAGAACCTTCGTAGGACCTTGAGGGTAACGAAGCAGACTCCTGTACGTTTTTTAATGTGTTCTTCAAACCGTAGATCTTCCCCAAACCATACACCCAAGTTCTTCGCCGGATCACCCTCGGAGCTGGGGCAAGGAACATTGGGAGGCCACAGCGTTTTTCTGAAGGCAGAGGGGAACTGGCCATACAGGAGTACCTCAGATTTTTCCTCGTTGCACTAAAGTTGGGCATGTGCTAGCCAGCGGAAAACAGATGAAAGGCAGGTCTGAGCGATCTTGGTGTCCAGATCCGAACCCTTCAAAGTAAATAACAGCTGTGTGTCATCCGCATAGGCTTATCATTTTTGCACCCAGTTCCTCCGCAAAAAAAAACAGGGTGGTCAGATATATATTGAAAAGTAGAGGGCTCAACGTGGAGTCATGAGGTACTCCAGTGGAGAGTTTCCTCACGGAGGACGAGTGTGGGGGGGGGGGGCAACCAGCTGCTGGATAAAATGATCAGGTTAGTCCAGATAAAAAAGTTAACTTCTAAAGTCCAGTTCTGTTCACGAGGAGCAGTGAGAGCGTTGCGGATGGTTAGCACTGTAGTGCGAAGAGCAGTCCTGGAGTCACGGATGGTTGTCGCTGTAGGGTGAATATCCTGCAGGGCATCACTGACGGACGTTGCTGGAGATTCTTGTGGGCTGGTACCAGGGGTTGTCGGTGCTGTAGGGCCAAGAACTCTAACCATTCCTGTAATTAGAGCTACTTCTGATTAGGGCAAATCATTGTGAGCTTCTAAAGGTCAAGCAACTCGCACATTGTTACCAGACACCCCCTCACTCCGCTTCATTGACTTTCAACCTACTGTCCGTGGAACAAGACACTATGGTTTGAACAAAATACTTGGACTAGGGGCACTATGACAGGGCTGACATGTGTCAGTGAGAGTGTGAGATGTGCCGCTATATGAACATGTGTGTGAATAAATGGGATATATCTGTATAACGGACTGAGAGCCTGTGTCTTATGTACTTGTGGCACAGGACATACCTTTCACCATATGTGGTATGGTTGCAGGTACAATACAAACATACAGCCATTATCATGGTGAGTCCCCTTACACCTCACGTGGAGCCTTGGAGAACGAGTTGGAGGAGCCCATTGGGGATGCAGACTGGGCATTTGCATGTGAATTGGTGAGGAAGGTGTCCTGCAACCATAGATTTGTGTTGCTCCATTTCAGTTTTCTTCAGCACACTATGAATAGGATGGATCCCTTGAGAGAGCCACGATATGAGGAGTTGGGGCCCATCTTCTTACACCTAGCCTGGGCCTGTGGTGTGATTAAGGGATATAGGAGGGAAGTGGTGCCTATATTAGTGGGGGTGACAGATATAAAGATTCCTCGGACTTCAAAGGCTTGCTTCTTGGGGGTTGGGGCAAAACCTAAGAGGCGGAAGATTCCCCATATGCTTTCCCAGCTGCTCTGCTTTTGGCCAAAAGGCGAGTGGCCATCGGTTGGATGGGCACTCAAGTACCACTAGTGTCTACTTGGCTGTGGGACCTCCTTAAATAGAGGTGGCAGAGGAGTTGCATATGCGCCTTGCCCATACTGATAAGGGTACCTTAGATGCAGTCATGTTGTTGCCTTCTCAATAAATTTACTACTGAGGATGTTGTTAGCTCAGAAGAAGGCTCCGACAAGGAAGTGTGATTTTAGTGAACTCTATGCCGATGTATCATAATTTGTGACAGCCAAGTGTGAGATTCTTGTATTATTTACTGTATCTCTGGCTCAATGAAATGATTTTGATGTGTTATTGCACCCTAGCCAGTTCTGTATCTCTGACCTATGTTCAGCCGTGTGCACGGTTGCTTTTGACTGTACTGCCATGATATGTGACTGGGATATTCATTTCTATGTAAGAATGGAGCCATGCACTGCCTGTGTTTTTTTGCTTTTTGTTTTTGTTCTGCTGTACAAAATCAATAAAACAAAGCTTTAAAACATGTAATCATTAAGTTAACTCTTCAGTTTAATTTTCTCTCATTTAAAAGCATTCGGAAACATAATTTTGTTCTCATGCTTCAATATTGAGTTGACATGGACTTATATTTAAGAGTTAAATGCCACAGCGCCTCAGTTCATCATCTTTGTGCCTCACCCTGGGTCATAAATCTGAGCGGAGCACTACTCATTATCAGGCCAAGCTATCTGCTGTAAGATAAACACAGCCTTTCCCTAACTTTAAGAGGAAAACGCAACACTTATTTATTGCAGTTCTTATTTAAAAATGAACTCAAGGCAGCAAACTACTATGAAGGTGTCTGCAAGCTACTGGTAGCTAACGATCGACTGGGTGGAGACACCTGTTGTAGCACAAGGGCAGATCTCACATTGATGGTCTTTCCTGGTGGTCACTGTAGTACAAGTGAGGGTTCACTGGAGCTTTGCATTGGCGGTCTGCCCTGCTGGCAAGAACTTGGCATGAACTAACTCGTTCAAGGTTGGGAAGAGCCCAAAACTTTAAGGATTTCACCTTTTCATCAAGAATGAGCTCAACTGATGCAATACCAAGGGTCCAGGATCTGGGACCACCTCTTGGGGATTAGGAACTCACTCTAGAAGAGGCCAGCAGGGCTCAAACAATTCCACTTGCAGGTCCAGGCAGGTACATTGCAGCAGGTCAGCTGGGCAGTTGCAGGGAGACCTATGGAGCTTGTTGTGTCTCTGTAGCTCAGAACAGGAGCCGGCTAACTTGCCCTTGGAGTTAATTAGGTAGCCTGAGTTAGAGGGTGCAGGTCCAGTCTTTGCCTGGTGTAGATTTCCTACTTCGGACGTAGTCACTTTTTTGGAGCTCTGATTCTTCCAGTGGGGCAAAGCTGTAGGCTGTAGCCAAAGAGAGCTTCACAAAGCCAGATTCCTTCTCCGAGAGGCGCCGCTGAATTGGATTTGTAGCTGCTGAAGAGCTCCAAGCAGAAGTAACTTGAATCTTTGGCCCAGCTGTGATGCACCTTTGTCGGATGGGCTTGGCAAGTCGGTCTCGGTCCTTCAGAGGTTCATGGAGCCAAAACGTTTCTAAGGGCCTGATTATGAGTTTGGTGGACTGGGTCAGTCCGTCAAAAACATGACGGATATCCTGTCGGCCAAATTCCAATTCATCCTATGGAACTTGTAATACGATGGACGGGATATCAATCACATTTGTGAAGGAGTATCCATCCGTCAAACTTGCAATCAGGCCCTAAGTACTAACTGGCAGATGCATCAAAGTTATGTTTTGCGAGTCCTTAATAGCGAATTTTAAGGAATCGCTATTAAAGACTCGCAAAACGGGATGCATGTAGGAATCGCAATGTTATTAGCGATTCCTACAGATTCCTTATTTGCGATTCGGTAATAGCTAATCGCTAATAAGGAATGGCTTTCCCATTCATTCCTTATTAGCGAGTAGCTATTACCGAATCGCTAATGTTCCGCTATTTCAAGGGTGACAGGGTGTCCAAAGGAAACCCTGTTGCACCCCTGAAATGGACCTGTGCACAAATGTTACACACACATGCCCTAAGGACATGTGTGTGAGCAACATGTAACTTTGAAAAATGCACAAAAGTGAATTTTTCAAAGTTTTAGCAAATTACCACGAAGTTCAACTTCATGGTAATTTGCTCCCCCTATTAGCGAATTCGCTATTTTTTTGGGTTTCATGCATTGCATTGAAGGAATCTCATTTTGGGATTCCTTAATTGCAAGAGCAATTTAAGGAATCGCTATTTAGAGATTCCTTAAATTGCGATTTCTGCATTTGGGATGATGCATCCCAAATGCAAAAATACCGGGAGCAAACGGCCAGATTCTGAGAATCTGCCCGTTTGCTCCCGGTATTTTCTTTGATGCATCTGCCTGTAAGTTGTAGGAGATGATAGGAAGAGTACACTTTGACACCCACTAAAGGCCCAGGACCTTGAAGACAGCTCTTGGAGGTCAAGACTTACTCCAGCAGCAGGGTCCAGGGCAAGTCCAGTTGGAACTAGTCATCTGGGCAGTTACAGATAAAGGCCCCTAATAGCTTATTATGTCCCTATAGCTTGAATTGGAGGTCAGCCTTATGACCCTCGGAGTCCACTTCTTTGTCCTGGGTACCAGAGGGAAAGCAGATCCAGTCTTCTAGGCTCTTTTTAGGCTATGGACTGGAGGTCCAGCTTCCACTGTACGTCTACAGGTCCAGAAGGTGTTCTGAGGAGTGTAGTGGGGATGCCACATTTATACTCTGCCCCAGCCTCTAGGTGGGAAAAATACTGGCCATTCCCTAACAAATATGGTAAAAGCTCCCAGGAATAACCCTATCCACTTTAGCAGCATTTCCTGTGTGCCCTTGTCGTCAACCCATTTGCTAGCAAGAGAGACATATGCAGTGATTGATTTTTAATTATAGTCCCTAGGCTTATCCAGGTGAATGTTTTTAAATGTGTTATTTCCATGATATTCTTGCATCTTTCCTCCTGTCTGGTCTTGGTGTTGCCTCAGGTCACTTTTGTCTTCCGCGCTCCCATCTTTTTGTCTTTCCTGAGTTCTGAAGTAATGGGTCCTCGAAAGCAAAACAAAAAGCATTGTTCGGTAATTACACCTATAACGGCTGGGGCGTGTGAGGGATTTCCTGACTAACTCATACCCATCACCAGTTGTTTGTGCATGCAGTAAGGTGTTGCTTGCTGGGGTACATCAGTGTTTACAGTCCATCTGTCTTCCGTTTCGTGCCCGCATGCCAGCCCACCACCGCCAAAAAGAAAATCCATGTGTCCCCGGCACTTGCCTGAAGCCACGGCCCTCCACGGCCGTGGCGTAGGGAGCCTCAGTGTCCTCCCACTCTCTGGGGCTGCGGGACTTTGTCACAGCGCAGTGGTCACTTGCCACCCTCTTTTCCTGGTGGTGCTGTCCTCATCTGTCCAGTTCCTCAGGTGGTGTCCGTCCGATGCTTCTCCCTCCTCTCCTACAGCATCGTCCTTACGTCTTCCCGCTACTGTGTCCTCGCCCACCGCCCCAGTTTTTCCCGACTCCAGTTAAAGCAGCAGCTGTCAGTAAAGGCTGTGTAAATTTGGCCCACACTTATGGTGCGCTAACGTCTGCTTTCCATTGGAACTCTGTTGCGGCCCTATTGGATTCCTCAGGACTCGCAAGTGCCCAATTTCAGCCCTATTGCAAACAATCCTACAGTGCCCATCGCTATCTACAGGGGCGTAACACAGGCCCCCGCAGCCCACGTGATGCTAGGGGGGCCCCAAGCTGCAGGGGGCCCCCTAAGCACAGTACTCTGGCCTGAGAGCTCCAGGTTAAATCCAGAGCGGGGGCCCCTCTGTGTACCTTGAGGGGGGCCCCTAATCATTTGTTGCGCCACTGGCTATCTAAAACCAAAATGTCAAAACCTTTCTTACCCAGTGCCCACCCTAGAAGTGTGGCCATGGAAATGAGCAGAAGTTCCTCTGTGGTCAAACTAAACCAGTTCTGGAGGCAGCGCCCGTCCCTCTGTGTTTGGTGCCTGCCTGGCTAGAGAAACAAAGGAAAGGGACAGGCCTGGTGTCAGGTAATGTTTGCTTCTGACAATGAAGATTACTTGGAAGGTAATCAAGTTCCTAGTCCCAGCCCACAAGTCATCCTGTGAAGAGGACACAACACCTCCCCACACCCAAGGCCTTTAGCCCATGCTCTAGGAGCAACTTCACAGCTCATCAAGGGGGCTATTCAGGTGATAGTTGGAGCTCATGCATATGTGCATCTAGAGGATTTATAGGCAGGGAATAGGTAAATTTCTAAAAGTACCTTTCCAATTATTTGTTAAGAATCCACTTCACCAGTGAGCTGGGCATTAAATAAATATTGTTAAAAGTCCAAGAATGAAATCAGTAGCTGTTTCATAGCTAACGATAACATTATTAAATGGAATATTGTATCCTAAACCTTTCCAATGGAACAGCTAGGCTTGCTAAAATAAAACTAATTTGTATTGCTTTTTCTCTGAAAGAATACTATGCATCCTGCCTTTTGGGCAATAAGGCTTACTAACTGATGACTTATAAAAAAAATGTATATCCAAAATTGTATTGATTCAATAGAATGTACAAAGCAACAGATAATTAAAAAATATATATATAGACACTACTGCATAACAAAACTGTACCTATCCAGCATGTCGGTAAAACTAGAGAATTTTACATTAGTTCAGTCCATAATAAGCCCGCCATTTCCTCCAACCTTCAGTTGACTGTGAGTCCAGGGGCATCCCGAAATAGTGTGAGCATTTGGGTCAGCTGGGGCCCTGTAATAGAAGATTGGGAGAGGAACAGTAGAATATCATCGACGAATAAGGTAATTTGGTCCTCTGTGGCCACTGCCCCTAGTCAAAGTGTGAAAAACATTTTTTTTTCTATGAATTTGAACATCAGTTCTTCCATTTTGCTTTCCCAAGATGTTGAATCATGATCTTTGGTGCCTTTTTTATTTGCTACAAGTCAGCACGCATAGACTTGTTTTGACCGTGTTGTTTAGACACCTGGGGCCCGATGTAGGTAAGTTCATTTTTCCGGTTCTTAAATACCGATTCATACCGAATCGGTATTTATGAATCGGAAAACTGAATGTAGCTAAAGAAAATCGGTAAAAAACAATCGGAATCCACACTCGGTAAATACCGATTCGGTAATCTCCGAATCGGTAATATCCGAATCGGTATCCCCCATTCAACCCTATGGGCCTCCAGGCCCATAGGAATGAATGGGAGATACCGAATCGGAAATTACCGATTCGGAGATTACCGAATCGGTATTTACCGAATCGGTAAAATCCGATCTCGAAAATTCGAATAGAAGACATGTGAGCCAGTTAACCAATCAGGGACACCCACCACACCCCACAACAAAGCAACTGAGAAATCAACCAATCAGATGCAAGTACCACACCCCAGTACCTAGAGGTGGCCACACCCATGCAGGTGCAGAGCTACAGAACTGTTTGGAGAGCTGGAGGGAAGACAGAGTAGCAGGGTGCACTGAGCCCAGCAGAGCATCACCATGGAGTCCCAGGAAGGCCAGAAGGATGGAGGTGATAGAAAAAGGAAGCAAATATTCAGCACAACTGAGCTCCAGGTGCTGGTGGAGGAGGTAGTGCAGCATTACAGCCAGCTTTTTGGGAGACAGTCCCTTCAAGTAGCAGAGTCTGTCAAATGAAACACCTGGCTGGCGATCCAGAGCAAAGTAAATGCCCTAGGGGTCACACATCGGGAAATTGAAGATATCAAAAAAAGGTGGTATGATCTGAGGATCACCACCAAAAAGAAGATTGCAACCCAGAGGAAAGAATCCTTAGCCACAGGTGGAGGGAAGAGCCGTGCACCAAGCCTCACTGAACTGGAGCAGCTGGTGGAATCCACCATGGAGCCGGAATGCATACACGGGATTGGGGATGCTGACAGCTCAGCCAGAGCTGCAAGAAAGAAAGGTAAGATGCATGGACATGAATCCCCACCCATTCCCTGGCCCCTTCCCCAATGTGGGTGACTGAATCACAATCCAGAACACAGGTCAGTACTCACCACCAATGCATCATGGTAGTCGTAGTCATAGGAACATACATCAAAGCAGCCAACACAGAATTCAGCATGCCATGCCACACTCCCCATACACAAGCAGTTGAGGCTTAGGAATTTGTGTGATAGGAATGTGTTTAATGAAGACACACAGGTGATCATTGTCCATGTCTGCCCACAGGAGAGTCATCGCGCAGTGCAGCGCAGGGAGGGGAGGCGAGTGCACCAGAAACGGCTGCGAGGGAGAAGCCTTCAGACACATCAGGACCCAGCACTGTCCCTGAGGACACTTCTACAGCGCAGGCACCCACAGCATTGGAGGAAGACACCACAGCACAGCCACTGTCACCCCTGCTGTTTGGGACACTGACTCCGGAAGCACCTGCAGGTGCCACAACACCAACCTCAGGGTCCTCTGTGCATGTGAGGCTAAGGAGGCAGGATGTTCCACCACTCAGGATCCTAGAAAGCTCTGATGAAGAAGAGGTAGAGGTTCACACACCTAGCACTCCACCACTGGCTGGCAACGCAGGGCAACAGGGGTCATCAGGATCTGTGCGTGCAAGTGTCCGTGGTCGTAGGGCACGTGAGCGAGACGAGGGGCAGGATATGCAGGGGGTCTTTGCTGGTTTGGAAACCACTATGGTGAAGATCCAGCGCATGCAGGCCAAAGGGATCATGGCAGTGCACAGACAGGCGCGCATCCTGAACAGCAGGATGTCAAACATTGATCGGGGGATATGCTCCATGGCCCTAGGAATGGAGTCCATGGCAAAAGGAATGGAGTCCATGGCAGAGGGGGTGAGGGAAATGGGTGTGCGCATGGGTTCCCTCTGTGACATGCTGGAGAGTGACCAGACAGAAAGGCGCAGGAATAGGCACGTACTTAAGCAGCAGAATAAGGTCCTCAACCGGCTGGCAACTGCAACCACCCTGCAAAGCCGCCGGTCAGTGAACATGCATACTGACATTGTGCACTGCTGCAGTGACTTGTCCAGGGGGATGGGGAGAGTGACCTTTGCTATGGAGGTACTGCTGACACAGCAGACAGCCACTGCTGGTAACACGTGTGTCGGGGACACAGAGGAGTCCACAAGCAGGAGTGGATCCAGCACGCCTGTACAGGATGTTCGTCGGAGCAGCAGGCTCCATGCAGAAGACCCTTGCACCTCTGCGCAAGTTGACCCCTTGCCCCGTAGCTCCCACACCATATTGTGTAAGCGCAAGCATTAACAAATAATCCTGAACACAGGACAGGTCACAGTGATGTGAACTTTGGCCACCCAGTGTGAAATGCGGATGTTGTTTGATTCATGTGGTCTGGTATATGTGAAGTGCAGTAGTGCATATTAAACTGAGTGCTTCAGGAACTAAACATGCCTGTGTCTCCTCACTCTATTAGAAATATCTGGTTGTGATTTCTGCGCGTCTCAGTCTGCCATCTGTTGCTGGCGCTGCTCCCGCTGCATTGTGATCGGCTTGTTCTGTCCCATCATCTATGTCCTCATGATATGTGATTTCAACCTCTGTGCCCTCCTTGGTGGCAAGATTGTGCAGCATGGCGCAGGTCGCAATAATTTTGCAACAGATCATTGGCGTGTACTGCCGTGCACCTCCACTCTTATGGAGGCAGCGAAATCTGCTTTTAAGCAGTCCAAAAGTGCGTTCCACCACGCAACGTGTTGTTCTGTTGCAACGTTGTAACGCCTTTCCCTCCTGGTGGATGGATTCAGGTAGGGGGTGAGGACAAATGAACGCAGGGCATATGCACTGTCACCTGGGTGGAAAATGAAATAATGATTAGTCACATACTCATGATTGATCCTTCTGCATTGACTATCAGGGTGTCTCACAGTTATTTACCTAGCCGGTATCCATCCCCAAAATCACCAGCAACAAGGCGTGTGTATATCCCACTATTCTGGAAGATGTAGGAGTCGTGGGTACTCCCTGGAAATTTGGCAACAATGTCGGTAATGATGTTGGCAGCGTTGCAGATCACCTGCACATTGATTGAATGCGTAGACTTCCGGTTTCTATAAATGTGTTCTGTTGCTGCAGGTGGGCATAGTGGGATGTGTGTGCCATCGATACAGCTTATGATGTGCGGGAAGTGTGCAAGTTGGTAGAAATTGGTTTTGGTCTTTGCTAGTTCAGCAGGTGTGTCAGGGAACTCAATGTAGTGTCCCATCCTCTGCATCATGGCGTAAAGTAATTTCCTGAAGAAACGTGACAGGCAGCTCTGGGACACCCCACCTGCCACAGCAATCACATTCTGGTAGCTCCCAGAAGCATGAAGGTGTAAGCAGCACAGCACCTGCACATGGGGTGGGATGGCGTGTGCTCTTGGGGTTGGGTGTTCCAGATATGGGTGGAGGTCCCTGATCAAGTCCAGGATGGTTCTGGGGTGTAGCCTGTACCTTTGCAGGATCTCTGGTTCAGTCAGTTGGAATAGGGTGATCCTCTGCCTATACACCTGCTCCTCACTTAGCCAGACCCTCTCTCCTGCTGCCTGTATCCATAGCTGCCTTGTCATTATGTAGAAAGCCGCCATTGTGGTTTCACTGTTGCATTTTGGGGCCTTCTTTTATATCCTGCACCTGGTTTCCACCTGCTTTCATTCCGTGGTAAATACCGACTCTTAAATACTGATTTTCATGGTATTCGGTATTTTTTGGGTTTCCTACATCTCGCTATGCCATTTTTACCATTTCTGATTTACCGATTTGGCAAATAAGAATTCGGTATATTCCGATTCGGAAAATACCAATTTCTTATTTACCGACTCGGTAAATAAGAATTCGGTATATTCCGATTCGTGAAATACCGAATCGGTATTTTACCGACTGGTTTTTACCGATTCGGACACTTTTTTTCCACATACATCTCGAAACTCTTATTCCGGTCGGTAAGGGCCGAAATTACCGAATTTCGGCCGTTACCGACCGGTATTTGGCTACCTACATCGGGCCCCTGGTGTTGACCTACATGCTCTTTGCTAGTCTAAAACTAATTGTGTCCACTCATAATGTTTATACTTGATTGTTGATTGTCTGTCAATGTATGAGAAGGGACGAGCAATGTCCACTTGGAATGATTATACTCATTTGTTTGATTGTCTGTCAATATATGGGATGGAACTAACAATGCCCACTTGCATTGTTTATACCCGTTTGTTGACTGTCTTTGAGGAACAAGTCATATTCTTGTCACCTAATCCAGGACTGTTCCTTCTGTAAATATTTTGTACATCCTCAGCCAGTGCCACATGTATAAATGTATAAATAACCTTGCAGATCTTTGTACGGTGTCCACTCTTGTCATAGCCATCCTAGTGCTGTGATTATGTGCACCCGCACGTCAACATTAAATACAAATTACTTTGGTAGACCTCAGACTACTGGCTTCTTTGTTTGTAAAGTGGAGACTAAAAGAGATCGATTTCCACAATCGGTGTCCATGAAGAGGACCTTGCAGAGAGACATCCAACAGGTTTAAAAAATGGTGGTCATGGAGGTGCGGCCTGGGAACAACTGATTGTGGGGCACCCTACAATTTTAGAAGACCAAGTTTCTAAAGCAGCTGCCATCTGAAGTCCAAAACAGGCCTCCTGACAACAAGATTTCCCTGACTGAGGGCCCCGGACTGATCTTTTGGGGTAGGCGTTTTGTCTAAAGACCAGTGGCCGGATGTCAGTAACAGATTGATAACAATTGGTGAGGTTGTTCTGTTTTACTAATATTGGAATTTTGGGTATTGGTATTGACCGGTCATATTGGTATTGGTATTGGCTTGGATTCTCAACAAATATGGGTATAAGTAGTACTAAAATGACGAAATGCATTTCAAAGTGTTATTGTTGTACAAGTTCAGGGAATAGGTTAGACAAAGCGTCCCCCGTCCATTTGAAGATAGCCCAGGTTGGATATTATTGGTAAAGAAAGGGGTGTCGTGAATGTGTACAAAAAATTATGGACTAAGTACACTAAGGAAAATAAGGAATTACAGTTCCCTCGCAAAGAAAATTCTGATTTTACAAAATTGCAGTACTTACAAGAATGTTTGATGCAAAGAAAAGTACATCCTGTAATGTTGGAAGTCTTTAAAATATGGGAAAATTAAGCGTAGCCTAGCAATGAAGGAGAATCGAAATAGAAAGAAACAACTGAAAATCCATCTAACAAACTAAAGCATCTGAATACAATGCTAGGAGAATGCAGGAAAACTTAGAACAAATAGATAGGGAACTTAAAATGAAGACAGAAAATGTTTTGTATCGCAAACAGAAAGTATGTGGCAAATGAAGAAGACCCCTTTTTAACATATCTTTTGAATATACCACCCCCATATATTATGGCCCAACAACCTACACTCCCATTATCCCAACAACAGATTCCCCAACCGGTGTGAATCGCGCCAAATGCACCTCCAGCACCTCCTCCACCTATTTCCACTGTGCCAAAAGTACCACTAATGTTGAGATACCGCAGAGTCCATGGATAGGGTCCGATATTATTAATACCGCCATATTACGGACAGTTGGAGGGTCTTTCCCCTCGCGGTCTGGTGATTCTTCTCAATGGTCACATCTTTCACAAGTGTCATCAAGTAAATATAAGATGCCCATGAGACGTTCCTCTTTGGAAGAAGGCACACCAATGAGTACACATACACAATTAGATAAGCAAGAAAAGAAAATAATTTGGTCAATGGCTTATGAATGGATGGAAAAAGGGAAAGTAACAAAGAAAAATGTATTTGATACATTTCCTTCCATGCTCCCAAGCTCTAAAAATTATGTTCTTCAAGGTATGGCACATCGCCTAATTGATGTATTTAGAGAAATAGAAAGGAGAACGGAAGGTAGTGAAATGTTTCAACAAGAATTTAGACAGCTATGTAGAAATAGCAATGTTTCCACTTTGTCTGAGATTGAATGTAGAGATTGGTTTGAGCAATGTTATGCGTTGCACGCATGTTCCTCCTGTAAACTTTTGTAAATTCCAGATTTAGATTTTAATAGTAGAGAGGGAGATATTAATATAGAGAAAATGTTGCCAATGAGGGAAAGACATCCTTTGTCTCCTCCGGCTAGACAAGTGAAGCCTGTCCCACAGTTTGTTCACACTGCATGGACAACGACAGAATTAATGAGAATAAAAAAGGGTCTCCCTGATCCTAGAAAAGACCCCAAGGGATTCCATGACAATTTGCCACAAGCCACTAATATTGCCCCCATGACCCTCAAAGATATTGATATGTTGTTTGGCTATGTCGTGTCTCAGGAAATATCGGATGAGGCGGGACGGAATGACCATGCACAACTGAACATAGTTTGGGCTGATTTAGAATGAGATGATAGAAATAGACACGCAGGAGATTTTCCCCCGCAAAGTATTTTACGGTTGCATAAACTATTGATTAAGAGAGTGAAATAAATGTTGCCTCCAAAGAAAAGTTTGATTGGGATAAATTAACAGCATGTAAACAAAAGGAGAGCGAGGAAGTAACAGATTTCTTTAGTAGACTTGAAGAAACATTTAAGGCTCACAGTGGGGTGAACTGTCAAAACATAGAATTTTAAATATTGATATGGCAAAATATCGAGTTTAAAATATCGAGTGGACATAATATCGACTTTCAAAAACATAGTGGTTCAGAATATGGAAATGCAGGTAAGAAATATCGTTTGTCATAATATCGAAGTTAGTAATATCGACAGTCATAATATAGTTGTTAAAAATATCGATTTTCTTTTGTGTTTTAAGTGTTAGTATATGTGTTAAAAGTATGTATCAATTTTGTAATATATGTTTGAATTTTATGTTAATTAATTTTGTGTAATTTAATTCCGTAGCGTGTTGTGGGTTTATAGGGGAATAGGGTGGGAGGTAATTTAAATATAACATATATTTTTAAGAATTATTTAGATTTAATTAATTATATGTTAATTCCTTTTTGTGTAATTTAATTCTCTAGCGGGTTGTTGGTTTATAGGGAAATAGGGTGGGAAGTAATGTAATTGTAATTAATTAATTAAAGTTTTTATTAATTAATAATTTTGTATTTAATAGTTTATATTGGTTATTAAGTTACTTAATTTATTATTAATTAAGTATAAATTGATTAATAACAATTAATAATTGGTATTTTTGTTGATTGTGTTTTTTATTAATTAGATATGAATTATTAATAAGTAATGTGTAAATATATCAATTGGGTACTTTTTTTAGGAGTGGGTTGACGATAGGAAGTCATTTAATTTAATGTAATTTTTATTATTTTTATATTATATTTATTAAAAGGTATTTTATTGTGTTAATTGTGTGAATTAATTTAGATTTGATGGTTATTAATATTTTTGTTCATTGTTTTTAGTTAAATAATTAATTGTTCATTAATTATGTTAACTTATTAATATTTTACAATATTGTAGGTGACATTTATAGGGGAAAATGGTGAGAGGTAAACTTATTTTGAAAAAAAACCTACTTGTTAATTAATGTAAATTATATTGCAGGAGTAGATATACTAAACTATTTCCCTACGCTATCCAGCACTTTCCCTACTGTTACACTTGGTGGAGTGGGAATATTACATTTTTCCCACCCGCTATCCAACACTTTCCCTACTGTTGCATTAGCTGGAGTGGAAATAGTAATTGTTACCCTCCCGCTATCCAACACTTCCCCTACTGTTGCACTCACTGGAGTGGGAATAGTAATTTTTACCCACCCGCTATCAAACACTTTCCCTACTGTTGCACTCACTGGAGTGGGAATAAGAATTTTACCCACCCGCTATCCAACACTTTCCCTACTGTTGCACTCACTGGAGTGGGAATAGTAATTTGTACCCACCCGCTATCCAACACTTTCCATACAGTTGCACTCACTGGAGTGGGAATAGTAATTTTTACCCTCCCGCTATCCAACACTTTCCCTACTGTTGCACTCACTGGAGTAGTGGGAATAGTAATTTTTACCCACCCACTATCTAACACGTTCCCTACTGTACCACTCGTTGGAGTGGAAATAGTAATGTTATCCTTTACGCTATCGAACATATTTAGTATTGTTATATTTAATGTAGTGTAAACTATTTTTTTTTCAAATATGTATTTTAATGTTTTAATCTTATTATATTTAATTGTTCTATATTAATATTATAGGTTCATTTATACATATGTTACAGTCAAAGTGTGAAATCCCGGTATTGTATAGAATGCCTAGGTAATGTATAGAATGCCTGATGGTTTTCGGGAAACTATGAAATATAAGTTTTTTGTGAAAATGTTACTTGTTATTGTTATTGTTAACTGAAGCTTGTATAGCGCCAAATCACCGTCAGGTCTCTAGGCGCTCATGACAGAAGGAGATAACAACAGCAGAGTAGATAAAGAGGGAGCGATTGGCCGTGGCACTATACGGTGCCTAAGGCTTCCCTAAACAGGAGCGTTTTTAAAGACTTCCTAAAGTGCAACAAATTTGAATCTTTGTGGAGGGACTCTGGAAGTTTGTTCCAGATCTGTGGAACCAACACAGAAAAGGATCTCCCTCCCTTAGTTGCCAATTTGTATCGAGGACAGGACAGCAGCTGTGTATTAGAGGACCTTAATGATCGAGTGGGGTTATAAACCCCAAGGCGCTCTTTGATATAGGCAGGTGCTTGGCCATAGATTTCCTTATGGGCAATGCATAAGCTTTTAAACTCCACCCTTTGCTTTATGGGGAGCCAGTGTAATCTACACAGCAGTGGGGAAGCATGGGTCCGTCTAGGTAGCCTAAAAATTAACCTAGCTGCATCGTTTAAGACCACTTGCAGCCTTCTGGTCAAAGTTTTAGGCAATCCCAAGTAAAGAGCATTCCCTTAATCCAGTCTTGAAATTATTGTGGCGGAGACAATTGTACGAAGCGTGGAAGGGGAAAGAAGAGGGACTAGCCTTCGTAGCTGTCTAATGAGGTAATCTGGCTGGCCATTGACAGCTCATGGTCCATCTTTATACCAAGGCTTTTTACGTTAAGACATGGTTTCGGGGTAGGGCCGAGCTCTTGGGGCCAGAACAGGTCACACCAAGGTGAGGCAGTAGTTGAAACCACTAAAACCTCCGTTTTGTCCGGATTTATCTTCAGTGCGTTCGCTGTCATCCAAATCACAGTGTGTCTGAGAATATTTTGGGCTAGGATCTGTGCAGATGCCGTGTTATCAATGCTAAGTAGCAACTGAGTATCGTCGGCATAGTTTAAAATTCTGCAGCCCATATTTACCAGAGAGTCAATCAGGGGTTGCAGATAAAGATTAAACAAAAGTGGGGACAATGCAGATCCCTGATGGACTCCACACTCAAGGGTACCCAGTTCAGATGTACAGTCCCCTAGTTGAATCCTTTGAGTTCTTCCAGAGAGAAAGGATTTTAGCCATTGATAGGCTAAGTCTTGTATCCCAGATGCGGCCAGTCTGTCCAGAAGCAGGGTATGGCTGACAGTATCGAATGCCACTGACAGGTCTAATAATATCAGGGCACTCGGCTTCTTACTGTCAGCCATACCTCTGAGCTCATCCAGCACTGAGAGCATCACCAATTCAGTGCTGTGATGCGCACGAAACCCCGCTTCGCGCTCCTGGAGTAGATGGTGTGACTCCAGGAATGATGAAAGAGACATCAAAACGTGCTGTTCCAAAATCTTGGACAGAAAAGGCAGCTGGGATATTGGCCTATAGTTTTTTAGGTTGGCTGGGTCAGCCCCAAGCTTTTTTATTATGGGCCTAACTTGTGCTTCTTTGAGACTAGAGGGTAAATGTCCAGTATCTAATGAGTTATTCAATATGGAGACAATATGACTCTCTAAGGTGGGAAGGGCTAGTCGAAAAACGCTAGGGGGACATGGGTCTGCTGGAGAGCCAGACTTAGTTCGACTCATAAGCTGCCCGAGAACTGGAGAGTCTATCAAGGGAAACTTAGAGATGGTATATTCTGGAGGGGGGATTTGAGAGTGTAGTAATGGAGGATGACTGTTAGAAGTGTTCTTGATGTCGGCGAGAATGGTTTTCACTTTATCAAGAAAATAGTTCTGAAAGGTATTACAATCTATCGGGGTTTCTGATTTTTCTGCTTTCTTGCTCAGCTCTGTTAAAATTATAAAGGTTTCTTTCTGGATGTTAACCGCGTTGTTAATTCGGGATTCATAGTAATCTGCTTTTGCTAACAGAATACTCTTTTTGTACAGCTTAAGAAATGCTTTATAATGATCCCGATCTGTGTGATCACTCAATTTCCTCCAGCATCTCTCTAAATGGCGAAGCTTTCTTTTTTGTTCCCTCAGAGAAGAGTTGAACCACGGGGCCCCTTTTACTGCTCCGTTTATCTTCTGTTTCCTTTCGGGTGCTATTTCATCTATGGCCAGACTAAGATATTGCATCACATTCACATATTCCTGATCTAGATCACCATGGGTATCAGGTGGCTGAGTATATTTAAGAAGGGTGTCCGACAGTATTTTTGAATCAACTTTCCTCCATTGACAAACTTTTTTAGTTTTTGGGGGAGGTGGTTGAGATAGATACCCATCTATTGGGATGTCACAGTTTATTAGGTAGTGATCCGACCATATACAGGGTAGGACACATGTAAGAACTACCTCCGGATCTGAGGTCCAAATAAGATCGAGGGTATGGCCTTTAATATGTGTGGGTACCTCTACTAGTTGTTGAAGCCCAAGTGTGGTCATGGTGGTCTTCAGCTGTCGGGTTGCCGCTCTTTATGAGATTTATCCCAGTGAACGTTAAAATCTCCAGTTACTAAGACTTTTTGGTAGCGTGTGCAAATATCTGAAATGATGGGGGCAAGTAAATCATTGAACAAAGGGGTAGATTTTGGGGGACGGTAGACTGTAAGAACAGCAAGGCAGGTATTTTTTAAGGTGATCTTCACCCCAAGTATATCTGCTAGGTCAACTGTTTCTGCCATTAGTTTAGTAACTGTTAGATGTTTTTTATACAGAATTGCCACCCCCCCCCCTCTGACATTATATGCACGATTGTGCCACATAGCGTCATAATCATTTGGGAGGGCGGCTATGATGTCTGGTAGTGAGCTATCGCCCAACCACGTTTCTGTGAGAGTTAAAACATCTATGTCCTCATTCTGAAGGAGGGTGAAAATTTCAAGATGATGTTTTTGTAGTGATCTTGTATTCAGGCCGGTTAGCTTCAGAGTGAGTGGATTCATAGTCATGCTACTCTTGGTCCGTAAAGTACCGGTCGCCTTTAGCCTAGCCAGGATAGTTGAGCCTAGTGTATAGGTACTTGAGTCTAATCGGTGTAGCTCACCAGAAGAGTATATCAGTCGACTGCCTGGGGGACCGGCCCCAGGGCCCGGTTGTGCGCGGACGGGCGCAGACGGGCAGGACTCTGGCACGACTCCGGCGCAGGTCCGGCGCGTCCGCTGTACGCGTCCACTGTGCGGAGTCATGACCGTCCCCTTTTAAGCGCAACTAGAGCGCGTCCCAGCAATAGCCCACACCCAATATGGCCGCCGTCAGTCACTCGCCTGACCGGAACCAGCTCTCAGCGTCAACGCTCGGCCGAGAGCGGTCCGGTGACGAGGGGGGGGGGAGAAGTCACAACACAAGTAAATACAAGTACAAGATAAAAGCTTATTAAATCAAGCCCAAAATGGAATTAAAACGCGCAACTTTTAAAATGCGCACAGAGTGAGAAATAAACCTCCCGGCTTCCGCCTCAGGAGGGGGAAAGTATTGTTCTGCCAAGACAAGCGCCGGGCTCCCAAAGCCCCTTTTAAGCGCAACTAGAGCGCGTCCCAGCAATAGCCCACACCCAATATGGCCGCCGTCAGTCGCTCGCCTGACCGGAACCAGCTCTCAGCGTCAATGCTCGGCCGAGAGCGGTCCGGTGACGAGAGGGGGGGGAGAGGTCACAACACAAGTAATTACAAGTACAAGATAAAAGCTTATTAAATCAAGCCCAAAATGGAATTAAAACGCGCGACTTTTAAAATGCACACAGAGTGAGAGATAGACCTCCCGGCTTCCGCCTCAGGAGGGGGAAAGTATTGTTCTGCCAAGACAAGCGCCGGGCTCCCAAAGCCCCTTTTAAGCGCAACTAGAGCGCGTCCCAGCAATAGCCCACACCCAATATGGCCGCCGTCAGTCAATCGCCTGACTGGAACCAGCTCTCAGCGTCAATGCTCGGCCGAGAGCGGTCCGGTGACGAGGGGGGGGGAGAGGTCACAACACAAGTAATTACAAGTACAAGATAAAAGCTTATTAAATCAAGCCAAAAATGGAATTAAAACGCGCGACTTTTAAAATGCGCACAGAGTGAGAGATAGACCTCCCGGCTTCCGCCTCAGGAGGGGGAAAGTATCGTTCTGCCAAGACAAGCGCCGGGCTCCCAAAGCCCCTTTTAAGCGCAACTAGAGCGCGTCCCAGCAATAGCCCACACCCAATATGGCCGCCGTCAGTCACTCGCCTGACCTGAACCAGCTCTCAGCGTCAATGCTCGGCCGAGAGCGGTCCGGTGACGAGGGGGGGGGGGGAGAGGTCACAACACAAGTAATTACAAGTACATACTTTTCCTAGGCATTCTATACAATTCCTAGGCATTATACAGAATGACCAGTACCATTTACGCAAAGTGTTAAAAGGCCACAAGATGAGATTCCTAGGCATTCGGCAAATTGTGAAATCCCGGTATTGTATAGAATGCCTAAGTAATGTATAGAATGCCTGATGGTTTAGAGGCAAATTAGGAAATATACGTTTTTTGTGAAAATGTTACATACTTTTCCTAGGCATTCTATACAATTCCTAGACATTATACAGAATGACCAGTACCATTTACGCAAAGTGTTAAAAGGGCACAAGATGAGAAGCCTTTATTAATTAATACGTATTTGAAACTGAAAGAACAAAACTACGAAATAAAGCACAGGATATTCTTACCGGAAAACAATGAAAGCAGAACTGAGATTGAAGTACTTCTTACACTAAGAAAGGCCGGAGTAACACGTGGAATTGTACTCACTTTTATTCTTCACACAAAAACACCTTATATTTTGCCACTTTGATCTTGTACATACATTTCACGACTTAAAGAAGAATGCGAACAGAATATTGTTACCGGTAAAACACAAAGCAGAACTGGCATGACCTACAGAATGCAAACAGAATATTCTTACCGGTAAAACACAAAGCAGAACTGGCATGACCTACTTGTTGCAGCACAAAAACACCTTCTATTTTGGCACTTTGATCTTGTACATACATTTCACGACTGAAAGAAGAATGCGAACAGAATATTGTTACCGGTAAAACTGTCGCGCCTGGTGCTGATGTTGCCTCAGAAGTACCACGGAAGTGAAGCCAATTCCACAACTCCCCTTTACCGGTTCACCATATGCCAGATTATAAGAAAACTGGAAAAATGATGACGCCCGCGAGGGAGAAGAAGGGAAACAAAACAAGGTAAGGAGGGGAAACACAGGGTCTTCGTAGAAAGTGGAAATGTCTGGCAATTTTGGGAATAGGCGTGCCTCGGCCAACCGTCTCCTATATAAAAGACAAAGAACAGAGATTAATGTAACCCCCTATGTCTTGTCTGAGTGAGTGGGGAGAGATAAGTATATGAATGTACCTTTCTCTTCTCTGTGTGGAATATGGATGACAGGGTAATTCTCTTCTCTGTGTAGAATTTGGATGAAAGGATAAAGTCTGCCTAACAGGAACGAAACCACTGGGAGTGCCCTGTAATATAATGATTGTTTTTTCACTTTGTGAACATGTAATGGAGATCTCAGGAATTATATCTATCTTTCGTAATACCTGTGTATGAGTCGGGGAGAAATAAGAATAAACCAGAACTAGGTATTTTTCCTTCTAGTACTGAATGAGGAAAAGAAGAACAACTGACTCACTCTACGCCATGAATCTCAAAACCCTCGAGAAACAATCAGAGTGGAAATCAAACCAAAGCAAAAGAAAAACTGTTCCCTATAACAACAGGGAATCACTAACAAAGAAAACTCTGTCCAGTAGTAAAGGAAAAAAGGCTTCAACACCGCACAAGTAATAATCACCAAAGAAACTAATTGGACTCAGCAATAGACCGTACAATATATGTACCAATCGAATTCACAACTAGAGTACCTGATAACAGGAAATAAACGAATACCAAGTCACTTCAAGGACCGCCGACAGCCGCAAACCCGACGAGCCCGAAAAACGCCACCACCGTGACCCAGACGATCTCAGAATAGCCCCGTAACTGGAAAAGAACACGAAGCATTCTCGGAGCTGAAAGGAGGGTCTAAATGTCATCAGGCGTTGCTACGCGCATGCGCTGATCTTCGCACATGCGCACTGCGTTTCGGCGGCCATTTTGCCAACCAAATGTATCCGGCTTTCGCCAACCACGGCTGCAGGCACGACAGTACACCCCTCCTAGACTCCCTCCAACTGGTTTGGGCTTGGTGGGATAGCGCCTATGGAAAATGCATAGTAGGCGAGGTGCGTGTACCTGACTCGCGGGTTCCCAGCTACGTTATTCTATCCCATAGCCCTTCCAATGGATCAAATACTGCAGTCTCCCTCTACATCTCCTAGAATCAATAATAGCCTCTACTTCATATTCTTCCTCAGAATCAATGATTACAGGAATAGGGGCCACCGGAAGACGTGTACCAGGTTCAACAGGTTTAAGGAGAGACACGTGGAATACGGGGTGTATTTTCATAGAGGGAGGTAACTCAAGTCCCATAGCAACAGGATTCACTACTTTATTGATCGGCAAGGGACCTATGTATTTGGGTTTAAATTTACATGAACCCCGTAAAGTGATGTGTTTAGTGGACAACCAAACTTTGTCACCAAGCTGGTAAGTAGGCTCTTGGGTTCTATGTGCATCCGCCCCTCTCTTATAAGTTGTCTTAGCCTTATCCAGATTGTCATGTATGGTATTGTGTACAGTTTGCAGGTGCGGTACTAACGCTCAGACTGCTGGAGTGTCACAAGAGACAGAAAGAGGAATAGGCAATACCCTGGGATGGAAACCATGGGACCCATAAAAAGGGGTAAACAAGGTGGAGAAGTGATGGCTGTTATTGTACGACAATTCGGCCAACCAAATGATCTCATCCCAGTCCTGACTTGTCTGAAGGAACTGACATCTCACGAATTGCTCAAAACTTTTATTAACGCGTTCTGTTTTTTCTGTCCGTCTGGGGATGGTGACTAGAGGACAAACGAACGTCGATCTGTAGTAATGCACATAAATGTTTCCAAAATTTGGAAACGAACTGTGTACCCCTATCGGTTATCAGAACAAAGGGGATACCATGTAGTCTGATAATGTGCTGTAGGAAAACTTGTGCGAGCGTGACAGAAGAAGGAAGACCTGACAAAGGGATGAAATGAGCTGTCTTAGTGAACAGGTCTACCACCACTAATAGCGTATTGTTTCCCTTCTTCGTGCGTGGTAATTCGACAATGAAGTCCATGGACACTGTGTGCCGTGGACTAGGAGGAGTAGGAATGGGATATAAAAGCCCCACATGTTTAACATAGGAGGCTTTTCCTTGCGCACAAACATGGCATGTTTTGACATACTCTTGTACGTCTTGGGTCAAATTTGGCCACCAGCAATAGCGTTTTACCATCTCAATCGTTTTCTTATACCCTGGATGTCCGGCCAACCCCTGTGTATGACACCAGAGTAAGACCTTTTGCCACAGCTGAGGATCAGGAATGTACAAACCACCCTGCACGTAATGCAATCCCTGTTTCAGTTGAGTGGTGTGGGATTTTAAAAACTCAACAGTACTTGGACTCTGTTGCGCCTCAGCTACTTGTCTAAGAAATTGTTCTTCTATTGTGAGTGCTCCTATTATCCTATCGGGGTCTATCATGGCGGGTGGGTGTTCGTCAGCCGGGGGTATTTCATAGCCAATACGGGACAGAGCATCAGCTTTCCCATTCTTCTTGCCTGCTCTAAAATGGATCTCAAAATCATATCCGCTAAAGAATTGAGTCCATCTGAGTTGTCTCATGGACAGTGCTTTGGTAGTCTTTAAGTATTGTAAATTCCTATGATCAGTTATGATGGTAACTGTATATCGGGTGCCTAACAGATATTGCCGCCATTCTTCTAACACCTTCTTGATTGCAAGCAATTCCCTTTCACCAATGGCATAGTTGATCTCTGCTGGGGATAATTTATGTGAGTAAAATGCCACCGGGTGTAATTCCCCTGTGTCTGGGTGGACTTGTGACAACACTCCCCCTACTGCAACCTGGGACGCATCTACTTCCACTACAAAAGGACTTTGTTGATCAGGATGTCTCAGGATGGGGGCACCGGTAAAAGCCTTCTTTAGAGTACAAAAGGCATTTTCGGCTTCGGGAGACCATATAAAAGGTGTGTCTTCCTTCAAGAGTTTGGTGATAGAGGTAACAATCTCTGAGAAACGGTCTATAAAGGGTCTATAAAGATTGGCAAAGCCAAGAAAACGCTGTATGTCCTTCACCGTAGTGGGTGATGGCCATTGTTTGACTGCTTGGACCTTGTGGGGATCCATTTCCAAGCCATGAGCAGATACGATATATCCCAGAAAGGCCACTTGAGACCTATGGAAGAAAAACTTATCCAATTTACAAAACAATAAATTGTCCTTCAATTTCTGCAAAACTGATTGAACATGTGTTATGTGTTCCTCCAAGGTAGTGGAATAAATGAGCAAATCATCAATGTATGCGATTACACATTTGTCTAATAGATCCTTTAGTACGTCATTAATGAAATATTGGAAGGCAGAGGGGGCGTTGCATAGCCCGAAGGGCATTGCAAGATACTCGAATAAACTGAACTTGGTGCAGAATGCGGTTTTCCACTCATCTCCCTCTTTTACTCTCACTAGGTGGTACGCCCCCCTTAAATCCAGCTTCGTGAAATACTGTGCAGTCCTCACCTGATCCAACAGAGAGGAGATGAGTGGTAACGGGTATCTGTTTTCAACAGTCACTGCATTGAGGGCACGATAATCGATGCAGCAACGCAGACCGCCCTCCCGTTTTGGTATAAAAAAGAGAGCGGACGAAGCGGGGGACCTAGAGACACGAATGAACCCCAGGTCCAGCATTTTGTCCAGGTAATCCTTTAAGTATACATTCTCTTTTTCAGTCAATGCATACACTCTGCTTGTAGGTATGCGTGCTCCTGCCTGTAGATCTATTCTGCAGTCATATACCCTATGAGGGGGTAAACTAGTTGCTTCTTCAGCGTCAAATATCGGAAGAAATGCTCGATAGACTTCAGGTAATGTTTTGTCTGGTTCATCTACGTTATCATCTCCAACAGAAGATGCTGTAATTTTTACTTGGTACAAAAGGGGGTGGTGATGGACGGAGCATCTGAACCAATCAAACACTCACACCCAGTCAAAAGATCTGGGTTTGATCCATCACCGTTCTTTAGCCCACTCTGCCACCCCAGTTCAGACATGGCTATATGCAAATCAGTCTGACCCTGTGCCTCATGGGAACAGTCCAGCCCGAACTGGCAAGCCATGCCTTCCCTGGACCGGAAACAAGCTTCCGAGGACCGGTTTCTGGCATTACAGCCGTCTTCAGCCCGGCTTGCTTGAATCCAGTGGCAAAGTGAGCAAGGGACTCACGTCTGAGCATACCCTGCCACACTTATGGCGGTCAAAGCGGTACAAAAGGGGGTGGTGATGGACGGAGCATCTGAACCAATCAAACACTCACACCCAGTCAAAAGATCTGGGTTTGATCCATCACCGTTCTTTAGCCCACTCTGCCACCCCAGTTCAGACATGGCTATATGCAAATCAGTCTGACCCTGTGCCTCATGGGAACAGTCCAGCCCGAACTGCCAAGCCATGCCTTCCCTGGACCGAAACAAGCTTCCGAGGACCGGTTTCTGGCATTACAGCCGTCTTCAGCCCGGCTCGCTTGAATCCAGTGGCAAAGTGAGCAAGGGACTCACGTCTGAGCATACCCTGCCACACTTATGGCGGCCAAAGCGG
Source organism: Lissotriton helveticus (assembly GCF_964261635.1). Classification (NCBI taxonomy): domain Eukaryota; kingdom Metazoa; phylum Chordata; class Amphibia; order Caudata; family Salamandridae; genus Lissotriton; species Lissotriton helveticus. Next base: position 313,764,827 of record NC_136069.1, on the reverse strand, counting down.
TACAAAAGGGGGTGGTGATGGACGGAGCATCTGAACCAATCAAACACTCACACCCAGTCAAAAGATCTGGGTTTGATCCATCACCGTTCTTTAGCCCACGCTGCCACCCCAGTTCAGACATGGCTATATGCAAATCAGTCTGACCCTGTGCCTCATGGGAACAGTCCAGCCCGAACTGCCAAGCCATGCCTTCCCTGGACCGGAAACAAGCTTCCGAGGACCGGTTTCTGGCATTACAGCCGTCTTCAGCCCGGCTTGCTTGAATCCAGTGGCAAAGTGAGCAAGGGACTCACGTCTGAGCATAACCTGCCACACTTATGGCGGCCAAAGCGGTACAAAAGGGGGTGGTGATGGACGGAGCATCTGAACCAATCAAACACTCACATCCAGTCAAAAGATCTGGGTTTGATCCGTCACCGTTCTTTAGCACACTCTGCCACCCCAGTTCAGACATGGCTATATGCAAATCAGTCTGACCCTGTGCCTCATGGGAACAGTCCAGCCCGAACTGCCAAGCCATGCCTTCCTGGACCGGAAACAAGCTTCCGAGGACCAGTTTCTGGCATTACAGCCGTCTTCAGCCCGGCTTGCTTGAATCCAGTGGCAAAGTGAGCAAGGGACTCACGTCTGAGCATACCCTGCCACACTTAGGGCGGCCAAAGCGGTACAAAAGTGGGTGGTGATGGACGGAGCATCTGAACCAATCAAACACTCACACCCAGTCAAAAGATCTGGGTTTGATACATCACCGTTCTTTAGCCCACTCTGCCACCCCAGTTCAGACATGGCTATATGCAAATCAGTCTGACCCTGTGCCTCATGGGAACAGTCCAGCCCGAACTGCTAAGCCATGCCTTCCCTGGACCGGAAACAAGCTTCCGAGGACCGGTCTCTGGCATTACAGCCGTCTTCAGCCCGGCTTGCTTGAATCCAGTGGCAAAGTGAGCAAGGGACTCACGTCTGAGCATACCCTGCCACACTTATGGCGGCCAAAGCTGTACAAAAGGGGGTGGTGATGGACGGAGCATCTGAACCAATCAAACACTCACACCCAGTCAAAAGATCTGGGTTTGATCCATCACCGTTCTTTAGCCCACTCTGCCACCCCAGTTCAGACATGGCTATATGCAAATCAGTCTGACCCTGTGCCTCATGGGAACAGTCCAGCCCGAACTGCCAAGCCATGCCTTCCCTGGACCGGAAACAAGCTTCCGAGGACCGGTTTCTGGCATTACAGCCGTCTTCAGCCCGGCTTGCTTGAATCCAGTGGCAAAGTGAGCAAGGGACTCACGTCTGAGCATACCCTGCCACACTTATGGCGGCCAAAGCGGTACAAAAGGGGGTGGTGATGGACGGAGCATCTGAACCAATCAAACATTCACACCCAGTCAAAAGATCTGGGTTTGATCCATCACCGTTCTTTAGCCCACTCTGCCACCCCAGTTCAGACATGGCTATATGCAAATCAGTCTGACCCTGTGCCTCATGGGAACAGTCCAGCCCGAACTGCCAAGCCATGCCTTCCCTGGACCGGAAACAAGCTTCCGAGGACCGGTTTCTGGCATTACAGCCGTCTTCAGCCCAGCTTGCTTGAATCCAGTGGCAAAGTGAGCAAGGGACTCACGTCTGAGCATACCCTGCCACACTTATGGCGGCCAAAGCGGTACAAAAGGGGGTGGTGATGGACGGAGCATCTGAACTAATCAAACACTCACACCCAGTCAAAAAATCTGGGTTTGATCCATCACCGTTCTATAGCCCACTCTGCCACCCCAGTTCAGACATGGCTATATGCAAATCAGTCTGAACCCTGTGCCTCATGGGAACCGTCCAGCCCGAACTGCCAAGCCATGCCTTCCCTGGACCGGAAACAAGCTTCCGAGGACCGGTTTCTGGCATTACAGCCGTCTTCAGCCCGGCTTGCTTGAATCCAGTGGCAAAGTGAGCAAGGGACTCACGTCTGAGCATACCCTGCCACACTTATGGCGGCAAAAGCGGTACAAAAGGGGGTGGTGATGGACGGAGCATCTGAACCAATCAAACACTCACACCCAGTCAAAAGATCTGGGTTTGATCCATCACCGTTCTTTAGCCCACTCTGCCACCCCAGTTCAGACATTGCTATATGCAAATCAGTCTGACCCTGTGCCTCATGGGAACCGTCCAGCCCGAACTGCCAAGCCATGCCTTCCCTGGACCGGAAACAAGCTTCCGAGGACCGGTTTCTGGATTTACAGCCGTCTTCAGCCCGGCTTGCTTGAATCCAGTGGCAAAGTGAGCAAGGGACTCACGTCTGAGCATACCCTGCAACACTTATGGCGGCCAAAGCGGTACAAAAGGGGGTGGTGATGGACGGAGCATCTGAACCAATCAAACACTCACACCCAGTCAAAAGATCTGGGTTTGATCCATCACCGTTCTTTAGCCCACTCTGCCACCCCAGTTCAGACATGGCTATATGCAAATCAGTCTGACCCTGTGCCTCATGGGAACAGTCCAGCCCAAACTGCCAAGCCATGCCTTCCCTGGACCGGAAACAAGCTTCCGAGGACCGGTTTCTGGCATTACAGCCGTCTTCAGCCCGGCTTGCTTGAATCCAGTTGCAAAGTGAGCAAGGGACTCACGTCTGAGCATACCCTGCCACACTTATGGCGGCCAAAGCTGTACAAAAGGGGGTGGTGATGGACGGAGCATCTGAACCAATCAAACACTCACACCCAGTCAAAAGATCTGGGTTTGATCCATCACCGTTCTTTAGCCCACTCTGCCACCCCAGTTCAGACATGGCTATATGCAAATCAGTCTGACCCTGTGCCTCATGGGAACAGTCCAGCCCGAACTGCCACGCCATGCCTTCCCTGGACCGGAAACAAGCTTCCGAGGACCGGTTTCTGCCATTACAGCCGTCTTCAGCCCGGCTTGCTTGAATCCAGTGGCAAAGTGAGCAAGGGACTCACGTCTGAGCATACCCTGCCACACTTATGGCGGCCAAAGCGGTACAAAAGGGGGTGGTGATGGACGGAGCATCTGAACCAATCAAACACTCAGACCCAGTCAAAAGATCTGGGTTTGATCCATCACCGTTCTTTAGCCCACTCTGCCACCCCAGTTCAGACATGACTATATGCAAATCAGTCTGACCCTGTGCCTCATGGGAACAGTCCAGCCCGAACTGCCAAGCCATGCCTTCCCTGGAGCAGAAACAAGCTTCCGAGGACCGGTTTCTGGCATTACAGCCGTCTTCAGCCCAGCTTGCTTGAATCCAGTGGCAAAGTGAGCAAGGGACTCACGTCTGAGCATACCCTGCCACACTTATGGCGGCCCAAGCGGTACAAAAGGGGGTGGTCTGTTCCCATGAGGCACAGGGTCAGACTGATTTGCATATAGCCATGTCTGAACTGGGGTGGCAGAGTGGGTTAAAGATTGGTGATGGATCAAACCCAGATCTTTTGACTGGGTGTGAGTATTTGATTGGTTCAGATGCTTCGTCCATCACCTCCCCCTTTTGTACCGCTTTGGCCGCCATAAGTGTGGCAGGGTATGCTCAGACGTGAGTCCCTTGCTCACTTTGCCACTGGATTCAAGCAAGCTGGGCTGAAGACGGCTGTAATGCCAGAAACCGGTCCTCGGAAGCTTGTTTCCGGTCGTGGGAAGATATGGCTTGGTATTTCGGGCTGGACTGTTCCCATGAGGCACAGGGTCAGACTGATTTGCATATAGCCATGTCTGAACTGGGGTGGCAGAGTGGGCTAAAGAACGGTAATGGATCAAACCCAGATCTTTTGACTGGGTGTGAGTGTTTGATTGGTTCAGATGCTCTGTCCATCACCTCCCCCTTTTGTACCGCTTTGGCCGCCATAAGTGTGGCAGGGTATGCTCAGACGTGAGTCCCTTGCTCACTTTGCCACTGGATTCAAGCAAGCTGGGCTGAAGACGGCTGTAATGCCAGAAACCGGTCCTCGGAAGCTTGTTTCCGGTCCAGGGAAGACATGGCTTGGCAGTTCGGGCTGGACTGTTCCCAGGAGGCACAGGGTCAGAATGATTTGCATATAGCCATGGCTGAACTGGGGTGGCAGAGTAGGCTAAAGAACGGTGATGGATCAAACCCAGATCTTTTGACTGGGTGTGAGTGTTTGATTGGTTCAGATGCTCGGTCCATCACCTCCCCCTTTTGTACCGCTTTGGCCGCCATAAGTGTGGCAGGGTATGCTCAGACGTGAGTCCCTTTCTCACTTTGCCACTGGATTCAAGCAAGCTGGGCTGAAGACGGCTGTAATGCCAGAAACCGGTCCTCGGAAGCTTGTTTCCGGTCCAGGGAAGATATGGCTTGGTAGTTCGGGCGGGACTGTTCCCATGAGGCACAGGGTCAGACTGATTTGCATATAGCCATGGCTGAACTGGGGTGGCAGAGTGGGCTAAAGAACGGTGATGGATAAAACCCAGATCTTTTGACTGGGTGTGAGTGTTTGATTTGTTTCAGATGCTCTGTCCATCACCTCCCCCTTTTGTACCGCTTTGGCCGCCATAAGTGTGGCAGGGTATGCTCAGACGTGAGTCCCTTGCTCACTTTGCCACTGGATTCAAGCAAGCTGGGCTGAAGACGGCTGTAATGCCAGAAACCGGTCCTCGGAAGCTTGTTTCCGTTCCAGGGAAGACATGGCTTGGCAGTTCGGGCTGGACTGTTCCCATGAGGCACAGGGTCAGACTGATTTACATATAGCCATGGCTGAACTGGGGTGGCAGAGTGGGCTAAAGAACGGTGATGGATCAAACCCAGATCTTATGAATGGGTGTGAGTGTTTGATTGGTTCAGATGCTCCGTCCATCACCTCCCCCTTTTGTACCGCTTTGGCCGCCATAAGTGTGGCAGGGTATGCTCAGACGTGAGTCCCTTTGCTCACTTTGCCACTGGATTCAAGCAAGCTGGGCTGAAGACGGCTGTAATGCCAGAAACCGGTCCTCGGAAGCTTGTTTCCGGTCCAGGGAAGACATGGCTTGGCAGTTCGGGCTGGACTGTTCCCATGAGGCACAGGGTCAGACTGATTTGCATATAGTCATGGCTGAACAGGGGTGGCAGAGTGGGCTAAAGAATGGTGATGGACCAAACCCAGATCTTTTGACTGGGTGTGAGTGTTTGATTGGTTCAGATGCTCCGTCCATCACCTCCCCCTTTTGTACCGCTTTGGCCGCCATAAGTGTGACAGAGTATGCTCAGACGTGAGTCCCTTGCTCACTTTGCCACTGGATTCAAGCAAGCTGGGCTGAAGACGGCTGTAATGCCAGAAACCGGTCCTCGGAAGCTTGTTTCCGGTCCAGGGAAGACATGGCTTGGCAGTTCGGGCTGGACTGTTCCCATGAGGCACAGGGTCAGACTGATTTGCATATAGCCATGGCTGAACTGGGGTGGCAGCGTGGGCTAAAGAACGGTGATGGATCAAACCCAGATCTTTTGACTGGGTGTGAGTGTTTCATTGGTTCAGATGCTCCGTCCATCACCTCCCCCTTTTGTACCGCTTTGGCCGCCATAAGTGTGGCAGGGTATGCTCAGACGTGAGTCCCTTGCTCACTTTGCCACTGGATTCAAGCAAGCTGGGCTGAAGACGGCTGTAATGCCAGAAACCGGTCCTCGGAAGCTTGTTTCCGGTCCAGGGAAGACATGGCTTGGCAGTTCGGGCTGGACTGTTCCCATGAGGCACAGGGTCAGACTGATTTGCATATAGCCATGGCTGAACTGGGGTGGCAGAGTGGGCTAAAGAACGGTGATGGATCAAACCCAGATATTTTGACTGGGTGTGAGTGTTTGATTGGTTCAGATGCTCCGTCCATCACCTCCCCCTTTTGTACCGCTTTGGCCGCCATAAGTGTGGCAGGGTATGCTCAGACGTGAGTCCCTTGCTCACTTTGCCACTGGATTCAAGCAAGCTGGGCTGAAGACGGCTTTATATCCAGAAACCGGTCCTCGGAAGCTTGTTTCCGGTCCAGGGAAGACATGGCTTGGCAGTTCGGGCTGGACTGTTCCCATGAGGCACAGGGTCAGACTGATTTGCATATAGCCATGGCTGAACTGGGGTGGCAGAGTGGGCTAAAGAAGGGTGATGGATCAAACCCAGATCTTTTGACTGGGTGTGAGTGTTTGATTGGTTCAGATGCTCCGTCCATCACCTCCCCCTTTTGTACAGCTTTGGCCGCCATAAGTGTGGCAGGGTATGCTCAGACGTGAGTCCCTTGCTCACTTTGCCACTGGAGTCAAGCAAGCTGGCCTGAAGACGGCTGTAATGCCAGAAACCTGTCCTCGGAAGCTTGTTTCCGGTCCAGGGAAGACATGGCTTGGCAGTTCGGGCTGGACTGTTCCTATGAGGCACAGGGTCAGACTGATTTGCATATAGCCATGGCTGAACTGGGGTGGCAGAGTGGGCTAAAGAACGGTGATGGATCAAACCCAGATCTTTTGACTGGGTGTGAGTGTTTGATTGGTTCAGATGCTCCGTCCATCACCTCCCCCTTTTGTACCGCTTTGGCCGCCATAAGTGTGGCAGGGTATGCTCAGACGTGAGTCCCTTGCTCACTTTGCCACTGGATTCAAGCAAGCTGGGCTGAAGACGGCTGTAATGCCAGAAACCAGTCCTCGGAAGCTTGTTTCCGGTCCAGGGAAGACATGGCTTGGCAGTTCGGGCTGGACTGTTCCCATGAGGCACAGGGTCAGACTGATTTGCATATAGCCATGGCTGAACTGGGGTGGCAGCGTGGGCTAAAGAACGGTGATGGATCAAACCCAGATCTTTTGACTGGGTGTGAGTGTTTCATTGGTTCAGATGCTCCGTCCATCACCTCCCCCTTTTGTACCGCTTTGGCCGCCATAAGTGTGGCAGGGTATGCTCAGACGTGAGTCCCTTGCTCACTTTGCCACTGGATTCAAGCAAGCTGGGCTGAAGACGGCTGTAATGCCAGAAACCGGTCCTCGGAAGCTTGTTTCCGGTCCAGGGAAGACATGGCTTGGCAGTTCGGGCTGGACTGTTCCCATGAGGCACAGGGTCAGACTGATTTGCATATAGCCATGGCTGAACTGGGGTGGCAGAGTGGGCTAAAGAACGGTGATGGATCAAACCCAGATATTTTGACTGGGTGTGAGTGTTTGATTGGTTCAGATGCTCCGTCCATCACCTCCCCCTTTTGTACCGCTTTGGCCGCCATAAGTGTGGCAGGGTATGCTCAGACGTGAGTCCCTTGCTCACTTTGCCACTGGATTCAAGCAAGCTGGGCTGAAGACGGCTGTATATCCAGAAACCGGTCCTCGGAAGCTTGTTTCCGGTCCAGGGAAGACATGGCTTGGCAGTTCGGGCTGGACTGTTCCCATGAGGCACAGGGTCAGACTGATTTGCATATAGCCATGGCTGAACTGGGGTGGCAGAGTGGGCTAAAGAAGGGTGATGGATCAAACCCAGATCTTTTGACTGGGTGTGAGTGTTTGATTGGTTCAGATGCTCCGTCCATCACCTCCCCCTTTTGTACCGCTTTGGCCGCCATAAGTGTGGCAGGGTATGCTCAGACGTGAGTCCCTTGCTCACTTTGCCACTGGAGTCAAGCAAGCTGGCCTGAAGACGGCTGTAATGCCAGAAACCGGTACTCGGAAGCTTGTTTCCGGTCCAGGGAAGACATGGCTTGGCAGTTCGGGCTGGACTGTTCCTATGAGGCACAGGGTCAGACTGATTTGCATATAGCCATGGCTGAACTGGGGTGGCAGAGTGGGCTAAAGAACGGTGATGGATCAAACCCAGATCTTTTGACTGGGTGTGAGTGTTTGATTGGTTCAGATGCTCCGTCCATCACCTCCCCCTTTTGTACCGCTTTGGCCGCCATAAGTGTGGCAGGGTATGCTCAGACGTGAGTCCCTTGCTCACTTTGCCACTGGATTCAAGCAAGCTGGGCAGAAGACGGCTGTAATGCCAGAAACCGGTCCTCGGAAGCTTGTTTCCGGTCCAGGGAAGATATGGCTTGGTAGTTCGGGCTGGACTGTTCCCATGAGGCACAGGGTCAGACTGATTTGCATATAGCCCTGTCTGAACTGGGGTGGCAGAGTGGGCTAAAGAACGGTGATGGATCAAACCCAGATCTTTTGACTGGGTGTGAGTGTTTGATTGGTTCAGATGCTCTGTCCATCACCTCCCCCTTTTGTACCGCTTTGGCCGCCATAAGTGTGGCAGGGTATGCTCAGACGTGAGTCCCTTGCTCACTTTGCCACTGGATTCAAGCAAGCTGGGCTGAAGACGGCTGTAATGCCAGAAACCGGTCCTCGGAAGCTTGTTTCCGGTCCAGGGAAGACATGGCTTGGCAGTTCGGGCTGGACTGTTCCCATGAGGCACAGGGTCAGACTGATTTGCATATAGCCATGGCTGAACTGGGGTGGCAGAGTGGGCTAAAGAACGGTGATGGATCAAACCCAGATCTTTTGACTGGGTGTGAGTGTTTGATTGGTTCAGATGCTCCGTCCATCACCTCCCCCTTTTGTACCGCTTTGGCCGCCATAAGTGTGGCAGGGTATGCTCAGACGTGAGTCCCTTGCTCACTTTGCCACTGGATTCAAGCAAGCTGGGCTGAAGACGGCTGTAATGCCAGAAACCGGTCCTCGGAAGCTTGTTTCCAGTCCAGGGAAGATATGGCTTGGTAGTTCGGGCTGGACTGTTCCCATGAGGCACAGGGTCAGACTGATTTGCATATAGCCATGGCTGAACTGGGGTGGCAGCGTGGGCTAAAGAACGGTGATGGATCAAACCCAGATCTTTTGACTGGGTGTGAGTGTTTCATTGGTTCAGATGCTCCGTCCATCACCTCCCCCTTTTGTACCGCTTTGGCCGCCATAAGTGTGGCAGGGTATGCTCAGACGTGAGTCCCTTGCTCACTTTGCCACTGGATTCAAGCAAGCTGGGCTGAAGACGGCTGTAATGCCAGAAACCGGTCCTCGGAAGCTTGTTTCTGGTCCAGGGAAGACATGGCTTGGCAGTTCGGGCTGGACTGTTCCCATGAGGCACAGGGTCAGACTGATTTGCATATAGCCATGGCTGAACTGGGGTGGCAGAGTGGGCTAAAGAACGGTGATGGATCAAACCCAGATATTTTGACTGGGTGTGAGTGTTTGATTGGTTCAGATGCTCCGTCCATCACCTCCCCCTTTTGTACCGCTTTGGCTGCAATAAGTGTGGCAGGGTATGCTCAGACGTGAGTCCCTTGCTCACTTTGCCACTGGATTCAAGCAAGCTGGGCTGAAGACGGCTGTATATCCAGAAACCGGTCCTCGGAAGCTTGTTTCCGGTCCAGGGAAGACATGGCTTGGCAGTTCGGGCTGGACTGTTCCCATGAGGCACAGGGTCAGACTGATTTGCATATAGCCATGGCTGAACTGGGGTGGCAGAGTGGGCTAAAGAAGGGTGATGGATCAAACCCAGATCTTTTGACTGGGTGTGAGTGTTTGATTGGTTCAGATGCTCCGTCCATCACCTCCCCCTTTTGTACCGCTTTGGCCGCCATAAGTGTGGCAGGGTATGCTCAGACGTGAGTCCCTTGCTCACTTTGCCACTGGAGTCAAGCAAGCTGGCCTGAAGACGGCTGTAATGCCAGAAACCGGTCCTCGGAAGCTTGTTTCCGGTCCAGGGAAGACATGGCTTGGCAGTTCGGGCTGGACTGTTCCTATGAGGCACAGGGTCAGACTGATTTGCATATAGCCATGGCTGAACTGGGGTGGCAGAGTGGGCTAAAGAACGGTGATGGATCAAACCCAGATCTTTTGACTGGGTGTGAGTGTTTGATTGGTTCAGATGCTCCGTCCATCACCTCCCCCTTTTGTACCGCTTTGGCCGCCATAAGTGTGGCAGGGTATGCTCAGACGTGAGTCCCTTGCTCACTTTGCCACTGGATTCAAGCAAGCTGGGCAGAAGACGGCTGTAATGCCAGAAACCGGTCCTCGGAAGCTTGTTTCCGGTCCAGGGAAGATATGGCTTGGTAGTTCGGGCTGGACTGTTCCCATGAGGCACAGGGTCAGACTGATTTGCATATAGCCATGTCTGAACTGGGGTGGCAGAGTGGGCTAAAGAACGGTGATGGATCAAACCCAGATCTTTTGACTGGGTGTGAGTGTTTGATTGGTTCAGATGCTCTGTCCATCACCTCCCCCTTTTGTACCGCTTTGGCCGCCATAAGTGTGGCAGGGTATGCTCAGACATGAGTCCCTTGCTCACTTTCCCACTGGATTCAAGCAAGCTGGGCTGAAGACGGCTGTAATGCCAGAAACCGGTCCTCGGAAGCTTGTTTCCGGTCCAGGGAAGACATGGCTTGGCAGTTCGGGCTGGACTGTTCCCATGAGGCACAGGGTCAGACTGATTTGCATATAGCCATGGCTGAACTGGGGTGGCAGAGTGGGCTAAAGAACGGTGATGGATCAAACCCAGATCTTTTGACTGGGTTTGAGTGTTTGATTGGTTCAGATGCTCCGTCCATCACCTCCCCCTTTTGTACCGCTTTGGCCGCCATAAGTGTGGCAGGGTATGCTCAGACGTGAGTCCCTTGCTCACTTTGCCACTGGATTCAAGCAAGCTGGGCTGAAGACGGCTGTAATGCCAGAAACCGGTCCTCGGAAGCTTGTTTCCAGTCCAGGGAAGATATGGCTTGGTAGTTCGGGCTGGACTGTTCCCATGAGGCACAGGGTCAGACTGATTTGCATATAGTCATGGCTGAATGGGGGTGGCAGAGTGGGCTAAAGAACAGTGATGGATCAAACTCAGATCTTATGAATGGGTGTGAGTGTTTGATTGGTTCAGATGCTCCGTCCATCACCTCCCCATTTTGTACCGCTTTGGCCGCCATAAGTGTGGCAGGGTATGCTCAGTCGTGAGTCCCTTGCTCACTTTGCCACTGGATTCAAGCAAGCTGGGCTGAAGACGGCTGTAATGCCAGAAACCGGTCCTCGGAAGCTTGTTTCCGGTCCAGGGAAGACATGGCTTGGCAGTTCGGGCTGGACTGTTCCCATGAGGCACAGGGTCAGACTGATTTGCATATAGCCATGGCTGAACTGGGGTGGCAGAGTGGGCTAAAGAACGGTGATGGATCAAACCCAGATCTTTTGACTGGGTGTGAGTGTTTGATTGGTTCAGATGCTCCGTCCATCACCTCCCCCTTTTGTACCGCTTTGGCCGCCATAAGTGTGGCAGGTGGAGTTCTGGACTTTTTAGTTCCGTCCAGAGGTGTCAGGGACAACACCCAAAGACCCCGGAGTTCAACCTGTCTTGGTACACAAACAAACAGAAACACGGGCTTCTCGATGGTGGCGTCAAAGACCAAAGGTTTATTACTGCAGGGACACAGAAGTCACAGAAACTACACATGGGCAGTATCTAGGAGCCTGTTCGATTTGTACAAAGAGGATTGCTCCTTATATACTAAATATTGGGCTTCAGGCAAATTCTTTACATGTTACCACAGTTCTAAACATTCGTGTCTTAAACAATAAATATTTGGCGTTGCACAGGAATCGTCAACAGTATCTGATGTCAAAACATTACGAATGAGGGGTTCCCACTAGTCCATCATAATCCCATGTCAATTCTTCATTCAAGACCCGGACCGCCTCATCGTAAATTTCGTTACCTCCCCCTAATAAAGGCCCAGAAGGAAAGGAGCAGAGCCAGGTGTAGAAGATAGAAAGACAGGATAAGAAATGTTTGTGGGTCGTAAATGGGCACGGTTACCAGCTTCGGCCGCCTAATCATGGTCAGGCCAACGAACACAAGAACCAGTATAGCAGGACTGGCCTCAGGCTGGGGAGGCAGTTCTTGCCGAGTCATGCTGCTACAGCGTTGCTGGCCTAAGGTGCACGTGTCACTAGCAAGGTGAATTGCCGGTTAAAGCCTACGTGTCCTTTAATGAAAAAGAGATCATTGCGTGTCCATTGACTATGTGAGGGCAAGGAATACAAAATGGCTTCCGTGTTCTAAGATGGATGCCACGGGTAGAACAGAAATGTGTTTGTAACTGGAGTGCTCTTGCTCGTAGCATAGCGAAAACACCAGGATGCACTAAATGGATCATTTGCGGTTCACTGATACCAAAATTATGTATTTACGACAATGTTATAAACACGAGTAAAATCGTCACGGAACCTCAGACCCTCCTTTTGCCCTTACATAGGCAATTACTTAGTCTATATCAGAGTCAGAGTCTAATTCTATGCTCATTAGGTCAGTGACATGTTGTTGTATCATCATCCTGTCTCGTGTCTTTTCTCCTAATGTAGGTGGTTTTCTGAAACAGGTTGCAGCACAGAGGCTACACAGAGCGGGACCACATTGGATAATAAGACAGCACGAGAACAGACATACTAGGATGACACCAATGACCGTCAGAACCTTCCATCCCCACTCTGATACTAGAGTCCAAAACCACTCCATGAAGGACCAGTTTCCCTTATCTACGTGTATAGAGTCGGAAATCTTATGTAGCTTAGAGATTGCTTCATAGACTGTTGGAGCATTATTTGGAATAAAGACACAGCAGCTCGATTGGATCATTCTGCATACCCCACCTCGATCTGCAAGTATTACGTCTAGAACCATACGGTTCTGCAACGTCATGAGACGATCCGCTTGAAGCTCAGCAGTTAAGTTACTAAGGGCACCAGCAGTTTCTGTAATAGTAGATTCAACTACTCGTGTTAGTTGACGTATACTTCTACTATTAGCCATAGGCCCCCAAAACGGAAGGAAACCTTTGAAGAAGTCTCCAGCTTCTTGACCAGCGGTATCTTCCTTGCTGAAGACACCTCTTGCTACTCTGGTTTTGTGATAATCTGAAGAAGCAGTGTATGTCGGAGGTAACAATCGAGCAATATAACATGAACCTGAAAAGTCAGCAGGCAGCCATGTATATGCTCTGTCCTGACAAATGAAGTAGGTACCCCTAGCAGTCAGAAAGGCAGGGGAGGAGTCAGACGGAAATACGTAAGTCTCAACGCACTCACTGCTCCCTAGCTGAGCTCTCGGATTTCTCCCATTTCCTTGCAAACAGACCTGACCTCGGTGAGGCACGACCCAAACTGAAGTGGAGCTTTTACGCTTGCTTTCTCCCAAACCAAGGCGGTACTCTGTAGAGTTCCAAGTCAAATACACCAGCAATTCATCTCTAGGATAAGATGGAGTATTATTGACGTCTTTAATCATATCAATAATTCCCTGGACTAAAGCTTTGTTGGCTGAGTTGTATTTAGTGGACCGTGGTGGACGCGGAGGATAGGTCTCAAGGGCATATGAAAAAATGGTCTGAAAGACCTGAAATGATCCATTATAGCTAAAAGGCAAGACTAGATAGGGAATGCCTTTATCCATAGTGTGAGGTATCAAACCACACACCCAGCAGTCTGTAGTATTAACTATCAGTTGGTGTTGATGCAAGAGCTGTACAAATGTATTGTTAATAAATTCTGAGCGTCGAGCTTGTTCGTGTTCAGGAAATGAGTGGAAAGAATGCATAGAAGAAACCGTAGAAATAGTAGGATCAAGGGAAGGTACTGTAGTTACTGGCATAAAAATCAAATGTACACCAAAGACGATTCCACCCACCAACGTTATTAAAACGATTAAAAATGTAACTGCACATTGCATTAGAAAGCATTTGCTGCGTAGTATTCTGTTCAGTCTATTTCTGCGAACATAAATTACATTTTCTCGTTGTAGCTCAGGAAGCTCCATCTTCTACGACCGTTCGCGACCACTGATGATGTGCACGTAGATGAAAATGCCTCTATCAGCCCTGGGAGTTCCCAGAACTAACAGAAAGATCGACCTTGTGTCGGACCCCCGCAGATTCAACTAGGCACACAGCCACGACCCTACGGCTACCCAGACGGCAAGGCAATTTTAAAACAAAAAGAAACAATACATAGTATTAGCAAACTTCCTGGCTGGAGGCAATGTATAGCAAATTCAAATCTGAAAATAGGCAGTTTCCTGCTTTATTTGTCCATATTGCGAGAACGTAAGTTGTATCTCAGTTTTGCAGGAGCTGTTTGATCTGGAAACAATGTATTTTCAGCTGACGTTGCAATGTTCACGTTCGCAGATGACAAATGTTCTTTTGGTACAGATGACAAATGTTCAGGGTTCACAAGAGCAGTTTCGGGAGGAGAGTCAGAATTTGGTGAATCCGTGATCAGTTCTGCATCGCTGAAAGGTATGAACCTGGGGATTTGTTCCGTTTCAGAGGCACCGATTCCTTTCTTTACCCAGTTGTCGTAAGGAAGTGGCAGAGGCACACGTTTAGCATGAGTCGTATGGATCCAATTTCTTCTTCCGGCCACACGAATAGCAGTTCTCGTTGCTAGCAGGACTTGGAACGGGCCAATAAATCTGGGCTGAAGATTTTTCGTTCTTGCAAAATTTCGGATGACCACCTGATCACCCGGTTTCAGCTGATGGCCTGGACTCTCCGATGGCTTTGGCAATGCATCGAAAACCTGTTGGTGAATAAGACTCAATTTAGCAGTCAAGTCGAAAAGGTAATCAATTAACATTGGGTATTCCAGCTGCTTAAATTCTTTCGGTCTAGGTACCCCCCAAACATTTGCAGGACGACCGAAAACTATTTCGTAGGGACTAAGCCCTACTCTTGAATGTACAGTTGCTCTTGTTGATAGCAAAGCCAAAGGCAATGCGTCTGGCCAGGACAAACCCGTGGATGCTTGTATCTTAGCGAGTTTCAGTTTAAGGGTGCCATTGTAACCCTCGACTAAACCCGCGGACTGGGGATGATTCGCACTATGAAATTTCTGTCTAATCCCTAGGCCGGCACACACACTCTGCATAACTTTCCCTACGAACTCACTTCCGTTGTCTGACCATACAATCCGTGGCATTCCGTATCTGGGGAAGTATTCTTTAAGAAGAATTTTGGCAGTGGATAAGGCAGTATTGTCCTTCAGTGGGTATGCTTCGATCCATCTGGAGAAAGCACAAACTACCACTAGGACGTATTTCAGGTTATTACAACGATCCATGTGAATGAAGTCTAGCTGGATCACTTCAAAGGGGCAGGAAGGAGGAGCGAAGTGACCTGCAGGTGTGGGGATTCCCTTGCCAGGATTATGCATCAAGCATACCATACAATTCCTCACCACTCTCTCTGCACACCTACTAATCCCGTCATTCTTCCAGACCGGAGCCAACATCTTACAAATCCCTTTTGAACTGATGTGCGCTGCTCCATGTGCCATCGTCACTACTGCAAGCACATACGCATCAGGCAACATCCAACGTTGTTGTTCCGACAAGTCAATCCAACACCCACTCGAGTCCAATTTACCCGTGCTCTCTTTCCATGCAAGTTTTTCCTCCTCAGTCGCCTCTTTCTGAATTTCTTTCACGCTTTCCACTGTGTCTTCACACATTCCAGACTCAGAAATCCATCTTGCAGACGTTGCAACATACATTCTACTCATCATATTTCTGGCTGTCCGTTTTGCGATCTCATCAGCAAAAGCATTCCCACGACCAACATCATCCGTGATTGCTTTATGAGCACTGCATTTCACAATCGCAACTTCAGTCGGTAAGGTTAGAGATTCCAACAAGTCATTAACCAGCTGACCATGTTGAATCTTAGTCCCATGGGACGTAATGAAACCTCTCTCTTTCCACAAACGGCCAAAACTATGGGCCACGCCGAACGCGTACTGACTATCTGTGAACACGTTCACTCTCTTTCCCTTAGCTAAAACGCACGCTCTTGTTAGCGCGATCAATTCTGCAGCCTGGGCAGAATTCTGACTCACTCTTGCAGTCTCCACAATCGTACTCAAGGTCGTTACTGCATAAGCAGCAGTCACATCACCATTCTCCAATTTGAAGCAAGACCCGTCAACATACAACGTGCCATCTGGTTCTGACAACGGAGTGTCTTTTAGGTCGATTCGTCCTTTTGTTTCTTCCTCAGTTCTGAAACAACAGTCGTGTGGTTCGGGATCACTCGACTCTTCGCTAGTCGGCAACAATGTTGCTGGATTCAATACATTGCATCTTTTGATCTGAATATGACTAGCTAACAGTGTCAGTTCATAACCTGATAATCTAGCACTGGTAAGGTGTTGCGTCTTGGTTCGGTTCATGAGTGTATCCACAGCATGAGGAACCATGACTACTAACATGTTGTTCATTACTAAACCAGCAGATTGTCGAATGGAAGCTGCAGCTGCGGCTGTAGCTCTCAAGCAACTAGGCAATGCTCTAGCTACTGGATCTAATGTTGATGAAAAATACGCACAAGGGCGTTGTTTATCACCAAATTTCTGCGTCAAAACACTCAATGCACAACCTTCTCTCTCGTGGACATAGAGCGTGAATGGCTTACTGTAGTCGGGTGTACCCAATACAGGTGCTGAACACAGTGCATTTCGTAACTCAGAAAAACTCTGCTGACATTCAGCAGACCATGGTACCGGACTCGGGACACCTTTCCCAGTCAAGGCTACCAATGGTTTTGCTAGAAGAGAAAAATTTGGGATCCATTGCCTACAATATGAGGTAATACCCAAAAAGGCACGTACTTCTCTCTGCGTGCTAGGAACGTTCATCTGTGTAATTGCTTTTATTCTCTCTGGGGTCAACTTCCTTCCCTCCTTTGAGAAGAGATGACCTAGGTAGGTCACTTCTTGGCAGCAGTATTGCATTTTTGAAGGTGACACCTTGTGATTCAAATCTGACAAGTGATGCAATAAAGAAATCGTAGCTGTTTTGCAAGTTTCCTTGTCATCGGCAGCCACTAGAAGATCATCGACATACTGTACTAAAGCAGAACTACGAGGAAGTACGAAGGAATCTAACTGGCTTTTTAATGCTTGACTGTAAATGGATGGGCTTTCACAATAACCTTGTGGAGCGCGTTTAAATCTAAAACTTCGTCCTCCTAGAGAGAAACCGAAGATATCTCTGCTTTCCTCGGCTATCGGAATGCTGAAAAAGGCATTTTTCAAGTCGACAACCGAAAACCATGCTGCTGTAGCAGGAATCAACGTTAACAATGCAGTAATGTCTGGAACCACAGGAAACTGTGGGATCACAATTTTATTAACCTCTCTAAGATCAATTACGAACCTATATACTGGAGGCTTTGTAGGGTCAGTTCGTTTCAAAATAGGCAGTACAGGACTATTACAGACATTACCTCTAGTCTCTTCTACAACATCTTTCTTGATCAGGTCTTGCACTATCAGTAGGAGCGCACGCTCACCTTCACTAGAGATTCTGTATTGTGGAATTCGTGGAAGTTTGACATTTGCTTTCAAAGTTACTACATAGGGTGGAATTTCCAATAGGCCTACATCATTAGGACCAGTCGCCCAAAGAGTATCAGGGAGTGAACGCAGCTCTGGTGGGAGCGCATCCATCGACAAGTACATCGGAGAGATTATTCTTTTACCCAACGTAAGCTGTACTCCTGCTGGAGAACAGTACAATGTCGCGTACAGGCGTTTTAACAAGTCTAAACCAAGCAGATTTTCGTTACAACCTGTCGTCAAAATCAGGGGTGCTTTCAATTGACGGGGTCCAACAGAAATAGACAAAGGACCAGAAACAGGGTTGTGAACAGGGGCGCCCGAAAAACCTACC
The DNA here is from genome assembly GCF_964261635.1 of Lissotriton helveticus. Lineage (NCBI taxonomy): Eukaryota > Metazoa > Chordata > Amphibia > Caudata > Salamandridae > Lissotriton > Lissotriton helveticus. The sequence goes on along the minus strand of NC_136069.1, from coordinate 313,747,185 downwards.
GAAACGTTTGTTGAGCCAGACAAAGGTGCGCCAGGGAGTTTCGCATGTATGATAGAACTTTTTGCTGCACCAGTATCCAACAGAAACGGTTCGACTATACCTGATGTTGCTACTGCGACATAAGGCCCACTCTGATCTACTGGAACTGATACTACTCCCTCTCTTTGTCCATGGCTGTCCTAGTATTCACTTTGCTGACCTTCCTCACTAGCTTCATAATAGTCTTCAACATGATACTGTGGAGACCTATTCTGTTGGGCAGATTGTCCATTACGCTGGTCGAAATAATTAGAAGGGCGATCACTCGTCTGCGGAGGCATAGCACCTCGTCCTCGACCTCTAGAGTTCTGCATAGAACTACCACGACCTCTCTGAGCGGCCGCATCATTATTTTGCGCCCGAACTGGACAATCACTTTTGTAATGACCTTCCTTTTTGCAATAAGCACATTGATTCCATTGGTATTGTGGCCTTTGAAAATTATAATCCGTTCTTTGATATGACCCTTGCTGCATATTAGTTTGATTCATGCGAGGCGGATAAGCTTGCTGTAAAAGTACTTTAGTTTTTAAATCTTTCGTCTTTTTATCTGATTTTTCCTTCTCTTCTTTATCCCTATTTTCGTAGTACTGAGCAGTCGCAAGTATTTGCGCAGTCGTAGAGACAGCCCACGCACTTTCAGAATTCTTTAATTTACCACTAAGTTCTGGCAACAGATTGTGCACAAATTTATCAACAAATAATCTCTGGCCCCCTTCTGTGCTCATATCCTGACCACTATGATCTACGAAAGTCTCTTCGAATCTTGTGAAAAAGTCGGAGACGCTTTCGTCTTTCTTTTGTTTGCATGCGGACAATTTATCCCAGTTAACGCGTAATGCAGGCATTAAGGTTTTCATTAAATCGATTATTCTACCAGGCAAGTTAGCAATTAAAGGTTCAGGTTTGGAACCACCTATTTGTTGACCATCCGCTGCAGTTATAGCTGCCCAGTCACCACCTAGGGCAACTGGATGATTCTCTTTACGAATTTTAGCCCAAATTGGTTGCGGTACTACGTTACCAAATAGCAGATCTATGTCAGCAAGATTCAATACACAAGCGTCAACTGTTTGAGCCAACTCTTTGTAGTACCCTGCAGGATTTTTACGCGGATCTGGCAAGGCCTGTTTTACTGCTAACACTTCAGCTCGCTTCCATGGAATATGTATCCAGACTCTCTGGAATTGGGCCGGAGCGGCTGCAATACCAAGCGGTGCATTAGCTTGCACAGCTTCGCGCCAAATTGGTGGAACCTCTCTCATTGGATATTGACGATTTCGTTTCGTACTACGTTTCTCTAACTCTCTCGGTGAAAGAAGGGATGAGTCGGATCTATAACTTAAAATTAGTTCCATCGCTTCTTTTATATTTTGACCAACTATCATACCTGTAGCAAACTCTTTCTGAACATTAATTAATTCTCCTAAATTTGATTCAGGGTCATCCTCTTCCAATTCCTCACGTAGAAGAAAACACATTTCATCGAACACATATCGTTGTGTCGGTTCGTTCCATTGCATAAATGTATCTAATACATTTTGTACATTATATCTTCCAACTTTCGAAACCCATCTAAGGGCAGTGGAATCTAGTATTCCTCTTTCTTCAGTACTGGGAAGCTGACTACGTCTCTGCACAGAGTCAGAGGTAGGAGTCTTAATCAGAGTTTTATAGAAGGGAGATAGAATATTAGAGACAGAATCAGTGATTCTTCGTCGAACAGAAATCGGAGTCATAATACTTGCAGAGGCAGTGAATAGAGTAGTAGTTGGAATAGATAGATCAGGAACAGTAGGAGTAGCAGGCAAGATAGCTTGTGAAGTAGCAGGTGTGAGTGACACAGGCATAGGAAAAGAAGCCGGCAACCCTAGAAGAGGGGTTGTCGAAGGAACATTAATATTGACCACAGGAGGTACAGGAACTAGATTCAGGGGAGCGGGAACAGGGACACCAGGTTGTCCAGCAACCGGTAATTGAACATTCGGTATAGGTGGAGCCGTAGCACCTCGTGCATACGGTGGGGGTGATCGTAACAAGTAAGACAAAAGGGGATCCTTTTCAGGGTCCTCTTCTGTCTTAGCCGCACTCGATGGCAAAGCAGGATAGCACTTGTCTATCGCTAAATTACGCTCTCTATCGGCCACCTCCATCGCTTTCTCAGACTCGTTGAGTTGCAGCTGCCTAGCAGACTGTTCTAAAGTCAACTCTTGCTCTTTCTGTACTTTCTTCAACTTTTTAATTTCTCTCTGTTTAGATTCTTTTCGCCAATAACGGAAAGAATCAAACATTGCCGGCCGGGCTTTCTTCTTAAACAACCTTCTTTCTAGATTATCGAGAACTTCAGGTTCGAAACTACCATGTAGTGGCCAACTAAGGACACCGTCTTTCTCTGTGTAGCGGATCCATACCTCATTATAAGAGATAGGGCCCACACCAAATTTGCAATATAGATCATAAAGGGGAGTTCCAATCGGAGGAACCAAACACGAGTCCTCCAACCGGGAATCACTGTTGCAACTAAAACAAGACAACATACAATTTTTCCGACTTACCATTTTATAATCCGGAACACAAGACAAACAGGACACAAACAGAAAAGATGCGCACTCGAACCACGAACTGACAAATGTATCGATACCTGAACTGAACAGAATGATTATCGTAACCAGAATAACCAGTGATAACCTTACAGAACTGAACTGAACTGAGAACTAAAAGGATTATCCAAACAGGAGCAATCCTTACAAAATATTTAACTAGCAACCACTGAATACTTAACTGAGGCACTGAAGACGTCACCAAGGAGAAACCCGTCACGTTTCGCCGTACTGAGGACTGCACCTCGGGTCCAAGACAGGGCGACGGTCAAGGCAACGGAGCACTGCAGCCGTCTGAACGGGAACCCTCGTGGAAGAGGACGTCGGGGCCACTTTTGCGATATGCCGGGATCGATGAAGTGGGGCGCCTCCCTCTGAAATCTTCACACGAAGCTCCTCGAACTCTTCAGGCTTTTGGACCGGTACCGAACGACGTCGCCCCGAGTTGGGCGCCAACTGGAGTTCTGGACTTTTTAGTTCCGTCCAGAGGTGTCAGGGACAACACCCAAAGACCCCGGAGTTCAACCTGTCTTGGTACACAAACAAACAGAAACACGGGCTTCTCGATGGTGGCGTCAAAGACCAAAGGTTTATTACTGCAGGGACACAGAAGTCACAGAAACTACACATGGGCAGTATCTAGGAGCCTGTTCGATTTGTACAAAGAGGATTGCTCCTTATATACTAAATATTGGGCTTCAGGCAAATTCTTTACATGTTACCACAGTTCTAAACATTCGTGTCTTAAACAATAAATATTTGGCGTTGCACAGGAATCGTCAACAGTATCTGATGTCAAAACATTACGAATGAGGGGTTCCCACTAGTCCATCATAATCCCATGTCAATTCTTCATTCAAGACCCGGACCGCCTCATCGTAAATTTCGTTACCTCCCCCTAATAAAGGCCCAGAAGGAAAGGAGCAGAGCCAGGTGTAGAAGATAGAAAGACAGGATAAGAAATGTTTGTGGGTCGTAAATGGGCACGGTTACCAGCTTCGGCCGCCTAATCATGGTCAGGCCAACGAACACAAGAACCAGTATAGCAGGACTGGCCTCAGGCTGGGGAGGCAGTTCTTGCCGAGTCATGCTGCTACAGCGTTGCTGGCCTAAGGTGCACGTGTCACTAGCAAGGTGAATTGCCGGTTAAAGCCTACGTGTCCTTTAATGAAAAAGAGATCATTGCGTGTCCATTGACTATGTGAGGGCAAGGAATACAAAATGGCTTCCGTGTTCTAAGATGGATGCCACGGGTAGAACAGAAATGTGTTTGTAACTGGAGTGCTCTTGCTCGTAGCATAGCGAAAACACCAGGATGCACTAAATGGATCATTTGCGGTTCACTGATACCAAAATTATGTATTTACGACAATGTTATAAACACGAGTAAAATCGTCACGGAACCTCACAGGGTATGCTCAGACGTGAGTCCCTTTGCTCACTTTGCCACTGGATTCAAGCAAGCTGGGCTGAAGACGGCTGTAATGCCAGAAACCGGTCCTCGGAAGCTTGTTTCCGGTCCAGGGAAGACATGGCTTGGCAGTTCGGGCTGGACTGTTCCCGTGAGGCACAGGGTCAGACTGATTTGCATATAGCCATGGCTGAACTGGGGTGGCAGAGTGGGCTAAAGAACGGTGATGGATCAAACCCAGATCTTTTGACTGGGTGTGAGTGTTTGATTGGTTCAGATGCTCCGTCCATCACCTCCCCATTTTGTACCGCTTTGGCCGCCATAAGTGTGGCAGGGTATGCTCAGTCGTGAGTCCCTTGCTCACTTTGCCACTGGATTCAAGCAAGCTGGGCTGAAGACGGCTGTAATGCCAGAAACCGGTCCTCGGAAGCTTGTTTCCGGTCCAGGGAAGACATGGCTTGGCAGTTCGGGCTGGACTGTTCCCATGAGGCACAGGGTCAGACTGATTTGCATATAGCCATGGCTGAACTGGGGTGGCAGCGTGGGCTAAAGAACGGTGATGGATCAAACCCAGATCTTTTGACTGGGTGTGAGTGTTTCATTGGTTCAGATGCTCCGTCCATCACCTCCCCCTTTTGTACCGCTTTGGCCGCCATAAGTGTGGCAGGGTATGCTCAGACGTGAGTCCCTTGCTCACTTTGCCACTGGATTCAAGCAAGCTGGGCTGAAGACGGCTGTAATGCCAGAAACCGGTCCTCGGAAGCTTGTTTCCGGTCCAGGGAAGACATGGCTTGGCAGTTCGGACTGGACTGTTCTCATGAGGCACAGGGTCAGACTGATTTGCATATAGCCATGGCTGAACTGGGGTGGCAGAGTGGGCTAAAGAACGGTGATGGATCAAACCCAGATATTTTGACTGGGTGTGAGTGTTTGATTGGTTCAGATGCTCCGTCCATCACCTCCCCCTTTTGTACCGCTTTGGGCGCCATAAGTGTGGCAGGGTATGCTCAGACGTGAGTCCCTTGCTCACTTTGCCACTGGATTCAAGCAAGCTGGGCTGAAGACGGCTGTAATGCCAGAAACCGGTCCTCGGAAGCTTGTTTCCGGTCCAGGGAAGACATGGCTTGGCAGTTCGGGCTGGACTGTTCCCATGAGGCACAGGGTCAGACTGATTTGCATATAGCCATGGCTGAACTGGGGTGGCAGAGTGGGCTAAAGAAGGGTGATGGATCAAACCCAGATCTTTTGACTGGGTGTGAGTGTTTGATTGGTTCAGATGCTCCGTCCATCACCTCCCCCTTTTGTACCGCTTTGGCCGCCATAAGTGTGGCAGGGTATGCTCAGACTTGAGTCCCTTGCTCATTTTGCCACTGGATTCAAGCAAGCTGGGCTGAAGACGGCTGTAATGCCAGAAACCGGTCCTCGGAAGCTTGTTTCCGTTCCAGGGAAGACATGGCTTGGCAGTTCGGGCTGGACTGTTCCCATGAGGCACAGGGTCAGACTGATTTGCATATAGCCATGGCTGAACTGGGGTGGCAGAGTGGGCTAAAGAACAGTGATGGATCAAACTCAGATCTTATGAATGGGTGTGAGTGTTTGATTGGTTCCAGGGAAGACATGGCTTGGCAGTTCGGGCTGGACTGTTCCCATGAGGCACAGGGTCAGACTGATTTGCATATAGCCATGGCTGAACTGGGGTGGCAGAGTGGGCTAAAGAACAGTGATGGATCAAACTCAGATCTTATGAATGGGTGTGAGTGTTTGATTGGTTCAGATGCTCCGTCCATCACCTCCCCCTTTTGTACCGCTTTGGCCGCCATAAGTGTGGCAGGGTATGCTCAGACGTGAGTCCCTTTGCTCACTTTGCCACTGGATTCAAGCAAGCTGGGCTGAAGACGGCTGTAATGCCAGAAACCGGTCCTCGGAAGCTTGTTTCCGGTCCAGGGAAGACATGGATTGGCAGTTCGGGCTGGACTGTTCCCATGAGGCACAGGGTCAGACTGATTTGCATATAGTCATGGCTGAACAGGGGTAGCAGAGTGGGCTAAAGAATGGTGATGGATCAAACCCAGATCTTTTGACTGGGTGTGAGTGTTTGATTGGTTCAGATGCTCCGTCCATCACCTCCCCCTTTTGTACCGCTTTGGCCGCCATAAGTGTGGCAGGGTATGCTCAGACGTGAGTCCCTTGCTCACTTTGCCACTGGATTCAAGCAAGCTGGGCTGAAGACGGCTGTAATGCCAGAAACCGGTCCTCGGAAGCTTGTTTCCGGTCCAGGGAAGACATGGCTTGGCAGTTCGGTCTGGACTGTTCCCGTGAGGCACAGGGTCAGACTGATTTGCATATAGCCATGGCTGAACTGGGGTGGCAGAGTGGGCTAAAGAACGGTGATGGATCAAACCCAGATCTTTTGACTGGGTGTGAGTGTTTAATTGGTTCAGATGCTCCGTCCATCACCTCCCCCTTTTGTACCGCTTTGGCCGCCATAAGTGTGGCAGGGTATGCTCAGACGTGAGTCCCTTGCTCACTTTGCCACTGGATTCAAGCAAGCTGGGCTGAAGAAATCTGTAATGCCAGAAACCGGTCCTCGGAAGCTTGTTTCCGGTCCAGGGAAGACATGGCTTGGCAGTTCGGGCTGGACTGTTCCCATGAGGCACAGGGTCAGACTGATTTGCATATAGCCATGGCTGAACTGGGGTGGCAGCGTGGGCTAAAGAACGGTGATGGATCAAACCCAGATCTTTTGACTGGGTATGAGTGTTTGATTGGTTCAGATGCTCCGTCCATCACCTCCCCCTTTTGTACCGCTTTGGCCGCCATAAGTGTGGCAGGGTATGCTCAGACGTGAGTCCCTTGCTCACTTTGCCACTGGATTCAAGCAAGCTGGGCTGAAGACGGCTGTAATGCCAGAAACCGGTCCTCGGAAGCTTGTTTCCGGTCCAGGGAAGACATGGCTTGGCAGTTCGGGCTGGACTGTTCCCGTGAGGCACAGGGTCAGACTGATTTGCATATAGCCATGGCTGAACTGGGGTGGCAGAGTGGGCTAAAGAACGGTGATGGATCAAACCCAGATCTTTTGACTGGGTGTGAGTGTTTGATTGGTTCAGATGCTCCGTCCATCACCTCCCCCTTTTGTACCGCTTTGGCCGCCATAAGTGTGGCAGGGTATGCTCAGACGTGAGTCCCTTGCTCACTTTGCCACTGGATTCAAGCAAGCTGGGCTGAAGACGGCTGTAATGCCAGAAACCGGTCCTCGGAAGCTTGTTTCCGGTCCAGGGAAGACATGGCTTGGCAGTTCGGGCTGGACTGTTCCCATGAGGCACAAGCTCAGACTGATTTGCATATAGCCATGGCTGAACTGGGGTGGCAGCGTGGGCTAAAGAACGGTGATGGATCAAACCCAGATCTTTTGACTGGGTGTGAGTGTTTCATTGGTTCAGATGCTCCGTCCATCACCTCCCCCTTTTGTACCGCTTTGGCCGCCATAAGTGTGGCAGGGTATGCTCAGACGTGAGTCCCTTGCTCACTTTGCCACTGGATTCAAGCAAGCTGGGCTGAAGACGGCTGTAAATCCAGAAACAGGTCCTCGGAAGCTTGTTTCCGGTCCAGGGAAGACATGGCTTGGCAGTTCGGGCTGGACTGTTCCCATGAGGCACAGGGTCAGACTGATTTGCATATAGCCATGGCTGAACTGGGGTGGCAGAGTGGGCTAAAGAAGGGTGATGGATCAAACCCAGATCTTTTGACTGGGTGTGAGTGTTTGATTGGTTCAGATGCTCCGTCCATCACCTCCCCCTTTTGTACCGCTTTGGCCGCCATAAGTGTGGCAGGGTATGCTCAGACGTGAGTCCCTTGCTCACTTTGCCACTGGAGTCAAGCAAGCTGGCCTGAAGACGGCTGTAATGCCAGAAACCGGTCCTCGGAAGCTTGTTTCCGGTCCAGGGAAGACATGGCTTGGCAGTTCGGGCTGGACTGTTCCCATGAGGCACAGGGTCAGACTGATTTGCATATAGCCATGGCTGAACTGGGGTAGCAGAGTGGGCTAAAGAACGGTGATGGATCAAACCCAGATCTTTTGACTGGGTGTGAGTGTTGGATTGGTTCAGATGCTCCGTCCATCACCTCCCCCTTTTGTACCGCTTTGGCCGCCATAAGTGTGGCAGGGTATGCTCAGACGTGAGTCCCTTGCAGACTTTGCCACTGGATTCAAGCAAGCTGGGCTGAAGACGGCTGTAATGCCAGAAACCGGTCCTCGGAAGCTTGTTTCCGGTCCAGGGAAGATATGGCTTGGTAGTTCGGGCTGGACTGTTCCCATGAGGCACAGGGTCAGACTGATTTGCATATAGCCATGGCTGAACTGGGGTGGCAGAGTGGGCTAAAGAACGATGATGGATCAAACCCAGATCTTTTGACTGGGTGTGAGTGTTTGATTGGTTCAGATGCTCTGTCCATCACCTCCCCCTTTTGTACCGCTTTGGCCGCCATAAGTGTGGCAGGGTATGCTCAGACGTGAGTCCCTTGCTCATTTTGCCACTGGATTCAAGCAAGCTGGGCTGAAGACGGCTGTAATGCCAGAAACCGGTCCTCGGAAGCTTGTTTCCGGTCCAGGGAAGACATGGCTTGGCAGTTCGGGCTGGACTGTTCCCATGAGGCACAGGGTCAGACTGATTTGCATATAGCCATGGCTGAACTGGGGTGGCAGAGTGGGCTAAAGAACAGTGATGGATCAAACTCAGATCTTATGAATGGGTGTGTTTGATTGGTTCAGATGCTCCGTCCATCACCTCCCCCTTTTGTACCGCTTTGGCCGCCATAAGTGTGGCAGGGTATGCTCAGACGTGAGGCCCTTTGCTCACTTTGCCACTGGATTCAAGCAAGCTGGGCTGAAGACGGCTGTAATGCCAGAAACCAGTCCTCGGAAGCTTGTTTCCGGTAAAGGGAAGACATGGCTTGGCAGTTCGGGCTGGACTGTTCCCATGAGGCACAGGGTCAGACTGATTTGCATATAGCCATGGCTGAACTGGGGTGGCAGCGTGGGCTAAAGAACGGTGATGGATCAAACCCAGATCTTTTGACTGGGTGTGAGTGTTTCATAGGTTCAGATGCTCCGTCCATCACCTCCCCCTTTTGTACCGCTTTGGCCGCCATAAGTGTGGCAGGGTATGCTCAGACGTGAGTCCCTTGCTCACTTTGCCACTGGATTCAAGCAAGCTGGGCTGAAGACGGCTGTAATGCCAGAAACCGGTCCTCGGAAGCTTGTTTCCTGTCCAGGGAAGACATGGCTTGGCAGTTCGGCTGGACTGTTCCCGTGAGGCACAGGGTCAGACTGATTTGCATATAGCCATGGCTGAACTGGGGTGGCAGAGTGGGCTAAAGAACGGTGATGGATCAAACCCAGATCCTTTGACTGGGTGTGAGTGTTTGATTGGTTCAGATGCTCCGTCCATCACCTCCCCCTTTTGTACCGCTTTGGCCGCCATAAGTGTGGCAGGGTATGCTCAGACGTGAGTCACTTGCTCACTTTGCCACTGGATTCAAGCAAGCTGGGCTGAAGACGGCTGTAATGCCAGAAACCGGTCCTCGGAAGCTTGTTTCCGGTCCAGGGAAGACATGGCTTGGCAGTTCGGGCTGGACTGTTCCCATGAGGCACAGGGTCAGACTGATTTGCATATAGCCATGGCTGAACTGGGGTGGCAGCGTGGGCTAAAGAACGGTGATGGATCAAACCCAGATCTTTTGACTGGGTGTGAGTGTTTCATTGGTTCAGATGCTCCGTCCATCACCTCCCCCTTTTGTACCGCTTTGGCCGCCATAAGTGTGGCAGGGTATGCTCAGATGTGAGTCCCTTGCTCACTTTGCCACTGGATTCAAGCAAGCTGGGCTGAAGACAGCTGTAAATCCAGAAACAGGTCCTCGGAAGCTTGTTTCCGGTCCAGGGAAGACATGGCTTGGCAGTTCGGGCTGGACTGTTCCCATGAGGCACAGGGTCAGACTGATTTGCATATAGCCATGGCTGAACTGGGGTGGCAGAGTGGGCTAAAGAAGGGTGATGGATCAAACCCAGATCTTTTGACTGGGTGTGAGTGTTTGATTGGTTCAGATGCTCCGTCCATCACCTCCCCCTTTTGTACCGCTTTGGCCGCCATAAGTGTGGCAGGGTATGCTCAGACGTGAGTCCCTTGCTCACTTTGCCACTGGAGTCAAGCAAGCTGGCCTGAAGACGGCTGTAATGCCAGAAACCGGTCCTCGGAAGCTTGTTTCCGGTCCAGGGAAGACATGGCTTGGCAGTTCGGGCTGGACTGTTCCCATGAGGCACAGGGTCAGACTGATTTGCATATAGCCATGGCTGAACTGGGGTGGCAGAGTGGGCTAAAGAACGGTGATGGATCAAACCCAGATCTTTTGACTGGGTGTGAGTGTTGGATTGGTTCAGATGCTCCGTCCATCACCTCCCCCTTTTGTACCGCTTTGGCCGCCATAAGTGTGGCAGGGTATGCTCAGACGTGAGTCCCTTGCTCACTTTGCCACTGGATTCAAGCAAGCTGGGCTGAAGACGGCTGTAATGCCAGAAACCGGTCCTCGGTAGCTTGTTTCCGGTCCAGGGAAGATATGGCTTGGTAGTTCGGGCTGGACTGTTCCCATGAGGCACAGGGTCAGACTGATTTGCATATAGCCATGGCTGAACTGGGGTGGCAGAGTGGGCTAAAGAACGATGATGGATCAAACCCAGATCTTTTGACTGGGTGTGAGTGTTTGATTGGTTCAGATGCTCTGTCCATCACCTCCCCCTTTTGTACCGCTTTGGCCGCCATAAGTGTGGCAGGGTATGCTCAGACGTGAGTCCCTTGCTCATTTTGCCACTGGATTCAAGCAAGCTGGGCTGAAGACGGCTGTAATGCCAGAAACCGGTCCTCGGAAGCTTGTTTCCGGTCCAGGGAAGACATGGCTTGGCAGTTCGGGCTGGACTGTTCCCATGAGGCACAGGGTCAGACTGATTTGCATATAGCCATGGCTGAACTGGGGTGGCAGAGTGGGCTAAAGAACAGTGATGGATCAAACTCAGATCTTATGAATGGGTGTGTTTGATTGGTTCAGATGCTCCGTCCATCACCTCCCCCTTTTGTACCGCTTTGGCCGCCATAAGTGTGGCAGGGTATGCTCAGACGTGAGTCCCTTTGCTCACTTTGCCACTGGATTCAAGCAAGCTGGGCTGAAGACGGCTGTAATGCCAGAAACCGGTCCTCGGAAGCTTGTTTCCGGTCCAGGGAAGACATGGCTTGGCAGTTCGGGCTGGACTGTTCCCATGAGGCACAGGGTCAGACTGATTTGCATATAGCCATGGCTGAACTGGGGTGGCAGCGTGGGCTAAAGAACGGTGATGGATCAAACCCAGATCCTTTGACTGGGTGTGAGTGTTTCATTGGTTCAGATGCTCCGTCCATCACCTCCCCCTTTTGTACCGCTTTGGCCGCCATAAGTGTGGCAGGGTATGCTCAGACGTGAGTCCCTTGCTCACTTTGCCACTGGATTCAAGCAAGCTGGGCTGAAGACGGCTGTAATGCCAGAAACCGGTCCTCGGAAGCTTGTTTCCGGTCCAGGGAAGACATGGCTTGGCAGTTCGGGCTGGACTGTTCCCGTGAGGCACAGGGTCAGACTGATTTGCATATAGCCATGGCTGAACTGGGGTGGCAGAGTGGGCTAAAGAACGGTGATGGATCAAACCCAGATCTTTTGACTGGGTGTGAGTGTTTGATTGGTTCAGATGCTCCGTCCATCACCTCCCCCTTTTGTACCGCTTTGGCCGCCATAAGTGTGGCAGGGTATGCTCAGACGTGAGTCCCTTGCTCACTTTGCCACTGGATTCAAGCAAGCTGGGCTGAAGACGGCTGTAATGCCAGAAACCGGTCCTCGGCAGCTTGTTTCCGGTCCAGGGAAGACATGGCTTGGCAGTTCGGGCTGGACTGTTCCCATGAGGCACAGGGTCAGACTGATTTGCATATAGCCATGGCTGAACTGGGGTGGCAGCGTGGGCTAAAGAACGGTGATGGATCAAACCCAGATCTTTTGACTGGGTGTGAGTGTTTCATTGGTTCAGATGCTCCGTCCATCACCTCCCCCTTTTGTACCGCTTTGGCCGCCATAAGTGTGGCAGGGCATGCTCAGACGTGAGTCCCTTGCTCACTTTGCCACTGGATTCAAGCAAGCTGGGCTGAAGACGGCTGTAAATCCAGAAACAGGTCCTCGGAAGCTTTTTTTCGGTCCAGGGAAGACATGGCTTGGCAGTTCGGGCTGGACTGTTCCCATGAGGCACAGGGTCAGACTGATTTGCATATAGCCATGGCTGAACTGGGGTGGCAGAGTGGGCTAAAGAAGGGTGATGGATCAAACCCAGATCTTTTGACTGGGTGTGAGTGTTTGATTGGTTCAGATGCTCCGTCCATCACCTCCCCCTTTTGTACCGCTTTGGCCGCCATAAGTGTGGCAGGGTATGCTCAGACGTGAGTCCCTTGCTCACTTTGCCACTGGAGTCAAGCAAGCTGGCCTGAAGACGGCTGTAATGCCAGAAACCGGTCCTCGGAAGCTTGTTTCCGGTCCAGGGAAGACATGGCTTGGCAGTTCGGGCTGGACTGTTCCCATGAGGCACAGGGTCAGACTGATTTGCATATAGCCATGGCTTAACTGGGGTGGCAGAGTGGGCTTAAGAAAGGTGATGGATCAAACCCAGATCTTTTGACTGGGTGTGAGTGTTGGATTGGTTCAGATGCTCCGTCCATCACCTCCCCCTTTTGTACCGCTTTGGCCGCCATAAGTGTGGCAGGGTATGCTCAGACGTGAGTCCCTTGCTCACTTTGCCACTGGATTCAAGCAAGCTGGGCTGAAGACGGCTGTAATGCCAGAAACCGGTCCTCGGAAGCTTGTTTCCGGTCCAGGGAAGACATGGCTTGGTAGTTCGGGCTGGACTGTTCCCATGAGGCACAGGGTCAGACTGATTTGCATATAGCCATGGCTGAACTGGGGTGGCAGAGTGGGCTAAAGAACGATGATGGATCAAACCCAGATCTTTTGACTGGGTGTGAGTGTTTGATTGGTTCAGATGCTCTGTCCATCACCTCCCCCTTTTGTACCGCTTTGGCCGCCATAAGTGTGGCAGGGTATGCTCAGATGTGAGTCCCTTGCTCATTTTGCCACTGGATTCAAGCAAGCTGGGCTGAAGACGGCTGTAATGCCAGAAACCGGTCCTCGGAAGCTTGTTTCCGGTCCAGGGAAGACATGGCTTGGCAGTTCGGGCTGGACTGTTCCCATGAGGCACAGGGTCAGACTGATTTGCATATAGCCATGGCTGAACTGGGGTGGCAGAGTGGGCTAAAGAACAGTGATGGATCAAACTCAGATCTTATGAATGGGTGTGTTTGATTGGTTCAGATGCTCCGTCCATCACCTCCCCCTTTTGTACCGCTTTGGCCGCCATAAGTGTGGCAGGGTATGCTCAGACGTGAGGCCCTTTGCTCACTTTGCCACTGGATTCAAGCAAGCTGGGCTGAAGACGGCTGTAATGCCAGAAACCAGTCCTCGGAAGCTTGTTTCCGGTAAAGGGAAGACATGGCTTGGCAGTTCGGGCTGGACTGTTCCCATGAGGCACAGGGTCAGACTGATTTGCATATAGCCATGGCTGAACTGGGGTGGCAGCGTGGGCTAAAGAACGGTGATGGATCAAACCCAGATCTTTTGACTGGGTGTGATTGTTTCATAGGTTCAGATGCTCCGTCCATCACCTCCCCCTTTTGTACCGCTTTGGCCGCCATAAGTGTGGCAGGGTATGCTCAGACGTGAGTCCCTTGCTCACTTTGCCACTGGATTCAAGCAAGCTGGGCTGAAGACGGCTGTAATGCCAGAAACCGGTCCTCGGAAGCTTGTTTCCGGTCCAGGGAAGACATGGCTTGGCAGTTCGGCTGGACTGTTCCCGTGAGGCACAGGGTCAGACTGATTTGCATATAGCCATGGCTGAACTGGGGTGGCAGAGTGGGCTAAAGAACGGTGATGGATCAAACCCAGATCCTTTGACTGGGTGTGAGTGTTTGATTGGTTCAGATGCTCCGTCCATCACCTCCCCCTTTTGTACCGCTTTGGCCGCCATAAGTGTGGCAGGGTATGCTCAGACGTGAGTCCCTTGCTCACTTTGCCACTGGATTCAAGCAAGCTGGGCTGAAGACGGCTGTAATGCCAGAAACCGGTCCTCGGAAGCTTGTTTCCGGTCCAGGGAAGACATGGCTTGGCAGTTCGGGCTGGACTGTTCCCATGAGGCACAGGGTCAGACTGATTTGCATATAGCCATGGCTGAACTGGGGTGGCAGCGTGGGCTAAAGAACGGTGATGGATCAAACCCAGATCTTTTGACTGGGTGTGAGTGTTTCATTGGTTCAGATGCTCCGTCCATCACCTCCCCCTTTTGTACCGCTTTGGCCGCCATAAGTGTGGCAGGGTATGCTCAGATGTGAGTCCCTTGCTCACTTTGCCACTGGATTCAAGCAAGCTGGGCTGAAGACAGCTGTAAATCCAGAAACAGGTCCTCGGAAGCTTGTTTCCGGTCCAGGGAAGACATGGCTTGGCAGTTCGGGCTGGACTGTTCCCATGAGGCACAGGGTCAGACTGATTTGCATATAGCCATGGCTGAACTGGGGTGGCAGAGTGGGCTAAAGAAGGGTGATGGATCAAACCCAGATCTTTTGACTGGGTGTGAGTGTTTGATTGGTTCAGATGCTCCGTCCATCACCTCCCCCTTTTGTACCGCTTTGGCCGCCATAAGTGTGGCAGGGTATGCTCAGACGTGAGTCCCTTGCTCACTTTGCCACTGGAGTCAAGCAAGCTGGCCTGAAGACGGCTGTAATGCCAGAAACCGGTCCTCGGAAGCTTGTTTCCGGTCCAGGGAAGACATGGCTTGGCAGTTCGGGCTGGACTGTTCCCATGAGGCACAGGGTCAGACTGATTTGCATATAGCCATGGCTGAACTGGGGTGGCAGAGTGGGCTAAAGAACGGTGATGGATCAAACCCAGATCTTTTGACTGGGTGTGAGTGTTGGATTGGTTCAGATGCTCCGTCCATCACCTCCCCCTTTTGTACCGCTTTGGCCGCCATAAGTGTGGCAGGGTATGCTCAGACGTGAGTCCCTTGCTCACTTTGCCACTGGATTCAAGCAAGCTGGGCTGAAGACGGCTGTAATGCCAGAAACCGGTCCTCGGTAGCTTGTTTCCGGTCCAGGGAAGATATGGCTTGGTAGTTCGGGCTGGACTGTTCCCATGAGGCACAGGGTCAGACTGATTTGCATATAGCCATGGCTGAACTGGGGTGGCAGAGTGGGCTAAAGAACGATGATGGATCAAACCCAGATCTTTTGACTGGGTGTGAGTGTTTGATTGGTTCAGATGCTCTGTCCATCACCTCCCCCTTTTGTACCGCTTTGGCCGCCATAAGTGTGGCAGGGTATGCTCAGACGTGAGTCCCTTGCTCATTTTGCCACTGGATTCAAGCAAGCTGGGCTGAAGACGGCTGTAATGCCAGAAACCGGTCCTCGGAAGCTTGTTTCCGGTCCAGGGAAGACATGGCTTGGCAGTTCGGGCTGGACTGTTCCCATGAGGCACAGGGTCAGACTGATTTGCATATAGCCATGGCTGAACTGGGGTGGCAGCGTGGGCTAAAGAACGGTGATGGATCAAACCCAGATCTTTTGACTGGGTGTGAGTGTTTCATTGGTTCAGATGCTCCGTCCATCACCTCCCCCTTTTGTACCGCTTTGGCCGCCATAAGTGTGGCAGGGTATGCTCAGATGTGAGTCCCTTGCTCACTTTGCCACTGGATTCAAGCAAGCTGGGCTGAAGACAGCTGTAAATCCAGAAACAGGTCCTCGGAAGCTTGTTTCCGGTCCAGGGAAGACATGGCTTGGCAGTTCGGGCTGGACTGTTCCCATGAGGCACAGGGTCAGACTGATTTGCATATAGCCATGGCTGAACTGGGGTGGCAGAGTGGGCTAAAGAACGGTGATGGATCAAACCCAGATCTTTTGACTGGGTGTGAGTGTTTCATTGGTTCAGATGCTCCGTCCATCACCTCCCCCTTTTGTACCGCTTTGGCCGCCATAAGTGTGGCAGGGTATGCTCAGATGTGAGTCCCTTGCTCACTTTGCCACTGGATTCAAGCAAGCTGGGCTGAAGACAGCTGTAATGCCAGAAACCGGTCCTCGGAAGCTTGTTTCCGGTCCAGGGAAGACATGGCTTGGCAGTTCGGGCTGGACTGTTCCCATGAGGCACAGGGTCAGACTGATTTGCATATAGCCATGGCTGAACTGGGGTGGCAGCGTGGGCTAAAGAACGGTGATGGATCAAACCCAGATCTTTTGACTGGGTGTGAGTGTTTCATTGGTTCAGATGCTCCGTCCATCACCTCCCCCTTTTGTACCGCTTTGGCCGCCATAAGTGTGGCAGGGTATGCTCAGATGTGAGTCCCTTGCTCACTTTGCCACTGGATTCAAGCAAGCTGGGCTGAAGACAGCTGTAAATCCAGAAACAGGTCCTCGGAAGCTTGTTTCCGGTCCAGGGAAGACATGGCTTGGCAGTTCGGGCTGGACTGTTCCCATGAGGCACAGGGTCAGACTGATTTGCATATAGCCATGGCTGAACTGGGGTGGCAGAGTGGGCTAAAGAAGGGTGATGGATCAAACCCAGATCTTTTGACTGGGTGTGAGTGTTTGATTGGTTCAGATGCTCCGTCCATCACCTCCCCCTTTTGTACCGCTTTGGCCGCCATAAGTGTGGCAGGGTATGCTCAGACGTGAGTCCCTTGCTCACTTTGCCACTGGAGTCAAGCAAGCTGGCCTGAAGACGGCTGTAATGCCAGAAACCGGTCCTCGGAAGCTTGTTTCCGGTCCAGGGAAGACATGGCTTGGCAGTTCGGGCTGGACTGTTCCCATGAGGCACAGGGTCAGACTGATTTGCATATAGCCATGGCTGAACTGGGGTGGCAGAGTGGGCTAAAGAACGGTGATGGATCAAACCCAGATCTTTTGACTGGGTGTGAGTGTTGGATTGGTTCAGATGCTCCGTCCATCACCTCCCCCTTTTGTACCGCTTTGGCCGCCATAAGTGTGGCAGGGTATGCTCAGACGTGAGTCCCTTGCTCACTTTGCCACTGGATTCAAGCAAGCTGGGCTGAAGACGGCTGTAATGCCAGAAACCGGTCCTCGGTAGCTTGTTTCCGGTCCAGGGAAGATATGGCTTGGTAGTTCGGGCTGGACTGTTCCCATGAGGCACAGGGTCAGACTGATTTGCATATAGCCATGGCTGAACTGGGGTGGCAGAGTGGGCTAAAGAACGATGATGGATCAAACCCAGATCTTTTGACTGGGTGTGAGTGTTTGATTGGTTCAGATGCTCTGTCCATCACCTCCCCCTTTTGTACCGCTTTGGCCGCCATAAGTGTGGCAGGGTATGCTCAGACGTGAGTCCCTTGCTCATTTTGCCACTGGATTCAAGCAAGCTGGGCTGAAGACGGCTGTAATGCCAGAAACCGGTCCTCGGAAGCTTGTTTCCGGTCCAGGGAAGACATGGCTTGGCAGTTCGGGCTGGACTGTTCCCATGAGGCACAGGGTCAGACTGATTTGCATATAGCCATGGCTGAACTGGGGTGGCAGAGTGGGCTAAAGAACAGTGATGGATCAAACTCAGATCTTATGAATGGGTGTGTTTGATTGGTTCAGATGCTCCGTCCATCACCTCCCCCTTTTGTACCGCTTTGGCCGCCATAAGTGTGGCAGGGTATGCTCAGACGTGAGTCCCTTTGCTCACTTTGCCACTGGATTCAAGCAAGCTGGGCTGAAGACGGCTGTAATGCCAGAAACCGGTCCTCGGAAGCTTGTTTCCGGTCCAGGGAAGACATGGCTTGGCAGTTCGGGCTGGACTGTTCCCATGAGGCACAGGGTCAGACTGATTTGCATATAGCCATGGCTGAACTGGGGTGGCAGCGTGGGCTAAAGAACGGTGATGGATCAAACCCAGATCCTTTGACTGGGTGTGAGTGTTTCATTGGTTCAGATGCTCCGTCCATCACCTCCCCCTTTTGTACCGCTTTGGCCGCCATAAGTGTGGCAGGGTATGCTCAGACGTGAGTCCCTTGCTCACTTTGCCACTGGATTCAAGCAAGCTGGGCTGAAGACGGCTGTAATGCCAGAAACCGGTCCTCGGAAGCTTGTTTCCGGTCCAGGGAAGACATGGCTTGGCAGTTCGGGCTGGACTGTTCCCGTGAGGCACAGGGTCAGACTGATTTGCATATAGCCATGGCTGAACTGGGGTGGCAGAGTGGGCTAAAGAACGGTGATGGATCAAACCCAGATCTTTTGACTGGGTGTGAGTGTTTGATTGGTTCAGATGCTCCGTCCATCACCTCCCCCTTTTGTACCGCTTTGGCCGCCATAAGTGTGGCAGGGTATGCTCAGACGTGAGTCCCTTGCTCACTTTGCCACTGGATTCAAGCAAGCTGGGCTGAAGACGGCTGTAATGCCAGAAACCGGTCCTCGGCAGCTTGTTTCCGGTCCAGGGAAGACATGGCTTGGCAGTTCGGGCTGGACTGTTCCCATGAGGCACAGGGTCAGACTGATTTGCATATAGCCATGGCTGAACTGGGGTGGCAGCGTGGGCTAAAGAACGGTGATGGATCAAACCCAGATCTTTTGACTGGGTGTGAGTGTTTCATTGGTTCAGATGCTCCGTCCATCACCTCCCCCTTTTGTACCGCTTTGGCCGCCATAAGTGTGGCAGGGCATGCTCAGACGTGAGTCCCTTGCTCACTTTGCCACTGGATTCAAGCAAGCTGGGCTGAAGACGGCTGTAAATCCAGAAACAGGTCCTCGGAAGCTTTTTTTCGGTCCAGGGAAGACATGGCTTGGCAGTTCGGGCTGGACTGTTCCCATGAGGCACAGGGTCAGACTGATTTGCATATAGCCATGGCTGAACTGGGGTGGCAGAGTGGGCTAAAGAAGGGTGATGGATCAAACCCAGATCTTTTGACTGGGTGTGAGTGTTTGATTGGTTCAGATGCTCCGTCCATCACCTCCCCCTTTTGTACCGCTTTGGCCGCCATAAGTGTGGCAGGGTATGCTCAGACGTGAGTCCCTTGCTCACTTTGCCACTGGAGTCAAGCAAGCTGGCCTGAAGACGGCTGTAATGCCAGAAACCGGTCCTCGGAAGCTTGTTTCCGGTCCAGGGAAGACATGGCTTGGCAGTTCGGGCTGGACTGTTCCCATGAGGCACAGGGTCAGACTGATTTGCATATAGCCATGGCTTAACTGGGGTGGCAGAGTGGGCTTAAGAAAGGTGATGGATCAAACCCAGATCTTTTGACTGGGTGTGAGTGTTGGATTGGTTCAGATGCTCCGTCCATCACCTCCCCCTTTTGTACCGCTTTGGCCGCCATAAGTGTGGCAGGGTATGCTCAGACGTGAGTCCCTTGCTCACTTTGCCACTGGATTCAAGCAAGCTGGGCTGAAGACGGCTGTAATGCCAGAAACCGGTCCTCGGAAGCTTGTTTCCGGTCCAGGGAAGACATGGCTTGGTAGTTCGGGCTGGACTGTTCCCATGAGGCACAGGGTCAGACTGATTTGCATATAGCCATGGCTGAACTGGGGTGGCAGAGTGGGCTAAAGAACGATGATGGATCAAACCCAGATCTTTTGACTGGGTGTGAGTGTTTGATTGGTTCAGATGCTCTGTCCATCACCTCCCCCTTTTGTACCGCTTTGGCCGCCATAAGTGTGGCAGGGTATGCTCAGATGTGAGTCCCTTGCTCATTTTGCCACTGGATTCAAGCAAGCTGGGCTGAAGACGGCTGTAATGCCAGAAACCGGTCCTCGGAAGCTTGTTTCCGGTCCAGGGAAGACATGGCTTGGCAGTTCGGGCTGGACTGTTCCCATGAGGCACAGGGTCAGACTGATTTGCATATAGCCATGGCTGAACTGGGGTGGCAGAGTGGGCTAAAGAACAGTGATGGATCAAACTCAGATCTTATGAATGGGTGTGTTTGATTGGTTCAGATGCTCCGTCCATCACCTCCCCCTTTTGTACCGCTTTGGCCGCCATAAGTGTGGCAGGGTATGCTCAGACGTGAGGCCCTTTGCTCACTTTGCCACTGGATTCAAGCAAGCTGGGCTGAAGACGGCTGTAATGCCAGAAACCAGTCCTCGGAAGCTTGTTTCCGGTAAAGGGAAGACATGGCTTGGCAGTTCGGGCTGGACTGTTCCCATGAGGCACAGGGTCAGACTGATTTGCATATAGCCATGGCTGAACTGGGGTGGCAGCGTGGGCTAAAGAACGGTGATGGATCAAACCCAGATCTTTTGACTGGGTGTGAGTGTTTCATAGGTTCAGATGCTCCGTCCATCACCTCCCCCTTTTGTACCGCTTTGGCCGCCATAAGTGTGGCAGGGTATGCTCAGACGTGAGTCCCTTGCTCACTTTGCCACTGGATTCAAGCAAGCTGGGCTGAAGACGGCTGTAATGCCAGAAACCGGTCCTCGGAAGCTTGTTTCCGGTCCAGGGAAGACATGGCTTGGCAGTTCGGCTGGACTGTTCCCGTGAGGCACAGGGTCAGACTGATTTGCATATAGCCATGGCTGAACTGGGGTGGCAGAGTGGGCTAAAGAACGGTGATGGATCAAACCCAGATCCTTTGACTGGGTGTGAGTGTTTGATTGGTTCAGATGCTCCGTCCATCACCTCCCCCTTTTGTACCGCTTTGGCCGCCATAAGTGTGGCAGGGTATGCTCAGACGTGAGTCCCTTGCTCACTTTGCCACTGGATTCAAGCAAGCTGGGCTGAAGACGGCTGTAATGCCAGAAACCGGTCCTCGGAAGCTTGTTTCCGGTCCAGGGAAGACATGGCTTGGCAGTTCGGGCTGGACTGTTCCCATGAGGCACAGGGTCAGACTGATTTGCATATAGCCATGGCTGAACTGGGGTGGCAGCGTGGGCTAAAGAACGGTGATGGATCAAACCCAGATCTTTTGACTGGGTGTGAGTGTTTCATTGGTTCAGATGCTCCGTCCATCACCTCCCCCTTTTGTACCGCTTTGGCCGCCATAAGTGTGGCAGGGTATGCTCAGATGTGAGTCCCATGCTCACTTTGCCACTGGATTCAAGCAAGCTGGGCTGAAGACAGCTGTAAATCCAGAAACAGGTCCTCGGAAGCTTGTTTCCGGTCCAGGGAAGACATGGCTTGGCAGTTCGGGCTGGACTGTTCCCATGAGGCACAGGGTCAGACTGATTTGCATATAGCCATGGCTGAACTGGGGTGGCAGAGTGGGCTAAAGAAGGGTGATGGATCAAACCCAGATCTTTTGACTGGGTGTGAGTGTTTGATTGGTTCAGATGCTCCGTCCATCACCTCCCCCTTTTGTACCGCTTTGGCCGCCATAAGTGTGGCAGGGTATGCTCAGACGTGAGTCCCTTGCTCACTTTGCCACTGGAGTCAAGCAAGCTGGCCTGAAGACGGCTGTAATGCCAGAAACCGGTCCTCGGAAGCTTGTTTCCGGTCCAGGGAAGACATGGCTTGGCAGTTCGGGCTGGACTGTTCCCATGAGGCACAGGGTCAGACTGATTTGCATATAGCCATGGCTGAACTGGGGTGGCAGAGTGGGCTAAAGAACGGTGATGGATCAAACCCAGATCTTTTGACTGGGTGTGAGTGTTGGATTGGTTCAGATGCTCCGTCCATCACCTCCCCCTTTTGTACCGCTTTGGCCGCCATAAGTGTGGCAGGGTATGCTCAGACGTGAGTCCCTTGCTCACTTTGCCACTGGATTCAAGCAAGCTGGGCTGAAGACGGCTGTAATGCCAGAAACCGGTCCTCGGTAGCTTGTTTCCGGTCCAGGGAAGATATGGCTTGGTAGTTCGGGCTGGACTGTTCCCATGAGGCACAGGGTCAGACTGATTTGCATATAGCCATGGCTGAACTGGGGTGGCAGAGTGGGCTAAAGAACGATGATGGATCAAACCCAGATCTTTTGACTGGGTGTGAGTGTTTGATTGGTTCAGATGCTCTGTCCATCACCTCCCCCTTTTGTACCGCTTTGGCCGCCATAAGTGTGGCAGGGTATGCTCAGACGTGAGTCCCTTGCTCATTTTGCCACTGGATTCAAGCAAGCTGGGCTGAAGACGGCTGTAATGCCAGAAACCGGTCCTCGGAAGCTTGTTTCCGGTCCAGGGAAGACATGGCTTGGCAGTTCGGGCTGGACTGTTCCCATGAGGCACAGGGTCAGACTGATTTGCATATAGCCATGGCTGAACTGGGGTGGCAGAGTGGGCTAAAGAACAGTGATGGATCAAACTCAGATCTTATGAATGGGTGTGTTTGATTGGTTCAGATGCTCCGTCCATCACCTCCCCCTTTTGTACCGCTTTGGCCGCCATAAGTGTGGCAGGGTATGCTCAGACGTGAGTCCCTTTGCTCACTTTGCCACTGGATTCAAGCAAGCTGGGCTGAAGACGGCTGTAATGCCAGAAACCGGTCCTCGGAAGCTTGTTTCCGGTCCAGGGAAGACATGGCTTGGCAGTTCGGGCTGGACTGTTCCCATGAGGCACAGGGTCAGACTGATTTGCATATAGCCATGGCTGAACTGGGGTGGCAGCGTGGGCTAAAGAACGGTGATGGATCAAACCCAGATCCTTTGACTGGGTGTGAGTGTTTCATTGGTTGAGATGCTCCGTCCATCACCTCCCCCTTTTGTACCGCTTTGGCCGCCATAAGTGTGGCAGGGTATGCTCAGACGTGAGTCCCTTGCTCACTTTGCCACTGGATTCAAGCAAGCTGGGCTGAAGACGGCTGTAATGCCAGAAACCGGTCCTCGGAAGCTTGTTTCCGGTCCAGGGAAGACATGGCTTGGCAGTTCGGGCTGGACTGTTCCCGTGAGGCACAGGGTCAGACTGATTTGCATATAGCCATGGCTGAACTGGGGTGGCAGAGTGGGCTAAAGAACGGTGATGGATCAAACCCAGATCTTTTGACTGGGTGTGAGTGTTTGATTGGTTCAGATGCTCCGTCCATCACCTCCCCCTTTTGTACCGCTTTGACCGCCATAAGTGTGGCAGGGTATGCTCAGACGTGAGTCCCTTGCTCACTTTGCCACTGGATTCAAGCAAGCTGGGCTGAAGACGGCTGTAATGCCAGAAACCGGTCCTCGGCAGCTTGTTTCCGGTCCAGGGAAGACATGGCTTGGCAGTTCGGGCTGGACTGTTCCCATGAGGCACAGGGTCAGACTGATTTGCATATAGCCATGGCTGAACTGGGGTGGCAGCGTGGGCTAAAGAACGGTGATGGATCAAACCCAGATCTTTTGACTGGGTGTGAGTGTTTCATTGGTTCAGATGCTCCGTCCATCACCTCCCCCTTTTGTACCGCTTTGGCCGCCATAAGTGTGGCAGGGCATGCTCAGACGTGAGTCCCTTGCTCACTTTGCCACTGGATTCAAGCAAGCTGGGCTGAAGACGGCTGTAAATCCAGAAACAGGTCCTCGGAAGCTTTTTTTCGGTCCAGGGAAGACATGGCTTGGCAGTTCGGGCTGGACTGTTCCCATGAGGCACAGGGTCAGACTGATTTGCATATAGCCATGGCTGAACTGGGGTGGCAGAGTGGGCTAAAGAAGGGTGATGGATCAAACCCAGATCTTTTGACTGGGTGTGAGTGTTTGATTGGTTCAGATGCTCCGTCCATCACCTCCCCCTTTTGTACCGCTTTGGCCGCCATAAGTGTGGCAGGGTATGCTCAGACGTGAGTCCCTTGCTCACTTTGCCACTGGAGTCAAGCAAGCTGGCCTGAAGACGGCTGTAATGCCAGAAACCGGTCCTCGGAAGCTTGTTTCCGGTCCAGGGAAGACATGGCTTGGCAGTTCGGGCTGGACTGTTCCCATGAGGCACAGGGTCAGACTGATTTGCATATAGCCATGGCTTAACTGGGGTGGCAGAGTGGGCTTAAGAAAGGTGATGGATCAAACCCAGATCTTTTGACTGGGTGTGAGTGTTGGATTGGTTCAGATGCTCCGTCCATCACCTCCCCCTTTTGTACCGCTTTGGCCGCCATAAGTGTGGCAGGGTATGCTCAGACGTGAGTCCCTTGCTCACTTTGCCACTGGATTCAAGCAAGCTGGGCTGAAGACGGCTGTAATGCCAGAAACCGGTCCTCGGAAGCTTGTTTCCGGTCCAGGGAAGACATGGCTTGGTAGTTCGGGCTGGACTGTTCCCATGAGGCACAGGGTCAGACTGATTTGCATATAGCCATGGCTGAACTGGGGTGGCAGAGTGGGCTAAAGAACGATGATGGATCAAACCCAGATCTTTTGACTGGGTGTGAGTGTTTGATTGGTTCAGATGCTCTGTCCATCACCTCCCCCTTTTGTACCGCTTTGGCCGCCATAAGTGTGGCAGGGTATGCTCAGATGTGAGTCCCTTGCTCATTTTGCCACTGGATTCAAGCAAGCTGGGCTGAAGACGGCTGTAATGCCAGAAACCGGTCCTCGGAAGCTTGTTTCCGGTCCAGGGAAGACATGGCTTGGCAGTTCGGGCTGGACTGTTCCCATGAGGCACAGGGTCAGACTGATTTGCATATAGCCATGGCTGAACTGGGGTGGCAGAGTGGGCTAAAGAACAGTGATGGATCAAACTCAGATCTTATGAATGGGTGTGTTTGATTGGTTCAGATGCTCCGTCCATCACCTCCCCCTTTTGTACCGCTTTGGCCGCCATAAGTGTGGCAGGGTATGCTCAGACGTGAGTCCCTTTGCTCACTTTGCCACTGGATTCAAGCAAGCTGGGCTGAAGACGGCTGTAATGCCAGAAACCGGTCCTCGGAAGCTTGTTTCCGGTCCAGGGAAGACATGGCTTGGCAGTTCGGGCTGGACTGTTCCCATGAGGCACAGGGTCAGACTGGTTTGCATATAGCCATGGCTGAACTGGGGTGGCAGCGTGGGCTAAAGAACGGTGATGGATCAAACCCAGATCTTTTGACTGGGTGTGAGTGTTTAATTGGTTCAGATGCTCCGTCCATCACCTCCCCCTTTTGTACCGCTTTGGCCGCCATAAGTGTGGCAGGGTATGCTCAGACGTGAGTCCCTTGCTCACTTTGCCACTGGATTCAAGCAAGCTGGGCTGAAGACGGCTGTAATGCCAGAAACCGGTCCTCGGAAGCTTGTTTCCGGTCCAGGGAAGACATGGCTTGGCAGTTCGGACTGGACTGTTCTCATGAGGCACAGGGTCAGACTGATTTGCATATAGCCATGGCTGAACTGGGGTGGCAGAGTGGGCTAAAGAACGGTGATGGATCAAACCCAGATCTTTTGACTGGGTGTGAGTGTTTGATTGGTTCAGATGCTCCGTCCATCACCTCCCCCTTTTGTACCGCTTTGGGCGCCATAAGTGTGGCAGGGTATGCTCAGACATGAGTCCCTTGCTCACTTTGCCACTGGATTCAAGCAAGCTGGGCTGAAGACGGCTGTAATGCCAGAAACCGGTCCTCGGAAGCTTGTTTCCGGTCCAGCGAAGACATGGCTTGGCAGTTCGGGCTGGACTGTTCCCATGAGGCACAGGGTCAGACTGATTTGCATATAGCCATGGCTGAACTGGGGTGGCAGAGTGGGCTAAAGAAGGGTGATGGATCAAACCCAGATCTTTTGACTGGGTGTGAGTGTTTGATTGGTTCAGATGCTCCGTCCATCACCTCCCCCTTTTGTACTGCTTTGGCCGCCATAAGTGTGGCAGGGTATGCTCAGACGTGAGTCCCTTGCTCACTTTGCCACTGGAGTCAAGCAAGCTGGCCTGAAGACGGCTGTAATGCCAGAAACCGCTCCTCGGAAGCTTGTTTCCGGTCCAGGGAAGACATGGCTTGGCAGTTCGGGCTGGACTGTTCCCACGAAGCACAGGGTCAGACTGATTTGCATATAGCCATGGCTGAACTGGGGTGGCTGAGTGGGCTAAAGAACGGTGATGGATCAAACCCAGATCTTTTGACTGGGTGTGAGTGTTTGATTGGTTCAGATGGTCCGTCCATCACCTCCCCCTTTTGTACCGCTTTGGCCGCCATAAGTGTGGCAGGGTATGCTCAGACGTGAGTCCCTTGCTCACTTTGCCACTGGATTCAAGCAAGCTGGGCTGAAGACGGCTGTAATGCCAGAAACCGGTCCTCGGAAGCTTTTTTTCGGTCCAGGGAAGACATGGCTTGGCAGTTCGGGCTGGACTGTTCCCATGAGGCACAGGGTCAGACTGATTTGCATATAGCCATGGCTGAACTGGGGTGGCAGAGTGGGCTAAAGAAGGGTGATGGATCAAACCCAGATCTTTTGACTGGGTGTGAGTGTTTGATTGGTTCAGATGCTCCGTCCATCACCTCCCCCTTTTGTACCGCTTTGGCCGCCATAAGTGTGGCAGGGTATGCTCAGACGTGAGTCCCTTGCTCACTTTGCCACTGGAGTCAAGCAAGCTGGCCTGAAGACGGCTGTAATGCCAGAAACCGGTCCTCGGAAGCTTGTTTCCGGTCCAGGGAAGACATGGCTTGGCAGTTCGGGCTGGACTGTTCCCATGAGGCACAGGGTCAGACTGATTTGCATATAGCCATGGCTTAACTGGGGTGGCAGAGTGGGCTTAAGAAAGGTGATGGATCAAACCCAGATCTTTTGACTGGGTGTGAGTGTTGGATTGGTTCAGATGCTCCGTCCATCACCTCCCCCTTTTGTACCGCTTTGGCCGCCATAAGTGTGGCAGGGTATGCTCAGACGTGAGTCCCTTGCTCACTTTGCCACTGGATTCAAGCAAGCTGGGCTGAAGACGGCTGTAATGCCAGAAACCGGTCCTCGGAAGCTTGTTTCCGGTCCAGGGAAGACATGGCTTGGTAGTTCGGGCTGGACTGTTCCCATGAGGCACAGGGTCAGACTGATTTGCATATAGCCATGGCTGAACTGGGGTGGCAGAGTGGGCTAAAGAACGATGATGGATCAAACCCAGATCTTTTGACTGGGTGTGAGTGTTTGATTGGTTCAGATGCTCTGTCCATCACCTCCCCCTTTTGTACCGCTTTGGCCGCCATAAGTGTGGCAGGGTATGCTCAGATGTGAGTCCCTTGCTCATTTTGCCACTGGATTCAAGCAAGCTGGGCTGAAGACGGCTGTAATGCCAGAAACCGGTCCTCGGAAGCTTGTTTCCGGTCCAGGGAAGACATGGCTTGGCAGTTCGGGCTGGACTGTTCCCATGAGGCACAGGGTCAGACTGATTTGCATATAGCCATGGCTGAACTGGGGTGGCAGAGTGGGCTAAAGAACAGTGATGGATCAAACTCAGATCTTATGAATGGGTGTGTTTGATTGGTTCAGATGCTCCGTCCATCACCTCCCCCTTTTGTACCGCTTTGGCCGCCATAAGTGTGGCAGGGTATGCTCAGACGTGAGTCCCTTTGCTCACTTTGCCACTGGATTCAAGCAAGCTGGGCTGAAGACGGCTGTAATGCCAGAAACCGGTCCTCGGAAGCTTGTTTCCGGTCCAGGGAAGACATGGCTTGGCAGTTCGGGCTGGACTGTTCCCATGAGGCACAGGGTCAGACTGGTTTGCATATAGCCATGGCTGAACTGGGGTGGCAGCGTGGGCTAAAGAACGGTGATGGATCAAACCCAGATCTTTTGACTGGGTGTGAGTGTTTAATTGGTTCAGATGCTCCGTCCATCACCTCCCCCTTTTGTACCGCTTTGGCCGCCATAAGTGTGGCAGGGTATGCTCAGACGTGAGTCCCTTGCTCACTTTGCCACTGGATTCAAGCAAGCTGGGCTGAAGACGGCTGTAATGCCAGAAACCGGTCCTCGGAAGCTTGTTTCCGGTCCAGGGAAGACATGGCTTGGCAGTTCGGACTGGACTGTTCTCATGAGGCACAGGGTCAGACTGATTTGCATATAGCCATGGCTGAACTGGGGTGGCAGAGTGGGCTAAAGAACGGTGATGGATCAAACCCAGATCTTTTGACTGGGTGTGAGTGTTTGATTGGTTCAGATGCTCCGTCCATCACCTCCCCCTTTTGTACCGCTTTGGGCGCCATAAGTGTGGCAGGGTATGCTCAGACATGAGTCCCTTGCTCACTTTGCCACTGGATTCAAGCAAGCTGGGCTGAAGACGGCTGTAATGCCAGAAACCGGTCCTCGGAAGCTTGTTTCCGGTCCAGCGAAGACATGGCTTGGCAGTTCGGGCTGGACTGTTCCCATGAGGCACAGGGTCAGACTGATTTGCATATAGCCATGGCTGAACTGGGGTGGCAGAGTGGGCTAAAGAAGGGTGATGGATCAAACCCAGATCTTTTGACTGGGTGTGAGTGTTTGATTGGTTCAGATGCTCCGTCCATCACCTCCCCCTTTTGTACTGCTTTGGCCGCCATAAGTGTGGCAGGGTATGCTCAGACGTGAGTCCCTTGCTCACTTTGCCACTGGAGTCAAGCAAGCTGGCCTGAAGACGGCTGTAATGCCAGAAACCGCTCCTCGGAAGCTTGTTTCCGGTCCAGGGAAGACATGGCTTGGCAGTTCGGGCTGGACTGTTCCCACGAAGCACAGGGTCAGACTGATTTGCATATAGCCATGGCTGAACTGGGGTGGCTGAGTGGGCTAAAGAACGGTGATGGATCAAACCCAGATCTTTTGACTGGGTGTGAGTGTTTGATTGGTTCAGATGGTCCGTCCATCACCTCCCCCTTTTGTACCGCTTTGGCCGCCATAAGTGTGGCAGGGTATGCTCAGACGTGAGTCCCTTGCTCACTTTGCCACTGGATTCAAGCAAGCTGGGCTGAAGACGGCTGTAATGCCAGAAACCGGTCCTCGGAAGCTTGTTTCCGGTCCAGGGAAGACATGGCTTGGCAGTTCGGGCTGGACTGTTCCCATGAGGCACAGGGTCAGACTGATTTGCATATAGCCATGGCTGAACTGGGGTGGCAGAGTAGGCTAAAGAAGGGTGATGGATCAAACCCAGATCTTTTGACTGGGTGTGAGTGTTTGATTGGTTCAGATGCTCCGTCCATCACCTCCCCCTTTTGTACCGCTTTGGCCGCCATAAGTGTGGCAGGGTATGCTCAGACGTGAGTCCCTTGCTCACTTTGCCACTGGATTCAAGCAAACTGGGCTGAAGACGGCTGTAATGCCAGAAACCGGTCCTCGGAAGCTTGTTTCCGGTCCAGGGAAGATATGGCTTGGTAGTTCGGGCTGGACTGTTCCCATGAGGAACAGGGTCAGACTGATTTGCATATAGCCATGTCTGAACTGGGGTGGCAGAGTGGGCTAAAGAACGGTGATGGATCAAACCCAGATCTTTTGACTGGGTGTGAGTGTTTGATTGGTTCAGATGCTCTGTCCATCACCTCCACCTTTTGTACTGCTTTGGCCGCCATAAGTGTGGCAGGGTATGCTCAGACGTGAGTCCCTTGCTCACTTTGCCACTGGATTCAAGCAAGCTGGGCTAAAGACGGCTGTAATGCCAGAAACCGGTCCTCGGAAGCTTGTTTCCGGTCCAGGGAAGACATGGCTTGGCAGTTCGGGCTGGACTGTTCCCATGAGGCACAGGGTCAGACTGATTTGCATATAGCCATGGCTGAACTGGGGTGGCAGAGTGGGCTAAAGAACGGTGAGGGATCAAACCCAGATCTTTTGACTGGGTGTGAGTGTTTGATTGGTTCAGATGCTCCGTCCATCACCTCCCCCTTTTGTACCGCTTTGGCCGCCATAAGTGTGGCAGGGTATGCTCAGACGTGAGTCCCTTGCTCACTTTGCCACTGGATTCAAGCAAGCTGGGCTGAAGACGGCTGTAATGCCAGAAACCGGTCCTCGGAAGCTTGTTTCCGGTCCAGGGAAGATATGGCTTGGTAGTTCGGGCTGGATTGTTCCCATGAGGCACAGGGTCAGAATGATTTGCATATAGCCATGGCAGAACTGGGGTGGCAGAGTGGGCTAAAGAACGGTGATGGATCAAACCCAGATCTTTTGACTGGGTGTGAGTGTTTGATTGGTTCAGATGCTCTGTCCATCACCTCCACCTTTTGTACCGCTTTGGCCGCCATAAGTGTGGCAGGGTATGCTCAGACGTGAGTCCCTTGCTCATTTTGCCACTGGATTCAAGCAAGCTGGGCTGAAGACGGCTGTAATGCCAGAAACCGGTCCTCGGAAGCTTGTTTCCGTTCCAGGGAAGACATGGCTTGGCAGTTCGGGCTGGACTGTTCCCATGAGGCACAGGGTCAGACTGATTTGCATATAGCCATGGCTGAACTGGGGTGGCAGAGTGGGTTAAAGAACAGTGATGGATCAAACTCAGATCTTATGAATGGGTGTGAGTGTTTGATTGGTTCAGATGCTCCGTCCATCACCTCCCCCTTTTGTACCGCTTTGGCCGCCATAAGTGTGGCAGGGTATGCTCAGACGTGAGTCCCTTTGCTCACTTTGCCACTGGATTCAAGCAAGCTGGGCTGAAGACGGCTGTAATGCCAGAAACCGGTCCTCGGAAGCTTGTTTCCGGTCCAGGGAAGACATGGCTTGGCAGTTCGGGCTGGACTGTTCCCATGAGGCACAGGGTCAGACTGATTTGCATATAGTCATGGCTGAACAGGGGTGGCAGAGTGGGCTAAAGAATGGTGATGGACCAAACCCAGATCTTTTGACTGGGTGTGAGTGTTTGATTGGTTCAGATGCTCCGTCCATCACCTCCCCCTTTTGTACCGCTTTGGCCGCCATAAGTGTGACAGAGTATGCTCAGACGTGAGTCCCTTGCTCACTTTGCCACTGGATTCAAGCAAGCTGGGCTGAAGACGGCTGTAATGCCAGAAACCGGTCCTCGGAAGCTTGTTTCCGGTCCAGGGAAGACATGGCTTGGCAGTTCGGGCTGGACTGTTCCCATGAGGCACAGGGTCAGACTGATTTGCATATAGCCATGGCTGAACTGGGGTGGCAGCGTGGGCTAAAGAACGGTGATGGATCAAACCCAGATCTTTTGACTGGGTGTGAGTGTTTCATTGGTTCAGATGCTCCGTCCATCACCTCCCCCTTTTGTACCGCTTTGGCCGCCATAAGTGTGGCAGGGTATGCTCAGACGTGAGTCCCTTGCTCACTTTGCCACTGGATTCAAGCAAGCTGGGCTGAAGACGGCTGTAATGCCAGAAACCGGTCCTCGGAAGCTTGTTTCCGGTCCAGGGAAGACATGGCTTGGCAGTTCGGGCTGGACTGTTCCCATGAGGCACAGGGTCAGACTGATTTGCATATAGCCATGGCTGAACTGGGGTGGCAGAGTGGGCTAAAGAACAGTGATGGATCAAACTCAGATCTTATGAATGGGTGTGTTTGATTGGTTCAGATGCTCCGTCCATCACCTCCCCCTTTTGTACCGCTTTGGCCGCCATAAGTGTGGCAGGGTATGCTCAGACGTGAGTCCCTTTGCTCACTTTGCCACTGGATTCAAGCAAGCTGGGCTGAAGACGGCTGTAATGCCAGAAACCGGTCCTCGGAAGCTTGTTTCCGGTCCAGGGAAGACATGGCTTGGCAGTTCGGGCTGGACTGTTCCCATGAGGCACAGGGTCAGACTGGTTTGCATATAGCCATGGCTGAACTGGGGTGGCAGCGTGGGCTAAAGAACGGTGATGGATCAAACCCAGATCTTTTGACTGGGTGTGAGTGTTTAATTGGTTCAGATGCTCCGTCCATCACCTCCCCCTTTTGTACCGCTTTGGCCGCCATAAGTGTGGCAGGGTATGCTCAGACGTGAGTCCCTTGCTCACTTTGCCACTGGATTCAAGCAAGCTGGGCTGAAGACGGCTGTAATGCCAGAAACCGGTCCTCGGAAGCTTGTTTCCGGTCCAGGGAAGACATGGCTTGGCAGTTCGGACTGGACTGTTCTCATGAGGCACAGGGTCAGACTGATTTGCATATAGCCATGGCTGAACTGGGGTGGCAGAGTGGGCTAAAGAACGGTGATGGATCAAACCCAGATCTTTTGACTGGGTGTGAGTGTTTGATTGGTTCAGATGCTCCGTCCATCACCTCCCCCTTTTGTACCGCTTTGGGCGCCATAAGTGTGGCAGGGTATGCTCAGACATGAGTCCCTTGCTCACTTTGCCACTGGATTCAAGCAAGCTGGGCTGAAGACGGCTGTAATGCCAGAAACCGGTCCTCGGAAGCTTGTTTCCGGTCCAGCGAAGACATGGCTTGGCAGTTCGGGCTGGACTGTTCCCATGAGGCACAGGGTCAGACTGATTTGCATATAGCCATGGCTGAACTGGGGTGGCAGAGTGGGCTAAAGAAGGGTGATGGATCAAACCCAGATCTTTTGACTGGGTGTGAGTGTTTGATTGGTTCAGATGCTCCGTCCATCACCTCCCCCTTTTGTACTGCTTTGGCCGCCATAAGTGTGGCAGGGTATGCTCAGACGTGAGTCCCTTGCTCACTTTGCCACTGGAGTCAAGCAAGCTGGCCTGAAGACGGCTGTAATGCCAGAAACCGCTCCTCGGAAGCTTGTTTCCGGTCCAGGGAAGACATGGCTTGGCAGTTCGGGCTGGACTGTTCCCACGAAGCACAGGGTCAGACTGATTTGCATATAGCCATGGCTGAACTGGGGTGGCTGAGTGGGCTAAAGAACGGTGATGGATCAAACCCAGATCTTTTGACTGGGTGTGAGTGTTTGATTGGTTCAGATGGTCCGTCCATCACCTCCCCCTTTTGTACCGCTTTGGCCGCCATAAGTGTGGCAGGGTATGCTCAGACGTGAGTCCCTTGCTCACTTTGCCACTGGATTCAAGCAAGCTGGGCTGAAGACGGCTGTAATGCCAGAAACCGGTCCTCGGAAGCTTTTTTTCGGTCCAGGGAAGACATGGCTTGGCAGTTCGGGCTGGACTGTTCCCATGAGGCACAGGGTCAGACTGATTTGCATATAGCCATGGCTGAACTGGGGTGGCAGAGTGGGCTAAAGAAGGGTGATGGATCAAACCCAGATCTTTTGACTGGGTGTGAGTGTTTGATTGGTTCAGATGCTCCGTCCATCACCTCCCCCTTTTGTACCGCTTTGGCCGCCATAAGTGTGGCAGGGTATGCTCAGACGTGAGTCCCTTGCTCACTTTGCCACTGGAGTCAAGCAAGCTGGCCTGAAGACGGCTGTAATGCCAGAAACCGGTCCTCGGAAGCTTGTTTCCGGTCCAGGGAAGACATGGCTTGGCAGTTCGGGCTGGACTGTTCCCATGAGGCACAGGGTCAGACTGATTTGCATATAGCCATGGCTTAACTGGGGTGGCAGAGTGGGCTTAAGAAAGGTGATGGATCAAACCCAGATCTTTTGACTGGGTGTGAGTGTTGGATTGGTTCAGATGCTCCGTCCATCACCTCCCCCTTTTGTACCGCTTTGGCCGCCATAAGTGTGGCAGGGTATGCTCAGACGTGAGTCCCTTGCTCACTTTGCCACTGGATTCAAGCAAGCTGGGCTGAAGACGGCTGTAATGCCAGAAACCGGTCCTCGGAAGCTTGTTTCCGGTCCAGGGAAGACATGGCTTGGCAGTTCGGGCTGGACTGTTCCCATGAGGCACAGGGTCAGACTGATTTGCATATAGCCATGGCTGAACTGGGGTGGCAGAGTGGGCTAAAGAACAGTGATGGATCAAACTCAGATCTTATGAATGGGTGTGTTTGATTGGTTCAGATGCTCCGTCCATCACCTCCCCCTTTTGTACCGCTTTGGCCGCCATAAGTGTGGCAGGGTATGCTCAGACGTGAGTCCCTTTGCTCACTTTGCCACTGGATTCAAGCAAGCTGGGCTGAAGACGGCTGTAATGCCAGAAACCGGTCCTCGGAAGCTTGTTTCCGGTCCAGGGAAGACATGGCTTGGCAGTTCGGGCTGGACTGTTCCCATGAGGCACAGGGTCAGACTGGTTTGCATATAGCCATGGCTGAACTGGGGTGGCAGCGTGGGCTAAAGAACGGTGATGGATCAAACCCAGATCTTTTGACTGGGTGTGAGTGTTTAATTGGTTCAGATGCTCCGTCCATCACCTCCCCCTTTTGTACCGCTTTGGCCGCCATAAGTGTGGCAGGGTATGCTCAGACGTGAGTCCCTTGCTCACTTTGCCACTGGATTCAAGCAAGCTGGGCTGAAGACGGCTGTAATGCCAGAAACCGGTCCTCGGAAGCTTGTTTCCGGTCCAGGGAAGACATGGCTTGGCAGTTCGGACTGGACTGTTCTCATGAGGCACAGGGTCAGACTGATTTGCATATAGCCATGGCTGAACTGGGGTGGCAGAGTGGGCTAAAGAACGGTGATGGATCAAACCCAGATCTTTTGACTGGGTGTGAGTGTTTGATTGGTTCAGATGCTCCGTCCATCACCTCCCCCTTTTGTACCGCTTTGGGCGCCATAAGTGTGGCAGGGTATGCTCAGACATGAGTCCCTTGCTCACTTTGCCACTGGATTCAAGCAAGCTGGGCTGAAGACGGCTGTAATGCCAGAAACCGGTCCTCGGAAGCTTGTTTCCGGTCCAGCGAAGACATGGCTTGGCAGTTCGGGCTGGACTGTTCCCATGAGGCACAGGGTCAGACTGATTTGCATATAGCCATGGCTGAACTGGGGTGGCAGAGTGGGCTAAAGAAGGGTGATGGATCAAACCCAGATCTTTTGACTGGGTGTGAGTGTTTGATTGGTTCAGATGCTCCGTCCATCACCTCCCCCTTTTGTACTGCTTTGGCCGCCATAAGTGTGGCAGGGTATGCTCAGACGTGAGTCCCTTGCTCACTTTGCCACTGGAGTCAAGCAAGCTGGCCTGAAGACGGCTGTAATGCCAGAAACCGCTCCTCGGAAGCTTGTTTCCGGTCCAGGGAAGACATGGCTTGGCAGTTCGGGCTGGACTGTTCCCACGAAGCACAGGGTCAGACTGATTTGCATATAGCCATGGCTGAACTGGGGTGGCTGAGTGGGCTAAAGAACGGTGATGGATCAAACCCAGATCTTTTGACTGGGTGTGAGTGTTTGATTGGTTCAGATGGTCCGTCCATCACCTCCCCCTTTTGTACCGCTTTGGCCGCCATAAGTGTGGCAGGGTATGCTCAGACGTGAGTCCCTTGCTCACTTTGCCACTGGATTCAAGCAAGCTGGGCTGAAGACGGCTGTAATGCCAGAAACCGGTCCTCGGAAGCTTTTTTTCGGTCCAGGGAAGACATGGCTTGGCAGTTCGGGCTGGACTGTTCCCATGAGGCACAGGGTCAGACTGATTTGCATATAGCCATGGCTGAACTGGGGTGGCAGAGTGGGCTAAAGAAGGGTGATGGATCAAACCCAGATCTTTTGACTGGGTGTGAGTGTTTGATTGGTTCAGATGCTCCGTCCATCACCTCCCCCTTTTGTACCGCTTTGGCCGCCATAAGTGTGGCAGGGTATGCTCAGACGTGAGTCCCTTGCTCACTTTGCCACTGGAGTCAAGCAAGCTGGCCTGAAGACGGCTGTAATGCCAGAAACCGGTCCTCGGAAGCTTGTTTCCGGTCCAGGGAAGACATGGCTTGGCAGTTCGGGCTGGACTGTTCCCATGAGGCACAGGGTCAGACTGATTTGCATATAGCCATGGCTTAACTGGGGTGGCAGAGTGGGCTTAAGAAAGGTGATGGATCAAACCCAGATCTTTTGACTGGGTGTGAGTGTTGGATTGGTTCAGATGCTCCGTCCATCACCTCCCCCTTTTGTACCGCTTTGGCCGCCATAAGTGTGGCAGGGTATGCTCAGACGTGAGTCCCTTGCTCACTTTGCCACTGGATTCAAGCAAGCTGGGCTGAAGACGGCTGTAATGCCAGAAACCGGTCCTCGGAAGCTTGTTTCCGGTCCAGGGAAGACATGGCTTGGTAGTTCGGGCTGGACTGTTCCCATGAGGCACAGGGTCAGACTGATTTGCATATAGCCATGGCTGAACTGGGGTGGCAGAGTGGGCTAAAGAACGATGATGGATCAAACCCAGATCTTTTGACTGGGTGTGAGTGTTTGATTGGTTCAGATGCTCTGTCCATCACCTCCCCCTTTTGTACCGCTTTGGCCGCCATAAGTGTGGCAGGGTATGCTCAGATGTGAGTCCCTTGCTCATTTTGCCACTGGATTCAAGCAAGCTGGGCTGAAGACGGCTGTAATGCCAGAAACCGGTCCTCGGAAGCTTGTTTCCGGTCCAGGGAAGACATGGCTTGGCAGTTCGGGCTGGACTGTTCCCATGAGGCACAGGGTCAGACTGATTTGCATATAGCCATGGCTGAACTGGGGTGGCAGAGTGGGCTAAAGAACAGTGATGGATCAAACTCAGATCTTATGAATGGGTGTGTTTGATTGGTTCAGATGCTCCGTCCATCACCTCCCCCTTTTGTACCGCTTTGGCCGCCATAAGTGTGGCAGGGTATGCTCAGACGTGAGTCCCTTTGCTCACTTTGCCACTGGATTCAAGCAAGCTGGGCTGAAGACGGCTGTAATGCCAGAAACCGGTCCTCGGAAGCTTGTTTCCGGTCCAGGGAAGACATGGCTTGGCAGTTCGGGCTGGACTGTTCCCATGAGGCACAGGGTCAGACTGGTTTGCATATAGCCATGGCTGAACTGGGGTGGCAGCGTGGGCTAAAGAACGGTGATGGATCAAACCCAGATCTTTTGACTGGGTGTGAGTGTTTAATTGGTTCAGATGCTCCGTCCATCACCTCCCCCTTTTGTACCGCTTTGGCCGCCATAAGTGTGGCAGGGTATGCTCAGACGTGAGTCCCTTGCTCACTTTGCCACTGGATTCAAGCAAGCTGGGCTGAAGACGGCTGTAATGCCAGAAACCGGTCCTCGGAAGCTTGTTTCCGGTCCAGGGAAGACATGGCTTGGCAGTTCGGACTGGACTGTTCTCATGAGGCACAGGGTCAGACTGATTTGCATATAGCCATGGCTGAACTGGGGTGGCAGAGTGGGCTAAAGAACGGTGATGGATCAAACCCAGATCTTTTGACTGGGTGTGAGTGTTTGATTGGTTCAGATGCTCCGTCCATCACCTCCCCCTTTTGTACCGCTTTGGGC
The DNA here is from genome assembly GCF_964261635.1 of Lissotriton helveticus. Taxonomy (NCBI): domain Eukaryota; kingdom Metazoa; phylum Chordata; class Amphibia; order Caudata; family Salamandridae; genus Lissotriton; species Lissotriton helveticus. The sequence goes on along the minus strand of NC_136069.1, from coordinate 313,710,052 downwards.
GCCATAAGTGTGGCAGGGTATGCTCAGACATGAGTCCCTTGCTCACTTTGCCACTGGATTCAAGCAAGCTGGGCTGAAGACGGCTGTAATGCCAGAAACCGGTCCTCGGAAGCTTGTTTCCGGTCCAGCGAAGACATGGCTTGGCAGTTCGGGCTGGACTGTTCCCATGAGGCACAGGGTCAGACTGATTTGCATATAGCCATGGCTGAACTGGGGTGGCAGAGTGGGCTAAAGAAGGGTGATGGATCAAACCCAGATCTTTTGACTGGGTGTGAGTGTTTGATTGGTTCAGATGCTCCGTCCATCACCTCCCCCTTTTGTACTGCTTTGGCCGCCATAAGTGTGGCAGGGTATGCTCAGACGTGAGTCCCTTGCTCACTTTGCCACTGGAGTCAAGCAAGCTGGCCTGAAGACGGCTGTAATGCCAGAAACCGCTCCTCGGAAGCTTGTTTCCGGTCCAGGGAAGACATGGCTTGGCAGTTCGGGCTGGACTGTTCCCACGAAGCACAGGGTCAGACTGATTTGCATATAGCCATGGCTGAACTGGGGTGGCTGAGTGGGCTAAAGAACGGTGATGGATCAAACCCAGATCTTTTGACTGGGTGTGAGTGTTTGATTGGTTCAGATGGTCCGTCCATCACCTCCCCCTTTTGTACCGCTTTGGCCGCCATAAGTGTGGCAGGGTATGCTCAGACGTGAGTCCCTTGCTCACTTTGCCACTGGATTCAAGCAAGCTGGGCTGAAGACGGCTGTAATGCCAGAAACCGGTCCTCGGAAGCTTGTTTCCGGTCCAGGGAAGACATGGCTTGGCAGTTCGGGCTGGACTGTTCCCATGAGGCACAGGGTCAGACTGATTTGCATATAGCCATGGCTGAACTGGGGTGGCAGAGTAGGCTAAAGAAGGGTGATGGATCAAACCCAGATCTTTTGACTGGGTGTGAGTGTTTGATTGGTTCAGATGCTCCGTCCATCACCTCCCCCTTTTGTACCGCTTTGGCCGCCATAAGTGTGGCAGGGTATGCTCAGACGTGAGTCCCTTGCTCACTTTGCCACTGGATTCAAGCAAACTGGGCTGAAGACGGCTGTAATGCCAGAAACCGGTCCTCGGAAGCTTGTTTCCGGTCCAGGGAAGATATGGCTTGGTAGTTCGGGCTGGACTGTTCCCATGAGGAACAGGGTCAGACTGATTTGCATATAGCCATGTCTGAACTGGGGTGGCAGAGTGGGCTAAAGAACGGTGATGGATCAAACCCAGATCTTTTGACTGGGTGTGAGTGTTTGATTGGTTCAGATGCTCTGTCCATCACCTCCACCTTTTGTACTGCTTTGGCCGCCATAAGTGTGGCAGGGTATGCTCAGACGTGAGTCCCTTGCTCACTTTGCCACTGGATTCAAGCAAGCTGGGCTGAAGACGGCTGTAATGCCAGAAACCGGTCCTCGGAAGCTTGTTTCCGGTCCAGGGAAGACATGGCTTGGCAGTTCGGGCTGGACTGTTCCCATGAGGCACAGGGTCAGACTGATTTGCATATAGCCATGGCTGAACTGGGGTGGCAGAGTGGGCTAAAGAACGGTGAGGGATCAAACCCAGATCTTTTGACTGGGTGTGAGTGTTTGATTGGTTCAGATGCTCCGTCCATCACCTCCCCCTTTTGTACCGCTTTGGCCGCCATAAGTGTGGCAGGGTATGCTCAGACGTGAGTCCCTTGCTCACTTTGCCACTGGATTCAAGCAAGCTGGGCTGAAGACGGCTGTAATGCCAGAAACCGGTCCTCGGAAGCTTGTTTCCGGTCCAGGGAAGATATGGCTTGGTAGTTCGGGCTGGATTGTTCCCATGAGGCACAGGGTCAGAATGATTTGCATATAGCCATGGCAGAACTGGGGTGGCAGAGTGGGCTAAAGAACGGTGATGGATCAAACCCAGATCTTTTGACTGGGTGTGAGTGTTTGATTGGTTCAGATGCTCTGTCCATCACCTCCACCTTTTGTACCGCTTTGGCCGCCATAAGTGTGGCAGGGTATGCTCAGACGTGAGTCCCTTGCTCATTTTGCCACTGGATTCAAGCAAGCTGGGCTGAAGACGGCTGTAATGCCAGAAACCGGTCCTCGGAAGCTTGTTTCCGTTCCAGGGAAGACATGGCTTGGCAGTTCGGGCTGGACTGTTCCCATGAGGCACAGGGTCAGACTGATTTGCATATAGCCATGGCTGAACTGGGGTGGCAGAGTGGGTTAAAGAACAGTGATGGATCAAACTCAGATCTTATGAATGGGTGTGAGTGTTTGATTGGTTCAGATGCTCCGTCCATCACCTCCCCCTTTTGTACCGCTTTGGCCGCCATAAGTGTGGCAGGGTATGCTCAGACGTGAGTCCCTTTGCTCACTTTGCCACTGGATTCAAGCAAGCTGGGCTGAAGACGGCTGTAATGCCAGAAACCGGTCCTCGGAAGCTTGTTTCCGGTCCAGGGAAGACATGGCTTGGCAGTTCGGGCTGGACTGTTCCCATGAGGCACAGGGTCAGACTGATTTGCATATAGTCATGGCTGAACAGGGGTGGCAGAGTGGGCTAAAGAATGGTGATGGACCAAACCCAGATCTTTTGACTGGGTGTGAGTGTTTGATTGGTTCAGATGCTCCGTCCATCACCTCCCCCTTTTGTACCGCTTTGGCCGCCATAAGTGTGACAGAGTATGCTCAGACGTGAGTCCCTTGCTCACTTTGCCACTGGATTCAAGCAAGCTGGGCTGAAGACGGCTGTAATGCCAGAAACCGGTCCTCGGAAGCTTGTTTCCGGTCCAGGGAAGACATGGCTTGGCAGTTCGGGCTGGACTGTTCCCATGAGGCACAGGGTCAGACTGATTTGCATATAGCCATGGCTGAACTGGGGTGGCAGCGTGGGCTAAAGAACGGTGATGGATCAAACCCAGATCTTTTGACTGGGTGTGAGTGTTTCATTGGTTCAGATGCTCCGTCCATCACCTCCCCCTTTTGTACCGCTTTGGCCGCCATAAGTGTGGCAGGGTATGCTCAGACGTGAGTCCCTTGCTCACTTTGCCACTGGATTCAAGCAAGCTGGGCTGAAGACGGCTGTAATGCCAGAAACCGGTCCTCGGAAGCTTGTTTCCGGTCCAGGGAAGACATGGCTTGGCAGTTCGGGCTGGACTGTTCCCATGAGGCACAGGGTCAGACTGATTTGCATATAGCCATGGCTGAACTGGGGTGGCAGAGTGGGCTAAAGAACGGTGATGGATCAAACCCAGATATTTTGACTGGGTGTGAGTGTTTGATTGGTTCAGATGCTCCATCCATCACCTCCCCCTTTTGTACCGCTTTGGCCGCCATAAGTGTGGCAGGGTATGCTCAGACGTGAGTCCCTTGCTCACTTTGCCACTGGATTCAAGCAAGCTGGGCTGAAGACGGCTTCATATCCAGAAACCGGTCCTCGGAAGCTTGTTTCCGGTCCAGGGAAGACATGGCTTGGCAGTTCGGGCTGGACTGTTCCCATGAGGCACAGGGTCAGACTGATTTGCATATAGCCATGGCTGAACTGGGGTGGCAGAGTGGGCTAAAGAAGGGTGATGGATCAAACCCAGATCTTTTGACTGGGTGTGAGTGTTTGATTGGTTCAGATGCTCCGTCCATCACCTTCCCCTTTTGTACAGCTTTGGCCGCCATAAGTGTGGCAGGGTATGCTCAGACGTGAGTCCCTTGCTCACTTTGCCACTGGAGTCAAGCAAGCTGGCCTGAAGACGGCTGTAATGCCAGAAACCGGTCCTCGGAAGCTTGTTTCCGGTCCAGGGAAGACATGGCTTGGCAGTTCGGGCTGGACTGTTCCTATGAGGCACAGGGTCAGACTGATTTGCATATAGCCATGGCTGAACTGGGGTGGCAGAGTGGGCTAAAGAACGGTGATGGATCAAACCCAGATCTTTTGACTGGGTGTGAGTGTTTGATTGGTTCAGATGCTCCGTCCATCACCTCCCCCTTTTGTACCGCTTTGGCCGCCATAAGTGTGGCAGGGTATGCTCAGACGTGAGTCCCTTGCTCACTTTGCCACTGGATTCAAGCAAGCTGGGCTGAAGACGGCTGTAATGCCAGAAACCAGTCCTCGGAAGCTTGTTTCCGGTCCAGGGAAGACATGGCTTGGCAGTTCGGGCTGGACTGTTCCCATGAGGCACAGGGTCAGACTGATTTGCATATAGCCATGGCTGAACTGGGGTGGCAGCGTGGGCTAAAGAACGGTGATGGATCAAACCCAGATCTTTTGACTGGGTGTGAGTGTTTCATTGGTTCAGATGCTCCGTCCATCACCTCCCCCTTTTGTAACGCTTTGGCCGCCATAAGTGTGGCAGGGTATGCTCAGACGTGAGTCCCTTGCTCACTTTGCCACTGGATTCAAGCAAGCTGGGCTGAAGACGGCTGTAATGCCAGAAACCGGTCCTCGGAAGCTTGTTTCCGGTCCAGGGAAGACATGGCTTGGCAGTTCGGGCTGGACTGTTCCCATGAGGCACAGGGTCAGACTGATTTGCATATAGCCATGGCTGAACTGGGGTGGCAGAGTGGGCTAAAGAACGGTGATGGATCAAACCCAGATATTTTGACTGGGTGTGAGTGTTTGATTGGTTCAGATGCTCCGTCCATCACCTCCCCCTTTTGTACCGCTTTGGCCGCCATAAGTGTGGCAGGGTATGCTCAGACGTGAGTCCCTTGCTCACTTTGCCACTGGATTCAAGCAAGCTGGGCTGAAGACGGCTGTATATCCAGAAACCGGTCCTCGGAAACTTGTTTCCGGTCCAGGGAAGACATGGCTTGGCAGTTCGGGCTGGACTGTTCCCATGAGGCACAGGGTCAGACTGATTTGCATATAGCCATGGCTGAACTGGGGTGGCAGAGTGGGCTAAAGAAGGGTGATGGATCAAACCCAGATCTTTTGACTGGGTGTGAGTGTTTGATTGGTTCAGATGCTCCGTCCATCACCTCCCCCTTTTGTACCGCTTTGGCCGCCATAAGTGTGGCAGGGTATGCTCAGACGTGAGTCCCTTGCTCACTTTGCCACTGGAGTCAAGCAAGCTGGCCTGAAGACGGCTGTAATGCCAGAAACCGGTCCTCGGAAGCTTGTTTCCGGTCCAGGGAAGACATGGCTTGGCAGTTCGGGCTGGACTGTTCCTATGAGGCACAGGGTCAGACTGATTTGCATATAGCCATGGCTGAACTGGGGTGGCAGAGTGGGCTAAAGAACGGTGATGGATCAAACCCAGATCTTTTGACTGGGTGTGAGTGTTTGATTGGTTCAGATGCTCCGTCCATCACCTCCCCCTTTTGTACCGCTTTGGCCGCCATAAGTGTGGCAGGGTATGCTCAGACGTGAGTCCCTTGCTCACTTTGCCACTGGATTCAAGCAAGCTGGGCAGAAGACGGCTGTAATGCCAGAAACCGGTCCTCGGAAGCTTGTTTCCGGTCCAGGGAAGATATGGCTTGGTAGTTCGGGCTGGACTGTTCCCATGAGGCACAGGGTCAGACTGATTTGCATATAGCCCTGTCTGAACTGGGGTGGCAGAGTGGGCTAAAGAACGGTGATGGATCAAACCCAGATCTTTTGACTGGGTGTGAGTGTTTGATTGGTTCAGATGCTCTGTCCATCACCTCCCCCTTTTGTACCGCTTTGGCCGCCATAAGTGTGGCAGGGTATGCTCAGACGTGAGTCCCTTGCTCACTTTGCCACTGGATTCAAGCAAGCTGGGCTGAAGACGGCTGTAATGCCAGAAACCGGTCCTCGGAAGCTTGTTTCCGGTCCAGGGAAGACATGGCTTGGCAGTTCGGGCTGGACTGTTCCCATGAGGCACAGGGTCAGACTGATTTGCATATAGCCATGGCTGAACTGGGGTGGCAGAGTGGGCTAAAGAACGGTGATGGATCAAACCCAGATCTTTTGACTGGGTGTGAGTGTTTGATTGGTTCAGATGCTCCGTCCATCACCTCCCCCTTTTGTACCGCTTTGGCCGCCATAAGTGTGGCAGGGTATGCTCAGACGTGAGTCCCTTGCTCACTTTGCCACTGGATTCAAGCAAGCTGGGCTGAAGACGGCTGTAATGCCAGAAACCGGTCCTCGGAAGCTTGTTTCCAGTCCAGGGAAGATATGGCTTGGTAGTTCGGGCTGGACTGTTCCCATGAGGCACAGGGTCAGACTGATTTGCATATAGCCATGGCTGAACTGGGGTGGCAGCGTGGGCTAAAGAACGGTGATGGATCAAACCCAGATCTTTTGACTGGGTGTGAGTGTTTCATTGGTTCAGATGCTCCGTCCATCACCTCCCCCTTTTGTACCGCTTTGGCCGCCATAAGTGTGGCAGGGTATGCTCAGACGTGAGTCCCTTGCTCACTTTGCCACTGGATTCAAGCAAGCTGGGCTGAAGACGGCTGTAATGCCAGAAACCGGTCCTCGGAAGCTTGTTTCTGGTCCAGGGAAGACATGGCTTGGCAGTTCGGGCTGGACTGTTCCCATGAGGCACAGGGTCAGACTGATTTGCATATAGCCATGGCTGAACTGGGGTGGCAGAGTGGGCTAAAGAACGGTGATGGATCAAACCCAGATATTTTGACTGGGTGTGAGTGTTTGATTGGTTCAGATGCTCCGTCCATCACCTCCCCCTTTTGTACCGCTTTGGCTGCAATAAGTGTGGCAGGGTATGCTCAGACGTGAGTCCCTTGCTCACTTTGCCACTGGATTCAAGCAAGCTGGGCTGAAGACGGCTGTATATCCAGAAACCGGTCCTCGGAAGCTTGTTTCCGGTCCAGGGAAGACATGGCTTGGCAGTTCGGGCTGGACTGTTCCCATGAGGCACAGGGTCAGACTGATTTGCATATAGCCATGGCTGAACTGGGGTGGCAGAGTGGGCTAAAGAAGGGTGATGGATCAAACCCAGATCTTTTGACTGGGTGTGAGTGTTTGATTGGTTCAGATGCTCCGTCCATCACCTCCCCCTTTTGTACCGCTTTGGCCGCCATAAGTGTGGCAGGGTATGCTCAGACGTGAGTCCCTTGCTCACTTTGCCACTGGAGTCAAGCAAGCTGGCCTGAAGACGGCTGTAATGCCAGAAACCGGTCCTCGGAAGCTTGTTTCCGGTCCAGGGAAGACATGGCTTGGCAGTTCGGGCTGGACTGTTCCTATGAGGCACAGGGTCAGACTGATTTGCATATAGCCATGGCTGAACTGGGGTGGCAGAGTGGGCTAAAGAACGGTGATGGATCAAACCCAGATCTTTTGACTGGGTGTGAGTGTTTGATTGGTTCAGATGCTCCGTCCATCACCTCCCCCTTTTGTACCGCTTTGGCCGCCATAAGTGTGGCAGGGTATGCTCAGACGTGAGTCCCTTGCTCACTTTGCCACTGGATTCAAGCAAGCTGGGCAGAAGACGGCTGTAATGCCAGAAACCGGTCCTCGGAAGCTTGTTTCCGGTCCAGGGAAGATATGGCTTGGTAGTTCGGGCTGGACTGTTCCCATGAGGCACAGGGTCAGACTGATTTGCATATAGCCATGTCTGAACTGGGGTGGCAGAGTGGGCTAAAGAACGGTGATGGATCAAACCCAGATCTTTTGACTGGGTGTGAGTGTTTGATTGGTTCAGATGCTCTGTCCATCACCTCCCCCTTTTGTACCGCTTTGGCCGCCATAAGTGTGGCAGGGTATGCTCAGACGTGAGTCCCTTGCTCACTTTCCCACTGGATTCAAGCAAGCTGGGCTGAAGACGGCTGTAATGCCAGAAACCGGTCCTCGGAAGCTTGTTTCCGGTCCAGGGAAGACATGGCTTGGCAGTTCGGGCTGGACTGTTCCCATGAGGCACAGGGTCAGACTGATTTGCATATAGCCATGGCTGAACTGGGGTGGCAGAGTGGGCTAAAGAACGGTGATGGATCAAACCCAGATCTTTTGACTGGGTGTGAGTGTTTGATTGGTTCAGATGCTCCGTCCATCACCTCCCCCTTTTGTACCGCTTTGGCTGCCATAAGTGTGGCAGGGTATGCTCAGACGTGAGTCCCTTGCTCACTTTGCCACTGGATTCAAGCAAGCTGGGCTGAAGACGGCTGTAATGCCAGAAACCGGTCCTCGGAAGCTTGTTTCCAGTCCAGGGAAGATATGGCTTGGTAGTTCGGGCTGGACTGTTCCCATGAGGCACAGGGTCAGACTGATTTGCATATAGTCATGGCTGAATGGGGGTGGCAGAGTGGGCTAAAGAACAGTGATGGATCAAACTCAGATCTTATGAATGGGTGTGAGTGTTTGATTGGTTCAGATGCTCCGTCCATCACCTCCCCATTTTGTACCGCTTTGGCCGCCATAAGTGTGGCAGGGTATGCTCAGTCGTGAGTCCCTTGCTCACTTTGCCACTGGATTCAAGCAAGCTGGGCTGAAGACGGCTGTAATGCCAGAAACCGGTCCTCGGAAGCTTGTTTCCGGTCCAGGGAAGACATGGCTTGGCAGTTCGGGCTGGACTGTTCCCATGAGGCACAGGGTCAGACTGATTTGCATATAGCCATGGCTGAACTGGGGTGGCAGAGTGGGCTAAAGAACGGTGATGGATCAAACCCAGATCTTTTGACTGGGTGTGAGTGTTTGATTGGTTCAGATGCTCCGTCCATCACCTCCCCCTTTTGTACCGCTTTGGCCGCCATAAGTGTGGCAGGGTATGCTCAGACGTGAGTCCCTTTGCTCACTTTGCCACTGGATTCAAGCAAGCTGGGCTGAAGACGGCTGTAATGCCAGAAACCGGTCCTCGGAAGCTTGTTTCCGGTCCAGGGAAGACATGGCTTGGCAGTTCGGGCTGGACTGTTCCCGTGAGGCACAGGGTCAGACTGATTTGCATATAGCCATGGCTGAACTGGGGTGGCAGAGTGGGCTAAAGAACGGTGATGGATCAAACCCAGATCTTTTGACTGGGTGTGAGTGTTTGATTGGTTCAGATGCTCCGTCCATCACCTCCCCATTTTGTACCGCTTTGGCCGCCATAAGTGTGGCAGGGTATGCTCAGTCGTGAGTCCCTTGCTCACTTTGCCACTGGATTCAAGCAAGCTGGGCTGAAGACGGCTGTAATGCCAGAAACCGGTCCTCGGAAGCTTGTTTCCGGTCCAGGGAAGACATGGCTTGGCAGTTCGGGCTGGACTGTTCCCATGAGGCACAGGGTCAGACTGATTTGCATATAGCCATGGCTGAACTGGGGTGGCAGCGTGGGCTAAAGAACGGTGATGGATCAAACCCAGATCTTTTGACTGGGTGTGAGTGTTTCATTGGTTCAGATGCTCCGTCCATCACCTCCCCCTTTTGTACCGCTTTGGCCGCCATAAGTGTGGCAGGGTATGCTCAGACGTGAGTCCCTTGCTCACTTTGCCACTGGATTCAAGCAAGCTGGGCTGAAGACGGCTGTAATGCCAGAAACCGGTCCTCGGAAGCTTGTTTCCGGTCCAGGGAAGACATGGCTTGGCAGTTCGGACTGGACTGTTCTCATGAGGCACAGGGTCAGACTGATTTGCATATAGCCATGGCTGAACTGGGGTGGCAGAGTGGGCTAAAGAACGGTGATGGATCAAACCCAGATCTTTTGACTGGGTGTGAGTGTTTGATTGGTTCAGATGCTCCGTCCATCACCTCCCTCTTTTGTACCGCTTTGGGCGCCATAAGTGTGGCAGGGTATGCTCAGACGTGAGTCCCTTGCTCACTTTGCCACTGGATTCAAGCAAGCTGGGCTGAAGACGGCTGTAATGCCAGAAACCGGTCCTCGGAAGCTTGTTTCCGGTCCAGGGAAGACATGGCTTGGCAGTTCGGGCTGGACTGTTCCCATGAGGCACAGGGTCAGACTGATTTGCATATAGCCATGGCTGAACTGGGGTGGCAGAGTGGGCTAAAGAAGGGTGATGGATCAAACCCAGATCTTTTGACTGGGTGTGAGTGTTTGATTGGTTCAGATGCTCCGTCCATCACCTCCCCCTTTTGTACCGCTTTGGCCGCCATAAGTGTGGCAGGGTATGCTCAGACTTGAGTCCCTTGCTCATTTTGCCACTGGATTCAAGCAAGCGAACCTTGTTTCCGTTCCAGGGAAGACATGGCTTGGCAGTTCGGGCTGGACTGTTCCCATGAGGCACAGGGTCAGACTGATTTGCATATAGCCATGGCTGAACTGGGGTGGCAGAGTGGGCTAAAGAACAGTGATGGATCAAACTCAGATCTTATGAATGGGTGTGAGTGTTTGATTGGTTCCAGGGAAGACATGGCTTGGCAGTTCGGGCTGGACTGTTCCCATGAGGCACAGGGTCAGACTGATTTGCATATAGCCATGGCTGAACTGGGGTGGCAGAGTGGGCTAAAGAACAGTGATGAATCAAACTCAGATCTTATGAATGGGTGTGAGTGTTTGATTGGTTCAGATGCTCCGTCCATCACCTCCCCCTTTTGTACCGCTTTGGCCGCCATAAGTGTGGCAGGGTATGCTCAGACGTGAGTCCCTTTGCTCACTTTGCCACTGGATTCAAGCAAGCTGGGCTGAAGACGGCTGTAATGCCAGAAACCGGTCCTCGGAAGCTTGTTTCCTGTCCAGGGAAGACATGGATTGGCAGTTCGGGCTGGACTGTTCCCATGAGGCACAGGGTCAGACTGATTTGCATATAGTCATGGCTGAACAGGGGTAGCAGAGTGGGCTAAAGAATGGTGATGGATCAAACCCAGATCTTTTGACTGGGTGTGAGTGTTTGATTGGTTCAGATGCTCCGTCCATCACCTCCCCCTTTTGTACCGCTTTGGCCGCCATAAGTGTGGCAGGGTATGCTCAGACGTGAGTCCCTTGCTCACTTTGCCACTGGATTCAAGCAAGCTGGGCTGAAGACGGCTGTAATGCCAGAAACCGGTCCTCGGAAGCTTGTTTCCGGTCCAGGGAAGACATGGCTTGGCAGTTCGGGCTGGACTGTTCCCGTGAGGCACAGGGTCAGACTGATTTGCATATAGCCATGGCTGAACTGGGGTGGCAGAGTGGGCTAAAGAACGGTGATGGATCAAACCCAGATCTTTTGACTGGGTGTGAGTGTTTAATTGGTTCAGATGCTCCGTCCATCACCTCCCCCTTTTGTACCGCTTTGGCCGCCATAAGTGTGGCAGGGTATGCTCAGACGTGAGTCCCTTGCTCACTTTGCCACTGGATTCAAGCAAGCTGGGCTGAAGACAGCTGTAATGCCAGAAACCGGTCCTCGGAAGCTTGTTTCCGGTCCAGGGAAGACATGGCTTGGCAGTTCGGGCTGGACTGTTCCCATGAGGCACAGGGTCAGACTGATTTGCATATAGCCATGGCTGAACTGGGGTGGCAGCGTGGGCTAAAGAACGGTGATGGATCAAACCCAGATCTTTTGACTGGGTATGAGTGTTTGATTGGTTCAGATGCTCCGTCCATCACCTCCCCCTTTTGTACCGCTTTGGCCGCCATAAGTGTGGCAGGGTATGCTCAGACGTGAGTCCCTTGCTCACTTTGCCACTGGATTCAAGCAAGCTGGGCTGAAGACGGCTGTAATGCCAGAAACCGGTCCTCGGAAGCTTGTTTCCGGTCCAGGGAAGACATGGCTTGGCAGTTCGGGCTGGACTGTTCCCGTGAGGCACAGGGTCAGACTGATTTGCATATAGCCATGGCTGAACTGGGGTGGCAGAGTGGGCTAAAGAACGGTGATGGATCAAACCCAGATCTTTTGACTGGGTGTGAGTGTTTGATTGGTTCAGATGCTCCGTCCATCACCTCCCCCTTTTGTACCGCTTTGGCCGCCATAAGTGTGGCAGGGTATGCTCAGACGTAAGTCCCTTGCTCACTTTGCCACTGGATTCAAGCAAGCTGGGCTGAAGACGGCTGTAATGCCAGAAACCGGTCCTCGGAAGCTTGTTTCCGGTCCAGGGAAGACATGGCTTGGCAGTTCGGGCTGGACTGTTCCCATGAGGCACAAGCTCAGACTGATTTGCATATAGCCATGGCTGAACTGGGGTGGCAGCGTGGGCTAAAGAACGGTGATGGATCAAACCCAGATCTTTTGACTGGGTGTGAGTGTTTCAATGGTTCAGATGCTCCGTCCATCACCTCCCCCTTTTGTACCGCTTTGGCCGCCATAAGTGTGGCAGGGTATGCTCAGACGTGAGTCCCTTGCTCACTTTGCCACTGGATTCAAGCAAGCTGGGCTGAAGACGGCTGTAAATCCAGAAACAGGTCCTCGGAAGCTTGTTTCCGGTCCAGGGAAGACATGGCTTGGCAGTTCGGGCCGGACTGTTCCCATGAGGCACAGGGTCAGACTGATTTGCATATAGCCATGGCTGAACTGGGGTGGCAGAGTGGGCTAAAGAAGGGTGATGGATCAAACCCAGATCTTTTGACTGGGTGTGAGTGTTTGATTGGTTCAGATGCTCCGTCCATCACCTCCCCCTTTTGTACCGCTTTGGCCGCCATAAGTGTGGCAGGGTATGCTCAGACGTGAGTCCCTTGCTCACTTTGCCACTGGAGTCAAGCAAGCTGGCCTGAAGACGGCTGTAATGCCAGAAACCGGTCCTCGGAAGCTTGTTTCCGGTCCAGGGAAGACATGGCTTGGCAGTTCGGGCTGGACTGTTCCCATGAGGCACAGGGTCAGACTGATTTGCATATAGCCATGGCTGAACTGGGGTAGCAGAGTGGGCTAAAGAACGGTGATGGATCAAACCCAGATCTTTTGACTGGGTGTGAGTGTTGGATTGGTTCAGATGCTCCGTCCATCACCTCCCCCTTTTGTACCGCTTTGGCCGCCATAAGTGTGGCAGGGTATGCTCAGACGTGAGTCCCTTGCAGACTTTGCCACTGGATTCAAGCAAGCTGGGCTGAAGACGGCTGTAATGCCAGAAACCGGTCCTCGGAAGCTTGTTTCCGGTCCAGGGAAGATATGGCTTGGTAGTTCGGGCTGGACTGTTCCCATGAGGCACAGGGTCAGACTGATTTGCATATAGCCATGGCTGAACTGGGGTGGCAGAGTGGGCTAAAGAACGATGATGGATCAAACCCAGATCTTTTGACTGGGTGTGAGTGTTTGATTGGTTCAGATGCTCTGTCCATCACCTCCCCCTTTTGTACCGCTTTGGCCGCCATAAGTGTGGCAGGGTATGCTCAGACGTGAGTCCCTTGCTCATTTTGCCACTGGATTCAAGCAAGCTGGACTGAAGACGGCTGTAATGCCAGAAACCGGTCCTCGGAAGCTTGTTTCCGGTCCAGGGAAGACATGGCTTGGCAGTTCGGGCTGGACTGTTCCCATGAGGCACAGGGTCAGACTGATTTGCATATAGCCATGGCTGAACTGGGGTGGCAGAGTGGGCTAAAGAACAGTGATGGATCAAACTCAGATCTTATGAATGGGTGTGTTTGATTGGTTCAGATGCTCCGTCCATCACCTCCCCCTTTTGTACCGCTTTGGCCGCCATAAGTGTGGCAGGGTATGCTCAGACGTGAGGCCCTTTGCTCACTTTGCCACTGGATTCAAGCAAGCTGGGCTGAAGACGGCTGTAATGCCAGAAACCAGTCCTCGGAAGCTTGTTTCCGGTAAAGGGAAGACATGGCTTGGCAGTTCGGGCTGGACTGTTCCCATGAGGCACAGGGTCAGACTGATTTGCATATAGCCATGGCTGAACTGGGGTGGCAGCGTGGGCTAAAGAACGGTGATGGATCAAACCCAGATCTTTTGACTGGGTGTGAGTGTTTCATTGGTTCAGATGCTCCGTCCATCACCTCCCCCTTTTGTACCGCTTTGGCCGCCATAAGTGTGGCAGGGTATGCTCAGACGTGAGTCCCTTGCTCACTTTGCCACTGGATTCAAGCAAGCTGGGCTGAAGACGGCTGTAATGCCAGAAACCGGTCCTCGGAAGCTTGTTTCCGGTCCAGGGAAGACATGGCTTGGCAGTTCGGGCTGGACTGTTCCCGTGAGGCACAGGGTCAGACTGATTTGCATATAGCCATGGCTGAACTGGGGTGGCAGAGTGGGCTAAAGAACGGTGATGGATCAAACCCAGATCTTTTGACTGGGTGTGAGTGTTTGATTGGTTCAGATGCTCCGTCCATCACCTCCCCCTTTTGTACCGCTTTGGCCGCCATAAGTGTGGCAGGGTATGCTCAGACGTGAGTCCCTTGCTCACTTTGCCACTGGATTCAAGCAAGCTGGGCTGAAGACGGCTGTAATGCCAGAAACCGGTCCTCGGAAGCTTGTTTCCGGTCCAGGGAAGACATGGCTTGGCAGTTCGGGCTGGACTGTTCCCATGAGGCACAGGGTCAGACTGATTTGCATATAGCCATGGCTGAACTGGGGTGGCAGCGTGGGCTAAAGAACGGTGATGGATCAAACCCAGATCTTTTGACTGGGTGTGAGTGTTTCATTGGTTCAGATGCTCCGTCCATCACCTCCCCCTTTTGTACCGCTTTGGCCGCCATAAGTGTGGCAGGGTATGCTCAGATGTGAGTCCCTTGCTCACTTTGCCACTGGATTCAAGCAAGCTGGGCTGAAGACAGCTGTAAATCCAGAAACAGGTCCTCGGAAGCTTGTTTCCGGTCCAGGGAAGACATGGCTTGGCAGTTCGGGCTGGACTGTTCCCATGAGGCACAGGGTCAGACTGATTTGCATATAGCCATGGCTGAACTGGGGTGGCAGAGTGGGCTAAAGAAGGGTGATGGATCAAACCCAGATCTTTTGACTGGGTGTGAGTGTTTGATTGGTTCAGATGCTCCGTCCATCACCTCCCCCTTTTGTACCGCTTTGGCCGCCATAAGTGTGGCAGGGTATGCTCAGACGTGAGTCCCTTGCTCACTTTGCCACTGGAGTCAAGCAAGCTGGCCTGAAGACGGCTGTAATGCCAGAAACCGGTCCTCGGAAGCTTGTTTCCGGTCCAGGGAAGACATGGCTTGGCAGTTCGGGCTGGACTGTTCCCATGAGGCACAGGGTCAGACTGATTTGCATATAGCCATGGCTGAACTGGGGTGGCAGAGTGGGCTAAAGAACGGTGATGGATCAAACCCAGATCTTTTGACTGGGTGTGAGTGTTGGATTGGTTCAGATGCTCCGTCCATCACCTCCCCCTTTTGTACCGCTTTGGCCGCCATAAGTGTGGCAGGGTATGCTCAGACGTGAGTCCCTTGCTCACTTTGCCACTGGATTCAAGCAAGCTGGGCTGAAGACGGCTGTAATGCCAGAAACCGGTCCTCGGTAGCTTGTTTCCGGTCCAGGGAAGATATGGCTTGGTAGTTCGGGCTGGACTGTTCCCATGAGGCACAGGGTCAGACTGATTTGCATATAGCCATGGCTGAACTGGGGTGGCAGAGTGGGCTAAAGAACGATGATGGATCAAACCCAGATCTTTTGACTGGGTGTGAGTGTTTGATTGGTTCAGATGCTCTGTCCATCACCTCCCCCTTTTGTACCGCTTTGGCCGCCATAAGTGTGGCAGGGTATGCTCAGACGTGAGTCCCTTGCTCATTTTGCCACTGGATTCAAGCAAGCTGGGCTGAAGACGGCTGTAATGCCAGAAACCGGTCCTCGGAAGCTTGTTTCCGGTCCAGGGAAGACATGGCTTGGCAGTTCGGGCTGGACTGTTCCCATGAGGCACAGGGTCAGACTGATTTGCATATAGCCATGGCTGAACTGGGGTGGCAGAGTGGGCTAAAGAACAGTGATGGATCAAACTCAGATCTTATGAATGGGTGTGTTTGATTGGTTCAGATGCTCCGTCCATCACCTCCCCCTTTTGTACCGCTTTGGCCGCCATAAGTGTGGCAGGGTATGCTCAGACGTGAGTCCCTTTGCTCACTTTGCCACTGGATTCAAGCAAGCTGGGCTGAAGACGGCTGTAATGCCAGAAACCGGTCCTCGGAAGCTTGTTTCCGGTCCAGGGAAGACATGGCTTGGCAGTTCGGGCTGGACTGTTCCCATGAGGCATAGGGTCAGACTGATTTGCATATAGCCATGGCTGAACTGGGGTGGCAGCGTGGGCTAAAGAACGGTGATGGATCAAACCCAGATCCTTTGACTGGGTGTGAGTGTTTCATTGGTTCAGATGCTCCGTCCATCACCTCCCCCTTTTGTACCGCTTTGGCCGCCATAAGTGTGGCAGGGTATGCTCAGACGTGAGTCCCTTGCTCACTTTGCCACTGGATTCAAGCAAGCTGGGCTGAAGACGGCTGTAATGCCAGAAACCGGTCCTCGGAAGCTTGTTTCCGGTCCAGGGAAGACATGGCTTGGCAGTTCGGGCTGGACTGTTCCCGTGAGGCACAGGGTCAGACTGATTTGCATATAGCCATGGCTGAACTGGGGTGGCAGAGTGGGCTAAAGAACGGTGATGGATCAAACCCAGATATTTTGACTGGGTGTGAGTGTTTGATTGGTTCAGATGCTCCGTCCATCACCTCCCCCTTTTGTACCGCTTTGGCCGCCATAAGTGTGGCAGGGTATGCTCAGACGTGAGTCCCTTGCTCACTTTGCCACTGGATTCAAGCAAGCTGGGCTGAAGACGGCTGTAATGCCAGAAACCGGTCCTCGGCAGCTTGTTTCCGGTCCAGGGAAGACATGGCTTGGCAGTTCGGGCTGGACTGTTCCCATGAGGCACAGGGTCAGACTGATTTGCATATAGCCATGGCTGAACTGGGGTGGCAGCGTGGGCTAAAGAACGGTGATGGATCAAACCCAGATCTTTTGACTGGGTGTGAGTGTTTCATTGGTTCAGATGCTCCGTCCATCACCTCCCCCTTTTGTACCGCTTTGGCCGCCATAAGTGTGGCAGGGCATGCTCAGACGTGAGTCCCTTGCTCACTTTGCCACTGGATTCAAGCAAGCTGGGCTGAAGACGGCTGTAAATCCAGAAACAGGTCCTCGGAAGCTTTTTTTCGGTCCAGGGAAGACATGGCTTGGCAGTTCGGGCTGGACTGTTCCCATGAGGCACAGGGTCAGACTGATTTGCATATAGCCATGGCTGAACTGGGGTGGCAGAGTGGGCTAAAGAAGGGTGATGGATCAAACCCAGATCTTTTGACTGGGTGTGAGTGTTTGATTGGTTCAGATGCTCCGTCCATCACCTCCCCCTTTTGTACCGCTTTGGCCGCCATAAGTGTGGCAGGGTATGCTCAGACGTGAGTCCCTTGCTCACTTTGCCACTGGAGTCAAGCAAGCTGGCCTGAAGACGGCTGTAATGCCAGAAACCGGTCCTCGGAAGCTTGTTTCCGGTCCAGGGAAGACATGGCTTGGCAGTTCGGGCTGGACTGTTCCCATGAGGCACAGGGTCAGACTGATTTGCATATAGCCATGGCTTAACTGGGGTGGCAGAGTGGGCTTAAGAAAGGTGATGGATCAAACCCAGATCTTTTGACTGGGTGTGAGTGTTGGATTGGTTCAGATGCTCCGTCCATCACCTCCCCCTTTTGTACCGCTTTGGCCGCCATAAGTGTGGCAGGGTATGCTCAGACGTGAGTCCCTTGCTCACTTTGCCACTGGATTCAAGCAAGCTGGGCTGAAGACGGCTGTAATGCCAGAAACCGGTCCTCGGAAGCTTGTTTCCGGTCCAGGGAAGACATGGCTTGGTAGTTCGGGCTGGACTGTTCCCATGAGGCACAGGGTCAGACTGATTTGCATATAGCCATGGCTGAACTGGGGTGGCAGAGTGGGCTAAAGAACGATGATGGATCAAACCCAGATCTTTTGACTGGGTGTGAGTGTTTGATTGGTTCAGATGCTCTGTCCATCACCTCCCCCTTTTGTACCGCTTTGGCCGCCATAAGTGTGTCAGGGTATGCTCAGATGTGAGTCCCTTGCTCATTTTGCCACTGGATTCAAGCAAGCTGGGCTGAAGACGGCTGTAATGCCAGAAACCGGTCCTCGGAAGCTTGTTTCCGGTCCAGGGAAGACATGGCTTGGCAGTTCGGGCTGGACTGTTCCCATGAGGCACAGGGTCAGACTGATTTGCATATAGCCATGGCTGAACTGGGGTGGCAGAGTGGGCTAAAGAACAGTGATGGATCAAACTCAGATCTTATGAATGGGTGTGTTTGATTGGTTCAGATGCTCCGTCCATCACCTCCCCCTTTTGTACCGCTTTGGCCGCCATAAGTGTGGCAGGGTATGCTCAGACGTGAGTCCCTTTGCTCACTTTGCCACTGGATTCAAGCAAGCTGGGCTGAAGACGGCTGTAATGCCAGAAACCGGTCCTCGGAAGCTTGTTTCCGGTCCAGGGAAGACATGGCTTGGCAGTTCGGGCTGGACTGTTCCCATGAGGCACAGGGTCAGACTGGTTTGCATATAGCCATGGCTGAACTGGGGTGGCAGCGTGGGCTAAAGAACGGTGATGGATCAAACCCAGATCTTTTGACTGGGTGTGAGTGTTTAATTGGTTCAGATGCTCCTTCCATCACCTCCCCCTTTTGTACCGCTTTGGCCGCCATAAGTGTGGCAGGGTATGCTCAGACGTGAGTCCCTTGCTCACTTTGCCACTGGATTCAAGCAAGCTGGGCTGAAGACGGCTGTAATGCCAGAAACCGGTCCTCGGAAGCTTGTTTCCGGTCCAGGGAAGACATGGCTTGGCAGTTCGGACTGGACTGTTCTCATGAGGCACAGGGTCAGACTGATTTGCATATAGCCATGGCTGAACTGGGGTGGCAGAGTGGGCTAAAGAACGGTGATGGATCAAACCCAGATCTTTTGACTGGGTGTGAGTGTTTGATTGGTTCAGATGCTCCGTCCATCACCTCCCCCTTTTGTACCGCTTTGGGCGCCATAAGTGTGGCAGGGTATGCTCAGACATGAGTCCCTTGCTCACTTTGCCACTGGATTCAAGCAAGCTGGGCTGAAGACGGCTGTAATGCCAGAAACCGGTCCTCGGAAGCTTGTTTCCGGTCCAGCGAAGACATGGCTTGGCAGTTCGGGCTGGACTGTTCCCATGAGGCACAGGGTCAGACTGATTTGCATATAGCCATGGCTGAACTGGGGTGGCAGAGTGGGCTAAAGAAGGGTGATGGATCAAACCCAGATCTTTTGACTGGGTGTGAGTGTTTGATTGGTTCAGATGCTCCGTCCATCACCTCCCCCTTTTGTACCGCTTTGGCCGCCATAAGTGTGGCAGGGTATGCTCAGACGTGAGTCCCTTGCTCACTTTGCCACTGGAGTCAAGCAAGCTGGCCTGAAGACGGCTGTAATGCCAGAAACCGCTCCTCGGAAGCTTGTTTCCGGTCCAGGGAAGACATGGCTTGGCAGTTCGGGCTGGACTGTTCCCACGAAGCACAGGGTCAGACTGATTTGCATATAGCCATGGCTGAACTGGGGTGGCTGAGTGGGCTAAAGAACGGTGATGGATCAAACCCAGATCTTTTGACTGGGTGTGAGTGTTTGATTGGTTCAGATGGTCCGTCCATCACCTCCCCCTTTTGTACCGCTTTGGCCGCCATAAGTGTGGCAGGGTATGCTCAGACGTGAGTCCCTTGCTCACTTTGCCACTGGATTCAAGCAAGCTGGGCTGAAGACGGCTGTAATGCCAGAAACCGGTCCTCGGAAGCTTGTTTCCGGTCCAGGGAAGACATGGCTTGGCAGTTCGGGCTGGACTGTTCCCATGAGGCACAGGGTCAGACTGATTTGCATATAGCCATGGCTGAACTGGGGTGGCAGAGTAGGCTAAAGAAGGGTGATGGATCAAACCCAGATCTTTTGACTGGGTGTGAGTGTTTGATTGGTTCAGATGCTCCGTCCATCACCTCCCCCTTTTGTACCGCTTTGGCCGCCATAAGTGTGGCAGGGTATGCTCAGACGTGAGTCCCTTGCTCACTTTGCCACTGGAGTCAAGCAAGCTGGCCTGAAGACGGCTGTAATGCCAGAAACCGGTCCTCGGAAGCTTGTTTCCGGTCCAGGGAAGACATGGCTTGGCAGTTCGGGCTGGACTGTTCCCATGAGGCACAGGGTCAGACTGATTTGCATATAGCCATGGCTGAACTGGGGTGGCAGAGTGGGCTAAAGAACGGTGATGGATCAAACCCAGATCTTTTGACTGGGTGTGAGTGTTTGATTGGTTCAGATGCTCCGTCCATCACCTCCCCCTTTTGTACCGCTTAGGCCGCCATATGTGTGGCAGGGTATGCTCAGACGTGAGTCCCTTGCTCACTTTGCCACTGGATTCAAGCAAGCTGGGCTGAAGACGGCTGTAATGCCAGAAACCGGTCCTCGGAAGCTTGTTTCCGGTCCAGGGAAGACATGGCTTGGCAGTTCGGGCTGGACTGTTCCCATGAGGCACAGGGTCAGACTGATTTGCATATAGCCATGGCTGAACTGGGGTGGCAGAGTGGGCTAAAGAAGGGTGATGGATCAAACCCAGATCTTTTGATTGGGTGTGAGTGTTTGATTGGTTCAGATGCTCCGTCCATCACCTCCCCTTTTGTACCGCTTTGGCCGCCATAAGTGTGGCAGGGTATGCTCAGACGTGAGTCCCTTGCTCACTTTGCCACTGGAGTCAAGCAAGCTGGCCTGAAGACGGCTGTAATGCCAGAAACCGCTCCTCGGAAGCTTGTTTCCGGTCCTGGGAAGACATGGCTTGGCAGTTCGGGCTGGACTGTTCCCACGAAGCACAGGGTCAGACTGATTTGCATATAGCCATGGCTGAACTGGGGTGGCTGAGTGGGCTAAAGAACGGTGATGGATCAAACCCAGATCTTTTGACTGGGTGTGAGTGTTTGATTGGTTCAGATGGTCCGTCCATCACCTCCCCCTTTTGTACCGCTTTGGCCGCCATAAGTGTGGCAGGGTATGCTCAGACGTGAGTCCCTTGCTCACTTTGCCACTGGATTCAAGCAAGCTGGGCTGAAGACGGCTGTAATGCCAGAAACCGGTCCTCGGAAGCTTGTTTCCGGTCTAGGGAAGACATGGCTTGGCAGTTCGGGCTGGACTGTTCCCATGAGGCACAGGGTCAGACTGATTTGCATATAGCCATGGCTGAACTGGGGTGGCAGAGTAGGCTAAAGAAGGGTGATGGATCAAACCCAGATCTTTTGACTGGGTGTGAGTGTTTGATTGGTTCAGATGCTCCGTCCATCACCTCCCCCTTTTGTACCGCTTTGGCCGCCATAAGTGTGGCAGGGTATGCTCAGACGTGAGTCCCTTGCTCACTTTGCCACTGGAGTCAAGCAAGCTGGCCTGAAGACGGCTGTAATGCCAAAAACCGGTCCTCGGAAGCTTGTTTCCGGTCCAGGGAAGACATGGCTTGGCAGTTTGGGCTGGACTGTTCCCATGAGGCACAGGGTCAGACTGATTTGCATATAGCCATGGCTGAACTGGGGTGGCAGAGTGGGCTAAAGAACGGTGATGGATCAAACCCAGATCTTTTGACTGGGTGTGAGTGTTTGATTGGTTCAGATGCTCCGTCCATCACCTCCCCCTTTTGTACCGCTTTGGCCGCCATAAGTGTGGCAGGGTATGCTCAGACGTGAGTCCCTTGCTCACTTTGCCACTGGATTCAAGCAAGCTGGGCTGAAGACGGCTGTAATGCCAGAAACCGGTCCTCGGAAGCTTGTTTCCGGTCCAGGGAAGACATGGCTTGGCAGTTCGGGCTGGACTGTTCCCATGAGGCACAGGGTCAGACTGATTTGCATATAGCCATGGCTGAACAGGGGTGGCAGAGTGGGCTAAAGAACGGTGATGGATCAAACCCAGATCTTTTGACTGGGTGTGAGTGTTTGATTGGTTCAGATGCTCCGTCCATCACCTCCCCCTTTTGTACCGCTTTGGCCGCCATAAGTGTGGCAGGGTATGCTCAGACGTGAGTCCTTTGCTCACTTTGCCACTGGATTCAAGCAAGCTGGGCTGAAGACGGCTGTAATGCCAGAAACCGGTCCTCGGAAGCTTGTTTCCGGTCCAGGGAAGACATGGCTTGGCAGTTGGGGCTGGACTGTTCCCATGAGGCACAGGGTCAGACTGATTTGCATATAGCCATGGCTGAACTGGGGTGGCAGAGTAGGCTAAAGAACGGTGATGGATCAAACCCAGATCTTTTGACTGGGTGTGAGTGTTTGATTGGTTCAGATGCTTCGTCCATCACCTCCCCCTTTTGTACCGCTTTGGCCGCCATAAGTGTGGCAGGGTATGCTCAGACGTGAGTCCCTTGCTCACTTTGCCACTGGATTCAAGCAAGCTGGGCTGAAGATGGCTGTAATGCCAGAAACCGGTCCTCGGAAGCTTGTTTCCGGTCCAGGGAAGACATGGCTTGGCAGTTCGGGCTGGACTGTTCCCATGAGGCACAGGGTCAGACTGATTTGCATATAGCCTTGGCTGAACTGGGGTGGCAGAGTGGGCTAAAGAACGGTGATGGATCAAACCCAGATCTTTTGACTGGGTGTGAGTGTTTGATTGGTTCAGATGCTCCGTCCATCACCTCCCCCTTTTGTACCGCTTTGGCCGCCATAAGTGTGGCAGGGTATGCTCAGATGTGAGTCCCTTGCTCACTTTGCCACTGGATTCAAGCAAGCTGGGCTGAAGACGGCTGTAATGCCAGAAACCGGTCCCCGGAAGCTTGTTTCCGGTCCAGGGAAGGCATGGCTTGGCAGTTCGGGCTGGACGGTTCCCATGAGGCACAGGGTCAGACTGATTTGCATATAGCCATGGCTGAACTGGGGTGGCAGAGTGGGCTAAAGAACGGTGATGGATCAAACCCAGATCTTTTGACTGGGTGTGAGTGTTTGATTGGTTCAGATGCTCCGTCCATCACCTCCCCCTTTTGTACCGCTTTGACCGCCATAAGTGTGGCAGGGTATGCTCAGACGTGAGTCCCTTGCTCACTTTGCCACTGGATTCAAGCAAGCTGGGCTGAAGACGGCTGTAAATCCAGAAACAGGTCCTCAGAAGCTTGTTTCCGGTTCAGGGAAGACATGGCTTGGCAGTTGGGGCTGGACTGTTCCCATGAGGCACAGGGTCAGACTGATTTGCATATAGCCATGGCTGAACTGGGGTGGCAGAGTAGGCTAAAGAACGGTGATGGATCAAACCCAGATCTTTTGACTGGGTGTGAGTGTTTGATTGGTTCAGATGCTTCGTCCATCACCTCCCCCTTTTGTACCGCTTTGGCCGCCATAAGTGTGGCAGGGTATGCTCAGACGTGAGTCCCTTGCTCACTTTGCCACTGGATTCAAGCAAGCTGGGCTGAAGATGGCTGTAATGCCAGAAACCGGTCCTCGGAAGCTTGTTTCCGGTCCAGGGAAGACATGGCTTGGCAGTTCGGGCTGGACTGTTCCCATGAGGCACAGGGTCAGACTGATTTGCATATAGCCTTGGCTGAACTGGGGTGGCAGAGTGGGCTAAAGAACGGTGATGGATCAAACCCAGATCTTTTGACTGGGTGTGAGTGTTTGATTGGTTCAGATGCTCCGTCCATCACCTCCCCCTTTTGTACCGCTTTGGCCGCCATAAGTGTGGCAAGGTATGCTCAGATGTGAGTCCCTTGCTCACTTTGCCACTGGATTCAAGCAAGCTGGGCTGAAGACGGCTGTAATGCCAGAAACCGGTCCCCGGAAGCTTGTTTCCGGTCCAGGGAAGGCATGGCTTGGCAGTTCGGGCTGGACGGTTCCCATGAGGCACAGGGTCAGACTGATTTGCATATAGCCATGGCTGAACTGGGGTGGCAGAGTGGGCTAAAGAACGGTGATGGATCAAACCCAGATCTTTTGACTGGGTGTGAGTGTTTGATTGGTTCAGATGCTCCGTCCATCACCTCCCCCTTTTGTACCGCTTTGGCCGCCATAAGTGTGGCAGGGTATGCTCAGACGTGAGTCCCTTGCTCACTTTGCCAATGGATTCAAGCAAGCTGGGCTGAAGACGGCTGTAAATCCAGACACAGGTCCTCAGAAGCTTGTTTCCGGTTCAGGGAAGACATGGCTTGGCAGTTCGGGCTGGACTGTTCCCATGAGGCACAGGGTCAGACTGATTTGCATATAGTCATGGCTGAACAGGGGTGGCAGAGTGGGCTAAAGAATGGTGATGGACCAAACCCAGATCTTTTGACTGGGTGTGAGTGTTTGATTGGTTCAGATGCTCTGTCCATCACCTCCCCCTTTTGTACCGCTTTGGCCGCCATAAGTGTGGCAGGGTATGCTCAGACGTGAGTCCCTTGCTCACTTTGCCACTGGATTCAAGCAAGCTGGGCTGAAGACGGCTGTAATGCCAGAAACCGGTCCTCGGAAGCTTGTTTCCGTTCCAGGGAAGACATGGCTTGGCAGTTCGGGCTGGACTGTTCCCATGAGGCACAGGGTCAGACTGATTTGCATATAGCCATGGCTGAACTGGGGTGGCAGAGTGGGCTAAAGAACAGTGATGGATCAAACTCAGATCTTATGAATGGGTGTGAGTGTTTGATTGGTTCCAGGGAAGACATGGCTTGGCAGTTCGGGCTGGACTGTTCCCATGAGGCACAGGGTCAGACTGATTTGCATATAGCCATGGCTGAACTGGGGTGGCAGAGTGGGCTAAAGAACAGTGATGGATCAAACTCAGATCTTATGAATGGGTGTGAGTGTTTGATTGGTTCAGATGCTCCGTCCATCACCTCCCCCTTTTGTACCGCTTTGGCCGCCATAAGTGTGGCAGGGTATGCTCAGACGTGAGTCCCTTTGCTCACTTTGCCACTGGATTCAAGCAAGCTGGGCTGAAGACGGCTGTAATGCCAGAAACCGGTCCTCGGAAGCTTGTTTCCGGTCCAGGGAAGACATGGATTGGCAGTTCGGGCTGGACTGTTCCCATGAGGCACAGGGTCAGACTGATTTGCATATAGTCATGGCTGAACAGGGGTAGCAGAGTGGGCTAAAGAATGGTGATGGATCAAACCCAGATCTTTTGACTGGGTGTGAGTGTTTGATTGGTTCAGATGCTCCGTCCATCACCTCCCCCTTTTGTACCGCTTTGGCCGCCATAAGTGTGGCAGGGTATGCTCAGACGTGAGTCCCTTGCTCACTTTGCCACTGGATTCAAGCAAGCTGGGCTGAAGACGGCTGTAATGCCAGAAACCGGTCCTCGGAAGCTTGTTTCCGGTCCAGGGAAGACATGGCTTGGCAGTTCGGGCTGGACTGTTCCCGTGAGGCACAGGGTCAGACTGATTTGCATATAGCCATGGCTGAACTGGGGTGGCAGAGTGGGCTAAAGAACGGTGATGGATCAAACCCAGATCTTTTGACTGGGTGTGAGTGTTTAATTGGTTCAGATGCTCCGTCCATCACCTCCCCCTTTTGTACCGCTTTGGCCGCCATAAGTGTGGCAGGGTATGCTCAGACGTGAGTCCCTTGCTCACTTTGCCACTGGATTCAAGCAAGCTGGGCTGAAGACAGCTGTAATGCCAGAAACCGGTCCTCGGAAGCTTGTTTCCGGTCCAGGGAAGACATGGCTTGGCAGTTCGGGCTGGACTGTTCCCATGAGGCACAGGGTCAGACTGATTTGCATATAGCCATGGCTGAACTGGGGTGGCAGCGTGGGCTAAAGAACGGTGATGGATCAAACCCAGATCTTTTGACTGGGTATGAGTGTTTGATTGGTTCAGATGCTCCGTCCATCACCTCCCCCTTTTGTACCGCTTTGGCCGCCATAAGTGTGGCAGGGTATGCTCAGACGTGAGTCCCTTGCTCACTTTGCCACTGGATTCAAGCAAGCTGGGCTGAAGACGGCTGTAATGCCAGAAACCGGTCCTCGGAAGCTTGTTTCCGGTCCAGGGAAGACATGGCTTGGCAGTTCGGGCTGGACTGTTCCCGTGAGGCACAGGGTCAGACTGATTTGCATATAGCCATGGCTGAACTGGGGTGGCAGAGTGGGCTAAAGAACGGTGATGGATCAAACCCAGATCTTTTGACTGGGTGTGAGTGTTTGATTGGTTCAGATGCTCCGTCCATCACCTCCCCCTTTTGTACCGCTTTGGCCGCCATAAGTGTGGCAGGGTATGCTCAGACGTGAGTCCCTTGCTCACTTTGCCACTGGATTCAAGCAAGCTGGGCTGAAGACGGCTGTAATGCCAGAAACCGGTCCTCGGAAGCTTGTTTCCGGTCCAGGGAAGACATGGCTTGGCAGTTCGGGCTGGACTGTTCCCATGAGGCACAAGCTCAGACTGATTTGCATATAGCCATGGCTGAACTGGGGTGGCAGCGTGGGCTAAAGAACGGTGATGGATCAAACCCAGATCTTTTGACTGGGTGTGAGTGTTTCATTGGTTCAGATGCTCCGTCCATCACCTCCCCCTTTTGTACCGCTTTGGCC
This sequence comes from Lissotriton helveticus, assembly GCF_964261635.1. NCBI lineage: Eukaryota > Metazoa > Chordata > Amphibia > Caudata > Salamandridae > Lissotriton > Lissotriton helveticus. Next base: position 313,683,793 of record NC_136069.1, on the reverse strand, counting down.
GCCATAAGTGTGGCAGGGTATGCTCAGACGTGAGTCCCTTGCTCACTTTGCCACTGGATTCAAGCAAGCTGGGCTGAAGACGGCTGTAAATCCAGAAACAGGTCCTCGGAAGCTTGTTTCCGGTCCAGGGAAGACATGGCTTGGCAGTTCGGGCTGGACTGTTCCCATGAGGCACAGGGTCAGACTGATTTGCATATAGCCATGGCTGAACTGGGGTGGCAGAGTGGGCTAAAGAAGGGTGATGGATCAAACCCAGATCTTTTGACTGGGTGTGAGTGTTTGATTGGTTCAGATGCTCCGTCCATCACCTCCCCCTTTTGTACCGCTTTGGCCGCCATAAGTGTGGCAGGGTATGCTCAGACGTGAGTCCCTTGCTCACTTTGCCACTGGAGTCAAGCAAGCTGGCCTGAAGACGGCTGTAATGCCAGAAACCGGTCCTCGGAAGCTTGTTTCCGGTCCAGGGAAGACATGGCTTGGCAGTTCGGGCTGGACTGTTCCCATGAGGCACAGGGTCAGACTGATTTGCATATAGCCATGGCTTAACTGGGGTGGCAGAGTGGGCTTAAGAAAGGTGATGGATCAAACCCAGATCTTTTGACTGGGTGTGAGTGTTGGATTGGTTCAGATGCTCCGTCCATCACCTCCCCCTTTTGTACCGCTTTGGCCGCCATAAGTGTGGCAGGGTATGCTCAGACGTGAGTCCCTTGCTCACTTTGCCACTGGATTCAAGCAAGCTGGGCTGAAGACGGCTGTAATGCCAGAAACCGGTCCTCGGAAGCTTGTTTCCGGTCCAGGGAAGACATGGCTTGGTAGTTCGGGCTGGACTGTTCCCATGAGGCACAGGGTCAGACTGATTTGCATATAGCCATGGCTGAACTGGGGTGGCAGAGTGGGCTAAAGAACGATGATGGATCAAACCCAGATCTTTTGACTGGGTGTGAGTGTTTGATTGGTTCAGATGCTCTGTCCATCACCTCCCCCTTTTGTACCGCTTTGGCCGCCATAAGTGTGTCAGGGTATGCTCAGATGTGAGTCCCTTGCTCATTTTGCCACTGGATTCAAGCAAGCTGGGCTGAAGACGGCTGTAATGCCAGAAACCGGTCCTCGGAAGCTTGTTTCCGGTCCAGGGAAGACATGGCTTGGCAGTTCGGGCTGGACTGTTCCCATGAGGCACAGGGTCAGACTGATTTGCATATAGCCATGGCTGAACTGGGGTGGCAGAGTGGGCTAAAGAACAGTGATGGATCAAACTCAGATCTTATGAATGGGTGTGTTTGATTGGTTCAGATGCTCCGTCCATCACCTCCCCCTTTTGTACCGCTTTGGCCGCCATAAGTGTGGCAGGGTATGCTCAGACGTGAGTCCCTTTGCTCACTTTGCCACTGGATTCAAGCAAGCTGGGCTGAAGACGGCTGTAATGCCAGAAACCGGTCCTCGGAAGCTTGTTTCCGGTCCAGGGAAGACATGGCTTGGCAGTTCGGGCTGGACTGTTCCCATGAGGCACAGGGTCAGACTGGTTTGCATATAGCCATGGCTGAACTGGGGTGGCAGCGTGGGCTAAAGAACGGTGATGGATCAAACCCAGATCTTTTGACTGGGTGTGAGTGTTTAATTGGTTCAGATGCTCCTTCCATCACCTCCCCCTTTTGTACCGCTTTGGCCGCCATAAGTGTGGCAGGGTATGCTCAGACGTGAGTCCCTTGCTCACTTTGCCACTGGATTCAAGCAAGCTGGGCTGAAGACGGCTGTAATGCCAGAAACCGGTCCTCGGAAGCTTGTTTCCGGTCCAGGGAAGACATGGCTTGGCAGTTCGGACTGGACTGTTCTCATGAGGCACAGGGTCAGACTGATTTGCATATAGCCATGGCTGAACTGGGGTGGCAGAGTGGGCTAAAGAACGGTGATGGATCAAACCCAGATCTTTTGACTGGGTGTGAGTGTTTGATTGGTTCAGATGCTCCGTCCATCACCTCCCCCTTTTGTACCGCTTTGGGCGCCATAAGTGTGGCAGGGTATGCTCAGACATGAGTCCCTTGCTCACTTTGCCACTGGATTCAAGCAAGCTGGGCTGAAGACGGCTGTAATGCCAGAAACCGGTCCTCGGAAGCTTGTTTCCGGTCCAGCGAAGACATGGCTTGGCAGTTCGGGCTGGACTGTTCCCATGAGGCACAGGGTCAGACTGATTTGCATATAGCCATGGCTGAACTGGGGTGGCAGAGTGGGCTAAAGAAGGGTGATGGATCAAACCCAGATCTTTTGACTGGGTGTGAGTGTTTGATTGGTTCAGATGCTCCGTCCATCACCTCCCCCTTTTGTACCGCTTTGGCCGCCATAAGTGTGGCAGGGTATGCTCAGACGTGAGTCCCTTGCTCACTTTGCCACTGGAGTCAAGCAAGCTGGCCTGAAGACGGCTGTAATGCCAGAAACCGCTCCTCGGAAGCTTGTTTCCGGTCCAGGGAAGACATGGCTTGGCAGTTCGGGCTGGACTGTTCCCACGAAGCACAGGGTCAGACTGATTTGCATATAGCCATGGCTGAACTGGGGTGGCTGAGTGGGCTAAAGAACGGTGATGGATCAAACCCAGATCTTTTGACTGGGTGTGAGTGTTTGATTGGTTCAGATGGTCCGACCATCACCTCCCCCTTTTGTACCGCTTTGGCCGCCATAAGTGTGGCAGGGTATGCTCAGACGTGAGTCCCTTGCTCACTTTGCCACTGGATTCAAGCAAGCTGGGCTGAAGACGGCTGTAATGCCAGAAACCGGTCCTCGGAAGCTTGTTTCCGGTCCAGGGAAGACATGGCTTGGCAGTTCGGGCTGGACTGTTCCCATGAGGCACAGGGTCAGACTGATTTGCATATAGCCATGGCTGAACTGGGGTGGCAGAGTAGGCTAAAGAAGGGTGATGGATCAAACCCAGATCTTTTGACTGGGTGTGAGTGTTTGATTGGTTCAGATGCTCCGTCCATCACCTCCCCCTTTTGTACCGCTTTGGCCGCCATAAGTGTGGCAGGGTATGCTCAGACGTGAGTCCCTTGCTCACTTTGCCACTGGAGTCAAGCAAGCTGGCCTGAAGACGGCTGTAATGCCAGAAACCGGTCCTCGGAAGCTTGTTTCCGGTCCAGGGAAGACATGGCTTGGCAGTTCGGGCTGGACTGTTCCCATGAGGCACAGGGTCAGACTGATTTGCATATAGCCATGGCTGAACTGGGGTGGCAGAGTGGGCTAAAGAACGGTGATGGATCAAACCCAGATCTTTTGACTGGGTGTGAGTGTTTGATTGGTTCAGATGCTCCGTCCATCACCTCCCCCTTTTGTACCGCTTAGGCCGCCATATGTGTGGCAGGGTATGCTCAGACGTGAGTCCCTTGCTCACTTTGCCACTGGATTCAAGCAAGCTGGGCTGAAGACGGCTGTAATGCCAGAAACCGGTCCTCGGAAGCTTGTTTCCGGTCCAGGGAAGACATGGCTTGGCAGTTCGGGCTGGACTGTTCCCATGAGGCACAGGGTCAGACTGATTTGCATATAGCCATGGCTGAACTGGGGTGGCAGAGTGGGCTAAAGAAGGGTGATGGATCAAACCCAGATCTTTTGATTGGGTGTGAGTGTTTGATTGGTTCAGATGCTCCGTCCATCACCTCCCCTTTTGTACCGCTTTGGCCGCCATAAGTGTGGCAGGGTATGCTCAGACGTGAGTCCCTTGCTCACTTTGCCACTGGAGTCAAGCAAGCTGGCCTGAAGACGGCTGTAATGCCAGAAACCGCTCCTCGGAAGCTTGTTTCCGGTCCTGGGAAGACATGGCTTGGCAGTTCGGGCTGGACTGTTCCCACGAAGCACAGGGTCAGACTGATTTGCATATAGCCATGGCTGAACTGGGGTGGCTGAGTGGGCTAAAGAACGGTGATGGATCAAACCCAGATCTTTTGACTGGGTGTGAGTGTTTGATTGGTTCAGATGGTCCGTCCATCACCTCCCCCTTTTGTACCGCTTTGGCCGCCATAAGTGTGGCAGGGTATGCTCAGACGTGAGTCCCTTGCTCACTTTGCCACTGGATTCAAGCAAGCTGGGCTGAAGACGGCTGTAATGCCAGAAACCGGTCCTCGGAAGCTTGTTTCCGGTCTAGGGAAGACATGGCTTGGCAGTTCGGGCTGGACTGTTCCCATGAGGCACAGGGTCAGACTGATTTGCATATAGCCATGGCTGAACTGGGGTGGCAGAGTAGGCTAAAGAAGGGTGATGGATCAAACCCAGATCTTTTGACTGGGTGTGAGTGTTTGATTGGTTCAGATGCTCCGTCCATCACCTCCCCCTTTTGTACCGCTTTGGCCGCCATAAGTGTGGCAGGGTATGCTCAGACGTGAGTCCCTTGCTCACTTTGCCACTGGAGTCAAGCAAGCTGGCCTGAAGACGGCTGTAATGCCAAAAACCGGTCCTCGGAAGCTTGTTTCCGGTCCAGGGAAGACATGGCTTGGCAGTTTGGGCTGGACTGTTCCCATGAGGCACAGGGTCAGACTGATTTGCATATAGCCATGGCTGAACTGGGGTGGCAGAGTGGGCTAAAGAACGGTGATGGATCAAACCCAGATCTTTTGACTGGGTGTGAGTGTTTGATTGGTTCAGATGCTCCGTCCATCACCTCCCCCTTTTGTACCGCTTTGGCCGCCATAAGTGTGGCAGGGTATGCTCAGACGTGAGTCCCTTGCTCACTTTGCCACTGGATTCAAGCAAGCTGGGCTGAAGACGGCTGTAATGCCAGAAACCGGTCCTCGGAAGCTTGTTTCCGGTCCAGGGAAGACATGGCTTGGCAGTTCGGGCTGGACTGTTCCCATGAGGCACAGGGTCAGACTGATTTGCATATAGCCATGGCTGAACAGGGGTGGCAGAGTGGGCTAAAGAACGGTGATGGATCAAACCCAGATCTTTTGACTGGGTGTGAGTGTTTGATTGGTTCAGATGCTCCGTCCATCACCTCCCCCTTTTGTACCGCTTTGGCCGCCATAAGTGTGGCAGGGTATGCTCAGACGTGAGTCCTTTGCTCACTTTGCCACTGGATTCAAGCAAGCTGGGCTGAAGACGGCTGTAATGCCAGAAACCGGTCCTCGGAAGCTTGTTTCCGGTCCAGGGAAGACATGGCTTGGCAGTTGGGGCTGGACTGTTCCCATGAGGCACAGGGTCAGACTGATTTGCATATAGCCATGGCTGAACTGGGGTGGCAGAGTAGGCTAAAGAACGGTGATGGATCAAACCCAGATCTTTTGACTGGGTGTGAGTGTTTGATTGGTTCAGATGCTTCGTCCATCACCTCCCCCTTTTGTACCGCTTTGGCCGCCATAAGTGTGGCAGGGTATGCTCAGACGTGAGTCCCTTGCTCACTTTGCCACTGGATTCAAGCAAGCTGGGCTGAAGATGGCTGTAATGCCAGAAACCGGTCCTCGGAAGCTTGTTTCCGGTCCAGGGAAGACATGGCTTGGCAGTTCGGGCTGGACTGTTCCCATGAGGCACAGGGTCAGACTGATTTGCATATAGCCTTGGCTGAACTGGGGTGGCAGAGTGGGCTAAAGAACGGTGATGGATCAAACCCAGATCTTTTGACTGGGTGTGAGTGTTTGATTGGTTCAGATGCTCCGTCCATCACCTCCCCCTTTTGTACCGCTTTGGCCGCCATAAGTGTGGCAGGGTATGCTCAGATGTGAGTCCCTTGCTCACTTTGCCACTGGATTCAAGCAAGCTGGGCTGAAGACGGCTGTAATGCCAGAAACCGGTCCCCGGAAGCTTGTTTCCGGTCCAGGGAAGGCATGGCTTGGCAGTTCGGGCTGGACGGTTCCCATGAGGCACAGGGTCAGACTGATTTGCATATAGCCATGGCTGAACTGGGGTGGCAGAGTGGGCTAAAGAACGGTGATGGATCAAACCCAGATCTTTTGACTGGGTGTGAGTGTTTGATTGGTTCAGATGCTCCGTCCATCACCTCCCCCTTTTGTACCGCTTTGACCGCCATAAGTGTGGCAGGGTATGCTCAGACGTGAGTCCCTTGCTCACTTTGCCACTGGATTCAAGCAAGCTGGGCTGAAGACGGCTGTAAATCCAGAAACAGGTCCTCAGAAGCTTGTTTCCGGTTCAGGGAAGACATGGCTTGGCAGTTGGGGCTGGACTGTTCCCATGAGGCACAGGGTCAGACTGATTTGCATATAGCCATGGCTGAACTGGGGTGGCAGAGTAGGCTAAAGAACGGTGATGGATCAAACCCAGATCTTTTGACTGGGTGTGAGTGTTTGATTGGTTCAGATGCTTCGTCCATCACCTCCCCCTTTTGTACCGCTTTGGCCGCCATAAGTGTGGCAGGGTATGCTCAGACGTGAGTCCCTTGCTCACTTTGCCACTGGATTCAAGCAAGCTGGGCTGAAGATGGCTGTAATGCCAGAAACCGGTCCTCGGAAGCTTGTTTCCGGTCCAGGGAAGACATGGCTTGGCAGTTCGGGCTGGACTGTTCCCATGAGGCACAGGGTCAGACTGATTTGCATATAGCCTTGGCTGAACTGGGGTGGCAGAGTGGGCTAAAGAACGGTGATGGATCAAACCCAGATCTTTTGACTGGGTGTGAGTGTTTGATTGGTTCAGATGCTCCGTCCATCACCTCCCCCTTTTGTACCGCTTTGGCCGCCATAAGTGTGGCAAGGTATGCTCAGATGTGAGTCCCTTGCTCACTTTGCCACTGGATTCAAGCAAGCTGGGCTGAAGACGGCTGTAATGCCAGAAACCGGTCCCCGGAAGCTTGTTTCCGGTCCAGGGAAGGCATGGCTTGGCAGTTCGGGCTGGACGGTTCCCATGAGGCACAGGGTCAGACTGATTTGCATATAGCCATGGCTGAACTGGGGTGGCAGAGTGGGCTAAAGAACGGTGATGGATCAAACCCAGATCTTTTGACTGGGTGTGAGTGTTTGATTGGTTCAGATGCTCCGTCCATCACCTCCCCCTTTTGTACCGCTTTGGCCGCCATAAGTGTGGCAGGGTATGCTCAGACGTGAGTCCCTTGCTCACTTTGCCAATGGATTCAAGCAAGCTGGGCTGAAGACGGCTGTAAATCCAGACACAGGTCCTCAGAAGCTTGTTTCCGGTTCAGGGAAGACATGGCTTGGCAGTTCGGGCTGGACTGTTCCCATGAGGCACAGGGTCAGACTGATTTGCATATAGTCATGGCTGAACAGGGGTGGCAGAGTGGGCTAAAGAATGGTGATGGACCAAACCCAGATCTTTTGACTGGGTGTGAGTGTTTGATTGGTTCAGATGCTCTGTCCATCACCTCCCCCTTTTGTACCGCTTTGGCCGCCATAAGTGTGGCAGGGTATGCTCAGACGTGAGTCCCTTGCTCACTTTGCCACTGGATTCAAGCAAGCTGGGCTGAAGACGGCTGTAATGCCAGAAACCGGTCCTCGGAAGCTTGTTTCCGTTCCAGGGAAGACATGGCTTGGCAGTTCGGGCTGGACTGTTCCCATGAGGCACAGGGTCAGACTGATTTGCATATAGCCATGGCTGAACTGGGGTGGCAGAGTGGGCTAAAGAACAGTGATGGATCAAACTCAGATCTTATGAATGGGTGTGAGTGTTTGATTGGTTCCAGGGAAGACATGGCTTGGCAGTTCGGGCTGGACTGTTCCCATGAGGCACAGGGTCAGACTGATTTGCATATAGCCATGGCTGAACTGGGGTGGCAGAGTGGGCTAAAGAACAGTGATGGATCAAACTCAGATCTTATGAATGGGTGTGAGTGTTTGATTGGTTCAGATGCTCCGTCCATCACCTCCCCCTTTTGTACCGCTTTGGCCGCCATAAGTGTGGCAGGGTATGCTCAGACGTGAGTCCCTTTGCTCACTTTGCCACTGGATTCAAGCAAGCTGGGCTGAAGACGGCTGTAATGCCAGAAACCGGTCCTCGGAAGCTTGTTTCCGGTCCAGGGAAGACATGGATTGGCAGTTCGGGCTGGACTGTTCCCATGAGGCACAGGGTCAGACTGATTTGCATATAGTCATGGCTGAACAGGGGTAGCAGAGTGGGCTAAAGAATGGTGATGGATCAAACCCAGATCTTTTGACTGGGTGTGAGTGTTTGATTGGTTCAGATGCTCCGTCCATCACCTCCCCCTTTTGTACCGCTTTGGCCGCCATAAGTGTGGCAGGGTATGCTCAGACGTGAGTCCCTTGCTCACTTTGCCACTGGATTCAAGCAAGCTGGGCTGAAGACGGCTGTAATGCCAGAAACCGGTCCTCGGAAGCTTGTTTCCGGTCCAGGGAAGACATGGCTTGGCAGTTCGGGCTGGACTGTTCCCGTGAGGCACAGGGTCAGACTGATTTGCATATAGCCATGGCTGAACTGGGGTGGCAGAGTGGGCTAAAGAACGGTGATGGATCAAACCCAGATCTTTTGACTGGGTGTGAGTGTTTAATTGGTTCAGATGCTCCGTCCATCACCTCCCCCTTTTGTACCGCTTTGGCCGCCATAAGTGTGGCAGGGTATGCTCAGACGTGAGTCCCTTGCTCACTTTGCCACTGGATTCAAGCAAGCTGGGCTGAAGACAGCTGTAATGCCAGAAACCGGTCCTCGGAAGCTTGTTTCCGGTCCAGGGAAGACATGGCTTGGCAGTTCGGGCTGGACTGTTCCCATGAGGCACAGGGTCAGACTGATTTGCATATAGCCATGGCTGAACTGGGGTGGCAGCGTGGGCTAAAGAACGGTGATGGATCAAACCCAGATCTTTTGACTGGGTATGAGTGTTTGATTGGTTCAGATGCTCCGTCCATCACCTCCCCCTTTTGTACCGCTTTGGCCGCCATAAGTGTGGCAGGGTATGCTCAGACGTGAGTCCCTTGCTCACTTTGCCACTGGATTCAAGCAAGCTGGGCTGAAGACGGCTGTAATGCCAGAAACCGGTCCTCGGAAGCTTGTTTCCGGTCCAGGGAAGACATGGCTTGGCAGTTCGGGCTGGACTGTTCCCGTGAGGCACAGGGTCAGACTGATTTGCATATAGCCATGGCTGAACTGGGGTGGCAGAGTGGGCTAAAGAACGGTGATGGATCAAACCCAGATCTTTTGACTGGGTGTGAGTGTTTGATTGGTTCAGATGCTCCGTCCATCACCTCCCCCTTTTGTACCGCTTTGGCCGCCATAAGTGTGGCAGGGTATGCTCAGACGTGAGTCCCTTGCTCACTTTGCCACTGGATTCAAGCAAGCTGGGCTGAAGACGGCTGTAATGCCAGAAACCGGTCCTCGGAAGCTTGTTTCCGGTCCAGGGAAGACATGGCTTGGCAGTTCGGGCTGGACTGTTCCCATGAGGCACAAGCTCAGACTGATTTGCATATAGCCATGGCTGAACTGGGGTGGCAGCGTGGGCTAAAGAACGGTGATGGATCAAACCCAGATCTTTTGACTGGGTGTGAGTGTTTCATTGGTTCAGATGCTCCGTCCATCACCTCCCCCTTTTGTACCGCTTTGGCCGCCATAAGTGTGGCAGGGTATGCTCAGACGTGAGTCCCTTGCTCACTTTGCCACTGGATTCAAGCAAGCTGGGCTGAAGACGGCTGTAAATCCAGAAACAGGTCCTCGGAAGCTTGTTTCCGGTCCAGGGAAGACATGGCTTGGCAGTTCGGGCTGGACTGTTCCCATGAGGCACAGGGTCAGACTGATTTGCATATAGCCATGGCTGAACTGGGGTGGCAGAGTGGGCTAAAGAAGGGTGATGGATCAAACCCAGATCTTTTGACTGGGTGTGAGTGTTTGATTGGTTCAGATGCTCCGTCCATCACCTCCCCCTTTTGTACCGCTTTGGCCGCCATAAGTGTGGCAGGGTATGCTCAGACGTGAGTCCCTTGCTCACTTTGCCACTGGAGTCAAGCAAGCTGGCCTGAAGACGGCTGTAATGCCAGAAACCGGTCCTCGGAAGCTTGTTTCCGGTCCAGGGAAGACATGGCTTGGCAGTTCGGGCTGGACTGTTCCCATGAGGCACAGGGTCAGACTGATTTGCATATAGCCATGGCTGAACTGGGGTAGCAGAGTGGGCTAAAGAACGGTGATGGATCAAACCCAGATCTTTTGACTGGGTGTGAGTGTTGGATTGGTTCAGATGCTCCGTCCATCACCTCCCCCTTTTGTACCGCTTTGGCCGCCATAAGTGTGGCAGGGTATGCTCAGACGTGAGTCCCTTGCAGACTTTGCCACTGGATTCAAGCAAGCTGGGCTGAAGACGGCTGTAATGCCAGAAACCGGTCCTCGGAAGCTTGTTTCCGGTCCAGGGAAGATATGGCTTGGTAGTTCGGGCTGGACTGTTCCCATGAGGCACAGGGTCAGACTGATTTGCATATAGCCATGGCTGAACTGGGGTGGCAGAGTGGGCTAAAGAACGGTGATGGATCAAACCCAGATCTTTTGACTGGGTGTGAGTGTTTGATTGGTTCAGATGCTCCGTCCATCACCTCCCCCTTTTGTACCGCTTTGGGCGCCATAAGTGTGGCAGGGTATGCTCAGACATGAGTCCCTTGCTCACTTTGCCACTGGATTCAAGCAAGCTGGGCTGAAGACGGCTGTAATGCCAGAAACCGGTCCTCGGAAGCTTGTTTCCGGTCCAGCGAAGACATGGCTTGGCTGTTCGGGCTGGACTGTTCCCATGAGGCACAGGGTCAGACTGATTTGCATATAGCCATGGCTGAACTGGGGTGGCAGAGTGGGCTAAAGAAGGGTGATGGATCAAACCCAGATCTTTTGACTGGGTGTGAGTGTTTGATTGGTTCAGATGCTCCGTCCATCACCTCCCCCTTTTGTACCGCTTTGGCCGCCATAAGTGTGGCAGGGTATGCTCAGACGTGAGTCCCTTGCTCACTTTGCCACTGGAGTCAAGCAAGCTGGCCTGAAGACGGCTGTAATGCCAGAAACCGCTCCTCGGAAGCTTGTTTCCGGTCCAGGGAAGACATGGCTTGGCAGTTCGGGCTGGACTGTTCCCACGAAGCACAGGGTCAGACTGATTTGCATATAGCCATGGCTGAACTGGGGTGGCTGAGTGGGCTAAAGAACGGTGATGGATCAAACCCAGATCTTTTGACTGGGTGTGAGTGTTTGATTGGTTCAGATGGTCCGTCCATCACCTCCCCCTTTTGTACCGCTTTGGCCGCCATAAGTGTGGCAGGGTATGCTCAGACGTGAGTCCCTTGCTCACTTTGCCACTGGATTCAAGCAAGCTGGGCTGAAGACGGCTGTAATGCCAGAAACCGGTCCTCGGAAGCTTGTTTCCGGTCCAGGGAAGACATGGCTTGGCAGTTCGGGCTGGACTGTTCCCATGAGGCACAGGGTCAGACTGATTTGCATATAGCCATGGCTGAACTGGGGTGGCAGAGTAGGCTAAAGAAGGGTGATGGATCAAACCCAGATCTTTTGACTGGGTGTGAGTGTTTGATTGGTTCAGATGCTCCGTCCATCACCTCCCCCTTTTGTACCGCTTTGGCCGCCATAAGTGTGGCAGGGTATGCTCAGACGTGAGTCCCTTGCTCACTTTGCCACTGGAGTCAAGCAAGCTGGCCTGAAGACGGCTGTAATGCCAGAAACCGGTCCTCGGAAGCTTGTTTCCGGTCCAGGGAAGACATGGCTTGGCAGTTCGGGCTGGACTGTTCCCATGAGGCACAGGGTCAGACTGATTTGCATATAGCCATGGCTGAACTGGGGTGGCAGAGTGGGCTAAAGAACGGTGATGGATCAAACCCAGATCTTTTGACTGGGTGTGAGTGTTTGATTGGTTCAGATGCTCCGTCCATCACCTCCCCCTTTTGTACCGCTTTGGCCGCCATAAGTGTGGCAGGGTATGCTCAGACGTGAGTCCCTTGCTCACTTTGCCACTGGATTCAAGCAAGCTGGGCTGAAGACGGCTGTAATGCCAGAAACCGGTCCTCGGAAGCTTGTTTCCGGTCCAGGGAAGACATGGCTTGGCAGTTCGGGCTGGACTGTTCCCATGAGGCACAGGGTCAGACTGATTTGCATATAGCCATGGCTGAACTGGGGTGGCAGAGTGGGCTAAAGAAGGGTGATGGATCAAACCCAGATCTTTTGATTGGGTGTGAGTGTTTGATTGGTTCAGATGCTCCGTCCATCACCTCCCCTTTTGTACCGCTTTGGCCGCCATAAGTGTGGCAGGGTATGCTCAGACGTGAGTCCCTTGCTCACTTTGCCACTGGAGTCAAGCAAGCTGGCCTGAAGACGGCTGTAATGCCAGAAACCGCTCCTCGGAAGCTTGTTTCCGGTCCAGGGAAGACATGGCTTGGCAGTTCGGGCTGGACTGTTCCCACGAAGCACAGGGTCAGACTGATTTGCATATAGCCATGGCTGAACTGGGGTGGCTGGGTGGGCTAAAGAACGGTGATGGATCAAACCCAGATCTTTTGACTGGGTGTGAGTGTTTGATTGGTTCAGATGGTCCGTCCATCACCTCCCCCTTTTGTACCGCTTTGGCCGCCATAAGTGTTGCAGGGTATGCTCAGACTTGAGTCCCTTGCTCACTTTGCCACTGGATTCAAGCAAGCTGGGCTGAAGACGGCTGTAATGCCAGAAACCGGTCCTCGGAAGCTTGTTTCCGGTCTAGGGAAGACATGGCTTGGCAGTTCGGGCTGGACTGTTCCCATGAGGCACAGGGTCAGACTGATTTGCATATAGCCATGGCTGAACTGGGGTGGCAGAGTAGGCTAAAGAAGGGTGATGGATCAAACCCAGATCTTTTGACTGGGTGTGAGTGTTTGATTGGTTCAGATGCTCCGTCCATCACCTCCCCCTTTTGTACCGCTTTGGCCGCCATAAGTGTGGCAGGGTATGCTCAGACGTGAGTCCCTTGCTCACTTTGCCACTGGAGTCAAGCAAGCTGGCCTGAAGACGGCTGTAATGCCAAAAACCGGTCCTCGGAAGCTTGTTTCCGGTCCAGGGAAGACATGGCTTGGCAGTTCGGGCTGGACTGTTCCCATGAGGCACAGGGTCAGACTGATTTGCATATAGCCATGGCTGAACTGGGGTGGCAGAGTGGGCTAAAGAACGGTGATGGATCAAACCCAGATCTTTTGACTGGGTGTGAGTGTTTGATTGGTTCAGATGCTCCGTCCATCACCTCCCCCTTTTGTACCGCTTTGGCCGCCATAAGTGTGGCAGGGTATGCTCAGACGTGAGTCCCTTGCTCACTTTGCCACTGGATTCAAGCAAGCTGGGCTGAAGACGGCTGTAATGCCAGAAACCGGTCCTCGGAAGCTTGTTTCCGGTCCAGGGAAGACATGGCTTGGCAGTTCGGGCTGGACTGTTCCCATGAGGCACAGGGTCAGACTGATTTGCATATAGCCATGGCTGAACAGGGGTGGCAGAGTGGGCTAAAGAACGGTGATGGATCAAACCCAGATCTTTTGACTGGGTGTGAGTGTTTGATTGGTTCAGATGCTCCGTCCATCACCTCCCCCTTTTGTACCGCTTTGGCCGCCATAAGTGTGGCAGGGTATGCTCAGACGTGAGTCCTTTGCTCACTTTGCCACTGGATTCAAGCAAGCTGGGCTGAAGACGGCTGTAATGCCAGAAACCGGTCCTCGGAAGCTTGTTTCCGGTCCAGGGAAGACATGGCTTGGCAGTTGGGGCTGGACTGTTCCCATGAGGCACAGGGTCAGACTGATTTGCATATAGCCATGGCTGAACTGGGGTGGCAGAGTAGGCTAAAGAACGGTGATGGATCAAACCCAGATCTTTTGACTGGGTGTGAGTGTTTGATTGGTTCAGATGCTTCGTCCATCACCTCCCCCTTTTGTACCGCTTTGGCCGCCATAAGTGTGGCAGGGTATGCTCAGACGTGAGTCCCTTGCTCACTTTGCCACTGGATTCAAGCAAGCTGGGCTGAAGATGGCTGTAATGCCAGAAACCGGTCCTCGGAAGCTTGTTTCCGGTCCAGGGAAGACATGGCTTGGCAGTTCGGGCTGGACTGTTCCCATGAGGCACAGGGTCAGACTGATTTGCATATAGCCTTGGCTGAACTGGGGTGGCAGAGTGGGCTAAAGAACGGTGATGGATCAAACCCAGATCTTTTGACTGGGTGTGAGTGTTTGATTGGTTCAGATGCTCCGTCCATCACCTCCCCCTTTTGTACCGCTTTGGCCGCCATAAGTGTGGCAGGGTATGCTCAGATGTGAGTCCCTTGCTCACTTTGCCACTGGATTCAAGCAAGCTGGGCTGAAGACGGCTGTAATGCCAGAAACCGGTCCCCGGAAGCTTGTTTCCGGTCCAGGGAAGGCATGGCTTGGCAGTTCGGGCTGGACGGTTCCCATGAGGCACAGGGTCAGACTGATTTGCATATAGCCATGGCTGAACTGGGGTGGCAGAGTGGGCTAAAGAACGGTGATGGATCAAACCCAGATCTTTTGACTGGGTGTGAGTGTTTGATTGGTTCAGATGCTCCGTCCATCACCTCCCCCTTTTGTACCGCTTTGGCCGCCATAAGTGTGGCAGGGTATGCTCAGACGTGAGTCCCTTGCTCACTTTGCCACTGGATTCAAGCAAGCTGGGCTGAAGACGGCTGTAAATCCAGAAACAGGTCCTCAGAAGCTTGTTTCCGGTTCAGGGAAGACATGGCTTGGCAGTTGGGGCTGGACTGTTCCCATGAGGCACAGGGTCAGACTGATTTGCATATAGCCATGGCTGAACTGGGGTGGCAGAGTAGGCTAAAGAACGGTGATGGATCAAACCCAGATCTTTTGACTGGGTGTGAGTGTTTGATTGGTTCAGATGCTTCGTCCATCACCTCCCCCTTTTGTACCGCTTTGGCCGCCATAAGTGTGGCAGGGTATGCTCAGACGTGAGTCCCTTGCTCACTTTGCCACTGGATTCAAGCAAGCTGGGCTGAAGATGGCTGTAATGCCAGAAACCGGTCCTCGGAAGCTTGTTTCCGGTCCAGGGAAGACATGGCTTGGCAGTTCGGGCTGGACTGTTCCCATGAGGCACAGGGTCAGACTGATTTGCATATAGCCTTGGCTGAACTGTGGTGGCAGAGTGGGCTAAAGAACGGTGATGGATCAAACCCAGATCTTTTGACTGGGTGTGAGTGTTTGATTGGTTCAGATGCTCCGTCCATCACCTCCCCCTTTTGTACCGCTTTGGCCGCCATAAGTGTGGCAGGGTATGCTCAGATGTGAGTCCCTTGCTCACTTTGCCACTGGATTCAAGCAAGCTGGGCTGAAGACGGCTGTAATGCCAGAAACCGGTCCCCGGAAGCTTGTTTCCGGTCCAGGGAAGGCATGGCTTGGCAGTTCGGGCTGGACGGTTCCCATGAGGCACAGGGTCAGACTGATTTGCATATAGCCATGGCTGAACTGGGGTGGCAGAGTGGGCTAAAGAACGGTGATGGATCAAACCCAGATCTTTTGACTGGGTGTGAGTGTTTGATTGGTTCAGATGCTCCGTCCATCACCTCCCCCTTTTGTACCGCTTTGGCCGCCATAAGTGTGACAGGGTATGCTCAGACGTGAGTCCCTTGCTCACTTTGCCACTGGATTCAAGCAAGCTGGGCTGAAGACGGCTGTAAATCCAGAAACAGGTCCTCAGAAGCTTGTTTCCGGTTCAGGGAAGACATGGCTTGGAAGTTCGGGCTGGACTGTTCCCATGAGGCACAGGGTCAGACTGATTTGCATATAGTCATGGCTGAACAGGGGTGGCAGAGTGGGCTAAAGAATGGTGATGGACCAAACCCAGATCTTTTGACTGGGTGTGAGTGTTTGATTGGTTCAGATGCTCTGTCCATCACCTCCCCCTTTTGTACCGCTTTGGCGCCATAAGTGTGGCAGGGTATGCTCAGACGTGAGTCCCTTGCTCACTTTGCCACTGGATTCAAGCAAGCTGGGCTGAAGATGGCTGTAATGCCAGAAACCGGTCCTCGGAAGCTTGTTTCCGTTCCAGGGAAGACATGGCTTGGCAGTTCGGGCTGGACTGTTCCCATGAGGCACAGGGTCAGACTGATTTGCATATAGCCATGGCTGAACTGGGGTGGCAGAGTGGGCTAAAGAACAGTGATGGATCAAACTCAGATCTTATGAATGGGTGTGAGTGTTTGATTGGTTCCAGGGAAGACATGGCTTGGCAGTTCGGGCTGGACTGTTCCCATGAGGCACAGGGTCAGACTGATTTGCATATAGCCATGGCTGAACTGGGGTGGCAGAGTGGGCTAAAGAACAGTGATGGATCAAACTCAGATCTTATGAATGGGTGTGAGTGTTTGATTGGTTCAGATGCTCCGTCCATCACCTCCCTCTTTTGTACCGCTTTGGCCGCCATAAGTGTGGCAGGGTATGCTCAGACGTGAGTCCCTTTGCTCACTTTGCCACTGGATTCAAGCAAGCTGGGCTGAAGACGGCTGTAATGCCAGAAACCGGTCCTCGGAAGCTTGTTTCCGGTCCAGGGAAGACATGGATTGGCAGTTCGGGCTGGACTGTTCCCATGAGGCACAGGGTCAGACTGATTTGCATATAGTCATGGCTGAACAGGGGTAGCAGAGTGGGCTAAAGAATGGTGATGGATCAAACCCAGATCTTTTGACTGGGTGTGAGTGTTTGATTGGTTCAGATGCTCCGTCCATCACCTCCCCCTTTTGTACCGCTTTGGCCGCCATAAGTGTGGCAGGGTATGCTCAGACGTGAGTCCCTTGCTCACTTTGCCACTGGATTCAAGCAAGCTGGGCTGAAGACGGCTGTAATGCCAGAAACCGGTCCTCGGAAGCTTGTTTCCGGTCCAGGGAAGACATGGCTTGGCAGTTCGGGCTGGACTGTTCCCGTGAGGCACAGGGTCAGACTGATTTGCATATAGCCATGGCTGAACTGGGGTGGCAGAGTGGGCTAAAGAACGGTGATGGATCAAACCCAGATCTTTTGACTGGGTGTGAGTGTTTAATTGGTTCAGATGCTCCGTCCATCACCTCCCCCTTTTGTACCGCTTTGGCCGCCATAAGTGTGGCAGGGTATGCTCAGACGTGAGTCCCTTGCTCACTTTGCCACTGGATTCAAGCAAGCTGGGCTGAAGACAGCTGTAATGCCAGAAACCGGTCCTCGGAAGCTTGTTTCCGGTCCAGGGAAGACATGGCTTGGCAGTTCGGGCTGGACTGTTCCCATGAGGCACAGGGTCAGACTGATTTGCATATAGCCATGGCTGAACTGGGGTGGCAGCGTGGGCTAAAGAACGGTGATGGATCAAACCCAGATCTTTTGACTGGGTATGAGTGTTTGATTGGTTCAGATGCTCCGTCCATCACCTCCCCCTTTTGTACCGCTTTGGCCGCCATAAGTGTGGCAGGGTATGCTCAGACGTGAGTCCCTTGCTCACTTTGCCACTGGATTCAAGCAAGCTGGGCTGAAGACGGCTGTAATGCCAGAAACCGGTCCTCGGAAGCTTGTTTCCGGTCCAGGGAAGACATGGCTTGGCAGTTCGGGCTGGTCTGTTCCCGTGAGGCACAGGGTCAGACTGATTTGCATATAGCCATGGCTGAACTGGGGTGGCAGAGTGGGCTAAAGAACGGTGATGGATCAAACCCAGATCTTTTGACTGGGTGTGAGTGTTTGATTGGTTCAGATGCTCCGTCCATCACCTCCCCCTTTTGTACCGCTTTGGCCGCCATAAGTGTGGCAGGGTATGCTCAGACGTGAGTCCCTTGCTCACTTTGCCACTGGATTCAAGCAAGCTGGGCTGAAGACGGCTGTAATGCCAGAAACCGGTCCTCGGAAGCTTGTTTCCGGTCCAGGGAAGACATGGCTTGGCAGTTCGGGCTGGACTGTTCCCATGAGGCACAAGCTCAGACTGATTTGCATATAGCCATGGCTGAACTGGGGTGGCAGCGTGGGCTAAAGAACGGTGATGGATCAAACCCAGATCTTTTGACTGGGTGTGAGTGTTTCATTGGTTCAGATGCTCCGTCCATCACCTCCCCCTTTTGTACCGCTTTGGCCGCCATAAGTGTGGCAGGGTATGCTCAGACGTGAGTCCCTTGCTCACTTTGCCACTGGATTCAAGCAAGCTGGGCTGAAGACGGCTGTAAATCCAGAAACAGGTCCTCGGAAGCTTGTTTCCGGTCCAGGGAAGACATGGCTTGGCAGTTCGGGCTGGACTGTTCCCATGAGGCACAGGGTCAGACTGATTTGCATATAGCCATGGCTGAACTGGGGTGGCAGAGTGGGCTAAAGAAGGGTGATGGATCAAACCCAGATCTTTTGACTGGGTGTGAGTGTTTGATTGGTTCAGATGCTCCGTCCATCACCTCCCCCTTTTGTACCGCTTTGGCCGCCATAAGTGTGGCAGGGTATGCTCAGACGTGAGTCCCTTGCTCACTTTGCCACTGGAGTCAAGCAAGCTGGCCTGAAGACGGCTGTAATGCCAGAAACCGGTCCTCGGAAGCTTGTTTCCGGTCCAGGGAAGATATGGCTTGGTAGTTCGGGCTGGACTGTTCCCATGAGGCACAGGGTCCGACTGATTTGCATATAGCCATGGCTGAACTGGGGTGGCAGAGTGGGCTAAAGAACGATGATGGATCAAACCCAGATCTTTTGACTGGGTGTGAGTGTTTCATTGGTTCAGATGCTCCGTCCATCACCTCCCCCTTTTGTACCGCTTTGGCCGCCATAAGTGTGGCAGGGTATGCTCAGACGTGAGTCCCTTGCTCACTTTGCCACTGGATTCAAGCAAGCTGGGCTGAAGACGGCTGTAATGCCAGAAACCGGTCCTCGGAAGCTTGTTTCCGGTCCAGGGAAGACATGGCTTGGCAGTTCGGGCTGGACTGTTCCCATGAGGCACAGGGTCAGACTGATTTGCATATAGCCATGGCTGAACTGGGGTGGCAGCGTGGGCTAAAGAACGGTGATGGATCAAACCCAGATCTTTTGACTGGGTGTGAGTGTTTCATTGGTTCAGATGCTCCGTCCATCACCTCCCCCTTTTGTACCGCTTTGGCCACCATAAGTGTGGCAGGGTATGCTCAGATGTGAGTCCCTTGCTCACTTTGCCACTGGATTCAAGCAAGCTGGGCTGAAGACAGCTGTAAATCCAGAAACAGGTCCTCGGAAGCTTGTTTCCGGTCCAGGGAAGACATGGCTTGGCAGTTCGGGCTGGACTGTTCCCATGAGGCACAGGGTCAGACTGATTTGCATATAGCCATGGCTGAACTGGGGTGGCAGAGTGGGCTAAAGAAGGGTGATGGATCAAACCCAGATCTTTTGACTGGGTGTGAGTGTTTGATTGGTTCAGATGCTCCGTCCATCACCTCCCCCTTTTGTACCGCTTTGGCCGCCATAAGTGTGGCAGGGTATGCTCAGACGTGAGTCCCTTGCTCACTTTGCCACTGGAGTCAAGCAAGCTGGCCTGAAGACGGCTGTAATGCCAGAAACCGGTCCTCGGAAGCTTGTTTCCGGTCCAGGGAAGACATGGCTTTGCAGTTCGGGCTGGACTGTTCCCATGAGGCACAGGGTCAGACTGATTTGCATATAGCCATGGCTGAACTGGGGTGGCAGAGTGGGCTAAAGAACGGTGATGGATCAAACCCAGATCTTTTGACTGGGTGTGAGTGTTGGATTGGTTCAGATGCTCCGTCCATCACCTCCCCCTTTTGTACCGCTTTGGCCGCCATAAGTGTGGCAGGGTATGCTCAGACGTGAGTCCCTTGCTCACTTTGCCACTGGATTCAAGCAAGCTGGGCTGAAGACGGCTGTAATGCCAGAAACCGGTCCTCGGTAGCTTGTTTCCGGTCCAGGGAAGATATGGCTTGGTAGTTCGGGCTGGACTGTTCCCATGAGGCACAGGGTCAGACTGATTTGCATATAGCCATGGCTGAACTGGGGTGGCAGAGTGGGCTAAAGAACGATGATGGATCAAACCCAGATCTTTTGACTGGGTGTGAGTGTTTGATTGGTTCAGATGCTCTGTCCATCACCTCCCCCTTTTGTACCGCTTTGGCCGCCATAAGTGTGGCAGGGTATGCTCAGACATGAGTCCCTTGCTCATTTTGCCACTGGATTCAAGCAAGCTGGGCTGAAGACGGCTGTAATGCCAGAAACCGGTCCTCGGAAGCTTGTTTCCGGTCCAGGGAAGACATGGCTTGGCAGTTCGGGCTGGACTGTTCCCATGAGGCACAGGGTCAGACTGATTTGCATATAGCCATGGCTGAACTGGGGTGGCAGAGTGGGCTAAAGAACAGTGATGGATCAAACTCAGATCTTATGAATGGGTGTGTTTGATTGGTTCAGATGCTCCGTCCATCACCTCCCCCTTTTGTACCGCTTTGGCCGCCATAAGTGTGGCAGGGTATGCTCAGACGTGAGTCCCTTTGCTCACTTTGCCACTGGATTCAAGCAAGCTGGGCTGAAGACGGCTGTAATGCCAGAAACCGGTCCTCGGAAGCTTGTTTCCGGTCCAGGGAAGACATGGCTTGGCAGTTCGGGCTGGACTGTTCCCATGAGGCACAGGGTCAGACTGATTTGCATATAGCCATGGCTGAACTGGGGTGGCAGCGTGGGCTAAAGAACGGTGATGGATCAAACCCAGATCCTTTGACTGGGTGTGAGTGTTTCATTGGTTCAGATGCTCCGTCCATCACCTCCCCCTTTTGTACCGCTTTGGCCGCCATAAGTGTGGCAGGGTATGCTCAGACGTGAGTCCCTTGCTCACTTTGCCACTGGATTCAAGCAAGCTGGGCTGAAGACGGCTGTAATGCCAGAAACCGGTCCTCGGAAGCTTGTTTCCGGTCCAGGGAAGACATGGCTTGGCAGTTCGGGCTGGACTGTTCCCGTGAGGCACAGGGTCAGACTGATTTGCATATAGCCATGGCTGAACTGGGGTGGCAGAGTGGGCTAAAGAACGGTGATGGATCAAACCCAGATCTTTTGACTGGGTGTGAGTGTTTGATTGGTTCAGATGCTCCGTCCATCACCTCCCCCTTTTGTACCGCTTTGGCCGCCATAAGTGTGGCAGGGTATGCTCAGACGTGAGTCCCTTGCTCACTTTGCCACTGGATTCAAGCAAGCTGGGCTGAAGACGGCTGTAATGCCAGAAACCGGTCCTCGGAAGCTTGTTTCCGGTCCAGGGAAGACATGGCTTGGCAGTTCGGGCTGGACTGTTCCCATGAGGCACAGGGTCAGACTGATTTGCATATAGCCATGGCTGAACTGGGGTGGCAGCGTGGGCTAAAGAACGGTGATGGATCAAACCCAGATCTTTTGACTGGGTGTGAGTGTTTCATTGGTTCAGATGCTCCGTCCATCACCTCCCCCTTTTGTACCGCTTTGGCCGCCATAAGTGTGGCAGGGCATGCTCAGACGTGAGTCCCTTGCTCACTTTGCCACTGGAGTCAAGCAAGCTGGCCTGAAGACGGCTGTAATGCCAGAAACCGGTCCTCGGAAGCTTGTTTCCGGTCCAGGGAAGACATGGCTTGGCAGTTCGGGCTGGACTGTTCCCATGAGGCACAGGGTCAGACTGATTTGCATATAGCCATGGCTTAACTGGGGTGGCAGAGTGGGCTTAAGAAAGGTGATGGATCAAACCCAGATCTTTTGACTGGGTGTGAGTGTTGGATTGGTTCAGATGCTCCGTCCATCACCTCCCCCTTTTGTACCGCTTTGGCCGCCATAAGTGTGGCAGGGTATGCTCAGACGTGAGTCCCTTGCTCACTTTGCCACTGGATTCAAGCAAGCTGGGCTGAAGACGGCTGTAATGCCAGAAACCGGTCCTCGGAAGCTTGTTTCCGGTCCAGGGAAGACATGGCTTGGTAGTTCGGGCTGGACTGTTCCCATGAGGCACAGGGTCAGACTGATTTGCATATAGCCATGGCTGAACTGGGGTGGCAGAGTGGGCTAAAGAACGATGATGGATCAAACCCAGATCTTTTGACTGGGTGTGAGTGTTTGATTGGTTCAGATGCTCTGTCCATCACCTCCCCCTTTTGTACCGCTTTGGCCACCATAAGTGTGGCAGGGTATGCTCAGATGTGAGTCCCTTGCTCATTTTGCCACTGGATTCAAGCAAGCTGGGCTGAAGACGGCTGTAATGCCAGAAACCGGTCCTCGGAAGCTTGTTTCCGGTCCAGGGAAGACATGGCTTGGCAGTTCGGGCTGGACTGTTCCCATGAGGCACAGGGTCAGACTGATTTGCATATAGCCATGGCTGAACTGGGGTGGCAGAGTGGGCTAAAGAACAGTGATGGATCAAACTCAGATCTTATGAATGGGTGTGTTTGATTGGTTCAGATGCTCCGTCCATCACCTCCCCCTTTTGTACCGCTTTGGCCGCCATAAGTGTGGCAGGGTATGCTCAGACGTGAGTCCCTTTGCTCACTTTGATTGATTGATTTTAAAACTTATATAGCGCTTACTGTCACCCCACGGGTATCCTGGCGCTTTCGACTAAAAACTGAGTCACGATTAAATAGGTTACATCAGCCCTTACCTGTATAGAGGATTCCTGCTAGGCTTTGGGGAAAAGCCAGGTTTTCAGGTTCCTGCGAAATTCCAGCAGGGCGCTGATCTGTCTAAGGCTCTGGGGAAGTCCATTCCACAGCCGAGCGCCAGCTACGCTAAATGCTCTACCTCCCAACCTGGCCCGTTTGAACCTGGGCACCGTAAGTAGTGAGGCACTAGATGATCGCAGTTGCCTGGAGGGTTGATACCTAGAGAACCTTTCCTGCAAAGGGACTGGCCCTAACTCATGTATCGCTTTAAAAACCAGACACAGGGACTTGAAGCGAATACGTTCTGTCACCGGTAACCAGTGCAGCTCCCTCAGTGCCATTGTTGTCGATGAGCGGCGTTGCCAACCAAGAGCAAGTTTAGCTGCCGCCGACTGGATTCTTTGGAGCCCTTGTAGAATATATAACGGGGCCCCTAGATACAGCGAATTGCAGTAATCCAGTCTGCTACCCACTATGCTACTAACTACCAGTGGGCGAGTCTCTTTAGGCAGCAAGGGTAGAATTTTACGCAACATGCGTAGCAATGCAAAACAGACATTGGCAGTCTTATTGGCCTGTGATTCCAACTGGAGGTCCTTGTCAATCAGCACCCCCAGGTTACGTACTTTGTTCACCGGGATCAGTGGTTCCTCCTCTGGGGTCAGCCTGAATTCAGATGGAAATTGTCTAGGTGGCCCACCCGAGGAGCAGTAAACCACCTCGGTCTTTCCTGCGTTAAACTGTAGGGAATTCCTACTAAGCCAATTGGCTGTCTTCCGCATGCATTCCTGGAACCGATCGAGGGATACAGCATTGTCACCCTCCAAGGAGAATGCCAATTGAGTGTCGTCCGCGTAATTAACTGTGCAAACTCCGGCAGACTTTATAATGGGGAGCAGGGGCTGCAAGTAAATATTAAATAAGATGGGACTAATTGCAGACCCCTGCGGTACCCCATGGGTGACCGATGTTTTCCTAGCCATGAAAGGGGCCAGTGTTACCACCTGATGACGTCCTGCCAGGTAGGATTTTAACCATTGCAGTGCCTGCCCCTCCACTCCCAAATTCTGTAATCTCTCCAACAGAATTAGATGGTTGACGGTGTCGAATGCGGCCGACATATCGAGAAGCACTAACACAGTCGCATTCCCGTTGTCGGCACGCATCCGCAAGTTGTCCAGCATGGTGACCAGAGCCGTCTCCGTTCCGTGACCGGGACGGAAGCCGAACTGGTCTTTATCAAGAAGAGAGTTCTCCTCCAGGAAGTGTGACAGTTCCCTACTAACTGTTTTCTCCAGAATCTTCACTGGGTAGGGTAGGAGAGATATAGGTCTAAAGTTGGCCGGTACTGAAGGATCCAGGGAAGGCTTTTTAATCAGTGGAGTCACCGTTGCCAGTTTCCATTCCGCTGGGACCTCTCCTTTCTCCAGGGATTGATTACAAATCTGTCTCAGCCAGGGGAGCGTATCCCGGCCAGATGACTTCCATATTCTGGAGGGGAAAGGGTCGTTTGGAGAGCCTGAGGATACACTCTCTACCAGTCTATCAAAAGCCTCTTTTGGCAGGGTTTGGAATTTATTCAGGGAGACTGGTTGCAATTGAGCTTCCGCTCCCATCTGTACCGAGATAAGTTCATCCACCATGTTGTTAACAGTGAGACTGTCCACGATCTTACTGATTTTGTCTTGGAAATGTGAAGCAATCGCATCACAGAGTTCTTGTGATGCTGTCACTTTATTGTCCAGACATTTAGGGGCGGACAGCGC
This sequence comes from Lissotriton helveticus, assembly GCF_964261635.1. Lineage (NCBI taxonomy): Eukaryota > Metazoa > Chordata > Amphibia > Caudata > Salamandridae > Lissotriton > Lissotriton helveticus. The sequence goes on along the minus strand of NC_136069.1, from coordinate 313,659,571 downwards.
TTTAGTAATTTCGAAGAGGACTTTTGTCCCATTAGATGCTTGGGTAATAGAGCTAGCGTAAAAGTCAGCTTTAGCCTTAAGGATACTTTCCTTATAGTGCAGCTGTCTCCGTCTTAGTTCCATTTTATCTTCCTTCCAATACCCATTCCTCCACTTCCTTTCCGCCTTCTTGCGAAGTAGCCGGAGCTGTTTCAGCTCCTCATTGAACCAGGGCGCCGAAGCCTTCCTCTTGTTTTTTATCCTCTTCAGAGGAATTACCTGGTCTAAGATGGCAGAAATGTGGTTTGTATAGTTTAAATAGTTCTCTTCTACCGATATCATGGGATCGAAGTGTATGTCCTCTGGGTCAAACACTGGGAGTATGCAATGGTCCAACTTCGCCCATTCCCTGCCTATTCTATAGGATCTGTGCTGATTTTCCCTATCCTTAATATGCATCGTCCTGATGCTAAACAGGACTAGGTGGTGGTCTGACCAGCTTTGAGGCATTATATCTAAAATCCTTGTTATGTCTTGATTTGAGAATAGTAAATCAAGGACGTGCCCCCCCTCATGCGTCGGTCCTTCCACCATCTGGATGAGATCCAGATTGGTACATGTATGTCTTAAATCCCGCAAGTAACTGTTAGCCTTCCCATCCTCCCAGAGATTAAAATCTCCAAGAATAATCATTCTGGAGTGAGCCAAGGCAAAATTAGTAATAAAATCAAAGAGATTCTGGTAGTCTGTAGAACCCCCCGGGGGCCTATAGCATAGGAGTCCGGAAAATAAGTTCCTGCAAGAGGAGTGTAGTGCAAACCCCATAATTTCTATGCCCTCCACTTCATTAGTTGATAGGAGTCTAAAATCCAGCTCTTCCTTAAAGATTACTCCCACCCCTCCCCCTCTGCCCTTGGTCCTAGGCTTATGTACAATTTTATAGCCACTAGGGCAGGCAAATCCTAGGACAGCAGTGGACTGTGCATGCAGCCATGTCTCTGTTAGAAACAGTATGTCGAGGCGCAGGTCCTCAATCAGATCAGAGACCTCAGCGGCATGTTTTACAATTGATCGACTGTTAATCAGCCCTCCCCTGAGAGTCTTCTCCTCCTCTTTCACCACGAACCCAGTCCTACCTAACTCCAAGAGTCGGTCTCTATCATATTGTATCCGCCTTTGATCGACTCCCAGTCGGGCAGAGAGTCCAGCACCGGGCGCATCCGGGGCGCGGACGGGCGCAGACGGGCTTGCCTCTGGCGCGCCTCTGGCGCGCCATCGGCGTGCCCGCTGCGCACGCGCGCTGCGCGCTTGCATTTCCCCTTTTTTATCTGTTGGGACGTGTACACCGCCGAGCAGCACCGACTAGAGCGCTTCTCAGGTGGCGCCTGCCGATGATCGTGCCCCTGCCTCTCCCTCACTCAAGATGGCGCGGTTTCTACCTAAAGATTTCGATTCACGCAAAAATAGCGTGTGAATGGTAGGTTTCTTTTAATGTGCAAGTAAGCGGATACAACACCACAATCAATCCACAATTAAAATTGCAAATATCACATAATGTTTAAAAAACGGCGATTTTCGGGAAGTGCAAATTACTTCATTTAAAAAAGATGTGCCCTGCGAGATCGTGCTACAGTTAGTGTCTAGGACTGCGCGCTCGCTTTTCCCCCTTTTTATCTGTTGGGACGTGTACACCGCCGAGCAGCACCGACTAGAGCGCTTCCCAGGTGGCGCCTGCCGATGATCGTGCCCCTGCCTCTCCCTCACTCAAGATGGCGCGGTTTCTACCTAAAGATTTCGATTCACGCAAAAATAGCGTGTGAATGGTAGGTTTCTTTTAATGTGCAAGTAAGCGGATACAACACCACAATCAATCCACAATTAAAATTGCAAATATCACATAATGTTTAAAAAACGGCGATTTTCGGGAAGTGCAAATTACTTCATTTAAAAAAGATGTGCCCTGCGAGATCGTGCTACAGTTAGTGTCTAGGACTGCGCGCTCGCTTTTCCCCCTTTTTATCTGTTGGGACGTGTACACCGCCGAGCAGCACCGACTAGAGCGCTTCCCAGGTGGCGCCTGCCGATGATCGTGCCCCTGCCTCTCCCTCACTCAAGATGGCGCGGTTTCTACCTAAAGATTTCGATTCACGCAAAAATAGCGTGTGAATGGTAGGTTTCTTTTAATGTGCAAGTAAGCGGATACAACACCACAATCAATCCACAATTAAAATTGCAAATATCACATAATGTTTAAAAAACGGCGATTTTCGGGAAGTGCAAATTACTTCATTTAAAAAAGATGTGCCCTGCGAGATCGTGCTACAGTTAGTGTCTAGGACTGCGCGCTCGCTTTTCCCCCTTTTTATCTGTTGGGACGTGTACACCGCCGAGCAGCACCGACTAGAGCGCTTCCCAGGTGGCGCCTGCCGATGATCGTGCCCCTGCCTCTCCCTCACTCAAGATGGCGCGGTTTCTACCTAAAGATTTCGATTCACGCAAAAATAGCGTGTGAATGGTAGGTTTCTTTTAATGTGCAAGTAAGCGGATACAACACCACAATCAATCCACAATTAAAATTGCAAATATCACATAATGTTTAAAAAACGGCGATTTTCGGAAGTGCAAATTACTTCATTTAAAAAAGATGTGCCCTGCGAGATCGTGCTACAGTTAGTGTCTAGGACTGCGCGCTCGCTTTTCCCCCTTTTTATCTGTTGGGACGTGTACACCGCCGAGCAGCACCGACTAGAGCGCTTCCCAGGTGGCGCCTGCCGATGATCGTGCCCCTGCCTCTCCCTCACTCAAGATGGCGCGGTTTCTACCTAAAGATTTCGATTCACGCAAAAATAGCGTGTGAATGGTAGGTTTCTTTTAATGTGCAAGTAAGCGGATACAACACCACAATCAATCCACAATTAAAATTGCAAATATCACATAATGTTTAAAAAACGGCGATTTTCGGAAAGTGCAAATTACTTCATTTAAAAAAGATGTGCCCTGCGAGATCGTGCTACAGTTAGTGTCTAGGCTTGCCACTGGATTCAAGCAAGCTGGGCTGAAGACGGCTGTAATGCCAGAAACCGGTCCTCGGAAGCTTGTTTCCGGTCCAGGGAAGACATGGCTTGGCAGTTCGGGCTGGACTGTTCCCATGAGGCACAGGGTCAGACTGGTTTGCATATAGCCATGGCTGAACTGGGGTGGCAGCGTGGGCTAAAGAACGGTGATGGATCAAACCCAGATCTTTTGACTGGGTGTGAGTGTTTAATTGGTTCAGATGCTCCGTCCATCACCTCCCCCTTTTGTACCGCTTTGGCCGCCATAAGTGTGGCAGGGTATGCTCAGACGTGAGTCCCTTGCTCACTTTGCCACTGGATTCAAGCAAGCTGGGCTGAAGACGGCTGTAATGCCAGAAACCGGTCCTCGGAAGCTTGTTTCCGGTCCAGGGAAGACATGGCTTGGCAGTTCGGACTGGACTGTTCTCATGAGGCACAGGGTCAGACTGATTTGCATATAGCCATGGCTGAACTGGGGTGGCAGAGTGGGCTAAAGAACGGTGATGGATCAAACCCAGATCTTTTGACTGGGTGTGAGTGTTTGATTGGTTCAGATGCTCCGTCCATCACCTCCCCCTTTTGTACCGCTTTGGGCGCCATAAGTGTGGCAGGGTATGCTCAGACATGAGTCCCTTGCTCACTTTGCCACTGGATTCAAGCAAGCTGGGCTGAAGACGGCTGTAATGCCAGAAACCGGTCCTCGGAAGCTTGTTTCCGGTCCAGCGAAGACATGGCTTGGCAGTTCGGGCTGGACTGTTCCCATGAGGCACAGGGTCAGACTGATTTGCATATAGCCATGGCTGAACTGGGGTGGCAGAGTGGGCTAAAGAAGGGTGATGGATCAAACCCAGATCTTTTGACTGGGTGTGAGTGTTTGATTGGTTCAGATGCTCCGTCCATCACCTCCCCCTTTTGTACCGCTTTGGCCGCCATAAGTGTGGCAGGGTATGCTCAGACGTGAGTCCCTTGCTCACTTTGCCACTGGAGTCAAGCAAGCTGGCCTGAAGACGGCTGTAATGCCAGAAACCGCTCCTCGGAAGCTTGTTTCCGGTCCAGGGAAGACATGGCTTGGCAGTTCGGGCTGGACTGTTCCCACGAAGCACAGGGTCAGACTGATTTGCATATAGCCATGGCTGAACTGGGGTGGCTGAGTGGGCTAAAGAACGGTGATGGATCAAACCCAGATCTTTTGACTGGGTGTGAGTGTTTGATTGGTTCAGATGGTCCGTCCATCACCTCCCCCTTTTGTACCGCTTTGGCCGCCATAAGTGTGGCAGGGTATGCTCAGACGTGAGTCCCTTGCTCACTTTGCCACTGGATTCAAGCAAGCTGGGCTGAAGACGGCTGTAATGCCAGAAACCGGTCCTCGGAAGCTTGTTTCCGGTCCAGGGAAGACATGGCTTGGCAGTTCGGGCTGGACTGTTCCCATGAGGCACAGGGTCAGACTGATTTGCATATAGCCATGGCTGAACTGGGGTGGCAGAGTAGGCTAAAGAAGGGTGATGGATCAAACCCAGATCTTTTGACTGGGTGTGAGTGTTTGATTGGTTCAGATGCTCCGTCCATCACCTCCCCCTTTTGTACCGCTTTGGCCGCCATAAGTGTGGCAGGGTATGCTCAGACGTGAGTCCCTTGCTCACTTTGCCACTGGAGTCAAGCAAGCTGGCCTGAAGACGGCTGTAATGCCAGAAACCGGTCCTCGGAAGCTTGTTTCCGGTCCAGGGAAGACATGGCTTGGCAGTTCGGGCTGGACTGTTCCCATGAGGCACAGGGTCAGACTGATTTGCATATAGCCATGGCTGAACTGGGGTGGCAGAGTGGGCTAAAGAACGGTGATGGATCAAACCCAGATCTTTTGACTGGGTGTGAGTGTTTGATTGGTTCAGATGCTCCGTCCATCACCTCCCCCTTTTGTACCGCTTTGGCCGCCATAAGTGTGGCAGGGTATGCTCAGACGTGAGTCCCTTGCTCACTTTGCCACTGGATTCAAGCAAGCTGGGCTGAAGACGGCTGTAATGCCAGAAACCGGTCCTCGGAAGCTTGTTTCCGGTCCAGGGAAGACATGGCTTGGCAGTTCGGGCTGGACTGTTCCCATGAGGCACAGGGTCAGACTGATTTGCATATAGCCATGGCTGAACTGGGGTGGCAGAGTGGGCTAAAGAAGGGTGATGGATCAAACCCAGATCTTTTGATTGGGTGTGAGTGTTTGATTGGTTCAGATGCTCCGTCCATCACCTCCCCTTTTGTACCGCTTTGGCCGCCATAAGTGTGGCAGGGTATGCTCAGACGTGAGTCCCTTGCTCACTTTGCCACTGGAGTCAAGCAAGCTGGCCTGAAGACGGCTGTAATGCCAGAAACCGCTCCTCGGAAGCTTGTTTCCGGTCCAGGGAAGACATGGCTTGGCAGTTCGGGCTGGACTGTTCCCACGAAGCACAGGGTCAGACTGATTTGCATATAGCCATGGCTGAACTGGGGTGGCTGAGTGGGCTAAAGAACGGTGATGGATCAAACCCAGATCTTTTGACTGGGTGTGAGTGTTTGATTGGTTCAGATGGTCCGTCCATCACCTCCCCCTTTTGTACCGCTTTGGCCGCCATAAGTGTGGCAGGGTATGCTCAGACGTGAGTCCCTTGCTCACTTTGCCACTGGATTCAAGCAAGCTGGGCTGAAGACGGCTGTAATGCCAGAAACCGGTCCTCGGAAGCTTGTTTCCGGTCTAGGGAAGACATGGCTTGGCAGTTCGGGCTGGACTGTTCCCATGAGGCACAGGGTCAGACTGATTTGCATATAGCCATGGCTGAACTGGGGTGGCAGAGTAGGCTAAAGAAGGGTGATGGATCAAACCCAGATCTTTTGACTGGGTGTGAGTGTTTGATTGGTTCAGATGCTCCGTCCATCACCTCCCCCTTTTGTACCGCTTTGGCCGCCATAAGTGTGGCAGGGTATGCTCAGACGTGAGTCCCTTGCTCACTTTGCCACTGGAGTCAAGCAAGCTGGCCTGAAGACGGCTGTAATGCCAAAAACCGGTCCTCGGAAGCTTGTTTCCGGTCCAGGGAAGACATGGCTTGGCAGTTCGGGCTGGACTGTTCCCATGAGGCACAGGGTCAGACTGATTTGCATATAGCCATGGCTGAACTGGGGTGGCAGAGTGGGCTAAAGAACGGTGATGGATCAAACCCAGATCTTTTGACTGGGTGTGAGTGTTTGATTGGTTCAGATGCTCCGTCCATCACCTCCCCCTTTTGTACCGCTTTGGCCGCCATAAGTGTGGCAGGGTATGCTCAGACGTGAGTCCCTTGCTCACTTTGCCACTGGATTCAAGCAAGCTGGGCTGAAGACGGCTGTAATGCCAGAAACCGGTCCTCGGAAGCTTGTTTCCGGTCCAGGGAAGACATGGCTTGGCAGTTCGGGCTGGACTGTTCCCATGAGGCACAGGGTCAGACTGATTTGCATATAGCCATGGCTGAACAGGGGTGGCAGAGTGGGCTAAAGAACGGTGATGGATCAAACCCAGATCTTTTGACTGGGTGTGAGTGTTTGATTGGTTCAGATGCTCCGTCCATCACCTCCCCCTTTTGTACCGCTTTGGCCGCCATAAGTGTGGCAGGGTATGCTCAGACGTGAGTCCTTTGCTCACTTTGCCACTGGATTCAAGCAAGCTGGGCTGAAGACGGCTGTAATGCCAGAAACCGGTCCTCGGAAGCTTGTTTCCGGTCCAGGGAAGACATGGCTTGGCAGTTGGGGCTGGACTGTTCCCATGAGGCACAGGGTCAGACTGATTTGCATATAGCCATGGCTGAACTGGGGTGGCAGAGTAGGCTAAAGAACGGTGATGGATCAAACCCAGATCTTTTGACTGGGTGTGAGTGTTTGATTGGTTCAGATGCTTCGTCCATCACCTCCCCCTTTTGTACCGCTTTGGCCGCCATAAGTGTGGCAGGGTATGCTCAGACGTGAGTCCCTTGCTCACTTTGCCACTGGATTCAAGCAAGCTGGGCTGAAGATGGCTGTAATGCCAGAAACCGGTCCTCGGAAGCTTGTTTCCGGTCCAGGGAAGACATGGCTTGGCAGTTCGGGCTGGACTGTTCCCATGAGGCACAGGGTCAGACTGATTTGCATATAGCCTTGGCTGAACTGGGGTGGCAGAGTGGGCTAAAGAACGGTGATGGATCAAACCCAGATCTTTTGACTGGGTGTGAGTGTTTGATTGGTTCAGATGCTCCGTCCATCACCTCCCCCTTTTGTACCGCTTTGGCCGCCATAAGTGTGGCAGGGTATGCTCAGATGTGAGTCCCTTGCTCACTTTGCCACTGGATTCAAGCAAGCTGGGCTGAAGACGGCTGTAATGCCAGAAACCGGTCCCCGGAAGCTTGTTTCCGGTCCAGGGAAGGCATGGCTTGGCAGTTCGGGCTGGACGGTTCCCATGAGGCACAGGGTCAGACTGATTTGCATATAGCCATGGCTGAACTGGGGTGGCAGAGTGGGCTAAAGAACGGTGATGGATCAAACCCAGATCTTTTGACTGGGTGTGAGTGTTTGATTGGTTCAGATGCTCCGTCCATCACCTCCCCCTTTTGTACCGCTTTGGCCGCCATAAGTGTGGCAGGTTATGCTCAGACGTGAGTCCCTTGCTCACTTTGCCACTGGATTCAAGCAAGCTGGGCTGAAGACGGCTGTAAATCCAGAAACAGGTCCTCAGAAGCTTGTTTCCGGTTCAGGGAAGACATGGCTTGGCAGTTGGGGCTGGACTGTTCCCATGAGGCACAGGGTCAGACTGATTTGCATATAGCCATGGCTGAACTGGGGTGGCAGAGTAGGCTAAAGAACGGTGATGGATCAAACCCAGATCTTTTGACTGGGTGTGAGTGTTTGATTGGTTCAGATGCTTCGTCCATCACCTCCCCCTTTTGTACCGCTTTGGCCGCCATAAGTGTGGCAGGGTATGCTCAGACGTGAGTCCCTTGCTCACTTTGCCACTGGATTCAAGCAAGCTGGGCTGAAGATGGCTGTAATGCCAGAAACCGGTCCTCGGAAGCTTGTTTCCGGTCCAGGGAAGACATGGCTTGGCAGTTCGGGCTGGACTGTTCCCATGAGGCACAGGGTCAGACTGATTTGCATATAGCCTTGGCTGAACTGGGGTGGCAGAGTGGGCTAAAGAACGGTGATGGATCAAACCCAGATCTTTTGACTGGGTGTGAGTGTTTGATTGGTTCAGATGCTCCGTCCATCACCTGTCCCTTTTGTACCGCTTTGGCCGCCATAAGTGTGGCAGGGTATGCTCAGATGTGAGTCCCTTGCTCACTTTGCCACTGGATTCAAGCAAGCTGGGCTGAAGACGGCTGTAATGCCAGAAACCGGTCCCCGGAAGCTTGTTTCCGGTCCAGGGAAGGCATGGCTTGGCAGTTCGGGCTGGACGGTTCCCATGAGGCACAGGGTCAGACTGATTTGCATATAGCCATGGCTGAACTGGGGTGGCAGAGTGGGCTAAAGAACGGTGATGGATCAAACCCAGATCTTTTGACTGGGTGTGAGTGTTTGATTGGTTCAGATGCTCCGTCCATCACCTCCCCCTTTTGTACCGCTTTGGCCGCCATAAGTGTGGCAGGGTATGCTCAGACGTGAGTCCCTTGCTCACTTTGCCACTGGATTCAAGCAAGCTGGGCTGAAGACGGCTGTAAATCCAGAAACAGGTCCTCAGAAGCTTGTTTCCGGTTCAGGGAAGACATGGCTTGGCAGTTCGGGCTGGACTGTTCCCATGAGGCACAGGGTCAGACTGATTTGCATATAGTCATGGCTGAACAGGGGTGGCAGAGTGGGCTAAAGAATGGTGATGGACCAAACCCAGATCTTTTGACTGGGTGTGAGTGTTTGATTGGTTCAGATGCTCCGTCCATCACCTCCCCCTTTTGTACCGCTTTGGCCGCCATAAGTGTGGCAGGGTATGCTCAGACGTGAGTCCCTTGCTCACTTTGCCACTGGATTCAAGAAGCTGGGCTGAAGACGGCTGTAATGCCAGAAACCGGTCCTCGGAAGCTTGTTTCCGGTCCAGGGAAGACATGGCTTGGCAGTTCGGGCTGGACTGTTCCCATGAGGCACAGGGTCAGACTGATTTGCATATAGCCATGGCTGAACTGGGGTGGCAGCGTGGGCTAAAGAACGGTGATGGATCAAACCCAGATCTTTTGACTGGGTGTGAGTGTTTCATTGGTTCAGATGCTCCGTCCATCACCTCCCCCTTTTGTACCGCTTTGGCCGCCATAAGTGTGGCAGGGTATGCTCAGACGTGAGTCCCTTGCTCACTTTGCCACTGGATTCAAGCAAGCTGGGCTGAAGACGGCTGTAATGCCAGAAACCGGTCCTCGGAAGCTTGTTTCCGGTCCAGGGAAGACATGGCTTGGCAGTTCGGGCTGGACTGTTCCCATGAGGCACAGGGTCAGACTGATTTGCATATAGCCATGGCTGAACTGGGGTGGCAGAGTGGGCTAAAGAACGGTGATGGATCAAACCCAGATATTTTGACTGGGTGTGAGTGTTTGATTGGTTCGGATGCTCCGTCCATCACCTCCCCCTTTTGTACCGCTTTGGCCGCCATAAGTGTGGCAGGGTATGCTCAGACGTGAGTCCCTTGCTCACTTTGCCACTGGATTCAAGCAAGCTGGGCTGAAGACGGCTGTATATCCAGAAACCGGTCCTCGGAAGCTTTTTTCCGGTCCAGGGAAGACATGGCTTGGCAGTTCGGGCTGGACTGTTCCCATGAGGCACAGGGTCAGACTGATTTGCATATAGCCATGGCTGAACTGGGGTGGCAGAGTGGGCTAAAGAAGGGTGATGGATCAAACCCAGATCTTTTGACTGGGTGTGAGTGTTTGATTGGTTCAGATGCTCCGTCCATCACCTCCCCCTTTTGTACCGCTTTGGCCGCCATAAGTGTGGCAGGGTATGCTCAGACGTGAGTCCCTTGCTCACTTTGCCACTGGAGTCAAGCAAGCTGGCCTGAAGACGGCTGTAATGCCAGAAACCGGTCCTCGGAAGCTTGTTTCCGGTCCAGGGAAGACATGGCTTGGCAGTTCGGGCTGGACTGTTCCTATGAGGCATAGGGTCAGACTGATTTGCATATAGCCATGGCTGAACTGGGGTGGCAGAGTGGGCTAAAGAACGGTGATGGATCAAACCCAGATCTTTTGACTGGGTGTGAGTGTTTGATTGGTTCAGATGCTCCGTCCATCACCTCCCCCTTTTGTACTGCTTTGGCCGCCATAAGTGTGGCAGGGTATGCTCAGACGTGAGTCCCTTGCTCACTTTGCCACTGGATTCAAGCAAGCTGGGCAGAAGACGGCTGTAATGCCAGAAACCGGTCCTCGGAAGCTTGTTTCCGGTCCAGGGAAGATATGGCTTGGTAGTTCGGGCTGGACTGTTCCCATGAGGCACAGGGTCAGACTGATTTGCATATAGCCATGTCTGAACTGGGGTGGCAGAGTGGGCTAAAGAACGGTGATGGATCAAACCCAGATCTTTTGACTGGGTGTGAGTGTTTGATTGGTTCAGATGCTCTGTCTATCACCTCCCCCTTTTGTACCGCTTTGGCCGCCATAAGTGTGGCAGGGTATGCTCAGACGTGAGTCCCTTGCTCACTTTGCCACTGGATTCAAGCAAGCTGGGCTGAAGACGGCTGTAATGCCAGAAACCGGTCCTCGGAAGCTTGTTTCCGGTCCAGGGAAGACATGGCTTGGCAGTTCGGGCTGGACTGTTCCCATGACGCACAGGGTCAGACTGATTTGCATATAGCCATGGCTGAACTGGGGTGGCAAAGTGGGCTAAAGAACGGTGATGGATCAAACCCAGATCTTTTGACTGGGTGTGAGTGTTTGATTGGTTCAGATGCTCCGTCCATCACCTCCCCCTTTTGTACCGCTTTGGCCGCCATAAGTGTGGCAGGGTATGCTCAGACGTGAGTCCCTTGCTCACTTTGCCACTGGATTCAAGCAAGCTGGGCTGAAGACGGCTGTAATGCCAGAAACCGGTCCTCGGAAGCTTGTTTCCAGTCCAGGGAAGATATGGCTTGGTAGTTCGGGCTGGACTGTTCCCATGAGGCACAGGGTCAGACTGATTTGCATATAGCCAAGGCTGAACTGGGGTGGCAGAGTGGGCTAAAGAACAGTGATGGATCAAACTCAGATCTTATGAATGGGTGTGAGTGTTTGATTGGTTCAGATGCTCCGTCCATCACCTCCCCATTTTGTACCGCTTTGGCCGCCATAAGTGTGGCAGGGTATGCTCAGTCGTGAGTCCCTTGCTCACTTTGCCACTGGATTCAAGCAAGCTGGGCTGAAGACGGCTGTAATGCCAGAAACCGGTCCTCGGAAGCTTGTTTCCGGTCCAGGGAAGACATGCCTTGGCAGTTCGGGCTGGACTGTTCCCATGAGGCACAGGGTCAGACTGATTTGCATATAGCCATGGCTGAACTGGGGTGGCAGAGTGGGCTAAAGAACAGTGATGGATCAAACTCAGATCTTATGAATGGGTGTGAGTGTTTGATTGGTTCAGATGCTCCGTCCATCACCTCCCCATTTTGTACCGCTTTGGCCGCCATAAGTGTGGCAGGGTATGCTCAGTCGTGAGTCCCTTGCTCACTTTGCCACTGGATTCAAGCAAGCTGGGCTGAAGACGGCTGTAATGCCAGAAACCGGTCCTCGGAAGCTTGTTTCCGGTCCAGGGAAGACATGCCTTGGCAGTTCGGGCTGGACTGTTCCCATGAGGCACAGGGTCAGACTGATTTGCATATAGCCATGGCTGAACTGGGGTGGCAGAGTGGGCTAAAGAACAGTGATGGATCAAACCCAGATCTTTTGACTGGGTGTGAGTGTTTGATTGGTTCAGATGCTCCGTCCATCACCTCCCCCTTTTGTACCGCTTTGGCCGCCATAAGTGTGGCAGGGTATGCTCAGACGTGAGTCCCTTTGCTCACTTTGCCACTGGATTCAAGCAAGCTGGGCTGAAGACGGCTGTAATGCCAGAAACCGGTCCTCGGAAGCTTGTTTCCGGTCCAGGGAAGACATGGCTTGGCAGTTCGGGCTGGACTGTTCCCGTGAGGCACAGGGTCAGACTGATTTGCATATAGCCATGGCTGAACTGGGGTGGCAGAGTGGGCTAAAGAACGGTGATGGATCAAACCCAGATCTTTTGACTGGGTGTGAGTGTTTGATTGGTTCAGATGCTCCGTCCATCACCTCCCCATTTTGTACCGCTTTGGCCGCCATAAGTGTGGCAGGGTATGCTCAGTCGTGAGTCCCTTGCTCACTTTGCCACTGGATTCAAGCAAGCTGGGCTGAAGACGGCTGTAATGCCAGAAACCGGTCCTCGGAAGCTTGTTTCCGGTCCAGGGAAGACATGGCTTGGCAGTTCGGGCTGGACTGTTCCCATGAGGCACAGGGTCAGACTGATTTGCATATAGCCATGGCTGAACTGGGGTGGCAGCGTGGGCTAAAGAACGGTGATGGATCAAACCCAGATCTTTTGACTGGGTGTGAGTGTTTCATTGGTTCAGATGCTCCGTCCATCACCTCCCCCTTTTGTACCGCTTTGGCCGCCATAAGTGTGGCAGGGTATGCTCAGACGTGAGTCCCTTGCTCACTTTGCCACTGGATTCAAGCAAGCTGGACTGAAGACGGCTGTAATGCCAGAAACCGGTCCTCGGAAGCTTGTTTCCGGTCCAGGGAAGACATGGCTTGGCAGTTCGGACTGGACTGTTCTCATGAGGCACAGGGTCAGACTGATTTGCATATAGCCATGGCTGAACTGGGGTGGCAGAGTGGGCTACAGAACGGTGATGGATCAAACCCAGATCTTTTGACTGGGTGTGAGTGTTTGATTGGTTCAGATGCTGCGTCCATCACCTCCCCCTTTTGTACCGCTTTGGGCGCCATAAGTGTGGCAGGGTATGCTCAGACGTGAGTCCCTTGCTCACTTTGCCACTGGATTCAAGCAAGCTGGGCTGAAGACGGCTGTAATGCCAGAAACCGGTCCTCGGAAGCTTGTTTCCGGTCCAGGGAAGACATGGCTTGGCAGTTCGGGCTGGACTGTTCCCATGAGGCACAGGGTCAGACTGATTTGCATATAGCCATGGCTGAACTGGGGTGGCAGAGTGGGCTAAAGAAGGGTGATGGATCAAACCCAGATCTTTTGACTGGGTGTGAGTGTTTGATTGGTTCAGATGCTCCGTCCATCACCTCCCCCTTTTGTACCGCTTTGGCCGCCATAAGTGTGGCAGGGTATGCTCAGACGTGAGTCCCTTGCCCACTTTGCCACTGGAGTCAAGCAAGCTGGCCTGAAGACGACTGTAATGCCAGAAACCGGTCCTCGGAAGCTTGTTTCCGGTCCAGGGAAGACATGGCTTGGCAGTTCGGGCTGGACTGTTCCCATGAGGCACAGGGTCAGACTGATTTGCTTATAGCCATGGCTGAACTGGGGTGGCAGAGTGGGCTAAAGAACGGTGATGGATCAAACCCAGATCTTTTGACTGGGTGTGAGTGTTTGATTGGTTCAGATGCTCCGTCCATCACCTCCCCCTTTTGTACCGCTTTGTCCGCCATAAGTGTGGCAGGGTATGCTCAGACGTGAGTCCCTTGCTCACTTTGCCACTGGAGTCAAGCAAGCTGGCCTGAAGACGGCTGTAATGCCAGAAACCGGTCCTCGGAAGCTTGTTTCCGGTCCAGGGAAGACATGGCTTGGCAGTTCGGGCTGGACTGTTCCTATGAGGCACAGGGTCAGACTGATTTGCATATAGCCATGGCTGAACTGGGGTGGCAGAGTGGGCTAAAGAACGGTGATGGATCAAACCCAGATCTTTTGACTGGGTGTGAGTGTTTGATTGGTTCAGATGCTCCGTCCATCACCTCCCCCTTTTGTACCGCTTTGGCCGCCATAAGTGTGGCAGGGTATGCTCAGACGTGAGTCCCTTTGCTCACTTTGCCACTGGATTCAAGCAAGCTGGGCTGAAGACGGCTGTAATGCCAGAAACCGGTCCTCGGAAGCTTGTTTCCGGTCCAGGGAAGACATGGCTTGGCAGTTCGGGCTGGACTGTTCCCATGAGGCACAGGGTCAGACTGATTTGCATATAATCATGGCTGAACAGGGGTGGCAGAGTGGGCTAAAGAATGGTGATGGATCAAACCCAGATCTTTTGACTGGGTGTGAGTGTTTGATTGGTTCAGATGCTCCGTCCATCACCTCCCCCTTTTGTACCGCTTTGGCCGCCATAAGTGTGGCAGGGTATGCTCAGACGTGAGTCCCTTGCTCACTTTGCCACTGGATTCAAGCAAGCTGGGCTGAAGACGGCTGTAATGCCAGAAACCGGTCCTCGGAAGCTTGTTTCCGGTCCAGGGAAGACATGGCTTGGCAGTTCGGGCTGGACTGTTCCCGTGAGGCACAGGGTCAGACTGATTTGCATATAGCCATGGCTGAACTGGGGTGGCAGAGTGGGCTAAAGAACGGTGATGGATCAAACCCAGATCTTTTGACTGGGTGTGAGTGTTTAATTGGTTCAGATGCTCCGTCCATCACCTCCCCCTTTTGTACCGCTTTGGCCGCCATAAGTGTGGCAGGGTATGCTCAGACGTGAGTCCCTTGCTCACTTTGCCACTGGATTCAAGCAAGCTGGGCTGAAGACGGCTGTAATGCCAGAAACCGGTCCTCGGAAGCTTGTTTCCGGTCCAGGGAAGACATGGCTTGGCAGTTCGGGCTGGACTGTTCCCATGAGGCACAGGGTCAGACTGATTTGCATATAGCCATGGCTGAACTGGGGTGGCAGAGTGGGCTAAAGAACGGTGATGGATCAAACCCAGATCTTTTGACTGGGTGTGAGTGTTTGATTGGTTCAGATGCTCCGTCCATCACCTCCCCCTTTTGTACCGCTTTGGCCGCCATAAGTGTGGCAGGGTATGCTCAGACGTGAGTCCCTTGCTCACTTTGCCACTGGATTCAAGCAAGCTGGGCTGAAGACGGCTGTAATGCCAGAAACCGGTCCTCGGAAGCTTGTTTCCGGTCCAGGGAAGACATGGCTTGGCAGTTCGGGCTGGACTGTTCCCATGAGGCACAGGGTCAGACTGATTTGCATATAGCCATGGCTGAACTGGGGTGGCAGCGTGGGCTAAAGAACGGTGATGGATCAAACCCAGATCTTTTGACTGGGTGTGAGTGTTTCATTGGTTCAGATGCTCCGTCCATCACCTCCCCCATTTGTACCGCTTTGGCTGCCATAAGTGTGGCAGGGTATGCTCAGACGTGAGTCCCTTGCTCACTTTGACACTGGATTCAAGCAAGCTGGGCTGAAGACGGCTGTAATGCCAGAAACCGGTCCTCGGAAGCTTGTTTCCGGTCCAGGGAAGACATGGCTTGGCAGTTCGGGCTGGACTGTTCCCATGAG
This sequence comes from Lissotriton helveticus, assembly GCF_964261635.1. Taxonomy (NCBI): domain Eukaryota; kingdom Metazoa; phylum Chordata; class Amphibia; order Caudata; family Salamandridae; genus Lissotriton; species Lissotriton helveticus. The sequence goes on along the minus strand of NC_136069.1, from coordinate 313,644,118 downwards.
GCACAGGGTCAGACTGATTTGCATATAGCCATGGCTGAACTGGGGTGGCAGAGTGGGCTAAAGAACAGTGATGGATCAAACTCAGATCTTATGAATGGGTGTGTTTGATTGGTTCAGATGCTCCGTCCATCACCTCCCCCTTTTGTACCGCTTTGGCCGCCATAAGTGTGGCAGGGTATGCTCAGACGTGAGTCCCTTTGCTCACTTTGCCACTGGATTCAAGCAAGCTGGGCTGAAGACGGCTGTAATGCCAGAAACCGGTCCTCGGAAGCTTGTTTCCGGTCCAGGGAAGACATGGCTTGGCAGTTCGGGCTGGACTGTTCCCATGAGGCACAGGGTCAGACTGATTTGCATATAGCCATGGCTGAACTGGGGTGGCAGCGTGGGCTAAAGAACGGTGATGGATCAAACCCAGATCTTTTGACTGGGTGTGAGTGTTTCATTGGTTCAGATGCTCCGTCCATCACCTCCCCCTTTTGTACCGCTTTGGCCGCCATAAGTGTGGCAGGGTATGCTCAGACGTGAGTCCCTTGCTCACTTTGCCACTGGAGTCAAGCAAGCTGGCCTGAAGACGGCTGTAATGCCAGAAACCGGTCCTCGGAAGCTTGTTTCCGGTCCAGGGAAGACATGGCTTGGCAGTTCGGGCTGGACTGTTCCCATGAGGCACAGGGTCAGACTGATTTGCATATAGCCATGGCTGAACTGGGGTGGCAGAGTGGGCTAAAGAACGGTGATGGATCAAACCCAGATCTTTTGACTGGGTGTGAGTGTTGGATTGGTTCAGATGCTCCGTCCATCACCTCCCCCTTTTGTACCGCTTTGGCCGCCATAAGTGTGGCAGGGTATGCTCAGACGTGAGTCCCTTGCTCACTTTGCCACTGGATTCAAGCAAGCTGGGCTGAAGACGGCTGTAATGCCAGAAACCGGTCCTCGGTAGCTTGTTTCCGGTCCAGGGAAGATATGGCTTGGTAGTTCGGGCTGGACTGTTCCCATGAGGCACAGGGTCAGACTGATTTGCATATAGCCATGGCTGAACTGGGGTGGCAGAGTGGGCTAAAGAACGATGATGGATCAAACCCAGATCTTTTGACTGGGTGTGAGTGTTTGATTGGTTCAGATGCTCTGTCCATCACCTCCCCCTTTTGTACCGCTTTGGCCGCCATAAGTGTGGCAGGGTATGCTCAGACGTGAGTCCCTTGCTCATTTTGCCACTGGATTCAAGCAAGCTGGGCTGAAGACGGCTGTAATGCCAGAAACCGGTCCTCGGAAGCTTGTTTCCGGTCCAGGGAAGACATGGCTTGGCAGTTCGGGCTGGACTGTTCCCATGAGGCACAGGGTCAGACTGATTTGCATATAGCCATGGCTGAACTGGGGTGGCAGAGTGGGCTAAAGAACAGTGATGGATCAAACTCAGATCTTATGAATGGGTGTGTTTGATTGGTTCAGATGCTCCGTCCATCACCTCCCCCTTTTGTACCGCTTTGGCCGCCATAAGTATGGCAGGGTATGCTCAGACGTGAGTCCCTTTGCTCACTTTGCCACTGGATTCAAGCAAGCTGGGCTGAAGACGGCTGTAATGCCAGAAACCGGTCCTCGGAAGCTTGTTTCCGGTCCAGGGAAGACATGGCTTGGCAGTTCGGGCTGGACTGTTCCCATGAGGCACAGGGTCAGACTGATTTGCATATAGCCATGGCTGAACTGGGGTGGCAGCGTGGGCTAAAGAACGGTGATGGATCAAACCCAGATCCTTTGACTGGGTGTGAGTGTTTCATTGGTTCAGATGCTCCGTCCATCACCTCCCCCTTTTGTACCGCTTTGGCCGCCATAAGTGTGGCAGGGTATGCTCAGACGTGAGTCCCTTGCTCACTTTGCCACTGGATTCAAGCAAGCTGGGCTGAAGACGGCTGTAATGCCAGAAACCGGTCCTCGGAAGCTTGTTTCCGGTCCAGGGAAGACATGGCTTGGCAGTTCGGGCTGGACTGTTCCCGTGAGGCACAGGGTCAGACTGATTTGCATATAGCCATGGCTGAACTGGGGTGGCAGAGTGGGCTAAAGAATGGTGATGGATCAAACCCAGATCTTTTGACTGGGTGTGAGTGTTTGATTGGTTCAGATGCTCCGTCCATCACCTCCCCCTTTTGTACCGCTTTGGCCGCCATAAGTGTGGCAGGGTATGCTCAGACGTGAGTCCCTTGCTCACTTTGCCACTGGATTCAAGCAAGCTGGGCTGAAGACGGCTGTAATGCCAGAAACCGGTCCTCGGAAGCTTGTTTCCGGTCCAGGGAAGACATGGCTTGGCAGTTCGGGCTGGACTGTTCCCATGAGGCACAGGGTCAGACTGATTTGCATATAGCCATGGCTGAACTGGGGTGGCAGCGTGGGCTAAAGAACGGTGATGGATCAAACCCAGATCTTTTGACTGGGTGTGAGTGTTTCATTGGTTCAGATGCTCCGTCCATCACCTCCCCCTTTTGTACCGCTTTGGCCGCCATAAGTGTGGCAGGGTATGCTCAGACGTGAGTCCCTTGCTCACTTTGCCACTGGATTCAAGCAAGCTGGGCTGAAGACGGCTGTAAATCCAGAAACAGGTCCTCGGAAGCTTTTTTTCGGTCCAGGGAAGACATGGCTTGGCAGTTCGGGCTGGACTGTTCCCATGAGGCACAGGGTCAGACTGATTTGCATATAGCTATGGCTGAACTGGGGTGGCAGAGTGGGCTAAAGAAGGGTGATGGATCAAACCCAGATCTTTTGACTGGGTGTGAGTGTTTGATTGGTTCAGATGCTCCGTCCATCACCTCCCCCTTTTGTACCGCTTTGGCCGCCATAAGTGTGGCAGGGTATGCTCAGACGTGAGTCCCTTGCTCACTTTGCCACTGGAGTCAAGCAAGCTAGCCTGAAGACGGCTGTAATGCCAGAAACCGGTCCTCGGAAGCTTGTTTCCGGTCCAGGGAAGACATGGCTTGGCAGTTCGGGCTGGACTGTTCCCATGAGGCACAGGGTCAGACTGATTTGCATATAGCCATGGCTTAACTGGGGTAGCAGAGTGGGCTAAAGAACGGTGATGGATCAAACCCAGATCTTTTGACTGGGTGTGAGTGTTGGATTGGTTCAGATGCTCCGTCCATCACCTCCCCCTTTTGTACCGCTTTGGCCGCCATAAGTGTGGCAGGGTATGCTCAGACGTGAGTCCCTTGCTCACTTTGCCACTGGATTCAAGCAAGCTGGGCTGAAGACGGCTGTAATGCCAGAAACCGGTCCTCGGAAGCTTGTTTCCGGTCCAGGGAAGACATGGCTTGGTAGTTCGGGCTGGACTGTTCCCATGAGGCACAGGGTCAGACTGATTTGCATATAGCCATGGCTGAACTGGGGTGGCAGAGTGGGCTAAAGAACGATGATGGATCAAACCCAGATCTTTTGACTGGGTGTGAGTGTTTGATTGGTTCAGATGCTCTGTCCATCACCTCCCCCTTTTGTACTGCTTTGGCCGCCATAAGTGTGGCAGGGTATGCTCAGACGTGAGTCCCTTGCTCGTTTTGCCACTGGATTCAAGCAAGCTGGGCTGAAGATGGCTGTAATGCCAGAAACCGGTCCTCGGAAGCTTGTTTCCGGTCCAGGGAAGACATGGCTTGGCAGTTCGGGCTGGACTGTTCCCATGAGGCACAGGGTCAGACTGATTTGCATATAGCCATGGCTGAATTGGGGTGGCAGAGTGGGCTAAAGAACAGTGATGGATCAAACTCAGATCTTATGAATGGGTGTGTTTGATTGGTTCAGATGCTCCGTTCATCACCTCCCCCTTTTGTACCGCTTTGGCCGCCATAAGTGTGGCAGGGTATGCTCAGACGTGAGTCCCTTTGCTCACTTTGCCACTGGATTCAAGCAAGCTGGGCTGAAGACGGCTGTAATGCCAGAAACCGGTCCTCGGAAGCTTGTTTCCGGTCCAGGGAAGACATGGCTTGGCAGTTCGGGCTGGACTGTTCCCATGAGGCACAGGGTCAGACTGATTTGCATATAGCCATGGCTGAACTGGGGTGGCAGCGTGGGCTAAAGAACGGTGATGGATCAAACCCAGATCTTTTGACTGGGTGTGAGTGTTTAATTGGTTCAGATGCTCCGTCCATCACCTCCCCCTTTTGTACCGCTTTGGCCGCCATAAGTGTGGCAGGGTATGCTCAGACGTGAGTCCCTTGCTCACTTTGCCACTGGATTCAAGCAAGCTGGGCTGAAGACGGCTGTAATGCCAGAAACCGGTCCTCGGAAGCTTGTTTCCGGTCCAGGGAAGACATGGCTTGGCAGTTCGGACTGGACTGTTCTCATGAGGCACAGGGTCAGACTGATTTGCATATAGCCATGGCTGAACTGGGGTGGCAGAGTGGGCTAAAGAACGGTGATGGATCAAACCCAGATCTTTTGACTGGGTGTGAGTGTTTGATTGGTTCAGATGCTCCGTCCATCACCTCCCCCTTTTGTACCGCTTTGGGCGCCATAAGTGTGGCAGGGTATGCTCAGACGTGAGTCCCTTGCTCACTTTGCCACTGGATTCAAGCAAGCTGGGCTGAAGACGGCTGTAATGTCAGAAACCGGTCCTCGGAAGCTTGTTTCCGGTCCAGCGAAGACATGGCTTGGCAGTTCGGGCTGGACTGTTCCCATGAGGCACAGGGTCAGACTGATTTGCATATAGCCATGGCTGAACTGGGGTGGCTGAGTGGGCTAAAGAACGGTGATGGATCAAACCCAGATCTTTTGACTGGGTGTGAGTGTTTGATTGGTTCAGATGCTCCGTCCATCACCTCCCCCTTTTGTATCGCTTTGGCCGCCATAAGTGTGGCAGGGTATGCTCAGACGTGAGTCCCTTGCTCACTTTGCCACTGGAGTCAAGCAAGCTGGCCTGAAGACGGCTGTAATGCCAGAAACCGGTCCTCGGAAGCTTGTTTCCGGTCCAGGGAAGACATGGCTTGGCAGTTCGGACTGGACTGTTCTCATGAGGCACAGGGTCAGACTGATTTGCATATAGCCATGGCTGAACTGGGGTGGCAGAGTGGGCTAAAGAACGGTGATGGATCAAACCCAGATCTTTTGACTGGGTGTGAGTGTTTGATTGGTTCAGATGCTCCGTCCATCACCTCCCCCTTTTGTACCGCTTTGGGCGCCATAAGTGTGGCAGGGTATGCTCAGACGTGAGTCCCTTGCTCACTTTGCCACTGGATTCAAGCAAGCTGGGCTGAAGACGGCTGTAATGTCAGAAACCGGTCCTCGGAAGCTTGTTTCCGGTCCAGCGAAGACATGGCTTGGCAGTTCGGGCTGGACTGTTCCCATGAGGCACAGGGTCAGACTGATTTGCATATAGCCATGGCTGAACTGGGGTGGCAGAGTGGGCTAAAGAAGGGTGATGGATCAAACCCAGATCTTTTGACTGGGTGTGAGTGTTTGATTGGTTCAGATGCTCCGTCCATCACCTCCCCCTTTTGTACCGCTTTGGCCGCCATAAGTGTGGCAGGGTATGCTCAGACGTGAGTCCCTTGCTCACTTTGCCACTGGAGTCAAGCAAGCTGGCCTGAAGACGGCTGTAATGCCAGAAACCGCTCCTCGGAAGCTTGTTTCCGGTCCAGGGAAGACATGGCTTGGCAGTTCCGGCTGGACTGTTCCCACGAAGCACAGGGTCAGACTGATTTGCATATAGCCATGGCTGAACTGGGGTGGCTGAGTGGGCTAAAGAACGGTGATGGATCAAACCCAGATCTTTTGACTGGGTGTGAGTGTTTGATTGGTTCAGATGGTCCGTCCATCACCTCCCCCTTTTGTACCGCTTTGGCCGCCATAAGTGTGGCAGGGTATGCTCAGACGTGAGTCCCTTGCTCACTTTGCCACTGGATTCAAGCAAGCTGGGCTGAAGACGGCTGTAATGCCAGAAACCGGTCCTCGGAAGCTTGTTTCCGGTCCAGGGAAGACATGGCTTGGCAGTTCGGGCTGGACTGTTCCCATGAGGCACAGGGTCAGACTGATTTGCATATAGCCATGGCTGAACTGGGGTGGCAGAGTAGGCTAAAGAAGGGTGATGGATCAAACCCAGATCTTTTGACTGGGTGTGAGTGTTTGATTGGTTCAGATGCTCCGTCCATCACCTCCCCCTTTTGTACCGCTTTGGCCGCCATAAGTGTGGCAGGGTATGCTCAGACGTGAGTCCCTTGCTCACTTTGCCACTGGAGTCAAGCAAGCTGGCCTGAAGACGGCTGTAATGCCAGAAACCGGTCCTCGGAAGCTTGTTTCCGGTCCAGGGAAGACATGGCTTGGCAGTTCGGGCTGGACTGTTCCCATGAGGCACAGGGTCAGACTGATTTGCATATAGCCATGGCTGAACTGGGGTGGCAGAGTGGGCTAAAGAACGGTGATGGATCAAACCCAGATCTTTTGACTGGGTGTGAGTGTTTGATTGGTTCAGATGCTCCGTCCATCACCTCCCCCTTTTGTACCGCTTTGGCCGCCATAAGTGTGGCAGGGTATGCTCAGACGTGAGTCCCTTGCTCACTTTGCCACTGGATTCAAGCAAGCTGGGCTGAAGACGGCTGTAATGCCAGAAACCGGTCCTCGGAAGCTTGTTTCCGGTCCAGGGAAGACATGGCTTGGCAGTTCGGGCTGGACTGTTCCCATGAGGCACAGGGTCAGACTGATTTGCATATAGCCATGGCTGAACTGGGGTGGCAGAGTGGGCTAAAGAAGGGTGATGGATCAAACCCAGATCTTTTGATTGGGTGTGAGTGTTTGATTGGTTCAGATGCTCCGTCCATCACCTCCCCTTTTGTACCGCTTTGGCCGCCATAAGTGTGGCAGGGTATGCTCAGACGTGAGTCCCTTGCTCACTTTGCCACTGGAGTCAAGCAAGCTGGCCTGAAGACGGCTGTAATGCCAGAAACCGCTCCTCGGAAGCTTGTTTCCGGTCCAGGGAAGACATGGCTTGGCAGTTCGGGCTGGACTGTTCCCACGAAGCACAGGGTCAGACTGATTTGCATTTAGCCATGGCTGAACTGGGGTGGCTGAGTGGGCTAAAGAACGGTGATGGATCAAACCCAGATCTTTTGACTGGGTGTGAGTGTTTGATTGGTTCAGATGGTCCGTCCATCACCTCCCCCTTTTGTACCGCTTTGGCCGCCATAAGTGTGGCAGGGTATGCTCAGACGTGAGTCCCTTGCTCACTTTGCCACTGGATTCAAGCAAGCTGGGCTGAAGACGGCTGTAATGCCAGAAACCGGTCCTCGGAAGCTTGTTTCCGGTCTAGGGAAGACATGGCTTGGCAGTTCGGGCTGGACTGTTCCCATGAGGCACAGGGTCAGACTGATTTGCATATAGCCATGGCTGAACTGGGGTGGCAGAGTAGGCTAAAGAAGGGTGATGGATCAAACCCAGATCTTTTGACTGGGTGTGAGTGTTTGATTGGTTCAGATGCTCCGTCCATCACCTCCCCCTTTTGTACCGCTTTGGCCGCCATAAGTGTGGCAGGGTATGCTCAGACGTGAGTCCCTTGCTCACTTTGCCACTGGAGTCAAGCAAGCTGGCCTGAAGACGGCTGTAATGCCAGAAACCGGTCCTCGGAAGCTTGTTTCCGGTCCAGGGAAGACATGGCTTGGCAGTTCGGGCTGGACTGTTCCCATGAGGCACAGGGTCAGACTGATTTGCATATAGCCATGGCTGAACTGTGGTGGCAGAGTGGGCTAAAGAACGGTGATGGATCAAACCCAGCTCTTTTGACTGGGTGTGAGTGTTTGATTGGTTCAGATGCTCCGTCCATCACCTCCCCCTTTTGTACCGCTTTGGCCGCCATAAGTGTGGCAGGGTATGCTCAGACGTGAGTCCCTTGCTCACTTTGCCACTGGATTCAAGCAAGCTGGGCTGAAGACGGCTGTAATGCCAGAAACCGGTCCTCGGAAGCTTGTTTCCGGTCCAGGGAAGACATGGCTTGGCAGTTCGGGCTGGACTGTTCCCATGAGGCACAGGGTCAGACTGATTTGCATATAGCCATGGCTGAACAGGGGTGGCAGAGTGGGCTAAAGAACGGTGATGGATCAAACCCAGATCTTTTGACTGGGTGTGAGTGTTTGATTGGTTCAGATGCTCCGTCCATCACCTCCCCCTTTTGTACCGCTTTGGCCGCCATAAGTGTGGCAGGGTATGCTCAGACGTGAGTCCTTTGCTCACTTTGCCACTGGATTCAAGCAAGCTGGGCTGAAGACGGCTGTAATGCCAGAAACCGGTCCTCGGAAGCTTGTTTCCGGTCCAGGGAAGACATGGCTTGGCAGTTGGGGCTGGACTGTTCCCATGAGGCACAGGGTCAGACTGATTTGCATATAGCCATGGCTGAACTGGGGTGGCAGAGTAGGCTAAAGAACGGTGATGGATCAAACCCAGATCTTTTGACTGGGTGTGAGTGTTTGATTGGTTCAGATGCTTCGTCCATCACCTCCCCCTTTTGTACCGCTTTGGCCGCCATAAGTGTGGCAGGGTATGCTCAGACGTGAGTCCCTTGCTCACTTTGCCACTGGATTCAAGCAAGCTGGGCTGAAGATGGCTGTAATGCCAGAAACCGGTCCTCGGAAGCTTGTTTCCGGTCCAGGGAAGACATGGCTTGGCAGTTCAGGCTGGACTGTTCCCATGAGGCACAGGGTCAGACTGATTTGCATATAGCCTTGGCTGAACTGGGGTGGCAGAGTGGGCTAAAGAACGGTGATGGATCAAACCCAGATCTTTTGACTGGGTGTGAGTGTTTGATTGGTTCAGATGCTCCGTCCATCACCTCCCCCTTTTGTACCGCTTTGGCCGCCATAAGTGTGGCAGGGTATGCTCAGATGTGAGTCCCTTGCTCACTTTGCCACTGGATTCAAGCAAGCTGGGCTGAAGACGGCTGTAATGCCAGAAACCGGTCCCCGGAAGCTTGTTTCCGGTCCAGGGAAGGCATGGCTTGGCAGTTCGGGCTGGACGGTTCCCATGAGGCACAGGGTCAGACTGATTTGCATATAGCCATGGCTGAACTGGGGTGGCAGAGTGGGCTAAAGAACGGTGATGGATCAAACCCAGATCTTTTGACTGGGTGTGAGTGTTTGATTGGTTCAGATGCTCCGTCCATCACCTCCCCCTTTTGTACCGCTTTGGCCGCCATAAGTGTGGCAGGGTATGCTCAGACGTGAGTCCCTTGCTCACTTTGCCACTGGATTCAAGCAAGCTGGGCTGAAGACGGCTGTAAATCCAGAAACAGGTCCTCAGAAGCTTGTTTCCGGTCCAGGGAAGACATGGCTTGGCAGTTCGGGCTGGACTGTTCCCATGAGGCACAGGGTCAGACTGATTTGCATATAGTCATGGCTGAACAGGGGTGGCAGAGTGGGCTAAAGAATGGTGATGGACCAAACCCAGATCTTTTGACTGGGTGTGAGTGTTTGATTGGTTCAGATGCTCCGTCCATCACCTCCCCCTTTTGTACCGCTTTGGCCGCCATAAGTGTGGCAGGGTATGCTCAGACGTGAGTCCCTTGCTCACTTTGCCACTGGATTCAAGCAAGCTGGGCTGAAGACGGCTGTAATGCCACAAACCGGTCCTCGGAAGCTTGTTTCCGGTCCAGGGAAGACATGGCTTGGCAGTTCGGGCTGGACTGTTCCCGTGAGGCACAGGGTCAGACTGATTTGCATATAGCCATGGCTGAACTGGGCTGGCAGAGTGGGCTAAAGAACGGTGATGGATCAAACCCAGATCTTTTGACTGGGTGTGAGTGTTTGATTGGTTCAGATGCTCCGTCCATCACCTCCCCCTTTTGTACCGCTTTGGCCGCCATAAGTGTGGCAGGGTATGCTCAGACGTGAGTCCCTTGCTCACTTTGCCACTGGATTCAAGCAAGCTGGGCTGAAGACGGCTGTAATGCCAGAAACCGGTCCTCGGAAGCTTGTTTCCGGTCCAGGGAAGACATGGCTTGGCAGTTCGGGCTGGACTGTTCCCATGAGGCACAGGGTCAGACTGATTTGCATATAGCCATGGCTGAACTGGGGTGGCAGCGTGGGCTAAAGAACGGTGATGGATCAAACCCAGATCTTTTGACTGGGTGTGAGTGTTTCATTGGTTCAGATGCTCCGTCCATCACCTCCCCCTTTTGTACCGCTTTGGCCGCCATAAGTGTGGCAGGGTATGCTCAGACGTGAGTCCCTTGCTCACTTTGCCACTGGATTCAAGCAAGCTGGGCTGAAGACGGCTGTAATGCCAGAAACCGGTCCTCGGAAGCTTGTTTCCGGTCCAGGGAAGACATGGCTTGGCAGTTCGGGCTGGACTGTTCCCATGAGGCACAGGGTCAGACTGATTTGCATATAGCCATGGCTGAACTGGGGTGGCAGAGTGGGCTAAAGAACGGTGATGGATCAAACCCAGATATTTTGACTGGGTGTGAGTGTTTGATTGGTTCGGATGCTCCGTCCATCACCTCCCCCTTTTGTACCGCTTTGGCCGCCATAAGTGTGGCAGGGTATGCTCAGACGTGAGTCCCTTGCTCACTTTGCCACTGGATTCAAGCAAGCTGGGCTGAAGACGGCTGTATATCCAGAAACCGGTCCTCGGAAGCTTTTTTCCGGTCCAGGGAAGACATGGCTTGGCAGTTCGGGCTGGACTGTTCCCATGAGGCACAGGGTCAGACTGATTTGCATATAGCCATGGCTGAACTGGGGTGGCAGAGTGGGCTAAAGAAGGGTGATGGATCAAACCCAGATCTTTTGACTGGGTGTGAGTGTTTGATTGGTTCAGATGCTCCGTCCATTACCTCCCCCTTTTGTACCGCTTTGGCCGCCATAAGTGTGGCAGGGTATGCTCAGACGTGAGTCCCTTGCTCACTTTGCCACTGGAGTCAAGCAAGCTGGCCTGAAGACGGCTGTAATGCCAGAAACCGGTCCTCGGAAGCTTGTTTCCGGTCCAGGGAAGACATGGCTTGGCAGTTCGGGCTGGACTGTTCCTATGAGGCACAGGGTCAGACTGATTTGCATATAGCCATGGCTGAACTGGGGTGGCAGAGTGGGCTAAAGAACGGTGATGGATCAAACCCAGATCTTTTGACTGGGTGTGAGTGTTTGATTGGTTCAGATGCTCCGTCCATCACCTCCCCCTTTTGTACTCCTTTGGCCGCCATAAGTGTGGCAGGGTATGCTCAGACGTGAGTCCCTTGCTCACTTTGCCACTGGATTCAAGCAAGCTGGGCAGAAGACGGCTGTAATGCCAGAAACCGGTCCTCGGAAGCTTGTTTCCGGTCCAGGGAAGATATGGCTTGGTAGTTCGGGCTGGACTGTTCCCATGAGGCACAGGGTCAGACTGATTTGCATATAGCCATGTCTGAACTGGGGTGGCAGAGTGGGCTAAAGAACGGTGATGGATCAAACCCAGATCTTTTGACTGGGTGTGAGTGTTTGATTGGTTCAGATGCTCTGTCCATCACCTCCCCCTTTTGTACCGCTTTGGCCGCCATAAGTGTGGCAGGGTATGCTCAGACGTGAGTCCCTTGCTCACTTTGCAACTGGATTCAAGCAAGCTGGGCTGAAGACGGCTGTAATGCCAGAAACCGGTCCTCGGAAGCTTGTTTCCGGTCCAGGGAAGACATGGCTTGGCAGTTCGGGCTGGACTGTTCCCATGAGGCACAGGGTCAGACTGATTTGCATATAGCCATGGCTGAACTGGGGTGGCAAAGTGGGCTAAAGAACGGTGATGGATCAAACCCAGATCTTTTGACTGGGTGTGAGTGTTTGATTGGTTCAGATGCTCCGTCCATCACCTCCCCCTTTTGTACCGCTTTGGCCGCCATAAGTGTGGCAGGGTATGCTCAGACGTGAGTCCCTTGCTCACTTTGCCACTGGATTCAAGCAAGCTGGGCTGAAGACGGCTGTAATGCCAGAAACCGGTCCTCGGAAGCTTGTTTCCAGTCCAGGGAAGATATGGCTTGGTAGTTCGGGCTGGACTGTTCCCATGAGGCACAGGGTCAGACTGATTTGCATATAGCCATGGCTGAACTGGGGTGGCAGAGTGGGCTAAAGAACAGTGATGGATCAAACTCAGATCTTATGAATGGGTGTGAGTGTTTGATTGGTTCAGATGCTCCGTCCATTACCTCCCCATTTTGTACCGCTTTGGCCGCCATAAGTGTGGCAGGGTATGCTCAGTCGTGAGTCCCTTGCTCACTTTGCCACTGGATTCAAGCAAGCTGGGCTGAAGACGGCTGTAATGCCAGAAACCGGTCCTCGGAAGCTTGTTTCCGGTCCAGGGAAGACATGGCTTGGCAGTTCGGGCTGGACTGTTCCCATGAGGCACAGGGTCAGACTGATTTGCATATAGCCATGGCTGAACTGGGGTGGCAGAGTGGGCTAAAGAACGGTGATGGATCAAACCCAGATCTTTTGACTGGGTGTGAGTGTTTGATTGGTTCAGATGCTCCGTCCATCACCTCCCCCTTTTGTACCGCTTTGGCCGCCATAAGTGTGGCAGGGTATGCTCAGACGTGAGTCCCTTTGCTCACTTTGCCACTGGATTCAAGCAAGCTGGGCTGAAGACGGCTGTAATGCCAGAAACCGGTCCTCGGAAGCTTGTTTCCGGTCCAGGGAAGACATGGCTTGGCAGTTCGGGCTGGACTGTTCCCATGAGGCACAGGGTCAGAGTGATTTGCATATAATCATGGCTGAACAGGGGTGGCAGGGTGGGCTAAAGAATGGTGATGGATCAAACCCAGATCTTTTGACTGGGTGTGAGTGTTTGATTGGTTCAGATGCTCCGTCCATCACCTCCCCATTTTGTACCGCTTTGGCCGCCATAAGTGTGGCAGGGTATGCTCAGTCGTGAGTCCCTTGCTCACTTTGCCACTGGATTCAAGCAAGCTGGGCTGAAGACGGCTGTAATGCCAGAAACCGGTCCTCGGAAGCTTGTTTCCGGTCCAGGGAAGACATGGCTTGGCAGTTCGGGCTGGACTGTTCCCATGAGGCACAGGGTCAGACTGATTTGCATATAGCCATGGCTGAACTGGGGTGGCAGAGTGGGCTACAGAACGGTGATGGATCAAACCCAGATCTTTTGACTGGGTGTGAGTGTTTGATTGGTTCAGATGCTCCGTCCATCACCTCCCCCTTTTGTACCGCTTTGGCCGCCATAAGTGTGGCAGGGTATTCTCAGACGTGAGTCCCTTGCTCACTTTGCCACTGGAGTCAAGCAAGCTGGCCTGAAGACGACTGTAATGCCAGAAACCGGTCCTCGGAAGCTTGTTTCCGGTCCAGGGAAGACAAGGCTTGGCAGTTCGGGCTGGACTGTTCCCATGAGGCACAGGGTCAGACTGATTTGCATATAGCCATGGCTGAACTGGGGTGGCAGAGTGGGCTACAGAACGGTGATGGATCAAACCCAGATCTTTTGACTGGGTGTGAGTGTTTGATTGGTTCAGATGCTCCGTCCATCACCTCCCCCTTTTGTACCGCTTTGGCCGCCATAAGTGTGGCAGGGTATGCTCAGACGTGAGTCCCTTGCTCACTTTGCCACTGGAGTCAAGCAAGCTGGCCTGAAGACGACTGTAATGCCAGAAACCGGTCCTCGGAAGCTTGTTTCCGGTCCAGGGAAGACATGGCTTGGCAGTTCGGGCTGGACTGTTCCCATGAGGCACAGGGTCAGACTGATTTGCATATAGCCATGGCTGAACTGGGGTGGCAGAGTGGGCTAAAGAACGGTGATGGATCAAACCCAGATCTTTTGACTGGGTGTGAGTGTTTGATTGGTTTAGATGCTCCGTCCATCACCTCCCCCTTTTGTACCGCTTTGGCCGCCATAAGTGTGGCAGGGTATGCTCAGACGTGAGTCCCTTGCTCACTTTGCCACTGGAGTCAAGCAAGCTGGCCTGAAGACGGCTGTAATGCCAGAAACCGGTCCTCGGAAGCTTGTTTCCGGTCCAGGGAAGACATGGCTTGGCAGTTCGGGCTGGACTGTTCCTATGAGGCACAGGGTCAGACTGATTTGCATATAGCCATGGCTGAACTGGGGTGGCAGAGTGGGCTAAAGAACGGTGATGGATCAAACCCAGATCTTTTGACTGGGTGTGAGTGTTTGATTGGTTCAGATGCTCCGTCCATCACCTCCCCCTTTTGTACCGCTTTGGCCGCCATAAGTGTGGCAGGGTATGCTCAGACGTGAGTCCCTTTGCTCACTTTGCCACTGGATTCAAGCAAGCTGGGCTGAAGACGGCTGTAATGCCAGAAACCGGTCCTCGGAAGCTTGTTTCCGGTCCAGGGAAGACATGGATTGGCAGTTCGGGCTGGACTGTTCCCATGAGGCACAGGGTCAGAGTGATTTGCATATAATCATGGCTGAACAGGGGTGGCAGAGTGGGCTAAAGAATGGTGATGGATCAAACCCAGATCTTTTGACTGGGTGTGAGTGTTTGATTGGTTCAGATGCTCCGTCCATCACCTCCCCCTTTTGTACCGCTTTGGCCGCCATAAGTGTGGCAGGGTATGCTCAGACGTGAGTCCCTTGCTCACTTTGCCACTGGATTCAAGCAAGCTGGGCTGAAGACGGCTGTAATGCCAGAAACCGGTCCTCGGAAGCTTGTTTCCGGTCCAGGGAAGACATGGCTTGGCAGTTCGGGCTGGACTGTTCCCGTGAGGCACAGGGTCAGACTGATTTGCATATAGCCATGGCTGAACTGGGGTGGCAGAGTGGGCTAAAGAACGGTGATGGATCAAACCCAGATCTTTTGACTGGGTGTGAGTGTTTAATTGGTTCAGATGCTCCGTCCATCACCTCCCCCTTTTGTACCGCTTTGGCCGCCATAAGTGTGGCAGGGTATGCTCAGACGTGAGTCCCTTGCTCACTTTGCCACTGGATTCAAGCAAGCTGGGCTGAAGACGGCTGTAATGCCAGAAACCGGTCCTCGGAAGCTTGTTTCCGGTCCAGGGAAGACATGGCTTGGCAGTTCGGGCTGGACTGTTCCCATGAGGCACAGGGTCAGACTGATTTGCATATAGCCATGGCTGAACTGGGGTGGCAGAGTGGGCTAAAGAACGGTGATGGATCAAACCCAGATCTTTTGACTGGGTGTGAGTGTTTGATTGGTTCAGATGCTCCGTCCATCACCTCCCCCTTTTGTACCGCTTTGGCCGCCATAAGTGTGGCAGGGTATGCTCAGACGTGAGTCCCTTGCTCACTTTGCCACTGGATTCAAGCAAGCTGGGCTGAAGACGGCTGTAATGCCAGAAACCGGTCCTCGGAAGCTTGTTTCCGGTCCAGGGAAGACATGGCTTGGCAGTTCGGGCTGGACTGTTCCCATGAGGCACAGGGTCAGACTGATTTGCATATAGCCATGGCTGAACTGGGGTGGCAGCGTGGGCTAAAGAACGGTGATGGATCAAACCCAGATCTTTTGACTGGGTGTGAGTGTTTCATTGGTTCAGATGCTCCGTCCATCACCTCCCCCTTTTGTACCGCTTTGGCTGCCATAAGTGTGGCAGGGTATGCCCAGACGTGAGTCCCTTGCTCACTTTGACACTGGATTCAAGCAAGCTGGGCTGAAGACGGCTGTAATGCCAGAAACCGGTCCTCGGAAGCTTGTTTCCGGTCCAGGGAAGACATGGCTTGGCAGTTCGGGCTGGACTGTTCCCATGAGGCACAGGGTCAGACTGATTTGCATATAGCCATGGCTGAACTGGGGTGGCAGAGTGGGCTAAAGAACAGTGATGGATCAAACTCAGATCTTATGAATGGGTGTGTTTGATTGGTTCAGATGCTCCGTCCATCACCTCCTCCTTTTGTACCGCTTTGGCCGCCATAAGTGTGGCAGGGTATGCTCAGACGTGAGTCCCTTTGCTCACTTTGCCACTGGATTCAAGCAAGCTGGGCTGAAGACGGCTGTAATGCCAGAAACCGGTCCTCGGAAGCTTGTTTCCGGTCCAGGGAAGACATGGCTTGGCAGTTCGGGCTGGACTGTTCCCATGAGGCACAGGGTCAGACTGATTTGCATATAGCCATGGCTGAACTGGGGTGGCAGCGTGGGCTAAAGAACGGTGATGGATCAAACCCAGATCTTTTGACTGGGTGTGAGTGTTTCATTGGTTCAGATGCTCCGTCCATCACCTCCCCCTTTTGTACCGCTTTGGCCGCCATAAGTGTGGCAGGGTATGCTCAGACGTGAGTCCCTTGCTCACTTTGCCACTGGATTCAAGCAAGCTGGGCTGAAGACGGCTGTAATGCCAGAAACCGGTCCTCGGAAGCTTGTTTCCGGTCCAGGGAAGACATGGCTTGGCAGTTCGGGCTGGACTGTTCCCGTGAGGCACAGGTCAGACTGATTTGCATATAGCCATGGCTGAACTGGGGTGGCAGAGTGGGCTAAAGAACGGTGATGGATCAAACCCAGATCTTTTGACTGGGTGTGAGTGTTTGATTGGTTCAGATGCTCCGTCCATCACCTCCCCCTTTTGTACCGCTTTGGCCGCCATAAGTGTGGCAGGGTATGCTCAGACGTGAGTCCCTTGCTCACTTTGCCACTGGATTCAAGCAAGCTGGGCTGAAGACGGCTGTAATGCCAGAAACCGGTCCTCGGAAGCTTGTTTCCGGTCCAGGGAAGACATGGCTTGGCAGTTCGGGCTGGACTGTTCCCATGAGGCACAGGGTCAGACTGATTTGCATATAGCCATGGCTGAACTGGGGTGGCAGCGTGGGCTAAAGAACGGTGATGGATCAAACCCAGATCTTTTGACTGGGTGTGAGTGTTTCATTGGTTCAGATGCTCCGTCCATCACCTCCCCCTTTTGTACCGCTTTGGCCGCCATAAGTGTGGCAGGGTATGCTCAGACGTGAGTCCCTTGCTCACTTTGCCACTGGATTCAAGCAAGCTGGGCTGAAGACGGCTGTAAATCCAGAAACAGGTCCTCGGAAGCTTGTTTCCGGTCCAGGGAAGACATGGCTTGGCAGTTCGGGCTGGACTGTTCCCATGAGGCACAGGGTCAGACTGATTTGCATATAGCCATGGCTGAACTGGGGTGGCAGAGTGGGCTAAAGAAGGGTGATGGATCAAACCCAGATCTTTTGACTGGGTGTGAGTGTTTGATTGGTTCAGATGCTCCGTCCATCACCTCCCCCTTTTGTACCGCTTTGGCCGCCATAAGTGTGGCAGGGTATGCTCAGACGTGAGTCCCTTGCTCACTTTGCCACTGGAGTCAAGCAAGCTGGCCTGAAGACGGCTGTAATGCCAGAAACCGGTCCTCGGAAGCTTGTTTCCGGTCCAGGGAAGACATGGCTTGGCAGTTCGGGCTGGACTGTTCCCATGAGGCACAGGGTCAGACTGATTTGCATATAGCCATGGCTTAACTGGGGTGGCAGAGTGGGCTAAAGAACGGTGATGGATCAAACCCAGATCTTTTGACTGGGTGTGAGTTTTGGATTGGTTCAGATGCTCCGTCCATCACCTCCCCCTTTTGTACCGCTTTGGCCGCCATAAGTGTGGCAGGGTATGCTCAGACGTGAGTCCCTTGCTCACTTTGCCACTGGATTCAAGCAAGCTGGGCTGAAGACGGCTGTAATGCCAGAAACCGGTCCTCGGAAGCTTGTTTCCGGTCCAGGGAAGATTTGGCTTGGTAGTTCGGGCTGGACTGTTCCCATGAGGCACAGGGTCAGACTGATTTGCATATAGCCATGGCTGAACTGGGGTGGCAGAGTGGGCTAAAGAACGATGATGGATCAAACCCAGATCTTTTGACTGGGTGTGAGTGTTTGATTGGTTCAGATGCTCTGTCCATCACCTCCCCCTTTTGTACCGCTTTGGCCGCCATAAGTGTGGCAGGGTATGCTCAGACGTGAGTCCCTTGCTCATTTTGCCACTGGATTCAAGCAAGCTGGGCTGAAGACGGCTGTAATGCCAGAAACCGGTCCTCGGAAGCTTGTTTCCGGTCCAGGGAAGACATGGCTTGGCAGTTCGGGCTGGACTGTTCCCATGAGGCACAGGGTCAGACTGATTTGCATATAGCCATGGCTGAACTGGGGTGGCAGAGTGGGCTAAAGAACAGTGATGGATCAAACTCAGATCTTATGAATGGGTGTGTTTGATTGGTTCAGATGCTCCGTCCATCACCCCCCCTTTTGTACCGCTTTGGCCGCCATAAGTGTGGCAGGGTATGCTCAGACGTGAGTCCCTTTGCTCACTTTGCCACTGGATTCAAGCAAGCTGGGCTGAAGACGGCTGTAATGCCAGAAACCGGTCCTCGGAAGCTTGTTTCCGGTCCAGGGAAGACATGGCTTGGCAGTTCGGGCTGGACTGTTCCCATGAGGCACAGGGTCAGACTGATTTGCATATAGCCATGGCTGAACTGGGGTGGCAGCGTGGGCTAAAGAACGGTGATGGATCAAACCCAGATCTTTTGACTGGGTGTGAGTGTTTCATTGGTTCAGATGCTCTGTCCATCACCTCCCCCTTTTGTACCGCTTTGGCCGCCATAAGTGTGGCAGGGTATGCTCAGACGTGAGTCCCTTGCTCACTTTGCCACTGGATTCAAGCAAGCTGGGCTGAAGAGGGCTGTAATGCCAGAAACCGGTCCTCGGAAGCTTGTTTCCGGTCCAGGGAAGACATGGCTTGGCAGTTCGGACTGGACTGTTCTCATGAGGCACAGGGTCAGACTGATTTGCATATAGCCATGGCTGAACTGGGGTGGCAGAGTGGGCTAAAGAACGGTGATGGATCAAACCCAGATCTTTTGACTGGGTGTGAGTGTTTGATTGGTTCAGATGCTCCGTCCATCACCTCCCCCTTTTGTACCGCTTTGGGCGCCATAAGTGTGGCAGGGTATGCTCAGACGTGAGTCCCTTGCTCACTTTGCCACTGGAGTCAAGCAAGCTGGCCTGAAGACGGCTGTAAAGCCAGAAACCGGTCCTCGGAAGCTTGTTTCCGGTCCAGGGAAGACATGGCTTGGCAGTTCGGGCTGGACTGTTCCCACGAAGCACAGGGTCAGACTGATTTGCATATAGCCATGGCTGAACTGGGGTGGCTGAGTGGGCTAAAGAACGGTGATGGATCAAACCCAGATCTTTTGACTGGGTGTGAGTGTTTGATTGGTTCAGATGCTCCGTCCATCACCTTCCCCTTTTGTACCGCTTTGGCCGCCATAAGTGTGGCAGGGTATGCTCAGACGTGAGTCCCTTGCTCACTTTGCCACTGGAGTCAAGCAAGCTGGCCTGAAGACGGCTGTAATGCCAGAAACCGGTCCTCGGAAGCTTGTTTCCGGTCCAGGGAAGACATGGCTTGGCAGTTCGGGCTGGACTGTTCCCATGAGGCACAGGGTCAGACTGATTTGCATATAGCCATGGCTGAACTGGGGTGGCAGAGTGGGCTAAAGAACGGTGATGGATCAAACCCAGATCTTTTGACTGGGTGTGAGTGTTTGATTGGTTCAGATGCTCCGTCCATCACCTCCCCCTTTTGTACCGCTTTGGCCGCCATAAGTGTGGCAGGGTATGCGCAGACGTGAGTCCCTTGCTCACCTTGCCACTGGATTCAAGCAAGCTGGGCTGAAGACGGCTGTAATGCCAGAAACCGGTCCTCGGAAGCTTGTTTCCGGTCCAGGGAAGACATGGCTTGGCAGTTCGGGCTGGACTGTTCCCACGAAACACAGGGTCAGACTGATTTGCATATAGCCATGGCTGAACTGGGGTGGCTGAGTGGGCTAAAGAACGGTGATGGATCAAACCCAGATCTTTTGACTGGGTGTGAGTGTTTGATTGGTTCAGATGCTCCGTCCATCACCTTCCCCTTTTGTACCGCTTTGGCCGCCATAAGTGCGGCAGGGTATGCTCAGACGTGAGTCCCTTGCTCACTTTGCCACTGGAGTCAAGCAAGCTGGCCTGAAGACGGCTGTAATGCCAGAAACCGGTCCTCGGAAGCTTGTTTCCGGTCCAGGGAAGACATGGCTTGGCAGTTCGGGCTGGACTGTTCCCATGAGGCACAGGGTCAGACTGATTTGCATATAGCCATGGCTGAACTGGGGTGGCAGAGTGGGCTAAAGAACGGTGATGGATCAAACCCAGATCTTTTGACTGGGTGTGAGTGTTTGATTGGTTCAGATGCTCCGTCCATCACCTCCCCCTTTTGTACCGCTTTGGCCGCCATAAGTGTGGCAGGGTATGCGCAGACGTGAGTCCCTTGCTCACCTTGCCACTGGATTCAAGCAAGCTGGGCTGAAGACGGCTGTAATGCCAGAAACCGGTCCTCGGAAGCTTGTTTCCGGTCCAGGGAAGACATGGCTTGGCAGTTCGGGCTGGACTGTTCCCATGAGGCACAGGGTCAGACTGATTTGCATATAGCCATGGCTGAACTGGGGTGGCAGAGTGGGCTAAAGAACGGTGATGGATCAAACCCAGATCTTTTGACTGGGTGTGAGTGTTTGATTGGTTCAGATGCTTCGTCCATCACCTCCCCCTTTTGTACCGCTTTGGCCGCCATAAGTGTGGCAGGGTATGCTCAAACGTGAGTCCCTTGCTCACTTTGCCACTGGATTCAAGCAAGCTGGGCTGAAGATGGCTGTAATGCCAGAAACCGGTCCTCGGAAGCTTGTTTCCGGTCCAGGGAAGACATGGCTTGGCAGTTCGGGCTGGACTGTTCCCATGAGGCACAGGGTCAGACTGATTTGCATATAGCCTTGGCTGAACTGGGGTGGCAGAGTGGGCTAAAGAACGGTGATGGATCAAACCCAGATCTTTTGACTGGGTGTGAGTGTTTGATTGGTTCAGATGCTCCGTCCATCACCTCCCCCTTTCGTACCGCTTTGGCCGCCATAAGTGTGGCAGGGTATGCTCAGATGTGAGTCCCTTGCTCACTTTGCCACTGGATTCAAGCAAGCTGGGCTGAAGACGGCTGTAAATCCAGAAACAGGTCCTCGGAAGCTTGTTTCCGGTCCAGGGAACACATGGCTTGGCAGTTCGGGCTGGACTGTTCCCATGAGGCACAGGGTCAGACTGATTTGCATATAGCCATGGCTGAACAGGGGTGGCAGAGTGGGCTAAAGAACGGTGATGGATCAAACCCAGATCTTTTGACTGGGTGTGAGTGTTTGATTGGTTCAGATGCTCCGTCCATCACCTCCCCCTTTTGTACCGCTTTGGCCGCCATAAGTGTGGCAGGGTATGCTCAGACGTGAGTCCCTTGCTCACTTTGCCACTGGATTCAAGCAAGCTGGGCTGAAGACGGCTGTAATGCCAGAAACCGGTCCTCGGAAGCTTGTTTCCGGTCCAGGGAAGACATGGCTTGGCAGTTCGGGCTGGACTGTTCCCATGAGGCACAGGGTCAGACTGATTTGCATATAGCCATGGCTGAACTGGGGTGGCAGAGTGGGCTAAAGAATGGTGATGGATCAAACCCAGATCTTTTGACTGGGTGTGAGTGTTTGATAGGTTCAGATGCTCCGTCCATCACCTCCCCCTTTTGTTCCGCTTTGGCCGCCATAAGTGTGGCAGGGTATGCTCAGACGTGAGTCCCTTGCTCACTTTGCCACTGGATTCAAGCAAGCTGGGCTGAAGACGGCTGTAATGCCAGAAACCGGTCCTCTGAAGCTTGTTTCCGGTCCAGGGAAGACATGGCTTGGCAGTTCGTGCTGGACTGTTCCCATGAGGCACAGGGTCAGACTGATTTGCATATAGCCTTGGCTGAACTGGGGTGGCAGAGTGGGCTAAAGAACGGTGATGGATCAAACCCAGATCTTTTGACTGGGTGTAAGTGTTTTATTGGTTCAGATGCTCCGTCCATCACCTCCCCCTTTTGTACCGCTTTGGCCGCCATAAGTGTGGCAGGGTATGCTCAGATGTGAGTCCCTTGCTCACTTTGCCACTGGATTCAAGCAAGCTGGGCTGAAGACGGCTGTAATGCCAGAAACCAGTCCTCGGAAGCTTGTTTCCGGTCCAGGGAAGGCATGGCTTGGCAGTTCGGGCTGGACTGTTCCCATGAGGCACAGGGTCAGACTGATTTGCATATAGCCATGGCTGAACTGGGGTGGCAGAGTGGGCTAAAGAACGGTGATGGATCAAACCCAGATCTTTTGACTGGGTGTGAGTGTTTGATTGGTTCAGATGCTCCGTCCATCACCTCCCCCTTTTGTACCGCTTTGGCCGCCATAAGTGTGGCAGGGTATGCTCAGACGTGAGTCCCTTGCTCACTTTGCCACTGGATTCAAGCAAGCTGGGCTGAAGACGGCTGTAATGCCAGAAACCGGTCCTCGGAAGCTTGTTTCCGGTCCAGGGAAGGCATGGCTTGGCAGTTCGGGCTGGACTGTTCACATGAGGCACAGGGTCAGACTGATTTGCATATAGCCATGGCTGAACTGGGGTGGCAGAGTGGGCTAAAGAACGGTGATGGATCAAACCCAGATCTTTTGACTGGGTGTGAGTGTTTGATTGGTTCAGATGCTCCTTCCATCACCTCCCCCTTTTGTACCGCTTTGGCCGCCATAAGTGTGGCAGGGTATGCTCAGACGTGAGTCCCTTGCTCACTTTGCCACTGGATTTAAGCAAGCTGGGCTGAAGACGTCTGTAATGCCAGAAACCGGTCCTCGGAAGCTTGTTTCCGGTCCAGGGAAGACATGGCTTGGCAGTTCGGGCTGGACTGTTCCCATGAGGCACAGGGTCAGACTGATTTGCATATAGCCATGGCTGAACTGGGGTGGCAGCGTGGGCTAAAGAATGGTGATGGATCAAACCCAGATATTTTGACTGGGTGTGAGTGTTTCATTGGTTCAGATGCTCCGTACATCACCTCCCCCTTTTGTACCGCTTTGGCCGCCATAAGTGTGGCAGGGTATGCTCAGACGTGAGTCCCTTGCTCACTTTGCCACTGGATTCAAGCAAGCTGGGCTGAAGACGGCTGTAAATCCAGAAACAGGTCCTCGGAAGCTTGTTTCCGGTCCAGGGAAGACATGGCTTGGCAGTTCGGGCTGGACTGTTCCCATGAGGCACAGGGTCAGACTGATTTGCATATAGCCATGGCTGAACTGGGGTGGCAGAGTGGGCTAAAGAAGGGTGATGGATCAAACCCAGATCTTTTGACTGGGTGTGAGTGTTTGATTGGTTCAGATGCTCCGTCCATCACCTCGCCCTTTTGTACCGCTTTGGCCGCCATAAGTGTGGCAGGGTATGCTCAGATGTGAGTCCCTTGCTCACTTTGCCACTGGATTCAAGCAAGCTGGGCTGAAGACGGCTGTAATGCCAGAAACCAGTCCTCGGAAGCTTGTTTCCGGTCCAGGGAAGGCATGGCTTGGCAGTTCGGGCTGGACTGTTCCCATGAGGCACAGGGTCAGACTGATTTGCATATAGCCATGGCTGAACTGGGGTGGCAGCGTGGGCTAAAGAACGGTGATGGATCAAACCCAGATCTTTTGACTGGGTGTGAGTGTTTCATTGGTTCAGATGCTCCGTCCATCACCTCCCCCTTTTGTACCGCTTTGGCCGCCATAAGTGTGGCAGGGTATGCTCAGACGTGAGTCCCTTGCTCACTTTGCCACTGGATTCAAGCAAGCTGGGCTGAAGACGGCTGTAATGCCAGAAACCGGTCCTCGGAAGCTTGTTTCCGGTCCAGGAAAGACATGGCTTGGCAGTTCGGACTGGACTGTTCTCATGAGGCACAGGGTCAGACGGATTTGCATATAGCCATGGCTGAACTGGGGTGGCAGAGTGGGCTAAAGAACGGTGATGGATCAAACCCAGATCTTTTGACTGGGTGTGAGTGTTTGATTGGTTCAGATGCTCCGTCCATCACCTCCCCCTTTTGTTCCGCTTTGGCCGCCATAAGTGTGGCAGGGTATGCTCAGACGTGAGTCCCTTGCTCACTTTGCCACTGGATTCAAGCAAGCTGGGCTGAAGACGGCTGTAATGCCAGAAACCGGTCCTCTGAAGCTTGTTTCCGGTCCAGGGAAGACATGGCTTGGCAGTTCGTGCTGGACTGTTCCCATGAGGCACAGGGTCAGACTGATTTGCATATAGCCTTGGCTGAACTGGGGTGGCAGAGTGGGCTAAAGAACGGTGATGGATCAAACCCAGATCTTTTGACTGGGTGTGAGTGTTTGATTGGTTCAGATGCTCCGTCCATCACCTCCCCCTTTTGTACCGCTTTGGCCGCCATAAGTGTGGCAGGGTATGCGCAGACGTGAGTCCCTTGCTCACCTTGCCACTGGATTCAAGCAAGCTGGGCTGAAGACGGCTGTAATGCCAGAAACCGGTCCTCGGAAGCTTGTTTCCGGTCCAGGGAAGACATGGCTTGGCAGTTCGGGCTGGACTGTTCCCACGAAGCACAGGGTCAGACTGATTTGCATATAGCCATGGCTGAACTGGGGTGGCTGAGTGGGCTAAAGAACGGTGATGGATCAAACCCAGATCTTTTGACTGGGTGTGAGTGTTTGATTGGTTCAGATGCTCCGTCCATCACCTTCCCCTTTGGACCGCTTTGGCCGCCATAAGTGTGGCAGGGTATGCTCAGACGTGAGTCCCTTGCTCACTTTGCCACTGGAGTCAAGCAAGCTGGCCTGAAGATGGCTGTAATGCCAGAAACCGGTCCTCGGAAGCTTGTTTCCGGTCCAGGGAAGACATGGCTTGGCAGTTCGGGCTGGACTGTTCCCATGAGGCACAGGGTCAGACTGATTTGCATATAGCCATGGCTGAACTGGGGTGGCAGAGTGGGCTAAAGAACGGTGATGGATCAAACCCAGATCTTTTGACTGGGTGTGAGTGTTTGATTGGTTCAGATGCTCCGTCCATCACCTCCCCCTTTTGTACCGCTTTGGCCGCCATAAGTGTGGCAGGGTATGCGCAGACGTGAGTCCCTTGCTCACCTTGCCACTGGATTCAAGCAAGCTGGGCTGAAGACGGCTGTAATGCCAGAAACCGGTCCTCGGAAGCTTGTTTCCGGTCCAGGGAAGACATGGCTTGGCAGTTCGGGCTGGACTGTTCCCATGAGGCACAGGGTCAGACTGATTTGCATATAGCCATGGCTGAACTGGGGTGGCAGAGTGGGCTAAAGAACGGTGATGGATCAAACCCAGATCTTTTGACTGGGTGTGAGTGTTTGATTGGTTCAGATGCTTCGTCCATCACCTCCCCCTTTTGTACCGCTTTGGCCGCCATAAGTGTGGCAGGGTATGCTCAAACGTGAGTCCCTTGCTCACTTTGCCACTGGATTCAAGCAAGCTGGGCTGAAGATGGCTGTAATGCCAGAAACCGGTCCTCGGAAGCTTGTTTCCGGTCCAGGGAAGACATGGCTTGGCAGTTCGGGCTGGACTGTTCCCATGAGGCACAGGGTCAGACTGATTTGCATATAGCCTTGGCTGAACTGGGGTGGCAGAGTGGGCTAAAGAACGGTGATGGATCAAACCCAGATCTTTTGACTGGGTGTGAGTGTTTGATTGGTTCAGATGCTCCGTCCATCACCTCCCCCTTTCGTACCGCTTTGGCCGCCATAAGTGTGGCAGGGTATGCTCAGATGTGAGTCCCTTGCTCACTTTGCCACTGGATTCAAGCAAGCTGGGCTGAAGACGGCTGTAAATCCAGAAACAGGTCCTCGGAAGCTTGTTTCCGGTCCAGGGAACACATGGCTTGGCAGTTCGGGCTGGACTGTTCCCATGAGGCACAGGGTCAGACTGATTTGCATATAGCCATGGCTGAACAGGGGTGGCAGAGTGGGCTAAAGAACGGTGATGGATCAAACCCAGATCTTTTGACTGGGTGTGAGTGTTTGATTGGTTCAGATGCTCCGTCCATCACCTCCCCCTTTTGTACCGCTTTGGCCGCCATAAGTGTGGCAGGGTATGCTCAGACGTGAGTCCCTTGCTCACTTTGCCACTGGATTCAAGCAAGCTGGGCTGAAGACGGCTGTAATGCCAGAAACCGGTCCTCGGAAGCTTGTTTCCGGTCCAGGGAAGACATGGCTTGGCAGTTCGGGCTGGACTGTTCCCATGAGGCACAGGGTCAGACTGATTTGCATATAGCCATGGCTGAACTGGGGTGGCAGAGTGGGCTAAAGAATGGTGATGGATCAAACCCAGATCTTTTGACTGGGTGTGAGTGTTTGATAGGTTCAGATGCTCCGTCCATCACCTCCCCCTTTTGTTCCGCTTTGGCCTCCATAAGTGTGGCAGGGTATGCTCAGACGTGAGTCCCTTGCTCACTTTGCCACTGGATTCAAGCAAGCTGGGCTGAAGACGGCTGTAAATCCAGAAACAGGTCCTCGGAAGCTTGTTTCCGGTCCAGGGAAGACATGGCTTGGCAGTTCGGGCTGGACTGTTCCCATGAGGCACAGGGTCAGACTGATTTGCATATAGCCATGGCTGAACAGGAGTGGCAGAGTGGGCTAAAGAACGGTGATGGATCAAACCCAGATCTTTTGACTGGGTGTGAGTTTTTGATTGGTTCAGATGCTCCGTCCATCACCTCCCCCTTTTGTACCGCTTTGGCCGCCATAAGTGTGGCAGGGTATGCTCAGACGTGAGTCCCTTGCTCACTTTGCCACTGGATTCAAGCAAGCTGGGCTGAAGACGGCTGTAATGCCAGAAACCGGTCCTCGGAAGCTTGTTTCCGGTCCAGGGAAGACATGGCTTGGCAGTTCGGGCTGGACTGTTCCCATGAGGCACAGGGTCAGACTGATTTGCATATAGCCATGGCTGAACTGGGGTGGCAGAGTGGGCTAAAGAATGGTGATGGATCAAACCCAGATCTTTTGACTGGGTGTGAGTGTTTGATAGGTTCAGATGCTCCGTCCATCACCTCCCCCTTTTGTTCCGCTTTGGCCGCCATAAGTGTGGCAGGGTATGCTCAGACGTGAGTCCCTTGCTCACTTTGCCACTGGATTCAAGCAAGCTGGGCTGAAGACGGCTGTAATGCCAGAAACCGGTCCTCTGAAGCTTGTTTCCGGTCCAGGGAAGACATGGCTTGGCAGTTCGTGCTGGACTGTTCCCATGAGGCACAGGGTCAGACTGATTTGCATATAGCCTTGGCTGAACTGGGGTGGCAGAGTGGGCTAAAGAACGGTGATGGATCAAACCCAGATCTTTTGACTGGGTGTGAGTGTTTTATTGGTTCAGATGCTCCGTCCATCACCTCCCCCTTTTGTACCGCTTTGGCCGCCATAAGTGTGGCAGGGTATGCTCAGATGTGAGTCCCTTGCTCACTTTGCCACTGGATTCAAGCAAGCTGGGCTGAAGACGGCTGTAATGCCAGAAACCAGTCCTCGGAAGCTTGTTTCCGGTCCAGGGAAGGCATGGCTTGGCAGTTCGGGCTGGACTGTTCCCATGAGGCACAGGGTCAGACTGATTTGCATATAGCCATGGCTGAACTGGGGTGGCAGAGTGGGCTAAAGAACGGTGATGGATCAAACCCAGATCTTTTGACTGGGTGTGAGTGTTTGATTGGTTCAGATGCTCCGTCCATCACCTCCCCCTTTTGTACCGCTTTGGCCGCCATAA
Source organism: Lissotriton helveticus (assembly GCF_964261635.1). Classification (NCBI taxonomy): domain Eukaryota; kingdom Metazoa; phylum Chordata; class Amphibia; order Caudata; family Salamandridae; genus Lissotriton; species Lissotriton helveticus. The sequence continues at coordinate 313,616,660 of NC_136069.1, read as the reverse complement.
GTGTGGCAGGGTATGCTCAGACGTGAGTCCCTTGCTCACTTTGCCACTGGATTCAAGCAAGCTGGGCTGAAGACGGCTGTAATGCCAGAAACCGGTCCTCGGAAGCTTGTTTCCGGTCCAGGGAAGGCATGGCTTGGCAGTTCGGGCTGGACTGTTCACATGAGGCACAGGGTCAGACTGATTTGCATATAGCCATGGCTGAACTGGGGTGGCAGAGTGGGCTAAAGAACGGTGATGGATCAAACCCAGATCTTTTGACTGGGTGTGAGTGTTTGATTGGTTCAGATGCTCCTTCCATCACCTCCCCCTTTTGTACCGCTTTGGCCGCCATAAGTGTGGCAGGGTATGCTCAGACGTGAGTCCCTTGCTCACTTTGCCACTGGATTTAAGCAAGCTGGGCTGAAGACGTCTGTAATGCCAGAAACCGGTCCTCGGAAGCTTGTTTCCGGTCCAGGGAAGACATGGCTTGGCAGTTCGGGCTGGACTGTTCCCATGAGGCACAGGGTCAGACTGATTTGCATATAGCCATGGCTGAACTGGGGTGGCAGCGTGGGCTAAAGAATGGTGATGGATCAAACCCAGATATTTTGACTGGGTGTGAGTGTTTCATTGGTTCAGATGCTCCGTACATCACCTCCCCCTTTTGTACCGCTTTGGCCGCCATAAGTGTGGCAGGGTATGCTCAGACGTGAGTCCCTTGCTCACTTTGCCACTGGATTCAAGCAAGCTGGGCTGAAGACGGCTGTAAATCCAGAAACAGGTCCTCGGAAGCTTGTTTCCGGTCCAGGGAAGACATGGCTTGGCAGTTCGGGCTGGACTGTTCCCATGAGGCACAGGGTCAGACTGATTTGCATATAGCCATGGCTGAACTGGGGTGGCAGAGTGGGCTAAAGAAGGGTGATGGATCAAACCCAGATCTTTTGACTGGGTGTGAGTGTTTGATTGGTTCAGATGCTCCGTCCATCACCTCGCCCTTTTGTACTGCTTTGGCCGCCATAAGTGTGGCAGGGTATGCTCAGATGTGAGTCCCTTGCTCACTTTGCCACTGGATTCAAGCAAGCTGGGCTGAAGACGGCTGTAATGCCAGAAACCAGTCCTCGGAAGCTTGTTTCCGGTCCAGGGAAGGCATGGCTTGGCAGTTCGGGCTGGACTGTTCCCATGAGGCACAGGGTCAGACTGATTTGCATATAGCCATGGCTGAACTGGGGTGGCAGCGTGGGCTAAAGAACGGTGATGGATCAAACCCAGATCTTTTGACTGGGTGTGAGTGTTTCATTGGTTCAGATGCTCCGTCCATCACCTCCCCCTTTTGTACCGCTTTGGCCGCCATAAGTGTGGCAGGGTATGCTCAGACGTGAGTCCCTTGCTCACTTTGCCACTGGATTCAAGCAAGCTGGGCTGAAGACGGCTGTAATGCCAGAAACCGGTCCTCGGAAGCTTGTTTCCGGTCCAGGAAAGACATGGCTTGGCAGTTCGGACTGGACTGTTCTCATGAGGCACAGGGTCAGACGGATTTGCATATAGCCATGGCTGAACTGGGGTGGCAGAGTGGGCTAAAGAACGGTGATGGATCAAACCCAGATCTTTTGACTGGGTGTGAGTGTTTGATTGGTTCAGATGCTCCGTCCATCACCTCCCCCTTTTGTACCGCTTTGGGCGCCATAAGTGTGGCAGGGTATGCTCAGACGTGAGTCCCTTGCTCACTTTGCCACTGGATTCAAGCAAGCTGGGCTGAAGACGGCTGTAATGCCAGAAACCGGTCCTCGGAAGCTTGTTTCCGGTCCAGCGAAGACATGGCTTGGCAGTTCGGGCTGGACTGTTCCCATGAGGCACAGGGTCAGACTGATTTGCATATAGCCATGGCTGAACTGGGGTGGCAGAGTGGGCTAAAGAAGGGTGATGGATCAAACCCAGATCTTTTGACTGGGTGTGAGTGTTTGATTGGTTCAGATGCTCCGTCCATCACCTCCCCCTTTTGTACCGCTTTGGCCGCCATAAGTGTGGCAGGGTATGCTCAGACGTGAGTCCCTTGCTCACTTTGCCACTGGAGTCAAGCAAGCTGGCCTGAAGACGGCTGTAATGCCAGAAACCGGTCCTCGGAAGCTTGTTTCCGGTCCAGGGAAGACATGGCTTGGCAGTTCGGGCTGGACTGTTCCCACGAAGCACAGGGTCAGACTGATTTGCATATAGCCATGGCTGAACTGGGGTGGCTGAGTGGGCTAAAGAACGGTGATGGATCAAACCCAGATCTTTTGACTGGGTGTGAGTGTTTGATTGGTTCAGATGCTCCGTCCATCACCTCCCCCTTTTGTACCGCTTTGGCCGCCATAAGTGTGGCAGGGTATGCTCAGACGTGAGTCCCTTGCTCACTTTGCCACTGGAGTCAAGCAAGCTGGCCTGAAGACGGCTGTAATGCCAGAAACCGGTCCTCGGAAGCTTGTTTCCGGTCCAGGGAAGACATGGCTTGGCAGTTCGGGCTGGACTGTTCCCACGAAGCACAGGGTCAGACTGATTTGCATATAGCCATGGCTGAACTGGGGTGGCAGAGTGGGCTAAAGAATGGTGATGGATCAAACCAGATCTTTTGACTGGGTGTGAGTGTTTGATAGGTTCAGATGCTCCGTCCATCACCTCCCCCTTTTGTTCCGCTTTGGCCGCCATAAGTGTGGCAGGGTATGCTCAGACGTGAGTCCCTTGCTCACTTTGCCACTGGATTCAAGCAAGCTGGGCTGAAGACGGCTGTAATGCCAGAAATCGGTCCTCGGAAGCTTGTTTCCGGTCCAGGGAAGACATGGCTTGGCAGTTCGTGCTGGACTGTTCCCATGAGGCACAGGGTCAGACTGATTTGCATATAGCCTTGGCTGAACTGGGGTGGCAGAGTGGGCTAAAGAACGGTGATGGATCAAACCCAGATCTTTTGACTGGGTGTGAGTGTTTGATTGGTTCAGATGCTCCGTCCATCACCTCCCCCTTTTGTACCGCTTTGGCCGCCATAAGTGTGGCAGGGTATGCTCAGATGTGAGTCCCTTGCTCACTTTGCCACTGGATTCAAGCAAGCTGGGCTGAAGACGGCTGTAATGCCAGAAACCAGTCCTCGGAAGCTTGTTTCCGGTCCAGGGAAGGCATGGCTTGGCAGTTCGGGCTGGACTGTTCCCATGAGGCACAGGGTCAGACTGATTTGCATATAGCCATGGCTGAACTGGGGTGGCAGAGTGGGCTAAAGAACGGTGATGGATCAAACCCAGATCTTTTGACTGGGTGTGAGTGTTTGATTGGTTCAGATGCTCCGTCCATCACCTCCCCCTTTTGTACCGCTTTGGCCGCCATAAGTGTGGCAGGGTATGCTCAGACGTGAGTCCCTTGCTCACTTTGCCACTGGATTCAAGCAAGCTGGGCTGAAGACGGCTGTAATGCCAGAAACCGGTCCTCGGAAGCTTGTTTCCGGTCCAGGGAAGGCATGGCTTGGCAGTTCGGGCTGGACTGTTCACATGAGGCACAGGGTCAGACTGATTTGCATATAGCCATGGCTGAACTGGGGTGGCAGAGTGGGCTAAAGAACGGTGATGGATCAAACCCAGATCTTTTGACTGGGTGTGAGTGTTTGATTGGTTCAGATGCTCCGTCCATCACCTCCCCCTTTTGTACCGCTTTGGCCGCCATAAGTGTGGCAGGGTATGCTCAGACGTGAGTCCCTTGCTCACTTTGCCACTGGATTTAAGCAAGCTGGGCTGAAGACGGCTGTAATGCCAGAAACCGGTCCTCGGAAGCTTGTTTCCGGTCCAGGGAAGACATGGCTTGGCAGTTCGGGCTGGACTGTTCCCATGAGGCACAGGGTCAGACTGATTTGCATATAGCCATGGCTGAACTGGGGTGGCAGCGTGGGCTAAAGAACGGTGATGGATCAAACCCAGATATTTTGACTGGGTGTGAGTGTTTCATTGGTTCAGATGCTCCGTCCATCACCTCCCCCTTTTGTACCGCTTTGGCCGCCATAAGTGTGGCAGGGTATGCTCAGACGTGAGTCCCTTGCTCACTTTGCCACTGGATTCAAGCAAGCTGGGCTGAAGACGGCTGTAAATCCAGAAACAGGTCCTCGGAAGCTTGTTTCCGGTCCAGGGAAGACATGGCTTGGCAGTTCGGGCTGGACTGTTCCCATGAGGCACAGGGTCAGACTGATTTGCATATAGCCATGGCTGAACTGGGGTGGCAGAGTGGGCTAAAGAAGGGTGATGGATCAAACCCAGATCTTTTGACTGGGTGTGAGTGTTTGATTGGTTCAGATGCTCCGTCCATCACCTCGCCCTTTTGTACCGCTTTGGCCGCCATAAGTGTGGCAGGGTATGCTCAGACGTGAGTCCCTTGCTCACTTTGCCACTGGAGTCAAGCAAGCTGGCCTGAAGACGGCTGTAATGCCAGAAACCGGTCCTCGGAAGCTTGTTTCCGGTCCAGGGAAGACATGGCTTGGCAGTTCGGGCTGGACTGTTCCCATGAGGCACAGGGTCAGACTGATTTGCATATAGCCATGGCTGAACTGGGGTGGCAGAGTGGGCTAAAGAACGGTGATGGATCAAACCCAGATCTTTTGACTGGGTGTGAGTGTTTGATTGGTTCAGATGCTCCGTCCATCACCTCCCCCTTTTGTACCGCTTTGGCCGCCATAAGTGTGGCAGGGTATGCTCAGACGTGAGTCCCTTGCTCACTTTGCCACTGGATTCAAGCAAGCTGGGCTGAAGACGGCTGTAATGCCAGAAACCGGTCCTCGGAAGCTTGTTTCCGGTCCAGGGAAGATATGGCTTGGTAGTTCGGGCTGGACTGTTCCCATGAGGCACAGGGTCAGACTGATTTGCATATAGCCATGGCTGAACTGGGGTGGCAGAGTGGGCTAAAGAACGATGATGGATCAAACCCAGATCTTTTGACTGGGTGTGAGTGTTTGATTGGTTCAGATGCTCTGTCCATCACCTCCCCCTTTTGTACCGCTTTGGCCGCCATAAGTGTGGCAGGGTATGCTCAGACGTGAGTCCCTTGCTCATTTTGCCACTGGATTCAAGCAAGCTGGGCTGAAGACGGCTGTAATGCCAGAAACCGGTCCTCGGAAGCTTGTTTCCGTTCCAGGGAAGACATGGCTTGGCAGTTCGGGCTGGACTGTTCCCATGAGGCACAGGGTCAGACTGATTTGCATATAGCCATGGCTGAACTGGGGTGGCAGAGTGGGCTAAAGAACAGTGATGGATCAAACTCAGATCTTATGAATGGGTGTGAGTGTTTGATTGGTTCAGATGCTCCGTCCATCACCTCCCCCTTTTGTACCGCTTTGGCCGCCATAAGTGTGGCAGGGTATGCTCAGACGTGAGTCCCTTTGCTCACTTTGCCACTGGATTCAAGCAAGCTGGGCTGAAGACAGCTGTAATGCCAGAAACCGGTCCTCGGAAGCTTGTTTCCGGTCCAGGGAAGACATGGCTTGGCAGTTCGGGCTGGACTGTTCCCATGAGGCACAGGGTCAGACTGATTTGCATATAGTCATGGCTGAACAGGGGTGGCAGAGTGGGCTAAAGAATGGTGATGGATCAAACCCAGATCTTTTGACTGGGTGTGAGTGTTTGATTGGTTCAGATGCTCCGTCCATCACCTCCCCCTTTTGTACCGCTTTGGCCGCCATAAGTGTGGCAGGGTATGCTCAGACGTGAGTCCCTTGCTCACTTTGCCACTGGATTCAAGCAAGCTGGGCTGAAGACGGCTGTAATGCCAGAAACCGTTCCTCGGAAGCTTGTTTCCGGTCCAGGGAAGACATGGCTTGGCAGTTCGGGCTGGACTGTTCCCGTGAGGCACAGGGTCAGACTGATTTGCATATAGCCATGGCTGTACTGGGGTGGCAGAGTGGGCTAAAGAACGGTGATGGATCAAACCCAGATCTTTTGACTGGGTGTGAGTGTTTGATTGGTTCAGATGCTTCGTCCATCACCTCCCCCTTTTGTACCGCTTTGGCCGCCATAAGTGTGGCAGGGTATGCTCAGTCGTGAGTCCCTTGCCCACTTTGCCACTAGATTCAAGCAAGCTGGGCTGAAGACGGCTGTAATGCCAGAAACCGGTCCTCGGAAGCTTGTTTCCGGTCCAGGGAAGACATGGCTTGGCAGTTCGGGCTGGACTGTTCCCATGAGGCACAGGGTCAGACTGTTTTGCATATAGCCATGGCTAAACTGGGGTGGCAGCGTGGGCTAAAGAACGGTGATGGATCAAACCCAGATCTTTTGACTGGGTGTGAGTGTTTCATTGGTTCAGATGCTCCGTCCATCACCTCCCCCTTTTGTACCGCTTTGGCCGCCATAAGTGTGGCAGGGTATGCTCAGACGTGAGTCCCTTGCTCACTTTGCCACTGGAGTCAAGCAAGCTGGCCTGAAGACGGCTGTAATGCCAGAAACCGGTCCTCGGAAGCTTGTTTCCGGTCCAGGGAAGACATGGCTTGGCAGTTCGGGCTGGACTGTTCCCACGAAGCACAGGGTCAGACTGATTTGCATATAGCCATGGCTGAACTGGGGTGGCTGAGTGGGCTAAAGAACGGTGATGGATCAAACCCAGATCTTTTGACTGGGTGTGAGTGTTTGATTGGTTCAGATGGTCCGTCCATCACCTCCCCCTTTTGTACCGCTTTGGCCGCCATAAGTCTGGCAGGGTATGCTCAGACGTGAGTCCCTTGCTCACTTTGCCACTGGATTCAAGCAAGCTGGGCTGAAGACGGCTGTAATGCCAGAAACCGGTCCTCGGAAGCTTGTTTCCGGTCCAGGGAAGACATGGCTTGGCAGTTTGGGCTGGACTGTTCCCATGAGGCACAGGGTCAGACTGATTTGCATATAGCCATGGCTGAACTGGGGTGGCAGAGTGGGCTAAAGAACGGTGATGGATCAAACCCAGATCTTTTGACTGGGTGTGAGTGTTTGATTGGTTCAGATGCTCCGTCCATCACCTCCCCCTTTTGTACCGCTTTGGCTGCCATAAGTGTGGCAGGGTATGCTCAGACGTGAGTCCCTTGCTCACTTTGCCACTGGATTCAAGCAAGCTGGGCTGAAGACGGCTGTAATGCCAGAAACCGGTCCTCGGAAGCTTGTTTCCGGTCCAGGGAAGACATGGCTTGGCAGTTGGGGCTGGACTGTTCCCATGAGGCACAGGGTCAGACTGATTTGCATATAGCCATGGCTGAACTGGGGTGGCAGAGTGGGCTAAAGAACGGTGATGGATCAAACCCAGATCTTTTGACTGGGTGTGAGTGTTAGATTGGTTCAGATGCTCCGTCCATCACCTCCCCCTTTTGTACCGCTTTGGCCGCCATAAGTGTGGCAGGGTATGCTCAGACGTGAGTCCCTTGCTCACTTAGCCACTGGATTCAAGCAAGCTGGGCTGAAGATGGCTGTAATGCCAGAAACCGGTCCTCGGAAGCTTGTTTCCGGTCCAGGGAAGACATGGCTTGGCAGTTCGGGCTGGACTGTTCCCATGAGGCACAGGGTCAGACTGATTTGCATATAGCCATGGCTGAACTGGGGTGGCAGAGTGGGCTAAAGAACGGTGATGGATCAAACCCAGATCTTTTGACTGGGTGTGAGTGTTTGATTGGTTCAGATGCTCGGTCCATCACCTCCCCCTTTTGTACCGCTTTGGCCGCCATAAGTGTGGCAGGGTATGCTCAGACGTGAGTCCCTTTCTCACTTTGCCACTGGATTCAAGCAAGCTGGGCTGAAGACGGCTGTAATGCCAGAAACCGGTCCTCGGAAGCTTGTTTCCGGTCCAGGGAAGATATGGCTTGGTAGTTCGGGCGGGACTGTTCCCATGAGGCACAGGGTCAGACTGATTTGCATATAGCCATGGCTGAACTGGGGTGGCAGAGTGGAGTAAAGAACGGTGATGGATAAAACCCAGATCTTTTGACTGGGTGTGAGTGTTTGATTGGTTCAGATGCTCTGTCCATCACCTCCCCCTTTTGTACCGCTTTGGCCGCCATAAGTGTGGCAGGGTATGCTCAGACGTGAGTCCCTTGCTCACTTTGCCACTGGATTCAAGCAAGCTGGGCTGAAGACGGCTGTAATGCCAGAAACCGGTCCTCGGAAGCTTGTTTCCGTTCCAGGGAAGACATGGCTTGGCAGTTCGGGCTGGACTGTTCCCATGAGGCACAGGGTCAGACTGATTTACATATAGCCATGGCTGAACTGGGGTGGCAGAGTGGGCTAAAGAACGGTGATGGATCAAACCCAGATCTTTTGACTGGGTGTGAGTGTTTGATTGGTTCAGATGCTCCGTCCATCACCTCCCCCTTTTGTACCGCTTTGGCCGCCATAAGTGTGGCAGGGTATGCTCAGACGTGAGTCCCTTGCTCACTTTGCCACTGGATTCAAGCAAGCTGGGCTGAAGACGGCTGTAATGCCAGAAACCGGTCCTCGGAAGCTTGTTTCCGGTCCAGGGAAGACATGGCTTGGCAGTTCGGGCTGGACTGTTCCCATGAGGCACAGGGTCAGACTGATTTGCATATAGCCATGGCTGAACTGGGGTGGCAGCGTGGGCTAAAGAACGGTGATGGATCAAACCCAGATCTTTTGACTGGGTGTGAGTGTTTCATTGGTTCAGATGCTCCGTCCATCACCTCCCCCTTTTGTACCGCTTTGGCCGCCATAAGTGTGGCAGGGTATGCTCAGATGTGAGTCCCTTGCTCACTTTGCCACTGGATTCAAGCAAGCTGGGCTGAAGACGGCTGTAAATCCAGAAACAGGTCCTCGGAAGCTTGTTTCCGGTCCAGGGAAGACATGGCTTGGCAGTTCGGGCTGGACTGTTCCCATGAGGCACAGGGTCAGACTGATTTGCATATAGCCATGGCTGAACTGGGGTGGCAGAGTGGGCTAAAGAAGGGTGATGGATCAAACCCAGATCTTTTGACTGGGTGTGAGTGTTTGATTGGTTCAGATGCTCCGTCCATCACCTCCCCCTTTTGTACCGCTTTGGCCGCCATAAGTGTGGCAGGGTATGCTCCGACGTGAGTCCCTTGCTCACTTTGCCACTGGAGTCAAGCAAGCTGGCCTGAAGACGGCTGTAATGCCAGAAACCGGTCCTCGGAAGCTTGTTTCCGGTCCAGGGAAGACATGGCTTGGCAGTTCGGGCTGGACTGTTCCCATGAGGCACAGGGTCAGACTGATTTGCATATAGCCATGGCTGAACTGGGGTGGCAGAGTGGGCTAAAGAACGGTGATGGATCAAACCCAGATCTTTTGACTGGGTGTGAGTGTTGGAATGGTTCAGATGCTCCGTCCATCACCTCCCCCTTTTGTACCGCTTTGGCCGCCATAAGTGTGGCAGGGTATGCTCAGACGTGAGTCCCTTGCTCACTTTGCCACTGGATTCAAGCAAGCTGGGCTGAAGACGGCTGTAATGCCAGAAACCGGTCCTCGGAAGCTTGTTTCCGGTCCAGGGAAGATATGGCTTGGTAGTTCGGGCTGGACTGTTCCCATGAGGCACAGGGTCAGACTGATTTGCATATAGCCATGGCTGAACTGGGGTGGCAGAGTGGGCTAAAGAACGATGATGGATCAAACCCAGATCTTTTGACTGGGTGTGAGTGTTTGATTGGTTCAGATGCTCTGTCCATCACCTCCCCCTTTTGTACCGCTTTGGCCGCCATAAGTGTGGCAGGGTATGCTCAGACGTCAGTCCCTTGCTCATTTTGCCACTGGATTCAAGCAAGCTGGGCTGAAGACGGCTGTAATGCCAGAAACCGGTCCTCGGAAGCTTGTTTCCGGTCCAGGGAAGACATGGCTTGGCAGTTCGGGCTGGACTGTTCCCATGAGGCACAGGGTCAGACTGATTTGCATATAGCCATGGCTGAACTGGGGTGGCAGAGTGGGCTAAAGAACAGTGATGGATCAAACTCAGATCTTATGAATGGGTGTGTTTGATTGGTTCAGATGCTCCGTCCATCACCTCCCCCTTTTGTACCGCTTTGGCCGCCATAAGTGTGGCAGGGTATGCTCAGACGTGAGTCCCTTTGCTCACTTTGCCACTGGATTCAAGCAAGCTGGGCTGAAGACGGCTGTAATGCCAGAAACCGGTCCTCGGAAGCTTGTTTCCGGTCCAGGGAAGACATGGCTTGGCAGTTCGGGCTGGACTGTTCCCATGAGGCACAGGGTCAGACTGATTTGCATATAGCCATGGCTGAACTGGGGTGGCAGCGTGGGCTAAAGAACGGTGATGGATCAAACCCAGATCCTTTGACTGGGTGTGAGTGTTTTATTGGTTCAGATGCTCCGTCCATCACCTCCCCCTTTTGTACCGCTTTGGCCGCCATAAGTGTGGCAGGGTATGCTCAGACGTGAGTCCCTTGCTCACTTTGCCACTGGATTCAAGCAAGCTGGGCTGAAGACGGCTGTAATGCCAGAAACCGGTCCTCGGAAGCTTGTTTCCGGTCCAGGGAAGACATGGCTTGGCAGTTCGGGCTGGACTGTTCCCGTGAGGCACAGGGTCAGACTGATTTGCATATAGCCATGGCTGAACTGGGGTGGCAGAGTGGGCTAAAGAACGGTGATGGATCAAACCCAGATCTTTTGACTGGGTGTGAGTGTTTGATTGGTACAGATGCTCCGTCCATCACCTCCCCCTTTTGTACCGCTTTGGCCGCCATAAGTGTGGCAGGGTATGCTCAGACGTGAGTCCCTTGCTCACTTTGCCACTGGATTCAAGCAAGCTGGGCTGAAGACGGCTGTAATGCCAGAAACCGGTCCTCGGAAGCTTGTTTCCGGTCCAGGGAAGACATGGCTTGGCAGTTCGGGCTGGACTGTTCCCATGAGGCACAGGGTCAGACTGATTTGCATATAGCCATGGCTGAACTGGGGTGGCAGCGTGGGCTAAAGAACGGTGATGGATCAAACCCAGATCTTTTGACTGGGTGTGAGTGTTTGATTGGTTCAGATGCTCCTTCCATCACCTCCCCCTTTTGTACCGCTTTGGCCGCCATAAGTGTGGCAGGGTATGCTCAGACGTGAGTCCCTTGCTCACTTTGCCACTGGATTTAAGCAAGCTGGGCTGAAGACGGCTGTAATGCCAGAAACCGGTCCTCGGAAGCTTGTTTCCGGTCCAGGGAAGACATGGCTTGGCAGTTCGGGCTGGACTGTTCCCATGAGGCACAGGGTCAGACTGATTTGCATATAGCCATGGCTGAACTGGGGTGGCAGCGTGGGCTAAAGAATGGTGATGGATCAAACCCAGATATTTTGACTGGGTGTGAGTGTTTCATTGGTTCAGATGCTCCGTACATCACCTCCCCCTTTTGTACCGCTTTGGCCGCCATAAGTGTGGCAGGGTATGCTCAGACGTGAGTCCCTTGCTCACTTTGCCACTGGATTCAAGCAAGCTGGGCTGAAGACGGCTGTAAATCCAGAAACAGGTCCTCGGAAGCTTGTTTCCGGTCCAGGGAAGACATGGCTTGGCAGTTCGGGCTGGACTGTTCCCATGAGGCACAGGGTCAGACTGATTTGCATATAGCCATGGCTGAACTGGGGTGGCATAGTGGGCTAAAGAAGGGTGATGGATCAAACCCAGATCTTTTGACTGGGTGTGAGTGTTTGATTGGTTCAGATGCTCCGTCCATCACCTCGCCCTTTTGTACCGCTTTGGCCGCCATAAGTGTGGCAGGGTATGCTCAGATGTGAGTCCCTTGCTCACTTTGCCACTGGATTCAAGCAAGCTGGGCTGAAGACGGCTGTAATGCCAGAAACCAGTCCTCGGAAGCTTGTTTCCGGTCCAGGGAAGGCATGGCTTGGCAGTTCGGGCTGGACTGTTCCCATGAGGCACAGGGTCAGACTGATTTGCATATAGCCATGGCTGAACTGGGGTGGCAGCGTGGGCTAAAGAACGGTGCTGGATCAAACCCAGATCTTTTGACTGGGTGTGAGTGTTTCATTGGTTCAGATGCTCCGTCCATCACCTCCCCCTTTTGTACCGCTTTGGCCGCCATAAGTGTGGCAGGGTATGCTCAGACGTGAGTCCCTTGCTCACTTTGCCACTGGATTCAAGCAAGCTGGGCTGAAGACGGCTGTAATGCCAGAAACCGGTCCTCGGAAGCTTGTTTCCGGTCCAGGAAAGACATGGCTTGGCAGTTCGGACTGGACTGTTCTCATGAGGCACAGGGTCAGACTGATTTGCATATAGCCATGGCTGAACTGGGGTGGCAGAGTGGGCTAAAGAACGGTGATGGATCAAACCCAGATCTTTTGACTGGGTGTGAGTGTTTGATTGGTTCAGATGCTCCGTCCATCACCTCCCCCTTTTGTACCGCTTTGGGCGCCATAAGTGTGGCAGGGTATGCTCAGACGTGAGTCCCTTGCTCACTTTGCCACTGGATTCAAGCAAGCTGGGCTGAAGACGGCTGTAATGCCAGAAACCGGTCCTCGGAAGCTTGTTTCCGGTCCAGCGAAGACATGGCTTGGCAGTTCGGGCTGGACTGTTCCCATGAGGCACAGGGTCAGACTGATTTGCATATAGCCATGGCTGAACTGGGGTGGCAGAGTGGGCTAAAGAAGGGTGATGGATCAAACCCAGATCTTTTGACTGGGTGTGAGTGTTTGATTGGTTCAGATGCTCCGTCCATCACCTCCCCCTTTTGTACCGCTTTGGCCGCCATAAGTGTGGCAGGGTATGCTCAGACGTGAGTCCCTTGCTCACTTTGCCACTGGAGTCAAGCAAGCTGGCCTGAAGACGGCTGTAAATCCAGAAACAGGTCCTCGGAAGCTTGTTTCCGGTCCAGGGAAGACATGGCTTGGCAGTTCGGGCTGGACTGTTCCCACGAAGCACAGGGTCAGACTGATTTGCATATAGCCATGGCTGAACTGGGGTGGCTGAGTGGGCTAAAGAACGGTGATGGATCAAACCCAGATCTTTTGACTGGGTGTGAGTGTTTGATTGGTTCAGATGCTCCGTCCATCACCTCCCCCTTTTGTATCGCTTTGGCCGCCATAAGTGTGGCAGGGTATGCTCAGACGTGAGTCCCTTGCTCACTTTGCCACTGGAGTCAAGCAAGCTGGCCTGAAGACGGCTGTAATGCCAGAAACCGGTCCTCGGAAGCTTGTTTCCGGTCCAGGGAAGACATGGCTTGGCAGTTCGGGCTGGACTGTTCCCACGAAGCACAGGGTCAGACTGATTTGCATATAGCCATGGCTGAACTGGGGTGGCAGAGTGGGCTAAAGAATGGTGATGGATCAAACCAGATCTTTTGACTGGGTGTGAGTGTTTGATAGGTTCAGATGCTCCGTCCATCACCTCCCCCTTTTGTTCCGCTTTGGCCGCCATAAGTGTGGCAGGGTATGCTCAGACGTGAGTCCCTTGCTCACTTTGCCACTGGATTCAAGCAAGCTGGGCTGAAGACGGCTGTAATGCCAGAAACCGGTCCTCGGAAGCTTGTTTCCGGTCCAGGGAAGACATGGCTTGGCAGTTCGTGCTGGACTGTTCCCATGAGGCACAGGGTCAGACTGATTTGCATATAGCCTTGGCTGAACTGGGGTGGCAGAGTGGGCTAAAGAACGGTGATGGATCAAACCCAGATATTTTGACTGGGTGTGAGTGTTTGATTGGTTCAGATGCTCCGTCCATCACCTCCCCCTTTTGTACCGCTTTGGCCGCCATAAGTGTGGCAGGGTATGCTCAGATGTGAGTCCCTTGCTCACTTTGCCACTGGATTCAAGCAAGCTGGGCTGAAGACGGCTGTAATGCCAGAAACCAGTCCTCGGAAGCTTGTTTCCGGTCCAGGGAAGGCATGGCTTGGCAGTTCGGGCTGGACTGTTCCCATGAGGCACAAGGTCAGACTGATTTGCATATAGCCATGGCTGAACTGGGGTGGCAGAGTGGGCTAAAGAACGGTGATGGATCAAACCCAGATCTTTTGACTGGGTGTGAGTGTTTGATTGGTTCATATGCTCCGTCCATCACCTCCCCCTTTTGTACCGCTTTGGCCGCCATAAGTGTGGCAGGGTATGCTCAGACGTGAGTCCCTTGCTCACTTTGCCACTGGATTCAAGCAAGCTGGGCTGAAGACGGCTGTAATGCCAGAAACCGGTCCTCGGAAGCTTGTTTCCGGTCCAGGGAAGGCATGGCTTGGCAGTTCGGGCTGGACTGTTCACATGAGGCACAGGGTCAGACTGATTTGCATATAGCCATGGCTGAACTGGGGTGGCAGAGTGGGCTAAAGAACGGTGATGGATCAAACCCAGATATTTTGACTGGGTGTGAGTGTTTCATTGGTTCAGATGCTCCGTCCATCACCTCCCCCTTTTGTACCGCTTTGGCCGCCATAAGTGTGGCAGGGTATGCTCAGACGTGAGTCCCTTGCTCACTTTGCCACTGGATTCAAGCAAGCTGGGCTGAAGACGGCTGTAAATCCAGAAACAGGTCCTCGGAAGCTTGTTTCCGGTCCAGGGAAGACATGGCTTGGCAGTTCGGGCTGGACTGTTCCCATGAGGCACAGGGTCAGACTGATTTGCATATAGCCATGGCTGAACTGGGGTGGCAGAGTGGGCTAAAGAAGGGTGATGGATCAAACCCAGATCTTTTGACTGGGTGTGAGTGTTTGATTGGTTCAGATGCTCCGTCCATCACCTCGCCCTTTTGTACCGCTTTGGCCGCCATAAGTGTGGCAGGGTATGCTCAGACGTGAGTCCCTTGCTCACTTTGCCACTGGAGTCAAGCAAGCTGGCCTGAAGACGGCTGTAATGCCAGAAACCGGTCCTCGGAAGCTTGTTTCCGGTCCAGGGAAGACATGGCTTGGCAGTTCGGGCTGGACTGTTCCCATGAGGCACAGGGTCAGACTGATTTGCATATAGCCATGGCTGAACTGGGGTGGCAGAGTGGGCTAAAGAACGGTGATGGATCAAACCCAGATCTTTTGACTGGGTGTGAGTGTTTGATTGGTTCAGATGCTCCGTCCATCACCTCCCCCTTTTGTACCGCTTTGGCCGCCATAAGTGTGGCAGGGTATGCTCAGACGTGAGTCCCTTGCTCACTTTGCCACTGGATTCAAGCAAGCTGGGCTGAAGACGGCTGTAATGCCAGAAACCGGTCCTCGGAAGCTTGTTTCCGGTCCAGGGAAGATATGGCTTGGTAGTTCGGGCTGGACTGTTCCCATGAGGCACAGGGTCAGACTGATTTGCATATAGCCATGGCTGAACTGGGGTGGCAGAGTGGGCTAAAGAACGATGATGGATCAAACCCAGATCTTTTGACTGGGTGTGAGTGTTTGATTGGTTCAGATGCTCTGTCCATCACCTCCCCCTTTTGTACCGCTTTGGCCGCCATAAGTGTGGCAGGGTATGCTCAGACGTGAGTCCCTTGCTCATTTTGCCACTGGATTCAAGCAAGCTGGGCTGAAGACGGCTGTAATGCCAGAAACCGGTCCTCGGAAGCTTGTTTCCGTTCCAGGGAAGACATGGCTTGGCAGTTCGGGCTGGACTGTTCCCATGAGGCACAGGGTCAGACTGATTTGCATATAGCCATGGCTGAACTGGGGTGGCAGAGTGGGCTAAAGAACAGTGATGGATCAAACTCAGATCTTATGAATGGGTGTGAGTGTTTGATTGGTTCAGATGCTCCGTCCATCACCTCCCCCTTTTGTACCGCTTTGGCCGCCATAAGTGTGGCAGGGTATGCTCAGACGTGAGTCCCTTTGCTCACTTTGCCACTGGATTCAAGCAAGCTGGGCTGAAGACAGCTGTAATGCCAGAAACCGGTCCTCGGAAGCTTGTTTCCGGTCCAGGGAAGACATGGCTTGGCAGTTCGGGCTGGACTGTTCCCATGAGGCACAGGGTCAGACTGATTTGCATATAGTCATGGCTGAACAGGGGTGGCAGAGTGGGCTAAAGAATGGTGATGGATCAAACCCAGATCTTTTGACTGGGTGTGAGTGTTTGATTGGTTCAGATGCTCCGTCCATCACCTCCCCCTTTTGTACCGCTTTGGCCGCCATAAGTGTGGCAGGGTATGCTCAGACGTGAGTCCCTTGCTCACTTTGCCACTGGATTCAAGCAAGCTGGGCTGAAGACGGCTGTAATGCCAGAAACCGTTCCTCGGAAGCTTGTTTCCGGTCCAGGGAAGACATGGCTTGGCAGTTCGGGCTGGACTGTTCCCGTGAGGCACAGGGTCAGACTGATTTGCATATAGCCATGGCTGTACTGGGGTGGCAGAGTGGGCTAAAGAACGGTGATGGATCAAACCCAGATCTTTTGACTGGGTGTGAGTGTTTGATTGGTTCAGATGCTTCGTCCATCACCTCCCCCTTTTGTACCGCTTTGGCCGCCATAAGTGTGGCAGGGTATGCTCAGTCGTGAGTCCCTTGCTCACTTTGCCACTAGATTCAAGCAAGCTGGGCTGAAGACGGCTGTAATGCCAGAAACCGGTCCTCGGAAGCTTGTTTCCGGTCCAGGGAAGACATGGCTTGGCAGTTCGGGCTGGACTGTTCCCATGAGGCACAGGGTCAGACTGATTTGCATATAGCCATGGCTGAACTGGGGTGGCAGCGTGGGCTAAAGAATGGTGATGGATCAAACCCAGATATTTTGACTGGGTGTGAGTGTTTCATTGGTTCAGATGCTCCGTACATCACCTCCCCCTTTTGTACCGCTTTGGCCGCCATAAGTGTGGCAGGGTATGCTCAGACGTGAGTCCCTTGCTCACTTTGCCACTGGATTCAAGCAAGCTGGGCTGAAGACGGCTGTAAATCCAGAAACAGGTCCTCGGAAGCTTGTTTCCGGTCCAGGGAAGACATGGCTTGGCAGTTCGGGCTGGACTGTTCCCATGAGGCACAGGGTCAGACTGATTTGCATATAGCCATGGCTGAACTGGGGTGGCAGAGTGGGCTAAAGAAGGGTGATGGATCAAACCCAGATCTTTTGACTGGGTGTGAGTGTTTGATTGGTTCAGATGCTCCGTCCATCACCTCGCCCTTTTGTACCGCTTTGGCCGCCATAAGTGTGGCAGGGTATGCTCAGATGTGAGTCCCTTGCTCACTTTGCCACTGGATTCAAGCAAGCTGGGCTGAAGACGGCTGTAATGCCAGAAACCAGTCCTCGGAAGCTTGTTTCCGGTCCAGGGAAGGCATGGCTTGGCAGTTCGGGCTGGACTGTTCCCATGAGGCACAGGGTCAGACTGATTTGCATATAGCCATGGCTGAACTGGGGTGGCAGCGTGGGCTAAAGAACGGTGCTGGATCAAACCCAGATCTTTTGACTGGGTGTGAGTGTTTCATTGGTTCAGATGCTCCGTCCATCACCTCCCCCTTTTGTACCGCTTTGGCCGCCATAAGTGTGGCAGGGTATGCTCAGACGTGAGTCCCTTGCTCACTTTGCCACTGGATTCAAGCAAGCTGGGCTGAAGACGGCTGTAATGCCAGAAACCGGTCCTCGGAAGCTTGTTTCCGGTCCAGGAAAGACATGGCTTGGCAGTTCGGACTGGACTGTTCTCATGAGGCACAGGGTCAGACTGATTTGCATATAGCCATGGCTGAACTGGGGTGGCAGAGTGGGCTAAAGAACGGTGATGGATCAAACCCAGATCTTTTGACTGGGTGTGAGTGTTTGATTGGTTCAGATGCTCCGTCCATCACCTCCCCCTTTTGTACCGCTTTGGGCGCCATAAGTGTGGCAGGGTATGCTCAGACGTGAGTCCCTTGCTCACTTTGCCACTGGATTCAAGCAAGCTGGGCTGAAGACGGCTGTAATGCCAGAAACCGGTCCTCGGAAGCTTGTTTCCGGTCCAGCGAAGACATGGCTTGGCAGTTCGGGCTGGACTGTTCCCATGAGGCACAGGGTCAGACTGATTTGCATATAGCCATGGCTGAACTGGGGTGGCAGAGTGGGCTAAAGAAGGGTGATGGATCAAACCCAGATCTTTTGACTGGGTGTGAGTGTTTGATTGGTTCAGATGCTCCGTCCATCACCTCCCCCTTTTGTACCGCTTTGGCCGCCATAAGTGTGGCAGGGTATGCTCAGACGTGAGTCCCTTGCTCACTTTGCCACTGGAGTCAAGCAAGCTGGCCTGAAGACGGCTGTAAATCCAGAAACAGGTCCTCGGAAGCTTGTTTCCGGTCCAGGGAAGACATGGCTTGGCAGTTCGGGCTGGACTGTTCCCACGAAGCACAGGGTCAGACTGATTTGCATATAGCCATGGCTGAACTGGGGTGGCTGAGTGGGCTAAAGAACGGTGATGGATCAAACCCAGATCTTTTGACTGGGTGTGAGTGTTTGATTGGTTCAGATGCTCCGTCCATCACCTCCCCCTTTTGTATCGCTTTGGCCGCCATAAGTGTGGCAGGGTATGCTCAGACGTGAGTCCCTTGCTCACTTTGCCACTGGAGTCAAGCAAGCTGGCCTGAAGACGGCTGTAATGCCAGAAACCGGTCCTCGGAAGCTTGTTTCCGGTCCAGGGAAGACATGGCTTGGCAGTTCGGGCTGGACTGTTCCCACGAAGCACAGGGTCAGACTGATTTGCATATAGCCATGGCTGAACTGGGGTGGCAGAGTGGGCTAAAGAATGGTGATGGATCAAACCAGATCTTTTGACTGGGTGTGAGTGTTTGATAGGTTCAGATGCTCCGTCCATCACCTCCCCCTTTTGTTCCGCTTTGGCCGCCATAAGTGTGGCAGGGTATGCTCAGACGTGAGTCCCTTGCTCACTTTGCCACTGGATTCAAGCAAGCTGGGCTGAAGACGGCTGTAATGCCAGAAACCGGTCCTCGGAAGCTTGTTTCCGGTCCAGGGAAGACATGGCTTGGCAGTTTGTGCTGGACTGTTCCCATGAGGCACAGGGTCAGACTGATTTGCATATAGCCTTGGCTGAACTGGGGTGGCAGAGTGGGCTAAAGAACGGTGATGGATCAAACCCAGATCTTTTGACTGGGTGTGAGTGTTTGATTGGTTCAGATGCTCCGTCCATCACCTCCCCCTTTTGTACCGCTTTGGCCGCCATAAGTGTGGCAGGGTATGCTCAGATGTGAGTCCCTTGCTCACTTTGCCACTGGATTCAAGCAAGCTGGGCTGAAGACGGCTGTAATGCCAGAAACCAGTCCTCGGAAGCTTGTTTCCGGTCCAGGGAAGGCATGGCTTGGCAGTTCGGGCTGGACTGTTCCCATGAGGCACAAGGTCAGACTGATTTGCATATAGCCATGGCTGAACTGGGGTGGCAGAGTGGGCTAAAGAACGGTGATGGATCAAACCCAGATCTTTTGACTGGGTGTGAGTGTTTGATTGGTTCATATGCTCCGTCCATCACCTCCCCCTTTTGTACCGCTTTGGCCGCCATAAGTGTGGCAGGGTATGCTCAGACGTGAGTCCCTTGCTCACTTTGCCACTGGATTCAAGCAAGCTGGGCTGAAGACGGCTGTAATGCCAGAAACCGGTCCTCGGAAGCTTGTTTCCGGTCCAGGGAAGGCATGGCTTGGCAGTTCGGGCTGGACTGTTCACATGAGGCACAGGATCAGACTGATTTGCATATAGCCATGGCTGAACTGGGGTGGCAGAGTGGGCTAAAGAACGGTGATGGATCAAACCCAGATCTTTTGACTGGGTGTGAGTGTTTGATTGGTTCAGATGCTCCGTCCATCACCTCCCCCTTTTGTACCGCTTTGGCCGCCATAAGTGTGGCAGGGTATGCTCAGACGTGAGTCCCTTGCTCACTTTGCCACTGGATTTAAGCAAGCTGGGCTGAAGACGGCTGTAATGCCAGAAACCGGTCCTCGGAAGCTTGTTTCCGGTCCAGGGAAGACATGGCTTGGCAGTTCGGGCTGGACTGTTCCCATGAGGCACAGGGTCAGACTGATTTGCATATAGCCATGGCTGAACTGGGGTGGCAGCGTGGGCTAAAGAACGGTGATGGATCAAACCCAGATATTTTGACTGGGTGTGAGTGTTTCATTGGTTCAGATGCTCCGTCCATCACCTCCCCCTTTTGTACCGCTTTGGCCGCCATAAGTGTGGCAGGGTATGCTCAGACGTGAGTCCCTTGCTCACTTTGCCACTGGATTCAAGCAAGCTGGGCTGAAGACGGCTGTAAATCCAGAAACAGGTCCTCGGAAGCTTGTTTCCGGTCCAGGGAAGACATGGCTTGGCAGTTCGGGCTGGACTGTTCCCATGAGGCACAGGGTCAGACTGATTTGCATATAGCCATGGCTGAACTGGGGTGGCAGAGTGGGCTAAAGAAGGGTGATGGATCAAACCCAGATCTTTTGACTGGGTGTGAGTGTTTGATTGGTTCAGATGCTCCGTCCATCACCTCGCCCTTTTGTACCGCTTTGGCCGCCATAAGTGTGGCAGGGTATGCTCAGACGTGAGTCCCTTGCTCACTTTGCCACTGGAGTCAAGCAAGCTGGCCTGAAGACGGCTGTAATGCCAGAAACCGGTCCTCGGAAGCTTGTTTCCGGTCCAGGGAAGACATGGCTTGGCAGTTCGGGCTGGACTGTTCCCATGAGGCACAGGGTCAGACTGATTTGCATATAGCCATGGCTGAACTGGGGTGGCAGAGTGGGCTAAAGAACGGTGATGGATCAAACCCAGATCTTTTGACTGGGTGTGAGTGTTTGATTGGTTCAGATGCTCCGTCCATCACCTCCCCCTTTTGTACCGCTTTGGCCGCCATAAGTGTGGCAGGGTATGCTCAGACGTGAGTCCCTTGCTCACTTTGCCACTGGATTCAAGCAAGCTGGGCTGAAGACGGCTGTAATGCCAGAAACCGGTCCTCGGAAGCTTGTTTCCGGTCCAGGGAAGATATGGCTTGGTAGTTCGGGCTGGACTGTTCCCATGAGACACAGGGTCAGACTGATTTGCATATAGCCATGGCTGAACTGGGGTGGCAGAGTGGGCTAAAGAACGATGATGGATCAAACCCAGATCTTTTGACTGGGTGTGAGTGTTTGATTGGTTCAGATGCTCTGTCCATCACCTCCCCCTTTTGTACCGCTTTGGCCGCCATAAGTGTGGCAGGGTATGCTCAGACGTGAGTCCCTTGCTCATTTTGCCACTGGATTCAAGCAAGCTGGGCTGAAGACGGCTGTAATGCCAGAAACCGGTCCTCGGAAGCTTGTTTCCGTTCCAGGGAAGACATGGCTTGGCAGTTCGGGCTGGACTGTTCCCATGAGGCACAGGGTCAGACTGATTTGCATATAGCCATGGCTGAACTGGGGTGGCAGAGTGGGCTAAAGAACAGTGATGGATCAAACTCAGATCTTATGAATGGGTGTGAGTGTTTGATTGGTTCAGATGCTCCGTCCATCACCTCCCCCTTTTGTACCGCTTTGGCCGCCATAAGTGTGGCAGGGTATGCTCAGACGTGAGTCCCTTTGCTCACTTTGCCACTGGATTCAAGCAAGCTGGGCTGAAGACAGCTGTAATGCCAGAAACCGGTCCTCGGAAGCTTGTTTCCGGTCCAGGGAAGACATGGCTTGGCAGTTCGGGCTGGACTGTTCCCATGAGGCACAGGGTCAGACTGATTTGCATATAGTCATGGCTGAACAGGGGTGGCAGAGTGGGCTAAAGAATGGTGATGGATCAAACCCAGATCTTTTGACTGGGTGTGAGTGTTTGATTGGTTCAGATGCTCCGTCCATCACCTCCCCCTTTTGTACCGCTTTGGCCGCCATAAGTGTGGCAGGGTATGCTCAGACGTGAGTCCCTTGCTCACTTTGCCACTGGATTCAAGCAAGCTGGGCTGAAGACGGCTGTAATGCCAGAAACCGTTCCTCGGAAGCTTGTTTCCGGTCCAGGGAAGACATGGCTTGGCAGTTCGGGCTGGACTGTTCCCGTGAGGCACAGGGTCAGACTGATTTGCATATAGCCATGGCTGTACTGGGGTGGCAGAGTGGGCTAAAGAACGGTGATGGATCAAACCCAGATCTTTTGACTGGGTGTGAGTGTTTGATTGGTTCAGATGCTTCGTCCATCACCTCCCCCTTTTGTACCGCTTTGGCCGCCATAAGTGTGGCAGGGTATGCTCAGTCGTGAGTCCCTTGCTCACTTTGCCACTAGATTCAAGCAAGCTGGGCTGAAGACGGCTGTAATGCCAGAAACCGGTCCTCGGAAGCTTGTTTCCGGTCCAGGGAAGACATGGCTTGGCAGTTCGGGCTGGACTGTTCCCATGAGGCACAGGGTCAGACTGATTTGCATATAGCCATGGCTGAACTGGGGTGGCAGCGTGGGCTAAAGAACGGTGATGGATCAAACCCAGATCTTTTGACTGGGTGTGAGTGTTTCATTGGTTCAGATGCTCCGTCCATCACCTCCCCCTTTTGTACCGCTTTGGCCGCCATAAGTGTGGCAGGGTATGCTCAGACGTGAGTCCCTTGCTCACTTTGCCACTGGAGTCAAGCAAGCTGGCCTGAAGACGGCTGTAATGCCAGAAACCGGTCCTCGGAAGCTTGTTTCCGGTCCAGGGAAGACATGGCTTGGCAGTTCGGGCTGGACTGTTCCCACGAAGCACAGGGTCAGACTGATTTGCATATAGCCATGGCTGAACTGGGGTGGCTGAGTGGGCTAAAGAACGGTGATGGATCAAACCCAGATCTTTTGACTGGGTGTGAGTGTTTGATTGGTTCAGATGGTCCGTCCATCACCTCCCCCTTTTGTACCGCTTTGGCCGCCATAAGTCTGGCAGGGTATGCTCAGACGTGAGTCCCTTGCTCACTTTGCCACTGGATTCAAGCAAGCTGGGCTGAAGACGGCTGTAATGCCAGAAACCGGTCCTCGGAAGCTTGTTTCCGGTCCAGGGAAGACATGGCTTGGCAGTTCGGGCTGGACTGTTCCCATGAGGCACAGGGTCAGACTGATTTGCATATAGCCATGGCTGAACTGGGGTGGCAGAGTGGGCTAAAGAACGGTGATGGATCAAACCCAGATCTTTTGACTGGGTGTGAGTGTTTGATTGGTTCAGATGCTCCGTCCATCACCTCCCCCTTTTGTACCGCTTTGGCTGCCATAAGTGTGGCAGGGTATGCTCAGACGTGAGTCCCTTGCTCACTTTGCCACTGGATTCAAGCAAGCTGGGCTGAAGACGGCTGTAATGCCAGAAACCGGTCCTCGGAAGCTTGTTTCCGGTCCAGGGAAGACATGGCTTGGCAGTTGGGGCTGGACTGTTCCCATGAGGCACAGGGTCAGACTGATTTGCATATAGCCATGGCTGAACTGGGGTGGCAGAGTGGGCTAAAGAACGGTGATGGATCAAACCCAGATCTTTTGACTGGGTGTGAGTGTTAGATTGGTTCAGATGCTCCGTCCATCACCTCCCCCTTTTGTACCGCTTTGGCCGCCATAAGTGTGGCAGGGTATGCTCAGACGTGAGTCCCTTGCTCACTTAGCCACTGGATTCAAGCAAGCTGGGCTGAAGATGGCTGTAATGCCAGAAACCGGTCCTCGGAAGCTTGTTTCCGGTCCAGGGAAGACATGGCTTGGCAGTTCGGGCTGGACTGTTCCCATGAGGCACAGGGTCAGACTGATTTGCATATAGCCTTGGCTGAACTGGGGTGGCAGAGTGGGCTAAAGAACGGTGATGGATCAAACCCAGATCTTTTGACTGGGTGTGAGTGTTTGATTGGTTCAGATGCTCGGTCCATCACCTCCCCCTTTTGTACCGCTTTGGCCGCCATAAGTGTGGCAGGGTATGCTCAGACGTGAGTCCCTTTCTCACTTTGCCACTGGATTCAAGCAAGCTGGGCTGAAGACGGCTGTAATGCCAGAAACCGGTCCTCGGAAGCTTGTTTCCGGTCCAGGGAAGATATGGCTTGGTAGTTCGGGCGGGACTGTTCCCATGAGGCACAGGGTCAGACTGATTTGCATATAGCCATGGCTGAACTGGGGTGGCAGAGTGGAGTAAAGAACGGTGATGGATAAAACCCAGATCTTTTGACTGGGTGTGAGTGTTTGATTGGTTCAGATGCTCTGTCCATCACCTCCCCCTTTTGTACCGCTTTGGCCGCCATAAGTGTGGCAGGGTATGCTCAGACGTGAGTCCCTTGCTCACTTTGCCACTGGATTCAAGCAAGCTGGGCTGAAGACGGCTGTAATGCCAGAAACCGGTCCTCGGAAGCTTGTTTCCGTTCCAGGGAAGACATGGCTTGGCAGTTCGGGCTGGACTGTTCCCATGAGGCACAGGGTCAGACTGATTTACATATAGCCATGGCTGAACTGGGGTGGCAGAGTGGGCTAAAGAACGGTGATGGATCAAACCCAGATCTTTTGACTGGGTGTGAGTGTTTGATTGGTTCAGATGCTCCGTCCATCACCTCCCCCTTTTGTACCGCTTTGGCCGCCATAAGTGTGGCAGGGTATGCTCAGACGTGAGTCCCTTGCTCACTTTGCCACTGGATTCAAGCAAGCTGGGCTGAAGACGGCTGTAATGCCAGAAACCGGTCCTCGGAAGCTTGTTTCCGGTCCAGGGAAGACATGGCTTGGCAGTTCGGGCTGGACTGTTCCCATGAGGCACAGGGTCAGACTGATTTGCATATAGCCATGGCTGAACTGGGGTGGCAGCGTGGGCTAAAGAACGGTGATGGATCAAACCCAGATCTTTTGACTGGGTGTGAGTGTTTCATTGGTTCAGATGCTCCGTCCATCACCTCCCCCTTTTGTACCGCTTTGGCCGCCATAAGTGTGGCAGGGTATGCTCAGACGTGAGTCCCTTGCTCACTTTGCCACTGGATTTAAGCAAGCTGGGCTGAAGACGGCTGTAAATCCAGAAACAGGTCCTCGGAAGCTTGTTTCCGGTCCAGGGAAGACATGGCTTGGCAGTTCGGGCTGGACTGTTCCCATGAGGCACAGGGTCAGACTGATTTGCATATAGCCATGGCTGAACTGGGGTGGCAGAGTGGGCTAAAGAAGGGTGATGGATCAAACCCAGATCTTT
Organism: Lissotriton helveticus; assembly: GCF_964261635.1. NCBI lineage: Eukaryota > Metazoa > Chordata > Amphibia > Caudata > Salamandridae > Lissotriton > Lissotriton helveticus. The sequence continues at coordinate 313,591,766 of NC_136069.1, read as the reverse complement.
TGACTGGGTGTGAGTGTTTGATTGGTTCAGATGCTCCGTCCATCACCTCCCCCTTTTGTACCGCTTTGGCCGCCATAAGTGTGGCAGGGTATGCTCAGACGTGAGTCCCTTGCTCACTTTGCCACTGGAGTCAAGCAAGCTGGCCTGAAGACGGCTGTAATGCCAGAAACCGGTCCTCGGAAGCTTGTTTCCGGTCCAGGGAAGACATGGCTTGGCAGTTCGGGCTGGACTGTTCCCATGAGGCACAGGGTCAGACTGATTTGCATATAGCCATGGCTGAACTGGGGTGGCAGAGTGGGCTAAAGAACGGTGATGGATCAAACCCAGATCTTTTGACTGGGTGTGAGTGTTGGATTGGTTCAGATGCTCCGTCCATCACCTCCCCCTTTTGTACCGCTTTGGCCGCCATAAGTGTGGCAGGGTATGCTCAGACGTGAGTCCCTTGCTCACTTTGCCACTGGATTCAAGCAAGCTGGGCTGAAGACGGCTGTAATGCCAGAAACCGGTCCTCGGAAGCTTGTTTCCGGTCCAGGGAAGATATGGCTTGGTAGTTCGGGCTGGACTGTTCCCATGAGGCACAGGGTCAGACTGATTTGCATATAGCCATGGCTGAACTGGGGTGGCAGAGTGGGCTAAAGAACGATGATGGATCAAACCCAGATCTTTTGACTGGGTGTGAGTGTTTGATTGGTTCAGATGCTCTGTCCATCACCTCCCCCTTTTGTACCGCTTTGGCCGCCATAAGTGTGGCAGGGTATGCTCAGACGTCAGTCCCTTGCTCATTTTGCCACTGGATTCAAGCAAGCTGGGCTGAAGACGGCTGTAATGCCAGAAACCGGTCCTCGGAAGCTTGTTTCCGGTCCAGGGAAGACATGGCTTGGCAGTTCGGGCTGGACTGTTCCCATGAGGCACAGGGTCAGACTGATTTGCATATAGCCATGGCTGAACTGGGGTGGCAGAGTGGGCTAAAGAACAGTGATGGATCAAACTCAGATCTTATGAATGGGTGTGTTTGATTTTTTCAGATGCTCCGTCCATCACCTCCCCCTTTTGTACCGCTTTGGCCGCCATAAGTGTGGCAGGGTATGCTCAGACGTGAGTCCCTTTGCTCACTTTGCCACTGGATTCAAGCAAGCTGGGCTGAAGACGGCTGTAATGCCAGAAACCGGTCCTCGGAAGCTTGTTTCCGGTCCAGGGAAGACATGGCTTGGCAGTTCGGGCTGGACTGTTCCCATGAGGCACAGGGTCAGACTGATTTGCATATAGCCATGGCTGAACTGGGGTGGCAGCGTGGGCTAAAGAACGGTGATGGATCAAACCCAGATCCTTTGACTGGGTGTGAGTGTTTTATTGGTTCAGATGCTCCGTCCATCACCTCCCCCTTTTGTACCGCTTTGGCCGCCATAAGTGTGGCAGGGTATGCTCAGACGTGAGTCCCTTGCTCACTTTGCCACTGGATTCAAGCAAGCTGGGCTGAAGACGGCTGTAATGCCAGAAACCGGTCCTCGGAAGCTTGTTTCCGGTCCAGGGAAGACATGGCTTGGCAGTTCGGGCTGGACTGTTCCCGTGAGGCACAGGGTCAGACTGATTTGCATATAGCCATGGCTGAACTGGGGTGGCAGAGTGGGCTAAAGAACGGTGATGGATCAAACCCAGATCTTTTGACTGGGTGTGAGTGTTTGATTGGTTCAGATGCTCCGTCCATCACCTCCCCCTTTTGTACCGCTTTGGCCGCCATAAGTGTGGCAGGGTATGCTCAGACGTGAGTCCCTTGCTCACTTTGCCACTGGATTCAAGCAAGCTGGGCTGAAGACGGCTGTAAATCCAGAAACAGGTCCTCGGAAGCTTTTTTTCGGTCCAGGGAAGACATGGCTTGGCAGTTCGGCTGGACTGTTCCCATGAGGCACAGGGTCAGACTGATTTGCATATAGCCAGGGCTGAACTGGGGTGGCAGAGTGGGCTAAAGAAGGGTGATGGATCAAACCCAGATCTTTTGACTGGGTGTGAGTGTTTGATTGGTTCAGATGCTCCGTCCATCACCTCCCCCTTTTGTACCGCTTTGGCCGCCATAAGTGTGGCAGGGTATGCTCAGACGTGAGTCCCTTGCTCACTTTGCCACTGGAGTCAAGCAAGCTGGCCTGAAGACGGCTGTAATGCCAGAAACCGGTCCTCGGAAGTTTGTTTCCGGTCCAGGGAAGACATGGCTTGGCAGTTCGGGCTGGACTGTTCCCATGAGGCACAGGGTCAGACTGATTTGCATATAGCCATGGCTTAACTGGGGTGGCAGAGTGGGCTAAAGAACGGTGATGGATCAAACCCAGATATTTTGACTGGGTGTGAGTGTTGGATTGGTTCAGATGCTCCGTCCATCACCTCCCCCTTTTGTACCGCTTTGGCCGCCATAAGTGTGGCAGGGTATGCTCAGACGTGAGTCCCTTGCTCACTTTGCCACTGGATTCAAGCAAGCTGGGCTGAAGACGGCTGTAATGCCAGAAACCGGTCCTCGGAAGCTTGTTTCCGGTCCAGGGAAGACATGGCTTGGTAGTTCGGGCTGGACTGTTCCCATGAGGCACAGGGTCAGACTGATTTGCATATAGCCATGGCTGAACTGGGGTGGCAGAGTGGGCTAAAGAACGATGATGGATCAAACCCAGATCTTTTGACTGGGTGTGAGTGTTTGATTGGTTCAGATGCTCTGTCCATCACCTCCCCCTTTTGTACCGCTTTGGCCGCCATAAGTGTGGCAGGGTATGCTCAGACGTGAGTCCCTTTGCTCACTTTGCCACTGGATTCAAGCAAGCTGGGCTGAAGACGGCTGTAATGCCAGAAACCGGTCCTCGGAAGCTTGTTTCCGGTCCAGGGAAGACATGGCTTGGCAGTTCGGGCTGGACTGTTCCCATGAGGCACAGGGTCAGACTGATTTGCATATAGCCATGGCTGAACTGGGGTGGCAGCGTGGGCTAAAGAACGGTGATGGATCAAACCCAGATCTTTTGACTGGGTGTGAGTGTTTAATTGGTTCAGATGCTCCGTCCATCACCTCCCCCTTTTGTACCGCTTTGGCCGCCATAAGTGTGGCAGGGTATGCTCAGACGTGAGTCCCTTGCTCACTTTGCCACTGGATTCAAGCAAGCTGGGCTGAAGACGGCTGTAATGCCAGAAACCGGTCCTCGGAAGCTTGTTTCCGGTCCAGGGAAGACATGGCTTGGCAGTTCAGACTGGACTGTTCTCATGAGGCACAGGGTCAGACTGATTTGCATATAGCCATGGCTGAACTGGGGTGGCAGAGTGGGCTAAAGAACGGTGATGGATCAAACCCAGATCTTTTGACTGGGTGTGAGTGTTTGATTGGTTCAGATGCTCCGTCCATCACCTCCCCCTTTTGTACCGCTTTGGGCGCCATAAGTGTGGCAGGGTATGCTCAGACGTGAGTCCCTTGCTCACTTTGCCACTGGATTCAAGCAAGCTGGGCTGAAGACGGCTGTAATGCCAGAAACCGGTCCTCGGAAGCTTGTTTCCGGTCCAGCGAAGACATGGCTTGGCAGTTCGGGCTGGACTGTTCCCATGAGGCACAGGGTCAGACTGATTTGCATATAGCCATGGCTGAACTGGGGTGGCAGAGTGGGCTAAAGAAGGGTGATGGATCAAACCCAGATCTTTTGACTGGGTGTGAGTGTTTGATTGGTTCAGATGCTCCATCAATCACCTCCCCCTTTTGTACCGCTTTGGCCGCCATAAGTGTGGCAGGGTATGCTCAGACGTGAGTCCCTTGCTCACTTTGCCACTGGAGTCAAGCAAGCTGGCCTGAAGACGGCTGTAATGCCAGAAACCGGTCCTCGGAAGCTTGTTTCCGGTCCAGGGAAGACATGGCTTGGCAGTTCGGGCTGGACTGTTCCCATGAGGCACAGGGTCAGACTGATTTGCATATAGCCATGGCTGAACTGGGGTGGCAGAGAAGGCTAAAGAAGGGTGATGGATCAAACCCAGATCTTTTGACTGGGTGTGAGTGTTTGATTGGTTCAGATGCTCCGTCCATCACCTCCCCCTTTTGTACCGCTTTGGCCGCCATAAGTGTGGCAGGGTATGCTCAGACGTGAGTCCCTTGCTCACTTTGCCACTGGAGTCAAGCAAGCTGGCCTGAAGACGGCTGTAATGCCAGAAACCGGTCCTCAGAAGCTTGTTTCCGGTCCAGGGAAGACATGGCTTGGCAGTTCGGGCTGGACTGTTCCCATGAGGCACAGGGTCAGACTGATTTGCATATAGCCATGGCTGAACTGGGGTGGCAGAGTGGGCTAAAGAACGGTGATGGATCAAACCCAGATCTTTTGACTGGGTGTGAGTGTTTGATTGGTTCAGATGCTCCGTCCATCACCTCCCCCTTTTGTACCGCTTTGGCCGCCATAAGTGTGGCAGGGTATGCTCAGACGTGAGTCCCTTGCTCACTTTGCCACTGGATTCAAGCAAGCTGGGCTGAAGACGGCTGTAATGCAAGAAACCGGTCCTCGGAAGCTTGTTTCCGGTCCAGGGAAGACATGGCTTGGCAGTTCGGGCTGGACTGTTCCCATGAGGCACAGGGTCAGACTGATTTGCATATAGCCATGGCTGAACAGGGGTGGCAGAGTGGGCTAAAGAACGGTGATGGATCAAACCCAGATCTTTTGACTGGGTGTGAGTGTTTGATTGGTTCAGATGCTCCGTCCATCACCTCCCCCTTTTGTACCGCTTTGGCCGCCATAAGTGTGGCAGGGTATGCTCAGACGTGAGTCCTTTGCTCACTTTGCCACTGGATTCAAGCAAGCTGGGCTGAAGACGGCTGTAATGCCAGAAACCGGTCCTCGGAAGCTTGTTTCCGGTCCAGGGAAGACATGGCTTGGCAGTTGGGGCTGGACTGTTCCCATGAGGCACAGGGTCAGACTGATTTGCATATAGCCATGGCTGAACTGGGGTGGCAGAGTGGGCTAAAGAACGGTGATGGATCAAACCCAGATCTTTTGACTGGGTGTGAGTGTTTGATTGGTTCAGATGCTCCGTCCATCACCTCCCCCTTTTGTACCGCTTTGGCCGCCATAAGTGTGGCAGGGTATGCTCAGACGTGAGTCCCTTGCTCACTTTGCCACTGGATTCAAGCAAGCTGGGCTGAAGACGGCTGTAAATCCAGAAACAGGTCCTCAGAAGCTTGTTTCCGGTCCAGGGAAGACATGGCTTGGCAGTTCGGGCTGGACTGTTCCCATGAGGCACAGGGTCAGACTGATTTGCATATAGCCTTGGCTGAACTGGGGTGGCAGAGTGGGCTAAAGAACGGTGATGGATCAAACCCAGATCTTTTGACTGGGTGTGAGTGTTTGATTGGTTCAGATGCTCGGTCCATCACCTCCCCCTTTTGTACCGCTTTGGCCGCCATAAGTGTGGCAGGGTATGCTCAGACGTGAGTCCCTTTCTCACTTTGCCACTGGATTCAAGCAAGCTGGGCTGAAGACGGCTGTAATGCCAGAAACCGGTCCTCGGAAGCTTGTTTCCGGTCCAGGGAAGATATGGCTTGGTAGTTCGGGCGGGACTGTTCCCATGAGGCACAGGGTCAGACTGATTTGCATATAGCCATGGCTGAACTGGGGTGGCAGAGTGGGCTAAAGAACGGTGATGGATAAAACCCAGATCTTTTGACTGGGTGTGAGTGTTTGATTGGTTCAGATGCTCTGTCCATCACCTCCCCCTTTTGTACCGCTTTGGCCGCCATAAGTGTGGCAGGGTATGCTCAGACGTGAGTCCCTTGCTCACTTTGCCACTGGATTCAAGCAAGCTGGGCTGAAGACGGCTGTAATGCCAGAAACCGGTCCTCGGAAGCTTGTTTCCGTTCCAGGGAAGACATGGCTTGGCAGTTCGGGCTGGACTGTTCCCATGAGGCACAGGGTCAGACTGATTTACATATAGCCATGGCTGAACTGGGGTGGCAGAGTGGGCTAAAGAACGGTGATGGATCAAACCCAGATCTTTTGACTGGGTGTGAGTGTTTGATTGGTTCAGATGCTCCGTCCATCACCTCCCCCTTTTGTACCGCTTTGGCCGCCATAAGTGTGGCAGGGTATGCTCAGACGTGAGTCCCTTGCTCACTTTGCCACTGGATTCAAGCAAGCTGGGCTGAAGACGGCTGTAATGCCAGAAACCGGTCCTCGGAAGCTTGTTTCCGGTCCAGGGAAGACATGGCTTGGCAGTTCGGGCTGGACTGTTCCCATGAGGCACAGGGTCAGACTGATTTGCATATAGCCATGGCTGAACTGGGGTGGCAGCGTGGGCTAAAGAACGGTGATGGATCAAACCCAGATCTTTTGACTGGGTGTGAGTGTTTCATTGGTTCAGATGCTCCGTCCATCACCTCCCCCTTTTGTACCGCTTTGGCCGCCATAAGTGTGGCAGGGTATGCTCAGATGTGAGTCCCTTGCTCACTTTGCCACTGGATTCAAGCAAGCTGGGCTGAAGACGGCTGTAAATCCAGAAACAGGTCCTCGGAAGCTTGTTTCCGGTCCAGGGAAGACATGGCTTGGCAGTTCGGGCTGGACTGTTCCCATGAGGCACAGGGTCAGACTGATTTGCATATAGCCATGGCTGAACTGGGGTGGCAGAGTGGGCTAAAGAAGGGTGATGGATCAAACCCAGATCTTTTGACTGGGTGTGAGTGTTTGATTGGTTCAGATGCTCCGTCCATCACCTCCCCCTTTTGTACCGCTTTGGCCGCCATAAGTGTGGCAGGGTATGCTCAGACGTGAGTCCCTTGCTCACTTTGCCACTGGAGTCAAGCAAGCTGGCCTGAAGACGGCTGTAATGCCAGAAACCGGTCCTCGGAAGCTTGTTTCCGGTCCAGGGAAGACATGGCTTGGCAGTTCGGGCTGGACTGTTCCCATGAGGCACAGGGTCAGACTGATTAGCATATAGCCATGGCTGAACTGGGGTGGCAGAGTGGGCTAAAGAACGGTGATGGATCAAACCCAGATCTTTTGACTGGGTGTGAGTGTTGGATTGGTTCAGATGCTCCGTCCATCACCTCCCCCTTTTGTACCGCTTTGGCCGCCATAAGTGTGGCAGGGTATGCTCAGACGTGAGTCCCTTGCTCACTTTGCCACTGGATTCAAGCAAGCTGGGCTGAAGACGGCTGTAATGCCAGAAACCGGTCCTCGGAAGCTTGTTTCCGGTCCAGGGAAGATATGGCTTGGTAGTTCGGGCTGGACTGTTCCCATGAGGCACAGGGTCAGACTGATTTGCATATAGCCATGGCTGAACTGGGGTGGCAGAGTGGACTAAAGAACGATGATGGATCAAACCCAGATCTTTTGACTGGGTGTGAGTGTTTGATTGGTTCAGATGCTCTGTCCATCACCTCCCCCTTTTGTACCGCTTTGGCCGCCATAAGTGTGGCAGGGTATGCTCAGACGTCAGTCCCTTGCTCATTTTGCCACTGGATTCAAGCAAGCTGGGCTGAAGACGGCTGTAATGCCAGAAACCGGTCCTCGGAAGCTTGTTTCCGGTCCAGGGAAGACATGGCTTGGCAGTTCGGGCTGGACTGTTCCCATGAGGCACAGGGTCAGACTGATTTGCATATAGCCATGGCTGAACTGGGGTGGCAGAGTGGGCTAAAGAACAGTGATGGATCAAACTCAGATCTTATGAATGGGTGTGTTTGATTGGTTCAGATGCTCCGTCCATCACCTCCCCCTTTTGTACCGCTTTGGCCGCCATAAGTGTGGCAGGGTATGCTCAGACGTGAGTCCCTTTGCTCACTTTGCCACTGGATTCAAGCAAGCTGGGCTGAAGACGGCTGTAATGCCAGAAACCGGTCCTCGGAAGCTTGTTTCCGGTCCAGGGAAGACATGGCTTGGCAGTTCGGGCTGGACTGTTCCCATGAGGCACAGGGTCAGACTGATTTGCATATAGCCATGGCTGAACTGGGGTGGCAGCGTGGGCTAAAGAACGGTGATGGATCAAACCCAGATCCTTTGACTGGGTGTGAGTGTTTCATTGGTTCAGATGCTCCGTCCATCACCTCCCCCTTTTGTACCGCTTTGGCCGCCATAAGTGTGGCAGGGTATGCTCAGACGTGAGTCCCTTCCTCACTTTGCCACTGGATTCAAGCAAGCTGGGCTGAAGACGGCTGTAATGCCAGAAACCGGTCCTCGGAAGCTTGTTTCCGGTCCAGGGAAGACATGGCTTGGCAGTTCGGGCTGGACTGTTCCCGTGAGGCACAGGGTCAGACTGATTTGCATATAGCCATGGCTGAACTGGGGTGGCAGAGTGGGCTAAAGAACGGTGATGGATCAAACCCAGATCTTTTGACTGGGTGTGAGTGTTTGATTGGTTCAGATGCTCCGTCCATCACCTCCCCCTTTTGTACCGCTTTGGCCGCCATAAGTGTGGCAGGGTATGCTCAGACGTGAGTCCCTTGCTCACTTTGCCACTGGATTCAAGCAAGCTGGGCTGAAGACGGCTGTAATGCCAGAAACCGGTCCTCGGAAGCTTGTTTCCGGTCCAGGGAAGACATGGCTTGGCAGTTCGGGCTGGACTGTTCCCATGAGGCACAGGGTCAGACTGATTTGCATATAGCCATGGCTGAACTGGGGTGGCAGCGTGGGCTAAAGAACGGTGATGGATCAAACCCAGATCTTTTGACTGGGTGTGAGTGTTTCATTGGTTCAGATGCTCCGTCCATCACCTCCCCCTTTTGTACCGCTTTGGCCGCCATAAGTGTGGCAGGGTATGCTCAGACGTGAGTCCCTTGCTCACTTTGCCACTGGAGTCAAGCAAGCTGGCCTGAAGACGGCTGTAATGCCAGAAACCGGTCCTCGGAAGCTTGTTTCCGGTCCAGGGAAGACATGGCTTGGCAGTTCGGGCTGGACTGTTCCCATGAGGCACAGGGTCAGACTGATTTGCATATAGCCATGGCTTAACTGGGGTGGCAGAGTGGGCTAAAGAACGGTGATGGATCAAACCCAGATCTTTTGACTGGGTGTGAGTGTTGGATTGGTTCAGATGCTCCGTCCATCACCTCCCCCTTTTGTACCGCTTTGGCCGCCATAAGTGTGGCAGGGTATGCTCAGACGTGAGTCCCTTGCTCACTTTGCCACTGGATTCAAGCAAGCTGGGCTGAAGACGGCTGTAATACCAGAAACCGGTCCTCGGAAGCTTGTTTCCGGTCCAGGGAAGACATGGCTTGGTAGTTCGGGCTGGACTGTTCCCATGAGGCACAGGGTCAGACTGATTTGCATATAGCCATGGCTGAACAGGGGTGGCAGAGTGGGCTAAAGAACGATGATGGATCAAACCCAGATCTTTTGACTGGGTGTGAGTGTTTGATTGGTTCAGATGCTCTGTCCATCACCTCCCCCTTTTGTACCGCTTTGGCCGCCATAAGTGTGGCAGGGTATGCTCAGACGTGAGTCCCTTGCTCATTTTGCCACTGGATTCAAGCAAGCTGGGCTGAAGACGGCTGTAATGCCAGAAACCGGTCCTCGGAAGCTTGTTTCCGGTCCAGGGAAGACATGGCTTGGCAGTTCGGGCTGGACTGTTCCCATGAGGCACAGGGTCAGACTGATTTGCATATAGCCATGGCTGAACTGGGGTGGCAGAGTGGGCTAAAGAACGGTGATGGATCAAACCCAGATCTTTTGACTGGGTGTGAGTGTTAGATTGGTTCAGATGCTCCGTCCATCACCTCCCCCTTTTGTACCGCTTTGGCCGCCATAAGTGTGGCAGGGTATGCTCAGACGTGAGTCCCTTGCTCACTTAGCCACTGGATTCAAGCAAGCTGGGCTGAAGATGGCTGTAATGCCAGAAACCGGTCCTCGGAAGCTTGTTTCCGGTCCAGGGAAGACATGGCTTGGCAGTTCGGGCTGGACTGTTCCCATGAGGCACAGGGTCAGACTGATTTGCATATAGCCTTGGCTGAACTGGGGTGGCAGAGTGGGCTAAAGAACGGTGATGGATCAAACCCAGATCTTTTGACTGGGTGTGAGTGTTTGATTGGTTCAGATGCTCGGTCCATCACCTCCCCCTTTTGTACCGCTTTGGCCGCCATAAGTGTGGCAGGGTATGCTCAGACGTGAGTCCCTTTCTCACTTTGCCACTGGATTCAAGCAAGCTGGGCTGAAGACGGCTGTAATGCCAGAAACCGGTCCTCGGAAGCTTGTTTCCGGTCCAGGGAAGATATGGCTTGGTAGTTCGGGCGGGACTGTTCCCATGAGGCACAGGGTCAGACTGATTTGCATATAGCCATGGCTGAACTGGGGTGGCAGAGTGGAGTAAAGAACGGTGATGGATAAAACCCAGATCTTTTGACTGGGTGTGAGTGTTTGATTGGTTCAGATGCTCTGTCCATCACCTCCCCCTTTTGTACCGCTTTGGCCGCCATAAGTGTGGCAGGGTATGCTCAGACGTGAGTCCCTTGCTCACTTTGCCACTGGATTCAAGCAAGCTGGGCTGAAGACGGCTGTAATGCCAGAAACCGGTCCTCGGAAGCTTGTTTCCGTTCCAGGGAAGACATGGCTTGGCAGTTCGGGCTGGACTGTTCCCATGAGGCACAGGGTCAGACTGATTTACATATAGCCATGGCTGAACTGGGGTGGCAGAGTGGGCTAAAGAACGGTGATGGATCAAACCCAGATCTTTTGACTGGGTGTGAGTGTTTGATTGGTTCAGATGCTCCGTCCATCACCTCCCCCTTTTGTACCGCTTTGGCCGCCATAAGTGTGGCAGGGTATGCTCAGACGTGAGTCCCTTGCTCACTTTGCCACTGGATTCAAGCAAGCTGGGCTGAAGACGGCTGTAATGCCAGAAACCGGTCCTCGGAAGCTTGTTTCCGGTCCAGGGAAGACATGGCTTGGCAGTTCGGGCTGGACTGTTCCCATGAGGCACAGGGTCAGACTGATTTGCATATAGCCATGGCTGAACTGGGGTGGCAGCGTGGGCTAAAGAACGGTGATGGATCAAACCCAGATCTTTTGACTGGGTGTGAGTGTTTCATTGGTTCAGATGCTCCGTCCATCACCTCCCCCTTTTGTACCGCTTTGGCCGCCATAAGTGTGGCAGGGTATGCTCAGATGTGAGTCCCTTGCTCACTTTGCCACTGGATTCAAGCAAGCTGGGCTGAAGACGGCTGTAAATCCAGAAACAGGTCCTCGGAAGCTTGTTTCCGGTCCAGGGAAGACATGGCTTGGCAGTTCGGGCTGGACTGTTCCCATGAGGCACAGGGTCAGACTGATTTGCATATAGCCATGGCTGAACTGGGGTGGCAGAGTGGGCTAAAGAAGGGTGATGGATCAAACCCAGATCTTTTGACTGGGTGTGAGTGTTTGATTGGTTCAGATGCTCCGTCCATCACCTCCCCCTTTTGTACCGCTTTGGCCGCCATAAGTGTGGCAGGGTATGCTCAGACGTGAGTCCCTTGCTCACTTTGCCACTGGAGTCAAGCAAGCTGGCCTGAAGACGGCTGTAATGCCAGAAACCGGTCCTCGGAAGCTTGTTTCCGGTCCAGGGAAGACATGGCTTGGCAGTTCGGGCTGGACTGTTCCCATGAGGCACAGGGTCAGACTGATTTGCATATAGCCATGGCTGAACTGGGGTGGCAGAGTGGGCTAAAGAACGGTGATGGATCAAACCCAGATCTTTTGACTGGGTGTGAGTGTTGGATTGGTTCAGATGCTCCGTCCATCACCTCCCCCTTTTGTACCGCTTTGGCCGCCATAAGTGTGGCAGGGTATGCTCAGACGTGAGTCCCTTGCTCACTTTGCCACTGGATTCAAGCAAGCTGGGCTGAAGACGGCTGTAATGCCAGAAACCGGTCCTCGGAAGCTTGTTTCCGGTCCAGGGAAGATATGGCTTGGTAGTTCGGGCTGGACTGTTCCCATGAGGCACAGGGTCAGACTGATTTGCATATAGCCATGGCTGAACTGGGGTGGCAGAGTGGGCTAAAGAACGATGATGGATCAAACCCAGATCTTTTGACTGGGTGTGAGTGTTTGATTGGTTCAGATGCTCTGTCCATCACCTCCCCCTTTTGTACCGCTTTGGCCGCCATAAGTGTGGCAGGGTATGCTCAGACGTCAGTCCCTTGCTCATTTTGCCACTGGATTCAAGCAAGCTGGGCTGAAGACGGCTGTAATGCCAGAAACCGGTCCTCGGAAGCTTGTTTCCGGTCCAGGGAAGACATGGCTTGGCAGTTCGGGCTGGACTGTTCCCATGAGGCACAGGGTCAGACTGATTTGCATATAGCCATGGCTGAACTGGGGTGGCAGAGTGGGCTAAAGAACAGTGATGGATCAAACTCAGATCTTATGAATGGGTGTGTTTGATTGGTTCAGATGCTCCGTCCATCACCTCCCCCTTTTGTACCGCTTTGGCCGCCATAAGTGTGGCAGGGTATGCTCAGACGTGAGTCCCTTTGCTCACTTTGCCACTGGATTCAAGCAAGCTGGGCTGAAGACGGCTGTAATGCCAGAAACCGGTCCTCGGAAGCTTGTTTCCGGTCCAGGGAAGACATGGCTTGGCAGTTCGGGCTGGACTGTTCCCATGAGGCACAGGGTCAGACTGATTTGCATATAGCCATGGCTGAACTGGGGTGGCAGCGTGGGCTAAAGAACGGTGATGGATCAAACCCAGATCCTTTGACTGGGTGTGAGTGTTTTATTGGTTCAGATGCTCCGTCCATCACCTCCCCCTTTTGTACCACTTTGGCCGCCATAAGTGTGGCAGGGTATGCTCAGACGTGAGTCCCTTGCTCACTTTGCCACTGGATTCAAGCAAGCTGGGCTGAAGACGGCTGTAATGCCAGAAACCGGTCCTCGGAAGCTTGTTTCCGGTCCAGGGAAGACATGGCTTGGCAGTTCGGGCTGGACTGTTCCCATGAGGCACAGGGTCAGACTGATTTGCATATAGCCATGGCTGAACTGGGGTGGCAGCGTGGGCTAAAGAACGGTGATGGATCAAACCCAGATCTTTTGACTGGGTGTGAGTGTTGGATTGGTTCAGATGCTCCGTCCATCACCTCCCCCTTTTGTACCGCTTTGGCCGCCATAAGTGTGGCAGGGTATGCTCAGACGTGAGTCCCTTGCTCACTTTGCCACTGGATTCAAGCAAGCTGGGCTGAAGACGGCTGTAATGCCAGAAACCGGTCCTCGGAAGCTTGTTTCCGGTCCAGGGAAGATATGGCTTGGTAGTTCGGGCTGGACTGTTCCCATGAGGCACAGGGTCAGACTGATTTGCATATAGCCATGGCTGAACTGGGGTGGCAGAGTGGGCTAAAGAACGATGATGGATCAAACCCAGATCTTTTGACTGGGTGTGAGTGTTTGATTGGTTCAGATGCTCTGTCCATCACCTCCCCCTTTTGTACCGCTTTGGCCGCCATAAGTGTGGCAGGGTATGCTCAGACGTCAGTCCCTTGCTCATTTTGCCACTGGATTCAAGCAAGCTGGGCTGAAGACGGCTGTAATGCCAGAAACCGGTCCTCGGAAGCTTGTTTCCGGTCCAGGGAAGACATGGCTTGGCAGTTCGGGCTGGACTGTTCCCATGAGGCACAGGGTCAGACTGATTTGCATATAGCCATGGCTGAACTGGGGTGGCAGAGTGGGCTAAAGAACAGTGATGGATCAAACTCAGATCTTATGAATGGGTGTGTTTGATTGGTTCAGATGCTCCGTCCATCACCTCCCCCTTTTGTACCGCTTTGGCCGCCATAAGTGTGGCAGGGTATGCTCAGACGTGAGTCCCTTTGCTCACTTTGCCACTGGATTCAAGCAAGCTGGGCTGAAGACGGCTGTAATGCCAGAAACCGGTCCTCGGAAGCTTGTTTCCGGTCCAGGGAAGACATGGCTTGGCAGTTCGGGCTGGACTGTTCCCATGAGGCACAGGGTCAGACTGATTTGCATATAGCCATGGCTGAACTGGGGTGGCAGCGTGGGCTAAAGAACGGTGATGGATCAAACCCAGATCCTTTGACTGGGTGTGAGTGTTTTATTGGTTCAGATGCTCCGTCCATCACCTCCCCCTTTTGTACCACTTTGGCCGCCATAAGTGTGGCAGGGTATGCTCAGACGTGAGTCCCTTGCTCACTTTGCCACTGGATTCAAGCAAGCTGGGCTGAAGACGGCTGTAATGCCAGAAACCGGTCCTCGGAAGCTTGTTTCCGGTCCAGGGAAGACATGGCTTGGCAGTTCGGGCTGGACTGTTCCCGTGAGGCACAGGGTCAGACTGATTTGCATATAGCCATGGCTGAACTGGGGTGGCAGAGTGGGCTAAAGAACGGTGATGGATCAAACCCAGATCTTTTGACTGGGTGTGAGTGTTTGATTGGTTCAGATGCTCCGTCCATCACCTCCCCCTTTTGTACCGCTTTGGCCGCCATAAGTGTGGCAGGGTATGCTCAGACGTGAGTCCCTTGCTCACTTTGCCACTGGATTCAAGCAAGCTGGGCTGAAGACGGCTGTAATGCCAGAAACCGGTCCTCGGAAGCTTGTTTCCGGTCCAGGGAAGACATGGCTTGGCAGTTCGGGCTGGACTGTTCCCATGAGGCACAGGGTCAGACTGATTTGCATATAGCCATGGCTGAACTGGGGTGGCAGCGTGGGCTAAAGAACGGTGATGGATCAAACCCAGATCTTTTGACTGGGTGTGAGTGTTTCATTGGTTCAGATGCTCCGTCCATCACCTCCCCCTTTTGTACCGCTTTGGCCGCCATAAGTGTGGCAGGGTATGCTCAGACGTGAGTCCCTTGCTCACTTTGCCACTGGATTCAAGCAAGCTGGGCTGAAGACGGCTGTAAATCCAGAAACAGGTCCTCGGAAGCTTTTTTTCGGTCCAGGGAAGACATGGCTTGGCAGTTCGGCTGGACTGTTCCCATGAGGCACAGGGTCAGACTGATTTGCATATAGCCATGGCTGAACTGGGGTGGCAGAGTGGGCTAAAGAAGGGTGATGGATCAAACCCAGATCTTTTGACTGGGTGTGAGTGTTTGATTGGTTCAGATGCTCCGTCCATCACCTCCCCCTTTTGTACCGCTTTGGCCGCCATAAGTGTGGCAGGGTATGCTCAGACGTGAGTCCCTTGCTCACTTTGCCACTGGAGTCAAGCAAGCTGGCCTGAAGACGGCTGTAATGCCAGAAACTGGTCCTCGGAAGTTTGTTTCCGGTCCAGGGAAGACATGGCTTGGCAGTTCGGGCTGGACTGTTCCCATGAGGCACAGGGTCAGACTGATTTGCATATAGCCATGGCTTAACTGGGGTGGCAGAGTGGGCTAAAGAACGGTGATGGATCAAACCCAGATATTTTGACTGGGTGTGAGTGTTGGATTGGTTCAGATGCTCCGTCCATCACCTCCCCCTTTTGTACCGCTTTGGCCGCCATAAGTGTGGCAGGGTATGCTCAGACGTGAGTCCCTTGCTCACTTTGCCACTGGATTCAAGCAAGCTGGGCTGAAGACGGCTGTAATGCCAGAAACCGGTCCTCGGAAGCTTGTTTCCGGTCCAGGGAAGACATGGCTTGGTAGTTCGGGCTGGACTGTTCCCATGAGGCACAGGGTCAGACTGATTTGCATATAGCCATGGCTGAACTGGGGTGGCAGAGTGGGCTAAAGAACGATGATGGATCAAACCCAGATCTTTTGACTGGGTGTGAGTGTTTGATTGGTTCAGATGCTCTGTCCATCACCTCCCCCTTTTGTACCGCTTTGGCCGCCATAAGTGTGGCAGGGTATGCTCAGACGTGAGTCCCTTTGCTCACTTTGCCACTGGATTCAAGCAAGCTGGGCTGAAGACGGCTGTAATGCCAGAAACCGGTCCTCGGAAGCTTGTTTCCGGTCCAGGGAAGACATGGCTTGGCAGTTCGGGCTGGACTGTTCCCATGAGGCACAGGGTCAGACTGATTTGCATATAGCCATGGCTGAACTGGGGTGGCAGCGTGGGCTAAAGAACGGTGATGGATCAAACCCAGATCTTTTGACTGGGTGTGAGTGTTTAATTGGTTCAGATGCTCCGTCCATCACCTCCCCCTTTTGTACCGCTTTGGCCGCCATAAGTGTGGCAGGGTATGCTCAGACGTGAGTCCCTTGCTCACTTTGCCACTGGATTCAAGCAAGCTGGGCTGAAGACGGCTGTAATGCCAGAAACCGGTCCTCGGAAGCTTGTTTCCGGTCCAGGGAAGACATGGCTTGGCAGTTCAGACTGGACTGTTCTCATGAGGCACAGGGTCAGACTGATTTGCATATAGCCATGGCTGAACTGGGGTGGCAGAGTGGGCTAAAGAACGGTGATGGATCAAACCCAGATCTTTTGACTGGGTGTGAGTGTTTGATTGGTTCAGATGCTCCGTCCATCACCTCCCCCTTTTGTACCGCTTTGGGCGCCATAAGTGTGGCAGGGTATGCTCAGACGTGAGTCCCTTGCTCACTTTGCCACTGGATTCAAGCAAGCTGGGCTGAAGACGGCTGTAATGCCAGAAACCGGTCCTCGGAAGCTTGTTTCCGGTCCAGCGAAGACATGGCTTGGCAGTTCGGGCTGGACTGTTCCCATGAGGCACAGGGTCAGACTGATTTGCATATAGCCATGGCTGAACTGGGGTGGCAGAGTGGGCTAAAGAAGGGTGATGGATTAAACCCAGATCTTTTGACTGGGTGTGAGTGTTTGATTGGTTCAGATGCTCCATCAATCACCTCCCCCTTTTGTACCGCTTTGGCCGCCATAAGTGTGGCAGGGTATGCTCAGACGTGAGTCCCTTGCTCACTTTGCCACTGGAGTCAAGCAAGCTGGCCTGAAGACGGCTGTAATGCCAGAAACCGGTCCTCGGAAGCTTGTTTCCGGTCCAGGGAAGACATGGCTTGGCAGTTCGGGCTGGACTGTTCCCACGAAGCACAGGGTCAGACTGATTTGCATATAGCCATGGCTGAACTGGGGTGGCTGAGTGGGCTAAAGAACGGTGATGGATCAAACCCAGATCTTTTGACTGGGTGTGAGTGTTTGATTGGTTCAGATGGTCCGTCCATCACCTCCCCCTTTTGTACCGCTTTGGCCGCCATAAGTGTGGCAGGGTATGCTCAGACGTGAGTCCCTTGCTCACTTTGCCACTGGATTCAAGCAAGCTGGGCTGAAGACGGCTGTAATGCCAGAAACCGGTCCTCGGAAGCTTGTTTCCGGTCCAGGGAAGACATGGCTTGGCAGTTCGGGCTGGACTGTGTGGAAAAGTAAAATTTGTTATGTTCTGTGTCCCTACGTGTCATCCATCATATGTTATGTGTGCATGACCAATATGCATATGTTATTCCCCATGTCCGATTAATGACGCAATTATAGTTGTGTCCACCTCTAGTATGCCAGTTTCCAGTCCTCGTGAATACTACGAATACCAGGCCTATGTAAAGCTACGTTGCCACGTTTCTCAGTGTGCACGTTATTCCATTATAAAGTCCCCGTTTCTAGGCCTCAAAAGGGCCTGGACATCAGATTCAGCTCCTGTCTCCTGAAGTCTCGCTGAGGAGTGATACAGCCCCCACCTGTATCCTCGACCTTTCACTTACTTCCTGCCTCGCAGTGCCCGGTGCAGCTTGGCTCTGCCTCTGAGTCTGCCAAAAGTATGTTATAGTTCCAGTTATCAGTTCAGTCCTCCTTCTTTGCATTCCTAAGCTACTGAACTGCATCAATAGTTTCCGTCATTGTCTAGCCTTCTCGTCTCCACGTTAGAGAAATACTGCATTTAATGGTCATTTAATATTCTTCATCACGCACTACATGTAGAATAATGCATGGTCCAGTCTTAGAGTCAGTTAGCTTTTCCCCTCCTAACTTCTAGTTTATATCAACATGTTCCCTAAACATCAGATACTAGATAGAGTTTAGGTACATGTCGCTCCGACCCTCCAGACTTTAGTCTCTGCTCCTAGCACAGAGTTCATAGCCCCCAGCTTCTCCTAGTAACACGTCATTGCCAGTTTGCGCGCACCATCAGGTTAGAGGTCCCGGCTCCTTAGGTAGCCCCCTCCTATGTTTCCGCCCATTCATGACATATTCTGTTACGTCTGCACCACATGTCTATGTATACGCCCAGTTACACCTACTTTTACTGTTATCTTTCGCGACTGCTACGCGTCACGCCTTCTGTTCCACCCACTGCTACGCCTACTGCAATGTAATGCTATGTGTTCGCGCTATGTATATATGCTCGTGTATTGTTATCAAAAGTTAGCGCGCTCATCCCAGACCCAGCCCCAGCAGCTGCTGGGCCCCTGTCACCCTGCTGGGCCCTGTCATCCTATTCCCGTGCAGGTTGTCCTGTTCCTGTCCTTATGCTGTATTAAACCTGCAAAAACTCCTACTACCTCGAATCTTGACTCTTATTTATTGAGCTATTTGTTATGATATATGTCCAGTCAAAAATAGGGTATTATTTATTTATTTACCACATAATGGCGCCCGAATAGGGACTTGCCCTTTCCCCACGCGTCGGTGAAGCCACGCCGACCCCCTGACCCTCTGCAGTCGTGACGGAACTCTTCTGCGCAGTGGCAGATATTTCTGCTCAAGTATCCCTCAGGCCCACGGAGGAGACGGAGGAGGCGGTCCAGCATCCAAACGAGACGGTGGAGGAACGCGGCGAGTCCCGACCAGAGCCCAAGCCAAGAGTCCAAGGTCCGAGGTATCCGGAGGCCCACCCGTAACTGAAGTCCGAAGTTCGTCGTCCGTCGTCGTAGCAGTCCAGTCCAGTCCAAGGCCTTCCGTTCTTGCTGCCCGGTGAGTACCATTGCTGGGGTAGTATCTAGACAGGGTCAATCTAAATTGACTCTGGTCCGTGGGTAGGTGGTACCCAGGCCCACAAACGAAGTGTTCACCTAGGTGGATACGGGTCTTGATGCGTCCCTTTATGGGACCGGTATGTTCCGTACTGTTTCAGCAGTGCATCCAGTAACTCTAGCCTGTTCCGTTCTCGAGAAATTCTTGTGTTTCTGTTCTCAGTATTCCAGGTAATATTTCTGTCCGAACTGTAATGTTATGATGTTGTTCAATGTATTTCCAATGTCGTGGTATGCCTGAATTGTTTTCCCAATTGTTATTGTTCCTCGTCTATTGTATTGTGTTCCGATTCAAGTTTACAATGTCTCTCTTTTCGAGACTACGTCAGTTAAAAACTAGAAAGGGTTTGTTAGAAGAAGCAGTTCCTGTCCCGCCCAGGGACAGTCCAGGTCATTTTATGTATCAGAAACATGGCATAAGCGCCATATTGTATCTAGATTTATGGGTAGATTATACCAAACAGTTAGAAGAAAAGTATAGATGGCCCGTATCGGGTACATGGGATGCCGAATGCATCATGCGAGTAGAAGAAGCATTATGGAAAAAGAAAGCCAGACAGTCACAGAAAGATGCCATCGAGTTATGGCGGAAAGAAGCTCATAAGAGAACCGAAAAAGAAATCAGAAAGTCAGAACTAAGTAGAGAATCCCAAGAACGAGCCCAAGAAAGAGAATTAATCGAGATAGGTGAACGAGTCAAAGCCGAACAGTCAGACAGACAGAGGCATGCCCTCATTAAGGGTATGTATCCTCTTCTTGCTGAGGGCTTGCCAAAAGCGACCCCAGAGGCATCCAGTAATTTCCCGCCACCATTAGTTCCGACCAAGCTACGTCACAAACCGACCGCAGCTGATATTTTTATTTCGTCCTATCTGGACGACACAGTCCCCGAATATGCAAATCCTGTTCACGCTCCGCCAGTCCCTGTAAATCAGGTAATTCCTGCTCCTCCAGACACCGGGGTGCCCTTAACAGCCCCCCCGGGTCAGCCCGCCATACAAGTCCAGCCCACGTTACAATTACCGACCCTGCCAGGACGAAAAGCATCAGTTGATGATTCCAGTTTAGGGGCCGCAGGAGGAGGTCTTCCTCAAACCCCGCCGCCATACAAACGTTTATCAGCACTCGAATTACATGCTCAAGCATCACAGCGTACTCCCAAGAGTAATAAGTCTGTCGCAGAAATTAGGCAAACCCTTGGCGAATGTGTCTATGACCCAGTTCCAGGCGAATTTAATATGGTTTTATATTCCGTACGCATAAGGAGGGTGACCGAGTATCTAGTCACCTTGCCGAATATGAAAGAAGATCTAGACAGAATATATCGTTTCATCCGTACAGGGGATGATCCAGAAAGTATTAGTGATGCCATGTCTCAAAGGAAAGCCGAGATTCAGCGCATGATATTAAAGTTTTTAATTAACTGTCTAATAAGGGAACAAGACTACCCGTCTAAAGATCCAGCCGAAATGAAAACCCTGACAAAGTGGAGTGATAATATAGCCGAAGGAAAGCACAATACCATTGGTGCCATGGAAAGTATGTACAAGAAAATCCGTAGAGAGATAATAAAGATACACGAACAGCGTAAAGCAGCACAAGTAAGCGAGAAAGAAAGTACCTCTGATCCTGAAGAGGAAGACGATGAGAATACTGCCAGAATAGCGTATGTAGGAAAATCTAGATTTCCAGATCGCCATTTACGTCTAGAACACAAGTCTATTTTCCATCATCCAGCACCAGAACAAGGTTCCCTAGAACAAGTATTTCAAGCTACCGATCACATTCTGAAATCACGAATCGGTTATAGTGAGTTAAGTACTATGCATGAACAAGAACTAGTCCGGTCAGCAGTCCGATGGATTACTGATTCTACCACTTTTCCAGACGAAATAGTGGCACAAATGTTTCTGAAATTGCCCCCAGCCGAGCAGCGACTGGTGGGTATGTATATGATTCAGCACCTCATTACTCTGTATGAGGGTCAGCACTCTGATCCAGGTCCGTTACATGATATCCTGAACGAGTTACTCCAGTATAGATGGAGAGGTCTAGGTACCGATTTAATTAGTGTCATTCTAGAACAGCGTCACAAATATAGAACATTCTTGAATCCGCATTTTGTTCATGTCTCACCCCCAGAAAGTAAATCATTCTACATAGACAGACAGAATCCGCTACGAGAAGTCCACCCAGTCAGAGGAACGGGTGGCGAAATGCAACGAGTGTTTGTATACACTCCAATCACAAAGATGGAACTCCTTGAAATGAAGAAATTAATTCCCTGTCATGACAAAGATCCAGCAGGGTTCCATAGAGAATTAAAAGACATGCTCCGTATGGGAGAATACACTTACCCAGATATCATTAAAATGTTAAAGGTCCTGTTACCCGCAGGGGTGTATGAAAAGCTAAAGGAAAAAGAATGGGAGGTGGGAGAGAAAAAGATAGATTGGGCAGCTCTAGAAGCTGAAGACAAGATACGTGTACCAGGTACCGGTCTTGGAGATAAATGTAAAGAATTACCAGAATTATTGATTCAAGTTTTACCCAGATTATTGACAACCAGAAAAGAAGACTGGGATGCAATCTCAGCCTGTACACAGAAACAAGATGAAGATATTAGTGATTTTTATTCTAGGTTTGAAAAATGTTTCAGTATCAACAGTGGTCTCAAGACAAGTAGTGAGTCATACCCTCACCTTTTTGTTACTAAATTAGTCGAGAATTCAAGTCCACCAATTAAAAATCGAGTTCTGAAAGTCGAAAGCACCTGGCAAGCAAATACTCCGTCCCAGATGCTCCAGATGCTCCAGTATCACCAGAATAGAATCAGGGAAGAGCAAGAACACGAGAGAAAACGTATGAAAGACACGAAAATGAAAGTGCTAGTTGCACAATCTGTTCCTCAAGACAGTCAGAAGAGGGGTCCGAATCAAGCCAGTCATCCTGCAGCTCCCGTTAAAGGGAATTGCAATTATTGTAAACAGCCAGGTCATTTTATAAATGAGTGTGCAGTTCTGAAACACAACATAGCTACTGGTAAGACTAAAGAAAGACCACGTCCGCCTAGACAAGAACAAATTTCACAGATTCCTCAGTCACAGAATACACCACAGACAGTTACAGCACCGCAGCCTATCGCTGCAACACAGCATGTTACATCGCAGATGTACCAGTATGCACAGTCTGAGTATCCAGAGTACCAGCCATATTCATGAAACAGCCTAGAGAGGGAGGTAGGCTTGCCTCTCATCGAGATACCTGTAGATCAAGAAGGTCCCTATGTTCACAGTCAAGTATTAGGGAAAGACAGAAAGTTTTTGATTGATACAGGGGCAAGTAGGACCACAATTAGTCACGCCGAAGTTCCAGGGGCTCCGCTCTCAGGCTCAAGAAATGTTTCCCTTGGATTTTCAGGAAAGCCTATCGTTAATGAGATATCTAAGCCAGTTACTCTAGAAGTAGGTCCATTGTCCCGCACTACTGATCTGTTACTTACTAAGTCATGTCCAGAAAATCTATTAGGCATTAGGACACTGAAAGAGTTAGGTGCAGTCATTTGCTGTTCCCCAGAGGGAATACGTCTGTTCCTACGTGACTTTAAGGGTCACTATGTATTACGAGATTTTGATTCAAGACTGTCTAAAGTCCCGCAGCATTTATGGGCGCAAGGTCCAACTGATGTAGGTTACATGCAAATCACACCCCATCGTGTGACCCTGAAACCAGGTGTAGTGTTACCACGAATCAGACAGTACAGATTGCCACCCGAGGCTGTAGCAGCCTTATCCAAAATTATAGACAAGCTCATCGCTCAAGGAGTAGTTGTAGAAACTGACTCCAATGTATGTAATTCTCCGATCATTCCAGTCATGAAACGTACTGATCCAAATGCACCCCCAGTATATCGATTAGTGATTGATTTACGAGAACTTAACAAATGTATTATTCCTCAGTACCCAGTTGTCCCAGACATCTCTTCCCTATTAACTGCTATTGATTCCGAAGCCACGTTCTTCACTGTCATAGACCTCAAGAACGCATTTTTTAGTGTTCCTATTCATCCAGACAGCCAGTTTCTTTTCGGATTTTGTTTAAATGGAAGGAGCTATATGTTCACACGCGCTCCTCAAGGTTTCACAGAAAGCCCTAGTATTTACAGTCAAGCACTTAAGAGACAACTAGATAACATTCACATGCCAACTGACACTGCCCTGCTCCAGTATGTCGATGATCTACTGATCACAGCCTGTTCTGAACGTGACTGCGAGCGAGCGTCACTCACGGTTTTGTATTTCCTAGCCGAGATGGGGCACAAGGTGTCACCTTCGAAGCTTCAATTCTGTGTCCAGCAAGTGGTATACTTAGGACACTTGCTGTCCAAGAGGGGTAGGCAGTTGACACCAGACCGTATCCAGTTAATAGCGAGTCTTCCCCAGCCCAGAACCCAGAAGGAGGTACGTGCCTTTATCGGCCTTACTTCTTATTGTAGACAATGGATTCCACAGTATGCATTTCTAGCCAAGCCACTGATACAGTTAACGACACAGGAGGCAGCCGTATCGACTGTTCTCCCTTGGACATCTGAACATACATTTAGTTTCAACGAGTTAAAGAAAGCTTTATGCCAGGCTCCAGTTCTAGCTACACCGAACTACAGTAAGCCTTTTACACTTTTCGTTACTGAACGTGAAGGTACAGCATTATCTGTTCTCACACAAGATCAAGCAGGACAATACAAGCCCTGTGCTTATTTTTCGAGCACACTAGATCCAGTCGCCCAGGCGTTGCCTGCGTGCCTCAAGTCAGTTGCAGCCACAGCACTAGCTATTAGACAAAGTGATTCCATAGTCTTAGGACACTCCCTGACAGTACAAGTCCCACACTCCGTGGAAGTTCTTCTAAACCGAACACAAACTCAGCACTTGACAATTGCACGTTTAACAGGTTATGAATTGACACTGTTCCAGCCACACATAGATATTAGACGCTGCAACGTCCTGAATCCTGCTACACTGTTACCATCAGTTAATTCAAATCCTGACCCACATGACTGTGTGGAAGTAGTTAACATTACGACAAAGCCAAGACAAGATCTGACAGATATTCCGTTGCCAGATCCTGACCTGACACTTTATGTGGATGGTTCATGTATGAGAACTAGTACAGGAGAACTAGTCGCCGCGTATGCAGTGACTACTGACACCGAAGTTATTGAAACACACCGTATTGATACTCTGTCCGCTCAAGCAGCAGAGCTAGTTGCTCTGACACAAGCCTGCATACACGCCAAGAACCTGAAAGTTAATGTTTACACAGATTCACGTTACGCATTTGGAGTTGTACACGACTTCGGAGTGCTCTGGCAGGAGAGAGGTTTCATGACTTCTCATGGAACCAAGATTCAGCATGGTTTCCTTATTCAAGCTCTGTTAGATGCCATACATTTACCGACATCTATTGCTATCATGAAATGCAAAGCACATACGAAAGTCACTGACATTATTTCTCAAGGTAACGATCTAGCAGATCGCACAGCCAAGCTTACAGCACAGACTCCAGACATTCCAGTTAACCTGACACATACTCCAGATCCGGCTACATGTATGACAGTTAAGGACCCTACACAAGATGTCATAGATATCCAGTTACATGCTACTCCTGAAGAAATCAAGAAATGGTCTGAACAAGGAGGGGTCCAGACAGATCAAGGATGGTTAACAAAGGGTAGAGCCACATGGTTTCTCCCCGACTCTATGGTTCAAGTCATTATTAATACCGCACATAGTCCAGCACATTTAGGAGAAAAAGCTATGTTAGACATTATCCAGAACATTTGGTTCAACAAGCATTTACGAGCTGCAGCCAAGCAGAAAGTCCGTACCTGTATGATATGTTGTCAGTTTAATCCAGGTAAAAGTGTCCCGGTGGAACAAGGTGGTTTCCAGCCTCCTGACCACCCTTTTGAGGTCCTCCAGATGGATTATATTCAGATGGAGCGATGTCGAGGTTTCAAGTATGTCCTTGTAGTTGTATGCGCTTTGTCCAGATGGACAGAAGCATATCCAGTCCCAGATTACACAGCCGCGACCACTGCCAAGCAGTTGGTTCGTGAGTTCTTCCCTCGATATGGACTCCCTAGAGTCGTATATTCTGACAACGGCCAGCCATTCTCATCTGAACTCATGAAGCACGTTTCCCTGTTGTTAGGGTACCAGTGGAAGTTTCATTGTGTACGCCATCCTGAAGCAGCCGGTCTAGTCGAGAGACATAATCAGACTCTGAAAATCCGCATCGCCAAAGTATGTAAAGATAAGGGTGTGGACTGGCTAGTAGCTCTGCCAGTCGCTTTGTTTTATATGCGCATGGTCGCACATTCCAGATCAGGTCTGTCCCCGTATGAGGTCGTATTCGGCCGCCCCCCTAACATGTGGGGTACTCCTAGACCCCGAAGTATTACTGATGTTTCATGTAATATGCTGACAGATTACCTAGCTTCCTTGATGTCTGCCCTCAACTCATGTCGTTCACAGGTTGCTGCCGCATTTCCAGACAATACCGAGGTGGCACCGCATGAAATCGTTCCAGGTTCCATGGTGATGGTCCGTAACTTTGACAGATCAAGTCCGCTGGAGCCTCGATGGAAAGAGCCCCGTCAGGTCCTCCTCACCACCCGTACAGCCGTGAAGTTGGAAGGCCGAAAAGGATGGATACACCTTTCTCACGTTAAACTTTTTAACGGATTGAAACCGGTCTCTAAAAACATTTCCCAGGATATCAAGACTTGCCAGAACATTGTTCTCAAGGACTGTCCCGCAAAAGACATTGCTATAACCCCTCCCTTGGTAGAGAAAACTCCGCAGCAGGAGTATAAGCAAAAACTCCGGTCTAGTAAAATAAGTCAGTCAGTTTGATTGTATAAGTCCTCCCCTAGGTGAAACGGTTAGACTGTTTCTGACATGTATAAAATAGACCCCCATAGTGAGAGAGTTAGTAAAAACTCAATTCAATGTATCGTTTTTCTAAGTTTCATATTATTCATCAGCATAATGATTTCCTGTACCAGTTATGCCTTTTTCCTGTGTTTTCCAGTTCCTCATGTAAATAAGTCTGCTAATGCTACAGTAGAGCACACGTTTAGTGATCTGCCTCCTCACGAATATTCATACCGCCTCGCTATGCGTAATAACTCATTTATCCGCATGTTACATTACTCACACCAGACCAGCAATGCCACTAATTGTTGGGTGTGTGGTCGACTCCCCCCTTTCCAGACCTCGAAGGGAGTTCTGCCACTTTTTCCTTATCCTTTTTCACATAATGGTTCGTGTGGAGCATGGTCCACGTTAACGTCATCCTCAACAGATATGTCTTTTCTTAACAGCACATGTTTCCCAGACAAGCAAGGTCTCCCCCACAGAACAGGTTTAGATCTAGAAAATGAAGTGTATAATTTAGGTAACTATTCGTCGAATTTTATGGTCCTGAATGTTCAGTCTGATACTACTCCAGACTCACCTGCTATTTCAGTACTACCAGTCAAAGGCGAATTATGTGTCCGAAATTATGGTTCTGTACATGTAGGACATAGTGATTGTACTACTATTGTCAAGTATAGTGACAGTAGGAAATCTATTTTTAAAGCTTCACGTCATTCTTATTTTGTTTGTGGTCAGACCGCATATGTTCGTCTGCCCCTCGATTGGGAGGGAACCTGTTATATTGCTTTCCTACTGCCACCTGTTTTTCTAGCCCCACCTGATTATCATAGAAATACACATCTAGTACATACTAGACACAAGAGAAATCTCCCGATTGTCGATTATACTGAAACTGCCGCAGAACAATTCATTGATATTGATAAAGGTGTTTTCCCTTATTTAGGCACAATTGTAAATAGTAAGCTAATTCGTAGATTAACAAGAACCCTTGAAGCTGTAGTAGATGAGACTGCCTCTGCTCTAGGTAACTTAACCGAAGAGCAATCCTTTATGAGAATTGTTGTGCTCCAGAATCGTCTCGTCCTTGACGTCATACTGGCCGATAGGGGCGGGGCCTGTAGACTCATCGGATCTAGTTGCTGCATTTTCATTCCAAATAACGCGCCGTCTGTTTATTCAGCTATAACCAGACTTCATAAAATTGCCCATCTGTTACACCAAGATCCAGGCACCTGGACATGGTCCGGTTGGTTCTGGAATATAATTTCCGCATGGGGATGGAAAGTCCTGTCCTTTCTAGGTATTGCAGTAGCGATCATATTCAGCTGCTGTCTCTGTATACAATGTGGCCCTGCGATTTGCGGCATTTGTGCTACCTCTTGTATTCCTAGTCCCAAGCCCCGTTCTAAAACCCGTTCCAGGATAATTCGAGACGAGCAAATGATACTATATGAAATGATAGATGGTATCATGAATATTGATGTTTCCTGATGGAAACATAGTGACAAGGAGGGAATGTGGAAAAGTAAAATTTGTTATGTTCTGTGTCCCTACGTGTCATCCATCATATGTTATGTGTGCATGACCAATATGCATATGTTATTCCCCATGTCCGATTAATGACGCAATTATAGTTGTGTCCACCTCTAGTATGCCAGTTTCCAGTCCTCGTGAATACTACGAATACCAGGCCTATGTAAAGCTACGTTGCCACGTTTCTCAGTGTGCACGTTATTCCATTATAAAGTCCCCGTTTCTAGGCCTCAAAAGGGCCTGGACATCAGATTCAGCTCCTGTCTCCTGAAGTCTCGCTGAGGAGCGATACAGCCCCCACCTGTATCCTCGACCTTTCACTTACTTCCTGCCTCGCAGTGCCCGGTGCAGCTTGGCTCTGCCTCTGAGTCTGCCAAAAGTATGTTATAGTTCCAGTTATCAGTTCAGTCCTCCTTCTTTGCATTCCTAAGCTACTGAACTGCATCAATAGTTTCCGTCATTGTCTAGCCTTCTCGTCTCCACGTTAGAGAAATACTGCATTTAATGGTCATTTAATATTCTTCATCACGCACTACATGTAGAATAATGCATGGTCCAGTCTTAGAGTCAGTTAGCTTTTCCCCTCCTAACTTCTAGTTTATATCAACATGTTCCCTAAACATCAGATACTAGATAGAGTTTAGGTACATGTCGCTCCGACCCTCCAGACTTTAGTCTCTGCTCCTAGCACAGAGTTCATAGCCCCCAGCTTCTCCTAGTAACACGTCATTGCCAGTTTGCGCGCACCATCAGGTTAGAGGTCCCGGCTCCTTAGGTAGCCCCCTCCTATGTTTCCGCCCATTCATGACATATTCTGTTACGTCTGCACCACATGTCTATGTATACGCCCAGTTACACCTACTTTTACTGTTATCTTTCGCGACTGCTACGCGTCACGCCTTCTGTTCCACCCACTGCTACGCCTACTGCAATGTAATGCTATGTGTTCGCGCTATGTATATATGCTCGTGTATTGTTATCAAAAGTTAGCGCGCTCATCCCAGACCCAGCCCCAGCAGCTGCTGGGCCCCTGTCACCCTGCTGGGCCCTGTCATCCTATTCCCGTGCAGGTTGTCCTGTTCCTGTCCTTATGCTGTATTAAACCTGCAAAAACTCCTACTACCTCGAATCTTGACTCTTATTTATTGAGCTATTTGTTATGATATATGTCCAGTCAAAAATAGGGTATTATTTATTTATTTACCACAACTGTTCCCATGAGGCACAGGGTCAGACTGATTTGCATATAGCCATGGCTGAACTGGGGTGGCAGAGAAGGCTAAAGAAGGGTGATGGATCAAACCCAGATCTTTTGACTGGGTGTGAGTGTTTGATTGGTTCAGATGCTCCGTCCATCACCTCCCCCTTTTGTACCGCTTTGGCCGCCATAAGTGTGGCAGGGTATGCTCAGACGTGAGTCCCTTGCTCACTTTGCCACTGGAGTCAAGCAAGCTGGCCTGAAGACGGCTGTAATGCCAGAAACCGGTCCTCAGAAGCTTGTTTCCGGTCCAGGGAAGACATGGCTTGGCAGTTCGGGCTGGACTGTTCCCATGAGGCACAGGGTCAGACTGATTTGCATATAGCCATGGCTGAACTGGGGTGGCAGAGTGGGCTAAAGAACGGTGATGGATCAAACCCAGATCTTTTGACTGGGTGTGAGTGTTTGATTGGTTCAGATGCTCCGTCCATCACCTCCCCCTTTTGTACCGCTTTGGCCGCCATAAGTGTGGCAGGGTATGCTCAGACGTGAGTCCCTTGCTCACTTTGCCACTGGAGTCAAGCAAGCTGGGCTGAAGACGGCTGTAATGCAAGAAACCGGTCCTCGGAAGCTTGTTTCCGGTCCAGGGAAGACATGGCTTGGCAGTTCGGGCTGGACTGTTCCCATGAGGCACAGGGTCAGACTGATTTGCATATAGCCATGGCTGAACAGGGGTGGCAGAGTGGGCTAAAGAACGGTGATGGATCAAACCCAGATCTTTTGACTGGGTGTGAGTGTTGGATTGGTTCAGATGCTCCGTCCATCACCTCCCCCTTTTGTACCGCTTTGGCCGCCATAAGTGTGGCAGGGTATGCTCAGACGTGAGTCCCTTGCTCACTTTGCCACTGGATTCAAGCAAGCTGGGCTGAAGACGGCTGTAATACCAGAAACTGGTCCTCGGAAGCTTGTTTCCGGTCCAGGGAAGACATGGCTTGGTAGTTCGGGCTGGACTGTTCCCATGAGGCACAGGGTCAGACTGATTTGCATATAGCCATGGCTGAACAGGGGTGGCAGAGTGGGCTAAAGAACGATGATGGATCAAACCCAGATCTTTTGACTGGGTGTGAGTGTTTGATTGGTTCAGATGCTCTGTCCATCACCTCCCCCTTTTGTACCGCTTTGGCCGCCATAAGTGTGGCAGGGTATGCTCAGACGTGAGTCCCTTGCTCATTTTGCCACTGGATTCAAGCAAGCTGGGCTGAAGACGGCTGTAATGCCAGAAACCGGTCCTCGGAAGCTTGTTTCCGGTCCAGGGAAGACATGGCTTGGCAGTTCGGGCTGGACTGTTCCCATGAGGCACAGGGTCAGACTGATTTGCATATAGCCATGGCTGAACTGGGGTGGCAGAGTGGGCTAAAGAACAGTGATGGATCAAACTCAGATCTTATGAATGGGTGTGTTTGATTGGTTCAGATGCTCCGTCCATCACCTCCCCCTTTTGTACCGCTTTGGCCGCCATAAGTGTGGCAGGGTATGCTCAGACGTGAGTCCCTTTGCTCACTTTGCCACTGGATTCAAGCAAGCTGGGCTGAAGACGGCTGTAATGCCAGAAACCGGTCCTCGGAAGCTTGTTTCCGGTCCAGGGAAGACATGGCTTGGCAGTTCGGGCTGGACTGTTCCCATGAGGCACAGGGTCAGACTGATTTGCATATAGCCATGGCTGAACTGGGGTGGCAGCGTGGGCTAAAGAACGGTGATGGATCAAACCCAGATCTTTTGACTGGGTGTGAGTGTTTAATTGGTTCAGATGCTCCGTCCATCACCTCCCCCTTTTGTACCGCTTTGGCCGCCATAAGTGTGGCAGGGTATGCTCAGACGTGAGTCCCTTGCTCACTTTGCCACTGGATTCAAGCAAGCTGGGCTGAAGACGGCTGTAATGCCAGAAACCGGTCCTCGGAAGCTTGTTTCCGGTCCAGGGAAGACATGGCTTGGCAGTTCGGACTGGACTGTTCTCATGAGGCACAGGGTCAGACTGATTTGCATATAGCCATGGCTGAACTGGGGTGGCAGAGTGGGCTAAAGAACGGTGATGGATCAAACCCAGATCTTTTGACTGGGTGTGAGTGTTTGATTGGTTCAGATGCTCCGTCCATCACCTCCCCCTTTTGTACCGCTTTGGGCGCCATAAGTGTGGCAGGGTATGCTCAGACGTGAGTCCCTTGCTCACTTTGCCACTGGATTCAAGCAAGCTGGGCTGAAGACGGCTGTAATGCCAGAAACCGGTCCTCGGAAGCTTGTTTCCGGTCCAGCGAAGACATGGCTTGGCAGTTCGGGCTGGACTGTTCCCATGAGGCACAGGGTCAGACTGATTTGCATATAGCCATGGCTGAACTGGCGTGGCAGAGTGGGCTAAAGAAGGGTGATGGATCAAACCCAGATCTTTTGACTGGGTGTGAGTGTTTGATTGGTTCAGATGCTCCGTCCATCACCTCCCCCTTTTGTACCGCTTTGGCCGCCATAAGTGTGGCAGGGTATGCTCAGACGTGAGTCCCTTGCTCACTTTGCCACTGGAGTCAAGCAAGCTGGCCTGAAGACGGCTGTAATGCCAGAAACCGGTCCTCGGAAGCTTGTTTCCGGTCCAGGGAAGACATGGCTTGGCAGTTCGGGCTGGACTGTTCCCACGAAGCACAGGGTCAGACTGATTTGCATATAGCCATGGCTGAACTGGGGTGGCTGGGTGGGCTAAAGAACGGTGATGGATCAAACCCAGATCTTTTGACTGGGTGTGAGTGTTTGAT
Organism: Lissotriton helveticus; assembly: GCF_964261635.1. Taxonomy (NCBI): domain Eukaryota; kingdom Metazoa; phylum Chordata; class Amphibia; order Caudata; family Salamandridae; genus Lissotriton; species Lissotriton helveticus. Next base: position 313,560,479 of record NC_136069.1, on the reverse strand, counting down.
TGGTTCAGATGGTCCGTCCATCACCTCCCCCTTTTGTACCGCTTTGGCCGCCATAAGTGTGGCAGGGTATGCTCAGACGTGAGTCCCTTGCTCACTTTGCCACTGGATTCAAGCAAGCTGGCCTGAAGACGGCTGTAATGCCAGAAACCGGTCCTCGGAAGCTTGTTTCCGGTCCAGGGAAGACATGGCTTGGCAGTTCGGGCTGGACTGTTCCCATGAGGCACAGGGTCAGACTGATTTGCATATAGCCATGGCTGAACTGGGGTGGCAGAGTAGGCTAAAGAAGGGTGATGGATCAAACCCAGATCTTTTGACTGGGTGTGAGTGTTTGATTGGTTCAGATGCTCCGTCCATCACCTCCCCCTTTTGTACCGCTTTGGCCGCCATAAGTGTGGCAGGGTATGCTCAGACGTGAGTCCCTTGCTCACTTTGCCACTGGAGTCAAGCAAGCTGGCCTGAAGACGGCTGTAATGCCAGAAACCGGTCCTCGGAAGCTTGTTTCCGGTCCAGGGAAGACATGGCTTGGCAGTTCGGGCTGGACTGTTCCCATGAGGCACAGGGTCAGACTGATTTGCATATAGCCATGGCTGAACTGGGGTGGCAGAGTGGGCTAAAGAACGGTGATGGATCAAACCCAGATCTTTTGACTGGGTGTGAGTGTTTGATTGGTTCAGATGCTCCGTCCATCACCTCCCTCTTTTGTACCGCTTTGGCCGCCATAAGTGTGGCAGGGTATGCTCAGACGTGAGTCCCTTGCTCACTTTGCCACTGGATTCAAGCAAGCTGGGCTGAAGACGGCTGTAATGCCAGAAACCGGTCCTCGGAAGCTTGTTTCCGGTCCAGGGAAGACATGGCTTGGCAGTTCGGGCTGGACTGTTCCCATGAGGCACAGGGTCAGACTGATTTGCATATAGCCATGGCTGAACAGGGGTGGCAGAGTGGGCTAAAGAACGGTGATGGATCAAACCCAGATCTTTTGACTGGGTGTGAGTGTTTGATTGGTTCAGATGCTCCGTCCATCACCTCCCCCTTTTGTACCGCTTTGGCCGCCATAAGTGTGGCAGGGTATGCTCAGACGTGAGTCCTTTGCTCACTTTGCCACTGGATTCAAGCAAGCTGGGCTGAAGACGGCTGTAATGCCAGAAACCGGTCCTCGGAAGCTTGTTTCCGGTCCAGGGAAAACATGGCTTGGCAGTTGGGGCTGGACTGTTCCCATGAGGCACAGGGTCAGACTGATTTGCATATAGCCATGGCTGAACTGGGGTGGCAGAGTGGGCTAAAGAACGGTGATGGATCAAACCCAGATCTTTTGACTGGGTGTGAGTGTTTGATTGGTTCAGATGCTCCGTCCATCACCTCCCCCTTTTGTACCGCTTTGGCCGCCATAAGTGTGGCAGGGTATGCTCAGACGTGAGTCCCTTGCTCACTTTGCCACTGGATTCAAGCAAGCTGGGCTGAAGACGGCTGTAAATCCAGAAACAGGTCCTCAGAAGCTTGTTTCCGGTCCAGGGAAGACATGGCTTGGCAGTTCGGGCTGGACTGTTCCCGTCAGGCACAGGGTCAGACTGATTTGCATATAGCCATGGCTGAACTGGGCTGGCAGAGTGGGCTAAAGAACGGTGATGGATCAAACCCAGATCTTTTGACTGGGTGTGAGTGTTTGATTGGTTCAGATGCTCCGTCCATCACCTCCCCCTTTTGTACCGCTTTGGCCGCCATAAGTGTGGCAGGGTATGCTCAGACGTGAGTCCCTTGCTCACTTTGCCACTGGATTCAAGCAAGCTGGGCTGAAGACGGCTGTAATGCCAGAAACCGGTCCTCGGAAGCTTGTTTCCAGTCCAGGGAAGACATGGCTTGGCAGTTCGGGCTGGACTGTTCCCATGAGGCACAGGGTCAGACTGATTTGCATATAGCCATGGCTGAACTGGGGTGGCAGCGTGGGCTAAAGAACGGTGATGGATCAAACCCAGATCTTTTGACTGGGTGTGAGTGTTTCATTGGTTCAGATGCTCCGTCCATCACCTCCCCCTTTTGTACCGCTTTGGCCGCCATAAGTGTGGCAGGGTATGCTCAGACGTGAGTCCCTTGCTCACTTTGCCACTGGATTCAAGCAAGCTGGGCTGAAGACGGCTGTAATGCCAGAAACCGGTCCTCGGAAGCTTGTTTCCGGTCCAGGGAAGACATGGCTTGGCAGTTCGGGCTGGACTGTTCCCATGAGGCACAGGGTCAGACTGATTTGCATATAGCCATGGCTGAACTGGGGTGGCAGAGTGGGCTAAAGAACGGTGATGGATCAAACCCAGATATTTTGACTGGGTGTGAGTGTTTGATTGGTTCGGATGCTCCGTCCATCACCTCCCCCTTTTGTACCGCTTTGGCCGCCATAAGTGTGGCAGGGTATGCTCAGACGTGAGTCCCTTGCTCACTTTGCCACTGGATTCAAGCAAGCTGGGCTGAAGACGGCTGTATATCCAGAAACCGGTCCTCGGAAGCTTGTTTCCGGTCCAGGGAAGACATGGCTTGGCAGTTCGGGCTGGACTGTTCCCATGAGGCACAGGGTCAGACTGATTTGCATATAGCCATGGCTGAACTGGGGTGGCAGAGTGGGCTAAAGAAGGGTGATGGATCAAACCCAGATCTTTTGACTGGGTGTGAGTGTTTGATTGGTTCAGATGCTCCGTCCATCACCTCCCCCTTTTGTACCGCTTTGGCCGCCATAAGTGTGGCAGGGTATGCTCAGACGTGAGTCCCTTGCTCACTTTGCCACTGGAGTCAAGCAAGCTGGCCTGAAGACGGCTGTAATGCCAGAAACCGGTCCTCGGAAGCTTGTTTCCGGTCCAGGGAAGACATGGCTTGGCAGTTCGGGCTGGACTGTTCCTATGAGGCACAGGGTCAGACTGATTTGCATATAGCCATGGCTGAACTGCGGTGGCAGAGTGGGCTAAAGAACGGTGATGGATCAAACCCAGATCTTTTGACTGGGTGTGAGTGTTTGATTGGTTCAGATGCTCCGTCCATCACCTCCCCCTTTTGTACCGCTTTGGCCGCCATAAGTGTGGCAGGGTATGCTCAGACGTGAGTCCCTTGCTCACTTTGCCACTGGATTCAAGCAAGCTGGGCAGAAGACGGCTGTAATGCCAGAAACCGGTCCTCGGAAGCTTGTTTCCGGTCCAGGGAAGATATGGCTTGGTAGTTCGGGCTGGACTGTTCCCATGAGGCACAGGGTCAGACTGATTTGCATATAGCCATGTCTGAACTGGGGTGGCAGAGTGGGCTAAAGAACGGTGATGGATCAAACCCAGATCTTTTGACTGGGTGTGAGTGTTTGATTGGTTCAGATGCTCTGTCCATCACCTCCCCCTTTTGTACCGCTTTGGCCGCCATAAGTGTGGCAGGGTATGCTCAGACGTGAGTCCCTTGCTCACTTTGCCACTGGATTCAAGCAAGCTGGGCTGAAGACGGCTGTAATGCCAGAAACCGGTCCTCGGAAGCTTGTTTCCGGTCCAGGGAAGACATGGCTTGGCAGTTCGGGCTGGACTGTTCCCATGAGGCACAGGGTCAGACTGATTTGCATATAGCCATGGCTGAACTGGGCTGGCAGAGTGGGCTAAAGAACGGTGATGGATCAAACCCAGATCTTTTGACTGGGTGTGAGTGTTTGATTGGTTCAGATGCTCCGTCCATCACCTCCCCCTTTTGTACCGCTTTGGCCGCCATAAGTGTGGCAGGGTATGCTCAGACGTGAGTCCCTTGCTCACTTTGCCACTGGATTCAAGCAAGCTGGGCTGAAGACGGCTGTAATGCCAGAAACCGGTCCTCGGAAGCTTGTTTCCGGTCCAGGGAAGACATGGCTTGGCAGTTCAGACTGGACTGTTCTCATGAGGCACAGGGTCAGACTGATTTGCATATAGCCATGGCTGAACTGGGGTGGCAGAGTGGGCTAAAGAACGGTGATGGATCAAACCCAGATCTTTTGACTGGGTGTTAGTGTTTGATTGGTTCAGATGCTCCGTCCATCACCTCCCCCTTTTGTACCGCTTTGGGCGCCATAAGTGTGGCAGGGTATGCTCAGACGTGAGTCCCTTGCTCACTTTGCCACTGGATTCAAGCAAGCTGGGCTGAAGACGGCTGTAATGCCAGAAACCGGTCCTCGGAAGCTTGTTTCCGGTCCAGCGAAGACATGGCTTGGCAGTTCGGGCTGGACTGTTCCCATGAGGCACAGGGTCAGACTGATTTGCATATAGCCATGGCTGAACTGGGGTGGCAGAGTGGGCTAAAGAAGGGTGATGGATCAAACCCAGATCTTTTGACTGGGTGTGAGTGTTTGATTGGTTCAGATGCTCCATCAATCACCTCCCCCTTTTGTACCGCTTTGGCCGCCATAAGTGTGGCAGGGTATGCTCAGACGTGAGTCCCTTGCTCACTTTGCCACTGGAGTCAAGCAAGCTGGCCTGAAGACGGCTGTAATGCCAGAAACCGGTCCTCGGAAGCTTGTTTCCGGTCCAGGGAAGACATGGCTTGGCAGTTCGGGCTGGACTGTTCCCACGAAGCACAGGGTCAGACTGATTTGCATATAGCCATGGCTGAACTGGGGTGGCTGAGTGGGCTAAAGAACGGTGATGGATCAAACCCAGATCTTTTGACTGGGTGTGAGTGTTTGATTGGTTCAGATGGTCCGTCCATCACCTCCCCCTTTTGTACCGCTTTGGCCGCCATAAGTGTGGCAGGGTATGCTCAGACGTGAGTCCCTTGCTCACTTTGCCACTGGATTCAAGCAAGCTGGGCTGAAGACGGCTGTAATGCCAGAAACCGGTCCTCGGAAGCTTGTTTCCGGTCCAGGGAAGACATGGCTTGGCAGTTCGGGCTGGACTGTTCCCATGAGGCACAGGGTCAGACTGATTTGCATATAGCCATGGCTGAACTGGGGTGGCAGAGAAGGCTAAAGAAGGGTGATGGATCAAACCCAGATCTTTTGACTGGGTGTGAGTGTTTGATTGGTTCAGATGCTCCGTCCATCACCTCCCCCTTTTGTACCGCTTTGGCCGCCATAAGTGTGGCAGGGTATGCTCAGACGTGAGTCCCTTGCTCACTTTGCCACTGGAGTCAAGCAAGCTGGCCTGAAGACGGCTGTAATGCCAGAAACCGGTCCTCAGAAGCTTGTTTCCGGTCCAGGGAAGACATGGCTTGGCAGTTCGGGCTGGACTGTTCCCATGAGGCACAGGGTCAGACTGATTTGCATATAGCCATGGCTGAACTGGGGTGGCAGAGTGGGCTAAAGAACGGTGATGGATCAAACCCAGATCTTTTGACTGGGTGTGAGTGTTTGATTGGTTCAGATGCTCCGTCCATCACCTCCCCCTTTTGTACCGCTTTGGCCGCCATAAGTGTGGCAGGGTATGCTCAGACGTGAGTCCCTTGCTCACTTTGCCACTGGATTCAAGCAAGCTGGGCTGAAGACGGCTGTAATGCAAGAAACCGGTCCTCGGAAGCTTGTTTCCGGTCCAGGGAAGACATGGCTTGGCAGTTCGGGCTGGACTGTTCCCATGAGGCACAGGGTCAGACTGATTTGCATATAGCCATGGCTGAACAGGGGTGGCAGAGTGGGCTAAAGAACGGTGATGGATCAAACCCAGATCTTTTGACTGGGTGTGAGTGTTTGATTGGTTCAGATGCTCCGTCCATCACCTCCCCCTTTTGTACCGCTTTGGCCGCCATAAGTGTGGCAGGGTATGCTCAGACGTGAGTCCTTTGCTCACTTTGCCACTGGATTCAAGCAAGCTGGGCTGAAGACGGCTGTAATGCCAGAAACCGGTCCTCGGAAGCTTGTTTCCGGTCCAGGGAAGACATGGCTTGGCAGTTGGGGCTGGACTGTTCCCATGAGGCACAGGGTCAGACTGATTTGCATATAGCCATGGCTGAACTGGGGTGGCAGAGTGGGCTAAAGAACGGTGATGGATCAAACCCAGATCTTTTGACTGGGTGTGAGTGTTTGATTGGTTCAGATGCTCCGTCCATCACCTCCCCCTTTTGTACCGCTTTGGCCGCCATAAGTGTGGCAGGGTATGCTCAGACGTGAGTCCCTTGCTCACTTTGCCACTGGATTCAAGCAAGCTGGGCTGAAGACGGCTGTAAATCCAGAAACAGGTCCTCAGAAGCTTGTTTCCGGTCCAGGGAAGACATGGCTTGGCAGTTCGGGCTGGACTGTTCCCATGAGGCACAGGGTCAGACTGATTTGCATATAGCCTTGGCTGAACTGGGGTGGCAGAGTGGGCTAAAGAACGGTGATGGATCAAACCCAGATCTTTTGACTGGGTGTGAGTGTTTGATTGGTTCAGATGCTCGGTCCATCACCTCCCCCTTTTGTACCGCTTTGGCCGCCATAAGTGTGGCAGGGTATGCTCAGACGTGAGTCCCTTTCTCACTTTGCCACTGGATTCAAGCAAGCTGGGCTGAAGACGGCTGTAATGCCAGAAACCGGTCCTCGGAAGCTTGTTTCCGGTCCAGGGAAGATATGGCTTGGTAGTTCGGGCGGGACTGTTCCCATGAGGCACAGGGTCAGACTGATTTGCATATAGCCATGGCTGAACTGGGGTGGCAGAGTGGGCTAAAGAACGGTGATGGATAAAACCCAGATCTTTTGACTGGGTGTGAGTGTTTGATTGGTTCAGATGCTCTGTCCATCACCTCCCCCTTTTGTACCGCTTTGGCCGCCATAAGTGTGGCAGGGTATGCTCAGACGTGAGTCCCTTGCTCACTTTGCCACTGGATTCAAGCAAGCTGGGCTGAAGACGGCTGTAATGCCAGAAACCGGTCCTCGGAAGCTTGTTTCCGTTCCAGGGAAGACATGGCTTGGCAGTTCGGGCTGGACTGTTCCCATGAGGCACAGGGTCAGACTGATTTACATATAGCCATGGCTGAACTGGGGTGGCAGAGTGGGCTAAAGAACGGTGATGGATCAAACCCAGATCTTTTGACTGGGTGTGAGTGTTTGATTGGTTCAGATGCTCCGTCCATCACCTCCCCCTTTTGTACCGCTTTGGCCGCCATAAGTGTGGCAGGGTATGCTCAGACGTGAGTCCCTTGCTCACTTTGCCACTGGATTCAAGCAAGCTGGGCTGAAGACGGCTGTAATGCCAGAAACCGGTCCTCGGAAGCTTGTTTCCGGTCCAGGGAAGACATGGCTTGGCAGTTCGGGCTGGACTGTTCCCATGAGGCACAGGGTCAGACTGATTTGCATATAGCCATGGCTGAACTGGGGTGGCAGCGTGGGCTAAAGAACGGTGATGGATCAAACCCAGATCTTTTGACTGGGTGTGAGTGTTTCATTGGTTCAGATGCTCCGTCCATCACCTCCCCCTTTTGTACCGCTTTGGCCGCCATAAGTGTGGCAGGGTATGCTCAGATGTGAGTCCCTTGCTCACTTTGCCACTGGATTCAAGCAAGCTGGGCTGAAGACGGCTGTAAATCCAGAAACAGGTCCTCGGAAGCTTGTTTCCGGTCCAGGGAAGACATGGCTTGGCAGTTCGGGCTGGACTGTTCCCATGAGGCACAGGGTCAGACTGATTTGCATATAGCCATGGCTGAACTGGGGTGGCAGAGTGGGCTAAAGAAGGGTGATGGATCAAACCCAGATCTTTTGACTGGGTGTGAGTGTTTGATTGGTTCAGATGCTCCGTCCATCACCTCCCCCTTTTGTACCGCTTTGGCCGCCATAAGTGTGGCAGGGTATGCTCAGACGTGAGTCCCTTGCTCACTTTGCCACTGGAGTCAAGCAAGCTGGCCTGAAGACGGCTGTAATGCCAGAAACCGGTCCTCGGAAGCTTGTTTCCGGTCCAGGGAAGACATGGCTTGGCAGTTCGGGCTGGACTGTTCCCATGAGGCACAGGGTCAGACTGATTTGCATATAGCCATGGCTGAACTGGGGTGGCAGAGTGGGCTAAAGAACGGTGATGGATCAAACCCAGATCTTTTGACTGGGTGTGAGTGTTGGATTGGTTCAGATGCTCCGTCCATCACCTCCCCCTTTTGTACCGCTTTGGCCGCCATAAGTGTGGCAGGGTATGCTCAGACGTGAGTCCCTTGCTCACTTTGCCACTGGATTCAAGCAAGCTGGGCTGAAGACGGCTGTAATGCCAGAAACCGGTCCTCGGAAGCTTGTTTCCGGTCCAGGGAAGATATGGCTTGGTAGTTCGGGCTGGACTGTTCCCATGAGGCACAGGGTCAGACTGATTTGCATATAGCCATGGCTGAACTGGGGTGGCAGAGTGGGCTAAAGAACGATGATGGATCAAACCCAGATCTTTTGACTGGGTGTGAGTGTTTGATTGGTTCAGATGCTCTGTCCATCACCTCCCCCTTTTGTACCGCTTTGGCCGCCATAAGTGTGGCAGGGTATGCTCAGACGTCAGTCCCTTGCTCATTTTGCCACTGGATTCAAGCAAGCTGGGCTGAAGACGGCTGTAATGCCAGAAACCGGTCCTCGGAAGCTTGTTTCCGGTCCAGGGAAGACATGGCTTGGCAGTTCGGGCTGGACTGTTCCCATGAGGCACAGGGTCAGACTGATTTGCATATAGCCATGGCTGAACTGGGGTGGCAGAGTGGGCTAAAGAACAGTGATGGATCAAACTCAGATCTTATGAATGGGTGTGTTTGATTGGTTCAGATGCTCCGTCCATCACCTCCCCCTTTTGTACCGCTTTGGCCGCCATAAGTGTAGCAGGGTATGCTCAGACGTGAGTCCCTTTGCTCACTTTGCCACTGGATTCAAGCAAGCTGGGCTGAAGACGGCTGTAATGCCAGAAACCGGTCCTCGGAAGCTTGTTTCCGGTCCAGGGAAGACATGGCTTGGCAGTTCGGGCTGGACTGTTCCCATGAGGCACAGGGTCAGACTGATTTGCATATAGCCATGGCTGAACTGGGGTGGCAGCGTGGGCTAAAGAACGGTGATGGATCAAACCCAGATCCTTTGACTGGGTGTGAGTGTTTCATTGGTTCAGATGCTCCGTCCATCACCTCCCCCTTTTGTACCGCTTTGGCCGCCATAAGTGTGGCAGGGTATGCTCAGACGTGAGTCCCTTCCTCACTTTGCCACTGGATTCAAGCAAGCTGGGCTGAAGACGGCTGTAATGCCAGAAACCGGTCCTCGGAAGCTTGTTTCCGGTCCAGGGAAGACATGGCTTGGCAGTTCGGGCTGGACTGTTCCCGTGAGGCACAGGGTCAGACTGATTTGCATATAGCCATGGCTGAACTGGGGTGGCAGAGTGGGCTAAAGAACGGTGATGGATCAAACCCAGATCTTTTGACTGGGTGTGAGTGTTTGATTGGTTCAGATGCTCCGTCCATCACCTCCCCCTTTTGTACCGCTTTGGCCGCCATAAGTGTGGCAGGGTATGCTCAGACGTGAGTCCCTTGCTCACTTTGCCACTGGATTCAAGCAAGCTGGGCTGAAGACGGCTGTAATGCCAGAAACCGGTCCTCGGAAGCTTGTTTCCGGTCCAGGGAAGACATGGCTTGGCAGTTCGGGCTGGACTGTTCCCATGAGGCACAGGGTCAGACTGATTTGCATATAGCCATGGCTGAACTGGGGTGGCAGCGTGGGCTAAAGAACGGTGATGGATCAAACCCAGATCTTTTGACTGGGTGTGAGTGTTTCATTGGTTCAGATGCTCCGTCCATCACCTCCCCCTTTTGTACCGCTTTGGCCGCCATAAGTGTGGCAGGGTATGCTCAGACGTGAGTCCCTTGCTCACTTTGCCACTGGAGTCAAGCAAGCTGGCCTGAAGACGGCTGTAATGCCAGAAACCGGTCCTCGGAAGCTTGTTTCCGGTCCAGGGAAGACATGGCTTGGCAGTTCGGGCTGGACTGTTCCCATGAGGCACAGGGTCAGACTGATTTGCATATAGCCATGGCTTAACTGGGGTGGTAGAGTGGGCTAAAGAACGGTGATGGATCAAACCCAGATCTTTTGACTGGGTGTGAGTGTTGGATTGGTTCAGATGCTCCGTCCATCACCTCCCCCTTTTGTACCGCTTTGGCCGCCATAAGTGTGGCAGGGTATGCTCAGACGTGAGTCCCTTGCTCACTTTGCCACTGGATTCAAGCAAGCTGGGCTGAAGACGGCTGTAATGCCAGAAACCGGTCCTCGGAAGCTTGTTTCCGGTCCAGGGAAGATATGGCTTGGTAGTTCGGGCTGGACTGTTCCCATGAGGCACAGGGTCAGACTGATTTGCATATAGCCATGGCTGAACTGGGGTGGCAGAGTGGGCTAAAGAACGATGATGGATCAAACCCAGATCTTTTGACTGGGTGTGAGTGTTTGATTGGTTCAGATGCTCCGTCCATCACCTCCCCCTTTTGTACCGCTTTGGCCGCCATAAGTGTGGCAGGGTATGCTCAGACGTGAGTCCCTTGCTCACTTTGCCACTGGATTCAAGCAAGCTGGGCTGAAGACGGCTGTAATACCAGAAACCGGTCCTCGGAAGCTTGTTTCCGGTCCAGGGAAGACATGGCTTGGTAGTTCGGGCTGGACTGTTCCCATGAGGCACAGGGTCAGACTGATTTGCATATAGCCATGGCTGAACAGGGGTGGCAGAGTGGGCTAAAGAACGATGATGGATCAAACCCAGATCTTTTGACTGGGTGTGAGTGTTTGATTGGTTCAGATGCTCTGTCCATCACCTCCCCCTTTTGTACCGCTTTGGCCGCCATAAGTGTGGCAGGGTATGCTCAGACGTGAGTCCCTTGCTCATTTTGCCACTGGATTCAAGCAAGCTGGGCTGAAGACGGCTGTAATGCCAGAAACCGGTCCTCGGAAGCTTGTTTCCGGTCCAGGGAAGACATGGCTTGGCAGTTCGGGCTGGACTGTTCCCATGAGGCACAGGGTCAGACTGATTTGCATATAGCCATGGCTGAACTGGGGTGGCAGAGTGGGCTAAAGAACAGTGATGGATCAAACTCAGATCTTATGAATGGGTGTGTTTGATTGGTTCAGATGCTCCGTCCATCACCTCCCCCTTTTGTACCGCTTTGGCCGCCATAAGTGTGGCAGGGTATGCTCAGACGTGAGTCCCTTTGCTCACTTTGCCACTGGATTCAAGCAAGCTGGGCTGAAGACGGCTGTAATGCCAGAAACCGGTCCTCGGAAGCTTGTTTCCGGTCCAGGGAAGACATGGCTTGGCAGTTCGGGCTGGACTGTTCCCATGAGGCACAGGGTCAGACTGATTTGCATATAGCCATGGCTGAACTGGGGTGGCAGCGTGGGCTAAAGAACGGTGATGGATCAAACCCAGATCTTTTGACTGGGTGTGAGTGTTTATTTGGTTCAGATGCTCCGTCCATCACCTCCCCCTTTTGTACCGCTTTGGCCGCCATAAGTGTGGCAGGGTATGCTCAGACGTGAGTCCCTTGCTCACTTTGCCACTGGATTCAAGCAAGCTGGGCTGAAGACGGCTGTAATGCCAGAAACCGGTCCTCGGAAGCTTGTTTCCGGTCCAGGGAAGACATGGCTTGGCAGTTCGGACTGGACTGTTCTCATGAGGCACAGGGTCAGACTGATTTGCATATAGCCATGGCTGAACTGGGGTGGCAGAGTGGGCTAAAGAACGGTGATGGATCAAACCCAGATCTTTTGACTGGGTGTGAGTGTTTGATTGGTTCAGATGCTCCGTCCATCACCTCCCCCTTTTGTACCGCTTTGGGCGCCATAAGTGTGGCAGGGTATGCTCAGACGTGAGTCCCTTGCTCACTTTGCCACTGGATTCAAGCAAGCTGGGCTGAAGACGGCTGTAATGCCAGAAACCGGTCCTCGGAAGCTTGTTTCCGGTCCAGCGAAGACATGGCTTGGCAGTTCGGGCTGGACTGTTCCCATGAGGCACAGGGTCAGACTGATTTGCATATAGCCATGGCTGAACTGGGGTGGCAGAGTGGGCTAAAGAAGGGTGATGGATCAAACCCAGATCTTTTGACTGGGTGTGAGTGTTTGATTGGTTCAGATGCTCCGTCCATCACCTCCCCCTTTTGTACCGCTTTGGCCGCCATAAGTGTGGCAGGGTATGCTCAGACGTGAGTCCCTTGCTCACTTTGCCACTGGAGTCAAGCAAGCTGGCCTGAAGACGGCTGTAATGCCAGAAACCGGTCCTCGGAAGCTTGTTTCCGGTCCAGGGAAGACATGGCTTGGCAGTTCGGGCTGGACTGTTCCCACGAAGCACAGGGTCAGACTGATTTGCATATAGCCATGGCTGAACTGGGGTGGCTGGGTGGGCTAAAGAACGGTGATGGATCAAACCCAGATCTTTTGACTGGGTGTGAGTGTTTGATTGGTTCAGATGGTCCGTCCATCACCTCCCCCTTTTGTACCGCTTTGGCCGCCATAAGTGTGGCAGGGTATGCTCAGACGTGAGTCCCTTGCTCACTTTGCCACTGGATTCAAGCAAGCTGGGCTGAAGACGGCTGTAATGCCAGAAACCGGTCCTCGGAAGCTTGTTTCCGGTCCAGGGAAGACATGGCTTGGCAGTTCGGGCTGGACTGTTCCCATGAGGCACAGGGTCAGACTGATTTGCATATAGCCATGGCTGAACTGGGGTGGCAGAGTAGGCTAAAGAAGGGTGATGGATCAAACCCAGATCTTTTGACTGGGTGTGAGTGTTTGATTGGTTCAGATGCTCCGTCCATCACCTCCCCCTTTTGTACCGCTTTGGCCGCCATAAGTGTGGCAGGGTATGCTCAGACGTGAGTCCCTTGCTCACTTTGCCACTGGAGTCAAGCAAGCTGGCCTGAAGACGGCTGTAATGCCAGAAACCGGTCCTCGGAAGCTTGTTTCCGGTCCAGGGAAGACATGGCTTGGCAGTTCGGGCTGGACTGTTCCCATGAGGCACAGGGTCAGACTGATTTGCATATAGCCATGGCTGAACTGGGGTGGCAGAGTGGGCTAAAGAACGGTGATGGATCAAACCCAGATCTTTTGACTGGGTGTGAGTGTTTGATTGGTTCAGATGCTCCGTCCATCACCTCCCTCTTTTGTACCGCTTTGGCCGCCATAAGTGTGGCAGGGTATGCTCAGACGTGAGTCCCTTGCTCACTTTGCCACTGGATTCAAGCAAGCTGGGCTGAAGACGGCTGTAATGCCAGAAACCGGTCCTCGGAAGCTTGTTTCCGGTCCAGGGAAGACATGGCTTGGCAGTTCGGGCTGGACTGTTCCCATGAGGCACAGGGTCAGACTGATTTGCATATAGCCATGGCTGAACAGGGGTGGCAGAGTGGGCTAAAGAACGGTGATGGATCAAACCCAGATCTTTTGACTGGGTGTGAGTGTTTGATTGGTTCAGATGCTCCGTCCATCACCTCCCCCTTTTGTACCGCTTTGGCCGCCATAAGTGTGGCAGGGTATGCTCAGACGTGAGTCCTTTGCTCACTTTGCCACTGGATTCAAGCAAGCTGGGCTGAAGACGGCTGTAATGCCAGAAACCGGTCCTCGGAAGCTTGTTTCCGGTCCAGGGAAAACATGGCTTGGCAGTTGGGGCTGGACTGTTCCCATGAGGCACAGGGTCAGACTGATTTGCATATAGCCATGGCTGAACTGGGGTGGCAGAGTGGGCTAAAGAACGGTGATGGATCAAACCCAGATCTTTTGACTGGGTGTGAGTGTTTGATTGGTTCAGATGCTCCGTCCATCACCTCCCCCTTTTGTACCGCTTTGGCCGCCATAAGTGTGGCAGGGTATGCTCAGACGTGAGTCCCTTGCTCACTTTGCCACTGGATTCAAGCAAGCTGGGCTGAAGACGGCTGTAAATCCAGAAACAGGTCCTCAGAAGCTTGTTTCCGGTCCAGGGAAGACATGGCTTGGCAGTTCGGGCTGGACTGTTCCCGTCAGGCACAGGGTCAGACTGATTTGCATATAGCCATGGCTGAACTGGGCTGGCAGAGTGGGCTAAAGAACGGTGATGGATCAAACCCAGATCTTTTGACTGGGTGTGAGTGTTTGATTGGTTCAGATGCTCCGTCCATCACCTCCCCCTTTTGTACCGCTTTGGCCGCCATAAGTGTGGCAGGGTATGCTCAGACGTGAGTCCCTTGCTCACTTTGCCACTGGATTCAAGCAAGCTGGGCTGAAGACGGCTGTAATGCCAGAAACCGGTCCTCGGAAGCTTGTTTCCAGTCCAGGGAAGACATGGCTTGGCAGTTCGGGCTGGACTGTTCCCATGAGGCACAGGGTCAGACTGATTTGCATATAGCCATGGCTGAACTGGGGTGGCAGCGTGGGCTAAAGAACGGTGATGGATCAAACCCAGATCTTTTGACTGGGTGTGAGTGTTTCATTGGTTCAGATGCTCCGTCCATCACCTCCCCCTTTTGTACCGCTTTGGCCGCCATAAGTGTGGCAGGGTATGCTCAGACGTGAGTCCCTTGCTCACTTTGCCACTGGATTCAAGCAAGCTGGGCTGAAGACGGCTGTAATGCCAGAAACCGGTCCTCGGAAGCTTGTTTCCGGTCCAGGGAAGACATGGCTTGGCAGTTCGGGCTGGACTGTTCCCATGAGGCACAGGGTCAGACTGATTTGCATATAGCCATGGCTGAACTGGGGTGGCAGAGTGGGCTAAAGAACGGTGATGGATCAAACCCAGATATTTTGACTGGGTGTGAGTGTTTGATTGGTTCGGATGCTCCGTCCATCACCTCCCCCTTTTGTACCGCTTTGGCCGCCATAAGTGTGGCAGGGTATGCTCAGACGTGAGTCCCTTGCTCACTTTGCCACTGGATTCAAGCAAGCTGGGCTGAAGACGGCTGTATATCCAGAAACCGGTCCTCGGAAGCTTGTTTCCGGTCCAGGGAAGACATGGCTTGGCAGTTCGGGCTGGACTGTTCCCATGAGGCACAGGGTCAGACTGATTTGCATATAGCCATGGCTGAACTGGGGTGGCAGAGTGGGCTAAAGAAGGGTGATGGATCAAACCCAGATCTTTTGACTGGGTGTGAGTGTTTGATTGGTTCAGATGCTCCGTCCATCACCTCCCCCTTTTGTACCGCTTTGGCCGCCATAAGTGTGGCAGGGTATGCTCAGACGTGAGTCCCTTGCTCACTTTGCCACTGGAGTCAAGCAAGCTGGCCTGAAGACGGCTGTAATGCCAGAAACCGGTCCTCGGAAGCTTGTTTCCGGTCCAGGGAAGACATGGCTTGGCAGTTCGGGCTGGACTGTTCCTATGAGGCACAGGGTCAGACTGATTTGCATATAGCCATGGCTGAACTGCGGTGGCAGAGTGGGCTAAAGAACGGTGATGGATCAAACCCAGATCTTTTGACTGGGTGTGAGTGTTTGATTGGTTCAGATGCTCCGTCCATCACCTCCCCCTTTTGTACCGCTTTGGCCGCCATAAGTGTGGCAGGGTATGCTCAGACGTGAGTCCCTTGCTCACTTTGCCACTGGATTCAAGCAAGCTGGGCAGAAGACGGCTGTAATGCCAGAAACCGGTCCTCGGAAGCTTGTTTCCGGTCCAGGGAAGATATGGCTTGGTAGTTCGGGCTGGACTGTTCCCATGAGGCACAGGGTCAGACTGATTTGCATATAGCCATGTCTGAACTGGGGTGGCAGAGTGGGCTAAAGAACGGTGATGGATCAAACCCAGATCTTTTGACTGGGTGTGAGTGTTTGATTGGTTCAGATGCTCTGTCCATCACCTCCCCCTTTTGTACCGCTTTGGCCGCCATAAGTGTGGCAGGGTATGCTCAGACGTGAGTCCCTTGCTCACTTTGCCACTGGATTCAAGCAAGCTGGGCTGAAGACGGCTGTAATGCCAGAAACCGGTCCTTGGAAGCTTGTTTCCGGTCCAGGGAAGACATGGCTTGGCAGTTCGGGCTGGACTGTTCCCATGAGGCACAGGGTCAGACTGATTTGCATATAGCCATGGCTGAACTGGGCTGGCAGAGTGGGCTAAAGAACGGTGATGGATCAAACCCAGATCTTTTGACTGGGTGTGAGTGTTTGATTGGTTCAGATGCTCCGTCCATCACCTCCCCCTTTTGTACCGCTTTGGCCGCCATAAGTGTGGCAGGGTATGCTCAGACGTGAGTCCCTTGCTCACTTTGCCACTGGATTCAAGCAAGCTGGGCTGAAGACGGCTGTAATGCCAGAAACCGGTCCTCGGAAGCTTGTTTCCAGTCCAGGGAAGACATGGCTTGGCAGTTCGGGCTGGACTGTTCCCATGAGGCACAGGGTCAGACTGATTTGCATATAGCCATGGCTGAACTGGGGTGGCAGCGTGGGCTAAAGAACGGTGATGGATCAAACCCAGATCTTTTGACTGGGTGTGAGTGTTTCATTGGTTCAGATGCTCCGTCCATCACCTCCCCCTTTTGTACCGCTTTGGCCGCCATAAGTGTGGCAGGGTATGCTCAGACGTGAGTCCCTTGCTCACTTTGCCACTGGATTCAAGCAAGCTGGGCTGAAGACGGCTGTAATGCCAGAAACCGGTCCTCGGAAGCTTGTTTCCGGTCCAGGGAAGACATGGCTTGGCAGTTCGGGCTGGACTGTTCCCATGAGGCACAGGGTCAGACTGATTTGCATATAGCCATGGCTGAACTGGGGTGGCAGAGTGGGCTAAAGAACGGTGATGGATCAAACCCAGATATTTTGACTGGGTGTGAGTGTTTGATTGGTTCGGATGCTCCGTCCATCACCTCCCCCTTTTGTACCGCTTTGGCCGCCATATGTGTGGCAGGGTATGCTCAGACGTGAGTCCCTTGCTCACTTTGCCACTGGATTCAAGCAAGCTGGGCTGAAGACGGCTGTATATCCAGAAACCGGTCCTCGGAAGCTTGTTTCCGGTCCAGGGAAGACATGGCTTGGCAGTTCGGGCTGGACTGTTCCCATGAGGCACAGGGTCAGACTGATTTGCATATAGCCATGGCTGAACTGGGGTGGCAGAGTGGGCTAAAGAAGGGTGATGGATCAAACCCAGATCTTTTGACTGGGTGTGAGTGTTTGATTGGTTCAGATGCTCCGTCCATCACCTCCCCCTTTTGTACCGCTTTGGCCGCCATAAGTGTGGCAGGGTATGCTCAGACGTGAGTCCCTTGCTCACTTTGCCACTGGATTCAAGCAAGCTGGGCTGAAGACGGCTGTAATGCCAGAAACCGGTCCTCGGAAGCTTGTTTCCGGTCCAGGGAAGACATGGCTTGGCAGTTCGGGCTGGACTGTTCCCATGAGGCACAGGGTCAGACTGATTTGCATATAGCCATGGCTGAACTGGGCTGGCAGAGTGGGCTAAAGAACGGTGATGGATCAAACCCAGATCTTTTGACTGGGTGTGAGTGTTTGATTGGTTCAGATGCTCCGTCCATCACCTCCCCCTTTTGTACCGCTTTGGCCGCCATAAGTGTGGCAGGGTATGCTCAGACGTGAGTCCCTTGCTCACTTTGCCACTGGATTCAAGCAAGCTGGGCTGAAGACGGCTGTAATGCCAGAAACCGGTCCTCGGAAGCTTGTTTCCAGTCCAGGGAAGACATGGCTTGGCAGTTCGGGCTGGACTGTTCCCATGAGGCACAGGGTCAGACTGATTTGCATATAGCCATGGCTGAACTGGGGTGGCAGCGTGGGCTAAAGAACGGTGATGGATCAAACCCAGATCTTTTGACTGGGTGTGAGTGTTTCATTGGTTCAGATGCTCCGTCCATCACCTCCCCCTTTTGTACCGCTTTGGCCGCCATAAGTGTGGCAGGGTATGCTCAGACGTGAGTCCCTTGCTCACTTTGCCACTGGATTCAAGCAAGCTGGGCTGAAGACGGCTGTAATGCCAGAAACCGGTCCTCGGAAGCTTGTTTCCGGTCCAGGGAAGACATGGCTTGGCAGTTCGGGCTGGACTGTTCCCATGAGGCACAGGGTCAGACTGATTTGCATATAGCCATGGCTGAACTGGGGTGGCAGAGTGGGCTAAAGAACGGTGATGGATCAAACCCAGATATTTTGACTGGGTGTGAGTGTTTGATTGGTTCGGATGCTCCGTCCATCACCTCCCCCTTTTGTACCGCTTTGGCCGCCATAAGTGTGGCAGGGTATGCTCAGACGTGAGTCCCTTGCTCACTTTGCCACTGGATTCAAGCAAGCTGGGCTGAAGACGGCTGTATATCCAGAAACCGGTCCTCGGAAGCTTGTTTCCGGTCCAGGGAAGACATGGCTTGGCAGTTCGGGCTGGACTGTTCCCATGAGGCACAGGGTCAGACTGATTTGCATATAGCCATGGCTGAACTGGGGTGGCAGAGTGGGCTAAAGAAGGGTGATGGATCAAACCCAGATCTTTTGACTGGGTGTGAGTGTTTGATTGGTTCAGATGCTCCGTCCATCACCTCCCCCTTTTGTACCGCTTTGGCCGCCATAAGTGTGGCAGGGTATGCTCAGACGTGAGTCCCTTGCTCACTTTGCCACTGGAGGCAAGCAAGCTGGCCTGAAGACGGCTGTAATGCCAGAAACCGGTCCTCGGAAGCTTGTTTCCGGTCCAGGGAAGACATGGCTTGGCAGTTCGGGCTGGACTGTTCCTATGAGGCACAGGGTCAGACTGATTTGCATATAGCCATGGCTGAACTGGGGTGGCAGAGTGGGCTAAAGAACGGTGATGGATCAAACCCAGATCTTTTGACTGGGTGTGAGTGTTTGATTGGTTCAGATGCTCCGTCCATCACCTCCCCCTTTTGTACCGCTTTGGCCGCCATAAGTGTGGCAGGGTATGCTCAGACGTGAGTCCCTTGCTCACTTTGCCACTGGATTCAAGCAAGCTGGGCAGAAGACGGCTGTAATGCCAGAAACCGGTCCTCGGAAGCTTGTTTCCGGTCCAGGGAAGATATGGCTTGGTAGTTCGGGCTGGACTGTTCCCATGAGGCACAGGGTCAGACTGATTTGCATATAGCCATGTCTGAACTGGGGTGGCAGAGTGGGCTAAAGAACGGTGATGGATCAAACCCAGATCTTTTGACTGGGTGTGAGTGTTTGATTGGTTCAGATGCTCTGTCCATCACCTCCCCCTTTTGTACCGCTTTGGCCGCCATAAGTGTGGCAGGGTATGCTCAGACGTGAGTCCCTTGCTCACTTTGCCACTGGATTCAAGCAAGCTGGGCTGAAGACGGCTGTAATGCCAGAAACCGGTCCTCGGAAGCTTGTTTCCGGTCCAGGGAAGACATGGCTTGGCAGTTCGGGCTGGACTGTTCCCATGAGGCACAGGGTCAGACTGATTTGCATATAGCCATGGCTGAACTGGGGTGGCAGAGTGGGCTAAAGAACGGTGATGGATCAAACCCAGATCTTTTGACTGGGTGTGAGTGTTTGATTGGTTCAGATGCTCCGTCCATCACCTCCCCCTTTTGTACCACTTTGGCCGCCATAAGTGTGGCAGGGTATGCTCAGACGTGAGTCCCTTGCTCACTTTGCCACTGGATTCAAGCAAGCTGGGCTGAAGACGGCTGTAATGCCAGAAACCGGTCCTCGGAAGCTTGTTTCCGGTCCAGGGAAGACATGGCTTGGCAGTTCGGGCTGGACTGTTCCCATGAGGCACAGGGTCAGACTGATTTGCATATAGCCATGGCTGAACTGGGGTGGCAGAGTGGGCTAAAGAACGGTGATGGATCAAACCCAGATCTTTTGACTGGGTGTGAGTGTTTGATTGGTTCAGATGCTCCGTCCATCACCTCCCCCTTTTGTACCGCTTTGGCCGCCATAAGTGTGGCAGGGTATGCTCAGACGTGAGTCCCTTTGCTCACTTTGCCACTGGATTCAAGCAAGCTGGGCTGAAGACGGCTGTAATGCCAGAAACCGGTCCTCGGAAGCTTGTTTCCGGTCCAGGGAAGACATGGCTTGGCAGTTCGGGCTGGACTGTTCCCGTGAGGCACAGGGTCAGACTGATTTGCATATAGCCATGGCTGAACTGGGGTGGCAGAGTGGGCTAAAGAACGGTGATGGATCAAACCCAGATCTTTTGACTGGGTGTGAGTGTTTGATTGGTTCAGATGCTCCGTCCATCACCTCCCCATCTTGTACCGCTTTGGCCGCCATAAGTGTGGCAGGGTATGCTCAGTCGTGAGTCCCTTGCTCACTTTGCCACTGGATTCAAGCAAGCTGGGCTGAAGACGGCTGTAATGCCAGAAACCGGTCCTCGGAAGCTTGTTTCCGGTCCAGGGAAGACATGTGTGGAAAAGTAAATTTTGCCATGTTCTGTGTCCCTACGTGTTCCCCATCTTATGTTATGTGTGCATGATTAATATGCATATGTATCCCCCATGTTCGATTAAAGACGCGATTACAGTTGTGTCCATCCCTAGTATGCCAGTTTCCAGTTCTCGTGAAAGCTACGAGTATTAGGCCTATGTAAAGTTACGTTGCCACGTTTCTCAGTGTGCACGTTATTTCATTGTAAAGTCCCCGTTTCTAGGCCTCAAAAGGGCCCGGACACCAGATTCAGCTCCTGTCTCCTGAACCCTCGCTGAGGAGCGATACAACCCCCACCTGTATCCTCGACCCTTCACTTACTTCCTGCCTCGCAGTGCCCGGTTCAGCCTGGCTCTGCCTACGAGTCTGCCAAGAGTATGTTATGATTCTAGTTATCAGTTCAGCCCTCCTTCTCTGCATTCCTAAGCTACTGAATCGCATCAATAGTTTCCGTCATTGTCTAGCCTTTACGTCTCCATGTAGGAGAAATACTGCATTTAATGGTCATTTAATATTCCTCAACATGCACTACATGTAGAATAATGCATGCTCCAGTCCTAGAGTCTGTTAGCCTCTCCCCTCCTGACTCTTAGTTTATATCAACATGTTCTCTAAACATTAGATACTAGATAGGGTTTAGGTACATGTTGCCCTGACTCTCCAGACTTCAGTCTCTACTCCTAGCACAGAGTTCATAGCCCCCAGTTTCTCCTAGTAACACGTCATTGTCAGTTTGCGCGCACCATTAGGTTAGAGGTCCCGGCTCCTTAGGTAGCCCCCTCCATGTTTCCGCCCCATTTATGACATATTCTGTTACGTTTACATCACATGTCCATGTATACGCCTCTTGTTACACCTACTTTCACCCTTATCTTTCGCGACTGTTATTGACCACACCCACTGCTCCGCCTACTGTATTCACTGTAATGCAACTGTTTTAGTATATATGCTTGTGCATTGTTATTAAAAGTTATCCTTTTCCTTTTTCCTTGATCCTGCCCCCGGCAGCGCTGCCATCCTGTTCCTGTGCAGGTTGTCCTGTTCCTGTCCTTATGCTGTATTAAACCTGCAAACTCCTACTACCTCGAATCTTGACTCTTATTTATTGAGCTATCTGTTATTGCTATGTCTATTCAAACCTAGATCCGGTATTATTTATTTATATACCACATAATGGCGCCCGAACAGGGACTTGCCCTTTCCCCACGCGCCGGTGAAGCCACGCCGGCCCCCTGACCCTCTGCAGCCGTGACGGAACCATACCGTGCACGTGCAGATATTTCTGCTTCAAGTATCCCTCAGGCCCACGGAGGAGACGGAGGTGGCGGTCCAGCATCCAGACGAGGCGGTGGAGGAACGCGGCGAGTCCCGACCAGAGCCCAAGTCGAGAGTCCAAGGTCCGAGGTATCCGGAGGCCCACCCGTAACTGAAGTCCGAAGTTCGTCCGTCCAGCGTCGAAGCAGTCCAGTCCAGTCCGAGGCCTTCCGTTCTTGCTGCCCGGTGAGTACCGTTGCTGGGGTAGTATCTAGACAGGGTCAATCTAATTGACTCTGGTCCGTGGGTTTTGGTGGTACACAGACCCAAAACGAAGTGTCCACTTCGGTGGATGCGGGTCCTGACGTGTCTCTTTATGAGACCGGTAAGTTTCGTACTGTTTTAGCAGTGCATCTAGTTTCTGTTCTAGTCAGTTCTGTTCTCGAGAAAACCCATGTATTCTGTTTTCAGTATTCCAGGTAGTATTCTGTTCGAACTGTTATTTTAAATGTTCTTCATGTGTTTTTAATGTCGTGGTATGAAAGTGGTGTAATTATCGTGTTCATTGTGTATTGTATTGTGTCTAGATTACAGTTCAGTCATGCCCTTATTTTCCAGATTACGTCAGTTAAAAACTAGAAAAGGTCTGTTAGAAGCAGCAGTTCCTGTCCCGCCTAGGGACAGTCCAGGTCATTTTATGTATCAGAAGCATGGCATAAGTGCCATATTATATCTAGATTTATGGGTAGAGTATACCAAACAGTTAGAAGAAAAGTATAGATGGCCCGTATCAGGCACATGGGATGCCGAGTGCATCATGCGAGTAGAAGAAGCATTATGGAAAAAGAAAGCCAGACAGTCACAGAAAGATGCCATCGAGTTATGGCGCAAAGAATCTCATAAAAGAACCGAAAAAGAAATCAGAAAGTCAGAACTAAGTAGAGAATCCTTAGAACGAGCCCAAGAAAGGGAACTAATCGAGATAGGTGAACGAGTTAAAACCGAACAGTCAGACAGACAGAGGAATGCCCTCATTAAGGGTATGTATCCTCTTCTTGCCGAGGGCTTGCCAAAAGCAACCCCGGAGGCATCCAGTAATTTTCCGCCACCATTAGTTCCGACCAAGCTATGGCACAAACCGACCGCAGCTGATATTTTTATTTCGTCCTATTTGGACGACACAGTCCCAGAATATGCAAATCCTGTTCCGCCAGTTCCTGTAAATAATGTAAATCCTGCTCCTCCAGACACCGGAGTACCTGCCACGGTACCCCCGGTCCAGCCCACATTACAATTTCCCGCCGCGCCAGCACGAAGAGTATCAGTCGACGATTCCGGTTTAGGGTCCGCAGGAGGAGGTCCTCCTGGTACCCCGCCACCACACCAACGTGTAACGTTGGTCGAGTTACATGAATGTGCGTTACAGCGTACGCCCAAATACAAGTCCGTTGCAGAAATCCGACGAGCCCTTACTGAATGCCGCTATGATCCAGTTGCAGGTGATGATAGTACAGTTATATATTCCATCCGTGTAAGACGGGTGACCGGGTATTTGGATACCCTACCGAATATGAAAGAAGATCTAGACAGAATATATCGTTTCATCCGTACAGGGGATGATCCAGAAAGTATTGGCGAAGCCATGTCTCAAAGGAAAGCTGAGATCCAGCTCATGTTATTAAAGTTTCTGATTAATTGTTTAATAAGAGAACAAGATTACCCGACTAAAGATCCGGCCGAAATGAGAATCCTGACAAGGTGGAGTGATAATATAGCCGAGGGTAAGCACAGAACCATCAGTAGTATAGAGAGTATGTACAAGAAAATCCGTAAGGAAATAATAAAGTTACACGAACAACGTAAAGCAGCACAAGTAAGCGAGAAAGAAAATGACTCTTCTACTGAAGAGGTAGAGGACGAGAATCCCGCCAGAATAGCGTATGTAGGAAAATCGAGATTTCCAGACCGCCATTTACGCCTAGAACACAAGAAAATCTTTCATCATCCAGCACCAGAGCAAGGTTCTCTAGAACAAGTATTTCAAGCTACCGATCACATTCTGAAATCACGAATCGGTTATAGTGAATTAAGTACTATGCATGAACAAGAACTAGTCCGATCAGCAGTCCGATGGACTACTGATTCTACCACTTTTCCAGACGAAATAGTGGCACAAATGTTTCTGAAACTGCCCCCAGCCGAGCAACGACTGGTGGGTATGTATATGATCCAGCACCTCATCACTCTGTATGAGGGTCAACATTCTGATCCAGGTCCGTTACACGATGTCCTGAACGAGTTACTCCAGTATAGATGGAAAGGTCTAGGTACCGATTTAATTAGTGTCATTCTAGAACAGCGCCACAAATATAGAACGTTCCTGAACCCGCATTTTGTTCATGTCTCACCCCCAGAAAGTAAACCCTTTTACATAGATAGACAGAATCCGTTACGAGAAGTACACCCAGTCAGGACAGCGGATGGTGAAATGCAACGAGTGTTTGTTTACACCCCGATTACAAAGATGGAACTCTTAGAGATGAAGAAATTAATTCCCTGTCATGACAAAGATCCAGCAGGGTTCCACCGAGAATTAAAAGACATGCTCCGTATGGGAGAATACACGTATCCAGATATAATTAAAATGTTAAAGGTCCTGTTGCCCGCAGGGGTATATGAAAAACTCAAGGAAAAAGAATGGGAGGTGGGAGAGAAAAAGATCGATTGGGCAGTTCTAGAAGCTGAAGATAAGATACGAGTACCAGGTACCGGTCTTGGAGAGAAATGTAAAGAATTACCAGAACTGTTAATACAAGTTTTGCCCAGATTATTAGCCACTAAAAAGGAAGACTGGGATGCAATCTCAGCCTGTAAACAGAAACAAGACGAAGACACTAGTGATTTTTATTCTAGATTTGAGAAATGCTTTAGTATTAACAGTGGCCTGAAGACAAGTAGCGAGTCATACCCTCATCTTTTTGTTACTAAATTAGTCGAGAATTCAAGTCCACAAGTTAAGAATCGAGTTTTGAAAGTCGAAAGTACCTGGCAAGCTAATACCCCGTCCCAAATGTTACAGATGCTTCAGTATCACCAGAATAGAATCAGAGAAGAGCAAGATCATGAAAGAAAACGTACGAAAGACACGAAAATGAAAGTACTAGTTGCACAATCTGTTCCACAAGACAGTCAGAAGAGGGGTACGAATCAAGCCAGTCATCCTGCAGTTCCCGTTAAAGGGACCTGCAATTATTGTAAACAGCCAGGTCATTTTATAAACGAGTGTGCAGTTCTGAAACACAATATAGCTACTGGTAAGACTAAAGAAAGACCACGTCCGCCTAGACAAGAACAAGTTTCACAGACTTCTCAGCCACAGAATGCACAACAGACAGTTCCAGCACCGCAGCCTATTGCTGCAACACAGCATGTTACACAGCAGATGTACCAGTATGCTCAGACAGAGTATCCAGAGTATCAGCCATATTCATGAAACAGCCTAGAGAGGGAGGTAGGCTTGCCTCTCATCGAGATACCTGTAGATCAAGAGGGTCCCTATGTTCATAGTCAAGTATTAGGGAAAGACAGAAAGTTTCTGATTGATACAGGGGCAAGTAGGACCACCATTAGTCACGCCGAAGTTCCAGGGGCTCCGCTCTCAGGCTCTAGAAATGTTTCCCTTGGATTTTCAGGAAAGCCTATTGTAAACGAGATATCTAAGCCAGTTACTCTAGAAGTAGGTCCATTGTCCCGCACTACTGATCTGTTACTTACGAAGTCGTGTCCAGAAAATCTGTTAGGTATTAAAACACTGAAAGAATTAGGTGCAGTTATTTGCTGCTCCCCAGAGGGAATACGACTGTTCCTACGTGACTTCAAGGGTCACTATGTATTACGAGATTTTGATCCGAGATTGTCCAATGTTCCGCAGCATCTATGGGCGCAAGGTCCAACTGATGTAGGTTATATGCAAATCACACCCCATCGTGTGACTCTCAAACCAGGTGTAGTGTTACCACGAATCAGACAGTACAGACTGCCACCTGAGGCTGTAGCAGCCTTATCCAAAATTATTGACGAGCTCATCGCTCAAGGAGTAGTTGTAGAAACTGACTCCAATGTATGTAATTCTCCGATCATTCCGGTCATGAAACGTACTGATCCAAATGCACCCCCAGTATATCGATTAGTGATTGACCTTCGAGAACTCAATAAATGTATTATTCCCCAGTACCCAGTTGTCCCAGATATCTCTTCCCTACTGACAGCCATTGATTCCGAAGCCTAATTTTTTACAGTCATAGACCTCAAGAACGCGTTTTTCAGTGTCCCCATTCATCCAGACAGCCAGTTTCTTTTCGGATTTTGTTTAAATGGAAGGAGCTATATGTTCACACGAGCTCCTCAAGGTTTCACAGAAAGTCCTAGTATTTACAGTCAAGCACTTAAGAGACAACTAGACAACATTCACATGCCAACTGACACTGCCCTGCTCCAGTATGTCGATGATCTACTGATCACAGCCCGTTCTGAACGTGCTTGCGAGCGAGCATCACTTACAGTCTTGTATTTTTTAGCAGAGATGGGGCACAAGGTGTCCCCTTCAAAGCTTCAATTCTGTGTCCAGCAAGTGATCTATTTAGGCCACTTACTGTCCAAGAGGGGTAGGCAGTTGACACCCGACCGTATCCAATTAATAGCGAGTCTTCCTCAGCCCAAGACCCAGAAGGAGGTACGTGCTTTTATCGGCCTCACTTCTTATTGCAGACAATGGATTCCTCAGTATGCATTCCTAGCCAAGCCACTGATACAGTTAACGACACAGGAGGCAGCCGTATCGACTGTCCTCCCTTGGACATCTGAACATACACTTAGTTTCAATGAGTTAAAGAAAGCTTTATGCCAAGCTCCAGTTCTAGCTACACTGAACTACAGTAAGCCTTTTACACTTTTCGTCACAGAACGTGAAGGTACAGCATTATCTGTTCTCACACAAGATCAAGCAGGACAATACAAGCCCTGTGCTTATTTTTCGAGCACACTAGATCCTGTAGCCCAGGCTCTGCCTGCGTGCCTCAAGTCAGTTGCAGCCACAGCACTAGCTATCAGACAAAGTGATTCCATAGTATTAGGACATTCCTTGACAGTACAAGTTCCACACTCTGTGGAAGTTCTTTTAAACCGAACACAGACTCAGCACTTGACAATTGCACGTTTAACAGGTTATGAACTGACACTGTTCCAGCCACACATAGAAATCAGACGCTGCAACGTTCTAAATCCTGCTACACTGTTACCGTCAGTTATTTCGAATCCTGCCACACACGACTGTGTGGAAGTAGTTAACACTATGACTAAGCCAAGACAAGATCTGACAGATATTCCATTACCAGATCCCGACCTGACACTTTATGTGGATGGTTCATGTATGAGAACAAGTACAGGAGAACTAGTAGCCGCGTATGCAGTGCCTACTGACACTGAAGTTATAGAAACACACCGTATTGACACCCTGTCTGCTCAAGCAGCAGAGCTAGTTGCTCTGACCCAAGCCTGCATTTACGCCAAGAACCTGAAAGTTAATGTTTACACAGATTCACGTTACGCATTCGGAGTCGTACACGACTTTGGAGTGCTCTGGCAAGAGAGAGGTTTCATGACTTCTCATGGAACCAAGATTCAGCATGGGTTCCTTATTCAAGCTCTGTTAGATGCAATACATTTACCGACATCCATCGCTATCATGAAATGCAAAGCACATACGAAAGTTACTGACACTATTTCTCAAGGTAACGATCTAGCAGATCGCACAGCCAAGCTTACAGCACAGACTCCAGACATTCCAGTTAATCCGACACAGACACATACTCCAGATCAGACTACTTGTATGACAGTTAAGGACCCCACTCAAGATGTCATAGATATCCAGTTACATGCTACTCCCGATGAAATCAAGAAATGGTCCGAACAAGGAGGGGTCCAGACAGATCAGGGATGGGTAACGAAGGGAAAAGTCACATGGTTTCTCCCCGACTCCATGGTTCAAGTCATTATCAATACCGCACATAGTCCAGCACATTTAGGAGAAAAAGCTATGTTAGACAGTATCCAGAACATTTGGTTCAACAAGCATTTACGAGCTGCAGCCAAGCAGAAAGTCCGTACTTGTATGATATGTTGTCAGTTTAATCCAGGTAAAAGTGTCCCGGTGGAACAAGGTGGATTCCAGCCCCCTGACCACCCTTTTGAAGTCCTCCAGATGGATTATATTCAGATGGAGCGATGTCGAGGTTTCAAGTATGTCCTTGTAGTGGTATGCGCTTTGTCCAGGTGGACAGAAGCATATCCAGTACCAGATTACACAGCCACGACCACTGCCAAGCAGTTGGTTCGTGAATTCTTCCCCCGTTACGGACTCCCAAGGGTCGTATATTCTGATAACGGCCAACCATTCTCATCTGAATTGATGAAACACATCTCCCTTTTGTTAGGGTACCAGTGGAAGTTCCATTGTGTACGCCATCCTGAAGCAGCCGGTCTAGTAGAGAGACATAATCAGACCCTGAAAATCCGTATTGCTAAAATATGTAAAGAGAAAGGTGTGGACTGGCTAGTAGCTCTGCCAGTCGCTTTATTTTATATGCGCATGGTCGCACATTCCAGATCAGGTCTGTCCCCGTATGAGGTCGTATTCGGCCGCCCCCCTAACATGTGGGGTACACCTAGACCTCGAAGTATTACCGATGTTTCAAGTAATATGCTGACAGATTACCTAGCTTCCTTGATGTCTGCCCTACACTCTTGTCGTTCACAGGTTGCCGCCGCATTTCCAGGCAATACCGAGGTGGCACCGCATGAAATCGTTCCCGGGTGCTTGGTTCTTGTCCGGAATTTTGATCGTTCAAGTCCGCTGGAGCCCCGCTGGAAGGAGCCCAAACAAGTCCTCCTGGCCACCCGTACTGCCGTCAAGCTGGAAGGCAGGAAGGGCTGGGTCCACCTGTCTCATGTGAAAAAAATTTACGGACTAAAGACTGTTTCAAAGAACATTTCCGAGGATTTTAAAAACTGCCAAAGTACTATTCTCAAGGACTGTCCCGCAAAAGACAATGATACAGATTCCTCCCTGTTAGAGAAAACTCCGCAGCAGGAGTATAAGAAAAAATTAAGGTCTAGTAAAATAAGTCAGCCAGTTTGATTGTCTAAGTCCTCCCCTAGGTGAAACGGTTAGACCGGTTTCTGACATGTATATAATAGACCCCCACAGAGAGAGAGTTAGTGAGAACTCTAAAAGTTGCATTATTATTTTATGTTTTCTGCTATATCTCAGCCTTATGTTTACCTGCACAAATTATGCATTTTATCTGTGTTTTCCAGTTTCTCACGTAAATATGTCCTCTAATGCTACAGTAGAGCACACGTTTAGTGATCTGCCTCCTCATGAACTATCTTATCGTCTTGCTATGCGAAATAATTCCTTTATCCGCATGTTACATTATTCACACCAGACCAGCAATGCCACTAATTGTTGGGTGTGTGGTCGACTCCCCCCTTTCCAGACACCGAAGGGAGTTCTGCCACTCTTTCCTTATCCATTTTCACATAATGGTTCGTGTGGAGCATGGTCCACGTTAACGTCATCCTCAACAGATATGTCTTTTCTTAACAGTACATGTTTTCCAGACAAGCAAGGTCTTCCCCACAGAACAGGGTTAGATCTAGAAAATGAAGTTTACAATTTAGGTAATTATTCTTCGAATTTTATGGTCCTGAATGTTCAGTCTGATACTACTCCAGACTTACCCTCTATATCAGTATTACCAGTAAAAGGTGAATTATGTGTCCGAAAGAATGGTTCCGTACATGTAGGCCATAGTGATTGTACTACTATTGTCAAGTATAGTGACAGTAGGAAATCTATTTTCGAAGCTTCACGTCATTCTTATTTTGTTTGTGGTCAGACCGCATATGTTCGTCTGCCCCTCGATTGGGAGGGAACCTGTTACATTGCCTTCCTACTGCCACCAGTTTTCCTAGCCCCACCTGACTATCATAGGAATTCCCACCTAGTACATACTAGACACAAGAGAGACCTCCCGATTGTCGATTATACTGAAACCGCTCTAGAACAATACATAGATATCAATAAAGGTGTCTTCCCCTATTTAGGTACTGTCGTGAATAGTAAACTGATACGTAGATTAACGAGAACCCTCGAAGCAGTAGTGATTGAGACTACTTCTGCTCTAGGTAACTTAACCGAAGAGCAATCCTTTATGAGAATTGTCGTGCTCCAGAATCGTCTCGTCCTTGACGTCATACTGGCCGATAGGGGCGGGGCATGTAGAGTCATCGGATCTAGTTGCTGCATTTTCATTCCTAATAACGCGCCGTCTGTTTATTCAGCTATTACCAGACTCCATAAAATTGCCCATATGTTACACCAAAATCCAGGCACCTGGACATGGTCCGGTTGGTTCTGGAATATAATTTCCGCCTGGGGATGGAAAGTATTGTCCTTTCTAGGTATTGCAGTAGCGATCATATTCAGTTGCTGCCTCTGTATACAATGTGGCCCTGCGATTTGTGGCATTTGTGCTACCTCTTGTATTCCTAGTCCCAAGTCCCGTTCTAAATCCCGTTCCAAGAAAATTCGAGACGAGCAAATGATACTGTATGAAATGATAGATGGTATCATGAATATTGATGTTTCCTGATGGAAACGTAGTGACAAGGAGGGAATGTGGAAAAGTAAATTTTGCCATGTTCTGTGTCCCTACGTGTTCCCCATCTTATGTTATGTGTGCATGATTAATATGCATATGTATCCCCCATGTTCGATTAAAGACGCGATTACAGTTGTGTCCATCCCTAGTATGCCAGTTTCCAGTTCTCGTGAAAGCTACGAGTATTAGGCCTATGTAAAGTTACGTTGCCACGTTTCTCAGTGTGCACGTTATTTCATTGTAAAGTCCCCGTTTCTAGGCCTCAAAAGGGCCCGGACACCAGATTCAGCTCCTGTCTCCTGAACCCTCGCTGAGGAGCGATACAACCCCCACCTGTATCCTCGACCCTTCACTTACTTCCTGCCTCGCAGTGCCCGGTTCAGCCTGGCTCTGCCTACGAGTCTGCCAAGAGTATGTTATGATTCTAGTTATCAGTTCAGCCCTCCTTCTCTGCATTCCTAAGCTACTGAATCGCATCAATAGTTTCCGTCATTGTCTAGCCTTTACGTCTCCATGTAGGAGAAATACTGCATTTAATGGTCATTTAATATTCCTCAACATGCACTACATGTAGAATAATGCATGCTCCAGTCCTAGAGTCTGTTAGCCTCTCCCCTCCTGACTCTTAGTTTATATCAACATGTTCTCTAAACATTAGATACTAGATAGGGTTTAGGTACATGTTGCCCTGACTCTCCAGACTTCAGTCTCTACTCCTAGCACAGAGTTCATAGCCCCCAGTTTCTCCTAGTAACACGTCATTGTCAGTTTGCGCGCACCATTAGGTTAGAGGTCCCGGCTCCTTAGGTAGCCCCCTCCATGTTTCCGCCCCATTTATGACATATTCTGTTACGTTTACATCACATGTCCATGTATACGCCTCTTGTTACACCTACTTTCACCCTTATCTTTCGCGACTGTTATTGACCACACCCACTGCTCCGCCTACTGTATTCACTGTAATGCAACTGTTTTAGTATATATGCTTGTGCATTGTTATTAAAAGTTATCCTTTTCCTTTTTCCTTGATCCTGCCCCCGGCAGCGCTGCCATCCTGTTCCTGTGCAGGTTGTCCTGTTCCTGTCCTTATGCTGTATTAAACCTGCAAACTCCTACTACCTCGAATCTTGACTCTTATTTATTGAGCTATCTGTTATTGCTATGTCCAGTCAAACCTAGATCCGGTATTATTTATTTATATACCACACATGGCTTGGCAGTTCGGGCTGGACTGTTCCCATGAGGCACAGGGTCAGACTGATTTGCATATAGCCATGGCTGAACTGGGGTGGCAGCGTGGGCTAAAGAACGGTGATGGATCAAACCCAGATCTTTTGACTGGGTGTGAGTGTTTCATTGGTTCAGATGCTCCGTCCATCACCTCCCCCTTTTGTACCGCTTTGGCCACCATAAGTGTGGCAGGGTATGCTCAGACGTGAGTCCCTTGCTCACTTTGCCACTGGATTCAAGCAAGCTGGGCTGAAGACGGCTGTAATGCCAGAAACCGGTCCTTGGAAGCTTGTTTCCGGTCCAGGGAAGACATGGCTTGGCAGTTCGGACTGGACTGTTCTCATGAGGCACAGGGTCAGACTGATTTGCATATAGCCATGGCTGAACTGGGGTGGCAGAGTGGGCTAAAGAACGGTGATGGATCAAACCCAGATCTTTTGACTGGGTGTGAGTGTTTGATTGGTTCAGATGCTCCGTCCATCACCTCCCCCTTTTGTACCGCTTTGGGCGCCATAAGTGTGGCAGGGTATGCTCAGACGTGAGTCCCTTGCTCACTTTGCCACTGGATTCAAGCAAGCTGGGCTGAAGACGGCTGTAATGCCAGAAACCGGTCCTCGGAAGCTTGTTTCCGGTCCAGGGAAGACATGGCTTGGCAGTTCGGGCTGGACTGTTCCCATGAGGCACAGGGTCAGACTGATTTGCATATAGCCATGGCTGAACTGGGGTGGCAGAGTGGGCTAAAGAAGGGTGATGGATCAAACCCAGATCTTTTGACTGGGTGTGAGTGTTTGATTGGTTCAGATGCTCCGTCCATCACCTCCCCCTTTTGTACCGCTTTGGCCGCCATAAGTGTGGCAGGGTATGCTCAGACGTGAGTCCCTTGCTCACTTTGCCACTGGAGTCAAGCAAGCTGGCCTGAAGACGACTGTAATGCCAGAAACCGGTCCTCGGAAGCTTGTTTCCGGTCCAGGGAAGACATGGCTTGGCAGTTCGGGCTGGACTGTTCCCATGAGGCACAGGGTCAGACTGATTTGCATATAGCCATGGCTGAACTGGGGTGGCAGAGTGGGCTAAAGAACGGTGATGGATCAAACCCAGATCTTTTGACTGGGTGTGAGTGTTTGATTGGTTCAGATGCTCCGTCCATCACCTCCCCCTTTTGTACCGCTTTGGCCGCCATAAGTGTGGCAGGGTATGCTCAGACGTGAGTCCCTTGCTCATTTTGCCACTGGATTCAAGCAAGCTGGGCTGAAGACGGCTGTAATGCCAGAAACCGGTCCTCGGAAGCTTGTTTCCGTTCCAGGGAAGACATGGCTTGGCAGTTCGGGCTGGACTGTTCCCATGAGGCACAGGGTCAGACTGATTTGCATATAGCCATGGCTGAACTGGGGTGGCAGAGTGGGCTAAAGAACAGTGATGGATCAAACTCAGATCTTATGAATGGGTGTGAGTGTTTGATTGGTTCCAGGGAAGACATGGCTTGGCAGTTCGGGCTGGACTGTTCCCATGAGGCACAGGGTCAGACTGATTTGCATATAGCCATGGCTGAACTGGGGTGGCAGAGTGGGCTAAAGAACAGTGATGGATCAAACTCAGATCTTATGAATGGGTGTGAGTGTTTGATTGGTTCAGATGCTCCGTCCATCACCTTCCCCTTTTGTACCGCTTTGGCCGCCATAAGTGTGGCAGGGTATGCTCAGACGTGAGTCCCTTTGCTCACTTTGCCACTGGATTCAAGCAAGCTGGGCTGAAGACGGCTGTAATGCCAGAAACCGGTCCTCGGAAGCTTGTTTCCGGTCCAGGGAAGACATGGATTGGCAGTTCGGGCTGGACTGTTCCCATGAGGCACAGGGTCAGACTGATTTGCATATAATCATGGCTGAACAGGGGTGGCAGAGTGGGCTAAAGAATGGTGATGGATCAAACCCAGATCTTTTGACTGGGTGTGAGTGTTTGATTGGTTCAGATGCTCCGTCCATCACCTCCCCCTTTTGTACCGCTTTGGCCGCCATAAGTGTGGCAGGGTATGCTCAGACGTGAGTCCCTTGCTCACTTTGCCACTGGATTCAAGCAAGCTGGGCTGAAGACGGCTGTAATGCCAGAAACCGGTCCTCGGAAGCTTGTTTCCGGTCCAGGGAAGACATGGCTTGGCAGTTCGGGCTGGACTGTTCCCGTGAGGCACAGGGTCAGACTGATTTGCATATAGCCATGGCTGAACTGGGGTGGCAGAGTGGGCTAAAGAACGGTGATGGATCAAACCCAGATCTTTTGACTGGGTGTGAGTGTTTAATTGGTTCAGATGCTCCGTCCATCACCTCCCCCTTTTGTACCGCTTTGGCCGCCATAAGTGTGGCAGGGTATGCTCAGACGTGAGTCCCTTGCTCACTTTGCCACTGGATTCAAGCAAGCTGGGCTGAAGACGGCTGTAATGCCAGAAACCGGTCCTCGGAAGCTTGTTTCCGGTCCAGGGAAGACATGGCTTGTCAGTTCGGGCTGGACTGTTCCCATGAGGCACAGGGTCAGACTGATTTGCATATAGCCATGGCTGAACTGGGGTGGCAGCGTGGGCTAAAGAACGGTGATGGATCAAACCCAGATCTTTTGACTGGGTATGAGTGTTTGATTGGTTCAGATGCTCCGTCCATCACCTCCCCCTTTTGTACCGCTTTGGCCGCCATAAGTGTGGCAGGGTATGCTCAGACGTGAGTCCCTTGCTCACTTTGCCACTGGATTCAAGCAAGCTGGGCTGAAGACGGCTGTAATGCCAGAAACCGGTCCTCGGAAGCTTGTTTCCGGTCCAGGGAAGACATGGCTTGGCAGTTCGGGCTGGACTGTTCCCGTGAGGCACAGGGTCAGACTGATTTGCATATAGCCATGGCTGAACTGGGGTGGCAGAGTGGGCTAAAGAACGGTGATGGATCAAACCCAGATCTTTTGACTGGGTGTGAGTGTTTGATTGGTTCAGATGCTCCGTCCATCACCTCCCCATTTTGTACCGCTTTGGCCGCCATAAGTGTGGCAGGGTATGCTCAGACGTGAGTCCCTTGCTCACTTTGCCACTGGATTCAAGCAAGCTGGGCTGAAGACGGCTGTAATGCCAGAAACCGGTCCTCGGAAGCTTGTTTCCGGTCCAGGGAAGACATGGCTTGGCAGTTCGGACTGGACTGTTCCCATGAGGCACAGGGTCAGACTGATTTGCATATAGCCATGGCTGAACTGGGGTGGCAGCGTGGGCTAAAGAACGGTGATGGATCAAACCCAGATCTTTTGACTGGGTGTGAGTGTTTCATTGGTTCAGATGCTCCGTCCATCACCTCCCCCTTTTGTACCGCTTTGGCTGCCATAAGTGTGGCAGGGTATGCTCAGACGTGAGTCCCTTGCTCACTTTGCCACTGGATTCAAGCAAGCTGGGCTGAAGACGGCTGTAATGCCAGAAACCGGTCCTCGGAAGCTTGTTTCCGGTCCAGGGAAGACATGGCTTGGCAGTTCGGGCTGGACTGTTCCCGTGAGGCACAGGTCAGACTGATTTGCATATAGCCATGGCTGAACTGGGGTGGCAGAGTGGGCTAAAGAACGGTGATGGATCAAACCCAGATCTTTTGACTGGGTGTGAGTGTTTGATTGGTTCAGATGCTCCGTCCATCACCTGCCCTTTTGTACCGCTTTGGCCGCCATAAGTGTGGCAGGGTATGCTCAGACGTGAGTCCCTTGCTCACTTTGCCACTGGATTCAAGCAAGCTGGGCTGAAGACGGCTGTAATGCCAGAAACCGGTCCTCGGAAGCTTGTTTCCGGTCCAGGGAAGACATGGCTTGGCAGTTCGGGCTGGACTGTTCCCATGAGGCACAGGGTCAGACTGATTTGCATATAGCCATGGCTGAACTGGGGTGGCAGCGTGGGCTAAAGAACGGTGATGGATCAAACCCAGATCTTTTGACTGGGTGTGAGTGTTTCATTGGTTCAGATGCTCCGTCCATCACCTCCCCCTTTTGTACCGCTTTGGCCGCCATAAGTGTGGCAGGGTATGCTCAGACGTGAGTCCCTTGCTCACTTTGCCACTGGATTCAAGCAAGCTGGGCTGAAGACGGCTGTAAATCCAGAAACAGGTCCTCGGAAGCTTGTTTCCGGTCCAGGGAAGACATGGCTTGGCAGTTCGGGCTGGACTGTTCCCATGAGGCACAGGGTCAGACTGATTTGCATATAGCCATGGCTGAACTGGGGTGGCAGAGTGGGCTAAAGAAGGGTGATGGATCAAACCCAGATCTTTTGACTGGGTGTGAGTGTTTGATTGGTTCAGATGCTCCGTCCATCACCTCCCCCTTTTGTACCGCTTTGGCCGCCATAAGTGTGGCAGGGTATGCTCAGACGTGAGTCCCTTGCTCACTTTGCCACTGGATTCAAGCAAGCTGGGCTGAAGACGGCTGTAATGCCAGAAACCGGTCCTCGGAAGCTTGTTTCCGGTCCAGGGAAGACATGGCTTGGCAGTTCGGGCTGGA
Source organism: Lissotriton helveticus (assembly GCF_964261635.1). NCBI lineage: Eukaryota > Metazoa > Chordata > Amphibia > Caudata > Salamandridae > Lissotriton > Lissotriton helveticus. The sequence continues at coordinate 313,524,596 of NC_136069.1, read as the reverse complement.
CTGTTCCCATGAGGCACAGGGTCAGACTGATTTGCATATAGCCATGGCTGAACTGGGGTGGCAGCGTGGGCTAAAGAACGGTGATGGATCAAACCCAGATCTTTTGACTGGGTGTGAGTGTTTCATTGGTTCAGATGCTCCGTCCATCACCTCCCCCTTTTGTACCGCTTTGGCTGCCATAAGTGTGGCAGGGTATGCTCAGACGTGAGTCCCTTGCTCACTTTGCCACTGGAGTCAAGCAAGCTGGCCTGAAGACGGCTGTAATGCCAGAAACCGGTCCTCGGAAGCTTGTTTCTGGTCCAGGGAAGACATGGCTTGGCAGTTCGGGCTGGACTGTTCCCATGAGGCACAGGGTCAGACTGATTTGCATATAGCCATGGCTTAACTGGGGTGGCAGAGTGGGCTAAAGAACGGTGATGGATCAAACCCAGATCTTTTGACTGGGTGTGAGTGTTGGATTGGTTCAGATGCTCCGTCCATCACCTCCCCCTTTTGTACCGCTTTGGCCGCCATAAGTGTGGCAGGGTATGCTCAGACGTGAGTCCCTTGCTCACTTTGCCACTGGATTCAAGCAAGCTGGGCTGAAGACGGCTGTAATGTCAGAAACCGGTCCTCGGAAGCTTGTTTCCGGTCCAGGGAAGATAAGGCTTGGTAGTTCGGGCTGGACTGTTCCCATGAGGCACAGGGTCAGACTGATTTGCATATAGCCATGGCTGAACTGGGGTGGCAGAGTGGGCTAAAGAACGATGATGGATCAAACCCAGATCTTTTGACTGGGTGTGAGTGTTTGATTGGTTCAGATGCTCTGTCCATCACCTCCCCCTTTTGTACCGCTTTGGCTGCCATAAGTGTGGCAGGGTATGCTCAGACGTGAGTCCCTTGCTCATTTTGCCACTGGATTCAAGCAAGCTGGGCTGAAGACGGCTGTAATGCCAGAAACCGGTCCTCGGAAGCTTGTTTCCGGTCCAGGGAAGACATGGCTTGGCAGTTCGGGCTGGACTGTTCCCATGAGGCACAGGGTCAGACTGATTTGCATATAGCCATGGCTGAACTGGGGTGGCAGAGTGGGCTAAAGAACAGTGATGGATCAAACTCAGATCTTATGAATGGGTGTGTTTGATTGGTTCAGATGCTCCGTCCATCACCCCCCCATTTGTACCGCTTTGGCCGCCATAAGTGTGGCAGGGTATGCTCAGACGTGAGTCCCTTTGCTCACTTTGCCACTGGATTCAAGCAAGCTGGGCTGAAGACGGCTGTAATGCCAGAAACCGGTCCTCGGAAGCTTGTTTCCGGTCCAGGGAAGACATGGCTTGGCAGTTCGGGCTGGACTGTTCCCATGAGGCACAGGGTCAGACTGATTTGCATATAGCCATGGCTGAACTGGGGTGGCAGAGTGGGCTAAAGAACGGTGATGGATCAAACCCAGATCTTTTGACTGGGTGTGAGTGTTTCATTGGTTCAGATGCTCCGTCCATCACCTCCCCCTTTTGTACCGCTTTGGCCGCCATAAGTGTGGCAGGGTATGCTCAGACGTGAGTCCCTTGCTCACTTTGCCACTGGATTCAAGCAAGCTGGGCTGAAGACGGCTGTAATGCCAGAAACCGGTCCTCGGAAGCTTGTTTCCGGTCCAGGGAAGACATGGCTTGGCAGTTCGGGCTGGACTGTTCCCGTGAGGCACAAGTCAGACTGATTTGCATATAGCCATGGCTGAACTGGGGTGGCAGAGTGGGCTAAAGAACGGTGATGGATCAAACCCAGATCTTTTGACTGGGTGTGAGTGTTTGATTGGTTCAGATGCTCCGTCCATCACCTCCCCCTTTTGTACCGCTTTGGCCGCCATAAGTGTGGCAGGGTATGCTCAGACGTGAGTCCCTTGCTCACTTTGCCACTGGATTCAAGCAAGCTGGGCTGAAGACGGCTGTAATGCCAGAAACCGGTCCTTGGAAGCTTGTTTCCGGTCCAGGGAAGACATGGCTTGGCAGTTCGGGCTGGACTGTTCCCATGAGGCACAGGGTCAGACTGATTTGCATATAGCCATGGCTGAACTGGGGTGGCAGCGTGGGCTAAAGAACGGTGATGGATCAAACCCAGATCTTTTGACTGGGTGTGAGTGTTTCATTGGTTCAGATGCTCCGTCCATCACCTCCCCCTTTTGTACCGCTTTGGCCGCCATAAGTGTGGCAGGGTATGCTCAGACGTGAGTCCCTTGCTCACTTTGCCACTGGATTCAAGCAAGCTGGGCTGAAGACGGCTGTAAATCCAGAAACAGGTCCTCGGAAGCTTGTTTCCGGTCCAGGGAAGACATGGCTTGGCAGTTCGGGCTGGACTGTTCCCATGAGGCACAGGGTCAGACTGATTTGCATATAGCCATGGCTGAACTGGGGTGGCAGAGTGGGCTAAAGAAGGGTGATGGATCAAACCCAGATCTTTTGACTGGGTGTGAGTGTTTGATTGGTTCAGATGCTCCGTCCATCACCTCCCCCTTTTGTACCGCTTTGGCCGCCATAAGTGTGGCAGGGTATGCTCAGACGTGAGTCCCTTGCTCACTTTGCCACTGGAGTCAAGCAAGCTGGCCTGAAGACGGCTGTAATGCCAGAAACCGGTCCTCGGAAGCTTGTTTCCGGTCCAGGGAAGACATGGCTTGGCAGTTCGGGCTGGACTGTTCCCATGAGGCACAGGGTCAGACTGATTTGCATATAGCCATGGCTTAACTGGGGTGGCAGAGTGGGCTAAAGAACGGTGATGGATCAAACCCAGATCTTTTGACTGGGTGTGAGTGTTGGATTGGTTCAGATGCTCCGTCCATCACCTCCCCCTTTTGTACCGCTTTGGCCGCCATAAGTGTGGCAGGGTATGCTCAGACGTGAGTCCCTTGCTCACTTTGCCACTGGATTCAAGCAAGCTGGGCTGAAGACGGCTGTAATGCCAGAAACCGGTCCTCGGAAGCTTGTTTCCGGTCCAGGGAAGATAAGGCTTGGTAGTTCGGGCTGGACTGTTCCCATGAGGCACAGGGTCAGACTGATTTGCATATAGCCATGGCTGAACTGGGGTGGCAGAGTGGGCTAAAGAACGATGATGGATCAAACCCAGATCTTTTGACTGGGTGTGAGTGTTTGATTGGTTCAGATGCTCTGTCCATCACCTCCCCCTTTTGTACCGCTTTGCCTGCCATAAGTGTGGCAGGGTATGCTCAGACGTGAGTCCCTTGCTCATTTTGCCACTGGATTCAAGCAAGCTGGGCTGAAGACGGCTGTAATGCCAGAAACCGGTCCTCGGAAGCTTGTTTCCGGTCCAGGGAAGACATGGCTTGGCAGTTCGGGCTGGACTGTTCCCATGAGGCACAGGGTCAGACTGATTTGCATAAAGCCATGGCTGAACTGGGGTGGCAGAGTGGGCTAAAGAACAGTGATGGATCAAACTCAGATCTTATGAATGGGTGTGTTTGATTGGTTCAGATGCTCCGTCCATCACCCCCCCTTTTGTACCGCTTTGGCCGCCATAAGTGTGGCAGGGTATGCTCAGACGTGAGTCCCTTTGCTCACTTTGCCACTGGATTCAAGCAAGCTGGGCTGAAGACGGCTGTAATGCCAGAAACCGGTCCTCGGAAGCTTGTTTCCGGTCCAGGGAAGACATGGCTTGGCAGTTCGGGCTGGACTGTTCCCATGAGGCACAGGGTCAGACTGATTTGCATATAGCCATGGCTGAACTGGGGTGGCAGCGTGGGCTAAAGAACGGTGATGGATCAAACCCAGATCTTTTGACTGGGTGTGAGTGTTTCATTGGTTCAGATGCTTCGTCCATCACCTCCCCCTTTTGTACCGCTTTGGCCGCCATAAGTGTGGCAGGGTATGCTCAGACGTGAGTCCCTTGCTCACTTTGCCACTGGATTCAAGCAAGCTGGGCTGAAGACGGCTGTAATGCCAGAAACCGGTCCTCGGAAGCTTGTTTCCGGTCCAGGGAAGACATGGCTTGGCAGTTCGGACTGGACTGTTCTCATGAGGCACAGGGTCAGACTGATTTGCATATAGCCATGGCTGAACTGGGGTGGCAGAGTGGGCTAAAGAACGGTGATGGATCAAACCCAGATCTTTTGACTGGGTGTGAGTGTTTGATTGGTTCAGATGCTCCGTCCATCACCTCCCCCTTTTGTACCGCTTTGGGCGCCATAAGTGTGGCAGGGTATGCTCAGACGTGAGTCCCTTGCTCACTTTGCCACTGGATTCAAGCAAGCTGGGCTGAAGACGGCTGTAATGCCAGAAACCGGTCCTCGGAAGCTTGTTTCCGGTCCAGCGAAGACATGGCTTGGCAGTTCGGGCTGGACTGTTCCCATGAGGCACAGGGTCAGACTGATTTGCATATAGCCATGGCTGAACTGGGGTGGCAGAGTGGGCTAAAGAAGGGTGATGGATCAAACCCAGATCTTTTGACTGGGTGTGAGTGTTTGATTGGTTCAGATGCTCCGTCCATCACCTCCCCCTTTTGTACCGCTTTGGCCGCCATAAGTGTGGCAGGGTATGCTCAGACGTGAGTCCCTTGCTCACTTTGCCACTGGAGTCAAGCAAGCTGGCCTGAAGACGGCTGTACTGCCAGAAACCGGTCCTCGGAAGCTTGTTTCCGGTCCAGGGAAGACATGGCTTGGCAGTTCGGGCTGGACTGTTCCCATGAGGCACAGGGTCAGACTGATTTGCATATAGCCATGGCTGAACTGGGGTGGCAGAGTGGGCTAAAGAAGGGTGATGGATCAAACCCAGATCTTTTGACTGGGTGTGAGTGTTTGATTGGTTCAGATGCTCCGTCCATCACCTCCCCCTTTTGTACCGCTTTGGCCGCCATAAGTGTGGCAGGGTATGCTCAGACGTGAGTCTCTTGCTCACTTTGCCACTGGAGTCAAGCAAGCTGGCCTGAAGACGGCTGTAATGCCAGAAACCGGTCCTCGGAAGCTTGTTTCCGGTCCAGGGAAGACATGGCTTGGCATTTCGGGCTGGACTGTTCCCATGAGGCACAGGGTCAGACTGATTTGCATATAGCCATGGCTGAACTGGGGTGGCAGAGTGGGCTAAAGAACGGTGATGGATCAAACCCAGATCTTTTGACTGGGTGTGAGTGTTTGATTGGTTCAGATGCTCCGTCCATCACCTCCCCCTTTTGTACCGCTTTGGCCGCCATACGTGTGGCAGGGTATGCTCAGACGCGAGTCCCTTGCTCACTTTGCCACTGGATTCAAGCAAGCTGGGCTGAAGACGGCTGTAATGCCAGAAACCGGTCCTCGGAAGCTTGTTTCCGGTCCAGGGAAGACATGGCTTGGCAGTTCGGCTGGACTGTTCCCATGAGGCACAGGGTCAGACTGATTTGCATATAGCCATGGCTGAACAGGGGTGGCAGAGTGGGCTAAAGAACGGTGATGGATCAAACCCAGATCTTTTGACTGGGTGTGAGTGTTTGATTGGTTCAGATGCTCCGTCCATCACCTCCCCCTTTTGTACCGCTTTGGCCGCCATAAGTGTGGCAGGGTATGCTCAGACGTGAGTCCCTTGCTCACTTTGCCACTGGATTCAAGCAAGCTGGGCTGAAGATGGCTGTAATGCCAGAAACCGGTCCTCGGAAGCTTGTTTCCGGTCCAGGGAAGACATGGCTTGGCAGTTTGGGCTGGACTGTTCCCATGAGGCACAGGGTCAGACTGATTTGCATATAGCCTTGGCTGAACTGGGGTGGCAGAGTGGGCTAAAGAACGGTGATGGAGCAAACCCAGATCTTTTGACTGGGTGTGAGTGTTTGATTGGTTCAGATGCTCCGTCCATCACCTCCCCCTTTTGTACCTCTTTGGCCGCCATAAGTGTGGCAGGGTATGCTCAGATGTGAGTCCCTTGCTCACTTTGCCACTGGATTCAAGCAAGCTGGGCTGAAGACGGCTGTAATGCCAGAAACCGGTCCCCGGAAGCTTGTTTCCGGTCCAGGGAAGGCATGGCTTGGCAGTTCGGGCTGGACGGTTCCCATGAGGCACAGGGTCAGACTGATTTGCATATAGCCATGGCTGAACTGGGGTGGCAGAGTGGGCTAAAGAACGGTGATGGATCAAACGCAGATCTTTTGACTGGGTGTGAGTGTTTGATTGGTTCAGATGCTCCGTCCATCACCTCCCCCTTTTGTACCGCTTTGGCCGCCATAAGTGTGGCAGGGTATGCTCAGACGTGAGTCCCTTGCTCACTTTGCCACTGGATTCAAGCAAGCTGGGCTGAAGACGGCTGTAAATCCAGAAACAGGTCCTCGGAAGCTTGGTTCCGGTCCAGGGAAGACATGGCTTGGCAGTTCGGGCTGGACTGTTCCCATGAGGCACAGGGTCAGACTGATTTGCATATAGCCATGGCTGAACAGGGGTGGCAGAGTGGGCTAAAGAACGGTGTTGGATCAAACCCAGATCTTTTGACTGGGTGTGAGTGTTTGATTGGTTCAGATGCTCCGTCCATCACCTCCCCCTTTTGTACCGCTTTGGCCGCCATAAGTGTGGCAGGGTATGCTCAGACGTGAGTCCCTTGCTCACTTTGCCACTGGATTCAAGCAAGCTGGGCTGAAGACGGCTGTAATGCCAGAAACCGGTCCTCGGAAGCTTGTTTCCGGTCCAGGGAAGACATGGCTTGGCAGTTCGGGCTGGACTGTTCCCATGAGGCACAGGGTCAGACTGATTTGCATATAGCCATGGCTGAACTAGGGTGGCAGAGTGGGCTAAAGAATGGTGATGGATCAAACCCAGATCTTTTGACTGGGTGTGAGTGTTTGATAGGTTCAGATGCTCCGTCCATCACCTCCCCCTTTTGTACCGCTTTGGCCGCCATAAGTGTGGCAGGGTATGCTCAGACGTGAGTCCCTTGCTCACTTTGCCACTGGATTCAAGCAAGCTGGGCTGAAGACGGCTGTAATGCCAGAAACCGGTCCTCGGAAGCTTGTTTCCGGTCCAGGGAAGGCATGGCTTGGCAGTTCGGGCTGGACTGTTCCCATGAGGCACAGGGTCAGACTGATTTGCATATAGCCATGGCTGAACTGGGGTGGCAGAGTGGGCTAAAGAACGGTGATGGATCAAACCCAGATCTTTTGACTGGGTGTGAGTGTTTGATTGGTTGAGATGCTCCGTCCATCACCTCCCCCTTTTGTACCGCTTTGGCCGCCATAAGTGTGGCAGGGTATGCTCAGACGTGAGTCCCTTGCTCACTTTGCCACTGGATTCAAGCAAGCTGGGCAGAAGACGGCTGGAATGCCAGAAACCGGTCCTCGGAAGCTTGTTTCCGGTCCAGGGAAGGCATGGCTTGGCAGTTCGGGCTGGACTGTTCACATGAGGCACAGGGTCAGACTGATTTGCATATAGCCATGGCTGAACTGGGGTGGCAGCGTGGGCTAAAGAACGGTGATGGATCAAACCCAGATCTTTTGACTGGCTGTGAGTGTTTGATTGGTTGAGATGCTCCGTCCATCACCTCCCCCTTTTGTACCGCTTTCGCCGCCATAAGTGTGGCAGGGTATGCTCAGACGTGAGTCCCTTGCTCACTTTGCCACTGGATTCAAGCAAGCTGGGCTGAAGACGGCTGTAAATCCAGAAACAGGTCCTCGGAAGCTTGGTTCCAGTCCAGGGAAGACATGGCTTGGCAGTTCGGGCTGGACTGTTCCCATGAGGCACAGGGTCAGACTGATTTGCATATAGCCATGGCTGAACAGGAGTGGCAGAGTGGGCTAAAGAACGGTGTTGGATCAAACCCAGATCTTTTGACTGGGTGTGAGTGTTTGATTGGTTCAGATGCTCCGTCCATCACCTCCCCCTTTTGTACCGCTTTGGCCGCCATAAGTGTGGCAGGGTATGCTCAGACGTGAGTCCCTTGCTCACTTTGCCACTGGATTCAAGCAAGCTGGGCTGAAGACGGCTGTAATGCCAGAAACCGGTCCTCGGAAGCTTGTTTCCGGTCCAGGGAAGACATGGCTTGGCAGTTCGGGCTGGACTGTTCCCATGAGGCACAGGGTCAGACTGATTTGCATATAGCCATGGCTGAACTGGGGTGGCAGAGTGGGCTAAAGAATGGTGATGGATCAAACCCAGATCTTTTGACTGGGTGTGAGTGTTTGATAGGTTCAGATGCTCCGTCCATCACCTCCCCCTTTTGTACCGCTTTGGCCGCCATAAGTGTGGCAGGGTATGCTCAGACGTGAGTCCCTTGCTCACTTTGCCACTGGATTCAAGCAAGCTGGGCTGAAGACGGCTGTAATGCCAGAAACCGGTCCTCGGAAGCTTGTTTCCGGTCCAGGGAAGGCATGGCTTGGCAGTTCGGGCTGGACTGTTCCCATGAGGCACAGGGTCAGACTGATTTGCATATAGCCATGGCTGAACTGGGGTGGCAGAGTGGGCTAAAGAACGGTGATGGATCAAACCCAGATCTTTTGACTGGGTGTGAGTGTTTGATTGGTTGAGATGCTCCGTCCATCACCTCCCCCTTTTGTACCGCTTTGGCCGCCATAAGTGTGGCAGGGTATGCTCAGACGTGAGTCCCTTGCTCACTTTGCCACTGGATTCAAGCAAGCTGGGCTGAAGATGGCTGTAATGCCAGAAACCGGTCCTCGGAAGCTTGTTTCCGGTCCAGGGAAGGCATGGCTTGGCAGTTCGGGCTGGACTGTTCACATGAGGCACAGGGTCAGACTGATTTGCATATAGCCATGGCTGAACTGGGGTGGCAGCGTGGGCTAAAGAACGGTGATGGATCAAACCCAGATCTTTTGACTGGCTGTGAGTGTTTGATTGGTTCAGATGCTCCGTCCATCACCTCCCCCTTTTGTACCGCTTTCGCCGCCATAAGTGTGGCAGGGTATGCTCAGACGTGAGTCCCTTGCTCACTTTGCCACTGGATTTAAGCAAGCTGGGCTGAAGACGGCTGTAATGCCAGAAACCGGTCCTCGGAAGCTTGTTTCCGGTCCAGGGAAGACATGGCTTGGCAGTTCGGGCTGGACTGTTCCCATGAGGCACAGGGTCAGACTGATTTGCATATAGCCATGGCTGAACTGGGGTGGCAGAGTGGGCTAAAGAAGGGTGATGGATCAAACCCAGATCTTTTGACTGGGTGTGAGTGTTTGATTGGTTCAGATGCTCCGTCCATCACCTCCCCCTTTTGTACCGCTTTGGCCGCCATAAGTGTGGCAGGGTATGCTCAGACGTGAGTCCCTTGCTCACTTTGCCACTGGAGTCAAGCAAGCTGGCCTGAAGACGGCTGTAATGCCAGAAACCGGTCCTCGGAAGCTTGTTTCCGGTCCAGGGAAGACATGGCTTGGCAGTTCGGGCTGGACTGTTCCCATGAGGCACAGGGTCAGACTGATTTGCATATAGCCATGGCTGAACTGGGGTGGCAGAGTGGGCTAAAGAACGGTGATGGATCAAACCCAGATCTTTTGACTGGGTGTGAGTGTTTGATTGGTTCAGATGCTCCGTCCATCACCTCCCCCTTTTGTACCGCTTTGGCCGCCATAAGTGTGGCAGGGTATGCTCAGACGTGAGTCCCTTGCTCACTTTGCCACTGGATTCAAGCAAGCTGGGCTGAAGACGGCTGTAATGCCAGAAACCGGTCCTCGGAAGCTTGTTTCCGGTCCAGGGAAGATATGGCTTGGTAGTTCGGGCTGGACTGTTCCCATGAGGCACAGGGTCAGACTGATTTGCATATAGCCATGGCTGAACTGGGGTGGCAGAGTGGGCTAAAGAACGATGATGGATCAAACCCAGATCTTTTGACTGGGTGTGAGTGTTTGATTGGTTCAGATGCTCTGTCCATCACCTCCCCCTTTTGTACCGCTTTGGCCGCCATAAGTGTGGCAGGGTATGCTCAGACGTGAGTCCCTTGCTCATTTTGCCACTGTATTCAAGCAAGCTGGGCTGAAGACGGCTGAAATGCCAGAAACCGGTCCTCGGAAGCTTGTTTCCGTTCCAGGGAAGACATGGCTTGGCAGTTCGGGCTGGACTGTTCCCATGAGGCACAGGGTCAGACTGATTTGCATATAGCCATGGCTGAACTGGGGTGGCAGAGTGGGCTAAAGAACTGTGATGGATCAAACTCAGATCTTATGAATGGGTGTGAGTGTTTGATTGGTTCAGATGCTCCGTCCATCACCTCCCCCTTTTGTACCGCTTTGGCCGCCATAAGTGTGGCAGGGTATGCTCAGACGTGAGTCCCTTTGCTCACTTTGCCACTGGATTCAAGCAAGCTGGGCTGAAGACGGCTGTAATGGCAGAAACCGGTCCTCGGAAGCTTGTTTCCGGTCCAGGGAAGACATGGCTTGGCAGTTCGGGCTGGACTGTTCCCGTGAGGCACAGGGTCAGACTGATTTGCATATAGCCATGGCTGTACTGGGGTGGCAGAGTGGGCTAAAGATCGGTGATGGATCAAACCCAGATCTTTTGACTGGGTGTGAGTGTTTGATTGGTTCAGATGCTCCGTCCATCACCTCCCCCTTTTGTACCGCTTTGGCCGCCATAAGTGTGGCAGGGTATGCTCAGTCGTGAGTCCCTTGCTCACTTTGCCACTGGATTCAAGCAAGCTGGGCTGAAGACGGCTGTAATGCCAGAAACCGGTCCTCGGAAGCTTGTTTCCGGTCCAGGGAAGACATGGCTTGGCAGTTCGGGCTGGACTGTTCCCATGAGGCACAGGGTCAGACTGATTTGCATATAGCCATGGCTGAACTGGGGTGGCAGCGTGGGCTAAAGAATGGTGATGGATCAAACCCAGATCTTTTGACTGGGTGTGAGTGTTTCATTGGTTCAGATGCTCCGTCCATCACCTCCCCCTTTTGTACCGCTTTGGCCGCCATAAGTGTGGCAGGGTATGCTCAGACGTGAGTCCCTTGCTCACTTTGCCACTGGATTCAAGCAAGCTGGGCTGAAGACGGCTGTAATGCCAGAAACCGGTCCTCGGAAGCTTGTTTCGGTCCAGGGAAGACATGGCTTGGCAGTTCGGACTGGACTGTTCTCATGAGGCACAGGGTCAGACTGATTTGCATATAGCCATGGCTGAACTGGGGTGGCAGAGTGGGCTAAAGAACGGTGATGGATCAAACCCAGATCTTTTGACTGGGTGTGAGTGTTTGATTGGTTCAGATGCTCCGTCCATCACCTCCCCCTTTCGTACCGCTTTGGGCGCCATAAGTGTGGCAGGGTATGCTCAGACGTGAGTCCCTTGCTCACTTTGCCACTGGATTCAAGCAAGCTGGGCTGAAGACGGCTGTAATGCCAGAAACCGGTCCTCGGAAGCTTGTTTCCGGTCCAGGGAAGACATGGCTTGGCAGTTCGGGCTGGACTGTTCCCATGAGGCACAGGGTCAGACTGATTTGCATATAGCCATGGCTGAACTGGGGTGGCAGAGTGGGCTAAAGAAGGGTGATGGATCAAACCCAGATATTTTGACTGGGTGTGAGTGTTTGATTGGTTCAGATGCTCCGTCCATCACCTCCCCCTTTTGTACCGCTTTGGCCGCCATAAGTGTGGCAGGGTATGCTCAGACGTGAGTCCCTTGCTCACTTTGCCACTGGAGTCAACCAAGCTGGCCTGAAGACGGCTGTAATGCCAGAAACCGGTCCTCGGAAGCTTGTTTCCGGTCCAGGGAAGACATGGCTTGGCAGTTCGGGCTGGACTGTTCCCACGAAGCACAGGGTCAGACTGATTTGCATATAGCCATGGCTGAACTGGGGTGGCTGAGTGGGCTAAAGAACGGTGATGGATCAAACCCAGATATTTTGACTGGGTGTGAGTGTTTGATTGGTTCAGATGGTCCGTCCATCACCTCCCCCTTTTGTACCGCTTTGGCCGCCATAAGTGTGGCAGGGTATACTCAGACGTGAGTCCCTTGCTCATTTTGCCACTGGATTCAAGCAAGCTGGGCTGAAGACGGCTGTAATGCCAGAAACCGGTCCTCGGAAGCTTGTTTCCTTTCCAGGGAAGACATGGCTTGGCAGTTCGGGCTGGACTGTTCCCATGAGGCACAGGGTCAGACTGATTTGCATATAGCCATGGCTGAACTGGGGTGGCAGAGTGGGCTAAAGAACAGTGATGGATCAAACTCAGATCTTATGAATGGGTGTGTTTGATTGGTTCAGATGCTCCGTCCATCACCTCCCCCTTTTGTACCGCTTTGGCCGCCATAAGTGTGGCAGGGTATGCTCAGACATGAGTCCCTTTGCTCACTTTGCCACTGGATTCAAGCAAGCTGGGCTGACGACGGCAGTAATGCCAGAAACCGGTCCTCGGAAGCTTGTTTCCGGTCCAGGGAAGACATGGCTTGGCAGTTCGGGCTGGACTGTTCCCATGAGGCACAGGGTCAGACTGATTTGCATATAGCCATGGCTGAACTGGGGTGGCAGCGTGGGCTAAAGAACGGTGATGGATCAAACCCAGATCTTTTGACTGGGTGTGAGTGTTTCATTGGTTCAGATGCTCCGTCCATCACCTCCCCCTTTTGTACCGCTTTGGCCGCCATAAGTGTGGCAGGGTATGCTCAGACGTGAGTCCCTTGCTCACTTTGCCACTGGATTCAAGCAAGCTGGGCTGAAGACGGCTGTAATGCCAGAAACCGGTCCTCGGAAGCTTGTTTCCGGTCCAGGAAAGACATGGCTTGGCAGTTCGGACTGGACTGTTCTCATGAGGCACAGGGTCAGACTGATTTGCATATAGCCATGGCTGAACTGGGGTGGCAGAGTGGGCTAAAGAACGGTGATGGATCAAACCCAGATCTTTTGACTGGGTGTGAGTGTTTGATTGGTTCAGATGCTCCGTCCATCACCTCCCCCTTTTGTACCGCTTTGGGCGCCATAAGTGTGGCAGGGTATGCTCAGACGTGAGTCCCTTGCTCACTTTGCCACTGGATTCAAGCAAGCTGGGCTGAAGACGGCTGTAATGCCAGAAACCGGTCCTCGGAAGCTTGTTTCCGGTCCAGCGAAGACATGGCTTGGCAGTTCGGGCTGGACTGTTCCCATGAGGCACAGGGTCAGACTGATTTGCATATAGCCATGGCTGAACTGGGGTGGCAGAGTGGGCTAAAGAAGGGTGATGGATCAAACCCAGATCTTTTGACTGGGTGTGAGTGTTTGATTGGTTCAGATGCTCCGTCCATCACCTCCCCCTTTTGTACCGCTTTGGCCGCCATAAGTGTGGCAGGGTATGCTCAGACGTGAGTCCCTTGCTCACTTTGCCACTGGAGTCAAGCAAGCTGGCCTGAAGACGGCTGTAATGCCAGAAACCGGTCCTCGGATGCTTGTTTCCGGTCCAGGGAAGACATGGCTTGGCAGTTCGGGCTGGACTGTTCCCACGAAGCACAGGGTCAGACTGATTTGCATATAGCCATGGCTGAACTGGGGTGGCTGAGTGGGCTAAAGAACGGTGATGGATCAAACCCAGATCTTTTGACTGGGTGTGAGTGTTTGATTGGTTCAGATGCTCCGTCCATCACCTCCCCCTTTTGTACCGCTTTGGCCGCCATAAGTGTGGCAGGGTATGCTCAGACGTGAGTCCCTTGCTCACTTTGCCACTGGAGTCAAGCAAGCTGGCCTGAAGACGGCTGTAATGCCAGAAACCGGTCCTCGGAAGCTTGTTTCCGGTCCAGGGAAGACATGGCTTGGCAGTTCGGGCTGGACTGTTCCCATGAGGCACAGGGTCAGACTGATTTGCATATAGCCATGGCTGAACTGGGGTGGCAGAGTGGGCTAAAGAACGGTGATGGATCAAACCCAGATCTTTTGACTGGGTGTGAGTGTTTGATTGGTTCAGATGCTCCGTCCATCACCTCCCCCTTTTGTACCGCTTTGGCCGCCATAAGTGTGGCAGGGTATGCGCAGACGTGAGTCCCTTGCTCACCTTGCCACTGGATTCAAGCAAGCTGGGCTGAAGACGGCTGTAATGCCAGAAACCGGTCCTCGGAAGCTTGTTTCCGGTCCAGGGAAGACATGGCTTGGCAGTTCGGGCTGGACTGTTCCCATGAGGCACAGGGTCAGACTGATTTGCATATAGCCATGGCTGAACTGGGGTGGCAGAGTGGGCTAAAGAACGGTGATGGATCAAACCCAGATCTTTTGACTGGGTGTGAGTGTTTGATTGGTTCAGATGCTTCGTCCATCACCTCCCCCTTTTGTACCGCTTTGGCCGCCATAAGTGTGGCAGGGTATGCTCAGACGTGAGTCCCTTGCTCACTTTGCCACTGGATTCAAGCAAGCTGGGCTGAAGATGGCTGTAATGCCAGAAACCGGTCCTCGGAAGCTTGTTTCCGGTCCAGGGAAGACATGGCTTGGCAGTTCGGGCTGGACTGTTCCCATGAGGCACAGGGTCAGACTGATTTGCATATAGCCTTGGCTGAACTGGGGTGGCAGAGTGGGCTAAAGAACGGTGATGGATCAAACCCAGATCTTTTGACTGGGTGTGAGTGTTTGATTGGTTCAGATGCTCCGTCCATCACCTCCCCCTTTTGTACCGCTTTGGCCGCCATAAGTGTGGCAGGGTATGCTCAGATGTGAGTCCCTTGCTCACTTTGCCACTGGATTCAAGCAAGCTGGGCTGAAGACGGCTGTAAATCCAGAAACAGGTCCTCGGAAGCTTGTTTCTGGTCCAGGGAAGACATGGCTTGGCAGTTCGGGCTGGACTGTTCCCATGAGGCACAGGGTCAGACTGATTTGCATATAGCCATGGCTGAACAGGGGTGGCAGAGTGGGCTAAAGAATGGTGATGGATCAAACCCAGATCTTTTGACTGGGTGTGAGTGTTTGATTGGTTCAGATGCTCCGTCCATCACCTCCCCCTTTTGTACCGCTTTGGCCGCCATAAGTGTGGCAGGGTATGCTCAGACGTGAGTCCCTTGCTCACTTTGCCACTGGATTCAAGCAAGCTGGGCTGAAGACGGCTGTAATGCCAGAAACCGGTCCTCAGAAGCTTGTTTCCGGTCCAGGGAAGACATGGCTTGGCAGTTCGGGCTGGACTGTTCCCATGAGGCACAGGGTCAGACTGATTTGCATATAGCCATGGCTGAACAGGGGTGGCAGAGTGGGCTAAAGAACGGTGATGGATCAAACCCAGATCTTTTGACTGGGTGTGAGTGTTTGATTGGTTCAGATGCTCCGTCCATCACCTCCCCCTTTTGTAACGCTTTGGCCGCCATAAGTGTGGCAGGGTATGCTCAGACGTGAGTCCCTTGCTCACTTTGCCACTGGATTCAAGCAAGCTGGGCTGAAGACGGCTGTAATGCCAGAAACCGGTCCTCGGAAGCTTGTTTCCGGTCCAGGGAAGACATGGCTTGGCAGTTCGGGCTGGACTGTTCCCATGAGGCACAGGGTCAGACTGATTTGCATATAGCCATGGCTGAACTGGGGTGGCAGAGTGGGCTAAAGAATGGTGATGGATCAAACCCAGATCTTTTGACTGGGTGTGAGTGTTTGATAGGTTCAGATGCTCCGTCCATCACCTCCCCCTTTTGTTCCGCTTTGGCCGCCATAAGTGTGGCAGGGTATGCTCAGACGTGAGTCCCTTGCTCACTTTGCCACTGGATTCAAGCAAGCTGGGCTGAAGACGGCTGTAATGCCAGAAACCGGTCCTCTGAAGCTTGTTTCCGGTCCAGGGAAGACATGGCTTGGCAGTTCGTGCTGGACTGTTCCCATGAGGCACAGGGTCAGACTGATTTGCATATAGCCTTGGCTGAACTGGGGTGGCAGAGTGGGCTAAAGAACGGTGATGGATCAAACCCAGATCTTTTGACTGGGTGTGAGTGTTTCATTGGTTCAGATGCTCCGTCCATCACCTCCCCCTTTTGTACCGCTTTGGCCGCCATAAGTGTGGCAGGGTATGCTCAGACGTGAGTCCCTTGCTCACTTTGCCACTGGATTCAAGCAAGCTGGGCTGAAGACGGCTGTAATGCCAGAAACCGGTCCTCGGAAGCTTGTTTCGGTCCAGGGAAGACATGGCTTGGCAGTTCGGACTGGACTGTTCTCATGAGGCACAGGGTCAGACTGATTTGCATATAGCCATGGCTGAACTGGGGTGGCAGAGTGGGCTAAAGAACGGTGATGGATCAAACCCAGATCTTTTGACTGGGTGTGAGTGTTTGATTGGTTCAGATGCTCCGTCCATCACCTCCCCCTTTCGTACCGCTTTGGGCGCCATAAGTGTGGCAGGGTATGCTCAGACGTGAGTCCCTTGCTCACTTTGCCACTGGATTCAAGCAAGCTGGGCTGAAGACGGCTGTAATGCCAGAAACCGGTCCTCGGAAGCTTGTTTCCGGTCCAGGGAAGACATGGCTTGGCAGTTCGGGCTGGACTGTTCCCATGAGGCACAGGGTCAGACTGATTTGCATATAGCCATGGCTGAACTGGGGTGGCAGAGTGGGCTAAAGAAGGGTGATGGATCAAACCCAGATATTTTGACTGGGTGTGAGTGTTTGATTGGTTCAGATGCTCCGTCCATCACCTCCCCCTTTTGTACCGCTTTGGCCGCCATAAGTGTGGCAGGGTATGCTCAGACGTGAGTCCCTTGCTCACTTTGCCACTGGAGTCAACCAAGCTGGCCTGAAGACGGCTGTAATGCCAGAAACCGGTCCTCGGAAGCTTGTTTCCGGTCCAGGGAAGACATGGCTTGGCAGTTCGGGCTGGACTGTTCCCACGAAGCACAGGGTCAGACTGATTTGCATATAGCCATGGCTGAACTGGGGTGGCTGAGTGGGCTAAAGAACGGTGATGGATCAAACCCAGATATTTTGACTGGGTGTGAGTGTTTGATTGGTTCAGATGGTCCGTCCATCACCTCCCCCTTTTGTACCGCTTTGGCCGCCATAAGTGTGGCAGGGTATACTCAGACGTGAGTCCCTTGCTCATTTTGCCACTGGATTCAAGCAAGCTGGGCTGAAGACGGCTGTAATGCCAGAAACCGGTCCTCGGAAGCTTGTTTCCTTTCCAGGGAAGACATGGCTTGGCAGTTCGGGCTGGACTGTTCCCATGAGGCACAGGGTCAGACTGATTTGCATATAGCCATGGCTGAACTGGGGTGGCAGAGTGGGCTAAAGAACAGTGATGGATCAAACTCAGATCTTATGAATGGGTGTGTTTGATTGGTTCAGATGCTCCGTCCATCACCTCCCCCTTTTGTACCGCTTTGGCCGCCATAAGTGTGGCAGGGTATGCTCAGACATGAGTCCCTTTGCTCACTTTGCCACTGGATTCAAGCAAGCTGGGCTGACGACGGCAGTAATGCCAGAAACCGGTCCTCGGAAGCTTGTTTCCGGTCCAGGGAAGACATGGCTTGGCAGTTCGGGCTGGACTGTTCCCATGAGGCACAGGGTCAGACTGATTTGCATATAGCCATGGCTGAACTGGGGTGGCAGCGTGGGCTAAAGAACGGTGATGGATCAAACCCAGATCTTTTGACTGGGTGTGAGTGTTTCATTGGTTCAGATGCTCCGTCCATCACCTCCCCCTTTTGTACCGCTTTGGCCGCCATAAGTGTGGCAGGGTATGCTCAGACGTGAGTCCCTTGCTCACTTTGCCACTGGATTCAAGCAAGCTGGGCTGAAGACGGCTGTAATGCCAGAAACCGGTCCTCGGAAGCTTGTTTCCGGTCCAGGAAAGACATGGCTTGGCAGTTCGGACTGGACTGTTCTCATGAGGCACAGGGTCAGACTGATTTGCATATAGCCATGGCTGAACTGGGGTGGCAGAGTGGGCTAAAGAACGGTGATGGATCAAACCCAGATCTTTTGACTGGGTGTGAGTGTTTGATTGGTTCAGATGCTCCGTCCATCACCTCCCCCTTTTGTACCGCTTTGGGCGCCATAAGTGTGGCAGGGTATGCTCAGACGTGAGTCCCTTGCTCACTTTGCCACTGGATTCAAGCAAGCTGGGCTGAAGACGGCTGTAATGCCAGAAACCGGTCCTCGGAAGCTTGTTTCCGGTCCAGCGAAGACATGGCTTGGCAGTTCGGGCTGGACTGTTCCCATGAGGCACAGGGTCAGACTGATTTGCATATAGCCATGGCTGAACTGGGGTGGCAGAGTGGGCTAAAGAAGGGTGATGGATCAAACCCAGATCTTTTGA
Organism: Lissotriton helveticus; assembly: GCF_964261635.1. NCBI lineage: Eukaryota > Metazoa > Chordata > Amphibia > Caudata > Salamandridae > Lissotriton > Lissotriton helveticus. The sequence goes on along the minus strand of NC_136069.1, from coordinate 313,506,524 downwards.
CTGGGTGTGAGTGTTTGATTGGTTCAGATGCTCCGTCCATCACCTCCCCCTTTTGTACCGCTTTGGCCGCCATAAGTGTGGCAGGGTATGCTCAGACGTGAGTCCCTTGCTCACTTTGCCACTGGAGTCAAGCAAGCTGGCCTGAAGACGGCTGTAATGCCAGAAACCGGTCCTCGGATGCTTGTTTCCGGTCCAGGGAAGACATGGCTTGGCAGTTCGGGCTGGACTGTTCCCACGAAGCACAGGGTCAGACTGATTTGCATATAGCCATGGCTGAACTGGGGTGGCTGAGTGGGCTAAAGAACGGTGATGGATCAAACCCAGATCTTTTGACTGGGTGTGAGTGTTTGATTGGTTCAGATGCTCCGTCCATCACCTCCCCCTTTTGTACCGCTTTGGCCGCCATAAGTGTGGCAGGGTATGCTCAGACGTGAGTCCCTTGCTCACTTTGCCACTGGAGTCAAGCAAGCTGGCCTGAAGACGGCTGTAATGCCAGAAACCGGTCCTCGGAAGCTTGTTTCCGGTCCAGGGAAGACATGGCTTGGCAGTTCGGGCTGGACTGTTCCCATGAGGCACAGGGTCAGACTGATTTGCATATAGCCATGGCTGAACTGGGGTGGCAGAGTGGGCTAAAGAACGGTGATGGATCAAACCCAGATCTTTTGACTGGGTGTGAGTGTTTGATTGGTTCAGATGCTCCGTCCATCACCTCCCCCTTTTGTACCGCTTTGGCCGCCATAAGTGTGGCAGGGTATGCGCAGACGTGAGTCCCTTGCTCACCTTGCCACTGGATTCAAGCAAGCTGGGCTGAAGACGGCTGTAATGCCAGAAACCGGTCCTCGGAAGCTTGTTTCCGGTCCAGGGAAGACATGGCTTGGCAGTTCGGGCTGGACTGTTCCCATGAGGCACAGGGTCAGACTGATTTGCATATAGCCATGGCTGAACTGGGGTGGCAGAGTGGGCTAAAGAACGGTGATGGATCAAACCCAGATCTTTTGACTGGGTGTGAGTGTTTGATTGGTTCAGATGCTTCGTCCATCACCTCCCCCTTTTGTACCGCTTTGGCCGCCATAAGTGTGGCAGGGTATGCTCAGACGTGAGTCCCTTGCTCACTTTGCCACTGGATTCAAGCAAGCTGGGCTGAAGATGGCTGTAATGCCAGAAACCGGTCCTCGGAAGCTTGTTTCCGGTCCAGGGAAGACATGGCTTGGCAGTTCGGGCTGGACTGTTCCCATGAGGCACAGGGTCAGACTGATTTGCATATAGCCTTGGCTGAACTGGGGTGGCAGAGTGGGCTAAAGAACGGTGATGGATCAAACCCAGATCTTTTGACTGGGTGTGAGTGTTTGATTGGTTCAGATGCTCCGTCCATCACCTCCCCCTTTTGTACCGCTTTGGCCGCCATAAGTGTGGCAGGGTATGCTCAGATGTGAGTCCCTTGCTCACTTTGCCACTGGATTCAAGCAAGCTGGGCTGAAGACGGCTGTAAATCCAGAAACAGGTCCTCGGAAGCTTGTTTCTGGTCCAGGGAAGACATGGCTTGGCAGTTCGGGCTGGACTGTTCCCATGAGGCACAGGGTCAGACTGATTTGCATATAGCCATGGCTGAACAGGGGTGGCAGAGTGGGCTAAAGAATGGTGATGGATCAAACCCAGATCTTTTGACTGGGTGTGAGTGTTTGATTGGTTCAGATGCTCCGTCCATCACCTCCCCCTTTTGTACCGCTTTGGCCGCCATAAGTGTGGCAGGGTATGCTCAGACGTGAGTCCCTTGCTCACTTTGCCACTGGATTCAAGCAAGCTGGGCTGAAGACGGCTGTAATGCCAGAAACCGGTCCTCAGAAGCTTGTTTCCGGTCCAGGGAAGACATGGCTTGGCAGTTCGGGCTGGACTGTTCCCATGAGGCACAGGGTCAGACTGATTTGCATATAGCCATGGCTGAACAGGGGTGGCAGAGTGGGCTAAAGAACGGTGATGGATCAAACCCAGATCTTTTGACTGGGTGTGAGTGTTTGATTGGTTCAGATGCTCCGTCCATCACCTCCCCCTTTTGTAACGCTTTGGCCGCCATAAGTGTGGCAGGGTATGCTCAGACGTGAGTCCCTTGCTCACTTTGCCACTGGATTCAAGCAAGCTGGGCTGAAGACGGCTGTAATGCCAGAAACCGGTCCTCGGAAGCTTGTTTCCGGTCCAGGGAAGACATGGCTTGGCAGTTCGGGCTGGACTGTTCCCATGAGGCACAGGGTCAGACTGATTTGCATATAGCCATGGCTGAACTGGGGTGGCAGAGTGGGCTAAAGAATGGTGATGGATCAAACCCAGATCTTTTGACTGGGTGTGAGTGTTTGATAGGTTCAGATGCTCCGTCCATCACCTCCCCCTTTTGTTCCGCTTTGGCCGCCATAAGTGTGGCAGGGTATGCTCAGACGTGAGTCCCTTGCTCACTTTGCCACTGGATTCAAGCAAGCTGGGCTGAAGACGGCTGTAATGCCAGAAACCGGTCCTCTGAAGCTTGTTTCCGGTCCAGGGAAGACATGGCTTGGCAGTTCGTGCTGGACTGTTCCCATGAGGCACAGGGTCAGACTGATTTGCATATAGCCTTGGCTGAACTGGGGTGGCAGAGTGGGCTAAAGAACGGTGATGGATCAAACCCAGATCTTTTGACTGGGTGTGAGTGTTTGATTGGTTCAGATGCTCCGTCCATCACCTCCCCCTTTTGTACCGCTTTGGCCGCCATAAGTGTGGCAGGGTATGCTCAGATGTGAGTCCCTTGCTCACTTTGCCACTGGATTCAAGCAAGCTGGGCTGAAGACGGCTGTAATGCCAGAAACCAGTCCTCGGAAGCTTGTTTCCGGTCCAGGGAAGGCATGGCTTGGCAGTTCGGGCTGGACTGTTCCCATGAGGCACAGGGTCAGACTGATTTGCATATAGCCATGGCTGAACTGGGGTGGCAGAGTGGGCTAAAGAACGGTGATGGATCAAACCCAGATCTTTTGACTGGGTGTGAGTGTTTGATTGGTTCAGATGCTCCGTCCATCACCTCCCCCTTTTGTACCGCTTTGGCCGCCATAAGTGTGGCAGGGTATGCTCAGACGTGAGTCCCTTGCTCACTTTGCCACTGGATTCAAGCAAGCTGGGCTGAAGACGGCTGTAATGCCAGAAACCTGTCCTCGGAAGCTTGTTTCCGGTCCAGGAAAGGCATGGCTTGGCAGTTCGGGCTGGACTGTTCACATGAGGCACAGGGTCAGACTGATTTGCATATAGCCATGGCTGAACTGGGGTGGCAGAGTGGGCTAAAGAACGGTGATGGATCAAACCCAGATCTTTTGACTGGGTGTGAGTGTTTGATTGGTTCAGATGCTCCGTCCATCACCTCCCCCTTTTGTACCGCTTTGGCCGCCATAAGTGTGGCAGGGTATGCTCAGACGTGAGTCCCTTGCTCACTTTGCCACTGGATTTAAGCAAGCTGGGCTGAAGACGGCTGTAATGCCAGAAACCGGTCCTCGGAAGCTTGTTTCCGGTCCAGGGAAGACATGGCTTGGCAGTTCGGGCTGGACTGTTCCCATGAGGCACAGGGTCAGACTGATTTGCATATAGCCATGGCTGAACTGGGGTGGCAGAGTGGGCTAAAGAAGGGTGATGGATCAAACCCAGATCTTTTGACTGGGTGTGAGTGTTTGATTGGTTCAGATGCTCCGTCCATCACCTCGCCCTTTTGTACCGCTTTGGCCGCCATAAGTGTGGCAGGGTATGCTCAGATGTGAGTCCCTTGCTCACTTTGCCACTGGATTCAAGCAAGCTGGGCTGAAGACGGCTGTAATGCCAGAAACCAGTCCTCGGAAGCTTGTTTCCGGTCCAGGGAAGGCATGGCTTGGCAGTTCGGGCTGGACTGTTCCCATGAGGCACAGGGTCAGACTGATTTGCATATAGCCATGGCTGAACTGGGGTGGCAGCGTGGGCTAAAGAACGGTGATGGATCAAGCCCAGATCTTTTGACTGGGTGTGAGTGTTTGATTGGTTCAGATGCTCCATCCATCACCTCCCCCTTTTGTACCGCTTTGGGCACCATAAGTGTGGCAGGGTATGCTCAGACGTGAGTCCCTTGCTCACTTTGCCACTGGATTCAAGCAAGCTGGGCTGAAGACGGCTGTAATGCCAGAAACCGGTCCTCGGAAGCTTGTTTCCGGTCCAGCGAAGACATGGCTTGGCAGTTCGGGCTGGACTGTTCCCATGAGGCACAGGGTCAGACTGATTTGCATATAGCCATGGCTGAACTGGGGTGGAAGAGTGGGCTAAAGAAGGGTGATGGATCAAACCCAGATCTTTTGACTGGGTGTGAGTGTTTGATTGGTTCAGATGCTCCGTCCATCACCTCCCCCTTTTGTACCGCTTTGGCCGCCATAAGTGTGGCAGGGTATGCTCAGACGTGAGTCCCTTGCTCACTTTGCCACTGGAGTCAAGCAAGCTGGCCTGAAGACGGCTGTAATGCCAGAAACCGGTCCTCGGAAGCTTGTTTCCGGTCCAGGGAAGACATGGCTTGGCAGTTCGGGCTGGACTGTTCCCACGAGGCACAGGGTCAGACTGATTTGCATATAGCCATGGCTGAACTGGGGTGGCAGAGTGGGCTAAAGAACGGTGATGGATCAAACCCAGATCTTTTGACTGGGTGTGAGTGTTTGATTGGTTCAGATGCTCCGTCCATCACCTCCCCCTTTTGTACCGCTTTGGCCGCCATAAGTGTGGCAGGGTATGCGCAGACGTGAGTCCCTTGCTCACCTTGCCACTGGATTCAAGCAAGCTGGGCTGAAGACGGCTGTAATGCCAGAAACCGGTCCTCGGAAGCTTGTTTCCGGTCCAGGGAAGACATGGCTTGGCAGTTCGGGCTGGACTGTTCCCACGAGGCACAGGGTCAGACTGATTTGCATATAGCCATGGCTGAACTGGGGTGGCAGAGTGGGCTAAAGAACGGTGATGGATCAAACCCAGATCTTTTGACTAGGTGTGAGTGTTTGATTGGTTCAGATGCTCCGTCCATCACCTCCCCCTTTTGTACCGCTTTGGCCGCCATAAGTGTGGCAGGGTATGCGCAGACGTGAGTCCCTTGCTCACCTTGCCACTGGATTCAAGCAAGCTGGGCTGAAGACGGCTGTAATGCCAGAAACCGGTCCTCGGAAGCTTGTTTCCGGTCCAGGGAAGACATGGCTTGGCAGTTCGGGCTGGACTGTTCCCATGAGGCACAGGGTCAGACTGATTTGCATATAGCCATGGCTGAACTGGGGTGGCAGAGTGGGCTAAAGAACGGTGATGGATCAAACCCAGATCTTTTGACTGGGTGTGAGTGTTTGATTGGTTCAGATGCTTCGTCCATCACCTCCCCCTTTTGTACCGCTTTGGCCGCCATAAGTGTGGCAGGGTATGCTCAGACGTGAGTCCCTTGCTCACTTTGCCACTGGATTCAAGCAAGCTGGGCTGAAGATGGCTGTAATGCCAGAAACCGGTCCTCGGAAGCTTGTTTCCGGTCCAGGGAAGACATGGCTTGGCAGTTCGGGCTGGACTGTTCCCATGAGGCACAGGGTCAGACTGATTTGCATATAGCCTTGGCTGAACTGGGGTGGCAGAGTGGGCTAAAGAACGGTGATGGATCAAACCCAGATCTTTTGACTGGGTGTGAGTGTTTGATTGGTTCAGATGCTCCGTCCATCACCTCCCCCTTTTGTACCGCTTTGGCCGCCATAAGTGTGGCAGGGTATGCTCAGATGTGAGTCCCTTGCTCACTTTGCCACTGGATTCAAGCAAGCTGGGCTGAAGACGGCTGTAAATCCAGAAACAGGTCCTCGGAAGCTTGTTTCCGGTCCAGGGAAGACATGGCTTGGCAGTTCGGGCTGGACTGTTCCCATGAGGCACAGGGTCAGACTGATTTGCATATAGCCATGGCTGAACAGGGGTGGCAGAGTGGGCTAAAGAACGGTGATGGATCAAACCCAGATCTTTTGACTGGGTGTGAGTGTTTGATTGGTTCAGATGCTCCGTCCATCACCTCCCCCTTTTGTACCGCTTTGGCCGCCATAAGTGTGGCAGGGTATGCTCAGACGTGAGTCCCTTGCTCACTTTGCCACTGGATTCAAGCAAGCTGGGCTGAAGACGGCTGTAATGCCAGAAACCGGTCCTCGGAAGCTTGTTTCCGGTCCAGGGAAGACATGGCTTGGCAGTTCGGGCTGGACTGTTCCCATGAGGCACAGGGTCAGACTGATTTGCATATAGCCATGGCTGAACTGGGGTGGCAGAGTGGGCTAAAGAATGGTGATGGATCAAACCCAGATCTTTTGACTGGGTGTGAGTGTTTGATAGGTTCAGATGCTCCGTCCATCACCTCCCCCTTTTGTTCCGCTTTGGCCGCCATAAGTGTGGCAGGGTATGCTCAGACGTGAGTCCCTTGCTCACTTTGCCACTGGATTCAAGCAAGCTGGGCTGAAGACGGCTGTAAATCCAGAAACAGGTCCTCGGAAGCTTGTTTCCGGTCCAGGGAAGACATGGCTTGGCAGTTCGGGCTGGACTGTTCCCATGAGGCACAGGGTCAGACTGATTTGCATATAGCCATGGCTGAACAGGGGTGGCAGAGTGGGCTAAAGAACGGTAATGGATCAAACCCAGATCTTTTGACTGGGTGTGAGTGTTTGATTGGTTCAGATGCTCCGTCCATCACCTCCCCCTTTTGTACCGCTTTGGCCGCCATAAGTGTGGCAGGGTATGCTCAGACGTGAGTCCCTTGCTCACTTTGCCACTGGATTCAAGCAAGCTGGGCTGAAGACGGCTGTAATGCCAGAAACCGGTCCTCGGAAGCTTGTTTCCGGTCCAGGGAAGACATGGCTTGGCAGTTCGGGCTGGACTGTTCCCATGAGGCACAGGGTCAGACTGATTTGCATATAGCCATGGCTGAACTGGGATGGCAGAGTGGGCTAAAGAATGGTGATGGATCAAACCCAGATCTTTTGACTGGGTGTGAGTGTTTGATAGGTTCAGATGCTCCGTCCATCACCTCCCCCTTTTGTACCGCTTTGGCCGCCATAAGTGTGGCAGGGTATGCGCAGACGTGAGTCCCTTGCTCACCTTGCCACTGGATTCAAGCAAGCTGGGCTGAAGACGGCTGTAATGCCAGAAACCGGTCCTCGGAAGCTTGTTTCCGGTCCAGGGAAGACATGGCTTGGCAGTTCGGGCTGGACTGTTCCCATGAGGCACAGGGTCAGACTGATTTGCATATAGCCATGGCTGAACTGGGGTGGCAGAGTGGGCTAAAGAACGGTGATGGATCAAACCCAGATCTTTTGACTGGGTGTGAGTGTTTGATTGGTTCAGATGCTTCGTCCATCACCTCCCCCTTTTGTACCGCTTTGGCCGCCATAAGTGTGGCAGGGTATGCTCAGACGTGAGTCCCTTGCTCACTTTGCCACTGGATTCAAGCAAGCTGGGCTGAAGATGGCTGTAATGCCAGAAACCGGTCCTCGGAAGCTTGTTTCCGGTCCAGGGAAGACATGGCTTGGCAGTTCGGGCTGGACTGTTCCCATGAGGCACAGGGTCAGACTGATTTGCATATAGCCTTGGCTGAACTGGGGTGGCAGAGTGGGCTAAAGAACGGTGATGGATCAAACCCAGATCTTTTGACTGGGTGTGAGTGTTTGATTGGTTCAGATGCTCCGTCCATCACCTCCCCCTTTTGTACCGCTTTGGCCGCCATAAGTGTGGCAGGGTATGCTCAGATGTGAGTCCCTTGCTCACTTTGCCACTGGATTCAAGCAAGCTGGGCTGAAGACGGCTGTAAATCCAGAAACAGGTCCTCGGAAGCTTGTTTCCGGTCCAGGGAAGACATGGCTTGGCAGTTCGGGCTGGACTGTTCCCATGAGGCACAGGGTCAGACTGATTTGCATATAGCCATGGCTGAACAGGGGTGGCAGAGTGGGCTAAAGAACGGTGATGGATCAAACCCAGATCTTTTGACTGGGTGTGAGTGTTTGATTGGTTCAGATGCTCCGTCCATCACCTCCCCCTTTTGTACCGCTTTGGCCGCCATAAGTGTGGCAGGGTATGCTCAGACGTGAGTCCCTTGCTCACTTTGCCACTGGATTCAAGCAAGCTGGGCTGAAGACGGCTGTAATGCCAGAAACCGGTCCTCGGAAGCTTGTTTCCGGTCCAGGGAAGACATGGCTTGGCAGTTCGGGCTGGACTGTTCCCATGAGGCACAGGGTCAGACTGATTTGCATATAGCCATGGCTGAACTGGGGTGGCAGAGTGGGCTAAAGAATGGTGATGGATCAAACCCAGATCTTTTGACTGGGTGTGAGTGTTTGATAGGTTCAGATGCTCCGTCCATCACCTCCCCCTTTTGTTCCGCTTTGGCCGCCATAAGTGTGGCAGGGTATGCTCAGACGTGAGTCCCTTGCTCACTTTGCCACTGGATTCAAGCAAGCTGGGCTGAAGACGGCTGTAAATCCAGAAACAGGTCCTCGGAAGCTTGTTTCCGGTCCAGGGAAGACATGGCTTGGCAGTTCGGGCTGGACTGTTCCCATGAGGCACAGGGTCAGACTGATTTGCATATAGCCATGGCTGAACAGGGGTGGCAGAGTGGGCTAAAGAACGGTAATGGATCAAACCCAGATCTTTTGACTGGGTGTGAGTGTTTGATTGGTTCAGATGCTCCGTCCATCACCTCCCCCTTTTGTACCGCTTTGGCCGCCATAAGTGTGGCAGGGTATGCTCAGACGTGAGTCCCTTGCTCACTTTGCCACTGGATTCAAGCAAGCTGGGCTGAAGACGGCTGTAATGCCAGAAACCGGTCCTCGGAAGCTTGTTTCCGGTCCAGGGAAGACATGGCTTGGCAGTTCGGGCTGGACTGTTCCCATGAGGCACAGGGTCAGACTGATTTGCATATAGCCATGGCTGAACTGGGATGGCAGAGTGGGCTAAAGAATGGTGATGGATCAAACCCAGATCTTTTGACTGGGTGTGAGTGTTTGATAGGTTCAGATGCTCCGTCCATCACCTCCCCCTTTTGTTCCGCTTTGGCCGCCATAAGTGTGGCAGGGTATGCTCAGACGTGAGTCCCTTGCTCACTTTGCCACTGGATTCAAGCAAGCTGGGCTGAAGACGGCTGTAATGCCAGAAACCGGTCCTCGGAAGCTTGTTTCCGGTCCAGGGAAGACATGGCTTGGCAGTTCGTGCTGGACTGTTCCCATGAGGCACAGGGTCAGACTGATTTGCATATAGCCTTGGCTGAACTGGGGTGGCAGAGTGGGCTAAAGAACGGTGATGGATCAAACCCAGATCTTTTGACTGGGTGTGAGTGTTTGATTGGTTCAGATGCTCCGTCCATCACCTCCCCCTTTTGTACCGCTTTGGCCGCCATAAGTGTGGCAGGGTATGCTCAGATGTGAGTCCCTTGCTCACTTTGCCACTGGATTCAAGCAAGCTGGGCTGAAGACGGCTGTAATGCCAGAAACCAGTCCTCGGAAGCTTGTTTCCGGTCCAGGGAAGGCATGGCTTGGCAGTTCGGGCTGGACTGTTCCCATGAGGCACAGGGTCAGACTGATTTGCATATAGCCATGGCTGAACTGGGGTGGCAGAGTGGGCTAAAGAACGGTGATGGATCAAACCCAGATCTTTTGACTGGGTGTGAGTGTTTGATTGGTTCAGATGCTCCGTCCATCACCTCCCCCTTTTGTACCGCTTTGGCCGCCATAAGTGTGGCAGGGTATGCTCAGACGTGAGTCCCTTGCTCACTTTGCCACTGGATTCAAGCAAGCTGGGCTGAAGACGGCTGTAATGCCAGAAACCGTTCCTCGGAAGCTTGTTTCCGGTCCAGGGAAGACATGGCTTGGCAGTTCGGGCTGGACTGTTCCCGTGAGGCACAGGGTCAGACTGATTTGCATATAGCCATGGCTGTACTGGGGTGGCAGAGTGGGCTAAAGAACGGTGATGGATCAAACCCAGATCTTTTGACTGGGTGTGAGTGTTTGATTGGTTCAGATGCTTCGTCCATCACCTCCCCCTTTTGTACCGCTTTGGCCGCCATAAGTGTGGCAGGGTATGCTCAGTCGTGAGTCCCTTGCTCACTTTGCCACTAGATTCAAGCAAGCTGGGCTGAAGACGGCTGTAATGCCAGAAACCGGTCCTCGGAAGCTTGTTTCCGGTCCAGGGAAGACATGGCTTGGCAGTTCGGGCTGGACTGTTCCCATGAGGCACAGGGTCAGACTGATTTGCATATAGCCATGGCTGAACTGGGGTGGCAGCGTGGGCTAAAGAACGGTGATGGATCAAACCCAGATCTTTTGACTGGGTGTGAGTGTTTCATTGGTTCAGATGCTCCGTCCATCACCTCCCCCTTTTGTACCGCTTTGGCCGCCATAAGTGTGGCAGGGTATGCTCAGACGTGAGTCCCTTGCTCACTTTGCCACTGGATTCAAACAAGCTGGGCTGAAGACGGCTGTAAATCCAGAAACAGGTCCTCGGAAGCTTGTTTCCGGTCCAGGGAAGACATGGCTTGGCAGTTCGGGCTGGACTGTTCCCATGAGGCACAGGGTCAGACTGATTTGCATATAGCCATGGCTGAACTGGGGTGGCAGAGTGGGCTAAAGAACGGTGATGGATCAAACCCAGATCTTTTGACTGGGTGTGAGTGTTTGATTGGTTCAGATGCTCCGTCCATCACCTCCCCCTTTTGTACCGCTTTGGCCGCCATAAGTGTGGCAGGGTATGCTCAGACGTGAGTCCCTTGCTCACTTTGCCACTGGATTCAAGCAAGCTGGGCTGAAGACGGCTGTAATGCCAGAAACCGGTCCTTGGAAGCTTGTTTCCGGTCCAGGGAAGATATGGCTTGGTAGTTCGGGCTGGACTGTTCCCATGAGGCACAGGGTCAGACTGATTTGCATATAGCCATGGCTGAACTGGGGTGGCAGAGTGGGCTAAAGAACGATGATGGATCAAACCCAGATCTTTTGACTGGGTGTGAGTGTTTGATTGGTTCAGATGCTCTGTCCATCATCTCCCCCTTTTGTACCGCTTTGGCCGCCATAAGTGTGGCAGGGTATGCTCAGACGTGAGTCCCTTGCTCATTTTGCCACTGGATTCAAGCAAGCTGGGCTGAAGACGGCTGTAATGCCAGAAACCGGTCCTCGGAAGCTTGTTTCCGTTCCAGAGAAGACATGGCTTGGCAGTTCGGGCTGGACTGTTCCCATGAGGCACAGGGTCAGACTGATTTGCATATAGCCATGGCTGAACTGGGGTGGCAGAGTGGGCTAAAGAACAGTGATGGATCAAACTCAGATCTTATGAATGGGTGTGAGTGTTTGATTGGTTCAGATGCTCCGTCCATCACCTCCCCCTTTTGTACCGCTTTGGCCGCCATAAGTGTGGCAGGGTATGCTCAGACGTGAGTCCCTTTGCTCACTTTGCCACTGGATTCAAGCAAGCTGGGCTGAAGACGGCTGTAATGCCAGAAACCGGTCCTCGGAAGCTTGTTTCCGGTCCAGGGAAGACATGGCTTGGCAGTTCGGGCTGGACTGTTCCCATGAGGCACAGGGTCAGACTGATTTGCATATAGTCATGGCTGAACAGGGGTGGCAGAGTGGGCTAAAGAATGGTGATGGATCAAACCCAGATCTTTTGACTGGGTGTGAGTGTTTGATTGGTTCAGATGCTCCGTCCATCACCTCCCCCTTTTGTACCGCTTTGGCCGCCATAAGTGTGGCAGGGTATGCTCAGATGTGAGTCCCTTGCTCACTTTGCCACTGGATTCAAGCAAGCTGGGCTGAAGACGGCTGTAATGCCAGAAACCGGTCCTCGGTAGCTTGTTTCCGGTCCAGGGAAGGCATGGCTTGGCAGTTCGGGCTGGACTGTTCCCATGAGGCACAGGGTCAGACTGATTTGCATATAGCCATGGCTGAACTGGGGTGGCAGAGTGGGCTAAAGAACGGTGATGGATCAAACCCAGATCTTTTGACTGGGTGTGAGTGTTTGATTGGTTCAGATGCTCCGTCCATCACCTCCCCCTTTTGTACCGCTTTGGCCGCCATAAGTGTGGCAGGGTATGCTCAGACGTGAGTCCCTTGCTCACTTTGCCACTGGATTCAAGCAAGCTGGGCTGAAGACGGCTGTAATGCCAGAAACCGGTCCTCGGAAGCTTGTTTCCGGTCCAGGGAAGGCATGGCTTGGCAGTTCGGGCTGGACTGTTCACATGAGGCACAGGGTCAGACTGATTTGCATATAGCCATGGCTGAACTGGGGTGGCAGAGTGGGCTAAAGAACGGTGATGGATCAAACCCAGATCTTTTGACTGGGTGTGAGTGTTTGATTGGTTCAGATGCTCCGTCCATCACCTCCCCCTTTTGTACCGCTTTGGCCGCCATAAGTGTGGCAGGGTATGCTCAGACGTGAGTCCCTTGCTCACTTTGCCACTGGATTCAAGCAAGCTGGGCTGAAGACGGCTGTAATGCCAGAAACCGGTCCTCGGAAGCTTGTTTCCGGTCCAGGGAAGATATGGCTTGGTAGTTCGGGCTGGACTGTTCCCATGAGGCACAGGGTCAGACTGATTTGCATATAGCCATGGCTGAACTGGGGTGGCAGAGTGGGCTAAAGAACGATGATGGATCAAACCCAGATCTTTTGACTGGGTGTGAGTGTTTGATTGGTTCAGATGTTCCGTCCATCACCTCCCCCTTTTGTACCGCTTTGGCCGCCATAAGTGTGGCAGGGTATGCTCAGACGTGAGTCCCTTTGCTCACTTTGCCACTGGATTCAAGCAAGCTGGGCTGAAGACGGCTGTAATGCCAGAAACCGGTCCTCGGAAGCTTGTTTCCGGTCCAGGGAAGACATGGCTTGGCAGTTCGGGCTGGACTGTTCCCATGAGGCACAGGGTCAGACTGATTTGCATATAGTCATGGCTGAACAGGGGTGGCAGAGTGGGCTAAAGAATGGTGATGGATCAAACCCAGATCTTTTGACTGGGTGTGAGTGTTTGATTGGTTCAGATGCTCCGTCCATCACCTCCCCCTTTTGTACCGCTTTGGCCGCCATAAGTGTGGCAGGGTATGCTCAGACGTGAGTCCCTTGCTCACTTTGCCACTGGATTCAAGCAAGCTGGGCTGAAGACGGCTGTAATGCCAGAAACCGTTCCTCGGAAGCTTGTTTCCGTTCCAGGGAAGACATGGCTTGGCAGTTCGGGCTGGACTGTTCCCATGAGGCACAGGGTCAGACTGATTTGCATATAGCCATGGCTGAACTGGGGTGGCAGAGTGGGCTAAAGAACAGTGATGGATCAAACTCAGATCTTATGAATGGGTGTGAGTGTTTGATTGGTTCAGATGCTCCGTCCATCACCTCCCCCTTTTGTACCACTTTGGCCGCCATAAGTGTGGCAGGGTATGCTCAGACGTGAGTCCCTTTGCTCACTTTGCCACTGGATTCAAGCAAGCTGGGCTGAAGACAGCTGTAATGCCAGAAACCGGTCCTCGGAAGCTTGTTTCCGGTCCAGGGAAGACATGGCTTGGCAGTTCGGGCTGGACTGTTCCCATGAGGCACAGGGTCAGACTGATTTGCATATAGTCATGGCTGAACAGGGGTGGCAGAGTGGGCTAAAGAATGGTGATGGATCAAACCCAGATCTTTTGACTGGGTGTGAGTGTTTGATTGGTTCAGATGCTCCGTCCATCACCTCCCCCTTTTGTACCGCTTTGGCCGCCATAAGTGTGGCAGGGTATGCTCAGACGTGAGTCCCTTGCTCACTTTGCCACTGGATTCAAGCAAGCTGGGCTGAAGACGGCTGTAATGCCAGAAACCGTTCCTCGGAAGCTTGTTTCCGGTCCAGGGAAGACATGGCTTGGCAGTTCGGGCTGGACTGTTCCCGTGAGGCACAGGGTCAGACTGATTTGCATATAGCCATGGCTGTACTGGGGTGGCAGAGTGGGCTAAAGAACGGTGATGGATCAAACCCAGATCTTTTGACTGGGTGTGAGTGTTTGATTGGTTCAGATGCTTCGTCCATCACCTCCCCCTTTTGTACCGCTTTGGCCGCCATAAGTGTGGCAGGGTATGCTCAGTCGTGAGTCCCTTGCTCACTTTGCCACTAGATTCAAGCAAGCTGGGCTGAAGACGGCTGTAATGCCAGAAACCGGTCCTCGGAAGCTTGTTTCCGGTCCAGGGAAGACATGGCTTGGCAGTTCAGGCTGGACTGTTCCCATGAGGCACAGGGTCAGACTGATTTGCATATAGCCATGGCTGAACTGGGGTGGCAGCGTGGGCTAAAGAACGGTGATGGATCAAACCCAGATCTTTTGACTGGGTGTGAGTGTTTCATTGGTTCAGATGCTCCGTCCATCACCTCCCCCTTTTGTACCGCTTTGGCCGCCATAAGTGTGGCAGGGTATGCTCAGACGTGAGTCCCTTGCTCACTTTGCCACTGGATTCAAACAAGCTGGGCTGAAGACGGCTGTAAATCCAGAAACAGGTCCTCGGAAGCTTGTTTCCGGTCCAGGGAAGACATGGCTTGGCAGTTCGGGCTGGACTGTTCCCATGAGGCACAGGGTCAGACTGATTTGCATATAGCCATGGCTGAACTGGGGTGTCAGAGTGGGCTAAAGAACGGTGATGGATCAAACCCAGATCTTTTGACTGGGTGTGAGTGTTTGATTGGTTCAGATGCTCCGTCCATCACCTCCCCCTTTTGTACCGCTTTGGCCGCCATAAGTGTGGCAGGGTATGCTCAGACGTGAGTCCCTTGCTCACTTTGCCACTGGATTCAAGCAAGCTGGGCTGAAGACGGCTGTAATGCCAGAAACCGGTCCTTGGAAGCTTGTTTCCGGTCCAGGGAAGATATGGCTTGGTAGTTCGGGCTGGACTGTTCCCATGAGGCACAGGGTCAGACTGATTTGCATATAGCCATGGCTGAACTGGGGTGGCAGAGTGGGCTAAAGAACGATGATGGATCAAACCCAGATCTTTTGACTGGGTGTGAGTGTTTGATTGGTTCAGATGCTCTGTCCATCATCTCCCCCTTTTGTACCGCTTTGGCCGCCATAAGTGTGGCAGGGTATGCTCAGACGTGAGTCCCTTGCTCATTTTGCCACTGGATTCAAGCAAGCTGGGCTGAAGACGGCTGTAATGCCAGAAACCGGTCCTCGGAAGCTTGTTTCCGTTCCAGAGAAGACATGGCTTGGCAGTTCGGGCTGGACTGTTCCCATGAGGCACAGGGTCAGACTGATTTGCATATAGCCATGGCTGAACTGGGGTGGCAGAGTGGGCTAAAGAACAGTGATGGATCAAACTCAGATCTTATGAATGGGTGTGAGTGTTTGATTGGTTCAGATGCTCCGTCCATCACCTCCCCCTTTTGTACCGCTTTGGCCGCCATAAGTGTGGCAGGGTATGCTCAGACGTGAGTCCCTTTGCTCACTTTGCCACTGGATTCAAGCAAGCTGGGCTGAAGACGGCTGTAATGCCAGAAACCGGTCCTCGGAAGCTTGTTTCCGGTCCAGGGAAGACATGGCTTGGCAGTTCGGGCTGGACTGTTCCCATGAGGCACAGGGTCAGACTGATTTGCATATAGTCATGGCTGAACAGGGGTGGCAGAGTGGGCTAAAGAATGGTGATGGATCAAACCCAGATCTTTTGACTGGGTGTGAGTGTTTGATTGGTTCAGATGCTCCGTCCATCACCTCCCCCTTTTGTACCGCTTTGGCCGCCATAAGTGTGGCAGGGTATGCTCAGATGTGAGTCCCTTGCTCACTTTGCCACTGGATTCAAGCAAGCTGGGCTGAAGACGGCTGTAATGCCAGAAACCGGTCCTCGGTAGCTTGTTTCCGGTCCAGGGAAGGCATGGCTTGGCAGTTCGGGCTGGACTGTTCCCATGAGGCACAGGGTCAGACTGATTTGCATATAGCCATGGCTGAACTGGGGTGGCAGAGTGGGCTAAAGAACGGTGATGGATCAAACCCAGATCTTTTGACTGGGTGTGAGTGTTTGATTGGTTCAGATGCTCCGTCCATCACCTCCCCCTTTTGTACCGCTTTGGCCGCCATAAGTGTGGCAGGGTATGCTCAGACGTGAGTCCCTTGCTCACTTTGCCACTGGATTCAAGCAAGCTGGGCTGAAGACGGCTGTAATGCCAGAAACCGGTCCTCGGAAGCTTGTTTCCGGTCCAGGGAAGGCATGGCTTGGCAGTTCGGGCTGGACTGTTCACATGAGGCACAGGGTCAGAATGATTTGCATATAGCCATGGCTGAACTGGGGTGGCAGAGTGGGCTAAAGAACGGTGATGGATCAAACCCAGATCTTTTGACTGGGTGTGAGTGTTTGATTGGTTCAGATGCTCCGTCCATCACCTCCCCCTTTTGTACCGCTTTGGCCGCCATAAGTGTGGCAGGGTATGCTCAGACGTGAGTCCCTTGCTCACTTTGCCACTGGATTCAAGCAAGCTGGGCTGAAGACGGCTGTAATGCCAGAAACCGGTCCTCGGAAGCTTGTTTCCGGTCCAGGGAAGATATGGCTTGGTAGTTCGGGCTGGACTGTTCCCATGAGGCACAGGGTCAGACTGATTTGCATATAGCCATGGCTGAACTGGGGTGGCAGAGTGGGCTAAAGAACGATGATGGATCAAACCCAGATCTTTTGACTGGGTGTGAGTGTTTGATTGGTTCAGATGTTCCGTCCATCACCTCCCCCTTTTGTACCGCTTTGGCCGCCATAAGTGTGGCAGGGTATGCTCAGACGTGAGTCCCTTTGCTCACTTTGCCACTGGATTCAAGCAAGCTGGGCTGAAGACGGCTGTAATGCCAGAAACCGGTCCTCGGAAGCTTGTTTCCGGTCCAGGGAAGACATGGCTTGGCAGTTCGGGCTGGACTGTTCCCATGAGGCACAGGGTCAGACTGATTTGCATATAGTCATGGCTGAACAGGGGTGGCAGAGTGGGCTAAAGAATGGTGATGGATCAAACCCAGATCTTTTGACTGGGTGTGAGTGTTTAATTGGTTCAGATGCTCCGTCCATCACCTCCCCCTTTTGTACCGCTTTGGCCGCCATAAGTGTGGCAGGGTATGCTCAGACGTGAGTCCCTTGCTCACTTTGCCACTGGATTCAAGCAAGCTGGGCTGAAGACGGCTGTAATGCCAGAAACCGGTCCTCGGGAGCTTGTTTCTGGTCCAGGGAAGACATGGCTTGGCAGTTCGGGCTGGACTGTTCCCGTGAGGCACAGGGTCAGACTGATTTGCATATAGCCATGGCTGTACTGGGGTGGCAGAGTGGGCTAAAGAACGATGATGGATCAAACCCAGATCTTTTGACTGGGTGTGAGTGTTTGATTGGTTCAGATGCTCCGTCCATCACCTCCCCCTTTTGTACCGCTTTGGCCGCCATAAGTGTGGCAGGGTATGCTCAGTCATGAGTCCCTTGCTCACTTTGCCACTGGATTCAAGCAAGGTGGGCTGAAGACGGCTGTAATGCCAGAAACCGGTCCTCGGAAGCTTGTTTCCGGTCCAGGGAAGACATGGCTTGGCAGTTCGGGCTGGACTGTTCCCATGAGGCACAGGGTCAGACTGATTTGCATATAGCCATGGCTGAACTGGGGTGGCAGCGTGGGCTAAAGAACGGTGATGGATCAAACCCAGATCTTTTGACTGGGTGTGAGTGTTTCATTGGTTCAGATGCTCCGTCCATCACCTCCCCCTTTTGTACCGCTTTGGCCGCCATAAGTGTGGCAGGGTATGCTCAGACGTGAGTCCCTTGCTCACTTTGCCACTGGATTCAAGCAAGCTGGGCTGAAGACGGCTGTAATGCCAGAAACCGGTCCTCGGAAGCTTGTTTCGGTCCAGGGAAGACATGGCTTGGCAGTTCGGACTGGACTGTTCTCATGAGGCACAGGGTCAGACTGATTTGCACATAGCCATGGCTGAACTGGGGTGGCAGAGTGGGCTAAAGAACGGTGATGGATCAAACCCAGATCTTTTGACTGGGTGTGAGTGTTTGATTGGTTCAGATGCTCCGTCCATCACCTCCCCCTTTTGTACCGCTTTGGGCGCCATAAGTGTGGCAGGGTATGCTCAGACGTGAGTCCCTTGCTCTCTTTGCCACTGGATACAAGCAAGCTGGGCTGAAGACGGCTGTAATGCCAGAAACCGGTCCTCGGAAGCTTGTTTCCGGTCCAGGGAAGACATGGCTTGGCAGTTCGGGCTGGACTGTTCCCATGAGGCACAGGGTCAGACTGATTTGCATATAGCCATGGCTGAACTGGGGTGGCAGCGTGGGCTAAAGAACGGTGATGGATCAAACCCAGATCTTTTGACTGGGTGTGAGTGTTTCATTGGTTCAGATGCTCCGTCCATCACCTCCCCCTTTTGTACCGCTTTGGCCGCCATAAGTGTGGCAGGGTATGCTCAGACGTGAGTCCCTTGCTCACTTTGCCACTGGATTCAAGCAAGCTGGGCTGAAGACGGCTGTAAATCCAGAAACAGGTCCTCGGAAGCTTGTTTCCGGTCCAGGGAAGACATGGCTTGGCAGTTCGGGCTGGACTGTTCCCATGAGGCACAGGGTCAGACTGATTTGCATATAGCCATGGCTGAACTGGGGTGGCAGAGTGGGTTAAAGAAGGGTGATGGATCAAACCCAGATCTTTTGACTGGGTGTGAGTGTTTGATTGGTTCAGATGCTCCGTCCATCAACTCCCCCTTTTGTACCGCTTTGGCCGCCATAAGTGTGGCAGGGTATGCTCAGACGTGAGTCCCTTGCTCATTTTGCCACTGGAGTCAAGCAAGCTGGCCTGAAGACGGCTGTAATGCCAGAAACCGGTCCTCGGAAGCTTGTTTCCGGTCCAGGGAAGACATGGCTTGGCAGTTCGGGCTGGACTGTTCCCATGAGGCACAGGGTCAGACTGATTTGCATATAGCCATGGCTGAACTGGGGTGGCAGAGTGGGCTAAAGAACGGTGATGGATCAAACCCAGATCTTTTGACTGGGTGTGAGTGTTTGATTGGTTCAGATGCTCCGTCCATCACCTCCCCCTTTTGTACCGCTTTGGCCGCCATAAGTGTGGCAGGGTATGCTCAGACGTGAGTCCCTTGCTCACTTTGCCACTGGATTCAAGCAAGCTGGGCTGAAGACGGCTGTAATGCCAGAAACCGGTCCTCGGAAGCTTGTTTCCGGTCCAGGGAAGATATGGCTTGGTAGTTCGGGCTGGACTGTTCCCATGAGGCACAGGGTCAGACTGATTTGCATATAGCCATGGCTGAACTGGGGTGGCAGAGTGGGCTAAAGAACGATGATGGATCAAACCCAGATCTTTTGACTGGGTGTGAGTGTTTGATTGGTTCAGATGCTCTGTCCATCATCTCCCCCTTTTGTACCGCTTTGGCCGCCATAAGTGTGGCAGGGTATGCTCAGACGTGAGTCCCTTGCTCATTTTGCCACTGGATTCAAGCAAGCTGGGCTGAAGACGGCTGTAATGCCAGAAACCGGTCCTCGGAAGCTTGTTTCCGTTCCAGGGAAGACATGGCTTGGCAGTTCGGGCTGGACTGTTCCCATGAGGCACAGGGTCAGACTGATTTGCATATAGCCATGGCTGAACTGGGGTGGCAGAGTGGGCTAAAGAACAGTGATGGATCAAACTCAGATCTTATGAATGGGTGTGAGTGTTTGATTGGTTCAGATGTTCCGTCCATCACCTCCCCCTTTTGTACCGCTTTGGCCGCCATAAGTGTGGCAGGGTATGCTCAGACGTGAGTCCCTTTGCTCACTTTGCCACTGGATTCAAGCAAGCTGGGCTGAAGACGGCTGTAATGCCAGAAACCGGTCCTCGGAAGCTTGTTTCCGGTCCAGGGAAGACATGGCTTGGCAGTTCGGGCTGGACTGTTCCCATGAGGCACAGGGTCAGACTGATTTGCATATAGTCATGGCTGAACAGGGGTGGCAGAGTGGGCTAAAGAATGGTGATGGATCAAACCCAGATCTTTTGACTGGGTGTGAGTGTTTGATTGGTTCAGATGCTCCGTCCATCACCTCCCCCTTTTGTACCGCTTTGGCCGCCATAAGTGTGGCAGGGTATGCTCAGACGTGAGTCCCTTGCTCACTTTGCCACTGGATTCAAGCAAGCTGGGCTGAAGACGGCTGTAATGCCAGAAACCGGTCCTCGGAAGCTTGTTTCCGGTCCAGGGAAGACATGGCTTGGCAGTTCGGGCTGGACTGTTCCCGTGAGGCACAGGGTCAGACTGATTTGCATATAGCCATGGCTGTACTGGGGTGGCAGAGTGGGCTAAAGAACGGTGATGGATCAAACCCAGATCTTTTGACTGGGTGTGAGTGTTTGATTGGTTCAGATGCTCCGTCCATCACCTCCCCCTTTTGTACCGCTTTGGCCGCCATAAGTGTGGCAGGGTATGCTCAGATGTGAGTCCCTTGCTCACTTTGCCACTGGATTCAAGCAAGCTGGGCTGAAGACGGCTGTAATGCCAGAAACCGGTCCTCGGTAGCTTGTTTCCGGTCCAGGGAAGGCATGGCTTGGCAGTTCGGGCTGGACTGTTCCCATGAGGCACAGGGTCAGACTGATTTGCATATAGCCATGGCTGAACTGGGGTGGCAGAGTGGGCTAAAGAACGGTGATGGATCAAACCCAGATCTTTTGACTGGGTGTGAGTGTTTGATTGGTTCAGATGCTCCGTCCATCACCTCCCCCTTTTGTACCGCTTTGGCCGCCATAAGTGTGGCAGGGTATGCTCAGACGTGAGTCCCTTGCTCACTTTGCCACTGGATTCAAGCAAGCTGGGCTGAAGACGGCTGTAATGCCAGAAACCGGTCCTCGGAAGCTTGTTTCCGGTCCAGGGAAGGCATGGCTTGGCAGTTCGGGCTGGACTGTTCACATGAGGCACAGGGTCAGACTGATTTGCATATAGCCATGGCTGAACTGGGGTGGCAGAGTGGGCTAAAGAACGGTGATGGATCAAACCCAGATCTTTTGACTGGGTGTGAGTGTTTGATTGGTTCAGATGCTCCGTCCATCACCTCCCCCTTTTGTACCGCTTTGGCCGCCATAAGTGTGGCAGGGTATGCTCAGACGTGAGTCCCTTGCTCACTTTGCCACTGGATTCAAGCAAGCTGGGCTGAAGACGGCTGTAATGCCAGAAACCGGTCCTCGGAAGCTTGTTTCCGGTCCAGGGAAGATATGGCTTGGTAGTTCGGGCTGGACTGTTCCCATGAGGCACAGGGTCAGACGGATTTGCATATAGCCATGGCTGAACTGGGGTGGCAGAGTGGGCTAAAGAACGATGATGGATCAAACCCAGATCTTTTGACTGGGTGTGAGTGTTTGATTGGTTCAGATGTTCCGTCCATCACCTCCCCCTTTTGTACCGCTTTGGCCGCCATAAGTGTGGCAGGGTATGCTCAGACGTGAGTCCCTTTGCTCACTTTGCCACTGGATTCAAGCAAGCTGGGCTGAAGACGGCTGTAATGCCAGAAACCGGTCCTCGGAAGCTTGTTTCCGGTCCAGGGAAGACATGGCTTGGCAGTTCGGGCTGGACTGTTCCCATGAGGCACAGGGTCAGACTGATTTGCATATAGCCATGGCTGAACTGGGGTGGCAGCGTGGGCTAAAGAACGGTGATGGATCAAACCCAGATCTTTTGACTGGGTGTGAGTGTTTCATTGGTTCAGATGCTCCGTCCATCACCTCCCCCTTTTGTACCGCTTTGGCCGCCATAAGTGTGGCAGGGTATGCTCAGACGTGAGTCCCTTGCTCACTTTGCCACTGGATTCAAGCAAGCTGGGCTGAAGACGGCTGTAAATCCAGAAACAGGTCCTCGGAAGCTTGTTTCCGGTCCAGGGAAGACATGGCTTGGCAGTTCGGGCTGGACTGTTCCCATGAGGCACAGGGTCAGACTGATTTGCATATAGCCATGGCTGAACTGGGGTGGCAGAGTGGGTTAAAGAAGGGTGATGGATCAAACCCAGATCTTTTGACTGGGTGTGAGTGTTTGATTGGTTCAGATGCTCCGTCCATCAACTCCCCCTTTTGTACCGCTTTGGCCGCCATAAGTGTGGCAGGGTATGCTCAGACGTGAGTCCCTTGCTCATTTTGCCACTGGAGTCAAGCAAGCTGGCCTGAAGACGGCTGTAATGCCAGAAACCGGTCCTCGGAAGCTTGTTTCCGGTCCAGGGAAGACATGGCTTGGCAGTTCGGGCTGGACTGTTCCCATGAGGCACAGGGTCAGACTGATTTGCATATAGCCATGGCTGAACTGGGGTGGCAGAGTGGGCTAAAGAACGGTGATGGATCAAACCCAGATCTTTTGACTGGGTGTGAGTGTTTGATTGGTTCAGATGCTCCGTCCATCACCTCCCCCTTTTGTACCGCTTTGGCCGCCATAAGTGTGGCAGGGTATGCTCAGACGTGAGTCCCTTGCTCACTTTGCCACTGGATTCAAGCAAGCTGGGCTGAAGACGGCTGTAATGCCAGAAACCGGTCCTCGGAAGCTTGTTTCCGGTCCAGGGAAGATATGGCTTGGTAGTTCGGGCTGGACTGTTCCCATGAGGCACAGGGTCAGACTGATTTGCATATAGCCATGGCTGAACTGGGGTGGCAGAGTGGGCTAAAGAACGATGATGGATCAAACCCAGATCTTTTGACTGGGTGTGAGTGTTTGATTGGTTCAGATGCTCTGTCCATCATCTCCCCCTTTTGTACCGCTTTGGCCGCCATAAGTGTGGCAGGGTATGCTCAGACGTGAGTCCCTTGCTCATTTTGCCACTGGATTCAAGCAAGCTGGGCTGAAGACGGCTGTAATGCCAGAAACCGGTCCTCGGAAGCTTGTTTCCGTTCCAGGGAAGACATGGCTTGGCAGTTCGGGCTGGACTGTTCCCATGAGGCACAGGGTCAGACTGATTTGCATATAGCCATGGCTGAACTGGGGTGGCAGAGTGGGCTAAAGAACAGTGATGGATCAAACTCAGATCTTATGAATGGGTGTGAGTGTTTGATTGGTTCAGATGTTCCGTCCATCACCTCCCCCTTTTGTACCGCTTTGGCCGCCATAAGTGTGGCAGGGTATGCTCAGACGTGAGTCCCTTTGCTCACTTTGCCACTGGATTCAAGCAAGCTGGGCTGAAGACGGCTGTAATGCCAGAAACCGGTCCTCGGAAGCTTGTTTCCGGTCCAGGGAAGACATGGCTTGGCAGTTCGGGCTGGACTGTTCCCATGAGGCACAGGGTCAGACTGATTTGCATATAGTCATGGCTGAACAGGGGTGGCAGAGTGGGCTAAAGAATGGTGATGGATCAAACCCAGATCTTTTGACTGGGTGTGAGTGTTTGATTGGTTCAGATGCTCCGTCCATCACCTCCCCCTTTTGTACCGCTTTGGCCGCCATAAGTGTGGCAGGGTATGCTCAGACGTGAGTCCCTTGCTCACTTTGCCACTGGATTCAAGCAAGCTGGGCTGAAGACGGCTGTAATGCCAGAAACCGGTCCTCGGAAGCTTGTTTCCGGTCCAGGGAAGACATGGCTTGGCAGTTCGGGCTGGACTGTTCCCGTGAGGCACAGGGTCAGACTGATTTGCATATAGCCATGGCTGTACTGGGGTGGCAGAGTGGGCTAAAGAACGGTGATGGATCAAACCCAGATCTTTTGACTGGGTGTGAGTGTTTGATTGGTTCAGATGCTCCGTCCATCACCTCCCCCTTTTGTACCGCTTTGGCCGCCATAAGTGTGGCAGGGTATGCTCAGATGTGAGTCCCTTGCTCACTTTGCCACTGGATTCAAGCAAGCTGGGCTGAAGACGGCTGTAATGCCAGAAACCGGTCCTCGGTAGCTTGTTTCCGGTCCAGGGAAGGCATGGCTTGGCAGTTCGGGCTGGACTGTTCCCATGAGGCACAGGGTCAGACTGATTTGCATATAGCCATGGCTGAACTGGGGTGGCAGAGTGGGCTAAAGAACGGTGATGGATCAAACCCAGATCTTTTGACTGGGTGTGAGTGTTTGATTGGTTCAGATGCTCCGTCCATCACCTCCCCCTTTTGTACCGCTTTGGCCGCCATAAGTGTGGCAGGGTATGCTCAGACGTGAGTCCCTTGCTCACTTTGCCACTGGATTCAAGCAAGCTGGGCTGAAGACGGCTGTAATGCCAGAAACCGGTCCTCGGAAGCTTGTTTCCGGTCCAGGGAAGGCATGGCTTGGCAGTTCGGGCTGGACTGTTCACATGAGGCACAGGGTCAGACTGATTTGCATATAGCCATGGCTGAACTGGGGTGGCAGAGTGGGCTAAAGAACGGTGATGGATCAAACCCAGATCTTTTGACTGGGTGTGAGTGTTTGATTGGTTCAGATGCTCCGTCCATCACCTCCCCCTTTTGTACCGCTTTGGCCGCCATAAGTGTGGCAGGGTATGCTCAGACGTGAGTCCCTTGCTCACTTTGCCACTGGATTCAAGCAAGCTGGGCTGAAGACGGCTGTAATGCCAGAAACCGGTCCTCGGAAGCTTGTTTCCGGTCCAGGGAAGATATGGCTTGGTAGTTCGGGCTGGACTGTTCCCATGAGGCACAGGGTCAGACGGATTTGCATATAGCCATGGCTGAACTGGGGTGGCAGAGTGGGCTAAAGAACGATGATGGATCAAACCCAGATCTTTTGACTGGGTGTGAGTGTTTGATTGGTTCAGATGTTCCGTCCATCACCTCCCCCTTTTGTACCGCTTTGGCCGCCATAAGTGTGGCAGGGTATGCTCAGACGTGAGTCCCTTTGCTCACTTTGCCACTGGATTCAAGCAAGCTGGGCTGAAGACGGCTGTAATGCCAGAAACCGGTCCTCGGAAGCTTGTTTCCGGTCCAGGGAAGACATGGCTTGGCAGTTCGGGCTGGACTGTTCCCATGAGGCACAGGGTCAGACTGATTTGCATATAGTCATGGCTGAACAGGGGTGGCAGAGTGGGCTAAAGAATGGTGATGGATCAAACCCAGATCTTTTGACTGGGTGTGAGTGTTTGATTGGTTCAGATGCTCCGTCCATCACCTCCCCCTTTTGTACCGCTTTGGCCGCCATAAGTGTGGCAGGGTATGCTCAGACGTGAGTCCCTTGCTCACTTTGCCACTGGATTCAAGCAAGCTGGGCTGAAGACGGCTGTAATGCCAGAAACCGGTCCTCGGAAGCTTGTTTCCGGTCCAGGGAAGACATGGCTTGGCAGTTCGGGCTGGACTGTTCCCGTGAGGCACAGGGTCAGACTGATTTGCATATAGCCATGGCTGTACTGGGGTGGCAGAGTGGGCTAAAGAACGGTGATGGATCAAACCCAGATCTTTTGACTGGGTGTGAGTGTTTGATTGGTTCAGATGCTCCGTCCATCACCTCCCCCTTTTGTACCGCTTTGGCCGCCATAAGTGTGGCAGGGTATGCTCAGTCATGAGTCCCTTGCTCACTTTGCCACTGGATTCAAGCAAGGTGGGCTGAAGACGGCTGTAATGCCAGAAACCGGTCCTCGGAAGCTTGTTTCCGGTCCAGGGAAGACATGGCTTGGCAGTTCGGGCTGGACTGTTCCCATGAGGCACAGGGTCAGACTGATTTGCATATAGCCATGGCTGAACTGGGGTGGCAGCGTGGGCTAAAGAACGGTGATGGATCAAACCCAGATCTTTTGACTGGGTGTGAGTGTTTCATTGGTTCAGATGCTCCGTCCATCACCTCCCCCTTTTGTACCGCTTTGGCCGCCATAAGTGTGGCAGGGTATGCTCAGACGTGAGTCCCTTGCTCACTTTGCCACTGGATTCAAGCAAGCTGGGCTGAAGACGGCTGTAATGCCAGAAACCGGTCCTCGGAAGCTTGTTTCGGTCCAGGGAAGACATGGCTTGGCAGTTCGGACTGGACTGTTCTCATGAGGCACAGGGTCAGACTGATTTGCACATAGCCATGGCTGAACTGGGGTGGCAGAGTGGGCTAAAGAACGGTGATGGATCAAACCCAGATCTTTTGACTGGGTGTGAGTGTTTGATTGGTTCAGATGCTCCGTCCATCACCTCCCCCTTTTGTACCGCTTTGGGCGCCATAAGTGTGGCAGGGTATGCTCAGACGTGAGTCCCTTGCTCTCTTTGCCACTGGATACAAGCAAGCTGGGCTGAAGACGGCTGTAATGCCAGAAACCGGTCCTCGGAAGCTTGTTTCCGGTCCAGGGAAGACATGGCTTGGCAGTTCGGGCTGGACTGTTCCCATGAGGCACAGGGTCAGACTGATTTGCATATAGCCATGGCTGAACTGGGGTGGCAGCGTGGGCTAAAGAACGGTGATGGATCAAACCCAGATCTTTTGACTGGGTGTGAGTGTTTCATTGGTTCAGATGCTCCGTCCATCACCTCCCCCTTTTGTACCGCTTTGGCCGCCATAAGTGTGGCAGGGTATGCTCAGACGTGAGTCCCTTGCTCACTTTGCCACTGGATTCAAGCAAGCTGGGCTGAAGACGGCTGTAAATCCAGAAACAGGTCCTCGGAAGCTTGTTTCCGGTCCAGGGAAGACATGGCTTGGCAGTTCGGGCTGGACTGTTCCCATGAGGCACAGGGTCAGACTGATTTGCATATAGCCATGGCTGAACTGGGGTGGCAGAGTGGGTTAAAGAAGGGTGATGGATCAAACCCAGATCTTTTGACTGGGTGTGAGTGTTTGATTGGTTCAGATGCTCCGTCCATCAACTCCCCCTTTTGTACCGCTTTGGCCGCCATAAGTGTGGCAGGGTATGCTCAGACGTGAGTCCCTTGCTCACTTTGCCACTGGAGTCAAGCAAGCTGACCTGAAGACGGCTGTAATGCCAGAAACCGGTCCTCGGAAGCTTGTTTCCGGTCCAGGGAAGACATGGCTTGGCAGTTCGGGCTGGACTGTTCCCATGAGGCACAGGGTCAGACTGATTTGCATATAGCCATGGCTGAACTGGGGTGGCAGAGTGGGCTAAAGAACGGTGATGGATCAAACCCAGATCTTTTGACTGGGTGTGAGTGTTTGATTGGTTCAGATGCTCCGTCCATCACCTCCCCCTTTTGTACCGCTTTGGCCGCCATAAGTGTGGCAGGGTATGCTCAGACGTGAGTCCCTTGCTCACTTTGCCACTGGATTCAAGCAAGCTGGGCTGAAGACGGCTGTAATGCCAGAAACCGGTCCTCGGAAGCTTGTTTCCGGTCCAGGGAAGATATGGCTTGGTAGTTCGGGCTGGACTGTTCCCATGAGGCACAGGGTCAGACTGATTTGCATATAGCCATGGCTGAACTGGGGTGGCAGAGTGGGCTAAAGAACGATGATGGATCAAACCCAGATCTTTTGACTGGGTGTGAGTGTTTGATTGGTTCAGATGCTCTGTCCATCATCTCCCCCTTTTGTACCGCTTTGGCCGCCATAAGTGTGGCAGGGTATGCTCAGACGTGAGTCCCTTGCTCATTTTGCCACTGGATTCAAGCAAGCTGGGCTGAAGACGGCTGTAATGCCAGAAACCGGTCCTCGGAAGCTTGTTTCCGTTCCAGGGAAGACATGGCTTGGCAGTTCGGGCTGGACTGTTCCCATGAGGCACAGGGTCAGACTGATTTGCATATAGCCATGGCTGAACTGGGGTGGCAGAGTGGGCTAAAGAACAGTGATGGATCAAACTCAGATCTTATGAATGGGTGTGAGTGTTTGATTGGTTCAGATGTTCCGTCCATCACCTCCCCCTTTTGTACCGCTTTGGCCGCCATAAGTGTGGCAGGGTATGCTCAGACGTGAGTCCCTTTGCTCACTTTGCCACTGGATTCAAGCAAGCTGGGCTGAAGACGGCTGTAATGCCAGAAACCGGTCCTCGGAAGCTTGTTTCCGGTCCAGGGAAGACATGGCTTGGCAGTTCGGGCTGGACTGTTCCCATGAGGCACAGGGTCAGACTGATTTGCATATAGTCATGGCTGAACAGGGGTGGCAGAGTGGGCTAAAGAATGGTGATGGATCAAACCCAGATCTTTTGACTGGGTGTGAGTGTTTGATTGGTTCAGATGCTCCGTCCATCACCTCCCCCTTTTGTACCGCTTTGGCCGCCATAAGTGTGGCAGGGTATGCTCAGACGTGAGTCCCTTGCTCACTTTGCCACTGGATTCAAGCAAGCTGGGCTGAAGACGGCTGTAATGCCAGAAACCGGTCCTCGGAAGCTTGTTTCCGGTCCAGGGAAGACATGGCTTGGCAGTTCGGGCTGGACTGTTCCCGTGAGGCACAGGGTCAGACTGATTTGCATATAGCCATGGCTGTACTGGGGTGGCAGAGTGGGCTAAAGAACGGTGATGGATCAAACCCAGATCTTTTGACTGGGTGTGAGTGTTTGATTGGTTCAGATGCTCCGTCCATCACCTCCCCCTTTTGTACCGCTTTGGCCGCCATAAGTGTGGCAGGGTATGCTCAGTCATGAGTCCCTTGCTCACTTTGCCACTGGATTCAAGCAAGGTGGGCTGAAGACGGCTGTAATGCCAGAAACCGGTCCTCGGAAGCTTGTTTCGGTCCAGGGAAGACATGGCTTGGCAGTTCGGACTGGACTGTTCTCATGAGGCACAGGGTCAGACTGATTTGCACATAGCCATGGCTGAACTGGGGTGGCAGAGTGGGTTAAAGAACGGTGATGGATCAAACCCAGATCTTTTGACTGGGTATGAGTGTTTGATTGGTTCAGATGCTCCGTCCATCACCTCCCCCTTTTGTACCGCTTTGGGCGCCATAAGTGTGGCAGGGTATGCTCAGACGTGAGTCCCTTGCTCACTTTGCCACTGGATACAAGCAAGCTGGGCTGAAGACGGCTGTAATGCCAGAAACCGGTCCTCGGAAGCTTGTTTCCGGTCCAGGGAAGACATGGCTTGGCAGTTCGGGCTGGACTGTTCCCATGAGGCACAGGGTCAGACTGATTTGCATATAGCCATGGCTGAACTGGGGTGGCAGAGTGGGCTAAAGAAGGGTGATGGATCAAACCCAGATATTTTGACTGGGTGTGAGTGTTTGATTGGTTGAGATGCTCCGTCCATCACCTCCCCCTTTTGTACCGCTTTGGCCGCCATAAGTGTGGCAGGGTATGCTCAGACGTGAGTCCCTTGCTCACTTTGCCACTGGAGTCAAGCAAGCTGGCCTGAAGACGGCTGTAATGCCAGAAACCGGTCCTCGGAAGCTTGTTTCCGGTCCAGGGAAGACATGGCTTGGCAGTTCGGGCTGGACTGTTCCCACGAAGCACAGGGTCAGACTGATTTGCATATAGCCATGGCTGAACTGGGGTGGCTGAGTGGGCTAAAGAACGGTGATGGATCAAACCCAGATCTTTTGACTGGGTGTGAGTGTTTGATTGGTTCAGATGGTCCGTCCATCACCTCCCCCTTTTGTACCGCTTTGGCCGCCATAAGTGTGGCAGGGTATGCTCAGACGTGAGTCCCTTGCTCACTTTGCCACTGGATTCAAGCAAGCTGGGCTGAAGATGGCTGTAATGCCAGAAACCGGTCCTCGGAAGCTTGTTTCCGGTCCAGGGAAGACATGGCTTGGCAGTTCGGGCTGGACTGTTCCCATGAGGCACAGGGTCAGACTGATTTGCATATAGCCATGGCTGAACTGGGGTGGCAGAGTGGGCTAAAGAAGGGTGATGGATGAAACCCAGATCTTTTGACTGGGTGTGAGTGTTTGATTGGTTCAGATGCTCCGTCCATCACCTCCCCCTTTTGTACCGCTTTGGCCGCCATAAGTGTGGCAGGGTATGCTCAGACGTGAGTCCCTTGCTCACTTTGCCACTGGAGTCAAGCAAGCTGGCCTGAAGACGGCTGTAATGCCAGAAACCGGTCCTCGGAAGCTTGTTTCCGGTCCAGGGAAGACATGGCTTGGCAGTTCGGGCTGGACTGTTCCCATGAGGCACAGGGTCAGACTGATTTGCATATAGCCATGGCTGAACTGGGGTGGCAGAGTGGGCTAAAGAACGGTGATGGATCAAACCCAGATCTTTTGACTGGGTGTGAGTGTTTGATAGGTTCAGATGCTTCGTCCATCACCTCCCCCTTTTGTACCGCTTTGGCCGCCATAAGTGTGGCAGTGTATGCTCAGACGTGAGTCCCTTGCTCACTTTGCCACTGGATTCAAGCAAGCTGGGCTGAAGATGGCTGTAATGCCAGAAACCGGTCCTCGGAAGCTTGTTTCCGGTCCAGGGAAGACATGGCTTGGCAGTTCGGGCTGGACTGTTCCCATGAGGCACAGGGTCAGACTGATTTGCATATAGCCTTGGCTGAACTGGGGTGGCAGAGTGGGCTAAAGAACGGTGATGGATCAAACCCAGATCTTTTGACTGGGTGTGAGTGTTTGATTGGTTCAGATGCTCCGTCCATCACCTCCCCCTTTTGTACCGCTTTGGCTGCCATAAGTGTGGCAGGGTATGCTCAGATGTGAGTCCCTTGCTCACTTTGCCACTGGATTCAAGCAAGCTGGGCTGAAGACAGCTGTAAATCCAGAAACAGGTCCTCGGAAGCTTGTTTCCGGTCCAGGGAAGACATGGCTTGGCAGTTCGGGCTGGACTGTTCCCATGAGGCACAGGGTCAGACTGATTTGCATATAGCCATGGCTGAACAGGGGTGGCAGAGTGGGCTAAAGAACGGTGATGGATCAAACCCAGATCTTTTGACTGGGTGTGAGTGTTTGATTGGTTCAGATGCTCCGTCCATCACCTCCCCCTTTTGTACCGCTTTGGCCGCCATAAGTGTGGCAGGGTATGCTCAGACGTGAGTCCCTTGCTCATTTTGCCACTGGATTCAAGCAAGCTGGGCTGAAGACGGCTGTAATGCCAGAAACCGGTCCTCGGAAGCTTGTTTCCGGTCCAGGGAAGACATGGCTTGGCAGTTCGGGCTGGACTGTTCCCATGAGGCACAGGGTCAGACTGATTTGCATATAGCCATGGCTGAACTGGGGTGGCAGAGTGGGCTAAAGAATGGTGATGGATCAAACCCAGATCTTTTGACTGGGTGTGAGTGTTTGATAGGTTCAGATGCTCCGTCCATCACCTCCCCCTTTTGTTCCGCTTTGGCCGCCATAAGTGTGGCAGGGTATGCTCAGACGTGAGTCCCTTGCTCACTTTGCCACTGGATTCAAGCAAGCTGGGCTGAAGACGGCTGTAATGCCAGAAACCGGTCCTCGGAAGCTTGTTTCCGGTCCAGGGAAGACATGGCTTGGCAGTTCGTGCTGGACTGTTCCCATGAGGCACAGGGTCAGACTGATTTGCATATAGCCTTGGCTGAACTGGGGTGGCAGAGTGGGCTAAAGAACGGTGATGGATCAAACCCAGATCTTTTGACTGGGTGTGAGTGTTTGATTGGTTCAGATGCTCCGTCCATCACCTCCCCCTTTTGTACCGCTTTGGCCGCCATAAGTGTGGCAGGGTATGCTCAGATGTGAGTCCCTTGCTCACTTTGCCACTGGATTCAAGCAAGCTGGGCTGAAGATGGCTGTAATGCCAGAAACCAGTCCTCGGAAGCTTGTTTCCGGTCCAGGGAAGGCATGGCTTGGCAGTTCGGGCTGGACTGTTCCCATGAGGCACAGGGTCAGACTGATTTGCATATAGCCATGGCTGAACTGGGGTGGCAGAGTGGGCTAAAGAACGGTGATGGATCAAACCCAGATCTTTTGACTGGGTGTGAGTGTTTGATTGGTTCAGATGCTCCGTCCATCACCTCCCCCTTTTGTACCGCTTTGGCCGCCATAAGTGTGGCAGGGTATGCTCAGACGTGAGTCCCTTGCTCACTTTGCCACTGGATTCAAGCAAGCTGGGCTGAAGACGGCTGTAATGCCAGAAACCGGTCCTCGGAAGCTTGTTTCCGGTCCAGGGAAGGCATGGCTTGGCAGTTCGGGCTGGACTGTTCACATGAGGCACAGGGTCAGACTGATTTGCATATAGCCATGGCTGAACTGGGGTGGCAGAGTGGGCTAAAGAACGGTGATGGATCAAACCCAGATCTTTTGACTGGGTGTGAGTGTTTGATTGGTTCAGATGCTCCGTCCATCACCTCCCCCTTTTGTACCGCTTTGGCCGCCATAAGTGTGGCAGGGTATGCTCAGACGTGAGTCCCTTGCTCACTTTGCCACTGGATTTAAGCAAGCTGGGCTGAAGACGGCTGTAATGCCAGAAACCGGTCCTCGGAAGCTTGTTTCCGGTCCAGGGAAGACATGGCTTGGCAGTTCGGGCTGGACTGTTCCCATGAGGCACAGGGTCAGACTGATTTGCATATAGCCATGGCTGAACTGGGGTGGCAGCGTGGGCTAAAGAACGGTGATGGATCAAACCCAGATATTTTGACTGGGTGTGAGTGTTTCATTGGTTCAGATGCTCCGTCCATCACCTCCCCCTTTTGTACCGCTTTGGCCGCCATAAGTGTGGCAGGGTATGCTCAGACGTGAGTCCCTTGCTCACTTTGCCACTGGATTCAAGCAAGCTGGGCTGAAGACGGCTGTAAATCCAGAAACAGGTCCTCGGAAGCTTGTTTCCGGTCCAGGGAAGACATGGCTTGGCAGTTCGGGCTGGACTGTTCCCATGAGGCACAGGGTCAGACTGATTTGCATATAGCCATGGCTGAACTGGGGTGGCAGAGTGGGCTAAAGAAGGGTGATGGATCAAACCCAGATCTTTTGACTGGGTGTGAGTGTTTGATTGGTTCAGATGCTCCGTCCATCACCTCGCCCTTTTGTACCGCTTTGGCCGCCATAAGTGTGGCAGGGTATGCTCAGACGTGAGTCCCTTGCTCACTTTGCCACTGGAGTCAAGCAAGCTGGCCTGAAGACGGCTGTAATGCCAGAAACCGGTCCTCGGAAGCTTGTTTCCGGTCCAGGGAAGACATGGCTTGGCAGTTCGGGCTGGACTGTTCCCATGAGGCACAGGGTCAGACTGATTTGCATATAGCCATGGCTGAACTGGGGTGGCAGAGTGGGCTAAAGAACGGTGATGGATCAAACCCAGATCTTTTGACTGGGTGTGAGTGTTTGATTGGTTCAGATGCTCCGTCCATCACCTCCCCCTTTTGTACCGCTTTGGCCGCCATAAGTGTGGCAGGGTATGCTCAGACGTGAGTCCCTTGCTCACTTTGCCACTGGATTCAAGCAAGCTGGGCTGAAGACGGCTGTAATGCCAGAAACCGGTCCTCGGAAGCTTGTTTCCGGTCCAGGGAAGATATGGCTTGGTAGTTCGGGCTGGACTGTTCCCATGAGGCACAGGGTCAGACTGATTTGCATATAGCCATGGCTGAACTGGGGTGGCAGAGTGGGCTAAAGAACGATGATGGATCAAACCCAGATCTTTTGACTGGGTGTGAGTGTTTGATTGGTTCAGATGCTCTGTCCATCACCTCCCCCTTTTGTACCGCTTTGGCCGCCATAAGTGTGGCAGGGTATGCTCAGACGTGAGTCCCTTGCTCATTTTGCCACTGGATTCAAGCAAGCTGGGCTGAAGACGGCTGTAATGCCAGAAACCGGTCCTCGGAAGCTTGTTTCCGTTCCAGGGAAGACATGGCTTGGCAGTTCGGGCTGGACTGTTCCCATGAGGCACAGGGTCAGACTGATTTGCATATAGCCATGGCTGAACTGGGGTGGCAGAGTGGGCTAAAGAACAGTGATGGATCAAACTCAGATCTTATGAATGGGTGTGAGTGTTTGATTGGTTCAGATGCTCCGTCCATCACCTCCCCCTTTTGTACCGCTTTGGCCGCCATAAGTGTGGCAGGGTATGCTCAGACGTGAGTCCCTTTGCTCACTTTGCCACTGGATTCAAGCAAGCTGGGCTGAAGACAGCTGTAATGCCAGAAACCGGTCCTCGGAAGCTTGTTTCCGGTCCAGGGAAGACATGGCTTGGCAGTTCGGGCTGGACTGTTCCCATGAGGCACAGGGTCAGACTGATTTGCATATAGTCATGGCTGAACAGGGGTGGCAGAGTGGGCTAAAGAATGGTGATGGATCAAACCCAGATCTTTTGACTGGGTGTGAGTGTTTGATTGGTTCAGATGCTCCGTCCATCACCTCCCCCTTTTGTACCGCTTTGGCCGCCATAAGTGTGGCAGGGTATGCTCAGACGTGAGTCCCTTGCTCACTTTGCCACTGGATTCAAGCAAGCTGGGCTGAAGACGGCTGTAATGCCAGAAACCGTTCCTCGGAAGCTTGTTTCCGGTCCAGGGAAGACATGGCTTGGCAGTTCGGGCTGGACTGTTCCCGTGAGGCACAGGGTCAGACTGATTTGCATATAGCCATGGCTGTACTGGGGTGGCAGAGTGGGCTAAAGAACGGTGATGGATCAAACCCAGATCTTTTGACTGGGTGTGAGTGTTTGATTGGTTCAGATGCTTCGTCCATCACCTCCCCCTTTTGTACCGCTTTGGCCGCCATAAGTGTGGCAGGGTATGCTCAGTCGTGAGTCCCTTGCTCACTTTGCCACTAGATTCAAGCAAGCTGGGCTGAAGACGGCTGTAATGCCAGAAACCGGTCCTCGGAAGCTTGTTTCGGTCCAGGGAAGACATGGCTTGGCAGTTCGGACTGGACTGTTCTCATGAGGCACAGGGTCAGACTGATTTGCATATAGCCATGGCTGAACTGGGGTGGCAGAGTGGGCTAAAGAACGGTGATGGATCAAACCCAGATCTTTTGACTGGGTGTGAGTGTTTGATTGGTTCAGATGCTCCGTCCATCACCTCCCCCTTTTGTACCGCTTTGGGCGCCATAAGTGTGGCAGGGTATGCTCAGACGTGAGTCCCTTGCTCACTTTGCCACTGGATTCAAGCAAGCTGGGATGAAGACGGCTGTAATGCCAGAAACCGGTCCTCGGAAGCTTGTTTCCGGTCCAGGGAAGACATGGCTTGGCAGTTCGGGCTGGACTGTTCCCATGAGGCACAGGGTCAGACTGATTTGCATATAGCCATGGCTGAACTGGGGTGGCAGAGTGGGCTAAAGAAGGGTGATGGATCAAACCCAGATATTTTGACTGGGTGTGAGTGTTTGATTGGTTCAGATGCTCCGTCCATCACCTCCCCCTTTTGTACCGCTTTGGCCGCCATAAGTGTGGCAGGGTATGCTCAGACGTGAGTCCCTTGCTCACTTTGCCACTGGAGTCAAGCAAGCTGGCCTGAAGACGGCTGTAATGCCAGAAACCGGTCCTCGGAAGCTTGTTTCCGGTCCAGGGAAGACATGGCTTGGCAGTTCGGGCTGGACTGTTCCCACGAAGCACAGGGTCAGACTGATTTGCATATAGCCATGGCTGAACTGGGGTGGCTGAGTGGGCTAAAGAACGGTGATGGATCAAACCCAGATCTTTTGACTGGGTGTGAGTGTTTGATTGGTTCAGATGGTCCGTCCATCACCTCCCCCTTTTGTACCGCTTTGGCCGCCATAAGTGTGGCAGGGTATGCTCAGACGTGAGTCCCTTGCTCACTTTGCCACTGGATTTAAGCAAGCTGGGCTGAAGACGGCTGTAATGCCAGAAACCGGTCCTCGGAAGCTTGTTTCCGGTCCAGGGAAGACATGGCTTGGCAGTTCGGGCTGGACTGTTCCCATGAGGCACAGGGTCAGACTGATTTGCATATAGCCATGGCTGAACTGGGGTGGCAGAGTGGGCTAAAGAAGGGTGATGGATCAAACCCAGATCTTTTGACTGGGTGTGAGTGTTTGATTGGTTCAGATGCTCCGTCCATCACCTCCCCCTTTTGTACCGCTTTGGCTGCCATAAGTGTGGCAGGGTATGCTCAGATGTGAGTCCCTTGCTCACTTTGCCACTGGATTCAAGCAAGCTGGGCTGAAGACGGCTGTAAATCCAGAAACAGGTCCTCGGAAGCTTGTTTCCGGTCCAGGGAAGACATGGCTTGGCAGTTCGGGCTGGACTGTTCCCATGAGGCACAGGGTCAGACTGATTTGCATATAGCCATGGCTGAACAGGGGTGGCAGAGTGGGCTAAAGAACGGTGATGGATCAAACCCAGATCTTTTGACTGGGTGTGAGTGTTTGATTGGTTCAGATGCTCCGTCCATCACCTCCCCCTTTTGTACCGCTTTGGCCGCCATAAGTGTGGCAGGGTATGCTCAGACGTGAGTCCCTTGCTCACTTTGCCACTGGATTCAAGCAAGCTGGGCTGAAGACGGCTGTAATGCCAGAAACCGGTCCTCGGAAGCTTGTTTCCGGTCCAGGGAAGACATGGCTTGGCAGTTCGGGCTGGACTGTTCCCATGAGGCACAGGGTCAGACTGATTTGCATATAGCCATGGCTGAACTGGGGTGGCAGAGTGGGCTAAAGAATGGTGATGGATCAAACCCAGATCTTTTGACTGGGTGTGAGTGTT
Organism: Lissotriton helveticus; assembly: GCF_964261635.1. Classification (NCBI taxonomy): domain Eukaryota; kingdom Metazoa; phylum Chordata; class Amphibia; order Caudata; family Salamandridae; genus Lissotriton; species Lissotriton helveticus. The sequence continues at coordinate 313,470,205 of NC_136069.1, read as the reverse complement.
TGATAGGTTCAGATGCTCCGTCCATCACCTCCCCCTTTTGTTCCGCTTTGGCCGCCATAAGTGTGGCAGGGTATGCTCAGACGTGAGTCCCTTGCTCACTTTGCCACTGGATTCAAGCAAGCTGGGCTGAAGACGGCTGTAAATCCAGAAACAGGTCCTCGGAAGCTTGTTTCCGGTCCAGGGAAGACATGGCTTGGCAGTTCGGGCTGGACTGTTCCCATGAGGCACAGGGTCAGACTGATTTGCATATAGCCATGGCTGAACAGGGGTGGCAGAGTGGGCTAAAGAACGGTGATGGATCAAACCCAGATCTTTTGACTGGGTGTGAGTGTTTGATTGGTTCAGATGCTCCGTCCATCACCTCCCCCTTTTGTACCGCTTTGGCCGCCATAAGTGTGGCAGGGTATGCTCAGACGTGAGTCCCTTGCTCACTTTGCCACTGGATTCAAGCAAGCTGGGCTGAAGACGGCTGTAATGCCAGAAACCGGTCCTCGGAAGCTTGTTTCCGGTCCAGGGAAGACATGGCTTGGCAGTTCGGGCTGGACTGTTCCCATGAGGCACAGGGTCAGACTGATTTGCATATAGCCATGGCTGAACTGGGGTGGCAGAGTGGGCTAAAGAATGGTGATGGATCAAACCCAGATCTTTTGACTGGGTGTGAGTGTTTGATAGGTTCAGATGCTCCGTCCATCACCTCCCCCTTTTGTTCCGCTTTGGCCGCCATAAGTGTGGCAGGGTATGCTCAGACGTGAGTCCCTTGCTCACTTTGCCACTGGATTCAAGCAAGCTGGGCTGAAGACGGCTGTAATGCCAGAAACCGGTCCTCGGAAGCTTGTTTCCGGTCCAGGGAAGACATGGCTTGGCAGTTCGTGCTGGACTGTTCCCATGAGGCACAGGGTCAGACTGATTTGCATATAGCCTTGGCTGAACTGGGGTGGCAGAGTGGGCTAAAGAACGGTGATGGATCAAACCCAGATCTTTTGACTGGGTGTGAGTGTTTGATTGGTTCAGATGCTCCGTCCATCACCTCCCCCTTTTGTACCGCTTTGGCCGCCATAAGTGTGGCAGGGTATGCTCAGATGTGAGTCCCTTGCTCACTTTGCCACTGGATTCAAGCAAGCTGGGCTGAAGATGGCTGTAATGCCAGAAACCAGTCCTCGGAAGCTTGTTTCCGGTCCAGGGAAGGCATGGCTTGGCAGTTCGGGCTGGACTGTTCCCATGAGGCACAGGGTCAGACTGATTTGCATATAGCCATGGCTGAACTGGGGTGGCAGAGTGGGCTAAAGAACGGTGATGGATCAAACCCAGATCTTTTGACTGGGTGTAAGTGTTTGATTGGTTCAGATGCTCCGTCCATCACCTCCCCCTTTTGTACCGCTTTGGCTGCCATAAGTGTGGCAGGGTATGCTCAGACGTGAGTCCCTTGCTCACTTTGCCACTGGATTCAAGCAAGCTGGGCTGAAGACGGCTGTAATGCCAGAAACCGGTCCTCGGAAGCTTGTTTCCGGTCCAGGGAAGGCATGGCTTGGCAGTTCGGGCTGGACTGTTCACATGAGGCACAGGGTCAGACTGATTTGCATATAGCCATGGCTGAACTGGGGTGGCAGAGTGGGCTAAAGAACGGTGATGGATCAAACCCAGATCTTTTGACTGGGTGTGAGTGTTTGATTGGTTCAGATGCTCCGTCCATCACCTCCCCCTTTTGTACCGCTTTGGCCGCCATAAGTGTGGCAGGGTATGCTCAGACGTGAGTCCCTTGCTCACTTTGCCACTGGATTTAAGCAAGCTGGGCTGAAGACAGCTGTAATGCCAGAAACCGGTCCTCGGAAGCTTGTTTCCGGTCCAGGGAAGACATGGCTTGGCAGTTCGGGCTGGACTGTTCCCATGAGGCACAGGGTCAGACTGATTTGCATATAGCCATGGCTGAACTGGGGTGGCAGCGTGGGCTAAAGAACGGTGATGGATCAAACCCAGATATTTTGACTGGGTGTGAGTGTTTCATTGGTTCAGATGCTCCGTCCATCACCTCCCCCTTTTGTACCGCTTTGGCCGCCATAAGTGTGGCAGGGTATGCTCAGACGTGAGTCCCTTGCTCACTTTGCCACTGGATTCAAGCAAGCTGGGCTGAAGACGGCTGTAAATCCAGAAACAGGTCCTCGGAAGCTTGTTTCCGGTCCAGGGAAGACATGGCTTGGCAGTTCGGGCTGGACTGTTCCCATGAGGCACAGGGTCAGACTGATTTGCATATAGCCATGGCTGAACTGGGGTGGCAGAGTGGGCTAAAGAAGGGTGATGGATCAAACCCAGATCTTTTGACTGGGTGTGAGTGTTTGATTGGTTCAGATGCTCCGTCCATCACCTCGCCCTTTTGTACCGCTTTGGCCGCCATAAGTGTGGCAGGGTATGCTCAGACGTGAGTCCCTTGCTCACTTTGCCACTGGAGTCAAGCAAGCTGGCCTGAAGACGGCTGTAATGCCAGAAACCGGTCCTCGGAAGCTTGTTTCCGGTCCAGGGAAGAAATGGCTTGGCAGTTCGGGCTGGACTGTTCCCATGAGGCACAGGGTCAGACTGATTTGCATATAGCCATGGCTGAACTGGGGTGGCAGAGTGGGCTAAAGAACGGTGATGGATCAAACCCAGATCTTTTGACTGGGTGTGAGTGTTTGATTGGTTCAGATGCTCCGTCCATCACCTCCCCCTTTTGTACCGCTTTGGCCGCCATAAGTGTGGCAGGGTATGCTCAGACGTGAGTCCCTTGCTCACTTTGCCACTGGATTCAAGCAAGCTGGGCTGAAGACGGCTGTAATGCCAGAAACCGGTCCTCGGAAGCTTGTTTCCGGTCCAGGGAAGATATGGCTTGGTAGTTCGGGCTGGACTGTTCCCATGAGGCACAGGGTCAGACTGATTTGCATATAGCCATGGCTGAACTGGGGTGGCAGAGTGGGCTAAAGAACGATGATGGATCAAACCCAGATCTTTTGACTGGGTGTGAGTGTTTGATTGGTTCAGATGCTCTGTCCATCACCTCCCCCTTTTGTACCGCTTTGGCCGCCATAAGTGTGGCAGGGTATGCTCAGATGTGAGTCCCTTGCTCATTTTGCCACTGGATTCAAGCAAGCTGGGCTGAAGACGGCTGTAATGCCAGAAACCGGTCCTCGGAAGCTTGTTTCCGTTCCAGGGAAGACATGGCTTGGCAGTTCGGGCTGGACTGTTCCCATGAGGCACAGGGTCAGACTGATTTGCATATAGCCATGGCTGAACTGGGGTGGCAGAGTGGGCTAAAGAACAGTGATGGATCAAACTCAGATCTTATGAATGGGTGTGAGTGTTTGATTGGTTCAGATGCTCCGTCCATCACCTCCCCCTTTTGTACCGCTTTGGCCGCCATAAGTGTGGCAGGGTATGCTCAGACGTGAGTCCCTTTGCTCACTTTGCCACTGGATTCAAGCAAGCTGGGCTGAAGACAGCTGTAATGCCAGAAACCGGTCCTCGGAAGCTTGTTTCCGGTCCAGGGAAGACATGGCTTGGCAGTTCGGGCTGGACTGTTCCCATGAGGCACAGGGTCAGACTGATTTGCATATAGTCATGGCTGAACAGGGGTGGCAGAGTGGGCTAAAGAATGGTGATGGATCAAACCCAGATCTTTTGACTGGGTGTGAGTGTTTGATTGGTTCAGATGCTCCGTCCATCACCTCCCCCTTTTGTACCGCTTTGGCCGCCATAAGTGTGGCAGGGTATGCTCAGACGTGAGTCCCTTGCTCACTTTGCCACTGGATTCAAGCAAGCTGGGCTGAAGACGGCTGTAATGCCAGAAACCGTTCCTCGGAAGCTTGTTTCCGGTCCAGGGAAGACATGGCTTGGCAGTTCGGGCTGGACTGTTCCCGTGAGGCACAGGGTCAGACTGATTTGCATATAGCCATGGCTGTACTGGGGTGGCAGAGTGGGCTAAAGAACGGTGATGGATCAAACCCAGATCTTTTGACTGGGTGTGAGTGTTTGATTGGTTCAGATGCTTCGTCCATCACCTCCCCCTTTTGTACCGCTTTGGCCGCCATAAGTGTGGCAGGGTATGCTCAGTCGTGAGTCCCTTGCTCACTTTGCCACTAGATTCAAGCAAGCTGGGCTGAAGACGGCTGTAATGCCAGAAACCGGTCCTCGGAAGCTTGTTTCGGTCCAGGGAAGACATGGCTTGGCAGTTCGGACTGGACTGTTCTCATGAGGCACAGGGTCAGACTGATTTGCATATAGCCATGGCTGAACTGGGGTGGCAGAGTGGGCTAAAGAACGGTGATGGATCAAACCCAGATATTTTGACTGGGTGTGAGTGTTTGATTGGTTCAGATGCTCCGTCCATCACCTCCCCCTTTTGTACCGCTTTGGCCGCCATAAGTGTGGCAGGGTATGCTCAGACGTGAGTCCCTTGCTCACTTTGCCACTGGAGTCAAGCAAGCTGGCCTGAAGACGGCTGTAATGCCAGAAACCGGTCCTCGGAAGCTTGTTTCCGGTCCAGGGAAGACATGGCTTGGCAGTTCGGGCTGGACTGTTCCCACGAAGCACAGGGTCAGACTGATTTGCATATAGCCATGGCTGAACTGCGGTGGCTGAGTGGGCTAAAGAACGGTGATGGATCAAACCCAGATCTTTTGACTGGGTGTGAGTGTTTGATTGGTTCAGATGGTCCGTCCATCACCTCCCCCTTTTGTACCGCTTTGGCCGCCATAAGTCTGGCAGGGTATGCTCAGACGTGAGTCCCTTGCTCACTTTGCCACTGGATTCAAGCAAGCTGGGCTGAAGACGGCTGTAATGCCAGAAACCGGTCCTCGGAAGCTTGTTTCCGGTCCAGGGAAGACATGGCTTGGCAGTTCGGGCTGGACTGTTCCCATGAGGCACAGGGTCAGACTGATTTGCATATAGCCATGGCTGAACTGGGGTGGCAGAGTGGGCTAAAGAAGGGTGATGGATCAAACCCAGATCTTTTGACTGGGTGTGAGTGTTTGATTGGTTCAGATGCTCCGTCCATCACCTCCCCCTTTTGTACCGCTTTGGGCGCCATAAGTGTGGCAGGGTATGCTCAGACGTGAGTCCCTTGCTCACTTTGCCACTGGATTCAAGCAAGCTGGGCTGAAGACGGCTGTAATGCCAGAAACCGGTCCTCGGAAGCTTGTTTCCGGTCCAGGGAAGACATGGCTTGGCAGTTCGGGCTGGACTGTTCCCATGAGGCACAGGGTCAGACTGATTTGCATATAGCCATGGCTGAACTGGGGTGGCAGAGTGGGCTAAAGAAGGGTGATGGATCAAACCCAGATATTTTGACTGGGTGTGAGTGTTTGATTGGTTCAGATGCTCCGTCCATCACCTCCCCCTTTTGTACCGCTTTGGCCGCCATAAGTGTGGCAGGGTATGCTCAGACGTGAGTCCCTTGCTCACTTTGCCACTGGAGTCAAGCAAGCTGGCCTGAAGACGGCTGTAATGCCAGAAACCGGTCCTCGGAAGCTTGTTTCCGGTCCAGGGAAGACATGGCTTGGCAGTTCGGGCTGGACTGTTCCCACGAAGCACAGGGTCAGACTGATTTGCATATAGCCATGGCTGAACTGGGGTGGCTGAGTGGGCTAAAGAACGGTGATGGATCAAACCCAGATCTTTTGACTGGGTGTGAGTGTTTGATTGGTTCAGATGGTCCGTCCATCACCTCCCCCTTTTGTACCGCTTTGGCCGCCATAAGTCTGGCAGGGTATGCTCAGACGTGAGTCCCTTGCTCACTTTGCCACTGGATTCAAGCAAGCTGGGCTGAAGACGGCTGTAATGCCAGAAACCGGTCCTCGGAAGCTTGTTTCCGGTCCAGGGAAGACATGGCTTGGCAGTTCGGGCTGGACTGTTCCCATGAGGCACAGGGTCAGACTGATTTGCATATAGCCATGGCTGAACTGGGGTGGCAGAGTGGGCTAAAGAAGGGTGATGGATCAAACCCAGATCTTTTGACTGGGTGTGAGTGTTTGATTGGTTCAGATGCTCCGTCCATCACCTCCCCCTTTTGTACCGCTTTGGCCGCCATAAGTGTGGCAGGGTATGCTCAGACGTGAGTCCCTTGCTCACTTTGCCACTGGAGTCAAGCAAGCTAGCCTGAACACGGCTGTAATGCCAGAAACCGGTCCTCGGAAGCTTGTTTCCGGTCCAGGGAAGACATGGCTTGGCAGTTCGGGCTGGACTGTTCCCATGAGGCACAGGGTCAGACTGATTTGCATATAGCCATGGCTGAACTGGGGTGGCAGAGTGGGCTAAAGAACGGTGATGGATCAAACCCAGATCTTTTGACTGGGTGTGAGTGTTTGATTGGTTCAGATGCTCCGTCCATCACCTCCCCCTTTTGTACCGCTTTGGCCGCCATAAGTGTGGCAGGGTATGCTCAGACGTGAGTCCCTTGCTCACTTTGCCACTGGATTCAAGCAAGCTGGGCTGAAGACGGCTGTAATGCCAGAAACCGGTCCTCGGAAGCTTGTTTCCGGTCCAGGGAAGACATGGCTTGGCAGTGCGGGCTGGACTGTTCCCATGAGGCACAGGGTCAGACTGATTTGCATATAGCCATGGCTGAACAGGGGTGGCAGAGTGGGCTAAAGAACGGTGATGGATCAAACCCAGATCTTTTGACTGGGTGTGAGTGTTTGATTGGTTCAGATGCTCCGTCCATCACCTCCCCCTTTTGTACCGCTTTGGCCGCCATAAGTGTGGCAGGGTATGCTCAGACGTGAGTCCTTTGCTCACTTTGCCACTGGATTCAAGCAAGCTGGGCTGAAGACGGCTGTAATGCCAGAAACCGGTCCTCGGAAGCTTGTTTCCGGTCCAGGGAAGACATGGCTTGGCAGTTGGGGCTGGACTGTTCCCATGAGGCACAGGGTCAGACTGATTTGCATATAGCCATGGCTGAACTGGGGTGGCAGAGTGGGCTAAAGAACGGTGATGGATCAAACCCAGATCTTTTGACTGGGTATGAGTGTTTGATTGGTTCAGATGCTCCGTCCATCACCTCCCCCTTTTGTACCGCTTTGGCCGCCATAAGTGTGGCAGGGTATGCTCAGACGTGAGTCCCTTGCTCACTTAGCCACTGGATTCAAGCAAGCTGGGCTGAAGATGGCTGTAATGCCAGAAACCGGTCCTCGGAAGCTTGTTTCCGGTCCAGGGAAGACATGGCTTGGCAGTTCGGGCTGGACTGTTCCCATGAGGCACAGGGTCAGACTGATTTGCATATAGCCTTGGCTGAACTGGGGTGGCAGAGTGGGCTAAAGAACGGTGATGGATCAAACCCAGATCTTTTGACTGGGTGTGAGTGTTTGATTGGTTCAGATGCTCCGTCCATCACCTCCCCCTTTTGTACTGCTTTGGCCGCCATAAGTGTGGCAGGGTATGCTCAGATGTGAGTCCCTTGCTCACTTTGCCACTGGATTCAAGCAAGCTGGGCTGAAGACGGCTGTAATGCCAGAAACCGGTCCCCGGAAGCTTGTTTCCGGTCCAGGGAAGGCATGACTTGGCAGTTCGGGCTGGACGGTTCCCATGAGGCACAGGGTCAGACTGATTTGCATATAGCCATGGCTGAACTGGGGTGGCAGAGTGGGCTAAAGAACGGTGATGGATCAAACCCAGATCTTTTGACTGGGTGTGAGTGTTTGATAGGTTCAGATGCTCCGTCCATCACCTCCCCCTTTTGTACCGCTTTGGCCGCCATAAGTGTGGCAGGGTATGCTCAGACGTGAGTCCCTTGCTCACTTTGCCACTGGATTCAAGCAAGCTGGGCTGAAGACGGCTGTAATGCCAGAAACCGGTCCTCGGAAGCTTGTTTCCGGCCCAGGGAAGACATGGCTTGGCAGTTCGGGCTGGACTGTTCCCATGAGGCACAGGGTCAGACTGATTTGCATATAGCCATGGCTGAACTGGGGTGGCAGAGTGGGCTAAAGAACGGTGATGGATCAAACCCAGATCTTTTGACTGGGTGTGAGTGTTTGATAGGTTCAGATGCTCCGTCCATCACCTCCCCCTTTTGTACCGCTTTGGCCGCCATAAGTGTGGCAGTGTATGCTCAGACGTGAGTCCCTTGCTCACTTTGCCACTGGATTCAAGCAAGCTGGGCTGAAGACGGCTGTAATGCCAGAAACCGGTCCTCGGAAGCTTGTTTCCGGTCCAGGGAAGGCATGGCTTGGCAGTTCGGGCTGGACTGTTCACATGAGGCACAGGGTCAGACTGATTTGCATATAGCCATGGCTGAACTGGGGTGGCAGAGTGGGCTAAAGAACGGTGATGGATCAAACCCAGATCTTTTGACTGGGTGTGAGTGTTTGATTGGTTCAGATGCTCCGTCCATCACCTCCCCCTTTTGTACAGCTTTGGCCGCCATAAGTGTGGCAGGGTATGCTCAGACGTGAGTCCCTTGCTCACTTTGCCACTGGATTTAAGCAAGCTGGGCTGAAGACGGCTGTAATGCCAGAAACCGGTCCTCGGAAGCTTGTTTCCGGTCCAGGGAAGACATGGCTTGGCAGTTCGGGCTGGACTGTTCCCATGAGGCACAGGGTCAGACTGATTTGCATATAGCCATGGCTGAACTGGGGTGGCAGCGTGGGCTAAAGAACGGTGATGGATCAAACCCAGATCTTTTGACTGGGTGTGAGTGTTTCATTGGTTCAGATGCTCCGTCCATCACCTCCCCCTTTTGTACCGCTTTGGCCGCCATAAGTGTGGCAGGGTATGCTCAGACGTGAGTCCCTTGCTCACTTTGCCACTGGATTCAAGCAAGCTGGGCTGAAGACGGCTGTAAATCCAGAAACAGGTCCTCGGAAGCTTGTTTCCGGTCCAGGGAAGACATGGCTTGGCAGTTCGGGCTGGACTGTTCCCATGAGGCACAGGGTCAGACTGATTTGCATATAGCCATGGCTGAACTGGGGTGGCAGAGTGGGCTAAAGAAGGGTGATGGATCAAACCCAGATCTTTTGACTGGGTGTGAGTGTTTGATTGGTTCAGATGCTCCGTCCATCAACTCCCCCTTTTGTACCGCTTTGGCCGCCATAAGTGTGGCAGGGTATGCTCAGACGTGAGTCCCTTGCTCACTTTGCCACTGGAGTCAAGCAAGCTGGCCTGAAGACGGCTGTAATGCCAGAAACCGGTCCTCGGAAGCTTGTTTCCGGTCCAGGGAAGACATGGCTTGGCAGTTCGGGCTGGACTGTTCCCATGAGGCACAGGGTCAGACTGATTTGCATATAGTCATGGCTGAACAGGGGTGGCAGAGTGGGCTAAAGAATGGTGATGGATCAAACCCAGATCTTTTGACTGGGTGTGAGTGTTTGATTGGTTCAGATGCTCCGTCCATCACCTCCCCCTTTTGTACCGCTTTGGCCGCCATAAGTGTGGCAGGGTATGCTCAGACGTGAGTCCCTTTGCTCACTTTGCCACTGGATTCAAGCAAGCTGGGCTGAAGACGGCTGTAATGCCAGAAACCGGTCCTCGGAAGCTTGTTTCCGGTCCAGGGAAGACATGGCTTGGCAGTTCGGGCTGGACTGTTCCCATGAGGCACAGGGTCAGACTGATTTGCATATAGTCATGGCTGAACAGGGGTGGCAGAGTGGGCTAAAGAATGGTGATGGATCAAACCCAGATCTTTTGACTGGGTGTGAGTGTTTGATTGGTTCAGATGCTCCGTCCATCACCTCCCCCTTTTGTACCGCTTTGGCCGCCATAAGTGTGGCAGGGTATGCTCAGACGTGAGTCCCTTGCTCACTTTGCCACTGGAGTCAAGCAAGCTGGCCTGAAGACGGCTGTAATGCCAGAAACCGGTCCTCGGAAGCTTGTTTCCGGTCCAGGGAAGACATGGCTTGGCAGTTCGGGCTGGACTGTTCCCACGAAGCACAGGGTCAGACTGATTTGCATATAGCCATGGCTGAACTGCGGTGGCTGAGTGGGCTAAAGAACGGTGATGGATCAAACCCAGATCTTTTGACTGGGTGTGAGTGTTTGATTGGTTCAGATGGTCCGTCCATCACCTCCCCCTTTTGTACCGCTTTGGCCGCCATAAGTCTGGCAGGGTATGCTCAGACGTGAGTCCCTTGCTCACTTTGCCACTGGATTCAAGCAAGCTGGGCTGAAGACGGCTGTAATGCCAGAAACCGGTCCTCGGAAGCTTGTTTCCGGTCCAGGGAAGACATGGCTTGGCAGTTCGGGCTGGACTGTTCCCATGAGGCACAGGGTCAGACTGATTTGCATATAGCCATGGCTGAACTGGGGTGGCAGAGTGGGCTAAAGAAGGGTGATGGATCAAACCCAGATCTTTTGACTGGGTGTGAGTGTTTGATTGGTTCAGATGCTCCGTCCATCACCTCCCCCTTTTGTACCGCTTTGGGCGCCATAAGTGTGGCAGGGTATGCTCAGACGTGAGTCCCTTGCTCACTTTGCCACTGGATTCAAGCAAGCTGGGCTGAAGACGGCTGTAATGCCAGAAACCGGTCCTCGGAAGCTTGTTTCCGGTCCAGGGAAGACATGGCTTGGCAGTTCGGGCTGGACTGTTCCCATGAGGCACAGGGTCAGACTGATTTGCATATAGCCATGGCTGAACTGGGGTGGCAGAGTGGGCTAAAGAAGGGTGATGGATCAAACCCAGATATTTTGACTGGGTGTGAGTGTTTGATTGGTTCAGATGCTCCGTCCATCACCTCCCCCTTTTGTACCGCTTTGGCCGCCATAAGTGTGGCAGGGTATGCTCAGACGTGAGTCCCTTGCTCACTTTGCCACTGGAGTCAAGCAAGCTGGCCTGAAGACGGCTGTAATGCCAGAAACCGGTCCTCGGAAGCTTGTTTCCGGTCCAGGGAAGACATGGCTTGGCAGTTCGGGCTGGACTGTTCCCACGAAGCACAGGGTCAGACTGATTTGCATATAGCCATGGCTGAACTGGGGTGGCTGAGTGGGCTAAAGAACGGTGATGGATCAAACCCAGATCTTTTGACTGGGTGTGAGTGTTTGATTGGTTCAGATGGTCCGTCCATCACCTCCCCCTTTTGTACCGCTTTGGCCGCCATAAGTCTGGCAGGGTATGCTCAGACGTGAGTCCCTTGCTCACTTTGCCACTGGATTCAAGCAAGCTGGGCTGAAGACGGCTGTAATGCCAGAAACCGGTCCTCGGAAGCTTGTTTCCGGTCCAGGGAAGACATGGCTTGGCAGTTCGGGCTGGACTGTTCCCATGAGGCACAGGGTCAGACTGATTTGCATATAGCCATGGCTGAACTGGGGTGGCAGAGTGGGCTAAAGAAGGGTGATGGATCAAACCCAGATCTTTTGACTGGGTGTGAGTGTTTGATTGGTTCAGATGCTCCGTCCATCACCTCCCCCTTTTGTACCGCTTTGGCCGCCATAAGTGTGGCAGGGTATGCTCAGACGTGAGTCCCTTGCTCACTTTGCCACTGGAGTCAAGCAAGCTGGCCTGAACACGGCTGTAATGCCAGAAACCGGTCCTCGGAAGCTTGTTTCCGGTCCAGGGAAGACATGGCTTGGCAGTTCGGGCTGGACTGTTCCCATGAGGCACAGGGTCAGACTGATTTGCATATAGTCATGGCTGAACAGGGGTGGCAGAGTGGGCTAAAGAATGGTGATGGATCAAACCCAGATCTTTTGACTGGGTGTGAGTGTTTGATTGGTTCAGATGCTCCGTCCATCACCTCCCCCTTTTGTACCGCTTTGGCCGCCATAAGTGTGGCAGGGTATGCTCAGACGTGAGTCCCTTTGCTCACTTTGCCACTGGATTCAAGCAAGCTGGGCTGAAGACGGCTGTAATGCCAGAAACCGGTCCTCGGAAGCTTGTTTCCGGTCCAGGGAAGACATGGCTTGGCAGTTCGGGCTGGACTGTTCCCATGAGGCACAGGGTCAGACTGATTTGCATATAGTCATGGCTGAACAGGGGTGGCAGAGTGGGCTAAAGAATGGTGATGGATCAAACCCAGATCTTTTGACTGGGTGTGAGTGTTTGATTGGTTCAGATGCTCCGTCCATCACCTCCCCCTTTTGTACCGCTTTGGCCGCCATAAGTGTGGCAGGGTATGCTCAGACGTGAGTCCCTTGCTCACTTTGCCACTGGAGTCAAGCAAGCTGGCCTGAAGACGGCTGTAATGCCAGAAACCGGTCCTCGGAAGCTTGTTTCCGGTCCAGGGAAGACATGGCTTGGCAGTTCGGGCTGGACTGTTCCCACGAAGCACAGGGTCAGACTGATTTGCATATAGCCATGGCTGAACTGCGGTGGCTGAGTGGGCTAAAGAACGGTGATGGATCAAACCCAGATCTTTTGACTGGGTGTGAGTGTTTGATTGGTTCAGATGGTCCGTCCATCACCTCCCCCTTTTGTACCGCTTTGGCCGCCATAAGTCTGGCAGGGTATGCTCAGACGTGAGTCCCTTGCTCACTTTGCCACTGGATTCAAGCAAGCTGGGCTGAAGACGGCTGTAATGCCAGAAACCGGTCCTCGGAAGCTTGTTTCCGGTCCAGGGAAGACATGGCTTGGCAGTTCGGGCTGGACTGTTCCCATGAGGCACAGGGTCAGACTGATTTGCATATAGCCATGGCTGAACTGGGGTGGCAGAGTGGGCTAAAGAAGGGTGATGGATCAAACCCAGATCTTTTGACTGGGTGTGAGTGTTTGATTGGTTCAGATGCTCCGTCCATCACCTCCCCCTTTTGTACCGCTTTGGGCGCCATAAGTGTGGCAGGGTATGCTCAGACGTGAGTCCCTTGCTCACTTTGCCACTGGATTCAAGCAAGCTGGGCTGAAGACGGCTGTAATGCCAGAAACCGGTCCTCGGAAGCTTGTTTCCGGTCCAGGGAAGACATGGCTTGGCAGTTCGGGCTGGACTGTTCCCATGAGGCACAGGGTCAGACTGATTTGCATATAGCCATGGCTGAACTGGGGTGGCAGAGTGGGCTAAAGAAGGGTGATGGATCAAACCCAGATATTTTGACTGGGTGTGAGTGTTTGATTGGTTCAGATGCTCCGTCCATCACCTCCCCCTTTTGTACCGCTTTGGCCGCCATAAGTGTGGCAGGGTATGCTCAGACGTGAGTCCCTTGCTCACTTTGCCACTGGAGTCAAGCAAGCTGGCCTGAAGACGGCTGTAATGCCAGAAACCGGTCCTCGGAAGCTTGTTTCCGGTCCAGGGAAGACATGGCTTGGCAGTTCGGGCTGGACTGTTCCCACGAAGCACAGGGTCAGACTGATTTGCATATAGCCATGGCTGAACTGGGGTGGCTGAGTGGGCTAAAGAACGGTGATGGATCAAACCCAGATCTTTTGACTGGGTGTGAGTGTTTGATTGGTTCAGATGGTCCGTCCATCACCTCCCCCTTTTGTACCGCTTTGGCCGCCATAAGTCTGGCAGGGTATGCTCAGACGTGAGTCCCTTGCTCACTTTGCCACTGGATTCAAGCAAGCTGGGCTGAAGACGGCTGTAATGCCAGAAACCGGTCCTCGGAAGCTTGTTTCCGGTCCAGGGAAGACATGGCTTGGCAGTTCGGGCTGGACTGTTCCCATGAGGCACAGGGTCAGACTGATTTGCATATAGCCATGGCTGAACTGGGGTGGCAGAGTGGGCTAAAGAAGGGTGATGGATCAAACCCAGATCTTTTGACTGGGTGTGAGTGTTTGATTGGTTCAGATGCTCCGTCCATCACCTCCCCCTTTTGTACCGCTTTGGCCGCCATAAGTGTGGCAGGGTATGCTCAGACGTGAGTCCCTTGCTCACTTTGCCACTGGAGTCAAGCAAGCTGGCCTGAACACGGCTGTAATGCCAGAAACCGGTCCTCGGAAGCTTGTTTCCGGTCCAGGGAAGACATGGCTTGGCAGTTCGGGCTGGACTGTTCCCATGAGGCACAGGGTCAGACTGATTTGCATATAGCCATGGCTGAACTGGGGTGGCAGAGTGGGCTAAAGAACGGTGATGGATCAAACCCAGATCTTTTGACTGGGTGTGAGTGTTTGATTGGTTCAGATGCTCCGTCCATCACCTCCCCCTTTTGTACCGCTTTGGCCGCCATAAGTGTGGCAGGGTATGCTCAGACGTGAGTCCCTTGCTCACTTTGCCACTGGATTCAAGCAAGCTGGGCTGAAGACGGCTGTAATGCCAGAAACCGGTCCTCGGAAGCTTGTTTCCGGTCCAGGGAAGACATGGCTTGGCAGTTCGGGCTGGACTGTTCCCATGAGGCACAGGGTCAGACTGATTTGCATATAGCCATGGCTGAACTGGGGTGGCAGAGTGGGCTAAAGAAGGGTGATGGATCAAACCCAGATCTTTTGACTGGGTGTGAGTGTTTGATTGGTTCAGATGCTCCGTCCATCAACTCCCCCTTTTGTACCGCTTTGGCCGCCATAAGTGTGGCAGGGTATGCTCAGACGTGAGTCCCTTGCTCACTTTGCCACTGGAGTCAAGCAAGCTGGCCTGAAGACGGCTGTAATGCCAGAAACCGGTCCTCGGAAGCTTGTTTCCGGTCCAGGGAAGACATGGCTTGGCAGTTCGGGCTGGACTGTTCCCATGAGGCACAGGGTCAGACTGATTTGCATATAGTCATGGCTGAACAGGGGTGGCAGAGTGGGCTAAAGAATGGTGATGGATCAAACCCAGATCTTTTGACTGGGTTTGAGTGTTTGATTGGTTCAGATGCTCCGTCCATCACCTCCCCCTTTTGTACCGCTTTGGCCGCCATAAGTGTGGCAGGGTATGCTCAGACGTGAGTCCCTTTGCTCACTTTGCCACTGGATTCAAGCAAGCTGGGCTGAAGACGGCTGTAATGCCAGAAACCGGTCCTCGGAAGCTTGTTTCCGGTCCAGGGAAGACATGGCTTGGCAGTTCGGGCTGGACTGTTCCCATGAGGCACAGGGTCAGACTGATTTGCATATAGTCATGGCTGAACAGGGGTGGCAGAGTGGGCTAAAGAATGGTGATGGATCAAACCCAGATCTTTTGACTGGGTGTGAGTGTTTGATTGGTTCAGATGCTCCGTCCATCACCTCCCCCTTTTGTACCGCTTTGGCCGCCATAAGTGTGGCAGGGTATGCTCAGATGTGAGTCCCTTGCTCACTTTGCCACTGGATTCAAGCAAGCTGGGCTGAAGACGGCTGTAATGCCAGAAACCGGTCCTCGGTAGCTTGTTTCCGGTCCAGGGAAGGCATGGCTTGGCAGTTCGGGCTGGACTGTTCCCATGAGGCACAGGGTCAGACTGATTTGCATATAGCCATGGCTGAACTGGGGTGGCAGAGTGGGCTAAAGAAGGGTGATGGATGAAACCCAGATCTTTTGACTGGGTGTGAGTGTTTGATTGGTTCAGATGCTCCGTCCATCACCTCCCCCTTTTGTACCGCTTTGGCCGCCATAAGTGTGGCAGGGTATGCTCAGACGTGAGTCCCTTGCTCACTTTGCCACTGGAGTCAAGCAAGCTGGGCTGAAGACGGCTGTAATGCCAGAAACCGGTCCTCGGAAGCTTGTTTCCGGTCCAGGGAAGACATGGCTTGGCAGTTCGGGCTGGACTGTTCCCATGAGGCACAGGGTCAGACTGATTTGCATATAGCCATGGCTGAACTGGGGTGGCAGAGTGGGCTAAAGAATGGTGATGGATCAAACCCAGATCTTTTGACTGGGTGTGAGTGTTTGATAGGTTCAGATGCTCCGTCCATCACCTCCCCCTTTTGTTCCGCTTTGGCCGCCATAAGTGTGGCAGGGTATGCTCAGACGTGAGTCCCTTGCTCACTTTGCCACTGGATTCAAGCAAGCTGGGCTGAAGACGGCTGTAATGCCAGAAACCGGTCCTCGGAAGCTTGTTTCCGGTCCAGGGAAGACATGGCTTGGCAGTTCGTGCTGGACTGTTCCCATGAGGCACAGGGTCAGACTGATTTGCATATAGCCTTGGCTGAACTGGGGTGGCAGAGTGGGCTAAAGAACGGTGATGGATCAAACCCAGATCTTTTGACTGGGTTTGAGTGTTTCATTGGTTCAGATGCTCCGTCCATCACCTCCCCCTTTTGTACCGCTTTGGCCGCCATAAGTGTGGCAGGGTATGCTCAGACGTGAGTCCCTTGCTCACTTTGCCACTGGATTCAAGCAAGCTGGGCTGAAGACGGCTGTAAATCCAGAAACAGGTCCTCGGAAGCTTGTTTCCGGTCCAGGGAAGGCATGGCTTGGCAGTTCGGGCTGGACTGTTCCCATGAGGCACAGGGTCAGACTGATTTGCATATAGCCATGGCTGAACTGGGGTGGCAGAGTGGGTTAAAGAAGGGTGATGGATCAAACCCAGATCTTTTGACTGGGTGTGAGTGTTTGATTGGTTCAGATGCTCCGTCCATCAACTCCCCCTTTTGTACCGCTTTGGCCGCCATAAGTGTGGCAGGGTATGCTCAGACGTGAGTCCCTTGCTCACTTTGCCACTGGAGTCAAGCAAGCTGGCCTGAAGACGGCTGTAATGCCAGAAACCGGTCCTCGGAAGCTTGTTTCCGGTCCAGGGAAGACATGGCTTGGCAGTTCGGGCTGGACTGTTCCCATGAGGCACAGGGTCAGACTGATTTGCATATAGCCATGGCTGAACTGGGGTGGCAGAGTGGGCTAAAGAACGGTGATGGATCAAACCCAGATCTTTTGACTGGGTGTGAGTGTTTGATTGGTTCAGATGCTCCGTCCATCACCTCCCCCTTTTGTACCGCTTTGGCCGCCATAAGTGTGGCAGGGTATGCTCAGACGTGAGTCCCTTGCTCACTTTGCCACTGGATTCAAGCAAGCTGGGCTGAAGACGGCTGTAATGCCAGAAACCGGTCCTCGGAAGCTTGTTTCCGGTCCAGGGAAGATATGGCTTGGTAGTTCGGGCTGGACTGTTCCCATGAGGCACAGGGTCAGACTGATTTGCATATAGCCATGGCTGAACTGGGGTGGCAGAGTGGGCTAAAGAACGATGATGGATCAAACCCAGATCTTTTGACTGAGTGTGAGTGTTTGATTGGTTCAGATGCTCTGTCCATCATCTCCCCCTTTTGTACCGCTTTGGCCGCCATAAGTGTGGCAGGGTATGCTCAGACGTGAGTCCCTTTGCTCACTTTGCCACTGGATTCAAGCAAGCTGGGCTGAAGACGGCTGTAATGCCAGAAACCGGTCCTCGGAAGCTTGTTTCCGGTCCAGGGAAGACATGGCTTGGCAGTTCGGGCTGGACTGTTCCCATGAGGCACAGGTTCAGACTGATTTGCATATAGTCATGGCTGAACAGGGGTGGCAGAGTGGGCTAAAGAATGGTGATGGATCAAACCCAGATCTTTTGACTGGGTGTGAGTGTTTGATTGGTTCAGATGCTCCGTCCATCACCTCCCCCTTTTGTACCGCTTTGGCCGCCATAAGTGTGGCAGGGTATGCTCAGACGTGAGTCCCTTGCTCACTTTGCCACTGGATTCAAGCAAGCTGGGCTGAAGACGGCTGTAATGCCAGAAACCGGTCCTCGGAAGCTTGTTTCCGGTCCAGGGAAGACATGGCTTGGCAGTTCGGGCTGGACTGTTCCCGTGAGGCACAGGGTCAGACTGATTTGCATATAGCCATGGCTGTACTGGGGTGGCAGAGTGGGCTAAAGAACGGTGATGGATCAAACCCAGATCTTTTGACTGGGTGTGAGTGTTTGATTGGTTCAGATGCTCCGTCCATCACCTCCCCCTTTTGTACCGCTTTGGCCGCCATAAGTGTGGCAGGGTATGCTCAGTCATGAGTCCCTTGCTCACTTTGCCACTGGATTCAAGCAAGGTGGGCTGAAGACGGCTGTAATGCCAGAAACCGGTCCTCGGAAGCTTGTTTCGGTCCAGGGAAGACATGGCTTGGCAGTTCGGACTGGACTGTTCTCATGAGGCACAGGGTCAGACTGATTTGCACAGAGCCATGGCTGAACTGGGGTGGCAGAGTGGGTTAAAGAACGGTGATGGATCAAACCCAGATCTTTTGACTGGGTATGAGTGTTTGATTGGTTCAGATGCTCCGTCCATCACCTCCCCCTTTTGTACCGCTTTGGGCGCCATAAGTGTGGCAGGGTATGCTCAGACGTGAGTCCCTTGCTCACTTTGCCACTGGATACAAGCAAGCTGGGCTGAAGACGGCTGTAATGCCAGAAACCGGTCCTCGGAAGCTTGTTTCCGGTCCAGGGAAGACATGGCTTGGCAGTTCGGGCTGGACTGTTCCCATGAGGCACAGGGTCAGACTGATTTGCATATAGCCATGGCTGAACTGGGGTGGCAGAGTGGGCTAAAGAAGGGTGATGGATCAAACCCAGATATTTTGACTGGGTGTGAGTGTTTGATTGGTTGAGATGCTCCGTCAATCACCTACCCCTTTTGTACCGCTTTGGCCGCCATAAGTGTGGCAGGGTATGCTCAGACGTGAGTCCCTTGCTCACTTTGCCACTGGAGTCAAGCAAGCTGGCCTGAAGACGGCTGTAATGCCAGAAACCGGTCCTCGGAAGCTTGTTTCCGGTCCAGGGAAGACATGGCTTGGCAGTTCGGGCTGGACTGTTCCCACGAAGCACAGGGTCAGACTGATTTGCATATAGCCATGGCTGAACTGGGGTGGCTGAGTGGGCTAAAGAACGGTGATGGATCAAACCCAGATCTTTTGACTGGGTGTGAGTGTTTGATTGGTTCAGATGGTCCGTCCATCACCTCCCCCTTTTGTACCGCTTTGGCCGCCATAAGTGTGGCAGGGTATGCTCAGACGTGAGTCCCTTGCTCACTTTGCCACTGGATTCAAGCAAGCTGGGCTGAAGATGGCTGTAATGCCAGAAACCGGTCCTCGGAAGTTTGTTTCCGGTCCAGGGAAGACATGGCTTGGCAGTTCGGGCTGGACTGTTCCCATGAGGCACAGGGTCAGACTGATTTGCATATAGCCATGGCTGAACTGGGGTGGCAGAGTGGGCTAAAGAAGGGTGATGGATGAAACCCAGATCTTTTGACTGGGTGTGAGTGTTTGATTGGTTCAGATGCTCCGTCCATCACCTCCCCCTTTTGTACCGCTTTGGCCGCCATAAGTGTGGCAGGGTATGCTCAGACGTGAGTCCCTTGCTCACTTTGCCACTGGAGTCAAGCAAGCTGGCCTGAAGACGGCTGTAATGCCAGAAACCGGTCCTCGGAAGCTTGTTTCCGGTCCAGGGAAGACATGGCTTGGCAGTTCGGGCTGGACTGTTCCCATGAGGCACAGGGTCAGACTGATTTGCATATAGCCATGGCTGAACTGGGGTGGCAGAGTGGGCTAAAGAACGGTGATGGATCAAACCCAGATCTTTTGACTGGGTGTGAGTGTTTGATAGGTTCAGATGCTTCGTCCATCACCTCCCCCTTTTGTACCGCTTTGGCCGCCATAAGTGTGGCAGTGTATGCTCAGACGTGAGTCCCTTGCTCACTTTGCCACTGGATTCAAGCAAGCTGGGCTGAAGATGGCTGTAATGCCAGAAACCGGTCCTCGGAAGCTTGTTTCCGGTCCAGGGAAGACATGGCTTGGCAGTTCGGGCTGGACTGTTCCCATGAGGCACAGGGTCAGACTGATTTGCATATAGCCTTGGCTGAACTGGGGTGGCAGAGTGGGCTAAAGAACGGTGATGGATCAAACCCAGATCTTTTGACTGGGTGTGAGTGTTTGATTGGTTCAGATGCTCCGTCCATCACCTCCCCCTTTTGTACCGCTTTGGCTGCCATAAGTGTGGCAGGGTATGCTCAGATGTGAGTCCCTTGCTCACTTTGCCACTGGATTCAAGCAAGCTGGGCTGAAGACGGCTGTAAATCCAGAAACAGGTCCTCGGAAGCTTGTTTCCGGTCCAGGGAAGACATGGCTTGGCAGTTCGGGCTGGACTGTTCCCATGAGGCACAGGGTCAGACTGATTTGCATATAGCCATGGCTGAACAGGGGTGGCAGAGTGGGCTAAAGAACGGTGATGGATCAAACCCAGATCTTTTGACTGGGTGTGAGTGTTTGATTGGTTCAGATGCTCCGTCCATCACCTCCCCCTTTTGTACCGCTTTGGCCGCCATAAGTGTGGCAGGGTATGCTCAGACGTGAGTCCCTTGCTCATTTTGCCACTGGATTCAAGCAAGCTGGGCTGAAGACGGCTGTAATGCCAGAAACCGGTCCTCGGAAGCTTGTTTCCGGTCCAGGGAAGACATGGCTTGGCAGTTCGGGCTGGACTGTTCCCATGAGGCACAGGGTCAGACTGATTTGCATATAGCCATGGCTGAACTGGGGTGGCAGAGTGGGCTAAAGAATGGTGATGGATCAAACCCAGATCTTTTGACTGGGTGTGAGTGTTTGATAGGTTCAGATGCTCCGTCCATCACCTCCCCCTTTTGTTCCACTTTGGCCGCCATAAGTGTGGCAGGGTATGCTCAGACGTGAGTCCCTTGCTCACTTTGCCACTGGATTCAAGCAAGCTGGGCTGAAGACGGCTGTAATGCCAGAAACCGGTCCTCGGAAGCTTGTTTCCGGTCCAGGGAAGACATGGCTTGGCAGTTCGTGCTGGACTGTTCCCATGAGGCACAGGGTCAGACTGATTTGCATATAGCCTTGGCTGAACTGGGGTGGCAGAGTGGGCTAAAGAACGGTGATGGATCAAACCCAGATCTTTTGACTGGGTGTGAGTGTTTGATTGGTTCAGATGCTCCGCCCATCACCTCCCCCTTTTGTACCGCTTTGGCCGCCATAAGTGTGGCAGGGTATGCTCAGATGTGAGTCCCTTGCTCACTTTGCCACTGGATTCAAGCAAGCTGGGCTGAAGATGGCTGTAATGCCAGAAACCAGTCCTCGGAAGCTTGTTTCCGGTCCAGGGAAGGCATGGCTTGGCAGTTCGGGCTGGACTGTTCCCATGAGGCACAGGGTCAGACTGATTTGCATATAGCCATGGCTGAACTGGGGTGGCAGAGTGGGCTAAAGAACGGTGATGGATCAAACCCAGATCTTTTGACTGGGTGTGAGTGTTTGATTGGTTCAGATGCTCCGTCCATCACCTCCCCCTTTTGTACCGCTTTGGCCGCCATAAGTGTGGCAGGGTATGCTCAGACGTGAGTCCCTTGCTCACTTTGCCACTGGATTCAAGCAAGCTGGGCTGAAGACGGCTGTAATGCCAGAAACCGGTCCTCGGAAGCTTGTTTCCGGTCCAGGGAAGGCATGGCTTGGCAGTTCGGGCTGGACTGTTCACATGAGGCACAGGGTCAGACTGATTTGCATATAGCCATGGCTGAACTGGGGTGGCAGAGTGGGCTAAAGAACGGTGATGGATCAAACCCAGATCTTTTGACTGGGTGTGAGTGTTTGATTGGTTCAGATGCTCCGTCCATCACCTCCCCCTTTTGTACCGCTTTGGCCGCCATAAGTGTGGCAGGGTATGCTCAGACGTGAGTCCCTTGCTCACTTTGCCACTGGATTTAAGCAAGCTGGGCTGAAGACGGCTGTAATGCCAGAAACCGGTCCTCGGAAGCTTGTTTCCGGTCCAGGGAAGACATGGCTTGGCAGTTCGGGCTGGACTGTTCCCATGAGGCACAGGGTCAGACTGATTTGCATATAGCCATGGCTGAACTGGGGTGGCAGCGTGGGCTAAAGAACGGTGATGGATCAAACCCAGATATTTTGACTGGGTGTGAGTGTTTCATTGGTTCAGATGCTCCGTCCATCACCTCCCCCTTTTGTACCGCTTTGGCCGCCATAAGTGTGGCAGGGTATGCTCAGACGTGAGTCCCTTGCTCACTTTGCCACTGGATTCAAGCAAGCTGGGCTGAAGACGGCTGTAAATCCAGAAACAGGTCCTCGGAAGCTTGTTTCCGGTCCAGGGAAGACATGGCTTGGCAGTTCGGGCTGGACTGTTCCCATGAGGCACAGGGTCAGACTGATTTGCATATAGCCATGGCTGAACTGGGGTGGCAGAGTGGGCTAAAGAAGGGTGATGGATCAAACCCAGATCTTTTGACTGGGTGTGAGTGTTTGATTGGTTCAGATGCTCCGTCCATCACCTCGCCCTTTTGTACCGCTTTGGCCGCCATAAGTGTGGCAGGGTATGCTCAGACGTGAGTCCCTTGCTCACTTTGCCACTGGAGTCAAGCAAGCTGGCCTGAAGACGGCTGTAATGCCAGAAACCGGTCCTCGGAAGCTTGTTTCCGGTCCAGGGAAGACATGGCTTGGCAGTTCGGGCTGGACTGTTCCCATGAGGCACAGGGTCAGACTGATTTGCATATAGCCATGGCTGAACTGGGGTGGCAGAGTGGGCTAAAGAACGGTGATGGATCAAACCCAGATCTTTTGACTGGGTGTGAGTGTTTGATTGGTTCAGATGCTCCGTCCATCACCTCCCCCTTTTGTACCGCTTTGGCCGCCATAAGTGTGGCAGGGTATGCTCAGACGTGAGTCCCTTGCTCACTTTGCCACTGGATTCAAGCAAGCTGGGCTGAAGACGGCTGTAATGCCAGAAACCGGTCCTCGGAAGCTTGTTTCCGGTCCAGGGAAGATATGGCTTGGTAGTTCGGGCTGGACTGTTCCCATGAGGCACAGGGTCAGACTGATTTGCATATAGCCATGGCTGAACTGGGGTGGCAGAGTGGGCTAAAGAACGATGATGGATCAAACCCAGATCTTTTGACTGGGTGTGAGTGTTTGATTGGTTCAGATGCTCTGTCCATCACCTCCCCCTTTTGTACCGCTTTGGCCGCCATAAGTGTGGCAGGGTATGCTCAGACGTGAGTCCCTTGCTCATTTTCCCACTGGATTCAAGCAAGCTGGGCTGAAGACGGCTGTAATGCCAGAAACCGGTCCTCGGAAGCTTGTTTCCGTTCCAGGGAAGACATGGCTTGGCAGTTCGGGCTGGACTGTTCCCATGAGGCACAGGGTCAGACTGATTTGCATATAGCCATGGCTGAACTGGGGTGGCAGAGTGGGCTAAAGAACAGTGATGGATCAAACTCAGATCTTATGAATGGGTGTGAGTGTTTGATTGGTTCAGATGCTCCGTCCATCACCTCCCCCTTTTGTACCGCTTTGGCCGCCATAAGTGTGGCAGGGTATGCTCAGACGTGAGTCCCTTTGCTCACTTTGCCACTGGATTCAAGCAAGCTGGGCTGAAGACAGCTGTAATGCCAGAAACCGGTCCTCGGAAGCTTGTTTCCGGTCCAGGGAAGACATGGCTTGGCAGTTCGGGCTGGACTGTTCCCATGAGGCACAGGGTCAGACTGATTTGCATATAGTCATGGCTGAACAGGGGTGGCAGAGTGGGCTAAAGAATGGTGATGGATCAAACCCAGATCTTTTGACTGGGTGTGAGTGTTTGATTGGTTCAGATGCTCCGTCCATCACCTCCCCCTTTTGTACCGCTTTGGCCGCCATAAGTGTGGCAGGGTATGCTCAGACGTGAGTCCCTTGCTCACTTTGCCACTGGATTCAAGCAAGCTGGGCTGAAGACGGCTGTAATGCCAGAAACCGTTCCTCGGAAGCTTGTTTCCGGTCCAGGGAAGACATGGCTTGGCAGTTCGGGCTGGACTGTTCCCGTGAGGCACAGGGTCAGACTGATTTGCATATAGCCATGGCTGTACTGGGGTGGCAGAGTGGGCTAAAGAACGGTGATGGATCAAACCCAGATCTTTTGACTGGGTGTGAGTGTTTGATTGGTTCAGATGCTTCGTCCATCACCTCCCCCTTTTGTACCGCTTTGGCCGCCATAAGTGTGGCAGGGTATGCTCAGTCGTGAGTCCCTTGCTCACTTTGCCACTAGATTCAAGCAAGCTGGGCTGAAGACGGCTGTAATGCCAGAAACCGGTCCTCGGAAGCTTGTTTCGGTCCAGGGAAGACATGGCTTGGCAGTTCGGACTGGACTGTTCTCATGAGGCACAGGGTCAGACTGATTTGCATATAGCCATGGCTGAACTGGGGTGGCAGAGTGGGCTAAAGAACAGTGATGGATCAAACCCAGATCTTTTGACTGGGTGTGAGTGTTTGATTGGTTCAGATGCTCCGTCCATCACCTCCCCCTTTTGTACCGCTTTGGGCGCCATAAGTGTGGCAGGGTATGCTCAGACGTGAGTCCCTTGCTCACTTTGCCACTGGATTCAAGCAAGCTGGGCTGAAGACGGCTGTAATGCCAGAAACCGGTCCTCGGAAGCTTGTTTCCGGTCCAGGGAAGACATGGCTTGGCAGTTCGGGCTGGACTGTTCCCATGAGGCACAGGGTCAGACTGATTTGCATATAGCCATGGCTGAACTGGGGTGGCAGAGTGGGCTAAAGAAGGGTGATGGATCAAACCCAGATATTTTGACTGGGTGTGAGTGTTTGATTGGTTCAGATGCTCCGTCCATCACCTCCCCCTTTTGTACCGCTTTGGCCGCCATAAGTGTGGCAGGGTATGCTCAGACGTGAGTCCCTTGCTCACTTTGCCACTGGAGTCAAGCAAGCTGGCCTGAAGACGGCTGTAATGCCAGAAACCGGTCCTCGGAAGCTTGTTTCCGGTCCAGGGAAGACATGGCTTGGCAGTTCGGGCTGGACTGTTCCCACGAAGCACAGGGTCAGACTGATTTGCATATAGCCATGGCTGAACTGGGGTGGCTGAGTGGGCTAAAGAACGGTGATGGATCAAACCCAGATCTTTTGACTGGGTGTGAGTGTTTGATTGGTTCAGATGGTCCGTCCATCACCTCCCCCTTTTGTACCGCTTTGGCCGCCATAAGTGTGGCAGGGTATGCTCAGACGTGAGTCCCTTGCTCACTTTGCCACTGGATTTAAGCAAGCTGGGCTGAAGACGGCTGTAATGCCAGAAACCGGTCCTCGGAAGCTTGTTTCCGGTCCAGGGAAGACATGGCTTGGCAGTTCGGGCTGGACTGTTCCCATGAGGCACAGGGTCAGACTGATTTGCATATAGCCATGGCTGAACTGGGGTGGCAGAGTGGGCTAAAGAAGGGTGATGGATCAAACCCAGATCTTTTGACTGGGTGTGAGTGTTTGATTGGTTCAGATGCTCCGTCCATCACCTCCCCCTTTTGTACCGCTTTGGCTGCCATAAGTGTGGCAGGGTATGCTCAGATGTGAGTCCCTTGCTCACTTTGCCACTGGATTCAAGCAAGCTGGGCTGAAGACGGCTGTAAATCCAGAAACAGGTCCTCGGAAGCTTGTTTCCGGTCCAGGGAAGACATGGCTTGGCAGTTCGGGCTGGACTGTTCCCATGAGGCACAGGGTCAGACTGATTTGCATATAGCCATGGCTGAACAGGGGTGGCAGAGTGGGCTAAAGAACGGTGATGGATCAAACCCAGATCTTTTGACTGGGTGTGAGTGTTTGATTGGTTCAGATGCTCCGTCCATCACCTCCCCCTTTTGTACCGCTTTGGCCGCCATAAGTGTGGCAGGGTATGCTCAGACGTGAGTCCCTTGCTCATTTTGCCACTGGATTCAAGCAAGCTGGGCTGAAGACGGCTGTAATGCCAGAAACCGGTCCTCGGAAGCTTGTTTCCGGTCCAGGGAAGACATGGCTTGGCAGTTCGGGCTGGACTGTTCCCATGAGGCACAGGGTCAGACTGATTTGCATATAGCCATGGCTGAACTGGGGTGGCAGAGTGGGCTAAAGAATGGTGATGGATCAAACCCAGATCTTTTGACTGGGTGTGAGTGTTTGATAGGTTCAGATGCTCCGTCCATCACCTCCCCCTTTTGTTCCGCTTTGGCCGCCATAAGTGTGGCAGGGTATGCTCAGACGTGAGTCCCTTGCTCACTTTGCCACTGGATTCAAGCAAGCTGGGCTGAAGATGGCTGTAAATCCAGAAACAGGTCCTCGGAAGCTTGTTTCCGGTCCAGGGAAGACATGGCTTGGCAGTTCGGGCTGGACTGTTCCCATGAGGCACAGGGTCAGACTGATTTGCATATAGCCATGGCTGAACAGGGGTGGCAGAGTGGGCTAAAGAACGGTGATGGATCAAACCCAGATCTTTTGACTGGGTGTGAGTGTTTGATTGGTTCAGATGCTCCGTCCATCACCTCCCCCTTTTGTACCGCTTTGGCCGCCATAAGTGTGGCAGGGTATGCTCAGACGTGAGTCCCTTGCTCACTTTGCCACTGGATTCAAGCAAGCTGGGCTGAAGACGGCTGTAATGCCAGAAACCGGTCCTCGGAAGCTTGTTTCCGGTCCAGGGAAGACATGGCTTGGCAGTTCGGGCTGGACTGTTCCCATGAGGCACAGGGTCAGACTGATTTGCATATAGCCATGGCTGAACTGGGGTGGCAGAGTGGGCTAAAGAATGGTGATGGATCAAACCCAGATCTTTTGACTGGGTGTGAGTGTTTGATAGGTTCAGATGCTCCGTCCATCACCTCCCCCTTTTGTTCCGCTTTGGCCGCCATAAGTGTGGCAGGGTATGCTCAGACGTGAGTCCCTTGCTCACTTTGCCACTGGATTCAAGCAAGCTGGGCTGAAGACGGCTGTAATGCCAGAAACCGGTCCTCGGAAGCTTGTTTCCGGTCCAGGGAAGACATGGCTTGGCAGTTCGTGCTGGACTGTTCCCATGAGGCACAGGGTCAGACTGATTTGCATATAGCCTTGGCTGAACTGGGGTGGCAGAGTGGGCTAAAGAACGGTGATGGATCAAACCCAGATCTTTTGACTGGGTGTGAGTGTTTGATTGGTTCAGATGCTCCGTCCATCACCTCCCCCTTTTGTACCGCTTTGGCCGCCATAAGTGTGGCAGGGTATGCTCAGATGTGAGTCCCTTGCTCACTTTGCCACTGGATTCAAGCAAGCTGGGCTGAAGATGGCTGTAATGCCAGAAACCAGTCCTCGGAAGCTTGTTTCCGGTCCAGGGAAGGCATGGCTTGGCAGTTCGGGCTGGACTGTTCCCATGAGGCACAGGGTCAGACTGATTTGCATATAGCCATGGCTGAACTGGGGTGGCAGAGTGGGCTAAAGAACGGTGATGGATCAAACCCAGATCTTTTGACTGGGTGTAAGTGTTTGATTGGTTCAGATGCTCCGTCCATCACCTCCCCCATTTGTACCGCTTTGGCTGCCATAAGTGTGGCAGGGTATGCTCAGACGTGAGTCCCTTGCTCACTTTGCCACTGGATTCAAGCAAGCTGGGCTGAAGACGGCTGTAATGCCAGAAACCGGTCCTCGGAAGCTTGTTTCCGGTCCAGGGAAGGCATGGCTTGGCAGTTCGGGCTGGACTGTTCACATGAGGCACAGGGTCAGACTGATTTGCATATAGCCATGGCTGAACTGGGGTGGCAGAGTGGGCTAAAGAACGGTGATGGATCAAACCCAGATCTTTTGACTGGGTGTGAGTGTTTGATTGGTTCAGATGCTCCGTCCATCACCTCCCCCTTTTGTACCGCTTTGGCCGCCATAAGTGTGGCAGGGTATGCTCAGACGTGAGTCCCTTGCTCACTTTGCCACTGGATTTAAGCAAGCTGGGCTGAAGACGGCTGTAATGCCAGAAACCGGTCCTCGGAAGCTTGTTTCCGGTCCAGGGAAGACATGGCTTGGCAGTTCGGGCTGGACTGTTCCCATGAGGCACAGGGTCAGACTGATTTGCATATAGCCATGGCTGAACTGGGGTGGCAGCGTGGGCTAAAGAACGGTGATGGATCAAACCCAGATATTTTGACTGGGTGTGAGTGTTTCATTGGTTCAGATGCTCCGTCCATCACCTCCCCCTTTTGTACCGCTTTGGCCGCCATAAGTGTGGCAGGGTATGCTCAGACGTGAGTCCCTTGCTCACTTTGCCACTGGATTCAAGCAAGCTGGGCTGAAGACGGCTGTAAATCCAGAAACAGGTCCTCGGAAGCTTGTTTCCGGTCCAGGGAAGACATGGCTTGGCAGTTCGGGCTGGACTGTTCCCATGAGGCACAGGGTCAGACTGATTTGCATATAGCCATGGCTGAACTGGGGTGGCAGAGTGGGCTAAAGAAGGGTGATGGATCAAACCCAGATCTTTTGACTGGGTGTGAGTGTTTGATTGGTTCAGATGCTCCGTCCATCACCTCGCCCTTTTGTACCGCTTTGGCCGCCATAAGTGTGGCAGGGTATGCTCAGACGTGAGTCCCTTGCTCACTTTGCCACTGGAGTCAAGCAAGCTGGCCTGAAGACGGCTGTAATGCCAGAAACCGGTCCTCGGAAGCTTGTTTCCGGTCCAGGGAAGACATGGCTTGGCAGTTCGGGCTGGACTGTTCCCATGAGGCACAGGGTCAGACTGATTTGCATATAGCCATGGCTGAACTGGGGTGGCAGAGTGGGCTAAAGAACGGTGATGGATCAAACCCAGATCTTTTGACTGGGTGTGAGTGTTTGATTGGTTCAGATGCTCCGTCCATCACCTCCCCCTTTTGTACCGCTTTGGCCGCCATAAGTGTGGCAGAGTATGCTCAGACGTGAGTCCCTTGCTCACTTTGCCACTGGATTCAAGCAAGCTGGGCTGAAGACGGCTGTAATGCCAGAAACCGGTCCTCGGAAGCTTGTTTCCGGTCCAGGGAAGATATGGCTTGGTAGTTCGGGCTGGACTGTTCCCATGAGGCACAGGGTCAGACTGATTTGCATATAGCCATGGCTGAACTGGGGTGGCAGAGTGGGCTAAAGAACGATGATGGATCAAACCCAGATCTTTTGACTGGGTGTGAGTGTTTGATTGGTTCAGATGCTCTGTCCATCACCTCCCCCTTTTGTACCGCTTTGGCCGCCATAAGTGTGGCAGGGTATGCTCAGACGTGAGTCCCTTGCTCATTTTGCCACTGGATTCAAGCAAGCTGGGCTGAAGACGGCTGTAATGCCAGAAACCGGTCCTCGGAAGCTTGTTTCCGTTCCAGGGAAGACATGGCTTGGCAGTTCGGGCTGGACTGTTCCCATGAGGCACAGGGTCAGACTGATTTGCATATAGCCATGGCTGAACTGGGGTGGCAGAGTGGGCTAAAGAACAGTGATGGATCAAACTCAGATCTTATGAATGGGTGTGAGTGTTTGATTGGTTCAGATGCTCCGTCCATCACCTCCCCCTTTTGTACCGCTTTGGCCGCCATAAGTGTGGCAGGGTATGCTCAGACGTGAGTCCCTTTGCTCACTTTGCCACTGGATTCAAGCAAGCTGGGCTGAAGACAGCTGTAATGCCAGAAACCGGTCCTCGGAAGCTTGTTTCCGGTCCAGGGAAGACATGGCTTGGCAGTTCGGGCTGGACTGTTCCCATGAGGCACAGGGTCAGACTGATTTGCATATAGTCATGGCTGAACAGGGGTGGCAGAGTGGGCTAAAGAATGGTGATGGATCAAACCCAGATCTTTTGACTGGGTGTGAGTGTTTGATTGGTTCAGATGCTCCGTCCATCACCTCCCCCTTTTGTACCGCTTTGGCCGCCATAAGTGTGGCAGGGTATGCTCAGACGTGAGTCCCTTGCTCACTTTGCCACTGGATTCAAGCAAGCTGGGCTGAAGACGGCTGTAATGCCAGAAACCGTTCCTCGGAAGCTTGTTTCCGGTCCAGGGAAGACATGGCTTGGCAGTTCGGGCTGGACTGTTCCCGTGAGGCACAGGGTCAGACTGATTTGCATATAGCCATGGCTGTACTGGGGTGGCAGAGTGGGCTAAAGAACGGTGATGGATCAAACCCAGATCTTTTGACTGGGTGTGAGTGTTTGATTGGTTCAGATGCTTCGTCCATCACCTCCCCCTTTTGTACCGCTTTGGCCGCCATAAGTGTGGCAGGGTATGCTCAGTCGTGAGTCCCTTGCTCACTTTGCCACTAGATTCAAGCAAGCTGGGCTGAAGACGGCTGTAATGCCAGAAACCGGTCCTCGGAAGCTTGTTTCGGTCCAGGGAAGACATGGCTTGGCAGTTCGGACTGGACTGTTCTCATGAGGCACAGGGTCAGACTGATTTGCATATAGCCATGGCTGAACTGGGGTGGCAGAGTGGGCTAAAGAACGGTGATGGATCAAACCCAGATCTTTTGACTGGGTGTGAGTGTTTGATTGGTTCAGATGCTCCGTCCATCACCTCCCCCTTTTGTACCGCTTTGGGCGCCATAAGTGTGGCAGGGTATGCTCAGACGTGAGTCCCTTGCTCACTTTGCCACTGGATTCAAGCAAGCTGGGCTGAAGACGGCTGTAATGCCAGAAACCGGTCCTCGGAAGCTTGTTTCCGGTCCAGGGAAGACATGGCTTGGCAGTTCGGGCTGGACTGTTCCCATGAGGCACAGGGTCAGACTGATTTGCATATAGCCATGGCTGAACTGGGGTGGCAGAGTGGGCTAAAGAAGGGTGATGGATTAAACCCAGATATTTTGACTGGGTGTGAGTGTTTGATTGGTTCAGATGCTCCGTCCATCACCTCCCCCTTTTGTACCGCTTTGGCCGCCATAAGTGTGGCAGGGTATGCTCTGACGTGAGTCCCTTGCTCACTTTGCCACTGGAGTCAAGCAAGCTGGCCTGAAGACGGCTGTAATGCCAGAAACCGGTCCTCGGAAGCTTGTTTCCGGTCCAGGGAAGACATGGCTTGGCAGTTCGGGCTGGACTGTTCCCACGAAGCACAGGGTCAGACTGATTTGCATATAGCCATGGCTGAACTGGGGTGGCTGAGTGGGCTAAAGAACGGTGATGGATCAAACCCAGATCTTTTGACTGGGTGTGAGTGTTTGATTGGTTCAGATGGTCCGTCCATCACCTCCCCCTTTTGTACCGCTTTGGCCGCCATAAGTCTGGCAGGGTATGCTCAGACGTGAGTCCCTTGCTCACTTTGCCACTGGATTCAAGCAAGCTGGGCTGAAGACGGCTGTAATGCCAGAAACCGGTCCTCGGAAGCTTGTTTCCGGTCCAGGGAAGACATGGCTTGGCAGTTCGGGCTGGACTGTTCCCATGAGGCACAGGGTCAGACTGATTTGCATATAGCCATGGCTGAACTGGGGTGGCAGAGTGGGCTAAAGAAGGGTGATGGATCAAACCCAGATCTTTTGACTGGGTGTGAGTGTTTGATTGGTTCAGATGCTCCGTCCATCACCTCCCCCTTTTGTACCGCTTTGGCCGCCATAAGTGTGGCAGGGTATGCTCAGACGTGAGTCCCTTGCTCACTTTGCCACTGGAGTCAAGCAAGCTGGCCTGAACACGGCTGTAATGCCAGAAACCGGTCCTCGGAAGCTTGTTTCCGGTCCAGGGAAGACATGGCTTGGCAGTTCGGGCTGGACTGTTCCCATGAGGCACAGGGTCAGACTGATTTGCATATAGCCATGGCTGAACTGGGGTGGCAGAGTGGGCTAAAGAACGGTGATGGATCAAACCCAGATCTTTTGACTGGGTGTGAGTGTTTGATTGGTTCAGATGCTCCGTCCATCACCTCCCCCTTTTGTACCGCTTTGGCCGCCATAAGTGTGGCAGGGTATGCTCAGACGTGAGTCCCTTGCTCACTTTGCCACTGGATTCAAGCAAGCTGGGCTGAAGACGGCTGTAATGCCAGAAACCGGTCCTCGGAAGCTTGTTTCCGGTCCAGGGAAGACATGGCTTGGCAGTGTGGGCTGGACTGTTCCCATGAGGCACAGGGTCAGACTGATTTGCATATAGCCATGGCTGAACAGGGGTGGCAGAGTGGGCTAAAGAACGGTGATGGATCAAACCCAGATCTTTTGACTGGGTGTGAGTGTTTGATTGGTTCAGATGCTCCGTCCATCACCTCCCCCTTTTGTACCGCTTTGGCCGCCATAAGTGTGGCAGGGTATGCTCAGACGTGAGTCCTTTGCTCACTTTGCCACTGGATTCAAGCAAGCTGGGCTGAAGACGGCTGTAATGCCAGAAACCGGTCCTCGGAAGCTTGTTTCCGGTCCAGGGAAGACATGGCTTGGCAGTTGGGGCTGGACTGTTCCCATGAGGCACAGGGTCAGACTGATTTGCATATAGCCATGGCTGAACTGGGGTGGCAGAGTGGGCTAAAGAACGGTGATGGATCAAACCCAGATCTTTTGACTGGGTATGAGTGTTTGATTGGTTCAGATGCTCCGTCCATCACCTCCCCCTTTTGTACCGCTTTGGCCGCCATAAGTGTGGCAGGGTATGCTCAGACGTGAGTCCCTTGCTCACTTAGCCACTGGATTCAAGCAAGCTGGGCTGAAGATGGCTGTAATGCCAGAAACCGGTCCTCGGAAGCTTGTTTCCGGTCCAGGGAAGACATGGCTTGGCAGTTCGGGCTGGACTGTTCCCATGAGGCACAGGGTCAGACTGATTTGCATATAGCCTTGGCTGAACTGGGGTGGCAGAGTGGGCTAAAGAACGGTGATGGATCAAACCCAGATCTTTTGACTGGGTGTGAGTGTTTGATTGGTTCAGATGCTCCGTCCATCACCTCCCCCTTTTGTACTGCTTTGGCCGCCATAAGTGTGGCAGGGTATGCTCAGATGTGAGTCCCTTGCTCACTTTGCCACTGGATTCAAGCAAGCTGGGCTGAAGACGGCTGTAATGCCAGAAACCGGTCCCCGGAAGCTTGTTTCCGGTCCAGGGAAGGCATGGCTTGGCAGTTCGGGCTGGACGGTTCCCATGAGGCACAGGGTCAGACTGATTTGCATATAGCCATGGCTGAACTGGGGTGGCAGAGTGGGCTAAAGAACGGTGATGGATCAAACCCAGATCTTTTGACTGGGTGTGAGTGTTTGATAGGTTCAGATGCTCCGTCCATCACCTCCCCCTTTTGTACCGCTTTGGCCGCCATAAGTGTGGCAGGGTATGCTCAGACGTGAGTCCCTTTGCTCACTTTGCCACTGGATTCAAGCAAGCTGGGCTGAAGACAGCTGTAATGCCAGAAACCGGTCCTCGGAAGCTTGTTTCCGGTCCAGGGAAGACATGGCTTGGCAGTTCGGGCTGGACTGTTCCCATGAGGCACAGGGTCAGACTGATTTGCATATAGTCATGGCTGAACAGGGGTGGCAGAGTGGGCTAAAGAATGGTGATGGATCAAACCCAGATCTTTTGACTGGGTGTGAGTGTTTGATTGGTTCAGATGCTCCGTCCATCACCTCCCCCTTTTGTACCGCTTTGGCCGCCATAAGTGTGGCAGGGTATGCTCAGACGTGAGTCCCTTGCTCACTTTGCCACTGGATTCAAGCAAGCTGGGCTGAAGACGGCTGTAATGCCAGAAACCGTTCCTCGGAAGCTTGTTTCCGGTCCAGGGAAGACATGGCTTGGCAGTTCGGGCTGGACTGTTCCCGTGAGGCACAGGGTCAGACTGATTTGCATATAGCCATGGCTGTACTGGGGTGGCAGAGTGGGCTAAAGAACGGTGATGGATCAAACCCAGATCTTTTGACTGGGTGTGAGTGTTTGATTGGTTCAGATGCTTCGTCCATCACCTCCCCCTTTTGTACCGCTTTGGCCGCCATAAGTGTGGCAGGGTATGCTCAGTCGTGAGTCCCTTGCTCACTTTGCCACTAGATTCAAGCAAGCTGGGCTGAAGACGGCTGTAATGCCAGAAACCGGTCCTCGGAAGCTTGTTTCGGTCCAGGGAAGACATGGCTTGGCAGTTCGGACTGGACTGTTCTCATGAGGCACAGGGTCAGACTGATTTGCATATAGCCATGGCTGAACTGGGGTGGCAGAGTGGGCTAAAGAACAGTGATGGATCAAACCCAGATCTTTTGACTGGGTGTGAGTGTTTGATTGGTTCAGATGCTCCGTCCATCACCTCCCCCTTTTGTACCGCTTTGGGCGCCATAAGTGTGGCAGGGTATGCTCAGACGTGAGTCCCTTGCTCACTTTGCCACTGGATTCAAGCAAGCTGGGCTGAAGACGGCTGTAATGCCAGAAACCGGTCCTCGGAAGCTTGTTTCCGGTCCAGGGAAGACATGGCTTGGCAGTTCGGGCTGGACTGTTCCCATGAGGCACAGGGTCAGACTGATTTGCATATAGCCATGGCTGAACTGGGGTGGCAGAGTGGGCTAAAGAAGGGTGATGGATCAAACCCAGATATTTTGACTGGGTGTGAGTGTTTGATTGGTTCAGATGCTCCGTCCATCACCTCCCCCTTTTGTACCGCTTTGGCCGCCATAAGTGTGGCAGGGTATGCTCAGACGTGAGTCCCTTGCTCACTTTGCCACTGGAGTCAAGCAAGCTGGCCTGAAGACGGCTGTAATGCCAGAAACCGGTCCTCGGAAGCTTGTTTCCGGTCCAGGGAAGACATGGCTTGGCAGTTCGGGCTGGACTGTTCCCACGAAGCACAGGGTCAGACTGATTTGCATATAGCCATGGCTGAACTGGGGTGGCTGAGTGGGCTAAAGAACGGTGATGGATCAAACCCAGATCTTTTGACTGGGTGTGAGTGTTTGATTGGTTCAGATGGTCCGTCCATCACCTCCCCCTTTTGTACCGCTTTGGCCGCCATAAGTGTGGCAGGGTATGCTCAGACGTGAGTCCCTTGCTCACTTTGCCACTGGATTTAAGCAAGCTGGGCTGAAGACGGCTGTAATGCCAGAAACCGGTCCTCGGAAGCTTGTTTCCGGTCCAGGGAAGACATGGCTTGGCAGTTCGGGCTGGACTGTTCCCATGAGGCACAGGGTCAGACTGATTTGCATATAGCCATGGCTGAACTGGGGTGGCAGAGTGGGCTAAAGAAGGGTGATGGATCAAACCCAGATCTTTTGACTGGGTGTGAGTGTTTGATTGGTTCAGATGCTCCGTCCATCACCTCCCCCTTTTGTACCGCTTTGGCTGCCATAAGTGTGGCAGGGTATGCTCAGATGTGAGTCCCTTGCTCACTTTGCCACTGGATTCAAGCAAGCTGGGCTGAAGACGGCTGTAAATCCAGAAACAGGTCCTCGGAAGCTTGTTTCCGGTCCAGGGAAGACATGGCTTGGCAGTTCGGGCTGGACTGTTCCCATGAGGCACAGGGTCAGACTGATTTGCATATAGCCATGGCTGAACAGGGGTGGCAGAGTGGGCTAAAGAACGGTGATGGATCAAACCCAGATCTTTTGACTGGGTGTGAGTGTTTGATTGGTTCAGATGCTCCGTCCATCACCTCCCCCTTTTGTACCGCTTTGGCCGCCATAAGTGTGGCAGGGTATGCTCAGACGTGAGTCCCTTGCTCATTTTGCCACTGGATTCAAGCAAGCTGGGCTGAAGACGGCTGTAATGCCAGAAACCGGTCCTCGGAAGCTTGTTTCCGGTCCAGGGAAGACATGGCTTGGCAGTTCGGGCTGGACTGTTCCCATGAGGCACAGGGTCAGACTGATTTGCATATAGCCATGGCTGAACTGGGGTGGCAGAGTGGGCTAAAGAATGGTGATGGATCAAACCCAGATCTTTTGACTGGGTGTGAGTGTTTGATAGGTTCAGATGCTCCGTCCATCACCTCCCCCTTTTGTTCCGCTTTGGCCGCCATAAGTGTGGCAGGGTATGCTCAGACGTGAGTCCCTTGCTCACTTTGCCACTGGATTCAAGCAAGCTGGGCTGAAGATGGCTGTAAATCCAGAAACAGGTCCTCGGAAGCTTGTTTCCGGTCCAGGGAAGACATGGCTTGGCAGTTCGGGCTGGACTGTTCCCATGAGGCACAGGGTCAGACTGATTTGCATATAGCCATGGCTGAACAGGGGTGGCAGAGTGGGCTAAAGAACGGTGATGGATCAAACCCAGATCTTTTGACTGGGTGTGAGTGTTTGATTGGTTCAGATGCTCCGTCCATCACCTCCCCCTTTTGTACCGCTTTGGCCGCCATAAGTGTGGCAGGGTATGCTCAGACGTGAGTCCCTTGCTCACTTTGCCACTGGATTCAAGCAAGCTGGGCTGAAGACGGCTGTAATGCCAGAAACCGGTCCTCGGAAGCTTGTTTCCGGTCCAGGGAAGACATGGCTTGGCAGTTCGGGCTGGACTGTTCCCATGAGGCACAGGGTCAGACTGATTTGCATATAGCCATGGCTGAACTGGGGTGGCAGAGTGGGCTAAAGAATGGTGATGGATCAAACCCAGATCTTTTGACTGGGTGTGAGTGTTTGATAGGTTCAGATGCTCCGTCCATCACCTCCCCCTTTTGTTCCGCTTTGGCCGCCATAAGTGTGGCAGGGTATGCTCAGACGTGAGTCCCTTGCTCACTTTGCCACTGGATTCAAGCAAGCTGGGCTGAAGACGGCTGTAATGCCAGAAACCGGTCCTCGGAAGCTTGTTTCCGGTCCAGGGAAGACATGGCTTGGCAGTTCGTGCTGGACTGTTCCCATGAGGCACAGGGTCAGACTGATTTGCATATAGCCTTGGCTGAACTGGGGTGGCAGAGTGGGCTAAAGAACGGTGATGGATCAAACCCAGATCTTTTGACTGGGTGTGAGTGTTTGATTGGTTCAGATGCTCCGTCCATCACCTCCCCCTTTTGTACCGCTTTGGCCGCCATAAGTGTGGCAGGGTATGCTCAGATGTGAGTCCCTTGCTCACTTTGCCACTGGATTCAAGCAAGCTGGGCTGAAGATGGCTGTAATGCCAGAAACCAGTCCTCGGAAGCTTGTTTCCGGTCCAGGGAAGGCATGGCTTGGCAGTTCGGGCTGGACTGTTCCCATGAGGCACAGGGTCAGACTGATTTGCATATAGCCATGGCTGAACTGGGGTGGCAGAGTGGGCTAAAGAACGGTGATGGATCAAACCCAGATCTTTTGACTGGGTGTAAGTGTTTGATTGGTTCAGATGCTCCGTCCATCACCTCCCCCATTTGTACCGCTTTGGCTGCCATAAGTGTGGCAGGGTATGCTCAGACGTGAGTCCCTTGCTCACTTTGCCACTGGATTCAAGCAAGCTGGGCTGAAGACGGCTGTAATGCCAGAAACCGGTCCTCGGAAGCTTGTTTCCGGTCCAGGGAAGGCATGGCTTGGCAGTTCGGGCTGGACTGTTCACATGAGGCACAGGGTCAGACTGATTTGCATATAGCCATGGCTGAACTGGGGTGGCAGAGTGGGCTAAAGAACGGTGATGGATCAAACCCAGATCTTTTGACTGGGTGTGAGTGTTTGATTGGTTCAGATGCTCCGTCCATCACCTCCCCCTTTTGTACCGCTTTGGCCGCCATAAGTGTGGCAGGGTATGCTCAGACGTGAGTCCCTTGCTCACTTTGCCACTGGATTTAAGCAAGCTGGGCTGAAGACGGCTGTAATGCCAGAAACCGGTCCTCGGAAGCTTGTTTCCGGTCCAGGGAAGACATGGCTTGGCAGTTCGGGCTGGACTGTTCCCATGAGGCACAGGGTCAGACTGATTTGCATATAGCCATGGCTGAACTGGGGTGGCAGCGTGGGCTAAAGAACGGTGATGGATCAAACCCAGATATTTTGACTGGGTGTGAGTGTTTCATTGGTTCAGATGCTCCGTCCATCACCTCCCCCTTTTGTACCGCTTTGGCCGCCATAAGTGTGGCAGGGTATGCTCAGACGTGAGTCCCTTGCTCACTTTGCCACTGGATTCAAGCAAGCTGGGCTGAAGACGGCTGTAAATCCAGAAACAGGTCCTCGGAAGCTTGTTTCCGGTCCAGGGAAGACATGGCTTGGCAGTTCGGGCTGGACTGTTCCCATGAGGCACAGGGTCAGACTGATTTGCATATAGCCATGGCTGAACTGGGGTGGCAGAGTGGGCTAAAGAAGGGTGATGGATCAAACCCAGATCTTTTGACTGGGTGTGAGTGTTTGATTGGTTCAGATGCTCCGTCCATCACCTCGCCCTTTTGTACCGCTTTGGCCGCCATAAGTGTGGCAGGGTATGCTCAGACGTGAGTCCCTTGCTCACTTTGCCACTGGAGTCAAGCAAGCTGGCCTGAAGACGGCTGTAATGCCAGAAACCGGTCCTCGGAAGCTTGTTTCCGGTCCAGGGAAGACATGGCTTGGCAGTTCGGGCTGGACTGTTCCCATGAGGCACAGGGTCAGACTGATTTGCATATAGCCATGGCTGAACTGGGGTGGCAGAGTGGGCTAAAGAACGGTGATGGATCAAACCCAGATCTTTTGACTGGGTGTGAGTGTTTGATTGGTTCAGATGCTCCGTCCATCACCTCCCCCTTTTGTACCGCTTTGGCCGCCATAAGTGTGGCAGAGTATGCTCAGACGTGAGTCCCTTGCTCACTTTGCCACTGGATTCAAGCAAGCTGGGCTGAAGACGGCTGTAATGCCAGAAACCGGTCCTCGGAAGCTTGTTTCCGGTCCAGGGAAGATATGGCTTGGTAGTTCGGGCTGGACTGTTCCCATGAGGCACAGGGTCAGACTGATTTGCATATAGCCATGGCTGAACTGGGGTGGCAGAGTGGGCTAAAGAACGATGATGGATCAAACCCAGATCTTTTGACTGGGTGTGAGTGTTTGATTGGTTCAGATGCTCTGTCCATCACCTCCCCCTTTTGTACCGCTTTGGCCGCCATAAGTGTGGCAGGGTATGCTCAGACGTGAGTCCCTTGCTCATTTTGCCACTGGATTCAAGCAAGCTGGGCTGAAGACGGCTGTAATGCCAGAAACCGGTCCTCGGAAGCTTGTTTCCGTTCCAGGGAAGACATGGCTTGGCAGTTCGGGCTGGACTGTTCCCATGAGGCACAGGGTCAGACTGATTTGCATATAGCCATGGCTGAACTGGGGTGGCAGAGTGGGCTAAAGAACAGTGATGGATCAAACTCAGATCTTATGAATGGGTGTGAGTGTTTGATTGGTTCAGATGCTCCGTCCATCACCTCCCCCTTTTGTACCGCTTTGGCCGCCATAAGTGTGGCAGGGTATGCTCAGACGTGAGTCCCTTTGCTCACTTTGCCACTGGATTCAAGCAAGCTGGGCTGAAGACAGCTGTAATGCCAGAAACCGGTCCTCGGAAGCTTGTTTCCGGTCCAGGGAAGACATGGCTTGGCAGTTCGGGCTGGACTGTTCCCATGAGGCACAGGGTCAGACTGATTTGCATATAGTCATGGCTGAACAGGGGTGGCAGAGTGGGCTAAAGAATGGTGATGGATCAAACCCAGATCTTTTGACTGGGTGTGAGTGTTTGATTGGTTCAGATGCTCCGTCCATCACCTCCCCCTTTTGTACCGCTTTGGCCGCCATAAGTGTGGCAGGGTATGCTCAGACGTGAGTCCCTTGCTCACTTTGCCACTGGATTCAAGCAAGCTGGGCTGAAGACGGCTGTAATGCCAGAAACCGTTCCTCGGAAGCTTGTTTCCGGTCCAGGGAAGACATGGCTTGGCAGTTCGGGCTGGACTGTTCCCGTGAGGCACAGGGTCAGACTGATTTGCATATAGCCATGGCTGTACTGGGGTGGCAGAGTGGGCTAAAGAACGGTG
This sequence comes from Lissotriton helveticus, assembly GCF_964261635.1. Lineage (NCBI taxonomy): Eukaryota > Metazoa > Chordata > Amphibia > Caudata > Salamandridae > Lissotriton > Lissotriton helveticus. The sequence goes on along the minus strand of NC_136069.1, from coordinate 313,430,946 downwards.
ATGGATCAAACCCAGATCTTTTGACTGGGTGTGAGTGTTTGATTGGTTCAGATGCTTCGTCCATCACCTCCCCCTTTTGTACCGCTTTGGCCGCCATAAGTGTGGCAGGGTATGCTCAGTCGTGAGTCCCTTGCTCACTTTGCCACTAGATTCAAGCAAGCTGGGCTGAAGACGGCTGTAATGCCAGAAACCGGTCCTCGGAAGCTTGTTTCGGTCCAGGGAAGACATGGCTTGGCAGTTCGGACTGGACTGTTCTCATGAGGCACAGGGTCAGACTGATTTGCATATAGCCATGGCTGAACTGGGGTGGCAGAGTGGGCTAAAGAACGGTGATGGATCAAACCCAGATCTTTTGACTGGGTGTGAGTGTTTGATTGGTTCAGATGCTCCGTCCATCACCTCCCCCTTTTGTACCGCTTTGGGCGCCATAAGTGTGGCAGGGTATGCTCAGACGTGAGTCCCTTGCTCACTTTGCCACTGGATTCAAGCAAGCTGGGCTGAAGACGGCTGTAATGCCAGAAACCGGTCCTCGGAAGCTTGTTTCCGGTCCAGGGAAGACATGGCTTGGCAGTTCGGGCTGGACTGTTCCCATGAGGCACAGGGTCAGACTGATTTGCATATAGCCATGGCTGAACTGGGGTGGCAGAGTGGGCTAAAGAAGGGTGATGGATTAAACCCAGATATTTTGACTGGGTGTGAGTGTTTGATTGGTTCAGATGCTCCGTCCATCACCTCCCCCTTTTGTACCGCTTTGGCCGCCATAAGTGTGGCAGGGTATGCTCTGACGTGAGTCCCTTGCTCACTTTGCCACTGGAGTCAAGCAAGCTGGCCTGAAGACGGCTGTAATGCCAGAAACCGGTCCTCGGAAGCTTGTTTCCGGTCCAGGGAAGACATGGCTTGGCAGTTCGGGCTGGACTGTTCCCACGAAGCACAGGGTCAGACTGATTTGCATATAGCCATGGCTGAACTGGGGTGGCTGAGTGGGCTAAAGAACGGTGATGGATCAAACCCAGATCTTTTGACTGGGTGTGAGTGTTTGATTGGTTCAGATGGTCCGTCCATCACCTCCCCCTTTTGTACCGCTTTGGCCGCCATAAGTCTGGCAGGGTATGCTCAGACGTGAGTCCCTTGCTCACTTTGCCACTGGATTCAAGCAAGCTGGGCTGAAGACGGCTGTAATGCCAGAAACCGGTCCTCGGAAGCTTGTTTCCGGTCCAGGGAAGACATGGCTTGGCAGTTCGGGCTGGACTGTTCCCATGAGGCACAGGGTCAGACTGATTTGCATATAGCCATGGCTGAACTGGGGTGGCAGAGTGGGCTAAAGAAGGGTGATGGATCAAACCCAGATCTTTTGACTGGGTGTGAGTGTTTGATTGGTTCAGATGCTCCGTCCATCACCTCCCCCTTTTGTACCGCTTTGGCCGCCATAAGTGTGGCAGGGTATGCTCAGACGTGAGTCCCTTGCTCACTTTGCCACTGGAGTCAAGCAAGCTGGCCTGAACACGGCTGTAATGCCAGAAACCGGTCCTCGGAAGCTTGTTTCCGGTCCAGGGAAGACATGGCTTGGCAGTTCGGGCTGGACTGTTCCCATGAGGCACAGGGTCAGACTGATTTGCATATAGCCATGGCTGAACTGGGGTGGCAGAGTGGGCTAAAGAACGGTGATGGATCAAACCCAGATCTTTTGACTGGGTGTGAGTGTTTGATTGGTTCAGATGCTCCGTCCATCACCTCCCCCTTTTGTACCGCTTTGGCCGCCATAAGTGTGGCAGGGTATGCTCAGACGTGAGTCCCTTGCTCACTTTGCCACTGGATTCAAGCAAGCTGGGCTGAAGACGGCTGTAATGCCAGAAACCGGTCCTCGGAAGCTTGTTTCCGGTCCAGGGAAGACATGGCTTGGCAGTGTGGGCTGGACTGTTCCCATGAGGCACAGGGTCAGACTGATTTGCATATAGCCATGGCTGAACAGGGGTGGCAGAGTGGGCTAAAGAACGGTGATGGATCAAACCCAGATCTTTTGACTGGGTGTGAGTGTTTGATTGGTTCAGATGCTCCGTCCATCACCTCCCCCTTTTGTACCGCTTTGGCCGCCATAAGTGTGGCAGGGTATGCTCAGACGTGAGTCCTTTGCTCACTTTGCCACTGGATTCAAGCAAGCTGGGCTGAAGACGGCTGTAATGCCAGAAACCGGTCCTCGGAAGCTTGTTTCCGGTCCAGGGAAGACATGGCTTGGCAGTTGGGGCTGGACTGTTCCCATGAGGCACAGGGTCAGACTGATTTGCATATAGCCATGGCTGAACTGGGGTGGCAGAGTGGGCTAAAGAACGGTGATGGATCAAACCCAGATCTTTTGACTGGGTATGAGTGTTTGATTGGTTCAGATGCTCCGTCCATCACCTCCCCCTTTTGTACCGCTTTGGCCGCCATAAGTGTGGCAGGGTATGCTCAGACGTGAGTCCCTTGCTCACTTAGCCACTGGATTCAAGCAAGCTGGGCTGAAGATGGCTGTAATGCCAGAAACCGGTCCTCGGAAGCTTGTTTCCGGTCCAGGGAAGACATGGCTTGGCAGTTCGGGCTGGACTGTTCCCATGAGGCACAGGGTCAGACTGATTTGCATATAGCCTTGGCTGAACTGGGGTGGCAGAGTGGGCTAAAGAACGGTGATGGATCAAACCCAGATCTTTTGACTGGGTGTGAGTGTTTGATTGGTTCAGATGCTCCGTCCATCACCTCCCCCTTTTGTACTGCTTTGGCCGCCATAAGTGTGGCAGGGTATGCTCAGATGTGAGTCCCTTGCTCACTTTGCCACTGGATTCAAGCAAGCTGGGCTGAAGACGGCTGTAATGCCAGAAACCGGTCCCCGGAAGCTTGTTTCCGGTCCAGGGAAGGCATGGCTTGGCAGTTCGGGCTGGACGGTTCCCATGAGGCACAGGGTCAGACTGATTTGCATATAGCCATGGCTGAACTGGGGTGGCAGAGTGGGCTAAAGAACGGTGATGGATCAAACCCAGATCTTTTGACTGGGTGTGAGTGTTTGATAGGTTCAGATGCTCCGTCCATCACCTCCCCCTTTTGTACCGCTTTGGCCGCCATAAGTGTGGCAGGGTATGCTCAGACGTGAGTCCCTTGCTCACTTTGCCACTGGATTCAAGCAAGCTGGGCTGAAGACGGCTGTAATGCCAGAAACCGGTCCTCGGAAGCTTGTTTCCGGTCCAGGGAAGACATGGCTTGGCAGTTCGGGCTGGACTGTTCCCATGAGGCACAGGGTCAGACTGATTTGCATATAGCCATGGCTGAACTGGGGTGGCAGAGTGGGCTAAAGAACGGTGATGGATCAAACCCAGATCTTTTGACTGGGTGTGAGTGTTTGATAGGTTCAGATGCTCCGTCCATCACCTCCCCCTTTTGTACCGCTTTGGCCGCCATAAGTGTGGCAGTGTATGCTCAGACGTGAGTCCCTTGCTCACTTTGCCACTGGATTCAAGCAAGCTGGGCTGAAGACGGCTGTAATGCCAGAAACCGGTCCTCGGAAGCTTGTTTCCGGTCCAGGGAAGGCATGGCTTGGCAGTTCGGGCTGGACTGTTCACATGAGGCACAGGGTCAGACTGATTTGCATATAGCCATGGCTGAACTGGGGTGGCAGAGTGGGCTAAAGAACGGTGATGGATCAAACCCAGATCTTTTGACTGGGTGTGAGTGTTTGATTGGTTCAGATGCTCCGTCCATCACCTCCCCCTTTTGTACCGCTTTGGCCGCCATAAGTGTGGCAGGGTATGCTCAGACGTGAGTCCCTTGCTCACTTTGCCACTGGATTTAAGCAAGCTGGGCTGAAGACGGCTGTAATGCCAGAAACCGGTCCTCGGAAGCTTGTTTCCGGTCCAGGGAAGACATGGCTTGGCAGTTCGGGCTGGACTGTTCCCATGAGGCACAGGGTCAGACTGATTTGCATATAGCCATGGCTGAACTGGGGTGGCAGCGTGGGCTAAAGAACGGTGATGGATCAAACCCAGATCTTTTGACTGGGTGTGAGTGTTTCATTGGTTCAGATGCTCCGTCCATCACCTCCCCCTTTTGTACCGCTTTGGCCGCCATAAGTGTGGCAGGGTATGCTCAGACGTGAGTCCCTTGCTCACTTTGCCACTGGATTCAAGCAAGCTGGGCTGAAGACGGCTGTAAATCCAGAAACAGGTCCTCGGAAGCTTGTTTCCGGTCCAGGGAAGACATGGCTTGGCAGTTCGGGCTGGACTGTTCCCATGAGGCACAGGGTCAGACTGATTTGCATATAGCCATGGCTGAACTGGGGTGGCAGAGTGGGCTAAAGAAGGGTGATGGATCAAACCCAGATCTTTTGACTGGGTGTGAGTGTTTGATTGGTTCAGATGCTCCGTCCATCAACTCCCCCTTTTGTACCGCTTTGGCCGCCATAAGTGTGGCAGGGTATGCTCAGACGTGAGTCCCTTGCTCACTTTGCCACTGGAGTCAAGCAAGCTGGCCTGAAGACGGCTGTAATGCCAGAAACCGGTCCTCGGAAGCTTGTTTCCGGTCCAGGGAAGACATGGCTTGGCAGTTCGGGCTGGACTGTTCCCATGAGGCACAGGGTCAGACTGATTTGCATATAGCCATGGCTGAACTGGGGTGGCAGAGTGGGCTAAAGAACGGTGATGGATCAAACCCAGATCTTTTGACTGGGTGTGAGTGTTTGATTGGTTCAGATGCTCCGTCCATCACCTCCCCCTTTTGTACCGCTTTGGCCGCCATAAGTGTGGCAGGGTATGCTCAGACGTGAGTCCCTTGCTCACTTTGCCACTGGATTCAAGCAAGCTGGGCTGAAGACGGCTGTAATGCCAGAAACCGGTCCTTGGAAGCTTGTTTCCGGTCCAGGGAAGATATGGCTTGGTAGTTCGGGCTGGACTGTTCCCATGAGGCACAGGGTCAGACTGATTTGCATATAGCCATGGCTGAACTGGGGTGGCAGAGTGGGCTAAAGAACGATGATGGATCAAACCCAGATCTTTTGACTGGGTGTGAGTGTTTGATTGGTTCAGATGCTCTGTCCATCATCTCCCCCTTTTGTACCGCTTTGGCCGCCATAAGTGTGGCAGGGTATGCTCAGACGTGAGTCCCTTGCTCATTTTGCCACTGGATTCAAGCAAGCTGGGCTGAAGACGGCTGTAATGCCAGAAACCGGTCCTCGGAAGCTTGTTTCCGTTCCAGGGAAGACATGGCTTGGCAGTTCGGGCTGGACTGTTCCCATGAGGCACAGGGTCAGACTGATTTGCATATAGCCATGGCTGAACTTGGGTGGCAGAGTGGGCTAAAGAACAGTGATGGATCAAACTCAGATCTTATGAATGGGTGTGAGTGTTTGATTGGTTCAGATGCTCCGTCCATCACCTCCCCCTTTTGTACCGCTTTGGCCGCCATAAGTGTGGCAGGGTATGCTCAGACGTGAGTCCCTTTGCTCACTTTGCCACTGGATTCAAGCAAGCTGGGCTGAAGACGGCTGTAATGCCAGAAACCGGTCCTCGGAAGCTTGTTTCCGGTCCAGGGAAGACATGGCTTGGCAGTTCGGGCTGGACTGTTCCCATGAGGCACAGGGTCAGACTGATTTGCATATAGTCATGGCTGAACAGGGGTGGCAGAGTGGGCTAAAGAATGGTGATGGATCAAACCCAGATCTTTTGACTGGGTGTGAGTGTTTGATTGGTTCAGATGCTCCGTCCATCACCTCCCCCTTTTGTACCGCTTTGGCCGCCATAAGTGTGGCAGGGTATGCTCAGATGTGAGTCCCTTGCTCACTTTGCCACTGGATTCAAGCAAGCTGGGCTGAAGACGGCTGTAATGCCAGAAACCGGACCTCGGAAGCTTGTTTCCGGTCCAGGGAAGGCATGGCTTGGCAGTTCGGGCTGGACTGTTCCCATGAGGCACAGGGTCAGACTGATTTGCATATAGCCATGGCTGAACTGGGGTGGCAGAGTGGGCTAAAGAACGGTGATGGATCAAACCTTGATCTTTTGACTGGGTGTGAGTGTTTGATTGGTTCAGATGCTCCGTCCATCACCTCCCCCTTTTGTACCGCTTTGGCCGCCATAAGTGTGGCAGGGTATGCTCAGACGTGAGTCCCTTGCTCACTTTGCCACTGGATTCAAGCAAGCTGGGCTGAAGACGGCTGTAATGCCAGAAACCGGTCCTCGGAAGCTTGTTTCCGGTCCAGGGAAGGCATGGCTTGGCAGTTCGGGCTGGACTGTTCACATGAGGCACAGGGTCAGACTGATTTGCATATAGCCATGGCTGAACTGGGGTTGCAGAGTGGGCTAAAGAACGGTGATGGATCAAACCCAGATCTTTTGACTGGGTGTGAGTGTTTGATTGGTTCAGATGCTCCGTCCATCACCTCCCCCTTTTGTACCGCTTTGGCCGCCATAAGTGTGGCAGGGTATGCTCAGACGTGAGTCCCTTGCTCACTTTGCCACTGGATTTAAGCAAGCTGGGCTGAAGACGGCTGTAATGCCAGAAACCGGTCCTCGGAAGCTTGTTTCCGGTCCAGGGAAGACATGGCTTGGCAGTTCGGGCTGGACTGTTCACATGAGGCACAGGGTCAGACTGATTTGCATATAGCCATGGCTGAACTGGGGTGGCAGAGTGGGCTAAAGAACGATGATGGATCAAACCCAGATCTTTTGACTGGGTGTGAGTGTTTGATTGGTTCAGATGCTCTGTCCATCATCTCCCCCTTTTGTACCGCTTTGGCCGCCATAAGTGTGGCAGGGTATGCTCAGACGTGAGTCCCTTGCTCATTTTGCCACTGGATTCAAGCAAGCTGGGCTGAAGACGGCTGTAATGCCAGAAACCGGTCCTCGGAAGCTTGTTTCCGTTCCAGGGAAGACATGGCTTGGCAGTTCGGGCTGGACTGTTCCCATGAGGCACAGGGTCAGACTGATTTGCATATAGCCATGGCTGAACTTGGGTGGCAGAGTGGGCTAAAGAACAGTGATGGATCAAACTCAGATCTTATGAATGGGTGTGAGTGTTTGATTGGTTCAGATGCTCCGTCCATCACCTCCCCCTTTTGTACCGCTTTGGCCGCCATAAGTGTGGCAGGGTATGCTCAGACGTGAGTCCCTTTGCTCACTTTGCCACTGGATTCAAGCAAGCTGGGCTGAAGACGGCTGTAATGCCAGAAACCGGTCCTCGGAAGCTTGTTTCCGGTCCAGGGAAGACATGGCTTGGCAGTTCGGGCTGGACTGTTCCCATGAGGCACAGGGTCAGACTGATTTGCATATAGCCATGGCTGAACTGGGGTGGCAGAGTGGGCTAAAGAAGGGTGATGGATCAAACCCAGATATTTTGACTGGGTGTGAGTGTTTGATTGGTTCAGATGCTCCGTCCATCACCTCCCCCTTTTGTACCGCTTTGGCCGCCATAAGTGTGGCAGGGTATGCTCTGACGTGAGTCCCTTGCTCACTTTGCCACTGGAGTCAAGCAAGCTGGCCTGAAGACGGCTGTAATGCCAGAAACCGGTCCTCGGAAGCTTGTTTCCGGTCCAGGGAAGACATGGCTTGGCAGTTCGGGCTGGACTGTTCCCACGAAGCACAGGGTCAGACTGATTTGCATATAGCCATGGCTGAACTGGGGTGGCTGAGTGGGCTAAAGAACGGTGATGGATCAAACCCAGATCTTTTGACTGGGTGTGAGTGTTTGATTGGTTCAGATGGTCCGTCCATCACCTCCCCCTTTTGTACCGCTTTGGCCGCCATAAGTCTGGCAGGGTATGCTCAGACGTGAGTCCCTTGCTCACTTTGCCACTGGATTCAAGCAAGCTGGGCTGAAGACGGCTGTAATGCCAGAAACCGGTCCTCGGAAGCTTGTTTCCGGTCCAGGGAAGACATGGCTTGGCAGTTCGGGCTGGACTGTTCCCATGAGGCACAGGGTCAGACTGATTTGCATATAGCCATGGCTGAACTGGGGTGGCAGAGTGGGCTAAAGAAGGGTGATGGATCAAACCCAGATCTTTTGACTGGGTGTGAGTGTTTGATTGGTTCAGATGCTCCGTCCATCACCTCCCCCTTTTGTACCGCTTTGGCCGCCATAAGTGTGGCAGGGTATGCTCAGACGTGAGTCCCTTGCTCACTTTGCCACTGGAGTCAAGCAAGCTGGCCTGAACACGGCTGTAATGCCAGAAACCGGTCCTCGGAAGCTTGTTTCCGGTCCAGGGAAGACATGGCTTGGCAGTTCGGGCTGGACTGTTCCCATGAGGCACAGGGTCAGACTGATTTGCATATAGCCATGGCTGAACTGGGGTGGCAGAGTGGGCTAAAGAACGGTGATGGATCAAACCCAGATCTTTTGACTGGGTGTGAGTGTTTGATTGGTTCAGATGCTCCGTCCATCACCTCCCCCTTTTGTACCGCTTTGGCCGCCATAAGTGTGGCAGGGTATGCTCAGACGTGAGTCCCTTGCTCACTTTGCCACTGGATTCAAGCAAGCTGGGCTGAAGACGGCTGTAATGCCAGAAACCGGTCCTCGGAAGCTTGTTTCCGGTCCAGGGAAGACATGGCTTGGCAGTGTGGGCTGGACTGTTCCCATGAGGCACAGGGTCAGACTGATTTGCATATAGCCATGGCTGAACAGGGGTGGCAGAGTGGGCTAAAGAACGGTGATGGATCAAACCCAGATCTTTTGACTGGGTGTGAGTGTTTGATTGGTTCAGATGCTCCGTCCATCACCTCCCCCTTTTGTACCGCTTTGGCCGCCATAAGTGTGGCAGGGTATGCTCAGACGTGAGTCCTTTGCTCACTTTGCCACTGGATTCAAGCAAGCTGGGCTGAAGACGGCTGTAATGCCAGAAACCGGTCCTCGGAAGCTTGTTTCCGGTCCAGGGAAGACATGGCTTGGCAGTTGGGGCTGGACTGTTCCCATGAGGCACAGGGTCAGACTGATTTGCATATAGCCATGGCTGAACTGGGGTGGCAGAGTGGGCTAAAGAACGGTGATGGATCAAACCCAGATCTTTTGACTGGGTATGAGTGTTTGATTGGTTCAGATGCTCCGTCCATCACCTCCCCCTTTTGTACCGCTTTGGCCGCCATAAGTGTGGCAGGGTATGCTCAGACGTGAGTCCCTTGCTCACTTAGCCACTGGATTCAAGCAAGCTGGGCTGAAGATGGCTGTAATGCCAGAAACCGGTCCTCGGAAGCTTGTTTCCGGTCCAGGGAAGACATGGCTTGGCAGTTCGGGCTGGACTGTTCCCATGAGGCACAGGGTCAGACTGATTTGCATATAGCCTTGGCTGAACTGGGGTGGCAGAGTGGGCTAAAGAACGGTGATGGATCAAACCCAGATCTTTTGACTGGGTGTGAGTGTTTGATTGGTTCAGATGCTCCGTCCATCACCTCCCCCTTTTGTACTGCTTTGGCCGCCATAAGTGTGGCAGGGTATGCTCAGATGTGAGTCCCTTGCTCACTTTGCCACTGGATTCAAGCAAGCTGGGCTGAAGACGGCTGTAATGCCAGAAACCGGTCCCCGGAAGCTTGTTTCCGGTCCAGGGAAGGCATGGCTTGGCAGTTCGGGCTGGACGGTTCCCATGAGGCACAGGGTCAGACTGATTTGCATATAGCCATGGCTGAACTGGGGTGGCAGAGTGGGCTAAAGAACGGTGATGGATCAAACCCAGATCTTTTGACTGGGTGTGAGTGTTTGATAGGTTCAGATGCTCCGTCCATCACCTCCCCCTTTTGTACCGCTTTGGCCGCCATAAGTGTGGCAGGGTATGCTCAGACGTGAGTCCCTTGCTCACTTTGCCACTGGATTCAAGCAAGCTGGGCTGAAGACGGCTGTAATGCCAGAAACCGGTCCTCGGAAGCTTGTTTCCGGTCCAGGGAAGACATGGCTTGGCAGTTCGGGCTGGACTGTTCCCATGAGGCACAGGGTCAGACTGATTTGCATATAGCCATGGCTGAACTGGGGTGGCAGAGTGGGCTAAAGAACGGTGATGGATCAAACCCAGATCTTTTGACTGGGTGTGAGTGTTTGATAGGTTCAGATGCTCCGTCCATCACCTCCCCCTTTTGTACCGCTTTGGCCGCCATAAGTGTGGCAGTGTATGCTCAGACGTGAGTCCCTTGCTCACTTTGCCACTGGATTCAAGCAAGCTGGGCTGAAGACGGCTGTAATGCCAGAAACCGGTCCTCGGAAGCTTGTTTCCGGTCCAGGGAAGGCATGGCTTGGCAGTTCGGGCTGGACTGTTCACATGAGGCACAGGGTCAGACTGATTTGCATATAGCCATGGCTGAACTGGGGTGGCAGAGTGGGCTAAAGAACGGTGATGGATCAAACCCAGATCTTTTGACTGGGTGTGAGTGTTTGATTGGTTCAGATGCTCCGTCCATCACCTCCCCCTTTTGTACCGCTTTGGCCGCCATAAGTGTGGCAGGGTATGCTCAGACGTGAGTCCCTTGCTCACTTTGCCACTGGATTTAAGCAAGCTGGGCTGAAGACGGCTGTAATGCCAGAAACCGGTCCTCGGAAGCTTGTTTCCGGTCCAGGGAAGACATGGCTTGGCAGTTCGGGCTGGACTGTTCCCATGAGGCACAGGGTCAGACTGATTTGCATATAGCCATGGCTGAACTGGGGTGGCAGCGTGGGCTAAAGAACGGTGATGGATCAAACCCAGATCTTTTGACTGGGTGTGAGTGTTTCATTGGTTCAGATGCTCCGTCCATCACCTCCCCCTTTTGTACCGCTTTGGCCGCCATAAGTGTGGCAGGGTATGCTCAGACGTGAGTCCCTTGCTCACTTTGCCACTGGATTCAAGCAAGCTGGGCTGAAGACGGCTGTAAATCCAGAAACAGGTCCTCGGAAGCTTGTTTCCGGTCCAGGGAAGACATGGCTTGGCAGTTCGGGCTGGACTGTTCCCATGAGGCACAGGGTCAGACTGATTTGCATATAGCCATGGCTGAACTGGGGTGGCAGAGTGGGCTAAAGAAGGGTGATGGATCAAACCCAGATCTTTTGACTGGGTGTGAGTGTTTGATTGGTTCAGATGCTCCGTCCATCAACTCCCCCTTTTGTACCGCTTTGGCCGCCATAAGTGTGGCAGGGTATGCTCAGACGTGAGTCCCTTGCTCACTTTGCCACTGGAGTCAAGCAAGCTGGCCTGAAGACGGCTGTAATGCCAGAAACCGGTCCTCGGAAGCTTGTTTCCGGTCCAGGGAAGACATGGCTTGGCAGTTCGGGCTGGACTGTTCCCATGAGGCACAGGGTCAGACTGATTTGCATATAGCCATGGCTGAACTGGGGTGGCAGAGTGGGCTAAAGAACGGTGATGGATCAAACCCAGATCTTTTGACTGGGTGTGAGTGTTTGATTGGTTCAGATGCTCCGTCCATCACCTCCCCCTTTTGTACCGCTTTGGCCGCCATAAGTGTGGCAGGGTATGCTCAGACGTGAGTCCCTTGCTCACTTTGCCACTGGATTCAAGCAAGCTGGGCTGAAGACGGCTGTAATGCCAGAAACCGGTCCTTGGAAGCTTGTTTCCGGTCCAGGGAAGATATGGCTTGGTAGTTCGGGCTGGACTGTTCCCATGAGGCACAGGGTCAGACTGATTTGCATATAGCCATGGCTGAACTGGGGTGGCAGAGTGGGCTAAAGAACGATGATGGATCAAACCCAGATCTTTTGACTGGGTGTGAGTGTTTGATTGGTTCAGATGCTCTGTCCATCATCTCCCCCTTTTGTACCGCTTTGGCCGCCATAAGTGTGGCAGGGTATGCTCAGACGTGAGTCCCTTGCTCATTTTGCCACTGGATTCAAGCAAGCTGGGCTGAAGACGGCTGTAATGCCAGAAACCGGTCCTCGGAAGCTTGTTTCCGTTCCAGGGAAGACATGGCTTGGCAGTTCGGGCTGGACTGTTCCCATGAGGCACAGGGTCAGACTGATTTGCATATAGCCATGGCTGAACTTGGGTGGCAGAGTGGGCTAAAGAACAGTGATGGATCAAACTCAGATCTTATGAATGGGTGTGAGTGTTTGATTGGTTCAGATGCTCCGTCCATCACCTCCCCCTTTTGTACCGCTTTGGCCGCCATAAGTGTGGCAGGGTATGCTCAGACGTGAGTCCCTTTGCTCACTTTGCCACTGGATTCAAGCAAGCTGGGCTGAAGACGGCTGTAATGCCAGAAACCGGTCCTCGGAAGCTTGTTTCCGGTCCAGGGAAGACATGGCTTGGCAGTTCGGGCTGGACTGTTCCCATGAGGCACAGGGTCAGACTGATTTGCATATAGTCATGGCTGAACAGGGGTGGCAGAGTGGGCTAAAGAATGGTGATGGATCAAACCCAGATCTTTTGACTGGGTGTGAGTGTTTGATTGGTTCAGATGCTCCGTCCATCACCTCCCCCTTTTGTACCGCTTTGGCCGCCATAAGTGTGGCAGGGTATGCTCAGATGTGAGTCCCTTGCTCACTTTGCCACTGGATTCAAGCAAGCTGGGCTGAAGACGGCTGTAATGCCAGAAACCGGTCCTCGGAAGCTTGTTTCCGGTCCAGGGAAGGCATGGCTTGGCAGTTCGGGCTGGACTGTTCCCATGAGGCACAGGGTCAGACTGATTTGCATATAGCCATGGCTGAACTGGGGTGGCAGAGTGGGCTAAAGAACGGTGATGGATCAAACCTTGATCTTTTGACTGGGTGTGAGTGTTTGATTGGTTCAGATGCTCCGTCCATCACCTCCCCCTTTTGTACCGCTTTGGCCGCCATAAGTGTGGCAGGGTATGCTCAGACGTGAGTCCCTTGCTCACTTTGCCACTGGATTCAAGCAAGCTGGGCTGAAGACGGCTGTAATGCCAGAAACCGGTCCTCGGAAGCTTGTTTCCGGTCCAGGGAAGGCATGGCTTGGCAGTTCGGGCTGGACTGTTCACATGAGGCACAGGGTCAGACTGATTTGCATATAGCCATGGCTGAACTGGGGTTGCAGAGTGGGCTAAAGAACGGTGATGGATCAAACCCAGATCTTTTGACTGGGTGTGAGTGTTTGATTGGTTCAGATGCTCCGTCCATCACCTCCCCCTTTTGTACCGCTTTGGCCGCCATAAGTGTGGCAGGGTATGCTCAGACGTGAGTCCCTTGCTCACTTTGCCACTGGATTTAAGCAAGCTGGGCTGAAGACGGCTGTAATGCCAGAAACCGGTCCTCGGAAGCTTGTTTCCGGTCCAGGGAAGACATGGCTTGGCAGTTCGGGCTGGACTGTTCACATGAGGCACAGGGTCAGACTGATTTGCATATAGCCATGGCTGAACTGGGGTGGCAGAGTGGGCTAAAGAACGATGATGGATCAAACCCAGATCTTTTGACTGGGTGTGAGTGTTTGATTGGTTCAGATGCTCTGTCCATCATCTCCCCCTTTTGTACCGCTTTGGCCGCCATAAGTGTGGCAGGGTATGCTCAGACGTGAGTCCCTTGCTCATTTTGCCACTGGATTCAAGCAAGCTGGGCTGAAGACGGCTGTAATGCCAGAAACCGGTCCTCGGAAGCTTGTTTCCGTTCCAGGGAAGACATGGCTTGGCAGTTCGGGCTGGACTGTTCCCATGAGGCACAGGGTCAGACTGATTTGCATATAGCCATGGCTGAACTTGGGTGGCAGAGTGGGCTAAAGAACAGTGATGGATCAAACTCAGATCTTATGAATGGGTGTGAGTGTTTGATTGGTTCAGATGCTCCGTCCATCACCTCCCCCTTTTGTACCGCTTTGGCCGCCATAAGTGTGGCAGGGTATGCTCAGACGTGAGTCCCTTTGCTCACTTTGCCACTGGATTCAAGCAAGCTGGGCTGAAGACGGCTGTAATGCCAGAAACCGGTCCTCGGAAGCTTGTTTCCGGTCCAGGGAAGACATGGCTTGGCAGTTCGGGCTGGACTGTTCCCATGAGGCACAGGGTCAGACTGATTTGCATATAGTCATGGCTGAACAGGGGTGGCAGAGTGGGCTAAAGAATGGTGATGGATCAAACCCAGATCTTTTGACTGGGTGTGAGTGTTTGATTGGTTCAGATGCTCCGTCCATCACCTCCCCCTTTTGTACCGCTTTGGCCGCCATAAGTGTGGCAGGGTATGCTCAGATGTGAGTCCCTTGCTCACTTTGCCACTGGATTCAAGCAAGCTGGGCTGAAGACGGCTGTAATGCCAGAAACCGGTCCTCGGAAGCTTGTTTCCGGTCCAGGGAAGGCATGGCTTGGCAGTTCGGGCTGGACTGTTCCCATGAGGCACAGGGTCAGACTGATTTGCATATAGCCATGGCTGAACTGGGGTGGCAGAGTGGGCTAAAGAACGGTGATGGATCAAACCCAGATCTTTTGACTGGGTGTGAGTGTTTGATTGGTTCAGATGCTCCGTCCATCACCTCCCCCTTTTGTACCGCTTTGGCCGCCATAAGTGTGGCAGGGTATGCTCAGACGTGAGTCCCTTGCTCACTTTGCCACTGGATTCAAGCAAGCTGGGCTGAAGACGGCTGTAATGCCAGAAACCGGTCCTCGGAAGCTTGTTTCCGGTCCAGGGAAGGCATGGCTTGGCAGTTCGGGCTGGACTGTTCACATGAGGCACAGGGTCAGACTGATTTGCATATAGCCATGGCTGAACTGGGGTTGCAGAGTGGGCTAAAGAACGGTGATGGATCAAACCCAGATCTTTTGACTGGGTGTGAGTGTTTGATTGGTTCAGATGCTCCGTCCATCACCTCCCCCTTTTGTACCGCTTTGGCCGCCATAAGTGTGGCAGGGTATGCTCAGACGTGAGTCCCTTGCTCACTTTGCCACTGGATTTAAGCAAGCTGGGCTGAAGACGGCTGTAATGCCAGAAACCGGTCCTCGGAAGCTTGTTTCCGGTCCAGGGAAGACATGGCTTGGCAGTTCGGGCTGGACTGTTCCCATGAGGCACAGGGTCAGACTGATTTGCATATAGCCATGGCTGAACTGGGGTGGCAGCGTGGGCTAAAGAACGGTGATGGATCAAACCCAGATCTTTTGACTGGGTGTGAGTGTTTCATTGGTTCAGATGCTCCGTCCATCTCCTCCCCCTTTTGTACCGCTTTGGCCGCCATAAGTGTGGCAGGGTATGCTCAGACGTGAGTCCCTTGCTCACTTTGCCACTGGATTCAAGCAAGCTGGGCTGAAGACGGCTGTAAATCCAGAAACAGGTCCTCGGAAGCTTGTTTCCGGTCCAGGGAAGACATGGCTTGGCAGTTCGGGCTGGACTGTTCCCATGAGGCACAAGGTCAGACTGATTTGCATATAGCCATGGCTGAACTGGGGTGGCAGAGTGGGCTAAAGAAGGGTGATGGATCAAACCCAGATCTTTTGACTGGGTGTGAGTGTTTGATTGGTTCAGATGCTCCGTCCATCAACTCCCCCTTTTGTACCGCTTTGGCCACCATAAGTGTGGCAGGGTATGCTCAGACGTGAGTCCCTTGCTCACTTTGCCACTGGAGTCAAGCAAGCTGGCCTGAAGACGGCTGTAATGCCAGAAACCGGTCCTCAGAAGCTTGTTTCCGGTCCTGGGAAGACATGGCTTGGCAGTTCGGGCTGGACTGTTCCCATGAGGCACAGGGTCAGACTGATTTGCATATAGCCATGGCTGAACTGGGGTGGCAGAGTGGGCTAAAGAACGGTGATGGATCAAACCCAGATCTTTTGACTGGGTGTGAGTGTTTCATTGGTTCAGATGCTCCGTCCATCACCTCCCCCTTTTGTACCGCTTTGGCCGCCATAAGTGTGGCAGGGTATGCTCAGACGTGAGTCCCTTGCTCACTTTGCCACTGGATTCAAGCAAGCTGGGCTGAAGACGGCTGTAATGCCAGAAACCGGTCCTCGGAAGCTTGTTTCCGGTCCAGGGAAGACATGGCTTGGCAGTTCGGGCTAGACTGTTCCCGTGAGGCACAGGGTCAGACTGATTTGCATATAGCCATGGCTGTACTGGGGTGGCAGAGTGGGCTAAAGAACGGTGATGGATCAAACCCAGATCTTTTGACTGGGTGTGAGTGTTTGATTGGTTCAGATGCTCCGTCCATCACCTCCCCCTTTTGTACCGCTTTGGCCGCCATAAGTGTGGCAGGGTATGCTCAGTCATGAGTCCCTTGCTCACTTTGCCACTGGATTCAAGCAAGGTGGGCTGAAGACGGCTGTAATGCCAGAAACCGGTCCTCGGAAGCTTGTTTCCGGTCCAGGGAAGACATGGCTTGGCAGTTCGGGCTGGACTGTTCCCATGAGGCACAGGGTCAGACTGATTTGCATATAGCCATGGCTGAACTGGGGTGGCAGCGTGGGCTAAAGAACGGTGATGGATCAAAGCCAGATCTTTTGACTGGGTGTGAGTGTTTCATTGGTTCAGATGCTCCGTCCATCACCTCCCCCTTTTGTACCGCTTTGGCCGCCATAAGTGTGGCAGGGTATGCTCAGACGTGAGTCCCTTGCTCACTTTGCCACTGGATTCAAGCAAGCTGGGCTGAAGACGGCTGTAATGCCAGAAACCGGTCCTCGGAAGCTTGTTTCGGTCCAGGGAAGACATGGCTTGGCAGTTCGGACTGGACTGTTCTCATGAGGCACAGGGTCAGACTGATTTGCACATAGCCATGGCTGAACTGGGGTGGCAGAGTGGGCTAAAGAACGGTGATGGATCAAACCCAGATCTTTTGACTGGGTGTGAGTGTTTGATTGGTTCAGATGCTCCGTCCATCACCTCCCCCTTTTGTACCGCTTTGGGCGCCATAAGTGTGGCAGGGTATGCTCAGACATGAGTCCCTTGCTCACTTTGCCACTGGATACAAGCAAGCTGGGCTGAAGACGGCTGTAATGCCAGAAACCGGTCCTCGTAAGCTTGTTTCCGGTCCAGGGAAGACATGGCTTGGCAGTTCGGGCTGGACTGTTCCCATGAGGCACAGGGTCAGACTGATTTGCATATAGCCATGGCGGAACTGGGGTGGCAGAGTGGGCTAAAGAAGGGTGATGGATCAAACCCAGATATTTTGACTGGGTGTGAGTGCTTGATTGGTTCAGATGCTCCGTCCATCACCTCCCCCTTTTGTACCGCTTTGGCCGCCATAAGTGTGGCAGGGTATGCTCACACGTGAGTCCCTTGGTCACTTTGCCACTGGAGTCAAGCAAGCTGGCCTGAAGACGGCTGTAACGCCAGAAACCGGTCCTCGGAAGCTTGTTTCCGGTCGAGGGAAGACATGGCTTGGCAGTTCGGGCTGGACTGTTCCCACGAAGCACAGGGTCAGACTGATTTGCATATAGCCATGGCTGAACTGGGGTGGCTGAGTGGGCTAAAGAACGGTGATGGATCAAACCCAGATCTTTTGACTGGGTGTGAGTGTTTGATTGGTTCAGATGGTCCGTCCATCACCTCCCCCTTTTGTACCGCTTTGGCCGCCATAAGTGTGGCAGGGTATGCTCAGACGTGAGTCCCTTGCTCACTTTGCCACTGGATTCAAGCAAGCTGGGCTGAAGACGGCTGTAATGCCAGAAACCGGTCCTCGGAAGCTTGTTTCCGGTCCAGGGAAGACATGGCTTGGCAGTTCGGGCTGGACTGTTCCCATGAGGCACAGGGTCAGACTGATTTGCATATAGCCATGGCTGAACTGGGGTGGCAGAGTGGGCTAAAGAAGGGTGATGGATCAAACCCAGATCTTTTGACTGGGTGTGAGTGTTTGATTGGTTCAGATGCTCCGTCCATCACCTCCCCCTTTTGTACCGCTTTGGCCGCCATAAGTGTGGCAGGGTATGCTCAGACGTGAGTCCCTTGCTCACTTTGCCACTGGAGTCAAGCAAGCTGGCCTGAAGACGGCTGTAATGCCAGAAACCGGTCCTCGGAAGCTTGTTTCCGGTCCAGGGAAGACATGGCTTGGCAGTTCGGGCTGGACTGTTCCCATGAGGCACAGGGTCAGACTGATTTGCATATAGCCATGGCTGAACTGGGGTGGCAGAGTGGGCTAAAGAACGGTGATGGATCAAACCCAGATCTTTTGACTGGGTGTGAGTGCTTGATTGGTTCAGATGCTCCGTCCATCACCTCCCCCTTTTGTACCGCTTTGGCCGCCATAAGTGTGGCAGGGTATGCTCAGACGTGAGTCCCTTGCTCACTTTGCCACTGGATTCAAGCAAGCTGGGCTGAAGACGGCTGTAATGCCAGAAACCAGTCCTCGGAAGCTTGTTTCCGGTCCAGGGAAGACATGGCTTGGCAGTTCGGGCTGGACTGTTCCCATGAGGCACAGGGTCAGACTGATTTGCATATAGCCATGGCTGAACAGGGGTGGCAGAGTGGGCTAAAGAACGGTGATGGATCAAACCCAGATCTTTTGACTGGGTGTGAGTGTTTGATTGGTTCAGATGCTCCGTCCATCACCTCCCCCTTTTGTACCGCTTTGGCCGCCATAAGTGTGGCAGGGTATGATCAGACGTGAGTCCTTTGCTCACTTTGCCACTGGATTCAAGCAAGCTGGGCTGAAGACGGCTGTAATGCCAGAAACCGGTCCTCGGAAGCTTGTTTCCGGTCCAGGGAAGACATGGCTTGGCAGTTCGGGCTGGACTGTTCCCACGAAGCACAGGGTCAGACTGATTTGCATATAGCCATGGCTGAACTGGGGTGGCTGAGTGGGCTAAAGAACGGTGATGGATCAAACCCAGATCTTTTGACTGGGTGTGAGTGTTTGATTGGTTCAGATGGTCCGTCCATCACCTCCCCCTTTTGTACCGCTTTGGCCGCCATAAGTGTGGCAGGGTATGCTCAGACGTGAGTCCCTTGCTCACTTTGCCACTGGATTCAAGCAAGCTGGGCTGAAGACGGCTGTAATGCCAGAAACCGGTCCTCGGAAGCTTGTTTCCGGTCCAGGGAAGACATGGCTTGGCAGTTCGGGCTGGACTGTTCCCATGAGGCACAGGGTCAGACTGATTTGCATATAGCCATGGCTGAACTGGGGTGGCAGAGTGGGCTAAAGAAGGGTGATGGATCAAACCCAGATCTTTTGACTGGGTGTGAGTGTTTGATTGGTTCAGATGCTCCGTCCATCACCTCCCCCTTTTGTACCGCTTTGGCCGCCATAAGTGTGGCAGGGTATGCTCAGACGTGAGTCCCTTGCTCACTTTGCCACTGGAGTCAAGCAAGCTGGCCTGAAGACGGCTGTAATGCCAGAAACCGGTCCTCGGAAGCTTGTTTCCGGTCCAGGGAAGACATGGCTTGGCAGTTCGGGCTGGACTGTTCCCATGAGGCACAGGGTCAGACTGATTTGCATATAGCCATGGCTGAACTGGGGTGGCAGAGTGGGCTAAAGAACGGTGATGGATCAAACCCAGATCTTTTGACTGGGTGTGAGTGCTTGATTGGTTCAGATGCTCCGTCCATCACCTCCCCCTTTTGTACCGCTTTGGCCGCCATAAGTGTGGCAGGGTATGCTCAGACGTGAGTCCCTTGCTCACTTTGCCACTGGATTCAAGCAAGCTGGGCTGAAGACGGCTGTAATGCCAGAAACCGGTCCTCGGAAGCTTGTTTCCGGTCCAGGGAAGACATGGCTTGGCAGTTCGGGCTGGACTGTTCCCATGAGGCACAGGGTCAGACTGATTTGCATATAGCCATGGCTGAACAGGGGTGGCAGAGTGGGCTAAAGAACGGTGATGGATCAAACCCAGATCTTTTGACTGGGTGTGAGTGTTTGATTGGTTCAGATGCTCCGTCCATCACCTCCCCCTTTTGTACCGCTTTGGCCGCCATAAGTGTGGCAGGGTATGCTCAGACGTGAGTCCTTTGCTCACTTTGCCACTGGATTCAAGCAAGCTGGGCTGAAGACGGCTGTAATGCCAGAAACCGGTCCTCGGAAGCTTGTTTCCGGTCCAGGGAAGACATGGCTTGGCAGTTGGGGCTGGACTGTTCCCATGAGGCACAGGGTCAGACTGATTTGCATATAGCCATGGCTGAACTGGGGTGGCAGAGTGGGCTAAAGAACGGTGATGGATCAAACCCAGATCTTTTGACTGGGTGTGAGTGTTTGATTGGTTCAGATGCTCCGTCCATCACCTCCCCCTTTTGTACCGCTTTGGCCGCCATAAGTGTGGCAGGGTATGCTCAGACGTGAGTCCCTTGCTCACTTAGCCACTGGATTCAAGCAAGCTGGGCTGAAGATGGCTGTAATGCCAGAAACCGGTCCTCGGAAGCTTGTTTCCGGTCCAGGGAAGACATGGCTTGGCAGTTCGGGCTGGACTGTTCCCATGAGGCACAGGGTCAGACTGATTTGCATATAGCCTTGGCTGAACTGGGGTGGCAGAGTGGGCTAAAGAACGGTGATGGATCAAACCCAGATCTTTTGACTGGGTGTGAGTGTTTGATTGGTTCAGATGCTCCGTCCATCACCTCCCCCTTTTGTACCGCTTTGGCCGCCATAAGTGTGGCAGGGTATGCTCAGATGTGAGTCCCTTGCTCACTTTGCCACTGGATTCAAGCAAGCTGGGCTGAAGACGGCTGTAATGCCAGAAACCGGTCCCCGGAAGCTTGTTTCCGGTCCAGGGAAGGCATGGCTTGGCAGTTCGGGCTGGACGGTTCCCATGAGGCACAGGGTCAGACTGATTTGCATATAGCCATGGCTGAACTGGGGTGGCAGAGTGGGCTAAAGAACGGTGATGGATCAAACCCAGATCTTTTGACTGGGTGTGAGTGTTTGATTGGTTCAGATGCTCCGTCCATCACCTCCCCCTTTTGTACCGCTTTGCCCGCCATAAGTGTGGCAGGGTATGCCCAGAAACCGGTCCTCGGAAGCTTGTTTCCGGTCCAGGGAAGACATGGCTTGGCAGTTCGGGCTGGACTGTTCCCATGAGGCACAGGGTCAGACTGATTTGCATATAGCCATGGCTGAACAGGGGTGGCAGAGTGGGCTAAAGAACGGTGATGGATCAAACCCAGATCTTTTGACTGGGTGTGAGTGTTTGATTGGTTCAGATGCTCCGTCCATCACCTCCCCCTTTTGTACCGCTTTGGCCGCCATAAGTGTGGCAGGGTATGCTCAGACGTGAGTCCCTTGCTCACTTTGCCACTGGATTCAAGCAAGCTGGGCTGAAGACGGCTGTAATGCCAGAAACCGGTCCTCGGAAGCTTGTTTCCGGTCCAGGGAAGACATGGCTTGGCAGTTCGGGCTGGACTGTTCCCATGAGGCACAGGGTCAGACTGATTTGCATATAGCCATGGCTTAACTGGGGTGGCAGAGTGGGCTAAAGAACGGTGATGGATCAAACCCAGATCTTTTGACTGGGTGTGAGTGTTTGATAGGTTCAGATGCTCCGTCCATCACCTCCCCCTTTTGTACCGCTTTGGCCGCCATAAGTGTGGCAGGGTATGCTCAGACGTGAGTTCCTTGCTCACTTTGCCACTGGATTCAAGCAAGCTGGGCTGAAGACGGCTGTAATGCCAGAAACCGGTCCTCGGAAGCTTGTTTCCGGTCCAGGGAAGACATGGCTTGGCAGTTCGTGCTGGACTGTTCCCATGAGGCACAGGGTCAGACTGATTTGCATATAGCCTTGGCTGAACTGGGGTGGCAGAGTGGGCTAAAGAACGGTGATGGATCAAACCCAGATCTTTTGACTGGGTGTGAGTGTTTGATTGGTTCAGATGCTCCGTCCATCACCTCCCCCTTTTGTACCGCTTTGGCCGCCATAAGTGTGGCAGGGTATGCTCAGATGTGAGTCCCTTGCTCACTTTGCCACTGGATTCAAGCAAGCTGGGCTGAAGACGGCTGTAATGCCAGAAACCGGTCCTCGGAAGCTTGTTTCCGGTCCAGGGAAGGCATGGCTTGGCAGTTCGGGCTGGACTGTTCCCATGAGGCACAGGGTCAGACTGATTTGCATATAGCCATGGCTGAACTGGGGTGGCAGAGTGGGCTAAAGAACGATGATGGATCAAACCCAGATCTTTTGACTGGGTGTGAGTGTTTGATTGGTTCAGATGCTCCGTCCATCACCTCCCCCTTTTGTACCGCTTTGGCCGCCATAAGTGTGGCAGGGTATGCTCAGACGTGAGTCCCTTGCTCACTTTGCCACTGGATTCAAGCAAGCTGGGCTGAAGACGGCTGTAATGCCAGAAACCGGTCCTCGGAAGCTTGTTTCCGGTCCAGGGAAGGCATGGCTTGGCAGTTCGGGCTGGACTGTTCCCATGAGGCACAGGGTCAGACTGATTTGCATATAGCCATGGCTGAACTGGGGTGGCAGAGTGGGCTAAAGAAGGGTGATGGATCAAACCCAGATCTTTTGACTGGGTGTGAGTGTTTGATTGGTTCAGATGCTCCGTCCATCACCTCCCCCTTTTGTACCGCTTTGGCCGCCATAAGTGTGGCAGGGTATGCTCAGACGTGAGTCTCTTGCTCACTTTGCCACTGGAGTCAAGCAAGCTGGCCTGAAGACGGCTGTAATGCCAGAAACCGGTCCTCGGAAGCTTGTTTCCGGTCCAGGGAAGACATGGCTTGGCAGTTCGGGCTGGACTGTTCCCATGAGGCACAGGGTCAGACTGATTTGCATATAGCCATGGCTGAACTGGGGTGGCAGAGTGGGCTAAAGAATGGTGATGGATCAAACCCAGATCTTTTGACTGGGTGTGAGTGTTTGATTGGTTCAGATGCTCCGTCCATCACCTCCCCCTTTTGTACCGCTTTGGCCGCCATAAGTGTGGCAGGGTATGCTCAGACGTGAGTCCCTTGCTCACTTTGCCACTGGATTCAAGCAAGCTGGGCTGAAGACGGCTGTAATGCCAGAAACCGGTCCTCGGAAGCTTGTTTCCGGTCCAGGGAAGACATGGCTTGGCAGTTCGGCTGGACTGTTCCCATGAGGCACAGGGTCAGACTGATTTGCATATAGCCATGGCTGAACAGGGGTGGCAGAGTGGGCTAAAGAACGGTGATGGATCAAACCCAGATCTTTTGACTGGGTGTGAGTGTTTGATTGGTTCAGATGCTCCGTCCATCACCTCCCCCTTTTGTACCGCTTTGGCCGCCATAAGTGTGGCAGGGTATGCTCAGACGTGAGTCCCTTGCTCACTTTGCCACTGGATTCAAGCAAGCTGGGCTGAAGATGGCTGTAATGCCAGAAACCGGTCCTCGGAAGCTTGTTTCCGGTCCAGGGAAGACATGGCTTGGCAGTCCGGGCTGGACTGTTCCCATGAGGCACAGGGTCAGACTGATTTGCATATAGCCTTGGCTGAACTGGGGTGGCAGAGTGGGCTAAAGAACGGTGATGGAGCAAACCCAGATCTTTTGACTGGGTGTGAGTGTTTGATTGGTTCAGATGCTCCGTCCATCACCTCCCCCTTTTGTACCGCTTTGGCCGCCATAAGTGTGGCAGGGTATGCTCAGATGTGAGTCCCTTGCTCACTTTGCCACTGGATTCAAGCAAGCTGGGCTGAAGACGGCTGTAATGCCAGAAACCGGTCCCCGGAAGCTTGTTTCCGGTCCAGGGAAGGCATGGCTTGGCAGTTCGGGCTGGACGGTTCCCATGAGGCACAGGGTCAGACTGATTTGCATATAGCCATGGCTGAACTGGGGTGGCAGAGTGGGCTAAAGAACGGTGATGGATCAAACCCAGATCTTTTGACTGGGTGTGAGTGTTTGATTGGTTCAGATGCTCCGTCCATCACCTCCCCCTTTTGTACCGCTTTGGCCGCCATAAGTGTGGCAGGGTATGCTCAGACGTGAGTCCCTTGCTCACTTTGCCACTGGATTCAAGCAAGCTGGGCTGAAGACGGCTGTAAATCCAGAAACAGGTCCTCGGAAGCTTGGTTCCGGTCCAGGGAAGACATGGCTTGGCAGTTCGGGCTGGACTGTTCCCATGAGGCACAGGGTCAGACTGATTTGCATATAGCCATGGCTGAACAGGGGTGGCAGAGTGGGCTAAAGAACGGTGTTGGATCAAACCCAGATCTTTTGACTGGGTGTGAGTGTTTGATTGGTTCAGATGCTCCGTCCATCACCTCCCCCTTTTGTACCGCTTTGGCCGCCATAAGTGTGGCAGGGTATGCTCAGACGTGAGTCCCTTGCTCACTTTGCCACTGGATTCAAGCAAGCTGGGCTGAAGACGGCTGTAATGCCAGAAACCGGTCCTCGGAAGCTTGTTTCCGGTCCAGGGAAGACATGGCTTGGCAGTTCGGGCTGGACTGTTCCCATGAGGCACAGGGTCAGACTGATTTGCATATAGCCATGGCTGAACTGGGGTGGCAGAGTGGGCTAAAGAATGGTGATGGATCAAACCCAGATCTTTTGACTGGGTGTGAGTGTTTGATAGGTTCAGATGCTCCGTCCATCACCTCCCCCTTTTGTACCGCTTTGGCCGCCATAAGTGTGGCAGGGTATGCTCAGACGTGAGTCCCTTGCTCACTTTGCCACTGGATTCAAGCAAGCTGGGCTGAAGACGGCTGTAATGCCAGAAACCGGTCCTCGGAAGCTTGTTTCCGGTCCAGGGAAGGCATGGCTTGGCAGTTCGGGCTGGACTGTTCCCATGAGGCACAGGGTCAGACTGATTTGCATATAGCCATGGCTGAACTGGGGTGGCAGAGTGGGCTAAAGAACGGTGATGGATCAAACCCAGATCTTTTGACTGGGTGTGAGTGTTTGATTGGTTGAGATGCTCCGTCCATCACCTCCCCCTTTTGTACCGCTTTGGCCGCCATAAGTGTGGCAGGGTATGCTCAGACGTGAGTCCCTTGCTCACTTTGCCACTGGATTCAAGCAAGCTGGGCTGAAGACGGCTGTAATGCCAGAAACCGGTCCTCGGAAGCTTGTTTCCGGTCCAGGGAAGGCATGGCTTGGCAGTTCGGGCTGGACTGTTCACATGAGGCACAGGGTCAGACTGATTTGCATATAGCCATGGCTGAACTGGGGTGGCAGCGTGGGCTAAAGAACGGTGATGGATCAAACCCAGATCTTTTGACTGGCTGTGAGTGTTTGATTGGTTCAGATGCTCCGTCCATCACCTCCCCCTTTTGTACCGCTTTCGCCGCCATAAGTGTGGCAGGGTATGCTCAGACGTGAGTCCCTTGCTCACTTTGCCACTGGATTTAAGCAAGCTGGGCTGAAGACGGCTGTAATGCCAGAAACCGGTCCTCGGAAGCTTGTTTCCGGTCCAGGGAAGACATGGCTTGGCAGTTCGGGCTGGACTGTTCCCATGAGGCACAGGGTCAGACTGATTTGCATATAGCCATGGCTGAACTGGGGTGGCAGAGTGGGCTAAAGAAGGGTGATGGATCAAACCCAGATCTTTTGACTGGGTGTGAGTGTTTGATTGGTTCAGATGCTCCGTCCATCACCTCCCCCTTTTGTACCGCTTTGGCCGCCATAAGTGTGGCAGGGTATGCTCAGACGTGAGTCCCTTGCTCACTTTGCCACTGGAGTCAAGCAAGCTGGCCTGAAGACGGCTGTAATGCCAGAAACCGGTCCTCGGAAGCTTGTTTCCGGTCCAGGGAAGACATGGCTTGGCAGTTCGGGCTGGACTGTTCCCATGAGGCACAGGGTCAGACTGATTTGCATATAGCCATGGCTGAACTGGGGTGGCAGAGTGGGCTAAAGAACGGTGATGGATCAAACCCAGATCTTTTGACTGGGTGTGAGTGTTTGATTGGTTCAGATGCTCCGTCCATCACCTCCCCCTTTTGTACCGCTTTGGCCGCCATAAGTGTGGCAGGGTATGCTCAGACGTGAGTCCCTTGCTCACTTTGCCACTGGATTCAAGCAAGCTGGGCTGAAGACGGCTGTAATGCCAGAAACCGGTCCTCGGAAGCTTGTTTCCGGTCCAGGGAAGATATGGCTTGGTAGTTCGGGCTGGACTGTTCCCATGAGGCACAGGGTCAGACTGATTTGCATATAGCCATGGCTGAACTGGGGTGGCAGAGTGGGCTAAAGAACGATGATGGATCAAACCCAGATCTTTTGACTGGGTGTGAGTGTTTGATTGGTTCAGATGCTCTGTCCATCACCTCCCCCTTTTGTACCGCTTTGGCCGCCATAAGTGTGGCAGGGTATGCTCAGACGTGAGTCCCTTGCTCATTTTGCCACTGTATTCAAGCAAGCTGGGCTGAAGACGGCTGTAATGCCAGAAACCGGTCCTCGGAAGCTTGTTTCCGTTCCAGGGAAGACATGGCTTGGCAGTTCGGGCTGGACTGTTCCCATGAGGCACAGGGTCAGACTGATTTGCATATAGCCATGGCTGAACTGGGGTGGCAGAGTGGGCTAAAGAACTGTGATGGATCAAACTCAGATCTTATGAATGGGTGTGAGTGTTTGATTGGTTCAGATGCTCCGTCCATCACCTCCCCCTTTTGTACCGCTTTGGCCGCCATAAGTGTGGCAGGGTATGCTCAGACGTGAGTCCCTTTGCTCACTTTGCCACTGGATTCAAGCAAGCTGGGCTGAAGACGGCTGTAATGCCAGAAACCGGTCCTCGGAAGCTTGTTTCCGGTCCAGGGAAGACATGGCTTGGCAGTTCGGGCTGGACTGTTCCCGTGAGGCACAGGGTCAGACTGATTTGCATATAGCCATGGCTGTACTGGGGTGGCAGAGTGGGCTAAAGAACGGTGATGGATCAAACCCAGATCTTTTGACTGGGTGTGAGTGTTTGATTGGTTCAGATGCTCCGTCCATCACCTCCCCCTTTTGTACCGCTTTGGCCGCCATAAGTGTGGCAGGGTATGCTCAGTCGTGAGTCCCTTGCTCACTTTGCCACTGGATTCAAGCAAGCTGGGCTGAAGACGGCTGTAATGCCAGAAACCGGTCCTCGGAAGCTTGTTTCCGGTCCAGGGAAGACATGGCTTGGCAGTTCGGGCTGGACTGTTCCCATGAGGCACAGGGTCAGACTGATTTGCATATAGCCATGGCTGAACTGGGGTGGCAGCGTGGGCTAAAGAATGGTGATGGATCAAACCCAGATCTTTTGACTGGGTGTGAGTGTTTCATTGGTTCAGATGCTCCGTCCATCACCTCCCCCTTTTGTACCGCTTTGGCAGCCATAAGTGTGGCAGGGTATGCTCAGACGTGAGTCCCTTGCTCACTTTGCCACTGGATTCAAGCAAGCTGGGCTGAAGACGGCTGTAATGCCAGAAACCGGTCCTCGGAAGCTTGTTTCCGGTCCAGGGAAGATATGGCTTGGTAGTTCGGGCTGGACTGTTCCCATGAGGCACAGGGTCAGACTGATTTGCATATAGCCATGGCTGAACTGGGGTGGCAGAGTGGGCTAAAGAACGATGATGGATCAAACCCAGATCTTTTGACTGGGTGTGAGTGTTTGATTGGTTCAGATGCTCTGTCCATCACCTCCCCCTTTTGTACCGCTTTGGCCGCCATAAGTGTGGCAGGGTATGCTCAGACGTGAGTCCCTTGCTCATTTTGCCACTGTATTCAAGCAAGCTGGGCTGAAGACGGCTGTAATGCCAGAAACCGGTCCTCGGAAGCTTGTTTCCGTTCCAGGGAAGACATGGCTTGGCAGTTCGGGCTGGACTGTTCCCATGAGGCACAGGGTCAGACTGATTTGCATATAGCCATGGCTGAACTGGGGTGGCAGAGTGGGCTAAAGAACTGTGATGGATCAAACTCAGATCTTATGAATGGGTGTGAGTGTTTGATTGGTTCAGATGCTCCGTCCATCACCTCCCCCTTTTGTACCGCTTTGGCCGCCATAAGTGTGGCAGGGTATGCTCAGACGTGAGTCCCTTTGCTCACTTTGCCACTGGATTCAAGCAAGCTGGGCTGAAGACGGCTGTAATGCCAGAAACCGGTCCTCGGAAGCTTGTTTCCGGTCCAGGGAAGACATGGCTTGGCAGTTCGGGCTGGACTGTTCCCGTGAGGCACAGGGTCAGACTGATTTGCATATAGCCATGGCTGTACTGGGGTGGCAGAGTGGGCTAAAGAACGGTGATGGATCAAACCCAGATCTTTTGACTGGGTGTGAGTGTTTGATTGGTTCAGATGCTCCGTCCATCACCTCCCCCTTTTGTACCGCTTTGGCCGCCATAAGTGTGGCAGGGTATGCTCAGTCGTGAGTCCCTTGCTCACTTTGCCACTGGATTCAAGCAAGCTGGGCTGAAGACGGCTGTAATGCCAGAAACCGGTCCTCGGAAGCTTGTTTCCGGTCCAGGGAAGACATGGCTTGGCAGTTCGGGCTGGACTGTTCCCATGAGGCACAGGGTCAGACTGATTTGCATATAGCCATGGCTGAACTGGGGTGGCAGCGTGGGCTAAAGAATGGTGATGGATCAAACCCAGATCTTTTGACTGGGTGTGAGTGTTTCATTGGTTCAGATGCTCCGTCCATCACCTCCCCCTTTTGTACCGCTTTGGCCGCCATAAGTGTGGCAGGGTATGCTCAGACGTGAGTCCCTTGCTCACTTTGCCACTGGATTCAAGCAAGCTGGGCTGAAGACGGCTGTAATGCCAGAAACCGGTCCTCGGAAGCTTGTTTCCGGTCCAGGGAAGATATGGCTTGGTAGTTCGGGCTGGACTGTTCCCATGAGGCACAGGGTCAGACTGATTTGCATATAGCCATGGCTGAACTGGGGTGGCAGAGTGGGCTAAAGAACGATGATGGATCAAACCCAGATCTTTTGACTGGGTGTGAGTGTTTGATTGGTTCAGATGCTCTGTCCATCACCTCCCCCTTTTGTACCGCTTTGGCCGCCATAAGTGTGGCAGGGTATGCTCAGACGTGAGTCCCTTGCTCATTTTGCCACTGTATTCAAGCAAGCTGGGCTGAAGACGGCTGTAATGCCAGAAACCGGTCCTCGGAAGCTTGTTTCCGTTCCAGGGAAGACATGGCTTGGCAGTTCGGGCTGGACTGTTCCCATGAGGCACAGGGTCAGACTGATTTGCATATAGCCATGGCTGAACTGGGGTGGCAGAGTGGGCTAAAGAACTGTGATGGATCAAACTCAGATCTTATGAATGGGTGTGAGTGTTTGATTGGTTCAGATGCTCCGTCCATCACCTCCCCCTTTTGTACCGCTTTGGCCGCCATAAGTGTGGCAGGGTATGCTCAGACGTGAGTCCCTTTGCTCACTTTGCCACTGGATTCAAGCAAGCTGGGCTGAAGACGGCTGTAATGCCAGAAACCGGTCCTCGGAAGCTTGTTTCCGGTCCAGGGAAGACATGGCTTGGCAGTTCGGGCTGGACTGTTCCCGTGAGGCACAGGGTCAGACTGATTTGCATATAGCCATGGCTGTACTGGGGTGGCAGAGTGGGCTAAAGAACGGTGATGGATCAAACCCAGATCTTTTGACTGGGTGTGAGTGTTTGATTGGTTCAGATGCTCCGTCCATCACCTCCCCCTTTTGTACCGCTTTGGCCGCCATAAGTGTGGCAGGGTATGCTCAGTCGTGAGTCCCTTGCTCACTTTGCCACTGGATTCAAGCAAGCTGGGCTGAAGACGGCTGTAATGCCAGAAACCGGTCCTCGGAAGCTTGTTTCCGGTCCAGGGAAGACATGGCTTGGCAGTTCGGGCTGGACTGTTCCCATGAGGCACAGGGTCAGACTGATTTGCATATAGCCATGGCTGAACTGGGGTGGCAGCGTGGGCTAAAGAATGGTGATGGATCAAACCCAGATCTTTTGACTGGGTGTGAGTGTTTCATTGGTTCAGATGCTCCGTCCATCACCTCCCCCTTTTGTACCGCTTTGGCAGCCATAAGTGTGGCAGGGTATGCTCAGACGTGAGTCCCTTGCTCACTTTGCCACTGGATTCAAGCAAGCTGGGCTGAAGACGGCTGTAATGCCAGAAACCGGTCCTCGGAAGCTTGTTTCCGGTCCAGGGAAGATATGGCTTGGTAGTTCGGGCTGGACTGTTCCCATGAGGCACAGGGTCAGACTGATTTGCATATAGCCATGGCTGAACTGGGGTGGCAGAGTGGGCTAAAGAACGATGATGGATCAAACCCAGATCTTTTGACTGGGTGTGAGTGTTTGATTGGTTCAGATGCTCTGTCCATCACCTCCCCCTTTTGTACCGCTTTGGCCGCCATAAGTGTGGCAGGGTATGCTCAGACGTGAGTCCCTTGCTCATTTTGCCACTGTATTCAAGCAAGCTGGGCTGAAGACGGCTGTAATGCCAGAAACCGGTCCTCGGAAGCTTGTTTCCGTTCCAGGGAAGACATGGCTTGGCAGTTCGGGCTGGACTGTTCCCATGAGGCACAGGGTCAGACTGATTTGCATATAGCCATGGCTGAACTGGGGTGGCAGAGTGGGCTAAAGAACTGTGATGGATCAAACTCAGATCTTATGAATGGGTGTGAGTGTTTGATTGGTTCAGATGCTCCGTCCATCACCTCCCCCTTTTGTACCGCTTTGGCCGCCATAAGTGTGGCAGGGTATGCTCAGACGTGAGTCCCTTTGCTCACTTTGCCACTGGATTCAAGCAAGCTGGGCTGAAGACGGCTGTAATGCCAGAAACCGGTCCTCGGAAGCTTGTTTCCGGTCCAGGGAAGACATGGCTTGGCAGTTCGGGCTGGACTGTTCCCGTGAGGCACAGGGTCAGACTGATTTGCATATAGCCATGGCTGTACTGGGGTGGCAGAGTGGGCTAAAGAACGGTGATGGATCAAACCCAGATCTTTTGACTGGGTGTGAGTGTTTGATTGGTTCAGATGCTCCGTCCATCACCTCCCCCTTTTGTACCGCTTTGGCCGCCATAAGTGTGGCAGGGTATGCTCAGTCGTGAGTCCCTTGCTCACTTTGCCACTGGATTCAAGCAAGCTGGGCTGAAGACGGCTGTAATGCCAGAAACCGGTCCTCGGAAGCTTGTTTCCGGTCCAGGGAAGACATGGCTTGGCAGTTCGGGCTGGACTGTTCCCATGAGGCACAGGGTCAGACTGATTTGCATATAGCCATGGCTGAACTGGGGTGGCAGCGTGGGCTAAAGAATGGTGATGGATCAAACCCAGATCTTTTGACTGGGTGTGAGTGTTTCATTGGTTCAGATGCTCCGTCCATCACCTCCCCCTTTTGTACCGCTTTGGCCGCCATAAGTGTGGCAGGGTATGCTCAGACGTGAGTCCCTTGCTCACTTTGCCACTGGATTCAAGCAAGCTGGGCTGAAGACGGCTGTAATGCCAGAAACCGGTCCTCGGAAGCTTGTTTCCGGTCCAGGGAAGATATGGCTTGGTAGTTCGGGCTGGACTGTTCCCATGAGGCACAGGGTCAGACTGATTTGCATATAGCCATGGCTGAACTGGGGTGGCAGAGTGGGCTAAAGAACGATGATGGATCAAACCCAGATCTTTTGACTGGGTGTGAGTGTTTGATTGGTTCAGATGCTCTGTCCATCACCTCCCCCTTTTGTACCGCTTTGGCCGCCATAAGTGTGGCAGGGTATGCTCAGACGTGAGTCCCTTGCTCATTTTGCCACTGTATTCAAGCAAGCTGGGCTGAAGACGGCTGTAATGCCAGAAACCGGTCCTCGGAAGCTTGTTTCCGTTCCAGGGAAGACATGGCTTGGCAGTTCGGGCTGGACTGTTCCCATGAGGCACAGGGTCAGACTGATTTGCATATAGCCATGGCTGAACTGGGGTGGCAGAGTGGGCTAAAGAACTGTGATGGATCAAACTCAGATCTTATGAATGGGTGTGAGTGTTTGATTGGTTCAGATGCTCCGTCCATCACCTCCCCCTTTTGTACCGCTTTGGCCGCCATAAGTGTGGCAGGGTATGCTCAGACGTGAGTCCCTTTGCTCACTTTGCCACTGGATTCAAGCAAGCTGGGCTGAAGACGGCTGTAATGCCAGAAACCGGTCCTCGGAAGCTTGTTTCCGGTCCAGGGAAGACATGGCTTGGCAGTTCGGGCTGGACTGTTCCCGTGAGGCACAGGGTCAGACTGATTTGCATATAGCCATGGCTGTACTGGGCTGGCAGAGTGGGCTAAAGAACGGTGATGGATCAAACCCAGATCTTTTGACTGGGTGTGAGTGTTTGATTGGTTCAGATGCTCCGTCCATCACCTCCCCCTTTTGTACCGCTTTGGCCACCATAAGTGTGGCAGGGTATGCTCAGTCGTGAGTCCCTTGCTCACTTTGCCACTGGATTCAAGCAAGCTGGGCTGAAGACGGCTGTAATGCCAGAAACCGGTCCTCGGAAGCTTGTTTCCGGTCCAGGGAAGACATGGCTTGGCAGTTCGGGCTGGACTGTTCCCATGAGGCACAGGGTCAGACTGATTTGCATATAGCCATGGCTGAACTGGGGTGGCAGCGTGGGCTAAAGAATGGTGATGGATCAAACCCAGATCTTTTGACTGGGTGTGAGTGTTTCATTGGTTCAGATGCTCCGTCCATCACCTCCCCCTTTTGTACCGCTTTGGCCGCCATAAGTGTGGCAGGGTATGCTCAGACGTGAGTCCCTTGCTCACTTTGCCACTGGATTCAAGCAAGCTGGGCTGAAGACGGCTGTAATGCCAGAAACCGGTCCTCGGAAGCTTGTTTCGGTCCAGGGAAGACATGGCTTGGCAGTTCGGACTGGACTGTTCTCATGAGGCACAGGGTCAGACTGATTTGCATATAGCCATGGCTGAACTGGGGTGGCAGAGTGGGCTAAAGAACGGTGATGGATCAAACCCAGATCTTTTGACTGGGTGTGAGTGTTTGATTGGTTCAGATGCTCCGTCCATCACCTCCCCCTTTTGTACCGCTTTGGGCGCCATAAGTGTGGCAGGGTATGCTCAGACGTGAGTCCCTTGCTCACTTTGCCACTGGATTCAAGCAAGCTGGGCTGAAGACGGCTGTAATGCCAGAAACCGGTCCTCGGAAGCTTGTTTCCGGTCCAGGGAAGACATGGCTTGGCAGTTCGGGCTGGACTGTTCCCATGAGGCACAGGGTCAGACTGATTTGCATATAGCCATGGCTGAACTGGGGTGGCAGAGTGGGCTAAAGAAGGGTGATGGATCAAACCCAGATATTTTGACTGGGTGTGAGTGTTTGATTGGTTCAGATGCTCCGTCCATCACCTCCCCCTTTTGTACCGCTTTGGCCGCCATAAGTGTGGCAGGGTATGCTCAGACGTGAGTCCCTTGCTCACTTTGCCACTGGAGTCAACCAAGCTGGCCTGAAGACGGCTGTAATGCCAGAAACCGGTCCTCGGAAGCTTGTTTCCGGTCCAGGGAAGACATGGCTTGGCAGTTCGGGCTGGACTGTTCCCACGAAGCACAGGGTCAGACTGATTTGCATATAGCCATGGCTGAACTGGGGTGGCTGAGTGGGCTAAAGAACGGTGATGGATCAAACCCAGATCTTTTGACTGGGTGTGAGTGTTTGATTGGTTCAGATGGTCTGTCCATCACCTCCCCCTTTTGTACCGCTTTGGCCGCCATAAGTGTGGCAGGGTATGCTCAGACGTGAGTCCCTTGCTCATTTTGCCACTGGATTCAAGCAAGCTGGGCTGAAGACGGCTGTAATGCCAGAAACCGGTCCTCGGAAGCTTGTTTCCGGTCCAGGGAAGACATGGCTTGGCAGTTCGGGCTGGACTGTTCCCATGAGGCACAGGGTCAGACTGATTTGCATATAGCCATGGCTGAACTGGGGTGGCAGAGTGGGCTAAAGAACAGTGATGGATCAAACTCAGATCTTATGAATGGGTGTGTTTGATTGGTTCAGATGCTCCGTCCATCACCTCCCCCTTTTGTACCGCTTTGGCCGCCATAAGTGTGGCAGGGTATGCTCAGACGTGAGTCCCTTTGCTCACTTTGCCACTGGATTCAAGCAAGCTGGGCTGACGACGGCAGTAATGCCAGAAACCGGTCCTCGGAAGCTTGTTTCCGGTCCAGGGAAGACATGGCTTGGCAGTTCGGGCTGGACTATTCCCATGAGGCACAGGGTCAGACTGATTTGCATATAGCCATGGCTGAACTGGGGTGGCAGCGTGGGCTAAAGAACGGTGATGGATCAAACCCAGATCTTTTGACTGGGTGTGAGTGTTTCATTGGTTCAGATGCTCCGTCCATCACCTCCCCCTTTTGTACCGCTTTGGGCGCCATAAGTGTGGCAGGGTATGCTCAGACGTGAGTCCCTTGCTCACTTTGCCACTGGATTCAAGCAAGCTGGGCTGAAGACGGCTGTAATGCCAGAAACCGGTCCTCGGAAGCTTGTTTCCGGTCCAGCGAAGACATGGCTTGGCAGTTCGGGCTGGACTGTTCCCATGAGGCACAGGGTCAGACTGATTTGCATATAGCCATGGCTGAACTGGGGTGGCAGAGTGGGCTAAAGAAGGGTGATGGATCAAACCCAGATCTTTTGACTGGGTGTGAGTGTTTGATTGGTTCAGATGCTCCGTCCATCACCTCCCCCTTTTGTACCGCTTTGGCCGCCATAAGTGTGGCAGGGTATGCTCAGACGTGAGTCCCTTGCTCACTTTGCCACTGGAGTCAAGCAAGCTGGCCTGAAGACGGCTGTAATGCCAGAAACCGGTCCTCGGAAGCTTGTTTCCGGTCCAGGGAAGACATGGCTTGGCAGTTCGGGCTGGACTGTTCCCACGAAGCACAGGGTCAGACTGATTTGCATATAGCCATGGCTGAATTGGGGTGGCTGAGTGGGCTAAAGAACGGTGATGGATCAAACCCAGATCTTTTGACTGGGTGTGAGTGTTTGATTGGTTCAGATGCTCCGTCCATCACCTCCCCCTTTTGTACCGCTTTGGCCGCCATAAGTGTGGCAGGGTATGCTCAGACGTGAGTCCCTTGCTCACTTTGCCACTGGAGTCAAGCAAGCTGGCCTGAAGACGGCTGTAATGCCAGAAACCGGTCCTCGGAAGCTTGTTTCCGGTCCAGGGAAGACATGGCTTGGCAGTTCGGGCTGGACTGTTCCCATGAGGCACAGGGTCAGACTGATTTGCATATAGCCATGGCTGAACTGGGGTGGCAGAGTGGGCTAAAGAACGGTGATGGATCAAACCCAGATCTTTTGACTGGGTGTGAGTGTTTGATTGGTTCAGATGCTCCGTCCATCACCTCCCCCTTTTGTACCGCTTTGGCCGCCATAAGTGTGGCAGGGTATGCTCAGACGTGAGTCCCTTGCTCACTTTGCCACTGGATTCAAGCAAGCTGGGCTGAAGACGGCTGTAAATCCAGAAACAGGTCCTCGGAAGCTTGTTTCCGGTCCAGGGAAGACATGGCTTGGCAGTTCGGGCTGGACTGTTCCCATGAGGCACAGGGTCAGACTGATTTGCATATAGCCATGGCTGAACAGGGGTGGCAGAGTGGGCTAAAGAATGGTGATGGATCAAACCCAGATCTTTTGACTGGGTGTGAGTGTTTGATTGGTTCAGATGCTCCGTCCATCACCTCCCCCTTTTGTACCGCTTTGGCCGCCATAAGTGTGGCAGGGTATGCTCAGACGTGAGTCCCTTGCTCACTTTGCCACTGGATTCAAGCAAGCTGGGCTGAAGACGGCTGTAATGCCAGAAACCGGTCCTCGGAAGCTTGTTTCCGGTCCAGGGAAGACATGGCTTGGCAGTTCGGGCTGGACTGTTCCCATGAGGCACAGGGTCAGACTGATTTGCATATAGCCATGGCTGAACTGGGGTGGCAGAGTGGGCTAAAGAATGGTGATGGATCAAACCCAGATCTTTTGACTGGGTGTGAGTGTTTGATAGGTTCAGATGCTCCGTCCATCACCTCCCCCTTTTGTTCCGCTTTGGCCGCCATAAGTGTGGCAGGGTATGCTCAGACGTGAGTCCCTTGCTCACTTTGCCACTGGATTCAAGCAAGCTGGGCTGAAGACGGCTGTAAATCCAGAAACAGGTCCTCGGAAGCTTGTTTCCGGTCCAGGGAAGACATGGCTTGGCAGTTCGGGCTGGACTGTTCCCATGAGGCACAGGGTCAGACTGATTTGCATATAGCCATGGCTGAACAGGGGTGGCAGAGTGGGCTAAAGAACGGTGATGGATCAAACCCAGATCTTTTGACTGGGTGTGAGTGTTTGATTGGTTCAGATGCTCCGTCCATCACCTCCCCCTTTTGTACCGCTTTGGCCGCCATAAGTGTGGCAGGGTATGCTCAGACGTGAGTCCCTTGCTCATTTTGCCACTGGATTCAAGCAAGCTGGGCTGAAGACGGCTGTAATGCCAGAAACCGGTCCTCGGAAGCTTGTTTCCGGTCCAGGGAAGACATGGCTTGGCAGTTCGGGCTGGACTGTTCCCATGAGGCACAGGGTCAGACTGATTTGCATATAGCCATGGCTGAACTGGGGTGGCAGAGTGGGCTAAAGAATGGTGATGGATCAAACCCAGATCTTTTGACTGGGTGTGAGTGTTTGATAGGTTCAGATGCTCCGTCCATCACCTCCCCCTTTTGTTCCGCTTTGGCCGCCATAAGTGTGGCAGGGTATGCTCAGACGTGAGTCCCTTGCTCACTTTGCCACTGGATTCAAGCAAGCTGGGCTGAAGACGGCTGTAATGCCAGAAACCGGTCCTCTGAAGCTTGTTTCCGGTCCAGGGAAGACATGGCTTGGCAGTTCGTGCTGGACTGTTCCCATGAGGCACAGGGTCAGACTGATTTGCATATAGCCTTGGCTGAACTGGGGTGGCAGAGTGGGCTAAAGAACGGTGATGGATCAAACCCAGATCTTTTGACTGGGTGTGAGTGTTTGATTGGTTCAGATGCTCCGTCCATCACCTCCCCCTTTTGTACCGCTTTGGCCGCCATAAGTGTGGCAGGGTATGCTCAGATGTGAGTCCCTTGCTCACTTTGCCACTGGATTCAAGCAAGCTGGGCTGAAGACGGCTGTAATGCCAGAAACCAGTCCTCGGAAGCTTGTTTCCGGTCCAGGGAAGGCATGGCTTGGCAGTTCGGGCTGGACTGTTCCCATGAGGCACAGGGTCAGACTGATTTGCATATAGCCATGGCTTAACTGGGGTGGCAGAGTGGGCTAAAGAACGGTGATGGATCAAACCCAGATCTTTTGTCTGGGTGTGAGTGTTTGATTGGTTCAGATGCTCCGTCCATCACCTCCCCCTTTTGTACCGCTTTGGCCGCCATAAGTGTGGCAGGGTATGCTCAGACGTGAGTCCCTTGCTCACTTTGCCACTGGATTCAAGCAAGCTGGGCTGAAGACGGCTGTAATGCCAGAAACCGGTCCTCGGAAGCTTGTTTCCGGTCCAGGGAAGGCATGGCTTGGCAGTTCGGGCTGGACTGTTCACATGAGGCACAGGGTCAGACTGATTTGCATATAGCCATGGCTGAACTGGGGTGGCAGAGTGGGCTAAAGAACGGTGATGGATCAAACCCAGATCTTTTGACTGGGTGTGAGTGTTTGATTGGTTCAGATGCTCCGTCCATCACCTCCCCCTTTTGTACCGCTTTGGCCGCCATAAGTGTGGCAGGGTATGCTCAGACGTGAGTCCCTTGCTCACTTTGCCACTGGATTCAAGCAAGCTGGGCTGAAGACGGCTGTAAATCCAGAAACAGGTCCTCGGAAGCTTGTTTCCGGTTCAGGGAAGACATGGCTTGGCAGTTCGGGCTGGACTGTTCCCATGAGGCACAGGGTCAGACTGATTTGCATATAGCCATGGCTGAACTGGGGTGGCAGAGTGGGCTAAAGAAGGGTGATGGATCAAACCCAGATCTTTTGACTGGGTGTGAGTGTTTGATTGGTTCAGATGCTCCGTCCATCACCTCGCCCTTTTGTACCGCTTTGGCCGCCATAAGTGTGGCAGGGTATGCTCAGATGTGAGTCCCTTGCTCACTTTGCCACTGGATTCAAGCAAGCTGGGCTGAAGACGGCTGTAATGCCAGAAACCAGTCCTCGGAAGCTTGTTTCCGGTCCAGGGAAGGCATGGCTTGGCAGTTCGGGCTGGACTGTTCCCATGAGGCACAGGGTCAGACTGATTTGCATATAGCCATGGCTGAACTGGGGTGGCAGCGTGGGCTAAAGAACGGTGAGGGATCAAGCCCAGATCTTTTGACTGGGTGTGAGTGTTTGATTGGTTCAGATGCTCCATCCATCACCTCCCCCTTTTGTACCGCTTTGGGCGCCATAAGTGTGGCAGGGTATGCTCAGACGTGAGTCCCTTGCTCACTTTGCCACTGGATTCAAGCAAGCTGGGCTGAAGACGGCTGTAATGCCAGAAACCGGTCCTCGGAAGTTTGTTTCCGGTCCAGCGAAGACATGGCTTGGCAGTTCGGGCTGGACTGTTCCCATGAGGCACAGGGTCAGACTGATTTGCATATAGCCATGGCTGAACTGGGGTGGCAGAGTGGGCTAAAGAAGGGTGATGGATCAAACCCAGATCTTTTGACTGGGTGTGAGTGTTTGATTGGTTCAGATGCTCCGTCCATCACCTCCCCCTTTTGTACTGCTTTGGCCGCCATAAGTGTGGCAGGGTATGCTCAGACGTGAGTCCCTTGCTCACTTTGCCACTGGAATCAAGCAAGCTGGCCTGAAGACGGCTGTAATGCCAGAAACCGGTCCTCGGAAGCTTGTTTCCGGTCCAGGGAAGACATGGCTTGGCAGTTCGGGCTGGACTGTTCCCACGAAGCACAGGGTCAGACTGATTTGCATATAGCCATGGCTGAACTGGGGTGGCTGAGTGGGCTAAAGAACGGTGATGGATCAAACCCAGATCTTTTGACTGGGTGTGAGTGTTTGATTGGTTCAGATGCTCCGTCCATCACCTCCCCCTTTTGTACCGCTTTGGCCGCCATAAGTGTGGCAGGGTATGCTCAGACGTGAGTCCCTTGCTCACTTTGCCACTGGAGTCAAGCAAGCTGGGCTGAAGACGGCTGTAATGCCAGAAACCGGTCCTCGGAAGCTTGTTTCCGGTCCAGGGAAGACATGGCTTGGCAGTTCGGGCTGGACTGTTCCCACGAGGCACAGGGTCAGACTGATTTGCATATAGCCATGGCTGAACTGGGGTGGCAGAGTGGGCTAAAGAATGGTGATGGATCAAACCCAGATCTTTTGACTGGGTGTGAGTGTTTGATTGGTTCAGATGCTCCGTCCATCACCTCCCCCTTTTGTTCCGCTTTGGCCGCCATAAGTGTGGCAGGGTAGGCTCAGACGTGAGTCCCTTGCTCACCTTGCCACTGGATTCAAGCAAGCTGGGCTGAAGACGGCTGTAAATCCAGAAACAGGTCCTCGGAAGCTTGTTTCCGGTCCAGGGAAGACATGGCTTGGCAGTTCGGGCTGGACTGTTCCCATGAGGCACAGGGTCAGACTGATTTGCATATAGCCATGGCTGAACAGGGGTGGCAGAGTGGGCTAAAGAACGGTGATGGATCAAACCCAGATCTTTTGACTGGGTGTGAGTGTTTGATTGGTTCAGATGCTTCGTCCATCACCTCCCCCTTTTGTACCGCTTTGGCCGCCATAAGTGTGGCAGGGTATGCTCAGACGTGAGTCCCTTGCTCACTTTGCCACTGGATTCAAGCAAGCTGGGCTGAAGACGGCTGTAATGCCAGAAACCGGTCCTCGGAAGCTTGTTTCCGGTCCAGGGAAGACATGGCTTGGCAGTTCGGGCTGGACTGTTCCCATGAGGCACAGGGTCAGACTGATTTGCATATAGCCATGGCTGAACTGGGGTGGCAGAGTGGGCTAAAGAATGGTGATGGATCAAACCCAGATCTTTTGACTGGGTGTGAGTGTTTGATAGGTTCAGATGCTCCGTCCATCACCTCCCCCTTTTGTTCCGCTTTGGCCGCCATAAGTGTGGCAGGGTATGCTCAGACGTGAGTCCCTTGCTCACTTTGCCACTGGATTCAAGCAAGCTGGGCTGAAGACGGCTGTAATGCCAGAAACCGGTCCTCGGAAGCTTGTTTCCGGTCCAGGGAAGACATGGCTTGGCAGTTCGTGCTGGACTGTTCCCATGAGGCACAGGGTCAGACTGATTTGCATATAGCCTTGGCTGAACTGGGGTGGCAGAGTGGGCTAAAGAACGGTGATGGATCAAACCCAGATCTTTTGACTGGGTGTGAGTGTTTGATTGGTTCAGATGCTCCGTCCATCACCTCCCCCTTTTGTACCGCTTTGGCCGCCATAAGTGTGGCAGGGTATGCTCAGACGTGAGTCCCTTGCTCACTTTGCCACTGGATTCAAGCAAGTTGGGCTGAAGACGGCTGTAATGCCAGAAACCGGTCCTCGGAAGCTTGTTTCCGTTCCAGGGAAGACATGGCTTGGCAGTTCGGGCTGGACTGTTCCCATGAGGCACAGGGTCAGACTGATTTGCATATAGCCATGGCTGAACTGGGGTGGCAAAGTGGGCTAAAGAACAGTGATGGATCAAACTCAGATCTTATGAATGGGTGTGAGTGTTTGATTGGTTCAGATGCTCCGTCCATCACCTCCCCCTTTTGTACCACTTTGGCCGCCATAAGTGTGGCAGGGTATGCTCAGACGTGAGTCCCTTTGCTCACTTTGCCACTGGATTCAAGCAAGCTGGGCTGAAGACAGCTGTAATGCCAGAAACCGGTCCTCGGAAGCTTGTTTCCGGTCCAGGGAAGACATGGCTTGGCAGTTCGGGCTGGACTGTTCCCATGAGGCACAGGGTCACACTGATTTGCATATAGTCATGGCTGAACAGGGGTGGCAGAGTGGGCTAAAGAATGGTGATGGATCAAACCCAGATCTTTTGACTGGGTGTGAGTGTTTGATTGGTTCAGATGCTCCGTCCATCACCTCCCCCTTTTGTACCGCTTTGGCCGCCATAAGTGTGGCAGCGTATGCTCAGACGTGAGTCCCTTGCTCACTTTGCCACTGGATTCAAGCAAGCTGGGCTGAAGACGGCTGTAATGCCAGAAACCGTTCCTCGGAAGCTTGTTTCCGGTCCAGGGAAGACATGGCTTGGCAGTTCGGGCTGGACTGTTCCCGTGAGGCACAGGGTCAGACTGATTTGCATATAGCCATGGCTGTACTGGGGTGGCAGAGTGGGCTAAAGAACGGTGATGGATCAAACCCAGATCTTTTGACTGGGTGTGAGTGTTTGATTGGTTCAGATGCTTCGTCCATCACCTCCCCCTTTTGTACCGCTTTGGCCGCCATAAGTGTGGCAGGGTATGCTCAGTCGTGAGTCCCTTGCTCACTTTGCCACTAGATTCAAGCAAGCTGGGCTGAAGACGGCTGTAATGCCAGAAACCGGTCCTCGGAAGCTTGTTTCCGGTCCAGGGAAGACATGGCTTGGCAGTTCGGGCTGGACTGTTCCCATGAGGCACAGGGTCAGACTGATTTGCATATAGCCATGGCTGAACTGGGGTGGCAGCGTGGGCTAAAGAACGGTGATGGATCAAACCCAGATCTTTTGACTGGGTGTGAGTGTTTCATTGGTTCAGATGCTCCGTCCATCACCTCCCCCTTTTGTACCGCTTTGGCCGCCATAAGTGTGGCAGGGTATGCTCAGACGTGAGTCCCTTGCTCACTTTGCCACTGGATTCAAGCAAGCTGGGCTGAAGACGGCTGTAATGCCAGAAACCGGTCCTCGGAAGCTTGTTTCGGTCCAGGGAAGACATGGCTTGGCAGTTCGGACTGGACTGTTCTCATGAGGCACAGGGTCAGACTGATTTGCATATAGCCATGGCTGAACTGGGGTGGCAGAGTGGGCTAAAGAACGGTGATGGATCAAACCCAGATCTTTTGACTGGGTGTGAGTGTTTGATTGGTTCAGATGCTCCGTCCATCACCTCCCCCTTTTGTACCGCTTTGGGCGCCATAAGTGTGGCAGGGTATGCTCAGACGTGAGTCCCTTGCTCACTTTGCCACTGGATTCAAGCAAGCTGGGCTGAAGACGGCTGTAATGCCAGAAACCGGTCCTCGGAAGCTTGTTTCCGGTCCAGCAAAGACATGGCTTGGCAGTTCGGGCTGGACTGTTCCCATGAGGCACAGGGTCAGACTGATTTGCATATAGCCATGGCTGAACTGGGGTGGCAGAGTGGGCTAAAGAAGGGTGATGGATCAAACCCAGATCTTTTGACTGGGTGTGAGTGTTTGATTGGTTCAGATGCTCCGTCCATCACCTCCCCCTTTTGTACCGCTTTGGCCGCCATAAGTGTGGCAGGGTATGCTCAGACGTGAGTCCCTTGCTCACTTTGCCACTGGAATCAAGCAAGCTGGCCTGAAGACGGCTGTAATGCCAGAAACCGGTCCTCGGAAGCTTGTTTCCGGTCCAGGGAAGACATGGCTTGGCAGTTCGGGCTGGACTGTTCCCACGAAGCACAGGGTCAGACTGATTTGCATATAGCCATGGCTGAACTGGGGTGGCTGAGTGGGCTAAAGAACGGTGATGGATCAAACCCAGATCTTTTGACTGGGTGTGAGTGTTTGATTGGTTCAGATGCTCCGTCCATCACCTCCCCCTTTTGTACCGCTTTGGCCGCCATAAGTGTGGCAGGGTATGCTCAGACGTGAGTCCCTTGCTCACTTTGCCACTGGAGTCAAGCAAGCTGGGCTGAAGACGGCTGTAATGCCAGAAACCGGTCCTCGGAAGCTTGTTTCCGGTCCAGGGAAGACATGGCTTGGCAGTTCGGGCTGGACTGTTCCCACGAGGCACAGGGTCAGACTGATTTGCATATAGCCATGGCTGAACTGGGGTGGCAGAGTGGGCTAAAGAATGGTGATGGATCAAACCCAGATCTTTTGACTGGGTGTGAGTGTTTGATTGGTTCAGATGCTCCGTCCATCACCTCCCCCTTTTGTTCCGCTTTGGCCGCCATAAGTGTGGCAGGGTAGGCTCAGACGTGAGTCCCTTGCTCACCTTGCCACTGGATTCAAGCAAGCTGGGCTGAAGACGGCTGTAAATCCAGAAACAGGTCCTCGGAAGCTTGTTTCCGGTCCAGGGAAGACATGGCTTGGCAGTTCGGGCTGGACTGTTCCCATGAGGCACAGGGTCAGACTGATTTGCATATAGCCATGGCTGAACAGGGGTGGCAGAGTGGGCTAAAGAACGGTGATGGATCAAACCCAGATCTTTTGACTGGGTGTGAGTGTTTGATTGGTTCAGATGCTTCGTCCATCACCTCCCCCTTTTGTACCGCTTTGGCCGCCATAAGTGTGGCAGGGTATGCTCAGACGTGAGTCCCTTGCTCACTTTGCCACTGGATTCAAGCAAGCTGGGCTGAAGACGGCTGTAATGCCAGAAACCGGTCCTCGGAAGCTTGTTTCCGGTCCAGGGAAGACATGGCTTGGCAGTTCGGGCTGGACTGTTCCCATGAGGCACAGGGTCAGACTGATTTGCATATAGCCATGGCTGAACTGGGGTGGCAGAGTGGGCTAAAGAATGGTGATGGATCAAACCCAGATCTTTTGACTGGGTGTGAGTGTTTGATAGGTTCAGATGCTCCGTCCATCACCTCCCCCTTTTGTTCCGCTTTGGCCGCCATAAGTGTGGCAGGGTATGCTCAGACGTGAGTCCCTTGCTCACTTTGCCACTGGATTCAAGCAAGCTGGGCTGAAGACGGCTGTAATGCCAGAAACCGGTCCTCGGAAGCTTGTTTCCGGTCCAGGGAAGACATGGCTTGGCAGTTCGTGCTGGACTGTTCCCATGAGGCACAGGGTCAGACTGATTTGCATATAGCCTTGGCTGAACTGGGGTGGCAGAGTGGGCTAAAGAACGGTGATGGATCAAACCCAGATCTTTTGACTGGGTGTGAGTGTTTGATTGGTTCAGATGCTCCGTCCATCACCTCCCCCTTTTGTACCGCTTTGGCCGCCATAAGTGTGGCAGGGTATGCTCAGACGTGAGTCCCTTGCTCACTTTGCCACTGGATTCAAGCAAGCTGGGCTGAAGACGGCTGTAATGCCAGAAACCGGTCCTCGGAAGCTTGTTTCCGTTCCAGGGAAGACATGGCTTGGCAGTTCGGGCTGGACTGTTCCCATGAGGCACAGGGTCAGACTGATTTGCATATAGCCATGGCTGAACTGGGGTGGCAGAGTGGGCTAAAGAACAGTGATGGATCAAACTCAGATCTTATGAATGGGTGTGAGTGTTTGATTGGTTCAGATGCTCCGTCCATCACCTCCCCCTTTTGTACCACTTTGGCCGCCATAAGTGTGGCAGGGTATGCTCAGACGTGAGTCCCTTTGCTCACTTTGCCACTGGATTCAAGCAAGCTGGGCTGAAGACAGCTGTAATGCCAGAAACCGGTCCTCGGAAGCTTGTTTCCGGTCCAGGGAAGACATGGCTTGGCAGTTCGGGCTGGACTGTTCCCATGAGGCACAGGGTCAGACTGATTTGCATATAGCCATGGCTGAACTGGGGTGGCAGCGTGGGCTAAAGAACGGTGATGGATCAAACCCAGATCTTTT
This sequence comes from Lissotriton helveticus, assembly GCF_964261635.1. Lineage (NCBI taxonomy): Eukaryota > Metazoa > Chordata > Amphibia > Caudata > Salamandridae > Lissotriton > Lissotriton helveticus. The sequence continues at coordinate 313,386,700 of NC_136069.1, read as the reverse complement.
GACTGGGTGTGAGTGTTTCATTGGTTCAGATGCTCCGTCCATCACCTCCCCCTTTTGTACCGCTTTGGCCGCCATAAGTGTGGCAGGGTATGCTCAGACGTGAGTCCCTTGCTCACTTTGCCACTGGATTCAAGCAAGCTGGGCTGAAGACGGCTGTAATGCCAGAAACCGGTCCTCGGAAGCTTGTTTCGGTCCAGGGAAGACATGGCTTGGCAGTTCGGACTGGACTGTTCTCATGAGGCACAGGGTCAGACTGATTTGCATATAGCCATGGCTGAACTGGGGTGGCAGAGTGGGCTAAAGAACGGTGATGGATCAAACCCAGATCTTTTGACTGGGTGTGAGTGTTTGATTGGTTCAGATGCTCCGTCCATCACCTCCCCCTTTTGTACCGCTTTGGGCGCCATAAGTGTGGCAGGGTATGCTCAGACGTGAGTCCCTTGCTCACTTTGCCACTGGATTCAAGCAAGCTGGGCTGAAGACGGCTGTAATGCCAGAAACCGGTCCTCGGAAGCTTGTTTCCGGTCCAGGGAAGACATGGCTTGGCAGTTCGGGCTGGACTGTTCCCATGAGGCACAGGGTCAGACTGATTTGCATATAGCCATGGCTGAACTGGGGTGGCAGAGTGGGCTACAGAACGGTGATGGATCAAACCCAGATATTTTGACTGGGTGTGAGTGTTTGATTGGTTCAGATGCTCCGTCCATCACCTCCCCCTTTTGTACCGCTTTGGCCGCCATAAGTGTGGCAGGGTATGCTCAGACGTGAGTCCCTTGCTCACTTTGCCACTGGAGTCAAGCAAGCTGGCCTGAAGACGGCTGTAATGCCAGAAACCGGTCCTCGGAAGCTTGTTTCCGGTCCAGGGAAGACATGGCTTGGCAGTTCGGGCTGGACTGTTCCCACGAAGCACAGGGTCAGACTGATTTGCATATAGCCATGGCTGAACTGGGGTGGCTGAGTGGGCTAAAGAACGGTGATGGATCAAACCCAGATCTTTTGACTGGGTGTGAGTGTTTGATTGGTTCAGATGGTCCGTCCATCACCTCCCCCTTTTGTACCGCTTTGGCCGCCATAAGTCTGGCAGGGTATGCTCAGACGTGAGTCCCTTGCTCACTTTGCCACTGGATTCAAGCAAGCTGGGCTGAAGACGGCTGTAATGCCAGAAACCGGTCCTCGGAAGCTTGTTTCCGGTCCAGGGAAGACATGGCTTGGCAGTTCGGGCTGGACTGTTCCCATGAGGCACAGGGTCAGACTGATTTGCATATAGCCATGGCTGAACTGGGGTGGCAGAGTGGGCTAAAGAAGGGTGATGGATCAAACCCAGATCTTTTGACTGGGTGTGAGTGTTTGATTGGTTCAGATGCTCCGTCCATCACCTCCCCCTTTTGTACCGCTTTGGCCGCCATAAGTGTGGCAGGGTATGCTCAGACGTGAGTCCCTTGCTCACTTTGCCACTGGAGTCAAGCAAGCTGGCCTGAAGACGGCTGTAATGCCAGAAACCGGTCCTCGGAAGCTTGTTTCCGGTCCAGGGAAGACATGGCTTGGCAGTTCGGGCTGGACTGTTCCCATGAGGCACAGGGTCAGACTGATTTGCATATAGCCATGGCTGAACTGGGGTGGCAGAGTGGGCTAAAGAACGGTGATGGATCAAACCCAGATCTTTTGACTGGGTGTGAGTGTTTGATTGGTTCAGATGCTCCGTCCATCACCTCCCCCTTTTGTACCGCTTTGGCCGCCATAAGTGTGGCAGGGTATGCTCAGACGTGAGTCCCTTGCTCACTTTGCCACTGGATTCAAGCAAGCTGGGCTGAAGACGGCTGTAATGCCAAAAACCGGTCCTCGGAAGCTTGTTTCCGGTCCAGGGAAGACATGGCTTGGCAGTGCGGGCTGGACTGTTCCCATGAGGCACAGGGTCAGACTGATTTGCATATAGCCATGGCTGAACAGGGGTGGCAGAGTGGGCTAAAGAACGGTGATGGATCAAACCCAGATCTTTTGACTGGGTGTGAGTGTTTGATTGGTTCAGATGCTCCGTCCATCACCTCCCCCTTTTGTACCGCTTTGGCCGCCATAAGTGTGGCAGGGTATGCTCAGACGTGAGTCCTTTGCTCACTTTGCCACTGGATTCAAGCAAGCTGGGCTGAAGACGGCTGTAATGCCAGAAACCGGTCCTCGGAAGCTTGTTTCCGGTCCAGGGAAGACATGGCTTGGCAGTTGGGGCTGGACTGTTCCCATGAGGCACAGGGTCAGACTGATTTGCATATAGCCATGGCTGAACTGGGGTGGCAGAGTGGGCTAAAGAACGGTGATGGATCAAACCCAGATCTTTTGACTGGGTGTGAGTGTTTGATTGGTTCAGATGCTCCGTCCATCACCTCCCCCTTTTGTACCGCTTTGGCCGCCATAAGTGTGGCAGGGTATGCTCAGACGTGAGTCCCTTGCTCACTTAGCCACTGGATTCAAGCAAGCTGGGCTGAAGATGGCTGTAATGCCAGAAACCGGTCCTCGGAAGCTTGTTTTCGGTCCAGGGAAGACATGGCTTGGCAGTTCGGGCTGGACTGTTCCCATGAGGCACAGGGTCAGACTGATTTGCATATAGCCTTGGCTGAACTGGGGTGGCAGAGTGGGCTAAAGAACGGTGATGGATCAAACCCAGATCTTTTGACTGGGTGTGAGTGTTTGATTGGTTCAGATGCTCCGTCCATCACCTCCCCCTTTTGTACTGCTTTGGCCGCCATAAGTGTGGCAGGGTATGCTCAGATGTGAGTCCCTTGCTCACTTTGCCACTGGATTCAAGCAAGCTGGGCTGAAGACGGCTGTAATGCCAGAAACCGGTCCCCGGAAGCTTGTTTCCGGTCCAGGGAAGGCATGGCTTGGCAGTTCGGGCTGGACGGTTCCCATGAGGCACAGGGTCAGACTGATTTGCATATAGCCATGGCTGAACTGGGGTGGCAGAGTGGGCTAAAGAACGGTGATGGATCAAACCCAGATCTTTTGACTGGGTGTGAGTGTTTGATAGGTTCAGATGCTCCGTCCATCACCTCCCCCTTTTGTACCGCTTTGGCCGCCATAAGTGTGGCAGGGTATGCTCAGACGTGAGTCCCTTGCTCACTTTGCCACTGGATTCAAGCAAGCTGGGCTGAAGACGGCTGTAATGCCAGAAACCGGTCCTCGGAAACTTGTTTCCGGTCCAGGGAAGACATGGCTTGGCAGTTCGGGCTGGACTGTTCCCATGAGGCACAGGGTCAGACTGATTTGCATATAGCCATGGCTGAACTGGGGTGGCAGAGTGGGCTAAAGAACGGTGATGGATCAAACCCAGATCTTTTGACTGGGTGTGAGTGTTTGATAGGTTCAGATGCTCCGTCCATCACCTCCCCCTTTTGTACCGCTTTGGCCGCCATAAGTGTGGCAGTGTATGCTCAGACGTGAGTCCCTTGCTCACTTTGCCACTGGATTCAAGCAAGCTGGGCTGAAGACGGCTGTAATGCCAGAAACCGGTCCTCGGAAGCTTGTTTCCGGTCCAGGGAAGGCATGGCTTGGCAGTTCGGGCTGGACTGTTCACATGAGGCACAGGGTCAGACTGATTTGCATATAGCCATGGCTGAACTGGGGTGGCAGAGTGGGCTAAAGAACGGTGATGGATCAAACCCAGATCTTTTGACTGGGTGTGAGTGTTTGATTGGTTCAGATGCTCCGTCCATCACCTCCCCCTTTTGTACCGCTTTGGCCGCCATAAGTGTGGCAGGGTATGCTCAGACGTGAGTCCCTTGCTCACTTTGCCACTGGATTTAAGCAAGCTGGGCTGAAGACGGCTGTAATGCCAGAAACCGGTCCTCGGAAGCTTGTTTCCGGTCCAGGGAAGACATGGCTTGGCAGTTCGGGCTGGACTGTTCCCATGAGGCACAGGGTCAGACTGATTTGCATATAGCCATGGCTGAACTGGGGTGGCAGCGTGGGCTAAAGAACGGTGATGGATCAAACCCAGATCTTTTGACTGGGTGTGAGTGTTTCATTGGTTCAGATGCTCCGTCCATCACCTCCCCCTTTTGTACCGCTTTGGCCGCCATAAGTGTGGCAGGGTATGCTCAGACGTGAGTCCCTTGCTCACTTTGCCACTGGATTCAAGCAAGCTGGGCTGAAGACGGCTGTAAATCCAGAAACAGGTCCTCGGAAGCTTGTTTCCGGTCCAGGGAAGACATGGCTTGGCAGTTCGGGCTGGACTGTTCCCATGAGGCACAGGGTCAGACTGATTTGCATATAGCCATGGCTGAACTGGGGTGGCAGAGTGGGCTAAAGAAGGGTGATGGATCAAACCCAGATCTTTTGACTGGGTGTGAGTGTTTGATTGGTTCAGATGCTCCGTCCATCAACTCCCCCTTTTGTACCGCTTTGGCCGCCATAAGTGTGGCAGGGTATGCTCAGACGTGAGTCCCTTGCTCACTTTGCCACTGGAGTCAAGCAAGCTGGCCTGAAGACGGCTGTAATGCCAGAAACCGGTCCTCGGAAGCTTGTTTCCGGTCCAGGGAAGACATGGCTTGGCAGTTCGGGCTGGACTGTTCCCATGAGGCACAGGGTCAGACTGATTTGCATATAGCCATGGCTGAACTGGGGTGGCAGAGTGGGCTAAAGAACGGTGATGGATCAAACCCAGATCTTTTGACTGGGTGTGAGTGTTTGATTGGTTCAGATGCTCCGTCCATCACCTCCCCCTTTTGTACCGCTTTGGCCGCCATAAGTGTGGCAGGGTATGCTCAGACGTGAGTCCCTTGCTCACTTTGCCACTGGATTCAAGCAAGCTGGGCTGAAGACGGCTGTAATGCCAGAAACCGGTCCTTGGAAGCTTGTTTCCGTTCCAGGGAAGATATGGCTTGGTAGTTCGGGCTGGACTGTTCCCATGAGGCACAGGGTCAGACTGATTTGCATATAGCCATGGCTGAACTGGGGTGGCAGAGTGGGCTAAAGAACGATGATGGATCAAACCCAGATCTTTTGACTGGGTGTGAGTGTTTGATTGGTTCAGATGCTCTGTCCATCATCTCCCCCTTTTGTACCGCTTTGGCCGCCATAAGTGTGGCAGGGTATGCTCAGACGTGAGTCCCTTGCTCATTTTGCCACTGGATTCAAGCAAGCTGGGCTGAAGACGGCTGTAATGCCAGAAACCGGTCCTCGGAAGCTTGTTTCCGTTCCAGGGAAGACATGGCTTGGCAGTTCGGGCTGGACTGTTCCCATGAGGCACAGGGTCAGACTGATTTGCATATAGCCATGGCTGAACTGGGGTGGCAGAGTGGGCTAAAGAACAGTGATGGATCAAACTCAGATCTTATGAATGGGTGTGAGTGTTTGATTGGTTCAGATGCTCCGTCCATCACCTCCCCCTTTTGTACCGCTTTGGCCGCCATAAGTGTGGCAGGGTATGCTCAGACGTGAGTCCCTTTGCTCACTTTGCCACTGGATTCAAGCAAGCTGGGCTGAAGACGGCTGTAATGCCAGAAACCGGTCCTCGGAAGCTTGTTTCCGGTCCAGGGAAGACATGGCTTGGCAGTTCGGGCTGGACTGTTCCCATGAGGCACAGGGTCAGACTGATTTGCATATAGTCATGGCTGAACAGGGGTGGCAGAGTGGGCTAAAGAATAGTGATGGATCAAACCCAGATCTTTTGACTGGGTGTGAGTGTTTGATTGGTTCAGATGCTCCGTCCATCACCTCCCCCTTTTGTACCGCTTTGGCCGCCATAAGTGTGGCAGGGTATGCTCAGATGTGAGTCCCTTGCTCACTTTGCCACTGGATTCAAGCAAGCTGGGCTGAAGATGGCTGTAATGCCAGAAACCGGTCCTCGGTAGCTTGTTTCTGGTCCAGGGAAGGCATGGCTTGGCAGTTCGGGCTGGACTGTTCCCATGAGGCACAGGGTCAGACTGATTTGCATATAGCCATGGCTGAACTGGGGTGGCAGAGTGGGCTAAAGAACGGTGATGGATCAAACCCAGATCTTTTGACTGGGTGTGAGTGTTTGATTGGTTCAGATGCTCCGTCCATCACCTCCCCCTTTTGTACCGCTTTGGCCGCCATAAGTGTGGCAGGGTATGCTCAGACGTGAGTCCCTTGCTCACTTTGCCACTGGATTCAAGCAAGCTGGGCTGAAGACGGCTGTAATGCCAGAAACCGGTCCTCGGAAGCTTGTTTCCGGTCCAGGGAAGGCATGGCTTGGCAGTTCGGGCTGGACTGTTCACATGAGGCACAGGGTCAGACTGATTTGCATATAGCCATGGCTGAACTGGGGGGGCAGAGTGGGCTAAAGAACGGTGATGGATCAAACCCAGATCTTTTGACTGGGTGTGAGTGTTTGATTGGTTCAGATGCTCCGTCCATCACCTCCCCCTTTTGTACCGCTTTGGCCGCCATAAGTGTGGCAGGGTATGCTCAGACGTGAGTCCCTTGCTCACTTTGCCACTGGATTCAAGCAAGCTGGGCTGAAGACGGCTGTAATGCCAGAAACCGGTCCTCGGAAGCTTGTTTCCGGTCCAGGGAAGATATGGCTTGGTAGTTCGGGCTGGACTGTTCCCATGAGGCACAGGGTCAGACTGATTTGCATATAGCCATGGCTGAACTGGGGTGGCAGAGTGGGCTAAAGAACGATGATGGATCAAACCCAGATCTTTTGACTGGGTGTGAGTGTTTGATTGGTTCAGATGCTCTGTCCATCATCTCCCCCTTTTGTACCGCTTTGGCCGCCATAAGTGTGGCAGGGTATGCTCAGACGTGAGTCCCTTGCTCATTTTGCCACTGGATTCAAGCAAGCTGGGCTGAAGACGGCTGTAATGCCAGAAACCGGTCCTCGGAAGCTTGTTTCCGTTCCAGGGAAGACATGGCTTGGCAGTTCGGGCTGGACTGTTCCCATGAGGCACAGGGTCAGACTGATTTGCATATAGCCATGGCTGAACTGGGGTGGCAGAGTGGGCTAAAGAACAGTGATGGATCAAACTCAGATCTTATGAATGGGTGTGAGTGTTTGATTGGTTCAGATGTTCCGTCCATCTCCTCCCCCTTTTGTAACGCTTTGGCCGCCATAAGTGTGGCAGGGTATGCTCAGACGTGAGTCCCTTTGCTCACTTTGCCACTGGATTCAAGCAAGCTGGGCTGAAGACGGCTGTAATGCCAGAAACCGGTCCTCGGAAGCTTGTTTCCGGTCCAGGGAAGACATGGCTTGGCAGTTCGGGCTGGACTGTTCCCATGAGGCACAGGGTCAGACTGATTTGCATATAGCCATGGCTGAACTGGGGTGGCAGAGTGGGCTAAAGAACGGTGATGGATCAAACCCAGATCTTTTGACTGGGTGTGAGTGTTTGATAGGTTCAGATGCTCCGTCCATCACCTCCCCCTTTTGTACCGCTTTGGCCGCCATAAGTGTGGCAGTGTATGCTCAGACGTGAGTCCCTTGCTCACTTTGCCACTGGATTCAAGCAAGCTGGGCTGAAGACGGCTGTAATGCCAGAAACCGGTCCTCGGAAGCTTGTTTCCGGTCCAGGGAAGGCATGGCTTGGCAGTTCGGGCTGGACTGTTCACATGAGGCACAGGGTCAGACTGATTTGCATATAGCCATGGCTGAACTGGGGTGGCAGAGTGGGCTAAAGAACGGTGATGGATCAAACCCAGATCTTTTGACTGGGTGTGAGTGTTTGATTGGTTCAGATGCTCCGTCCATCACCTCCCCCTTTTGTACCGCTTTGGCCGCCATAAGTGTGGCAGGGTATGCTCAGACGTGAGTCCCTTGCTCACTTTGCCACTGGATTTAAGCAAGCTGGGCTGAAGACGGCTGTAATGCCAGAAACCGGTCCTCGGAAGCTTGTTTCCGGTCCAGGGAAGACATGGCTTGGCAGTTCGGGCTGGACTGTTCCCATGAGGCACAGGGTCAGACTGATTTGCATATAGCCATGGCTGAACTGGGGTGGCAGCGTGGGCTAAAGAACGGTGATGGATCAAACCCAGATCTTTTGACTGGGTGTGAGTGTTTCATTGGTTCAGATGCTCCGTCCATCACCTCCCCCTTTTGTACCGCTTTGGCCGCCATAAGTGTGGCAGGGTATGCTCAGACGTGAGTCCCTTGCTCACTTTGCCACTGGATTCAAGCAAGCTGGGCTGAAGACGGCTGTAAATCCAGAAACAGGTCCTCGGAAGCTTGTTTCCGGTCCAGGGAAGACATGGCTTGGCAGTTCGGGCTGGACTGTTCCCATGAGGCACAGGGTCAGACTGATTTGCATATAGCCATGGCTGAACTGGGGTGGCAGAGTGGGCTAAAGAAGGGTGATGGATCAAACCCAGATCTTTTGACTGGGTGTGAGTGTTTGATTGGTTCAGATGCTCCGTCCATCAACTCCCCCTTTTGTACCGCTTTGGCCGCCATAAGTGTGGCAGGGTATGCTCAGACGTGAGTCCCTTGCTCACTTTGCCACTGGAGTCAAGCAAGCTGGCCTGAAGACGGCTGTAATGCCAGAAACCGGTCCTCGGAAGCTTGTTTCCGGTCCAGGGAAGACATGGCTTGGCAGTTCGGGCTGGACTGTTCCCATGAGGCACAGGGTCAGACTGATTTGCATATAGCCATGGCTGAACTGGGGTGGCAGAGTGGGCTAAAGAACGGTGATGGTTCAAACCCAGATCTTTTGACTGGGTGTGAGTGTTTGATTGGTTCAGATGCTCCGTCCATCACCTCCCCCTTTTGTACCGCTTTGGCCGCCATAAGTGTGGCAGGGTATGCTCAGACGTGAGTCCCTTGCTCACTTTGCCACTGGATTCAAGCAAGCTGGGCTGAAGACGGCTGTAATGCCAGAAACCGGTCCTTGGAAGCTTGTTTCCGGTCCAGGGAAGATATGGCTTGGTAGTTCGGGCTGGACTGTTCCCATGAGGCACAGGGTCAGACTGATTTGCATATAGCCATGGCTGAACTGGGGTGGCAGAGTGGGCTAAAGAACGATGATGGATCAAACCCAGATCTTTTGACTGGGTGTGAGTGTTTGATTGGTTCAGATGCTCTGTCCATCATCTCCCCCTTTTGTACCGCTTTGGCCGCCATAAGTGTGGCAGGGTATGCTCAGACGTGAGTCCCTTGCTCATTTTGCCACTGGATTCAAGCAAGCTGGGCTGAAGACGGCTGTAATGCCAGAAACCGGTCCTCGGAAGCTTGTTTCCGTTCCAGGGAAGACATGGCTTGGCAGTTCGGGCTGGACTGTTCCCATGAGGCACAGGGTCAGACTGATTTGCATATAGCCATGGCTGAACTGGGGTGGCAGAGTGGGCTAAAGAACAGTGATGGATCAAACTCAGATCTTATGAATGGGTGTGAGTGTTTGATTGGTTCAGATGCTCCGTCCATCACCTCCCCCTTTTGTACAGCTTTGGCCGCCATAAGTGTGGCAGGGTATGCTCAGACGTGAGTCCCTTTGCTCACTTTGCCACTGGATTCAAGCAAGCTGGGCTGAAGACGGCTGTAATGCCAGAAACCGGTCCTCGGAAGCTTGTTTCCGGTCCAGGGAAGACATGGCTTGGCAGTTCGGGCTGGACTGTTCCCATGAGGCACAGGGTCAGACTGATTTGCATATAGTCATGGCTGAACAGGGGTGGCAGAGTGGGCTAAAGAATGGTGATGGATCAAACCCAGATCTTTTGACTGGGTGTGAGTGTTTGATTGGTTCAGATGCTCCGTCCATCACCTCCCCCTTTTGTACCGCTTTGGCCGCCAAAAGTGTGGCAGGGTATGCTCAGACGTGAGTCCCTTGCTCACTTTGCCACTGGATTCAAGCAAGCTGGGCTGAAGACGGCTGTAATGCCAGAAACAGGTCCTCGGAAGCTTGTTTCCGGTCCAGGGAAGACATGGCTTGGCAGTTCGGGCTGGACTGTTCACATGAGGCACAGGGTCAGACTGATTTGCATATAGCCATGGCTGAACTGGGGTGGCAGAGTGGGCTAAAGAACGGTGATGGATCAAACCCAGATCTTTTGACTGGGTGTGAGTGTTTGATTGGTTCAGATGCTCCGTCCATCACCTCCCCCTTTTGTACCGCTTTGGCCGCCATAAGTGTGGCAGGGTATGCTCAGACGTGAGTCCTTTGCTCACTTTGCCACTGGATTCAAGCAAGCTGGGCTGAAGACGGCTGTAATGCCAGAAACCGGTCCTCGGAAGCTTGTTTCCGGTCCAGGGAAGACATGGCTTGGCAGTTGGGGCTGGACTGTTCCCATGAGGCACAGGGTCAGACTGATTTGCATATAGCCATGGCTGAACTGGGGTGGCAGAGTGGGCTAAAGAACGGTGATGGATCAAACCCAGATCTTTTGACTGGGTGTGAGTGTTTGATTGGTTCAGATGCTCCGTCCATCACCTCCCCCTTTTGTACCGCTTTGGCCGCCATAAGTGTGGCAGGGTATGCTCAGACGTGAGTCCCTTGCTCACTTAGCCACTGGATTCAAGCAAGCTGGGCTGAAGATGGCTGTAATGCCAGAAACCGGTCCTCGGAAGCTTGTTTTCGGTCCAGGGAAGACATGGCTTGGCAGTTCGGGCTGGACTGTTCCCATGAGGCACAGGGTCAGACTGATTTGCATATAGCCTTGGCTGAACTGGGGTGGCAGAGTGGGCTAAAGAACGGTGATGGATCAAACCCAGATCTTTTGACTGGGTGTGAGTGTTTGATTGGTTCAGATGCTCCGTCCATCACCTCCCCCTTTTGTACTGCTTTGGCCGCCATAAGTGTGGCAGGGTATGCTCAGATGTGAGTCCCTTGCTCACTTTGCCACTGGATTCAAGCAAGCTGGGCTGAAGACGGCTGTAATGCCAGAAACCGGTCCCCGGAAGCTTGTTTCCGGTCCAGGGAAGGCATGGCTTGGCAGTTCGGGCTGGACGGTTCCCATGAGGCACAGGGTCAGACTGATTTGCATATAGCCATGGCTGAACTGGGGTGGCAGAGTGGGCTAAAGAACGGTGATGGATCAAACCCAGATCTTTTGACTGGGTGTGAGTGTTTGATAGGTTCAGATGCTCCGTCCATCACCTCCCCCTTTTGTACCGCTTTGGCCGCCATAAGTGTGGCAGGGTATGCTCAGACGTGAGTCCCTTGCTCACTTTGCCACTGGATTCAAGCAAGCTGGGCTGAAGACGGCTGTAATGCCAGAAACCGGTCCTCGGAAACTTGTTTCCGGTCCAGGGAAGACATGGCTTGGCAGTTCGGGCTGGACTGTTCCCATGAGGCACAGGGTCAGACTGATTTGCATATAGCCATGGCTGAACTGGGGTGGCAGAGTGGGCTAAAGAACGGTGATGGATCAAACCCAGATCTTTTGACTGGGTGTGAGTGTTTGATAGGTTCAGATGCTCCGTCCATCACCTCCCCCTTTTGTACCGCTTTGGCCGCCATAAGTGTGGCAGTGTATGCTCAGACGTGAGTCCCTTGCTCACTTTGCCACTGGATTCAAGCAAGCTGGGCTGAAGACGGCTGTAATGCCAGAAACCGGTCCTCGGAAGCTTGTTTCCGGTCCAGGGAAGGCATGGCTTGGCAGTTCGGGCTGGACTGTTCACATGAGGCACAGGGTCAGACTGATTTGCATATAGCCATGGCTGAACTGGGGTGGCAGAGTGGGCTAAAGAACGGTGATGGATCAAACCCAGATCTTTTGACTGGGTGTGAGTGTTTGATTGGTTCAGATGCTCCGTCCATCACCTCCCCCTTTTGTACCGCTTTGGCCGCCATAAGTGTGGCAGGGTATGCTCAGACGTGAGTCCCTTGCTCACTTTGCCACTGGATTTAAGCAAGCTGGGCTGAAGACGGCTGTAATGCCAGAAACCGGTCCTCGGAAGCTTGTTTCCGGTCCAGGGAAGACATGGCTTGGCAGTTCGGGCTGGACTGTTCCCATGAGGCACAGGGTCAGACTGATTTGCATATAGCCATGGCTGAACTGGGGTGGCAGCGTGGGCTAAAGAACGGTGATGGATCAAACCCAGATCTTTTGACTGGGTGTGAGTGTTTCATTGGTTCAGATGCTCCGTCCATCACCTCCCCCTTTTGTACCGCTTTGGCCGCCATAAGTGTGGCAGGGTATGCTCAGACGTGAGTCCCTTGCTCACTTTGCCACTGGATTCAAGCAAGCTGGGCTGAAGACGGCTGTAAATCCAGAAACAGGTCCTCGGAAGCTTGTTTCCGGTCCAGGGAAGACATGGCTTGGCAGTTCGGGCTGGACTGTTCCCATGAGGCACAGGGTCAGACTGATTTGCATATAGCCATGGCTGAACTGGGGTGGCAGAGTGGGCTAAAGAAGGGTGATGGATCAAACCCAGATCTTTTGACTGGGTGTGAGTGTTTGATTGGTTCAGATGCTCCGTCCATCAACTCCCCCTTTTGTACCGCTTTGGCCGCCATAAGTGTGGCAGGGTATGCTCAGACGTGAGTCCCTTGCTCACTTTGCCACTGGAGTCAAGCAAGCTGGCCTGAAGACGGCTGTAATGCCAGAAACCGGTCCTCGGAAGCTTGTTTCCGGTCCAGGGAAGACATGGCTTGGCAGTTCGGGCTGGACTGTTCCCATGAGGCACAGGGTCAGACTGATTTGCATATAGCCATGGCTGAACTGGGGTGGCAGAGTGGGCTAAAGAACGGTGATGGATCAAACCCAGATCTTTTGACTGGGTGTGAGTGTTTGATTGGTTCAGATGCTCCGTCCATCACCTCCCCCTTTTGTACCGCTTTGGCCGCCATAAGTGTGGCAGGGTATGCTCAGACGTGAGTCCCTTGCTCACTTTGCCACTGGATTCAAGCAAGCTGGGCTGAAGACGGCTGTAATGCCAGAAACCGGTCCTTGGAAGCTTGTTTCCGTTCCAGGGAAGATATGGCTTGGTAGTTCGGGCTGGACTGTTCCCATGAGGCACAGGGTCAGACTGATTTGCATATAGCCATGGCTGAACTGGGGTGGCAGAGTGGGCTAAAGAACGATGATGGATCAAACCCAGATCTTTTGACTGGGTGTGAGTGTTTGATTGGTTCAGATGCTCTGTCCATCATCTCCCCCTTTTGTACCGCTTTGGCCGCCATAAGTGTGGCAGGGTATGCTCAGACGTGAGTCCCTTGCTCATTTTGCCACTGGATTCAAGCAAGCTGGGCTGAAGACGGCTGTAATGCCAGAAACCGGTCCTCGGAAGCTTGTTTCCGTTCCAGGGAAGACATGGCTTGGCAGTTCGGGCTGGACTGTTCCCATGAGGCACAGGGTCAGACTGATTTGCATATAGCCATGGCTGAACTGGGGTGGCAGAGTGGGCTAAAGAACAGTGATGGATCAAACTCAGATCTTATGAATGGGTGTGAGTGTTTGATTGGTTCAGATGCTCCGTCCATCACCTCCCCCTTTTGTACCGCTTTGGCCGCCATAAGTGTGGCAGGGTATGCTCAGACGTGAGTCCCTTTGCTCACTTTGCCACTGGATTCAAGCAAGCTGGGCTGAAGACGGCTGTAATGCCAGAAACCGGTCCTCGGAAGCTTGTTTCCGGTCCAGGGAAGACATGGCTTGGCAGTTCGGGCTGGACTGTTCCCATGAGGCACAGGGTCAGACTGATTTGCATATAGTCATGGCTGAACAGGGGTGGCAGAGTGGGCTAAAGAATAGTGATGGATCAAACCCAGATCTTTTGACTGGGTGTGAGTGTTTGATTGGTTCAGATGCTCCGTCCATCACCTCCCCCTTTTGTACCGCTTTGGCCGCCATAAGTGTGGCAGGGTATGCTCAGATGTGAGTCCCTTGCTCACTTTGCCACTGGATTCAAGCAAGCTGGGCTGAAGATGGCTGTAATGCCAGAAACCGGTCCTCGGTAGCTTGTTTCCGGTCCAGGGAAGGCATGGCTTGGCAGTTCGGGCTGGACTGTTCCCATGAGGCACAGGGTCAGACTGATTTGCATATAGCCATGGCTGAACTGGGGTGGCAGAGTGGGCTAAAGAACGGTGATGGATCAAACCCAGATCTTTTGACTGGGTGTGAGTGTTTGATTGGTTCAGATGCTCCGTCCATCACCTCCCCCTTTTGTACCGCTTTGGCCGCCATAAGTGTGGCAGGGTATGCTCAGACGTGAGTCCCTTGCTCACTTTGCCACTGGATTCAAGCAAGCTGGGCTGAAGACGGCTGTAATGCCAGAAACCGGTCCTCGGAAGCTTGTTTCCGGTCCAGGGAAGGCATGGCTTGGCAGTTCGGGCTGGACTGTTCACATGAGGCACAGGGTCAGACTGATTTGCATATAGCCATGGCTGAACTGGGGTGGCAGAGTGGGCTAAAGAACGGTGATGGATCAAACCCAGATCTTTTGACTGGGTGTGAGTGTTTGATTGGTTCAGATGCTCCGTCCATCACCTCCCCCTTTTGTACCGCTTTGGCCGCCATAAGTGTGGCAGGGTATGCTCAGACGTGAGTCCCTTGCTCACTTTGCCACTGGATTCAAGCAAGCTGGGCTGAAGACGGCTGTAATGCCAGAAACCGGTCCTCGGAAGCTTGTTTCCGGTCCAGGGAAGATATGGCTTGGTAGTTCGGGCTGGACTGTTCCCATGAGGCACAGGGTCAGACTGATTTGCATATAGCCATGGCTGAACTGGGGTGGCAGAGTGGGCTAAAGAACGATGATGGATCAAACCCAGATCTTTTGACTGGGTGTGAGTGTTTGATTGGTTCAGATGCTCTGTCCATCATCTCCCCCTTTTGTACCGCTTTGGCCGCCATAAGTGTGGCAGGGTATGCTCAGACGTGAGTCCCTTGCTCATTTTGCCACTGGATTCAAGCAAGCTGGGCTGAAGACGGCTGTAATGCCAGAAACCGGTCCTCGGAAGCTTGTTTCCGTTCCAGGGAAGACATGGCTTGGCAGTTCGGGCTGGACTGTTCCCATGAGGCACAGGGTCAGACTGATTTGCATATAGCCATGGCTGAACTGGGGTGGCAGAGTGGGCTAAAGAACAGTGATGGATCAAACTCAGATCTTATGAATGGGTGTGAGTGTTTGATTGGTTCAGATGTTCCGTCCATCTCCTCCCCCTTTTGTAACGCTTTGGCCGCCATAAGTGTGGCAGGGTATGCTCAGACGTGAGTCCCTTTGCTCACTTTGCCACTGGATTCAAGCAAGCTGGGCTGAAGACGGCTGTAATGCCAGAAACCGGTCCTCGGAAGCTTGTTTCCGGTCCAGGGAAGACATGGCTTGGCAGTTCGGGCTGGACTGTTCCCATGAGGCACAGGGTCAGACTGATTTGCATATAGCCATGGCTGAACTGGGGTGGCAGAGTGGGCTAAAGAACGGTGATGGATCAAACCCAGATCTTTTGACTGGGTGTGAGTGTTTGATAGGTTCAGATGCTCCGTCCATCACCTCCCCCTTTTGTACCGCTTTGGCCGCCATAAGTGTGGCAGTGTATGCTCAGACGTGAGTCCCTTGCTCACTTTGCCACTGGATTCAAGCAAGCTGGGCTGAAGACGGCTGTAATGCCAGAAACCGGTCCTCGGAAGCTTGTTTCCGGTCCAGGGAAGGCATGGCTTGGCAGTTCGGGCTGGACTGTTCACATGAGGCACAGGGTCAGACTGATTTGCATATAGCCATGGCTGAACTGGGGTGGCAGAGTGGGCTAAAGAACGGTGATGGATCAAACCCAGATCTTTTGACTGGGTGTGAGTGTTTGATTGGTTCAGATGCTCCGTCCATCACCTCCCCCTTTTGTACCGCTTTGGCCGCCATAAGTGTGGCAGGGTATGCTCAGACGTGAGTCCCTTGCTCACTTTGCCACTGGATTTAAGCAAGCTGGGCTGAAGACGGCTGTAATGCCAGAAACCGGTCCTCGGAAGCTTGTTTCCGGTCCAGGGAAGACATGGCTTGGCAGTTCGGGCTGGACTGTTCCCATGAGGCACAGGGTCAGACTGATTTGCATATAGCCATGGCTGAACTGGGGTGGCAGCGTGGGCTAAAGAACGGTGATGGATCAAACCCAGATCTTTTGACTGGGTGTGAGTGTTTCATTGGTTCAGATGCTCCGTCCATCACCTCCCCCTTTTGTACCGCTTTGGCCGCCATAAGTGTGGCAGGGTATGCTCAGACGTGAGTCCCTTGCTCACTTTGCCACTGGATTCAAGCAAGCTGGGCTGAAGACGGCTGTAAATCCAGAAACAGGTCCTCGGAAGCTTGTTTCCGGTCCAGGGAAGACATGGCTTGGCAGTTCGGGCTGGACTGTTCCCATGAGGCACAGGGTCAGACTGATTTGCATATAGCCATGGCTGAACTGGGGTGGCAGAGTGGGCTAAAGAAGGGTGATGGATCAAACCCAGATCTTTTGACTGGGTGTGAGTGTTTGATTGGTTCAGATGCTCCGTCCATCAACTCCCCCTTTTGTACCGCTTTGGCCGCCATAAGTGTGGCAGGGTATGCTCAGACGTGAGTCCCTTGCTCACTTTGCCACTGGAGTCAAGCAAGCTGGCCTGAAGACGGCTGTAATGCCAGAAACCGGTCCTCGGAAGCTTGTTTCCGGTCCAGGGAAGACATGGCTTGGCAGTTCGGGCTGGACTGTTCCCATGAGGCACAGGGTCAGACTGATTTGCATATAGCCATGGCTGAACTGGGGTGGCAGAGTGGGCTAAAGAACGGTGATGGTTCAAACCCAGATCTTTTGACTGGGTGTGAGTGTTTGATTGGTTCAGATGCTCCGTCCATCACCTCCCCCTTTTGTACCGCTTTGGCCGCCATAAGTGTGGCAGGGTATGCTCAGACGTGAGTCCCTTGCTCACTTTGCCACTGGATTCAAGCAAGCTGGGCTGAAGACGGCTGTAATGCCAGAAACCGGTCCTTGGAAGCTTGTTTCCGGTCCAGGGAAGATATGGCTTGGTAGTTCGGGCTGGACTGTTCCCATGAGGCACAGGGTCAGACTGATTTGCATATAGCCATGGCTGAACTGGGGTGGCAGAGTGGGCTAAAGAACGATGATGGATCAAACCCAGATCTTTTGACTGGGTGTGAGTGTTTGATTGGTTCAGATGCTCTGTCCATCATCTCCCCCTTTTGTACCGCTTTGGCCGCCATAAGTGTGGCAGGGTATGCTCAGACGTGAGTCCCTTGCTCATTTTGCCACTGGATTCAAGCAAGCTGGGCTGAAGACGGCTGTAATGCCAGAAACCGGTCCTCGGAAGCTTGTTTCCGTTCCAGGGAAGACATGGCTTGGCAGTTCGGGCTGGACTGTTCCCATGAGGCACAGGGTCAGACTGATTTGCATATAGCCATGGCTGAACTGGGGTGGCAGAGTGGGCTAAAGAACAGTGATGGATCAAACTCAGATCTTATGAATGGGTGTGAGTGTTTGATTGGTTCAGATGCTCCGTCCATCACCTCCCCCTTTTGTACCGCTTTGGCCGCCATAAGTGTGGCAGGGTATGCTCAGACGTGAGTCCCTTTGCTCACTTTGCCACTGGATTCAAGCAAGCTGGGCTGAAGACGGCTGTAATGCCAGAAACCGGTCCTCGGAAGCTTGTTTCCGGTCCAGGGAAGACATGGCTTGGCAGTTCGGGCTGGACTGTTCCCATGAGGCACAGGGTCAGACTGATTTGCATATAGTCATGGCTGAACAGGGGTGGCAGAGTGGGCTAAAGAATGGTGATGGATCAAACCCAGATCTTTTGACTGGGTGTGAGTGTTTGATTGGTTCAGATGCTCCGTCCATCACCTCCCCCTTTTGTACCGCTTTGGCCGCCAAAAGTGTGGCAGGGTATGCTCAGACGTGAGTCCCTTGCTCACTTTGCCACTGGATTCAAGCAAGCTGGGCTGAAGACGGCTGTAATGCCAGAAACAGGTCCTCGGAAGCTTGTTTCCGGTCCAGGGAAGACATGGCTTGGCAGTTCGGGCTGGACTGTTCACATGAGGCACAGGGTCAGACTGATTTGCATATAGCCATGGCTGAACTGGGGTGGCAGAGTGGGCTAAAGAACGGTGATGGATCAAACCCAGATCTTTTGACTGGGTGTGAGTGTTTGATTGGTTCAGATGCTCCGTCCATCACCTCCCCCTTTTGTACCGCTTTGGCCGCCATAAGTGTGGCAGGGTATGCTCAGACGTGAGTCCCTTGCTCACTTTGCCACTGGATTTAAGCAAGCTGGGCTGAAGACGGCTGTAATGCCAGAAACCGGTCCTCGGAAGCTTGTTTGCGGTCCAGGGAAGACATGGCTTGGCAGTTCGGGCTGGACTGTTCCCATGAGGCACAGGGTCAGACTGATTTGCATATAGCCATGGCTGAACTGGGGTGGCAGCGTGGGCTAAAGAACGGTGATGGATCAAACCCAGATCTTTTGACTGGGTGTGAGTGTTTCATTGGTTCAGATGCTCCGTCCATCACCTCCCCCTTTTGTACCGCTTTGGCCGCCATAAGTGTGGCAGGGTATGCTCAGACGTGAGTCCCTTGCTCACTTTGCCACTGGATTCAAGCAAGCTGGGCTGAAGACGGCTGTAAATCCAGAAACAGGTCCTCGGAAGCTTGTTTCCGGTCCAGGGAAGACATGGCTTGGCAGTTCGGGCTGGACTGTTCCCATGAGGCACAGGGTCAGACTGATTTGCATATAGCCATGGCTGAACTGGGGTGGCAGAGTGGGCTAAAGAAGGGTGATGGATCAAACCCAGATCTTTTGACTGGGTGTGAGTGTTTGATTGGTTCAGATGCTCCGTCCATCAACTCCCCCTTTTGTACCGCTTTGGCCGCCATAAGTGTGGCAGGGTATGCTCAGACGTGAGTCCCTTGCTCACTTTGCCACTGGAGTCAAGCAAGCTGGCCTGAAGACGGCTGTAATGCCAGAAACCGGTCCTCGGAAGCTTGTTTCCGGTCCAGGGAAGACATGGCTTGGCAGTTCGGGCTGGACTGTTCCCATGAGGCACAGGGTCAGACTGATTTGCATATAGCCATGGCTGAACTGGGGTGG
Source organism: Lissotriton helveticus (assembly GCF_964261635.1). Classification (NCBI taxonomy): domain Eukaryota; kingdom Metazoa; phylum Chordata; class Amphibia; order Caudata; family Salamandridae; genus Lissotriton; species Lissotriton helveticus. The sequence goes on along the minus strand of NC_136069.1, from coordinate 313,367,758 downwards.
CAGAGTGGGCTAAAGAACGGTGATGGATCAAACCCAGATCTTTTGACTGGGTGTGAGTGTTTGATTGGTTCAGATGCTCCGTCCATCACCTCCCCCTTTTGTACCGCTTTGGCCGCCATAAGTGTGGCAGGGTATGCTCAGACGTGAGTCCCTTGCTCACTTTGCCACTGGATTCAAGCAAGCTGGGCTGAAGACGGCTGTAATGCCAGAAACCGGTCCTTGGAAGCTTGTTTCCGGTCCAGGGAAGATATGGCTTGGTAGTTCGGGCTGGACTGTTCCCATGAGGCACAGGGTCAGACTGATTTGCATATAGCCATGGCTGAACTGGGGTGGCAGAGTGGGCTAAAGAACGATGATGGATCAAACCCAGATCTTTTGACTGGGTGTGAGTGTTTGATTGGTTCAGATGCTCTGTCCATCATCTCCCCCTTTTGTACCGCTTTGGCCGCCATAAGTGTGGCAGGGTATGCTCAGACGTGAGTCCCTTGCTCATTTTGCCACTGGATTCAAGCAAGCTGGGCTGAAGACGGCTGTAATGCCAGAAACCGGTCCTCGGAAGCTTGTTTCCGTTCCAGGGAAGACATGGCTTGGCAGTTCGGGCTGGACTGTTCCCATGAGGCACAGGGTCAGACTGATTTGCATATAGCCATGGCTGAACTGGGGTGGCAGAGTGGGCTAAAGAACAGTGATGGATCAAACTCAGATCTTATGAATGGGTGTGAGTGTTTGATTGGTTCAGATGCTCCGTCCATCACCTCCCCCTTTTGTACCGCTTTGGCCGCCATAAGTGTGGCAGGGTATGCTCAGACGTGAGTCCCTTTGCTCACTTTGCCACTGGATTCAAGCAAGCTGGGCTGAAGACGGCTGTAATGCCAGAAACCGGTCCTCGGAAGCTTGTTTCCGGTCCAGGGAAGACATGGCTTGGCAGTTCGGGCTGGACTGTTCCCATGAGGCACAGGGTCAGACTGATTTGCATATAGTCATGGCTGAACAGGGGTGGCAGAGTGGGCTAAAGAATGGTGATGGATCAAACCCAGATCTTTTGACTGGGTGTGAGTGTTTGATTGGTTCAGATGCTCCGTCCATCACCTCCCCCTTTTGTACCGCTTTGGCCGCCATAAGTGTGGCAGGGTATGCTCAGATGTGAGTCCCTTGCTCACTTTGCCACTGGATTCAAGCAAGCTGGGCTGAAGACGGCTGTAATGCCAGAAACCGGTCCTCGGTAGCTTGTTTCCGGTCCAGGGAAGGCATGGCTTGGCAGTTCGGGCTGGACTGTTCCCATGAGGCACAGGGTCAGACTGATTTGCATATAGCCATGGCTGAACTGGGGTGGCAGAGTGGGCTAAAGAACGGTGATGGATCAAACCCAGATCTTTTGACTGGGTGTGAGTGTTTGATTGGTTCAGATGCTCCGTCCATCACTCCCCCCTTTTGTACCGCTTTGGCCGCCATAAGTGTGGCAGGGTATGCTCAGACGTGAGTCCCTTGCTCACTTTGCCACTGGATTCAAGCAAGCTGGGCTGAAGACGGCTGTAATGCCAGAAACCGGTCCTTGGAAGCTTGTTTCCGGTCCAGGGAAGATATGGCTTGGTAGTTCGGGCTGGACTGTTCCCATGAGGCACAGGGTCAGACTGATTTGCATATAGCCATGGCTGAACTGGGGTGGCAGAGTGGGCTAAAGAACGATGATGGATCAAACCCAGATCTTTTGACTGGGTGTGAGTGTTTGATTGGTTCAGATGCTCTGTCCATCATCTCCCCCTTTTGTACCGCTTTGGCCGCCATAAGTGTGGCAGGGTATGCTCAGACGTGAGTCCCTTGCTCATTTTGCCACTGGATTCAAGCAAGCTGGGCTGAAGACGGCTGTAATGCCAGAAACCGGTCCTCGGAAGCTTGTTTCCGTTCCAGGGAAGACATGGCTTGGCAGTTCGGGCTGGACTGTTCCCATGAGGCACAGGGTCAGACTGATTTGCATATAGCCATGGCTGAACTGGGGTGGCAGAGTGGGCTAAAGAACAGTGATGGATCAAACTCAGATCTTATGAATGGGTGTGAGTGTTTGATTGGTTCAGATGCTCCGTCCATCACCTCCCCCTTTTGTACCGCTTTGGCCGCCATAAGTGTGGCAGGGTATGCTCAGACGTGAGTCCCTTGCTCACTTTGCCACTGGATTCAAGCAAGCTGGGCTGAAGACGGCTGTAATGCCAGAAACCGGTCCTTGGAAGCTTGTTTCCGGTCCAGGGAAGATATGGCTTGGTAGTTCGGGCTGGACTGTTCCCATGAGGCACAGGGTCAGACTGATTTGCATATAGCCATGGCTGAACTGGGGTGGCAGAGTGGGCTAAAGAACGATGATGGATCAAACCCAGATCTTTTGACTGGGTGTGAGTGTTTGATTGGTTCAGATGCTCCGTCCATCACCTCCCCCTTTTGTACCGCTTTGGCCGCCATAAGTGTGGCAGGGTATGTTCAGACGTGAGTCCCTTGCTCACTTTGCCACTGGATTCAAGCAAGCTGGGCTGAAGACGGCTGTAATGCCAGAAACCGGTCCTTGGAAGCTTGTTTCCGGTCCAGGGAAGATATGGCTTGGTAGTTCGGGCTGGACTGTTCCCATGAGGCACAGGGTCAGACTGATTTGCATATAGCCATGGCTGAACTGGGGTGGCAGAGTGGGCTAAAGAACGATGATGGATCAAACCCAGATCTTTTGACTGGGTGTGAGTGTTTGATTGGTTCAGATGCTCTGTCCATCATCTCCCCCTTTTGTACCGCTTTGGCCGCCATAAGTGTGGCAGGGTATGCTCAGACGTGAGTCCCTTGCTCATTTTGCCACTGGATTCAAGCAAGCTGGGCTGAAGACGGCTGTAATGCCAGAAACCGGTCCTCGGAAGCTTGTTTCCGTTCCAGGGAAGACATGGCTTGGCAGTTCGGGCTGGACTGTTCCCATGAGGCACAGGGTCAGACTGATTTGCATATAGCCATGGCTGAACTGGGGTGGCAGAGTGGGCTAAAGAACAGTGATGGATCAAACTCAGATCTTATGAATGGGTGTGAGTGTTTGATTGGTTCAGATGCTCCGTCCATCACCTCCCCCTTTTGTACCGCTTTGGCCGCCATAAGTGTGGCAGGGTATGCTCAGACGTGAGTCCCTTTGCTCACTTTGCCACTGGATTCAAGCAAGCTGGGCTGAAGACGGCTGTAATGCCAGAAACCGGTCCTCGGAAGCTTGTTTCCGGTCCAGGGAAGACATGGCTTGGCAGTTCGGGCTGGACTGTTCCCATGAGGCACAGGGTCAGACTGATTTGCATATAGTCATGGCTGAACAGGGGTGGCAGAGTGGGCTAAAGAATGGTGATGGATCAAACCCAGATCTTTTGACTGGGTGTGAGTGTTTGATTGGTTCAGATGCTCCGTCCATCACCTCCCCCTTTTGTACCGCTTTGGCCGCCATAAGTGTGGCAGGGTATGCTCAGATGTGAGTCCCTTGCTCACTTTGCCACTGGATTCAAGCAAGCTGGGCTGAAGACGGCTGTAATGCCAGAAACCGGTCCTCGGTAGCTTGTTTCCGGTCCAGGGAAGGCATGGCTTGGCAGTTCGGGCTGGACTGTTCCCATGAGGCACAGGGTCAGACTGATTTGCATATAGCCATGGCTGAACTGGGGTGGCAGAGTGGGCTAAAGAACGGTGATGGATCAAACCCAGATCTTTTGACTGGGTGTGAGTGTTTGATTGGTTCAGATGCTCCGTCCATCACCTCCCCCTTTTGTACCGCTTTGGCCGCCATAAGTGTGGCAGGGTATGCTCAGACGTGAGTCCCTTGCTCACTTTGCCACTGGATTCAAGCAAGCTGGGCTGAAGACGGCTGTAATGCCAGAAACCGGTCCTCGGAAGCTTGTTTCCGGTCCAGGGAAGGCATGGCTTGGCAGTTCGGGCTGGACTGTTCACATGAGGCACAGGGTCAGACTGATTTGCATATAGCCATGGCTGAACTGGGGTGGCAGAGTGGGCTAAAGAACGGTGATGGATCAAACCCAGATCTTTTGACTGGGTGTGAGTGTTTGATTGGTTCAGATGCTCCGTCCATCACCTCCCCCTTTTGTACCGCTTTGGCCGCCATAAGTGTGGCAGGGTATGCTCAGACGTGAGTCCCTTGCTCACTTTGCCACTGGATTCAAGCAAGCTGGGCTGAAGACGGCTGTAATGCCAGAAACCGGTCCTCGGAAGCTTGTTTCCGGTCCAGGGAAGATATGGCTTGGTAGTTCGGGCTGGACTGTTCCCATGAGGCACAGGGTCAGACTGATTTGCATATAGCCATGGCTGAACTGGGGTGGCAGAGTGGGCTAAAGAACGATGATGGATCAAACCCAGATCTTTTGACTGGGTGTGAGTGTTTGATTGGTTCAGATGCTCTGTCCATCATCTCCCCCTTTTGTACCGCTTTGGCCGCCATAAGTGTGGCAGGGTATGCTCAGACGTGAGTCCCTTGCTCATTTTGCCACTGGATTCAAGCAAGCTGGGCTGAAGACGGCTGTAATGCCAGAAACCGGTCCTCGGAAGCTTGTTTCCGTTCCAGGGAAGACATGGCTTGGCAGTTCGGGCTGGACTGTTCCCATGAGGCACAGGGTCAGACTGATTTGCATATAGCCATGGCTGAACTGGGGTGGCAGAGTGGGCTAAAGAACAGTGATGGATCAAACTCAGATCTTATGAATGGGTGTGAGTGTTTGATTGGTTCAGATGTTCCGTCCATCACCTCCCCCTTTTGTACCGCTTTGGCCGCCATAAGTGTGGCAGGGTATGCTCAGACGTGAGTCCCTTTGCTCACTTTGCCACTGGATTCAAGCAAGCTGGGCTGAAGACGGCTGTAATGCCAGAAACCGGTCCTCGGAAGCTTGTTTCCGGTCCAGGGAAGACATGGCTTGGCAGTTCGGGCTGGACTGTTCCCATGAGGCACAGGGTCAGACTGATTTGCATATAGCCATGGCTGAACTGGGGTGGCAGAGTGGGCTAAAGAACGGTGATGGATCAAACCCAGATCTTTTGACTGGGTGTGAGTGTTTGATAGGTTCAGATGCTCCGTCCATCACCTCCCCCTTTTGTACCGCTTTGGCCGCCATAAGTGTGGCAGTGTATGCTCAGACGTGAGTCCCTTGCTCACTTTGCCACTGGATTCAAGCAAGCTGGGCTGAAGACGGCTGTAATGCCAGAAACCGGTCCTCGGAAGCTTGTTTCCGGTCCAGGGAAGGCATGGCTTGGCAGTTCGGGCTGGACTGTTCACATGAGGCACAGGGTCAGACTGATTTGCATATAGCCATGGCTGAACTGGGGTGGCAGAGTGGGCTAAAGAACGGTGATGGATCAAACCCAGATCTTTTGACTGGGTGTGAGTGTTTGATTGGTTCAGATGCTCCGTCCATCACCTCCCCCTTTTGTACCGCTTTGGCCGCCATAAGTGTGGCAGGGTATGCTCAGACGTGAGTCCCTTGCTCACTTTGCCACTGGATTTAAGCAAGCTGGGCTGAAGACGGCTGTAATGCCAGAAACCGGTCCTCGGAAGCTTGTTTCCGGTCCAGGGAAGACATGGCTTGGCAGTTCGGGCTGGACTGTTCCCATGAGGCACAGGGTCAGACTGATTTGCATATAGCCATGGCTGAACTGGGGTGGCAGCGTGGGCTAAAGAACGGTGATGGATCAAACCCAGATCTTTTGACTGGGTGTGAGTGTTTCATTGGTTCAGATGCTCCGTCCATCACCTCCCCCTTTTGTACCGCTTTGGCCGCCATAAGTGTGGCAGGGTATGCTCAGACGTGAGTCCCTTGCTCACTTTGCCACTGGATTCAAGCAAGCTGGGCTGAAGACGGCTGTAAATCCAGAAACAGGTCCTCGGAAGCTTGTTTCCGGTCCAGGGAAGACATGGCTTGGCAGTTCGGGCTGGACTGTTCCCATGAGGCACAGGGTCAGACTGATTTGCATATAGCCATGGCTGAACTGGGGTGGCAGAGTGGGCTAAAGAAGGGTGATGGATCAAACCCAGATCTTTTGACTGGGTGTGAGTGTTTGATTGGTTCAGATGCTCCGTCCATCACCTCCCCCTTTTGTACCGCTTTGGCCGCCATAAGTGTGGCAGGGTATGCTCAGACGTGAGTCCCTTGCTCACTTTGCCACTGGATTCAAGCAAGCTGGGCTGAAGACGGCTGTAATGCCAGAAACCGGTCCTTGGAAGCTTGTTTCCGGTCCAGGGAAGATATGGCTTGGTAGTTCGGGCTGGACTGTTCCCATGAGGCACAGGGTCAGACTGATTTGCATATAGCCATGGCTGAACTGGGGTGGCAGAGTGGGCTAAAGAACGATGATGGATCAAACCCAGATCTTTTGACTGGGTGTGAGTGTTTGATTGGTTCAGATGCTCTGTCCATCATCTCCCCCTTTTGTACCGCTTTGGCCGCCATAAGTGTGGCAGGGTATGCTCAGACGTGAGTCCCTTGCTCATTTTGCCACTGGATTCAAGCAAGCTGGGCTGAAGACGGCTGTAATGCCAGAAACCGGTCCTCGGAAGCTTGTTTCCGTTCCAGGGAAGACATGGCTTGGCAGTTCGGGCTGGACTGTTCCCATGAGGCACAGGGTCAGACTGATTTGCATATAGCCATGGCTGAACTGGGGTGGCAGAGTGGGCTAAAGAACAGTGATGGATCAAACTCAGATCTTATGAATGGGTGTGAGTGTTTGATTGGTTCAGATGCTCCGTCCATCACCTCCCCCTTTTGTACCGCTTTGGCCGCCATAAGTGTGGCAGGGTATGCTCAGACGTGAGTCCCTTTGCTCACTTTGCCACTGGATTCAAGCAAGCTGGGCTGAAGACGGCTGTAATGCCAGAAACCGGTCCTCGGAAGCTTGTTTCCGGTCCAGGGAAGACATGGCTTGGCAGTTCGGGCTGGACTGTTCCCATGAGGCACAGGGTCAGACTGATTTGCATATAGTCATGGCTGAACAGGGGTGGCAGAGTGGGCTAAAGAATGGTGATGGATCAAACCCAGATCTTTTGACTGGGTGTGAGTGTTTGATTGGTTCAGATGCTCCGTCCATCACCTCCCCCTTTTGTACCGCTTTGGCCGCCATAAGTGTGGCAGGGTATGCTCAGATGTGAGTCCCTTGCTCACTTTGCCACTGGATTCAAGCAAGCTGGGCTGAAGACGGCTGTAATGCCAGAAACCGGTCCTCGGTAGCTTGTTTCCGGTCCAGGGAAGGCATGGCTTGGCAGTTCGGGCTGGACTGTTCCCATGAGGCACAGGGTCAGACTGATTTGCATATAGCCATGGCTGAACTGGGGTGGCAGAGTGGGCTAAAGAACGGTGATGGATCAAACCCAGATCTTTTGACTGGGTGTGAGTGTTTGATTGGTTCAGATGCTCCGTCCATCACCTCCCCCTTTTGTACCGCTTTGGCCGCCATAAGTGTGGCAGGGTATGCTCAGACGTGAGTCCCTTGCTCACTTTGCCACTGGATTCAAGCAAGCTGGGCTGAAGACGGCTGTAATGCCAGAAACCGGTCCTCGGAAGCTTGTTTCCGGTCCAGGGAAGGCATGGCTTGGCAGTTCGGGCTGGACTGTTCACATGAGGCACAGGGTCAGACTGATTTGCATATAGCCATGGCTGAACTGGGGTGGCAGAGTGGGCTAAAGAACGGTGATGGATCAAACCCAGATCTTTTGACTGGGTGTGAGTGTTTGATTGGTTCAGATGCTCCGTCCATCACCTCCCCCTTTTGTACCGCTTTGGCCGCCATAAGTGTGGCAGGGTATGCTCAGACGTGAGTCCCTTGCTCACTTTGCCACTGGATTCAAGCAAGCTGGGCTGAAGACGGCTGTAATGCCAGAAACCGGTCCTCGGAAGCTTGTTTCCGGTCCAGGGAAGATATGGCTTGGTAGTTCGGGCTGGACTGTTCCCATGAGGCACAGGGTCAGACTGATTTGCATATAGCCATGGCTGAACTGGGGTGGCAGAGTGGGCTAAAGAACGATGATGGATCAAACCCAGATCTTTTGACTGGGTGTGAGTGTTTGATTGGTTCAGATGCTCTGTCCATCATCTCCCCCTTTTGTACTGCTTTGGCCGCCATAAGTGTGGCAGGGTATGCTCAGACGTGAGTCCCTTGCTCATTTTGCCACTGGATTCAAGCAAGCTGGGCTGAAGACGGCTGTAATGCCAGAAACCGGTCCTCGGAAGCTTGTTTCCGTTCCAGGGAAGACATGGCTTGGCAGTTCGGGCTGGACTGTTCCCATGAGGCACAGGGTCAGACTGATTTGCATATAGCCATGGCTGAACTGGGGTGGCAGAGTGGGCTAAAGAACAGTGATGGATCAAACTCAGATCTTATGAATGGGTGTGAGTGTTTGATTGGTTCAGATGTTCCGTCCATCACGTCCCCCTTTTGTACCGCTTTGGCCGCCATAAGTGTGGCAGGGTATGCTCAGACGTGAGTCCCTTTGCTCACTTTGCCACTGGATTCAAGCAAGCTGGGCTGAAGACGGCTGTAATGCCAGAAACCGGTCCTCGGAAGCTTGTTTCCGGTCCAGGGAAGACATGGCTTGGCAGTTCGGGCTGGACTGTTCCCATGAGGCACAGGGTCAGACTGATTTGCATATAGTCATGGCTGACCAGGGGTGGCAGAGTGGGCTAAAGAATGGTGATGGATCAAACCCAGATCTTTTGACTGGGTGTGAGTGTTTGATTGGTTCAGATGCTCCGTCCATCACCTCCCCCTTTTGTACCGCTTTGGCCGCCATAAGTGTGGCAGGGTATGCTCAGACGTGAGTCCCTTGCTCACTTTGCCACTGGATTCAAGCAAGCTGGGCTGAAGACGGCTGTAATGCCAGAAACCGGTCCTCGGAAGCTTGTTTCCGGTCCAGGGAAGACATGGCTTGGCAGTTCGGGCTGGACTGTTCCCGTGAGGCACAGGGTCAGACTGATTTGCATATAGCCATGGCTGTACTGGGGTGGCAGAGTGGGCTAAAGAACGGTGATGGATCAAACCCAGATCTTTTGACTGGGTGTGAGTGTTTGATTGGTTCAGATGCTCCGTCCATCACCTCCCCCTTTTGTACCGCTTTGGCCGCCATAAGTGTGGCAGGGTATGCTCAGTCATGAGTCCCTTGCTCACTTTGCCACTGGATTCAAGCAAGGTGGGCTGAAGACGGCTGTAATGCCAGAAACCGGTCCTCGGAAGCTTGTTTCCGGTCCAGGGAAGACATGGCTTGGCAGTTCGGGCTGGACTGTTCCCATGAGGCACAGGGTCAGACTGATTTGCATATAGCCATGGCTGAACTGGGGTGGCAGCGTGGGCTAAAGAACGGTGATGGATCAAACCCAGATCTTTTGACTGGGTGTGAGTGTTTCATTGGTTCAGATGCTCCGTCCATCACTTCCCCCTTTTGTACCGCTTTGGCCGCCATAAGTGTGGCAGGGTATGCTCAGACGTGAGTCCCTTGCTCACTTTGCCACTGGATTCAAGCAAGCTGGGCTGAAGACGGCTGTAATGCCAGAAACCGGTCCTCGGAAGCTTGTTTCGGTCCAGGGAAGACATGGCTTGGCAGTTCGGACTGGACTGTTCTCATGAGGCACAGGGTCAGACTGATTTGCACATAGCCATGGCTGAACTGGGGTGGCAGAGTGGGCTAAAGAACGGTGATGGATCAAACCCAGATCTTTTGACTGGGTGTGAGTGTTTGATTGGTTCAGATGCTCCGTCCATCACCTCCCCCTTTTGTACCGCTTTGGCCGCCATAAGTGTGGCAGGGTATGCTCAGTCATGAGTCCCTTGCTCACTTTGCCACTGGATTCAAGCAAGGTGGGCTGAAGACGGCTGTAATGCCAGAAACCGGTCCTCGGAAGCTTGTTTCCGGTCCAGGGAAGACATGGCTTGGCAGTTCGGGCTGGACTGTTCCCATGAGGCACAGGGTCAGACTGATTTGCATATAGCCATGGCTGAACTGGGGTGGCAGCGTGGGCTAAAGAACGGTGATGGATCAAACCCAGATCTTTTGACTGGGTGTGAGTGTTTCATTGGTTCAGATGCTCCGTCCATCACCTCCCCCTTTTGTACCGCTTTGGCCGCCATAAGTGTGGCAGGGTATGCTCAGACGTGAGTCCCTTGCTCACTTTGCCACTGGATTCAAGCAAGCTGGGCTGAAGACGGCTGTAATGCCAGAAACCGGTCCTCGGAAGCTTGTTTCGGTCCAGGGAAGACATGGCTTGGCAGTTCGGACTGGACTGTTCTCATGAGGCACAGGGTCAGACTGATTTGCACATAGCCATGGCTGAACTGGGGTGGCAGAGTGGGCTAAAGAACGGTGATGGATCAAACCCAGATCTTTTGACTGGGTGTGAGTGTTTGATTGGTTCAGATGCTCCGTCCATCACCTCCCCCTTTTGTACCGCTTTGGGCGCCATAAGTGTGGCAGGGTATGCTCAGACGTGAGTCCCTTGCTCTCTTTGCCACTGGATACAAGCAAGCTGGGCTGAAGACGGCTGTAATGCCAGAAACCGGTCCTCGGAAGCTTGTTTCCGGTCCAGGGAAGACATGGCTTGGCAGTTCGGGCTGGACTGTTCCCATGAGGCACAGGGTCAGACTGATTTGCATATAGCCATGGCTGAACTGGGGTGGCAGCGTGGGCTAAAGAACGGTGATGGATCAAACCCAGATCTTTTGACTGGGTGTGAGTGTTTCATTGGTTCAGATGCTCCGTCCATCACCTCCCCCTTTTGTACCGCTTTGGCCGCCATAAGTGTGGCAGGGTATGCTCAGACGTGAGTCCCTTGCTCACTTTGCCACTGGATTCAAGCAAGCTGGGCTGAAGACGGCTGTAAATCCAGAAACAGGTCCTCGGAAGCTTGTTTCCGGTCCAGGGAAGACATGGCTTGGCAGTTCGGGCTGGACTGTTCCCATGAGGCACAGGGTCAGACTGATTTGCATATAGCCATGGCTGAACTGGGGTGGCAGAGTGGGCTAAAGAAGGGTGATGGATCAAACCCAGATCTTTTGACTGGGTGTGAGTGTTTGATTGGTTCAGATGCTCCGTCCATCAACTCCCCCTTTTGTACCGCTTTGGCCGCCATAAGTGTGGCAGGGTATGCTCAGACGTGAGTCCCTTGCTCACTTTGCCACTGGAGTCAAGCAAGCTGGCCTGAAGACGGCTGTAATGCCAGAAACCGGTCCTCGGAAGCTTGTTTCCGGTCCAGGGAAGACATGGCTTGGCAGTTCGGGCTGGACTGTTCCCATGAGGCACAGGGTCAGACTGATTTGCATATAGCCATGGCTGAACTGGGGTGGCAGGGTGGGCTAAAGAACGGTGATGGATCAAACCCAGATCTTTTGACTGGGTGTGAGTGTTTGATTGGTTCAGATGCTCCGTCCATCACCTCCCCCTTTTGTACCGCTTTGGCTGCCATAAGTGTGGCAGGGTATGCTCAGACGTGAGTCCCTTGCTCACTTTGCCACTGGATTCAAGCAAGCTGGGCTGAAGACGGCTGTAATGCCAGAAACCGGTCCTCGGAAGCTTGTTTCCGGTCCAGGGAAGATATGGCTTGGTAGTTCGGGCTGGACTGTTCCCATGAGGCACAGGGTCAGACTGATTTGCATATAGCCATGGCTGAACTGGGGTGGCAGAGTGGGCTAAAGAACGATGATGGATCAAACCCAGATCTTTTGACTGGGTGTGAGTGTTTGATTGGTTCAGATGCTCTGTCCATCATCTCCCCCTTTTGTACCGCTTTGGCCGCCATAAGTGTGGCAGGGTATGCTCAGACGTGAGTCCCTTGCTCATTTTGCCACTGGATTCAAGCAAGCTGGGCTGAAGACGGCTGTAATGCCAGAAAACGGTCCTCGGAAGCTTGTTTCCGTTCCAGGGAAGACATGGCTTGGCAGTTCGGGCTGGACTGTTCCCATGAGGCACAGGGTCAGACTGATTTGCATATAGCCATGGCTGAACTGGGGTGGCAGAGTGGGCTAAAGAACAGTGATGGATCAAACTCAGATCTTATGAATGGGTGTGAGTGTTTGATTGGTTCAGATGTTCCGTCCATCACCTCCCCCTTTTGTACCGCTTTGGCCGCCATAAGTGTGGCAGGGTATGCTCAGACGTGAGTCCCTTTGCTCACTTTGCCACTGGATTCAAGCAAGCTGGGCTGAAGACGGCTGTAATGCCAGAAACCGGTCCTCGGAAGCTTGTTTCCGGTCCAGGGAAGACATGGCTTGGCAGTTCGGGCTGGACTGTTCCCATGAGGCACAGGGTCAGACTGATTTGCATATAGTCATGGCTGAACAGGGGTGGCAGAGTGGGCTAAAGAATGGTGATGGATCAAACCCAGATCTTTTGACTGGGTGTGAGTGTTTGATTGGTTCAGATGCTCCGTCCATCACCTCCCCCTTTTGTACCGCTTTGGCCGCCATAAGTGTGGCAGGGTATGCTCAGACGTGAGTCCCTTGCTCACTTTGCCACTGGATTCAAGCAAGCTGGGCTGAAGACGGCTGTAATGCCAGAAACCGGTCCTCGGAAGCTTGTTTCCGGTCCAGGGAAGACATGGCTTGGCAGTTCGGGCTGGACTGTTCCCGTGAGGCACAGGGTCAGACTGATTTGCATATAGCCATGGCTGTACTGGGGTGGCAGAGTGGGCTAAAGAACGGTGATGGATCAAACCCAGATCTTTTGACTGGGTGTGAGTGTTTGATTGGTTCAGATGCTCCGTCCATCACCTCCCCCTTTTGTACCGCTTTGGCCGCCATAAGTGTGGCAGGGTATGCTCAGTCATGAGTCCCTTGCTCACTTTGCCACTGGATTCAAGCAAGGTGGGCTGAAGACGGCTGTAATGCCAGAAACCGGTCCTCGGAAGCTTGTTTCGGTCCAGGGAAGACATGGCTTGGCAGTTCGGACTGGACTGTTCTCATGAGGCACAGGGTCAGACTGATTTGCACATAGCCATGGCTGAACTGGGGTGGCAGAGTGGGCTAAAGAACGGTGATGGATCAAACCCAGATCTTTTGACTGGGTATGAGTGTTTGATTGGTTCAGATGCTCCGTCCATCACCTCCCCCTTTTGTACCGCTTTGGGCGCCATAAGTGTGGCAGGGTATGCTCAGACGTGAGTCCCTTGCTCACTTTGCCACTGGATACAAGCAAGCTGGGCTGAAGACGGCTGTAATGCCAGAAACCGGTCCTCGGAAGCTTGTTTCCGGTCCAGGGAAGACATGGCTTGGCAGTTCGGGCTGGACTGTTCCCATGAGGCACAGGGTCAGACTGATTTGCATATAGCCATGGCTGAACTGGGGTGGCAGAGTGGGCTAAAGAAGGGTGATGGATCAAACCCAGATATTTTGACTGGGTGTGAGTGTTTGATTGGTTCAGATGCTCCGTCCATCACCTCCCCCTTTTGTACCGCTTTGGCCGCCATAAGTGTGGCAGGGTATGCTCAGACGTGAGTCCCTTGCTCACTTTGCCACTGGAGTCAAGCAAGCTGGCCTGAAGACGGCTGTAATGCCAGAAACCGGTCCTCGGAAGCTTGTTTCCGGTCCAGGGAAGACATGGCTTGGCAGTTCGGGCTGGACTGTTCCCACGAAGCACAGGGTCAGACTGATTTGCATATAGCCATGGCTGAACTGGGGTGGCTGAGTGGGCTAAAGAACGGTGATGGATCAAACCCAGATCTTTTGACTGGGTGTGAGTGTTTGATTGGTTCAGATGGTCCGTCCATCACCTCCCCCTTTTGTACCGCTTTGGCCGCCATAAGTGTGGCAGGGTATGCTCAGACGTGAGTCCCTTGCTCACTTTGCCACTGGATTCAAGCAAGCTGGGCTGAAGATGGCTGTAATGCCAGAAACCGGTCCTCGGAAGCTTGTTTCCGGTCCAGGGAAGACATGGCTTGGCAGTTCGGGCTGGACTGTTCCCATGAGGCACAGGGTCAGACTGATTTGCATATAGCCATGGCTGAACTGGGGTGGCAGAGTGGGCTAAAGAAGGGTGATGGATCAAACCCAGATCTTTTGACTGGGTGTGAGTGTTTGATTGGTTCAGATGCTCCGTCCATCACCTCCCCCTTTTGTACCGCTTTGGCCGCCATAAGTGTGGCAGGGTATGTTCAGACGTGAGTCCCTTGCTCACTTTGCCACTGGATACAAGCAAGCTGGGCTGAAGACGGCTGTAATGCCAGAAACCGGTCCTCGGAAGCTTGTTTCCGGTCCAGGGAAGACATGGCTTGGCAGTTCGGGCTGGACTGTTCCCATGAGGCACAGGGTCAGACTGATTTGCATATAGCCATGGCTGAACTGGGGTGGCAGAGTGGGCTAAAGAAGGGTGATGGATCAAACCCAGATATTTTGACTGGGTGTGAGTGTTTGATTGGTTCAGATGCTCCGTCCATCACCTCCCCCTTTTGTACCGCTTTGGCCGCCATAAGTGTGGCAGGGTATGCTCAGACGTGAGTCCCTTGCTCACTTTGCCACTGGAGTCAAGCAAGCTGGCCTGAAGACGGCTGTAATGCCAGAAACCGGTCCTCGGAAGCTTGTTTCCGGTCCAGGGAAGACATGGCTTGGCAGTTCGGGCTGGACTGTTCCCACGAAGCACAGGGTCAGACTGATTTGCATATAGCCATGGCTGAACTGGGGTGGCTGAGTGGGCTAAAGAACGGTGATGGATCAAACCCAGATCTTTTGACTGGGTGTGAGTGTTTGATTGGTTCAGATGGTCCGTCCATCACCTCCCCCTTTTGTACCGCTTTGGCCGCCATAAGTGTGGCAGGGTATGCTCAGACGTGAGTCCCTTGCTCACTTTGCCACTGGATTCAAGCAAGCTGGGCTGAAGATGGCTGTAATGCCAGAAACCGGTCCTCGGAAGCTTGTTTCCGGTCCAGGGAAGACATGGCTTGGCAGTTCGGGCTGGACTGTTCCCATGAGGCACAGGGTCAGACTGATTTGCATATAGCCATGGCTGAACTGGGGTGGCAGAGTGGGCTAAAGAAGGGTGATGGATCAAACCCAGATCTTTTGACTGGGTGTGAGTGTTTGATTGGTTCAGATGCTCCGTCCATCACCTCCCCCTTTTGTACCGCTTTGGCCGCCATAAGTGTGGCAGGGTATGCTCAGACGTGAGTCCCTTGCTCACTTTGCCACTGGAGTCAAGCAAGCTGGCCTGAAGACGGCTGTAATGCCAGAAACCGGTCCTCGGAAGCTTGTTTCCGGTCCAGGGAAGACATGGCTTGGCAGTTCGGGCTGGACTGTTCCCATGAGGCACAGGGTCAGACTGATTTGCATATAGCCATGGCTGAACTGGGGTGGCAGAGTGGGCTAAAGAACGGTGATGGATCAAACCCAGATCTTTTGACTGGGTGTGAGTGTTTGATTGGTTCAGATGCTTCGTCCATCATCTCCCCCTTTTGTACCGCTTTGGCCGCCATAAGTGTGGCAGGGTATGCTCAGACGTGAGTCCCTTGCTCATTTTGCCACTGGATTCAAGCAAGCTGGGCTGAAGACGGCTGTAATGCCAGAAACCGGTCCTCGGAAGCTTGTTTCCGTTCCAGGGAAGACATGGCTTGGCAGTTCGGGCTGGACTGTTCCCATGAGGCACAGGGTCAGACTGATTTGCATATAGCCATGGCTGAACTGGGGTGGCAGAGTGGGCTAAAGAACAGTGATGGATCAAACTCAGATCTTATGAATGGGTGTGAGTGTTTGATTGGTTCAGATGCTCCGTCCATCACCTCCCCCTTTTGTACCGCTTTGGCCGCCATAAGTGTGGCAGGGTATGCTCAGACGTGAGTCCCTTTGCTCACTTTGCCACTGGATTCAAGCAAGCTGGGCTGAAGACGGCTGTAATGCCAGAAACCGGTCCTCGGAAGCTTGTTTCCGGTCCAGGGAAGACATGGCTTGGCAGTTCGGGCTGGACTGTTCCCATGAGGCACAGGGTCAGACTGATTTGCATATAGTCATGGCTGAACAGGGGTGGCAGAGTGGGCTAAAGAATGGTGATGGATCAAACCCAGATCTTTTGACTGGGTGTGAGTGTTTGATTGGTTCAGATGCTCCGTCCATCACCTCCCCCTTTTGTACCGCTTTGGCCGCCATAAGTGTGGCAGGGTATGCTCAGATGTGAGTCCCTTGCTCACTTTGCCACTGGATTCAAGCAAGCTGGGCTGAAGACGGCTGTAATGCCAGAAACCGGTCCTCGGAAGCTTGTTTCCGGTCCAGGGAAGGCATGGCTTGGCAGTTCGGGCTGGACTGTTCCCATGAGGCACAGGGTCAGACTGATTTGCATATAGCCATGGCTGAACTGGGGTGGCAGAGTGGGCTAAAGAACGGTGATGGATCAAACCCAGATCTTTTGACTGGGTGTGAGTGTTTGATTGGTTCAGATGCTCCGTCCATCACCTCCCCCTTTTGTACCGCTTTGGCCGCCATAAGTGTGGCAGGGTATGCTCAGACGTGAGTCCCTTGCTCACTTTGCCACTGGATTCAAGCAAGCTGGGCTGAAGACGGCTGTAATGCCAGAAACCGGTCCTCGGAAGCTTGTTTCCGGTCCAGGGAAGGCATGGCTTGGCAGTTCGGGCTGGACTGTTCACATGAGGCACAGGGTCAGACTGATTTGCATATAGCCATGGCTGAACTGGGGTTGCAGAGTGGGCTAAAGAACGGTGATGGATCAAACCCAGATCTTTTGACTGGGTGTGAGTGTTTGATTGGTTCAGATGCTCCGTCCATCACCTCCCCCTTTTGTACCGCTTTGGCCGCCATAAGTGTGGCAGGGTATGCTCAGACGTGAGTCCCTTGCTCACTTTGCCACTGGATTTAAGCAAGCTGGGCTGAAGACGGCTGTAATGCCAGAAACCGGTCCTCGGAAGCTTGTTTCCGGTCCAGGGAAGACATGGCTTGGCAGTTCGGGCTGGACTGTTCCCATGAGGCACAGGGTCAGACTGATTTGCATATAGCCATGGCTGAACTGGGGTGGCAGCGTGGGCTAAAGAACGGTGATGGATCAAACCCAGATCTTTTGACTGGATGTGAGTGTTTCATTGGTTCAGATGCTCCGTCCATCTCCTCCCCCTTTTGTACCACTTTGGCCGCCATAAGTGTGGCAGGGTATGCTCAGACGTGAGTCCCTTGCTCACTTTGCCACTGGATTCAAGCAAGCTGGGCTGAAGACGGCTGTAAATCTAGAAACAGGTCCTCGGAAGCTTGTTTCCGGTCCAGGGAAGACATGGCTTGGCAGTTCGGGCTGGACTGTTCCCATGAGGCACAAGGTCAGACTGATTTGCATATAGCCATGGCTGAACTGGGGTGGCAGAGTGGGCTAAAGAAGGGTGATGGATCAAACCCAGATCTTTTGACTGGGTGTGAGTGTTTGATTGGTTCAGATGCTCCGTCCATCAACTCCCCCTTTTGTACCGCTTTGGCCGCCATAAGTGTGGCAGGGTATGCTCAGACGTGAGTCCCTTGCTCACTTTGCCACTGGAGTCAAGCAAGCTGGCCTGAAGACGGCTGTAATGCCAGAAACCGGTCCTCAGAAGCTTGTTTCCGGTCCAGGGAAGACATGGCTTGGCAGTTCGGGCTGGACTGTTCCCATGAGGCACAGGGTCAGACTGATTTGCATATAGCCATGGCTGAACTGGGGTGGCAGAGTGGGCTAAAGAACGGTGATGGATCAAACCCAGATCTTTTGACTGGGTGTGAGTGTTTCATTGGTTCAGATGCTCCGTCCATCACCTCCCCCTTTTGTACCGCTTTGGCCGCCATAAGTGTGGCAGGGTATGCTCAGACGTGAGTCCCTTGCTCACTTTGCCACTGGATTCAAGCAAGCTGGGCTGAAGACGGCTGTAATGCCAGAAACCGGTCCTCGGAAGCTTGTTTCCGGTCCAGGGAAGACATGGCTTGGCAGTTCGGGCTAGACTGTTCCCGTGAGGCACAGGGTCAGACTGATTTGCATATAGCCATGGCTGTACTGGGGTGGCAGAGTGGGCTAAAGAACGGTGATGGATCAAACCCAGATCTTTTGACTGGGTGTGAGTGTTTGATTGGTTCAGATGCTCCGTCCATCACCTCCCCCTTTTGTACCGCTTTGGCCGCCATAAGTGTGGCAGGGTATGCTCAGTCATGAGTCCCTTGCTCACTTTGCCACTGGATTCAAGCAAGGTGGGCTGAAGACGGCTGTAATGCCAGAAACCGGTCCTCGGAAGCTTGTTTCCGGTCCAGGGAAGACATGGCTTGGCAGTTCGGGCTGGACTGTTCCCATGAGGCACAGGGTCAGACTGATTTGCATATAGCCATGGCTGAACTGGGGTGGCAGCGTGGGCTAAAGAACGGTGATGGATCAAACCCAGATCTTTTGACTGGGTGTGAGTGTTTCATTGGTTCAGATGCTCCGTCCATCACCTCCCCCTTTTGTACCGCTTTGGCCGCCATAAGTGTGGCAGGGTATGCTCAGACGTGAGTCCCTTGCTCACTTTGCCACTGGATTCAAGCAAGCTGGGCTGAAGACGGCTGTAATGCCAGAAACCGGTCCTCGGAAGCTTGTTTCGGTCCAGGGAAGACATGGCTTGGCAGTTCGGACTGGACTGTTCTCATGAGGCACAGGGTCAGACTGATTTGCACATAGCCATGGCTGAACTGGGGTGGCAGAGTGGGCTAAAGAACGGTGATGGATCAAACCCAGATCTTTTGACTGGGTGTGAGTGTTTGATTGGTTCAGATGCTCCGTCCATCACCTCCCCCTTTTGTACCGCTTTGGGCGCCATAAGTGTGGCAGGGTATGCTCAGACGTGAGTCCCTTGCTCACTTTGCCACTGGATACAAGCAAGCTGGGCTGAAGACGGCTGTAATGCCAGAAACCGGTCCTCGGAAGCTTGTTTCCGGTCCAGGGAAGACATGGCTTGGCAGTTCGGGCTGGACTGTTCCCATGAGGCACAGGGTCAGACTGATTTGCATATAGCCATGGCTGAACTGGGGTGGCAGAGTGGGCTAAAGAACGGTGATGGATCAAACCCAGATCTTTTGACTGGGTGTGAGTGTTTGATTGGTTCAGATGCTCCGTCCATCACCTCCCCCTTTTGTACCGCTTTGGCCGCCATAAGTGTGGCAGGGTATGCTCAGACGTGAGTCCTTTGCTCACTTTGCCACTGGATTCAAGCAAGCTGGGCTGAAGACGGCTGTAATGCCAGAAACCGGTCCTCGGAAGCTTGTTTCCGGTCCAGGGAAGACATGGCTTGGCAGTTCGGGCTGGACTGTTCCCACGAAGCACAGGGTCAGACTGATTTGCATATAGCCATGGCTGAACTGGGGTGGCTGAGTGGGCTAAAGAACGGTGATGGATCAAACCCAGATCTTTTGACTGGGTGTGAGTGTTTGATTGGTTCAGATGGTCCGTCCATCACCTCCCCCTTTTGTACCGCTTTGGCCGCCATAAGTGTGGCAGGGTATGCTCAGACGTGAGTCCCTTGCTCACTTTGCCACTGGATTCAAGCAAGCTGGGCTGAAGACGGCTGTAATGCCAGAAACCGGTCCTCGGAAGCTTGTTTCCGGTCCAGGGAAGACATGGCTTGGCAGTTCGGGCTGTACTGTTCCCATGAGGCACAGGGTCAGACTGATTTGCATATAGCCATGGCTGAACTGGGGTGGCAGAGTGGGCTAAAGAAGGGTGATGGATCAAACCCAGATCTTTTGACTGGGTGTGAGTGTTTGATTGGTTCAGATGCTCCGTCCATCACCTCCCCCTTTTGTACCGCTTTGGCCGCCATAAGTGTGGCAGGGTATGCTCAGTCATGAGTCCCTTGCTCACTTTGCCACTGGATTCAAGCAAGGTGGGCTGAAGACGGCTGTAATGCCAGAAACCGGTCCTCGGAAGCTTGTTTCGGTCCAGGGAAGACATGGCTTGGCAGTTCGGACTGGACTGTTCTCATGAGGCACAGGGTCAGACTGATTTGCACATAGCCATGGCTGAACTGGGGTGGCAGAGTGGGCTAAAGAACGGTGATGGATCAAACCCAGATCTTTTGACTGGGTATGAGTGTTTGATTGGTTCAGATGCTCCGTCCATCACCTCCCCCTTTTGTACCGCTTTGGGCGCCATAAGTGTGGCAGGGTATGCTCAGACGTGAGTCCCTTGCTCACTTTGCCACTGGATACAAGCAAGCTGGGCTGAAGACGGCTGTAATGCCAGAAACCGGTCCTCGGAAGCTTGTTTCCGGTCCAGGGAAGACATGGCTTGGCAGTTCGGGCTGGACTGTTCCCATGAGGCACAGGGTCAGACTGATTTGCATATAGCCATGGCTGAACTGGGGTGGCAGAGTGGGCTAAAGAAGGGTGATGGATCAAACCCAGATCTTTTGACTGGGTGTGAGTGTTTGATTGGTTCAGATGCTCCGTCCATCACCTCCCCCTTTTGTACCGCTTTGGCCGCCATAAGTGTGGCAGGGTATGCTCAGACGTAAGTCCCTTGCTCACTTTGCCACTGGAGTCAAGCAAGCTGGCCTGAAGACGGCTGTAATGCCAGAAACCGGTCCTCGGAAGCTTGTTTCCGGTCCAGGGAAGACATGGCTTGGCAGTTCGGGCTGGACTGTTCCCACGAAGCACAGGGTCAGACTGATTTGCATATAGCCATGGCTGAACTGGGGTGGCTGAGTGGGCTAAAGAACGGTGATGGATCAAACCCAGATCTTTTGACTGGGTGTGAGTGTTTGATTGGTTCAGATGGTCCGTCCATCACCTCCCCCTTTTGTACCGCTTTGGCCGCCATAAGTGTGGCAGGGTATGCTCAGACGTGAGTCCCTTGCTCACTTTGCCACTGGATTCAAGCAAGCTGGGCTGAAGATGGCTGTAATGCCAGAAACCGGTCCTCGGAAGCTTGTTTCCGGTCCAGGGAAGACATGGCTTGGCAGTTCGGGCTGGACTGTTCCCATGAGGCACAGGGTCAGACTGATTTGCATATAGCCATGGCTGAACTGGGGTGGCAGAGTGGGCTAAAGAAGGGTGATGGATCAAACCCAGATCTTTTGACTGGGTGTGAGTGTTTGATTGGTTCAGATGCTCCGTCCATCACCTCCCCCTTTTGTACCGCTTTGGCCGCCATAAGTGTGGCAGGGTATGCTCAGACGTGAGTCCCTTGCTCACTTTGCCACTGGAGTCAAGCAAGCTGGCCTGAAGACGGCTGTAATGCCAGAAACCGGTCCTCGGAAGCTTGTTTCCGGTCCAGGGAAGACATGGCTTGGCAGTTCGGGCTGGACTGTTCCCATGAGGCACAGGGTCAGACTGATTTGCATATAGCCATGGCTGAACTGGGGTGGCAGAGTGGGCTAAAGAACGGTGATGGATCAAACCCAGATCTTTTGACTGGGTGTGAGTGTTTGATTGGTTCAGATGCTTCGTCCATCACCTCCCCCTTTTGTACCGCTTTGGCCGCCATAAGTGTGGCAGGGTATGCTCAGACGTGAGTCCCTTGCTCACTTTGCCACTGGATTCAAGCAAGCTGGGCTGAAGATGGCTGTAATGCCAGAAACCGGTCCTCGGAAGCTTGTTTCCGGTCCAGGGAAGACATGGCTTGGCAGTTCGGGCTGGACTGTTCCCATGAGGCACAGGGTCAGACTGATTTGCATATAGCCTTGGCTGAACTGGGGTGGCAGAGTGGGCTAAAGAACGGTGATGGATCAAACCCAGATCTTTTGACTGGGTGTGAGTGTTTGATTGGTTCAGATGCTCCGTCCATCACCTCCCCCTTTTGTACCGCTTTGGCTGCCATAAGTGTGGCAGGGTATGCTCAGATGTGAGTCCCTTGCTCACTTTGCCACTGGATTCAAGCAAGCTGGGCTGAAGACGGCTGTAAATCCAGAAACAAGTCCTCGGAAGCTTGTTTCCGGTCCAGGGAAGACATGGCTTGGCAGTTCGGGCTGGACTGTTCCCATGAGGCACAGGGTCAGACTGATTTGCATATAGCCTTGGCTGAACTGGGGTGGCAGAGTGGGCTAAAGAACGATGATGGATCAAACCCAGATCTTTTGACTGGGTGTGAGTGTTTGATTGGTTCAGATGCTCTGTCCATCATCTCCCCCTTTTGTACCGCTTTGGCCGCCATAAGTGTGGCAGGGTATGCTCAGACGTGAGTCCCTTGCTCATTTTGCCACTGGATTCAAGCAAGCTGGGCTGAAGACGGCTGTAATGCCAGAAACCGGTCCTCGGAAGCTTGTTTCCGTTCCAGGGAAGACATGGCTTGGCAGTTCGGGCTGGACTGTTCCCATGAGGCACAGGGTCAGACTGATTTGCATATAGCCATGGCTGAACTGGGGTGGCAGAGTGGGCTAAAGAACAGTGATGGATCAAACTCAGATCTTATGAATGGGTGTGAGTGTTTGATTGGTTCAGATGCTCCGTCCATCACCTCCCCCTTTTGTACCGCTTTGGCCGCCATAAGTGTGGCAGGGTATGCTCAGACGTGAGTCCCTTTGCTCACTTTGCCACTGGATTCAAGCAAGCTGGGCTGAAGACGGCTGTAATGCCAGAAACCGGTCCTCGGAAGCTTGTTTCCGGTCCAGGGAAGACATGGCTTGGCAGTTCGGGCTGGACTGTTCCCATGAGGCACAGGGTCAGACTGATTTGCATATAGTCATGGCTGAACAGGGGTGGCAGAGTGGGCTAAAGAATGGTGATGGATCAAACCCAGATCTTTTGACTGGGTGTGAGTGTTTGATTGGTTCAGATGCTCCGTCCATCACCTCCCCCTTTTGTACCGCTTTGGCCGCCATAAGTGTGGCAGGGTATGCTCAGATGTGAGTCCCTTGCTCACTTTGCCACTGGATTCAAGCAAGCTGGGCTGAAGACGGCTGTAATGCCAGAAACCGGTCCTCGGAAGCTTGTTTCCGGTCCAGGGAAGGCATGGCTTGGCAGTTCGGGCTGGACTGTTCCCATGAGGCACAGGGTCAGACTGATTTGCATATAGCCATGGCTGAACTGGGGTGGCAGAGTGGGCTAAAGAACGGTGATGGATCAAACCCAGATCTTTTGACTGGGTGTGAGTGTTTGATTGGTTCAGATGCTCCGTCCATCACCTCCCCCTTTTGTACCGCTTTGGCCGCCATAAGTGTGGCAGGGTATGCTCAGACGTGAGTCCCTTGCTCACTTTGCCACTGGATTCAAGCAAGCTGGGCTGAAGACGGCTGTAATGCCAGAAACCGGTCCTCGGAAGCTTGTTTCCGGTCCAGGGAAGGCATGGCTTGGCAGTTCGGGCTGGACTGTTCACATGAGGCACAGGGTCAGACTGATTTGCATATAGCCATGGCTGAACTGGGGTTGCAGAGTGGGCTAAAGAACGGTGATGGATCAAACCCAGATCTTTTGACTGGGTGTGAGTGTTTGATTGGTTCAGATGCTCCGTCCATCACCTCCCCCTTTTGTACCGCTTTGGCCGCCATAAGTGTGGCAGGGTATGCTCAGACGTGAGTCCCTTGCTCACTTTGCCACTGGATTTAAGCAAGCTGGGCTGAAGACGGCTGTAATGCCAGAAACCGGTCCTCGGAAGCTTGTTTCCGGTCCAGGGAAGACATGGCTTGGCAGTTCGGGCTGGACTGTTCCCATGAGGCACAGGGTCAGACTGATTTGCATATAGCCATGGCTGAACTGGGGTGGCAGCGTGGGCTAAAGAACGGTGATGGATCAAACCCAGATCTTTTGACTGGGTGTGAGTGTTTCATTGGTTCAGATGCTCCGTCCATCTCCTCCCCCTTTTGTACCGCTTTGGCCGCCATAAGTGTGGCAGGGTATGCTCAGACGTGAGTCCCTTGCTCACTTTGCCACTGGATTCAAGCAAGCTGGGCTGAAGACGGCTGTAAATCCAGAAACAGGTCCTCGGAAGCTTGTTTCCGGTCCAGGGAAGACATGGCTTGGCAGTTCGGGCTGGACTGTTCCCATGAGGCACAAGGTCAGACTGATTTGCATATAGCCATGGCTGAACTGGGGTGGCAGAGTGGGCTAAAGAAGGGTGATGGATCAAACCCAGATCTTTTGACTGGGTGTGAGTGTTTGATTGGTTCAGATGCTCCGTCCATCAACTCCCCCTTTTGTACCGCTTTGGCCGCCATAAGTGTGGCAGGGTATGCTCAGACGTGAGTCCCTTGCTCACTTTGCCACTGGAGTCAAGCAAGCTGGCCTGAAGACGGCTGTAATGCCGGAAACCGGTCCTCAGAAGCTTGGTTCCGGTCCAGGGAAGACATGGCTTGGCAGTTCGGGCTGGACTGTTCCCATGAGGCACAGGGTCAGACTGATTTGCATATAGCCATGGCTGAACTGGGGTGGCAGAGTGGGCTAAAGAACGGTGATGGATCAAACCCAGATCTTTTGACTGGGTGTGAGTGTTTCATTGGTTCAGATGCTCCGTCCATCACCTCCCCCTTTTGTACCGCTTTGGCCGCCATAAGTGTGGCAGGGTATGCTCAGACGTGAGTCCCTTGCTCACTTTGCCACTGGATTCAAGCAAGCTGGGCTGAAGACGGCTGTAATGCCAGAAACCGGTCCTCGGAAGCTTGTTTCCGGTCCAGGGAAGACATGGCTTGGCAGTTGAGGCTAGACTGTTCCCGTGAGGCACAGGGTCAGACTGATTTGCATATAGCCATGGCTGTACTGGGGTGGCAGAGTGGGCTAAAGAACGGTGATGGATCAAACCCAGATCTTTTGACTGGGTGTGAGTGTTTGATTGGTTCAGATGCTCCGTCCATCACCTCCCCCTTTTGTACCGCTTTGGCCGCCATAAGTGTGGCAGGGTATGCTCAGTCATGAGTCCCTTGCTCACTTTGCCACTGGATTCAAGCAAGGTGGGCTGAAGACGGCTGTAATGCCAGAAACCGGTCCTCGGAAGCTTGTTTCCGGTCCAGGGAAGACATGGCTTGGCAGTTCGGGCTGGACTGTTCCCATGAGGCACAGGGTCAGACTGATTTGCATATAGCCATGGCTGAACTGGGGTGGCAGCGTGGGCTAAAGAACGGTGATGGATCAAACCCAGATCTTTTGACTGGGTGTGAGTGTTTCATTGGTTCAGATGCTCCGTCCATCACCTCCCCCTTTTGTACCGCTTTGGCCGCCATAAGTGTGGCAGGGTATGCTCAGACGTGAGTCCCTTGCTCACTTTGCCACTGGATTCAAGCAAGCTGGGCTGAAGACGGCTGTAATGCCAGAAACCGGTCCTCGGAAGCTTGTTTCGGTCCAGGGAAGACATGGCTTGGCAGTTCGGACTGGACTGTTCTCATGAGGCACAGGGTCAGACTGATTTGCACATAGCCATGGCTGAACTGGGGTGGCAGAGTGGGCTAAAGAACGGTGATGGATCAAACCCAGATCTTTTGACTGGGTGTGAGTGTTTGATTGGTTCAGATGCTCCGTCCATCACCTCCCCCTTTTGTACCGCTTTGGGCGCCATAAGTGTGGCAGGGTATGCTCAGACGTGAGTCCCTTGCTCACTTTGCCACTGGATACAAGCAAGCTGGGCTGAAGACGGCTGTAATGCCAGAAACCGGTCCTCGGAAGCTTGTTTCCGGTCCAGGGAAGACATGGCTTGGCAGTTCGGGCTGGACTGTTCCCATGAGGCACAGGGTCAGACTGATTTGCATATAGCCATGGCTGAACTGGGGTGGCAGAGTGGGCTAAAGAAGGGTGATGGATCAAACCCAGATATTTTGACTGGGTGTGAGTGCTTGATTGGTTCAGATGCTCCGTCCATCACCTCCCCCTTTTGTACCGCTTTGGCCGCCATAAGTGTGGCAGGGTATGCTCAGACGTGAGTCCCTTGCTCACTTTGCCACTGGAGTCAAGCAAGCTGGCCTGAAGACGGCTGTAATGCCAGAAACCGGTCCTCGGAAGCTTGTTTCCGGTCGAGGGAAGACATGGCTTGGCAGTTCGGGCTGGACTGTTCCCACGAAGCACAGGGTCAGACTGATTTGCATATAGCCATGGCTGAACTGGGGTGGCTGAGTGGGCTAAAGAACGGTGATGGATCAAACCCAGATCTTTTGACTGGGTGTGAGTGTTTGATTGGTTCAGATGGTCCGTCCATCACCTCCCCCTTTTGTACCGCTTTGGCCGCCATAAGTGTGGCAGGGTATGCTCAGACGTGAGTCCCTTGCTCACTTTGCCACTGGATTCAAGCAAGCTGGGCTGAAGACGGCTGTAATGCCAGAAACCGGTCCTCGGAAGCTTGTTTCCGGTCCAGGGAAGACATGGCTTGGCAGTTCGGGCTGGACTGTTCCCATGAGGCACAGGGTCAGACTGATTTGCATATAGCCATGGCTGAACTGGGGTGGCAGAGTGGGCTAAAGAAGGGTGATGGATCAAACCCAGATCTTTTGACTGGGTGTGAGTGTTTGATTGGTTCAGATGCTCCGTCCATCACCTCCCCCTTTTGTACCGCTTTGGCCGCCATAAGTGTGGCAGGGTATGCTCAGACGTGAGTCCCTTGCTCACTTTGCCACTGGAGTCAAGCAAGCTGGCCTGAAGACGGCTGTAATGCCAGAAACCGGTCCTCGGAAGCTTGTTTCCGGTCCAGGGAAGACATGGCTTGGCAGTTCGGGCTGGACTGTTCCCATGAGGCACAGGGTCAGACTGATTTGCATATAGCCATGGCTGAACTGGGGTGGCAGAGTGGGCTAAAGAACGGTGATGGATCAAACCCAGATCTTTTGACTGGGTGTGAGTGTTTGATTGGTTCAGATGCTCCGTCCATCACCTCCCCCTTTTGTACCGCTTTGGCCGCCATAAGTGTGGCAGGGTATGCTCAGACGTGAGTCCTTTGCTCACTTTGCCACTGGATTCAAGCAAGCTGGGCTGAAGACGGCTGTAATGCCAGAAACCGGTCCTCGGAAGCTTGTTTCCGGTCCAGGGAAGACATGGCTTGGCAGTTCGGGCTGGACTGTTCCCACGAAGCACAGGGTCAGACTGATTTGCATATAGCCATGGCTGAACTGGGGTGGCTGAGTGGGCTAAAGAACGGTGATGGATCAAACCCAGATCTTTTGACTGGGTGTGAGTGTTTGATTGGTTCAGATGGTCCGTCCATCACCTCCCCCTTTTGTACCGCTTTGGCCGCCATAAGTGTGGCAGGGTATGCTCAGACGTGAGTCCCTTGCTCACTTTGCCACTGGATTCAAGCAAGCTGGGCAGAAGACGGCTGTAATGCCAGAAACCGGTCCTCGGAAGCTTGTTTCCGGTCCAGGGAAGACATGGCTTGGCAGTTCGGGCTGGACTGTTCCCATGAGGCACAGGGTCAGACTGATTTGCATATAGCCATGGCTGAACTGGGGTGGCAGAGTGGGCTAAAGAAGGGTGATGGATCAAACCCAGATCTTTTGACTGGGTGTGAGTGTTTGATTGGTTCAGATGCTCCGTCCATCACCTCCCCCTTTTGTACCGCTTTGGCCGCCATAAGTGTGGCAGGGTATGCTCAGACGTGAGTCCCTTGCTCACTTTGCCACTGGAGTCAAGCAAGCTGGCCTGAAGACGGCTGTAATGCCAGAAACCGGTCCTCAGAAGCTTGTTTCCGGTCCAGGGAAGACATGGCTTGGCAGTTCGGGCTGGATTGTTCCCATGAGGCACAGGGTCAGACTGATTTGCATATAGCCATGGCTGAACTGGGGTGGCAGAGTGGGCTAAAGAACGGTGATGGATCAAACCCAGATCTTTTGACTGGGTGTGAGTGCTTGATTGGTTCAGATGCTCCGTCCATCACCTCCCCCTTTTGTACCGCTTTGGCCGCCATAAGTGTGGCAGGGTATGCTCAGACGTGAGTCCCTTGCTCACTTTGCCACTGGATTCAAGCAAGCTGGGCTGAAGACGGCTGTAATGCCAGAAACCGGTCCTCGGAAGCTTGTTTCCGGTCCAGGGAAGACATGGCTTGGCAATTCGGGCTGGACTGTTCCCATGAGGCACAGGGTCAGACTGATTTGCATATAGCCATGGCTGAACAGGGGTGGCAGAGTGGGCTAAAGAACGGTGATGGATCAAACCCAGATCTTTTGACTGGGTGTGAGTGTTTGATTGGTTCAGATGCTCCGTCCATCACCTCCCCCTTTTGTACCGCTTTGGCCGCCATAAGTGTGGCAGGGTATGCTCAGTCATGAGTCCCTTGCTCACTTTGCCACTGGATTCAAGCAAGGTGGGCTGAAGACGGCTGTAATGCCAGAAACCGGTCCTCGGAAGCTTGTTTCCGGTCCAGGGAAGACATGGCTTGGCAGTTCGGGCTGGACTGTTCCCATGAGGCACAGGGTCAGACTGATTTGCATATAGCCATGGCTGAACTGGGGTGGCAGCGTGGGCTAAAGAACGGTGATGGATCAAACCCAGATCTTTTGACTGGGTGTGAGTGTTTCATTGGTTCAGATGCTCCGTCCATCACCTCCCCCTTTTGTACCGCTTTGGCCGCCATAAGTGTGGCAGGGTATGCTCAGACGTGAGTCCCTTGCTCACTTTGCCACTGGATTCAAGCAAGCTGGGCTGAAGACGGCTGTAATGCCAGAAACCGGTCCTCGGAAGCTTGTTTCGGTCCAGGGAAGACATGGCTTGGCAGTTCGGACTGGACTGTTCTCATGAGGCACAGGGTCAGACTGATTTGCACATAGCCATGGCTGAACTGGGGTGGCAGAGTGGGCTAAAGAACGGTGATGGATCAAACCCAGATCTTTTGACTGGGTGTGAGTGTTTGATTGGTTCAGATGCTCCGTCCATCACCTCCCCCTTTTGTACCGCTTTGGGCGCCATAAGTGTGGCAGGGTATGCTCAGACGTGAGTCCCTTGCTCACTTTGCCACTGGATACAAGCAAGCTGGGCTGAAGACGGCTGTAATGCCAGAAACCGGTCCTCGGAAGCTTGTTTCCGGTCCAGGGAAGACATGGCTTGGCAGTTCGGGCTGGACTGTTCCCATGAGGCACAGGGTCAGACTGATTTGCATATAGCCATGGCTGAACTGGGGTGGCAGAGTGGGCTAAAGAAGGGTGATGGATCAAACCCAGATATTTTGACTGGGTGTGAGTGCTTGATTGGTTCAGATGCTCCGTCCATCACCTCCCCCTTTTGTACCGCTTTGGCCGCCATAAGTGTGGCAGGGTATGCTCAGACGTGAGTCCCTTGCTCACTTTGCCACTGGAGTCAAGCAAGCTGGCCTGAAGACGGCTGTAATGCCAGAAACCGGTCCTCGGAAGCTTGTTTCCGGTCGAGGGAAGACATGGCTTGGCAGTTCGGGCTGGACTGTTCCCACGAAGCACAGGGTCAGACTGATTTGCATATAGCCATGGCTGAACTGGGGTGGCTGAGTGGGCTAAAGAACGGTGATGGATCAAACCCAGATCTTTTGACTGGGTGTGAGTGTTTGATTGGTTCAGATGGTCCGTCCATCACCTCCCCCTTTTGTACCGCTTTGGCCGCCATAAGTGTGGCAGGGTATGCTCAGACGTGAGTCCCTTGCTCACTTTGCCACTGGATTCAAGCAAGCTGGGCTGAAGACGGCTGTAATGCCAGAAACCGGTCCTCGGAAGCTTGTTTCCGGTCCAGGGAAGACATGGCTTGGCAGTTCGGGCTGGATTGTTCCCATGAGGCACAGGGTCAGACTGATTTGCATATAGCCATGGCTGAACTGGGGTGGCAGAGTGGGCTAAAGAAGGGTGATGGATCAAACCCAGATCTTTTGACTGGGTGTGAGTGTTTGATTGGTTCAGATGCTCCGTCCATCACCTCCCCCTTTTGTACCGCTTTGGCCGCCATAAGTGTGGCAGGGTATGCTCAGACGTGAGTCCCTTGCTCACTTTGCCACTGGAGTCAAGCAAGCTGGCCTGAAGACGGCTGTAATGCCAGAAACCGGTCCTCGGAAGCTTGTTTCCGGTCCAGGGAAGACATGGCTTGGCAGTTCGGGCTGGACTGTTCCCATGAGGCACAGGGTCAGACTGATTTGCATATAGCCATGGCTGAACTGGGGTGGCAGAGTGGGCTAAAGAACGGTGATGGATCAAACCCAGATCTTTTGACTGGGTGTGAGTGCTTGATTGGTTCAGATGCTCCGTCCATCACCTCCCCCTTTTGTACCGCTTTGGCCGCCATAAGTGTGGCAGGGTATGCTCAGACGTGAGTCCCTTGCTCACTTTGCCACTGGATTCAAGCAAGCTGGGCTGAAGACGGCTGTAATGCCAGAAACCGGTCCTCGGAAGCTTGTTTCTGGTCCAGGGAAGACATGGCTTGGCAGTTCGGGCTGGACTGTTCCCATGAGGCACAGGGTCAGACTGATTTGCATATAGCCATGGCTGAACAGGGGTGGCAGAGTGGGCTAAAGAACGGTGATGGATCAAACCCAGATCTTTTGACTGGGTGTGAGTGTTTGATTGGTTCAGATGCTCCGTCCATCACCTCCCCCTTTTGTACCGCTTTGGCCGCCATAAGTGTGGCAGGGTATGCTCAGACGTGAGTCCTTTGCTCACTTTGCCACTGGATTCAAGCAAGCTGGGCTGAAGACGGCTGTAATGCCAGAAACCGGTCCTCGGAAGCTTGTTTCCGGTCCAGGGAAGACATGGCTTGGCAGTTCGGGCTGGACTGTTCCCATGAGGCACAGGGTCAGACTGATTTGCATATAGCCATGGCTGAACTGGGGTGGCAGAGTGGGATAAAGAATGGTGATGGATCAAACCCAGATCTTTTGACTGGGTGTGAGTGTTTGATAGGTTCAGATGCTCCGTCCATCACCTCCCCCTTTTGTTCCGCTTTGGCCGCCATAAGTGTGGCAGGGTATGCTCAGACGTGAGTCCCTTGCTCACTTTGCCACTGGATTCAAGCAAGCTGGGCTGAAGACGGCTGTAATGCCAGAAACCGGTCCTCGGAAGCTTGTTTCCGGTCCAGGGAAGACATGGCTTGGCAGTTCGTGCTGGACTGTTCCCATGAGGCACAGGGTCAGACTGATTTGCATATAGCCTTGGCTGAACTGGGTTGGCAGAGTGGGCTAAAGAACGGTGATGGATCAAACCCAGATCTTTTGACTGGGTGTGAGTGTTTGATTGGTTCAGATGCTCCGTCCATCACCTCCCCCTTTTGTACCGCTTTGGCCGCCATAAGTGTGGCAGGGTATGCTCAGATGTGAGTCCCTTGCTCACTTTGCCACTGGATTCAAGCAAGCTGGGCTGAAGACGGCTGTAATGCCAGAAACCAGTCCTCGGAAGCTTGTTTCCGGTCCAGGGAAGGCATGGCTTGGCAGTTCGGGCTGGACTGTTCCCATGAGGCACAGGGTCAGACTGATTTGCATATAGCCATGGCTGAACTGGGGTGGCAGAGTGGGCTAAAGAACGGTGATGGATCAAACCCAGATCTTTTGACTGGGTGTGAGTGTTTGATTGGTTCAGATGCTCCGTCCATCACCTCCCCCTTTTGTACCGCTTTGGCCGCCATAAGTGTGGCAGGGTATGCTCAGACGTGAGTCCCTTGCTCACTTTGCCACTGGATTCAAGCAAGCTGGGCTGAAGACGGCTGTAATGCCAGAAACCGGTCCTCGGAAGCTTGTTTCCGTTCCAGGGAAGACATGGCTTGGCAGTTCGGGCTGGACTGTTCCCATGAGGCACAGGGTCAGACTGATTTGCATATAGCCATGGCTGAACTGGGGTGGCAGAGTGGGCTAAAGAACAGTGATGGATCAAACTCAGATCTTATGAATGGGTGTGAGTGTTTGATTGGTTCAGATGCTCCGTCCATCACCTCCCCCTTTTGTACCACTTTGGCCGCCATAAGTGTGGCAGGGTATGCTCAGACGTGAGTCCCTTTGCTCACTTTGCCACTGGATTCAAGCAAGCTGGGCTGAAGACAGCTGTAATGCCAGAAACCGGTCCTCGGAAGCTTGTTTCCGGTCCAGGGAAGATATGGCTTGGCAGTTCGGGCTGGACTGTTCCCATGAGGCACAGGGTCAGACTGATTTGCATATAGTCATGGCTGAACAGGGGTGGCAGAGTGGGCTAAAGAATGGTGATGGATCAAACCCAGATCTTTTGACTGGGTGTGAGTGTTTGATTGGTTCAGATGCTCCGTCCATCACCTCCCCCTTTTGTACCGCTTTGGCCGCCATAAGTGTGGCAGGGTATGCTCAGACGTGAGTCCCTTGCTCACTTTGCCACTGGATTCAAGCAAGCTGGGCTGAAGACGGCTGTAATGCCAGAAACCGTTCCTCGGAAGCTTGTTTCCGGTCCAGGGAAGACATGGCTTGGCAGTTCGGGTTGGACTGTTCCCGTGAGGCACAGGGTCAGACTGATTTGCATATAGCCATGGCTGTACTGGGGTGGCAGAGTGGGCTAAAGAACGGTGATGGATCAAACCCAGATCTTTTGACTGGGTGTGAGTGTTTGATTGGTTCAGATGCTTCGTCCATCACCTCCCCCTTTTGTACCGCTTTGGCCGCCATAAGTGTGGCAGGGTATGCTCAGTCGTGAGTCCCTTGCTCACTTTGCCACTAGATTCAAGCAAGCTGGGCTGAAGACGGCTGTAATGCCAGAAACCGGTCCTCGGAAGCTTGTTTCCGGTCCAGGGAAGACATGGCTTGGCAGTTCGGGCTGGACTGTTCCCATGAGGCACAGGGTCAGACTGATTTGCATATAGCCATGGCTGAACTGGGGTGGCAGCGTGGGCTAAAGAACGGTGATGGATCAAACCCAGATCTTTTGACTGGGTGTGAGTGTTTCATTGGTTCAGATGCTCCGTCCATCACCTCCCCCTTTTGTACCGCTTTGGCCGCCATAAGTGTGGCAGGGTATGCTCAGACGTGAGTCCCTTGCTCACTTTGCCACTGGATTCAAGCAAGCTGGGCTGAAGACGGCTGTAATGCCAGAAACCGGTCCTCGGAAGCTTGTTTCGGTCCAGGGAAGACATGGCTTGGCAGTTCGGACTGGACTGTTCTCATGAGGCACAGGGTCAGACTGATTTGCACATAGCCATGGCTGAACTGGGGTGGCAGAGTGGGCTAAAGAACGGTGATGGATCAAACCCAGATCTTTTGACTGGGTATGAGTGTTTGATTGGTTCAGATGCTCCGTCCATCACCTCCCCCTTTTGTACCGCTTTGGGCGCCATAAGTGTGGCAGGGTATGCTCAGACGTGAGTCCCTTGCTCACTTTGCCACTGGATACAAGCAAGCTGGGCTGAAGACGGCTGTAATGCCAGAAACCGGTCCTCGGAAGCTTGTTTCCGGTCCAGGGAAGACATGGCTTGGCAGTTCGGGCTGGACTGTTCCCATGAGGCACAGGGTCAGACTGATTTGCATATAGCCATGGCTGAACTGGGGTGGCAGAGTGGGCTAAAGAAGGGTGATGGATCAAACCCAGATCTTTTGACTGGGTGTGAGTGTTTGATTGGTTCAGATGCTCCGTCCATCACCTCCCCCTTTTGTACCGCTTTGGCCGCCATAAGTGTGGCAGGGTATGCTCAGACGTAAGTCCCTTGCTCACTTTGCCACTGGAGTCAAGCAAGCTGGCCTGAAGACGGCTGTAATGCCAGAAACCGGTCCTCGGAAGCTTGTTTCCGGTCCAGGGAAGACATGGCTTGGCAGTTCGGGCTGGACTGTTCCCACGAAGCACAGGGTCAGACTGATTTGCATATAGCCATGGCTGAACTGGGGTGGCTGAGTGGGCTAAAGAACGGTGATGGATCAAACCCAGATCTTTTGACTGGGTGTGAGTGTTTGATTGGTTCAGATGGTCCGTCCATCACCTCCCCCTTTTGTACCGCTTTGGCCGCCATAAGTGTGGCAGGGTATGCTCAGACGTGAGTCCCTTGCTCACTTTGCCACTGGATTCAAGCAAGCTGGGCTGAAGATGGCTGTAATGCCAGAAACCGGTCCTCGGAAGCTTGTTTCCGGTCCAGGGAAGACATGGCTTGGCAGTTCGGGCTGGACTGTTCCCATGAGGCACAGGGTCAGACTGATTTGCATATAGCCATGGCTGAACTGGGGTGGCAGAGTGGGCTAAAGAAGGGTGATGGATCAAACCCAGATCTTTTGACTGGGTGTGAGTGTTTGATTGGTTCAGATGCTCCGTCCATCACCTCCCCCTTTTGTACCGCTTTGGCCGCCATAAGTGTGGCAGGGTATGCTCAGACGTGAGTCCCTTGCTCACTTTGCCACTGGAGTCAAGCAAGCTGGCCTGAAGACGGCTGTAATGCCAGAAACCGGTCCTCGGAAGCTTGTTTCCGGTCCAGGGAAGACATGGCTTGGCAGTTCGGGCTGGACTGTTCCCATGAGGCACAGGGTCAGACTGATTTGCATATAGCCATGGCTGAACTGGGGTGGCAGAGTGGGCTAAAGAACGGTGATGGATCAAACCCAGATCTTTTGACTGGGTGTGAGTGTTTGATTGGTTCAGATGCTTCGTCCATCACCTCCCCCTTTTGTACCGCTTTGGCCGCCATAAGTGTGGCAGGGTATGCTCAGACGTGAGTCCCTTGCTCACTTTGCCACTGGATTCAAGCAAGCTGGGCTGAAGATGGCTGTAATGCCAGAAACCGGTCCTCGGAAGCTTGTTTCCGGTCCAGGGAAGACATGGCTTGGCAGTTCGGGCTGGACTGTTCCCATGAGGCACAGGGTCAGACTGATTTGCATATAGCCTTGGCTGAACTGGGGTGGCAGAGTGGGCTAAAGAACGGTGATGGATCAAACCCAGATCTTTTGACTGGGTGTGAGTGTTTGATTGGTTCAGATGCTCCGTCCATCACCTCCCCCTTTTGTACCGCTTTGGCTGCCATAAGTGTGGCAGGGTATGCTCAGATGTGAGTCCCTTGCTCACTTTGCCACTGGATTCAAGCAAGCTGGGCTGAAGACGGCTGTAAATCCAGAAACAAGTCCTCGGAAGCTTGTTTCCGGTCCAGGGAAGACATGGCTTGGCAGTTCGGGCTGGACTGTTCCCATGAGGCACAGGGTCAGACTGATTTGCATATAGCCTTGGCTGAACTGGGGTGGCAGAGTGGGCTAAAGAACGATGATGGATCAAACCCAGATCTTTTGACTGGGTGTGAGTGTTTGATTGGTTCAGATGCTCTGTCCATCATCTCCCCCTTTTGTACCGCTTTGGCCGCCATAAGTGTGGCAGGGTATGCTCAGACGTGAGTCCCTTGCTCATTTTGCCACTGGATTCAAGCAAGCTGGGCTGAAGACGGCTGTAATGCCAGAAACCGGTCCTCGGAAGCTTGTTTCCGTTCCAGGGAAGACATGGCTTGGCAGTTCGGGCTGGACTGTTCCCATGAGGCACAGGGTCAGACTGATTTGCATATAGCCATGGCTGAACTGGGGTGGCAGAGTGGGCTAAAGAACAGTGATGGATCAAACTCAGATCTTATGAATGGGTGTGAGTGTTTGATTGGTTCAGATGCTCCGTCCATCACCTCCCCCTTTTGTACCGCTTTGGCCGCCATAAGTGTGGCAGGGTATGCTCAGACGTGAGTCCCTTTGCTCACTTTGCCACTGGATTCAAGCAAGCTGGGCTGAAGACGGCTGTAATGCCAGAAACCGGTCCTCGGAAGCTTGTTTCCGGTCCAGGGAAGACATGGCTTGGCAGTTCGGGCTGGACTGTTCCCATGAGGCACAGGGTCAGACTGATTTGCATATAGTCATGGCTGAACAGGGGTGGCAGAGTGGGCTAAAGAATGGTGATGGATCAAACCCAGATCTTTTGACTGGGTGTGAGTGTTTGATTGGTTCAGATGCTCCGTCCATCACCTCCCCCTTTTGTACCGCTTTGGCCGCCATAAGTGTGGCAGGGTATGCTCAGATGTGAGTCCCTTGCTCACTTTGCCACTGGATTCAAGCAAGCTGGGCTGAAGACGGCTGTAATGCCAGAAACCGGTCCTCGGAAGCTTGTTTCCGGTCCAGGGAAGGCATGGCTTGGCAGTTCGGGCTGGACTGTTCCCATGAGGCACAGGGTCAGACTGATTTGCATATAGCCATGGCTGAACTGGGGTGGCAGAGTGGGCTAAAGAACGGTGATGGATCAAACCCAGATCTTTTGACTGGGTGTGAGTGTTTGATTGGTTCAGATGCTCCGTCCATCACCTCCCCCTTTTGTACCGCTTTGGCCGCCATAAGTGTGGCAGGGTATGCTCAGACGTGAGTCCCTTGCTCACTTTGCCACTGGATTCAAGCAAGCTGGGCTGAAGACGGCTGTAATGCCAGAAACCGGTCCTCGGAAGCTTGTTTCCGGTCCAGGGAAGGCATGGCTTGGCAGTTCGGGCTGGACTGTTCACATGAGGCACAGGGTCAGACTGATTTGCATATAGCCATGGCTGAACTGGGGTTGCAGAGTGGGCTAAAGAACGGTGATGGATCAAACCCAGATCTTTTGACTGGGTGTGAGTGTTTGATTGGTTCAGATGCTCCGTCCATCACCTCCCCCTTTTGTACCGCTTTGGCCGCCATAAGTGTGGCAGGGTATGCTCAGACGTGAGTCCCTTGCTCACTTTGCCACTGGATTTAAGCAAGCTGGGCTGAAGACGGCTGTAATGCCAGAAACCGGTCCTCGGAAGCTTGTTTCCGGTCCAGGGAAGACATGGCTTGGCAGTTCGGGCTGGACTGTTCCCATGAGGCACAGGGTCAGACTGATTTGCATATAGCCATGGCTGAACTGGGGTGGCAGCGTGGGCTAAAGAACGGTGATGGATCAAACCCAGATCTTTTGACTGGGTGTGAGTGTTTCATTGGTTCAGATGCTCCGTCCATCTCCTCCCCCTTTTGTACCGCTTTGGCCGCCATAAGTGTGGCAGGGTATGCTCAGACGTGAGTCCCTTGCTCACTTTGCCACTGGATTCAAGCAAGCTGGGCTGAAGACGGCTGTAAATCCAGAAACAGGTCCTCGGAAGCTTGTTTCCGGTCCAGGGAAGACATGGCTTGGCAGTTCGGGCTGGACTGTTCCCATGAGGCACAAGGTCAGACTGATTTGCATATAGCCATGGCTGAACTGGGGTGGCAGAGTGGGCTAAAGAAGGGTGATGGATCAAACCCAGATCTTTTGACTGGGTGTGAGTGTTTGATTGGTTCAGATGCTCCGTCCATCAACTCCCCCTTTTGTACCGCTTTGGCCGCCATAAGTGTGGCAGGGTATGCTCAGACGTGAGTCCCTTGCTCACTTTGCCACTGGAGTCAAGCAAGCTGGCCTGAAGACGGCTGTAATGCCGGAAACCGGTCCTCAGAAGCTTGGTTCCGGTCCAGGGAAGACATGGCTTGGCAGTTCGGGCTGGACTGTTCCCATGAGGCACAGGGTCAGACTGATTTGCATATAGCCATGGCTGAACTGGGGTGGCAGAGTGGGCTAAAGAACGGTGATGGATCAAACCCAGATCTTTTGACTGGGTGTGAGTGTTTCATTGGTTCAGATGCTCCGTCCATCACCTCCCCCTTTTGTACCGCTTTGGCCGCCATAAGTGTGGCAGGGTATGCTCAGACGTGAGTCCCTTGCTCACTTTGCCACTGGATTCAAGCAAGCTGGGCTGAAGACGGCTGTAATGCCAGAAACCGGTCCTCGGAAGCTTGTTTCCGGTCCAGGGAAGACATGGCTTGGCAGTTGAGGCTAGACTGTTCCCGTGAGGCACAGGGTCAGACTGATTTGCATATAGCCATGGCTGTACTGGGGTGGCAGAGTGGGCTAAAGAACGGTGATGGATCAAACCCAGATCTTTTGACTGGGTGTGAGTGTTTGATTGGTTCAGATGCTCCGTCCATCACCTCCCCCTTTTGTACCGCTTTGGCCGCCATAAGTGTGGCAGGGTATGCTCAGTCATGAGTCCCTTGCTCACTTTGCCACTGGATTCAAGCAAGGTGGGCTGAAGACGGCTGTAATGCCAGAAACCGGTCCTCGGAAGCTTGTTTCCGGTCCAGGGAAGACATGGCTTGGCAGTTCGGGCTGGACTGTTCCCATGAGGCACAGGGTCAGACTGATTTGCATATAGCCATGGCTGAACTGGGGTGGCAGCGTGGGCTAAAGAACGGTGATGGATCAAACCCAGATCTTTTGACTGGGTGTGAGTGTTTCATTGGTTCAGATGCTCCGTCCATCACCTCCCCCTTTTGTACCGCTTTGGCCGCCATAAGTGTGGCAGGGTATGCTCAGACGTGAGTCCCTTGCTCACTTTGCCACTGGATTCAAGCAAGCTGGGCTGAAGACGGCTGTAATGCCAGAAACCGGTCCTCGGAAGCTTGTTTCGGTCCAGGGAAGACATGGCTTGGCAGTTCGGACTGGACTGTTCTCATGAGGCACAGGGTCAGACTGATTTGCACATAGCCATGGCTGAACTGGGGTGGCAGAGTGGGCTAAAGAACGGTGATGGATCAAACCCAGATCTTTTGACTGGGTGTGAGTGTTTGATTGGTTCAGATGCTCCGTCCATCACCTCCCCCTTTTGTACCGCTTTGGGCGCCATAAGTGTGGCAGGGTATGCTCAGACGTGAGTCCCTTGCTCACTTTGCCACTGGATACAAGCAAGCTGGGCTGAAGACGGCTGTAATGCCAGAAACCGGTCCTCGGAAGCTTGTTTCCGGTCCAGGGAAGACATGGCTTGGCAGTTCGGGCTGGACTGTTCCCATGAGGCACAGGGTCAGACTGATTTGCATATAGCCATGGCTGAACTGGGGTGGCAGAGTGGGCTAAAGAAGGGTGATGGATCAAACCCAGATATTTTGACTGGGTGTGAGTGCTTGATTGGTTCAGATGCTCCGTCCATCACCTCCCCCTTTTGTACCGCTTTGGCCGCCATAAGTGTGGCAGGGTATGCTCAGACGTGAGTCCCTTGCTCACTTTGCCACTGGAGTCAAGCAAGCTGGCCTGAAGACGGCTGTAATGCCAGAAACCGGTCCTCGGAAGCTTGTTTCCGGTCGAGGGAAGACATGGCTTGGCAGTTCGGGCTGGACTGTTCCCACGAAGCACAGGGTCAGACTGATTTGCATATAGCCATGGCTGAACTGGGGTGGCTGAGTGGGCTAAAGAACGGTGATGGATCAAACCCAGATCTTTTGACTGGGTGTGAGTGTTTGATTGGTTCAGATGGTCCGTCCATCACCTCCCCCTTTTGTACCGCTTTGGCCGCCATAAGTGTGGCAGGGTATGCTCAGACGTGAGTCCCTTGCTCACTTTGCCACTGGATTCAAGCAAGCTGGGCTGAAGACGGCTGTAATGCCAGAAACCGGTCCTCGGAAGCTTGTTTCCGGTCCAGGGAAGACATGGCTTGGCAGTTCGGGCTGGACTGTTCCCATGAGGCACAGGGTCAGACTGATTTGCATATAGCCATGGCTGAACTGGGGTGGCAGAGTGGGCTAAAGAAGGGTGATGGATCAAACCCAGATCTTTTGACTGGGTGTGAGTGTTTGATTGGTTCAGATGCTCCGTCCATCACCTCCCCCTTTTGTACCGCTTTGGCCGCCATAAGTGTGGCAGGGTATGCTCAGGCGTGAGTCCCTTGCTCACTTTGCCACTGGAGTCAAGCAAGCTGGCCTGAAGACGGCTGTAATGCCAGAAACCGGTCCTCGGAAGCTTGTTTCCGGTCCAGGGAAGACATGGCTTGGCAGTTCGGGCTGGACTGTTCCCATGAGGCACAGGGTCAGACTGATTTGCATATAGCCATGGCTGAACTGGGGTGGCAGAGTGGGCTAAAGAACGGTGATGGATCAAACCCAGATCTTTTGACTGGGTGTGAGTGTTTGATTGGTTCAGATGCTCCGTCCATCACCTCCCCCTTTTGTACCGCTTTGGCCGCCATAAGTGTGGCAGGGTATGCTCAGACGTGAGTCCTTTGCTCACTTTGCCACTGGATTCAAGCAAGCTGGGCTGAA
Organism: Lissotriton helveticus; assembly: GCF_964261635.1. Taxonomy (NCBI): domain Eukaryota; kingdom Metazoa; phylum Chordata; class Amphibia; order Caudata; family Salamandridae; genus Lissotriton; species Lissotriton helveticus. The sequence goes on along the minus strand of NC_136069.1, from coordinate 313,327,938 downwards.
GACGGCTGTAATGCCAGAAACCGGTCCTCGGAAGCTTGTTTCCGGTCCAGGGAAGACATGGCTTGGCAGTTCGGGCTGGACTGTTCCCACGAAGCACAGGGTCAGACTGATTTGCATATAGCCATGGCTGAACTGGGGTGGCTGAGTGGGCTAAAGAACGGTGATGGATCAAACCCAGATCTTTTGACTGGGTGTGAGTGTTTGATTGGTTCAGATGGTCCGTCCATCACCTCCCCCTTTTGTACCGCTTTGGCCGCCATAAGTGTGGCAGGGTATGCTCAGACGTGAGTCCCTTGCTCACTTTGCCACTGGATTCAAGCAAGCTGGGCAGAAGACGGCTGTAATGCCAGAAACCGGTCCTCGGAAGCTTGTTTCCGGTCCAGGGAAGACATGGCTTGGCAGTTCGGGCTGGACTGTTCCCATGAGGCACAGGGTCAGACTGATTTGCATATAGCCATGGCTGAACTGGGGTGGCAGAGTGGGCTAAAGAAGGGTGATGGATCAAACCCAGATCTTTTGACTGGGTGTGAGTGTTTGATTGGTTCAGATGCTCCGTCCATCACCTCCCCCTTTTGTACCGCTTTGGCCGCCATAAGTGTGGCAGGGTATGCTCAGACGTGAGTCCCTTGCTCACTTTGCCACTGGAGTCAAGCAAGCTGGCCTGAAGACGGCTGTAATGCCAGAAACCGGTCCTCAGAAGCTTGTTTCCGGTCCAGGGAAGACATGGCTTGGCAGTTCGGGCTGGATTGTTCCCATGAGGCACAGGGTCAGACTGATTTGCATATAGCCATGGCTGAACTGGGGTGGCAGAGTGGGCTTAAGAACGGTGATGGATCAAACCCAGATCTTTTGACTGGGTGTGAGTGCTTGATTGGTTCAGATGCTCCGTCCATCACCTCCCCCTTTTGTACCGCTTTGGCCGCCATAAGTGTGGCAGGGTATGCTCAGACGTGAGTCCCTTGCTCACTTTGCCACTGGATTCAAGCAAGCTGGGCTGAAGACGGCTGTAATGCCAGAAACCGGTCCTCGGAAGCTTGTTTCCGGTCCAGGGAAGACATGGCTTGGCAATTCGGGCTGGACTGTTCCCATGAGGCACAGGGTCAGACTGATTTGCATATAGCCATGGCTGAACAGGGGTGGCAGAGTGGGCTAAAGAACGGTGATGGATCAAACCCAGATCTTTTGACTGGGTGTGAGTGTTTGATTGGTTCAGATGCTCCGTCCATCACCTCCCCCTTTTGTACCGCTTTGGCCGCCATAAGTGTGGCAGGGTATGCTCAGTCATGAGTCCCTTGCTCACTTTGCCACTGGATTCAAGCAAGGTGGGCTGAAGACGGCTGTAATGCCAGAAACCGGTCCTCGGAAGCTTGTTTCCGGTCCAGGGAAGACATGGCTTGGCAGTTCGGGCTGGACTGTTCCCATGAGGCACAGGGTCAGACTGATTTGCATATAGCCATGGCTGAACTGGGGTGGCAGCGTGGGCTAAAGAACGGTGATGGATCAAACCCAGATCTTTTGACTGGGTGTGAGTGTTTCATTGGTTCAGATGCTCCGTCCATCACCTCCCCCTTTTGTACCGCTTTGGCCGCCATAAGTGTGGCAGGGTATGCTCAGACGTGAGTCCCTTGCTCACTTTGCCACTGGATTCAAGCAAGCTGGGCTGAAGACGGCTGTAATGCCAGAAACCGGTCCTCGGAAGCTTGTTTCGGTCCAGGGAAGACATGGCTTGGCAGTTCGGACTGGACTGTTCTCATGAGGCACAGGGTCAGACTGATTTGCACATAGCCATGGCTGAACTGGGGTGGCAGAGTGGGCTAAAGAACGGTGATGGATCAAACCCAGATCTTTTGACTGGGTGTGAGTGTTTGATTGGTTCAGATGCTCCGTCCATCACCTCCCCCTTTTGTACCGCTTTGGGCGCCATAAGTGTGGCAGGGTATGCTCAGACGTGAGTCCCTTGCTCACTTTGCCACTGGATACAAGCAAGCTGGGCTGAAGACGGCTGTAATGCCAGAAACCGGTCCTCGGAAGCTTGTTTCCGGTCCAGGGAAGACATGGCTTGGCAGTTCGGGCTGGACTGTTCCCATGAGGCACAGGGTCAGACTGATTTGCATATAGCCATGGCTGAACTGGGGTGGCAGAGTGGGCTAAAGAAGGGTGATGGATCAAACCCAGATATTTTGACTGGGTGTGAGTGCTTGATTGGTTCAGATGCTCCGTCCATCACCTCCCCCTTTTGTACCGCTTTGGCCGCCATAAGTGTGGCAGGGTATGCTCAGACGTGAGTCCCTTGCTCACTTTGCCACTGGAGTCAAGCAAGCTGGCCTGAAGACGGCTGTAATGCCAGAAACCGGTCCTCGGAAGCTTGTTTCCGGTCGAGGGAAGACATGGCTTGGCAGTTCGGGCTGGACTGTTCCCACGAAGCACAGGGTCAGACTGATTTGCATATAGCCATGGCTGAACTGGGGTGGCTGAGTGGGCTAAAGAACGGTGATGGATCAAACCCAGATCTTTTGACTGGGTGTGAGTGTTTGATTGGTTCAGATGGTCCGTCCATCACCTCCCCCTTTTGTACCGCTTTGGCCGCCATAAGTGTGGCAGGGTATGCTCAGACGTGAGTCCCTTGCTCACTTTGCCACTGGATTCAAGCAAGCTGGGCTGAAGACGGCTGTAATGCCAGAAACCGGTCCTCGGAAGCTTGTTTCCGGTCCAGGGAAGACATGGCTTGGCAGTTCGGGCTGGATTGTTCCCATGAGGCACAGGGTCAGACTGATTTGCATATAGCCATGGCTGAACTGGGGTGGCAGAGTGGGCTAAAGAAGGGTGATGGATCAAACCCAGATCTTTTGACTGGGTGTGAGTGTTTGATTGGTTCAGATGCTCCGTCCATCACCTCCCCCTTTTGTACCGCTTTGGCCGCCATAAGTGTGGCAGGGTATGCTCAGACGTGAGTCCCTTGCTCACTTTGCCACTGGAGTCAAGCAAGCTGGCCTGAAGACGGCTGTAATGCCAGAAACCGGTCCTCGGAAGCTTGTTTCCGGTCCAGGGAAGACATGGCTTGGCAGTTCGGGCTGGACTGTTCCCATGAGGCACAGGGTCAGACTGATTTGCATATAGCCATGGCTGAACTGGGGTGGCAGAGTGGGCTAAAGAACGGTGATGGATCAAACCCAGATCTTTTGACTGGGTGTGAGTGCTTGATTGGTTCAGATGCTCCGTCCATCACCTCCCCCTTTTGTACCGCTTTGGCCGCCATAAGTGTGGCAGGGTATGCTCAGACGTGAGTCCCTTGCTCACTTTGCCACTGGATTCAAGCATGCTGGGCTGAAGACGGCTGTAATGCCAGAAACCGGTCCTCGGAAGCTTGTTTCTGGTCCAGGGAAGACATGGCTTGGCAGTTCGGGCTGGACTGTTCCCATGAGGCACAGGGTCAGACTGATTTGCATATAGCCATGGCTGAACAGGGGTGGCAGAGTGGGCTAAAGAACGGTGATGGATCAAACCCAGATCTTTTGACTGGGTGTGAGTGTTTGATTGGTTCAGATGCTCCGTTCATCACCTCCCCCTTTTGTACCGCTTTGGCCGCCATAAGTGTGGCAGGGTATGCTCAGACGTGAGTCCTTTGCTCACTTTGCCACTGGATTCAAGCAAGCTGGGCTGAAGACGGCTGTAATGCCAGAAACCGGTCCTCGGAAGCTTGTTTCCGGTCCAGGGAAGACATGGCTTGGCAGTTCGGGCTGGACTGTTCCCATGAGGCACAGGGTCAGACTGATTTGCATATAGCCATGGCTGAACTGGGGTGGCAGAGTGGGATAAAGAATGGTGATGGATCAAACCCAGATCTTTTGACTGGGTGTGAGTGTTTGATAGGTTCAGATGCTCCGTCCATCACCTCCCCCTTTTGTTCCGCTTTGGCCGCCATAAGTGTGGCAGGGTATGCTCAGACGTGAGTCCCTTGCTCACTTTGCCACTGGATTCAAGCAAGCTGGGCTGAAGACGGCTGTAATGCCAGAAACCGGTCCTCGGAAGCTTGTTTCCGGTCCAGGGAAGACATGGCTTGGCAGTTCGTGCTGGACTGTTCCCATGAGGCACAGGGTCAGACTGATTTGCATATAGCCTTGGCTGAACTGGGTTGGCAGAGTGGGCTAAAGAACGGTGATGGATCAAACCCAGATCTTTTGACTGGGTGTGAGTGTTTGATTGGTTCAGATGCTCCGTCCATCACCTCCCCCTTTTGTACCGCTTTGGCCGCCATAAGTGTGGCAGGGTATGCTCAGATGTGAGTCCCTTGCTCACTTTGCCACTGGATTCAAGCAAGCTGGGCTGAAGACGGCTGTAATGCCAGAAACCAGTCCTCGGAAGCTTGTTTCCGGTCCAGGGAAGGCATGGCTTGGCAGTTCGGGCTGGACTGTTCCCATGAGGCACAGGGTCAGACTGATTTGCATATAGCCATGGCTGAACTGGGGTGGCAGAGTGGGCTAAAGAACGGTGATGGATCAAACCCAGATCTTTTGACTGGGTGTGAGTGTTTGATTGGTTCAGATGCTCCGTCCATCACCTCCCCCTTTTGTACCGCTTTGGCCGCCATAAGTGTGGCAGGGTATGCTCAGACGTGAGTCCCTTGCTCACTTTGCCACTGGATTCAAGCAAGCTGGGCTGAAGACGGCTGTAATGCCAGAAACCGGTCCTCGGAAGCTTGTTTCCGTTCCAGGGAAGACATGGCTTGGCAGTTCGGGCTGGACTGTTCCCATGAGGCACAGGGTCAGACTGATTTGCATATAGCCATGGCTGAACTGGGGTGGCAGAGTGGGCTAAAGAACAGTGATGGATCAAACTCAGATCTTATGAATGGGTGTGAGTGTTTGATTGGTTCAGATGCTCCGTCCATCACCTCCCCCTTTTGTACCACTTTGGCCGCCATAAGTGTGGCAGGGTATGCTCAGACGTGAGTCCCTTTGCTCACTTTGCCACTGGATTCAAGCAAGCTGGGCTGAAGACAGCTGTAATGCCAGAAACCGGTCCTCGGAAGCTTGTTTCCGGTCCAGGGAAGATATGGCTTGGCAGTTCGGGCTGGACTGTTCCCATGAGGCACAGGGTCAGACTGATTTGCATATAGTCATGGCTGAACAGGGGTGGCAGAGTGGGCTAAAGAATGGTGATGGATCAAACCCAGATCTTTTGACTGGGTGTGAGTGTTTGATTGGTTCAGATGCTCCGTCCATCACCTCCCCCTTTTGTACCGCTTTGGCCGCCATAAGTGTGGCAGGGTATGCTCAGACGTGAGTCCCTTGCTCACTTTGCCACTGGATTCAAGCAAGCTGGGCTGAAGACGGCTGTAATGCCAGAAACCGTTCCTCGGAAGCTTGTTTCCGGTCCAGGGAAGACATGGCTTGGCAGTTCGGGTTGGACTGTTCCCGTGAGGCACAGGGTCAGACTGATTTGCATATAGCCATGGCTGTACTGGGGTGGCAGAGTGGGCTAAAGAACGGTGATGGATCAAACCCAGATCTTTTGACTGGGTGTGAGTGTTTGATTGGTTCAGATGCTTCGTCCATCACCTCCCCCTTTTGTACCGCTTTGGCCGCCATAAGTGTGGCAGGGTATGCTCAGTCGTGAGTCCCTTGCTCACTTTGCCACTAGATTCAAGCAAGCTGGGCTGAAGACGGCTGTAATGCCAGAAACCGGTCCTCGGAAGCTTGTTTCCGGTCCAGGGAAGACATGGCTTGGCAGTTCGGGCTGGACTGTTCCCATGAGGCACAGGGTCAGACTGATTTGCATATAGCCATGGCTGAACTGGGGTGGCAGCGTGGGCTAAAGAACGGTGATGGATCAAACCCAGATCTTTTGACTGGGTGTGAGTGTTTCATTGGTTCAGATGCTCCGTCCATCACCTCCCCCTTTTGTACCGCTTTGGCCGCCATAAGTGTGGCAGGGTATGCTCAGACGTGAGTCCCTTGCTCACTTTGCCACTGGATTCAAGCAAGCTGGGCTGAAGACGGCTGTAATGCCAGAAACCGGTCCTCGGAAGCTTGTTTCGGTCCAGGGAAGACATGGCTTGGCAGTTCGGACTGGACTGTTCTCATGAGGCACAGGGTCAGACTGATTTGCATATAGCCATGGCTGAACTGGGGTGGCAGAGTGGGCTAAAGAACGGTGATGGATCAAACCCAGATCTTTTGACTGGGTGTGAGTGTTTGATTGGTTCAGATGCTCCGTCCATCACCTCCCCCTTTTGTACCGCTTTGGGCGCCATAAGTGTGGCAGGGTATGCTCAGACGTGAGTCCCTTGCTCACTTTGCCACTGGATTCAAGCAAGCTGGGCTGAAGACGGCTGTAATGCCAGAAACCGGTCCTCGGAAGCTTGTTTCCGGTCCAGGGAAGACATGGCTTGGCAGTTCGGGCTGGACTGTTCCCATGAGGCACAGGGTCAGACTGATTTGCATATAGCCATGGCTGAACTGGGGTGGCAGAGTGGGCTAAAGAAGGGTGATGGATCAAACCCAGATATTTTGACTGGGTGTGAGTGTTTGATTGGTTCAGATGCTCCGTCCATCACCTCCCCCTTTTGTACCGCTTTGGCAGCCATAAGTGTGGCAGGGTATGCTCAGACGTGAGTCCCTTGCTCACTTTGCCACTGGAGTCAAGCAAGCTGGCCTGAAGACGGCTGTAATGCCAGAAACCGGTCCTCGGAAGCTTGTTTCCGGTCCAGGGAAGACATGGCTTGGCAGTTCGGGCTGGACTGTTCCCACGAAGCACAGGGTCAGACTGATTTGCATATAGCCATGGCTGAACTGGGGTGGCTGAGTGGGCTAAAGAACGGTGATGGATCAAACCCAGATCTTTTGACTGGGTGTGAGTGTTTGATTGGTTCAGATGGTCCGTCCATCACCTCCCCCTTTTGTACCGCTTTGGCCGCCATAAGTCTGGCAGGGTATGCTCAGACGTGAGTCCCTTGCTCACTTTGCCACTGGATTCAAGCAAGCTGGGCTGAAGACGGCTGTAATGCCAGAAACCGGTCCTCGGAAGCTTGTTTCCGGTCCAGGGAAGACATGGCTTGGCAGTTCGGGCTGGACTGTTCCCATGAGGCACAGGGTCAGACTGATTTGCATATAGCCATGGCTGAACTGGGGTGGCAGAGTGGGCTAAAGAAGGGTGATGGATCAAACCCAGATCTTTTGACTGGGTGTGAGTGTTTGATTGGTTCAGATGCTCCGTCCATCACCTCCCCCTTTTGTACCGCTTTGGCCGCCATAAGTGTGGCAGGGTATGCTCAGACGTGAGTCCCTTGCTCACTTTGCCACTGGAGTCAAGCAAGCTGGCCTGAAGACGGCTGTAATGCCAGAAACCGGTCCTCGGAAGCTTGTTTCCGGTCCAGGGAAGACATGGCTTGGCAGTTCGGGCTGGACTGTTCCCATGAGGCACAGGGTCAGACTGATTTGCATATAGCCATGGCTGAACTGGGGTGGCAGAGTGGGCTAAAGAACGGTGATGGATCAAACCCGGATCTTTTGACTGGGTGTGAGTGTTTGATTGGTTCAGATGCTCCGTCCATCACCTCCCCCTTTTGTACCGCTTTGGCCGCCATAAGTGTGGCAGGGTATGCTCAGACGTGAGTCCCTTGCTCACTTTGCCACTGGATTCAAGCAAGCTGGGCTGAAGACGGCTGTAATGCCAGAAACCGGTCCTCGGAAGCTTGTTTCCGGTCCAGGGAAGACATGGCTTGGCAGTGCGGGCTGGACTGTTCCCATGAGGCACAGGGTCAGACTGATTTGCATATAGCCATGGCTGAACAGGGGTGGCAGAGTGGGCTAAAGAACGGTGATGGATCAAACCCAGATCTTTTGACTGGGTGTGAGTGTTTGATTGGTTCAGATGCTCCGTCCATCACCTCCCCCTTTTGTACCGCTTTGGCCGCCATAAGTGTGGCAGGGTATGCTCAGACGTGAGTCCTTTGCTCACTTTGCCACTGGATTCAAGCAAGCTGGGCTGAAGACGGCTGTAATGCCAGAAACCGGTCCTCGGAAGCTTGTTTCCGGTCCAGGGAAGACATGGCTTGGCAGTTGGGGCTGGACTGTTCCCATGAGGCACAGGGTCAGACTGATTTGCATATAGCCATGGCTGAACTGGGGTGGCAGAGTGGGCTAAAGAACGGTGATGGATCAAACCCAGATCTTTTGACTGGGTGTGAGTGTTTGATTGGTTCAGATGCTCCGTCCATCACCTCCCCCTTTTGTACCGCTTTGGCCGCCATAAGTGTGGCAGGGTATGCTCAGACGTGAGTCCCTTGCTCACTTAGCCACTGGATTCAAGCAAGCTGGGCTGAAGATGGCTGTAATGCCAGAAACCGGTCCTCGGAAGCTTGTTTCCGGTCCAGGGAAGACATGGCTTGGCAGTTCGGGCTGGAATGTTCCCATGAGGCACAGGGTCAGACTGATTTGCATATAGCCTTGGCTGAACTGGGGTGGCAGAGTGGGCTAAAGAACGGTGATGGATCAAACCCAGATCTTTTGACTGGGTGTGAGTGTTTGATTGGTTCAGATGCTCCGTCCATCACCTCCCCCTTTTGTACTGCTTTGGCCGCCATAAGTGTGGCAGGGTATGCTCAGATGTGAGTCCCTTGCTCACTTTGCCACTGGATTCAAGCAAGCTGGGCTGAAGACGGCTGTAATGCCAGAAACCGGTCCCCGGAAGCTTGTTTCCGGTCCAGGGAAGGCATGGCTTGGCAGTTCGGGCTGGACGGTTCCCATGAGGCACAGGGTCAGACTGATTTGCATATAGCCATGGCTGAACTGGGGTGGCAGAGTGGGCTAAAGAACGGTGCTGGATCAAACCCAGATCTTTTGACTGGGTGTGAGTGTTTGATAGGTTCAGATGCTCCGTCCATCACCTCCCCCTTTTGTACCGCTTTGGCCGCCATAAGTGTGGCAGGGTATGCTCAGACATGAGTCCCTTGCTCACTTTGCCACTGGATTCAAGCAAGCTGGGCTGAAGACGGCTGTAATGCCAGAAACCGGTCCTCGGAAGCTTGTTTCCGGTCCAGGGAAGACATGGCTTGGCAGTTCGGGCTGGACTGTTCCCATGAGGCACAGGGTCAGACTGATTTGCATATAGCCATGGCTGAACTGGGGTGGCAGAGTGGGCTAAAGAACGGTGATGGATCAAACCCAGATCTTTTGACTGGGTGTGAGTGTTTGATAGGTTCAGATGCTCCGTCCATCACCTCCCCCTTTTGTACCGCTTTGGCCGCCATAAGTGTGGCAGTGTATGCTCAGACGTGAGTCCCTTGCTCACTTTGCCACTGGATTCAAGCAAGCTGGGCTGAAGACGGCTGTAATGCCAGAAACCGGTCCTCGGAAGCTTGTTTCCGGTCCAGGGAAGGCATGGCTTGGCAGTTCGGGCTGGACTGTTCACATGAGGCACAGGGTCAGACTGATTTGCATATAGCCATGGCTGAACTGGGGTGGCAGAGTGGGCTAAAGAACGGTGATGGATCAAACCCAGATCTTTTGACTGGGTGTGAGTGTTTGATTGGTTCAGATGCTCCGTCCATCACCTCCACCTTTTGTACCGCTTTGGCCGCCATAAGTGTGGCAGGGTATGCTCAGACGTGAGTCCCTTGCTCACTTTGCCACTGGATTTAAGCAAGCTGGGCTGAAGACGGCTATAATGCCAGAAACCGGTCCTCGGAAGCTTGTTTCTGGTCCAGGGAAGACATGGCTTGGCAGTTCGGGCTGGACTGTTCCCATGAGGCACAGGGTCAGACTGATTTGCATATAGCCATGGCTGAACAGGGGTGGCAGAGTGGGCTAAAGAACGGTGATGGATCAAACCCAGATCTTTTGACTGGGTGTGAGTGTTTGATTGGTTCAGATGCTCCGTCCATCACCTCCCCCTTTTGTACCGCTTTGGCCGCCATAAGTGTGGCAGGGTATGCTCAGACGTGAGTCCTTTGCTCACTTTGCCACTGGATTCAAGCAAGCTGGGCTGAAGACGGCTGTAATGCCAGAAACCGGTCCTCGGAAGCTTGTTTCCGGTCCAGGGAAGACATGGCTTGGCAGTTCGGGCTGGACTGTTCCCATGAGGCACAGGGTCAGACTGATTTGCATATAGCCATGGCTGAACTGGGGTGGCAGAGTGGGATAAAGAATGGTGATGGATCAAACCCAGATCTTTTGACTGGGTGTGAGTGTTTGATAGGTTCAGATGCTCCGTCCATCACCTCCCCCTTTTGTTCCGCTTTGGCCGCCATAAGTGTGGCAGGGTATGCTCAGACGTGAGTCCCTTGCTCACTTTGCCACTGGATTCAAGCAAGCTGGGCTGAAGACGGCTGTAATGCCAGAAACCGGTCCTCGGAAGCTTGTTTCCGGTCCAGGGAAGACATGGCTTGGCAGTTCGTGCTGGACTGTTCCCATGAGGCACAGGGTCAGACTGATTTGCATATAGCCTTGGCTGAACTGGGGTGGCAGAGTGGGCTAAAGAACGGTGATGGATCAAACCCAGATCTTTTGACTGGGTGTGAGTGTTTGATTGGTTCAGATGCTCCGTCCATCACCTCCCCCTTTTGTACCGCTTTGGCCGCCATAAGTGTGGCAGGGTATGCTCAGATGTGAGTCCCTTGCTCACTTTGCCACTGGATTCAAGCAAGCTGGGCTGAAGACGGCTGTAATGCCAGAAACCAGTCCTCGGAAGCTTGTTTCCGGTCCAGGGAAGGCATGGCTTGGCAGTTCGGGCTGGACTGTTCCCATGAGGCACAGGGTCAGACTGATTTGCATATAGCCATGGCTGAATTGGGGTGGCAGAGTGGGCTAAAGAACGGTGATGGATCAAACCCAGATCTTTTGACTGGGTGTGAGTGTTTGATTGGTTCAGATGCTCCGTCCATCACCTCCCCCTTTTGTACCGCTTTGGCCGCCATAAGTGTGGCAGGGTATGCTCAGACGTGAGTCCCTTGCTCACTTTGCCACTGGATTCAAGCAAGCTGGGCTGAAGACGGCTGTAATGCCAGAAACCGGTCCTCGGAAGCTTGTTTCCGTTCCAGGGAAGACATGGCTTGGCAGTTCGGGCTGGACTGTTCCCATGAGGCACAGGGTCAGACTGATTTGCATATAGCCATGGCTGAACTGGGGTGGCAGAGTGGGCTAAAGAACAGTGATGGATCAAACTCAGATCTTATGAATGGGTGTGAGTGTTTGATTGGTTCAGATGCTCCGTCCATCACCTCCCCCTTTTGTACCACTTTGGCCGCCATAAGTGTGGCAGGGTATGCTCAGACGTGAGTCCCTTTGCTCACTTTGCCACTGGATTCAAGCAAGCTGGGCTGAAGACAGCTGTAATGCCAGAAACCGGTCCTCGGAAGCTTGTTTCCGGTCCAGGGAAGATATGGCTTGGCAGTTCGGGCTGGACTGTTCCCATGAGGCACAGGGTCAGACTGATTTGCATATAGTCATGGCTGAACAGGGGTGGCAGAGTGGGCTAAAGAATGGTGATGGATCAAACCCAGATCTTTTGACTGGGTGTGAGTGTTTGATTGGTTCAGATGCTCCGTCCATCACCTCCCCCTTTTGTACCGCTTTGGCCGCCATAAGTGTGGCAGGGTATGCTCAGACGTGAGTCCCTTGCTCACTTTGCCACTGGATTCAAGCAAGCTGGGCTGAAGACGGCTGTAATGCCAGAAACCGTTCCTCGGAAGCTTGTTTCCGGTCCAGGGAAGACATGGCTTGGCAGTTCGGGTTGGACTGTTCCCGTGAGGCACAGGGTCAGACTGATTTGCATATAGCCATGGCTGTACTGGGGTGGCAGAGTGGGCTAAAGAACGGTGATGGATCAAACCCAGATCTTTTGACTGGGTGTGAGTGTTTGATTGGTTCAGATGCTTCGTCCATCACCTCCCCCTTTTGTACCGCTTTGGCCGCCATAAGTGTGGCAGGGTATGCTCAGTCGTGAGTCCCTTGCTCACTTTGCCACTAGATTCAAGCAAGCTGGGCTGAAGACGGCTGTAATGCCAGAAACCGGTCCTCGGAAGCTTGTTTCCGGTCCAGGGAAGACATGGCTTGGCAGTTCGGGCTGGACTGTTCCCATGAGGCACAGGGTCAGACTGATTTGCATATAGCCATGGCTGAACTGGGGTGGCAGCGTGGGCTAAAGAACGGTGATGGATCAAACCCAGATCTTTTGACTGGGTGTGAGTGTTTCATTGGTTCAGATGCTCCGTCCATCACCTCCCCCTTTTGTACCGCTTTGGCCGCCATAAGTGTGGCAGGGTATGCTCAGACGTGAGTCCCTTGCTCACTTTGCCACTGGATTCAAGCAAGCTGGGCTGAAGACGGCTGTAATGCCAGAAACCGGTCCTCGGAAGCTTGTTTCGGTCCAGGGAAGACATGGCTTGGCAGTTCGGACTGGACTGTTCTCATGAGGCACAGGGTCAGACTGATTTGCATATAGCCATGGCTGAACTGGGGTGGCAGAGTGGGCTAAAGAACGGTGATGGATCAAACCCAGATCTTTTGACTGGGTGTGAGTGTTTGATTGGTTCAGATGCTCCGTCCATCACCTCCCCCTTTTGTACCGCTTTGGGCGCCATAAGTGTGGCAGGGTATGCTCAGACGTGAGTCCCTTGCTCACTTTGCCACTGGATTCAAGCAAGCTGGGCTGAAGACGGCTGTAATGCCAGAAACCGGTCCTCGGAAGCTTGTTTCCGGTCCAGGGAAGACATGGCTTGGCAGTTCGGGCTGGACTGTTCCCATGAGGCACAGGGTCAGACTGATTTGCATATAGCCATGGCTGAACTGGGGTGGCAGAGTGGGCTAAAGAAGGGTGATGGATCAAACCCAGATATTTTGACTGGGTGTGAGTGTTTGATTGGTTCAGATGCTCCGTCCATCACCTCCCCCTTTTGTACCGCTTTGGCAGCCATAAGTGTGGCAGGGTATGCTCAGACGTGAGTCCCTTGCTCACTTTGCCACTGGAGTCAAGCAAGCTGGCCTGAAGACGGCTGTAATGCCAGAAACCGGTCCTCGGAAGCTTGTTTCCGGTCCAGGGAAGACATGGCTTGGCAGTTCGGGCTGGACTGTTCCCACGAAGCACAGGGTCAGACTGATTTGCATATAGCCATGGCTGAACTGGGGTGGCTGAGTGGGCTAAAGAACGGTGATGGATCAAACCCAGATCTTTTGACTGGGTGTGAGTGTTTGATTGGTTCAGATGGTCCGTCCATCACCTCCCCCTTTTGTACCGCTTTGGCCGCCATAAGTCTGGCAGGGTATGCTCAGACGTGAGTCCCTTGCTCACTTTGCCACTGGATTCAAGCAAGCTGGGCTGAAGACGGCTGTAATGCCAGAAACCGGTCCTCGGAAGCTTGTTTCCGGTCCAGGGAAGACATGGCTTGGCAGTTCGGGCTGGACTGTTCCCATGAGGCACAGGGTCAGACTGATTTGCATATAGCCATGGCTGAACTGGGGTGGCAGAGTGGGCTAAAGAAGGGTGATGGATCAAACCCAGATCTTTTGACTGGGTGTGAGTGTTTGATTGGTTCAGATGCTCCGTCCATCACCTCCCCCTTTTGTACCGCTTTGGCCGCCATAAGTGTGGCAGGGTATGCTCAGACGTGAGTCCCTTGCTCACTTTGCCACTGGAGTCAAGCAAGCTGGCCTGAAGACGGCTGTAATGCCAGAAACCGGTCCTCGGAAGCTTGTTTCCGGTCCAGGGAAGACATGGCTTGGCAGTTCGGGCTGGACTGTTCCCATGAGGCACAGGGTCAGACTGATTTGCATATAGCCATGGCTGAACTGGGGTGGCAGAGTGGGCTAAAGAACGGTGATGGATCAAACCCGGATCTTTTGACTGGGTGTGAGTGTTTGATTGGTTCAGATGCTCCGTCCATCACCTCCCCCTTTTGTACCGCTTTGGCCGCCATAAGTGTGGCAGGGTATGCTCAGACGTGAGTCCCTTGCTCACTTTGCCACTGGATTCAAGCAAGCTGGGCTGAAGACGGCTGTAATGCCAGAAACCGGTCCTCGGAAGCTTGTTTCCGGTCCAGGGAAGACATGGCTTGGCAGTGCGGGCTGGACTGTTCCCATGAGGCACAGGGTCAGACTGATTTGCATATAGCCATGGCTGAACAGGGGTGGCAGAGTGGGCTAAAGAACGGTGATGGATCAAACCCAGATCTTTTGACTGGGTGTGAGTGTTTGATTGGTTCAGATGCTCCGTCCATCACCTCCCCCTTTTGTACCGCTTTGGCCGCCATAAGTGTGGCAGGGTATGCTCAGACGTGAGTCCTTTGCTCACTTTGCCACTGGATTCAAGCAAGCTGGGCTGAAGACGGCTGTAATGCCAGAAACCGGTCCTCGGAAGCTTGTTTCCGGTCCAGGGAAGACATGGCTTGGCAGTTGGGGCTGGACTGTTCCCATGAGGCACAGGGTCAGACTGATTTGCATATAGCCATGGCTGAACTGGGGTGGCAGAGTGGGCTAAAGAACGGTGATGGATCAAACCCAGATCTTTTGACTGGGTGTGAGTGTTTGATTGGTTCAGATGCTCCGTCCATCACCTCCCCCTTTTGTACCGCTTTGGCCGCCATAAGTGTGGCAGGGTATGCTCAGACGTGAGTCCCTTGCTCACTTAGCCACTGGATTCAAGCAAGCTGGGCTGAAGATGGCTGTAATGCCAGAAACCGGTCCTCGGAAGCTTGTTTCCGGTCCAGGGAAGACATGGCTTGGCAGTTCGGGCTGGACTGTTCCCATGAGGCACAGGGTCAGACTGATTTGCATATAGCCTTGGCTGAACTGGGGTGGCAGAGTGGGCTAAAGAACGGTGATGGATCAAACCCAGATCTTTTGACTGGGTGTGAGTGTTTGATTGGTTCAGATGCTCCGTCCATCACCTCCCCCTTTTGTACTGCTTTGGCCGCCATAAGTGTGGCAGGGTATGCTCAGATGTGAGTCCCTTGCTCACTTTGCCACTGGATTCAAGCAAGCTGGGCTGAAGACGGCTGTAATGCCAGAAACCGGTCCCCGGAAGCTTGTTTCCGGTCCAGGGAAGGCATGGCTTGGCAGTTCGGGCTGGACGGTTCCCATGAGGCACAGGGTCAGACTGATTTGCATATAGCCATGGCTGAACTGGGGTGGCAGAGTGGGCTAAAGAACGGTGATGGATCAAACCCAGATCTTTTGACTGGGTGTGAGTGTTTGATAGGTTCAGATGCTCCGTCCATCACCTCCCCCTTTTGTACCGCTTTGGCCGCCATAAGTGTGGCAGGGTATGCTCAGACATGAGTCCCTTGCTCACTTTGCCACTGGATTCAAGCAAGCTGGGCTGAAGACGGCTGTAATGCCAGAAACCGGTCCTCGGAAGCTTGTTTCCGGTCCAGGGAAGACATGGCTTGGCAGTTCGGGCTGGACTGTTCCCATGAGGCACAGGGTCAGACTGATTTGCATATAGCCATGGCTGAACTGGGGTGGCAGAGTGGGCTAAAGAACGGTGATGGATCAAACCCAGATCTTTTGACTGGGTGTGAGTGTTTGATAGGTTCAGATGCTCCGTCCATCACCTCCCCCTTTTGTACCGCTTTGGCCGCCATAAGTGTGGCAGTGTATGCTCAGACGTGAGTCCCTTGCTCACTTTGCCACTGGATTCAAGCAAGCTGGGCTGAAGACGGCTGTAATGCCAGAAACCGGTCCTCGGAAGCTTGTTTCCGGTCCAGGGAAGGCATGGCTTGGCAGTTCGGGCTGGACTGTTCACATGAGGCACAGGGTCAGACTGATTTGCATACAGCCATGGCTGAACTGGGGTGGCAGAGTGGGCTAAAGAACGGTGATGGATCAAACCCAGATCTTTTGACTGGGTGTGAGTGTTTGATTGGTTCAGATGCTCCGTCCATCACCTCCACCTTTTGTACCGCTTTGGCCGCCATAAGTGTGGCAGGGTATGCTCAGACGTGAGTCCCTTGCTCACTTTGCCACTGGATTTAAGCAAGCTGGGCTGAAGACGGCTATAATGCCAGAAACCGGTCCTCGGAAGCTTGTTTCCGGTCCAGGGAAGACATGGCTTGGCAGTTCGGGCTGGACTGTTCCCATGAGGCACAGGGTCAGACTGATTTGCATATAGCCATGGCTGAACTGGGGTGGCAGCGTGGGCTAAAGAACGGTGATGGATCAAACCCAGATCTTTTGACTGGGTGTGAGTGTTTCATTGGTTCAGATGCTCCGTCCATCACCTCCCCCTTTTGTACCGCTATGGCCGCCATAAGTGTGGCAGGGTATGCTCAGACGTGAGTCCCTTGCTCACTTTGCCACTGGATTCAAGCAAGCTGGGCTGAAGACGGCTGTAAATCCAGAAACAGGTCCTCGGAAGCTTGTTTCCGGTCCAGGGAAGACATGGCTTGGCAGTTCGGGCTGGACTGTTCCCATGAGGCACAGGGTCAGACTGATTTGCATATAGCCATGGCTGAACTGGGGTGGCAGAGTGGGCTAAAGAAGGGTGATGGATCAAACCCAGATCTTTTGACTGGGTGTGAGTGTTTGATTGGTTCAGATGCTCCGTCCATCAACTCCCCCTTTTGTACCGCTTTGGCCGCCATAAGTGTGGCAGGGTATGCTCAGACGTGAGTCCCTTGCTCACTTTGCCACTGGAGTCAAGCAAGCTGGCCTGAAGACGGCTGTAATGCCAGAAACCGGTCCTCGGAAGCTTGTTTCCGGTCCAGGGAAGACATGGCTTGGCAGTTCGGGCTGGACTGTTCCCATGAGGCACAGGGTCAGACTGATTTGCATATAGCCATGGCTGAACTGGGGTGGCAGAGTGGGCTAAAGAACGGTGATGGATCAAACCCAGATCTTTTGACTGGGTGTGAGTGTTTGATTGGTTCAGATGCTCCGTCCATCACCTCCCCCTTTTGTACCGCTTTGGCCGCCATAAGTGTGGCAGGGTATGCTCAGACGTGAGTCCCTTGCTCACTTTGCCACTGGATTCAAGCAAGCTGGGCTGAAGACGGCTGTAATGCCAGAAACCGGTCCTTGGAAGCTTGTTTCCGGTCCAGGGAAGATATGGCTTGGTAGTTCGGGCTGGACTGTTCCCATGAGGCACAGGGTCAGACTGATTTGCATATAGCCATGGCTGAACTGGGGTGGCAGAGTGGGCTAAAGAACGATGATGGATCAAACCCAGATCTTTTGACTGGGTGTGAGTGTTTGATTGGTTCAGATGCTCTGTCCATCATCTCCCCCTTTTGTACCGCTTTGGCCGCCATAAGTGTGGCAGGGTATGCTCAGACGTGAGTCCCTTGCTCATTTTGCCACTGGATTCAAGCAAGCTGGGCTGAAGACGGCTGTAATGCCAGAAACCGGTCCTCGGAAGCTTGTTTCCGTTCCAGGGAAGACATGGCTTGGCAGTTCGGGCTGGACTGTTCCCATGAGGCACAGGGTCAGACTGATTTGCATATAGCCATGGCTGAACTGGGGTGGCAGAGTGGGCTAAAGAACAGTGATGGATCAAACTCAGATCTTATGAATGGGTGTGAGTGTTTGATTGGTTCAGATGCTCCGTCCATCACCTCCCCCTTTTGTACCGCTTTGGCCGCCATAAGTGTGGCAGGGTATGCTCAGACGTGAGTCCCTTTGCTCACTTTGCCACTGGATTCAAGCAAGCTGGGCTGAAGACGGCTGTAATGCCAGAAACCGGTCCTCGGAAGCTTGTTTCCGGTCCAGGGAAGACATGGCTTGGCAGTTCGGGCTGGACTGTTCCCATGAGGCACAGGGTCAGACTGATTTGCATATAGTCATGGCTGAACAGGGGTGGCAGAGTGGGCTAAAGAATGGTGATGGATCAAACCCAGATCTTTTGACTGGGTGTGAGTGTTTGATTGGTTCAGATGCTCCGTCCATCACCTCCCCCTTTTGTACCGCTTTGGCCGCCATAAGTGTGGCAGGGTATGCTCAGATGTGAGTCCCTTGCTCACTTTGCCACTGGATTCAAGCAAGCTGGGCTGAAGACGGCTGTAATGCCAGAAACCGGTCCTCGGTAGCTTGTTTCCGGTCCAGGGAAGGCATGGCTTGGCAGTTCGGGCTGGACTGTTCCCATGAGGCACAGGGTCAGACTGATTTGCATATAGCCATGGCTGAACTGGGGTGGCAGAGTGGGCTAAAGAACGGTGATGGATCAAACCCAGATCTTTTGACTGGGTGTGAGTGTTTGATTGGTTCAGATGCTCCGTCCATCACCTCCCCCTTTTGTACCGCTTTGGCCGCCATAAGTGTGGCAGGGTATGCTCAGACGTGAGTCCCTTGCTCACTTTGCCACTGGATTCAAGCAAGCTGGGCTGAAGACGGCTGTAATGCCAGAAACCGGTCCTCGGAAGCTTGTTTCCGGTCCAGGGAAGGCATGGCTTGGCAGTTCGGGCTGGACTGTTCACATGAGGCACAGGGTCAGACTGATTTGCATATAGCCATGGCTGAACTGGGGTGGCAGAGTGGGCTAAAGAACGGTGATGGATCAAACCCAGATCTTTTGACTGGGTGTGAGTGTTTGATTGGTTCAGATGCTCCGTCCATCACCTCCCCCTTTTGTACCGCTTTGGCCGCCATAAGTGTGGCAGGGTATGCTCAGACGTGAGTCCCTTGCTCACTTTGCCACTGGATTCAAGCAAGCTGGGCTGAAGACGGCTGTAATGCCAGAAACCGGTCCTCGGAAGCTTGTTTCCGGTCCAGGGAAGATATGGCTTGGTAGTTCGGGCTGGACTGTTCCCATGAGGCACAGGGTCAGACTGATTTGCATATAGCCATGGCTGAACTGGGGTGGCAGAGTGGGCTAAAGAACGATGATGGATCAAACCCAGATCTTTTGACTGGGTGTGAGTGTTTGATTGGTTCAGATGCTCTGTCCATCATCTCCCCCTTTTGTACCGCTTTGGCCGCCATAAGTGTGGCAGGGTATGCTCAGACGTGAGTCCCTTGCTCATTTTGCCACTGGATTCAAGCAAGCTGGGCTGAAGACGGCTGTAATGCCAGAAACCGGTCCTCGGAAGCTTGTTTCCGTTCCAGGGAAGACATGGCTTGGCAGTTCGGGCTGGACTGTTCCCATGAGGCACAGGGTCAGACTGATTTGCATATAGCCATGGCTGAACTGGGGTGGCAGAGTGGGCTAAAGAACAGTGATGAATCAAACTCAGATCTTATGAATGGGTGTGAGTGTTTGATTGGTTCAGATGTTCCGTCCATCACCTCCCCCTTTTGTACCGCTTTGGCCGCCATAAGTGTGGCAGGGTATGCTCAGACGTGAGTCCCTTTGCTCACTTTGCCACTGGATTCAAGCAAGCTGGGCTGAAGACGGCTGTAATGCCAGAAACCGGTCCTCGGAAGCTTGTTTCCGGTCCAGGGAAGACATGGCTTGGCAGTTCGGGCTGGACTGTTCCCATGAGGCACAGGGTCAGACTGATTTGCATATAGTCATGGCTGAACAGGGGTGGCAGAGTGGGCTAAAGAATGGTGATGGATCAAACCCAGATCTTTTGACTGGGTGTGAGTGTTTGATTGGTTCAGATGCTCCGTCCATCACCTCCCCCTTTTGTACCGCTTTGGCCGCCATAAGTGTGGCAGGGTATGCTCAGACGTGAGTCCCTTGCTCACTTTGCCACTGGATTCAAGCAAGCTGGGCTGAAGACGGCTGTAATGCCAGAAACCGGTCCTCGGAAGCTTGTTTCCGGTCCAGGGAAGACATGGCTTGGCAGTTCGGGCTGGACTGTTCCCGTGAGGCACAGGGTCAGACTGATTTGCATATAGCCATGGCTGTACTGGGGTGGCAGAGTGGGCTAAAGAACGGTGATGGATCAAACCCAGATCTTTTGACTGGGTGTGAGTGTTTGATTGGTTCAGATGCTCCGTCCATCACCTCCCCCTTTTGTACCGCTTTGGCCGCCATAAGTGTGGCAGGGTATGCTCAGTCATGAGTCCCTTGCTCACTTTGCCACTGGATTCAAGCAAGGTGGGCTGAAGACGGCTGTAATGCCAGAAACCGGTCCTCAGAAGCTTGTTTCCGGTCCAGGGAAGACATGGCTTGGCAGTTCGGGCTGGACTGTTCCCATGAGGCACAGGGTCAGACTGATTTGCATATAGCCATGGCTGAACTGGGGTGGCAGCGTGGGCTAAAGAACGGTGATGGATCAAACCCAGATCTTTTGACTGGGTGTGAGTGTTTCATTGGTTCAGATGCTCCGTCCATCACCTCCCCCTTTTGTACCGCTTTGGCCGCCATAAGTGTGGCAGGGTATGCTCAGACGTGAGTCCCTTGCTCACTTTGCCACTGGATTCAAGCAAGCTGGGCTGAAGACGGCTGTAATGCCAGAAACCGGTCCTCGGAAGCTTGTTTCGGTCCAGGGAAGACATGGCTTGGCAGTTCGGACTGGACTGTTCTCATGAGGCACAGGGTCAGACTGATTTGCATATAGTCATGGCTGAACAGGGGTGGCAGAGTGGGCTAAAGAATGGTGATGGATCAAACCCAGATCTTTTGACTGGGTGTGAGTGTTTGATTGGTTCAGATGCTCCGTCCATCACCTCCCCCTTTTGTACCGCTTTGGCCGCCATAAGTGTGGCAGGGTATGCTCAGATGTGAGTCCCTTGCTCACTTTGCCACTGGATTCAAGCAAGCTGGGCTGAAGACGGCTGTAATGCCAGAAACCGGTCCTCTGTAGCTTGTTTCCGGTCCAGGGAAGGCATGGCTTGGCAGTTCGGGCTGGACTGTTCCCATGAGGCACAGGGTCAGACTGATTTGCATATAGCCATGGCTGAACTGGGGTGGCAGAGTGGGCTAAAGAACGGTGATGGATCAAACCCAGATCTTTTGACTGGGTGTGAGTGTTTGATTGGTTCAGATGCTCCGTCCATCACCTCCCCCTTTTGTACCGCTTTGGCCGCCATAAGTGTGGCAGGGTATGCTCAGACGTGAGTCCCTTGCTCACTTTGCCACTGGATTCAAGCAAGCTGGGCTGAAGACGGCTGTAATGCCAGAAACCGGTCCTCGGAAGCTTGTTTCCGGTCCAGGGAAGGCATGGCTTGGCAGTTCGGGCTGGACTGTTCACATGAGGCACAGGGTCAGACTGATTTGCATATAGCCATGGCTGAACTGGGGTGGCAGAGTGGGCTAAAGAACGGTGATGGATCAAACCCAGATCTTTTGACTGGGTGTGAGTGTTTGATTGGTTCAGATGCTCCGTCCATCACCTCCCCCTTTTGTACCGCTTTGGCCGCCATAAGTGTGGCAGGGTATGCTCAGACGTGAGTCCCTTGCTCACTTTGCCACTGGATTCAAGCAAGCTGGGCTGAAGACGGCTGTAATGCCAGAAACCGGTCCTCGGAAGCTTGTTTCCGGTCCAGGGAAGATATGGCTTGGTAGTTCGGGCTGGACTGTTCCCATGAGGCACAGGGTCAGACTGATTTGCATATAGCCATGGCTGAACTGGGGTGGCAGAGTGGGCTAAAGAACGATGATGGATCAAACCCAGATCTTTTGACTGGGTGTGAGTGTTTGATTGGTTCAGATGCTCTGTCCATCATCTCCCCCTTTTGTACTGCTTTGGCCGCCATAAGTGTGGCAGGGTATGCTCAGACGTGAGTCCCTTGCTCATTTTGCCACTGGATTCAAGCAAGCTGGGCTGAAGACGGCTGTAATGCCAGAAACCGGTCCTCGGAAGCTTGTTTCCGTTCCAGGGAAGACATGGCTTGGCAGTTCGGGCTGGACTGTTCCCATGAGGCACAGGGTCAGACTGATTTGCATATAGCCATGGCTGAACTGGGGTGGCAGAGTGGGCTAAAGAACAGTGATGGATCAAACTCAGATCTTATGAATGGGTGTGAGTGTTTGATTGGTTCAGATGTTCCGTCCATCACCTCCCCCTTTTGTACCGCTTTGGCCGCCATAAGTGTGGCAGGGTATGCTCAGACGTGAGTCCCTTTGCTCACTTTGCCACTGGATTCAAGCAAGCTGGGCTGAAGACGGCTGTAATGCCAGAAACCGGTCCTCGGAAGCTTGTTTCCGGTCCAGGGAAGACATGGCTTGGCAGTTCGGGCTGGACTGTTCCCATGAGGCACAGGGTCAGACTGATTTGCATATAGTCATGGCTGAACAGGGGTGGCAGAGTGGGCTAAAGAATGGTGATGGATCAAACCCAGATCTTTTGACTGGGTGTGAGTGTTTGATTGGTTCAGATGCTCCGTCCATCACCTCCCCCTTTTGTACCGCTTTGGCCGCCATAAGTGTGGCAGGGTATGCTCAGACGTGAGTCCCTTGCTCACTTTGCCACTGGATTCAAGCAAGCTGGGCTGAAGACGGCTGTAATGCCAGAAACCGGTCCTCGGAAGCTTGTTTCCGGTCCAGGGAAGACATGGCTTGGCAGTTCGGGCTGGACTGTTCCCGTGAGGCACAGGGTCAGACTGATTTGCATATAGCCATGGCTGTACTGGGGTGGCAGAGTGGGCTAAAGAACGGTGATGGATCAAACCCAGATCTTTTGACTGGGTGTGAGTGTTTGATTGGTTCAGATGCTCCGTCCATCACCTCCCCCTTTTGTACCGCTTTGGCCGCCATAAGTGTGGCAGGGTATGCTCAGTCATGAGTCCCTTGCTCACTTTGCCACTGGATTCAAGCAAGGTGGGCTGAAGACGGCTGTAATGCCAGAAACCGGTCCTCGGAAGCTTGTTTCCGGTCCAGGGAAGACATGGCTTGGCAGTTCGGGCTGGACTGTTCCCATGAGGCACAGGGTCAGACTGATTTGCATATAGCCATGGCTGAACTGGGGTGGCAGCGTGGGCTAAAGAACGGTGATGGATCAAACCCAGATCTTTTGACTGGGTGTGAGTGTTTCATTGGTTCAGATGCTCCGTCCATCACCTCCCCCTTTTGTACCGCTTTGGCCGCCATAAGTGTGGCAGGGTATGCTCAGACGTGAGTCCCTTGCTCACTTTGCCACTGGATTCAAGCAAGCTGGGCTGAAGACGGCTGTAATGCCAGAAACCGGTCCTCGGAAGCTTGTTTCGGTCCAGGGAAGACATGGCTTGGCAGTTCGGACTGGACTGTTCTCATGAGGCACAGGGTCAGACTGATTTGCACATAGCCATGGCTGAACTGGGGTGGCAGAGTGGGCTAAAGAACGGTGATGGATCAAACCCAGATCTTTTGACTGGGTGTGAGTGTTTGATTGGTTCAGATGCTCCGTCCATCACCTCCCCCTTTTGTACCGCTTTGGGCGCCATAAGTGTGGCAGGGTATGCTCAGACGTGAGTCCCTTGCTCTCTTTGCCACTGGATACAAGCAAGCTGGGCTGAAGACGGCTGTAATGCCAGAAACCGGTCCTCGGAAGCTTGTTTCCGGTCCAGGGAAGACATGGCTTGGCAGTTCGGGCTGGACTGTTCCCATGAGGCACAGGGTCAGACTGATTTGCATATAGCCATGGCTGAACTGGGGTGGCAGCGTGGGCTAAAGAACGGTGATGGATCAAACCCAGATCTTTTGACTGGGTGTGAGTGTTTCATTGGTTCAGATGCTCCGTCCATCACCTCCCCCTTTTGTACCGCTTTGGCCGCCATAAGTGTGGCAGGGTATGCTCAGACGTGAGTCCCTTGCTCACTTTGCCACTGGATTCAAGCAAGCTGGGCTGAAGACGGCTGTAAATCCAGAAACAGGTCCTCGGAAGCTTGTTTCCGGTCCAGGGAAGACATGGCTTGGCAGTTCGGGCTGGACTGTTCCCATGAGGCACAGGGTCAGACTGATTTGCATATAGCCATGGCTGAACTGGGGTGGCAGAGTGGGCTAAAGAAGGGTGATGGATCAAACCCAGATCTTTTGACTGGGTGTGAGTGTTTGATTGGTTCAGATGCTCCGTCCATCAACTCCCCCTTTTGTACCGCTTTGGCCGCCATAAGTGTGGCAGGGTATGCTCAGACGTGAGTCCCTTGCTCACTTTGCCACTGGAGTCAAGCAAGCTGGCCTGAAGACGGCTGTAATGCCAGAAACCGGTCCTCGGAAGCTTGTTTCCGGTCCAGGGAAGACATGGCTTGGCAGTTCGGGCTGGACTGTTCCCATGAGGCACAGGGTCAGACTGATTTGCATATAGCCATGGCTGAACTGGGGTGGCAGAGTGGGCTAAAGAACGGTGATGGATCAAACCCAGATCTTTTGACTGGGTGTGAGTGTTTGATTGGTTCAGATGCTCCGTCCATCACCTCCCCCTTTTGTACCGCTTTGGCCGCCATAAGTGTGGCAGGGTATGCTCAGACGTGAGTCCCTTGCTCACTTTGCCACTGGATTCAAGCAAGCTGGGCTGAAGACGGCTGTAATGCCAGAAACCGGTCCTCGGAAGCTTGTTTCCGGTCCAGGGAAGATATGGCTTGGTAGTTCGGGCTGGACTGTTCCCATGAGGCACAGGGTCAGACTGATTTGCATATAGCCATGGCTGAACTGGGGTGGCAGAGTGGGCTAAAGAACGATGATGGATCAAACCCAGATCTTTTGACTGGGTGTGAGTGTTTGATTGGTTCAGATGCTCTGTCCATCATCTCCCCCTTTTGTACCGCTTTGGCCGCCATAAGTGTGGCAGGGTATGCTCAGACGTGAGTCCCTTGCTCATTTTGCCACTGGATTCAAGCAAGCTGGGCTGAAGACGGCTGTAATGCCAGAAACCGGTCCTCGGAAGCTTGTTTCCGTTCCAGGGAAGACATGGCTTGGCAGTTCGGGCTGGACTGTTCCCATGAGGCACAGGGTCAGACTGATTTGCATATAGCCATGGCTGAACTGGGGTGGCAGAGTGGGCTAAAGAACAGTGATGGATCAAACTCAGATCTTATGAATGGGTGTGAGTGTTTGATTGGTTCAGATGTTCCGTCCATCACCTCCCCCTTTTGTACCGCTTTGGCCGCCATAAGTGTGGCAGGGTATGCTCAGACGTGAGTCCCTTTGCTCACTTTGCCACTGGATTCAAGCAAGCTGGGCTGAAGACGGCTGTAATGCCAGAAACCGGTCCTCGGAAGCTTGTTTCCGGTCCAGGGAAGACATGGCTTGGCAGTTCGGGCTGGACTGTTCCCATGAGGCACAGGGTCAGACTGATTTGCATATAGTCATGGCTGAACAGGGGTGGCAGAGTGGGCTAAAGAATGGTGATGGATCAAACCCAGATCTTTTGACTGGGTGTGAGTGTTTGATTGGTTCAGATGCTCCGTCCATCACCTCCCCCTTTTGTACCGCTTTGGCCGCCATAAGTGTGGCAGGGTATGCTCAGACGTGAGTCCCTTGCTCACTTTGCCACTGGATTCAAGCAAGCTGGGCTGAAGACGGCTGTAATGCCAGAAACCGGTCCTCGGAAGCTTGTTTCCGGTCCAGGGAAGACATGGCTTGGCAGTTCGGGCTGGACTGTTCCCGTGAGGCACAGGGTCAGACTGATTTGCATATAGCCATGGCTGTACTGGGGTGGCAGAGTGGGCTAAAGTACGGTGATGGATCAAACCCAGATCTTTTGACTGGGTGTGAGTGTTTGATTGGTTCAGATGCTCCGTCCATCACCTCCCCCTTTTGTACCGCTTTGGCCGCCATAAGTGTGGCAGGGTATGCTCAGTCATGAGTCCCTTGCTCACTTTGCCACTGGATTCAAGCAAGGTGGGCTGAAGACGGCTGTAATGCCAGAAACCGGTCCTCGGAAGCTTGTTTCGGTCCAGGGAAGACATGGCTTGGCAGTTCGGACTGGACTGTTCTCATGAGGCACAGGGTCAGACTGATTTGCACATAGCCATGGCTGAACTGGGGTGGCAGAGTGGGCTAAAGAACGGTGATGGATCAAACCCAGATCTTTTGACTGGGTATGAGTGTTTGATTGGTTCAGATGCTCCGTCCATCACCTCCCCCTTTTGTACCGCTTTGGGCGCCATAAGTGTGGCAGGGTATGCTCAGACGTGAGTCCCTTGCTCACTTTGCCACTGGATACAAGCAAGCTGGGCTGAAGACGGCTGTAATGCCAGAAACCGGTCCTCGGAAGCTTGTTTCCGGTCCAGAGAAGACATGGCTTGGCAGTTCGGGCTGGACTGTTCCCATGAGGCACAGGGTCAGACTGATTTGCATATAGCCATGGCTGAACTGGGGTGGCAGAGTGGGCTAAAGAAGGGTGATGGATCAAACCCAGATATTTTGACTGGGTGTGAGTGTTTGATTGGTTCAGATGCTCCGTCCATCACCTCCCCCTTTTGTACCGCTTTGGCCGCCATAAGTGTGGCAGGGTATGCTCAGACGTGAGTCCCTTGCTCACTTTGCCACTGGAGTCAAGCAAGCTGGCCTGAAGACGGCTGTAATGCCAGAAACCGGTCCTCGGAAGCTTGTTTCCGGTCCAGGGAAGACATGGCTTGGCAGTTCGGGCTGGACTGTTCCCACGAAGCACAGGGTCAGACTGATTTGCATATAGCCATGGCTGAACTGGGGTGGCTGAGTGGGCTAAAGAAAGGTGATGGATCAAACCCAGATCTTTTGACTGGGTGTGAGTGTTTGATTGGTTCAGATGGTCCGTCCATCACCTCCCCCTTTTGTACCGCTTTGGCCGCCATAAGTGTGGCAGGGTATGCTCAGACGTGAGTCCCTTGCTCACTTTGCCACTGGATTCAAGCAAGCTGGGCTGAAGATGGCTGTAATGCCAGAAACCGGTCCTCGGAAGCTTGTTTCCGGTCCAGGGAAGACATGGCTTGGCAGTTCGGGCTGGACTGTTCCCATGAGGCACAGGGTCAGACTGATTTGCATATAGCCATGGCTGAACTGGGGTGGCAGAGTGGGCTAAAGAAGGGTGATGGATCAAACCCAGATCTTTTGACTGGGTGTGAGTGTTTGATTGGTTCAGATGCTCCGTCCATCACCTCCCCCTTTTGTACCGCTTTGGCCGCCATAAGTGTGGCAGGGTATGCTCAGACGTGAGTCCCTTGCTCACTTTGCCACTGGAGTCAAGCAAGCTGGCCTGAAGACGGCTGTAATGCCAGAAACCGGTCCTCGGAAGCTTGTTTCCGGTCCAGGGAAGACATGGCTTGGCAGTTCGGGCTGGACTGTTCCCATGAGGCACAGGGTCAGACTGATTTGCATATAGCCATGGCTGAACTGGGGTGGCAGAGTGGGCTAAAGAACGGTGATGGATCAAACCCAGATCTTTTGACTGGGTGTGAGTGTTTGATTGGTTCAGATGCTTCGTCCATCACCTCCCCCTTTTGTACCGCTTTGGCCGCCATAAGTGTGGCAGGGTATGCTCAGACGTGAGTCCCTTGCTCACTTTGCCACTGGATTCAAGCAAGCTGGGCTGAAGATGGCTGTAATGCCAGAAACCGGTCCTCGGAAGCTTGTTTCCGGTCCAGGGAAGACATGGCTTGGCAGTTCGGGCTGGACTGTTCCCATGAGGCACAGGGTCAGACTGATTTGCATATAGCCTTGGCTGAACTGGGGTGGCAGAGTGGGCTAAAGAACGGTGATGGATCAAACCCAGATCTTTTGACTGGGTGTGAGTGTTTGATTGGTTCAGATGCTCCGTCCATCACCTCCCCCTTTTGTACCGCTTTGGCTGCCATAAGTGTGGCAGGGTATGCTCAGATGTGAGTCCCTTGCTCACTTTGCCACTGGATTCAAGCAAGCTGGGCTGAAGACGGCTGTAAATCCAGAAACAGGTCCTCGGAAGCTTGTTTCCGGTCCAGGGAAGACATGGCTTGGCAGTTCGGGCTGGACTGTTCCCATGAGGCACAGGGTCAGACTGATTTGCATATAGCCTTGGCTGAACTGGGGTGGCAGAGTGGGCTAAAGAACGATGATGGATCAAACCCAGATCTTTTGACTGGGTGTGAGTGTTTGATTGGTTCAGATGCTCTGTCCATCATCTCCCCCTTTTGTACCGCTTTGGCCGCCATAAGTGTGGCAGGGTATGCTCAGACGTGAGTCCCTTGCTCATTTTGCCACTGGATTCAAGCAAGCTGGGCTGAAGACGGCTGTAATGCCAGAAACCGGTCCTCGGAAGCTTGTTTCCGTTCCATGGAAGACATGGCTTGGCAGTTCGGGCTGGACTGTTCCCATGAGGCACAGGGTCAGACTGAGTTGCATATAGCCATGGCTGAACTGGGGTGGCAGAGTGGGCTAAAGAACAGTGATGGATCAAACTCAGATCTTATGAATGGGTGTGAGTGTTTGATTGGTTCAGATGCTCCGTCCATCACCTCCCCCTTTTGTACCGCTTTGGCCGCCATAAGTGTGGCAGGGTATGCTCAGACGTGAGTCCCTTTGCTCACTTTGCCACTGGATTCAAGCAAGCTGGGCTGAAGACGGCTGTAATGCCAGAAACCGGTCCTCGGAAGCTTGTTTCCGGTCCAGGGAAGACATGGCTTAGCAGTTCGGGCTGGACTGTTCCCATGAGGCACAGGGTCAGACTGATTTGCATATAGTCATGGCTGAACAGGGGTGGCAGAGTGGGCTAAAGAATGGTGATGGATCAAACCCAGATCTTTTGACTGGGTGTGAGTGTTTGATTGGTTCAGATGCTCCGTCCATCACCTCCCCCTTTTGTACCGCTTTGGCCGCCATAAGTGTGGCAGGGTATGCTCAGATGTGAGTCCCTTGCTCACTTTGCCACTGGATTCAAGCAAGCTGGGCTGAAGACGGCTGTAATGCCAGAAACCGGTCCTCGGAAGCTTGTTTCCGGTCCAGGGAAGGCATGGCTTGGCAGTTCGGGCTGGACTGTTCCCATGAGGCACAGGGTCAGACTGATTTGCATATAGCCATGGCTGAACTGGGGTGGCAGAGTGGGCTAAAGAACGGTGATGGATCAAACCCAGATCTTTTGACTGGGTGTGAGTGTTTGATTGGTTCAGATGCTCCGTCCATCACCTCCCCCTTTTGTACCGCTTTGGCCGCCATAAGTGTGGCAGGGTATGCTCAGACGTGAGTCCCTTGCTCACTTTGCCACTGGATTCAAGCAAGCTGGGCTGAAGACGGCTGTAATGCCAGAAACCGGTCCTCGGAAGCTTGTTTCCGGTCCAGGGAAGGCATGGCTTGGCAGTTCGGGCTGGACTGTTCACATGAGGCACAGGGTCAGACTGATTTGCATATAGCCATGGCTGAACTGGGGTTGCAGAGTGGGCTAAAGAACGGTGATGGATCAAACCCAGATCTTTTGACTGGGTGTGAGTGTTTGATTGGTTCAGATGCTCCGTCCATCACCTCCCCCTTTTGTACCGCTTTGGCTGCCATAAGTGTGGCAGGGTATGCTCAGACGTGAGTCCCTTGCTCACTTTGCCACTGGATTTAAGCAAGCTGGGCTGAAGACGGCTGTAATGCCAGAAACCGGTCCTCGGAAGCTTGTTTCCGGTCCAGGGAAGACATGGCTTGGCAGTTCGGGCTGGACTGTTCCCATGAGGCACAGGGTCAGACTGATTTGCATATAGCCATGGCTGAACTGGGGTGGCAGCGTGGGCTAAAGAACGGTGATGGATCAAACCCAGATGTTTTGACTGGGTGTGAGTGTTTGATTGGTTCAGATGCTCCGTCCATCAACTCCCCCTTTTGTACCGCTTTGGCCGCCATAAGTGTGGCAGGGTATGCTCAGACGTGAGTCCCTTGCTCACTTTGCCACTGGAGTCAAGCAAGCTGGCCTGAAGACGGCTGTAATGCCAGAAACCGGTCCTCAGAAGCTTGTTTCCGGTCCAGGGAAGACATGGCTTGGCAGTTCGGGCTGGACTGTTCCCATGAGGCACAGGGTCAGACTGATTTGCATATAGCCATGGCTGAACTGGGGTGGCAGAGTGGGCTAAAGAACGGTGATGGATCAAACCCAGATCTTTTGACTGGGTGTGAGTGTTTCATTGGTTCAGATGCTCCGTCCATCACCTCCCCCTTTTGTACCGCTTTGGCCGCCATAAGTGTGGCAGGGTATGCTCAGTCATGAGTCCCTTGCTCACTTTGCCACTGGATTCAAGCAAGGTGGGCTGAAGACGGCTGTAATGCCAGAAACCGGTCCTCGGAAGCTTGTTTCGGTCCAGGGAAGACATGGCTTGGCAGTTCGGACTGGACTGTTCTCATGAGGCACAGGGTCAGACTGATTTGCACATAGCCATGGCTGAACTGGGGTGGCAGAGTGGGCTAAAGAACGGTGATGGATCAAACCCAGATCTTTTGACTGGGTATGAGTGTTTGATTGGTTCAGATGCTCCGTCCATCACCTCCCCCTTTTGTACCGCTTTGGGCGCCATAAGTGTGGCAGGGTATGCTCAGACGTGAGTCCCTTGCTCACTTTGCCACTGGATACAAGCAAGCTGGGCTGAAGACGGCTGTAATGCCAGAAACCGGTCCTCGGAAGCTTGTTTCCGGTCCAGAGAAGACATGGCTTGGCAGTTCGGGCTGGACTGTTCCCATGAGGCACAGGGTCAGACTGATTTGCATATAGCCATGGCTGAACTGGGGTGGCAGAGTGGGCTAAAGAAGGGTGATGGATCAAACCCAGATATTTTGACTGGGTGTGAGTGTTTGATTGGTTCAGATGCTCCGTCCATCACCTCCCCCTTTTGTACCGCTTTGGCCGCCATAAGTGTGGCAGGGTATGCTCAGACGTGAGTCCCTTGCTCACTTTGCCACTGGAGTCAAGCAAGCTGGCCTGAAGACGGCTGTAATGCCAGAAACCGGTCCTCGGAAGCTTGTTTCCGGTCCAGGGAAGACATGGCTTGGCAGTTCGGGCTGGACTGTTCCCACGAAGCACAGGGTCAGACTGATTTGCATATAGCCATGGCTGAACTGGGGTGGCTGAGTGGGCTAAAGAAAGGTGATGGATCAAACCCAGATCTTTTGACTGGGTGTGAGTGTTTGATTGGTTCAGATGGTCCGTCCATCACCTCCCCCTTTTGTACCGCTTTGGCCGCCATAAGTGTGGCAGGGTATGCTCAGACGTGAGTCCCTTGCTCACTTTGCCACTGGATTCAAGCAAGCTGGGCTGAAGATGGCTGTAATGCCAGAAACCGGTCCTCGGAAGCTTGTTTCCGGTCCAGGGAAGACATGGCTTGGCAGTTCGGGCTGGACTGTTCCCATGAGGCACAGGGTCAGACTGATTTGCATATAGCCATGGCTGAACTGGGGTGGCAGAGTGGGCTAAAGAAGGGTGATGGATCAAACCCAGATCTTTTGACTGGGTGTGAGTGTTTGATTGGTTCAGATGCTCCGTCCATCACCTCCCCCTTTTGTACCGCTTTGGCCGCCATAAGTGTGGCAGGGTATGCTCAGACGTGAGTCCCTTGCTCACTTTGCCACTGGAGTCAAGCAAGCTGGCCTGAAGACGGCTGTAATGCCAGAAACCGGTCCTCGGAAGCTTGTTTCCGGTCCAGGGAAGACATGGCTTGGCAGTTCGGGCTGGACTGTTCCCATGAGGCACAGGGTCAGACTGATTTGCATATAGCCATGGCTGAACTGGGGTGGCAGAGTGGGCTAAAGAACGGTGATGGATCAAACCCAGATCTTTTGACTGGGTGTGAGTGTTTGATTGGTTCAGATGCTTCGTCCATCACCTCCCCCTTTTGTACCGCTTTGGCCGCCATAAGTGTGGCAGGGTATGCTCAGACGTGAGTCCCTTGCTCACTTTGCCACTGGATTCAAGCAAGCTGGGCTGAAGATGGCTGTAATGCCAGAAACCGGTCCTCGGAAGCTTGTTTCCGGTCCAGGGAAGACATGGCTTGGCAGTTCGGGCTGGACTGTTCCCATGAGGCACAGGGTCAGACTGATTTGCATATAGCCTTGGCTGAACTGGGGTGGCAGAGTGGGCTAAAGAACGGTGATGGATCAAACCCAGATCTTTTGACTGGGTGTGAGTGTTTGATTGGTTCAGATGCTCCGTCCATCACCTCCCCCTTTTGTACCGCTTTGGCTGCCATAAGTGTGGCAGGGTATGCTCAGATGTGAGTCCCTTGCTCACTTTGCCACTGGATTCAAGCAAGCTGGGCTGAAGACGGCTGTAAATCCAGAAACAGGTCCTCGGAAGCTTGTTTCCGGTCCAGGGAAGACATGGCTTGGCAGTTCGGGCTGGACTGTTCCCATGAGGCACAGGGTCAGACTGATTTGCATATAGCCTTGGCTGAACTGGGGTGGCAGAGTGGGCTAAAGAACGATGATGGATCAAACCCAGATCTTTTGACTGGGTGTGAGTGTTTGATTGGTTCAGATGCTCTGTCCATCATCTCCCCCTTTTGTACCGCTTTGGCCGCCATAAGTGTGGCAGGGTATGCTCAGACGTGAGTCCCTTGCTCATTTTGCCACTGGATTCAAGCAAGCTGGGCTGAAGACGGCTGTAATGCCAGAAACCGGTCCTCGGAAGCTTGTTTCCGTTCCATGGAAGACATGGCTTGGCAGTTCGGGCTGGACTGTTCCCATGAGGCACAGGGTCAGACTGATTTGCATATAGCCATGGCTGAACTGGGGTGGCAGAGTGGGCTAAAGAACAGTGATGGATCAAACTCGGATCTTATGAATGGGTGTGAGTGTTTGATTGGTTCAGATGCTCCGTCCATCACCTCCCCCTTTTGTACCGCTTTGGCCGCCATAAGTGTGGCAGGGTATGCTCAGACGTGAGTCCCTTTGCTCACTTTGCCACTGGATTCAAGCAAGCTGGGCTGAAGACGGCTGTAATGCCAGAAACCGGTCCTCGGAAGCTTGTTTCCGGTCCAGGGAAGACATGGCTTGGCAGTTCGGGCTGGACTGTTCCCATGAGGCACAGGGTCAGACTGATTTGCATATAGTCATGGCTGAACAGGGGTGGCAGAGTGGGCTAAAGAATGGTGATGGATCAAACCCAGATCTTTTGACTGGGTGTGAGTGTTTGATTGGTTCAGATGCTCCGTCCATCACCTCCCCCTTTTGTACCGCTTTGGCCGCCATAAGTGTGGCAGGGTATGCTCAGATGTGAGTCCCTTGCTCACTTTGCCACTGGATTCAAGCAAGCTGGGCTGAAGACGGCTGTAATGCCAGAAACCGGTCCTCGGAAGCTTGTTTCCGGTCCAGGGAAGGCATGGCTTGGCAGTTCGGGCTGGACTGTTCCCATGAGGCACAGGGTCAGACTGATTTGCATATAGCCATGGCTGAACTGGGGTGGCAGAGTGGGCTAAAGAACGGTGATGGATCAAACCCAGATCTTTTGACTGGGTGTGAGTGTTTGATTGGTTCAGATGCTCCGTCCATCACCTCCCCCTTTTGTACCGCTTTGGCCGCCATAAGTGTGGCAGGGTATGCTCAGACGTGAGTCCCTTGCTCACTTTGCCACTGGATTCAAGCAAGCTGGGCTGAAGACGGCTGTAATGCCAGAAACCGGTCCTCGGAAGCTTGTTTCCGGTCCAGGGAAGGCATGGCTTGGCAGTTCGGGCTGGACTGTTCACATGAGGCACAGGGTCAGACTGATTTGCATATAGCCATGGCTGAACTGGGGTTGCAGAGTGGGCTAAAGAACGGTGATGGATCAAACCCAGATCTTTTGACTGGGTGTGAGTGTTTGATTGGTTCAGATGCTCCGTCCATCACCTCCCCCTTTTGTACCGCTTTGGCCGCCATAAGTGTGGCAGGGTATGCTCAGACGTGAGTCCCTTGCTCACTTTGCCACTGGATTTAAGCAAGCTGGGCTGAAGACGGCTGTAATGCCAGAAACCGGTCCTCGGAAGCTTGTTTCCGGTCCAGGGAAGACATGGCTTGGCAGTTCGGGCTGGACTGTTCCCATGAGGCACAGGGTCAGACTGATTTGCATATAGCCATGGCTGAACTGGGGTGGCAGCGTGGGCTAAAGAACGGTGATGGATCAAACCCAGATGTTTTGACTGGGTGTGAGTGTTTGATTGGTTCAGATGCTCCGTCCATCAACTCCCCCTTTTGTACCGCTTTGGCCGCCATAAGTGTGGCAGGGTATGCTCAGACGTGAGTCCCTTGCTCACTTTGCCACTGGAGTCAAGCAAGCTGGCCTGAAGACGGCTGTAATGCCAGAAACCGGTCCTCAGAAGCTTGTTTCCGGTCCAGGGAAGACATGGCTTGGCAGTTCGGGCTGGACTGTTCCCATGAGGCACAGGGTCAGACTGATTTGCATATAGCCATGGCTGAACTGGGGTGGCAGAGTGGGCTAAAGAACGGTGATGGATCAAACCCAGATCTTTTGACTGGGTGTGAGTGTTTCATTGGTTCAGATGCTCCGTCCATCACCTCCCCCTTTTGTACCGCTTTGGCCGCCATAAGTGTGGCAGGGTATGCTCAGACGTGAGTCCCTTGCTCACTTTGCCACTGGATTCAAGCAAGCTGGGCTGAAGACGGCTGTAATGCCAGAAACCGGTCCTCGGAAGCTTGTTTCCGGTCCAGGGAAGACATGGCTTGGCAGTTCGGGCTAGACTGTTCCCGTGAGGCACAGGGTCAGACTGATTTGCATATAGCCATGGCTGTACTGGGGTGGCAGAGTGGGCTAAAGAACGGTGATGGATCAAACCCAGATCTTTTGACTGGGTGTGAGTGTTTGATTGGTTCAGATGCTCCGTCCATCACCTCCCCCTTTTGTACCGCTTTGGCCGCCATAAGTGTGGCAGGGTATGCTCAGTCATGAGTCCCTTGCTCACTTTGCCACTGGATTCAAGCAAGGTGGGCTGAAGACGGCTGTAATGCCAGAAACCGGTCCTCGGAAGCTTGTTTCCGGTCCAGGGAAGACATGGCTTGGCAGTTCGGGCTGGACTGTTCCCATGAGGCACAGGGTCAGACTGATTTGCATATAGCCATGGCTGAACTGGGGTGGCAGCGTGGGCTAAAGAACGGTGATGGATCAAACCCAGATCTTTTGACTGGGTGTGAGTGTTTCATTGGTTCAGATGCTCCGTCCATCACCTCCCCCTTTTGTACCGCTTTGGCCGCCATAAGTGTGGCAGGGTATGCTCAGACGTGAGTCCCTTGCTCACTTTGCCACTGGATTCAAGCAAGCTGGGCTGAAGACGGCTGTAATGCCAGAAACCGGTCCTCGGAAGCTTGTTTCGGTCCAGGGAAGACATGGCTTGGCAGTTCGGACTGGACTGTTCTCATGAGGCACAGGGTCAGACTGATTTGCACATAGCCATGGCTGAACTGGGGTGGCAGAGTGGGCTAAAGAACGGTGATGGATCAAACCCAGATCTTTTGACTGGGTGTGAGTGTTTGATTGGTTCAGATGCTCCGTCCATCACCTCCCCCTTTTGTACCGCTTTGGGCGCCATAAGTGTGGCAGGGTATGCTCAGACGTGAGTCCCTTGCTCACTTTGCCACTGGATACAAGCAAGCTGGGCTGAAGACGGCTGTAATGCCAGAAACCGGTCCTCGGAAGCTTGTTTCCGGTCCAGGGAAGACATGGCTTGGCAGTTCGGGCTGGACTGTTCCCATGAGGCACAGGGTCAGACTGATTTGCATATAGCCATGGCTGAACTGGGGTGGCAGAGTGGGCTAAAGAAGGGTGATGGATCAAACCCAGATATTTTGACTGGGTGTGAGTGCTTGATTGGTTCAGATGCTCCGTCCATCACCTCCCCCTTTTGTACCGCTTTGGCCGCCATAAGTGTGGCAGGGTATGCTCAGACGTGAGTCCCTTGCTCACTTTGCCACTGGAGTCAAGCAAGCTGGCCTGAAGACGGCTGTAATGCCAGAAACCGGTCCTCGGAAGCTTGTTTCCGGTCGAGGGAAGACATGGCTTGGCAGTTCGGGCTGGACTGTTCCCACGAAGCACAGGGTCAGACTGATTTGCATATAGCCATGGCTGAACTGGGGTGGCTGAGTGGGCTAAAGAACGGTGATGGATCAAACCCAGATCTTTTGACTGGGTGTGAGTGTTTGATTGGTTCAGATGGTCCGTCCATCACCTCCCCCTTTTGTACCGCTTTGGCCGCCATAAGTGTGGCAGGGTATGCTCAGACGTGAGTCCCTTGCTCACTTTGCCACTGGATTCAAGCAAGCTGGGCTGAAGACGGCTGTAATGCCAGAAACCGGTCCTCGGAAGCTTGTTTCCGGTCCAGGGAAGACATGGCTTGGCAGTTCGGGCTGGACTGTTCCCATGAGGCACAGGGTCAGACTGATTTGCATATAGCCATGGCTGAACTGGGGTGGCAGAGTGGGCTAAAGAAGGGTGATGGATCAAACCCAGATCTTTTGACTGGGTGTGAGTGTTTGATTGGTTCAGTTGCTCCGTCCATCACCTCCCCCTTTTGTACCGCTTTGGCCGCCATAAGTGTGGCAGGGTATGCTCAGACGTGAGTCCCTTGCTCACTTTGCCACTGGAGTCAAGCAAGCTGGCCTGAAGACGGCTGTAATGCCAGAAACCGGTCCTCGGAAGCTTGTTTCCGGTCCAGGGAAGACATGGCTTGGCAGTTCGGGCTGGACTGTTCCCATGAGGCACAGGGTCAGACTGATTTGCATATAGCCATGGCTGAACAGGGGTGGCAGAGTGGGCTAAAGAACGGTGATGGATCAAACCCAGATCTTTTGACTGGGTGTGAGTGTTTGATTGGTTCAGATGCTCCGTCCATCACCTCCCCCTTTTGTACCGCTTTGGCCGCCATAAGTGTGGCAGGGTATGCTCAGACGTGAGTCCTTTGCTCACTTTGCCACTGGATTCAAGCAAGCTGGGCTGAAGACGGCTGTAATGCCAGAAACCGGTCCTCGGAAGCTTGTTTCCGGTCCAGGGAAGACATGGCTTGGCAGTTCGGGCTGGACTGTTCCCATGAGGCACAGGGTCAGACTGATTTGCATATAGCCATGGCTGAACTGGGGTGGCAGAGTGGGCTAAAGAAGGGTGATGGATCAAACCCAGATCTTTTGACTGGGTGTGAGTGTTTGATTGGTTCAGTTGCTCCGTCCATCACCTCCCCCTTTTGTACCGCTTTGGCCGCCATAAGTGTGGCAGGGTATGCTCAGACGTGAGTCCCTTGCTCACTTTGCCACTGGAGTCAAGCAAGCTGGCCTGAAGACGGCTGTAATGCCAGAAACCGGTCCTCGGAAGCTTGTTTCCGGTCCAGGGAAGACATGGCTTGGCAGTTCGGGCTGGACTGTTCCCATGAGGCACAGGGTCAGACTGATTTGCATATAGCCATGGCTGAACAGGGGTGGCAGAGTGGGCTAAAGAACGGTGATGGATCAAACCCAGATCTTTTGACTGGGTGTGAGTGTTTGATTGGTTCAGATGCTCCGTCCATCACCTCCCCCTTTTGTACCGCTTTGGCCGCCATAAGTGTGGCAGGGTATGCTCAGACGTGAGTCCTTTGCTCACTTTGCCACTGGATTCAAGCAAGCTGGGCTGAAGACGGCTGTAATGCCAGAAACCGGTCCTCGGAAGCTTGTTTCCGGTCCAGGGAAGACATGGCTTGGCAGTTCGGGCTGGACTGTTCCCACGAAGCACAGGGTCAGACTGATTTGCATATAGCCATGGCTGAACTGGGGTGGCTGAGTGGGCTAAAGAACGGTGATGGATCAAACCCAGATCTTTTGACTGGGTGTGAGTGTTTGATTGGTTCAGATGGTCCGTCCATCACCTCCCCCTTTTGTACCGCTTTGGCCGCCATAAGTGTGGCAGGGTATGCTCAGACGTGAGTCCCTTGCTCACTTTGCCACTGGATTCAAGCAAGCTGGGCTGAAGACGGCTGTAATGCCAGAAACCAGTCCTCGTAGGCTTGTTTCCGGTCCAGGGAAGACATGGCTTGGCAGTTCGGGCTGGACTGTTCCCATGAGGCACAGGGTCAGACTGATTTGCATATAGCCATGGCTGAACTGGGGTGGCAGAGTGGGCTAAAGAAGGGTGATGGATCAAACCCAGATCTTTTGACTGGGTGTGAGTGTTTGATTGGTTCAGATGCTCCGTCCATCACCTCCCCCTTTTGTACCGCTTTGGCCGCCATAAGTGTGGCAGGGTATGCTCAGACGTGAGTCCCTTGCTCACTTTGCCACTGGAGTCAAGCAAGCTGGCCTGAAGACGGCTGTAATGCCAGAAACCGGTCCTCGGAAGCTTGTTTCCGGTCCAGGGAAGACATGGCTTGGCAGTTCGGGCTGGACTGTTCCCATGAGGCACAGGGTCAGACTGATTTGCATATAGCCATGGCTGAACTGGGGTGGCAGAGTGGGCTAAAGAACGGTGATGGATCAAACCCAGATCTTTTGACTGGGTGTGAGTGCTTGATTGGTTCAGATGCTCCGTCCATCACCTCCCCCTTTTGTACCGCTTTGGCCGCCATAAGTGTGGCAGGGTATGCTCAGACGTGAGTCCCTTGCTCACTTTGCCACTGGATTCAAGCAAGCTGGGCTGAAGACGGCTGTAATGCCAGAAACCGGTCCTCGGAAGCTTGTTTCCGGTCCAGGGAAGACATGGCTTGGCAGTTCGGGCTGGACTGTTCCCATGAGGCACAGGGTCAGACTGATTTGCATATAGCCATGGCTGAACAGGGGTGGCAGAGTGGGCTAAAGAACGGTGATGGATCAAACCCAGATCTTTTGACTGGGTGTGAGTGTTTGATTGGTTCAGATGCTCCGTCCATCACCTCCCCCTTTTGTACCGCTTTGGCCGCCATAAGTGTGGCAGGGTATGCTCAGTCATGAGTCCCTTGCTCACTTTGCCACTGGATTCAAGCAAGGTGGGCTGAAGACGGCTGTAATGCCAGAAACCGGTCCTCGGAAGCTTGTTTCCGGTCCAGGGAAGACATGGCTTGGCAGTTCGGGCTGGACTGTTCCCATGAGGCACAGGGTCAGACTGATTTGCATATAGCCATGGCTGAACTGGGGTGGCAGCGTGGGCTAAAGAACGGTGATGGATCAAACCCAGATCTTTTGACTGGGTGTGAGTGTTTCATTGGTTCAGATGCTCCGTCCATCACCTCCCCCTTTTGTACCGCTTTGGCCGCCATAAGTGTGGCAGGGTATGCTCAGACGTGAGTCCCTTGCTCACTTTGCCACTGGATTCAAGCAAGCTGGGCTGAAGACGGCTGTAATGCCAGAAACCGGTCCTCGGAAGCTTGTTTCGGTCCAGGGAAGACATGGCTTGGCAGTTCGGACTGGACTGTTCTCATGAGGCACAGGGTCAGACTGATTTGCACATAGCCATGGCTGAACTGGGGTGGCAGAGTGGGCTAAAGAACGGTGATGGATCAAACCCAGATCTTTTGACTGGGTGTGAGTGTTTGATTGGTTCAGATGCTCCGTCCATCACCTCCCCCTTTTGTACCGCTTTGGGCGCCATAAGTGTGGCAGGGTATGCTCAGACGTGAGTCCCTTGCTCACTTTGCCACTGGATACAAGCAAGCTGGGCTGAAGACGGCTGTAATGCCAGAAACCGGTCCTCGGAAGCTTGTTTCGGGTCCAGGGAAGACATGGCTTGGCAGTTCGGGCTGGACTGTTCCCATGAGGCACAGGGTCAGACTGATTTGCATATAGCCATGGCTGAACTGGGGTGGCAGAGTGGGCTAAAGAAGGGTGATGGATCAAACCCAGATATTTTGACTGGGTGTGAGTGCTTGATTGGTTCAGATGCTCCGTCCATCACCTCCCCCTTTTGTACCGCTTTGGCCGCCATAAGTGTGGCAGGGTATGCTCAGACGTGAGTCCCTTGCTCACTTTGCCACTGGAGTCAAGCAAGCTGGCCTGAAGACGGCTGTAATGCCAGAAACCGGTCCTCGGAAGCTTGTTTCCGGTCGAGGGAAGACATGGCTTGGCAGTTCGGGCTGGACTGTTCCCACGAAGCACAGGGTCAGACTGATTTGCATATAGCCATGGCTGAACTGGGGTGGCTGAGTGGGCTAAAGAACGGTGATGGATCAAACCCAGATCTTTTGACTGGGTGGGAGTGTTTGATTGGTTCAGATGGTCCGTCCATCACCTCCCCCTTTTGTACCGCTTTGGCCGCCATAAGTGTGGCAGGGTATGCTCAGACGTGAGTCCCTTGCTCACTTTGCCACTGGATTCAAGCAAGCTGGGCTGAAGACGGCTGTAATGCCAGAAACCGGTCCTCGGAAGCTTGTTTCCGGTCCAGGGAAGACATGGCTTGGCAGTTCGGGCTGGACTGTTCCCATGAGGCACAGGGTCAGACTGATTTGCATATAGCCATGGCTGAACTGGGGTGGCAGAGTGGGCTAAAGAAGGGTGATGGATCAAACCCAGATCTTTTGACTGGGTGTGAGTGTTTGATTGGTTCAGATGCTCCGTCCATCACCTCCCCCTTTTGTACCGCTTTGGCCGCCATAAGTGTGGCAGGGTATGCTCAGACGTGAGTCCTTTGCTCACTTTGCCACTGGATTCAAGCAAGCTGGGCTGAAGACGGCTGTAATGCCAGAAACCGGTCCTCGGAAGCTTGTTTCCGGTCCAGGGAAGACATGGCTTGGCAGTTCGGGCTGGACTGTTCCCACGAAGCACAGGGTCAGACTGATTTGCATATAGCCATGGCTGAACTGGGGTGGCTGAGTGGGCTAAAGAACGGTGATGGATCAAACCCAGATCTTTTGACTGGGTGTGAGTGCTTGATTGGTTCAGATGCTCCGTCCATCACCTCCCCCTTTTGTACCGCTTTGGCCGCCATAAGTGTGGCAGGGTATGCTCAGACGTGAGTCCCTTGCTCACTTTGCCACTGGAGTCAAGCAAGCTGGGCTGAAGACGGCTGTAATGCCAGAAACCGGTCCTCGGAAGCTTGTTTCCGGTCCAGGGAAGACATGGCTTGGCAGTTCGGGCTGGACTGTTCCCATGAGGCACAGGGTCAGACTGATTTGCATATAGCCATGGCTGAACTGGGGTGGCAGAGTGGGCTAAAGAAGGGTGATGGATCAAACCCAGATCTTTTGACTGGGTGTGAGTGTTTGATTGGTTCAGATGCTCCGTCCATCACCTCCCCCTTTTGTACCGCTTTGGCCGCCATAAGTGTGGCAGGGTATGCTCAGACGTGAGTCCTTTGCTCACTTTGCCACTGGATTCAAGCAAGCTGGGCTGAAGACGGCTGTAATGCCAGAAACCGGTCCTCGGAAGCTTGTTTCCGGTCCAGGGAAGACATGGCTTGGCAGTTCGGGCTGGACTGTTCCCACGAAGCACAGGGTCAGACTGATTTGCATATAGCCATGGCTGAACTGGGGTGGCTGAGTGGGCTAAAGAACGGTGATGGATCAAACCCAGATCTTTTGACTGGGTGTGAGTGTTTGATTGGTTCAGATGGTCCGTCCATCACCTCCCCCTTTTGTACCGCTTTGGCCGCCATAAGTGTGGCAGGGTATGCTCAGACGTGAGTCCCTTGCTCACTTTGCCACTGGATTCAAGCAAGCTGGGCTGAAGACGGCTGTAATGCCAGAAACCAGTCCTCGTAGGCTTGTTTCCGGTCCAGGGAAGACATGGCTTGGCAGTTCGGGCTGGACTGTTCCCATGAGGCACAGGGTCAGACTGATTTGCATATAGCCATGGCTGAACTGGGGTGGCAGAGTGGGCTAAAGAAGGGTGATGGATCAAACCCAGATCTTTTGACTGGGTGTGAGTGTTTGATTGGTTCAGATGCTCCGTCCATCACCTCCCCCTTTTGTACCGCTTTGGCCGCCATAAGTGTGGCAGGGTATGCTCAGACGTGAGTCCCTTGCTCACTTTGCCACTGGAGTCAAGCAAGCTGGCCTGAAGACGGCTGTAATGCCAGAAACCGGTCCTCGGAAGCTTGTTTCCGGTCCAGGGAAGACATGGCTTGGCAGTTCGGGCTGGACTGTTCCCATGAGGCACAGGGTCAGACTGATTTGCATATAGCCATGGCTGAACTGGGGTGGCAGAGTGGGCTAAAGAACGGTGATGGATCAAACCCAGATCTTTTGACTGGGTGTGAGTGCTTGATTGGTTCAGATGCTCCGTCCATCACCTCCCCCTTTTGTACCGCTTTGGCCGCCATAAGTGTGGCAGGGTATGCTCAGACGTGAGTCCCTTGCTCACTTTGCCACTGGATTCAAGCAAGCTGGGCTGAAGACGGCTGTAATGCCAGAAACCGGTCCTCGGAAGCTTGTTTCCGGTCCAGGGAAGACATGGCTTGGCAGTTCGGGCTGGACTGTTCCCATGAGGCACAGGGTCAGACTGATTTGCATATAGCCATGGCTGAACAGGGGTGGCAGAGTGGG
Organism: Lissotriton helveticus; assembly: GCF_964261635.1. Lineage (NCBI taxonomy): Eukaryota > Metazoa > Chordata > Amphibia > Caudata > Salamandridae > Lissotriton > Lissotriton helveticus. Next base: position 313,285,831 of record NC_136069.1, on the reverse strand, counting down.
CTAAAGAACGGTGATGGATCAAACCCAGATCTTTTGACTGGGTGTGAGTGTTTGATTGGTTCAGATGCTCCGTCCATCACCTCCCCCTTTTGTACCGCTTTGGCCGCCATAAGTGTGGCAGGGTATGCTCAGTCATGAGTCCCTTGCTCACTTTGCCACTGGATTCAAGCAAGGTGGGCTGAAGACGGCTGTAATGCCAGAAACCGGTCCTCGGAAGCTTGTTTCCGGTCCAGGGAAGACATGGCTTGGCAGTTCGGGCTGGACTGTTCCCATGAGGCACAGGGTCAGACTGATTTGCATATAGCCATGGCTGAACTGGGGTGGCAGCGTGGGCTAAAGAACGGTGATGGATCAAACCCAGATCTTTTGACTGGGTGTGAGTGTTTCATTGGTTCAGATGCTCCGTCCATCACCTCCCCCTTTTGTACCGCTTTGGCCGCCATAAGTGTGGCAGGGTATGCTCAGACGTGAGTCCCTTGCTCACTTTGCCACTGGATTCAAGCAAGCTGGGCTGAAGACGGCTGTAATGCCAGAAACCGGTCCTCGGAAGCTTGTTTCGGTCCAGGGAAGACATGGCTTGGCAGTTCGGACTGGACTGTTCTCATGAGGCACAGGGTCAGACTGATTTGCACATAGCCATGGCTGAACTGGGGTGGCAGAGTGGGCTAAAGAACGGTGATGGATCAAACCCAGATCTTTTGACTGGGTGTGAGTGTTTGATTGGTTCAGATGCTCCGTCCATCACCTCCCCCTTTTGTACCGCTTTGGGCGCCATAAGTGTGGCAGGGTATGCTCAGACGTGAGTCCCTTGCTCACTTTGCCACTGGATACAAGCAAGCTGGGCTGAAGACGGCTGTAATGCCAGAAACCGGTCCTCGGAAGCTTGTTTCGGGTCCAGGGAAGACATGGCTTGGCAGTTCGGGCTGGACTGTTCCCATGAGGCACAGGGTCAGACTGATTTGCATATAGCCATGGCTGAACTGGGGTGGCAGAGTGGGCTAAAGAAGGGTGATGGATCAAACCCAGATATTTTGACTGGGTGTGAGTGCTTGATTGGTTCAGATGCTCCGTCCATCACCTCCCCCTTTTGTACCGCTTTGGCCGCCATAAGTGTGGCAGGGTATGCTCAGACGTGAGTCCCTTGCTCACTTTGCCACTGGAGTCAAGCAAGCTGGCCTGAAGACGGCTGTAATGCCAGAAACCGGTCCTCGGAAGCTTGTTTCCGGTCGAGGGAAGACATGGCTTGGCAGTTCGGGCTGGACTGTTCCCACGAAGCACAGGGTCAGACTGATTTGCATATAGCCATGGCTGAACTGGGGTGGCTGAGTGGGCTAAAGAACGGTGATGGATCAAACCCAGATCTTTTGACTGGGTGGGAGTGTTTGATTGGTTCAGATGGTCCGTCCATCACCTCCCCCTTTTGTACCGCTTTGGCCGCCATAAGTGTGGCAGGGTATGCTCAGACGTGAGTCCCTTGCTCACTTTGCCACTGGATTCAAGCAAGCTGGGCTGAAGACGGCTGTAATGCCAGAAACCGGTCCTCGGAAGCTTGTTTCCGGTCCAGGGAAGACATGGCTTGGCAGTTCGGGCTGGACTGTTCCCATGAGGCACAGGGTCAGACTGATTTGCATATAGCCATGGCTGAACTGGGGTGGCAGAGTGGGCTAAAGAAGGGTGATGGATCAAACCCAGATCTTTTGACTGGGTGTGAGTGTTTGATTGGTTCAGATGCTCCGTCCATCACCTCCCCCTTTTGTACCGCTTTGGCCGCCATAAGTGTGGCAGGGTATGCTCAGACGTGAGTCCTTTGCTCACTTTGCCACTGGATTCAAGCAAGCTGGGCTGAAGACGGCTGTAATGCCAGAAACCGGTCCTCGGAAGCTTGTTTCCGGTCCAGGGAAGACATGGCTTGGCAGTTCGGGCTGGACTGTTCCCACGAAGCACAGGGTCAGACTGATTTGCATATAGCCATGGCTGAACTGGGGTGGCTGAGTGGGCTAAAGAACGGTGATGGATCAAACCCAGATCTTTTGACTGGGTGTGAGTGCTTGATTGGTTCAGATGCTCCGTCCATCACCTCCCCCTTTTGTACCGCTTTGGCCGCCATAAGTGTGGCAGGGTATGCTCAGACGTGAGTCCCTTGCTCACTTTGCCACTGGAGTCAAGCAAGCTGGGCTGAAGACGGCTGTAATGCCAGAAACCGGTCCTCGGAAGCTTGTTTCCGGTCCAGGGAAGACATGGCTTGGCAGTTCGGGCTGGACTGTTCCCATGAGGCACAGGGTCAGACTGATTTGCATATAGCCATGGCTGAACTGGGGTGGCAGAGTGGGCTAAAGAAGGGTGATGGATCAAACCCAGATCTTTTGACTGGGTGTGAGTGTTTGATTGGTTCAGATGCTCCGTCCATCACCTCCCCCTTTTGTACCGCTTTGGCCGCCATAAGTGTGGCAGGGTATGCTCAGACGTGAGTCCCTTGCTCACTTTGCCACTGGAGTCAAGCAAGCTGGCCTGAAGACGGCTGTAATGCCAGAAACCGGTCCTCGGAAGCTTGTTTCCGGTCCAGGGAAGACATGGCTTGGCAGTTCGGGCTGGACTGTTCCCATGAGGCACAGGGTCAGACTGATTTGCATATAGCCATGGCTGAACTGGGGTGGCAGAGTGGGCTAAAGAACGGTGATGGATCAAACCCAGATCTTTTGACTGGGTGTGAGTGCTTGATTGGTTCAGATGCTCCGTCCATCACCTCCCCCTTTTGTACCGCTTTGGCCGCCATAAGTGTGGCAGGGTATGCTCAGACGTGAGTCCCTTGCTCACTTTGCCACTGGATTCAAGCAAGCTGGGCTGAAGACGGCTGTAATGCCAGAAACCGGTCCTCGGAAGCTTGTTTCCGGTCCAGGGAAGACATGGCTTGGCAGTTCGGGCTGGACTGTTCCCATGAGGCACAGGGTCAGACTGATTTGCATATAGCCATGGCTGAACAGGGGTGGCAGAGTGGGCTAAAGAACGGTGATGGATCAAACCCAGATCTTTTGACTGGGTGTGAGTGTTTGATTGGTTCAGATGCTCCGTCCATCACCTCCCCCTTTTGTACCGCTTTGGCCGCCATAAGTGTGGCAGGGTATGCTCAGACGTGAGTCCTTTGCTCACTTTGCCACTGGATTCAAGCAAGCTGGGCTGAAGACGGCTGTAATGCCAGAAACCGGTCCTCGGAAGCTTGTTTCCGGTCCAGGGAAGACATGGCTTGGCAGTTGGGGCTGGACTGTTCCCATGAGGCACAGGGTCAGACTGATTTGCATATAGCCATGGCTGAACTGGGGTGGCAGAGTGGGCTAAAGAACGGTGATGGATCAAACCCAGATCTTTTGACTGGGTGTGAGTGTTTGATTGGTTCAGATGCTCCGTCCATCACCTCCCCCTTTTGTACCTCTTTGGCCGCCATAAGTGTGGCAGGGTATGCCCAGACGTGAGTCCCTTGCTCACTTAGCCACTGGATTCAAGCAAGCTGGGCTGAAGATGGCTGTAATGCCAGAAACCGGTCCTCGGAAGCTTGTTTCCGGTCCAGGGAAGACATGGCTTTGCAGTTCGGGCTGGACTGTTCCCATGAGGCACAGGGTCAGACTGATTTGCATATAGCCTTGGCTGAACTGGGGTGGCAGAGTGGGCTAAAGAACGGTGATGGATCAAACCCAGATCTTTTGACTGGGTGTGAGTGTTTGATTGGTTCAGATGCTCCGTCCATCACCTCCCCCTTTTGTACCGCTTTGGCCGCCATAAGTGTGGCAGGGTATGCTCAGATGTGAGTCCCTTGCTCACTTTGCCACTGGATTCAAGCAAGCTGGGCTGAAGACGGCTGTAATGCCAGAAACCGGTCCCCGGAAGCTTGTTTCCGGTCCAGGGAAGGCATGGCTTGGCAGTTCGGGCTGGACGGTTCCCATGAGGCACAGGGTCAGACTGATTTGCATATAGCCATGGCTGAACTGGGGTGGCAGAGTGGGCTAAAGAACGGTGATGGATCAAACCCAGATCTTTTGACTGGGTGTGAGTGTTTGATTGGTTCAGATGCTCCGTCCATCACCTCCCCCTTTTGTACCGCTTTGGCCGCCATAAGTGTGGCAGGGTATGCCCAGAAACCGGTCCTCGGAAGCTTGTTTCCGGTCCAGGGAAGACATGGCTTGGCAGTTCGGGCTGGACTGTTCCCATGAGGCACAGGGTCAGACTGATTTGCATATAGCCATGGCTGAACAGGGGTGGCAGAGTGGGCTAAGGAACGGTGATGGATCAAACCCAGATCTTTTGACTGGGTGTGAGTGTTTGATTGGTTCAGATGCTCCGTCCATCACCTCCCCCTTTTGTACCGCTTTGGCCGCCATAAGTGTGGCAGGGTATGCTCAGACGTGAGTCCCTTACTCACTTTGCCACTGGATTCAAGCAAGCTGGGCTGAAGACGGCTGTAATGCCAGAAACCGGTCCTCGGAAGCTTGTTTCCGGTCCAGGGAAGACATGGCTTGGCAGTTCGGGCTGGACTGTTCCCATGAGGCACAGGGTCAGACTGATTTGCATATAGCCATGGCTGAACTGGGGTGGCAGAGTGGGCTAAAGAACGGTGATGGATCAAACCCAGATCTTTTGACTGGGTGTGAGTGTTTGATAGGTTCAGATGCTCCGTCCATCACCTCCCCCTTTTGTACCGCTTTGGCCGCCATAAGTGTGGCAGGGTATGCTCAGACGTGAGTCCCTTGCTCACTTTGCCACTGGATTCAAGCAAGCTGGGCTGAAGACGGCTGTAATGCCAGAAACCGGTCCTCGGAAGCTTGTTTCCGGTCCAGGGAAGACATGGCTTGGCAGTTCGTGCTGGACTGTTCCCATGAGGCACAGGGTCAGACTGATTTGCATATAGCCTTGGCTGAACTGGGGTGGCAGAGTGGGCTAAAGAACGGTGATGGATCAAACCCAGATCTTTTGACTGGGTGTGAGTGTTTGATTGGTTCAGATGCTCCGTCCATCACCTCCCCCTTTTGTACCGCTTTGGCCGCCATAAGTGTGGCAGGGTATGCTCAGATGTGAGTCCCTTGCTCACTTTGCCACTGTATTCAAGCAAGCTGGGCTGAAGACGGCTGTAATGCCAGAAACCGGTCCTCGGAAGCTTGTTTCCGGTCCAGGGAAGGCATGGCTTGGCAGTTCGGGCTGGACTGTTCCCATGAGGCACAGGGTCAGACTGATTTGCATATAGCCATGGCTGAACTGGGGTGGCAGAGTGGGCTAAAGAACGATGATGGATCAAACCCAGATCTTTTGACTGGGTGTGAGTGTTTGATTGGTTCAGATGCTCCGTCCATCACCTCCCCCTTTTGTACCGCTTTGGCCGCCATAAGTGTGGCAGGGTATGCTCAGACGTGAGTCCCTTGCTCACTTTGCCACTGGATTCAAGCAAGCTGGGCTGAAGACGGCTGTAATGCCAGAAACCGGTCCTCGGAAGCTTGTTTCCGGTCCAGGGAAGGCATGGCTTGGCAGTTCGGGCTGGACTGTTCCCATGAGGCACAGGGTCAGACTGATTTGCATATAGCCATGGCTGAACTGGGGTGGCAGAGTGGGCTAAAGAAGGGTGATGGATCAAACCCAGATCTTTTGACTGGGTGTGAGTGTTTGATTGGTTCAGATGCTCCGTCCATCACCTCCCCCTTTTGTACCGCTTTGGCCGCCATAAGTGTGGCAGGGTATGCTCAGACGTGAGTCTCTTGCTCACTTTGCCACTGGAGTCAAGCAAGCTGGCCTGAAGACGGCTGTAATGCCAGAAACCGGTCCTCGGAAGCTTGTTTCCGGTCCAGGGAAGACATGGCTTGGCAGTTCGGGCTGGACTGTTCCCATGAGGCACAGGGTCAGACTGATTTGCATATAGCCATGGCTGAACTGGGGTGGCAGAGTGGGCTAAAGAACGGTGATGGATCAAACCCAGATCTTTTGACTGGGTGTGAGTGTTTGATTGGTTCAGATGCTCCGTCCATCACCTCCCCCTTTTGTACCGCTTTGGCCGCCATAAGTGTGGCAGGGTATGCTCAGACGTGAGTCCCTTGCTCACTTTGCCACTGGATTCAAGCAAGCTGGGCTGAAGACGGCTGTAATGCCAGAAACCGGTCCTCGGAAGCTTGTTTCCGGTCCAGGGAAGACATGGCTTGGCAGTTCGTCTGGACTGTTCCCATGAGGCACAGGGTCAGACTGATTTGCATATAGCCATGGCTGAACAGGGGTGGCAGAGTGGGCTAAAGAACGGTGATGGATCAAACCCAGATCTTTTGACTGGGTGTGAGTGTTTGATTGGTTCAGATGCTCCGTCCATCACCTCCCCCTTTTGTACCGCTTTGGCCGCCATAAGTGTGGCAGGGTATGCTCAGACGTGAGTCCCTTGCTCACTTTGCCACTGGATTCAAGCAAGCTGGGCTGAAGATGGCTGTAATGCCAGAAACCGGTCCTCGGAAGCTTGTTTCCGGTCCAGGGAAGACATGGCTTGGCAGTTCGGGCTGGACTGTTCCCATGAGGCACAGGGTCAGACTGATTTGCATATAGCCTTGGCTGAACTGGGGTGGCAGAGTGGGCTAAAGAACGGTGATGGAGCAAACCCAGATCTTTTGACTGGGTGTGAGTGTTTGATTGGTTCAGATGCTCCGTCCATCACCTCCCCCTTTTGTACCGCTTTGGCCGCCATAAGTGTGGCAGGGTATGCTCAGATGTGAGTCCCTTGCTCACTTTGCCACTGGATTCAAGCAAGCTGGGCTGAAGACGGCTGTAATGCCAGAAACCGGTCCCCGGAAGCTTGTTTCCGGTCCAGGGAAGGCATGGCTTGGCAGTTCGGGCTGGACGGTTCCCATGAGGCACAGGGTCAGACTGATTTGCATATAGCCATGGCTGAACTGGGGTGGCAGAGTGGGCTAAAGAACGGTGATGGATCAAACCCAGATCTTTTGACTGGGTGTGAGTGTTTGATTGGTTCAGATGCTCCGTCCATCACCTCCCCCTTTTGTACCGCTTTGGCCGCCATAAGTGTGGCAGGGTATGCTCAGACGTGAGTCCCTTGCTCACTTTGCCACTGGATTCAAGCAAGCTGGGCTGAAGACGGCTGTAAATCCAGAAACAGGTCCTCGGAAGCTTGGTTCCGGTCCAGGGAAGACATGGCTTGGCAGTTCGGGCTGGACTGTTCCCATGAGGCACAGGGTCAGACTGATTTGCATATAGCCATGGCTGAACAGGGGTGGCAGAGTGGGCTAAAGAACGGTGTTGGATCAAACCCAGATCTTTTGACTGGGTGTGAGTGTTTGATTGGTTCAGATGCTCCGTCCATCACCTCCCCCTTTTGTACCGCTTTGGCCGCCATAAGTGTGGCAGGGTATGCTCAGACGTGAGTCCCTTGCTCACTTTGCCACTGGATTCAAGCAAGCTGGGCTGAAGACGGCTGTAATGCCAGAAACCGGACCTCGGAAGCTTGTTTCCGGTCCAGGGAAGACATGGCTTGGCAGTTCGGGCTGGACTGTTCCCATGAGGCACAGGGTCAGACTGATTTGCATATAGCCATGGCTGAACTGGGGTGGCAGAGTGGGCTAAAGAACGGTGATGGATCAAACCCAGATCTTTTGACTGGGTGTGAGTGTTTGATTGGTTCAGATGCTCCGTCCATCACCTCCCCCTTTTGTACCGCTTTGGCCGCCATAAGTGTGGCAGGGTATGCTCAGATGTGAGTCCCTTGCTCACTTTGCCACTGGATTTAAGCAAGCTGGGCTGAAGACGGCTGTAATGCCAGAAACCGGTCCTCGGAAGCTTGTTTCCGGTCCAGGGAAGACATGGCTTGGCAGTTCGTCTGGACTGTTCCCATGAGGCACAGGGTCAGACTGATTTGCATATAGCCATGGCTGAACAGGGGTGGCAGAGTGGGCTAAAGAACGGTGATGGATCAAACCCAGATCTTTTGACTGGGTGTGAGTGTTTGATTGGTTCAGATGCTCCGTCCATCACCTCCCTCTTTTGTACCGCTTTGGCCGCCATAAGTGTGGCAGGGTATGCTCAGACGTGAGTCCCTTGCTCACTTTGCCACTGGATTCAAGCAAGCTGGGCTGAAGATGGCTGTAATGCCAGAAACCGGTCCTCGGAAGCTTGTTTCCGGTCCAGGGAAGACATGGCTTGGCAGTTCGGGCTGGACTGTTCCCATGAGGCACAGGGTCAGACTGATTTGCATATAGCCTTGGCTGAACTGGGGTGGCAGAGTGGGCTAAAGAACGGTGATGGAGCAAACCCAGATCTTTTGACTGGGTGTGAGTGTTTGATTGGTTCAGATGCTCCGTCCATCACCTCCCCCTTTTGTACCGCTTTGGCCGCCATAAGTGTGGCAGGGTATGCTCAGATGTGAGTCCCTTGCTCACTTTGCCACTGGATTCAAGCAAGCTGGGCTGAAGACGGCTGTAATGCCAGAAACCGGTCCCCGGAAGCTTGTTTCCGGTCCAGGGAAGGCATGGCTTGGCAGTTCGGGCTGGACGGTTCCCATGAGGCACAGGGTCAGACTGATTTGCATATAGCCATGGCTGAACTGGGGTGGCAGAGTGGGCTAAAGAACGGTGATGGATCAAACCCAGATCTTTTGACTGGGTGTGAGTGTTTGATTGGTTCAGATGCTCCGTCCATCACCTCCCCCTTTTGTACTGCTTTGGCCGCCATAAGTGTGGCAGGGTATGCTCAGACGTGAGTCCCTTGCTCACTTTGCCACTGGATTCAAGCAAGCTGGGCTGAAGACGGCTGTAAATCCAGAAACAGGTCCTCGGAAGCTTGGTTCCGGTCCAGGGAAGACATGGCTTGGCAGTTCGGGCTGGACTGTTCCCATGAGGCACAGGGTCAGACTGATTTGCATATAGCCATGGCTGAACAGGGGTGGCAGAGTGGGCTAAAGAACGGTGTTGGATCAAACCCAGATCTTTTGACTGGGTGTGAGTGTTTGATTGGTTCAGATGCTCCGTCCATCACCTCCCCCTTTTGTACCGCTTTGGCCGCCATAAGTGTGGCAGGGTATGCTCAGACGTGAGTCCCTTGCTCACTTTGCCACTGGATTCAAGCAAGCTGGGCTGAAGACGGCTGTAATGCCAGAAACCGGTCCTCGGAAGCTTGTTTCCGGTCCAGGGAAGACATGGCTTGGCAGTTCGGGCTGGACTGTTCCCATGAGGCACAGGGTCAGACTGATTTGCATATAGCCATGGCTGAACTGGGGTGGCAGAGTGGGCTAAAGAATGGTGATGGATCAAACCCAGATCTTTTGACTGGGTGTGAGTGTTTGATAGGTTCAGATGCTCCGTCCATCACCTCCCCCTTTTGTACCGCTTTGGCCGCCATAAGTGTGGCAGGGTATGCTCAGACGTGAGTCCCTTGCTCACTTTGCCACTGGATTCAAGCAAGCTGGGCTGAAGACGGCTGTAATGCCAGAAACCGGTCCTCGGAAGCTTGTTTCCGGTCCAGGGAAGGCATGGCTTGGCAGTTCGGGCTGGACTGTTCCCATGAGGCACAGGGTCAGACTGATTTGCATATAGCCATGGCTGAACTGGGGTGGCAGAGTGGGCTAAAGAACGGTGATGGATCAAACCCAGATCTTTTGACTGGGTGTGAGTGTTTGATTGGTTGAGATGCTCCGTCCATCACCTCCCCCTTTTGTACCGCTTTGGCCGCCATAAGTGTGGCAGGGTATGCTCAGACGTGAGTCCCTTGCTCACTTTGCCACTGGATTCAAGCAAGCTGGGCTGAAGACGGCTGTAATGCCAGAAACCGGTCCTCGGAAGCTTGTTTCCGGTCCAGGGAAGGCATGGCTTGGCAGTTCGGGCTGGACTGTTCACATGAGGCACAGGGTCAGACTGATTTGCATATAGCCATGGCTGAACTGGGGTGGCAGCGTGGGCTAAAGAACGGTGATGGATCAAACCCAGATCTTTTGACTGGCTGTGAGTGTTTGATTGGTTCAGATGCTCCGTCCATCACCTCCCCCTTTTGTACCGCTTTCGCCGCCATAGGTGTGGCAGGGTATGCTCAGACGTGAGTCCCTTGCTCACTTTGCCACTGGATTTAAGCAAGCTGGGCTGAAGACGGCTGTAATGCCAGAAACCGGTCCTCGGAAGCTTGTTTCCGGTCCAGGGAAGACATGGCTTGGCAGTTCGGGCTGGACTGTTCCCATGAGGCACAGGGTCAGACTGATTTGCATATAGCCATGGCTGAACTGGGGTGGCAGAGTGGGCTAAAGAAGGGTGATGGATCAAACCCAGATCTTTTGACTGGGTGTGAGTGTTTGATTGGTTCAGATGCTCCGTCCATCACCTCCCCCTTTTGTACCGCTTTGGCCGCCATAAGTGTGGCAGGGTATGCTCAGACGTGAGTCCCTTGCTCACTTTGCCACTGGAGTCAAGCAAGCTGGCCTGAAGACGGCTGTAATGCCAGAAACCGGTCCTCGGAAGCTTGTTTCCGGTCCAGGGAAGACATGGCTTGGCAGTTCGGGCTGGACTGTTCCCATGAGGCACAGGGTCAGACTGATTTGCATATAGCCATGGCTGAACTGGGGTGGCAGAGTGGGCTAAAGAAGGGTGATGGATCAAACCCAGATCTTTTGACTGGGTGTGAGTGTTTGATTGGTTCAGATGCTCCGTCCATCACCTCCCCCTTTTGTACCGCTTTGGCCGCCATAAGTGTGGCAGGGTATGCTCAGACGTGAGTCCCTTGCTCACTTTGCCACTGGAGTCAAGCAAGCTGGCCTGAAGACGGCTGTAATGCCAGAAACCGGTCCTCGGAAGCTTGTTTCCGGTCCAGGGAAGACATGGCTTGGCAGTTCGGGCTGGACTGTTCCCATGAGGCACAGGGTCAGACTGATTTGCATATAGCCATGGCTGAACTGGGGTGGCAGAGTGGGCTAAAGAACGGTGATGGATCAAACCCAGATCTTTTGACTGGGTGTGAGTGTTTGATTGGTTCAGATGCTCCGTCCATCACCTCCCCCTTTTGTACCGCTTTGGCCGCCATAAGTGTGGCAGGGTATGCTCAGACGTGAGTCCCTTGCTCACTTTGCCACTGGATTCAAGCAAGCTGGGCTGAAGACGGCTGTAATGCCAGAAACCGGTCCTCGGAAGCTTGTTTCCGGTCCAGGGAAGATATGGCTTGGTAGTTCGGGCTGGACTGTTCCCATGAGGCACAGGGTCAGACTGATTTGCATATAGCCATGGCTGAACTGGGGTGGCAAAGTGGGCTAAAGAACGATGATGGATCAAACCCAGATCTTTTGACTGGGTGTGAGTGTTTGATTGGTTCAGATGCTCTGTCCATCACCTCCCCCTTTTGTACCGCTTTGGCCGCCATAAGTGTGGCAGGGTATGCTCAGACGTGAGTCCCTTGCTCATTTTGCCACTGTATTCAAGCAAGCTGGGCTGAAGACGGCTGTAATGCCAGAAACCGGTCCTCGGAAGCTTGTTTCCGTTCCAGGGAAGACATGGCTTGGCAGTTCGGGCTGGACTGTTCCCATGAGGCACAGGGTCAGACTGATTTGCATATAGCCATGGCTGAACTGGGGTGGCAGAGTGGGCTAAAGAACTGTGATGGATCAAACTCAGATCTTATGAATGGGTGTGAGTGTTTGATTGGTTCAGATGCTCCGTCCATCACCTCCCCCTTTTGTACCGCTTTGGCCGCCATAAGTGTGGCAGGGTATGCTCAGACGTGAGTCCCTTTGCTCACTTTGCCACTGGATTCAAGCAAGCTGGGCTGAAGACGGCTGTAATGCCAGAAACCGGTCCTCGGAAGCTTGTTTCGGGTCCAGGGAAGACATGGCTTGGCAGTTCGGGCTGGACTGTTCCTGTGAGGCACAGGGTCAGACTGATTTGCATATAGCCATGGCTGTACTGGGGTGGCAGAGTGGGCTAAAGAACGGTGATGGATCAAACCCAGATCTTTTGACTGGGTGTGAGTGTTTGATTGGTTCAGATGCTCCGTCCATCACCTCCCCCTTTTGTACCGCTTTGGCCGCCATAAGTGTGGCAGGGTATGCTCAGTCGTGAGTCCCTTGCTCACTTTGCCACTGGATTCAAGCAAGCTGGGCTGAAGACGGCTGTAATGCCAGAAACCGGTCCTCGGAAGCTTGTTTCCGGTCCAGGGAAGACATGGCTTGGCAGTTCGGGCTGGACTGTTCCCATGAGGCACAGGGTCAGACTGATTTGCATATAGCCATGGCTGAACTGGGGTGGCAGCGTGGGCTAAAGAATGGTGATGGATCAAACCCAGATCTTTTGACTGGGTGTGAGTGTTTCATTGGTTCAGATGCTCCGTCCATCACCTCCCCCTTTTGTACCGCTTTGGCCGCCATAAGTGTGGCAGGGTATGCTCAGACGTGAGTCCCTTGCTCACTTTGCCACTGGATTCAAGCAAGCTGGGCTGAAGACGGCTGTAATGCCAGAAACCGGTCCTCGGAAGCTTGTTTCGGTCCAGGGAAGACATGGCTTGGCAGTTCGGACTGGACTGTTCTCATGAGGCACAGGGTCAGACTGATTTGCATATAGCCATGGCTGAACTGGGGTGGCAGAGTGGGCTAAAGTACGGTGATGGATCAAACCCAGATCTTTTGACTGGGTGTGAGTGTTTGATTGGTTCAGATGCTCCGTCCATCACCTCCCCCTTTTGTACCGCTTTGGGCGCCATAAGTGTGGCAGGGTATGCTCAGACGTGAGTCCCTTGCTCACTTTGCCACTGGATTCAAGCAAGCTGGGCTGAAGACGGCTGTAATGCCAGAAACCGGTCCTCGGAAGCTTGTTTCCGGTCCAGGGAAGACATGGCTTGGCAGTTCGGGCTGGACTGTTCCCATGAGGCACAGGGTCAGACTGATTTGCATATAGCCATGGCTGAACTGGGGTGGCAGAGTGGGCTAAAGAAGGGTGATGGATCAAACCCAGATATTTTGACTGGGTGTGAGTGTTTGATTGGTTCAGATGCTCCGTCCATCACCTCCCCCTTTTGTACCGCTTTGGCCGCCATAAGTGTGGCAGGGTATGCTCAGACGTGAGTCCCTTGCTCACTTTGCCACTGGAGTCAACCAAGCTGGCCTGAAGACGGCTGTAATGCCAGAAACCGGTCCTCGGAAGCTTGTTTCCGGTCCAGGGAAGACATGGCTTGGCAGTTCGGGCTGGACTGTTCCCACGAAGCACAGGGTCAGACTGATTTGCATATAGCCATGGCTGAACTGGGGTGGCTGAGTGGGCTAAAGAACGGTGATGGATCAAACCCAGATCTTTTGACTGGGTGTGAGTGTTTGATTGGTTCAGATGGTCCGTCCATCACCTCCCCCTTTTGTACCGCTTTGGCCGCCATAAGTGAGGCAGGGTATGCTCAGACGTGAGTCCCTTGCTCATTTTACCACTGGATTCAAGCAAGCTGGGCTGAAGACGGCTGTAATGCCAGAAACCGGTCCTCGGAAGCTTGTTTCCGGTCCAGGGAAGACATGGCTTGGCAGTTCGGGCTGGACTGTTCCCATGAGGCACAGGGTCAGACTGATTTGCATATAGCCATGGCTGAACTGGGGTGGCAGAGTGGGCTAAAGAACAGTGATGGATCAAACTCAGATCTTATGAATGGGTGTGTTTGATTGGTTCAGATGCTCCGTCCATCACCTCCCCCTTTTGTACCGCTTTGGCCGCCATAAGTGTGGCAGGGTATGCTCAGACGTGAGTCCCTTTGCTCACTTTGCCACTGGATTCAAGCAAGCTGGGCTGACGACGGCAGTAATGCCAGAAACCGGTCCTCGGAAGCTTGTTTCCGGTCCAGGGAAGACATGGCTTGGCAGTTCGGGCTGGACTGTTCCCATGAGGCACAGGGTCAGACTGATTTGCATATAGCCATGGCTGAACTGGGGTGGCAGCGTGGGCTAAAGAACGGTGATGGATCAAACCCAGATCTTTTGACTGGGTGTGAGTGTTTCATTGGTTCAGATGCTCCGTCCATCACCTCCCCCTTTTGTACCGCTTTGGCCGCCATAAGTGTGGCAGGGTATGCTCAGACGTGAGTCCCTTGCTCACTTTGCCACTGGATTCAAGCAAGCTGGGCTGAAGACGGCTGTAATGCCAGAAACCGGTCCTCGGAAGCTTGTTTCCGGTCCAGGAAAGACATGGCTTGGCAGTTCGGACTGGACTGTTCTCATGAGGCACAGGGTCAGACTGATTTGCATATAGCCATGGCTGAACTGGGGTGGCAGAGTGGGCTAAAGAACGGTGATGGATCAAACCCAGATCTTTTGACTGGGTGTGAGTGTTTGATTGGTTCAGATGCTCCGTCCATCACCTCCCCCTTTTGTACCGCTTTGGGCGCCATAAGTGTGGCAGGGTATGCTCAGACGTGAGTCCCTTGCTCACTTTGCCACTGGATTCAAGCAAGCTGGGCTGAAGACGGCTGTAATGCCAGAAACCGGTCCTCGGAAGCTTGTTTCCGGTCCAGCGAAGACATGGCTTGGCAGTTCGGGCTGGACTGTTCCCATGAGGCACAGGGTCAGACTGATTTGCATATAGCCATGGCTGAACTGGGGTGGCAGAGTGGGCTAAAGAAGGGTGATGGATCAAACCCAGATCTTTTGACTGGGTGTGAGTGTTTGATTGGTTCAGATGCTCCGTCCATCACCTCCCCCTTTTGTACCGCTTTGGCCGCCATAAGTGTGGCAGGGTATGCTCAGACGTGAGTCCCTTGCTCACTTTGCCACTGGAGTCAAGCAAGCTGGCCTGAAGACGGCTGTAATGCCAGAAACCGGTCCTCGGAAGCTTGTTTCCGGTCGAGGGAAGACATGGCTTGGCAGTTCGGGCTGGACTGTTCCCACGAAGCACAGGGTCAGACTGATTTGCATATAGCCATGGCTGAACTGGGGTGGCTGAGTGGGCTAAAGAACGGTGATGGATCAAACCCAGATCTTTTGACTGGGTGGGAGTGTTTGATTGGTTCAGATGGTCCGTCCATCACCTCCCCCTTTTGTACCGCTTTGGCCGCCATAAGTGTGGCAGGGTATGCTCAGACGTGAGTCCCTTGCTCACTTTGCCACTGGATTCAAGCAAGCTGGGCTGAAGACGGCTGTAATGCCAGAAACCGGTCCTCGGAAGCTTGTTTCCGGTCCAGGGAAGACATGGCTTGGCAGTTCGGGCTGGACTGTTCCCATGAGGCACAGGGTCAGACTGATTTGCATATAGCCATGGCTGAACTGGGGTGGCAGAGTGGGCTAAAGAAGGGTGATGGATCAAACCCAGATCTTTTGACTGGGTGTGAGTGTTTGATTGGTTCAGATGCTCCGTCCATCACCTCCCCCTTTTGTACCGCTTTGGCCGCCATAAGTGTGGCAGGGTATGCTCAGACGTGAGTCCCTTGCTCACTTTGCCACTGGAGTCAAGCAAGCTGGCCTGAAGACAGCTGTAATGCCAGAAACCGGTCCTCGGAAGCTTGTTTCCGGTCCAGGGAAGACATGGCTTGGCAGTTCGGGCTGGACTGTTCCCATGAGGCACAGGGTCAGACTGATTTGCATATAGCCATGGCTGAACTGGGGTGGCAGAGTGGGCTAAAGAACGGTGATGGATCAAACCCAGATCTTTTGACTGGGTGTGAGTGCTTGATTGGTTCAGATGCTCCGTCCATCACCTCCCCCTTTTGTACCGCTTTGGCCGCCATAAGTGTGGCAGGGTATGCTCAGACGTGAGTCCCTTGCTCACTTTGCCACTGGATTCAAGCAAGCTGGGCTGAAGACGGCTGTAATGCCAGAAACCGGTCCTCGGAAGCTTGTTTCCGGTCCAGGGAAGACATGGCTTGGCAGTTCGGGCTGGACTGTTCCCATGAGGCACAGGGTCAGACTGATTTGCATATAGCCATGGCTGAACAGGGGTGGCAGAGTGGGCTAAAGAACGGTGATGGATCAAACCCAGATCTTTTGACTGGGTGTGAGTGTTTGATTGGTTCAGATGCTCCGTCCATCACCTCCCCCTTTTGTACCGCTTTGGCCGCCATAAGTGTGGCAGGGTATGCTCAGACGTGAGTCCTTTGCTCACTTTGCCACTGGATTCAAGCAAGCTGGGCTGAAGACGGCTGTAATGCCAGAAACCGGTCCTCGGAAGCTTGTTTCCGGTCCAGGGAAGACATGGCTTGGCAGTTCGGGCTGGACTGTTCCCACGAAGCACAGGGTCAGACTGATTTGCATATAGCCATGGCTGAACTGGGGTGGCTGAGTGGGCTAAAGAACGGTGATGGATCAAACCCAGATCTTTTGACTGGGTGTGAGTGTTTGATTGGTTCAGATGCTCCGTCCATCACCTCCCCCTTTTGTACCGCTTTGGCCGCCATAAGTGTGGCAGGGTATGCTCAGACGTGAGTCCCTTGCTCACTTTGCCACTGGATTCAAGCAAGCTGGGCTGAAGACGGCTGTAATGCCAGAAACCGGTCCTCGGAAGCTTGTTTCCGGTCCAGGGAAGACATGGCTTGGCAGTTCGGGCTGGACTGTTCCCATGAGGCACAGGGTCAGACTGATTTGCATATAGCCATGGCTGAACTGGGGTGGCAGAGTGGGCTAAAGAAGGGTGATGGATCAAACCCAGATCTTTTGACTGGGTGTGAGTGTTTGATTGGTTCAGATGCTCCGTCCATCACCTCCCCCTTTTGTACCGCTTTGGCCGCCATAAGTGTGGCAGGGTATGCTCAGACGTGAGTCCCTTGCTCACTTTGCCACTGGAGTCAAGCAAGCTGGCCTGAAGACGGCTGTAATGCCAGAAACCGGTCCTCGGAAGCTTGTTTCCGGTCCAGGGAAGACATGGCTTGGCAGTTCGGGCTGGACTGTTCCCATGAGGCACAGGGTCAGACTGATTTGCATATAGCCATGGCTGAACTGGGGTGGCAGAGTGGGCTAAAGAACGGTGATGGATCAAACCCAGATCTTTTGACTGGGTGTGAGTGCTTGATTGGTTCAGATGGTCCGTCCATCACCTCCCCCTTTTGTACCGCTTTGGCCGCCATAAGTGTGGCAGGGTATGCTCAGACGTGAGTCCCTTGCTCACTTTGCCACTGGATTCAAGCAAGCTGGGCTGAAGACGGCTGTAATGCCAGAAACCGGTCCTCGGAAGCTTGTTTCCGGTCCAGGGAAGACATGGCTTGGCAGTTCGGGCTGGACTGTTCCCATGAGGCACAGGGTCAGACTGATTTGCATATAGCCATGGCTGAACTGGGGTGGCAGAGTGGGCTAAAGAAGGGTGATGGATCAAACCCAGATCTTTTGACTGGGTGTGAGTGTTTGATTGGTTCAGATGCTCCGTCCATCACCTCCCCCTTTTGTACCGCTTTGGCCGCCATAAGTGTGGCAGGGTATGCTCAGACGTGAGTCCCTTGCTCACTTTGCCACTGGAGTCAAGCAAGCTGGCCTGAAGACAGCTGTAATGCCAGAAACCGGTCCTCGGAAGCTTGTTTCCGGTCCAGGGAAGACATGGCTTGGCAGTTCGGGCTGGACTGTTCCCATGAGGCACAGGGTCAGACTGATTTGCATATAGCCATGGCTGAACTGGGGTGGCAGAGTGGGCTAAAGAACGGTGATGGATCAAACCCAGATCTTTTGACTGGGTGTGAGTGCTTGATTGGTTCAGATGCTCCGTCCATCACCTCCCCCTTTTGTACCGCTTTGGCCGCCATAAGTGTGGCAGGGTATGCTCAGACGTGAGTCCCTTGCTCACTTTGCCACTGGATTCAAGCAAGCTGGGCTGAAGACGGCTGTAATGCCAGAAACCGGTCCTCGGAAGCTTGTTTCCGGTCCAGGGAAGACATGGCTTGGCAGTTCGGGCTGGACTGTTCCCATGAGGCACAGGGTCAGACTGATTTGCATATAGCCATGGCTGAACAGGGGTGGCAGAGTGGGCTAAAGAACGGTGATGGATCAAACCCAGATCTTTTGACTGGGTGTGAGTGTTTGATTGGTTCAGATGCTCCGTCCATCACCTCCCCCTTTTGTACCGCTTTGGCCGCCATAAGTGTGGCAGGGTATGCTCAGACGTGAGTCCCTTGCTCACTTTGCCACTGGATTCAAGCAAGCTGGGCTGAAGACGGCTGTAATGCCAGAAACCGGTCCTCGGAAGCTTGTTTCCGGTCCAGGGAAGACATGGCTTGGCAGTTCGGGCTGGACTGTTCCCATGAGGCACAGGGTCAGACTGATTTGCATATAGCCATGGCTGAACTGGGGTGGCAGAGTGGGCTAAAGAAGGGTGATGGATCAAACCCAGATCTTTTGACTGGGTGTGAGTGTTTGATTGGTTCAGATGCTCCGTCCATCACCTCCCCCTTTTGTACCGCTTTGGCCGCCATAAGTGTGGCAGGGTATGCTCAGACGTGAGTCCCTTGCTCACTTTGCCACTGGAGTCAAGCAAGCTGGCCTGAAGACGGCTGTAATGCCAGAAACCGGTCCTCGGAAGCTTGTTTCCGGTCCAGGGAAGACATGGCTTGGCAGTTCGGGCTGGACTGTTCCCATGAGGCACAGGGTCAGACTGATTTGCATATAGCCATGGCTGAACTGGGGTGGCAGAGTGGGCTAAAGAACGGTGATGGATCAAACCCAGATCTTTTGACTGGGTGTGAGTGCTTGATTGGTTCAGATGCTCCGTCCATCACCTCCCCCTTTTGTACCGCTTTGGCCGCCATAAGTGTGGCAGGGTATGCTCAGACGTGAGTCCCTTGCTCACTTTGCCACTGGATTCAAGCAAGCTGGGCTGAAGACGGCTGTAATGCCAGAAACCGGTCCTCGGAAGCTTGTTTCCGGTCCAGGGAAGACATGGCTTGGCAGTTCGGGCTGGACTGTTCCCATGAGGCACAGGGTCAGACTGATTTGCATATAGCCATGGCTGAACAGGGGTGGCAGGGTGGGCTAAAGAACGGTGATGGATCAAACCCAGATCTTTTGACTGGGTGTGAGTGTTTGATTGGTTCAGATGCTCCGTCCATCACCTCCCCCTTTTGTACCGCTTTGGCCGCCATAAGTGTGGCAGGGTATGCTCAGACGTGAGTCCTTTGCTCACTTTGCCACTGGATTCAAGCAAGCTGGGCTGAAGACGGCTGTAATGCCAGAAACCGGTCCTCGGAAGCTTGTTTCCGGTCCAGGGAAGACATGGCTTGGCAGTTGGGGCTGGACTGTTCCCATGAGGCACAGGGTCAGACTGATTTGCATATAGCCATGGCTGAACTGGGGTGGCAGAGTGGGCTAAAGAACGGTGATGGATCAAACCCAGATCTTTTGACTGGGTGTGAGTGTTTGATTGGTTCAGATGCTCCGTCCATCACCTCCCCCTTTTGTACCGCTTTGGCCGCCATAAGTGTGGCAGGGTATGCTCAGACGTGAGTCCCTTGCTCACTTAGCCACTGGATTCAAGCAAGCTGGGCTGAAGATGGCTGTAATGCCAGAAACCGGTCCTCGGAAGCTTGTTTCCGGTCCAGGGAAGACATGGCTTGGCAGTTCGGGCTGGACTGTTCCCATGAGGCACAGGGTCAGACTGATTTGCATATAGCCTTGGCTGAACTGGGGTGGCAGAGTGGGCTAAAGAACGGTGATGGATCAAACCCAGATCTTTTGACTGGGTGTGAGTGTTTGATTGGTTCAGATGCTCCGTCCATCACCTCCCCCTTTTGTACCGCTTTGCCCGCCATAAGTGTGGCAGGGTATGCTCAGATGTGAGTCCCTTGCTCACTTTGCCACTGGATTCAAGCAATCTGGGCTGAAGACGGCTGTAATGCCAGAAACCGGTCCCCGGAAGCTTGTTTCCGGTCCAGGGAAGGCATGGCTTGGCAGTTCGGGCTGGACGGTTCCCATGAGGCACAGGGTCAGACTGATTTGCATATAGCCATGGCTGAACTGGGGTGGCAGAGTGGGCTAAAGAACGGTGATGGATCAAACCCAGATCTTTTGACTGGGTGTGAGTGTTTGATTGGTTCAGATGCTCCGTCCATCACCTCCCCCTTTTGTACCGCTTTGGCCGCCATAAGTGTGGCAGGGTATGCCCAGAAACCGGTCCTCGGAAGCTTGTTTCCGGTCCAGGGTAGACATGGCTTGGCAGTTCGGGCTGGACTGTTCCCATGAGGCACAGGGTCAGACTGATTTGCATATAGCCATGGCTGAACAGGGGTGGCAGAGTGGGCTAAGGAACGGTGATGGATCAAACCCAGATCTTTTGACTGGGTGTGAGTGTTTGATTGGTTCAGATGCTCCGTCCATCACCTCCCCCTTTTGTACCGCTTTGGCCGCCATAAGTGTGGCAGGGTATGCTCAGACGTGAGTCCCTTGCTCACTTTGCCACTGGATTCAAGCAAGCTGGGCTGAAGACGGCTGTAATGCCAGAAACCGGTCCTCGGAAGCTTGTTTCCGGTCCAGGGAAGACATGGCTTGGCAGTTCGGGCTGGACTGTTCCCATGAGGCACAGGGTCAGACTGATTTGCATATAGCCATGGCTGAACTGGGGTGGCAGAGTGGGCTAAAGAACGGTGATGGATCAAACCCAGATCTTTTGACTGGGTGTGAGTGTTTGATAGGTTCAGATGCTCCGTCCATCACCTCCCCCTTTTGTACCGCTTTGGCCGCCATAAGTGTGGCAGGGTATGCTCAGACGTGAGTCCCTTGCTCACTTTGCCACTGGATTCAAGCAAGCTGGGCTGAAGACGGCTGTAATGCCAGAAACCGGTCCTCGGAAGCTTGTTTCCGGTCCAGGGAAGACATGGCTTGGCAGTTCGTGCTGGACTGTTCCCATGAGGCACAGGGTCAGACTGATTTGCATATAGCCTTGGCTGAACTGGGGTGGCAGAGTGGGCTAAAGAACGGTGATGGATCAAACCCAGATCTTTTGACTGGGTGTGAGTGTTTGATTGGTTCAGATGCTCCGTCCATCACCTCCCCCTTTTGTACCGCTTTGGCCGCCATAAGTGTGGCAGGGTATGCTCAGATGTGAGTCCCTTGCTCACTTTGCCACTGGATTCAAGCAAGCTGGGCTGAAGACGGCTGTAATGCCAGAAACCGGTCCTCGGAAGCTTGTTTCCGGTCCAGGGAAGGCATGGCTTGGCAGTTCGGGCTGGACTGTTCCCATGAGGCACAGGGTCAGACTGATTTGCATATAGCCCTGGCTGAACTGGGGTGGCAGAGTGGGCTAAAGAACGATGATGGATCAAACCCAGATCTTTTGACTGGGTGTGAGTGTTTGATTGGTTCAGATGCTCCGTCCATCACCTCCCCCTTTTGTACCGCTTTGGCCGCCATAAGTGTGGCAGGGTATGCTCAGACGTGAGTCCCTTGCTCACTTTGCCACTGGATTCAAGCAAGCTGGGCTGAAGACGGCTGTAATGCCAGAAACCGGTCCTCGGAAGCTTGTTTCCGGTCCAGGGAAGACATGGCTTGGCAGTTCGGGCTGGACTGTTCCCACGAAGCACAGGGTCAGACTGATTTGCATATAGCCATGGCTGAACTGGGGTGGCTGAGTGGGCTAAAGAACGGTGATGGATCAAACCCAGATCTTTTGACTGGGTGGGAGTGTTTGATTGGTTCAGATGGTCCGTCCATCACCTCCCCCTTTTGTACCGCTTTGGCCGCCATAAGTGTGGCAGGGTATGCTCAGACGTGAGTCCCTTGCTCACTTTGCCACTGGATTCAAGCAAGCTGGGCTGAAGACGGCTGTAATGCCAGAAACCGGTCCTCGGAAGCTTGTTTCCGGTCCAGGGAAGACATGGCTTGGCAGTTCGGGCTGGACTGTTCCCATGAGGCACAGGGTCAGACTGATTTGCATATAGCCATGGCTGAACTGGGGTGGCACAGTGGGCTAAAGAAGGGTGATGGATCAAACCCAGATCTTTTGACTGGGTGTGAGTGTTTGATTGGTTCAGATGCTCCGTCCATCACCTCCCCCTTTTGTACCGCTTTGGCCGCCATAAGTGTGGCAGGGTATGCTCAGACGTGAGTCCCTTGCTCACTTTGCCACTGGAGTCAAGCAAGCTGGCCTGAAGACAGCTGTAATGCCAGAAACCGGTCCTCGGAAGCTTGTTTCCGGTCCAGGGAAGACATGGCTTGGCAGTTCGGGCTGGACTGTTCCCATGAGGCACAGGGTCAGACTGATTTGCATATAGCCATGGCTGAACTGGGGTGGCAGAGTGGGCTAAAGAACGGTGATGGATCAAACCCAGATCTTTTGACTGGGTGTGAGTGCTTGATTGGTTCAGATGCTCCGTCCATCACCTCCCCCTTTTGTACCGCTTTGGCCGCCATAAGTGTGGCAGGGTATGCTCAGACGTGAGTCCCTTGCTCACTTTGCCACTGGATTCAAGCAAGCTGGGCTGAAGACGGCTGTAATGCCAGAAACCGGTCCTCGGAAGCTTGTTTCCGGTCCAGGGAAGACATGGCTTGGCAGTTCGGGCTGGACTGTTCCCATGAGGCACAGGGTCAGACTGATTTGCATATAGCCATGGCTGAACAGGGGTGGCAGAGTGGGCTAAAGAACGGTGATGGATCAAACCCAGATCTTTTGACTGGGTGTGAGTGTTTGATTGGTTCAGATGCTCCGTCCATCACCTCCCCCTTTTGTACCGCTTTGGCCGCCATAAGTGTGGCAGGGTATGCTCAGACGTGAGTCCTTTGCTCACTTTGCCACTGGATTCAAGCAAGCTGGGCTGAAGACGGCTGTAATGCCAGAAACCGGTCCTCGGAAGCTTGTTTCCGGTCCAGGGAAGACATGGCTTGGCAGTTCGGGCTGGACTGTTCCCACGAAGCACAGGGTCAGACTGATTTGCATATAGCCATGGCTGAACTGGGGTGGCTGAGTGGGCTAAAGAACGGTGATGGATCAAACCCAGATCTTTTGACTGGGTGTGAGTGTTTGATTGGTTCAGATGCTCCGTCCATCACCTCCCCCTTTTGTACCGCTTTGGCCGCCATAAGTGTGGCAGGGTATGCTCAGACGTGAGTCCCTTGCTCACTTTGCCACTGGATTCAAGCAAGCTGGGCTGAAGACGGCTGTAATGCCAGAAACCGGTCCTCGGAAGCTTGTTTCCGGTCCAGGGAAGACATGGCTTGGCAGTTCGGGCTGGACTGTTCCCATGAGGCACAGGGTCAGACTGATTTGCATATAGCCATGGCTGAACTGGGGTGGCAGAGTGGGATAAAGAAGGGTGATGGATCAAACCCAGATCTTTTGACTGGGTGTGAGTGTTTGATTGGTTCAGATGCTCCATCCATCACCTCCCCCTTTTGTACCGCTTTGGCCGCCATAAGTGTGGCAGGGTATGCTCAGACGTGAGTCCCTTGCTCACTTTGCCACTGGAGTCAAGCAAGCTGGCCTGAAGACGGCTGTAATGCCAGAAACCGGTCCTCGGAAGCTTGTTTCCGGTCCAGGGAAGACATGGCTTGGCAGTTCGGGCTGGACTGTTCCCATGAGGCACAGGGTCAGACTGATTTGCATATAGCCATGGCTGAACTGGGGTGGCAGAGTGGGCTAAAGAACGGTGATGGATCAAACCCAGATCTTTTGACTGGGTGTGAGTGCTTGATTGGTTCAGATGCTCCGTCCATCACCTCCCCCTTTTGTACCGCTTTGGCCGCCATAAGTGTGGCAGGGTATGCTCAGACGTGAGTCCCTTGCTCACTTTGCCACTGGATTCAAGCAAGCTGGGCTGAAGACGGCTGTAATGCCAGAAACCGGTCCTCGGAAGCTTGTTTCCGGTCCAGGGAAGACATGGCTTGGCAGTTCGGGCTGGACTGTTCCCACGAAGCACAGGGTCAGACTGATTTGCATATAGCCATGGCTGAACTGGGGTGGCTGAGTGGGCTAAAGAACGGTGATGGATCAAACCCAGATCTTTTGACTGGGTGTGAGTGTTTGATTGGTTCAGATGCTCCGTCCATCACCTCCCCCTTTTGTACCGCTTTGGCCGCCATAAGTGTGGCAGGGTATGCTCAGACGTGAGTCCCTTGCTCACTTTGCCACTGGATTCAAGCAAGCTGGGCTGAAGACGGCTGTAATGCCAGAAACCGGTCCTCGGAAGCTTGTTTCCGGTCCAGGGAAGACATGGCTTGGCAGTTCGGGCTGGACTGTTCCCATGAGGCACAGGGTCAGACTGATTTGCATATAGCCATGGCTGAACTGGGGTGGCAGAGTGGGCTAAAGAAGGGTGATGGATCAAACCCAGATCTTTTGACTGGGTGTGAGTGTTTGATTGGTTCAGATGCTCCGTCCATCACCTCCCCCTTTTGTACCGCTTTGGCCGCCATAAGTGTGGCAGGGTATGCTCAGACGTGAGTCCCTTGCTCACTTTGCCACTGGAGTCAAGCAAGCTGGCCTGAAGACGGCTGTAATGCCAGAAACCGGTCCTCGGAAGCTTGTTTCCGGTCCAGGGAAGACATGGCTTGGCAGTTCGGGCTGGACTGTTCCCATGAGGCACAGGGTCAGACTGATTTGCATATAGCCATGGCTGAACTGGGGTGGCAGAGTGGGCTAAAGAACGGTGATGGATCAAACCCAGATCTTTTGACTGGGTGTGAGTGCTTGATTGGTTCAGATGCTCCGTCCATCACCTCCCCCTTTTGTACCGCTTTGGCCGCCATAAGTGTGGCAGGGTATGCTCAGACGTGAGTCCCTTGCTCACTTTGCCACTGGATTCAAGCAAGCTGGGCTGAAGACGGCTGTAATGCCAGAAACCGGTCCTCGGAAGCTTGTTTCCGGTCCAGGGAAGACATGGCTTGGCAGTTCGGGCTGGACTGTTCCCATGAGGCACAGGGTCAGACTGATTTGCATATAGCCATGGCTGAACAGGGGTGGCAGAGTGGGCTAAAGAACGGTGATGGATCAAACCCAGATCTTTTGACTGGGTGTGAGTGTTTGATTGGTTCAGATGCTCCGTCCATCACCTCCCCCTTTTGTACCGCTTTGGCCGCCATAAGTGTGGCAGGGTATGCTCAGACGTGAGTCCTTTGCTCACTTTGCCACTGGATTCAAGCAAGCTGGGCTGAAGACGGCTGTAATGCCAGAAACCGGTCCTCGGAAGCTTGTTTCCGGTCCAGGGAAGACATGGCTTGGCAGTTGGGGCTGGACTGTTCCCATGAGGCACAGGGTCAGACTGATTTGCATATAGCCATGGCTGAACTGGGGTGGCAGAGTGGGCTAAAGAACGGTGATGGATCAAACCCAGATCTTTTGACTGGGTGTGAGTGTATGATTGGTTCAGATGCTCCGTCCATCACCTCCCCCTTTTGTACCGCTTTGGCCGCCATAAGTGTGGCAGGGTATGCTCAGACGTGAGTCCCTTGCTCACTTAGCCACTGGATTCAAGCAAGCTGGGCTGAAGATGGCTGTAATGCCAGAAACCGGTCCTCGGAAGCTTGTTTCCGGTCCAGGGAAGACATGGCTTGGCAGTTCGGGCTGGACTGTTCCCATGAGGCACAGGGTCAGACTGATTTGCATATAGCCTTGGCTGAACTGGGGTGGCAGAGTGGGCTAAAGAACGGTGATGGATCAAACCCAGATCTTTTGACTGGGTGTGAGTGTTTGATTGGTTCAGATGCTCCGTCCATCACCTCCCCCTTTTGTACCGCTTTGCCCGCCATAAGTGTGGCAGGGTATGCTCAGATGTGAGTCCCTTGCTCACTTTGCCACTGGATTCAAGCAATCTGGGCTGAAGACGGCTGTAATGCCAGAAACCGGTCCCCGGAAGCTTGTTTCCGGTCCAGGGAAGGCATGGCTTGGCAGTTCGGGCTGGACGGTTCCCATGAGGCACAGGGTCAGACTGATTTGCATATAGCCATGGCTGAACTGGGGTGGCAGAGTGGGCTAAAGAACGGTGATGGATCAAACCCAGATCTTTTGACTGGGTGTGAGTGTTTGATTGGTTCAGATGCTCCGTCCATCACCTCCCCCTTTTGTACCGCTTTGGCCGCCATAAGTGTGGCAGGGTATGCCCAGAAACCGGTCCTCGGAAGCTTGTTTCCGGTCCAGGGTAGACATGGCTTGGCAGTTCGGGCTGGACTGTTCCCATGAGGCACAGGGTCAGACTGATTTGCATATAGCCATGGCTGAACAGGGGTGGCAGAGTGGGCTAAGGAACGGTGATGGATCAAACCCAGATCTTTTGACTGGGTGTGAGTGTTTGATTGGTTCAGATGCTCCGTCCATCACCTCCCCCTTTTGTACCGCTTTGGCCGCCATAAGTGTGGCAGGGTATGCTCAGACGTGAGTCCCTTGCTCACTTTGCCACTGGATTCAAGCAAGCTGGGCTGAAGACGGCTGTAATGCCAGAAACCGGTCCTCGGAAGCTTGTTTCCGGTCCAGGGAAGACATGGCTTGGCAGTTCGGGCTGGACTGTTCCCATGAGGCACAGGGTCAGACTGATTTGCATATAGCCATGGCTGAACTGGGGTGGCAGAGTGGGCTAAAGAACGGTGATGGATCAAACCCAGATCTTTTGACTGGGTGTGAGTGTTTGATAGGTTCAGATGCTCCGTCCATCACCTCCCCCTTTTGTACCGCTTTGGCCGCCATAAGTGTGGCAGGGTATGCTCAGACGTGAGTCCCTTGCTCACTTTGCCACTGGATTCAAGCAAGCTGGGCTGAAGACGGCTGTAATGCCAGAAACCGGTCCTCGGAAGCTTGTTTCCGGTCCAGGGAAGACATGGCTTGGCAGTTCGTGCTGGACTGTTCCCATGAGGCACAGGGTCAGACTGATTTGCATATAGCCTTGGCTGAACTGGGGTGGCAGAGTGGGCTAAAGAACGGTGATGGATCAAACCCAGATCTTTTGACTGGGTGTGAGTGTTTGATTGGTTCAGATGCTCCGTCCATCACCTCCCCCTTTTGTACCGCTTTGGCCGCCATAAGTGTGGCAGGGTATGCTCAGATGTGAGTCCCTTGCTCACTTTGCCACTGGATTCAAGCAAGCTGGGCTGAAGACGGCTGTAATGCCAGAAACCGGTCCTCGGAAGCTTGTTTCCGGTCCAGGGAAGGCATGGCTTGGCAGTTCGGGCTGGACTGTTCCCATGAGGCACAGGGTCAGACTGATTTGCATATAGCCATGGCTGAACTGGGGTGGCAGAGTGGGCTAAAGAACGATGATGGATCAAACCCAGATCTTTTGACTGGGTGTGAGTGTTTGATTGGTTCAGATGCTCCGTCCATCACCTCCCCCTTTTGTACCGCTTTGGCCGCCATAAGTGTGGCAGGGTATGCTCAGACGTGAGTCCCTTGCTCACTTTGCCACTGGATTCAAGCAAGCTGGGCTGAAGACGGCTGTAATGCCAGAAACCGGTCCTCGGAAGCTTGTTTCCGGTCCAGGGAAGACATGGCTTGGCAGTTCGGGCTGGACTGTTCCCACGAAGCACAGGGTCAGACTGATTTGCATATAGCCATGGCTGAACTGGGGTGGCTGAGTGGGCTAAAGAACGGTGATGGATCAAACCCAGATCGTTTGACTGGGTGGGAGTGTTTGATTGGTTCAGATGGTCCGTCCATCACCTCCCCCTTTTGTACCGCTTTGGCCGCCATAAGTGTGGCAGGGTATGCTCAGACGTGAGTCCCTTGCTCACTTTGCCACTGGATTCAAGCAAGCTGGGCTGAAGACGGCTGTAATGCCAGAAACCGGTCCTCGGAAGCTTGTTTCCGGTCCAGGGAAGACATGGCTTGGCAGTTCGGGCTGGACTGTTCCCATGAGGCACAGGGTCAGACTGATTTGCATATAGCCATGGCTGAACTGGGGTGGCACAGTGGGCTAAAGAAGGGTGATGGATCAAACCCAGATCTTTTGACTGGGTGTGAGTGTTTGATTGGTTCAGATGCTCCGTCCATCACCTCCCCCTTTTGTACCGCTTTGGCCTCCATAAGTGTGGCAGGGTATGCTCAGACGTGAGTCCCTTGCTCACTTTGCCACTGGAGTCAAGCAAGCTGGCCTGAAGACAGCTGTAATGCCAGAAACCGGTCCTCGGAAGCTTGTTTCCGGTCCAGGGAAGACATGGCTTGGCAGTTCGGGCTGGACTGTTCCCATGAGGCACAGGGTCAGACTGATTTGCATATAGCCATGGCTGAACTGGGGTGGCAGAGTGGGCTAAAGAACGGTGATGGATCAAACCCAGATCTTTTGACTGGGTGTGAGTGCTTGATTGGTTCAGATGCTCCGTCCATCACCTCCCCCTTTTGTACCGCTTTGGCCGCCATAAGTGTGGCAGGGTATGCTCAGACGTGAGTCCCTTGCTCACTTTGCCACTGGATTCAAGCAAGCTGGGCTGAAGACGGCTGTAATGCCAGAAACCGGTCCTCGGAAGCTTGTTTCCGGTCCAGGGAAGACATGGCTTGGCAGTTCGGGCTGGACTGTTCCCATGAGGCACAGGGTCAGACTGATTTGCATATAGCCATGGCTGAACAGGGGTGGCAGAGTGGGCTAAAGAATGGTGATGGATCAAACCCAGATCTTTTGACTGGGTGTGAGTGTTTGATTGGTTCAGATGCTCCGTCCATCACCTCCCCCTTTTGTACCGCTTTGGCCGCCATAAGTGTGGCAGGGTATGCTCAGACGTGAGTCCTTTGCTCACTTTGCCACTGGATTCAAGCAAGCTGGGCTGAAGACGGCTGTAATGCCAGAAACCGGTCCTCGGAAGCTTGTTTCCGGTCCAGGGAAGACATGGCTTGGCAGTTCGGGCTGGACTGTTCCCACGAAGCACAGGGTCAGACTGATTTGCATATAGCCATGGCTGAACTGGGGTGGCTGAGTGGGCTAAAGAACGGTGATGGATCAAACCCAGATCTTTTGACTGGGTGTGAGTGTTTGATTGGTTCAGATGCTCCGTCCATCACCTCCCCCTTTTGTACCGCTTTGGCCGCCATAAGTGTGGCAGGGTATGCTCAGACGTGAGTCCCTTGCTCACTTTGCCACTGGATTCAAGCAAGCTGGGCTGAAGACGGCTGTAATGCCAGAAACCGGTCCTCGGAAGCTTGTTTCCGGTCCAGGGAAGACATGGCTTGGCAGTTCGGGCTGGACTGTTCCCATGAGGCACAGGGTCAGACTGATTTGCATATAGCCATGGCTGAACTGGGGTGGCAGAGTGGGATAAAGAAGGGTGATGGATCAAACCCAGATCTTTTGACTGGGTGTGAGTGTTTGATTGGTTCAGATGCTCCGTCCATCACCTCCCCCTTTTGTACCGCTTTGGCCGCCATAAGTGTGGCAGGGTATGCTCAGACGTGAGTCCCTTGCTCACTTTGCCACTGGAGTCAAGCAAGCTGGCCTGAAGACGGCTGTAATGCCAGAAACCGGTCCTCGGAAGCTTGTTTCCGGTCCAGGGAAGACATGGCTTGGCAGTTCGGGCTGGACTGTTCCCATGAGGCACAGGGTCAGACTGATTTGCATATAGCCATGGCTGAACTGGGGTGGCAGAGTGGGCTAAAGAACGGTGATGGATCAAACCCAGATCTTTTGACTGGGTGTGAGTGCTTGATTGGTTCAGATGCTCCGTCCATCACCTCCCCCTTTTGTACCGCTTTGGCCGCCATAAGTGTGGCAGGGTATGCTCAGACGTGAGTCCCTTGCTCACTTTGCCACTGGATTCAAGCAAGCTGGGCTGAAGACGGCTGTAATGCCAGAAACCGGTCCTCGGAAGCTTGTTTCCGGTCCAGGGAAGACATGGCTTGGCAGTTCGGGCTGGACTGTTCCCATGAGGCACAGGGTCAGACTGATTTGCATATAGCCATGGCTGAACAGGGGTGGCAGAGTGGGCTAAAGAACGGTGATGGATCAAACCCAGATCTTTTGACTGGGTGTGAGTGTTTGATTGGTTCAGATGCTCCGTCCATCACCTCCCCCTTTTGTACCGCTTTGGCCGCCATAAGTGTGGCAGGGTATGCTCAGACGTGAGTCCTTTGCTCACTTTGCCACTGGATTCAAGCAAGCTGGGCTGAAGACGGCTGTAATGCCAGAAACCGGTCCTCGGAAGCTTGTTTCCGGTCCAGGGAAGACATGGCTTGGCAGTTGGGGCTGGACTGTTCCCATGAGGCACAGGGTCAGACTGATTTGCATATAGCCATGGCTGAACTGGGGTGGCAGAGTGGGCTAAAGAACGGTGATGGATCAAACCCAGATCTTTTGACTGGGTGTGAGTGTTTGATTGGTTCAGATGCTCCGTCCATCACCTCCCCCTTTTGTACCGCTTTGGCCGCCATAAGTGTGGCAGGGTATGCTCAGACGTGAGTCCCTTGCTCACTTAGCCACTGGATTCAAGCAAGCTGGGCTGAAGATGGCTGTAATGCCAGAAACCGGTCCTCGGAAGCTTGTTTCCGGTCCAGGGAAGACATGGCTTGGCAGTTCGGGCTGGACTGTTCCCATGAGGCACAGGGTCAGACTGATTTGCATATAGCCTTGGCTGAACTGGGGTGGCAGAGTGGGCTAAAGAACGGTGATGGATCAAACCCAGATCTTTTGACTGGGTGTGAGTGTTTGATTGGTTCAGATGCTCCGTCCATCACCTCCCCCTTTTGTACCGCTTTGCCCGCCATAAGTGTGGCAGGGTATGCTCAGATGTGAGTCCCTTGCTCACTTTGCCACTGGATTCAAGCAATCTGGGCTGAAGACGGCTGTAATGCCAGAAACCGGTCCCCGGAAGCTTGTTTCCGGTCCAGGGAAGGCATGGCTTGGCAGTTCGGGCTGGACGGTTCCCATGAGGCACAGGGTCAGACTGATTTGCATATAGCCATGGCTGAACTGGGGTGGCAGAGTGGGCTAAAGAACGGTGATGGATCAAACCCAGATCTTTTGACTGGGTGTGAGTGTTTGATTGGTTCAGATGCTCCGTCCATCACCTCCCCCTTTTGTACCGCTTTGGCCGCCATAAGTGTGGCAGGGTATGCCCAGAAACCGGTCCTCGGAAGCTTGTTTCCGGTCCAGGGTAGACATGGCTTGGCAGTTCGGGCTGGACTGTTCCCATGAGGCACAGGGTCAGACTGATTTGCATATAGCCATGGCTGAACAGGGGTGGCAGAGTGGGCTAAGGAACGGTGATGGATCAAACCCAGATCTTTTGACTGGGTGTGAGTGTTTGATTGGTTCAGATGCTCCGTCCATCACCTCCCCCTTTTGTACCGCTTTGGCCGCCATAAGTGTGGCAGGGTATGCTCAGACGTGAGTCCCTTGCTCACTTTGCCACTGGATTCAAGCAAGCTGGGCTGAAGACGGCTGTAATGCCAGAAACCGGTCCTCGGAAGCTTGTTTCCGGTCCAGGGAAGACATGGCTTGGCAGTTCGGGCTGGACTGTTCCCATGAGGCACAGGGTCAGACTGATTTGCATATAGCCATGGCTGAACTGGGGTGGCAGAGTGGGCTAAAGAACGGTGATGGATCAAACCCAGATCTTTTGACTGGGTGTGAGTGTTTGATAGGTTCAGATGCTCCGTCCATCACCTCCCCCTTTTGTACCGCTTTGGCCGCCATAAGTGTGGCAGGGTATGCTCAGACGTGAGTCCCTTGCTCACTTTGCCACTGGATTCAAGCAAGCTGGGCTGAAGACGGCTGTAATGCCAGAAACCGGTCCTCGGAAGCTTGTTTCCGGTCCAGGGAAGACATGGCTTGGCAGTTCGTGCTGGACTGTTCCCATGAGGCACAGGGTCAGACTGATTTGCATATAGCCTTGGCTGAACTGGGGTGGCAGAGTGGGCTAAAGAACGGTGATGGATCAAACCCAGATCTTTTGACTGGGTGTGAGTGTTTGATTGGTTCAGATGCTCCGTCCATCACCTCCCCCTTTTGTACCGCTTTGGCCGCCATAAGTGTGGCAGGGTATGCTCAGATGTGAGTCCCTTGCTCACTTTGCCACTGGATTCAAGCAAGCTGGGCTGAAGACGGCTGTAATGCCAGAAACCGGTCCTCGGAAGCTTGTTTCCGGTCCAGGGAAGGCATGGCTTGGCAGTTCGGGCTGGACTGTTCCCATGAGGCACAGGGTCAGACTGATTTGCATATAGCCATGGCTGAACTGGGGTGGCAGAGTGGGCTAAAGAACGATGATGGATCAAACCCAGATCTTTTGACTGGGTGTGAGTGTTTGATTGGTTCAGATGCTCCGTCCATCACCTCCCCCTTTTGTACCGCTTTGGCCGCCATAAGTGTGGCAGGGTATGCTCAGACGTGAGTCCCTTGCTCACTTTGCCACTGGATTCAAGCAAGCTGGGCTGAAGACGGCTGTAATGCCAGAAACCGGTCCTCGGAAGCTTGTTTCCGGTCCAGGGAAGGCATGGCTTGGCAGTTCGGGCTGGACTGTTCCCATGAGGCACAGGGTCAGACTGATTTGCATATAGCCATGGCTGAACTGGGGTGGCAGAGTGGGCTAAAGAAGGGTGATGGATCAAACCCAGATCTTTTGACTGGGTGTGAGTGTTTGATTGGTTCAGATGCTCCGTCCATCACCTCCCCCTTTTGTACCGCTTTGGCCGCCATAAGTGTGGCAGGGTATGCTCAGACGTGAGTCTCTTGCTCACTTTGCCACTGGAGTCAAGCAAGCTGGCCTGAAGACGGCTGTAATGCCAGAAACCGGTCCTCGGAAGCTTGTTTCCGGTCCAGGGAAGACATGGCTTGGCAGTTCGGGCTGGACTGTTCCCATGAGGCACAGGGTCAGACTGATTTGCATATAGCCATGGCTGAACTGGGGTGGCAGAGTGGGCTAAAGAACGGTGATGGATCAAACCCAGATCTTTTGACTGGGTGTGAGTGTTTGATTGGTTCAGATGCTCCGTCCATCACCTCCCCCTTTTGTACCGCTTTGGCCGCCATAAGTGTGGCAGGGTATGCTCAGACGTGAGTCCCTTGCTCACTTTGCCACTGGATTCAAGCAAGCTGGGCTGAAGACGGCTGTAATGCCAGAAACCGGTCCTCGGAAGCTTGTTTCCGGTCCAGGGAAGACATGGCTTGGCAGTTCGTCTGGACTGTTCCCATGAGGCACAGGGTCAGACTGATTTGCATATAGCCATGGCTGAACAGGGGTGGCAGAGTGGGCTAAAGAACGGTGATGGATCAAACCCAGATCTTTTGACTGGGTGTGAGTGTTTGATTGGTTCAGATGCTCCGTCCATCACCTCCCCCTTTTGTACCGCTTTGGCCGCCATAAGTGTGGCAGGGTATGCTCAGACGTGAGTCCCTTGCTCACTTTGCCACTGGATTCAAGCAAGCTGGGCTGAAGATGGCTGTAATGCCAGAAACCGGTCCTCGGAAGCTTGTTTCCGGTCCAGGGAAGACATGGCTTGGCAGTTCGGGCTGGACTGTTCCCATGAGGCACAGGGTCAGACTGATTTGCATATAGCCTTGGCTGAACTGGGGTGGCAGAGTGGGCTAAAGAACGGTGATGGAGCAAACCCAGATCTTTTGACTGGGTGTGAGTGTTTGATTGGTTCAGATGCTCCGTCCATCACCTCCCCCTTTTGTACCGCTTTGGCCGCCATAAGTGTGGCAGGGTATGCTCAGATGTGAGTCCCTTGCTCACTTTGCCACTGGATTCAAGCAAGCTGGGCTGAAGACGGCTGTAATGCCAGAAACCGGTCCCCGGAAGCTTGTTTCCGGTCCAGGGAAGGCATGGCTTGGCAGTTCGGGCTGGACGGTTCCCATGAGGCACAGGGTCAGACTGATTTGCATATAGCCATGGCTGAACTGGGGTGGCAGAGTGGGCTAAAGAACGGTGATGGATCAAACCCAGATCTTTTGACTGGGTGTGAGTGTTTGATTGGTTCAGATGCTCCGTCCATCACCTCCCCCTTTTGTACCGCTTTGGCCGCCATAAGTGTGGCAGGGTATGCTCAGACGTGAGTCCCTTGCTCACTTTGCCACTGGATTCAAGCAAGCTGGGCTGAAGACGGCTGTAAATCCAGAAACAGGTCCTCGGAAGCTTGGTTCCGGTCCAGGGAAGACATGGCTTGGCAGTTCGGGCTGGACTGTTCCCATGAGGCACAGGGTCAGACTGATTTGCATATAGCCATGGCTGAACAGGGGTGGCAGAGTGGGCTAAAGAACGGTGTTGGATCAAACCCAGATCTTTTGACTGGGTGTGAGTGTTTGATTGGTTCAGATGCTCCGTCCATCACCTCCCCCTTTTGTACCGCTTTGGCCGCCATAAGTGTGGCAGGGTATGCTCAGACGTGAGTCCCTTGCTCACTTTGCCACTGGATTCAAGCAAGCTGGGCTGAAGACGGCATTAATGCCAGAAACCGGTCCTCGGAAGCTTGTTTCCGGTCCAGGGAAGACATGGCTTGGCAGTTCGGGCTGGACTGTTCCCATGAGGCACAGGGTCAGACTGATTTGCATATAGCCATGGCTGAACTGGGGTGGCAGAGTGGGCTAAAGAACGGTGATGGATCAAACCCAGATCTTTTGACTGGGTGTGAGTGTTTGATTGGTTCAGATGCTCCGTCCATCACCTCCCCCTTTTGTACCGCTTTGGCCGCCATAAGTGTGGCAGGGTATGCTCAGACGTGAGTCCCTTGCTCACTTTGCCACTGGATTCAAGCAAGCTGGGCTGAAGACGGCTGTAATGCCAGAAACCGGTCCTCGGAAGCTTGTTTCCGGTCCAGGGAAGACATGGCTTGGCAGTTCGTCTGGACTGTTCCCATGAGGCACAGGGTCAGACTGATTTGCATATAGCCATGGCTGAACAGGGGTGGCAGAGTGGGCTAAAGAACGGTGATGGATCAAACCCAGATCTTTTGACTGGGTGTGAGTGTTTGATTGGTTCAGATGCTCCGTCCATCACCTCCCCCTTTTGTACCGCTTTGGCCGCCATAAGTGTGGCAGGGTATGCTCAGACGTGAGTCCCTTGCTCACTTTGCCACTGGATTCAAGCAAGCTGGGCTGAAGATGGCTGTAATGCCAGAAACCGGTCCTCGGAAGCTTGTTTCCGGTCCAGGGAAGACATGGCTTGGCAGTTCGGGCTGGACTGTTCCCATGAGGCACAGGGTCAGACTGATTTGCATATAGCCTTGGCTGAACTGGGGTGGCAGAGTGGGCTAAAGAACGGTGATGGAGCAAACCCAGATCTTTTGACTGGGTGTGAGTGTTTGATTGGTTCAGATGCTCCGTCCATCACCTCCCCCTTTTGTACCGCTGTGGCCGCCATAAGTGTGGCAGGGTATGCTCAGATGTGAGTCCCTTGCTCACTTTGCCACTGGATTCAAGCAAGCTGGGCTGAAGACGGCTGTAATGCCAGAAACCGGTCCCCGGAAGCTTGTTTCCGGTCCAGGGAAGGCAAGGCTTGGCAGTTCGGGCTGGACGGTTCCCATGAGGCACAGGGTCAGACTGATTTGCATATAGCCATGGCTGAACTGGGGTGGCAGAGTGGGCTAAAGAACGGTGATGGATCAAACCCAGATCTTTTGACTGGGTGTGAGTGTTTGATTGGTTCAGATGCTCCGTCCATCACCTCCCCCTTTTGTACTGCTTTGGCCGCCATAAGTGTGGCAGGGTATGCTCAGACGTGAGTCCCTTGCTCACTTTGCCACTGGATTCAAGCAAGCTGGGCTGAAGACGGCTGTAAATCCAGAAACAGGTCCTCGGAAGCTTGGTTCCGGTCCAGGGAAGACATGGCTTGGCAGTTCGGGCTGGACTGTTCCCATGAGGCACAGGGTCAGACTGATTTGCATATAGCCATGGCTGAACAGGGGTGGCAGAGTGGGCTAAAGAACGGTGTTGGATCAAACCCAGATCTTTTGACTGGGTGTGAGTGTTTGATTGGTTCAGATGCTCCGTCCATCACCTCCCCCTTTTGTACCGCTTTGGCCGCCATAAGTGTGGCAGGGTATGCTCAGACGTGAGTCCCTTGCTCACTTTGCCACTGGATTCAAGCAAGCTGGGCTGAAGACGGCTGTAATGCCAGAAACCGGTCCTCGGAAGCTTGTTTCCGGTCCAGGGAAGACATGGCTTGGCAGTTCGGGCTGGACTGTTCCCATGAGGCACAGGGTCAGACTGATTTGCATATAGCCATGGCTGAACTGGGGTGGCAGAGTGGGCTAAAGAACGG
Organism: Lissotriton helveticus; assembly: GCF_964261635.1. Classification (NCBI taxonomy): domain Eukaryota; kingdom Metazoa; phylum Chordata; class Amphibia; order Caudata; family Salamandridae; genus Lissotriton; species Lissotriton helveticus. The sequence continues at coordinate 313,249,803 of NC_136069.1, read as the reverse complement.
TGATGGATCAAACCCAGATCTTTTGACTGGGTGTGAGTGTTTGATTGGTTCAGATGCTCCGTCCATCACCTCCCCCTTTTGTACCGCTTTGGCCGCCATAAGTGTGGCAGGGTATGCTCAGACGTGAGTCCCTTGCTCACTTTGCCACTGGATTCAAGCAAGCTGGGCTGAAGACGGCTGTAATGCCAGAAACCGGTCCTCGGAAGCTTGTTTCCGGTCCAGGGAAGACATGGCTTGGCAGTTCGTCTGGACTGTTCCCATGAGGCACAGGGTCAGACTGATTTGCATATAGCCATGGCTGAACAGGGGTGGCAGAGTGGGCTAAAGAACGGTGATGGATCAAACCCAGATCTTTTGACTGGGTGTGAGTGTTTGATTGGTTCAGATGCTCCGTCCATCACCTCCCCCTTTTGTACCGCTTTGGCCGCCATAAGTGTGGCAGGGTATGCTCAGACGTGAGTCCCTTGCTCACTTTGCCACTGGATTCAAGCAAGCTGGGCTGAAGATGGCTGTAATGCCAGAAACCGGTCCTCGGAAGCTTGTTTCCGGTCCAGGGAAGACATGGCTTGGCAGTTCGGGGTGGACGGTTCCCATGAGGCACAGGGTCAGACTGATTTGCATATAGCCATGGCTGAACTGGGGTGGCAGAGTGGGCTAAAGAACGGTGATGGATCAAACCCAGATCTTTTGACTGGGTGTGAGTGTTTGATTGGTTCAGATGCTCCGTCCATCACCTCCCCCTTTTGTACTGCTTTGGCCGCCATAAGTGTGGCAGGGTATGCTCAGACGTGAGTCCCTTGCTCACTTTGCCACTGGATTCAAGCAAGCTGGGCTGAAGACGGCTGTAAATCCAGAAACAGGTCCTCGGAAGCTTGGTTCCGGTCCAGGGAAGACATGGCTTGGCAGTTCGGGCTGGACTGTTCCCATGAGGCACAGGGTCAGACTGATTTGCATATAGCCATGGCTGAACAGGGGTGGCAGAGTGGGCTAAAGAACGGTGTTGGATCAAACCCAGATCTTTTGACTGGGTGTGAGTGTTTGATTGGTTCAGATGCTCCGTCCATCACCTCCCCCTTTTGTACCGCTTTGGCCGCCATAAGTGTGGCAGGGTATGCTCAGACGTGAGTCCCTTGCTCACTTTGCCACTGGATTCAAGCAAGCTGGGCTGAAGACGGCTGTAATGCCAGAAACCGGTCCTCGGAAGCTTGTTTCCGGTCCAGGGAAGACATGGCTTGGCAGTTCGGGCTGGACTGTTCCCATGAGGCACAGGGTCAGACTGATTTGCATATAGCCATGGCTGAACTGGGGTGGCAGAGTGGGCTAAAGAATGGTGATGGATCAAACCCAGATCTTTTGACTGGGTGTGAGTGTTTGATAGGTTCAGATGCTCCGTCCATCACCTCCCCCTTTTGTACCGCTTTGGCCGCCATAAGTGTGGCAGGGTATGCTCAGACGTGAGTCCCTTGCTCACTTTGCCACTGGATTCAAGCAAGCTGGGCTGAAGACGGCTGTAATGCCAGAAACCGGTCCTCGGAAGCTTGTTTCCGGTCCAGGGAAGGCATGGCTTGGCAGTTCGGGCTGGACTGTTCCCATGAGGCACAGGGTCAGACTGATTTGCATATAGCCATGGCTGAACTGGGGTGGCAGAGTGGGCTAAAGAACGGTGATGGATCAAACCCAGATCTTTTGACTGGGTGTGAGTGTTTGATTGGTTGAGATGCTCCGTCCATCACCTCCCCCTTTTGTACCGCTTTGGCCGCCATAAGTGTGGCAGGGTATGCTCAGACGTGAGTCCCTTGCTCACTTTGCCACTGGATTCAAGCAAGCTGGGCTGAAGACGGCTGTAATGCCAGAAACCGGTCCTCGGAAGCTTGTTTCCGGTCCAGGGAAGGCATGGCTTGGCAGTTCGGGCTGGACTGTTCACATGAGGCACAGGGTCAGACTGATTTGCATATAGCCATGGCTGAACTGGGGTGGCAGCGTGGGCTAAAGAACGGTGATGGATCAAACCCAGATCTTTTGACTGGCTGTGAGTGTTTGATTGGTTCAGATGCTCCGTCCATCACCTCCCCCTTTTGTACCGCTTTCGCCGCCATAAGTGTGGCAGGGTATGCTCAGACGTGAGTCCCTTGCTCACTTTGCCACTGGATTTAAGCAAGCTGGGCTGAAGACGGCTGTAATGCCAGAAACCGGTCCTCGGAAGCTTGTTTCCGGTCCAGGGAAGACATGGCTTGGCAGTTCGGGCTGGACTGTTCCCATGAGGCACAGGGTCAGACTGATTTGCATATAGCCATGGCTGAACTGGGGTGGCAGAGTGGGCTAAAGAAGGGTGATGGATCAAACCCAGATCTTTTGACTGGGTGTGAGTGTTTGATTGGTTCAGATGCTCCGTCCATCACCTCCCCCTTTTGTACCGCTTTGGCCGCCATAAGTGTGGCAGGGTATGCTCAGACGTGAGTCCCTTGCTCACTTTGCCACTGGAGTCAAGCAAGCTGGCCTGAAGACGGCTGTAATGCCAGAAACCGGTCCTCGGAAGCTTGTTTCCGGTCCAGGGAAGACATGGCTTGGCAGTTCGGGCTGGACTGTTCCCATGAGGCACAGGGTCAGACTGATTTGCATATAGCCATGGCTGAACTGGGGTGGCAGAGTGGGCTAAAGAACGGTGATGGATCAAACCCAGATCTTTTGACTGGGTGTGAGTGTTTGATTGGTTCAGATGCTCCGTCCATCACCTCCCCCTTTTGTACCGCTTTGGCCGCCATAAGTGTGGCAGGGTATGCTCAGACGTGAGTCCCTTGCTCACTTTGCCACTGGATTCAAGCAAGCTGGGCTGAAGACGGCTGTAATGCCAGAAACCGGTCCTCGGAAGCTTGTTTCCGGTCCAGGGAAGATATGGCTTGGTAGTTCGGGCTGGACTGTTCCCATGAGGCACAGGGTCAGACTGATTTGCATATAGCCATGGCTGAACTGGGGTGGCAGAGTGGGCTAAAGAACGATGATGGATCAAACCCAGATCTTTTGACTGGGTGTGAGTGTTTGATTGGTTCAGATGCTCTGTCCATCACCTCCCCCTTTTGTACCGCTTTGGCCGCCATAAGTGTGGCAGGGTATGCTCAGACGTGAGTCCCTTGCTCATTTTGCCACTGTATTCAAGCAAGCTGGGCTGAAGACGGCTGTAATGCCAGAAACCGGTCCTCGGAAGCTTGTTTCCGTTCCAGGGAAGACATGGCTTGGCAGTTCGGGCTGGACTGTTCCCATGAGGCACAGGGTCAGACTGATTTGCATATAGCCATGGCTGAACTGGGGTGGCAGAGTGGGCTAAAGAACTGTGATGGATCAAACTCAGATCTTATGAATGGGTGTGAGTGTTTGATTGGTTCAGATGCTCCGTCCATCACCTCCCCCTTTTGTACCGCTTTGGCCGCCATAAGTGTGGCAGGGTATGCTCAGACGTGAGTCCCTTTGCTCACTTTGCCACTGGATTCAAGCAAGCTGGGCTGAAGACAGCTGTAATGCCAGAAACCGGTCCTCGGAAGCTTGTTTCGGGTCCAGGGAAGACATGGCTTGGCAGTTCGGGCTGGACTGTTCCCGTGAGGCACAGGGTCAGACTGATTTGCATATAGCCATGGCTGTACTGGGGTGGCAGAGTGGGCTAAAGAACGGTGATGGATCAAACCCAGATCTTTTGACTGGGTGTGAGTGTTTGATTGGTTCAGATGCTCCGTCCATCACCTCCCCCTTTTGTACCGCTTTGGCCGCCATAAGTGTGGCAGGGTATGCTCAGTCGTGAGTCCCTTGCTCACTTTGCCACTGGATTCAAGCAAGCTGGGCTGAAGACGGCTGTAATGCCAGAAACCGGTCCTCGGAAGCTTGTTTCCGGTCCAGGGAAGACATGGCTTGGCAGTTCGGGCTGGACTGTTCCCATGAGGCACAGGGTCAGACTGATTTGCATATAGCCATGGCTGAACTGGGGTGGCAGCGTGGGCTAAAGAATGGTGATGGATCAAACCCAGATCTTTTGACTGGGTGTGAGTGTTTCATTGGTTCAGATGCTCCGTCCATCACCTCCCCCTTTTGTACCGCTTTGGCCGCCATAAGTGTGGCAGGGTATGCTCAGACGTGAGTCCCTTGCTCACTTTGCCACTGGATTCAAGCAAGCTGGGCTGAAGACGGCTGTAATGCCAGAAACCGGTCCTCGGAAGCTTGTTTCGGTCCAGGGAAGACATGGCTTGGCAGTTCGGACTGGACTGTTCACATGAGGCACAGGGTCAGACTGATTTGCATATAGCCATGGCTGAACTGGGGTGGCAGAGTGGGCTAAAGTACGGTGATAGATCAAACCCAGATCTTTTCACTGGGTGTGAGTGTTTGATTGGTTCAGATGCTCCGTCCATCACCTCCCCCTTTTGTACCGCTTTGGGCGCCATAAGTGTGGCAGGGTATGCTCAGACGTGAGTCCCTTGCTCACTTTGCCACTGGATTCAAGCAAGCTGGGCTGAAGACGGCTGTAATGCCAGAAACCGGTCCTCGGAAGCTTGTTTCCGGTCCAGGGAAGACATGGCTTGGCAGTTCGGGCTGGACTGTTCCCATGAGGCACAGGGTCAGACTGATTTGCATATAGCCATGGCTGAACTGGGGTGGCAGAGTGGGCTAAAGAAGGGTGATGGATCAAACCCAGATATTTTGACTGGGTGTGAGTGTTTGATTGGTTCAGATGCTCCGTCCATCACCTCCCCCTTTTGTACCGCTTTGGCCGCCATAAGTGTGGCAGGGTATGCTCAGACGTGAGTCCCTTGCTCACTTTGCCACTGGAGTCAACCAAGCTGGCCTGAAGACGGCTGTAATGCCAGAAACCGGTCCTCGGAAGCTTGTTTCCGGTCCAGGGAAGACATGGCTTGGCAGTTCGGGCTGGACTGTTCCCACGAAGCACAGGGTCAGACTGATTTGCATATAGCCATGGCTGAACTGGGGTGGCTGAGTGGGCTAAAGAACGGTGATGGATCAAACCCAGATCTTTTGACTGGGTATGAGTGTTTGATTGGTTCAGATGGTCCGTCCATCACCTCCCCCTTTTGTACCGCTTTGGCCGCCATAAGTGTGGCAGGGTATGCTCAGACGTGAGTCCCTTGCTCATTTTGCCACTGGATTCAAGCAAGCTGGGCTGAAGACGGCTGTAATGCCAGAAACCGGTCCTCGGAAGCTTGTTTCCGGTCCAGGGAAGACATGGCTTGGCAGTTCGGGCTGGACTGTTCCCATGAGGCACAGGGTCAGACTGATTTGCATATAGCCATGGCTGAACTGGGGTGGCAGAGTGGGCTAAAGAACAGTGATGGATCAAACTCAGATCTTATGAATGGGTGTGTTTGATTTGTTCAGATGCTCCGTCCATCACCTCCCCCTTTTGTACCGCTTTGGCCGCCATAAGTGTGGCAGGGTATGCTCAGACGTGAGTCCCTTTGCTCACTTTGCCACTGGATTCAAGCAAGCTGGGCTGACGACGGCAGTAATGCCAGAAACCGGTCCTCGGAAGCTTGTTTCCGGTCCAGGGAAGACATGGCTTGGCAGTTCGGGCTGGACTGTTCCCATGAGGCACAGGGTCAGACTGATTTGCATATAGCCATGGCTGAACTGGGGTGGCAGCGTGGGCTAAAGAACGGTGATGGATCAAACCCAGATCTTTTGACTGGGTGTGAGTGTTTCATTGGTTCAGATGCTCCGTCCATCACCTCCCCCTTTTGTACCGCTTTGGCCGCCATAAGTGTGGCAGGGTATGCTCAGACGTGAGTCCCTTGCTCACTTTGCCACTGGATTCAAGCAAGCTGGGCTGAAGACGGCTGTAATGCCAGAAACCGGTCCTCGGAAGCTTGTTTCCGGTCCAGGAAAGACATGGCTTGGCAGTTCGGACTGGACTGTTCTCATGAGGCACAGGGTCAGACTGATTTGCATATAGCCATGGCTGAACTGGGGTGGCAGAGTGGGCTAAAGAACGGTGATGGATCAAACCCAGATCTTTTGACTGGGTGTGAGTGTTTGATTGGTTCAGATGCTCCGTCCATCACCTCCCCCTTTTGTACCGCTTTGGGCGCCATAAGTGTGGCAGGGTATGCTCAGACGTGAGTCCCTTGCTCACTTTGCCACTGGATTCAAGCAAGCTGGGCTGAAGACGGCTGTAATGCCAGAAACCGGTCCTCGGAAGCTTGTTTCCGGTCCAGCGAAGACATGGCTTGGCAGTTCGGGCTGGACTGTTCCCATGAGGCACAGGGTCAGACTGATTTGCATATAGCCATGGCTGAACTGGGGTGGCAGAGTGGGCTAAAGAAGGGTGATGGATCAAACCCAGATCTTTTGACTGGGTGTGAGTGTTTGATTGGTTCAGATGCTCCGTCCATCACCTCCCCCTTTTGTACCGCTTTGGCCGCCATAAGTGTGGCAGGGTATGCTCAGACGTGAGTCCCTTGCTCACTTTGCCACTGGAGTCAAGCAAGCTGGCCTGAAGACGGCTGTAATGCCAGAAACCGGTCCTCGGAAGCTTGTTTCCGGTCCAGGGAAGACATGGCTTGGCAGTTCGGGCTGGACTGTTCCCACGAAGCACAGGGTCAGACTGATTTGCATATAGCCATGGCTGAACTGGGGTGGCTGAGTGGGCTAAAGAACGGTGATGGATCAAACCCAGATCTTTTGACTGGGTGTGAGTGTTTGATTGGTTCAGATGCTCCGTCCATCACCTCCCCCTTTTGTACCGCTTTGGCCGCCATAAGTGTGGCAGGGTATGCTCAGACGTGAGTCCCTTGCTCACTTTGCCACTGGAGTCAAGCAAGCTGGCCTGAAGACGGCTGTAATGCCAGAAACCGGTCCTCGGAAGCTTGTTTCCGGTCCAGGGAAGACATGGCTTGGCAGTTCGGACTGGACTGTTCCCATGAGGCACAGGGTCAGACTGATTTGCATATAGCCATGGCTGAACTGGGGTGGCAGAGTGGGCTAAAGAACGGTGATGGATCAAACCCAGATCTTTTGACTGGGTGTCAGTGTTTGATTGGTTCAGATGCTCCGTCCATCACCTCCCCCTTTTGTACTGCTTTGGCCGCCATAAGTGTGGCAGGGTATGCGCAGACGTGAGTCCCTTGCTCACCTTGCCACTGGATTCAAGCAAGCTGGGCTGAAGACGGCTGTAATGCCAGAAACCGGTCCTCGGAAGCTTGTTTCCGGTCCAGGGAAGACATGGCTTGGCAGTTCGGGCTGGACTGTTCCCATGAGGCACAGGGTCAGACTGATTTGCATATAGCCATGGCTGAACTGGGGTGGCAGAGTGGGCTAAAGAACGGTGATGGATCAAACCCAGATCTTTTGACTGGGTGTGAGTGTTTGATTGGTTCAGATGCTTCGTCCATCACCTCCCCCTTTTGTACCGCTTTGGCCGCCATAAGTGTGGCAGGGTATGCTCAGACGTGAGTCCCTTGCTCACTTTGCCACTGGATTCAAGCAAGCTGGGCTGAAGATGGCTGTAATGCCAGAAACCGGTCCTCGGAAGCTTGTTTCCGGTCCAGGGAAGACATGGCTTGGCAGTTCGGGCTGGACTGTTCCCATGAGGCACAGGGTCAGACTGATTTGCATATAGCCTTGGCTGAACTGGGGTGGCAGAGTGGGCTAAAGAACGGTGATGGATCAAACCCAGATCTTTTGACTGGGTGTGAGTGTTTGATTGGTTCAGATGCTCCGTCCATCACCTCCCCCTTTTGTACCGCTTTGGCCGCCATAAGTGTGGCAGGGTATGCTCAGATGTGAGTCCCTTGCTCACTTTGCCACTGGATTCAAGCAAGCTGGGCTGAAGACGGCTGTAAATCCAGAAACAGGTCCTCGGAAGCTTGTTTCCGGTCCAGGGAAGACATGGCTTGGCAGTTCGGGCTGGACTGTTCCCATGAGGCACAGGGTCAGACTGATTTGCATATAGCCATGGCTGAACAGGGGTGGCAGAGTGGGCTAAAGAATGGTGATGGATCAAACCCAGATCTTTTGACTGGGTGTGAGTGTTTGATTGGTTCAGATGCTCCGTCCATCACCTCGCCCTTTTGTACCGCTTTGGCCGCCATAAGTGTGGCATGGTATGCTCAGATGTGAGTCCCTTGCTCACTTTGCCACTGGATTCAAGCAAGCTGGGCTGAAGACGGCTGTAATGCCAGAAACCAGTCCTCGGAAGCTTGTTTCCGGTCCAGGGAAGGCATGGCTTGGCAGTTCGGGCTGGACTGTTCCCATGAGGCACAGGGTCAGACTGATTTGCATATAGCCATGGCTGAACTGGGGTGGCAGCGTGGGCTAAAGAACGGTGATGGATCAAGCCCAGATCTTTTGACTGGGTGTGAGTGTTTGATTGGTTCAGATGCTCCATCCATCACCTCCCCCTTTTGTACCGCTTTGGGCGCCATAAGTGTGGCAGGGTATGCTCAGACGTGAGTCCCTTGCTCACTTTGCCACTGGATTCAAGCAAGCTGGGCTGAAGACGGCTGTAATGCCAGAAACCGGTCCTCGGAAGCTTGTTTCCGGTCCAGCGAAGACATGGCTTGGCAGTTCGGGCTGGACTGTTCCCATGAGGCACAGGGTCAGACTGATTTGCATATAGCCATGGCTGAACTGGGGTGGCAGAGTGGGCTAAAGAAGGGTGATGGATCAAACCCAGATCTTTTGACTGGGTGTGAGTGTTTGATTGGTTCAGATGCTCCGTCCATCACCTTCCCCTTTTGTACCGCTTTGGCCGCCATAAGTGTGGCAGGGTATGCTCAGACGTGAGTCCCTTGCTCACTTTGCCACTGGAATCAAGCAAGCTGGCCTGAAGACGGCTGTAATGCCAGAAACCGGTCCTCGGAAGCTTGTTTCCGGTCCAGGGAAGACATGGCTTGGCAGTTCGGGCTGGACTGTTCCCACGAAGCACAGGGTCAGACTGATTTGCATATAGCCATGGCTGAACTGGGGTGGCTGAGTGGGCTAAAGAACGGTGATGGATCAAACCCAGATCTTTTGACTGGGTGTGAGTGTTTGATTGGTTCAGATGCTCCGTCCATCACCTCCCCCTTTTGTACCGCTTTGGCCGCCATAAGTGTGGCAGGGTATGCTCAGACGTGAGTCCCTTGCTCACTTTGCCACTGGAGTCAAGCAAGCTGGCCTGAAGACGGCTGTAATGCCAGAAACCGGTCCTCGGAAGCTTGTTTCCGGTCCAGGGAAGACATGGCTTGGCAGTTCGGGCTGGACTGTTCCCACGAGGCACAGGGTCAGACTGATTTGCATATAGCCATGGCTGAACTGGGGTGGCAGAGTGGGCTAAAGAACGGTGATGGATCAAACCCAGATCTTTTGACTGGGTGTGAGTGTTTGATTGGTTCAGATGCTCCGTCCATCACCTCCCCCTTTTGTACCGCTTTGGCCGCCATAAGTGTGGCAGGGTATGCGCAGACGTGAGTCCCTTGCTCACCTTGCCACTGGATTCAAGCAAGCTGGGCTGAAGACGGCTGTAATGCCAGAAACCGGTCCTCGGAAGCTTGTTTCCGGTCCAGGGAAGACATGGCTTGGCAGTTCGGGCTGGACTGTTCCCATGAGGCACAGGGTCAGACTGATTTGCATATAGCCATGGCTGAACTGGGGTGGCAGAGTGGGCTAAAGAACGGTGATGGATCAAACCCAGATCTTTTGACTGGGTGTGAGTGTTTGATTGGTTCAGATGCTTCGTCCATCACCTCCCCCTTTTGTACCGCTTTGGCCGCCATAAGTGTGGCAGGGTATGCTCAGACGTGAGTCCCTTGCTCACTTTGCCACTGGATTCAAGCAAGCTGGGCTGAAGATGGCTGTAATGCCAGAAACCGGTCCTCGGAAGCTTGTTTCCGGTCCAGGGAAGACATGGCTTGGCAGTTCGGGCTGGACTGTTCCCATGAGGCACAGGGTCAGACTGATTTGCATATAGCCTTGGCTGAACTGGGGTGGCAGAGTGGGCTAAAGAACGGTGATGGATCAAACCCAGATCTTTTGACTGGGTGTGAGTGTTTGATTGGTTCAGATGCTCCGTCCATCACCTCCCCCTTTTGTACCGCTTTGGCCGCCATAAGTGTGGCAGGGTATGCTCAGATGTGAGTCCCTTGCTCACTTTGCCACTGGATTCAAGCAAGCTGGGCTGAAGACGGCTGTAAATCCAGAAACAGGTCCTCGGAAGCTTGTTTCCGGTCCAGGGAAGACATGGCTTGGCAGTTCGGGCTGGACTGTTCCCATGAGGCACAGGGTCAGACTGATTTGCATATAGCCATGGCTGAACAGGGGTGGCAGAGTGGGCTAAAGAACGGTGATGGATCAAACCCAGATCTTTTGACTGGGTGTGAGTGTTTGATTGGTTCAGATGCTCCGTCCATCACCTCCCCCTTTTGTACCGCTTTGGCCGCCATAAGTGTGGCAGGGTATGCTCAGACGTGAGTCCCTTGCTCACTTTGCCACTGGATTCAAGCAAGCTGGGCTGAAGACGGCTGTAATGCCAGAAACCGGTCCTTGGAAGCTTGTTTCCGGTCCAGGGAAGACATGGCTTGGCAGTTCAGGCTGGACTGTTCCCATGAGGCACAGGGTCAGACTGATTTGCATATAGCCATGGCTGAACTGGGGTGGCAGAGTGGGCTAAAGAATGGTGATGGATCAAACCCAGATCTTTTGACTGGGTGTGAGTGTTTGATAGGTTCAGATGCTCCGTCCATCACCTCCCCCTTTTGTTCCGCTTTGGCCGCCATAAGTGTGGCAGGGTATGCTCAGACGTGAGTCCCTTGCTCACTTTGCCACTGGATTCAAGCAAGCTGGGCTGAAGACGGCTGTAAATCCAGAAACAGGTCCTCGGAAGCTTGTTTCCGGTCCAGGGAAGACATGGCTTGGCAGTTCGGGCTGGACTGTTCCCATGAGGCACAGGGTCAGACTGATTTGCATATAGCCATGGCTGAACAGGGGTGGCAGAGTGGGCTAAAGAACGGTGATGGATCAAACCCAGATCTTTTGACTGGGTGTGAGTGTTTGATTGGTTCAGATGCTCCGTCCATCACCTCCCCCTTTTGTACCGCTTTGGCCGCCATAAGTGTGGCAGGGTATGCTCAGACGTGAGTCCCTTGCTCACTTTGCCACTGGATTCAAGCAAGCTGGGCTGAAGACGGCTGTAATGCCAGAAACCGGTCCTCGGAAGCTTGTTTCCGGTCCAGGGAAGACATGGCTTGGCAGTTCGGGCTGGACTGTTCCCATGAGGCACAGGGTCAGACTGATTTGCATATAGCCATGGCTGAACTGGGGTGGCAGAGTGGGCTAAAGAATGGTGATGGATCAAACCCAGATCTTTTGACTGGGTGTGAGTGTTTGATAGGTTCAGATGCTCCGTCCATCACCTCCCCCTTTTGTTCCGCTTTGGCCGCCATAAGTGTGGCAGGGTATGCTCAGACGTGAGTCCCTTGCTCACTTTGCCACTGGATTCAAGCAAGCTGGGCTGAAGACGGCTGTAATGCCAGAAACCGGTCCTCGGAAGCTTGTTTCCGGTCCAGGGAAGACATGGCTTGGCAGTTCGTGCTGGACTGTTCCCATGAGGCACAGGGTCAGACTGATTTGCATATAGCCTTGGCTGAACTGGGGTGGCAGAGTGGGCTAAAGAACGGTGATGGATCAAACCCAGATCTTTTGACTGGGTGTGAGTGTTTGATTGGTTCAGATGCTCCGTCCATCACCTCCCCCTTTTGTACCGCTTTGGCCGCCATAAGTGTGGCAGGGTATGCTCAGATGTGAGTCCCTTGCTCACTTTGCCACTGGATTCAAGCAAGCTGGGCTGAAGACGGCTGTAATGCCAGAAACCAGTCCTCGGAAGCTTGTTTCCGGTCCAGGGAAGGCATGGCTTGGCAGTTCGGGCTGGACTGTTCCCATGAGGCACAGGGTCAGACTGATTTGCATATAGCCATGGCTGAACTGGGGTGGCAGAGTGGGCTAAAGAACGGTGATGGATCAAACCCAGATCTTTTGACTGGGTGTGAGTGTTTGATTGGTTCAGATGCTCCGTCCATCACCTCCCCCTTTTGTACCGCTTTGGCCGCCATAAGTGTGGCAGGGTATGCTCAGACGTGAGTCCCTTGCTCACTTTGCCACTGGATTCAAGCAAGCTGGGCTGAAGACGGCTGTAATGCCAGAAACCGGTCCTCGGAAGCTTGTTTCCGTTCCAGGGAAGACATGGCTTGGCAGTTCGGGCTGGACTGTTCCCATGAGGCACAGGGTCAGACTGATTTGCATATAGCCATGGCTGAACTGGGGTGGCAGAGTGGGCTAAAGAACAGTGATGGATCAAACTCAGATCTTATGAATGGGTGTGAGTGTTTGATTGGTTCAGATGCTCCGTCCATCACCTCCCCCTTTTGTACCACTTTGGCCGCCATAAGTGTGGCAGGGTATGCTCAGACGTGAGTCCCTTTGCTCACTTTGCCACTGGATTCAAGCAAGCTGGGCTGAAGACAGCTGTAATGCCAGAAACCGGTCCTCGGAAGCTTGTTTCCGGTCCAGGGAAGACATGGCTTGGCAGTTCGGGCTGGACTGTTCCCATGAGGCACAGGGTCAGACTGATTTGCATATAGTCATGGCTGAACAGGGGTGGCAGAGTGGGCTAAAGAACGGTGATGGATCAAACCCAGATCTTTTGACTGGGTGTGAGTGTTTGATTGGTTCAGATGCTTCGTCCATCACCTCCCCCTTTTGTACCGCTTTGGCCGCCATAAGTGTGGCAGGGTATGCTCAGTCGTGAGTCCCTTGCTCACTTTGCCACTAGATTCAAGCAAGCTGGGCTGAAGACGGCTGTAATGCCAGAAACCGGTCCTCGGAAGCTTGTTTCCGGTCCAGGGAAGACATGGCTTGGCAGTTCGGGCTGGACTGTTCCCATGAGGCACAGGGTCAGACTGATTTGCATATAGCCATGGCTGAACTGGGGTGGCAGCGTGGGCTAAAGAACGGTGATGGATCAAACCCAGATCTTTTGACTGGGTGTGAGTGTTTCATTGGTTCAGATGCTCCGTCCATCACCTCCCCCTTTTGTACCGCTTTGGCCGCCATAAGTGTGGCAGGGTATGCTCAGACGTGAGTCCCTTGCTCACTTTGCCACTGGATTCAAGCAAGCTGGGCTGAAGACGGCTGTAATGCCAGAAACCGGTCCTCGGAAGCTTGTTTCGGTCCAGGGAAGACATGGCTTGGCAGTTCGGACTGGACTGTTCTCATGAGGCACAGGGTCAGACTGATTTGCATATAGCCATGGCTGAACTGGGGTGGCAGAGTGGGCTAAAGAACGGTGATGGATCAAACCCAGATCTTTTGACTGGGTGTGAGTGTTTGATTGGTTCAGATGCTCCGTCCATCACCTCCCCCTTTTGTACCGCTTTGGGCGCCATAAGTGTGGCAGGGTATGCTCAGACGTGAGTCCCTTGCTCACTTTGCCACTGGATTCAAGCAAGCTGGGCTGAAGACGGCTGTAATGCCAGAAACCGGTCCTCGGAAGCTTGTTTCCGGTCCAGGGAAGACATGGCTTGGCAGTTCGGGCTGGACTGTTCCCATGAGGCACAGGGTCAGACTGATTTGCATATAGCCATGGCTGAACTGGGGTGGCAGAGTGGGCTAAAGAAGGGTGATGGATCAAACCCAGATATTTTGACTGGGTGTGAGTGTTTGATTGGTTCAGATGCTCCGTCCATCACCTCCCCCTTTTGTACCGCTTTGGCCGCCATAAGTGTGGCAGGGTATGCTCAGACGTGAGTCCCTTGCTCACTTTGCCACTGGAGTCAAGCAAGCTGGCCTGAAGACGGCTGTAATGCCAGAAACTGGTCCTCGGAAGCTTGTTTCCGGTCCAGGGAAGACATGGCTTGGCAGTTCGGGCTGGACTGTTCCCACGAAGCACAGGGTCAGACTGATTTGCATATAGCCATGGCTGAACTGGGGTGGCTGAGTGGGCTAAAGAACGGTGATGGATCAAACCCAGATCTTTTGACTGGGTGTGAGTGTTTGATTGGTTCAGATGGTCCGTCCATCACCTCCCCCTTTTGTACCGCTTTGGCCGCCATAAGTCTGGCAGGGTATGCTCAGACGTGAGTCCCTTGCTCACTTTGCCACTGGATTCAAGCAAGCTGGGCTGAAGACGGCTGTAATGCCAGAAACCGGTCCTCGGAAGCTTGTTTCCGGTCCAGGGAAGACATGGCTTGGCAGTTCGGGCTGGACTGTTCCCATGAGGCACAGGGTCAGACTGATTTGCATATAGCCATGGCTGAACTGGGGTGGCAGAGTGGGCTAAAGAAGGGTGATGGATCAAACCCAGATCTTTTGACTGGGTGTGAGTGTTTGATTGGTTCAGATTCTCCGTCCATCACCTCCCCCTTTTGTACCGCTTTGGCCGCCATAAGTGTGGCAGGGTATGCTCAGACGTGAGTCCCTTGCTCACTTTGCCACTGGAGTCAAGCAAGCTGGCCTGAAGACGGCTGTAATGCCAGAAACCGGTCCTCAGAAGCTTGTTTCCGGTCCAGGGAAGACATGGCTTGGCAGTTCGGGCTGGACTGTTCCCATGAGGCACAGGGTCAGACTGATTTGCATATAGCCATGGCTGAACTGGGGTGGCAGAGTGGGCTAAAGAACGGTGATGGATCAAACCCAGATCTTTTGACTGGGTGTGAGTGTTTGATTGGTTCAGATGCTCCGTCCATCACCTCCCCCTTTTGTACCGCTTTGGCCGCCATAAGTGTGGCAGGGTATGCTCAGACGTGAGTCCCTTGCTCACTTTGCCACTGGATTCAAGCAAGCTGGGCTGAAGACGGCTGTAATGCCAGAAACCGGTCCTCGGAAGCTTGTTTCCGGTCCAGGGAAGACATGGCTTGGCAGTGCGGGCTGGACTGTTCCCATGAGGCACAGGGTCAGACTGATTTGCATATAGCCATGGCTGAACGGGGTGGCAGAGTGGGCTAAAGAACGGTGATGGATCAAACCCAGATCTTTTGACTGGGTGTGAGTGTTTGATTGGTTCAGATGCTCCGTCCATCACCTCCCCCTTTTGTACCGCTTTGGCCGCCATAAGTGTGGCAGGGTATGCTCAGACGTGAGTCCTTTGCTCACTTTGCCACTGGATTCAAGCAAGCTGGGCTGAAGACGGCTGTAATGCCAGAAACCGGTCCTCGGAAGCTTGTTTCCGGTCCAGGGAAGACATGGCTTGGCAGTTGGGGCTGGACTGTTCCCATGAGGCACAGGGTCAGACTGATTTGCATATAGCCATGGCTGAACTGGGGTGGCAGAGTGGGCTAAAGAACGGTGATGGATCAAACCCAGATCTTTTGACTGGGTGTGAGTGTTTGATTGGTTCAGATGCTCCGTCCATCACCTCCCCCTTTTGTACCGCTTTGGCCGCCATAAGTGTGGCAGGGTATGCTCAGACGTGAGTCCCTTGCTCACTTAGCCACTGGATTCAAGCAAGCTGGGCTGAAGATGGCTGTAATGCCAGAAACCGGTCCTCGGAAGCTTGTTTTCGGTCCAGGGAAGACATGGCTTGGCAGTTCGGGCTGGACTGTTCCCATGAGGCACAGGGTCAGACTGATTTGCATATAGCCTTGGCTGAACTGGGGTGGCAGAGTGGGCTAAAGAACGGTGATGGATCAAACCCAGATCTTTTGACTGGGTGTGAGTGTTTGATTGGTTCAGATGCTCCGTCCATCACCTCCCCCTTTTGTACTGCTTTGGCCGCCATAAGTGTGGCAGGGTATGCTCAGATGTGAGTCCCTTGCTCACTTTGCCACTGGATTCAAGCAAGCTGGGCTGAAGACGGCTGTAATGCCAGAAACCGGTCCCCGGAAGCTTGTTTCCGGTCCAGGGAAGGCATGGCTTGGCAGTTCGGGCTGGACGGTTCCCATGAGGCACAGGGTCAGACTGATTTGCATATAGCCATGGCTGAACTGGGGTGGCAGAGTGGGCTAAAGAACGGTGATGGATCAAACCCAGATCTTTTGACTGGGTGTGAGTGTTTGATAGGTTCAGATGCTCCGTCCATCACCTCCCCCTTTTGTACCGCTTTGGCCGCCATAAGTGTGGCAGGGTATGCTCAGACGTGAGTCCCTTGCTCACTTTGCCACTGGATTCAAGCAAGCTGGGCTGAAGACGGCTGTAATGCCAGAAACCGGTCCTCGGAAGCTTGTTTCCGGTCCAGGGAAGACATGGCTTGGCAGTTCGGGCTGGACTGTTCCCATGAGGCACAGGGTCAGACTGATTTGCATATAGCCATGGCTGAACTGGGGTGGCAGAGTGGGCTAAAGAACGGTGATGGATCAAACCCAGATCTTTTGACTGGGTGTGAGTGTTTGATAGGTTCAGATGCTCCGTCCATCACCTCCCCCTTTTGTACCGCTTTGGCCGCCATAAGTGTGGCAGTGTATGCTCAGACGTGAGTCCCTTGCTCACTTTGCCACTGGATTCAAGCAAGCTGGGCTGAAGACGGCTGTAATGCCAGAAACCGGTCCTCGGAAGCTTGTTTCCGGTCCAGGGAAGGCATGGCTTGGCAGTTCGGGCTGGACTGTTCACATGAGGCACAGGGTCAGACTGATTTGCATATAGCCATGGCTGAACTGGGGTGGCAGAGTGGGCTAAAGAACGGTGATGGATCAAACCCAGATCTTTTGACTGGGTGTGAGTGTTTGATTGGTTCAGATGCTCCGTCCATCACCTCCCCCTTTTGTACCGCTTTGGCCGCCATAAGTGTGGCAGGGTATGCTCAGACGTGAGTCCCTTGCTCACTTTGCCACTGGATTTAAGCAAGCTGGGCTGAAGACGGCTGTAATGCCAGAAACCGGTCCTCGGAAGCTTGTTTCCGGTCCAGGGAAGACATGGCTTGGCAGTTCGGGCTGGACTGTTCCCATGAGGCACAGGGTCAGACTGATTTGCATATAGCCATGGCTGAACTGGGGTGGCAGGCTGGGCTAAAGAACGGTGATGGATCAAACCCAGATCTTTTGACTGGGTGTGAGTGTTTCATTGGTTCAGATGCTCCGTCCATCACCTCCCCCTTTTGTACCGCTTTGGCCGCCATAAGTGTGGCAGGGTATGCTCAGACGTGAGTCCCTTGCTCACTTTGCCACTGGATTCAAGCAAGCTGGGCTGAAGACGGCTGTAAATCCAGAAACAGGTCCTCGGAAGCTTGTTTCCGGTCCAGGGAAGACATGGCTTGGCAGTTCGGGCTGGACTGTTCCCATGAGGCACAGGGTCAGACTGATTTGCATATAGCCATGGCTGAACTGGGGTGGCAGAGTGGGCTAAAGAAGGGTGATGGATCAAACCCAGATCTTTTGACTGGGTGTGAGTGTTTGATTGGTTCAGATGCTCCGTCCATCAACTCCCCCTTTTGTACCGCTTTGGCCGCCATAAGTGTGGCAGGGTATGCTCAGACGTGAGTCCCTTGCTCACTTTGCCACTGGAGTCAAGCAAGCTGGCCTGAAGACGGCTGTAATGCCAGAAACCGGTCCTCGGAAGCTTGTTTCCGGTCCAGGGAAGACATGGCTTGGCAGTTCGGGCTGGACTGTTCCCATGAGGCACAGGGTCAGACTGATTTGCATATAGCCATGGCTGAACTGGGGTGGCAGAGTGGGCTAAAGAACGGTGATGGATCAAACCCAGATCTTTTGACTGGGTGTGAGTGTTTGATTGGTTCAGATGCTCCGTCTATCACCTCCCCCTTTTGTACCGCTTTGGCCGCCATAAGTGTGGCAGGGTATGCTCAGACGTGAGTCCCTTGCTCACTTTGCCACTGGATTCAAGCAAGCTGGGCTGAAGACGGCTGTAATGCCAGAAACCGGTCCTTGGAAGCTTGTTTCCGGTCCAGGGAAGATATGGCTTGGTAGTTCAGGCTGGACTGTTCCCATGAGGCACAGGGTCAGACTGATTTGCATATAGCCATGGCTGAACTGGGGTGGCAGAGTGGGCTAAAGAACGATGATGGATCAAACCCAGATCTTTTGACTGGGTGTGAGTGTTTGATTGGTTCAGATGCTCTGTCCATCATCTCCCCCTTTTGTACCGCTTTGGCCGCCATAAGTGTGGCAGGGTATGCTCAGACGTGAGTCCCTTGCTCATTTTGCCACTGGATTCAAGCAAGCTGGGCTGAAGACGGCTGTAATGCCAGAAACCGGTCCTCGGAAGCTTGTTTCCGTTCCAGGGAAGACATGGCTTGGCAGTTCGGGCTGGACTGTTCCCATGAGGCACAGGGTCAGACTGATTTGCATATAGCCATGGCTGAACTGGGGTGGCAGAGTGGGCTAAAGAACAGTGATGGATCAAACTCAGATCTTATGAATGGGTGTGAGTGTTTGATTGGTTCAGATGCTCCGTCCATCACCTCCCCCTTTTGTACCGCTTTGGCCGCCATAAGTGTGGCAGGGTATGCTCAGACGTGAGTCCATTTGCTCACTTTGCCACTGGATTCAAGCAAGCTGGGCTGAAGACGGCTGTAATGCCAGAAACCGGTCCTCGGAAGCTTGTTTCCGGTCCAGGGAAGACATGGCTTGGCAGTTCGGGCTGGACTGTTCCCATGAGGCACAGGGTCAGACTGATTTGCATATAGTCATGGCTGAACTGGGGTGGCAGAGTGGGCTAAAGAATGGTGATGGATCAAACCCAGATCTTTTGACTGGGTGTGAGTGTTTGATTGGTTCAGATGCTCCGTCCATCACATCCCCCTTTTGTACCGCTTTGGCCGCCATAAGTGTGGCAGGGTATGCTCAGATGTGAGTCCCTTGCTCACTTTGCCACTGGATTCAAGCAAGCTGGGCTGAAGACGGCTGTAATGCCAGAAACCGGTCCTCGGTAGCTTGTTTCCGGTCCAGGGAAGGCATGGCTTGGCAGTTCGGGCTGGACTGTTCCCATGAGGCACAGGGTCAGACTGATTTGCATATAGCCATGGCTGAACTGGGGTGGCAGAGTGGGCTAAAGAACGGTGATGGATCAAACCCAGATCTTTTGACTGGGTGTGAGTGTTTGATTGGTTCAGATGCTCCGTCCATCACCTCCCCCTTTTGTACCGCTTTGGCCGCCATAAGTGTGGCAGGGTATGCTCAGACGTGAGTCCCTTGCTCACTTTGCCACTGGATTCAAGCAAGCTGGGCTGAAGACGGCTGTAATGCCAGAAACCGGTCCTCGGAAGCTTGTTTCCGGTCCAGGGAAGGCATGGCTTGGCAGTTCGGGCTGGACTGTTCACATGAGGCACAGGGTCAGACTGATTTGCATATAGCCATGGCTGAACTGGGGTGGCAGAGTGGGCTAAAGAACAGTGATGGATCAAACTCAGATCTTATGAATGGGTGTGAGTGTTTGATTGGTTCAGATGCTCCGTCCATCACCTCCCCCTTTTGTACCGCTTTGGCCGCCATAAGTGTGGCAGGGTATGCTCAGACGTGAGTCCCTTTGCTCACTTTGCCACTGGATTCAAGCAAGCTGGGCTGAAGACGGCTGTAATGCCAGAAACCGGTCCTCGGAAGCTTGTTTCCGGTCCAGGGAAGACATGGCTTGGCAGTTCGGGCTGGACTGTTCCCATGAGGCACAGGGTCAGACTGATTTGCATATAGTCATGGCTGAACAGGGGTGGCAGAGTGGGCTAAAGAATGGTGATGGATCAAACCCAGATCTTTTGACTGGGTGTGAGTGTTTGATTGGTTCAGATGCTCCGTCCATCACCTCCCCCTTTTGTACCGCTTTGGCCGCCATAAGTGTGGCAGGGTATGCTCAGACGTGAGTCCCTTGCTCACTTTGCCACTGGATTCAAGCAAGCTGGGCTGAAGACGGCTGTAATGCCAGAAACCGGTCCTCGGAAGCTTGTTTCCGGTCCAGGGAAGACATGGCTTGGCAGTTCGGGCTGGACTGTTCCCGTGAGGCACAGGGTCAGACTGATTTGCATATAGCCATGGCTGTACTGGGGTGGCAGAGTGGGCTAAAGAACGGTGATGGATCAAACCCAGATCTTTTGACTGGGTGTGAGTGTTTGATTGGTTCAGATGCTCCGTCCATCACCTCCCCCTTTTGTACCGCTTTGGCCGCCATAAGTGTGGCAGGGTATGCTCAGTCATGAGTCCCTTGCTCACTTTGCCACTGGATTCAAGCAAGGTGGGCTGAAGACGGCTGTAATGCCAGAAACCGGTCCTCGGAAGCTTGTTTCCGGTCCAGGGAAGACATGGCTTGGCAGTTCGGGCTGGACTGTTCCCATGAGGCACAGGGTCAGACTGATTTGCATATAGCCATGGCTGAACTGGGGTGGCAGCGTGGGCTAAAGAACGGTGATGGATCAAACCCAGATCTTTTGACTGGGTGTGAGTGTTTCATTGGTTCAGATGCTCCGTCCATCACCTCCCCCTTTTGTACCGCTTTGGCCGCCATAAGTGTGGCAGGGTATGCTCAGACGTGAGTCCCTTGCTCACTTTGCCACTGGATTCAAGCAAGCTGGGCTGAAGACGGCTGTAATGCCAGAAACCGGTCCTCGAAAGCTTGTTTCGGTCCAGGGAAGACATGGCTTGGCAGTTCGGACTGGACTGTTCTCATGAGGCACAGGGTCAGACTGATTTGCACATAGCCATGGCTGAACTGGGGTGGCAGAGTGGGCTAAAGAACGGTGATGGATCAAACCCAGATCTTTTGACTGGGTGTGAGTGTTTGATTGGTTCAGATGCTCCGTCCATCACCTCCCCCTTTTGTACCGCTTTGGGCGCCATAAGTGTGGCAGGGTATGCTCGGACGTGAGTCCCTTGCTCTCTTTGCCACTGGATACAAGCAAGCTGGGCTGAAGACGGCTGTAATGCCAGAAACCGGTCCTCGGAAGCTTGTTTCCGGTCCAGGGAAGACATGGCTTGGCAGTTCAGGCTGGACTGTTCCCATGAGGCACAGGGTCAGACTGATTTGCATATAGCCATGGCTGAACTGGGGTGGCAGCGTGGGCTAAAGAACGGTGATGGATCAAACCCAGATCTTTTGACTGGGTGTGAGTGTTTCATTGGTTCAGATGCTCCGTCCATCACCTCCCCCTTTTGTACCGCTTTGGCCGCCATAAGTGTGGCAGGGTATGCTCAGACGTGAGTCCCTTGCTCACTTTGCCACTGGATTCAAGCAAGCTGGGCTGAAGACGGCTGTAAATCCAGAAACAGGTCCTCGGAAGCTTGTTTCCGGTCCAGGGAAGACATGGCTTGGCAGTTCGGGCTGGACTGTTCCCATGAGGCACAGGGTCAGACTGATTTGCATATAGCCATGGCTGAACTGGGGTGGCAGAGTGGGCTAAAGAAGGGTGATGGATCAAACCCAGATCTTTTGACTGGGTGTGAGTGTTTTATTGGTTCAGATGCTCCGTCCATCAACTCCCCCTTTTGTACCGCTTTGGCCGCCATAAGTGTGGCAGGGTATGCTCAGACGTGAGTCCCTTGCTCACTTTGCCACTGGAGTCAAGCAAGCTGGCCTGAAGACGGCTGTAATGCCAGAAACCGGTCCTCGGAAGCTTGTTTCCGGTCCAGGGAAGACATGGCTTGGCAGTTCGGGCTGGACTGTTCCCATGAGGCACAGGGTCAGACTGATTTGCATATAGCCATGGCTGAACTGGGGTGGCAGAGTGGGCTAAAGAACGGTGATGGATCAAACCCAGATCTTTTGACTGGGTGTGAGTGTTTGATTGGTTCAGATGCTCCGTCCATCACCTCCCCCTTTTGTACCGCTTTGGCCGCCATAAGTGTGGCAGGGTATGCTCAGACGTGAGTCCCTTGCTCACTTTGCCACTGGATTCAAGCAAGCTGGGCTGAAGACGGCTGTAATGCCAGAAACCGGTCCTCGGAAGCTTGTTTCCGGTCCAGGGAAGATATGGCTTGGTAGTTCGGGCTGGACTGTTCCCATGAGGCACAGGGTCAGACTGATTTGCATATAGCCATGGCTGAACTGGGGTGGCAGAGTGGGCTAAAGAACGATGATGGATCAAACCCAGATCTTTTGACTGGGTGTGAGTGTTTGATTGGTTCAGATGCTCTGTCCATCATCTCCCCCTTTTGTACCGCTTTGGCCGCCATAAGTGTGGCAGGGTATGCTCAGACGTGAGTCCCTTGCTCATTTTGCCACTGGATTCAAGCAAGCTGGGCTGAAGACGGCTGTAATGCCAGAAACCGGTCCTCGGAAGCTTGTTTCCGTTCCAGGGAAGACATGGCTTGGCAGTTCGGGCTGGACTGTTCCCATGAGGCACAGGGTCAGACTGATTTGCATATAGCCATGGCTGAACTGGGGTGGCAGAGTGGGCTAAAGAACAGTGATGGATCAAACTCAGATCTTATGAATGGGTGTGAGTGTTTGATTGGTTCAGATGTTCCGTCCATCACCTCCCCCTTTTGTACCGCTTTGGCCGCCATAAGTGTGGCAGGGTATGCTCAGACGTGAGTCCCTTTGCTCACTTTGCCACTGGATTCAAGCAAGCTGGGCTGAAGACGGCTGTAATGCCAGAAACCGGTCCTCGGAAGCTTGTTTCCGGTCCAGGGAAGACATGGCTTGGCAGTTCGGGCTGGACTGTTCCCATGAGGCACAGGGTCAGACTGATTTGCATATAGTCATGGCTGAACAGGGGTGGCAGAGTGGGCTAAAGAATGGTGATGGATCAAACCCAGATCTTTTGACTGGGTGTGAGTGTTTGATTGGTTCAGATGCTCCGTCCATCACCTCCCCCTTTTGTACCGCTTTGGCCGCCATAAGTGTGGCAGGGTATGCTCAGACGTGAGTCCCTTGCTCACTTTGCCACTGGATTCAAGCAAGCTGGGCTGAAGACGGCTGTAATGCCAGAAACCGGTCCTCGGAAGCTTGTTTCCGGTCCAGGGAAGACATGGCTTGGCAGTTCGGGCTGGACTGTTCCCGTGAGGCACAGGGTCAGACTGATTTGCATATAGCCATGGCTGTACTGGGGTGGCAGAGTGGGCTAAAGAACGGTGATGGATCAAACCCAGATCTTTTAACTGGGTGTGAGTGTTTGATTGGTTCAGATGCTCCGTCCATCACCTCCCCCTTTTGTACCGCTTTGGCCGCCATAAGTGTGGCAGGGTATGCTCAGTCATGAGTCCCTTGCTCACTTTGCCACTGGATTCAAGCAAGGTGGGCTGAAGACGGCTGTAATGCCAGAAACCGGTCCTCGGAAGCTTGTTTCGGTCCAGGGAAGACATGGCTTGGCAGTTCGGACTGGACTGTTCTCATGAGGCACAGGGTCAGACTGATTTGCACATAGCCATGGCTGAACTGGGGTGGCAGAGTGGGCTAAAGAACGGTGATGGATCAAACCCAGATCTTTTGACTGGGTATGAGTGTTTGATTGGTTCAGATGCTCCGTCCATCACCTCCCCCTTTTGTACCGCTTTGGGCGCCATAAGTGTGGCAGGGTATGCTCAGACGTGAGTCCCTTGCTCACTTTGCCACTGGATACAAGCAAGCTGGGCTGAAGACGGCTGTAATGCCAGAAACCGGTCCTCGGAAGCTTGTTTCCGGTCCAGGGAAGACATGGCTTGGCAGTTCGGGCTGGACTGTTCCCATGAGGCACAGGGTCAGACTGATTTGCATATAGCCATGGCTGAACTGGGGTGGCAGAGTGGGCTAAAGAAGGGTGATGGATCAAACCCAGATCTTTTGACTGGGTGTGAGTGTTTGATTGGTTCAGATGCTCCGTCCATCAACTCCCCCTTTTGTACCGCTTTGGCCGCCATAAGTGTGGCAGGGTATGCTCAGACGTGAGTCCCTTGCTCACTTTGCCACTGGAGTCAAGCAAGCTGGCCTGAAGACGGCTGTAATGCCAGAAACCGGTCCTCGGAAGCTTGTTTCCGGTCCAGGGAAGACATGGCTTGGCAGTTCGGGCTGGACTGTTCCCATGAGGCACAGGGTCAGACTGATTTGCATATAGCCATGGCTGAACTGGGGTGGCAGAGTGGGCTAAAGAACGGTGATGGATCAAACCCAGATCTTTTGACTGGGTGTGAGTGTTTGATTGGTTCAGATGCTCCGTCTATCACCTCCCCCTTTTGTACCGCTTTGGCCGCCATAAGTGTGGCAGGGTATGCTCAGACGTGAGTCCCTTGCTCACTTTGCCACTGGATTCAAGCAAGCTGGGCTGAAGACGGCTGTAATGCCAGAAACCGGTCCTTGGAAGCTTGTTTCCGGTCCAGGGAAGATATGGCTTGGTAGTTCGGGCTGGACTGTTCCCATGAGGCACAGGGTCAGACTGATTTGCATATAGCCATGGCTGAACTGGGGTGGCAGAGTGGGCTAAAGAACGATGATGGATCAAACCCAGATCTTTTGACTGGGTGTGAGTGTTTGATTGGTTCAGATGCTCTGTCCATCATCTCCCCCTTTTGTACCGCTTTGGCCGCCATAAGTGTGGCAGGGTATGCTCAGACGTGAGTCCCTTGCTCATTTTGCCACTGGATTCAAGCAAGCTGGGCTGAAGACGGCTGTAATGCCAGAAACCGGTCCTCGGAAGCTTGTTTCCGTTCCAGGGAAGACATGGCTTGGCAGTTCGGGCTGGACTGTTCCCATGAGGCACAGGGTCAGACTGATTTGCATATAGCCATGGCTGAACTGGGGTGGCAGAGTGGGCTAAAGAACAGTGATGGATCAAACTCAGATCTTATGAATGGGTGTGAGTGTTTGATTGGTTCAGATGCTCCGTCCATCACCTCCCCCTTTTGTACCGCTTTGGCCGCCATAAGTGTGGCAGGGTATGCTCAGACGTGAGTCCATTTGCTCACTTTGCCACTGGATTCAAGCAAGCTGGGCTGAAGACGGCTGTAATGCCAGAAACCGGTCCTCGGAAGCTTGTTTCCGGTCCAGGGAAGACATGGCTTGGCAGTTCGGGCTGGACTGTTCCCATGAGGCACAGGGTCAGACTGATTTGCATATAGTCATGGCTGAACTGGGGTGGCAGAGTGGGCTAAAGAATGGTGATGGATCAAACCCAGATCTTTTGACTGGGTGTGAGTGTTTGATTGGTTCAGATGCTCCGTCCATCACATCCCCCTTTTGTACCGCTTTGGCCGCCATAAGTGTGGCAGGGTATGCTCAGATGTGAGTCCCTTGCTCACTTTGCCACTGGATTCAAGCAAGCTGGGCTGAAGACGGCTGTAATGCCAGAAACCGGTCCTCGGTAGCTTGTTTCCGGTCCAGGGAAGGCATGGCTTGGCAGTTCGGGCTGGACTGTTCCCATGAGGCACAGGGTCAGACTGATTTGCATATAGCCATGGCTGAACTGGGGTGGCAGAGTGGGCTAAAGAACGGTGATGGATCAAACCCAGATCTTTTGACTGGGTGTGAGTGTTTGATTGGTTCAGATGCTCCGTCCATCACCTCCCCCTTTTGTACCGCTTTGGCCGCCATAAGTGTGGCAGGGTATGCTCAGACGTGAGTCCCTTGCTCACTTTGCCACTGGATTCAAGCAAGCTGGGCTGAAGACGGCTGTAATGCCAGAAACCGGTCCTCGGAAGCTTGTTTCCGGTCCAGGGAAGGCATGGCTTGGCAGTTCGGGCTGGACTGTTCACATGAGGCACAGGGTCAGACTGATTTGCATATAGCCATGGCTGAACTGGGGTGGCAGAGTGGGCTAAAGAACAGTGATGGATCAAACTCAGATCTTATGAATGGGTGTGAGTGTTTGATTGGTTCAGATGCTCCGTCCATCACCTCCCCCTTTTGTACCGCTTTGGCCGCCATAAGTGTGGCAGGGTATGCTCAGACGTGAGTCCCTTTGCTCACTTTGCCACTGGATTCAAGCAAGCTGGGCTGAAGACGGCTGTAATGCCAGAAACCGGTCCTCGGAAGCTTGTTTCCGGTCCAGGGAAGACATGGCTTGGCAGTTCGGGCTGGACTGTTCCCATGAGGCACAGGGTCAGACTGATTTGCATATAGTCATGGCTGAACAGGGGTGGCAGAGTGGGCTAAAGAATGGTGATGGATCAAACCCAGATCTTTTGACTGGGTGTGAGTGTTTGATTGGTTCAGATGCTCCGTCCATCACCTCCCCCTTTTGTACCGCTTTGGCCGCCATAAGTGTGGCAGGGTATGCTCAGACGTGAGTCCCTTGCTCACTTTGCCACTGGATTCAAGCAAGCTGGGCTGAAGACGGCTGTAATGCCAGAAACCGGTCCTCGGAAGCTTGTTTCCGGTCCAGGGAAGACATGGCTTGGCAGTTCGGGCTGGACTGTTCCCGTGAGGCACAGGGTCAGACTGATTTGCATATAGCCATGGCTGTACTGGGGTGGCAGAGTGGGCTAAAGAACGGTGATGGATCAAACCCAGATCTTTTGACTGGGTGTGAGTGTTTGATTGGTTCAGATGCTCCGTCCATCACCTCCCCCTTTTGTACCGCTTTGGCCGCCATAAGTGTGGCAGGGTATGCTCAGTCATGAGTCCCTTGCTCACTTTGCCACTGGATTCAAGCAAGGTGGGCTGAAGACGGCTGTAATGCCAGAAACCGGTCCTCGGAAGCTTGTTTCCGGTCCAGGGAAGACATGGCTTGGCAGTTCGGGCTGGACTGTTCCCATGAGGCACAGGGTCAGACTGATTTGCATATAGCCATGGCTGAACTGGGGTGGCAGCGTGGGCTAAAGAACGGTGATGGATCAAACCCAGATCTTTTGACTGGGTGTGAGTGTTTCATTGGTTCAGATGCTCCGTCCATCACCTCCCCCTTTTGTACCGCTTTGGCCGCCATAAGTGTGGCAGGGTATGCTCAGACGTGAGTCCCTTGCTCACTTTGCCACTGGATTCAAGCAAGCTGGGCTGAAGACGGCTGTAATGCCAGAAACCGGTCCTCGAAAGCTTGTTTCGGTCCAGGGAAGACATGGCTTGGCAGTTCGGACTGGACTGTTCTCATGAGGCACAGGGTCAGACTGATTTGCACATAGCCATGGCTGAACTGGGGTGGCAGAGTGGGCTAAAGAACGGTGATGGATCAAACCCAGATCTTTTGACTGGGTGTGAGTGTTTGATTGGTTCAGATGCTCCGTCCATCACCTCCCCCTTTTGTACCGCTTTGGGCGCCATAAGTGTGGCAGGGTATGCTCGGACGTGAGTCCCTTGCTCTCTTTGCGACTGGATACAAGCAAGCTGGGCTGAAGACGGCTGTAATGCCAGAAACCGGTCCTCGGAAGCTTGTTTCCGGTCCAGGGAAGACATGGCTTGGCAGTTCGGGCTGGACTGTTCCCATGAGGCACAGGGTCAGACTGATTTGCATATAGCCATGGCTGAACTGGGGTGGCAGCGTGGGCTAAAGAACGGTGATGGATCAAACCCAGATCTTTTGACTGGGTGTGAGTGTTTCATTGGTTCAGATGCTCCGTCCATCACCTCCCCCTTTTGTACCGCTTTGGCCGCCATAAGTGTGGCAGGGTATGCTCAGACGTGAGTCCCTTGCTCACTTTGCCACTGGATTCAAGCAAGCTGGGCTGAAGACGGCTGTAAATCCAGAAACAGGTCCTCGGAAGCTTGTTTCCGGTCCAGGGAAGACATGGCTTGGCAGTTCGGGCTGGACTGTTCCCATGAGGCACAGGGTCAGACTGATTTGCATATAGCCATGGCTGAACTGGGGTGGCAGAGTGGGCTAAAGAAGGGTGATGGATCAAACCCAGATCTTTTGACTGGGTGTGAGTGTTTTATTGGTTCAGATGCTCCGTCCATCAACTCCCCCTTTTGTACCGCTTTGGCCGCCATAAGTGTGGCAGGGTATGCTCAGACGTGAGTCCCTTGCTCACTTTGCCACTGGAGTCAAGCAAGCTGGCCTGAAGACGGCTGTAATGCCAGAAACCGGTCCTCGGAAGCTTGTTTCCGGTCCAGGGAAGACATGGCTTGGCAGTTCGGGCTGGACTGTTCCCATGAGGCACAGGGTCAGACTGATTTGCATATAGCCATGGCTGAACTGGGGTGGCAGAGTGGGCTAAAGAACGGTGATGGATCAAACCCAGATCTTTTGACTGGGTGTGAGTGTTTGATTGGTTCAGATGCTCCGTCCATCACCTCCCCCTTTTGTACCGCTTTGGCCGCCATAAGTGTGGCAGGGTATGCTCAGACGTGAGTCCCTTGCTCACTTTGCCACTGGATTCAAGCAAGCTGGGCTGAAGACGGCTGTAATGCCAGAAACCGGTCCTCGGAAGCTTGTTTCCGGTCCAGGGAAGATATGGCTTGGTAGTTCGGGCTGGACTGTTCCCATGAGGCACAGGGTCAGACTGATTTGCATATAGCCATGGCTGAACTGGGGTGGCAGAGTGGGCTAAAGAACGATGATGGATCAAACCCAGATCTTTTGACTGGGTGTGAGTGTTTGATTGGTTCAGATGCTCTGTCCATCATCTCCCCCTTTTGTACCGCTTTGGCCGCCATAAGTGTGGCAGGGTATGCTCAGACGTGAGTCCCTTGCTCATTTTGCCACTGGATTCAAGCAAGCTGGGCTGAAGACGGCTGTAATGCCAGAAACCGGTCCTCGGAAGCTTGTTTCCGTTCCAGGGAAGACATGGCTTGGCAGTTCGGGCTGGACTGTTCCCATGAGGCACAGGGTCAGACTGATTTGCATATAGCCATGGCTGAACTGGGGTGGCAGAGTGGGCTAAAGAACAGTGATGGATCAAACTCAGATCTTATGAATGGGTGTGAGTGTTTGATTGGTTCAGATGTTCCGTCCATCACCTCCCCCTTTTGTACCGCTTTGGCCGCCATAAGTGTGGCAGGGTATGCTCAGACGTGAGTCCCTTTGCTCACTTTGCCACTGGATTCAAGCAAGCTGGGCTGAAGACGGCTGTAATGCCAGAAACCGGTCCTCGGAAGCTTGTTTCCGGTCCAGGGAAGACATGGCTTGGCAGTTCGGGCTGGACTGTTCCCATGAGGCACAGGGTCAGACTGATTTGCATATAGTCATGGCTGAACAGGGGTGGCAGAGTGGGCTAAAGAATGGTGATGGATCAAACCCAGATCTTTTGACTGGGTGTGAGTGTTTGATTGGTTCAGATGCTCCGTCCATCACCTCCCCCTTTTGTACCGCTTTGGCCGCCATAAGTGTGGCAGGGTATGCTCAGACGTGAGTCCCTTGCTCACTTTGCCACTGGATTCAAGCAAGCTGGGCTGAAGACGGCTGTAATGCCAGAAACCGGTCCTCGGAAGCTTGTTTCCGGTCCAGGGAAGACATGGCTTGGCAGTTCGGGCTGGACTGTTCCCGTGAGGCACAGGGTCAGACTGATTTGCATATAGCCATGGCTGTACTGGGGTGGCAGAGTGGGCTAAAGAACGGTGATGGATCAAACCCAGATCTTTTAACTGGGTGTGAGTGTTTGATTGGTTCAGATGCTCCGTCCATCACCTCCCCCTTTTGTACCGCTTTGGCCGCCATAAGTGTGGCAGGGTATGCTCAGTCATGAGTCCCTTGCTCACTTTGCCACTGGATTCAAGCAAGGTGGGCTGAAGACGGCTGTAATGCCAGAAACCGGTCCTCGGAAGCTTGTTTCGGTCCAGGGAAGACATGGCTTGGCAGTTCGGACTGGACTGTTCTCATGAGGCACAGGGTCAGACTGATTTGCACATAGCCATGGCTGAACTGGGGTGGCAGAGTGGGCTAAAGAACGGTGATGGATCAAACCCAGATCTTTTGACTGGGTATGAGTGTTTGATTGGTTCAGATGCTCCGTCCATCACCTCCCCCTTTTGTACCGCTTTGGGCGCCATAAGTGTGGCAGGGTATGCTCAGACGTGAGTCCCTTGCTCACTTTGCCACTGGATACAAGCAAGCTGGGCTGAAGACGGCTGTAATGCCAGAAACCGGTCCTCGGAAGCTTGTTTCCGGTCCAGGGAAGACATGGCTTGGCAGTTCGGGCTGGACTGTTCCCATGAGGCACAGGGTCAGACTGATTTGCATATAGCCATGGCTGAACTGGGGTGGCAGAGTGGGCTAAAGAAGGGTGATGGATCAAACCCAGATATTTTGACTGGGTGTGAGTGTTTGATTGGTTCAGATGCTCCGTCCATCACCTCCCCCTTTTGTACCACTTTGGCCGCCATAAGTGTGGCAGGGTATGCTCAGACGTGAGTCCCTTGCTCACTTTGCCACTGGAGTCAAGCAAGCTGGCCTGAAGACGGCTGTAATGCCAGAAACCGGTCCTCGGAAGCTTGTTTCCGGTCCAGGGAAGACATGGCTTGGCAGTTCGGGCTGGACTGTTCCCACGAAGCACAGGGTCAGACTGATTTGCATATAGCCATGGCTGAACTGGGGTGGCTGAGTGGGCTAAAGAACGGTGATGGATCAAACCCAGATCTTTTGACTGGGTGTGAGTGTTTGATTGGTTCAGATGGTCCGTCCATCACCTCCCCCTTTTGTACCGCTTTGGCCGCCATAAGTGTGGCAGGGTATGCTCAGACGTGAGTCCCTTGCTCACTTTGCCACTGGATTCAAGCAAGCTGGGCTGAAGATGGCTGTAATGCCAGAAACCGGTCCTCGGAAGCTTGTTTCCGGTCCAGGGAAGACATGGCTTGGCAGTTCGGGCTGGACTGTTCCCATGAGGCACAGGGTCAGACTGATTTGCATATAGCCATGGCTGAACTGGGGTGGCAGAGTGGGCTAAAGAAGGGTGATGGATCAAACCCAGATCTTTTGACTGGGTGTGAGTGTTTGATTGGTTCAGATGCTCCGTCCATCACCTCCCCCTTTTGTACCGCTTTGGCCGCCATAAGTGTGGCAGGGTATGCTCAGACGTGAGTCCCTTGCTCACTTTGCCACTGGAGTCAAGCAAGCTGGCCTGAAGACGGCTGTAATGCCAGAAACCGGTCCTCGGAAGCTTGTTTCCGGTCCAGGGAAGACATGGCTTGGCAGTTCGGGCTGGACTGTTCCCATGAGGCACAGGGTCAGACTGATTTGCATATAGCCATGGCTGAACTGGGGTGGCAGAGTGGGCTAAAGAACGGTGATGGATCAAACCCAGATCTTTTGACTGGGTGTGAGTGTTTGATTGGTTCAGATGCTTCGTCCATCACCTCCCCCTTTTGTACCGCTTTGGCCGCCATAAGTGTGGCAGGGTATGCTCAGACGTGAGTCCCTTGCTCACTTTGCCACTGGATTCAAGCAAGCTGGGCTTAAGATGGCTGTAATGCCAGAAACCGGTCCTCGGAAGCTTGTTTCCGGTCCAGGGAAGACATGGCTTGGCAGTTCGGGCTGGACTGTTCCCATGAGGCACAGGGTCAGACTGATTTGCATATAGCCTTGGCTGAACTGGGGTGGCAGAGTGGGCTAAAGAACGGTGATGGATCAAACCCAGATCTTTTGACTGGGTGTGAGTGTTTGATTGGTTCAGATGCTCCGTCCATCACCTCCCCCTTTTGTACCGCTTTGGCTGCCATAAGTGTGGCAGGGTATGCTCAGATGTGAGTCCCTTGCTCACTTTGCCACTGGATTCAAGCAAGCTGGGCTGAAGACGGCTGTAAATCCAGAAACAGGTCCTCGGAAGCTTGTTTCTGGTCCAGGGAAGACATGGCTTGGCAGTTCGGGCTGGACTGTTCCCATGAGGCACAGGGTCAGACTGATTTGCATATAGCCATGGCTGAACAGGGGTGGCAGAGTGGGCTAAAGAACGGTGATGGATCAAACCCAGATCTTTTGACTGGGTGTGAGTGTTTGATTGGTTCAGATGCTCCGTCCATCACCTCCCCCTTTTGTACCGCTTTGGCCGCCATAAGTGTGGCAGGGTATGCTCAGACGCGAGTCCCTTGCTCATTTTGCCACTGGATTCAAGCAAGCTGGGCTGAAGACGGCTGTAATGCCAGAAACCGGTCCTCGGAAGCTTGTTTCCGGTCCAGGGAAGACATGGCTTGGCAGTTCGGGCTGGACTGTTCCCATGAGGCACAGGGTCAGACTGATTTGCATATAGCCATGGCTGAACTGGGGTGGCAGAGTGGGCTAAAGAATGGTGATGGATCAAACCCAGATCTTTTGACTGGGTGTGAGTGATTGATAGGTTCAGATGCTCCGTCCATCACCTCCCCCTTTTGTTCCGCTTTGGCCGCCATAAGTGTGGCAGGGTATGCTCAGACGTGAGTCCCTTGCTCACTTTGCCACTGGATTCAAGCAAGCTGGGCTGAAGACGGCTGTAAATCCAGAAACAGGTCCTCGGAAGCTTGTTTCCGGTCCAGGGAAGACATGGCTTGGCAGTTCGGGCTGGACTGTTCCCATGAGGCACAGGGTCAGACTGATTTGCATATAGCCATGGCTGAACAGGGGTGGCAGAGTGGGCTAAAGAACGGTGATGGATCAAACCCAGATCTTTTGACTGGGTGTGAGTGTTTGATTGGTTCAGATGCTCCGTCCATCACCTCCCCCTTTTGTACCGCTTTGGCCGCCATAAGTGTGGCAGGGTATGCTCAGACGTGAGTCCCTTGCTCACTTTGCCACTGGATTCAAGCAAGCTGGGCTGAAGACGGCTGTAATGCCAGAAACCGGTCCTCGGAAGCTTGTTTCCGGTCCAGGGAAGACATGGCTTGGCAGTTCGGGCTGGACTGTTCCCATGAGGCACAGGGTCAGACTGATTTGCATATAGCCATGGCTGAACTGGGGTGGCAGAGTGGGCTAAAGAATGGTGATGGATCAAACCCAGATCTTTTGACTGGGTGTGAGTGTTTGATAGGTTCAGATGCTCCGTCCATCACCTCCCCCTTTTGTTCCGCTTTGGCCGCCATAAGTGTGGCAGGGTATGCTCAGACGTGAGTCCCTTGCTCACTTTGCCACTGGATTCAAGCAAGCTGGGCTGAAGACGGCTGTAATGCCAGAAACCGGTCCTCGGAAGCTTGTTTCCGGTCCAGGGAAGACATGGCTTGGCAGTTCGTGCTGGACTGTTCCCATGAGGCACAGGGTCAGACTGATTTGCATATAGCCTTGGCTGAACTGGGGTGGCAGAGTGGGCTAAAGAACGGTGATGGATCAAACCCAGATCTTTTGACTGGGTGTGAGTGTTTGATTGGTTCAGATGCTCCGTCCATCACCTCCCCCTTTTGTACCGCTTTGGCCGCCATAAGTGTGGCAGGGTATGCTCAGATGTGAGTCCCTTGCTCACTTTGCCACTGGATTCAAGCAAGCTGGGCTGAAGATGGCTGTAATGCCAGAAACCAGTCCTCGGAAGCTTGTTTCCGGTCCAGGGAAGGCATGGCTTGGCAGTTCGGGCTGGACTGTTCCCATGAGGCACAGGGTCAGACTGATTTGCATATAGCCATGGCTGAACTGGGGTGGCAGAGTGGGCTAAAGAACGGTGATGGATCAAACACAGATCTTTTGACTGGGTGTGAGTGTTTGATTGGTTCAGATGCTCCGTCCATCACCTCCCCCTTTTGTGCCGCTTTGGCCGCCATAAGTGTGGCAGGGTATGCTCAGACGTGAGTCCCTTGCTCACTTTGCCACTGGATTCAAGCAAGCTGGGCTGAAGACGGCTGTAATGCCAGAAACCGGTCCTCGGAAGCTTGTTTCCGGTCCAGGGAAGGCATGGCTTGGCAGTTCGGGCTGGACTGTTCACATGAGGCACAGGGTCAGACTGATTTGCATATAGCCATGGCTGAACTGGGGTGGCAGAGTGGGCTAAAGAACGGTGATGGATCAAACCCAGATCTTTTGACTGGGTGTGAGTGTTTGATTGGTTCAGATGCTCCGTCCATCACCTCCCCCTTTTGTACCGCTTTGGCCGCCATAAGTGTGGCAGGGTATGCTCAGACGTGAGTCCCTTGCTCACTTTGCCACTGGATTTAAGCAAGCTGGGCTGAAGACGGCTGTAATGCCAGAAACCGGTCCTCGGAAGCTTGTTTCCGGTCCAGGGAAGACATGGCTTGGCAGTTCGGGCTGGACTGTTCCCATGAGGCACAGGGTCAGACTGATTTGCATATAGCCATGGCTGAACTGGGGTGGCAGCGTGGGCTAAAGAACGGTGATGGATCAAACCCAGATATTTTGACTGGGTGTGAGTGTTTCATTGGTTCAGATGCTCCGTCCATCACCTCCACTTTTGTACCGCTTTGGCCGCCATAAGTGTGGCAGGGTATGCTCAGACGTGAGTCCCTTGCTCACTTTGCCACTGGATTCAAGCAAGCTGGGCTGAAGACGGCTGTAAATCCAGAAACAGGTCCTCGGAAGCTTGTTTCCGGTCCAGGGAAGACATGGCTTGGCAGTTCGGGCTGGACTGTTCCCATGAGGCACAGGGTCAGACTGATTTGCATATAGCCATGGCTGAACTGGGGTGGCAGAGTGGGCTAAAGAAGGGTGATGGATCAAACCCAGATCTTTTGACTGGGTGTGAGTGTTTGATTGGTTCAGATGCTCCGTCCATCACCTCGCCCTTTTGTACCGCTTTGGCCGCCATAAGTGTGGCAGGGTATGCTCAGACGTGAGTCCCTTGCTCACTTTGCCACTGGAGTCAAGCAAGCTGGCCTGAAGACGGCTGTAATGCCAGAAACCGGTCCTCGGAAGCTTGTTTCCGGTCCAGGGAAGACATGGCTTGGCAGTTCGGGCTGGACTGTTCCCATGAGGCACAGGGTCAGACTGATTTGCATATAGCCATGGCTGAACTGGGGTGGCAGAGTGGGCTAAAGAACGGTGATGGATCAAACCCAGATCTTTTGACTGGGTGTGAGTGTTTGATTGGTTCAGATGCTCCGTCCATCACCTCCCCCTTTTGTACCGCTTTGGCCGCCATAAGTGTGGCAGGGTATGCTCAGACGTGAGTCCCTTGCTCACTTTGCCACTGGATTCAAGCAAGCTGGGCTGAAGACGGCTGTAATGCCAGAAACCGGTCCTCGGAAGCTTGTTTCCGGTCCAGGGAAGATATGGCTTGGTAGTTCGGGCTGGACTGTTCCCATGAGGCACAGGGTCAGACTGATTTGCATATAGCCATGGCTGAACTGGGGTGGCAGAGTGGGCTAAAGAACGATGATGGATCAAACCCAGATCTTTTGACTGGGTGTGAGTGTTTGATTGGTTCAGATGCTCTGTCCATCACCTCCCCCTTTTGTACCGCTTTGGCCGCCATAAGTGTGGCAGGGTATGCTCAGACGTGAGTCCCTTGCTCATTTTGCCACTGGATTCAAGCAAGCTGGGCTGAAGACGGCTGTAATGCCAGAAACCGGTCCTCGGAAGCTTGTTTCCGTTCCAGGGAAGACATGGCTTGGCAGTTCGGGCTGGACTGTTCCCATGAGGCACAGGGTCAGACTGATTTGCATATAGCCATGGCTGAACTGGGGTGGCAGAGTGGGCTAAAGAACAGTGATGGATCAAACTCAGATCTTATGAATGGGTGTGAGTGTTTGATTGGTTCAGATGCTCCGTCCATCACCTCCCCCTTTTGTACCGCTTTGGCCGCCATAAGTGTGGCAGGGTATGCTCAGACGTGAGTCCCTTTGCTCACTTTGCCACTGGATTCAAGCAAGCTGGGCTGAAGACAGCTGTAATGCCAGAAACCGGTCCTCGGAAGCTTGTTTCCGGTCCAGGGAAGACATGGCTTGGCAGTTCGGGCTGGACTGTTCCCATGAGGCACAGGGTCAGACTGATTTGCATATAGTCATGGCTGAACAGGGGTGGCAGAGTGGGCTAAAGAATGGTGATGGATCAAACCCAGATCTTTTGACTGGGTGTGAGTGTTTGATTGGTTCAGATGCTCCGTCCATCACCTCCCCCTTTTGTACCGCTTTGGCCGCCATAAGTGTGGCAGGGTATGCTCAGACGTGAGTCCCTTGCTCACTTTGCCACTGGATTCAAGCAAGCTGGGCTGAAGACGGCTGTAATGCCAGAAACCGTTCCTCGGAAGCTTGTTTCCGGTCCAGGGAAGACATGGCTTGGCAGTTCGGGCTGGACTGTTCCCGTGAGGCACAGGGTCAGACTGATTTGCATATAGCCATGGCTGTACTGGGGTGGCAGAGTGGGCTAAAGAACGGTGATGGATCAAACCCAGATCTTTTGACTGGGTGTGAGTGTTTGATTGGTTCAGATGCTTCGTCCATCACCTCCCCCTTTTGTACCGCTTTGGCCGCCATAAGTGTGGCAGGGTATGCTCAGTCGTGAGTCCCTTGCTCACTTTGCCACTAGATTCAAGCAAGCTGGGCTGAAGACGGCTGTAATGCCAGAAACCGGTCCTCGGAAGCTTGTTTCGGTCCAGGGAAGACATGGCTTTGCAGTTCGGACTGGACTGTTCTCATGAGGCACAGGGTCAGACTGATTTGCATATAGCCATGGCTGAACTGGGGTGGCAGAGTGGGCTAAAGAACGGTGATGGATCAAACCCAGATCTTTTGACTGGGTGTGAGTGTTTGATTGGTTCAGATGCTCCGTCCATCACCTCCCCCTTTTGTACCGCTTTGGGCGCCATAAGTGTGGCAGGGTATGCTCAGACGTGAGTCCCTTGCTCACTTTGCCACTGGATTCAAGCAAGCTGGGCTGAAGACGGCTGTAATGCCAGAAACCGGTCCTCGGAAGCTTGTTTCCGGTCCAGCGAAGACATGGCTTGGCAGTTCGGGCTGGACTGTTCCCATGAGGCACAGGGTCAGACTGATTTGCATATAGCCATGGCTGAACTGGGGTGGCAGAGTGGGCTAAAGAAGGGTGATGGATCAAACCCAGATCTTTTGACTGGGTGTGAGTGTTTGATTGGTTCAGATGCTCCGTCCATCACCTCCCCCTTTTGTACCGCTTTGGCCGCCATAAGTGTGGCAGGGTATGCTCAGACGTGAGTCCCTTGCTCACTTTGCCACTGGAATCAAGCAAGCTGGCCTGAAGACGGCTGTAATGCCAGAAACCGGTCCTCGGAAGCTTGTTTCCGGTCCAGGGAAGACATGGCTTGGCAGTTCGGGCTGGACTGTTCCCACGAAGCACAGGGTCAGACTGATTTGCATATAGCCATGGCTGAACTGGGGTGGCTGAGTGGGCTAAAGAACGGTGATGGATCAAACCCAGATCTTTTGACTGGGTGTGAGTGTTTGATTGGTTCAGATGCTCCGTCCATCACCTCCCCCTTTTGTACCGCTTTGGCCGCCATAAGTGTGGCAGGGTATGCTCAGACGTGAGTCCCTTGCTCACTTTGCCACTGGAGTCAAGCAAGCTGGCCTGAAGACGGCTGTAATGCCAGAAACCGGTCCTCGGAAGCTTGTTTCCGGTCCAGGGAAGACATGGCTTGGCAGTTCGGGCTGGACTGTTCCCACGAGGCACAGGGTCAGACTGATTTGCATATAGCCATGGCTGAACTGGGGTGGCAGAGTGGGCTAAAGAACGGTGATGGATCAAACCCAGATCTTTTGACTGGGTGTGAGTGTTTGATTGGTTCAGATGCTCCGTCCATCACCTCCCCCTTTTGTACCGCTTTGGCCGCCATAAGTGTGGCAGGGTATGCGCAGACGTGAGTCCCTTGCTCACCTTGCCACTGGATTCAAGCAAGCTGGGCTGAAGACGGCTGTAATGCCAGAAACCGGTCCTCGGAAGCTTGTTTCCGGTCCAGGGAAGACATGGCTTGGCAGTTCGGGCTGGACTGTTCCCATGAGGCACAGGGTCAGACTGATTTGCATATAGCCATGGCTGAACTGGGGTGGCAGAGTGGGCTAAAGAACGGTGATGGATCAAACCCAGATCTTTTGACTGGGTGTGAGTGTTTGATTGGTTCAGATGCTTCGTCCATCACCTCCCCCTTTTGTACCGCTTTGGCCGCCATAAGTGTGGCAGGGTATGCTCAGACGTGAGTCCCTTGCTCACTTTGCCACTGGATTCAAGCAAGCTGGGCTGAAGATGGCTGTAATGCCAGAAACCGGTCCTCGGAAGCTTGTTTCCGGTCCAGGGAAGACATGGCTTGGCAGTTCGGGCTGGACTGTTCCCATGAGGCACAGGGTCAGACTGATTTGCATATAGCCTTGGCTGAACTGGGGTGGCAGAGTGGGCTAAAGAACGGTGATGGATCAAACCCAGATCTTTTGACTGGGTGTGAGTGTTTGATTGGTTCAGATGCTCCGTCCATCACCTCCCCCTTTTGTACCGCTTTGGCCGCCATAAGTGTGGCAGGGTATGCTCAGATGTGAGTCCCTTGCTCACTTTGCCACTGGATTCAAGCAAGCTGGCCTGAAGACGGCTGTAAATCCAGAAACAGGTCCTCGGAAGCTTGTTTCCGGTCCAGGGAAGACATGGCTTGGCAGTTCGGGCTGGACTGTTCCCATGAGGCACAGGGTCAGACTGATTTGCATATAGCCATGGCTGAACAGGGGTGGCAGAGTGGGCTAAAGAACGGTGATGGATCAAACCCAGATCTTTTGACTGGGTGTGAGTGTTTGATTGGTTCAGATGCTCCGTCCATCACCTCCCCCTTTTGTACCGCTTTGGCCGCCATAAGTGTGGCAGGGTATGCTCAGACGTGAGTCCCTTGCTCACTTTGCCACTGGATTCAAGCAAGCTGGGCTGAAGACGGCTGTAATGCCAGAAACCGGTCCTCGGAAGCTTGTTTCCGGTCCAGGGAAGACATGGCTTGGCAGTTCGGGCTGGACTGTTCCCATGAGGCACAGGGTCAGACTGATTTGCATATAGCCATGGCTGAACTGGGGTGGCAGAGTGGGCTAAAGAATGGTGATGGATCAAACCCAGATCTTTTGACTGGGTGTGAGTGTTTGATAGGTTCAGATGCTCCGTCCATCACCTCCCCCTTTTGTTCCGCTTTGGCCGCCATAAGTGTGGCAGGGTATGCTCAGACGTGAGTCCCTTGCTCACTTTGCCACTGGATTCAAGCAAGCTGGGCTGAAGACGGCTGTAAATCCAGAAACAGGTCCTCGGAAGCTTGTTTCCGGTCCAGGGAAGACATGGCTTGGCAGTTCGGGCTGGACTGTTCCCATGAGGCACAGGGTCAGACTGATTTGCATATAGCCATGGCTGAACAGGGGTGGCAGAGTGGGCTAAAGAACGGTGATGGATCAAACCCAGATCTTTTGACTGGGTGTGAGTGTTTGATTGGTTCAGATGCTCCGTCCATCACCTCCCCCTTTTGTACCGCTTTGGCCGCCATAAGTGTGGCAGGGTATGCTCAGACGTGAGTCCCTTGCTCACTTTGCCACTGGATTCAAGCAAGCTGGGCTGAAGACGGCTGTAATGCCAGAAACCGGTCCTCGGAAGCTTGTTTCCGGTCCAGGGAAGACATGGCTTGGCAGTTCGGGCTGGACTGTTCCCATGAGGCACAGGGTCAGACTGATTTGCATATAGCCATGGCTGAACTGGGGTGGCAGAGTGGGCTAAAGAATGGTGATGGATCAAACCCAGATCTTTTGACTGGGTGTGAGTGTTTGATAGGTTCAGATGCTCCGTCCATCACCTCCCCCTTTTGTTCCGCTTTGGCCGCCATAAGTGTGGCAGGGTATGCTCAGACGTGAGTCCCTTGCTCACTTTGCCACTGGATTCAAGCAAGCTGGGCTGAAGACGGCTGTAATGCCAGAAACCGGTCCTCGGAAGCTTGTTTCCGGTCCAGGGAAGACATGGATTGGCAGTTCGTGCTGGACTGTTCCCATGAGGCACAGGGTCAGACTGATTTGCATATAGCCTTGGCTGAACTGGGGTGGCAGAGTGGGCTAAAGAACGGTGATGGATCAAACCCAGATCTTTTGACTGGGTGTGAGTGTTTGATTGGTTCAGATGCTCCGTCCATCACCTCCCCCTTTTGTACCGCTTTGGCCGCCATAAGTGTGGCAGGGTATGCTCAGATGTGAGTCCCTTGCTCACTTTGCCACTGGATTCAAGCAAGCTGGGCTGAAGACGGCTGTAATGCCAGAAACCAGTCCTCGGAAGCTTGTTTCCGGTCCAGGGAAGGCATGGCTTGGCAGTTCGGGCTGGACTGTTCCCATGAGGCACAGGGTCAGACTGATTTGCATATAGCCATGGCTGAACTGGGGTGGCAGAGTGGGCTAAAGAACGGTGATGGATCAAACCCAGATCTTTTGACTGGGTGTGAGTGTTTGATTGGTTCAGATGCTCCGTCCATCACCTCCCCCTTTTGTACCGCTTTGGCCGCCATAAGTGTGGCAGGGTATGCTCAGACGTGAGTCCCTTGCTCACTTTGCCACTGGATTCAAGCAAGCTGGGCTGAAGACGGCTGTAATGCCAGAAACCGGTCCTCGGAAGCTTGTTTCCGTTCCAGGGAAGACATGGCTTGGCAGTTCGGGCTGGACTGTTCCCATGAGGCACAGGGTCAGACTGATTTGCATATAGCCATGGCTGAACTGGGGTGGCAGAGTGGGCTAAAGAACAGTGATGGATCAAACTCAGATCTTATGAATGGGTGTGAGTGTTTGATTGGTTCAGATGCTCCGTCCATCACCTCCCCCTTTTGTACCACTTTGGCCGCCATAAGTGTGGCAGGGTATGCTCAGACGTGAGTCCCTTTGCTCACTTTGCCACTGGATTCAAGCAAGCTGGGCTGAAGACAGCTGTAATGCCAGAAACCGGTCCTCGGAAGCTTGTTTCCGGTCCAGGGAAGACATGGCTTGGCAGTTCGGGCTGGACTGTTCCCATGAGGCACAGGGTCAGACTGATTTGCATATAGTCATGGCTGAACAGGGGTGGCAGAGTGGGCTAAAGAACGGTGATGGATCAAACCCAGATCTTTTGACTGGGTGTGAGTGTTTGATTGGTTCAGATGCTTCGTCCATCACCTCCCCCTTTTGTACCGCTTTGGCCGCCATAAGTGTGGCAGGGTATGCTCAGTCGTGAGTCCCTTGCTCACTTTGCCACTAGATTCAAGCAAGCTGGGCTGAAGACGGCTGTAATGCCAGAAACCGGTCCTCGGAAGCTTGTTTCCGGTCCAGGGAAGACATGGCTTGGCAGTTCGGGCTGGACTGTTCCCATGAGGCACAGGGTCAGACTGATTTGCATATAGCCATGGCTGAACTGGGGTGGCAGCGTGGGCTAAAGAACGGTGATGGATCAAACCCAGATCTTTTGACTGGGTGTGAGTGTTTCATTGGTTCAGATGCTCCGTCCATCACCTCCCCCTTTTGTACCGCTTTGGCCGCCATAAGTGTGGCAGGGTATGCTCAGACGTGAGTCCCTTGCTCACTTTGCCACTGGATTCAAGCAAGCTGGGCTGAAGACGGCTGTAATGCCAGAAACCGGTCCTCGGAAGCTTGTTTCGGTCCAGGGAAGACATGGCTTGGCAGTTCGGACTGGACTGTTCTCATGAGGCACAGGGTCAGACTGATTTGCATATAGCCATGGCTGAACTGGGGTGGCAGAGTGGGCTAAAGAACGGTGATGGATCAAACCCAGATCTTTTGACTGGGTGTGAGTGTTTGATTGGTTCAGATGCTCCGTCCATCACCTCCCCCTTTTGTACCGCTTTGGGCGCCATAAGTGTGGCAGGGTATGCTCAGACGTGAGTCCCTTGCTCACTTTGCCACTGGATTCAAGCAAGCTGGGCTGAAGACGGCTGTAATGCCAGAAACCGGTCCTCGGAAGCTTGTTTCCGGTCCAGGGAAGACATGGCTTGGCAGTTCGGGCTGGACTGTTCCCATGAGGCACAGGGTCAGACTGATTTGCATATAGCCATGGCTGAACTGGGGTGGCAGAGTGGGCTAAAGAAGGGTGATGGATCAAACCCAGATATTTTGACTGGGTGTGAGTGTTTGATTGGTTCAGATGCTCCGTCCATCACCTCCCCCTTTTGTACCGCTTTGGCCGCCATAAGTGTGGCAGGGTATGCTCAGACGTGAGTCCCTTGCTCACTTTGCCACTGGAGTCAAGCAAGCTGGCCTGAAGACGGCTGTAATGCCAGAAACCGGTCCTCGGAAGCTTGTTTCCGGTCCAGGGAAGACATGGCTTGGCAGTTCGGGCTGGACTGTTCCCACGAAGCACAGGGTCAGACTGATTTGCATATAGCCATGGCTGAACTGGGGTGGCTGAGTGGGCTAAAGAACGGTGATGGATCAAACCCAGATCTTTTGACTGGGTGTGAGTGTTTGATTGGTTCAGATGGTCCGTCCATCACCTCCCCCTTTTGTACCGCTTTGGCCGCCATAAGTCTGGCAGGGTATGCTCAGACGTGAGTCCCTTGCTCACTTTGCCACTGGATTCAAGCAAGCTGGGCTGAAGACGGCTGTAATGCCAGAAACCGGTCCTCGGAAGCTTGTTTCGGTCCAGGGAAGACATGGCTTGGCAGTTCGGACTGGACTGTTCTCATGAGGCACAGGGTCAGACTGATTTGCATATAGCCATGGCTGAACTGGGGTGGCAGAGTGGGCTAAAGAACGGTGATGGATCAAACCCAGATCTTTTGACTGGGTGTGAGTGTTTGATTGGTTCAGATGCTCCGTCCATCACCTCCCCCTTTTGTACCGCTTTGGGCGCCATAAGTGTGGCAGGGTATGCTCAGACGTGAGTCCCTTGCTCACTTTGCCACTGGATTCAAGCAAGCTGGGCTGAAGACGGCTGTAATGCCAGAAACCGGTCCTCGGAAGCTTGTTTCCGGTCCAGGGAAGACATGGCTTGGCAGTTCGGGCTGGACTGTTCCCATGAGGCACAGGGTCAGACTGATTTGCATATAGCCATGGCTGAACTGGGGTGGCAGAGTGGGCTAAAGAAGGGTGATGGATCAAACCCAGATATTTTGACTGGGTGTGAGTGTTTGATTGGTTCAGATGCTCCGTCCATCACCTCCCCCTTTTGTACCGCTTTGGCCGCCATAAGTGTGGCAGGGTATGCTCAGACGTGAGTCCCTTGCTCACTTTGCCACTGGAGTCAAGCAAGCTGGCCTGAAGACGGCTGTAATGCCAGAAACCGGTCCTCGGAAGCTTGTTTCCGGTCCAGGGAAGACATGGCTTGGCAGTTCGGGCTGGACTGTTCCCACGAAGCACAGGGTCAGACTGATTTGCATATAGCCATGGCTGAACTGGGGTGGCTGAGTGGGCTAAAGAACGGTGATGGATCAAACCCAGATCTTTTGACTGGGTGTGAGTGTTTGATTGGTTCAGATGGTCCGTCCATCACCTCCCCCTTTTGTACCGCTTTGGCCGCCATAAGTCTGGCAGGGTATGCTCAGACGTGAGTCCCTTGCTCACTTTGCCACTGGATTCAAGCAAGCTGGGCTGAAGACGGCTGTAATGCCAGAAACCGGTCCTCGGAAGCTTGTTTCCGGTCCAGGGAAGACATGGCTTGGCAGTTCGGGCTGGACTGTTCCCATGAGGCACAGGGTCAGACTGATTTGCATATAGCCATGGCTGAACTGGGGTGGCAGAGTGGGCTAAAGAAGGGTGATGGATCAAACCCAGATCTTTTGACTGGGTGTGAGTGTTTGATTGGTTCAGATTCTCCGTCCATCACCTCCCCCTTTTGTACCGCTTTGGCCGCCATAAGTGTGGCAGGGTATGCTCAGACGTGAGTCCCTTGCTCACTTTGCCACTGGAGTCAAGCAAGCTGGCCTGAAGACGGCTGTAATGCCAGAAACCGGTCCTCAGAAGCTTGTTTCCGGTCCAGGGAAGACATGGCTTGGCAGTTCGGGCTGGACTGTTCCCATGAGGCACAGGGTCAGACTGATTTGCATATAGCCATGGCTGAACTGGGGTGGCAGAGTGGGCTAAAGAACG
The DNA here is from genome assembly GCF_964261635.1 of Lissotriton helveticus. Classification (NCBI taxonomy): domain Eukaryota; kingdom Metazoa; phylum Chordata; class Amphibia; order Caudata; family Salamandridae; genus Lissotriton; species Lissotriton helveticus. The sequence goes on along the minus strand of NC_136069.1, from coordinate 313,206,186 downwards.
GTGATGGATCAAACCCAGATCTTTTGACTGGGTGTGAGTGTTTGATTGGTTCAGATGCTCCGTCCATCACCTCCCCCTTTTGTACCGCTTTGGCCGCCATAAGTGTGGCAGGGTATGCTCAGACGTGAGTCCTTTGCTCACTTTGCCACTGGATTCAAGCAAGCTGGGCTGAAGACGGCTGTAATGCCAGAAACCGGTCCTCGGAAGCTTGTTTCCGGTCCAGGGAAGACATGGCTTGGCAGTTCGGGCTGGACTGTTCCCATGAGGCACAGGGTCAGACTGATTTGCATATAGCCATGGCTGAACTGGGGTGGCAGAGTGGGCTAAAGAAGGGTGATGGATCAAACCCAGATATTTTGACTGGGTGTGAGTGTTTGATTGGTTCAGATGCTCCGTCCATCACCTCCCCCTTTTGTACCGCTTTGGCCGCCATAAGTGTGGCAGGGTATGCTCAGACGTGAGTCCCTTGCTCACTTTGCCACTGGAGTCAAGCAAGCTGGCCTGAAGACGGCTGTAATGCCAGAAACCGGTCCTCGGAAGCTTGTTTCCGGTCCAGGGAAGACATGGCTTGGCAGTTCGGGCTGGACTGTTCCCACGAAGCACAGGGTCAGACTGATTTGCATATAGCCATGGCTGAACTGGGGTGGCTGAGTGGGCTAAAGAACGGTGATGGATCAAACCCAGATCTTTTGACTGGGTGTGAGTGTTTGATTGGTTCAGATGGTCCGTCCATCACCTCCCCCTTTTGTACCGCTTTGGCCGCCATAAGTCTGGCAGGGTATGCTCAGACGTGAGTCCCTTGCTCACTTTGCCACTGGATTCAAGCAAGCTGGGCTGAAGACGGCTGTAATGCCAGAAACCGGTCCTCGGAAGCTTGTTTCCGGTCCAGGGAAGACATGGCTTGGCAGTTCGGGCTGGACTGTTCCCATGAGGCACAGGGTCAGACTGATTTGCATATAGCCATGGCTGAACTGGGGTGGCAGAGTGGGCTAAAGAAGGGTGATGGATCAAACCCAGATCTTTTGACTGGGTGTGAGTGTTTGATTGGTTCAGATTCTCCGTCCATCACCTCCCCCTTTTGTACCGCTTTGGCCGCCATAAGTGTGGCAGGGTATGCTCAGACGTGAGTCCCTTGCTCACTTTGCCACTGGAGTCAAGCAAGCTGGCCTGAAGACGGCTGTAATGCCAGAAACCGGTCCTCAGAAGCTTGTTTCCGGTCCAGGGAAGACATGGCTTGGCAGTTCGGGCTGGACTGTTCCCATGAGGCACAGGGTCAGACTGATTTGCATATAGCCATGGCTGAACTGGGGTGGCAGAGTGGGCTAAAGAACGGTGATGGATCAAACCCAGATCTTTTGACTGGGTGTGAGTGTTTGATTGGTTCAGATGCTCCGTCCATCACCTCCCCCTTTTGTACCGCTTTGGCCGCCATAAGTGTGGCAGGGTATGCTCAGACGTGAGTCCCTTGCTCACTTTGCCACTGGATTCAAGCAAGCTGGGCTGAAGACGGCTGTAATGCCAGAAACCGGTCCTCGGAAGCTTGTTTCCGGTCCAGGGAAGACATGGCTTGGCAGTGCGGGCTGGACTGTTCCCATGAGGCACAGGGTCAGACTGATTTGCATATAGCCATGGCTGAACAGGGGTGGCAGAGTGGGCTAAAGAACGGTGATGGATCAAACCCAGATCTTTTGACTGGGTGTGAGTGTTTGATTGGTTCAGATGCTCCGTCCATCACCTCCCCCTTTTGTACCGCTTTGGCCGCCATAAGTGTGGCAGGGTATGCTCAGACGTGAGTCCTTTGCTCACTTTGCCACTGGATTCAAGCAAGCTGGGCTGAAGACGGCTGTAATGCCAGAAACCGGTCCTCGGAAGCTTGTTTCCGGTCCAGGGAAGACATGGCTTGGCAGTTGGGGCTGGACTGTTCCCATGAGGCACAGGGTCAGACTGATTTGCATATAGCCATGGCTGAACTGGGGTGGCAGAGTGGGCTAAAGAACGGTGATGGATCAAACCCAGATCTTTTGACTGGGTGTGAGTGTTTGATTGGTTCAGATGCTCCGTCCATCACCTCCCCCTTTTGTACTGCTTTGGCCGCCATAAGTGTGGCAGGGTATGCTCAGATGTGAGTCCCTTGCTCACTTTGCCACTGGATTCAAGCAAGCTGGGCTGAAGACGGCTGTAATGCCAGAAACCGGTCCCCGGAAGCTTGTTTCCGGTCCAGGGAAGGCATGGCTTGGCAGTTCGGGCTGGACGGTTCCCATGAGGCACAGGGTCAGACTGATTTGCATATAGCCATGGCTGAACTGGGGTGGCAGAGTGGGCTAAAGAACGGTGATGGATCAAACCCAGATCTTTTGACTGGGTGTGAGTGTTTGATAGGTTCAGATGCTCCGTCCATCACCTCCCCCTTTTGTACCGCTTTGGCCGCCATAAGTGTGGCAGTGTATGCTCAGACGTGAGTCCCTTGCTCACTTTGCCACTGGATTCAAGCAAGCTGGGCTGAAGACGGCTGTAATGCCAGAAACCGGTCCTCGGAAGCTTGTTTCCGGTCCAGGGAAGGCATGGCTTGGCAGTTCGGGCTGGACTGTTCACATGAGGCACAGGGTCAGACTGATTTGCATATAGCCATGGCTGAACTGGGGTGGCAGAGTGGGCTAAAGAACGGTGATGGATCAAACCCAGATCTTTTGACTGGGTGTGAGTGTTTGATTGGTTCAGATGCTCCGTCCATCACCTCCCCCTTTTGTACCGCTTTGGCCGCCATAAGTGTGGCAGGGTATGCTCAGACGTGAGTCCCTTGCTCACTTTGCCACTGGATTTAAGCAAGCTGGGCTGAAGACGGCTGTAATGCCAGAAACCGGTCCTCGGAAGCTTGTTTCCGGTCCAGGGAAGACATGGCTTGGCAGTTCGGGCTGGACTGTTCCCATGAGGCACAGGGTCAGACTGATTTGCATATAGCCATGGCTGAACTGGGGTGGCAGCGTGGGCTAAAGAACGGTGATGGATCAAACCCAGATCTTTTGACTGGGTGTGAGTGTTTCATTGGTTCAGATGCTCCGTCCATCACCTCCCCCTTTTGTACCGCTTTGGCCGCCATAAGTGTGGCAGGGTATGCTCAGACGTGAGTCCCTTGCTCACTTTGCCACTGGATTCAAGCAAGCTGGGCTGAAGACGGCTGTAAATCCAGAAACAGGTCCTCGGAAGCTTGTTTCCGGTCCAGGGAAGACATGGCTTGGCAGTTCGGGCTGGACTGTTCCCATGAGGCACAGGGTCAGACTGATTTGCATATAGCCATGGCTGAACTGGGGTGGCAGAGTGGGCTAAAGAAGGGTGATGGATCAAACCCAGATCTTTTGACTGGGTGTGAGTGTTTGATTGGTTCAGATGCTCCGTCCATCAACTCCCCCTTTTGTACCGCTTTGGCCGCCATAAGTGTGGCAGGGTATGCTCAGACGTGAGTCCCTTGCTCACTTTGCCACTGGAGTCAAGCAAGCTGGCCTGAAGACGGCTGTAATGCCAGAAACCGGTCCTCGGAAGCTTGTTTCCGGTCCAGGGAAGACATGGCTTGGCAGTTCGGGCTGGACTGTTCCCATGAGGCACAGGGTCAGACTGATTTGCATATAGCCATGGCTGAACTGGGGTGGCAGAGTGGGCTAAAGAACGGTGATGGATCAAACCCAGATCTTTTGACTGGGTGTGAGTGTTTGATTGGTTCAGATGCTCCGTCTATCACCTCCCCCTTTTGTACCGCTTTGGCCGCCATAAGTGTGGCAGGGTATGCTCAGACGTGAGTCCCTTGCTCACTTTGCCACTGGATTCAAGCAAGCTGGGCTGAAGACGGCTGTAATGCCAGAAACCGGTCCTTGGAAGCTTGTTTCCGGTCCAGGGAAGATATGGCTTGGTAGTTCGGGCTGGACTGTTCCCATGAGGCACAGGGTCAGACTGATTTGCATATAGCCATGGCTGAACTGGGGTGGCAGAGTGGGCTAAAGAACGATGATGGATCAAACCCAGATCTTTTGACTGGGTGTGAGTGTTTGATTGGTTCAGATGCTCTGTCCATCATCTCCCCCTTTTGTACCGCTTTGGCCGCCATAAGTGTGGCAGGGTATGCTCAGACGTGAGTCCCTTGCTCATTTTGCCACTGGATTCAAGCAAGCTGGGCTGAAGACGGCTGTAATGCCAGAAACCGGTCCTCGGAAGCTTGTTTCCGTTCCAGGGAAGACATGGCTTGGCAGTTCGGGCTGGACTGTTCCCATGAGGCACAGGGTCAGACTGATTTGCATATAGCCATGGCTGAACTGGGGTGGCAGAGTGGGCTAAAGAACAGTGATGGATCAAACTCAGATCTTATGAATGGGTGTGAGTGTTTGATTGGTTCAGATGCTCCGTCCATCACCTCCCCCTTTTGTACCGCTTTGGCCGCCATAAGTGTGGTAGGGTATGCTCAGACGTGAGTCCATTTGCTCACTTTGCCACTGGATTCAAGCAAGCTGGGCTGAAGACGGCTGTAATGCCAGAAACCGGTCCTCGGAAGCTTGTTTCGGGTCCAGGGAAGACATGGCTTGGCAGTTCGGGCTGGACTGTTCCCATGAGGCACAGGGTCAGACTGATTTGCATATAGTCATGGCTGAACAGGGGTGGCAGAGTGGGCTAAAGAATGGTGATGGATCAAACCCAGATCTTTTGACTGGGTGTGAGTGTTTGATTGGTTCAGATGCTCCGTCCATCACATCCCCCTTTTGTACCGCTTTGGCCGCCATAAGTGTGGCAGGGTATGCTCAGATGTGAGTCCCTTGCTCACTTTGCCACTGGATTCAAGCAAGCTGGGCTGAAGACGGCTGTAATGCCAGAAACCGGTCCTCGGTAGCTTGTTTCCGGTCCAGGGAAGGCATGGCTTGGCAGTTCGGGCTGGACTGTTCCCATGAGGCACAGGGTCAGACTGATTTGCATATAGCCATGGCTGAACTGGGGTGGCAGAGTGGGCTAAAGAACGGTGATGGATCAAACCCAGATCTTTTGACTGGGTGTGAGTGTTTGATTGGTTCAGATGCTCCGTCCATCACCTCCCCCTTTTGTACCGCTTTGGCCGCCATAAGTGTGGCAGGGTATGCTCAGACGTGAGTCCCTTGCTCACTTTGCCACTGGATTCAAGCAAGCTGGGCTGAAGACGGCTGTAATGCCAGAAACCGGTCCTCGGAAGCTTGTTTCCGGTCCAGGGAAGGCATGGCTTGGCAGTTCGGGCTGGACTGTTCACATGAGGCACAGGGTCAGACTGATTTGCATATAGCCATGGCTGAACTGGGGTGGCAGAGTGGGCTAAAGAACGGTGATGGATCAAACCCAGATCTTTTGACTGGGTGTGAGTGTTTGATTGGTTCAGATGCTCCGTCCATCACCTCCCCCTTTTGTACCGCTTTGGCCGCCATAAGTGTGGCAGGGTATGCTCAGACGTGAGTCCCTTGCTCACTTTGCCACTGGATTCAAGCAAGCTGGGCTGAAGACGGCTGTAATGCCAGAAACCGGTCCTCGGAAGCTTGTTTCCGGTCCAGGGAAGATATGGCTTGGTAGTTCGGGCTGGACTGTTCCCATGAGGCACAGGGTCAGACTGATTTGCATATAGCCATGGCTGAACTAGGGTGGCAGAGTGGGCTAAAGAACGATGATGGATCAAACCCAGATCTTTTGACTGGGTGTGAGTGTTTGATTGGTTCAGATGCTCTGTCCATCATCTCCCCCTTTTGTACCGCTTTGGCCGCCATAAGTGTGGCAGGGTATGCTCAGACGTGAGTCCCTTGCTCATTTTGCCACTGGATTCAAGCAAGCTGGGCTGAAGACGGCTGTAATGCCAGAAACCGGTCCTCGGAAGCTTGTTTCCGTTCCAGGGAAGACATGGCTTGGCAGTTCGGGCTGGACTGTTCCCATGAGGCACAGGGTCAGACTGATTTGCATATAGCCATGGCTGAACTGGGGTGGCAGAGTGGGCTAAAGAACAGTGATGGATCAAACTCAGATCTTATGAATGGGTGTGAGTGTTTGATTGGTTCAGATGTTCCGTCCATCACCTCCCCCTTTTGTACCGCTTTGGCCGCCATAAGTGTGGCAGGGTATGCTCAGACGTGAGTCCCTTTGCTCACTTTGCCACTGGATTCAAGCAAGCTGGGCTGAAGACGGCTGTAATGCCAGAAACCGGTCCTCGGAAGCTTGTTTCCGGTCCAGGGAAGACATGGCTTGGCAGTTCGGGCTGGACTGTTCCCATGAGGCACAGGGTCAGACTGATTTGCATATAGTCATGGCTGAACAGGGGTGGCAGAGTGGGCTAAAGAATGGTGATGGATCAAACCCAGATCTTTTGACTGGGTGTGAGTGTTTGATTGGTTCAGATGCTCCGTCCATCACCTCCCCCTTTTGTACCGCTTTGGCCGCCATAAGTGTGGCAGGGTATGCTCAGACGTGAGTCCCTTGCTCACTTTGCCACTGGATTCAAGCAAGCTGGGCTGAAGACGGCTGTAATGCCAGAAACCGGTCCTCGGAAGCTTGTTTCCGGTCCAGGGAAGACATGGCTTGGCAGTTCGGGCTGGACTGTTCCCGTGAGGCACAGGGTCAGACTGATTTGCATATAGCCATGGCTGTACTGGGGTGGCAGAGTGGGCTAAAGAACGGTGATGGATCAAACCCAGATCTTTTGACTGGGTGTGAGTGTTTGATTGGTTCAGATGCTCCGTCCATCACCTCCCCCTTTTGTACCGCTTTGGCCGCCATAAGTGTGGCAGGGTATGCTCAGTCATGAGTCCCTTGCTCACTTTGCCACTGGATTCAAGCAAGGTGGGCTGAAGACGGCTGTAATGCCAGAAACCGGTCCTCGGAAGCTTGTTTCCGGTCCAGGGAAGACATGGCTTGGCAGTTCGGGCTGGACTGTTCCCATGAGGCACAGGGTCAGACTGATTTGCATATAGCCATGGCTGAACTGGGGTGGCAGCGTGGGCTAAAGAACGGTGATGGATCAAACCCAGATCTTTTGACTGGGTGTGAGTGTTTCATTGGTTCAGATGCTCCGTCCATCACCTCCCCCTTTTGTACCGCTTTGGCCGCCATAAGTGTGGCAGGGTATGCTCAGACGTGAGTCCCTTGCTCACTTTGCCACTGGATTCAAGCAAGCTGGGCTGAAGACGGCTGTAATGCCAGAAACCGGTCCTCGAAAGCTTGTTTCGGTCCAGGGAAGACATGGCTTGGCAGTTCGGACTGGACTGTTCTCATGAGGCACAGGGTCAGACTGATTTGCACATAGCCATGGCTGAACTGGGGTGGCAGAGTGGGCTAAAGAACGGTGATGGATCAAACCCAGATCTTTTGACTGGGTGTGAGTGTTTGATTGGTTCAGATGCTCCGTCCATCACCTCCCCCTTTTGTACCGCTTTGGGCGCCATAAGTGTGGCAGGGTATGCTCGGACGTGAGTCCCTTGCTCTCTTTGCAACTGGATACAAGCAAGCTGGGCTGAAGACGGCTGTAATGCCAGAAACCGGTCCTCGGAAGCTTGTTTCCGGTCCAGGGAAGACATGGCTTGGCAGTTCGGGCTGGACTGTTCCCATGAGGCACAGGGTCAGACTGATTTGCATATAGCCATGGCTGAACTGGGGTGGCAGCGTGGGCTAAAGAACGGTGATGGATCAAACCCAGATCTTTTGACTGGGTGTGAGTGTTTCATTGGTTCAGATGCTCCGTCCATCACCTCCCCCTTTTGTACCGCTTTGGCCGCCATAAGTGTGGCAGGGTATGCTCAGACGTGAGTCCCTTGCTCACTTTGCCACTGGATTCAAGCAAGCTGGGCTGAAGACGGCTGTAAATCCAGAAACAGGTCCTCGGAAGCTTGTTTCCGGTCCAGGGAAGACATGGCTTGGCAGTTCGGGCTGGACTGTTCCCATGAGGCACAGGGTCAGACTGATTTGCATATAGCCATGGCTGAACTGGGGTGGCAGAGTGGGCTAAAGAAGGGTGATGGATCAAACCCAGATCTTTTGACTGGGTGTGAGTGTTTTATTGGTTCAGATGCTCCGTCCATCAACTCCCCCTTTTGTACCGCTTTGGCCGCCATAAGTGTGGCAGGGTATGCTCAGACGTGAGTCCCTTGCTCACTTTGCCACTGGAGTCAAGCAAGCTGGCCTGAAGACGGCTGTAATGCCAGAAACCGGTCCTCGGAAGCTTGTTTCCGGTCCAGGGAAGACATGGCTTGGCAGTTCGGGCTGGACTGTTCCCATGAGGCACAGGGTCAGACTGATTTGCATATAGCCATGGCTGAACTGGGGTGGCAGAGTGGGCTAAAGAACGGTGATGGATCAAACCCAGATCTTTTGACTGGGTGTGAGTGTTTGATTGGTTCAGATGCTCCGTCCATCACCTCCCCCTTTTGTACCGCTTTGGCCGCCATAAGTGTGGCAGGGTATGCTCAGACGTGAGTCCCTTGCTCACTTTGCCACTGGATTCAAGCAAGCTGGGCTGAAGACGGCTGTAATGCCAGAAACCGGTCCTCGGAAGCTTGTTTCCGGTCCAGGGAAGATATGGCTTGGTAGTTCGGGCTGGACTGTTCCCATGAGGCACAGGGTCAGACTGATTTGCATATAGCCATGGCTGAACTGGGGTGGCAGAGTGGGCTAAAGAACGATGATGGATCAAACCCAGATCTTTTGACTGGGTGTGAGTGTTTGATTGGTTCAGATGCTCTGTCCATCATCTCCCCCTTTTGTACCGCTTTGGCCGCCATAAGTGTGGCAGGGTATGCTCAGACGTGAGTCCCTTGCTCATTTTGCCACTGGATTCAAGCAAGCTGGGCTGAAGACGGCTGTAATGCCAGAAACCGGTCCTCGGAAGCTTGTTTCCGTTCCAGGGAAGACATGGCTTGGCAGTTCGGGCTGGACTGTTCCCATGAGGCACAGGGTCAGACTGATTTGCATATAGCCATGGCTGAACTGGGGTGGCAGAGTGGGCTAAAGAACAGTGATGGATCAAACTCAGATCTTATGAATGGGTGTGAGTGTTTGATTGGTTCAGATGTTCCGTCCATCACCTCCCCCTTTTGTACCGCTTTGGCCGCCATAAGTGTGGCAGGGTATGCTCAGACGTGAGTCCCTTTGCTCACTTTGCCACTGGATTCAAGCAAGCTGGGCTGAAGACGGCTGTAATGCCAGAAACCGGTCCTCGGAAGCTTGTTTCCGGTCCAGGGAAGACATGGCTTGGCAGTTCGGGCTGGACTGTTCCCATGAGGCACAGGGTCAGACTGATTTGCATATAGTCATGGCTGAACAGGGGTGGCAGAGTGGGCTAAAGAATGGTGATGGATCAAACCCAGATCTTTTGACTGGGTGTGAGTGTTTGATTGGTTCAGATGCTCCGTCCATCACCTCCCCCTTTTGTACCGCTTTGGCCGCCATAAGTGTGGCAGGGTATGCTCAGACGTGAGTCCCTTGCTCACTTTGCCACTGGATTCAAGCAAGCTGGGCTGAAGACGGCTGTAATGCCAGAAACCGGTCCTCGGAAGCTTGTTTCCGGTCCAGGGAAGACATGGCTTGGCAGTTCGGGCTGGACTGTTCCCGTGAGGCACAGGGTCAGACTGATTTGCATATAGCCATGGCTGTACTGGGGTGGCAGAGTGGGCTAAAGAACGGTGATGGATCAAACCCAGATCTTTTAACTGGGTGTGAGTGTTTGATTGGTTCAGATGCTCCGTCCATCACCTCCCCCTTTTGTACCGCTTTGGCCGCCATAAGTGTGGCAGGGTATGCTCAGTCATGAGTCCCTTGCTCACTTTGCCACTGGATTCAAGCAAGGTGGGCTGAAGACGGCTGTAATGCCAGAAACCGGTCCTCGGAAGCTTGTTTCGGTCCAGGGAAGACATGGCTTGGCAGTTCGGACTGGACTGTTCTCATGAGGCACAGGGTCAGACTGATTTGCACATAGCCATGGCTGAACTGGGGTGGCAGAGTGGGCTAAAGAACGGTGATGGATCAAACCCAGATCTTTTGACTGGGTATGAGTGTTTGATTGGTTCAGATGCTCCGTCCATCACCTCCCCCTTTTGTACCGCTTTGGGCGCCATAAGTGTGGCAGGGTATGCTCAGACGTGAGTCCCTTGCTCACTTTGCCACTGGATACAAGCAAGCTGGGCTGAAGACGGCTGTAATGCCAGAAACCGGTCCTCGGAAGCTTGTTTCCGGTCCAGGGAAGACATGGCTTGGCAGTTCGGGCTGGACTGTTCCCATGAGGCACAGGGTCAGACTGATTTGCATATAGCCATGGCTGAACTGGGGTGGCAGAGTGGGCTAAAGAAGGGTGATGGATCAAACCCAGATATTTTGACTGGGTGTGAGTGTTTGATTGGTTCAGATGCTCCGTCCATCACCTCCCCCTTTTGTACCACTTTGGCCGCCATAAGTGTGGCAGGGTATGCTCAGACGTGAGTCCCTTGCTCACTTTGCCACTGGAGTCAAGCAAGCTGGCCTGAAGACGGCTGTAATGCCAGAAACCGGTCCTCGGAAGCTTGTTTCCGGTCCAGGGAAGACATGGCTTGGCAGTTCGGGCTGGACTGTTCCCACGAAGCACAGGGTCAGACTGATTTGCATATAGCCATGGCTGAACTGGGGTGGCTGAGTGGGCTAAAGAACGGTGATGGATCAAACCCAGATCTTTTGACTGGGTGTGAGTGTTTGATTGGTTCAGATGGTCCGTCCATCACCTCCCCCTTTTGTACCGCTTTGGCCGCCATAAGTGTGGCAGGGTATGCTCAGACGTGAGTCCCTTGCTCACTTTGCCACTGGATTCAAGCAAGCTGGCCTGAAGACGGCTGTAATGCCAGAAACCGGTCCTCGGAAGCTTGTTTCCGGTCCAGGGAAGACATGGCTTGGCAGTTCGGGCTGGACTGTTCCCATGAGGCACAGGGTCAGACTGATTTGCATATAGCCATGGCTGAACTGGGGTGGCAGAGTGGGCTAAAGAACGGTGATGGATCAAACCCAGATCTTTTGACTGGGTGTGAGTGTTTGATTGGTTCAGATGCTTCGTCCATCACCTCCCCCTTTTGTACCGCTTTGGCCGCCGTAAGTGTGGCAGGGTATGCTCAGACGTGAGTCCCTTGCTCACTTTGCCACTGGATTCAAGCAAGCTGGGCTGAAGACGGCTGTAAATCCAGAAACAGGTCCTCGGAAGCTTGTTTCTGGTCCAGGGAAGACATGGCTTGGCAGTTCGGGCTGGACTGTTCCCATGAGGCACAGGGTCAGACTGATTTGCATATAGCCATGGCTGAACAGGGGTGGCAGAGTGGGCTAAAGAACGGTGATGGATCAAACCCAGATCTTTTGACTGGGTGTGAGTGTTTGATTGGTTCAGATGCTCCGTCCATCACCTCCCCCTTTTGTACCGCTTTGGCCGCCATAAGTGTGGCAGGGTATGCTCAGACGTGAGTCCCTTGCTCATTTTGCCACTGGATTCAAGCAAGCTGGGCTGAAGACGGCTGTAATGCCAGAAACCGGTCCTCGGAAGCTTGTTTCCGGTCCAGGGAAGACATGGCTTGGCAGTTCGGGCTGGACTGTTCCCATGAGGCACAGGGTCAGACTGATTTGCATATAGCCATGGCTGAACTGGGGTGGCAGAGTGGGCTAAAGAATGGTGATGGATCAAACCCAGATCTTTTGACTGGGTGTGAGTGATTGATAGGTTCAGATGCTCCGTCCATCACCTCCCCCTTTTGTTCCGCTTTGGCCGCCATAAGTGTGGCAGGGTATGCTCAGACGTGAGTCCCTTGCTCACTTTGCCACTGGATTCAAGCAAGCTGGGCTGAAGACGGCTGTAATGCCAGAAACCGGTCCTCGGAAGCTTGTTTCCGGTCCAGGGAAGGCATGGCTTGGCAGTTCGGGCTGGACTGTTCACATGAGGCACAGGGTCAGACTGATTTGCATATAGCCATGGCTGAACTGGGGTGGCAGAGTGGGCTAAAGAACGGTGATGGATCAAACCCAGATCTTTTGACTGGGTGTGAGTGTTTGATTGGTTCAGATGCTCCGTCCATCACCTCCCCCTTTTGTACCGCTTTGGCCGCCATAAGTGTGGCAGGGTATGCTCAGACGTGAGTCCCTTGCTCACTTTGCCACTGGATTTAAGCAAGCTGGGCTGAAGACGGCTGTAATGCCAGAAACCGGTCCTCGGAAGCTTGTTTCCGGTCCAGGGAAGACATGGCTTGGCAGTTCGGGCTGGACTGTTCCCATGAGGCACAGGGTCAGACTGATTTGCATATAGCCATGGCTGAACTGGGGTGGCAGCGTGGGCTAAAGAACGGTGATGGATCAAACCCAGATATTTTGACTGGGTGTGAGTGTTTCATTGGTTCAGATGCTCCGTCCATCACCTCCACTTTTGTACCGCTTTGGCCGCCATAAGTGTGGCAGGGTATGCTCAGACGTGAGTCCCTTGCTCACTTTGCCACTGGATTCAAGCAAGCTGGGCTGAAGACGGCTGTAAATCCAGAAACAGGTCCTCGGAAGCTTGTTTCCGGTCCAGGGAAGACATAGCTTGGCAGTTCGGGCTGGACTGTTCCCATGAGGCACAGGGTCAGACTGATTTGCATATAGCCATGGCTGAACTGGGGTGGCAGAGTGGGCTAAAGAAGGGTGATGGATCAAACCCAGATCTTTTGACTGGGTGTGAGTGTTTGATTGGTTCAGATGCTCCGTCCATCACCTCGCCCTTTTGTACCGCTTTGGCCGCCATAAGTGTGGCAGGGTATGCTCAGACGTGAGTCCCTTGCTCACTTTGCCACTGGAGTCAAGCAAGCTGGCCTGAAGACGGCTGTAATGCCAGAAACCGGTCCTCGGAAGCTTGTTTCCGGTCCAGGGAAGACATGGCTTGGCAGTTCGGGCTGGACTGTTCCCATGAGGCACAGGGTCAGACTGATTTGCATATAGCCATGGCTGAACTGGGGTGGCAGAGTGGGCTAAAGAACGGTGATGGATCAAACCCAGATCTTTTGACTGGGTGTGAGTGTTTGATTGGTTCAGATGCTCCGTCCATCACCTCCCCCTTTTGTACCGCTTTGGCCGCCATAAGTGTGGCAGGGTATGCTCAGACGTGAGTCCCTTGCTCACTTTGCCACTGGATTCAAGCAAGCTGGGCTGAAGACGGCTGTAATGCCAGAAACCGGTCCTCGGAAGCTTGTTTCCGGTCCAGGGAAGATATGGCTTGGTAGTTCGGGCTGGACTGTTCCCATGAGGCACAGGGTCAGACTGATTTGCATATAGCCATGGCTGAACTGGGGTGGCAGAGTGGGCTAAAGAACGATGATGGATCAAACCCAGATCTTTTGACTGGGTGTGAGTGTTTGATTGGTTCAGATGCTCTGTCCATCACCTCCCCCTTTTGTACCGCTTTGGCCGCCATAAGTGTGGCAGGGTATGCTCAAACGTGAGTCCCTTGCTCATTTTGCCACTGGATTCAAGCAAGCTGGGCTGAAGACGGCTGTAATGCCAGAAACCGGTCCTCGGAAGCTTGTTTCCGTTCCAGGGAAGACATGGCTTGGCAGTTCGGGCTGGACTGTTCCCATGAGGCACAGGGTCAGACTGATTTGCATATAGCCATGGCTGAACTGGGGTGGCAGAGTGGGCTAAAGAACAGTGATGGATCAAACTCAGATCTTATGAATGGGTGTGAGTGTTTGATTGGTTCAGATGCTCCGTCCATCACCTCCCCCTTTTGTACCGCTTTGGCCGCCATAAGTGTGGCAGGGTATGCTCAGACGTGAGTCCCTTTGCTCACTTTGCCACTGGATTCAAGCAAGCTGGGCTGAAGACAGCTGTAATGCCAGAAACCGGTCCTCGGAAGCTTGTTTCCGGTCCAGGGAAGACATGGCTTGGCAGTTCGGGCTGGACTGTTCCCATGAGGCACAGGGTCAGACTGATTTGCATATAGTCATGGCTGAACAGGGGTGGCAGAGTGGGCTAAAGAATGGTGATGGATCAAACCCAGATCTTTTGACTGGGTGTGAGTGTTTGATTGGTTCAGATGCTCCGTCCATCACCTCCCCCTTTTGTACCGCTTTGGCCGCCATAAGTGTGGCAGGGTATGCTCAGACGTGAGTCCCTTGCTCACTTTGCCACTGGATTCAAGCAAGCTGGGCTGAAGACGGCTGTAATGCCAGAAACCGTTCCTCGGAAGCTTGTTTCCGGTCCAGGGAAGACATGGCTTGGCAGTTCGGGCTGGACTATTCCCGTGAGGCACAGGGTCAGACTGATTTGCATATAGCCATGGCTGTACTGGGGTGGCAGAGTGGGCTAAAGAACGGTGATGGATCAAACCCAGATCTTTTGACTGGGTGTGAGTGTTTGATTGGTTCAGATGCTTCGTCCATCACCTCCCCCTTTTGTACCGCTTTGGCCGCCATAAGTGTGGCAGGGTATGCTCAGTCGTGAGTCCCTTGCTCACTTTGCCACTAGATTCAAGCAAGCTGGGCTGAAGACGGCTGTAATGCCAGAAACCGGTCCTCGGAAGCTTGTTTCGGTCCAGGGAAGACATGGCTTTGCAGTTCGGACTGGACTGTTCTCATGAGGCACAGGGTCAGACTGATTTGCATATAGCCATGGCTGAACTGGGGTGGCAGAGTGGGCTAAAGAACGGTGATGGATCAAACCCAGATCTTTTGACTGGGTGTGAGTGTTTGATTGGTTCAGATGCTCCGTCCATCACCTCCCCCTTTTGTACCGCTTTGGGCGCCATAAGTGTGGCAGGGTATGCTCAGACGTGAGTCCCTTGCTCACTTTGCCACTGGATTCAAGCAAGCTGGGCTGAAGACGGCTGTAATGCCAGAAACCGGTCCTCGGAAGCTTGTTTCCGGTCCAGGGAAGACATGGCTTGGCAGTTCGGGCTGGACTGTTCCCATGAGGCACAGGGTCAGACTGATTTGCATATAGCCATGGCTGAACTGGGGTGGCAGAGTGGGCTAAAGAAGGGTGATGGATCAAACCCAGATATTTTGACTGGGTGTGAGTGTTTGATTGGTTCAGATGCTCCGTCCATCACCTCCCCCTTTTGTACCGCTTTGGCCGCCATAAGTGTGGCAGGGTATGCTCAGACGTGAGTCCCTTGCTCACTTTGCCACTGGATTTAAGCAAGCTGGGCTGAAGACGGCTGTAATGCCAGAAACCGGTCCTCGGAAGCTTGTTTCCGGTCCAGGGAAGACATGGCTTGGCAGTTCGGGCTGGACTGTTCCCATGAGGCACAGGGTCAGACTGATTTGCATATAGCCATGGCTGAACTGGGGTGGCAGAGTGGGCTAAAGAAGGGTGATGGATCAAACCCAGATCTTTTGACTGGGTGTGAGTGTTTGATTGGTTCAGATGCTCCGTCCATCACCTCCCCCTTTTGTACCGCTTTGGCTGCCATAAGTGTGGCAGGGTATGCTCAGATGTGAGTCCCTTGCTCACTTTGCCACTGGATTCAAGCAAGCTGGGCTGAAGACGGCTGTAAATCCAGAAACAGGTCCTCGGAAGCTTGTTTCCGGTCCAGGGAAGACATGGCTTGGCAGTTCGGGCTGGACTGTTCCCATGAGGCACAGGGTCAGACTGATTTGCATATAGCCATGGCTGAACAGGGGTGGCAGAGTGGGCTAAAGAACGGTGATGGATCAAACCCAGATCTTTTGACTGGGTGTGAGTGTTTGATTGGTTCAGATGCTCCGTCCATCACCTCCCCCTTTTGTACCGCTTTGGCCGCCATAAGTGTGGCAGGGTATGCTCAGACGTGAGTCCCTTGCTCATTTTGCCACTGGATTCAAGCAAGCTGGGCTGAAGACGGCTGTAATGCCAGAAACCGGTCCTCGGAAGCTTGTTTCCGGTCCAGGGAAGACATGGCTTGGCAGTTCGGGCTGGACTGTTCCCATGAGGCACAGGGTCAGACTGATTTGCATATAGCCATGGCTGAACTGGGGTGGCAGAGTGGGCTAAAGAACGATGATGGATCAAACCCAGATCTTTTGACTGGATGTGAGTGTTTGATTGGTTCAGATGCTCTGTCCATCACCTCCCCCTTTTGTACCGCTTTGGCCGCCATAAGTGTGGCAGGGTATGCTCAGACGTGAGTCCCTTGCTCATTTTGCCACTGGATTCAAGCAAGCTGGGCTGAAGACGGCTGTAATGCCAGAAACCGGTCCTCGGAAGCTTGTTTCCGTTCCAGGGAAGACATGGCTTGGCAGTTCGGGCTGGACTGTTCCCATGAGGCACAGGGTCAGACTGATTTGCATATAGCCATGGCTGAACTGGGGTGGCAGAGTGGGCTAAAGAAGGGTGATGGATCAAACCCAGATCTTTTGACTGGGTGTGAGTGTTTGATTGGTTCAGATGCTCCGTCCATCACCTCGCCCTTTTGTACCGCTTTGGCCGCCATAAGTGTGGCAGGGTATGCTCAGACGTGAGTCCCTTGCTCACTTTGCCACTGGAGTCAAGCAAGCTGGCCTGAAGACGGCTGTAATGCCAGAAACCGGTCCTCGGAAGCTTGTTTCCGGTCCAGGGAAGACATGGCTTGGCAGTTCGGGCTGGACTGTTCCCATGAGGCACAGGGTCAGACTGATTTGCATATAGCCATGGCTGAACTGGGGTGGCAGAGTGGGCTAAAGAACGGTGATGGATCAAACCCAGATCTTTTGACTGGGTGTGAGTGTTTGATTGGTTCAGATGCTCCGTCCATCACCTCCCCCTTTTGTACCGCTTTGGCCGCCATAAGTGTGGCAGGGTATGCTCAGACGTGAGTCCCTTGCTCACTTTGCCACTGGATTCAAGCAAGCTGGGCTGAAGACGGCTGTAATGCCAGAAACCGGTCCTCGGAAGCTTGTTTCCGGTCCAGGGAAGATATGGCTTGGTAGTTCGGGCTGGACTGTTCCCATGAGGCACAGGGTCAGACTGATTTGCATATAGCCATGGCTGAACTGGGGTGGCAGAGTGGGCTAAAGAACGATGATGGATCAAACCCAGATCTTTTGACTGGGTGTGAGTGTTTGATTGGTTCAGATGCTCTGTCCATCACCTCCCCCTTTTGTACCGCTTTGGCCACCATAAGTGTGGCAGGGTATGCTCAAACGTGAGTCCCTTGCTCATTTTGCCACTGGATTCAAGCAAGCTGGGCTGAAGACGGCTGTAATGCCAGAAACCGGTCCTCGGAAGCTTGTTTCCGTTCCAGGGAAGACATGGCTTGGCAGTTCGGGCTGGACTGTTCCCATGAGGCACAGGGTCAGACTGATTTGCATATAGCCATGGCTGAACTGGGGTGGCAGAGTGGGCTAAAGAACAGTGATGGATCAAACTCAGATCTTATGAATGGGTGTGAGTGTTTGATTGGTTCAGATGCTCCGTCCATCACCTCCCCCTTTTGTACCGCTTTGGCCGCCATAAGTGTGGCAGGGTATGCTCAGACGTGAGTCCCTTTGCTCACTTTGCCACTGGATTCAAGCAAGCTGGGCTGAAGACAGCTGTAATGCCAGAAACCGGTCCTCGGAAGCTTGTTTCCGGTCCAGGGAAGACATGGCTTGGCAGTTCGGGCTGGACTGTTCCCATGAGGCACAGGGTCAGACTGATTTGCATATAGTCATGGCTGAACAGGGGTGGCAGAGTGGGCTAAAGAATGGTGATGGATCAAACCCAGATCTTTTGACTGGGTGTGAGTGTTTGATTGGTTCAGATGCTCCGTCCATCACCTCCCCCTTTTGTACCGCTTTGGCCGCCATAAGTGTGGCAGGGTATGCTCAGACGTGAGTCCCTTGCTCACTTTGCCACTGGATTCAAGCAAGCTGGGCTGAAGACGGCTGTAATGCCAGAAACCGTTCCTCGGAAGCTTGTTTCCGGTCCAGGGAAGACATGGCTTGGCAGTTCGGGCTGGACTGTTCCCGTGAGGCACAGGGTCAGACTGATTTGCATATAGCCATGGCTGTACTGGGGTGGCAGAGTGGGCTAAAGAACGGTGATGGATCAAACCCAGATCTTTTGACTGGGTGTGAGTGTTTGATTGGTTCAGATGCTTCGTCCATCACCTCCCCCTTTTGTACCGCTTTGGCCGCCATAAGTGTGGCAGGGTATGCTCAGTCGTGAGTCCCTTGCTCACTTTGCCACTAGATTCAAGCAAGCTGGGCTGAAGACGGCTGTAATGCCAGAAACCGGTCCTCGGAAGCTTGTTTCGGTCCAGGGAAGACATGGCTTTGCAGTTCGGACTGGACTGTTCTCATGAGGCACAGGGTCAGACTGATTTGCATATAGCCATGGCTGAACTGGGGTGGCAGAGTGGGCTAAAGAACGGTGATGGATCAAACCCAGATCTTTTGACTGTGTGTGAATGTTTGATTGGTTCAGATGCTCCGTCCATCACCTCCCCCTTTTGTACCGCTTTGGGCGCCATAATTGTGGCACGGTATGCTCAGACGTGAGTCCCTTGCTCACTTTGCCACTGGATTCAAGCAAGCTGGGCTGAAGACGGCTGCAATGCCAGAAACCGGTCCTCGGAAGCTTGTTTCCGGTCCAGGGAAGACATGGCTTGGCAGTTCGGGCTGGACTGTTCCCATGAGGCACAGGGTCAGACTGATTTGCATATAGCCATGGCTGAACTGGGGTGGCAGAGTGGGCTAAAGAAGGGTGATGGATCAAACCCAGATATTTTGACTGGGTGTGAGTGTTTGATTGGTTCAGATGCTCCGTCCATCACCTCCCCCTTTTGTACCGCTTTGGCCGCCATAAGTGTGGCAGGGTATGCTCAGACGTGAGTCCCTTGCTCACTTTGCCACTGGATTTAAGCAAGCTGGGCTGAAGACGGCTGTAATGCCAGAAACCGGTCCTCGGAAGCTTGTTTCCGGTCCAGGGAAGACATGGCTTGGCAGTTCGGGCTGGACTGTTCCCATGAGGCACAGGGTCAGACTGATTTGCATATAGCCATGGCTGAACTGGGGTGGCAGAGTGGGCTAAAGAAGGGTGATGGATCAAACCCAGATCTTTTGACTGGGTGTGAGTGTTTGATTGGTTCAGATGCTCCGTCCATCACCTCCCCCTTTTGTACCGCTTTGGCTGCCATAAGTGTGGCAGGGTATGCTCAGATGTGAGTCCCTTGCTCACTTTGCCACTGGATTCAAGCAAGCTGGGCTGAAGACGGCTGTAAATCCAGAAACAGGTCCTCGGAAGCTTGTTTCCGGTCCAGGGAAGACATGGCGTGGCAGTTCGGGCTGGACTGTTCCCATGAGGCACAGGGTCAGACTGATTTGCATATAGCCATGGCTGAACAGGGGTGGCAGAGTGGGCTAAAGAACGGTGATGGATCAAACCCAGATCTTTTGACTGGGTGTGAGTGTTTGATTGGTTCAGATGCTCCGTCCATCACCTCCCCCTTTTGTACCGCTTTGGCCGCCATAAGTGTGGCAGGGTATGCTCAGACGTGAGTCCCTTGCTCATTTTGCCACTGGATTCAAGCAAGCTGGGCTGAAGACGGCTGTAATGCCAGAAACCGGTCCTCGGAAGCTTGTTTCCGGTCCAGGGAAGACATGGCTTGGCAGTTCGGGCTGGACTGTTCCCATGAGGCACAGGGTCAGACTGATTTGCATATAGCCATGGCTGAACTGGGGTGGCAGAGTAGGCTAAAGAATGGTGATGGATCAAACCCAGATCTTTTGACTGGGTGTGAGTGTTTGATAGGTTCAGATGCTCCGTCCATCACCTCCCCCTTTTGTTCCGCTTTGGCCGCCATAAGTGTGGCAGGGTATGCTCAGACGTGAGTCCCTTGCTCACTTTGCCACTGGATTCAAGCAAGCTGGGCTGAAGACGGCTGTAAATCCAGAAACAGGTCCTCGGAAGCTTGTTTCCGGTCCAGGGAAGACATGGCTTGGCAGTTCGGGCTGGACTGTTCCCATGAGGCACAGGGTCAGACTGATTTGCATATAGCCATGGCTGAACAGGGGTGGCAGAGTGGGCTAAAGAACGGTGATGGATCAAACCCAGATCTTTTGACTGGGTGTGAGTGTTTGATTGGTTCAGATGCTCCGTCCATCACCTCCCCCTTTTGTACCGCTTTGGCCGCCATAAGTGTGGCAGGGTATGCTCAGACGTGAGTCCCTTGCTCACTTTGCCACTGGATTCAAGCAAGCTGGGCTGAAGACGGCTGTAATGCCAGAAACCGGTCCTCGGAAGCTTGTTTCCGGTCCAGGGAAGACATGGCTTGGCAGTTCGGGCTGGACTGTTCCCATGAGGCACAGGGTCAGACTGATTTGCATATA
Organism: Lissotriton helveticus; assembly: GCF_964261635.1. Taxonomy (NCBI): domain Eukaryota; kingdom Metazoa; phylum Chordata; class Amphibia; order Caudata; family Salamandridae; genus Lissotriton; species Lissotriton helveticus. The sequence goes on along the minus strand of NC_136069.1, from coordinate 313,185,913 downwards.
GCCATGGCTGAACTGGGGTGGCAGAGTGGGCTAAAGAATGGTGATGGATCAAACCCAGATCTTTTGACTGGGTGTGAGTGTTTGATAGGTTCAGATGCTCCGTCCATCACCTCCCCCTTTTGTTCCGCTTTGGCCGCCATAAGTGTGGCAGGGTATGCTCAGACGTGAGTCCCTTGCTCACTTTGCCACTGGATTCAAGCAAGCTGGGCTGAAGACGGCTGTAATGCCAGAAACCGGTCCTCGGAAGCTTGTTTCCGGTCCAGGGAAGACATGGCTTGGCAGTTCGTGCTGGACTGTTCCCATGAGGCACAGGGTCAGACTGATTTGCATATAGCCTTGGCTGAACTGGGGTGGCAGAGTGGGCTAAAGAACGGTGATGGATCAAACCCAGATCTTTTGACTGGGTGTGAGTGTTTGATTGGTTCAGATGCTCCGTCCATCACCTCCCCCTTTTGTACCGCTTTGGCCGCCATAAGTGTGGCAGGGTATGCTCAGATGTGAGTCCCTTGCTCACTTTGCCACTGGATTCAAGCAAGCTGGGCTGAAGATGGCTGTAATGCCAGAAACCAGTCCTCGGAAGCTTGTTTCCGGTCCAGGGAAGGCATGGCTTGGCAGTTCGGGCTGGACTGTTCCCATGAGGCACAGGGTCAGACTGATTTGCATATAGCCATGGCTGAACTTGGGTGGCAGAGTGGGCTAAAGAATGGTGATGGATCAAACCCAGATCTTTTGACTGGGTGTGAGTGTTTGATAGGTTCAGATGCTCCGTCCATCACCTCCCCCTTTTGTTCCGCTTTGGCCGCCATAAGTGTGGCAGGGTATGCTCAGACGTGAGTCCCTTGCTCACTTTGCCACTGGATTTAAGCAAGCTGGGCTGAAGACGGCTGTAATGCCAGAAACCGGTCCTCGGAAGCTTGTTTCCGGTCCAGGGAAGACATGGCTTGGCAGTTCGGGCTGGACTGTTCCCATGAGGCACAGGGTCAGACTGATTTGCATATAGCCATGGCTGAACTGGGGTGGCAGCGTGGGCTAAAGAACGGTGATGGATCAAACCCAGATATTTTGACTGGGTGTGAGTGTTTCATTGGTTCAGATGCTCCGTCCATCACCTCCACTTTTGTACCGCTTTGGCCGCCATAAGTGTGGCAGGGTATGCTCAGACGTGAGTCCCTTGCTCACTTTGCCACTGGATTCAAGCAAGCTGGGCTGAAGACGGCTGTAAATCCAGAAACAGGTCCTCGGAAGCTTGTTTCCGGTCCAGGGAAGACATGGCTTGGCAGTTCGGGCTGGACTGTTCCCATGAGGCACAGGGTCAGACTGATTTGCATATAGCCATGGCTGAACTGGGGTGGCAGAGTGGGCTAAAGAAGGGTGATGGATCAAACCCAGATATTTTGACTGGGTGTGAGTGTTTGATTGGTTCAGATGCTCCGTCCATCACCTCCCCCTTTTGTACCGCTTTGGCCGCCATAAGTGTGGCAGGGTATGCTCAGACGTGAGTCCCTTGCTCACTTTGCCACTGGATTTAAGCAAGCTGGGCTGAAGACGGCTGTAATGCCAGAAACCGGTCCTCGGAAGCTTGTTTCCGGTCCAGGGAAGACATGGCTTGGCAGTTCGGGCTGGACTGTTCCCATGAGGCACAGGGTCAGACTGATTTGCATATAGCCATGGCTGAACTGGGGTGGCAGAGTGGGCTAAAGAAGGGTGATGGATCAAACCCAGATCTTTTGACTGGGTGTGAGTGTTTGATTGGTTCAGATGCTCCGTCCATCACCTCCCCCTTTTGTACCGCTTTGGCTGCCATAAGTGTGGCAGGGTATGCTCAGATGTGAGTCCCTTGCTCACTTTGCCACTGGATTCAAGCAAGCTGGGCTGAAGACGGCTGTAAATCCAGAAACAGGTCCTCGGAAGCTTGTTTCCGGTCCAGGGAAGACATGGCGTGGCAGTTCGGGCTGGACTGTTCCCATGAGGCACAGGGTCAGACTGATTTGCATATAGCCATGGCTGAACAGGGGTGGCAGAGTGGGCTAAAGAACGGTGATGGATCAAACCCAGATCTTTTGACTGGGTGTGAGTGTTTGATTGGTTCAGATGCTCCGTCCATCACCTCCCCCTTTTGTACCGCTTTGGCCGCCATAAGTGTGGCAGGGTATGCTTAGACGTGAGTCCCTTGCTCATTTTGCCACTGGATTCAAGCAAGCTGGGCTGAAGACGGCTGTAATGCCAGAAACCGGTCCTCGGAAGCTTGTTTCCGGTCCAGGGAAGACATGGCTTGGCAGTTCGGGCTGGACTGTTCCCATGAGGCACAGGGTCAGACTGATTTGCATATAGCCATGGCTGAACTGGGGTGGCAGAGTAGGCTAAAGAATGGTGATGGATCAAACCCAGATCTTTTGACTGGGTGTGAGTGTTTGATAGGTTCAGATGCTCCGTCCATCACCTCCCCCTTTTGTTCCGCTTTGGCCGCCATAAGTGTGGCAGGGTATGCTCAGACGTGAGTCCCTTGCTCACTTTGCCACTGGATTCAAGCAAGCTGGGCTGAAGACGGCTGTAAATCCAGAAACAGGTCCTCGGAAGCTTGTTTCCGGTCCAGGGAAGACATGGCTTGGCAGTTCGGGCTGGACTGTTCCCATGAGGCACAGGGTCAGACTGATTTGCATATAGCCATGGCTGAACAGGGGTGGCAGAGTGGGCTAAAGAACGGTGATGGATCAAACCCAGATCTTTTGACTGGGTGTGAGTGTTTGATTGGTTCAGATGCTCCGTCCATCACCTCCCCCTTTTGTACCGCTTTGGCCGCCATAAGTGTGGCAGGGTATGCTCAGACGTGAGTCCCTTGCTCACTTTGCCACTGGATTCAAGCAAGCTGGGCTGAAGACGGCTGTAATGCCAGAAACCGGTCCTCGGAAGCTTGTTTCCGGTCCAGGGAAGACATGGCTTGGCAGTTCGGGCTGGACTGTTCCCATGAGGCACAGGGTCAGACTGATTTGCATATAGCCATGGCTGAACTGGGGTGGCAGAGTGGGCTAAAGAATGGTGATGGATCAAACCCAGATCTTTTGACTGGGTGTGAGTGTTTGATAGGTTCAGATGCTCCGTCCATCACCTCCCCCTTTTGTTCCGCTTTGGCCGCCATAAGTGTGGCAGGGTATGCTCAGACGTGAGTCCCTTGCTCACTTTGCCACTGGATTCAAGCAAGCTGGGCTGAAGACGGCTGTAATGCCAGAAACCGGTCCTCGGAAGCTTGTTTCCGGTCCAGGGAAGACATGGCTTGGCAGTTCGTGCTGGACTGTTCCCATGAGGCACAGGGTCAGACTGATTTGCATATAGCCTTGGCTGAACTGGGGTGGCAGAGTGGGCTAAAGAACGGTGATGGATCAAACCCAGATCTTTTGACTGGGTGTGAGTGTTTGATTGGTTCAGATGCTCCGTCCATCACCTCCCCCTTTTGTACCGCTTTGGCCGCCATAAGTGTGGCAGGGTATGCTCAGATGTGAGTCCCTTGCTCACTTTGCCACTGGATTCAAGCAAGCTGGGCTGAAGATGGCTGTAATGCCAGAAACCAGTCCTCGGAAGCTTGTTTCCGGTCCAGGGAAGGCATGGCTTGGCAGTTCGGGCTGGACTGTTCCCATGAGGCACAGGGTCAGACTGATTTGCATATAGCCATGGCTGAACTTGGGTGGCAGAGTGGGCTAAAGAATGGTGATGGATCAAACCCAGATCTTTTGACTGGGTGTGAGTGTTTGATAGGTTCAGATGCTCCGTCCATCACCTCCCCCTTTTGTTCCGCTTTGGCCGCCATAAGTGTGGCAGGGTATGCTCAGACGTGAGTCCCTTGCTCACTTTGCCACTGGATTTAAGCAAGCTGGGCTGAAGACGGCTGTAATGCCAGAAACCGGTCCTCGGAAGCTTGTTTCCGGTCCAGGGAAGACATGGCTTGGCAGTTCGGGCTGGACTGTTCCCATGAGGCACAGGGTCAGACTGATTTGCATATAGCCATGGCTGAACTGGGGTGGCAGCGTGGGCTAAAGAACGGTGATGGATCAAACCCAGATATTTTGACTGGGTGTGAGTGTTTCATTGGTTCAGATGCTCCGTCCATCACCTCCACTTTTGTACCGCTTTGGCCGCCATAAGTGTGGCAGGGTATGCTCAGACGTGAGTCCCTTGCTCACTTTGCCACTGGATTCAAGCAAGCTGGGCTGAAGACGGCTGTAAATCCAGAAACAGGTCCTCGGAAGCTTGTTTCCGGTCCAGGGAAGACATGGCTTGGCAGTTCGGGCTGGACTGTTCCCATGAGGCACAGGGTCAGACTGATTTGCATATAGCCATGGCTGAACTGGGGTGGCAGAGTGGGCTAAAGAAGGGTGATGGATCAAACCCAGATCTTTTGACTGGGTGTGAGTGTTTGATTGGTTCAGATGCTCCGTCCATCACCTCGCCCTTTTGTACCGCTTTGGCCGCCATAAGTGTGGCAGGGTATGCTCAGACGTGAGTCCCTTGCTCACTTTGCCACTGGAGTCAAGCAAGCTGGCCTGAAGACGGCTGTAATGCCAGAAACCGGTCCTCGGAAGCTTGTTTCCGGTCCAGGGAAGACATGGCTTGGCAGTTCGGGCTGGACTGTTCCCATGAGGCACAGGGTCAGACTGATTTGCATATAGCCATGGCTGAACTGGGGTGGCAGAGTGGGCTAAAGAACGGTGATGGATCAAACCCAGATCTTTTGACTGGGTGTGAGTGTTTGATTGGTTCAGATGCTCCGTCCATCACCTCCCCCTTTTGTACCGCTTTGGCCGCCATAAGTGTGGCAGGGTATGCTCAGACGTGAGTCCCTTGCTCACTTTGCCACTGGATTCAAGCAAGCTGGGCTGAAGACGGCTGTAATGCCAGAAACCGGTCCTCGGAAGCTTGTTTCCGGTCCAGGGAAGATATGGCTTGGTAGTTCGGGCTGGACTGTTCCCATGAGGCACAGGGTCAGACTGATTTGCATATAGCCATGGCTGAACTGGGGTGGCAGAGTGGGCTAAAGAACGATGATGGATCAAACCCAGATCTTTTGACTGGGTGTGAGTGTTTGATTGGTTCAGATGCTCTGTCCATCACCTCCCCCTTTTGTACCGCTTTGGCCGCCATAAGTGTGGCAGGGTATGCTCAGACGTGAGTCTCTTGCTCATTTTGCCACTGGATTCAAGCAAGCTGGGCTGAAGACGGCTGTAATGCCAGAAACCGGTCCTCGGAAGCTTGTTTCCGTTCCAGGGAAGACATGGCTTGGCAGTTCGGGCTGGACTGTTCCCATGAGGCACAGGGTCAGACTGATTTGCATATAGCCATGGCTGAACTGGGGTGGCAGAGTGGGCTAAAGAACAGTGATGGATCAAACTCAGATCTTATGAATGGGTGTGAGTGTTTGATTGGTTCAGATGCTCCGTCCATCACCTCCCCCTTTTGTACCGCTTTGGCCGCCATAAGTGTGGCAGGGTATGCTCAGACGTGAGTCCCTTTGCTCACTTTGCCACTGGATTCAAGCAAGCTGGGCTGAAGACAGCTGTAATGCCAGAAACCGGTCCTCGGAAGCTTGTTTCCGGTCCAGGGAAGACATGGCTTGGCAGTTCGGGCTGGACTGTTCCCATGAGGCACAGGGTCAGACTGATTTGCATATAGTCATGGCTGAACAGGGGTGGCAGAGTGGGCTAAAGAATGGTGATGGATCAAACCCAGATCTTTTGACTGGGTGTGAGTGTTTGATTGGTTCAGATGCTCCGTCCATCACCTCCCCCTTTTGTACCGCTTTGGCCGCCATAAGTGTGGCAGGGTATGCTCAGACGTGAGTCCCTTGCTCACTTTGCCACTGGATTCAAGCAAGCTGGGCTGAAGACGGCTGTAATGCCAGAAACCGTTCCTCGGAAGCTTGTTTCCGGTCCAGGGAAGACATGGCTTGGCAGTTCGGGCTGGACTGTTCCCGTGAGGCACAGGGTCAGACTGATTTGCATATAGCCATGGCTGTACTGGGGTGGCAGAGTGGGCTAAAGAACGGTGATGGATCAAACCCAGATCTTTTGACTGGGTGTGAGTGTTTGATTGGTTCAGATGCTTCGTCCATCACCTCCCCCTTTTGTACCGCTTTGGCCGCCATAAGTGTGGCAGGGTATGCTCAGTCGTGAGTCCCTTGCTCACTTTGCCACTAGATTCAAGCAAGCTGGGCTGAAGACGGCTGTAATGCCAGAAACCGGTCCTCGGAAGCTTGTTTCGGTCCAGGGAAGACATGGCTTGGCAGTTCGGACTGGACTGTTCTCATGAGGCACAGGGTCAGACTGATTTGCATATAGCCATGGCTGAACTGGGGTGGCAGAGTGGGCTAAAGAACGGTGATGGATCAAACCCAGATCTTTTGACTGGGTGTGAGTGTTTGATTGGTTCAGATGCTCCGTCCATCACCTCCCCCTTTTGTACCGCTTTGGGCGCCATAAGTGTGGCAGGGTATGCTCAGACGTGAGTCCCTTGCTCACTTTGCCACTGGATTCAAGCAAGCTGGGCTGAAGACGGCTGTAATGCCAGAAACCGGTCCTCGGAAGCTTGTTTCCGGTCCAGGGAAGACATGGCTTGGCAGTTCGGGCTGGACTGTTCCCATGAGGCACAGGGTCAGACTGATTTGCATATAGCCATGGCTGAACTGGGGTGGCAGAGTGGGCTAAAGAAGGGTGATGGATCAAACCCAGATATTTTGACTGGGTGTGAGTGTTTGATTGGTTCAGATGCTCCGTCCATCACCTCCCCCTTTTGTACCGCTTTGGCCGCCATAAGTGTGGCAGGGTATGCTCAGACGTGAGTCCCTTGCTCACTTTGCCACTGGAGTCAAGCAAGCTGGCCTGAAGACGGCTGTAATGCCAGAAACCGGTCCTCGGAAGCTTGTTTCCGGTCCAGGGAAGACATGGCTTGGCAGTTCGGGCTGGACTGTTCCCACGAAGCACAGGGTCAGACTGATTTGCATATAGCCATGGCTGAACTGGGGTGGCTGAGTGGGCTAAAGAACGGTGATGGATCAAACCCAGATCTTTTGACTGGGTGTGAGTGTTTGATTGGTTCAGATGGTCCGTCCATCACCTCCCCCTTTTGTACCGCTTTGGCCGCCATAAGTGTGGCAGGGTATGCTCAGACGTGAGTCCCTTGCTCACTTTGCCACTGGATTTAAGCAAGCTGGGCTGAAGACGGCTGTAATGCCAGAAACCGGTCCTCGGAAGCTTGTTTCCGGTCCAGGGAAGACATGGCTTGGCAGTTCGGGCTGGACTGTTCCCATGAGGCACAGGGTCAGACTGATTTGCATATAGCCATGGCTGAACTGGGGTGGCAGAGTGGGCTAAAGAAGGGTGATGGATCAAACCCAGATCTTTTGACTGGGTGTGAGTGTTTGATTGGTTCAGATGCTCCGTCCATCACCTCCCCCTTTTGTACCGCTTTGGCTGCCATAAGTGTGGCAGGGTATGCTCAGATGTGAGTCCCTTGCTCACTTTGCCACTGGATTCAAGCAAGCTGGGCTGAAGACGGCTGTAAATCCAGAAACAGGTCCTCGGAAGCTTGTTTCCGGTCCAGGGAAGACATGGCTTGGCAGTTCGGGCTGGACTGTTCCCATGAGGCACAGGGTCAGACTGATTTGCATATAGCCATGGCTGAACAGGGGTGGCAGAGTGGGCTAAAGAACGGTGATGGATCAAACCCAGATCTTTTGACTGGGTGTGAGTGTTTGATTGGTTCAGATGCTCCGTCCATCACCTCCCCCTTTTGTACCGCTTTGGCCGCCATAAGTGTGGCAGGGTATGCTCAGACGTGAGTCCCTTGCTCATTTTGCCACTGGATTCAAGCAAGCTGGGCTGAAGACGGCTGTAATGCCAGAAACCGGTCCTCGGAAGCTTGTTTCCGGTCCAGGGAAGACATGGCTTGGCAGTTCGGGCTGGACTGTTCCCATGAGGCACAGGGTCAGACTGATTTGCATATAGCCATGGCTGAACTGGGGTGGCAGAGTAGGCTAAAGAATGGTGATGGATCAAACCCAGATCTTTTGACTGGGTGTGAGTGTTTGATAGGTTCAGATGCTCCGTCCATCACCTCCCCCTTTTGTTCCGCTTTGGCCGCCATAAGTGTGGCAGGGTATGCTCAGACGTGAGTCCCTTGCTCACTTTGCCACTGGATTCAAGCAAGCTGGGCTGAAGACGGCTGTAAATCCAGAAACAGGTCCTCGGAAGCTTGTTTCCGGTCCAGGGAAGACATGGCTTGGCAGTTCGGGCTGGACTGTTCCCATGAGGCACAGGGTCAGACTGATTTGCATATAGCCATGGCTGAACAGGGGTGGCAGAGTGGGCTAAAGAACGGTGATGGATCAAACCCAGATCTTTTGACTGGGTGTGAGTGTTTGATTGGTTCAGATGCTCCGTCCATCACCTCCCCCTTTTGTACCGCTTTGGCCGCCATAAGTGTGGCAGGGTATGCTCAGACGTGAGTCCCTTGCTCACTTTGCCACTGGATTCAAGCAAGCTGGGCTGAAGACGGCTGTAATGCCAGAAACCGGTCCTCGGAAGCTTGTTTCCGGTCCAGGGAAGACATGGCTTGGCAGTTCGGGCTGGACTGTTCCCATGAGGCACAGGGTCAGACTGATTTGCATATAGCCATGGCTGAACTGGGGTGGCAGAGTGGGCTAAAGAATGGTGATGGATCAAACCCAGATCTTTTGACTGGGTGTGAGTGTTTGATAGGTTCAGATGCTCCGTCCATCACCTCCCCCTTTTGTTCCACTTTGGCCGCCATAAGTGTGGCAGGGTATGCTCAGACGTGAGTCCCTTGCTCACTTTGCCACTGGATTCAAGCAAGCTGGGCTGAAGACGGCTGTAATGCCAGAAACCGGTCCTCGGAAGCTTGTTTCCGGTCCAGGGAAGACATGGCTTGGCAGTTCGTGCTGGACTGTTCCCATGAGGCACAGGGTCAGACTGATTTGCATATAGCCTTGGCTGAACTGGGGTGGCAGAGTGGGCTAAAGAACGGTGATGGATCAAACCCAGATCTTTTGACTGGGTGTGAGTGTTTGATTGGTTCAGATGCTCCGTCCATCACCTCCCCCTTTTGTACCGCTTTGGCCGCCATAAGTGTGGCAGGGTATGCTCAGATGTGAGTCCCTTGCTCACTTTGCCACTGGATTCAAGCAAGCTGGGCTGAAGATGGCTGTAATGCCAGAAACCAGTCCTCGGAAGCTTGTTTCCGGTCCAGGGAAGGCATGGCTTGGCAGTTCGGGCTGGACTGTTCCCATGAGGCACAGGGTCAGACTGATTTGCATATAGCCATGGCTGAACTGGGGTGGCAGAGTGGGCTAAAGAATGGTGATGGATCAAACCCAGATCTTTTGACTGGGTGTGAGTGTTTGATAGGTTCAGATGCTCCGTCCATCACCTCCCCCTTTTGTTCCGCTTTGGCCGCCATAAGTGTGGCAGGGTATGCTCAGACGTGAGTCCCTTGCTCACTTTGCCACTGGATTTAAGCAAGCTGGGCTGAAGACGGCTGTAATGCCAGAAACCGGTCCTCGGAAGCTTGTTTCCGGTCCAGGGAAGACATGGCTTGGCAGTTCGGGCTGGACTGTTCCCATGAGGCACAGGGTCAGACTGATTTGCATATAGCCATGGCTGAACTGGGGTGGCAGCGTGGGCTAAAGAACGGTGATGGATCAAACCCAGATATTTTGACTGGGTGTGAGTGTTTCATTGGTTCAGATGCTCCGTCCATCACCTCCACTTTTGTACCGCTTTGGCCGCCATAAGTGTGGCAGGGTATGCTCAGACGTGAGTCCCTTGCTCACTTTGCCACTGGATTCAAGCAAGCTGGGCTGAAGACGGCTGTAAATCCAGAAACAGGTCCTCGGAAGCTTGTTTCCGGTCCAGGGAAGACATGGCTTGGCAGTTCGGGCTGGACTGTTCCCATGAGGCACAGGGTCAGACTGATTTGCATATAGCCATGGCTGAACTGGGGTGGCAGAGTGGGCTAAAGAAGGGTGATGGATCAAACCCAGATCTTTTGACTGGGTGTGAGTGTTTGATTGGTTCAGATGCTCCGTCCATCACCTCGCCCTTTTGTACCGCTTTGGCCGCCATAAGTGTGGCAGGGTATGCTCAGACGTGAGTCCCTTGCTCACTTTGCCACTGGAGTCAAGCAAGCTGGCCTGAAGACGGCTGTAATGCCAGAAACCGGTCCTCGGAAGCTTGTTTCCGGTCCAGGGAAGACATGGCTTGGCAGTTCGGGCTGGACTGTTCCCATGAGGCACAGGGTCAGACTGATTTGCATATAGCCATGGCTGAACTGGGGTGGCAGAGTGGGCTAAAGAACGGTGATGGATCAAACCCAGATCTTTTGACTGGGTGTGAGTGTTTGATTGGTTCAGATGCTCCGTCCATCACCTCCCCCTTTTGTACCGCTTTGGCCGCCATAAGTGTGGCAGGGTATGCTCAGACGTGAGTCCCTTGCTCACTTTGCCACTGGATTCAAGCAAGCTGGGCTGAAGACGGCTGTAATGCCAGAAACCGGTCCTCGGAAGCTTGTTTCCGGTCCAGGGAAGATATGGCTTGGTAGTTCGGGCTGGACTGTTCCCATGAGGCACAGGGTCAGACTGATTTGCATATAGCCATGGCTGAACTGGGGTGGCAGAGTGGGCTAAAGAACGATGATGGATCAAACCCAGATCTTTTGACTGGGTGTGAGTGTTTGATTGGTTCAGATGCTCTGTCCATCACCTCCCCCTTTTGTACCGCTTTGGCCGCCATAAGTGTGGCAGGGTATGCTCAGACGTGAGTCTCTTGCTCATTTTGCCACTGGATTCAAGCAAGCTGGGCTGAAGACGGCTGTAATGCCAGAAACCGGTCCTCGGAAGCTTGTTTCCGTTCCAGGGAAGACATGGCTTGGCAGTTCGGGCTGGACTGTTCCCATGAGGCACAGGGTCAGACTGATTTGCATATAGCCATGGCTGAACTGGGGTGGCAGAGTGGGCTAAAGAACAGTGATGGATCAAACTCAGATCTTATGAATGGGTGTGAGTGTTTGATTGGTTCAGATGCTCCGTCCATCACCTCCCCCTTTTGTACCACTTTGGCCGCCATAAGTGTGGCAGGGTATGCTCAGACGTGAGTCCCTTTGCTCACTTTGCCACTGGATTCAAGCAAGCTGGGCTGAAGACAGCTGTAATGCCAGAAACCGGTCCTCGGAAGCTTGTTTCCGGTCCAGGGAAGACATGGCTTGGCAGTTCGGGCTGGACTGTTCCCATGAGGCACAGGGTCAGACTGATTTGCATATAGTCATGGCTGAACAGGGGTGGCAGAGTGGGCTAAAGAATGGTGATGGATCAAACCCAGATCTTTTGACTGGGTGTGAGTGTTTGATTGGTTCAGATGCTCCGTCCATCACCTCCCCCTTTTGTACCGCTTTGGCCGCCATAAGTGTGGCAGGGTATGCTCAGACGTGAGTCCCTTGCTCACTTTGCCACTGGATTCAAGCAAGCTGGGCTGAAGACGGCTGTAATGCCAGAAACCGTTCCTCGGAAGCTTGTTTCCGGTCCAGGGAAGACATGGCTTGGCAGTTCGGGCTGGACTGTTCCCGTGAGGCACAGGGTCAGACTGATTTGCATATAGCCATGGCTGTACTGGGGTGGCAGAGTGGGCTAAAGAACGGTGATGGATCAAACCCAGATCTTTTGACTGGGTGTGAGTGTTTGATTGGTTCAGATGCTTCGTCCATCACCTCCCCCTTTTGTACCGCTTTGGCCGCCATAAGTGTGGCAGGGTATGCTCAGTCGTGAGTCCCTTGCTCACTTTGCCACTAGATTCAAGCAAGCTGGGCTGAAGACGGCTGTAATGCCAGAAACCGGTCCTCGGAAGCTTGTTTCGGTCCAGGGAAGACATGGCTTGGCAGTTCGGACTGGACTGTTCTCATGAGGCACAGGGTCAGACTGATTTGCATATAGCCATGGCTGAACTGGGGTGGCAGAGTGGGCTAAAGAACGGTGATGGATCAAACCCAGATCTTTTGACTGGGTGTGAGTGTTTGATTGGTTCAGATGCTCCGTCCATCACCTCCCCCTTTTGTACCGCTTTGGGCGCCATAAGTGTGGCAGGGTATGCTCAGACGTGAGTCCCTTGCTCACTTTGCCACTGGATTCAAGCAAGCTGGGCTGAAGACGGCTGTAATGCCAGAAACCGGTCCTCGGAAGCTTGTTTCCGGTCCAGGGAAGACATGGCTTGGCAGTTCGGGCTGGACTGTTCCCATGAGGCACAGGGTCAGACTGATTTGCATATAGCCATGGCTGAACTGGGGTGGCAGAGTGGGCTAAAGAAGGGTGATGGATCAAACCCAGATATTTTGACTGGGTGTGAGTGTTTGATTGGTTCAGATGCTCCGTCCATCACCTCCCCCTTTTGTACCGCTTTGGCCGCCATAAGTGTGGCAGGGTATGCTCAGACGTGAGTCCCTTGCTCACTTTGCCACTGGAGTCAAGCAAGCTGGCCTGAAGACGGCTGTAATGCCAGAAACCGGTCCTCGGAAGCTTGTTTCCGGTCCAGGGAAGACATGGCTTGGCAGTTCGGGCTGGACTGTTCCCACGAAGCACAGGGTCAGACTGATTTGCATATAGCCATGGCTGAACTGGGGTGGCTGAGTGGGCTAAAGAACGGTGATGGATCAAACCCAGATCTTTTGACTGGGTGTGAGTGTTTGATTGGTTCAGATGGTCCGTCCATCACCTCCCCCTTTTGTACCGCTTTGGCCGCCATAAGTGTGGCAGGGTATGCTCAGACGTGAGTCCCTTGCTCACTTTGCCACTGGATTTAAGCAAGCTGGGCTGAAGACGGCTGTAATGCCAGAAACCGGTCCTCGGAAGCTTGTTTCCGGTCCAGGGAAGACATGGCTTGGCAGTTCGGGCTGGACTGTTCCCATGAGGCACAGGGTCAGACTGATTTGCATATAGCCATGGCTGAACTGGGGTGGCAGAGTGGGCTAAAGAAGGGTGATGGATCAAACCCAGATCTTTTGACTGGGTGTGAGTGTTTGATTGGTTCAGATGCTCCGTCCATCACCTCCCCCTTTTGTACCGCTTTGGCTGCCATAAGTGTGGCAGGGTATGCTCAGATGTGAGTCCCTTGCTCACTTTGCCACTGGATTCAAGCAAGCTGGGCTGAAGACGGCTGTAAATCCAGAAACAGGTCCTCGGAAGCTTGTTTCCGGTCCAGGGAAGACATGGCTTGGCAGTTCGGGCTGGACTGTTCCCATGAGGCACAGGGTCAGACTGATTTGCATATAGCCATGGCTGAACAGGGGTGGCAGAGTGGGCTAAAGAACGGTGATGGATCAAACCCAGATCTTTTGACTGGGTGTGAGTGTTTGATTGGTTCAGATGCTCCGTCCATCACCTCCCCCTTTTTTACCGCTTTGGCCGCCATAAGTGTGGCAGGGTATGCTCAGACGTGAGTCCCTTGCTCATTTTGCCACTGGATTCAAGCAAGCTGGGCTGAAGACGGCTGTAATGCCAGAAACCGGTCCTCGGAAGCTTGTTTCCGGTCCAGGGAAGACATGGCTTGGCAGTTCGGGCTGGACTGTTCCCATGAGGCACAGGGTCAGACTGATTTGCATATAGCCATGGCTGAACTGGGGTGGCAGAGTAGGCTAAAGAATGGTGATGGATCAAACCCAGATCTTTTGACTGGGTGTGAGTGTTTGATAGGTTCAGATGCTCCGTCCATCACCTCCCCCTTTTGTTCCGCTTTGGCCGCCATAAGTGTGGCAGGGTATGCTCAGACGTGAGTCCCTTGCTCACTTTGCCACTGGATTCAAGCAAGCTGGGCTGAAGACGGCTGTAAATCCAGAAACAGGTCCTCGGAAGCTTGTTTCCGGTCCAGGGAAGACATGGCTTGGCAGTTCGGGCTGGACTGTTCCCATGAGGCACAGGGTCAGACTGATTTGCATATAGCCATGGCTGAACAGGGGTGGCAGAGTGGGCTAAAGAACGGTGATGGATCAAACCCAGATCTTTTGACTGGGTGTGAGTGTTTGATTGGTTCAGATGCTCCGTCCATCACCTCCCCCTTTTGTACCGCTTTGGCCGCCATAAGTGTGGCAGGGTATGCTCAGACGTGAGTCCCTTGCTCACTTTGCCACTGGATTCAAGCAAGCTGGGCTGAAGACGGCTGTAATGCCAGAAACCGGTCCTCGGAAGCTTGTTTCCGGTCCAGGGAAGACATGGCTTGGCAGTTCGGGCTGGACTGTTCCCATGAGGCACAGGGTCAGACTGATTTGCATATAGCCATGGCTGAACTGGGGTGGCAGAGTGGGCTAAAGAATGGTGATGGATCAAACCCAGATCTTTTGACTGGGTGTGAGTGTTTGATAGGTTCAGATGCTCCGTCCATCACCTCCCCCTTTTGTTCCGCTTTGGCCGCCATAAGTGTGGCAGGGTATGCTCAGACGTGAGTCCCTTGCTCACTTTGCCACTGGATTCAAGCAAGCTGGGCTGAAGACGGCTGTAATGCCAGAAACCGGTCCTCGGAAGCTTGTTTCCGGTCCAGGGAAGACATGGCTTGGCAGTTCGTGCTGGACTGTTCCCATGAGGCACAGGGTCAGACTGATTTGCATATAGCCTTGGCTGAACTGGGGTGGCAGAGTGGGCTAAAGAACGGTGATGGATCAAACCCAGATCTTTTGACTGGGTGTGAGTGTTTGATTGGTTCAGATGCTCCGTCCATCACCTCCCCCTTTTGTACCGCTTTGGCCGCCATAAGTGTGGCAGGGTATGCTCAGATGTGAGTCCCTTGCTCACTTTGCCACTGGATTCAAGCAAGCTGGGCTGAAGATGGCTGTAATGCCAGAAACCAGTCCTCGGAAGCTTGTTTCCGGTCCAGGGAAGGCATGGCTTGGCAGTTCGGGCTGGACTGTTCCCATGAGGCACAGGGTCAGACTGATTTGCATATAGCCATGGCTGAACTGGGGTGGCAGAGTGGGCTAAAGAACGGTGATGGATCAAACCCAGATCTTTTGACTGGGTGTGAGTGTTTGATTGGTTCAGATGCTCCGTCCATCACCTCCCCCTTTTGTACCGCTTTGGCCGCCATAAGTGTGGCAGGGTATGCTCAGACGTGAGTCCCTTGCTCACTTTGCCACTGGATTTAAGCAAGCTGGGCTGAAGACGGCTGTAATGCCAGAAACCGGTCCTCGGAAGCTTGTTTCCGGTCCAGGGAAGACATGGCTTGGCAGTTCGGGCTGGACTGTTCCCATGAGGCACAGGGTCAGACTGATTTGCATATAGCCATGGCTGAACTGGGGTGGCAGCGTGGGCTAAAGAACGGTGATGGATCAAACCCAGATATTTTGACTGGGTGTGAGTGTTTCATTGGTTCAGATGCTCCGTCCATCACCTCCCCCTTTTGTACCGCTTTGGCCGCCATAAGTGTGGCAGGGTATGCTCAGACGTGAGTCCCTTGCTCACTTTGCCACTGGATTCAAGCAAGCTGGGCTGAAGACGGCTGTAAATCCAGAAACAGGTCCTCGGAAGCTTGTTTCCGGTCCAGGGAAGACATGGCTTGGCAGTTCGGGCTGGACTGTTCCCATGAGGCACAGGGTCAGACTGATTTGCATATAGCCATGGCTGAACTGGGGTGGCAGAGTGGGCTAAAGAAGGGTGATGGATCAAACCCAGATCTTTTGACTGGGTGTGAGTGTTTGATTGGTTCAGATGCTCCGTCCATCACCTCGCCCTTTTGTACCGCTTTGGCCGCCATAAGTGTGGCAGGGTATGCTCAGACGTGAGTCCCTTGCTCACTTTGCCACTGGAGTCAAGCAAGCTGGCCTGAAGACGGCTGTAATGCCAGAAACCGGTCCTCGGAAGCTTGTTTCCGGTCCAGGGAAGACATGGCTTGGCAGTTCGGGCTGGACTGTTCCCATGAGGCACAGGGTCAGACTGATTTGCATATAGCCATGGCTGAACTGGGGTGGCAGAGTGGGCTAAAGAACGGTGATGGATCAAACCCAGATCTTTTGACTGGGTGTGAGTGTTTGATTGGTTCAGATGCTCCGTCCATCACCTCCCCCTTTTGTACCGCTTTGGCCGCCATAAGTGTGGCAGGGTATGCTCAGACGTGAGTCCCTTGCTCACTTTGCCACTGGATTCAAGCAAGCTGGGCTGAAGACGGCTGTAATGCCAGAAAGCGGTCCTCGGAAGCTTGTTTCCGGTCCAGGGAAGATATGGCTTGGTAGTTCGGGCTGGACTGTTCCCATGAGGCACAGGGTCAGACTGATTTGCATATAGCCATGGCTGAACTGGGGTGGCAGAGTGGGCTAAAGAACGATGATGGATCAAACCCAGATCTTTTGACTGGATGTGAGTGTTTGATTGGTTCAGATGCTCTGTCCATCACCTCCCCCTTTTGTACCGCTTTGGCCGCCATAAGTGTGGCAGGGTATGCTCAGACGTGAGTCCCTTGCTCATTTTGCCACTGGATTCAAGCAAGCTGGGCTGAAGACGGCTGTAATGCCAGAAACCGGTCCTCGGAAGCTTGTTTCCGTTCCAGGGAAGACATGGCTTGGCAGTTCGGGCTGGACTGTTCCCATGAGGCACAGGGTCAGACTGATTTGCATATAGCCATGGCTGAACTGGGGTGGCAGAGTGGGCTAAAGAACAGTGATGGATCAAACTCAGATCTTATGAATGGGTGTGAGTGTTTGATTGGTTCAGATGCTCCGTCCATCACCTCCCCCTTTTGTACCGCTTTGGCCGCCATAAGTGTGGCAGGGTATGCTCAGACGTGAGTCCCTTTGCTCACTTTGCCACTGGATTCAAGCAAGCTGGGCTGAAGACAGCTGTAATGCCAGAAACCGGTCCTCGGAAGCTTGTTTCCGGTCCAGGGAAGACATGGCTTGGCAGTTCGGGCTGGACTGTTCCCATGAGGCACAGGGTCAGACTGATTTGCATATAGTCATGGCTGAACAGGGGTGGCAGAGTGGGCTAAAGAATGGTGATGGCTCAAACCCAGATCTTTTGACTGGGTGTGAGTGTTTGATTGGTTCAGATGCTCCGTCCATCACCTCCCCCTTTTGTACCGCTTTGGCCGCCATAAGTGTGGCAGGGTATGCTCAGACGTGAGTCCCTTGCTCACTTTGCCACTGGATTCAAGCAAGCTGGGCTGAAGACGGCTGTAATGCCAGAAACCGTTCCTCGGAAGCTTGTTTCCGGTCCAGGGAAGACATGGCTTGGCAGTTCGGGCTGGACTGTTCCCGTGAGGCACAGGGTCAGACTGATTTGCATATAGCCATGGCTGTACTGGGGTGGCAGAGTGGGCTAAAGAACGGTGATGGATCAAACCCAGATCTTTTGACTGGGTGTGAGTGTTTGATTGGTTCAGATGCTTCGTCCATCACCTCCCCCTTTTGTACCGCTTTGGCAGCCATAAGTGTGGCAGGGTATGCTCAGTCGTGAGTCCCTTGCTCACTTTGCCACTAGATTCAAGCAAGCTGGGCTGAAGACGGCTGTAATGCCAGAAACCGGTCCTCGGAAGCTTGTTTCGGTCCAGGGAAGACATGGCTTGGCAGTTCGGACTGGACTGTTCTCATGAGGCACAGGGTCAGACTGATTTGCATATAGCCATGGCTGAACTGGGGTGGCAGAGTGGGCTAAAGAACGGTGATGGATCAAACCCAGATCTTTTGACTGGGTGTGAGTGTTTGATTGGTTCAGATGCTCCGTCCATCACCTCTCCCTTTTGTACCGCTTTGGGCGCCATAAGTGTGGCAGGGTATGCTCAGACGTGAGTCCCTTGCTCACTTTGCCACTGGATTCAAGCAAGCTGGGCTGAAGACGGCTGTAATGCCAGAAACCGGTCCTCGGAAGCTTGTTTCCGGTCCAGGGAAGACATGGCTTGGCAGTTCGGGCTGGACTGTTCCCATGAGGCACAGGGTCAGACTGATTTGCATATAGCCATGGCTGAACTGGGGTGGCAGAGTGGGCTAAAGAAGGGTGATGGATCAAACCCAGATATTTTGACTGGGTGTGAGTGTTTGATTGGTTCAGATGCTCCGTCCATCACCTCCCCCTTTTGTACCGCTTTGGCCGCCATAAGTGTGGCAGGGTATGCTCAGACGTGAGTCCCTTGCTCACTTTGCCACTGGAGTCAAGCAAGCTGGCCTGAAGACGGCTGTAATGCCAGAAACCGGTCCTCGGAAGCT
Organism: Lissotriton helveticus; assembly: GCF_964261635.1. Classification (NCBI taxonomy): domain Eukaryota; kingdom Metazoa; phylum Chordata; class Amphibia; order Caudata; family Salamandridae; genus Lissotriton; species Lissotriton helveticus. Next base: position 313,167,685 of record NC_136069.1, on the reverse strand, counting down.
TGTTTCCGGTCCAGGGAAGACATGGCTTGGCAGTTCGGGCTGGACTGTTCCCACGAAGCACAGGGTCAGACTGATTTGCATATAGCCATGGCTGAACTGGGGTGGCTGAGTGGGCTAAAGAACGGTGATGGATCAAACCCAGATCTTTTGACTGGGTGTGAGTGTTTGATTGGTTCAGATGGTCCGTCCATCACCTCCCCCTTTTGTACCGCTTTGGCCGCCATAAGTCTGGCAGGGTATGCTCAGACGTGAGTCCCTTGCTCACTTTGCCACTGGATTCAAGCAAGCTGGGCTGAAGACGGCTGTAATGCCAGAAACCGGTCCTCGGAAGCTTGTTTCCGGTCCAGGGAAGACATGGCTTGGCAGTTCGGGCTGGACTGTTCCCATGAGGCACAGGGTCAGACTGATTTGCATATAGCCATGGCTGAACTGGGGTGGCAGAGTGGGCTAAAGAAGGGTGATGGATCAAACCCAGATCTTTTGACTGGGTGTGAGTGTTTGATTGGTTCAGATGCTCCGTCCATCACCTCCTCCTTTTGTACCGCTTTGGCCGCCATAAGTGTGGCAGGGTATGCTCAGACGTGAGTCCCTTGCTCACTTTGCCACTGGAGTCAAGCAAGCTGGCCTGAACACGGCTGTAATGCCAGAAACCGGTCCTCGGAAGCTTGTTTCCGGTCCAGGGAAGACATGGCTTGGCAGTTCGGGCTGGACTGTTCCCATGAGGCACAGGGTCAGACTGATTTGCATATAGCCATGGCTGAACTGGGGTGGCAGAGTGGGCTAAAGAACGGTGATGGATCAAACCCAGATCTTTTGACTGGGTGTGAGTGTTTGATTGGTTCAGATGCTCCGTCCATCACCTCCCCCTTTTGTACCGCTTTGGCCGCCATAAGTGTGGCAGGGTATGCTCAGACGTGAGTCCCTTGCTCACTTTGCCACTGGATTCAAGCAAGCTGGGCTGAAGACGGCTGTAATGCCAGAAACCGGTCCTCGGAAGCTTGTTTCCGGTCCAGGGAAGACATGGCTTGGCAGTGCGGGCTGGACTGTTCCCATGAGGCACAGGGTCAGACTGATTTGCATATAGCCATGGCTGAACAGGGGTGGCAGAGTGGGCTAAAGAACGGTGATGGATCAAACCCAGATCTTTTGACTGGGTGTGAGTGTTTGATTGGTTCAGATGCTCCGTCCATCACCTCCCCCTTTTGTACCGCTTTGGCCGCCATAAGTGTGGCAGGGTATGCTCAGACGTGAGTCCTTTGCTCACTTTGCCACTGGATTCAAGCAAGCTGGGCTGAAGACGGCTGTAATGCCAGAAACCGGTCCTCGGAAGCTTGTTTCCGGTCCAGGGAAGACATGGCTTGGCAGTTGGGGCTGGACTGTTCCCATGAGGCACAGGGTCAGACTGATTTGCATATAGCCATGGCTGAACTGGGGTGGCAGAGTGGGCTAAAGAACGGTGATGGATCAAACCCAGATCTTTTGACTGGGTATGAGTGTTTGATTGGTTCAGATGCTCCGTCCATCACCTCCCCCTTTTGTACCGCTTTGGCCGCCATAAGTGTGGCAGGGTATGCTCAGACGTGAGTCCCTTGCTCACTTAGCCACTGGATTCAAGCAAGCTGGGCTGAAGATGGCTGTAATGCCAGAAACCGGTCCTCGGAAGCTTGTTTCCGGTCCAGGGAAGACATGGCTTGGCAGTTCGGGCTGGACTGTTCCCATGAGGCACAGGGTCAGACTGATTTGCATATAGCCTTGGCTGAACTGGGGTGGCAGAGTGGGCTAAAGAACGGTGATGGATCAAACCCAGATCTTTTGACTGGGTGTGAGTGTTTGATTGGTTCAGATGCTCCGTCCATCACCTCCCCCTTTTGTACTGCTTTGGCCGCCATAAGTGTGGCAGGGTATGCTCAGATGTGAGTCCCTTGCTCACTTTGCCACTGGATTCAAGCAAGCTGGGCTGAAGACGGCTGTAATGCCAGAAACCGGTCCCCGGAAGCTTGTTTCCGGTCCAGGGAAGGCATGGCTTGGCAGTTCGGGCTGGACGGTTCCCATGAGGCACAGGGTCAGACTGATTTGCATATAGCCATGGCTGAACTGGGGTGGCAGAGTGGGCTAAAGAACGGTGATGGATCAAACCCAGATCTTTTGACTGGGTGTGAGTGTTTGATAGGTTCAGATGCTCCGTCCATCACCTCCCCCTTTTGTACCGCTTTGGCCGCCATAAGTGTGGCAGGGTATGCTCAGACGTGAGTCCCTTGCTCACTTTGCCACTGGATTCAAGCAAGCTGGGCTGAAGACGGCTGTAATGCCAGAAACCGGTCCTCGGAAGCTTGTTTCCGGTCCAGGGAAGACATGGCTTGGCAGTTCGGGCTGGACTGTTCCCATGAGGCACAGGGTCAGACTGATTTGCATATAGCCATGGCTGAACTGGGGTGGCAGAGTGGGCTAAAGAACGGTGAGGGATCAAACCCAGATCTTTTGACTGGGTGTGAGTGTTTGATAGGTTCAGATGCTCCGTCCATCACCTCCCCCTTTTGTACCGCTTTGGCCGCCATAAGTGTGGCAGTGTATGCTCAGACGTGAGTCCCTTGCTCACTTTGCCACTGGATTCAAGCAAGCTGGGCTGAAGACGGCTGTAATGCCAGAAACCGGTCCTCGGAAGCTTGTTTCCGGTCCAGGGAAGGCATGGCTTGGCAGTTCGGGCTGGACTGTTCACATGAGGCACAGGGTCAGACTGATTTGCATATAGCCATGGCTGAACTGGGGTGGCAGAGTGGGCTAAAGAACGGTGATGGATCAAACCCAGATCTTTTGACTGGGTGTGAGTGTTTGATTGGTTCAGATGCTCCGTCCATCACCTCCCCCTTTTGTACCGCTTTGGCCGCCATAAGTGTGGCAGGGTATGCTCAGACGTGAGTCCCTTGCTCACTTTGCCACTGGATTTAAGCAAGCTGGGCTGAAGACGGCTGTAATGCCAGAAACCGGTCCTCGGAAGCTTGTTTCCGGTCCAGGGAAGACATGGCTTGGCAGTTCGGGCTGGACTGTTCCCATGAGGCACAGGGTCAGACTGATTTGCATATAGCCATGGCTGAACTGGGGTGGCAGCGTGGGCTAAAGAACGGTGATGGATCAAACCCAGATCTTTTGACTGGGTGTGAGTGTTTCATTGGTTCAGATGCTCCGTCCATCACCTCCCCCTTTTGTACCGCTTTGGCCGCCATAAGTGTGGCAGGGTATGCTCAGACGTGAGTCCCTTGCTCACTTTGCCACTGGATTCAAGCAAGCTGGGCTGAAGACGGCTGTAAATCCAGAAACAGGTCCTCGGAAGCTTGTTTCCGGTCCAGGGAAGACATGGCTTGGCAGTTCGGGCTGGACTGTTCCCATGAGGCACAGGGTCAGACTGATTTGCATATAGCCATGGCTGAACTGGGGTGGCAGAGTGGGCTAAAGAAGGGTGATGGATCAAACCCAGATCTTTTGACTGGGTGTGAGTGTTTGATTGGTTCAGATGCTCCGTCCATCAACTCCCCCTTTTGTACCGCTTTGGCCGCCATAAGTGTGGCAGGGTATGCTCAGACGTGAGTCCCTTGCTCACTTTGCCACTGGAGTCAAGCAAGCTGGCCTGAAGACGGCTGTAATGCCAGAAACTGGTCCTCGGAAGCTTGTTTCCGGTCCAGGGAAGACATGGCTTGGCAGTTCGGGCTGGACTGTTCCCATGAGGCACAGGGTCAGACTGATTTGCATATAGCCATGGCTGAACTGGGGTGGCAGAGTGGGCTAAAGAACGGTGATGGATCAAACCCAGATCTTTTGACTGGGTGTGAGTGTTTGATTGGTTCAGATGCTCCGTCCATCACCTCCCCCTTTTGTACCGCTTTGGCCGCCATAAGTGTGGCAGGGTATGCTCAGACGTGAGTCCCTTGCTCACTTTGCCACTGGATTCAAGCAAGCTGGGCTGAAGACGGCTGTAATGCCAGAAACCGGTCCTTGGAAGCTTGTTTCCGGTCCAGGGAAGATATGGCTTGGTAGTTCGGGCTGGACTGTTCCCATGAGGCACAGGGTCAGACTGATTTGCATATAGCCATGGCTGAACTGGGGTGGCAGAGTGGGCTAAAGAACGATGATGGATCAAACCCAGATCTTTTGACTGGGTGTGAGTGTTTGATTGGTTCAGATGCTCTGTCCATCATCTCCCCCTTTTGTACCGCTTTGGCCGCCATAAGTGTGGCAGGGTATGCTCAGACGTGAGTCCCTTGCTCATTTTGCCACTGGATTCAAGCAAGCTGGGCTGAAGACGGCTGTAATGCCAGAAACCGGTCCTCGGAAGCTTGTTTCCGTTCCAGGGAAGACATGGCTTGGCAGTTCGGGCTGGACTGTTCCCATGAGGCACAGGGTCAGACTGATTTGCATATAGCCATGGCTGAACTGGGGTGGCAGAGTGGGCTAAAGAACAGTGATGGATCAAACTCAGATCTTATGAATGGGTGTGAGTGTTTGATTGGTTCAGATGCTCCGTCCATCACCTCCCCCTTTTGTACCGCTTTGGCCGCCATAAGTGTGGCAGGGTATGCTCAGACGTGAGTCCCTTTGCTCACTTTGCCACTGGATTCAAGCAAGCTGGGCTGAAGACGGCTGTAATGCCAGAAACCGGTCCTCGGAAGCTTGTTTCCGGTCCAGGGAAGACATGGCTTGGCAGTTCGGGCTGGACTGTTCCCATGAGGCACAGGGTCAGACTGATTTGCATATAGTCATGGCTGAACAGGGGTGGCAGAGTGGGCTAAAGAATGGTGATGGATCAAACCCAGATCTTTTGACTGGGTGTGAGTGTTTGATTGGTTCAGATGCTCCGTCCATCACCTCCCCCTTTTGTACCGCTTTGGCCGCCATAAGTGTGGCAGGGTATGCTCAGACGTGAGTCCCTTGCTCACTTTGCCACTGGATTCAAGCAAGCTGGGCTGAAGACGGCTGTAATGCCAGAAACCGGTCCTCGGAAGCTTGTTTCCGGTCCAGGGAAGGCATGGCTTGGCAGTTCGGGCTGGACTGTTCCCATGAGGCACAGGGTCAGACTGATTTGCATATAGCCATGGCTGAACTGGGGTGGCAGAGTGGGCTAAAGAACAGTGATGGATCAAACCCAGATCTTTTGACTGGGTGTGAGTGTTTGATTGGTTCAGATGCTCCGTCCATCACCTCCCCCTTTTGTACCGCTTTGGCCGCCATAAGTGTGGCAGGGTATGCTCAGACGTGAGTCCCTTGCTCACTTTGCCACTGGATTCAAGCAAGCTGGGCTGAAGACGGCTGTAATGCCAGAAACCGGTCCTCGGAAGCTTGTTTCCGGTCCAGGGAAGGCATGGCTTGGCAGTTCGGGCTGGACTGTTCACATGAGGCACAGGGTCAGACTGATTTGCATATAGCCATGGCTGAACTGGGGTTGCAGAGTGGGCTAAAGAACGGTGATGGATCAAACCCAGATCTTTTGACTGGGTGTGAGTGTTTGATTGGTTCAGATGCTCCGTCCATCACCTCCCCCTTTTGTACCGCTTTGGCCGCCATAAGTGTGGCAGGGTATGCTCAGACGTGAGTCCCTTGCTCACTTTGCCACTGGATTTAAGCAAGCTGGGCTGAAGACGGCTGTAATGCCAGAAACCGGTCCTCGGAAGCTTGTTTCCGGTCCAGGGAAGACATGGCTTGGCAGTTCGGGCTGGACTGTTCCCATGAGGCACAGGGTCAGACTGATTTGCATATAGCCATGGCTGAACTGGGGTGGCAGCGTGGGCTAAAGAACGGTGATGGATCAAACCCAGATCTTTTGACTGGGTGTGAGTGTTTCATTGGTTCAGATGCTCCGTCCATCTCCTCCCCCTTTTGTACCGCTTTGGCCGCCATAAGTGTGGCAGGGTATGCTCAGACGTGAGTCCCTTGCTCACTTTGCCACTGGATTCAAGCAAGCTGGGCTGAAGACGGCTGTAAATCCAGAAACAGGTCCTCGGAAGCTTGTTTCCGGTCCAGGGAAGACATGGCTTGGCAGTTCGGGCTGGACTGTTCCCATGAGGCACAAGGTCAGACTGATTTCCATATAGCCATGGCTGAACTGGGGTGGCAGAGTGGGCTAAAGAAGGGTGATGGATCAAACCCAGATCTTTTGACTGGGTGTGAGTGTTTGATTGGTTCAGATGCTCCGTCCATCAACTCCCCCTTTTGTACCGCTTTGGCCGCCATAAGTGTGGCAGGGTATGCTCAGACGTGAGTCCCTTGCTCACTTTGCCACTGGAGTCAAGCAAGCTGGCCTGAAGACGGCTGTAATGCCAGAAACCGGTCCTCAGAAGCTTGTTTCCGGTCCAGGGAAGACATGGCTTGGCAGTTCGGGCTGGACTGTTCCCATGAGGCACAGGGTCAGACTGATTTGCATATAGCCATGGCTGAACTGGGGTGGCAGAGTGGGCTAAAGAACGGTGATGGATCAAACCCAGATCTTTTGACTGGGTGTGAGTGTTTCATTGGTTCAGATGCTCCGTCCATCACCTCCCCCTTTTGTACCGCTTTGGCCGCCATAAGTGTGGCAGGGTATGCTCAGACGTGAGTCCCTTGCTCACTTTGCCACTGGATTCAAGCAAGCTGGGCTGAAGACGGCTGTAATGCCAGAAACCGGTCCTCGGAAGCTTGTTTCCGGTCCAGGGAAGACATGGCTTGGCAGTTCGGGCTAGACTGTTCCCGTGAGGCACAGGGTCAGACTGATTTGCATATAGCCATGGCTGTACTGGGGTGGCAGAGTGGGCTAAAGAACGGTGATGGATCAAACCCAGATCTTTTGACTGGGTGTGAGTGTTTGATTGGTTCAGATGCTCCGTCCATCACCTCCCCCTTTTGTACCGCTTTGGCCGCCATAAGTGTGGCAGGGTATGCTCAGTCATGAGTCCCTTGCTCACTTTGCCACTGGATTCAAGCAAGGTGGGCTGAAGACGGCTGTAATGCCAGAAACCGGTCCTCGGAAGCTTGTTTCCGGTCCAGGGAAGACATGGCTTGGCAGTTCGGGCTGGACTGTTCCCATGAGGCACAAGGTCAGACTGATTTGCATATAGCCATGGCTGAACTGGGGTGGCAGAGTGGGCTAAAGAAGGGTGATGGATCAAACCCAGATCTTTTGACTGGGTGTGAGTGTTTGATTGGTTCAGATGCTCCGTCCATCAACTCCCCCTTTTGTACCGCTTTGGCCGCCATAAGTGTGGCAGGGTATGCTCAGACGTGAGTCCCTTGCTCACTTTGCCATATGAGTCAAGCAAGCTGGCCTGAAGACGGCTGTAATGCCAGAAACCGGTCCTCAGAAGCTTGTTTCCGGTCCAGGGAAGACATGGCTTGGCAGTTCGGGCTGGACTGTTCCCATGAGGCACAGGGTCAGACTGATTTGCATATAGCCATGGCTGAACTGGGGTGGCAGCGTGGGCTAAAGAACGGTGATGGATCAAACCCAGATCTTTTGACTGGGTGTGAGTGTTTCATTGGTTCAGATGCTCCGTCCATCACCTCCCCCTTTTGTACCGCTTTGGCCGCCATAAGTGTGGCAGGGTATGCTCAGACGTGAGTCCCTTGCTCACTTTGCCACTGGATTCAAGCAAGCTGGGCTGAAGACGGCTGTAATGCCAGAAACCGGTCCTCGGAAGCTTGTTTCGGTCCAGGGAAGACATGGCTTGGCAGTTCGGACTGGACTGTTCTCATGAGGCACAGGGTCAGACTGATTTGCACATAGCCATGGCTGAACTGGGGTGGCAGAGTGGGCTAAAGAACGGTGATGGATCAAACCCAGATCTTTTGACTGGGTGTGAGTGTTTGATTGGTTCAGATGCTCCGTCCATCACCTCCCCCTTTTGTACCGCTTTGGGCGCCATAAGTGTGGCAGGGTATGCTCAGACGTGAGTCCCTTGCTCACTTTGCCACTGGATACAAGCAAGCTGGGCTGAAGACGGCTGTAATGCCAGAAACCGGTCCTCGGAAGCTTGTTTCCGGTCCAGGGAAGACATGGCTTGGCAGTTCGGGCTGGACTGTTCCCATGAGGCACAGGGTCAGACTGATTTGCATATAGCCATGGCTGAACTGGGGTGGCAGAGTGGGCTAAAGAAGGGTGATGGATCAAACCCAGATATTTTGACTGGGTGTGAGTGCTTGATTGGTTCAGATGCTCCGTCCATCACCTCCCCCTTTTGTACCGCTTTGGCCGCCATAAGTGTGGCAGGGTATGCTCAGACGTGAGTCCCTTGCTCACTTTGCCACTGGAGTCAAGCAAGCTGGCCTGAAGACGGCTGTAATGCCAGAAACCGGTCCTCGGAAGCTTGTTTCCGGTCGAGGGAAGACATGGCTTGGCAGTTCGGGCTGGACTGTTCCCACGAAGCACAGGGTCAGACTGATTTGCATATAGCCATGGCTGAACTGGGGTGGCTGAGTGGGCTAAAGAACGGTGATGGATCAAACCCAGATCTTTTGACTGGGTGTGAGTGTTTGATTGGTTCAGATGGTCCGTCCATCACCTCCCCCTTTTGTACCGCTTTGGCCGCCATAAGTGTGGCAGGGTATGCTCAGACGTGAGTCCCTTGCTCACTTTGCCACTGGATTCAAGCAAGCTGGGCTGAAGACGGCTGTAATGCCAGAAACCGGTCCTCGGAAGCTTGTTTCCGGTCCAGGGAAGACATGGCTTGGCAGTTCGGGCTGGACTGTTCCCATGAGGCACAGGGTCAGACTGATTTGCATATAGCCATGGCTGAACTGGGGTGGCAGAGTGGGCTAAAGAAGGGTGATGGATCAAACCCAGATCTTTTGACTGGGTGTGAGTGTTTGATTGGTTCAGATGCTCCGTCCATCACCTCCCCCTTTTGTACCGCTTTGGCCGCCATAAGTGTGGCAGGGTATGCTCAGACGTGAGTCCCTTGCTCACTTTGCCACTGGAGTCAAGCAAGCTGGCCTGAAGACGGCTGTAATGCCAGAAACCGGTCCTCGGAAGCTTGTTTCCGGTCCAGGGAAGACATGGCTTGGCAGTTCGGGCTGGACTGTTCCCATGAGGCACAGGGTCAGACTGATTTGCATATAGCCATGGCTGAACTGGGGTGGCAGAGTGGGCTAAAGAACGGTGATGGATCAAACCCAGATCTTTTGACTGGGTGTGAGTGCTTGATTGGTTCAGATGCTCCGTCCATCACCTCCCCCTTTTGTACCGCTTTGGCCGCCATAAGTGTGGCAGGGTATGCTCAGACGTGAGTCCCTTGCTCACTTTGCCACTGGATTCAAGCAAGCTGGGCTGAAGACGGCTGTAATGCCAGAAACCGGTCCTCGGAAGCTTGTTTCCGGTCCAGGGAAGACATGGCTTGGCAGTTCGGGCTGGACTGTTCCCATGAGGCACAGGGTCAGACTGATTTGCATATAGCCATGGCTGAACAGGGGTGGCAGAGTGGGCTAAAGAACGGTGATGGATAAAACCCAGATCTTTTGACTGGGTGTGAGTGTTTGATTGGTTCAGATGCTCCGTCCATCACCTCCCCCTTTTGTACCGCTTTGGCCGCCATAAATGTGGCAGGGTATGCTCAGACGTGAGTCCTTTGCTCACTTTGCCACTGGATTCAAGCAAGCTGGGCTGAAGACGGCTGTAATGCCAGAAACCGGTCCTCGGAAGCTTGTTTCCGGTCCAGGGAAGACATGGCTTGGCAGTTCGGGCTGGACTGTTCCCACGAAGCACAGGGTCAGACTGATTTGCATATAGCCATGGCTGAACTGGGGTGGCTGAGTGGGCTAAAGAACGGTGATGGATCAAACCCAGATCTTTTGACTGGGTGTGAGTGTTTGATTGGTTCAGATGCTCCGTCCATCACCTCCCCCTTTTGTACCGCTTTGGCTGCCATAAGTGTGGCAGGGTATGCTCAGATGTGAGTCCCTTGCTCACTTTGCCACTGGATTCAAGCAAGCTGGGCTGAAGACGGCTGTAAATCCAGAAACAGGTCCTCGGAAGCTTGTTTCCGGTCCAGGGAAGACATGGCTTGGCAGTTCGGGCTGGACTGTTCCCATGAGGCACAGGGTCAGACTGATTTGCATATAGCCATGGCTGAACAGGGGTGGCAGAGTGGGCTAAAGAACGGTGATGGATCAAACCCAGATCTTTTGACTGGGTGTGAGTGTTTGATTGGTTCAGATGCTCCGTCCATCACCTCCCCCTTTTTTACCGCTTTGGCCGCCATAAGTGTGGCAGGGTATGCTCAGACGTGAGTCCCTTGCTCATTTTGCCACTGGATTCAAGCAAGCTGGGCTGAAGACGGCTGTAATGCCAGAAACCGGTCCTCGGAAGCTTGTTTCCGGTCCAGGGAAGACATGGCTTGGCAGTTCGGGCTGGACTGTTCCCATGAGGCACAGGGTCAGACTGATTTGCATATAGCCATGGCTGAACTGGGGTGGCAGAGTAGGCTAAAGAATGGTGATGGATCAAACCCAGATCTTTTGACTGGGTGTGAGTGTTTGATAGGTTCAGATGCTCCGTCCATCACCTCCCCCTTTTGTTCCGCTTTGGCCGCCATAAGTGTGGCAGGGTATGCTCAGACGTGAGTCCCTTGCTCACTTTGCCACTGGATTCAAGCAAGCTGGGCTGAAGACGGCTGTAAATCCAGAAACAGGTCCTCGGAAGCTTGTTTCCGGTCCAGGGAAGACATGGCTTGGCAGTTCGGGCTGGACTGTTCCCATGAGGCACAGGGTCAGACTGATTTGCATATAGCCATGGCTGAACAGGGGTGGCAGAGTGGGCTAAAGAACGGTGATGGATCAAACCCAGATCTTTTGACTGGGTGTGAGTGTTTGATTGGTTCAGATGCTCCGTCCATCACCTCCCCCTTTTGTACCGCTTTGGCCGCCATAAGTGTGGCAGGGTATGCTCAGACGTGAGTCCCTTGCTCACTTTGCCACTGGATTCAAGCAAGCTGGGCTGAAGACGGCTGTAATGCCAGAAACCGGTCCTCGGAAGCTTGTTTCCGGTCCAGGGAAGACATGGCTTGGCAGTTCGGGCTGGACTGTTCCCATGAGGCACAGGGTCAGACTGATTTGCATATAGCCATGGCTGAACTGGGGTGGCAGAGTGGGCTAAAGAATGGTGATGGATCAAACCCAGATCTTTTGACTGGGTGTGAGTGTTTGATAGGTTCAGATGCTCCGTCCATCACCTCCCCCTTTTGTTCCGCTTTGGCCGCCATAAGTGTGGCAGGGTATGCTCAGACGTGAGTCCCTTGCTCACTTTGCCACTGGATTCAAGCAAGCTGGGCTGAAGACGGCTGTAATGCCAGAAACCGGTCCTCGGAAGCTTGTTTCCGGTCCAGGGAAGACATGGCTTGGCAGTTCGTGCTGGACTGTTCCCATGAGGCACAGGGTCAGACTGATTTGCATATAGCCTTGGCTGAACTGGGGTGGCAGAGTGGGCTAAAGAACGGTGATGGATCAAACCCAGATCTTTTGACTGGGTGTGAGTGTTTGATTGGTTCAGATGCTCCGTCCATCACCTCCCCCTTTTGTACCGCTTTGGCCGCCATAAGTGTGGCAGGGTATGCTCAGATGTGAGTCCCTTGCTCACTTTGCCACTGGATTCAAGCAAGCTGGGCTGAAGATGGCTGTAATGCCAGAAACCAGTCCTCGGAAGCTTGTTTCCGGTCCAGGGAAGGCATGGCTTGGCAGTTCGGGCTGGACTGTTCCCATGAGGCACAGGGTCAGACTGATTTGCATATAGCCATGGCTGAACTGGGGTGGCAGAGTGGGCTAAAGAACGGTGATGGATCAAACCCAGATCTTTTGACTGGGTGTGAGTGTTTGATTGGTTCAGATGCTCCGTCCATCACCTCCCCCTTTTGTACCGCTTTGGCCGCCATAAGTGTGGCAGGGTATGCTCAGACGTGAGTCCCTTGCTCACTTTGCCACTGGATTTAAGCAAGCTGGGCTGAAGACGGCTGTAATGCCAGAAACCGGTCCTCGGAAGCTTGTTTCCGGTCCAGGGAAGACATGGCTTGGCAGTTCGGGCTGGACTGTTCCCATGAGGCACAGGGTCAGACTGATTTGCATATAGCCATGGCTGAACTGGGGTGGCAGCGTGGGCTAAAGAACGGTGATGGATCAAACCCAGATATTTTGACTGGGTGTGAGTGTTTCATTGGTTCAGATGCTCCGTCCATCACCTCCCCCTTTTGTACCGCTTTGGCCGCCATAAGTGTGGCAGGGTATGCTCAGACGTGAGTCCCTTGCTCACTTTGCCACTGGATTCAAGCAAGCTGGGCTGAAGACGGCTGTAAATCCAGAAACAGGTCCTCGGAAGCTTGTTTCCGGTCCAGGGAAGACATGGCTTGGCAGTTCGGGCTGGACTGTTCCCATGAGGCACAGGGTCAGACTGATTTGCATATAGCCATGGCTGAACTGGGGTGGCAGAGTGGGCTAAAGAAGGGTGATGGATCAAACCCAGATCTTTTGACTGGGTGTGAGTGTTTGATTGGTTCAGATGCTCCGTCCATCACCTCGCCCTTTTGTACCGCTTTGGCCGCCATAAGTGTGGCAGGGTATGCTCAGACGTGAGTCCCTTGCTCACTTTGCCACTGGAGTCAAGCAAGCTGGCCTGAAGACGGCTGTAATGCCAGAAACCGGTCCTCGGAAGCTTGTTTCCGGTCCAGGGAAGACATGGCTTGGCAGTTCGGGCTGGACTGTTCCCATGAGGCACAGGGTCAGACTGATTTGCATATAGCCATGGCTGAACTGGGGTGGCAGAGTGGGCTAAAGAACGGTGATGGATCAAACCCAGATCTTTTGACTGGGTGTGAGTGTTTGATTGGTTCAGATGCTCCGTCCATCACCTCCCCCTTTTGTACCGCTTTGGCCGCCATAAGTGTGGCAGGGTATGCTCAGACGTGAGTCCCTTGCTCACTTTGCCACTGGATTCAAGCAAGCTGGGCTGAAGACGGCTGTAATGCCAGAAAGCGGTCCTCGGAAGCTTGTTTCCGGTCCAGGGAAGATATGGCTTGGTAGTTCGGGCTGGACTGTTCCCATGAGGCACAGGGTCAGACTGATTTGCATATAGCCATGGCTGAACTGGGGTGGCAGAGTGGGCTAAAGAACGATGATGGATCAAACCCAGATCTTTTGACTGGATGTGAGTGTTTGATTGGTTCAGATGCTCTGTCCATCACCTCCCCCTTTTGTACCGCTTTGGCCGCCATAAGTGTGGCAGGGTATGCTCAGACGTGAGTCCCTTGCTCATTTTGCCACTGGATTCAAGCAAGCTGGGCTGAAGACGGCTGTAATGCCAGAAACCGGTCCTCGGAAGCTTGTTTCCGTTCCAGGGAAGACATGGCTTGGCAGTTCGGGCTGGACTGTTCCCATGAGGCACAGGGTCAGACTGATTTGCATATAGCCATGGCTGAACTGGGGTGGCAGAGTGGGCTAAAGAACAGTGATGGATCAAACTCAGATCTTATGAATGGGTGTGAGTGTTTGATTGGTTCAGATGCTCCGTCCATCACCTCCCCCTTTTGTACCGCTTTGGCCGCCATAAGTGTGGCAGGGTATGCTCAGACGTGAGTCCCTTTGCTCACTTTGCCACTGGATTCAAGCAAGCTGGGCTGAAGACAGCTGTAATGCCAGAAACCGGTCCTCGGAAGCTTGTTTCCGGTCCAGGGAAGACATGGCTTGGCAGTTCGGGCTGGACTGTTCCCATGAGGCACAGGGTCAGACTGATTTGCATATAGTCATGGCTGAACAGGGGTGGCAGAGTGGGCTAAAGAATGGTGATGGCTCAAACCCAGATCTTTTGACTGGGTGTGAGTGTTTGATTGGTTCAGATGCTCCGTCCATCACCTCCCCCTTTTGTACCGCTTTGGCCGCCATAAGTGTGGCAGGGTATGCTCAGACGTGAGTCCCTTGCTCACTTTGCCACTGGATTCAAGCAAGCTGGGCTGAAGACGGCTGTAATGCCAGAAACCGTTCCTCGGAAGCTTGTTTCCGGTCCAGGGAAGACATGGCTTGGCAGTTCGGGCTGGACTGTTCCCGTGAGGCACAGGGTCAGACTGATTTGCATATAGCCATGGCTGTACTGGGGTGGCAGAGTGGGCTAAAGAACGGTGATGGATCAAACCCAGATCTTTTGACTGGGTGTGAGTGTTTGATTGGTTCAGATGCTTCGTCCATCACCTCCCCCTTTTGTACCGCTTTGGCAGCCATAAGTGTGGCAGGGTATGCTCAGTCGTGAGTCCCTTGCTCACTTTGCCACTAGATTCAAGCAAGCTGGGCTGAAGACGGCTGTAATGCCAGAAACCGGTCCTCGGAAGCTTGTTTCGGTCCAGGGAAGACATGGCTTGGCAGTTCGGACTGGACTGTTCTCATGAGGCACAGGGTCAGACTGATTTGCATATAGCCATGGCTGAACTGGGGTGGCAGAGTGGGCTAAAGAACGGTGATGGATCAAACCCAGATCTTTTGACTGGGTGTGAGTGTTTGATTGGTTCAGATGCTCCGTCCATCACCTCTCCCTTTTGTACCGCTTTGGGCGCCATAAGTGTGGCAGGGTATGCTCAGACGTGAGTCCCTTGCTCACTTTGCCACTGGATTCAAGCAAGCTGGGCTGAAGACGGCTGTAATGCCAGAAACCGGTCCTCGGAAGCTTGTTTCCGGTCCAGGGAAGACATGGCTTGGCAGTTCGGGCTGGACTGTTCCCATGAGGCACAGGGTCAGACTGATTTGCATATAGCCATGGCTGAACTGGGGTGGCAGAGTGGGCTAAAGAAGGGTGATGGATCAAACCCAGATATTTTGACTGGGTGTGAGTGTTTGATTGGTTCAGATGCTCCGTCCATCACCTCCCCCTTTTGTACCGCTTTGGCCGCCATAAGTGTGGCAGGGTATGCTCAGACGTGAGTCCCTTGCTCACTTTGCCACTGGAGTCAAGCAAGCTGGCCTGAAGACGGCTGTAATGCCAGAAACCGGTCCTCGGAAGCTTGTTTCCGGTCCAGGGAAGACATGGCTTGGCAGTTCGGGCTGGACTGTTCCCACGAAGCACAGGGTCAGACTGATTTGCATATAGCCATGGCTGAACTGGGGTGGCTGAGTGGGCTAAAGAACGGTGATGGATCAAACCCAGATCTTTTGACTGGGTGTGAGTGTTTGATTGGTTCAGATGGTCCGTCCATCACCTCCCCCTTTTGTACCGCTTTGGCCGCCATAAGTCTGGCAGGGTATGCTCAGACGTGAGTCCCTTGCTCACTTTGCCACTGGATTCAAGCAAGCTGGGCTGAAGACGGCTGTAATGCCAGAAACCGGTCCTCGGAAGCTTGTTTCCGGTCCAGGGAAGACATGGCTTGGCAGTTCGGGCTGGACTGTTCCCATGAGGCACAGGGTCAGACTGATTTGCATATAGCCATGGCTGAACTGGGGTGGCAGAGTGGGCTAAAGAAGGGTGATGGATCAAACCCAGATCTTTTGACTGGGTGTGAGTGTTTGATTGGTTCAGATGCTCCGTCCATCACCTCCTCCTTTTGTACCGCTTTGGCCGCCATAAGTGTGGCAGGGTATGCTCAGACGTGAGTCCCTTGCTCACTTTGCCACTGGAGTCAAGCAAGCTGGCCTGAACACGGCTGTAATGCCAGAAACCGGTCCTCGGAAGCTTGTTTCCGGTCCAGGGAAGACATGGCTTGGCAGTTCGGGCTGGACTGTTCCCATGAGGCACAGGGTCAGACTGATTTGCATATAGCCATGGCTGAACTGGGGTGGCAGAGTGGGCTAAAGAACGGTGATGGATCAAACCCAGATCTTTTGACTGGGTGTGAGTGTTTGATTGGTTCAGATGCTCCGTCCATCACCTCCCCCTTTTGTACCGCTTTGGCCGCCATAAGTGTGGCAGGGTATGCTCAGACGTGAGTCCCTTGCTCACTTTGCCACTGGATTCAAGCAAGCTGGGCTGAAGACGGCTGTAATGCCAGAAACCGGTCCTCGGAAGCTTGTTTCCGGTCCAGGGAAGACATGGCTTGGCAGTGCGGGCTGGACTGTTCCCATGAGGCACAGGGTCAGACTGATTTGCATATAGCCATGGCTGAACAGGGGTGGCAGAGTGGGCTAAAGAACGGTGATGGATCAAACCCAGATCTTTTGACTGGGTGTGAGTGTTTGATTGGTTCAGATGCTCCGTCCATCACCTCCCCCTTTTGTACCGCTTTGGCCGCCATAAGTGTGGCAGGGTATGCTCAGACGTGAGTCCTTTGCTCACTTTGCCACTGGATTCAAGCAAGCTGGGCTGAAGACGGCTGTAATGCCAGAAACCGGTCCTCGGAAGCTTGTTTCCGGTCCAGGGAAGACATGGCTTGGCAGTTGGGGCTGGACTGTTCCCATGAGGCACAGGGTCAGACTGATTTGCATATAGCCATGGCTGAACTGGGGTGGCAGAGTGGGCTAAAGAACGGTGATGGATCAAACCCAGATCTTTTGACTGGGTATGAGTGTTTGATTGGTTCAGATGCTCCGTCCATCACCTCCCCCTTTTGTACCGCTTTGGCCGCCATAAGTGTGGCAGGGTATGCTCAGACGTGAGTCCCTTGCTCACTTAGCCACTGGATTCAAGCAAGCTGGGCTGAAGATGGCTGTAATGCCAGAAACCGGTCCTCGGAAGCTTGTTTCCGGTCCAGGGAAGACATGGCTTGGCAGTTCGGGCTGGACTGTTCCCATGAGGCACAGGGTCAGACTGATTTGCATATAGCCTTGGCTGAACTGGGGTGGCAGAGTGGGCTAAAGAACGGTGATGGATCAAACCCAGATCTTTTGACTGGGTGTGAGTGTTTGATTGGTTCAGATGCTCCGTCCATCACCTCCCCCTTTTGTACTGCTTTGGCCGCCATAAGTGTGGCAGGGTATGCTCAGATGTGAGTCCCTTGCTCACTTTGCCACTGGATTCAAGCAAGCTGGGCTGAAGACGGCTGTAATGCCAGAAACCGGTCCCCGGAAGCTTGTTTCCGGTCCAGGGAAGGCATGGCTTGGCAGTTCGGGCTGGACGGTTCCCATGAGGCACAGGGTCAGACTGATTTGCATATAGCCATGGCTGAACTGGGGTGGCAGAGTGGGCTAAAGAACGGTGATGGATCAAACCCAGATCTTTTGACTGGGTGTGAGTGTTTGATAGGTTCAGATGCTCCGTCCATCACCTCCCCCTTTTGTACCGCTTTGGCCGCCATAAGTGTGGCAGGGTATGCTCAGACGTGAGTCCCTTGCTCACTTTGCCACTGGATTCAAGCAAGCTGGGCTGAAGACGGCTGTAATGCCAGAAACCGGTCCTCGGAAGCTTGTTTCCGGTCCAGGGAAGACATGGCTTGGCAGTTCGGGCTGGACTGTTCCCATGAGGCACAGGGTCAGACTGATTTGCATATAGCCATGGCTGAACTGGGGTGGCAGAGTGGGCTAAAGAACGGTGAGGGATCAAACCCAGATCTTTTGACTGGGTGTGAGTGTTTGATAGGTTCAGATGCTCCGTCCATCACCTCCCCCTTTTGTACCGCTTTGGCCGCCATAAGTGTGGCAGTGTATGCTCAGACGTGAGTCCCTTGCTCACTTTGCCACTGGATTCAAGCAAGCTGGGCTGAAGACGGCTGTAATGCCAGAAACCGGTCCTCGGAAGCTTGTTTCCGGTCCAGGGAAGGCATGGCTTGGCAGTTCGGGCTGGACTGTTCACATGAGGCACAGGGTCAGACTGATTTGCATATAGCCATGGCTGAACTGGGGTGGCAGAGTGGGCTAAAGAACGGTGATGGATCAAACCCAGATCTTTTGACTGGGTGTGAGTGTTTGATTGGTTCAGATGCTCCGTCCATCACCTCCCCCTTTTGTACCGCTTTGGCCGCCATAAGTGTGGCAGGGTATGCTCAGACGTGAGTCCCTTGCTCACTTTGCCACTGGATTTAAGCAAGCTGGGCTGAAGACGGCTGTAATGCCAGAAACCGGTCCTCGGAAGCTTGTTTCCGGTCCAGGGAAGACATGGCTTGGCAGTTCGGGCTGGACTGTTCCCATGAGGCACAGGGTCAGACTGATTTGCATATAGCCATGGCTGAACTGGGGTGGCAGCGTGGGCTAAAGAACGGTGATGGATCAAACCCAGATCTTTTGACTGGGTGTGAGTGTTTCATTGGTTCAGATGCTCCGTCCATCACCTCCCCCTTTTGTACCGCTTTGGCCGCCATAAGTGTGGCAGGGTATGCTCAGACGTGAGTCCCTTGCTCACTTTGCCACTGGATTCAAGCAAGCTGGGCTGAAGACGGCTGTAAATCCAGAAACAGGTCCTCGGAAGCTTGTTTCCGGTCCAGGGAAGACATGGCTTGGCAGTTCGGGCTGGACTGTTCCCATGAGGCACAGGGTCAGACTGATTTGCATATAGCCATGGCTGAACTGGGGTGGCAGAGTGGGCTAAAGAAGGGTGATGGATCAAACCCAGATCTTTTGACTGGGTGTGAGTGTTTGATTGGTTCAGATGCTCCGTCCATCAACTCCCCCTTTTGTACCGCTTTGGCCGCCATAAGTGTGGCAGGGTATGCTCAGACGTGAGTCCCTTGCTCACTTTGCCACTGGAGTCAAGCAAGCTGGCCTGAAGACGGCTGTAATGCCAGAAACTGGTCCTCGGAAGCTTGTTTCCGGTCCAGGGAAGACATGGCTTGGCAGTTCGGGCTGGACTGTTCCCATGAGGCACAGGGTCAGACTGATTTGCATATAGCCATGGCTGAACTGGGGTGGCAGAGTGGGCTAAAGAACGGTGATGGATCAAACCCAGATCTTTTGACTGGGTGTGAGTGTTTGATTGGTTCAGATGCTCCGTCCATCACCTCCCCCTTTTGTACCGCTTTGGCCGCCATAAGTGTGGCAGGGTATGCTCAGACGTGAGTCCCTTGCTCACTTTGCCACTGGATTCAAGCAAGCTGGGCTGAAGACGGCTGTAATGCCAGAAACCGGTCCTTGGAAGCTTGTTTCCGGTCCAGGGAAGATATGGCTTGGTAGTTCGGGCTGGACTGTTCCCATGAGGCACAGGGTCAGACTGATTTGCATATAGCCATGGCTGAACTGGGGTGGCAGAGTGGGCTAAAGAACGATGATGGATCAAACCCAGATCTTTTGACTGGGTGTGAGTGTTTGATTGGTTCAGATGCTCTGTCCATCATCTCCCCCTTTTGTACCGCTTTGGCCGCCATAAGTGTGGCAGGGTATGCTCAGACGTGAGTCCCTTGCTCATTTTGCCACTGGATTCAAGCAAGCTGGGCTGAAGACGGCTGTAATGCCAGAAACCGGTCCTCGGAAGCTTGTTTCCGTTCCAGGGAAGACATGGCTTGGCAGTTCGGGCTGGACTGTTCCCATGAGGCACAGGGTCAGACTGATTTGCATATAGCCATGGCTGAACTGGGGTGGCAGAGTGGGCTAAAGAACAGTGATGGATCAAACTCAGATCTTATGAATGGGTGTGAGTGTTTGATTGGTTCAGATGCTCCGTCCATCACCTCCCCCTTTTGTACCGCTTTGGCCGCCATAAGTGTGGCAGGGTATGCTCAGACGTGAGTCCCTTTGCTCACTTTGCCACTGGATTCAAGCAAGCTGGGCTGAAGACGGCTGTAATGCCAGAAACCGGTCCTCGGAAGCTTGTTTCCGGTCCAGGGAAGACATGGCTTGGCAGTTCGGGCTGGACTGTTCCCATGAGGCACAGGGTCAGACTGATTTGCATATAGTCATGGCTGAACAGGGGTGGCAGAGTGGGCTAAAGAATGGTGATGGATCAAACCCAGATCTTTTGACTGGGTGTGAGTGTTTGATTGGTTCAGATGCTCCGTCCATCACCTCCCCCTTTTGTACCGCTTTGGCCGCCATAAGTGTGGCAGGGTATGCTCAGACGTGAGTCCCTTGCTCACTTTGCCACTGGATTCAAGCAAGCTGGGCTGAAGACGGCTGTAATGCCAGAAACCGGTCCTCGGAAGCTTGTTTCCGGTCCAGGGAAGGCATGGCTTGGCAGTTCGGGCTGGACTGTTCCCATGAGGCACAGGGTCAGACTGATTTGCATATAGCCATGGCTGAACTGGGGTGGCAGAGTGGGCTAAAGAACAGTGATGGATCAAACCCAGATCTTTTGACTGGGTGTGAGTGTTTGATTGGTTCAGATGCTCCGTCCATCACCTCCCCCTTTTGTACCGCTTTGGCCGCCATAAGTGTGGCAGGGTATGCTCAGACGTGAGTCCCTTGCTCACTTTGCCACTGGATTCAAGCAAGCTGGGCTGAAGACGGCTGTAATGCCAGAAACCGGTCCTCGGAAGCTTGTTTCCGGTCCAGGGAAGGCATGGCTTGGCAGTTCGGGCTGGACTGTTCACATGAGGCACAGGGTCAGACTGATTTGCATATAGCCATGGCTGAACTGGGGTTGCAGAGTGGGCTAAAGAACGGTGATGGATCAAACCCAGATCTTTTGACTGGGTGTGAGTGTTTGATTGGTTCAGATGCTCCGTCCATCACCTCCCCCTTTTGTACCGCTTTGGCCGCCATAAGTGTGGCAGGGTATGCTCAGACGTGAGTCCCTTGCTCACTTTGCCACTGGATTTAAGCAAGCTGGGCTGAAGACGGCTGTAATGCCAGAAACCGGTCCTCGGAAGCTTGTTTCCGGTCCAGGGAAGACATGGCTTGGCAGTTCGGGCTGGACTGTTCCCATGAGGCACAGGGTCAGACTGATTTGCATATAGCCATGGCTGAACTGGGGTGGCAGCGTGGGCTAAAGAACGGTGATGGATCAAACCCAGATCTTTTGACTGGGTGTGAGTGTTTCATTGGTTCAGATGCTCCGTCCATCTCCTCCCCCTTTTGTACCGCTTTGGCCGCCATAAGTGTGGCAGGGTATGCTCAGACGTGAGTCCCTTGCTCACTTTGCCACTGGATTCAAGCAAGCTGGGCTGAAGACGGCTGTAAATCCAGAAACAGGTCCTCGGAAGCTTGTTTCCGGTCCAGGGAAGACATGGCTTGGCAGTTCGGGCTGGACTGTTCCCATGAGGCACAAGGTCAGACTGATTTCCATATAGCCATGGCTGAACTGGGGTGGCAGAGTGGGCTAAAGAAGGGTGATGGATCAAACCCAGATCTTTTGACTGGGTGTGAGTGTTTGATTGGTTCAGATGCTCCGTCCATCAACTCCCCCTTTTGTACCGCTTTGGCCGCCATAAGTGTGGCAGGGTATGCTCAGACGTGAGTCCCTTGCTCACTTTGCCACTGGAGTCAAGCAAGCTGGCCTGAAGACGGCTGTAATGCCAGAAACCGGTCCTCAGAAGCTTGTTTCCGGTCCAGGGAAGACATGGCTTGGCAGTTCGGGCTGGACTGTTCCCATGAGGCACAGGGTCAGACTGATTTGCATATAGCCATGGCTGAACTGGGGTGGCAGAGTGGGCTAAAGAACGGTGATGGATCAAACCCAGATCTTTTGACTGGGTGTGAGTGTTTCATTGGTTCAGATGCTCCGTCCATCACCTCCCCCTTTTGTACCGCTTTGGCCGCCATAAGTGTGGCAGGGTATGCTCAGACGTGAGTCCCTTGCTCACTTTGCCACTGGATTCAAGCAAGCTGGGCTGAAGACGGCTGTAATGCCAGAAACCGGTCCTCGGAAGCTTGTTTCCGGTCCAGGGAAGACATGGCTTGGCAGTTCGGGCTAGACTGTTCCCGTGAGGCACAGGGTCAGACTGATTTGCATATAGCCATGGCTGTACTGGGGTGGCAGAGTGGGCTAAAGAACGGTGATGGATCAAACCCAGATCTTTTGACTGGGTGTGAGTGTTTGATTGGTTCAGATGCTCCGTCCATCACCTCCCCCTTTTGTACCGCTTTGGCCGCCATAAGTGTGGCAGGGTATGCTCAGTCATGAGTCCCTTGCTCACTTTGCCACTGGATTCAAGCAAGGTGGGCTGAAGACGGCTGTAATGCCAGAAACCGGTCCTCGGAAGCTTGTTTCCGGTCCAGGGAAGACATGGCTTGGCAGTTCGGGCTGGACTGTTCCCATGAGGCACAAGGTCAGACTGATTTGCATATAGCCATGGCTGAACTGGGGTGGCAGAGTGGGCTAAAGAAGGGTGATGGATCAAACCCAGATCTTTTGACTGGGTGTGAGTGTTTGATTGGTTCAGATGCTCCGTCCATCAACTCCCCCTTTTGTACCGCTTTGGCCGCCATAAGTGTGGCAGGGTATGCTCAGACGTGAGTCCCTTGCTCACTTTGCCATATGAGTCAAGCAAGCTGGCCTGAAGACGGCTGTAATGCCAGAAACCGGTCCTCAGAAGCTTGTTTCCGGTCCAGGGAAGACATGGCTTGGCAGTTCGGGCTGGACTGTTCCCATGAGGCACAGGGTCAGACTGATTTGCATATAGCCATGGCTGAACTGGGGTGGCAGCGTGGGCTAAAGAACGGTGATGGATCAAACCCAGATCTTTTGACTGGGTGTGAGTGTTTCATTGGTTCAGATGCTCCGTCCATCACCTCCCCCTTTTGTACCGCTTTGGCCGCCATAAGTGTGGCAGGGTATGCTCAGACGTGAGTCCCTTGCTCACTTTGCCACTGGATTCAAGCAAGCTGGGCTGAAGACGGCTGTAATGCCAGAAACCGGTCCTCGGAAGCTTGTTTCGGTCCAGGGAAGACATGGCTTGGCAGTTCGGACTGGACTGTTCTCATGAGGCACAGGGTCAGACTGATTTGCACATAGCCATGGCTGAACTGGGGTGGCAGAGTGGGCTAAAGAACGGTGATGGATCAAACCCAGATCTTTTGACTGGGTGTGAGTGTTTGATTGGTTCAGATGCTCCGTCCATCACCTCCCCCTTTTGTACCGCTTTGGGCGCCATAAGTGTGGCAGGGTATGCTCAGACGTGAGTCCCTTGCTCACTTTGCCACTGGATACAAGCAAGCTGGGCTGAAGACGGCTGTAATGCCAGAAACCGGTCCTCGGAAGCTTGTTTCCGGTCCAGGGAAGACATGGCTTGGCAGTTCGGGCTGGACTGTTCCCATGAGGCACAGGGTCAGACTGATTTGCATATAGCCATGGCTGAACTGGGGTGGCAGAGTGGGCTAAAGAAGGGTGATGGATCAAACCCAGATATTTTGACTGGGTGTGAGTGCTTGATTGGTTCAGATGCTCCGTCCATCACCTCCCCCTTTTGTACCGCTTTGGCCGCCATAAGTGTGGCAGGGTATGCTCAGACGTGAGTCCCTTGCTCACTTTGCCACTGGAGTCAAGCAAGCTGGCCTGAAGACGGCTGTAATGCCAGAAACCGGTCCTCGGAAGCTTGTTTCCGGTCGAGGGAAGACATGGCTTGGCAGTTCGGGCTGGACTGTTCCCACGAAGCACAGGGTCAGACTGATTTGCATATAGCCATGGCTGAACTGGGGTGGCTGAGTGGGCTAAAGAACGGTGATGGATCAAACCCAGATCTTTTGACTGGGTGTGAGTGTTTGATTGGTTCAGATGGTCCGTCCATCACCTCCCCCTTTTGTACCGCTTTGGCCGCCATAAGTGTGGCAGGGTATGCTCAGACGTGAGTCCCTTGCTCACTTTGCCACTGGATTCAAGCAAGCTGGGCTGAAGACGGCTGTAATGCCAGAAACCGGTCCTCGGAAGCTTGTTTCCGGTCCAGGGAAGACATGGCTTGGCAGTTCGGGCTGGACTGTTCCCATGAGGCACAGGGTCAGACTGATTTGCATATAGCCATGGCTGAACTGGGGTGGCAGAGTGGGCTAAAGAAGGGTGATGGATCAAACCCAGATCTTTTGACTGGGTGTGAGTGTTTGATTGGTTCAGATGCTCCGTCCATCACCTCCCCCTTTTGTACCGCTTTGGCCGCCATAAGTGTGGCAGGGTATGCTCAGACGTGAGTCCCTTGCTCACTTTGCCACTGGAGTCAAGCAAGCTGGCCTGAAGACGGCTGTAATGCCAGAAACCGGTCCTCGGAAGCTTGTTTCCGGTCCAGGGAAGACATGGCTTGGCAGTTCGGGCTGGACTGTTCCCATGAGGCACAGGGTCAGACTGATTTGCATATAGCCATGGCTGAACTGGGGTGGCAGAGTGGGCTAAAGAACGGTGATGGATCAAACCCAGATCTTTTGACTGGGTGTGAGTGCTTGATTGGTTCAGATGCTCCGTCCATCACCTCCCCCTTTTGTACCGCTTTGGCCGCCATAAGTGTGGCAGGGTATGCTCAGACGTGAGTCCCTTGCTCACTTTGCCACTGGATTCAAGCAAGCTGGGCTGAAGACGGCTGTAATGCCAGAAACCGGTCCTCGGAAGCTTGTTTCCGGTCCAGGGAAGACATGGCTTGGCAGTTCGGGCTGGACTGTTCCCATGAGGCACAGGGTCAGACTGATTTGCATATAGCCATGGCTGAACAGGGGTGGCAGAGTGGGCTAAAGAACGGTGATGGATAAAACCCAGATCTTTTGACTGGGTGTGAGTGTTTGATTGGTTCAGATGCTCCGTCCATCACCTCCCCCTTTTGTACCGCTTTGGCCGCCATAAATGTGGCAGGGTATGCTCAGACGTGAGTCCTTTGCTCACTTTGCCACTGGATTCAAGCAAGCTGGGCTGAAGACGGCTGTAATGCCAGAAACCGGTCCTCGGAAGCTTGTTTCCGGTCCAGGGAAGACATGGCTTGGCAGTTCGGGCTGGACTGTTCCCACGAAGCACAGGGTCAGACTGATTTGCATATAGCCATGGCTGAACTGGGGTGGCTGAGTGGGCTAAAGAACGGTGATGGATCAAACCCAGATCTTTTGACTGGGTGTGAGTGTTTGATTGGTTCAGATGGTCCGTCCATCACCTCCCCCTTTTGTACCGCTTTGGCCGCCATAAGTGTGGCAGGGTATGCTCAGACGTGAGTCCCTTGCTCACTTTGCCACTGGATTCAAGCAAGCTGGGCTGAAGACGGCTGTAATGCCAGAAACCGGTCCTCGGAAGCTTGTTTCCGGTCCAGGGAAGACATGGCTTGGCAGTTCGGGCTGGACTGTTCCCATGAGGCACAGGGTCAGACTGATTTGCATATAGCCATGGCTGAACAGGGGTGGCAGAGTGGGCTAAAGAACGGTGATGGATCAAACCCAGATCTTTTGACTGGGTGTGAGTGTTTGATTGGTTCAGATGCTCCGTCCATCACCTCCCCCTTTTGTACCGCTTTGGCCGCCATAAGTGTGGCAGGGTATGCTCAGACGTGAGTCCTTTGCTCACTTTGCCACTGGATTCAAGCAAGCTGGGCTGAAGACGGCTGTAATGCCAGAAACCGGTCCTCGGAAGCTTGTTTCCGGTCCAGGGAAGAAATGGCTTGGCAGTTGGGGCTGGACTGTTCCCATGAGGCACAGGGTCAGACTGATTTGCATATAGCCATGGCTGAACTGGGGTGGCAGAGTGGGCTAAAGAACGGTGATGGATCAAACCCAGATCTTTTGACTGGGTGTGAGTGTTTGATTGGTTCAGATGCTCCGTCCATCACCTCCCCCTTTTGTACCGCTTTGGCCGCCATAAGTGTGGCAGGGTATGCTCAGACGTGAGTCCCTTGCTCACTTAGCCACTGGATTCAAGCAAGCTGGGCTGAAGATGGCTGTAATGCCAGAAACCGGTCCTCTGAAGCTTGTTTCCGGTCCAGGGAAGACATGGCTTGGCAGTTCGGGCTGGACTGTTCCCATGAGGCACAGGGTCAGACTGATTTGCATATAGCCTTGGCTGAACTGGGGTGGCAGAGTGGGCTAAAGAACGGTGATGGATCAAACCCAGATCTTTTGACTGGGTGTGAGTGTTTGATTGGTTCAGATGCTCCGTCCATCACCTCCCCCTTTTGTACCGCTTTGGCCGCCATAAGTGTGGCAGGGTATGCTCAGATGTGAGTCCCTTGCTCACTTTGCCACTGGATTCAAGCAAGCTGGGCTGAAGACGGCTGTAATGCCAGAAACCGGTCCCCGGAAGCTTGTTTCCGGTCCAGGGAAGGCATGGCTTGGCAGTTCGGGCTGGACGGTTCCCATGAGGCACAGGGTCAGACTGATTTGCATATAGCCATGGCTGAACTGGGGTGGCAGAGTGGGCTAAAGAACGGTGATGGATCAAACCCAGATCTTTTGACTGGGTGTGAGTGTTTGATTGGTTCAGATGCTCCGTCCATCACCTCCCCCTTTTGTACCGCTTTGGCCGCCATAAGTGTGGCAGGGTATGCCCAGAAACCGGTCCTCGGAAGCTTGTTTCCGGTCCAGGGAAGACATGGCTTGGCAGTTCGGGCTGGACTGTTCCCATGAGGCACAGGGTCAGACTGATTTGCATATAGCCATGGCTGAACAGGGGTGGCAGAGTGGGCTAAAGAACGGTGATGGATCAAACCCAGATCTTTTGACTGGGTGTGAGTGTTTGATTGGTTCAGATGCTCCGTCCATCACCTCCCCCTTTTGTACCGCTTTGGCCGCCATAAGTGTGGCAGGGTATGCTCAGACGTGAGTCCCTTGCTCACTTTGCCACTGGATTCAAGCAAGCTGGGCTGAAGACGGCTGTAATGCCAGAAACCGGTCCTCGGAAGCTTGTTTCCGGTCCAGGGAAGACATGGCTTGGCAGTTCGTGCTGGACTGTTCCCATGAGGCACAGGGTCAGACTGATTTGCATATAGCCTTGGCTGAACTGGGGTGGCAGAGTGGGCTAAAGAACGGTGATGGATCAAACCCAGATCTTTTGACTGGGTGTGAGTGTTTGATTGGTTCAGATGCTCCGTCCATCACCTCCCCCTTTTGTACCGCTTTGGCCGCCATAAGTGTGGCAGGGTATGCTCAGATGTGAGTCCCTTGCTCACTTTGCCACTGGATTCAAGCAAGCTGGGCTGAAGACGGCTGTAATGCCAGAAACCGGTCCTCGGAAGCTTGTTTCCGGTCCAGGGAAGGCATGGCTTGGCAGTTCGGGCTGGACTGTTCCCATGAGGCACAGGGTCAGACTGATTTGCATATAGCCATGGCTGAACTGGGGTGGCAGAGTGGGCTAAAGAACGATGATGGATCAAACCCAGATCTTTTGACTGGGTGTGAGTGTTTGATTGGTTCAGATGCTCCGTCCATCACCTCCCCCTTTTGTACCGCTTTGGCCGCCATAAGTGTGGCAGGGTATGCTCAGACGTGAGTCCCTTGCTCACTTTGCCACTGGATTCAAGCAAGCTGGGCTGAAGACGGCTGTAATGCCAGAAACCGGTCCTCGGAAGCTTGTTTCCGGTCCAGGGAAGGCATGGCTTGGCAGTTCGGGCTGGACTGTTCACATGAGGCACAGGGTCAGACTGATTTGCATATAGCCATGGCTGAACTGGGGTGGCAGAGTGGGCTAAAGAACGGTGATGGATCAAATGTTTGATTGGTTCAGATGCTCCGTCCATCACCTCCCCCTTTTGTACCGCTTTGGACGCCATAAGTGTGGCAGGGTATGCTCAGACGTGAGTCCCTTGCTCACTTTGCCACTGGATTCAAGCAAGCTGGGCTGAAGATGGCTGTAATGCCAGAAACCGGTCCTCGGAAACTTGTTTCCGGTCCAGGGAAGACATGGATTGGCAGTTCGGGCTGGACTGTTCCCATGAGGCACAGGGTCAGACTGATTTGCATATAGCCATGGCTGAACTGGGGTGGCAGAGTGGGCTAAAGAACGGTGATGGATCAAACCCAGATCTTTTGACTGGGTGTGAGTGTTTGATTGATTCAGATGCTCCGTCCATCACCTACCCCTTTTGTACCGTAGTTTTTACTTGGCATTGTTGTTCAGTGGTGTGGAAGGAACTAATTACACATGGTTTATCAGAATTGACATTGAGGTCGTGGTTCTCATGTGTTCCTTACACGACACAGAGTTAAACACCACCTGGCCTTCATGCCAGTCAATGGAAGGGTTATGTCTCCTCAACCAAGGAAGACCTAACACCACTGGGAATTTTGGAGACCGATTAGGTCAAAACTAAGAACCTCCCAATGATTCATTGCTAGAATCACTTCTAATGTGTCAGTGGTATGAGTGATGGGGCCTGATCTTAATGTGCTCCCATCTATGGTAAAGACCTCTTCTCAAACCGCCTTCTGGATCTTAGGAATGTTGTTTACTCGAGCCCATTGGTCATCCATGAAGTTCCCCGAGGCCCGGAATCCATCATGATAGATATTTCTAAGCTGGTGTCATTCCATTGCAATAAAGAAGGCATAAAGAAATGGCTCTGAGTGTGAGAAAGTGATGAGACTATAGATCCGGAATGACCCGATGCCTCAGCCTCTTTTGGCCTAGGGTCCTCTAGTTTTCCGACCTTCTTGTTTGTCTAGGCTTTATGGGGCATTCTCTTAAGAAATGACCGGCTTTGCCGCAATATAAGCATAGCTTATTTTTTTTTCTACGTTGTTTTTCGGATTCGCTAAGAGGACCCTTAACACTCCCTATTTGCATGGGTTCAGGGCTTTCTGTCCTTACGTCTGATTCTGTTCTTTTTTCCTTATAATATTTATTGAAGTCAAACCGTGTCTTATCCTTCCTTCTTTCCCCCAACCTGTGATCTAGTTTCACCACTAAGTCTATCAACTCCGTACAGGAGTCTGGGGGATCGACAACATGAACCAGTGCATCCTTTAATTCTTCGCGCAGACCCATATAAAATAAGGCGCTATGCTTTTCAGCAGGCCACTCTGCTTCCGCCACTAACCTGTCGAAGGTTGAGATATATGTGGGCAGATCTTTGGAACCCTGCTTAAGATTCAATAATTCGGTATCGGCTGCATGCATAAAGGTATGTTTGTCAAACAATTTACGTAATTCGCCTTTAAAGGCTTCATAGTTCAAGAGCAAAGGATCGTCTCTTTCGATTAAGGGTATAGCCCAATTGGCGGCAGAGCCCCCTAAATAAGAAATCACAAATGCAACTTTAGCTTGATCCGAAGGAAAGCAGGTTGTTTTACACATAAAGTGTAGTTGGCACTGACTGATAAACGCTGCACATTTAGTAGGGTCTCCAAAGAACCTTTCAGGAGTGGCTAAAGGTATTGAAGGTGGAGGAGTAATAAACTGTATGACTGGATTTTGAGAGCTGGAAGCTCCACCCACTCTATCTCTATCGAGCCTGTCTACCCTATTAGCTAATTCCTGGGTTTCCCTCTAGAGATTACCCATCATGTTAGCCAGGTCTCCTAGGGACGCTTCCATGGTACTCGGGCGGCAAATCTAATTAGGGCTTCGCGTTCTGTCGCGCCTGGTGCTGATGTTGCCTCAGAAGTACCACGGAAGTGAAGCCAATTCCACAACTCCCCTTTACCGGTTCACCATATGCCAGATTATAAGAAAACTGGAAAAATGATGACGCCCGCGAAGGGAAAGAAGGGAAACAAAACAAGGTAAGGAGGGGAAACACAGGGTCTTCGTAGAAAGTGGAAACGTCTGCCAATCTTGGGAATAGGCGTGCCTCGGCCAACCGTCTCCTATATAAAAGACAAAGAACAGAGATTAATGTAACCCCCTATGTCTTGTCGGAGTGAGTGGGGAGAGATAAGTATATGAATGTACCTTTCTCTTCTCTGTGTGGAATATGGATGAGAGGGTAATTCTCTTCTCTATGTGGAATTTGGATGAAAGGATAAAGTCTGCCTAACAGGAACGAAACCACTGGGAGTGCCCTGTAATATAATGATTGTTTTTTCACTATGTGAACATGTAATGGAGATCTCAGGAATTATATCTATCTTTCGTAATACCTGTGTATGAGTCGGGGAGAAATAAGAATACACCAGAACTAGGTATGTTTCCTTCTAGTACTGAATGAGGAAAAGAAGAACAACTGACTCACTCTACGCCATGAATCTCAAAACCCTCGAGAAACAATCAGAGTGGAAAGTAAACCAAAGCAAAAGAAAAACTGTTCCCTATAACAACAGGGAATCACTAACAAAGAAAACTCTGTCCAGTAGTAAAGGAAAAAAGGCTTCAACACCGCACAAGTAATAATCACCAAAGAAACTACTTGGACTCAGCAATAGACCGTACAATATATGTACCAAGCGAATTCACAACTAGAGTACCTGATAACAGGAAATAAACAAATACCAAGTCACTTCAAGGACCGCCGACAGCCGCAAACCCGACGAGCCCGAAAAACGCCACCACCGTGACCCGGACGATCTCAGAATAGCCCCGGGACCAGAAAAGAACGCAAAGCGTTCTTGGAGCTGAAAGGAGGGTCTAAATGTCATCAGGTGTTGCTACGCGCATGTGCTGATCTTCGCACAAGCGCACTGCGTTTCAGCGGCCATTTTGCGAACCAAATGTATCCGGCTTTCGCCAACCACGGCTGCAGGCACGACAAAAACACAAAGCAGAACTGGCATGACCTACTTGTTGCAGCAGGGAAGGCTAGAGTGACATTTTGAATTGCACTTAAGTTTCTTTCTCAAACAAAGGCACCTCATATTTTGGCATTTCGTCTTGCACATACACCTGACAAATCCTTGGCCGCTTCCTGTGGACTGAGAAGTAGCTGCAGATCGGAGAGGTATTTCGTGGTCAGGCACGTCTTCAATTCTCATTAAGTTCTTTGGACATACGGTGAATTGTGATCTGGCGTAGAGTTGCTTCAAGATTCCTTGTGCAGTTCCAAGTCAGTAAAAGCCATCTTCTGTCACGTTCATAACAACTGCCAAGATATTGCGTGAGTCACCCGGCCCTTTGTCGACCTCGGGAATCGGAACTTGCACAGTGGCATCCAAAGGCACTGTCATATAGATATGCTTTGCCTATAGCCTTCAAGGATATCTCAACAAAGTGGTTGTTGTGAGGTCTGATCTTCGCACCTTCCTAGACATAACATACATGCAGCTGTGGCCAAATTCTGGCTTTAGACGCGTTTTATATTGCTTTGCACAGAGCATACACACACACTTGATGATGTTTCGCATGCAGAGAGCTGGTGGAAGATGATGTGATCCCTTACCACTAGGATCTGAGGTATGGGCCCGCCCTGCTAAAACCCAAAGAGACCTTCTTAGATATAATATAATATACTAGCTAGGGAGGGTGAGAATTAGGTGTTGTTTAACCCTATTCATTTTAGCATTTTAACATGCTTTCACCTTTTGTATTCTATGGACTAGTAACTATGCTGATTACTTTGCTTCTTATAATATGTTTGCTTGTATTAGCTAAGATACTGCGTTTGAGAACACTGCATTAGTAAATAAACATTTCAAATGTGCACACGTCCTCATTTCCTCCTAGTTCTGGATTGAAATGATTGTATAACGAAAGAGTGTTCATTTGTTCCACGTTACCTGAGGTATTCTAAGTCCATGTTCTGATTTGTCTAAGCATTGGGAGTTTGTAATGACCAATGAGACACTGTAGCTAGTCTGGTAGGGGATTTTGGGTACTAAGGTCAGTTTTGGCACACCCTAATTCACTGAGGTTCCAAGTCTCTATGCACAGTTCTGTAGGAGAACGGAATCCCTGCGACATGGCGCCCAACGTTTTGGTGGTCTTATTTCATGACACTTGAGTAGTGCAACATTCAGTGCTTAACCCCTTCACTATTGTTTCTGGTTAACGGTGGTGTCGGACAAACCTACCTATGTTTACATAGGTCTTTTCAAGCTTGAATCTTTCTAAAAACGGTTTCCTTGAATTACTACCCAGTTGTGCTACAAAGTTTACTTTGTCCCTCTTTCTTTCTGTGTCACGGCCGCGGTGAGCAATCCCCAGCATAGTCGCATTGCGGTGCGCAACCATTTGCAGCATTAAAATGTTCCCGTGGATGGAATGGCCGTGATTATGGTGGTGAGTGCAGAGGTAGCTTACCGTTACGAAATCTTTTACTCGTGGGTGACCTTCCCGGCTGTGAACGCAAATACTACTGTGTTCGACACTTACACTCCCACTGCTGTGCCACAGGAATATACTCCGTACAGGGCACAGGAAGTTCCTATTGATGCTTGGCAGCACCGCGTTTGGTTTGATGGCGCCCTACCCCACTTTTTGACAGCTCCGAGGTTAGGTCCTTTGTCCATTACCGGACCGAATTGGCCTGTTTTGGCTGGATTCACACCTCATCCTCAGCACGGGGCATGTACCGTGGTTGAGTTACGACAACTACATGTAGTCTCAATTAGCGTGATTCGGTCGTTAGTACAATACATAACCCGTAATCTCCCGGGCGGGGCCCCAGGAGGTGCGGCGCTTCCAGCTGGACAGGGCGGTATGAAGCTCAGTCCCGTGATGGTCAATGCTGTGATGGGAAAGCACCCCCAGGATAGGGATGATTTTCCTTTCTGGCTTGCCAAGAAGTTTGACCAGCTGGAAGCAGTATTTCCTAACACGACTCCTGGTGAAAAACACAGGATTCTGACAATTAGCATGCTGAAAGACTTGACCTCAGAAATTGGTGACTGTGAGACATGGGGAAGAACATTTGCGGCAGTCTATGCGAGGTGTTACGGCACTCCATCTATGACTGTTCTGCCAACGGTCCTTAAGCGTGTTCAGGATGAGCACGGACCTGAGGCTGCTGTCGAATTAGGTATGCGCCTCTGTGGCTCCTTTGATGTGGTTTACGATCTCATACTTGCTAATGTCAAGGGGGATGCGGTGAACTTTCAGGTAGCCAACGCTTTGCAGGCGATTCCCGAAGTTGACAAACCCCGACAGTTAGCACGTATTATTGTGACGGCTTATAAAACCGCGGGCCGCAATAGTAGGGGTCTCACGCCTTTTTCTACTAAAGAAAAAAAGCAACCCCAAGGGCAAAAGTCAGAAACTGACGAACAGCCCCAGACCAAAAAACAAAATTGGCCGAAAAAACAAAAATAGGGTAAGCAACAACAACAGAGACAGGATTCACGTCCTGCGTCTCCATTGCCTGCGCCCACAGAACGTGTTTATGACTTGCACGATCGCGCGACGACAAAATCACCTGATCGTTTTCAGGTTTCTGATCAACGCTCTCCTCGTTCTTTTCAGGAGTCATCGGCCTCATCGACCGGTGGTGGAGGAGATGGCAGAGATCGGGATGGCCAGCAAGGACGCGACCAGCCCCGCCCGAAAGACGATAAAGGCAAGCAGGACGATTCTACACCGAAAAGACCCCAGTTTCAGAAAAAGAAAGTCACCGCTTTAACAGCGAGATATGCCACAGATAGTGAGAACGCAGCTGGGGAATCAGACATGGGCTCTGACCTTGCTGGACAGCGCGGCGGAGATCACCATAGTACGAGAGGCACTGCGTCCACTACTGAAGGTGACAGCGACTGATCGTTATGTTGTTGTGGAAACAGCAGACACTAGAGTTGCTCCCCCTGACAGACTCTATGAAATAGTCTTGTTCATTGAAGGTGACATACAACGTACCATAAAAGGGGTATTTTGGGAAAATCTTACGACTACCTATGACATTTTGTTAGCGGAGGCTGACTGGCCCCCACCTTTTGTTCTCGCAGCTCCAAGAGGGGAGGACGTAATCCTCCCTAGTTTCGCGCACACGGTCTCGAAGGAGCATGCGCTGAATTTTGCAGAAGAGTGGGCTAAGGCTCTAGCGCCGGCTCTGTACCATACTCACTGTGGTTGGGATACATTTTCCCCTCACCACGAAATTCCTTTGCGGTCTCAGCCACAGCCTCAACCTCAATATCTCATTAGACGTGAAGCTAAAGCTTCCGTTGCGGAAATCCTTGAGCAATTGGAATATCAAGGAGTGATTGAAACGTGTGTGTCACCAATGAATAACCCTCTTTTTAATGTGACCAAGCCTGACGGATCGTATCGTTTGGTATTGGATTACCGGCATTTAAACTCGCATTGGCGTACCTGTGCAGTACAGAATACTCACGGCTCTGCCTTAGTGGATAGTCTTGTGCGTAAGCGGTTTAAGACCACACTTGACATTTCCAACGGTTTCTATGCCCACCATTTGGATGGTCTAAGTTCCCAATGGACCAGTTTTACATGCGGCGGCGAACAAAAACAGTTCCGGCGTTTACCGATGGGCTATAAGAATAGTCCTGGGGTATTTGCTGCCCGCATAGTCTCTCTTTCGGAGAGAATCAACCCTGATGCATGCTCGTATGTGGATGACATTTATCTCACAGACGACGAACTTTGGGAGCATCTTTGTCGTGTTGACCGCATACTTTGTAGCTTTGCGGACTTCGGTTACAAATTCAACTTTGCCAAGTCGCACATTGCAGAGTACACAGTGTTGTTCTTGGGCTATGAGCTCAACAATGAAGGTTGAGGATTAGCTCCTCACTTCTTGGAGAAATGCGCACAACTGCGCGCTCTGACAACTCTGAAAAAATTACAGTCTTTGCTGGGATTTTTGAATTTCAGGAGGACATACATTCCGGAATATGCCCAGCGTATCAAGCCTTTGTATGCTTTGATACAACCTACTTTAACCAAATCGTGCTGGCTGCCTGAGCACTCAGTTATACTGCAATCTCTGCAGGCTGATCTGCTCGCTTCTAAATACTTACTGACTCGTGACAACCACACCAACCTGGTGATAAGAATCATTCCTGGGATGGTGGGTTTCACGTACCTTACTTTTAACGAAGGAGACACAGTACCTATTGCCTACAAGTCACACTTGTACACTTCGGCTGAAATGCGATTTTCTACTGTGGAGAAATTTTTAACGGCTGTGCAGATGGCGATTCTTAAGGAACGTGCTCTGTCACAGGGAAAACGCATGTTGATTGTTACCCCGTGTCCTGCTTTGGAAGCAGTTACGAAAGCAAGTGTACCTAATTCTAAAGCTTTGCACCCTCGGTGGATACAATGGGCTGCTTCATTGACGTCTCCGGATGTCACATTTATTTTTTATGCCTCCTTACGGTCGCAGGAGTTTTTTCAATATGAATTTGTTCATCCTGCACCCTTGGCTATGCGGCCTTTGGAGGATTTCCATTGCATCATATACACTGATGGTTCGGCGCAGGTTGCGCATGGTTCTAAACACGCCTACGTTTCCGCATGCGCCATTGTGGTAGGTGCCATGGTGAACGATAAGTTCAAGTCCAGAGTCGTGCACACGCAGACTCTAGGGGACTGCACCGCACAATTGGCAGAGCTTTGTGCTCTGATGCTTGCATTGGAGTACGCTGATCCTAGTGTGACGACTCTTATTGTAAGTGATTCTTACGAATGTGTCCAGTCTTACAATGAAAACTTGTTCTTTTGGATTCAGAATGATTTCCAGGATTCCAGGGGTAGCACAATAAAACATAAAATGATCTGGGTCCGAGTGGATGAGCTTAAAGAGCAGTTGCCACTCGTGTTTGTGATTCATACTCTCGGTCATCAGCGCGTGGGGGTCCACGCTGTTGGCAACTTGCTTGCTGATGAGGCAGCGAAATCAGCAGTATCGACATATTTAGTTGCAGCAGTTACACGGACCAAAAGTAAGATTGATGATGATATCTTGGCGGCTGTTGCTGCAACTGAGAAGGGAGGCAAATATCCTAAGGAGTTCCCTTCGAAGTACACATACCACTTAAGTGCTGATAAAGTTCCTTAAGTGAAAATACCTGACGTTGGGGAGAGATTGATTCCCAACTCGGATCGCAGACACACATTGATTACAGCGGCACATGAAGGTGTTGCGTCTGCGCATGCAGGCGTTTCTGCCACTGTATCTCAATTGCAACAGCGTTTTTGGTGGTGGGGACTGTACAAACAGACGCGCGATTATGTCCTTCAATGTGACATTTGCCAGCAGATTAAGCCTTCAACTGCTGCGCGTCCGCCTCAAACGCAGTTGTTCATTTCTAATAAACCACTAAGTTGTGTTTATTTAGATCACTGCGGTACTTTTTCATCTGATACTGCTTATAAGTTTATCTTAGTAGCAGTTGATTCAGGCACGCGCTTTGTATGGGTGTGGCCGCACCGCAGCGCTGATTCACGGACTGTCATAAGGGATTTGCGTGTCTTTGTAGGGATTTTTGCCTGTGGTACCTTCCATTCGGATCAGTGTCCTGCTTTCGCTTCTAAGGCGTATAAGGATGCCATGGCTTCGTTGGGGGCCCAAGTCAAGTTTTCGTCTCCATACAGGCCTGAGGGCATCAGTGTAGTGGAACGAATGAACCGTGACTTAAAGCAATCCTTGACAGCTCGAGTTATAGGCACTGGCAGGAACTGGCTGGCCCATCTCAATGGCGTGCAGCGTGCGCTTAATAATCTCCCTAGAAGGTCTCTGGATGGGCGGACCCCATACGAAATGCTCTTTGGTATCAAGATGTATGTACCGGACCTTGACGGTCTAGACTCGGTGGCTGATGCTACCTCCTTGGATGTAGATGAACATTGCAATGTTTTACAGACTCTACAAAAGACAAGAGACAGTCTTGCAAAGGAACATTTGCCCTCCACTTCGGATGATGCTTTGCAGATCCCGGTAGTTGGCTGGCTACCCCAAGTTGGAGATTTGGTTCAGGAGAAGATCGAGAACAAAAAAGAATTTGGTCCATCTTACCGTGCTCCAGTTCCTGTGCTTGGAGTGAAGGGCACAAGAACAGTCACTTTACCACCACTTCCAGGTCGTAAAGAAAACAGGTTTATCTCCATTGACAATGTCAAGATACACAGAGTGGCCGATTCTTCTTAGTATGACACCGGCAGTCTCCTGTCCTTCGATTGTGAGAAATTCTGTTTTGGCCACTACTTCGAATCCTGAGACGGAGGTGGCCCTCGAGATGCCTGCAATTTCTAGTCCTTTATTGAGTACATTGCCTGGTGCTCAACTTGATAAAATAGACTATACTTACCCAACTGACTTATCGATGCCTGATTTGCAAACTCGTTTGTCCACAGAATCCAGATTTTCATTTGACACTGTCTCCCCCACATCAGGAAAGCCCTCACGGATCGCAGTCTATACAAGTTTATTTAAAAAACATTTTTTGATTCCTCCTTGGACATATATTTGGCTGGTGCTTTTTTCGAATTACGTTTTTATGTCAATTGGTTTTGTGTTTTATTTTTTCCGATTCGTCAATGGACACTATGTCGAAGAGAGAACATGCATTCGACATCTAAATGGAACATTGGCACCCCTTTCCTCATCACATACTGCACACTTATTGAAGAGAGACTTGGCTTTTGTTAACATCACTGCTTGGCCTGTCCTGGATGGGATTTTTTGGGATGCTGTTAAGTTTCAAATCCATGGCCCCACTGAGGTCATTAATGTCCCTAATGTGCTTAGAATTAACATGGGGGATGTAGTTAAACAAAATATATGTTCTGATGATTGGGATGTTCAGGCCGTAGAGGCATTGTTTTCTGATTTGAAATATTATGCTGCCTTTGATGCTGAAGATTTGTATTTAGAATCTGCTAATTATGGTGATTTATTTTGTTTCCAACATTTTGGCAACCACCACCTACATAAAACTAATTCCAGAAGGAGTGCTGTAAATTATACACAGTGGGAGCATTGCCCAGCTCCTTTGCACGGCAGTTCAAGTACCTTTTTGAAAAAATACACTTATTTTTCGGACTTTAATCAGTCCAATCCTGCTTAATTTTATTTTAAAATGACAGAAAAGTCCATGTCCAAGGTTAGACTTACCGATACTAAGTTATTGTACTCGAAGTCCTTTCTCGACCAGCTAGCTGTTGGAGGTTACGAGTTGTGGAAGGAAACAGTTGACCTTAAATCAGTTTGGGGTTCTAAAAGTTGGCAGGTACAAGGCGCTGAGGCTTTGCACCGTGCGTGTCTCATCCCAAATCATATGTTGTTTTTGAATTCTACTATTTCACAGACAACATGCTTTGGATTGGCTACTTCTAAAAAATTAAATACTCCTTCCTTCCCTGATCTGGAAGAATATTCAGGTTGGAGTAATACTACAACATTTTCGATTAGAGCGTTGCAAACTCTATTGCAAAATTCGTCCTTTAACATATCCAGTTTGGATCCCAAGGGTTGGTTGATGTGGCACAGAAGTGTAGATTTGTGCCAACATCGTTTTCTGGTTTTCGCTGATGGTTTTACACACGTCAGAGCCGATCCCCGTTTTGATAATGACCATTCGGTCACCACTTATTCAGTAGGCAAATTATGTCAGAATTGGCTCAAACATTCTACCTTGGCATCAGTTAAACTACATCTATCTAAGCTAACTGACGATGTTGATTTAAATGATTTCATAAAAGGCCTGGCTAGTGGTAGATCAAAAAGATGGATATATGCTGTTTATAATGAAATCTGGAAAACATCACAGATTGAGGCGGCTACCCGCCTTAGAGCTATTGATCAAGCTAACTTAGAAAAAGTGCTTGCAGTTGTAGATAATAGCATTAACACGCTTTTTTCCCGCATTTACATGTTGGATAATATTGTATCATCTGTTGTTGATATTGTACAAGATGAAGTGTCTGTGTTATACCATGGTCAAAATCAATTGCGTTCTATTATGCAGTTTGCGTGGACCCTGCAGACACTTAAGTCGGGGAGAGTGCCTTGGAATTACATGAATGTCTCGTCTCTATTTGCCCCATTTAATTTGACTGACAAGCAGTGGTTGCTATCAATGAGAGAGGCATCCTTTTCCATGTTACACATTGAACGATTGGAGTCTTTACCATTCGCTGTGGCAGAGGCCACTGCTGCAACGTGTCTTATCCACGGGTTAATAACTTTACCGTTTGCTCTTTTCAAATTTACAAATTATATGGAATATTTTGCCATTGGTAGATACAAGCCTCTTGGTAGTTCCTATCTCCATGAAGCCTGGTCTCTTCCTTTTACATACAGATGCCTTAGGGAGGGAAAGGAAGTTTATCTGAAAGGTCAAGAGTGCACCGAAACACCAGATCACTCATTAATGTGTAGACATATTCAATTACATGGCTCTTGCAATCAGGAACATCCTAATTTAGCCTGTGTTTTGAAAGGTACCCCCGTGCCCGCTATCGTTCCCACATTTACATTACTGGCAAACGGCAGTTATTTACTTTTAAATAATGAAGATTGCTGTGGGTTAATAAAAGGCATTGCTTATGTCGTTACAGTCAGTGAATGTGTGGTTTGCTGTAAAAATGTTTTGTATCCACCCACACATGGGAACTTGGATGTTTCCATCTGGCCAAGAATTCCGACCTTGAAAGCAGAGTTCAATGGGATGAGTCGAATAAGAGCCCTATTGTCACAAAAAGAAGTTGCCCTGACATCTGCTCGCGAAACATTTGTCCTTCACGTAGCAAACACCCGCACGGAGGTGCATGCTTTATTGAATACTGACCTACCATTGCATTTTAGTGAACTGATTCATACAATCTTTAACACGTCCTCCACGTCGGGGCTGGCGCATTTTTTTAAAGTAGTTAGCAGTGGTATTGTGACTTCATTTCAAAAGATATTTGGAGTCATTCCTGCTTTCTTTCATTCTATCTTTTCCAGCCTATTTGGTGGATTTCCCGTTTTACTGGCGCTGGCTGCAGGCGTTCTGGTGCTATTTTGTTTTATTAAAAATGGATGCACATCC
Organism: Lissotriton helveticus; assembly: GCF_964261635.1. Classification (NCBI taxonomy): domain Eukaryota; kingdom Metazoa; phylum Chordata; class Amphibia; order Caudata; family Salamandridae; genus Lissotriton; species Lissotriton helveticus. Next base: position 313,128,163 of record NC_136069.1, on the reverse strand, counting down.
TGTGTTCCAAGACGAGCTGTCGTGGCTGGCACTGTTTCGCAACAGGATGCTTGAATACTATGGCACGCTGCCGCTCGCCACCTTAAGCGCAGCGTATGGATTATCGTTTCGATTTTCCTATTTCACGTGTCCAGCCTGTCTTTCATTGCCTGAGCTGCGATTTCGACTGGGCCCTGGATTTGTGTCTCTGCAATATGGTGTCTCCTGACGTGGATTTTAATCACCTCATGAGTCCCTTAGTTGCTCATGAGTTGCTTTGTTCTGACGGAGGGATTATGGCCTTGGCAGCAATGCATGGAGTACTGGGTCGTTGGAATATATTCGCAGCGGCGCAAGATTTCTTGGCACACAGCTTCATTGAGAACCCACTGAGTTGTCCTCTGATGGTGCTAGAGGCTCCGGTAATTGAAGAGCATGTATGTTCTTTCCCGCTATTGAATTGGATGGCTGAATTGTTTTCGGATGATAACAGTGACTTCCTTTTGGAAGCAGTTGCTGCTTATTTTGCATATTCAGTCCTAGGCTGAGACCAATCGAGGACTCTGTTGACTTTTAACTTTTTCGTTACGATTTTTTTGAAATTATGAAAAACTTTTTAAGTCCCAGATCTATTGACTTTGATTAAAGCGAACACTAAATTGTCATGATGGTGAGATTTTGGGTTTTTTGGGTGACGAAAATATTTTTTTCTCACTTACTCAAATTTGAACTGACTATCGTTCTTGAACTCTGCATTTCAAAAATGAGTCCCTTATCTTATCTTATCTTATCTTATCCGTGCTCGGGTCATGGGAGGGTGTCATATATATATGCTTTGCCTATATGCTGTGTTAAATTAGCATGAGCTTATTAGGAGTTTAAACGCCATTTTACCTTTCTGCTGCTTCTGCACACGACACATAACTGTTATTTTAGCTTTGAGCCTAGTAGAGTGTTTTGATTCACACACAAATAATATGTTGTTACTCTGATATCAGCTTTGCTTAGTGAGCTGTGTCTGTACAGTGAGTGCTGAAGCCTTCAAGAATATCTCAACACAGTGGTTGTTGTGAGGTCCGATCTTCGCACCTTCCTAGACATAACATACATGCAGCTGTTGCCAAATTCTGGCTTTAGGCGCGTTTTATATTGCTTTGCACAGAGCATACACACACACACTTGATGATGCTTCGCATGCAGAGAGCTGGTGGAAGATGGTGTGATCCCTTACCACTAGGATCTGAGGTATAGGCCCGCCCTGCTAAAACCCAAAGAGACCTTCTTAGATATAATATAATATACTAGCTAGGGAGGGTGAGAATTAGGTGTTGTTTAACCCTATTCATTTTAGCATTTTAACATGCTTTCACCTTTTGTATTCTATGGACTAGTAACTATGCTGATTACTTTGCTTCTTATAATATGTTTGCTTGTATTAGCTAAGATACTGCGTTTGAGAACACTGCATTAGTAAATAAACATTTCAAATGTGCACGCGTCCTCATTTACTCCTAGTTCTGGATTGAAATGATTGTATAACGAAAGAGTGTTCATGTGTTCCACCTTACCTGAGGTATTCTAAGTCCATGTTCTGGTTTGTCTAAGCATTGGGAGTTTGTAATGACCAATGAGACACTGTAGCTAGTCTGTTAGAGGATTTTGGGTACTAAGGTGAGTTTTGGCACACCCTAATTCACTGAGGTTCCAAGTCTCTATGCACAGTTCTGTAGGAGAACGGAATCCCTATGACAGTACAGGAGGAATTTTTTTGTCAGAATCCCTTTTCATTTTTTTGGCCTGAATCTCAAGGTTCGATTTCGATTCCATTTTACTTTGGATAGCTTTCTCAGTATTGAAGCAAACATTGCACAAAATGCTAACCCCATAACCTTCTACTTCGTCGCTGTGATCGTCTTTAGGAGAATGTCCACAGATGGCATGAACGTTTCGGCCACACTTTCGACATGTATGAGCACCGCTGGTTTCTTTTAAGCAGACGCAACAGATAGGAAGAAGAAGAATTTTTGGTAACCATGGAAATGGAAGGCTCTTCGATAACCATGGCTTCATCACTGTTTTGGTTTCCTCCATCATGGATTGCATTCTCAGCTATGTCTTCTGCAGGAAGCTGTGCCTCTTGCATTGATTCATCTCGTCTTTTTTCCTGCTGTTGTGTTGTTTGTACGCTCTCTATTATTTTTTTTAGCTCTTCCTCAGTCTCTACGTCTTGTAAAACGTCGTCAGGCAGGGACGACGTCGAGAGACCTACTCTAGCTTTGCAGCCGAACAGAGCTTCGTATGGTGACCTCTTAATCCCAGAATGAAAAGCTCTGTTCTTCATAAGTTGGACGAACCGCAATCCCTCACTCCAGCAGCTAGTTTTTTCATCTTGCATCCAAGCACACAGCATATTTTCAATGTCCTGATTAGCTCTTTTGACGCTCCCTTGACTTTGTGAGTGGCGCGGCTTACCATGGACGATCTTCAAGGTAGGCCAATACTCCTTTAGGGTGCTTACCACATTGTTTGCAAATTTCCTGCCATTATCGGACTGTAGAATCGTTAGAGGACCAAGCAACGTAAATATGTCGACGAGCTTGTAGACTACTTCTTCCACTCTCTTTGATTTCAGAGCCCCGAGAACTACAAACTTAGTGAGATGATCTTGGTACACCATTATAAACTTGACTCTCTGTCAGGATGGGACTGAAAATCGATGAGATTAACCTGACAACGGGAGTCGAATTCAGAAAAAAACATTGGCTTGACCACAACACCTTTTTTAACACCTTTTTGCTTCTTCTGGCAAGACTCACAAAGGTGAATGTACAGCTCAATATCATGACGGGTAATGTTCTTATACTTGGGTGAAAGTTCTTTCAACATCCAGTCCCGTCCTCCGTGACCAATAGCCAAATGGGCCTTATGGAGTACGTCAAATAATTCTGAGTCAGCGACGTAAAACTGAATGGCACTCGTACCTTCTTTAACAGGATAGATCAACTTAGTCGTATTCTCGACCATCATTACGTCATAGTGTTTCACTAGCCAATAGTCCCGTGGTTCCTTCTTAATGGTCGTATTAGCCTTTTTCACATCGTCCACTAACGTTTGGTAACTGGTTTCCGTTAGGAAAACACAGTTTTTAGCAGCATTGGCTCTTACTTGAGATAATTCATCGCAGAACCGTCGTTGCATGTCAGCATGGCGGGATTCCTGTCTTGGCACTACATTCCCTTCCGACATGGTGATACAAGAACCACGGGAAAGAATGATGGCAGAGCGTCTGTGGGACCTCAGCCGGATGCTATACACGACCTCTGACCCTGCTTGCAGGCAGGTCGCTCCCCACACCACCGCACGGCTGCCACCTGCTCTTTGCCTGGTTACTTGTGCTGTCTCTGCCCCTCGCTTGCTGATAACCTGTGCTGTCTCTGCCTCTCGCTTGCTGATAACTTGTGCTGTCTCTGGGATTAGGTGTATTATATACTTTGCTGGCAGACAATCCGGCAAAGTATACAATGCCTAGGCAATTTATAAAATATCAATCATTTCATACTTTGACGTTCGATTTTCAGGCATTCTAGACATTACCTAGCCATTCTATAGAATGCCGGATTTCACACATTGCCGGGCGGGAATAAAATGGCGGGATTAGGCATATTATTATCTTTGCCAGCAGACAATCCGGCAAAGTATACAATGCCTAGGCAATGTATAAAATATCAATCATTTCATACTTTGACGTTCGATTTTCAGGCATTTTCAGGCATTCTATACATTACCTAGGCATTCTATAGAATGCGGGATTTCACACTTTGACTGTAACATATATATATATATGTATGTAATTATATTTTAAATAGTTTTTACATGTTATAATTAAAAATATGAATTATGTTTTAATATTATTAAGTTAATAGATATAATAAATAAAAATGCATGTTTTTACATTACATTTATTATTTATTAATTTTAACATTTGTAATTATTTTTAAGTATGTTTTACTTAATTATATTTATTATTTAATTAATGTTATATTACTTTTAAGACATTTAAAAAAGTAGATATTTTAGCAAACTCTATTATTGACAACGATATTTAAGTTTCAATATTTTTGTACTTACCTGTTTGTAGATAGGAATTCGATATTCTGTCACTCTATATTCTGCTCCTCGATATTCTGTCAGTGATCCCACAGTGGGCAGGATCTAACAACAGTAGCAGGGCAACGCATATTCGCCATTCAATTGGTTAACAACTTATTAACTGAATTGGGAGACAGTATAAAAAAATATGAGAGTACATGGACAGCAAAGAGTCCAGCAGAAATATTAACAATGATTTGTTATTACGAGAATAAAAGAAATGCAGAGAAGGAAAAAACAGACAAGAAAATCAAAGAGTTAAAAACCAAAGCATTGATGCAGCAGGCATATCCAGCAAGAGGTAGACTGCAGGGACACAGAAGTAATGTGAGGGCAAGAGGAAGTAGTAGAGGGAGAGGGCGAGCGCAATCAGCTCTGCTACCACAAAGAAAGATAGGCTATAATACTTATGCCTCTTTAGGCGGAGGACACAAAATGTAGGGCATGATGTGAGTACTAATTCTTTTTGATAGTCGTAATAACGCCTTTCACGCCCAAGATTACTTGGATGAGGATGATTTTTGTGACTGGACTGAATAGGGAGGCCCAAGAGAGAGACAGGAGCGAGTACCACTGCCTGTAGACCAGCCTGGTCAAGATGACAGCTGATTGTGAAGAGCATAAGTGTCTAATAGATACAGGCGCTACTAATACCTCTATTTCTCACTGCTTGCTCCCTCAGGTAACTCTCTCTGGAAAAATAGATAAATAGGTCGGGTTCTCTAATATTGTTGTGACAAGTCCCATATCAAAACCACTTGATTTTGCTATTGGTCCTTTGACAAGACAAATGTCATTTGTATTAACCGACAAATGCTCCCTAAATCTGCTAAGATTAAACGCATTAAGAATGATGTGTGCCACCATATATTGTTCACCAAATGGCATATGCATGACATGTAAAAAAGATGCACTAAACAAGAGATATATGGTAACAGAGAGAAACGGTTTGCCCCAAGAATTACTGTCTATAGATCCAAAACGTTTGGGCCCCAAGGACCAAATGACACTGGTTAATATGCAAATATACCCAGTTCATATAAGAGTGAACAATAAAGCTGCACAGCCTTGCATACTTCAATACAAGATATCAAAGGATGGTGAACAAGGACTAAAAGAGGTTATACTCGATTTACTGGATAAGGGAATATTATGAGGTGTATCTGGAAATGTGTGTAATAGTCCTATTTTACCTGTGGTCAAACAAGATGATGGTACAGGACAAATTAAATATCGTATGGTAGTTTATTTATGAGCAATTCATAAAATAGTTCAATCCTAGTATCCAGTGGTCCCAGATATTATAGTGATGTTTTCTTCTATCCAAGCTAATGCAAAATGATTTACCGTAATATCTCAAAAACTTGTTTTTTAGCATTCCCATTCATGAAGATAGCCAATATTTTTTTGGCTTCAATTTTCAGGGTAAATCTTCTGTCTTCTTTCGTGCATCACAAGGGTACACAGAAAGTCCAAGTATTTATAGCCAAGCACTTAAGAAACAGCTAGATAATTGTATACTGCCAACGTTATTACTGTACACAGATGATCGCCTAATAACAGCAGAATGTGAAGAAGATTGCAAGAATGCTTCACGTAAAGTACTGTCCTTTTTGGCTTCACATGGACATAAGGTTTCGCTATCAAAATTGCAATATTGTCAAGGAGGTCACCTACTTAGGTCACCTCCTGTCGAAAGAGGGGAGAAGACTGTCACCGGATCGCATTAAGGTAATCCAAAACATACCTCAACCTAACATACAAAAAGACGTAAGTTCCTTTTTAGGCATGGCATCATTCTGCAGACAATGGATACCAAATTTTTCCTTAATAGGTAAGCCTTTATTGACCTTGACTTATAAAGACAAATATGACCCAATTTCATGGCCTGCTGAACATCAACATAGCTTTATCACCCTGAAAGAAGATCTTTTTAATGCACCTGCTTTGGGTACCCCTGATTATAGTAAACACTTTGATTTATTTTTGCATGAAAAAGGTGGCTGTGCTTGAGCTGTACTAACACAAAAACAAGGAGAGAAGAATAGATCATGGGCCTATTTTTCCTCAACATTGGATCCGGTAGAAAGAGGCCTACCAAAATGCCTCTGAAATATTGCTGCAGCGGGATTTAAACAGGCAGATTCAATTATTTTGGAATATGAGGTTACAGTATATGTACCTCATTCAGTGGACATTCTATTGAATAAAACAAACATGCCACTTTAACTAATGCCAGATTGACGCAATATGATCTGACACTGATGGACCCAAATGTCATTCTGGAACAGCATAACACAATAAAGCCAGCTTCTCTGATGCCTCTTTATTTGGAACAGGATCAATCAATTAGAGTACTTGTAGAGCGCGCTATTTACCCGTGAGGGTCCCAAGGCGCTGAGGGAAGGGGGGGTGCTGCTACTGCTCGAAGAGCCAGGTCTTGAGGAGTCTTCCGAAGGAGAGTAGGTCTTGGGTCTTTCGTATGTGGGTAGGGAGGGTGTTCCAGGTCTTGGCGGCGAGGTAGGAGAAGGATCTGCCGCCGGAGGTCGTTCATTGGATGCGGGGGACAGCGGCGAGTGCGAGGTTGGTGGAGCAGAGCTGGCGGGTGGGGGTGTAGAAGCTGAGTCTGCTGTTCAGGTAGGCTGGTCCGGCGTTGTGGAGTGCTTTGTGTACGTGGGTGAGGAGCTTGAAGGTGATCCTCTTGTCTTTGGGGAGCCAATGTAGGTCTCTCAGGTGGGGGGTGATGTAGATGCGGCAGGGGACGTTGACGATCAGTCGGGCGGAGGCGTTTTGGATGCGTTGTTGTCATCGTAGGTGTTTGGCTGGGATTCCTGCGTAGAGTGCGTTGCCGTAGTCCAGTCTGCTGTTGACGAGGGCCTGTGTAACCGTTTTTCTTGTTTCGGTCGGGATCCATTTGTAGATCCTGCGGAGCATGCGGAAGGTGTTGTAGCAGGAGAAGGAGATGGCGTTGACCTGCTTAGACATGGAGAGGGAGAAGTCGAGGATGACTCCTAGGTTGCGTGCATGGTCGGTCGGTGTTGGTGCTGTTCCCAGTGTGGTCGGCCACCAGGAGTCGTCCCAGGCTGAGGGGGTGGGTCCGAGGATGAGGACCTCGGTCTTGTCCGAGTTCAGCTTCAGACGGCTGCTCCTCATCCAGTCGGCGACGGCCTTCATTCCCTCGTGAAGGTTGGTTTTGGGGGTGTGTGGGTCCTTGGTGAGGGAGAGGATGAGCTGGGTGTCGTCGGCGTAGGAGATGATGTTGAGGTCGTGATGGCGGGCCACTTGTGCAAGGCGGGCCATGTAGATGTTGAACAGAGTCGGGCTGAGGAATGAGCCCTGGGGGATGCCGCAGATGATGTCGGTGGCTTCGGATTGGAAGGGTGGGAGGCGGACGCTCTGGGTTCTGCCGGAGAGGAAGGACGTGGTCCAGTCAATGGCCTTCTCTTGGATTCTGTCTTCTAGGAGGCGTGTCTTTAGAGTGCGATAGACCGTGTCGAAGGCGGCCGACAGGTCCAGGAGGATGAGGGCTGATGTTTCGCCGTTGTCTAGTTGGCGCCTGATGTCGTCTGTGGCGGCGATGAGGGCTGTCTCGGTGCTGTGGTTTAGTCTGAATCTGGATTGGGATTGGTCCAGGATGTTGTCTTCCAGGTGGCAGGCCAGTTGCTTGTTGACGATTTTTTTGATGACCTTTGACGGTAACGGGAGCAGGGAGATGGGCCGGAAGTTCTTGAGGTCCTTGGGGTCCGCCTTGGGCTTCTTGAGGAGAGCGTTGATTTCGGCGTGCTTCCAGCTTTCCGGGAATGTCGCTGTTTCGAAGGAGATGTTGATGAACTTCTGTAGTTGGAGTGCGATGGCTGCGTCTGCTTTGTTGACTACGTGGTGTGGGCACAGGTCTGACGGAAGGGGAGTCTGGCGTAGTCGGGGCGGTCGTGGTGTTGAAGCTGTTGTTATCCAGGCGGTCTTTGAAGGAGGATCTCTTGGCTAGTCTGATGAGGTGGTGATGTCTGCGGGTGGCGTCCTTGTGGGATGCGTGGTTGTCCGGTGTGCATTCGTGGAGCCATATTTTCTCCAGTTTCTGGCATGCGTGTTTGGAGGTCTGGAGTTCGTCCGTGAACCAGGTGGCTCTCTTGCTGGCGTGGCTGTTGGAGGGTTTCTTGAGCGGGGCGAGGGTGTTGGCGCAGTCGTCGATCCACTGTCTGAGGTTGCGGGCTGCGGTGTCTTGGTTGGAGGGGTCGGTGGGTGGGTTCTGGGCGAAGGTGGTGATCAGCTGGTCTTCGGTGACTTTGCCCCAGCAGCGGCGAGGCAGCTTTTGGGTGCGGTGGTGCGTGGTTGGTTTCTTGAAGGTGAAATGGATGCAGTGGATGTCGATCCAGTGGAGTTTGGTGGTGTGGTCGAAGGCGACGTGGGTGCTTGTGGAGAAGACGGGGTCCAGCGTGTGGCCGGCGGCGTGGCTGGGTACGGGGAGGAGTTGTCTGAGGCCGAGGTTGGCGAGGTTGTTGATCAGGGTGGCGAAGTTAGCGTCGTTGTTGTTCTCGAGGTGGAAGTTCAGGTCCCCGAGGAGCATGTAGTCCGTGGAGGCGAGTGCGTGGGTGCTGGCAAGGTCGGCAATGGAGTCGCTGAACTGAGCCCGGGGTCCGGGCGGTCTGTAGATGAGTGTTCCTCTGAGGGTGGTGTTGGGGTCGGAGTGGATCCGGAAGTGTCGGTGTTCAGCGGTGTTGAGGGTGTCGTCTGCGTGGGTGGTGACCTTGAGGGTGGACTTGTGGACGATGGCTATTCCTCCTCCGGTTCCGTTGGCTCGATCCCTGCGGGTGATCTTGTAGCCGTCTGGGATGGCAGCCTTTGTCAGGCGCCGAGGAGTCGTTCCACCAGGTCTTGGTCAGGAAGGCAACGTCTGGGGCGGAGGTGTCGAGCAGATCCCAGAGCTCGACGGCGTATTTGCGTGCGGATAGGGTGTTGAGGAGTATGCAGCGGAGGTGGTTGGGTCCAGTCCTTGGAGGTTTGGTGGTGAAATTGCAGGTGCGGCAGGAGAAGTGTCCGTGGGTCCGTTTCGGGGTAGCCTGGAAGCAGGTGTGGTGTAGGCCAGCGTTGAGTGCGTGGAGGCTGCTGTCGTCCTAGTGGAGTCTGGTGTCGTGGCGTTCGCGGGATCCAGGGGTTCCAGCACTAGGCGCGGTCCAGGTGCGAACGGAATAAAGTTCAACATTACTGTATGAGTTTTTCTAAAACTGAGACAGAGAGTCGAGTGGACCTGTTAGGTGTACCAATGCCAATTATTGATGGCCCTTTATTTGTAGATTGCTGTTTTCTAAGGAAGCCGGATGGGGCTATTTCAGCTGACTATGCAGTTACCACCAAGGACACTGTAGTTGAGACATGTAGAATAGAACAAACATCAGCACAGGCTGAAGAGTTAATAACCTTAATTAGAGCATGTGAATTGTCAGAGGATTAAATGTAAATATATACACAGATAGTCAGTACGCATTTGGCTTGGACCACACCCTTGGTCACCTATGGGCTGAAAGAGGATTTATTACCTCTAGTGGAGCTAAGATACAGCAGGGACATCTCATTCCTAAGGTTCTGAATGCTATCACTCTCCCAAAAAGATTAGCTATCATCAATGCAGTGCACACAAGAAAGTAACAGATGAGGTGGGACAAGAGGATGTATGACATTACAACGCATGCTTTTACATCGCATGCCTTTACAACGCGGTTTTTACAACACATGCCTTTACAACGCATAGTGCTTTGGGGCGCTGGATAGTGAATTGTTTAGTTTACTATTCCAACTCCAGTCCCCGTGGATAGTAGGGAAAGTGTTGGATAGTACATTAAACCTATTCCCTATCCTAGAGCGCCCCCCAGCGCAATGCGTTGTAATGGTTTGCGTTGTAAAAGTTGCGTCGTAAAGGCACTGCGTGGTAAAAGTTGCGTTGTAAAGGATGTTTCCCGGGACAAGAAAATGCTTTTGCAGATGAGCTAGCATGAGCTATAGCTTTGGCAGAACAGTCACTGATGTACATGGTAATGAGGACTGATGATGAAGGAGAAGTGTATGACCCTTATGCAGAAGTGAAAGAAGTACAAAAATTGGCAGATGAGACAGAAAAGAAAAGATGGCAGGGATTAAGAATACGTGTTTGACCAACACTTTCAGGCATGAATGGAAGGTCCAATTTGAAATAGATGGATTCTACAAGACAGTTTTTTTTGCCTATGGTCCATGGACCAGCTCATATTGAAGCAGATGGATAGTAAACACAATTTCAAAAATATGGTCAGAAAGGTGGCTATAAATATTTGTAAAAGTTGTATAGGGTGGGCCCAGCACAATGTGGAAAAAGGAATTGCCGCTCCAACAGGTCCTTTTCGCATAACAGAGTATGCTTACAGATGGATTGTATCCGTATGCCTCCAAGCAATGTGCAAGTTGTCATATGCAGTTTTAGCAGTTGTGTTGAGGCATTTTCCTTAAAAGACAATAAAGCTTTGAGCACGGCAAAGGTATTATCAAAGGAGTATTTTCCAAGGTTTGGCTTGTCCCGGTGCATTTGGAGTGACAATGGAGTACTTTTTTCAAATGAAATAATGCATTTTGTGTGTAATGGTTTAGGTATAAGGCAGAAAATCCATTCAGTGTATCACCCTGCAGATGCAGGGTTGATAGAATAGTGTAATTGAACACTAAAAATATGTGCATCTAGGAAATTGAGTTGGATGGATGCACAGCGCTTAGCCTTGTTCCCCATGAAGACGACAATAGCAACCAAACATAACTACCACCATATTAATTGGTGATGGGTAGGCCAGCAAATGTCCATGGGTTTGCATCTCCACCAAAATTGCGTGATATGCCACATCCTGTATTGCTGGATTATTGTAGAAAACTAACAGATTATCCGAAATTCGCCAACAGGTCAGAGACACCTGGTCTCCACTCCTGGAAAGACAAGTTCATGATATCAAGCCCGTGGACTGAGTGCTGACTGGGAACTTAAAAAAAACCTGTTTGCAACCACGGTGGAAAGGCCCCGTCCAGGTCTTGCTGACTGTAGTACGGTGAGATCGACATAAGAACTGGGTGTACCTTTCACATATCAAAAGGGTACCACCATTCCGGCACGAGAAGCTTTCAGAAGGAGATGGTTCAAGTCTCCAAAGAGTGCCTATTCCTGTAATAACAGACAACACACCTACTGCACCACACTACTATCTGATTATATCTTATAATGATTCCTGTTATATTTTTTTCCAGACAGTAGTGCAGTGGTACATTGCAGGCAAAGTCATTTCATGCATGATTTTAGAGATAACATTAGGGTCCCTGCAACCTGTGATATAAGGAGGAAGAATTCACCTTATAAAAGCCTTTTAATAATTCCTTTATGTCCTACCAATATGTTGAATTCCTGACTAGAATGAACACCACTGCTCCATACACTGATCCAGCCATTTCCTCACTACCCTCTCTCCAGGTAACTATATCACCTGGGAAATATGTTTACAATCTAATGGTTCCCTGTTTTTAGGAACTAGTGTTTGCAAGGTACATTTTTCAATGCCTAGTGTCTCTCATATTCATCGTGCCCACCCACCAGGTAAAGGTATATATTTTATATGTGGTTCTTAAGCTTACTCATGACTGCCACCATGGTGGGGGAGGTCCTGCTATTTCGAAGTGGCTCTTCCTCGCATTCGGGCCATTCCCTCTGATCTTGGATTTGCTAAATTACAAACTTCTCTTGGTCATCACAAAAGGGATAGCTCAAATATATTCTCAATAGATCAACAAGCTTATGAGTTTGGATTTGGAATATTACCTATAATTGGGATAGCTATTAATTCTTATCGTATTAGGAGATTCTGACGTTATTGGAGGCTGCAATAAACAAAACAATGTCAGCCTAAGATAATATAACTGTAGAGATGACTGTATGCGTTCTGTGGTTTTACAAAACCGCATGGTCCTGGACATGCTACTTGCAGAATGCGAAGGGAGTATGTAGCATACTGAATGTTGCATTTATATAGCATACTGAATGTTGCATTTATATAGCGGACAATTCAAAAAATATACATCAGGCTATTTGGAAAATGCACAGGATAGCCCAACAGGTACATGCGTTTGCCAATGAAGATATTTCCTCCCTTTAGGATCATATTACCTCATACTTCACTAGCTGGGGTTGGAAATTATTAATGCTAGTGGTTGGAATAGGGAGTATGGTATTAGGATGTTGTCTGTGTGTACAATGCTTGCAATGTGCTGTGGTGTGCTGGCAACAATTTTCCATCCTTCTCCAACCCTTATGCATCAGACAAATGCAGCAATGATTCAACAAGATGAAGTATTTATGTTAATGAAAAATTAATCTCCAATGAAAAATGTTAAACAATACAAATAATAGCACATTGATGTTTTGGGTTAAACAATACTGAAATGTTCAGAACTAATGTTCTAAAGTTCGATTGGGAAAAATATATTTTTCTCTATGAATTTGAACATCAGTTCTTCGATTTTGTATTCCCCAAGATATTGAATTGCGAACTTTGGTGCCTCGTCTATTTGCAACAATTCATCACAAACAGACTTGTTTTGACCATGTTGTTTACACACCTGGTGTTGACCTACCTGCTCTTTGCCTGTCTGGGGCTTATCTATGTCCACTCGTAATGTTTATACTTGATTGTTTATTGTCTGTCAATGTATGAGAAGGGACAAGCAATGTCCACCTGCAAAGTTTATACTTGTTTGTTTGATTGTCTATTAATGTATGGAAAGGAAATAGCAAAGCCCACTTGCAATGTTCATACTCATTTGTTGATTGTCTGTGCGGAACATGCCATATTCTTGTCACCTAATCAGGGATTGTTCCTTCTGTAAATATTTTGTACATTCTCAACCAGTGCCTCACAAATCTTTATACGATGTCCACTTTTTTCATAGCCATCCTAGCGATGTGATTATGTGCGCCCACGCGTCAATATTAAATACAAGTTACTTTGGCAGACCTCCGACTACTGGCTTCGTTCCCCCTGCTTCTGTAAACCTGAAAAAAGAACCCTCCCGGAGAGAGACTCACCTGTTGTGCAACCCTTATCTGGAAGCTCTGGAAGCATATGGCTTCCAGTGCGTTCCCGGCTGCACGTAATGACGTCAGCACATAGTGCGCGCCAATGTCAGCAGGTCGCTGGGGGGAGTTGGAGGGGGGCAGCGGAAGCACTTCCACTGCCATCCCTGGTAGGAGTAGAAATGGGCGGTTCATGGGGGAGCACCAGCTCTTCCTCCATGGGTATGTGTGAGGATGGAATGGTTCTGTCCTCAGCACATGCCCGCCGAGACTGAGGAAAAAAACGTTCCATCCTTCGAATGGAATGGGTTAACCCTACCCTGTGTACCCTGTTAATAAAAGATATCTATTGGGTTTACTCAGAGGCTGTTTTAATTTGATTATCTGGACCCTTGTACTGACCAGAACCACTTTATTCTGAGCTCCCTTTTTCCATTGGAAAAAGGTCAGAGGAAAATACACCTGGGCATCCCCAAGAGGGGCGTGGGTGGACTGTGAGAGAAGCCATGTTGTTAGATAGCTCAGGCCAGTGTAAAGCAAGTGCAGCCAAGAACATGTTGTGTCTATGACAAAAACAGCATTAAACTGAAGAAACAGAAAACCCATAAGAAACCCCCAAATGTCCCAACAATGTCCATACACCTCAAACTTCTGCCCCAGAAGCATATGTTGCCCTCCTCAAACCAAAACCAAAACTAGGTGTAGCTTCACTAAGTGCATCCCAGCTGACCCCGGCCTGACCCGTAGAAGAGAGAAAACTGTGGTGCCAGCATGAAAAGATATGTGCAGTTAGCAGAATCAATCAGTGTTGTGTGGACCTGGGGCTAACGTGGTTCCTCCTGGTGAGTGAGGCAATGCACACCGCTCTGGGTCCTGAGTGGATGATTGGGTCTCACCAATGCTTAGAAATAGCATTAGGACGCCTTTGTTTGGTCAGTACCATTAATAATAGTGGGGTTGCCCTGTGTCCCTCAGAATCTGGGTGTACAATTTTATAAAGCTACTGTGAGTTCTGTTGGGAGACGCAATTTATTTGTGCGATACTGGTGGATAAATAACACACACACACACACACACCCTTGAGGCCGTGAGGTGGATGTGGCTGGGTTTGTTTGCGGGACACATGCGATCAAATATATATATATATATATATATATATATATATATATATATATATATGAGGTACGTAGTGCTCCCACGTCGAAGTGTTCAGTAACAGCCGTTACTGTCGAACAGGAAAATAGGAGCAGCGAGACCCAGAAATGGTGCAAATATTGTATTTTATTAAATGTTAGCCCAGCACCAGTCCGCCATAATATATATATATATATATGTGTGTGTGTGTGTGTGTATATATATATCAAAACAATACCCTTTCAGGCATAGAGTGACTCATAAATCATGCAAAAAAGAAGCAGAGAACTCTGGGTAGTTCTCAAGTTTAGGGGGAAAGCATTTCCCGTATAGAGCATCCTCAACACCAGCAACACTCTAGATCAGCTCACCTCAAATGTCTGCTTTTCTATCAAAGTCTTTAATACATTTAAGACATTGAGGTGAGCAGATCTAGAGTGTCGCTGGTGTTGAGGGTACTCTTTGCAAACTACGGCAACGAAACGCGTCAGGCCATGGACTTCAAAGGAATGTTAAGCTGCTTGCTTGGTTTAAATAAGTTGTTACTCACCTGCAGTGCTGTGCGGCCTCAAGCTTTTGGGCGTTTTTGGTTACATATTATGCGGCGGTTCCAGGCCGCCGAGCGATCGCACTGCCCGATACTAATGGGCATTAGGAGAGAGGAAGTTTCCTCTTTTCGAAGCTGCAGGGCACCTTTAATGAAGCCGGCAGAGTCTCATCCAAGGATCAATGGAGGGCCGAGAAAAATTGCCCATAATTAGCTGCAGCGGGGGTTACCCACTAGAGGGCGTTAACTGGCAAAATGAGACCTCAAATCCCAGCGTGCATTTAAAAATGAACTGCCACCAAAGGAGGAGCACTGAAGCCCCCTATTATGGAAACACGCAGGGGAGATGCGGTAGCCACAAATCACCTCTGCTGACACGGCCTCTGAGGAGATGCAACCAGCTGCATCAAAACGCGTCAGGCCATGGATTTCAAAGGGATGTTAAGCTGCCTGCTTGGTTTAAATCGAGTTGTTACTCACCTGCAGTGCTGTGCGGCCTCAAGCTTCTGGGCGTTTTTGATTACATATTATGCGGCGGTTCCAGGCCGCAGAGGGATCGCACTGCCCGAAACTAATGGGCATTAGGAGAGAGGAAGTTTCCTCTTTCCGAAGCTGCAGGGCACCTTTAATGAAGCCGGCAGAGTCTCATCCAAGGCTCAATGGAGGGCCGAGAAAAATTGTCCATAATTAGCTGCAGCGGAGGTAACCCACTAGAGGGCGTTAATTGGCAAAATGAGACCTCAAATCCCAGCGTGCATTTAAAAATGAACTGCCACCAAAGGAGGAGCACTGAAGCCCCCTATTAGAGAAACACACAGAGGAGATGCGGTAGCCACAAATCACCTCCGCTGACACGGCCTCTAAGGAGATGCAAACAGCAGCATCGAAACGCGTCAGGCCATGGACTTCAAAGGGATGTTAAGCTGCCTGCTTGGTTTAAATAGATTTGTTACTCACCTGCAGTGCTGTGCGGCCTCAAGCTTCTGGGCATTTTTGGAGATATATATATATATATATATATATATATATATATATATATATATATATATATATATCCAAATCCCTTTCTTTACAGAAAGAACTGGGTCGCACTCCACCAATGCATTTCAAAAGTTCCAAAAACGATTTTATTTCATAGGATTCCAAACATCCAAACCACCAACGCGTTTCGATCTCCTACTGAGATCTTGTTCACGGTAACGCCCCCATGTTTCCGACTACATTTAAAGAATACATGCTCTAATGATGTAATTTCCTATTTTTTTCTGAAGCAGGGCATTATGGTTAATGTAGTGCTATATATACAATAATGTGTTTTAAAAAGAACACGTGATTTTAAAAACCAATAATAAACAAAAACAGCGCTTTTCATTATCAGCATGATTTCAGTGCAAACATTACATTAATTCATTACGTGGCTTTTTGCTAGCATTTCCTCATTTGTGAATATTTAGCTTCATTATTAGTGTCGAAGTCTCAAATTTCTCACACTTTACTTTTCCAATGCCTCCGGTGGCCTAATTCATTAAACAATGGTGAGAACAATTCATCATATATTTTGCAATATATTTTGCCTCCAATGGCCTACCATATTTTCTTCTTTAAATATGCATTTTTATTGATCTTCTACGATCCTATGCATTATATTACAATCCTATACATTATCCTACAGAATAGAAAACTCGAGAATAGAAAACTCGATCATTTGTTGACTGTCCTCACCACATGACTATTTACAAATGTATATACATTTCTTCACTTCTTCACTCTTCACTTGAGTCCATGGTGGGTCATTGATCGTAAGCTGAGGATATATCTCGATTCTTTCATTCTCAGTGATTTTTCTCTGTCCCCTCCTCTCGCCTGTTTTTTCACTGTGTCAATTCCATAAAAGATCAAACTTTTCCAGTTGTCCTCATGGTACGTCTCCATATGTTTGGCAACTTGTTAAGACACACATCGGAGCACCGTAGAGGAGGAAACAGAACAAGTAACCACAAGACCCAGAACCACACCAGCCAAGAACTACAATTCCCAGAGGGCATAGCGCATTAACACACGAGGAGGGCGTCGCCTTAAATACAACCGGGAAGCCAGCAGTCGGCGTCGGATATTTTGAATAATAGACGCGAAGCCTCGCAGCCGACGCTTCAAGGAAGGTGAGCTCTGTGTTGAGTGTGAAAGTGCGGAAGAGCGGGACGCTATTGCCGGAAGACGGCTGCACACAGACAGGACCCTGTATCTCACGGGCGTTTGTGAACCGCCCTACCCGTTGAACTTTACCTGTCCCCGCTCGAGGGTATCGAGCGCCTGGGACTCCGTCCCCCACAGACCATTGCCAGTCCCCGCTCGAGGGTATCGATCGCTTTGAACTCCGTCCCCTCACCGACCGTTGCCAGTCCCCGCTCGAGGGTTATCGAGCGCTTGGGACTAAGGTCCCTCACAGACCCTTACCAGTCCCCGCTCGAGGGTTATCGAGCGCGTGGGACGCAGTCCCATCACAGACCCTTCCCAGTCCCCGCTCGAGGGTTATCGAGCGCGTGGGACACAGTTCCCTCACAAACCTTGCCAGTCCCCACTCGAGGGTTATCGAGTGCGTGGGGCTCTGTACCCTTATTGAACTCTGCCAGTCCTCACTCGAGGGTTTCGAGTGAAAGGAACTATACTGGAAATCCGTTAGTTTTTGTATTTGTTTGCCCTCCGTTGGAGCGTGTCAGGACTGACACGAGTGCGGAGGACGAAAGTAACAACGCTAAACAGCTTACTCCATAATCGATTGCCATTGTCGGCCATTCCTTAGCACGGTGTCCTCTGTTGGGGGATGCTAGGACTGGCATCCGTGCAGAGGACGGTTGGACATCTACCGTAGCACTGCCATGTAGAGTATCTTATACTGTTACTATTGGTGGGAGCAAGCTATAATAAAGAGCTGGTTTGCGTCCCAAGATACGTCTGTTCTACATTCTTGGTGTACGAGAGAGGTGGTAGTTACCCAATCCCGAGGAATACCGGATTACACAACTACATTGCTTCTGTCCTGATGTATGGATGCCCTTACATGTTCTAAAATCCTCTTTTTCAGTTCGCATTTCGTACTGCCAACATACTTGAGTTGGCAGGGGCATTCAATTACATACATTACATATTGTGTTTTACAAGTGATAAGTTCCTGTATGTTCCAGACTTACCCATATGCCAGCATCACATTTTGTACATTCTTAGCAATTTGACACACTTTGCAGTTGTAAAACTTTTTAAAGCCCTTGCTTTGCAGCCATGATGTCTTTTTTTCTTTGTAGACGTGGCTGTGAGTTAATCGATCTTTCAAATTGGGAGCTCGACGGTATGTTATTTGAGGTGCATTGCCTACAATTGGCCCAATGGTTGCATCTAATTTCCAAATTTTCAAATTCTTCTTCAAGATGTTCCTGATTTGTTTTGATTCGTTCGAGAAGGTTGTTATAAATCTTATTACTTCATTGTCAAATTTTTTATTGATGGTTTCCTCCTTTCTTGATTGTAACAGAGTATCCCTGTTTTTTTGGTTCGCTCTTTCCCATATTTTTTTATATGCTTTTTTGAATACCCTCTTCTCACAAATCTTCTTGTAGTAGATGCACTTTGTTCTTCCCATTGTGAGTCTTCTGAACATATTCTCCGGTGTCTTAAAAACTCGCCGTAAGGGATGTTTTGAAATAAACATTGTTGAAGGAAACTGCTGGCATGCAATGTTGCATTGGTTGCTGTCTTTTTTCTATGTAGAGTAGTATGTACCTGATTTGATTCAATGTAAATTACTGTATCAAGGAACTTTACTCTTTTATCACTCAGTTCATAGGTAAATTTGCCAGGGTATTGTTTAAAATGTCGAAATATTTCTTAAATTCATTTTCCGATCCATCCCACACTAGCAGGAGATCGTCGATAAATCGCAACCAAAGTACGATTTTATTCAGAAACAAATCATTGTCAGTTTGCCAAGCCCATTTCTGCTCCCAACATCCCATGGTGAGGCAGGCAAAACTAGGGCTGAAGGAAAAACCCATAGCCGTTCCTTTGGTTTGTGCATAAATGTCTTCTTCAAAATAAAAAACATTTTGATTTAAACACATTCTCATCATTTCCTCCAGCATGTTATTATGGTGGGAGTAGTGAATGTTTCTTTCTTGTAGAAAGAATTTGCAGGCTGAGATGCCAATTTCATGATCGATGTTTGTGTATAACGATATTACGTCCATCGTTATCAACTTTTATGTAGACCTCCAAGGAATTCCATTTAGTTGTTTTAACATGTCTGTAGTATCTTTTATGAATGAACTTAATTTTGAAACATAGCGTAGCAGAAAGAAGTCTAGGTAATTCGCTATGGGTTCAAACAAAGATCCCTTCACAGAGACAATTGGGCGTCCCGGTGGTCTGGTGCGGTTCTTATGAACTTTTGGCAGAAAGTACATAGTTGCGGTCACCGGCTATTCTACTGTCAGATATTTATGTTCATCATGAGTAATTACTCCCTTAAACAGACAGACACCTACTAAATCCTCCATCCAGCAAGTTATATATCCACTCAATCTTCAATACAGATTGGTATACATATAATACATATTTAAATTTCAAACTAAACCACATTCACTGGATGATGTCATCAGTGATGTCATTTGAGATGTGATCAGTGATGTCACTGACCATGTCATGAATGATGCAATATGTGACATCATCAGCAGTGCATTGCGCGAGTTATAGTTAGCAGAAATAACTATAACAGAGGAATTTCTATGGTTTTGTACGAGTGAAATGGCCAGCTAACTAGAACAGCCCTGAAACCTATGGTTTTTTCAGTGCATTTCAAAAGGTTTTATAAATGCTAATTTTTAAGTGTGATGGTAGTTATACCTTTTTGTTGTACTGATTTTCTACAGTTTTTAACTGTTTATTTATGAATATTTTATTCATTAAATTACATATATTTTTCTGAAAATTGCAACAACAAAAAAATATTTAATTCAAACTGAAATATTGATGATTTGTTTTGTTTTCATTTTTTATTTTAATATATTTATATAATTATCTCTTCAAAAAAAAAATCCCCACTTATTTTTTGGAGTCGCGCACTCAAAGCGTACACATCACGGTGGGTGCGCGGATTCTAGCCGCCATTTTAGAAAAGTCGTGAAGGATCCGCGTACGGTGTACGACGGCTGCGTGTTTTTCAGTTACGATTGGTATGCGACCAGTCTGCGACTCCTGCTCCTGCGCATTCACGACACATGCTTATTACGGTACGAGACACTTGCGCGGTGACGGGTCCCGCGTGACGTCATATACATGCTGGGGCGCGCTGGGTGCGCGACTCCCGCTAAAAAATGTATGTTCCAAAATGTATGTGTCTTTAATATACATATTAGGGCAAGAGATTATCTAATATATTCATAAAAATAATATATTTGTACTTATAATAAACGTATATTATTATTATTATTTTTTTTTTTCAAAAACCTTTATTGCGTCATTTAGTTACACTGCGAAGTGCCTACAACCCAACGGGCTGGCCGCTATAGCATGGCATTAATCACAATTCAGTACCAAAAAGTCTCTGGTAGATGAGCCAGTAATGTAAACTGCCTTATAGGTGCAGCCAGAAAGAGCTGTGTCATAAGCATCTGTTTGCTGAAAGTAATGGTTTTTGGTTTTCCAGTTTTCATAAACAATAACAAACCAAAGTAACTGTTAGGAACAATAATGTGGTCAATCATATATCAGCACTATTCCATTTAAATTTCTCGCTCAGGTGTCACAATACAGACTCCCCCCCATTCTTGTTATACACCCCAACGGTCATATTTGTGTTAAAGCATATATCCCTCTGAACTGGTACCTCATGCATTTCCTACCCTTCAATCCTGCGTTGTGCTGTGATAAAAGGCCATACATTTAATCCTTGTCCAGTCCCCCTCACAGAGCGCTCACTCCGTTAAGCCTCTCCCTCTTCCCCATCTGATTCATCCTGGTCGTCTTCCGGCAAGGGGGGCAAATCTCCCCTCTATATATATGTTCCATTTGGTCCAGATTTTATTCCATTTCCCCGGGCAAGCACGGCTAGAGTACACCGCCCTTTCCGTCATCATCACTTTATCCATATGCAAACACCATTGTGACTTGCTCGGAACTTCTGCCACTCCCCAGCGTTGTGCGATACCTCGTTTCGCCACCATCAACCAACTACTGTGACCCAGATTTGCCCGTGCCTAATTATTTTTAAATATATTTTCGCGAAGTCGGGTGCGTGCATCGTGAGCGCAGAGAACCAGGTCAGCAGAGCTGCTGTAGCGCCAGAGAAACCAGGTCAGCAGAGCCGTTGTAGAGCCAGAAACCAGGTCAGCAGAGCTGCTCTACAGCCTAAGAAGCAGGTCAGCAGAGCTGCTCTAGAGCCAGAGACCCAGGTCAGCAGAGCTGCTCTAGAGGCCGAGAACCAGGTCAGCAGAGCTGCTGTAGAGACAGAAAAACCAGGTCAGCAGAGCTGCTTTAGAGGGAGAGAACCAGGTCAGCAGAACTATTTTAGAGCCAGAGAACGAGGTCAGCAGAGCTGCTCTAGAGCCAGAGAACCAGGTCAGCAGAGCTGCTTTAGAGCCATAGAACCAAGTCAGCGAGGCTTCTCTAGAGGCAGAGAACCAGGTCAACAGAACTGCTTTAGAGCCAGAGAACTAGGTCAGAAGAGCTGCTCTAGAGCCAGAGAAACCAGGTCAGCAGAGCTGCTTTAGAAGGAGAGAACCAGGTCAGCAGAGCTGCTTTAGAGCCAGAGAACCAGGTCAGCAGAGCTGCTCTAGAGCAAGAGAACCAGGTCAGAAGAGCTGCTTTAGAGTCATAGAACTTGCCCTAGAGGCAGAGAACCAGGGCAGCAGGGCTGATTTAGAGGGAGAGAACCAGGTCAGCAGAGCTGATTTAGAGCCAGAGAACCAAGTCAGCAGTGCTGCTCTCGAGCCAGAGAACCAGGTCAGCAGAGCTGCTTTAGAGCCATAGAACTAGGTCATCAGAGCTGCTTTAGAGCCAGAGAACCAGGTCATCAGAGCTGTTCTAGAGCCAGAGAACCAGGTCAGCAGAGCTGCTGTAGAGCCAGAAAAACCAGGTCAGTAGAGCTGCTTTAGAGCGAGAGAACCAGGTCAGCAGAGCTGCTTTACAGGGAGAGAACCAGGTCAGCAGAGCTGCTTTAGAGCCAAGGGACCAGGTCAGAAGAGCTGCTCTAGAGCCAGAGAACCAGGTCAGCAGAACTGCTTTAGAGCCATAGAACCAGGTTAGCAGAGCTGTTGTAGACCCAGAGACCCAGGTCAGCAGAGCTGCTCTAGAGCCTAAGAACTAGGTCAGCAGAGCTGCTCTAGAGCCAGAGAACCAGCTCAGCAGAACTGCTGTAGAGTCAGAAAAACCAGGTCAGCAGAGCTGCTTTAGATGGAGGGAACCAGGTCAGCAGAGCTGCTTTAGAGCCAGAGAACCAGGCCAGCAGAGCTGCTTTAGATCCAGAGAACCAGGTCAGCAGAGCTGCTCTAGAGCCAGAGAACCAAGTCAGCAGAGCGGCTTCAGAGCCATAGAACCAGGTCAGCAGAGCTGCTTTAGAACCAGAGAACCAGGTCAGCAGAGCTGCTCTAGAACAAAAGAACCAGGTCAGCAGAGCTGCTCTAGAGCCAGAGAACCAGGTCAGCAGAGCTGCTGTAGAGCCAGAGAAACCAGGTCAGTAGAGCTGCTGTAGAGCCAGAGAAACCAGGTCAGTAGAGCTGCTTTAGAGGGAGAGAACCAGGTTAGCAGAGCTGCTCTAGAGGGAGAGAACCATGTCGGCAGAAATGCTTTAGAGCTATAGACCTGGGTCAGCAGAGCTACTTTAGAGCCAGAGAACCAGGCCAGCTGGGCTGCTCTGTAGCCTGAGAACTAGGTCAGCAGAGCTGCTCTAGAGCCAGAGAACCAGGTCAGCAGACCTGCTGTAAAGCCAGAGAAACCAGGTCAACAGAGCTGCTTTAAAGGCAGAGAACCAGGTCAGCAGAGCTGCTTTAGAGCCAGAGAACCAGGTCAGCAGAGCTGCTCTAGCTGACACTGACTGACTGACTGATTGACACTGTCTGACACTGATTCACTGACACTGACTGACACTGATTGACTGACACTGACTGAAACTGATTGACTGATACTGACTGACTGACTGACACTGACTGACACTGACATTGACTGACTACTCTCCACTACTCACTCTCTACTACTCTCTACCACTCTCTTTCTACTACTCACGCTCTACTACTCACTCTCTACTACTCTACTACTTACTCTACTACTCTCGACTACTCACTCTCTACTACTCTCTACTACTCACTCTCTACAACTCTCTACCACTCACTCTCTACTACTCACTCTCTACTACTCACTCCCTACTACTCTCTACTACTCACTCTCTACTACGCTCTACTACGTTCTCTCTACTACTCACTCTCTACTACTCACACTCTACTACTCTCTACTACTACTCTCTACTACTTACTCTACTACTCTCTTCTACTCTCTACCACTCTACTACTCACTCTCTACTACTCTCTCTCTCTACTACTCACTCTCTACTACTCACTCTACTCCTCTCTACTACTCACTCTACTCCTCTCTACTACTCTCTACTACTCACTCTCTACTACTTGCTCTCTACTACTCTCTACTACTCACTCTCTACTACTCTCTACTACTCACTCTCTGCTACTCTCTACTACTCACTCTCTACTACTCCACTACTCTCTACTACTCACTCTCTACTACTCTCTACTACTCTCTCTACTACTCACTCTCTACAACTCACTCTCTCTACTACTCACTCTCTACAATTCTCTACTACTCACTCTCTACTACTCTCTACTACTCTCTACTACTCACTCTCTACTATTCTCTACCTGCTACTGACTCTCTACTACTCACTCTACTACTCTCTACTACTCACTCTCTACTACTTACTCTCTACTACTCACTCTCTACTACTCTTTACTACTCACTCTCTACTGCTCTCTACCTGCTACTCACTCTCTTCTACTCTCTCTACTACTCAATCTCTACTACTCACTATCTACCTCTCTCTCTACTTCTCTCTGCCTCTCTACCTCTCTACCACTACCTCTCTACCTCTACTTCTCTACCTCTACACCTCTCTACCTCTCTCTACACGAACACATATGCACATACATATATGCATATTCAGTTATAGAAATGTATGTGTATGTATATGTATATATATATATATATATATATATATATATACACATACATATATAAACATATACATAATGCATATCAATATAAATACAAATATAAATGCATGCATACATATACACATACATATATGCATACATATGCATGTTATGTACATGAAAGTTTGAAAAACACTAATACAAGCAAAGCTAAAAAGCCACCTAATTACAAACAGAATTGCTTCAACTTAAACGAGGGCGAGACATATTGCATTTTCAATGCTTGTTTACTTTGGTTCCATCAAGAATGCATTCAGATGTGTCACATATTTGCCATAAATTCTGAATGTTAACACTCTAGTTGCTCATTAGATCACTGTAGTAAAGCTACTGCTCACCAGGGAAGTCTGCTGCTGGTATTCAAAGTGCATGTTTCAGTCTGCATGTTAGACTTTTTTTTTTATGAAATAGAAGAAGATTTGAGAAGTCAAAATGTGCCCTAATTTTTCTTTCTGCAGCACTAATGATCATTTCTATGGCAAAATGAACCCACTCATTTTGTTCCTTTGCAAATTAAATGTTTTAAGTGTTACCACTTTATTCAAATCAAGATGGCTTCAGGTGTGCCATACATTTGTCATAAGTAAGACTGTTAGCACTCTAGTTGTTCTTTAGAACACTCTGGGACATTCTGTCATTGTGCTGTACTGGGTCTACATCTGGGTGATATTTGTGCTACATTTGGGCTCTTTTGTCTCTGGTGGCCATCTTGGGAGACTTATTTGTTATTAAGTTTCCTAATTTCCTTATTTACTACAGTCTCCTCAGTAGGAAATACTTTCAGTTTTTTACGTTGATTCCATCAAGAAGGCATTTAGATGTGTCACACATTTGCCATAAATTCAGAATCTTAGCACTCTAGTTGCTTATTAGATCACTGTAGTAAAGCTACTGCTCACCAGGGAAGTCTGCTGCTGGTATTGAAAGTGCATGTTTCAGTCTGCATGTCAGAATTTTTTAATGAAGTAGACGAGGATTTGAGAAGTCAGTCAAAATGTGCCCTCATTTTTCTTTCTGCAGCACTAATCATACTTTCTACGGCAAAATGAACCCCCTCATTTTGTTCCTTATTAAATTAAATATTTTAAGAGTTACCACTTTATTCCAATCAAGATGGCTTCAGGTGTGCCATACGTTTGTCATAAGTTGGACTGTTAGTGCTCCAGTTGTTCTTTAGAACACTCTGGGAAGCTGCAGTAGAACACAAGGGAATCAACTGACAGTCTCTGCCCTTGTTGGATGTTCATGTTTTACAGAGAATGTCAGACTTCCTTCTCACATGACTGAGAAAGATAATGTGAATTTACAGAAAATATCCTCTCAGTTTAGCTTATAGATCACCTTCCAAACCTCTGTGGGAAAAGCATGAGAAAATAGTTTTCTCTCAAACATGATTCATGATAACTCAGCAGAAGGCTTTTTCACAAGGTAGAATCACCTTAGAACACACCACAATTCCTAAAATTAGTAGGGTACCATCAACAAATGATTTATAATGTAACTAAAGTCTTAAAACCTTCTATTAACTGCAATGCTTTTTAATGAGGTGCTATCATGTATATTGGTCCCAAGATGGCTGCCAACACTTCTTGGATGAAGTGCTGACAGCCAATCAGATCTCACGACGAGATGTGTGGTTAGGCTCCGCCCAGATATATCTGTATTTTTTTCCTTTAATATCTAAAAAACTACTGAACAGATTTACACCGTTTAACAAAAAGGCACAACTCTGAACCAAGGTCTAATTTTCTGCCAAATTTGGTGTAATTTCGTTCAACATTTCGGGCTGTAGCTGCGATTAAAGGTTCCTAAGGAAAATTACATGTGGAAAACATGTTTTGGGACCCCCCATTTTTCTCAGTCCACACTTAACGAATCACCCCAAGACTTTCAGGATAGGAGTGGACCGGAGCGCCCCACCAGTTTTGAAAAATTTGCTAAGATTTGTCAACCGGCACCAAAATTATTCCAAATAGAATGTTGCGGATATCCTATGGAAAATAGGTCCTAGCTATAACTACCTACTGGCGACCGCCAGTAGGTAATACATACATACATATATATATATATACATATATATATATATATATATATATATATATATATATATATATATATATATATATATATATATATATATATATATATATATTTCATTATATTGGACTGTTTGTGTGCAACATATCAGGGGTACGATATTCTATTTTCTTTCTTTGCCACCAATTTCTACCTGGAGTGGTAAATGGCTTTTGTCATTTTACAGCTCGGCGTGGATAGCACTGTGCTAATCCTATGCTTAAAAACTTTGATAGAAAAGCAGACATTTGAGGTGAGCAAATTTAGAGTGTCGCTGGTGTTGAGGGTGCTCTAAACAGGAGCTGCCTTCCACCTAAACTTGGGAACTACCCAGGGTTCTCTCCGTTCCTTTTGCATAATTTATGCGTCACTCTATGCCTGCAAGGGAACTGTTTTGACTTATACTGGGTGCGCCCTTGTGTCTGGACAAAGCTAAACCTCTCTGAAGAGCTGTAATGACAGCGAAACATGTGTCAGGGGTTGCTTTTGTTCTTTCAGGTTGTCTTGGATGGTATTTTACCAATCCAAAGCTGTAATATTGTGCCTGGAGTGGTAAATGGCTTTTGTCATTTTACAGCTCGGCATGGATAGCACTGTGCTAATCCTATACTTAAAGACTATGCTGTACAAATGGCAAAAGACTTTGTCCATTTCTATCTCGGCGTGGATAACACTGTGCTAATCCTAACCTAAAAACTTTGATAGAAAAGCAGACATTTGAGGTGAGCAAATTAGAGTGTCGCTGGTGTTGAGGGTGTTCTAAACAGGAGCTGCCTTCCACCTAAACTTGGCAACTTCCCAGAGTTCTCTCCTTCTATTTTTGCATAATTTATGCGTCACTCTGTGCCTGCAAGGGAACTGTTTTGAGATATATATATATATAAAATATATATATATTTATATACATATAAAAATATTTCATTAAATTGGACTGTTTGTGTACAACATATCAGGGGTACGATATTCTATTTTCTTTCTTTGCCACCAATTTCTACCATTATTTTTCTTCTTTCACATTTTTTCTATCTTGTTTCAAATTTTTCTGCATATCCAATAAAGATACAAAGTAAATGAATTCGATTCCTAAATATTTTCTACCAAAACTTTTCTTAGCAAAGTACATCGGAATAATTTTTCAGAAACGGATTACCCGTGCATAGGATTTTATCTTCAGATATGTCTTAAAACGTAAAAAAATCAATATATATAAACAAGCATTTGCAATGCAATCAGTCTTGCATTTGTGAATTTTTCGTTTTCGGCGTTGTAAATTATTTTGTTTCTTATTTATGTTTCGTTTTTTGCAGTGGAGTGGTGGTATGTTGTTTGTTGTGGAATTATGTGCTTTGAATTCGAATCATTAGACATGGAATTGTGTGTGTTGGAACGGTTTGGTATTTAGTGTATTTGTGTATTGTAAACATGTGGTATAGAGAATAGATAGGGGTGAGAGGTGTATAAATTAGAAAGTAAGAATGAGAGAGATAGGTAGTTTGTGTATGAAGTGGTAAATGAACTGTAGACAACACATTATATTAGTGTGCGAGAAAGAGGTAGAATAGGAGTTAATGTTATAGATGTTTAAAGAGCCTGTGGTTGTGTATGTACAAGATAGTGAAAGAAGAGGAGGAGAGTGTGTTTGGTTATTATTTGAAAGTTATGGTATTGAAACTGTGTAGAAAGATATGAAGGGAACTAATAGTATGAATGCTGGATTAGTGTGTAAGAGAGTATGAGAGAGTTGTGTGCAATATATATGAGTTACATGATTTTTTTAAAGCAAAGAAAATGAAAGGTGAAATGCTAATGATATGAAGATATGTGGATTACGATAAAATAGAAGTTGTAATAAATTATAAAGCATTCCAGGAGATGAGTGAAAATTGGAAACAATCATTAAACTCCATAGCAAACGTTCTTTGATTTGGACCACCATTGGTGTCAGTGGGCATTCACAGTTCAGAGGTACAGATATAGGAAAGCATTTTGCAGGTTTCAATAAATTGTAGAAGAGTTGAAATTCAGTCCACTTTGATATCCGCAATGGGAATTGCCAGTCCATACCTTTTTATTTGCTGTGCCATAAATATCCACTGGATTTGGTTTGGATTTTTATCATTTACAAAGGCACATGGGCGGAAAGCTGTAAAACTTCACTGACTTAACGGTGCTGAGGACACACATGGCATGACTGTGAGAAAACACTTTAGGACTGCCTGCCAGCAAAAGGAGCTCGGGTTGGTCTGACACGAAGTAGCAGTGAATGGTGCCCTACCACTGAAGGTAATTGCTGTTCCGGGGGCAATTGGAGATGGCGGGCGTGAAGGGTCTCTCTTATACCTAACAAAAGGAGCAATGAAGAAAAAGATTCTCCGGACAAAGCTTGGTGTCTTCACCATTAACATGATACACAAGAGCAACGTTAGTTTTCGTGCTAGTCTCACCCCTTCATGTTTGAAGCACAAGTTTCTATGCAGTTTTATATAGCACTAACTCGATCAGAAGGGATTGCAGCACTTTAAATAAGCACCACTTACATTATACAAGAACAATTTTTTTTTACTTGCATCTCCCCCATTATTTCCCTCCCAGATTCTCTCTGCCATGATGCAAAGAATGTGGAGGCTTAGTAAATAAAATTCAAAGTTGACTACTCTGCTGTAAATTCCACATCACCAGCTACCATTAATATCTCCAAAAAGAAGGTGATCAGCATAATAGCCGAACAAGCAGCGCGGCTGAGAATGCAAACAAATAGAATTTAAAATAAATGCAACAGAGTATGCGTTCAAGGAAAAACAATTACTGAAAGCAACGGAATATGCAGTATACCTTTGACTAAATCCAGGCGTACGTTGATGTTTGCACTCGCTGTATTTGTGTGTGGGGGTGGGGAGAGCAGAAGCAGCGACGGACGCACCCTCTTTGTTTAAAGGAAATGCTGCATTTGTGTTGGAGGTCGGAAGCAACATCGGGAACAAAGCCATTTTTAAAAAACGTTAGCACACTGAGCTCAGTAGTGCAGCCACCTACCTTAAACACAGCTGCTCGCCTTTCAAGTTTCTGCAGGGCCTGAATTTGTGTTGGAGGGTGGTGGGAGGGTGGAAGCAACAACGGGAGCAAAGCAACTATTTAAAAAAAAAAGTCACCACACTCTTTGTAGTGCAGCCACCTATTTATTATTTTATTTTTATTTATTATGTTTTATAGAGCGCGAACTTGACCTGTGAGGGTATCAGAACGCTTTACATGGTATACAGTGCTTGAAATAAGAAAAGTTTAGTGCAGAAATATACAAGATCAACATGTAAGGTTACAATCACGAAGAAAGTTTGTAATTGCGCAGGACCTATAAGTTCTCGGTGTAAGGAGTTGGTGATCTGGGAAAAGTGTTAGTCTTGGATCAGTCAGGCAATGCAGTGGTTGCGAGTATGCCTTAGACGAGGAATTTATCCATGAGAAAGGTTTGGCCTCGTTTTTGAAACATGCTAGAGAAGGGATTCTTCTGATGGAAGGTGGGAGAGACTTTCAAATTATTGGTGCTGCTCCGGTGAACGCCCTGTTGTAGGTTGTATGTTTCTGAAAGGAGGCAGGTTGGAGTGGGAGGTTTCTAGCGGACCGGGAGTTCCTGCTTCCTCCAGATAGCACTAGTTTCTGTGCCAGATAGGCGGGGGAGTTTGTGTATAGGGCCTTGTGTGTAATGCATGCAAGTTTCAGCTGAATTCTGGCCTCTAGAGGGAGCCAGTTCAAAGCTTTCATGTGTGGCGAGATGTGGTCGAACTTCCTGGTGCCTGTAAGTAGCCTGGCGGCCGCGTTGAGACAGGCTTTTAAAGGCGCTAGGGATATCTTGGGCAGTCCAGTGAGGGTGAAACAGCCATATTCCAATCTGGAGATGACTAGTGCTTGAACTGCAATGTTTAGGTCAGGAGCATCGATGAAAGGTTTCAGCTTCCAGAGGTAGCTCAAGTGGAATCTGGCTGCTTTAGCCATTGAGTCAATGTGCTCTCGCATGTTTAGGTTGCAGTCGAGGATTATGCCCAGGGATTTGGCCGAGTCCACAATGGTTGGTGGGCAGTTCAGGGCTGTGATGGTTTTGTTCCAATTATGAATCTCCGGGTTGGTTTTTGAAGGGGAGATTAGGAGAAATTCTGTTTTCTTTGCATTAAGTTTGAGTTGGTTGTTGGCTAGCCATTGAACTGTAATTTCCAGGGTCTCGTTCCGGCGGAGGATCTCCTTGAGCGAAGAGATATTGAAGTAAATTTGGGTATCGTCCGCATACATATAATAGGAGATGTTGGCAGTACGAAGAACTTCGGTGAGTGGCTCTAGGTAAAGATTGAAGAGGGTGGGGGACAGGGTTGAGCCTTGGGGGACTCCAACCGTGACCGGGGTGGGAACTGATAGGTTGCCGTTAATGAGAAATCTATGAGAACGGTTGTGGAGGAAGGACCTGAACCATTCCAGTACCACGCCATCCAAACCCATCCTGAATTTGAGGCGTTCAAGTAGTTTTTCATGGTTGACCGTATCGAAGGCAGAGGATAGGTCAAGCAGGATTAGAAGGCAGGTTTTACCTTGGTCTAGGGCTTGGAGAGCATCATCCACGATGTGGGGCATAGCAGTTTCAGTGCTGTGCCCTGGTCTGAAGCCAGATTGAAAGTCGGCAAGTAGGTGGAAGTTGTTAATGTGCTGGCTTAGTTGTTGTTGTACGCACTTCTCCAAAACTTTGGCTATAAGCGGGATATTGGAGATAGGTCTAAAATTGTCAGTGGAGGCTGGGTTCAGTGTGGGCTTTTTCAAAATGGGGAGGACTTGGCCGGCTTTCAAGGGGTCCGGGATCAGGCCTTGTTGAAGAGAGGCGTTTATAATTGTAGTCCAGCAAGGGACGATGGATTGGGAGACAGCAGCGAGGCAGTTGGAGGGTAGCGGGTCGTCGAAGTGGTTATTGGGCTTTAATGTAGAGAGGATTTTTGAGATAGTATCTTCGATATAGAATTCGAAGTCAGTCCAGTGGGCTTTGTACTTTGGTGGGGCTAGGACGGTTGGTGCAGAAGAATGGGGCAGGACGGGAAGCGGTTGGGAGTAGGTGGTGGTACTGAGTTCAATTCCTAGTGCCAATAGTTTTTCAGCAAAGAAAGAGGAGAATTCATCTGACGAAATAAGCGATTTGGGGGATTCTTTCGGTGTTTTTGCCAGTTTATTAGATTGGAGTTTGACCAGTTCGAAGAGCTTTTGGGGTCTATTCTTGGCGTTCCCCAGTTCTGATCTGAAATATTCTTTTTTGCAATTGAGGATGTGCTTATTGTAGGCTTTTCTCGCCTGGCGGAGGAGGTTTAGATGCGTTGCAGAGGGGTGTTGTCTCCAGATTCTTTCAGATTGCCGTTGGGATCTCCTCTCCATATTGAGGGAGCCAGTGAACCACAGGTTTCTGTCTTTGATTTGAGTTATTTTTAGTTTAAGGGGGGCAAGGTCGTCCAGAATGTTTGAGATGAGACCTCAAACACCAGCTGCTTGCCTGTTAAAAGTTTTTGCGGAGCCTGCATGTGTCGGAGGGTGGTGGGAGAGGGGTACATGTGGACAAGTAATGTGAAGCGTCCGCCCTGCAAATGATTTTTTTAAAAACTTGCGCCGGCTCATCATCAGGTGATTCTGGGCAATTCACTTATTCTCCTTGTGCCTACCAAATAATAAAGAATGTGTCCTTCGGGTCCGCCTGACCTACAATAGCCAAATGGGAGAGGGAAGAGAGGCGATCACAGCTGTACTGTGTGATTGCCGATTAAAATCCAAAATGCTCTATGGGTGAAATCGACGGAAAGAGAGCTCCACATACAAAGGAGGGACTTTTCCACAAATGCACCAATAAGAAGATAGTAACCAATGGCAATCAGTGGGATCTCCAAACCCCACAGAAGAGCTATACAGGTTGACTGAAGCTCGACCTAAAAAAAATATATATACACTGAGCACTTTCTTAAAAAACTGTCTAAACGTGAGGGACTCTATGTTCCAGTCGAAGGCTAGTGGTATCCGAAACGCATAGGCCGTCCTATAACTGCTCACTTTGCACAATGGTGTGAAATAAACTACACTTTTAAAATCATTACCTTGCTGTGGTGCCGTGACTTTCGCCGAGAGGATTGACAGGGAGGCGAGGGAACTTCAGGAATATATATATATATATATATATATATATATATATATATATATTATATATATATATATATATATATATATATATCTATATATAAAATCAACTTATCCAAAACGAATTTCAGGTTTGGCCTCGTGTTAAACAACATCGAGCGTAACCAGGATCTATTAATCATTAGACACAATACACCAAAGACTGCGATTACTTGTTTTGAGGGATTCCAAACTTTGGGTCACATTAAACAAGCATTTTTGCCTTTGCAAATGGGAAGATTCGCAGAATCGGCCTGTTTGCGAATGCCACAAATGCTTTTCAGAGGCAGCTAACCCCAATTTACGATTTGGTAACCTGTTACCGAATCGTAAAATGGGTTTGCGATTCGGTATTCTGAAGGGGCGTGCTTACGTCGTCCCTTCCAAATACCGAATCCTAACGGTATGCATGAATGTTTTGTGACCATGAATATGGTCGCAAAACATTTGCATAGTACCACCTACTTCAAGTAGATGGTAACCCATACACAAATAAGACCTTTGTGAATGGTTGTAAAAGCATTTTTAAGAGCAAGCAGTGGTCCCACAAACCACTGCCTGGTCTTAAAAAATGAAAAGAAAACTTTTCATTTTACTTTTTATAAAACATCTTGTTTTCCTTTAGGGAAAACGGGCTGCTTTACAAAAAAATTAATTGCTCTATTTAAAAACAATCATGGACATGGTGGTCTGCTGACCTCAGCCCCGTCATTTTTGTATTCCTAGGGGGTCACAAATTGCAATCTACCTCATTAATATTAATGAGGTGGAGCGATTTGCGACCCCCTAGGAACGCAATCTAAAACTCTTTGAGTTTCATATATTGTAAATTGTGATTCTCAGGAATACGCAATTAGGTGTTGATGCATTTGCCCCTTTGTCTCTTATCTTTACTTATATTGTACTTGATGTACCCCCTGTTCTTCATTAAGTCCATTATAGCCTGAGCACAACCTGTTCAAATGCCAATACCTTGTGGGACATCTCATGCACTAGTGGTGTAAAAGTGGATGGGGGTCTAAGGTCAGTTGCAGAATTTGCCTTAGGTTGTGAAGAGTTGGGATTCTTGGTGAAGAAGTGTCTCAGGCATATATTTCTAAAGAATTGCTGTAGTTGAACCTTAATGTTGAAGCTGTTAGGTGGTGAGGTGGGTACAAATGACAAACCTTTTGCTAGAATGTTTTGTTCCCCATCAGTTAGACTGTAGTTAAAAAGATGAAGGATTGAGGTTAGTAGGTCGGTGGGTGCGACTACCATCTGTAAACTTGTGGACGGGTGTGCTATTTCCCTGTGGTTCTCCTGGGGGAAGATTCTGACTCCTCTCTGTGTGTGTTCCTCCCTCTGCTCAAGTTTAAGGAGTGTCTCATTAAAAGTAGTGTCCAAGCTATTGAGCTTAAAATAAACATTACACTGGTCCTGTCTGACTTTGTTGATGTACTCTTCACTCTACGCCAAAATCTCCTTTTCTGACATACCTTAGTTGATACAACGATTGAAGGGAAAAAACTCTCGCAGGCACGCACCTGCACCTTTATACAATTAATAATAATAGGGTTGCCCTGTGCCCTTCAGAACCTGGGCGTTTCGCGGGCAGCAAACCTAGAGGATGGGCCAGGAATAACATGGAGTTGAGCTGTTGATAATTGAAAAAACTGACATTCTTCCACTGCACTCTTTTGTCTTACACTACATTTTTATCATTTGTTGATTTTTAATTTTAGACTCCTGTGTCCACGTTGTGTCACCTTGTCACTAACTCACGCTTCCTTGTATTTTGTGTAACAGCCATACATGAGACTTCATTTCTCAAATACATGTACAACTTGGATGTATGATTGAGACTATACCAAGTAAACACGTTCTTTGGTGTGTTGTGTTTAATGATTAATAGGTCCTGTTTAAACTCGATATTGTTTGTCACGAGCCCAGATCTGTAAATCTTTTTGGATACTTTGATGGTCCATATATGTATTATTAAAGCACTGGTATCAAGCAAAGAAATTGCGTCTCCCAACAGGACTCACTGTAGCTTTATAAAATTAGTTTGCCATGTAGGCACTTTACCAGAGGTGCCCATATATATAAATGCAAAACCTCTGTGATTTCTTTGTCCATCTCTAATATACGGGTCCGCACCTTTAGCTTTGCGCATATGGAAAAATTATATCCTTTTCACCACCTTTTTTAGGTCGAGCCTGATCGACCTGTTGTATCCTCTTCTATGGGCTCTGGCAAACCACCAATTGCCATTGTTTTTTTCTTGTGCCAATCCACAATGCTGGCCTTCTATAGGTCCATTTCTCTCAACTGTCCCTCCCTTGGGTGCTTGTTTCAGCTGAGGCAATTTCACTAAGAGATTGTTTTTGTTGGCCATCCTCCTCGCACATCGCACGATGGTCCCTCCTTCCCTGTGGGCACAAGTAAACTCCGTGGCCGTAAGGGAGGACTCGGAAGTATGCCTCCAGTTACAGAGGGACATATATTATTATGCAGCCGCGGTGTATCCATTGGGGCGTGGGGGTGTAGCCCCCCGCCCGCAGCTCCCTTGGGTCTTTGAACTTAAGTAAACTTAATCAGTTTACTAAAGTTCAAAGACGCCGAGGGAGAACTGACAATCATGTCAGTCAGCATGACGTCGGACCGCCCACCCCCTTCAGAGATTGAAGGGGGTGGGCGGTCTGGTGTCATGTTGACTGACATGATTGTCACCAGAGGCAGCAACACAAGTACGCATGAGTGGGGACGGAGGGCGAATTTTGGTATCGTGCCCACTCATGCGCACTTTTGTTTTCCCTTGTTTGTGCATGCCCATTAGGAGCCCCTTGGCCTCCTAATGGGCGTGCTGCGGGCAAAGATTAGCCATGACCTAAAAAAATCCTGGCGCTGCTGGCAGCGCCAGGATTGGCTGAGAGGAGCTGCAAGGGCCGTTCGTGCGTGAAGGCGCCAAGGGGAGAAGCAGAGGTGGTGCGGACCGGCTGAGATAAGTTTTCCTTTAAACGTATATTTATTTAATACCCTGCCACCCACCCCCGCGGGAACCCCCATTCCCCGCGAGCCGCGACTGGGGGTCCGTCACCATGCATGCATCCCAAAGGTACGGGTCTAATTTACGGTTGAAAATGCTTTTAATAACCCCCCCCCCCACTCCCCGCGAGCCGTGACTGGGGGTCCGGCACCATGCATGCATCCCAAAGGTACGGGTCTAATTTACGGTTGAAAATGCTTTTAATATCCTTCCTTCCACATGCATTAGTTTTTAGCATGTTACATTTCAACTAAAAAACACCCTTCTTGGGATGTTATCACTCAACATGTCATTGTTACGTAACGTTATATTTATATTAACAGAACGCGATGCCCATTCAGTCATAAAAAAAAACATGTTTTATTATTTGGGGGATTTAAATATATCGGATACCTTTCACATCACATATGACCATCAAATAAAACAAGGAATTGAAAATTGAACAAACCAGAGATTTTAACATACACACACAGCACTTATGATGTTCTCGCATAAGTGCACATGTTGAAAGAGGTATGGCAAATTTGAGAATTTTGTATGGTGAAAATAAATGTGAAGCAGCAGCTCCTTTATAAAAATCGAATATGTCTCTAAGCACAAAGTCAATATGCAATGGAATACAAATTCATAGAAGGTAAAACGTATATTTTTTGTTGAAATGCGTGCCCTGACAAAAAGTTAAAATAATTCTGTTGTAACTCCTAACGTTTTTCCGCGGTATTCTGCTGCCGTGAATTCGGCAGCCGCGCCAAGTATTGCCCAGTAGTCCTGCTGCGTGCGATTGAAGTTAGCTCGCAAACATTTTGTGCCGTTAGTTACATTGCCTAGGTTACATAACATATGGTATAACTTTATTATACACAAGAGTAAATGTACAGCAGTCCCCGTCATGATCATGAATTCAGTCTCCCCAACCGAGCTGTTTTAGCAAAGTAAAGTAAGTGAGAAAATTAGCATTCTTATTTCAAAGCAGCTTTTGGTGTTAAAATATGTACAGTTACAGTAAACCTAGCACATTAAGACACTTGGGGCCCGATGTAGGTAATCCCAGATTACCGATTCTTAAATACCGAATCATACCGATTCGGTATTTAAGAACAAGCAAATGGGATCTAGGTAATTTTTCTTAAAAAATTACCGAATCGGTAAGTTTCGGTAATTACCGAATCAGTATTTACCGATTTGGTAATTGCCATTCATTCCTATGGGCCTGGAGGCCCATAGGAATGAATGTCAATTACCGAATCGGTAAATACCGATTCGGTAATTGGGGGAAACATTGAAGGGTGGCAGGGTGTCACTTTGACACCCTGTTGCACCCCTCAATTGTGTATGGGTGCACATGTTGCAGGCATGTCCTAAGGGCATGTATGTCTGCAACATGGCACTGTTGGAAAAGCAAAAAAAATGCTTTTTCAAAGGTTTTCATTATTTACCACCAACTTGTAGTTGGTGGTAAATAACGAATCATAAAATGGGAAAATCACTCATTTGAGTGCTCCCTACATGTCAGGATTCGGTAATTTACAGAATCGGTATTTAAGAATTCAGTAATTTACCGATTCCTTAAATTACCGATTCGGTAAAATACTGAATCCTTAAAAAGTGCCACCTACATCTTAAAAACCCAATACCGGTCGGTAACGGCCGAAATTCGGTCATATCGGCCGTTACCGACCGGTATTGGGCCACCTACATCTGGCCCATGATGTCTCGCCTGAGCGTGTGGCTTTATGACCTGCTGCAGGGTGTGAAACACAAAGCCAAGTCCCAGTCTGCATGGCGTCACGTTTCATGTTTATTTATGGGTCAGGCCCATGTTCTTCAATACAGGGGCTGTGGCAGAAAGCCCTCGTCATTACTGCTGTGAATGCTCCATTATTGCCTCTTAAGGTGGGTACCCCGAGAAGTCGCTGTCTGCCGGAGAGGAATTTTCGAGAAAGGTCATAGAGGTCCAGCTAAACTATAGTGCTGTGTTCACAGTGACAGGGAGCGTCAGTAAGGGTCTGAAATAAAGGCGAGCACGCCGAGAGTTGAGCCGATCTATTCAAGACCAGGGTGTCTCTGAAGAGAACACTTTTAGCGTCAGTCAGGTATTTAATTCAAAAGCATTAATGCCCTCTGGGATTGTACATTTTGTTACATGACAGTGTGTTGCTCCTGCTCCATTACATTATATACTTGAGCGCATGGTGCACGTTTGTGTCTTTTTTGGCCGCTTGTGTGTTTACATGCCTGAGGGTGTACGTGGTTTTGTCTCTGTGTCGGAATGTGTGCACGCCTATCTGTTTATATTTGCTTGTTTCGGAGTTTGCTTGTGTGTATATGTCAGTGTCACTCTCAGCTGAGCTCCCAGTTTCTATGAGTGTGTGTGTTTGAGAGTGTGCTTGTGTGTGTCTGCTTTATAATATTTACATTTGATATTTGATGCATTTAACTCAAGTATATATGTGTTCTCAGAGCATCAAAAAACATCACCTGATCGGCCTAATAACGATAAAAATGTTTCTGACGGTAGGCCCTGCTGACACACAGCGTGTATATTGCTCAGAGGTACGTGGCACTGGCAGGGCCTATACTGAATAAGCAGCTACCTACGTTGTTATATGACATCCCTTTATTAATGAAATAACTGCCCTTTCACAATTGCTTGATTAACCTTCTTGCTTCTCAAATTTTCTTGAAAATGCACCATTTACCCACTCTTTTTTCAAAATGTTAAAGTTGTTCATGCTCGCTCGCTGCGCTCGCTCGCCATGATGTATTTCAAACAGAAAAATTTCGCCTCACAACTTTCAAATGTCACCAGCCACCACTGTTATTAAGCCTGAGACAAGCAAAGTAGCTTTGCCAAAACTCTTCCGGGATCTCCCAACACTACACCTGCGGCGGGGTTTCGAATGCGCACAGTGCAGGATTCTCAAACGCAGCTGCCTTAGAACACTTTAGCCCATGTGACACATAGTAGAGCGGAGCTCCGCTGTGCTTGCTAGAAGCACAAAATCATAGGATACATTTAACCTATGCGCTCGAGATGCTGCAACAGGGAAGCACTGAGTGTGTGCACCGCTGTTTGTGTGTGTAGCAATGTCTCGCACCACACTCTGAGCTGAAACTGGCTCTTTCATAGGAATGCGTCAGCCATCCTCCCCTAACAAACCATTTCCCATGGCCCGCCGGTAAATACACCTCCATCCTTGCCTCCTCCCGTTCAGCCCTGATGGGTCCCAGCCACGCGTTGACAACAAACTCCTCTCCTGTGAGTGTGCATCTGGTGTCCGCCCCTCTCTCTCCCTTCAGAACTTAGGGGGAAGAACTCCTACATACCAACGTCAAGTGGGCTAACTGATCCCTTCTCTCAAAATGCAGATCTGTGTACGCAACCCGAGTGCGGACGTCATGCAGGTTGGTTCAGATGACAAGCATTTGCAGCAAGGCTGGCAGTAAACATTGCAGCCCATTTAGCTCGTTGCCTCCTAGCAAGATGCTTTCAGCAGGCTTCCGCAGAACAGCATGACCTGCCTTACTTAGTGCAATAAAGGTAGAAAGAACCCTTTACAGCTTCACTTTTTTCCCTTTACAGGCACAAGAAGATGAAGTGAATCGGCCAGAAATAAAGAACGTTGCGTCAAAGCCGGAATTCAAACCTTGTACAACAAGTTCAAAAGTGGTTAGCTATCGGTATTAAAACATATCTACTTCCAGTAATTGAGGAGAGTGTGTACATATTTAAGGGGTGCTTCTAGCAGAGACATTCCAGAGAAAAGGTTGTGCAGCGCAGCTGATGTTGAGACGGTTGCATCCCAGCATTTTCCGAAACAGTATTTGCATTGTTCTACGGGTATAAACGAAGCGAAGAGAAAGGGAAGAGTGGAGAGGGCAAGAACAGTGGAGAAATTACAGAGAACCACCACGTTGGGAGGGTTGGAATGGAATACCACTAACGAATATGTATAGTGGCCTAGAATGCGTGGACTGACCATCACAGCCAGATGAACAGGCCCTCAAACTTCCAGACAACCCCCCAACCCTAGATAACCCTCTAACTTTTGATGACCCCGTTACTCTTGGCAACTCACAAATCGAAAATAGCCCTAATAACGATCCTCCATCTTTGACCATGATCTCCTGGAACATCGCAGGATTACGGCCAAAAGTTGAGGATGGGAGTATCATGCATCCTGTGGACAGACATCAAATAGTCTGCTTACAGGAGACATGGTCGCCAATAGAACTCCACCTGTTGGGTTATAAGACGTACTTCTCTCCAGCATTAGTGGGACAAAAGGGTAGGCCAAAGGGAGGACTAATTACGTATATAGCTAATACCATCCAAAATATAAAAATAAACATTATTGAACTGGAACATAATTTCCAGATCATTTGTCTCTCCCTACCCAAAAATGAGTCTGTTGTCCTCGTTAACTTTTACAACAACCTCGAGGAATCACAGCTCCAGAAAGTGTTGGCGCACTTGCACGAGAAACTAACCACCCTAAGGCAGAAACAAGGAGCAAAGGGCTCAGTATCTATAATATGGGCAGGGGACTTCAATTTGCATCACTGTACCCAGCCAGAGCAAAAATGTGCAGGAATGATGACAGAGGAAGGTAACCCCATTACTCAATTTCTTCACAATAATATTGGTGGAATAATGAACGATATTCTATCAGATCTGGATCTCCAAGTAGTAAACACCCCAGATGATAGAACTAATTTTTTAGAAACGACATATGTGGGAAGGGGATTTAGTACTACAGTTGACTATATTATAATATCGGCTAGCTTACATACTAGAGTCAACCAGTTTGAAGTTTTACCCAACACCTTAAGTGATCATTCCATCCTTAAATTGGAAATGCTCTTAAACTATCAACAATCCCTACCTGTGACATTAACTAGTGCACTGACCCAGGATAATATAAATCTGGGCCAAATAAATGGGTATACAATAAAGTGGGGAAAAATAAACCCAGGGGAACTTACCAAAGATCTGATAAAATTGGCATATCCCCAAATCAAGAAGTGTCTAGACATACAGACAGAAGATGAGGAACTTCTTACCAACTTTGCCCGAATCATGGAAGAAACCAAATCTCTACTCTCAGTAAAACATAAAGTAGGCCCCCCACAAACCAAAGGATGGTTTAATCATGAATGCACCCAGGCTCACTCAAACCTCAAAATAGCACTAAATAAAGATGAAAGGGACCCCCACGCTATATCCGCACTAAGAAAGGAATACTTTGCCATCAGGAAAAAGAGAAAGGCGGAGTTAAAGCAAGCTTTGTGGGACGAACTCCACTCTAGTGCCCAGGAAAAAAACAGCCAGGCATTTTGGAGAGTAGTGAGAGCCCCATTTTTAGTTGACGATAAAACCCCAAAAATCGAAGTTGCTATAGATGAGTTAGAATGGGTATCACACTTTTCAAAAAATTTTCAACAACAACCGACAGAACAAGAAAATGAAGATAGAAACTTGGTAGCTCCATCCTACCCCATCCAAATAGACTTTGAAATGTCTGAGGTCCTTTCGGCTCTGAAATTAAGCAAAAACGGAAAAGCTCCAGGACCGGACAGAGTCCCGGTAGACTTTTTTAAATATAATATAGATCTCTGGGCTCCTATCATCACCAGGGTATGCACGGCAGCTGCAAAGAAAGGAATCCTGGAGTCTTGGACAAGGTCCGTGATGGTACCGATCTTCAAGAAGGGCAATCGCCAGGACCCCGCCTGCTACCGCCCAATATCTCTACTGGACTCATTGGGAAAGATAGCAGGCAGGATGATCCTGGAGCGACTTCAAAATTGGGCGGAGGAGAGAGGCATCCTGTCTGAGTTGCAATTCGGTTTCCGGGAGGGCTTCGGAACTGTGGAACAAGCCCTAAACCTCTCCATTATCATCGGAAAATACATACATGCAAAGAAGGACAAACTATATATGATTTACGTGGACTTGTCCTCCGCGTTTGACTGTGTTTCTCATACCAAATTGTGGTCCCTCTTGTCACAAATGGGAGTTGATTTACCACTCCTGAATTTTCTGAGAGAAATGTACTCCAAACCCTCTGCCAGAGTCCGCTACGGTACAAAGGGTGAGCTGTCGGCGCCCCTTAGAGTAGAGCGTGGAGTCAGACAAGGATGTGTCCTGGCCCCTTTCCTCTTCTCCCTCTATACTAACAACTTGGAGGTTGAGCTTTTGAGGGGTGCCCAGGACCTCCCACAGGCAAAACAACGCCCGATTCCAGCTCTACTCTATGCGGACGATGCTGTTTTGCTGGCGCGGACTCCCCGTGAACTTCAGAGGATACTTAACAGATATTCTCTTTTTATGGGCACTCTAGATCTCCATATAAATGTGAAAAAAACTTTTGTGATGACGGCAGGTGCCGGGAGAAAACACCCTAAAGATTTAATCCTTAAAAATCAAAAAATAGAGTTTGCAACCGAATATTGTTACTTGGGTATTACAATAGATAACAAATTGTCCTGGAAAATGGCAGTGGAAGCAAGGAAACATTGCTTTAAGAGAGCGATAGCGGCCCTGGTGTCTTTCTCACAAAAACTGGGAAAACGACCGCCCCTGGAATTACTAGCCATTTACAGAGCTAAGTGCCAATCAACAGCACTATATGGAGCTAGTGTATGGGGTCATACGGACGTTTCTTCCCTGCAAATTGCAGAAAATAATTTTCTGAGGTTCCTTTTAATGGCCCCAAAGCGATCCTCTACGTATGCATGTCATGTCGAACTAGGCGTCCCATACATTGAGGACTTGGCAAGAATACAACCGCTACTCCTATGGCGCCGTATTTGGACCTCAGAAAAAAACGCCCTCACTAAGACAATAGTGGCAGATGCCATGACACTGGACTATGCTCTAAAAATAAAATGGCTGGCTTACAGCAGGAACTTTTTTATTGACCTTGGGGCCGAAAAATACTATTCGACTCCCGAAAAAATCAGTGAACTCTCAAAAAAACAACTACAAACACTAGCCCTGGGACATTTGCAAAATCTGAGACTACAAATCGAAGCAGGCAAACCGTCTGTCCAACATGCTGTAATGGTTCAATTCACCCTTTCCATCCAGCCTTATTTAAATCTTGAAATCAGCGCTTTCTATCGTTTTCTTCTGGTAAGATTCAGATTAAATCTATTTCACAGGCTAGTAGCATTCCCAGTAGCAAATGCTTGGGATACGATTTTACCCCTGTGTCCCTGCGATGAAAAGTCATTACAAACCACTTTACATACAGTCTTATTTTGCAAATTTTATCATGAACATCGCAAACTTTGGCTATTGACTCTGTTAAAATCTTGGGGACTCAGGCAATGTCGTCCTGCTATGTTGAGTTTACAGCTCTTGGATACTGAAATTACCTGCTATCATGTTCTTAATTTTTTAAAATGCATATACAGACACAGAACAAATCTGTAAAGTAATTTTTTCTAATTC
This sequence comes from Lissotriton helveticus, assembly GCF_964261635.1. Lineage (NCBI taxonomy): Eukaryota > Metazoa > Chordata > Amphibia > Caudata > Salamandridae > Lissotriton > Lissotriton helveticus. The sequence continues at coordinate 313,085,272 of NC_136069.1, read as the reverse complement.
ATAGTATTGTAAATAGTCTCGTGAAACTTATCATTGTCTATGAAATTATTCTGCATTTTAAAACTCATGTTTAAATTTTTTTTTTTTATTTTTTTTTTATGATTTACTTATTATGTATTAACATTGCTTTTATGGATTTCTAATACTGAAACTCCGAATAAAGAATTTATAATAATAATATAAACGAAGCTGGCAGATGGAAATCCGTAGCTGAATTAAATTGATCAAGTTTACAGATAACACACAACAGATACAGTGCACTGAAACCAAAGACTGAAATACACCACACGGCTGTAAGGGGGAGAATAGAACTGAGGGTCCTGCTACGCAGGGCCGCTCTTGGCATTTTCTTTTATGTTGAATTAAAATGGCCGCTAACTCTCTGGCCTACTGATGTTGCATATTGCCACGAGTCTGGAGGAAGGGGTAACAGGACACACCTGTGGTAGTGCAACAAGAACAAGTACATAAATCCCAACTAGTTTATGTGGCTAGGTAAAGAAACAAAAAAACTTTCCTTTTAGCCAAAAGTCCCATACAGTCAGCACTCTCAAAGCATACATGGATTTACTACTTAAAGTCTCCACATTATCATAAGTAGGCAGTGTGTGGCTTACCTGATGTACTGTCCTCGCGTGGCACACATTTTTCACAGCCTGCAAAATATTGAAACAATTAACTAGAGAAAGAGCTCCCAGTTGGAGGAATATTCGGAGTCATAAAGACAACCGTAAGCAGTATATTCCTTAAAGTTTGTGAAAAGAGTTTTTGGAAAGGCAGCCCCCAAAGGGTGTACTTGTACAAGCACCTCTTCTTCACACCCTTCTGAGTGCAAAGTCTTTAGGTCATCCAGAGTACTTGAGAATTCAAGGAGTTTAGAAGAAGAAACATGCATGCAAGAATTTACACCGCCCTTCTTAGGTCTCGCCTAAGACAGCACAAGTGCTGTCTGTTGCAAGACATTTTGTTCGCTTACAGTGGGCTTAGAGCCCACACATTGTTTACCATTGGCTGGCCTCATTTTCTCGTATTTGCGTGCTGCTTATTTGATGACGTGTCGGCCTTACTTAATGCTCATATGCGTTGTACATGTGCCTTGAAAATTACACAGCTGTACACATCAAACGTATTTTGTTTCTTTTTAAATTCTTTACTAATGTTGCACACCATCATGAATTGAATCCATTGGCAAGGGCACAAGGACCCAAAGGTGAGACCTATTGGCTTTGCCAATGCTTGTTCTGTTTTTATAACCAACTTTAATAAGAGTTCTATGGCAAAGCTGGGATGAGGCGCCCAGAGGCAGCGCTGCATGGAGACGCCGCCGCACCTTACTTGGGCGTTTCGAAGGGTCATAGCACGGTCTCGCAGTCCGGAGTGTTTTACAACTCTGCAGGAACCGCAGATGGCATCGGCAGAGCTACGCCACCCGCCATCACTGCTGCCGAAAACGATTCAGAAAAGGGGGTGGTGATGAACAGAGTGTCTGAGTTAAGCAGACCACTCTTACCCAGTCCAAAGATCAGGGCTTGATCCATCACCGTTATTTAGCTCACTGCCCCATCCCAGCTCAGAACCTGGCTATATGCAAATTAGTCTGTCCCTGGCCCAGTGCATCATGGGAACAGGGCAGACCAAACTACCAACCCAATTCTTCACCAGAAAGGAGACAAGCTACCGGGGACCGGTTTCTGGCATTTCAGCCTCGTCGGCCCGGCTTGCTTGAATCCTGATGGAGCAGTGAGCAAGGGACTCATGTCTGAGTATACCCTGCCACACCTATAGTGGCCAAAAACGATTCAGAAATGGGGGTGGTGATGAACAGAGTGTCTGAATTAAGCAGACCACTCTTACCCAGTCCAAAGATCAGGGCTTGATCCATTACCGTTATTTAGCTCACTGCCCCATCCCAGCTCAGAACCTGGCTATATGCAAATTAGTCTGTCCCTGGCCCAGTGCATCATGGGAACAGGGCAGACCAAACTACCAAGCCAATTCTTCACCAGAAAGGAGACAAGCTACCGGGGACCGGTTTCTGGCATTTCAGCCTCGTCGGCCCGGCTTGCTTGAATCCTGATGGAGCAGTGAGCAAGGGACTCATGTCTGAGTATACCCTGCCACACCTATAGTGGCCAAAAACGATTCAGAAAAGGGGGTGGTGATGAACAGAGTGTCTGAATTAAGCAGACCACTCTTACCCAGTCCAAAGATCAGGGCTTGATCCATCACCGTTATTTAGCTCACTGCCCCATCCCAGAACAGACTAATTTGCATATAGCCAAGTTCTGAGCTGGGATGGTGCAGTGAGCTAAAAAACGGTGATGGATCAACCCCTGATCTTTGGACTGGGTAAGAGTGGTCTGCTTAATTCAGCCACTCTGTTCATCACCACCCCCTTTCTTGAATCATTTTGTCCACCATAAGCGTGGAAGGGTATACTCAGATGTGAGTCCCTTGCTCATTGCACCATCAGGATTCAAGCAAGCCGGGCCGACGACGCCTGAAATGGCAGAAACCGGTCCCTGGAAGCTTGTTTCCTTCCCAGTACAAGAATTGGCTTGGTAGTTTGGTTTGCCCTGTTCCCATCATGCACTGGGACAGGAACAGACTAATTTGCATATAGCCAAGTTCTGAGCTGGGATGGTGCAGTGAGCTAAAAAATGGTGATGGATCAACCCCTGATCTTTGGACTGGGTAAGAGGGGTCTGCTTAATTCAGGCACTCTGTTCATCACCACCCCCTTTCTTGAATCATTTTGTCCACCATAAGCGTGGAAGGGTATACTCAGATGTGAGTCCCTTGCTCATTGCACCATCAGGATTCAAGCAAGCCGGGCCGACGACGCCTGAAATGGCAGAAACCGGTCCCCGGAAGCTTGTTTCCTTCCCAGTACAAGAATTGGCTTGGTAGTTTGGTTTGCCCTGTTCCCATCATGCACTGGGACAGGAACAGACTAATTTGCATATAGCCAAGTTCTGAGCTGGGATGGTGCAGTGAGCTAAAAAACGGTGATGGATCAACCCCTGATCTTTGGACTGGGTAAGAGTGGTCTGCTTAATTCAGGCACTCTGTTCATCACCACCCCCTTTCTTGAATCATTTTGTCCACCATAAGCGTGGAAGGGTATACCCAGATGTGAGTCCCTTGCTCATTGCACCATCAGGATTCAAGCAAGCCGGGCCGACGACGCCTGAGATGGCAGAAACCGGTCCCCGGAAGCTTGTTTCCTTCCCAGTACAAGAATTGGCTTGGTAGTTTGGTTTGCCCTGTTCCCATCATGCACTGGGACAGGAACAGACTAATTTGCATATAGCCAAGTTCTGAGCTGGGATGGTGCAGTGAGCTAAAAAACGGTGATGGATCAACCCCTGATCTTTGGACTGGGTAAGAGTGGTCTGCTTAATTCAGGCACTCTGTTCATCACCACCCCCTTTCTTGAATCATTTTGTCCACCATAAGCGTGGAAGGGTATACTCAGATGTGAGTCCCTTGCTCATTGCACCATCAGGATTCAAGCAAGCCGGGCCGACGACGCCTGAAATGGCAGAAACCGGTCCCCGGAAGCTTGTTTCCTTCCCAGTACAAGAATTGGCTTGGTAGTTTGGTTTGCCCTGTTCCCATCATGCACTGGGACAGGAACAGACTAATTTGCATATAGCCAAGTTCTGAGCTGGGATGGTGCAGTGAGCTAAAAAACGGTGATGGATCAACCCCTGATCTTTGGACTGGGTAAGAGTGGTCTGCTTAATTCAGGCACTCTGTTCATCACCACCCCCTTTCTTGAATCATTTTGTCCACCATAAGCGTGGAAGGGTATACTCAGATGTGAGTCCCTTGCTCATTGCACCATCAGGATTCAAGCAAGCCGGGCCGACGACGCCTGAAATGGCAGAAACCGGTCCCCGGAAGCTTGTTTCCTTCCCAGTAAAAGAATTGGCTTGGTAGTTTGGTTTGCCCTGTTCCCATCATGCACTGGGACAGGAACAGACTAATTTGCATATAGCCAAGTTCTGAGCTGGGATGGTGCAGTGAGCTAAAAAACGGTGATGGATCAACCCCTGATCTTTGGACTGGGTAAGAGTGGTCTGCTTAATTCAGGCACTCTGTTCATCACCACCCCCTTTCTTGAATCATTTTGTCCACCATAAGCGTGGACGGGTATACTCAGATGTGAGTCCCTTGCTCATTGCACCATCAGGATTCAAGCAAGCCGGGCCGACGACGCCTGAAATGGCAGAAACCGGTCCCCGGAAGCTTGTTTCCTTCCCAGTACAAGAATTGGCTTGGTAGTTTGGTTTGCCCTGTTCCCATCATGCACTGGGACAGGAACAGACTAATTTGCATATAGCCAAGTTCTGAGCCTGGATGGTGCAGTGAGCTAAAAAACGGTGATGGATCAACCCCTGATCTTTGGACTGGGTAAGAGTGGTCTGCTTAATTCAGGCACTCTGTTCATCACCACCCCCTTTCTTGAATCATTTTGTCCACCATAAGCGTGGAAGGGTATACTCAGATGTGAGTCCCTTGCTCATTGCACCATCAGGATTCAAGCAAGCAGGGCCGACGACGCCTGAAATGGCAGAAACCGGTCCCCGGAAGCTTGTTTCCTTCCCAGTACAAGAATTGGCTTGGTAGTTTGGTTTGCCCTGTTCCCATCATGCACTGGGACAGGAACAGACTAATTTGCATATAGCCAAGTTCTGAGCTGGGATGGTGCAGTGAGCTAAAAAACGGTGATGGATCAACCCCTGATCTTTGGACTGGGTAAGAGTGGTCTGCTTAATTCAGGCACTCTGTTCATCACCACCCCCTTTCTTGAATCACTGCTGCCGAGGCTGATCCACTGCCCGCGGCTACCAGCACCTCCCCACACTACACACGGTGAGCGTGGGCGCTCTCGGAGACCCCCAGCACTTCAGCGAGCCTCGCCTAGCCACTCGTGGTGTGGGAGATCGGAGCGGAGTTGGCAGCTGGCGATGTGGTTCTTGAGGGGTGAGCGCAGCGCTGGATGCATGGGGTCTCCGGTGAGTGGGTGCACTGCTAATCACCCTGGTGTTCCCCCAGATGTTCTGGTATTGAGGGTGGTGGGCTCCGATGACCTGTACCCCCACCGGCCTTACACTCTCCGGGTCAGATGTGCGCTTGCTGAGCACAAGATGGCGGAGTGCTCCTCGGCAGTGCTGGCTGTTTAACGATGGCTCTGGCTTCCCTCCTTGTTCATGGATTTTGGCCTGAATTCGTCACTGTTTCCAGCGGGGCAGGCAACGTGTGGGACAGGGTAAATCAAGAATTGCTGAGCTGTTCCTGAAGAAAAAGGGAATATGTGTATCAAGTGATGCAGTGGATGTTGTAGGGGTACAGAAGAATTTCCCCTGGGTATCCATTTTGTTGGATTTAATGCCCTCACACACCTTTGCAGGTGTCATGCTTCATCATTTGGGCCTGCTCCTCGTTGGGTCGGCGGTGCAATACCCAACGGGCAACACCTCAAAGAGGGGCTCTTTAGCTGAGATCTTTTTCCAACGGCCGTATAAGTGAAGTGCGGGTGTGGGGCCAGTAAAGGATGTAGACGTAATGAGGTGATTAAAATAAAGCTAGGGGTACCATGGAATGATTTTATTCTGGCGGTCCGCTGCTTTAGTTAAAAAGAGAATCCAGAAGGTAGGTCTGGAGTGTTATGGTTCCAGAGATCTTCCAGAATGTGCTAATGTCCGGTCAAAATGTTTCTCGCTGATGTTTACTAACAGGCGATTCTTCAGGACCAAAGGAACTACTTAGCTGGTATCTACGGGGGGACTGTCTACAGAAGTGTCTAATGTATTAACAATGTACACTAGTGTGAGTTAAAACCATAAGGAAAAAGGAAAAACGGGGGGGGGGGGGGTTGTTGTATCCCTATGTTACCGTTCTTCCGTCTATAGTCTGTGTTAAGCTGTCATCACCTGTTAGGGAAAGAGGAAAAGCAAATCACAGCTGGGAATTTCAACAACGCATCAATTGACTACATATCGCATGCCAATGTGGTGTATCACTAACGTGCACTGAAACACAAGTAGTTGTGTACATGCACTCTCCTATGTGGAATAAACAGTGGGAGTGCTCCTGTGGATAAAAGCAATAATAAAGGAATAAAACATTAGAATACCAAATTGGTATGCAATGCAGCGTGCGTTCCTCGGGTGATAGAGGATGTAACTCGCCTAAAAAGTGTAATGTTCAGTTGACAACAGTATCCAGCGGGTAAAGCTTCAGGTTAGATCTTCCATCGCAAGGCTGTGTACAGGGAGGTAAACTTATAGGTTAAACAATACTAAGGCTCCCTAGCTGTATGTAGATGTTGTGGTAATCATTGATAAACATAAGGCATATCCAATGTAAGGCTAGGTTTGTGACATGTAATGCCTAAAAGGTCTTGAGGTGACCCAGAGGTTTGGTGTGATGCGAAGTGGCGTTCATGATGATGAACCACTCGTAGGGGGATTCTATTGAGTATAGGTCGAAGGGCTAAGTCACCCGTGTTGATACTGCACTCATTTTGTCTTATGGGTATGACCCCTCGCTGGTCCCTAAGGCAGGTGGGAGCCTAACTGGAAGGTAGCCGAGAAATACCCACTAGATAGTAAAGTCATATTTGTAAAATGGGTATGTAGCCAGCAGTGGTGATTGTATTAAGGCTGCGTGCGTATCAAAACTGGGGTTAAATTATGGCAATCATTACAGCTCCATAGTTAAAGCGGAGGGCTGCCGCCTTAGGTCGTTAATCTGGCACCGTTGTTAAATGCAGCGGTTAGGGTTGCGTATTGTAAATGTAGCAGGCAGCGTTGACTGTGTGTAGGCTGCGTGCGTAGTAAGGCAGGGCTGGGTTATAAAGTGTGGCAATCATTGCAACTCCTTGGTTGTGATAGTCGGCTGCCGCTCTACATCATTATTGGGGTGCCGTTATTAAATAAGGACGTTACGGTTAAAGGATGAAACTTACAAAGGGGCACCTCGAGCTATATCTCATAAAGACTGCGTTGGCTGGGTTACAATAAGTGGGGTCATTTGACCGAACCCAATCCTCAAGGTGAACCCGGTGTCAATGGAGTAGTTCAAAAACCGGGGATAATGATCCTAGCTCTGTATCCAGCACACTATGCCGGGTGAATCAGCGGCGGTCTCGAGCCCCTAGGAGTGTTATTGTCTACTATTAAAGTGCACCACCATCGACTTTTGAGTTGATCTAAACAAATAAGTTTCGGTTCCTATCTCTTCCATTCACAAGGCTGTCTCATATGTGCCCCTTGCTTAGCTAGTTCCGGTAGCCGGAGTTAAAAACCACCCGGCTGTCATATGCTGCTGGCATGCTAGAGTCCCCAAAAGCACTCTTCTATTTCGGTCTCTGTGGTCCCTACCTATTCTGAGGCTCGCTCCAGTTCTCGGCTCTCCTTGTTGCATGGGTCGTCAGCCTGATGCCCTCGTGGGGCTGTGCCTGTGCACGCAAACAGCAGACTTTCTACTGCCCTCCCTGGGTGCTATGACTGCGTCCCCCCTCCGACCCCACTTAATGGAACTCTGCTCTCCTGGTTTTTGGGTCCTGACCTGGGTGCATCTGCCATTTTGAGATGGTTTCCATCGATGCCCACGACCCGGGTCCGCCATTTTGTGAATTCTTGTCCTTTCCTTTGCTCCATTGGATTCCATCCTGCCGACCTTCAGACATTTCTCTTTTGCTGGACTGCCTTATTTCTTTCTCCCCCTCAGGTCCCCCTCTCGCCAATCTCAGCCTCCGACTCTTCTCCCCCACCTACCACTCTCTTCCCCTTTTGATTTTTTTTTATTTCCCCGTTAACTCTGTAAATATGTAATATATACTTGTCCAGCCTAATCGATAGTAAAATGTAATCCTGAGCAATCTACTATCTTTATATATATATATATGTATATAGAGATAACTCTAACCACTAGTACATGTAGTAGACCCGTGTACTCACTACCATTCCTATGTGATTCTTAGAGTTTATCCTTTTGTATCTCTTCCTTGAGTGACTTTACAACTTGTAAATTTGCAATTTTCTCTGTTTGTATCTCTTCCTTGTGTGACTTTACAACTTGTACATTTGCAACTTTTTCTGTTTGTATCTTTTATGTAACTCATGTAATCCTAGGTCCTTATGTATCGCAACTGGTTCTTTTGTAAAGCGCTCAGACACGTGCGGGTAATGTTCGAGTTATATAAAAATTGCATTGAATACATAAAAAATAAATAAAAACTCAGCACCACACAGTACATACACATAATACATGAATAACATAGCAACAAGCCCAAACATTAATAATGTGCAACATTGCGAAAATCAGATCGATAGCCTATAGTAGCTGCACCATATCCCCCACATGTGCTCATGTTTTTAGGGCAGCCACGATCCTCAAAAGCTGGCTTCTCCTGGTGGGCGCACCAGTCCACTCCTGCACGCCTCCCCCTAACAGTGAGCGGCCTCTGCTGATTCCTGGCATGGGCTACATCCCGCTTAGCAACCAGGCAAGCCATCCCTAAAAAGACACGCTTAGCTCTGGGGCCCCCCAGGGCAATACACTGAGTTAACTCCAGCGGACAGCCTAATACAGCCGAAAGTATGCAAACCACTTCCCTCCAGAAGTGCATTAGTACCCGACTATCCCAGGCTACATGATAGAAGTCTGCTGCGGGGAGCCCCGCACATCACGTGCAAGCCGCTTGACAATCGGGAGCAAATGTTGTAAGCGCTTTTGAGTGAGATATGTTGCGTGCAAGTAATTGAACTGTATCATACGCAGACATGTCGCGATCGCCACCTCTGTTGGGCCCTCTCAAGGCCATCTGGGGCATGGAACACCAGCGCATTGTAAATCGTTGATGTAGCCCCTTTGCCTAGCTTCCCCTGGAAGATCTTCAAATCCAACGGCCTGTCCTCAGGCAAAGGGCTCTCTTGTAAGTCATGGGCAGCAAGGCATGGCACAATTGGAGATACTGTAAGAATTGGGAGTTAGTCAAGGAGTATTTGACCTTCAATTCCTGGAATTACATAATGCTTCCCCCCTTATAAACGTCTCCAAGGTAGGAGATCCCAAGACGATCCCATGGCACAAACCCCTCCAGGGCCAGTGGCTGACCAACCCACATTACTAGCCATAAGGGAGTCATCCCGGTTAGGCGGCAGTTCCACCCAGTAAGGCGAGAGACGCACTCTAACAGGTAAGAGACAAACGTGTACAAGAAGGCAATGTACCCGGTAGACGTGCTCATATAAAAGATCAAACAGACCATTTATCCCCGGTGAGTGTATTTCCTAGTGGTACGCCCGGCCATCCCACCTCCACGCAAACCAGTCATTAACCTGCACCAGCTGTACTGCCAGATAGATAAATAGATATCCGATAAACCCAGGCCTCCGTCATAAGGGGACTTACAGAGCAACTGAAACGTCACCCTATGCCGGCCACCAGCCCACGCAAAGTTGGTGATCTTCGCGGTCAAAGAGTGGAACCATTTACGGGGGATGGGATAGGGGTAATTACTTAGTATGTACATGTATTGCAGTAAGCACACCATTTTAAAAAGGGCCGTCTGCCCCATTGGGTCTAGTGGGAGTGTAGCCCAGCAGCCAAGATCACAGTCAAGTAGCAGGTCTAAACCTAGGAAATTAAGGGCCCAGGCCAAATTCAGAGGGGAGACATATGTAACCCTAGATACATAAAAGAATTATGTCGTATAGGAATGTTAAGACACCAGACCTGCCCCAAAGCATCGCCTTTTACCTCCACTAAACAGGACTTGCCTTCATTAACCTAAAGCCCGGACGCCTCACCGTACAACCAGAGGAGTTTTAAGCAGCATAACCAGGAGCGCTGTGGTTCTTTGAAGAACAAAAGCATATGGTCCGTGAATAGTGCTATGCGGTCTTCAAGGCCAACTCCCCACTGCCATCCCTCCACCTGAGCATCGCAATGTATAAGCCGCACCAAGGGGTTCTATAACCAAGGCAAAGAGCAATAGGGACAGTGGGTACCTCTGGCACGTGCCATGCCTGATGGGAAATGCAGGAGACAAGACCCTGTGCACCTGAACTTGAGCGGTTGGGGAGTTGTAAAGAAGCCGAACCATACGACGGAACCCTTCACTCAGGCCAACCCGAAGGAGAACCTCATCCATAAAAGCCCACAACACTGTGCCAAACGATTTAGTGAAATCTATTAGCAAGAGGGCAAGCGCACCATCGAGGTCTGCCGCCCGGGACAGCACCACCTGAAATCTCCTAATGCAGCGGCGCGTACTGCGGCCCGACATAAATCCACATTGATCTGGGTGGACCAGGTGAGGCAAGGTCCTGCTCAATCGTGCAGCCAAAACATTCGCAAAGACCTTAATGTCAGTGTTAATCAGACAAATTGGCTGATAAAAGGAGCACTGATCCTTAGGAAGACCGCCTTTGGGGATAACCACAATCATAGCTCAATCTAAGACTGGTGGGAAAAACCCCTGCTACAAGGCCGCTGCATAAAAATTTAGGAGATGGGGGGAAAGAATCTCGTGGAAGCACTTGTAATATTCTATAGGGTACCCATCTGGGCTTTCCAGCCTGCAGTCCTGACACCGCCGCATTCACCTCCTCTAGCATCAGAGTTTGGTCCAGTTCCTGGGCCAAAACATCGGGTATAGTTGGCAATGGTATACTGCCAAGAAGGGTGTTTGTGACTCGCAGGCACCGCGAGTATAACTGCCTGTAGAAGTCAGCAAAAGTCTGATCTATGACAGGGATCTCCTCCTGAGGCGGTCCGACAAGTCTCAAATCACCAGTACCACATGGTCAGACACCACAGGTTGCCAGACAATACAATAATTTACCAGATTTGCCTCCCGATGCATATATCCTCTGTGACAAGGTTCTCCAACACTGCCTGGCCCCTTCTAAAGACACTTACTGCAGGTACGTGTGGGCTACGGCCAGGATATAACCGAAGTGCTCTGTGTCACGACGTTGGATAGCCGGTTCCACCCTTAGGATCTGGACTTCTAAATCGGTCAGCCGTGCCATAGCCCCGAACATGTCTGACGAACACAGCCCTTAATACAGCTTCTCAGGGAAGGCTTACTAGCCGCCCATAGCATTGCTGCTGAGTCCACAGATACTACATTAAGATAAAAAAGTGACGCTATTCCTCCTCGACAAAAGCCTTGCAGTCGGAAGTCTGCAGGTGCCAGGTGTTAAACCTCCAAACCAGCCGTAAAGCAATGGGTTGAGTTCCCCACGACAATAATAACAGAGCATGCTCACTCAGAGATACCACGTGGGAAAATACACACTGACTGACTGAATCGAAAGGAGATCTGCTGCTGGCAACCACATCAAATCTATACAAAAATCCAGTTCTTGCGCAGTAGATTGATGGATATAGACCCTTTAGCCAATATGCCAGGAGTGCCAAGCATCGCAGAAGCCCAGCGAGCCTGCCCAGGAGGTCAAACAAGCTGACCAGGAGCGCCTCGTCGGGTTTGGGGCAGAGGAGGTGTCCAGGACTGGATCAGGGAGCATGTTAAAGTTCTCTCCAACCATTGTGACGCCCTGAGGGAGAGTCAAGAGAAAGGATCTCAGCATTTGCAGGGATAACTGCAGCAGGGGCGGCAAGACATAACAGAATATAAAATTGTAATGCCTCGCTTCCAATCGGCCCTCAATGCCCACATAGCAGCCCCGAGCGTCTGTGTGGTATGCTGTAACCACCAATGGAAAAGATTTATGTAGCAATATGGCCACTCCCCTGGAACCTTGTGTGAAACCCGAGTAGTAAATCCTATCATACCCAAAGCGGGCCAGAAAGGGACAGTTTGTACCCAATAAGTGGGTCTCCTGCAATAAAATGACCGCTGGCCTGTGACGCTTGAGGTATTTTAACACTGCAGAATGCTAAATGCGGTCCAGGTGGCAGTTCACATTCTAGGACAGTACCGTTGTCTTAATGTAAGCCATAACGCAGTCAGAGAGGGGCCAAAACCAGCCCTCGCCCATCCAGGAGGGGACCTAATACCCAAGGGGTCTGCAGTGCCATGCCACGTCAAGTTAATTGCTATTGTCTGTGTGATTGCCGCCACTAACGTAGAAGGAAAAAACAATGTTATTATAAAACATTCAACATAAGAAACCAGGTTCAAAGGCCCAACTAGAACGCCCACTCCCCCCAATCCCCCCTCCCCACACTTCACCCAAAGAAGCATCTGTCACCCTAACTAAATGCCCCAAAACCTCTAACTAGGGTGGTAGGAACCCTCTGTGGTCCATAGGCACCCGAACAACAGGATCAAATGCCTGACAACAAATTACCACACTCAAGAAACAATTAAATTAGAATTTCGCCCCCCGAACCCAACAGAGCAATATCCAAAACAGGTGAAGAGCCACAAAGGCTAAGGCCCAATTCAAAGGGGCGGGGCAATTCTGGTATCCCCCTCTAGTTGCCCCCTCCAACACACCACACCCCCCACCACTGTCAATGAAAGTAAAGAGGGACCATCCAGTTCACTAAATGTCTGACGACCAAGACAAGGAGTCCAAGTCTACCGCCATAGAGCGAAAGACCAAGGGGTTATCAGAGAGGTTGTCCACCACACCCCGAACATTGGGAAAAGCATTAAACGTTATGCGTGCCTCTTCGGTCCAGCAGGGTAGTTTGCCAAGCAATGAAGTCACTGCCGATATGGCCATCTGAAGGCATTAATATTCTGTTGTGGATCTCACGATTTCTTCCAATGAGATAGGCAGTGGACATTCCCCGTCATTCTGTCTCTGCGACAACACTGCCCCAAGGCCAATAGGACAGGCATCCACTGACAGTTCAGAGTCCTTGACCAGGTCAAAGTATACCAGGGTGATGTCAGCCATGAGGGCTTGCTTGGTATCCTGAAAAGATTTTTCTTGATTGGGGCCCCATTCCCAGCTGATGTTGGCTTTTGTAAGTTCCCTCAGGGGGCAGTGAGGTTGGTCGTTTCAAATGAAACGCCAACAGTATGTGACCATACCTTGGAAACTCCTCACTCCGGTTCCTGTAGTGGGAGCCGGGGTCATCTGGATATTGCAAACCTAGGCCGGATCAGGGTATACTCTGTGTGAAGAGAACTGATACCCGAAAAAAGCTATTTCATTTTGCAGGAATGCACACTTTTATCGGTGCAGAGTGAGGCCAGTGTCTCGCAACCGCTGGAGGACGTCTCCTAGGTGGTCCAGATGTTCTTCCAGGATGGGGGCATGCACAAGAATCTCATCGCTGATGTTAAGGACCCCTTTTAAGCCAGCCAGTAGTCCGCGGATAGTGTCTTGAAAGACCTCAGCAGCACTGGATACTCCAAAACTGAGGCGCTTGTATCTTCGGAGCCCCACATGAGTAACAAACGTTGTTATGGCTCGAGTAGTAGTTGGTGGTATCCGGCTTGTAGATCCATTTTGGAGAACCACTGGGAGCCACTCACTTCTGCCACAATGTAGTTGACTGTGAGATTCAGATGACGCTCCTTCATGATGGTGTGATTGAGGAGCCTCATATCGATGCAGATTCTCAACTCGCCTGGCTGTTTGGGCTTCCGTGCCACAATGATGGGAGACACCCAAGGGGTCAGCCCCTCAACCCGTTCTAAGATGTCAGCCTGCTCTAGCTTCTTCAGTTCTTCCTCCACCTTCAGCCTCAAATGAAAAACTACACGTCGGTGCTTGAGAGCCACTGGTTGAATCGAGGGATCCACATGAAGATGGACCAAATGATCCTTGAGACATCCAATACCTTCGAACAGGGGTTTGACCTCGGCCACAAGGGATTCCACGCTCTCTTGATGAATGGCGAACGCCACCAGCTGGAGGTGCTCAGCAGCTTCACAGCATTCCAGACCTTCCTGGGTAATGCAGATTTTAGGTCGAGAGGAACGAGAATTGTGTGCGATATTGGTGGTGAACACTCCAGCCAACGGTAGAGGAGTAGAGGACCCATATGCAAACATCTGGGTAGATGTGTGTCGTAGAGCGGGTTGCGTAGGGAGAGTCTGTAGCAATGAGGCGCCATGATGTTAATAGATACCCCTATGTCTATGAGCGCCTGAACTGGGTGTCCAGCAACCAGCACGCTGCATTTCGGGATCTGCATCTTTGGCCACCCGTTCGGTTGCATGGCATGGATGACGTGTACAGTTCCCTCTATATCATTGTCGTCCATGTCTTCTTCCTCTTCCATGCTCTGAGATGTGTTCTCGGTGTTGACCGGTTTGTTCGACGGTCTTCCCCGGGTGGCAGAACAACACACCTTTGCAAAGTGGTGGAGTTTGTTGCAGGCGGAACATCTTTTGCCTTGGGCGGTGCACAGGCCTTGGTGAGGAAAAGACCCTCCACATCCATAGCATGTTTTGGTAGTGGGTTGTGTTTTGTTGTGCTCCGGCTTCTTTTCAGAAGTCCTCGGTGTCACGGCAATGACTGGCTCCGTCTTCACCTGACATTGCAGTGCAGCCTACATGTGTGCCGCTCGCACTTTTGATAGTTCTTTGGACCTCTCCATTGTTAGTATATCAGTCATGGACATCCCTAGGACCTGGAGTATGTGCTTACCCTTCAATGAACTGCGCCCTTATCTCATCGTTAGCATCCAATAATGTGCAAGAGCTTGCTAGCTCTTTGAGACGGGTGTAGAAACGGTCTATGGATTCATCAGGAGACTGTCTCACCTGCCGCAGTAGGAAGCATTCATAGTCAGGGTTGGCGAGAGGTTGAAAATACTCGGTCAGGGCTGCCTTCAGCATGGTGTATGTGTGTTGTTGGGGGCGACCTCCGCTACCTATTTTCCCAGCTTGTGTAGCGTGGTCCCACCCAGGTGTAGTAGCATAGGGCATTGGCGTTCTGCTTTCAGATCCACCGCCGCAAAGTAGGTTTTAAGATGCTCCAGCCAGTCCTTCCACTTAGCCATTTGCGCACATGGCGGGCCATCCAGCAGAAAAGGTTCGATGGGTGGCACGGTAGCCATGTTGCCTGCATGTGCACTCTACAGGAGCTGATCGATCCCGGGTAACTTTAACAGGGGCAGAATGTCGTTATTGTGATCCTGGGCATGCAGTATTGAGGCCCCAAGCGTGAACGGTGAAGAAGGAAAAAGATTGGGGCCCCTGCCTCTGAGCTCTGGCAGCAATGATGGCAAGTACAGCCTCTTTGGGTTTTGTTCTGGGTCAGATTGCTGGAATTAAGCCACTCTTCCCCCATGGGAGCATGGAATGTTGTGAGCGTGCCACCCTTAATGGCTTTGGTTTGAGTTTGTGCACTTCCCTGCAAGTTTTCAGTATTTGTTGTGCTCCTACAACGGTGTTCTGGTGTTTGGTGGTCCTGCCAAGCTCTTTGTGTATATGTGACTGAACAGACAGGGCCCGCTGGCAGTGTGAGGCCTCGAGGCAGCAGTAGCAGTGGGGGGAAGGGGCTTCACGCTGGGCCGCTGCTTGTTTGAACGCCACACACACGAGAGGTATCTGCACTGTTATGCCCCCCCTGGCAGATGAAAACCATGGGGACAGTTGTCAGCATGAGTGGTCAGGATTCAGCAAATGGGGTAACAATGGTCTCACCTGTGCTGTGGTACTGAGACCGCGTCCCCTCCGCACGCAGTAATCGACCCTCGGTTGTGTGCGGGGCGCGTGACCGCAGCTATCCAATGCAGGTGGTGCTGTTCACACGCGGCTCAGACTCGACCACCCTCGTCGCCAGTTGTTGCGTTCCCTGAACGGGGAGAGCAAATATGCTTTAATGCCGGTCCGGGCCCTGCCCCGGATGACAACCAGACGAATGACAACGCACACATTTCCTGGTATCGTGCTGTACTCAACTCCGAAGCTCGGGTTCATGTATGTTTATTGTTTCTTTAGCCCCTCCTCAAGTTCGCTGTGACCGCCACGTCGCAGGTCACGGGTGCCGCCTATGACACACCCCCACGATATCAGGAGGGTGGAATTAATCACCAAACATAACACTACCCAGTGCTTTAAATGGAGAAATAGAAGTGGAGGTGCTCTGTACCAGAGTACCTGCTTGTTTCTGTGACGTGTCCGTGCTCTCTAATTATAAGTATTACATTTCTCTTGAGAAATGCTGGTACTCTCCCTCAAAATAAACAAGCATTTACAATGCAACGGTTTCGCCTTTTCAAAAGTTGCTGTTTGTGTTTTTTTACATAGCGCCAAGAAACCTCTTGGAAATTATTAAAACCGCCTGCCACTTTTGTCGGACGAATGTTCACAAATGCCATTAATTACTCCACCTCACATGACTTCCGGGTGAAACAATTCTCTTGTATATTTTATTTGTAACCAACGAGTCCAAACTGCTTGAAGGGCAGGTAAAAAGCGCTTCACCCAGGACAGCGCTGTGCAGGGCGCCCTCGCATCTCTTTCTGTGCACACCCCATGTGTCTGGACCTGCGCTGAGTGTGCACAAGTATGAAAGTCAACTGCTTTAATGCTGCGACTCGCACAATGTGGCAAGTGCACAAGTATAAAAGTCACCATGGTTTAACGCTGAGACTCGCACAATGTGCACAAGTATAAAAAAAGTCACCATGGTTTAATTCTTCGACCCGCACAATGTGCACAAGTATAAAAAGTCACCATGGTTTAATTATTCGACTCGCACAATGTGCACAAGTTAAAAAAAACAAGAAAAGCACAATTTCTTTCATGAGCGCATGAAGCTAACTTCAACCTGTTTGCGAACGACAATGCAAAAAAATGCATTTTGCAATCTTCTAAAGCAGGGCGGAGTGCATCGTGCCACAGACGGCTGCAAAACTCAACACCATAAATAAATCACAGCTACCGTTCCCCCCACCCCCACCCCCACCCATCTCTCCTGGGAGAGTGACTGGGGGAGTTTGTCTCTTTATTTTCTCTTGAGCCGGTTTTTGAGAGGAGAACGAGGACGGAGGGGGCTAACAGGGTCAGCTGTCAGTGGAATGCCTCTTAGTATTCAGGTTACCCACCCAAGCAGAACGCGGAGAAGAGAGAGAGGGGGGAGTGGATGAGGGCGGGGATATCTCCCCTCGCTCTCCCGTGTTAAACCAACACACAAGGCCCTGCAGGCACTTGAGGGGGGCAGTTTTCAGGGGATGCTCCTAGGCCCCTCTAATCGAGGTTTGGAGCTCTGTCTGCATGTGTGACAAAAGTACCTCACCCCTGTCCCCTCCCCAAGACAAGAAGCTACGCTCTAGTCTAGACACCTGTGTTTACAACACAGGCCGGGAGAGACAAACCCCCCTTCAAAACAGCACCAGCTCCCAGCCTGGCCCCAGAGATGCTAATAAAACGCTGCATACGTAGGACGCAGGGGTCGACGGGACCCTTGGGGCGCTCGGCCACGCTGTGCTGTCACCCAACAGTGATAAGAACCCAACACAGCGCAAACGACTGACTCACTTCACACCCAGACAGCTTTACATATCTTAAACAGAACAAGCAAACTACCGCGTTGATGTGAATTTTATTAGCAGCAAAGCGTGCCCATGGCTAACTATTAATGTTAACAAGCCCGTGCACTGCAGAGGAGCCTGGGTAAGCCACATAACGTCATCGCAAATGATGAGCGCGTGTGTAAACCCGCAATTATTCGACAAGCACAACAAGGCGACGAGCCCAGGGCTGAAGCCTCGCATCCGGACGGGCTAGCAGCAGCAAAAATGTAACCGCTGCCTGGCGCTGAGGAGGGAGCGCACAATGGGCTCCCAGGCAACATCCAGCGAGCGCGCAGGGTGATCTCTGGCACTTTATTAGCGGGGCTAATGAGAGATGGCCCACATCGCTCTTTTCCAGGACCCCGGGCTCAGGTTACACATTTTACATTACGCGCAGTAAGTAAATACACTCATCACCAGCAATTGCACCGTTGGTTTTCCCTCCCCCAGGCGGTCTCTCTCTCACACAAGCAGGCACACTCGCCGGATGAAGGCTGGCTGAAGCCGCTCACTGTCCTGTGGCGAAACAATGTGACACACGAATCTACACTTTCACATTTAGATTAGGGAGCACGTAATCTGACGTGTACACTAGGCAGGATTACCCCCCCCCTCCTCCCATCATTCTCCTCACAAGTGACCTGAAGGGACACGACTTTCTTGCCCTCCCTATCACGGTTCCTTAATGCGACACAAATCTCTCCAAATCTAATAAAGTGTTTTTCTCTCTCAGCTCTTTTTTCCTCTCTTGTTAAATGATCTAAGATTGCTCTGTTGGTCTGCACGAACAGGTGAGTTCTGCCGAACAAAAAACACACAACGTGGGGATTGTTTATAGACAACAAGCGCCTCTGGCAGTGAGCGGTGAACAGCCAAACTCTCTCCAGCGCCGCAGGTCACATATCCGGGCTGGAAGCAGAGACGCAGTAACGGCTCTGTTCCACAATAAAGCATGCGGTGCCAGGCCCGAGGGCACATGCTATGCGCAGCTTTAACCTATAGCCACTTTACGGCGAGCTGGTGTGAAGGATGTGCCAAACTGGCACCGAGATCATTAGAACCAGGAAAAAACAAGTAGCAAGAAATGAGTGCCCTCAGACTGCCCCTCCATTAAGCGGGTATTCCGCTGTTTCCCTGGCACCAACTGCACATCAGAGCTCAGGCGCGCTTCTGCGACAAGGCAGGTGAATTACGGTGCCAGCCCTTACAGGTGGGTACCACAACACAAACAACATGGCATACACGAGAAACCGCTGTACCAGTGATGACACGCGCTGTCGTTTCTCAGCAAAGTGGTAGGTGCCATTCTCCAGTCAACAACCCGCACACCAACTTATCGTACTCACTCCAGAGACCGCAGGACGGTCATGTTTCTACCTTTGGGCTTCCTCGCGAACACATCACAAACAAAGGCGCCCAGCCTGAGCAGGAATTAGCGAATTACGACGCCACATGCTACTAAATTGGCGCGATTCCCATGCCAGCTCATTAAAGCCCCCACTGGCTCCATTCTCAGGATGTGTGCAGACCTCACACCGTCACCGGAGGTGTACAATGTCTCCGACCGGAGGAGACGGCGACGAAAGCATGCACCACCGTGTTGCTCTCTGCCATCAGGCGCCGAAGGCACAGTGGAGCACAGTGCTGCAGCCACCTCGGAGAGGGGGCGACAGTCGCACCAGACACGTCCAGCCAAGACCACAGTGCATGTGGCGGAGAATGCAGAGTAGAGACGCTCTGTTTGCAGCCATAGACAACCGCGGTAAAGTTACACCTGCCCCCCTGCACCCCAGACTACAAACCACCTTAGCAAACAAGAGATATGACTGCTCTTCAACCTCCGTCTCCAGACATTTTTCTGCGTTTTCTGACACCCCCCACCCCATCTGCTTCCGTTCCGGAGACTTCCCAACCCATTCCCCCAGCAACCATCCTACTGTTGTAAAGCAATGATACGGTGCAAGCAGAACGAACAAGTCAGGTCCCGGGCCGGCCAGCCAATCACAGCGCGGCCCGGAAATGACGTCACGGGGGTGTCCCGGGCCGGCAGCCAATCGCAGCGCGGCCCGGGACAAAGGGGCGGGGCTTAAAAAAAGCACCAGAAACGCCCCCGAATCGCGTTTTCAAGAGAAAGCGCGATTGACAGCCTCTGTCTCCCAATGGCTAGCCTCCATTTATGGAGCTAGCCAATGATAGACAGAGGCGGGTCATCACCCGACATAGAACTCAAGAGGTTTTGCTAGCGCATGCGTACTTTGTACGCATTGCTAGGCAAAACCTAAAAAGTGTATTGAAACCTGAAAATTAAAAATAAAATGAATAAAGATTATTTTTTTTTTTTTTAACTAAAAATTCACACTTTTTTGTTAACATAACTTTGAAAGGTATGATTTACTTCTATACAGGACTTATTACATTGGTCCTACCATAATAAAGGCAGTGGTGGGCATCGCTGATATATATTTGGTGAACGTAGATGTAACGTGTGAGCAAACAGTACCATTAAGTATTACATTTCTCTTGAGAAATGTTGGTACTCTCCCTCTCAAAATAAACAAGCACTTGCAATGCAATAGGTCTTGCATTTGTAAAAGTTAGAGCTGTTGGCGTTTAAAATGACAATGTTTTTTACTTTTGTGTTTGTATTTGCTGTGGAATCATTATATTTGCAAAGCAGTATTGCCACTGGTATTTTTAACATCAACACCTCTAACTTTAATAAATGAGAAAGTGTTATAGGGAAAGGCAAAAAATAATCAAATTCCCACAGGAACACTGATGTGAAAACGAGCTGGAAATTGTAAAAGAACCCTGCTGCATGCCTATAATGTTACTGGGGAGAAAGACCGAAAGAGAGAGCGGGAGAGACAGAGTGAAAGAGAGAGAGAGAAAGTGAAAGGAGAGGGGGGGGAGAGAGAGAGAGAGAGAGAGAGAGAGAGAGAGAGAGAGCCAGGGAGTGCTACGTGCATGCAAGCGCAGTCTGCTCTTTTTGGAAGCACATACTCATACTTGTGGCGCGCCCCTGCTCGCTCCCGCAAGGTGGGTGCCGCCACAAGCACGAGTATGTGCTTCCAAAAAGAGCAGAGCGACAGCTAAAGGTCCTCCTAAGCAGCGCATGACCTAAAAAGGCACAAAATAAAAATCATTTTTATATTGTTTATTACAAGACTGGTCAGTGACTCAAGGACGTGATGTTATCGGACAGTTCTGGTTTTTCACCCAAAAGCACCAGCACACACATAAATGTTGGTCTAAAAGCCATGGCGGATGAAGTATCGCTCAAGAATGGCACTACTTTTCGGCTATATTTAAGCTCGGCTACATTTCAAGTATATTTAAAATGTTAAATCTGTTCTAGTACATTCAATAAAGTTTTACACGCAAACCCAAAACCAAAATCAGCTCACTTATCCGCACTCTTTAATTTGCATCTGGAAATGGTAGTAGTTTTAGTTTTGTGTCATATGTGGTAAAGCATGGGCAGCATTGCAAGGTTACCTAACAGTAAGGAAACATATAGGACATATGGCAACAGCAGGAGCATTTCAAGTTTGACACACACATCCCCTACCACAAAACTGGCCTCCCCTACAGGAGGCTGTGACTGTTCTAAACTTTTTTTTCTCTCTCTCCTTCACTCCACCAGTGCGACTTTTCCTTCCTTGCACAATAGGTGCAAATTTTTCCAGCAACTATACGAGCTTAATGGGGTAACCTCAGTGGAAAGACCCCTTCAGCCAGGCAGTAGCAACAGTTCCAGTTTCCCTTTCTTCCAGTACAGGTAGAGCTAGGGCAAAAGTAGTGCCATAAGCCTACTCTTACAGAACAGGTCCAGCTAGAACAGCAGCAATGCAAGCTTTACTCCCTCACAGGATTTGTGCAAATTTAACAGCAGGGCTGATGTTATAATTTGGGCATATTGCCATTTTCTGCGCCTTGCTTTAACTTGGAGTACTGGGCGCAGTCTGGGTTAGTATGCTTCTTTCACAATGACTGCATGCACTAGTGAAAGGCGGACCGGTTGGAGGCACGGATCTAGCTTTCACTGTGGAGGCAGCAATACAGCCTCCGCTTGAAAGGGAGGCAGAGATTCCCTGTGGGTGGGTGCAGTGAGTTATTACACACTACATGGGACTGTCTAGGTGGTCCATGGGATCCCATTTTCTCCTTGCAAGGGGCATGCTTGGGGGAGGGGGGAGGAACTGACTGTGCACTACCTCTTGGATGCTCCTGCGTCTGTAGTATGGCACAGGCGCAGAGTCAAAGTGTATCCTCATTTGCATGGGGCCAAGCTTCTTTAGTACTAGAATGTGCCAGGGACGTAAAATGCCCGTTGTGCCTCAGGTCACTATTGATACCACAGCCCCAAAAAGGCAAGCTTCCCTTACTTAAATGACAGGACAGGTTGGCAAATACCTTACCAATGTGTTTTTTCTTTCCATTCTTTTAAGCCAATCTTTTATGTTTCAACTATGTGTTGAGATTACAGTAATTGAGAGGCAGCAGAACCTTTTTTTGGTACAAAGAAGAATCATATTCTTGTGATGTGCATTGAAAGCAAGAACATGATTTTTTATAGATCCCATGTTTCAACTATGTGTTGAGATTACAGTAATTGAGAGGCAGTAGAACGTTTTTTTGGTACAAAGAAGAATCATATTCTTGTGATGTGCATTGAAAGCAAGAACATGATTTTTTATAGATCCCAAGTACATTTGAAAAGTATATACAACTGTTAATGAATTACATATTTTCTTTTGCAAGCATAGGAGCACCATTTCTAGATGGTGGCCTGTTTTCTTTTTTTCTTCTTTTTGTGGTGTATGCTTGACAGGGAATGGAAAAGTGGTGGCCCACTGACACAGGATTTCTGGTCAGCCTCCGTGGAGGCAGTTATAGACTCCTGGGTTGTGTGTTTGACCACATATTGAAGGGTAGCTGTATCTTAAGTAAGTGTTTTTGCCACCTCATCATTTACGATGCCCAGGCCAAGCACACAAGTGCCAACTTGAACCTCTTCAGAAAGGTTTTGAATGCGCGGGCATATAAACTCTTGGGGTGGTATAGGCTCTGGTGGATATCTGATGCTGCAATCTGACTCCAAAGAGAACTGAACGTTTTTAATCCGCATGACAATATTTGCATTTACTGTACTCTACAAAGTACAACCTACATTAGTCATGACAAAAACGTTCCCAAAAATGCTTGAATGAAAAGCATATGCATTTTTCCTTGTTTTTGTACCTTCTGCCCAATTTGCAAACCCCAAGGACAATTTTTTGGAGCTATTCCAGCCATGCGCGCGATCTGTCCTTTATTTAGCAGGCCGAGGGTCTGCGGCGTGCGTCACTTCCTTTCTAAACCCTGTAGCTGCAGGGCTGACTAGTTACTAGTGCCCAGGGCCTGTATTTTCCGCCACACAGGATATGCAAATCTTAGCATTCTAGCAGGCCGGCGGCAGGGAGGGTTCCGGGAATGTGAAATGAAACATTTCTACCTCATGATTGTTACCACTGCCCTTTGCATACTGTGCAGCGCGTAGCGGACTTTGGGACGGCCGCTGTGCTTTGGCGGGAGAGCTGCACGTGTTGTGACGGACTGCCCACGCGACGTGGGAGCTTTTTCAAAAGAAAACACGCTCAGCTGTTTTTAGGCAGAGGAACAGTAATGTCCTTGCGAGGTTTCCTAGACGCTTTTATCTTTATGGACTAGCGTGACTGGCTGATAACAGCTTTGGAAAATACAACTCACAAATTCACTGGAAACAAGCACGGAAGTGGTGCGCGCACACCACACTGAGACATCTGTTTTGCATTATCGGGCACGATAATGCAAAACAGATGTCGGCCGTGCGGGTAACAGACACCAAGAGGCTATGGGTGGGGCAAATGCGGGACATGCGCCCGCATTTGCCCAATTGCGTGCTGTCTTTGTTAGAAAGACGTATGCAACGCTCAATAGCCTGCAACGATAACAAAACCACACACACACGAGCGTGTGGTCCGCTTTCAGAAGCCCCTACATGAAGTCTTGCGCTGCGGGACAGTGCTGCGGACTGCAACGCTAGGCGCAAGACCTAAAAAGGAGAAGTGTTCATCCAAGTCTAATAATGCCAATTTAAAAACATCCAAATCACCAGGTCTATCACGCTTTCGAAGTTGGTTATAAACTCTTAATCCTTCAGGGTCTAAGCAGTACATTAAGATTCTTTTTTTCCTTTCTGGGGAAAAAGAACCACTACAATCCTCCAAATTGGCAATGTAATTTAAATAATACTCTTTGTATTCCATCCATTGAATATTAGGATCACCAGGGGCAGATAAAAAAATTATAATTTACTTTATAGAAGCCGACAGACTGAATTAGTTGAGACAAGAAATAAATACTGCAGGATGATCTGGATAAACACCAGATAGTTGTTGCAGAAAGCGCTGGTTGTAGACCAAAGTGAATGCAATCAAGGCATAAATAAATGTACTTACTAAATTGGTTAAGAATAAGAAATAATGCTGTAGAGAGAGTTGGTAAAGCGTACAATGGTTGCTGGAGAATGCCCCAATTGAAGTCAAAGGTAAGTATATCACAAGTGTGAGGGGACAAAACTTGTGAGGACGCTTCTGGGAAACGAAGCGTAATGCAATGAAATTCACCAAGTAAAAACAAGTGTAAAATCAAGATGGCAGCACATCGTGGCCACGACCTGGCGTGCCTACGCTGATGTGCTGGCGTCGGTGCTGAGTTCCAGTGTCGAATCCAGTGAAGAATCGTGTGTGTGGTGCTCGGCGCACCGCAGATAAGAGGCCCGTCTCGAGCCGGGACACACACACACAGCAGTGATGAGGCAACACACTTGGTGCTGATGTCGGAAGTACCGTCCCCGAGTGAGCGCTTCCCCTTTATTTTACCCCGCAGGCCACGCCTGACCTGCGGATGACGTGCAGGTGTAGTTCCGGCTCAGCCCCTGAAACACAGGCCGTGTCATTGCTCCAGCCACGTCAGAAGACCACACGAGTCACTGGAGAAGAAGGAGCACGAGAGTGTGTTCACAATGAAGGAGCACAAGAGTGTGCTCGCGAAGACCGTTGGAACTAAAGGTACATTCAAAAAGAAACCTTACCTAACCGCTCTTCGTCCAAAACGTTGAAATGCAGCAAAAATGTCCCAGAACCACACAGGAACTCCAGAATAGCAGGGCATTATAAACTAACTCAAGAGCAGCACAGCGGTTCGTTTAATCGTCATCAAGTGTAATAAAGGCAATGTAGAATTGCACAATGTAGGTCACAGCAGTAGTAAAGGCTGTTTTGGACACACTTGCCCGGAGGGGCGGCTCAGCATTTGCTGGTAGCGCTGCTCGGCAGCGCGCTTCATTTTAAAACTTCCTGTTTGTATATTTGTTTTATTTTTTATTTCTTTTCCCTTGTTTTTAATTAGGACGGCCCCCTGACTCCATATAATTGTAACTCACCGCTCTTTTAGCGGGTCCGGGTTCTGGGGCGGTTGGGCTCAGCAGCGTCTTGATTTTGGCCGCCATATTGGAATGGTCAGTGGCGCTCTGGTAGCGCCATCTTTAGTGTCCTTGTGGGGCAGGTGAGACCCATTCAGGAGGACCTATTTAAACCGTTCCCCTTCCCGCAGCGGGGTTGCCCTCGCGTTTGCCTGAGTCTTGCCAGAGTCCTGCCCGTCTGCTCCCGTCAGCGTCCCGGAGGCGGCAGAGCGACAGAAGGGACTGGTGGGTCTTTCTATTCTCGGGTAAGATGATTTGCTATTCTGCTAGGGAACTCTGCGCTTTGCAAAAACAATCCTGTGCCTGCCGTTCGATGTTTCCGGCCCGCTATAGGGGTAAACGGTTGTGCCCCGGTTGTGGCTGGTTGCCTAATTATGCCCCCGTCGTTTCACGAGGGAGAGGAGATGATCGTGTGAGACATCTTGGCCTGCTCCTCAATACCAGATCAGTAGGTAAGCATGCCTTGGAAACCTTCGATCTTCTCGTCAGAGAAAAACCTTTATTTCTTCTGCTGACTGAAACATGGCTGGGGGAGATGTCCAATCCGGACATCATGGTGGCAATTCCACCAGATTACAACATCTTCCGGTAAGATAGGGTCAAAGGCAGAGGAGGCGGGGTGGCGGTGGTAGTGAATAAGTCAGCATCCTGCTCTATTCTTTCTCTTAACACCATTGCAGGATCGGAATCCTTGGCATTCACTATTAGACTGACCCCGCAACAAGCCGTGAAAGGGCTGGTGGTGTATAGACCCCCTGGTCCAGTGGGTTCATTTTTCGACGACCTTCAGGCCGCCATTGCTGGTCTGGCCTTGAGTGCGCAGCACTGCCTGTTGGCGGGAGACTTTAATTTTCATATGGATGTTGGCGACGATGTGGACGCCAACAAACTGTTGGACATTATGGCTCCCCTGGGTCTCGTCCCGTTCCTTATAGGCCCCACTCATGATAAAGGACACACTTTGGACCAGGTTTTTTCCTCGCTCCCTCTGGTCGACATTGAGCTCCTTCCGGTGCTCTGGACTGACCATAGGCTGGCCAGATTTTCTATCTTGGCTAGCGAAAATCTTCTGTGTAGCACACCCAGACAGAATGGCCCTGCCAGGAGGGCCTTGTATAGAGTCACGCCTGAATTGTTAGCCCAGGCCGCTGTGGACCATCCGTGCCCTCTTATAGGCGATTTAGAGCAGGACGTTGAGTCCCTGCAGGGATGGTTGACGGAGAGGCTGAATGATCTGGCCCCCCCATTGGCCCTGCGGGATACGGCTAAGAGGGTTTCGGCCCCGTGGTTCACTGAGGCATTGCGGGCTACTCGCCGCCGGTGCAAGGTGGCGGAGAGGACATGGCGCCTCCGCTATGATCTGGAGGCTAGGCTGGCCTACAAGTCTATGGTTAAAGAATACCATCGGGACATTCTCCGGGAGAAAAGAGACTATTTGGCCAGGAGGATTGATGCTGCCTCCAACTCATGTAAAGAGATCTTTACGGTGGTCAGGGAGTTTATGGCCCCCAGATCTAACCTGCCCCTAGGGGTTCCATCGGAGGTGTGGGTCTGTGATCTGGCCAAATTCTTCACGGATAAGATTAAGTCTATCCAGGACTCCTTCACAGTGGGGTCTGCTGGGGTGGGTGTTAGTTTGGTGACTGTACCGGCGCGGTCGCCCGCGCAGGCTGCGGTTCTCGCAGAGTTTCCTACTATTTCCACCGAGGCCTCCCTAGCGCTTTTGGCCAATCTTAAATCGGGTTCGCCCTTAGACCCCTGTCCGGCCAAATTTTTGGCTAAGATGGCTGTGGTGGTCAACCCACTGGTCAACCCACTTGTGAATCTGTCTCTCAGTGAGGGGAAGGTCCCGTTGCCATGGAAAAGGGCTATGGTGATCCCCCTCCTTAAGAAGCCCGGTTCGGACCCAGAGGTTTTGGCCAATTACAGGCCGATCTCCCTTCTCCCGGCATTGGCTAAGATCACAGAGAAGCATGTGCATGGCGTCCTCTCCAGCTATCTAGAATCCAGTGATCTGCTTCACCCTTCGCAGTCCGGTTTCCGTCCTAACTTAAGTACGGAGACGGCACTGTTGGAGGTGTCTGAGATCATCAGGGAGACACTGGATGCTGGAGGTAGGGCCATGCTAGTCATGCTTGATCTATCGGCGGCCTTTGACACCGTCCCCCACGAGGTGCTCCTCGCCAGACTCTATGACATCGGTCTGAGGGGGACGGTGTTCAATTGGTTTACATCTTTTCTTGAGGGCCGCCGACAAACGGTCTGGGCCTCTCCGAGCTCCGCCGAGATGCCGCCTTTGGGAGTCGGTGTTCCGCAGGGTTCTGTGTTGAGCCCGACTCTTTTTAACATCTTTATGACACCTTTGGCGGCACTGGTGGAGTCTTTTGGGGCCCGGATCGTGTCCTACGCGGATGACACGCAATTGCTTTTTGCGTGTGGAAAGGATCAGGCCTTCGATGGAGAGAATATCTGGGGGTGTTTGGAGCTGGTCTTTAGCTGGTTTCAGTCGAACAGCCTCAAGGCCAACTCCAACAAATCGGAGGTGTTGTTCTTCGGCTGCTCATCTGACCCCGACTGGCGGGCGTGGTGGCCCATGGATATGTGTCCCCCTGCCCAGGCATCGTTGGTGGCCAAAAACCTGGGAGTAAAGATGGACAATAGTCTGTCACTGATCTCACATATTCAGGGCCTGACGGGCACCTGCTATGGGATACTTAAGATGCTCCGGAAGTTCCTACCTTTGCTCACAGAAGAGCACAGGAAGATCACTGTGCAAGCTTTAGTGGGCTCTAGACTGGATTATGCGAACGTCCTGTATATAGGTCTTCCGGAGTATCTTGTCCAGCGGCTGCAGGGTGTGCAGAACTCCGCGGCCCGCGCCATTTTTGGCCTTCACAGGTGAGTGAGAGCTTCCGGTTTGGTGCAGTCGCTTCACTGGCTGCCCATCCGGAAGCGGATCATGTTTAAGGTTTTGACCCTGGCGCATAAAGCGCTATTTGGCGCGGGAGCAAAGTACCTACAACGCAGGTTGGCCTTTTATCGTCCCACTAGATCGCTGCGGTCAGAGTCTTTGTTTCTGGCGGTGGTGCCACTTGTGAGGAAGGCACGTACTGGGGGACGCTCTTTTAGCATGAGGGCTCCCCAACTGTGGAACACCTTGCCTCTGGCTCTACGGTCCTCCCCGAACCTGCTCCTGTTTAGGAAAAGCCTGAAGACTTGGCTTTTTAAACTCTAGGTTTCGTGTCTTTTTTTCTTTCCCTTGTCTGCTGTCTGCTGAATGGTGTTATGTTTTTTATTCTGAGCTGCCTCGATAAAGGGCCGGGACACTCCTCTGGAGTAGCGGTGCGCTACAGAAATAAATATATAACATAACATAACATAACATAAAGGCCACACAGCAGAATGAGAAAAAAAATCCAAATTTTGCCAAACTGTGGCTTCACGAGGTTGCCAACTCGTCACCAAATTCTTGAAGTAACAACGAGGAAACCAGTTGAATAGAAACCTTACTACTTTATTCCGGCAACCCAGAGCATGGCCCAGGCAAGCAGAGTAATCACCAGCACCAAGCATCTGATACAACATTCCATAGCAAAGCAATAAATACAAGGCAAACTCTAATTGTTCTGGTTCTTAATTCCATAGAAGCAGAACAATTCTAAACAAGGAATTACATGTAAACACATAGAGACTACGACTACGGAAACGCCCTCTATGCGGGAGCCCCGACCAAGCTCATCAAACGACTACAACGCATCCAAAACCCCCCAGCACAACTGATCCTCGACGTACCACGCCACGGCCACATCACCTCCTACCTGAGAAACCTGCACTGGCTCCCCGTCAACAAGAGGATATCCTTCAAGCTCCTCACCCACGCACACAAGACACTACAAAAGACTGGCCCAGCCTACCTCAACAGACGGCTCTCCTTCTACATCCCCAACCGCCAGCTACGCTCCGCCGACCTCTCACTCGCCACCGTGCCGCGCATCTGAAGAACCACCACCGGTGGGAGATCCTTCTCCCACCTCGCCGCCAAGACATGGAACCCCCTCCCACTGAGCCTACGAGAGACCCAAGACCTGCTGACCTTCAGGAGGATACTCAAGACCTGGCTGTTCGATCAGTAGCGCCCCCCCTCCCCAGCGCCTTGAGACACTTGCGGGTATGTAGTGCGCTTTACAAATGATTGATTGATTGAGAGATGAAACCCCAATACTACATGAACGTAGATGTAACGTGTGAGCAAACGGTACCATTAAGTATTACATTTCTCTTGAGAAATGTCACTAGTCTCCCTCTCAAAATAAAAAAGTTTGTTGAAACCTGAAAATTCAAAATAAAAAGAATAAAGATTCTGAAAATACACACCTTTTTTGTTAACATAACTTTGAAAGGTATGATTGACTTCTGTACAGGACTTATTACACTGGTCCTACCATTATAAATGCTTTGGTTGGCATCGCTGATATATATATTTGGTGAACGTAGATGTAACGTGTGAGCAAACAGTACCAGATTTGTAATAATATAAACCAACGCATCAAAAGTGTAAATAGTAGCGCTCTGACGTATACGCTGACAAACGCATACCTATAAAAGGGACAACACAAGCTCAGAAGTCATTTGAGTTGCTTACCGAGTCACTCTATGTTTCAACATAGTAACCGCCGGTACCTAGCAATGCCTTCGCTCTCTAACTCGCGCACCCAGCCCTTTCCTGGTCTGGTGTGGCATCCGAGCTACGTGCTGACGTCACACAGATTCTATTCACCCACGCCTCCTCAGGCAGATGACAGCCGTCGAGCCCACAGCTGCCCCGCCCTGATCGCTCCCCGCACCGGAGCCAAGATGGCGCCCTCGCACGTCCTCAAGTGCTGCCAGCGGGTGCTGGGCTGGGTTCCGGTGGTCTTCATCGCGCTGGTGGTGTGCTGGTCTTATTATGCTTACGTGCTGGAGCTTTGCATATGTAAGTATCGCCCTTCGCAGGACGTGCCGCCTAATCCCTAGGACCCGGGGAAGGGAAGGGTGGAAGGGGATGCTGGGCAGAACTCGGTCAATATGACCAGCCGGGGTCTGCCTAACTATAACCACTCGCCAGGGGGCGCCGCATTCTCAACAGCAGCTCAGTTTGTTTGCTGACTTCACTAAGGGTCTAAATAACCTGTAAAGCGGGGCAGATCAAAAGCTCGGACCATTGGTGAGACGTTATTGTATGCGCACAAGAGTAGCATCTTGACTTCTGACACAGTGCGCTATTTGTACCCCATAGAAAGTCTTGCATGCGACCCTTTAATGTGTGCCTCATGATTTCGTTTTTTTAAAACTCCCATTCCATGTGTGCCACTGCACTGTTTTTATATATTTTTTTACTTCTGATCCTTCATTTGATTGTTCCTTTTTTGTCAACAAAGTCACTGTTTGTGCTGTGTATTCTTTAATCTAAGATATTGACCTACTCGTGAACAGTTTTTTATTTTTAAGTCAAAATATCTAATTTGCAACTCCTGCTGAAATGTGTTCTTGCTTGTCTCTTTTTGCGAGTTTTTTGTCATATTTTGACCTCCACTCACATCTGGAGGATAACTGGTGTATTATTTACACTTCCTGCTACTAATTCTCGTTTGATAGCTGAAATTGTCTGTTCTTGATCCATTTGCTGGAATGAGGGTATCTTGAAATCATACTAAGCTGGTATTTGATGATTTCCACTTGCTTTTATTTGCATCTTGAACCTAGTAGATTAGTGTCTAATATTGTTATATATTTGTATTTAACCATCAAACTTATTTTTGTTAACATATGAATATGTCTTTAGGTGTCCACATATTCTGCATTGTGAAAACTATACAAAGGGTAAAGAAGGTAGAAGAGAACGAAGGAAAAAATTTGATAGAAATAGAAAGCAGGAACTTGTAGGAGTGAGAAAGTTGCAGGGAGAGTTTGGTTGGAGATTAAAAGAGGCTAGAGGTGGAATCAAGACTATGCAGCCTTTGTATTCAACACACTGACATTCAGAAGTGCTGACAACGATCTTCTGAGCAAAACTTCGAACCCAGCACTTTTTCCTATACAAATTAAGCACTGATGTGGTGGTAACTGCTGCAGCCAAATATGGACATATCGTTCATGGACAGTCTAAAACATGCATAGTTTCAAAATAAAATATAGAGCTGTTGATTTTTGGTTTTTGTACATCTTTTCCCAGCATCTCGACAGCTTTCCTTAATAAAATACAGGTCCCAGTTTGCAGAGACAGTGTCCAGTGAGCATAAGGACTGATAAGCGTGGCTCAAATCCACCTGAGTGACTTACCACACTCACCTATAGTTACCTAATAATACTTCAGCCGGACAGTGGAGAAGAATAACAAAATATATTTATTAGGCCACAAACTCCCATATGAGAGGGCCCTATATCGACCTCACCCCTAAGAGTGTGCCGAGAAGGACTGACTCCCTTCATTACAGTAACACATTATAATGCGAAAAGCATAGTAAGACACGCCCATTTGTGGAAAAGTACTGAACCCCTGAGATGGTGAACAATGGTCTCAGCCTTTCCTCATGCATTGTTCACCATAATCAACAGTAATCCTATTATGCTCTGGCAAGGGAGAGGGAGTAGGAACCAGTTTGTGGACGGGGTAAGCTTCATCCAGAAAGAACAGTATTCCAAGCATTATCAAGAATATAATAATGAGCACCACAATAACCACAATTTTTCCTTTTCGTGATAGGGCACGCCATGGTGAATCTGGTTCTGGTCTGCGAGGAGCAGCAAAAGGCTGTTCCTCCTCTGGGATAGGACGGCCAAAAGGATACATGTCGCCTAGGGAGCGGAGCAAGGGATATCCTAAAAGTTCAAAAGACTAGGGGCACTACTAAAAGTTCAGACACTCCAAACCGGCCCGAGGGGTGCTTCACCCTTTTAGAAGGGCTCTTCTCCCTATGTCCGTTAAAGCCTCATAGGTAGGCTTTCAACCTCGCAACCCTAATCCCTCGACGGAGTCACACAACTGCAGCAACTCAGGAGCACTGAACTTGGGCCCACGCACAATTCTAGTGTCCCGTTCAGCAGTGTCTCAGAAGTGCACCAGGGCTCCTTCAGCAGTCCATCCCTATTACTAGGCTAACCTGTTGAATATAGTCCACTCCTAATCCCTATCTCAGCCCTTCTTCCAGGGCTCAGTTCTTTCGCCTCTTTCCTGGGCCGCAAGTTATAGCGAGTGCTCCCTCGCACTTCGGGGTCTGAGAACAGAATTGGGGGATCACTTTGAAAAGAGGTGGCTTCTGTCGTTTGAGCACTGTGACCAAAAGAAGCCTCGCTACTTGTACTCAGGGCTGGCTTCCGCGCGTTCTCGTTGTGCTCCCCCTCTATCAGTAAAGCATCAGAGAAGGGAATATATCTGGGCATACGCTCGGTCTCGTGATCTGCTACGCCACCTCGGATCCACGCATCATAAGGTAGAGGTAGAGGAACCTTTTTTACATGGGAGGCGTGTGTCCACGCCTTCCGGCCCTCCACTCGAAGTGAGGAGCACCAGCTTTGGTTCGGACCATCTAGGCTCCAGACAGGACTTCCGCTGGTATTTCTTCACCACGACCCAGTCCCCTGGGTGGATGTCGTGCCCCGGCCCCTCAGGCAACGGCTTCAGTGTGTCTGCTACCTGCTGATGAATAGAACGAAGATCTTTAGTCAAAGCATACAAATAATCTGTCAACAAAGGATATTCAATCTCTGAGAAACATTTGGGTCTAGGGACAACCCCACACATTGGCGGGCCTGCCAAATATAACCTCATGGGGGGAAACTCCTGTCTTAGAATTCACTGTTACTCTTGTGGAAAGCAAGGCAAGGGGAAGTGCATCTGGCCAACGCAGCCCCGTACTCTCCTGTATCTTGGCCATCTTTAACTTCAAGGTACCATTGAATCTTTCAACCAAACCCGCCGCCTGTGGATGTTGGGCTGCGTGGAATTTTTGAGAGATTTGTAAGCCCTTACAGATCTGTTTCATCAGTTCAGCATTGAAGGACGTTCCGTTATCGCTCCAGATCACCCTGGGTAAACCGAACCTACTGAAGTACTCTTTGATCAACATCTTAGCTGTCGATATGGCTGTACAGTCCTTCGTTGGAAAAGCCTCCACCCACCTACTGAATGAGCATACCACCACAAGGACATATTTTAGGTTGTTCACCCTCTCCATTTCAATGTAATCCATCTGGATCACTTCGAAAGGGTAGGATGGAGGTGCGAAATTGCCTACAGGGACGGGTGTTCCCTTCCCAGGATTATGTCGTAAGCAAACCATACACTGCTGTACCAAATGTGTCGCCACCCTGTAAATGTTCTTATTACTCCACACCGGATCTAATAATTTACATATTCCCTTGGTACTTATATGAGCTGGTCCATGTGCCATCGTCACTACTGGGAGAACATATGCATTCGGGAGCAACCATCGTCGTTTGTCTGACACATCCGTCCAACACTCATTCGAGTCCAACCGCCCCCCTCCATCCTTCCATTGTTTCAACTCTTCCTCAGTTGCTTTCTCTTGTATGTTCCGCACACTCTGTACAGTGTCTTCAAACATGTTAACGTCTGGTACCCACCTAGCTGGTCCTGCCACGAACATTCGCGGAAGTTTTGTCCTAGCACTTTCTTTAGCCGTCTGGTCTGCGAATGCATTCCCTCGTCCTACATCATCCACCACTACCTTGTGTGCACTACACTTAATCACGGCCAATCGTTTGGGAAGTGTCAAAGCTGTCAACAGTCGTAATATCAATGGTCCATTTTGAATTTTCTGTCCGTGTGATGTCAAAAATCCCCTCTCTGCCCACAGCCTCCCATAACTATGAGCCACGCCAAAGGAGTATTGGCTGTCCGTATAAATGTTCACCTCCAATCCTTCACTTAATTCACACGCTCGCATCAATGCTATTATCTCTGCAGCCTGAGCTGAATTGTACGGGACTCTAGAAGTCTCTACCACTGTTTTCAAAGTCGTGACTGCGTATGCTGCCGTTGTGGTACCATCTGCTAGTTTAAAACAGGACCCATCAACATACAGCTCCCCATCAGGATCATCTAGGGGCTTATCCGTCAAATCTACTCTTCCTTTTGTTTCCTCTTCTGTCCGAAACAAGCAATCATGGACCTCATCGTCTTTTTCATCTGAAGGGAGAGGTAACAACGTGGCTGGGTTCAGGGTGGCACATCTTTTTATCGTTACATGTGGGGCAAATAATGTCATCTCATAACCCGTTAGACGAGCACTAGTTAAATGCTGCGTCTGTGTCCTGTTTAGCAAAATGTCCACGGCATGTGGTACCATTACTGTGAGGGGTGAGCCCAGTACGAGCCCTGCCGATTGTCTTATCGAGACCGCAGCAGCCACTGTAGCCCTTAGACAGCTCGGCAGTGCTCTTGCCACGTTTTCAAGCATAGCAGAGAAGTAAGCACAAGGTCTCTGTTTCCCGCCAAAACTCTGAGTTAGGACAGACAGCGCGCAACCTTCCGCCTCGTGTACGTAAAGTACAAAGGGCTTCTGGTAATCTGGTGTTCCCAAGACAGGTGCAGAACATAAAGCAGTTTTTAATGACTCAAACGCTTCTTGGCATGCTGGAGTCCAAGGTAGGGGTTCGCGCACTTCTTTAGTAGTCAGATACAGAAGGGGTTTTGTTAGTAAAGCATAATTAGGTATCCACTGGCGACAGT
Source organism: Lissotriton helveticus (assembly GCF_964261635.1). Lineage (NCBI taxonomy): Eukaryota > Metazoa > Chordata > Amphibia > Caudata > Salamandridae > Lissotriton > Lissotriton helveticus. Next base: position 313,050,560 of record NC_136069.1, on the reverse strand, counting down.
ACGATGTTATGCCCAAAAATGCGCGCACCTCTCGCTGCGTGTTAGGTACAGCCATGTTAGTTATCGCCTTGATGCGCTCCAGCGTCAGCTGTCTCCCCTCATTCGATAGGAGATGACCGAGGTAGGTAACCTCCTGTCGACAGTATGGAATTTAGGAAGAGACACCTTGTGTCCCTTACAGGCCAAATGATGCAACAATTTAACAGTAGACTCACGGCATCCATCTTCTGTATCTGAGGCAATGAGAATATCATCGACATACTGCAACAAGACATTCCCCTGTGGGAGCTCCAAATCATCCAACTGTGCTTTCAGAGCTTGACTGTAAATACTGGGACTTTCCGTATAACCTTGAGGAATTCTACAAAATCTAAAACTGCGGCCAGCCAATGAGAATCCGAAGAGATATCTGCTATCTGGATGCACAGGTATACTAAAGAAAGCATTCTTAAGGTCCAGTACAGAAAAATACTTAGCTGTAGAAGGTATCATGGTCAAAATAGTGGTGATATCGGAGACCACCGGATACTGAGGTTCGACCACCTTGTTAATGTGGCGCAAATCAATCACAAAACGATAGACATCAGGTGTACCCTCGCCTGCATCACCTGAGGGTCTCTTAAGTATCGGAAGAATGGGGCTATTGCAACTGTTAGAATTTGTTTCTTCTACCACCCCAGACCGGATCAAGTCCTGTATTATTTGCAGCAGAGCCCTCTCCCCGTCCCTAGATATTTTATACTGGGGTATCCGAGGCAACTTCGCTCCCATCTTAACTTTTATGGACACTGGGTCAATGTCCATCTTCCCCACATCAGTGTCGCTGCTGGCCCACAGACTCCCAGGAACACCCTCCAATTCAACCGGGAGGGGCTCATCTTTCGAGAAACACTGCTGCACACGCGTGACAGAAGGACCCAACGTGAGGTACACACCGTCTGGAGAACAGTAAATTGTAGCATTCAGTCTTTTCAACAGGTCCAAACCCAATAAATTCTCACCACAATTCGATGTTAAAAGAAAAGGAGAGTCAACAGTGAAAGGGCCAATCGTGAGTGCAAGAGGCTTAGATACGGGGCTAACCACTGGGGTACCGGAGAATCCCACAGAAATGTTAGTCTTGCCAGACAGAGCCGCCCCGGGGACCTGGGCATGTGCCACAGAACTTTTCGTAGCACCTGTATCCACTAAAAATTTCTGAGGGGATCCCGACAAGTCTGCCGTTACATAAGGCCCACGTTGATCAACATCCACAGAAACCGGTCCCTCGCTCTGCCCTACGCTGTCCTAGTTATAGGAAAAACCAGTCATGTCATCCATAGCATAAGCATCGTTATAGTACTGCCGATCTCCATCATCGTCACCCTCCTTTTGAAAGTGCTGTCTATCCCTGCCTCCGTCGAAGTGATTCCCACCTGGTCTCCTGCCTTCTCCAGACTGTCTATTATCTTTATTCGCGTCTCCCCGTCCGCGTCCCCTACCCTGTCCAACAGTGGACCGGAACAGTGGACAGTCTCTCCACCAGTGCCCCTCCTGTTTGCAGTTGGCGCTCTGGTTCTGACCCAAGCGCTCTCTTTTCTCTCCCCGTCCGTAGCTACCTCCTCCTCGACCAACCGCCATGGGCGGGGCTCCACGTCCCCGTCCCTGCGCCACTTGCTGCAATAACACCTTTGTCTTCAAATCCTTCGCCTTCTTTTCTTGCCTGTCTTTATTTTCATTTTCCCTATGCTCGTAATACTGGGCCATGCTCAGGATCCCAGAGGGAGTGGATGTCGTCCACGTACTCTCGGACGCTTTCAATCGAGTTGATATCTCTGGCAACAGATTTGTTACGAACCTGTTAACAAAGAGTCGCAACCCGCCATCCTGAGATATATCTTGCCCGCTAAAATCCATGAACGTTTCCTCAAAACGTGTAAATAAATCTGAAACAGCCTCGTCCTTTTTCTGTCTACATGCCGTCAACTTATCCCAGTCTACTTTCTTTGGCGGGATGAGCGAGTGCATGTATTTTATTATGCGTCCTGGCAGCGCTAATATCTCCGCCTTCGGCTTCTCACCTGGCTTTCTCTCCTTATCCCAATCCGTAAATTCTTCCCAAGTACCGCCCAGCTCCTCTCTATGATCTGAACCCTTCACCTGTCTCCACACGTCCACAGGAACCAATAATCCGAAAAATAATTCAATATCTGCTAAAGTCATGACCGTCGAGGAAGCTGCCTCTGTTAGTTCCTTATAATAAGCCGTCGGATTCTTTCTCGAGTCAGGCAACTGAGCCTTCAAAGCCAATACCTCGCTCCTTTTCCAGGGCCTATACACCCACTGTTCCTGAAAATGAGCGTCGATACGAGCTCGGGTCACAACCTGTGTCGTAGGGTCTCTTATCTCAGGGTGGAATATAGGATGCACTTCCCGCATCGGGTGTACCCCAGGGTAATGGGGCTCCCCCGCCTCTGGTAACTCATTTCTATATTCTAACAGGAACCTCAAACTACGGAACACATCCCTTATTCCAGTGTTGGCTCTATAGGCATTATTCTTGATATCCCGGAGAATCGCTGGCGCTTCCCCACCATACCCCTGTTCCCACAACGCTATCGATGTCGTCGACATGTGCCACAAAGCATGCTGCTGCATCAGAGGCTCGTAGTCTTTCATGGTAGACCAAATGTCTTCCAATGAATAAATATTATTTCTGGCCCATTGGCTGGCTTGGTTGGCTACCATTGTCTTCTCATCCAACCCAACAGCCGAACGTGTAAGTAACTTCCGTACCTGAGTAAACAGTCCGCCTCCCGCTCCTCTAGTGGGAGTCAGTAGCGCGCTCTGAGGGGTAGCACTGGCTGAAACAGCGGGAATGGCAAAATCAGTAGAGAATACCGGGGAGAGCTCAGATGCCGGGGAGAGCACAGCGGGTACAATTGGGCTTGCCGCGGAAAAGGAGAGCAGGGGCGTAGTGACAGAAGGGGATGGTCGTTCAGCCACGGAGGAAGCAGGTGCACCGGACAAAGGAGGGGCACCCATTTGAGGAACTGAAACCGCGGCCGAGGAGGTGGAATCCACCAACATGGGATACACAGACTGCGGGGCATATGGGGGAGGGGGTCGGGCGTTCAAAATGTCCCCCATTTCATCCTGTTCATCTTCTCTCACCACATAACTCTTATTATCCAACAACCTAAAACGTCTATCTGCGCGCTCAATACGCAGCTCATTCTCTTTTTTAGTGTGTTCTCTAGCCTTCTGCGCCATAGTCTGCGCCGCTCTCTTCTGAGTCACCTTCTCCTCCCTCATCTGCCGCTCTCGTACCTCCTTTTGCCACATTCGCAAAGAATCGAACATGCTCTGGCGGCTGCGCCTAGCGAACAATCTGTCTTGTAAATAATCTAATTTTGCACCATCAAAAGAACCAAGCAAAGGCCACTGCAAATCCACATTATCTTTGGTATATTTATGCCACAGAGTAGAAAACAAAATCGGGGGTAAACCGTGCTTAACGTACATTTCAAAATTTGGAGAGCCCTCCGTTGGTGCAGGTTGACTCTCGGCCAGTCTAACGTCTGAGACCTCACCACAGCACCCCAAACACCGCAATTTACTGAAACACGGCATCTTGCTCTCTCACAATCACACACTAACATACACATTCACACCGACACACTTACTCGCTTACCAGTAAATCACACTCACAACTTCAATGCACGTTACATGAAATCCGTACCAAAACACGTGTTAGCAAAATGGGACAAGGCCCGTCGACCAAGTCCTGGGGAACCTGGACCCTACCGCAGACCGAACAGCGCACACCCGCTATCCCGAGACTGAGGAACACATCCGTCTCCTGGGCAACACTACAAATCTGCATGCGCTACACCACGCAAGACTCGGCGCTCTTCTCCGTAAACCACCACCCTAGGTGTCCGGGTGAGCCCCGAGATCCCTCCGTGGCAAGCCACCTGCCGCCTACAGTATTATCCAGTCGGATGACCACAAAACAACGTTCACCCAATCTCCGCTAAGTCTGTCAGAGCGCCATTTGCACTCTGAGTTCCCCGGAGCACACTAGCCCCAGGAGCACGCCGGCTCCTCCAATCACCAGAGACGCACCGGTCCCTCGGAGCACTCCGGCTCTTCCAAACAACAGTCGGACCACTCACCTTCTATGCGCGGTACCAACTTCTACCGTTCTCCACCTCCGGCTGCCTGGACCAACACGATCAGCTCCAAAGTTCCGCCTTCTGGACTCCGGCGTAGGATCATGGACCGGAACCTCTTCCGATCAGCAGGGCGGGGCAGCGCTGCGAGAACCAAGCTCGGCATCAAATGGGTACCCGGGCCCACCGTGCCGACCAGAGGGCCCCGGCCTTCTGCTACCCCCTTATGGGTGAGAAAGGTCCTAATCGCGGATTTCCTGTTCGGGCGCCATCTGATAAGCGTGGCTCAAATCCACCTGAGTGACTTACCACACTCACCTATAGTTACCTAATAATAAGTCAGCCGGACAGTGGAGAAGAATAACAAAATATATTTATTAGGCCACAAACTCCCATATGAGAGGGCCCTATATCGACCTCACCCCTAAGAGTGTGCCGAGAAGGACTGACTCCCTTCATTACAGTAACACATTATAATGCGAAAAGCATAGTAAGACACGCCCATTTGTGGAAAAGTACTGAACCCCTGAGATGGTGAACAATGGTCTCATACAGTAGGCATCTGCACCTGGGATTGCAACATTCCCCTATCAGCCCCCTAGGACACGGAGCCAGGCTTGAGCATCTCCAGCACATGAGAACAGAGTGATAAGGAGTTTCGCTGGTAGTTTCAGTCACAGTGGGCCGAGAAGCAAAAACTGCTGACATGTGGAATATTCCTATTCCTACGGGAGGGGGAATGAGCAAGTGCAGCTCGCAAGAATAGGGAAATGCATCAAAATGGTGGCACACAGGCTAAGCTAAGAACACTGAAATAATGTCGCACGCATGAATGGATAACTAATAGGAGCATATAAACGTAAATGCATGAATGAATATATCAGTAGTTAGACACATTCTGCTAACTCATAAGCATAATGTAAGCAGTGGGCGGGGCATGGGAAAACGAAACCTATCAGGACTACATTTAAATGTTGCTGATGTTTACACTTTCTCTGTCGACTCTTGTGATACTGCTTAGACATAGACGAAATGCAGGTATCTCTCTATTGAGGTTCTCCCACCTTTCTGAGATCAAAAGGCAAGCAGCTGAGCTTAGACAACTCGGATAATAGGTAAAATGACTGGCAAGTGCCATTTTATGTCAGCATTGCTAACACGCTTTTGTTTTGTGAGCTACAAACCACGTGTTGCATTGTTTAATTGCACAAAATGGGTCTGTGCGTTTTCGCTGTCCCTTTGTTTTATAATGGGATTAACAGGAATACAAGTAGGTATTTATGTATGTGCCATTTGTATTGTTCACGGTCAAAGACAAGCATAAAGTGTATGAATAATGGAATGTGCCTTGTTTGTGGACTGTTAATGCATTGTGATGTGGTGTTTGCTAAAGAGATGCATCTGCAACTCCTTTCCTAAATTGGAGCAGCATGGATGCTGTCCTGATGAATATGAGGATGTTGTCCTAGATCCTGGGTACATAGACTGAAAAGGCCTGCTGCCTTATTTCTTTTTTACACTTTACACTTCTCAGTCTGATAGGTCTTAGCTGAAGATATGCTGATATCCAAACATACAATAGGTGATGGAAGGAATGCTTGCGGTTTCTTTAACCACCGGCAATTGCTCAGGTAGCTATCTAACCCCATTGTTCCTTTGCTCTCCATGCCACCTCATTTTGGGCAAATCCATATGCAAATGAGTCTTAACCCCTGCTCTTTATGGGAATAGTCCAGCCCGAACTGCCAGGCTAAGGCCCCCTTGAACCAAAACACAAAAACCCAAGACTGTTTTTGCCCTGATTGGGGCTCTTCAGTTGGGTGTAACTTGGTTCCAGTGGCACACTCAGTCTGGGCATACCTTTGCCACTTAAGGCGGTACATCAAACACAGAAAAGGTGATGGGAGAAATGCCTGCAATTTGTCTAACCAATGGCAATTTCTTGGGATAGCATTCTAACCCATAGCACTTTTGCTCACCATCCCACCTCAGTTTGGACAATCCATATGCAAATAAGTCTTGACCCTGTATGAACTGCTAGACGAGGTCTTCCTTGAACCGGAAAAAAGCAAGGCAAGATTGGTTTTGCCCTGTGTTTGATGTAACACCCTAAATGGCAAGGGTATGCCCAGACATGGGTCCCTTTCTCACTGTGCCACTGGACCCAAGCTATACCTGACTGAGCCCTAATCAGGGCAAAATCAATCTTGGGTTGCTCGTGTTCTGGTTCAGTGAAGCACTGCCCTGGCAGTTCGGACTAGACTGTTCCGATAAGGAGCAGGGTCAAGACTGATTTGCGTATAGCTTGGTCCAAACTGAGGTGGTAAGGAGGGCAAATTAAAAAGGGGTTGGGATGCTAAGCCGAGAGATTGTCAGTGGTTAGACAAATTGCAAGCATTCCTCCCATTACCTTATGTTTGTGTGGTATGCTGAGAAGTTGAGCTTATCTGCAAGATATGCAGGGATGCTGGTTATGATTGCTTTGTAAACGATGCAGCTGGGTTTTTAAGATGTGATCATATTTCTTCAGGTCCTGGATGACGCATGTTGTGGCATGTAGGATGCACGTAATGTGTGCTAGTGTGAAGTCTGGGAGGCCATGAAGTACGGCATTACCACTATCCAGATGCAACAGTATGAAGTCTTGAACAGCAGCTCTGAAGTCGCTTTCTGGAAGAAACTGTTTCCCTTTCTACAATTGGTTTAAAAGTGAAGAGTATACAACCGCCGTGTCTGCCAAACTCCATGTTACTTGAACCCTACACTGTGTCAATGAACTCTGTCATTGTAGTCCTATGTCCAACTATCTGCCTTATTGTAGTTCTCCTATATCTGTGGCCTGATCTGTTTTGTGTTTCTGGAAATCTAGTAAACCTATTATAAACTACAAATGTGACTATTTCAACTGTTCCTTTTCACATTGCCATGACTCCTTTTAACTGTGTACTTGGCTTTCATGGACTTGACGGCGGCTTTTGATCGAGTTAATCATAGGAAATTATCGGCGTTCATGGGCGACCTTGGCGCGGACCCATGACTCATTAATATTCTAAGAGTCCTGCATCAGAATACTACTGCCTCAGTTAGATATAACCAGGAAGGAAGCACCACTGACTCTTTCCCGTGTTCAAGTGGGGTGAGACAGGGCCGTATCCTGGCCCCATTTTTGTTCACTCTCTACATAAACAGTCTGGATCAGGTACTTGGTGCCCTAAAGGTTGATACACCGCGGATTGGCTCAAGAAGGATCCCCATCCTGCTTTACGCGGACGACGCAGTTCTCCTAGCACGCACCCCCAAAGGGCTACAGGGATTGATAGATGGCTTTGTCTCCTTTATGGAGAATTTAGACTTGTCCCCCAATCAATCCAAGTCATACGTTATGGTAGTGGGGAAAAACCAAACAAAAAATATGATTATTCGATTGGTTCTCATGGTCTGGAAAAGGTGCACTTGTTCTCATATTTGGGGATTTTATTTGACACATGCCTTAATTTTAAAGCCCTATTGGAACAGAAATGTCGCACACTAGCGAGTTGCACCGGGTCAATCATGAATTTTGCACGAAGGCTGGGTCATTTGTCCCCGTAGCAAATTCTGAGACTATATAGTTCTATGTGTTGTGCCAAAATTCTCTATGGAAGTGAGGTATGGGATTTTACTGACATGCAGCACTTACAAACCGAAGAAAACAAGTAACTTCGGCGTCTACTCAAAGTGCCCCAAAGTACACCGTCACATCTTATTCACGAAGAACTGGGTGTTTGTTATTTCAGAGACAGGTTGGAAGTCAAATCCCTAACCTATTGGTTTAAAAATTGGACAAACCCAGAGGCCTCATTTAGTAAGCAGATCATAATAGACTGTCTTGCCCATGACTGGGGAATGCACATCCCCTAGCTTGAGTACATAAAGGAGACTCTAGTTGGCATATGATGTGCAGACCTTTTTAATAAGCCCTCAAAAATTTTACTCCAGGATAAGGCCTTGGTGAAAGACCAGTACCAGAAATATGTTATATCACTTAGGGAAGATAGGGAGCTGGTCAAGCCATCAGTTAGAGCACATCTCCTGACTAAATCATGTCTGGGTATTGAGCCTTATTTATCCTATTTTCATAATGCCCACAACAGATTTTTAATGACACACTTCAGGTTTAATCTTCTACACCACTTATTAGCTGATCCGGTAGGATATACTTCATCCATAGAGCTGAAGGGTCCGTGCGACTGCGACCACCGGTCCTCAGGATACCTTTCACTTTGTTTTATTATGTTCTTTTTATTCATATCCTAGGAGCTTGTTTTTAAAAAGTATTTTAAAGAATGCTAGATTTAAACACGCGAAGGTGGTCTTGTTGTTTTTTAAAGCTGTTACAGGCGCATTAACCTTGTTCTGCACTGTAAACTTTTTAAGAGCAGCTGTCAGACTTAGAAACACAAGAGGTACTAGGTGAATAAACATGGCATCAAGCGCTAGTCTGTTAAAGGCCCTGAAATGATCAAGGAGGGATTGTACATGCATTTATTTCAGGCTGATGAATTGACATGCACTTTTTCCATATCATGATGTATTCTATCTGAACTCTCATAGTTGGTGAGGCTAGTTCCTTATTGGCCCTAAACATGAATTTTATATGTCAAGGAGTTTTTATTTATGGATGGATTGAGCATGTATCTTTCTCACTTGGTATGTGGCCTGTTTTATCATGATGTATTTTATTTGCGCACTTATGTAAATGTAAATGTAAATGTACAGGAATTTATATAGCGCAAATCACCGAGCGGTTTCTAAGCGCTTGCTTAGGGAACCCGTCCTGGTATTCCCCTGTGAGATAACCCCGGCAGGGTATCCGCAAGGTGAAAGCCAGGCATCCCGCCGCGAGGGGCCGTTGTGGAGATTAAGCAAGCTATTGCCCAGAGTCGCAGAGTGTGAACCCGTGAATCGAGTAGGCACCGGAGCGAGAATTGTCGAGTCCATGGACATTTTAGGACTCAAGACCCCGCCGAGCCGGGAATTGAACCCTGGTCCCGGGCTGACCTCTGCTTCCAGGTCTGCCTCCTCTAACCAGTGAGCCACACTTCTCCACTTCTTTTATGGTATTTTTCTTTTACCGAATAAAGTATTTTGATATATATGATATATATGACTCCTTTTACGTGCCAGTGGAACTGTTCCTTTTCACATAATTTTTACCCAAGTCTGCTTCTTCATGGACTTCTTTCCATTATTAGCAAATATTGCATTTCTCAGAGACGCTTACAAAAAATGTTCTCATTCTGTGACTTTATTTTGAGTAGTAAATCTAAAGGGAAGCCCAAGTTCACACCTGTTTTCACTCTTTTTATCAATTTATCCGATTCCAATCCTTCGGCATGCAGCCCGGTAACGTGGTCTGCCAAAATACCATATGCAATATAACTCCTCAGAAACTGGAGCAACATTACACTTCACCAGACGCACGGCACATACCACTCAATACTTCATAACTTTTGTCCATGTTTCATGAAAATGTATTCCAAGTACTCCTTTCTCACATGCTCTTCATCTTTTAATCCTGTCACATGTAGGGCACTTTATGTATATTAAAGTTTCTTCTGCAACAGATATGCTGATCCGGGCCTTTCTCTGACGCATGACAATACATAAACCATCCTCGATAGTGGATCTTTTTAACCCAATGCATTCCTGACATTTAGTAGCCCTTCTTCAGGGGTTCACTAAAAGTTTAAAACATTGACATTAGAATACATCTACACCATTGAAACTTTGCAGCAAACAATTTCTACCATGTTTTACTGAAGACTGACGTTTTCCCTCTAAACGCGCTTCTAAGCGCCATCAAACAAATGTGCCCCGCGGAACCTGCAATCCCAGTCCTATACCTTCCAATCTTTGCCTAAACACCTATCCACACCCCGATGTTACTCTTATCTGTCAAGTGACCCGTCCCGAAATACCAAATCTCCATAGACATGCGTCCATACCTTCATTCGAATAACATCATAAACTGTTTCACTCCTCGCGCCAAACAGTCTTTCCCTCATTCCTACTGTTTAACTGTTTAAATACAGACCCATGACTCCTCCCCCCAGGTCGACCAATCCTGTACCGCCAACCTACTGCATAACTACAACTCCCATAAGGCTCTTCTCAAAGCACCCCATTCACAACACTCCCTATAGCAACAGTCTTCCCAAACCACACTATCGTGTACCCCGCCCACCCTCAGCTGATAAATACACATCAGTTATACAAGAATGTTTGTTTCAAAACATGCGATTTAAACACTTATGTTTGCATGCTAATGAAGTACTTGTTATTTTGATTTTAGCTCTTTTTACTGGAGTTTCTAATCGTGTAATTCTTTAATGCTGGTACCTTCTGTACAATATCATGTGGAGTAGCGAATGGCTGTACTGCAGAGGTTCAATTTCATTGTGCGGGGGCACCCTTGAATAGATAGGCACGCTTTCATGGCACTGCAACCGATTTTGGGAGAGTTTGGATGTGGGAGAGCAGGGGTGGCACTAGAAGAAAATTGATGGCTTTTGATATTAAGTAGAAGAGAAGAAGCACCTTGATGATGTATCAATGCTCTTTTCTAGCAGTACTTAAAAATGTCTATATTAGTACACCCATTACTTATAATTAGTGACTCCACGTTTGGTATTTTGTTTTGTTGCTTTAATGTGAGAATATTTAACTTCATGCCCAAGCTCTCTATGGAACTATTCACTGCTGCGAGAAGGAAAGCCTCAGTTACTTTTACATTTCTCAATCTCTGTAACTCATTAAATGAGTTCCTTACGTTGAAATAGGCAGTGTAGCAGTAGTTTAGCGTATCTATGTTGGGCTTCGCTAAAATGTAGCTCGTCTGCTACTGGATGCTTTCCAGCTACCTAGAAGTAGCTCACCTGTGTGCACCCCAGCCTACTGAAGTTGAAACGTGTGCTTGATTTCAGAACCCATAAGCTCTGTCTGAATTTCCAAATATATTTAAAGCTTATTTATATTAGAATGATAAATCATGAGGCACATGAGACTTATTACTAAAATTATAAGAATGGTGCCTGGGGCAGTGCATCCATGGCTATTGTGTATTAACCCAATAGAGGCCATTTTCACATTGCTGCTGTCAACCTTGCCTGATGCACTGAGGTGGCCACTGCTGGTAATCGTGCATGGGTGGCCTCTAACATAACCTAGTATGACTTGGTCACTTTTACCACACTAATAATATTAGTAACTCATGATGCAGGGGCAGAACTATGCTTGGGACCACAGAACGTTAGTGGGAATGGACCAAATCACCATACCACCTTAGTAACCATGAGCCTGAGTCAAGCTAGTTATAGTGTCTCACTTGCCCTTTTAACCATATACAGAGAGACAAGTGAATTGACACTCCGGAACACAACACTTCCGACCCTCTCGGGGATCGCTGTAACAAGACACCCCCTTCCTCTCTCACACTCGTACTCGTCCACAATAAGATATATCAGAGACACAAAGGAAGTTTGAAATGTTTATTAAACTAGCGTGCTCTAGAATTCAGAATTCGTGCCACAATTATAAAACAAAAGGGGACCGAAAGTACAGTCATCATAGTCAATAAACCATATGTTATGAAAAGCCCTGCCATATTATAAGACCGATTAGCCTAACCTCCCTCCCCAGCTACAAAAGCAGAATGATAAAAAGCAAAGATGTCTGGGATTTGTATCTGACCACCTACCTTAGGAAACTCAGGTGAACGTTCTACGTTGCAGGTACAGCTGTGAACTTCTCTCAAAGTCTCTCTCTCTCTCTTTGTATGTTACATTACTGTGCATACCTATATGACCAGGCTCATAGGCTCAGAAACAGCTGCACTCATGTGTTGTGTCTAGGTGCTAGTGCCTGACCAGAACAAAATAACAAGGGACATTGCTGTTTGACCTTGTCTGCAGTGTTCAGACTAATCCCATGAAAGAACAAAACGCGAAAACGACTGCAAGTTCTGTGTGAAAATACATTGTGGCACAACAATAAGCATGTTTTATATAGTAATGTGTGCAAAGCAAATGTGGCTATATCGTGCACAATTAGGCCAAAATAGGGACAACTACAATGGGACATGCACTGAACACATGACACTCAGTCTGATTTTCGTTGAACATGAGTAACTCTTGTTACAGAAATGTTGGCGACCCCCCCCCCCGTATACAAGCACTTTCCACTGGAGACTCAGAGAAAATAAATTATTCTCTCTGATTCTCAAATACAACTAGCAACAGTATAGTATCCCTGTCTCAAGTAGAAATGCTTTTTATGTGTAGAAAAAATCCTGAAATATTAATGTGGCTGCAACTATTTAAGAACCTACCCTTGAACTGTTTTGTTTAGGCATCTAACTTCATCTACTGGTGTAAGCAGCCGACTTGGGCTCTTCTGTTACGTCATGAACGTACATTATATGCTTTTGCTTTCTCATCTGTGAGTACCATCCAGGTAGGTAGTAGTGGCACACACACCCCTGGATCTGCTGTTAAAATGAAGACATGGTTTATGTCATATGTTTGTGAATTTGCTTTCAACCAGTGATCCAGTACTGGATGTGGTGTGGTTGGACTCAACGTATTAATTGATACACTGTCCAATTTCAGACCTGTGCTGTATCGCAGAATTATTAAGTTCTGTTTAAATAATTCCAAGAAGGCCTTTCTTAAGAATGTTGTACTTGAGATTGTTAATGCTGGTAACATGGAAGATGGTGTGACAAAAGTAGCTGGTGAAGTAAGCGGATTGGACCGTCTTGGAGATCTATGACTTTGACAGATGTTGGGTGTGTAGTAGGAAGCACTGAAGTGTCGCCTGATTTCTCAACACACTAGTGGGCATAATATGGAAAAATTGGTAACGTATGTACTGAGGAAGTGTAGGTGGATGGCACCCAGGATGTTTTGAAAGGGGTAACTTAGGCCCATGATATTATATAGGCTTGCTTGTTTTATCTGTTGAAGTGAAGCCTAGAAATCCGGCTGTATGTTCACGCCTTTTATGCTCATATGAATATAGTTCCTTAAGTCTGTGTGCTGTCGACGAGCAGTGGCGGCGTGTACAAGTGTTCTCCGCGCTGCCTGTGCGCAGCGGATGAAGGACGCTCTGGTAAAACCCTAACAGCGGAGCGGAAAAAAGGATTAGGTTTTAAGAGGATGTCAGGCGGCAGCCCTTGTGTTGGTTATACCGCCGCTGCAGTGTCGCTGGTGGCTTCTCGGATGCCCTGATAACCTGCCTTCCTCCCTCCCATAGGAAGTAGCTTTGTTTTCATGGCGGTTACCTTTCTGTGCAAACAAATGAATCATGGGCCTCGGAGTTAAGACATTGCTCCACTGCTAAACGGGAAGTGGCTTGTTTTTATTTTCTTGCCATGTTTTTACTCTTGACGAGGGCACTTTGCATGCAGTCCATGGGAAAGGAGTTTTTGTTGCCTGATGTTTTCCGTTTTTTGTAGTTGGTGGCTGCAGCATCACATACAGTGCATTGGTTTGACGTTGTAAAGCGTGCTACACAATCTCTTGTCAATGCTTATTAATATTCCAAGTTAAAACCATCAGATCATTTCGGATGGTCACACTCATGTCCTAATAATAGTTTGAATTGCATGTGCGCAGTTGCAAGCGAGTAGCCAGAAAATTAAAACACCTCTTTACTCTAAAACCCACCTCTAACTGCGGCGAGGTGCGATAGAACCTAGAGACCTTCCTAGAACGGTTTCTTTCCCCCTTGCATCATCAGTTCACCCATCGACTCTTGGAACTTTTTTGCCTTCACCTGTCCATTCATTCACCCTCCAGTAGTTACTTGAACATTTCCTTCAATCATTCCCTCCATCTTTCACTTTCTTCTTTCCTTTCTCCTGTCCTTTCACTCTGTTTTTTGTTATTTGGTTTTACCCTAATTCTTTCCTCCTTACAGTTTCTGTCCCCCCCCCTTCCCTCCGACCTATTGTGAGCCACTGAAAAGGAACTTTAAGAACCAACACTGAGAGAGTGGCTCAGAATTTATTCCCCCGTGTACAGATTTTTATTTGGCAGAAGTTATGATCTTTCGCGGAAGAATATTGCATGCATTGCACTTTTTCGACTTGAGTGGCAGCGTATACTCCACACAGGAGGACTGATTTGGTTATGGCGACAATACATTGATTAAGGCTATAGGCCTGATATGCTTATTTTAAAAAGCCACGACTAAGGCAGTATGTCTGACTTATTTATTGTGAAAACCACTTTCTTAAGCCAAGTGGTGTGTTGACGAATTGTCATTACGTTTTCTTAAAGCTGGTAGGCAGATATTTTGTTACTGGGAATCTCAGACCACCATAGTAGTAGACAAGTACTTTGGTGTTGATTAGAACCTTTGACTAACCCTGTGAGTAGATTTGTACTCGGATAATCCTTGGTAGACACTTTTTAGAAGGTCTGGCAGGTTTAGTATTCTGCCAGGGTTTGTAATATAATTAAAATAATTCATTCCTTCATACAGACATTCTTTGAAAAAGGTCTATTGCTAGTAATATTTTACTCTCAAAGATACCTTATTTAAAAACCCATTACATATAGACTCAACACCTAGAATGGATTTGATATTTAAATTATTATTTCTGAAAATATTTTTTTTTGTTCTTTTGTTTGTATATACGAAAAACAATTTTTTTGGGGGGATTTTTTCACCTTTTTCTTACTCTATATAAGATTTTTACATTTATCACATTTCATATTATAGGATTTGTACATTCATACCATTTCATATTATTTCAAAAAAGGATAATACATAAAAAATATCTATGGCACACACGAGTGAATATCAAACTAAGATGATGATGAGGGCAAGGCGGTAGGGTAACACACACTACACGCGTTTCGGTTCGAGAGCCTTCATCAGGTGTCCCGTCTTTTACAATGTATGGCGGTGTGGGGAAATATGGGAGCAAAAATGTGATTTGATCGTGCGTCCGAGCTGGATATCCCCATGCTGTTCCTAATATTCGATTATGTTTATATGCAGCATTCTTGGAGTAAGGTGTAACTGGGAATCCACCTTCCTAAGTGTGGTTATACGCCCGAGAGTAGTTAGGGAGGACCACTTATGTAGATCGCTTAAAATAGACCTTGATGGTTGGTTCTGAATTATGTAGAGCTGTAGGCGTAACCGGAGATCTGGAGGTTGCTATGGTCGAGTATTTAATCTGAATTATTTATAGCAATAGGCTTAACCAGGGATCAGGAGGATGCTACGTTCGGATATTGAATCTGATATGTAAAGAATATCACTTGACCTCGGGCCAGAAAGATCCTAATTGCGGGTGGTAGATCGGTTGATGTTGATTCACTCTGCGGGATATGGCCCTCTCGGCTGGGGGTGCTCTAGACGCCGGCGTGAACGTCGGAGGTAGTAAACCTTCATACAGACATACATAGACTGGCTTTTGGTTATCACTGTTCTGGCATTGGTCTGTTTGATTGTTATTCACAATCTGCTTTCATCCATGAATGCATGTAGCTTATGGCAGTGCATCAGCCAAATTCAGCCATATAGCGCTCTAGGAGTGACACATTTTGCTTGATTACGTGCACATCTGCGTAAAAGTGAGTATGCTTCAGTACCAAGGCGGGTGGGCACGTTGTTAACTTTCCACTTTGTCCTTCTATAGGTTCCCTTTTATTTCTTTATTCTTCATACTTTTTTTCCTATTGTTTTTAAAGAATAATGCAGCTTCCTAAACAGCGCTTGTGTTGTTTGTTGCAAGACATATTTTAGGCTTACCAAGCAGTGCTTTAAATGGAAAAAAATAAGTGCATGTACTCACCAAATTGTGTTAGGGGTGTGGCTAGTAGGCGGGGCTAGGGGCGGGGCTGAGGTGCAACCTATGCCCAGACAGTGTTAACAAGTAAACAAATTACAAAATAATGACGTAATATAATCAGGAACTATTCTGCATTACGCAGCATAACTTGCCTTTTCTTGCTGCATAAATGAATCAAACCTGATGCATAATTACAGTGGCTCTGATTATTATTTATTTGCGTTGTGCTTAGTACTCACATTCTTGTGGGCAGACACACTCACAAAGGCCTGAGCACACATTCATGTACAAAGCAGTCTGCACACATTCTTTAAAACAGCTTGGAATACCCAGATTCTATATCTCCCTCTTTCCCTTACACCTGAAGGCACACACACGCCGTTAAACACTATCAATCCAGTCACACACTCACACAAAAGGTTCACAGGCTAAAGGACCCTTTTACCTCCTCACCTCCCGTGGCTTCTTAATTGCCGCTCTCAGTGGGTCACCTGGATTCCAGGGTGCGCACAATGCACATCAAAGTGTAAATGTGATTGACAGAGCAGTGTCTGAATGGTATGGACACTGCTCTGTCAAGCTCAGCGTGAAGGTGAAATTATCAACACCTACAAGTCAAAGATGCAACTGAGCTGCTGATGAAAGGTTTTGATTCTGCAGCGGCTCAGCACAGGGCTTCAGGGGCACTTTGGATGTCAGAATATCAGAGGCAGGCGCCACCCTGCCTCCGCAGAATTAGCAATGAGCAATCAATGCATCAGACTATAGTACCGGTACTCTCCTTGGCGGGAGGAGAAGTGCCGGTACTTGAAGGGATTAAAATAGGAAGTGCAGGTACTCGGTACCGGTGAGTACCAGCCCATTTAAAGCACTGTTACCAAGAACATACAGGGGTTTGGAGCACGCCCATTGGTTGGTTTTCCTAACACTAATTTTCTCAATATTCGTGCCCCAGCTTGTCAATCTTGTTTGTCCCTCCCGTGGAGCTCAGCGTCTTTACCATTTATTTTGATTAACTGGCTTCTGTGTTTTCCACTGCAAGCACTTTTTTTTACATTTTTTATTTTGGGTTAAGCATTCTATTGGAGAGCATACATTTAACAGCTGTCTTCCTTGTACATTTCTCTCCACTACATTCTGTGTTGCTTTCTGACGCCCAGGTTCTTCTCCCCACTCCCTTCGATGTTCTGCTCGCCTTTTTGTACTCCAGCCTCCCCCAGCTATAGTCCTCATATCGCTCTTCAAGGCCATCAGAGCCCATCTTCCCTAAGCATGCTGCTTCTGTTGTTCTTTGCCTCCAGCCAGCTTTTGTGCTCTGTCCTTCGATGTCTTGGAAAGTTGCCTTACCCACCCTCTCTCCTTAGTCACAACTTTAGGTGGCAGTTTTGAGCCCTCCCTTTCATTAGGTTTAAATTGTTTACACTTTCTGTAAAAAAAATATTTGCTCTTTATACTGGGTAGGTAAGTACCTTGTAGGGCAATCTACTTGCTTTTTAAGATAGTATCTCTATATGTCTATTTGGTTTATCCTGCGTCACTGAAGTTCTATTTCAGTGTTTATCTGAACATTGGACTGTTGAGCGTTTCAGTGAGACAGTCGAATAGCTCCGGGCTTATTGGCTGGTAAAGCCCAGAGCGCCAACATTCCAATGTTTGTCTTCATGCTTCTCCCGTTTTAATTTAGAACACTTTACCCTTAGTGGGTGGAATGTTCTAATAGCCTTATAGCCTTTTGCCTTGGGCTTCACCAATTGTTGAAGGCCCTTTCCCTTGTTATATGCTGCTTGGGCCTGTAACTCTGGTTCAGGGACTTTAACATTCGGTATAGTTGTCGGCTGTGGGCTATAAGGCTACATTAGAACATTGGAATGGTGGGAGCTCCATTGAAGAAGCGCAGTGGCTCATGGATTATAATGGCTAGTTTAAGCCTTCTGCTTCAACATGGCAATGTTTGTCTTTCTGTTTCTCCTTTTTAAGTCGAGCATGGGCAGCGCATCCACTGCTCTGCAAGGCATACTATATTCTGGTAGGAACTTGAAGCTCCGCCCACTCCACCCATATTTTTGGGAGTGTGGCTCACTGATTAGAGCGGCAGACCCTGATGCAGAGGTCTGGCCCGGGACCAGGGTTCAATTCCCGACGCGGCAGGGTCCTGAGCCCAAAATGTCCACGGACTCGATAATTCTCGCCTCGGTGCCTATTCTAATCATGGGGTCCCACGCTGCAACTCTGGGCAATAGTTGCTTAATCTCCACTACGGCGGCCCACCCGCTGCGGGATGCCTGGCTTTCACCCTGGGGATACCCAGTAGGGGTTATCTCACAGGGAAAAAGCCAGGACGGGTTCCCAATGCAAGCGCCTTGATGCCTTCGGGTGATACGTGCGCTATATAAGTCGCAATACATTTACATTTACATTACCCATATTTTTATTTGGCTTGTGTCATTGTCCACTGTGAATGAACTGTGGCTGTTTATTGGTCAATAGGCTTAGTAGCCCCTCCCTATTGCCTCCTTGTCTGATTTTGTAACCTCCCATGGCGACACACCTGTAATGTGTTGTTACTCAGTAGGCTTTAACTACAGCCTCCGAGCACTATTTTCTCAAATATGCCAGTGTCATAATTGGTATAGGAGCGCTATAAAAAAAACCAATGCATCCATAAATGAATGTAGGTCCCAAACAAAGGACACCTCGGTTAACTTGCCTCTAATCCTCCTCTCGCCATGGGCTTCCAGTCCAGCGACAAGGTCTCTATTAGCGCAGTGGGCCCCATTTCGGATAGCTCTAGCCAGGATGCCTCCAAGTAAAAAAATGGTCTGGCTGCGGTGGCAGATTGGATGACATCTAACTGCCTACAGCTGGACGCTAATAAAACTGAGATCCTGATAGTTGGCAAAAACACAGACACATGGAGTGACCAGTGGTGGCCCACCGTCTTAGGTAAGACCCCTATACCCAAAAAGAACTTGGGGGTATGGATAGACCCCTCCCTCAGTTTCTGTGGCCATACCAAATAAGTTGCGGCCACGTGCTTTGGCATTCTGCGTGGCATTAAACCGATTTTAAAATTCTTCGACGCATCCACTAGGCAGCTGATAATTCAGTCCACCATTCTTTCTCGTCTGGATTACGCTAGCTCCCTACTTTTGGGGGCTAATCAAGCCGAAATCATCCGGATGCAGCGTATCCAGAACGCAGCGGCAAGGGCATTAGTCGGCCTTCCTAGGTTCTGCTCAGCCACCGAAACCATCCGGAGGCTTCATTGGCCCCCGGTGGCACAAAGGATTCAATTTAAGACGTTATGTCTGTCCTTTAAAATTCTGAAGTTAGCTACTCCTAAAATTCTTGACAACCTGCTAACTCCATACGTACCGTCTTGCCTTTTGCGCTCCATGGGACAGCACTTGGTCATGGTCGTTCCTTCCGCTATCTGGCAGCCAAATTGTGGAATTCGCTCCCGATCCACATCGGAGCTCTGGATGACCTACTGTCCTTCAGGAAGGCAGTTAAGACTCATCTTTTCCCTACCAAAAAATAACACCTCCTCTCCAGATATGTCTTACAGGGCCTCCATAGTTGGATCTCCTTTCTGCTACAAGCGCCGGGACGACCCTTCGCTGGGGCAGCTGAGCGCTATATAAATTCACATAACCTAACGTGTGGACTTTAACTCTGAGGTCCTGCACCCTTCCCAGGTCCCTAGGGACACAGGCCTCCCCTGACAGTATCAGCCGACAAACGCCCAATCACCTCTGCCCAGTGGGCATTGTGGATCGATCTGTCCATCGATAGGCCTCTACCGGCCCCGGTGGACACACAGGATTGTTGCAAGAAGGAACTGCGTGAATTTAGCACTGGTATGATCATTTCCGTCTATGCAACTTAATGGTTATTTCTGGAATTAGTTCCTGGTCATTCATTACCCGACATGGTTATATTTTGTAATATGTGTGTGTTTCTGTGCATTATTCTCCTACCAGGCAGATATATATATTTTTTTTTAAACTTCTCATTCCAGTGTATGCACTTGATACCATGACTGACTGGTTGGGGGGGTGGGGAGGCGGAACTGGTGGGCTCCTAAGAGTGGCATGTCTGGGAAGAAGTTAGGGTTGGTGTATGAGTGCTATTGTGTTGAATTCCGAATTAAAATAACATTTTTGAAGACGTTTAATTTTCTCCAATCACTCTTCGTGTAGCTTAGGTCGCTGTTGATGGGCACGGTGGTCTGTGCCATTATCACACATTAAGCAGTACTCTTGAAATTCTGACACAGATGCCTAGATAGGGCCAGTGTCGCCTCTGTTCAAGGGAGCCTGTTGAATGGACCCCTGTATCTTGTCGGTCCAGTAGAAGTGGTCATTCACAGGCATGTCGAATTTAATCAAATATCTACTTGTACATGGGGCAGGTTGCTCATAAATCTACTTGTCCTGTAACAAAATCCATTTTTCTCTTTGGTGCCATGTGGTGCGGCGACAAATTATGACAGATATCTCATTATGAAAGAGCTCTGATATAGCCTCTCTAATTATGCCAGGCCTCATACCATAGTAGTGTTTGAATACTTGCAATCCCATTCTGTTGCCATGTTTCCGCAGATCTACATACTGGGGCTGACCGAAGGTAGTGGTAAGCAATAGTTTGAAGGTTAGAATGCCCTTTTGAGTCTGTGTTATCCTACTAACTTGCATGTTTTAAGGGTTTTCAACAACTCTTCGCTAATCTTTTCCCATACTGAGAAATGTTAGAAATTTACTGCTGACAATGGCAGACGTAAACCTTCTTCCAGAGTTGGGAAAAAAAGTGGTTGGACGAAAGTGAACTTGCAAATACTCAGATTTTCGCATGATAAATCTACACCTACAGATTTGCTCATGCTAAAATGCAGTTCACAAATATTTTCTAGGAGTTCTGTTTCTTGTTCTACTTCTGTAAATTCTTGGGAATTCATGAAAGCTGTATAGCTGCACTTAATGCAAGGACATATACCATGGGTGCACTTTTGAGACTTTCTTTAATAATTGGGCCCCAAATTTGGTCTGGCTGTGACCTTTTGTGTTTATTAAAATTCTGTCTCTCTCTGTATCAGCTGGCTTTACTGCGAGTGACAGCATGCTGCCCTTTCACAAGGAGCATATCAGCACACAAAGTAATTTTGTTCAGTGCCAGTAACTACTTTGGTAGTGTGTGCTTTTTGAGACCAAGAACAATTTTTGCTTTTGCCAATGTTGGTTATAATGGTGAGGATTCGGCAGCACCGACACCAATAAGGTTTTACGAAAACCATGCCAGAACAAGTCACACATTGACAAAACTAAAAAGCTGACCACCAATTTCAGACCTACTGGCTTTGCCAGTGCTTGTTTATTTTTGTTTCCCATAATCTTATTGAAACTGGTTACACTGATTTTCCATTATGAATATTTTTCGGAAATACTAGCATGCATCAACACATGTTACTAAATGATTTTTTTTTAAAGTTTAAAAAAAAAACCATAGCTGATGCCAAAATGAAATACAAATAATAAGAAAAACAAAACACATCTGCCCATTTATCCCAGTCCTGCGCAGCATAGTCGATGTGGAGCAATGCAGCAGCATCATCAGGTCGTCATGCCAGCCTCTCCCCCCCCTTGCTCTTTCATCATTATCTTCTCGATCCCTTATGTGCGCTCACCTACTCAGCAGCATCCACCCCATTCAATAAAAAATACCCGCAGTGGCTCCCAAATATCTCTCGGCCTCGAAGTCGTTGGTAATTCTTCCGCATATGTTTCCAGATTTTCCTTATAAACAAAGTCTTTTAGCCAATGTCCTACTTTTGGACTAAGTCTTCCCCCCCATACAACCGCCACTCTGCGCACCGCCATCAGCAAGGACAATCGCACAAATTTCCCAGTCACTCCTCTGATATGTGGCACACAATAAAACAAACCAGCAGAGTGCACCTGATCTCCACCGCCACCATTGTCGTTCAGTGTCTCAACACCAGTTCCCAGAACTCATAAACCTGTCTGCAGCCCCAAGCTAGGTGCAAAAATCCGCATCTCCTTGACCACAACGAACACAACAATCAGACTCACGGAATCCGAACCTATGTAGTCACGCAGGCGTATAATATACCTGGTGTATATATTTAAAATGTATGATGCGTAGATTACCATTCATACTAAGCGTCCCTGTCAGTTCACTGACATGCTTCCAATCTTTTTCCATGATCGGCTCAGGTAAGCAGGTATTCCATCTCTCCCAGCTCCTGTCCGGTACAGCCGCACTTTCATCTTTAATCATTTTATATAATCTGGAAATCAATTTTTTGTTAGTGGGGTAGTGAGGGGAAACTGCAGTGCTAACGGCACAGTAGGCTCCTGAGGGTAGGTAGTGTAGTGCACCCTGACCGCGTGTCTCAATCTGTGCATCGCTAACCGGAACAGCAGTGTCTGGTTACTAATATATATAAGAGCGTCTGGTGTAATAAACATTCCATCTGGGTATAAATCTTGCATTCGTTGGAACCCAGCCTCGTGGAGTAAACGCATTGACGGTGCTTCGTGAGTCACCGACATGGCAACGTGGTGCTCTATGTACATGGCTGGTGCATATAGCGGTAGTTTCTCTGCTGATCGCCCTGTTGCCTGCCATGCTGCTATAGTCGCATCAACTGTATTTATTTCAGTGTGCCGCGTGTCCGGTGCGTAAGCATACAATGTAGTGGAATCGGAGAAGTATCTCCTTCCTCTACCGCGATATGTGGGGTATAGGCATGAGGTCTCATCCAATAATATACGTATTGAGCCTGCGCACTTAAATAGTAAGCGTAAAAGTCCGGTGCTCCGAACCCTCCCTTATTATATCCATTGGTGAGCGTCGACCATTTCACGTGAGCGCTTTTGCCTCCCCAGACTAGCAGCAACAACACCCGTCGAATATTAATGAAAAACCCCATCGTGAGTACCACCGGAATGTTAATAAACAAATCCAGAAATCGTGGTAAGACCACCATTTTAATAAGGACAATGCGATCCGCCAGTGATAGCGGCAGTGAGATCCATACATCCACTTGCTGTTCCAGCCTAGTGCAGGCCCTCCCATAGTTTTCTCGCACAACAGTGGTAGGATGACTATGAATCCACACTCCGAGATATTTTACCGGTTCCGTGGACCACATCAGCTGGTACTCCACGTCAGGCTGTGTAGTGGACTCTGTCAGCGGAATAATGATAGATTTGTCCCAGTTAACAAAAAGACCCGACAGGAGACCAAATCTAACATACTCCTGGATTAACTGCGCCAAATAACGGGAAGGCTCACGAACAAAGAGAACCATGTAATCCGCGTATAATGAAATAGCCACTGGCTGATAGTTAAAATTCAGTGCCGTCTCCCTATGTCGTTGCCGGATGACACACGCTAGTTGCTCTAGTATAATAGCAAAAAGTAGCGGAGACAGCGGGCACTCCTGACGCGTGCCCCTTTCTATGTTAAACGACTCGGAAGTCAATCCTCCGACACGCACCCTAGCCGATGGTTCCGCATATAACACTGCTGTCCATTGCACAAATAGAGGTGGGAAACCCATCCGACGCAAGACAAAAAACATATAGGTCCATTCCACCGAATCAAACGCTTTTGCTGTGTCGAGTAGCACAGCCGCAGTCGACCTGCTCGGCTCAAGTATGTGGAACATGGAAAATATGGTTTGAAGATTGTGTGATGTAGATCGGTCAGGTATAAAGCCCGACTGATCAGGCAACACCAGACAAGTCATTAGAGGCTGCAATCTAGTCGCCAATATTTTGGCCAGAATCTTCGCATCTACATTGATCAGCGACAAGGGGCGATAAGTCGCACCTGTCCGGCGGCTTATCTTTTTTAAGTAATGTAATTATCAATGCTTGTCTCAATGTCTGTGGTAATGTCCCTGACTCATGCACCTCGGCATACATCCCCAATAGGTATGGTGCCAGCAGGTCAGCATACTTCTTGTAAAATTCCACCGTGAGACCATCAGGCCCAGGTGCCTTACCGTTGGATAGTGCCGAAATCGCTGCTTTTACATCTTCTCATCTATAGGCATTCCAAGATATTCCCGGTGTGTGTCTGAGAGCCAGGCACACGCCACATCTTCCAGATAGTTCTCCATCTCAGCCTCCGTCGCCCCTCCCCCCGGGAGTGTACAGCTCTTCGTAAAAGCCTATGTATTGTTCCGTTATGGCCGATGGGAGATAATGCTCCCCCCCCATGAGCGTCCGTAATCATGTCTATCCGTGGCTGCTCCAATCGATCTTTGATCTTATTCGCCAGTGTGCTCCCCAGCCCACCTCCCTCACAATACCTCCGGGCCCTGTGCCTACGTGATAGATACTTTATTTCAGTGTCAGTCAGAGCATCGTACTCTTTAACTAGCTCATTTATACGGACCAGCGTATCTATCTTAGAAGCCGCGGCATAGCTACGCTCCAACTCCCGTAGGGTGTTCTCTTTATTTTGAAAACTGGATCCGTATGTCCCTTAATATACCCGCCGCTGTACTAATGCACACTCCCCTTATTGTGACCTTAAAAGCCTCCCATAGCGTGGAGGCCTCGTCTAATGTGCCCTTATTAATTACAAAATATTGTGCCTCAGAACGAAGCCTCCATGTAAAAGGGCGATGCGCGGCCGTCAGGATTTCTAGGTCTAGCTGCACAGGGTTATGATCTGATGGTGTACGTGGTAAATGTGCAATTTTCCACACCCATGCCATGGCCTCCCCTCCTATCAGCCAATAATCCAGCCTCGACCAACTGCCGTGTAATGGCGTCTCATGCGTCCCTTCCTTCACCATGGGGTTCCTCGCTCGCCACACATCACTGAAGCCAAATTCCTCCACAGCGCAGGCAACATGTCTAGCTACTTTGGGGGTGCGATGTGTCAGTGGGTTAGATTTGTCCATATCAGGATTCAAATATATGTTTAAATCACCTCCCCATAGTACAGTGGCCTCAGGCCATTCTCTCAATGTACCACACATCCGAGCAAGGCATACTGGGTCATCCATAATGGGACCATACATTTTGATTATAGTTACAAGCGTACCTCCTAATGTGCCTTGTACCATCGCACATCTACCACCTTCATCTACGTACGTGCAAACTGGCTGAAATGCTAGTCCCCTTTTAACCAATATGATTGTGCCTCTAGCATATGACGAGAATGAGGCGGCAAGTTTAAAACCTGTCCATCGTCCAGCAACACCCCGTTCAGTGTATTTAGTCAAGTGCGTCTCCTGCAGCAGGGCTATGTGTATTGAGTGCCGATTCAAATAAGCCAACACTTGCCTTACTTTTTTAGGTGAGTTGAGGCCTCGTACATTCCAGGTCAACATACGAAAAGTGTCACCCATCCCCACTGATGTCGACTCCATCCCATAACATCAAAACATCAATCTTATGCAAGGGGGGCATCCAACCCCATTCCTAGATGATCCTTCACGATGCACACAGCTCGCTCCATCCGATTTCAATACTACATGCGCAAAAAACAAAAACAAATACAGCAACACACTATAACCTGCCATCATCCTCGCACCCCCCCCCCCCACCCACTCCAACCTCCCAATTAGGTCGAGATCGATTCCTGCCCCCCACCCACACAGCAACCCGATTAACCATAGAACTCTGCAATTGGGAAATACCCGCTAGGGGAAGAGGATCGGCAACGATTACTCACACCAAGGTGTGGTCGCCAGAGTAGAACATAGTGGTTCACCTGCGCACAATGATAGAAATTTCAAAAAAGGAGAAACATACTGAGACCAATATCCTATGCACTGATCCATGCGGTATGCGTATATGCCCATGAACACACGCCCAGGGAGGTATCCCCGCACGTCACAAACCCAACACAGAGGAACAATCCAACAATTGTGTATGATTATCAACATAAACGCTAATAAAGAAAGAGCTCAGTCATAGTCTGCAAATGGTATAAGGCATCATCAAATTCAGTCTGCTTCTTCCAAGCCCGATGTCAGCGCTGTGCTCTCCGCCTTGCTCTGCCGGTTTCCAGTTTTGCAGATATGTTTTGTAAATTTCAGGGCCGACTTTGAGTCAGTAAAGAAGTGTGCCTGCCCTTCGTACATAATTTTCAACTTGGCTGGTTATAGCATGGCGTAAGACACCGAGGCGGCCTGCAGCATTTTTTTTCGCTGGTATAAACTCCCTCCTAGCTGCCTGAACCACCGAAGTATAGTCCGGGAAAAAGGACAGAGTGTCTCCCTTATAGGTAACCGGGGCCTTAGCTCTGGCCTCCCTCAGGATAGGGTCCCTGTCAGCATAGTTCAGAAGGCGTGCAATGATCGGGCAAAGCGGCGCACCCGGCTGAGTTCTAGGGCCCAGAGAACGGTGAGCCCTTTCCACTATCATCACAGGAGATAGCACCGACCCAAACAGGTCTCTCAGCAACCCGTCTATGAAGGATTCCATTTTGGAAATGGCGGTGGACTCTGGCAGAGCAATAATGCGAAGATTGTTGCGCCTGGAGCGCGCTTCCAAATCTTCATTCTTTGCTCGTATAACTTCTAGAACCTTCTCCATCTGCAAAATTTGAGTTCTAGACTCAGCCTGCGAGTCATGGTTGTCAGACAGCCTATTTTCCAACACATCAAGCCTGTTTTCATGTTTATCTACTTTCTTCTTGACGATGTCTAGTCGGGTCCCCGGTGCGTCAATTTTACTATCAATAGACTTCATGCCGGCTCGCAGTTCCAAAAGAATGTTCCTAGTGTCGTCCTCCATGTCATCGCCCAGCCCTCTAGCGCCTTGCGGTCCGGACTGATGTTTCATTAGCTCGCATACTGCGTTTGTTTTTGAAGTGCAGTTTGGGTTGTTTAGGGTCAGACTTCCCCATACTGGACGCGATGTCGGTAGCCTGCTGTGTGTTTTCCAGCCTCGTCCGCCCAGACGCACCAAGTCGTTATAGCTCCCTCAGAGCGGAGTTCGCCTAATGTGCTCCCACTAATCCACCCCTACGTCGACTCAAATTGAGGAAGGTAGCCCGGACCAGGGCCCACAGATCGCCAGCCGCTGTTCCCACTGTCTGTAATGTACCAGCCGGGGTTCGAGGTACCACCAACGATCAGCACAGGCGGGGGTCACCAATCAGGCCACCGCTGCAATCAGGCCAGCGTCAGCCACTCCATGTCCCCATATAGTGCGCGTGGGCCTAGTCCTCTGTGTCACGTATAGCAGGCAACTCAGCCCTGCAATCAAGCCAGTAAGAGTATCAGAGGTGCATTAGGACTTCGCATGTGCTAAGGGCGTCGCCCCAGCCCACTCCCCAGCAGCACAGGAGCCCAAGCAGCGCTCCGCGCTCACCGGCCCGATCAGTCAGGCCAGCCGAAGCGCCCCAGAAAGTGCTCCCCACCACTGAGGCCCAGGCCTGCTTGCACCCAGCGCTCAGGAGTGCCACGCCCCTGCGCTCTGGAGCGCCGAGCAGTCGCGACCCCGCCAGACACCTCCACACAGTGGCGCTGTGGCATCCAGGCAAGACCGCACCGCCCAACCCGCCCCAGGCCCAGCTCGCGCAGCACACCCCACTCACTGTGTCTTCTGACCGGTAGCGATGGCACCAGGCTCCTCGACGGGTCCGTCACCCGACCTCCAGGTAACGATGTCAGCGCTGTCTGTCTTCCGTAATGCTCTATTCCTCAGATTACATGCCACAGCTGCTGGTCACCAGTACTCGCCCTCCGGAGCCCCAGGAAGCGCAAGGGCAGCCCGTCTCGCCTCCGCATCAGCTGTGCTCAAGGGCAGCCGCACCAGCTGTGCTCGCACCAGGTCCCGCAGCCGACGCTGCGTAGTAAGGCCCTCCTACCGCTCTGCCGCAGCTGAGAGCGCACCTCTTCCACAGACGCGGCCGGGCACACCTCCGTGTATGCTCTTCCCGCAGCGCCGCTTTCAAGTCTCCTCATCCACATTGATATGAACGGCCATACCACTTCCTACTCCGGCCAGCAGATCACTCCTCGGCCGTTGGATTACGGGCAGCCACCATTTTGTTTCTCCAGTCGCGCTGAAAGAGCATCAGCTGTTTCCAGACGCTCTCACGATGGGCTCGGGTGCGGGGACCTCACCGTTTGCGCACACAGTCCACGGGCATCAACCCGCGGGGTCCAGGGGGCACACAGGTGAGTTAGAAGGATGGTATTGAAGGATAATAGTTCTGTCCGACGGAGCTCCCTCAAGAGGCAGCCATTCCGCCTCACGCCGAAGCCACGCCCAATGTTACTAAATGATGCTGCAGAGAAATGGCACATGAAACTTTATAGTAGTTTAGCAAAATGTTGTTATTCCTGCTTTTATTTTTTTATGAAACCTTTTATTTTGAAAGCAAAGCATCATCACTCTTGCTTTCAAGCACTTGCAAATATTTGCATCATATTAGAGAGCATTGTGCGAGCATTATACATAGCCTCATATTGCTAAACTTTAAAAAGGTGTGTATTTTTATACTGAAATTACATTCAGTAGAATATTCTGAGTTTGCAACATTTACTTGGAGCGCTCCCCCTAATAATAAAGGCTTTTAAATGAATGAACCATAAATACAAGTTTGAACAGCATTCACATATAGACAAAAATATTACCTTAACTACAGATAGTGCCCATCCCTGAATCATAATGGGGTACCTCAAACTGGCAGCCAAATGGTTTGTGCTGCAGGGGGTTGGGCCTACTTGTTTCAAGGACAAAATACACATGAAAACTTGTTGCCCTTCACCCCAAACGATATGTCCTGGGCGTCGGGCCATAGGAATTCCTGATCCCTGCATTCAGTAATTCTATCCAATCCAGGGCTCACATTAGTGAGGACCACATGGCTTAGCCACCAAGGCTCCGCACTTAAAACATCCTTTGCAGGTGAACCTCAGGGGTTACCTAGGTCTCAGAGTGGAAATCCTTTTAAGTTTCTGTGCTTGTCTGTGGTTACATGAGGGTGAGATAGGTAGGGGCTGACATGCAGGGATGGTGTCCTTTGGGGATCTGGGATCTGCATGTTAATAGAACGATCTCCTCTTAGAATTGATTTTCTCAAATAGCAGCAGCAGGCAGGACACCGCTCCTAATGCTTATTTTACAATTTTTATAGCACGGTCGACAAACGCATTTGCAATGCAATAGGTCTCACGTTTGTGAGAGTTTAAGCTATTGGCATTGTAACAATGCCTTTTATTTTTTAAAAACAACGCAAAAGGCATTGTCATTTACAATTCCAATAGCACAGACTCTTGTAAATGCGAGACCTATTGCATTACAAATGCTTGATTAATTTGGAACATTCTTCCCTCAGTGGGTTGAAGATTCTAATAGCCTTAAGGTCCTTCTGCCTCAGGCTATACCAGTTGTTAAATGTCCGCTCCCTCGTTATATGTTCTGGGGCCTATTACTCGGATTCAGGGCCTTTAACAACCGGTATAGCCCTCGCCAGCTGGTTATAATAAAGGAAACAACAAAAACTGCCCCCATATTTCCAATAGAAGCGTCGCGCTCCACCTCACAGAAGCAGTGCAGTGCGGCTTTCCTTCATACTAGTCTTGATAAATGCCTTTGTTGTTTTCTGCACAACAAGCTAGTGGGAGACATATATATATATCAATATATCAATACATGGACATGAACGGAGCACACTCAGGCTAATATACTTAAAAACTCTGTTTATCCTAAATGAACCAGTCCCTTCAGAGCGAAAGGATATAGTTACTGGAATTAAGACTATAGGAGTAAAGTATCCTGATCGGTGTCCTTAAAACAACAGAACCCTGAATGCCAGATATTTCACAACCCCAGAGGTCAGGAAAACGGAAACTTGATCTATGGGGAACTTGACACTAATGGTTGCTGTTTTCTGAGGGCTGTATGGTGCTGCCATGGCAGGGTAATTTACAGCCCCAAGACTCTTCAGAATTGTCCAAATAGCTTTAGAATGAAACATGACACGGTGAATTTGCAGTTTAAACAAACCCTGGTTGTTAGAAAACGAAAACACGTTTGTTTATATCTGTGGTTTGCACACAAGGAATTGCAGGAGTACCTGATGACATCATGGGCGCTGTGAGGGCGGGGACTTCCTGTACTTCACGTGCCAATGATATGAGGAAACGCACTGCAGTATGCTTGTGCAGTAGCTAAATTGCCAACGTCACACCGGTGACTCTCGGTTCTCGCGCTCTGCTAATTACAAAGTCTAAATTTTGAGTGCCAGACTGTGTAGCTCCAGGAACATTCACCTTAAGTGTCTTTTTATATATGCAAAATGACCCGGAAGGGTTACTAGGGAGACATTGTTTTTACCATTTTCAAGAAATACGTTGTTCTTCATAATAATAGGTCATGTGTACATCTGTAACTAGAATGTAGTATGCTCACTTCAGTGTGTCACATGTACTAATGTCATACATTCATGACAAGCCAATCTGTTTGGTCAAATTATACTAGCCAATACACCTCGAAGAAGATATGTAAGTAATAAAATTGAGTAATGAAGATGACATCGAATTACAAAGAGGTGCTCTAACCCACATAAAACCCTAGTTCAGTGGCCCCCAAAACTTTTAGGACCACAACCCAATTTGTGATGCGGGCATTTCTTTTCTTTAACGGAACTAAAGCATCTTGTGGTAGCACTCTATCATATACAGGCCGCACATTTTTCATTGAAATGATCACTAAATATGCACAAATATGCAGTTTTACTGATTAAACTTCTGCACATAAAAAATAATTTCCGGAAATCGGGTTTCAGTGAATAATTCTTTTGTGCACCACCAAGTAAAGTGTCTTGATTTAATTCTATTAAAATGTAGTTCCATCAGACTTTAGAATTATAAAAAAACGTGCTTCACGTTTGCTTTCCCACCTGCTGAATGTGTACATTTATTTCATTTACTGTAAAAAAATATATATATACGCCCTACAACTTTTTCTTTCACACGCCTGTACCCAAGCAAGCTTGCCATATAATTTACTTTCCATTCTCAGACTGCTAAGTGATAGGAGTTTGTAAATACCAATCAACTGCACTATTTGTGTTTTTTTGTAATCTGAGTCTATATTTGCAACAGTCAAATAGCACAAAAGTAGAAATCTGTACACCTGGAAGGTGAGTTAGTGGTGAAGTTGATGTTGGGGTAGGAAATTAGAGCAGTACTCCTGCTCCTACAGTGCAGTTTATTATTATTATTATTATTATTATTTATTTATTTTTATTAGAAAGTTTTGTATAGCGCGAACAAGACCCGTGGGTATCAGAGCGCTTAACATATAGGCGTATGAGAAAGACATATATATCAGACAGTTATACGGGTATCAGAACGTATAACATATAAGGCGTAGGAGAAAGACATATATATCAAATAGTTATACAGATAACAAATATGAGGTAGATAAGAGGTAGATGATAAATATAGTCAATGGTGGATATACTTCTATCACAAGTAAAATGTGTAAGCAAGTATGAATAGTTGGGTCATTGTCATTTCGTGACTAATCTATTCTAGGTAGACATATATATCAAACAGTTATACGGACAACAAATATGAGGTAGATGATAAGAGGTAGATGATAAATAAAGTCAGAGGTGGATATATTTCTATCATAGGTAAAATGTGTAAACAAGTATGATATTTAGGTCATTGTCAGTTCGTGACTGATCTATTCTAGGTAGTGTATTTCTTCATCAGAAAGCTCTTTACTTCTCGCTTAAATGATGCCACATTTTGGATCTTCCTGATGATAGGAGGAATTGAGTTCCATATTCTGGGGGCAGCTCCTGAGAACGCTCTGTCATAAGTTTTTTTTCTTGTGGAAAAAGGCTGGCCGTAGTAGAAATTCTTCAGTACTCCTCGCTGGTCGATTCCCTCCCGATAGCTGGATTTTCTTCGCTAGGTATCCTGGGGTGTTGTGGTGTAGCGCTTTATGGGTGATACAAGCTATCTTCATTTGGATTCTTGCTTCATAGGGTAGCCAACTTAAAGCTTTCAAGTGTGGCGATATATGGTCGTATTTCCTGGATCCGGTGATAATTCTTGCCGCAGCGTTTAGGCATGCTTTCAATGGTGCTGTGGACATTTTTGGTAAGCCCGCTAAGGTGGTGCAGCCATATTCAATCCTAGAGATAACTAAGGATTGGATAGCCAATTTGAGATCCGCCTCTGAGATGAATGGTTTCAGTTTTCTTAAGTAGTTCAGGTGGAATCGAGCATTCTTGGCCATTGAGTTGATGTGGGCTTTCATGTCTAGATTCTCGTCCAGAGTGATTCCTAGAGATTTCGCTGACTTGATTAATGTTGGGGTGCAGTTTAGCGCAGTCACCACTTTCGTCCACTCCTTTATTTCCGTACGGCTCCTTGCTGGTGAGATTAGTAGGAACTCCGTTTTGTTGGCGTTAAGCTTCAGTTGGTTGGTAGTTAACCATTGCAGAGCCATTTTTAAAGCCTTGTTCACTAGTTCCAAGTCTTTTAGGGAGGAGATCTTTAAATATATTTGCGTGTCATCTGCATACATGTGATACGATATCTGTGCTTTTTGGAGAATTTCTGTAAGCGGCTCAACGTAAAGGTTAAACAGATCTGGGGATAACGTTGATCCTTGAGGGACTCCGATTGAAATAGGGCATGGAGGTGAAATTGCCTGGTTGACCAGGAATCGTTGTGATCTGTTCTCTAGAAAAGAGATGAACCATTTCAGCACAATTCCTGACAGACCCATCCTGTCCCGTAACCTGGACAATAATGCTTCGTGATTTACGGTGTCGAAGGCCGACGACAGATCGAGGAGAATCAGTAGGCATGCTTTGTTTTGGTCAAGTGCCTGTAGCGCATCGTCAACAATATGGAGGATCGCTGTTTCAGTACTGTGCCATGCTCTGAATCCTGATTGGCATTCATCAAGCAATGAGAACTTGGTGATGTGTTGGCTTAGTTGGTTCTGTACGCATTTTTCAATTAGTTTGGCCAGTAGCGGGATGTTGGTCACTGGGCGAAAGTTGTTTGGGTCTGATCTATCTGCTGTGGGTTTTTTGATTATGGGGGCAACTTGACCTGTTTTTAGGCAGTCAGGGAGGATCCCTTGTGATAGTGAGGCATTTATAATTTCGGTCCATATTGGAATCAAAACGTGATTGATTTCTTTTACACATTTTGCGGGAAGGGGATCTTGATAGTGATTGTTTGGTTTTATTTTGGAAAGCGTTTTGGCGATACTGTGCTGGTCATATAGTTCGAACGTATCCCAACTTGCCTCATTTTTTGTTATGGTACTCTCCGTTGTAACGGCGGTGTCTCTCGTAGGCATTTGTTCAATGGGAATGTTTGCCACGGCGTCTTTGAGCTCTGCTTCTAGTGATTTCGCCTTCTCTGTGAAAAATGTAGAAAATTCTTCACAATTTAGGGGTGTTTTTGAGTTCTCATGGGCAGATTTGGCTAATTTGTTTGATTGTTGCTTTAGGATTTCAAAGAGTTTTCGTGGTCTGTTTTTGGCACTATCCAGTTCTGACCGTATGAATTCCTGTTTTGATTTGATGATCATTGTATTATATTGGCCTCTAATTTTTCTGAGTGCTTTCAGCTCTGGGGATGAAGGGTGTTGTCTCCATTTTCTTTCGGCCATTCTCAATTTGCGCCTTTCTTCATTTAGCGATTCATTAAACCATGGATTTTTTGTCTTCTCCGAGATATTTTTCAGTTTTAATGGCATGGTGTTATTGACAATAGTTTTGACCGTTGTTATATAGTGTTCGGTCAGTTCGTTTACGTTCTGCAGGTTGTTATGAGGTTTTAGGTCCCTTTCACAGCTTTCCACTAGTAGCTCTAAGTTTGCATCTCTTGTGTCTCTAACCAATTTTTTGGTCTTGAGGGGTTGTCTGGTTGTGCCTTTTTCCATTATAGGTATCGTGAATGTTATGGCATGATGATCCGACCAGTCGCATGGTGTTATAGAGAGGATTGCTGTATCTTTGTTTCGCGCAATAATCCAGTCTAACGTCGCTCCTTTCGAATGTGTGGGTTGTGTGCATAGTTGAGTAAGGTTCAGTTCAGCAAGGAAATCTTTCAGCGATTTGACCAGTTTTGTCGTTGTGGTCCTCCCAGTGTAAGTTGAAGTCGCCAAGAAATATATTATTGACGCCGTCATTAGAGTTGGTCGTTATGATCTCCATTAGCTCCTCTGTAAACTTTTCGCTGTCTCCTGGTGGATGGTAAAAAGAATGGAGGTTGAATATTTGTTTGGTAGCTGTTCTGAAATTAAGACCTAGGTATTCGCTTGATTCTAGGGGGTCGGCTTGGATTTGTTTGACCTCAATATCGGATCTGTGAATGCAGGCTATGCCTCCTCCTAACTTTATGGGTCTATCGAGTCTCAAAATGTTGAATTGGGGTGGTACTAGGAGATCCATGATAGGGGATGAGGATTCCGTAAGCCATGTTTCAGTAAGGACTGCTAAATCAATGTCCTTGTTGATGATGAGGTCAGCTATATCCGACGCATGTTTCGTTGCCGACCGACAGTTGAGTAGTAGACATGTCAGCGGTTTTTCTTTGTTGCTGAGGTTTCCATTCTTATTCTCTGTGGCTGTGAGTTGTACCTGTTGTAGATTGTGAGGGTTAGATGTTCTATCATTCTTTCTCGATGTTCTGTTTGAGTCGAGTGGTACTGTTTCGATTCTTTCCTCTCTCTCGTGTTCCGGTATTTCGTACGATCGGGTTAAGGCCAGAGTTTCCTCCTTTGATAAAGGTTTTGCCCTATTCGGTCTGTTGTCATTATGTTTCAACTGCCAGATCGTTTCGTTACTCTTTCTTTGTGAGCGGTGTATCACGTTTTGGATGTGCGTGACCTTGGAGTGAATGCTCGTCATCATCTCCTCGATTTTATCCATTGCCTGTGAGGTATTTATAGTGATTTGTGCCATCTTGTTTACTAGTTTCTGGAGCATATTAATATCTTTCCTGTTCTGATGTGATTTCTTAGGGTAGGCAGATCTATTGCTCCGGAGTTTGTATTTTGTTCTTCTCTTTATTGGATCTGTTCTTTGTTCCGTATCCCTTTCATTTGTAACCCATGTTTGATTGTTCCTTCCGTTACTATTGGGGGTGTCGTCATTGCTCGCTCCGTTATGTGTTGTCATGGGTGCGTTTGTGGGTGAAAGTCTGCATGGTGTTGGTGTTATACTCAAGGGAGGTGTAGGGGGGCTGATATCTTCTCCCTCGTCAACTTCTTGGTTGTCATGGGGCATTATTCTCGAGATCGATGTATGCTCTACCAGGGAGGCTTCTTCGTTCATGAGCGAGGACGGCTCTTCTCTTTGGAGCCGGTTCTGTTCATTGTTTGTCTGATTGATAAGTCTCTCCGTTCTTTCTGTCGTGTTCTCAGTTGTATTTTGCTTTCTTTGATTTCAACTTGCATGAAAATCTGGTGGCTCAAAATGTACAAGTCTGCATGTATACCTGGGGTGCGAGCTAGTGATGAAGATCAGTTGATGGTGAAGATGAGCAGGGCATCAAGATGAGATTAGGAGAACAAATTACAGAGATACTGTTTTTTTACAAAGCAGATGTGTTCTTAATGTCTCTGGTTTAAACTTTTGTGACCTTAAGGAATATGCACTTATAAACGCTGTCATGGCGCAGAGGCACTAGGTCCTTGCAGGACAGAGTCCTCTCCGGTCAACAGCCAGGACACTACTTCCTGTGTGGAAATGGGGAAAGGCAGTAAGCAAGGGGAACCAAGGGAATTTCAGTGCAGGATAGACTATGGACGACTTGGTGGAGATCAGCTCCCTGAGACGTAGCAGAATACATGTGATAGAGAGGCATCAATATAAGCCAGCATTTACAATGCAATAGGTCTCGCAACTGCGAGGTTTGGAGCTATTGGCATTGTAAATGGCAAGGCTTTTAAAAAAATTAAAAGGCATTGTCATTTACAATACCAAAAGCAACACCTATTGCATTGCGGAGCGTGGTGTCCGTGAAAATGGCGCGCGCTCATGACTATAGTTAATTAAAAAGCATTTTTCAAGTGCTTCAATGCCTTATGAGGGTAGTGTGTGTGTGTGTGTGTGTGTGTGTGTGTGTATATGTATGTATGTGTATGTGTGTGTATATATATATATATATATATATATATATATATATATATATAAATATATATTGCCATGGTTCTACCCCAGAAAATAAAGGTCTCCAAGATTCCCCGCTTGTGGTCTCTTCTTCTTCCTTGGGAGGAGTGGTGCGATATAGATATATATATATATATATATATATATATATATATATATATATATATATATATATATATATATATATATATTCACGCTCCTAAACACCAGCAACACGAGTCACTCAGGTAGCGGGTGCTGTTTCCGCGGCGGTGTCCCGCGATAACAATGACTGCTCCAAATTCCTCAACAATACCCAGCCGGGTTAGAAGAATACAGCACTCTCGGGGTTTCAGCTTTCAACACAGGCTTATTACAAGAACAAATGCGTTTCGGGAGGAACTCCCTTCGTCAGTGTTTACACTCGAACGCGCTGCGTGGCGCCATTATGTTGACTCACTGTGGGTGATTGAAACAAACATAGGACTACAACAAATATCTAGACGATAATCGTGTGCTTGTAGCGATGTCTTGAGGTCAATGACATCGCCTCTTAAGAGAATTATGCCCAGGCAACCAGTGCACATAGGGCTCTATGCATGTTGTAACATCATTTCATATATCTTTCTGAGTTACATTTTTGCCGATACACGGCGTGATCAATTATGGGGAGAAAAACATGATTGGATAATGTATACTGTTAAAATACTCTCTTTAAGATAATATGCACATTCGGAGATGGCGCACAAACACGAATGTTTGTTGTAGTCCTATGTTTGGTCTAGTGCTCAGGTTGATCTCAAATGACAAAATATGTTTAACACAGTAAACTGTAATGCTACTATTTTTCTATGGTTATGAGAAAAGTCCAACGTTAGTATAATAAGTATTTTTGCATGGGCTATATCTCAGTGCGCTTTAAAAAATATGAACCTGGTACTAATTTCACTCGTTTATTTATGTATGTTAATCACACTCTTATCTAAGGGTATTAAACCATCTTGTGGAAATCCTATGCAAAGCAGAAAAGTGACATTCTAGTTTCAGCTGGGCTTGAAGTTCGTGCTACCAGCTGCTGCAGGACATATGTTATGTTATTTTATATTTCGCACTATTCACCCGTTTGGGTGTGCAGGCTGTTGCTGGACATACACAGGTTAACACAGTAATGTGTGAAATTGATATTTGACCTTGGTCTGTACTATTTCTTTCAGTGTGTATGAATGCATTGTGGTGTGCTGTTTACATGCTCGAACCTTCACTGTGTATGAATGCATGTGTGGACATGCCGTTTACACGGACAAACCTTCACTGTGTATGAATGCATGTGTGAATGTGCTGTTTACATGCACACATCTTCACTGTGTATGAATGCATGTGTGGACGTTCTATTTACACGGACACATTTTCAGTGTGTATGAATACATTTATGGATGTGTTGTTGACACTTTCGAACCTTGACAACAGGCACATAAAGGCAGTGGAACGCTGCGCAAGGACAAAGGCAAAGACTCCCTTAATATGGGATTAGAAGACGTAGCTGTTTTGTGGACTCTTACTACAGCACAACGCTGAGTTTTTTTTGTTTTTTTTTTAAGTGAAAAATGTTGATGGCAGCAGATTATAACAATTAAAGCTGCCAGCTTCACTGTTAATGATCACATTGATTGTCAAAGAGTTGTGCTGAGCTTTGCTGGCAGTAAAAAACCGAGCCAACGCACACTCCAGTAGGGTGGAGCAGTGTTGACCGCTTGCTGTGCATTGTTGGTAGGATTTAAACACTGTCGACTGTGTTACTTAAAAAGCAGTGTGATGCCTTGCAGTGTTCACCAGTGTGCAGGCTTCCTGTCTAGAAGGGGAGAGAATTTCACACTATACCACATCAGTCTTTGGCTTTCTGCTCAGATTGGAAGAACGGGTACTGCTAATACAACTAGCAGAAAGAAGTTAAGCGCAATTGAGGGGAGGGGCGGTGAGGGGAAGAATTAATGAACCAGCCACGGCAAAAGAAACAAGATGGACACC
Source organism: Lissotriton helveticus (assembly GCF_964261635.1). Lineage (NCBI taxonomy): Eukaryota > Metazoa > Chordata > Amphibia > Caudata > Salamandridae > Lissotriton > Lissotriton helveticus. The sequence goes on along the minus strand of NC_136069.1, from coordinate 313,012,394 downwards.
AGCTAAGCAGAAAGAACCAGGAAAGAATACAAAATGTCAGCTGGCGTGGATACCGGGTGTTTTTTGGGGATGGGCGGGGAGGAAGATACCAAAGCCACAAGCCTAGATTAAAGTTCAAAATAAGAAAATGGGAGTATACTCCTGTGCCCCAGTGACCTCCTCTGTGATCCTCCACGACGGTGCCAGTAGCAATATGGGGTTAACCACGATAACGATAATTGAATGCGCTGGTGACCTGTCTCGGGGAATCTGTAGGCACCAGTAAGGCATACGGATGTGGATGCCTGCTTTGGCCCAGTGAGCACCGGAGAATGTGGGCTGTGGGTAGAGCCTGGTTGTCTGTGTGGTAGGCGAGGAGATAACACCAGAAGTCTTCAAACGTGGCACCCAAGCTCTGGGAACCCTGCATTTGAACAACATGGGCTGTGGGAGGGGCCTGGTGTGTGGTAGGTGAGGACCGAAGCCGTTTTAACACCTTTACCGTGACGGCAATTCCGCCCCGGTGCGGGGCATTCCATTGAGTGGGTGGGGCCGCGTCAGCCAACGGACATGCGCAGCACTACCGAGGTAGGGCTCATGATGGCAGTTGGCCGACGGGCGCAACAAATGGGTTAAGTGTGTCCTTATTCCCTGTGCAGAATACCTTGATATAGTGAGTGTGTGTACACACTGAACGTCTTTCCATTGGCTCCATGCACTGGGAAGTCTGCATTCCAACAGTGTGGGCAGCCCAAGGAGTCGGGATGACGCAGAGCTCCAGTCTCTGGGCGTTGCAGGGTTTGGTTACAAAGCTCAGGAACCTGCTTGTTCAGTTTGGGCGTGCGTGAAAAGCCAGTCTTCACCTGCCTTTCTGTCGGGATATATTTCTCTCTGGACTTCAGCGGCCGTTTGTTGTGTATAGAACTTTCCTAGTAACCAAGACACCGACAAGTATTTTCTGTAGTAAACCTATTGCGAACACGAAGCTGTGAACTAACTCTGGCCACTTTCCTTATTGAAGCGGCAGTGTTGCCGAGAGTTGACCGATTGCTGCTATTGTTTCAGCACACAATATGATGACCGGAGTGTCCACGAACACTTCCAGGACTGGGACCACAGTACATTGTTTCTTCGCCACAGCCTATCCCAGATTGCAATGAATATAGCATGTTACAACGCTGCCAGCATTATAAAGATATGAACACATCATTCTGATAAATGAGTCCAAGTAATTCTTAACAAGTACACAACAAAAGAAATGCACTGCAATTAAAGCAGGAGGGGGGGTGGAGGAGGCTATGGGCGACGGCCGCCACTGTATCACTTTCAATTAAAGCTAGCCGCTCTGCCAGCGCGCCGTGATGTTTCAGCGCCATGTCTCACACTTAAACTGAAAGCGTAATGCAGAATGAAAAAAAATGTAGTGCTTACAGACTAATTAAAGGAGACCGTGTAACATCGCCAGTACAGGATCGAGTCCGACTGGGCGGAGGCAAAAGGAGACCGGGCGGTAACAAAAAAGCCTCACTTTGAATCGGAGGCCAGCGTTTACCATAAAGTATGACTCCGGCCAATGGGAATGATGGGCGGGGCTTCAAGTCCCCTTCCGGAATCTTCTCGACAACAATAAGTCTCGTAGAGCGAGGAGCGCATGCGCGCTACAGTGCTAGGCGAGACCTAAAAAAAATAGGTGTACTTACTCGTGTCTGGCTGTGTCTTCTGTCATCATAATAAGGACATGACAAACTATTTATTACGATAGCATGTGATTAGGTTTAAAAAAATGCATGTATTCAAGCAGCAATGTGTTTCAGGCTCTTACAGCACTGCACAGAGAGATTCATCAGTGTATCACATTACTGAGACATCTTGCATAATGTATACTTCTATAGACTGAAACAATTTTGTTGGTTATGAAACCTACTCTGTGTATTTGGCTGGGCTTTGTATGTGGCATTTTTGCTGTCTGCAAGAGAGGTTTCGTTGGCTGACCAGACATGTGTTTGCGACTTGAAATCATTAATTTTTTTTTTTTAATCTAGGACTCCAACTAAGGTGTTTCTTGCTCTCGTCCGATCAATGTAAACAGAGGTTGATGCATGTCCATCTTTGATGTCCTTGCTTAAGTTATTTCTCGAATCTGAACAGATTTTTCTAACTATTCTAAAGGCCTTCACAAAAGGCATTGCTACGCATCAGTGGTAAAATAAACTTTGTTATGCAAGGCTTGGAAAGAAAGACAACTTACTAATACATTAAAAAAAAAATTTGATAGACTTTTCTAAACCTTATCAATCCTTTCGCCCTTTGGTGGATATATCATTGTCTGCCATGCACTAATATTGACGAAATTGGTGATGAAGATCTACCTCCATTACCCCAGAGAGTAGAATTTCAATTTATTCTGAGGTATCTTTTATCCTGATGCCAGGGTTGAAGAAAGTGAGCGGTGTAATGATGTCATCCTCCTAATTTAGGCATTAACTTTATTATGTATTTTCATAACATTTATATAAAAATACATTGCTTCATTTAGGAATTTATTCAACTCTGCTGAACCAAGAAGATCCTCTTTCCTGGCCTCCTGTTGGGTCATTAGGCTCACATACATTTAATTAGCGGGAGTGATTGCCTAGATTTTCAACATGAATTTGTAGAGCAGTGAACATGAATGAATGAATGAATATTGGATTTGTAAAGAGCGAACTTAGCTCAAGGGCGTCAAGGCGCTATTAGCAGACTGAGGGGTGCAGACCAATAACATGCTCATACTGAAGTCTGTGAGAAAAGCCAGGTCTTTAAGGCTTTACGGAAGAGAGAGTGGGACACCTGACTAGAGAGCTCTTACGGGAGGGCGTTCCACAGCGTAGCCGCAGCCGTGGAGAAGGCTCTACCTCCCCACTTTGCCTTCTTAAATGGTACAGTTAACAGGTTTTTATCTGAGGACTGGAGCTGTCTGCTAGGAACATACAGCTGGAACATCACCTTGATTCCCATCTGGGCCTAAGCCATAATAGGCATCATGAGTCGGGCACAGTGTTTTAAAAAGGATCCTACGGTCCAAAGGCAACCAATGCAGTGACCTGATGGAGGCTGTGACTGAATGGAATTTCGGTAGATTCATCACCAGCCTGGCCGCAGCATTTTTCACCAGCTGCAAACGTCGCACTAGGCATTTTATAATGCCCAGATAAAGGGCATTACAATAGTCCAATCTTGATGTTACCAAGGCAAATAACCGCCTGCTTGCGTGCTTCAAAGAAGAGGAACATGTATCATAGGGCCTCACTTTGAAGTAAGGTATTGAAATATTCAAAGATTGGAAGCCCAGCCTGATCAAACAGGAAAGAAAGTTTTGTTTTAGGATTTTGGAAAAGTTTTACAGGTTGTTCTTGATCACTAGATTTTTCCTTTTTCTCATTTCCTTCAACATTCTCATCCAATTAGAAAGAAAATAGGATTTTGGTAAACCCATTGCTTTATTGTTCTCTCTGCAGACTTTTCCAAATGTAGCCACCCAGTACCGATGTGTTTAATAATTTTTCTGACTTTTGTCTCAGTAAAATGAATATGTTCTGAGTGCACCTTTGTGCTTTACACTTTTTTCAAAGTGGTAATATGTCTAAGAATAAATCATCAACTTTGACAGACATTGTTTTGAAAGCCTTTTGTGCGCTCAAATCGCATGAACAACCAACATCAAATACTTTTGTTTCACATCCTTTTGTTCACTCCTGGTTTTAAGGAGTTGACTGTTGTGCTTGTAAATCATGCAAGCATTGTAATCGGAGGAGTATGTTGCACAGTTGTTCCAATTAAGAATTTTTTTTTCGTTGATAACATGGTTGCATGTGTCATACAAGGTCTGTGCATCTTTTGCAACAAAAGACGGCATCTTGAGCAAAGATGTAACTATGTGTCCTGTTAATAGGAAGATATTTTCCATTTTCATCATTGTTTCTGTCAGTTGCTAGTCTGAACCGTGGTTTATTCTCCATGCTCGCCTTTATCTCATCAATACTGTACGGGGCAGCAGCTCAATTACTATGCGAGTAGCTTTGATCCTTGCACATGAAAATATCGCAGCTATTTTTGAATCAGGAAACATTAATCTGTAAAGTGAACCAGTGATCGGTGACTGCCAAGAGTATTTTGTGGTCTATTAGGAAGCCAACAAAAAAAGTCTGCTTTTATCACCTTGTCATAGATATCCTCTGTTGCGCGGGCTTCAGCCCAATCTGTTATTTTTCTAGTGTAAGTCTGTGACAGTTCATTATATTTGTGGTTTATTGTATTGACATGCTTTACTATGTCATCCCTGCCACCATGGGTAATACTGAGAAAACACCTGGCATGATGAGGGGCTGGTGGCCTTGTGTATTACACCAGTGGCTCGCTGCAAGCTTGTACTATCCATAGTAGGGCTGCACTTTCCAAATCCGCCCTGCATAAAATTGATACCAATAGGAGGTTAGCCCCTATATAAAGTCATTACATACAGCAGATTACCCATGTAAAGGTAACTAAAGGGGTAGTGATATGCAGTAATAATCTTGTCTGATAGCCCAGCCCATTCAGGACCTTTGTTTGACATGCATCATGAGTGTTATAGGCCTGGCTGCACTTTAAATCCCAGTCCCTCATGTGACAAGCAAATGACTTTGTATTGCATGTAGGGCATTTACCACAGAAAAAGTGTAACATATTAAAAATGCGGCTTTTGCCATCCGGAGAAGTGCTAAAGTACAAGGGCCAAATTTGTCAGTTTTGGAAATTACTTTCCAATGCAAGTATGTTTTGCACTGGAAAGTAGCCCCAAAGTAACATTGACTAGCTGTATACTCTACTTGTGGTACATGTACATTCCCATGGAACCACCTTCGATTTGTGACTCAAATCCCTATCTACTAAAAAAAAAAGTTGGACCAGGGTTTTCATAAAAAAGTACTCCTACTTGGGGCAGACAATGTGTGAGAAACATTTTCTTTTATCAGAACCTTTCTAAGGATGTGCCTGTGTGTTGTTATGTACAGCATTCAAACAAAGTTAGAAAACTTTTTTCACTGTGTTTAAGCACATTATATTTTTTTTACTGGAAGGGTACCCTTAAAGTATAAAACCTAAACCAGACATTACATAAACACCAGGAAACTATTGTGTGTGTGTGTGTGTGTGTGTGTTAGGCACAAGTCAGCCAAAAGTGTGCCAGCACATGAGGAGAGAGAACCCGCATAGATATGCCAACCCTCTCAATTCAGGCGGAAGACTACCCTGCTGTGAGGGACATTACTGCTCCAGGGTGCAGCCTGCAAAGGATATTTGAAAGGAGGAGCACCCCAAAACAGGATCTGAAGGATGTGCATGGATGCATTTGCAGTTTGAGTAGAGTAGACATTCTATTTTTATACTATGGTCGGATTGTTTAATGCACAGTGGAACAGAGGAGGTTCTAGACAAATAATTATTTTACAAGCTATTTCTCTTCCAACAAAGGTGAAGGCATCTGGGCGGTTCATTGTACTGGTGTGTATTGCACTTTTTTTTATGAGGCCCAAGTATACTTTTGGACTAAATCAATGTACAGGCTCGGAAACACAGTGAAGTGACTGCCATAAAAATACATCCTAACCCCTGCCAGCTGGCATGCACCCCTCAAAAAGTCAAAACAAAAGCCAGCCACTGAGGCCATCAACCAGCTGCTTACCATCTCTTCCCCCATTGTCACTGTTTCCGAGGAGTTGAGCAGCAGCCAGCAATCCAACTGGGAGCCGTCTTGCTGCTCTCTTTTACTGACAAATGAGGGAACTGAAGAAAAATGTCACTAGCTATTTTCTAAGATCACGCAACCTGTTAACGGCAAAAAAAGGACTCAAACCAGATTCCAAGGTGCAAAACTTTGATAGGTTCAAATTATATATAAAATACATGCTCTTGTAAAAGGTATGATAGGATAAGAGCTGGGCGCTAATAGTAACTTTAGCTACTTCCAGCTCTGGTCAAGTTACCCAAACTCTGTTCTGTTCTCCACCCACATCTGGTACAGGCAGAATACATTTCATCAGCAGACTGAGGCACAAAAAAACAACGGGAAAGGATAGTCAAGCAAGAGTGGTAACTCTCCAGTTCTTTTCTCTATTCTTCATCTGATGCTGGCCAACTGCTGGCCAACTGTCTTTCATAGGCTGAATGTGGCAACGTATGTACAGTGGGCATAGCTGACTCTAAACAGAGTGCAACTTGGGGACGAGCCTACTCGCCTGCAGCTGTTCAGCTCACACGGATGCACACTGCCTTATGTGGGCTGCCTGGGATCGGGCCCAGGTGCTGCTGTTCTCAGATATGCAAGCAGATGCAGTCATCCAATAAAATTGTGCTAGTGGCATGGAATAAACTTGTAGCTCCAGTAATGGAAGAGTGAAACATTAAAATAAGTTATCATAGGAGGTGAAACTGCATAATAATCAGGAGATCACAGCAATACCTGCTTCATACTGTTTCTAGTTGTAAGTAGCAGATGTTACTGTTTTGAAAATGAAACCTTCCTTGTGGGGGTAGGGAGGGTGGGTACAGTCTACCACCCTTTCAGATAAAGTAAAACATGCCTTCGCTTTCCATCAGATGAATGGAGATGGTGGTATACTCTAAATCTGAGTAAGAAGTATTTTTACAAATTCTAATAAACAAGAGGGACACTGAAATCACCACTAGCAGGGACAGGCATGCTGAAATACCCAAATACAGAAAGATGCAGTGATTACTTTTCACACTTAGTGAGGCGTATCAACCCTGTCGGAGGGAACCATGAAATTGCCCCTTAAGAGGGGTAATATAAAAACTAGAGCCACCTCCCGAGATAACCAAACATTGATGACTGCTCACCAGCATTCTGTGATACCCCCCATTCCTTACACTGTTACCTTCTCTCTCTCTCGCCTTTGGATCTGTGCTTGCATGTGATCATCATTATGAGTGACTCCAACTACACTGAGCTAATGACTTCAACATGCCGTTATCGTTTTATGGAATTGGATCATTGTGACCCGCTGCTATTATCAGCTGTTGCTACTGTACTGAATGAATGACCACAAAATGCTATTATTAAAAGGAGGGAAGCCCATTGTAATGAAAGAATAACTGAAAATGGAATGAAGCGATCGAGCATATAGTGATTGTTTATAATCCCACGCAGAGACCAATGAGGAAGAGGAGTGCATATTGAATAAGTGCAGAGTCATCCTTCCTAGATGCTGTGAAGCAGGAGATGGAAGTGATCAAATTACCAGTAGAATAATCGAAGCGATACAGGAAGAAAACTGTGTTGCTGATAAAGAGACATGCTTTGTGTTCCTCGCACTAGCGGTGGATCACTTAGGTTGGTCAAGCAGGGAACCTGGGATTGATTCAGTTTCATGTTGTGCAGTACAACCAACTATCTCTGATATCAAGGTTAAGTCTTTGCCTTTAATTTTCGGAGGGTGAGAGTAGAGCGTGGTTGACAGATTGAATTAACCTTTTATTTTAGGCAGTTTTACATAGCGCAAACTTGGATTCACAGGATGCTGAATCTAGGCCTGTGACTCAAATCCCCACTGGCACTTCAGGAGGACCAGCCTCGCAAGATAGTGTGTACTTCTGCGAGATGTCATGATGATCAATTATATTTGTTTTTCCCTTACCTTTGCAGGAGCATGGGCAACGTTATGGCAGATAGGGTGGCAAGTGGTTCTGACCTTCGGCAACAACAGCAACACATGGAACGACTCCTGGTGGCTATTCGACTTAGGACCTGCACCTACTCCCTCCAACTATGCCAGAAACCTCCGAATCATCCTTGACAAGCTCACTGTGAAATCAAGGATAACCGCTGTCTCCTCCACCTGCTTCCTCAATCTGCGAGTGCTACGTAAGCTCGTCAAGTGGCTACCCCTACACATAAGACACACTGTGACACAGGCCCTCATCACCAGCTGAGTGGACTATGGCAACGCCCTCTACGTAGTAATCGGCGCACACCTCTTACTGAGACTTCAGACAATACAGAACACCGCAACTAGACTCCTCCTTGGCGCCTTCCCCGACAAACCCACAACACACGCCACCTCAGGCAACTCCACTGGCTCCCTGTACAGAAGAGATGCCAATTCAAGCAGCTGACTCGCGCACATAGGGCTCTACACAACCAAGGATCGGCCTACATTAAGCATCGCCTGAACTTCCACTAGTCATCCAGAAGACTATCCTCTGCCTCCCTCTCACGTGCCCATACTCACCACATCTACCAAGGCGGAAATGGAGTATGCTCCTTCTCCCACATCGCAGCAAAGACCAGAAACAGCCTACCCATGCAACTCTGGACCATCTTCTCACTCCCGGAAATCCAAAGGTCCCTCAAGACCTGGCTGTACCAATACACCTCTGTGACCTGCAAGCGCCCGGATACCCTATTGCGTAATTAGCTGTGATTTATAATTCTATTTTTGATTGATTGAAGTAGTTGACACGGTTCAAATGGCTATGGCAGGATGTCTGTGGTAGCACACTCTGATGAATCAGATCAGTGCCTGAAACCCGCCAAAGGGAGGCGTAGGCAGCACATGGGCAGGCAATGAATGAAGTACATTGAGGTAGGTCTAATTTTTTAATTTGTTTGCTCCTTTTAGTGCATGTGTGTGTTTTTGTGTGTCTTTCTTTTGAGGGGTGTTTTACACAGCCACAAGTGCAAGCAATGTGCCAGGGCTGCTGTCACATGTTCTTGGCCTCTTTGGGAAGCAAAATAGTGCAGATCAATAGCGTTCTGTGATGCCGACACCAGAAACGCTGGAAAATGTTTTTTTAGGTGTGTGAATAGTTGGTTTTATGTTATGGCCTGTTGATGCCAAGAAAAAATAGTGCCAATGACAGCTGACCACTCTCTCTCTCCCTCTCTCCAGTGCATGTTGCTTTCCTTGGAGAGACAAACGATGTGTGCTTAGATCATCTGGGGCAGCCACCACATTTCCCACTTCTGTCCGTGCCTCCTTACCCTTATTTATTTAAATGTGAAAGAATCATGGGGCAGCTAAGCACTTGCCAAGTGCCCTGCTGGCACTTGCAAACAGGTTTCCAAGGCATCTGTCACAAGTCCGGAGCCTGCTTGGATCACCGTATGGTACCAACCAAGAAGGACCAGGGCAGCTCACAAATGGCACAGCACCCCGCCTCTTTGGAGAACAGAGTGCGAAAGTAGCTGTTGTGGCCCTCTTTCACCCTATAGTCCCAAGCTGTCATATAGATGATTCAGGAAACCATAGTTTGGGTATCGTGTTTTTGATGGCAACAGGTTACTTTTTGTGCAGAGGGATGTGTAGGTTGAAGTCTAATTTCGACAGCCTTCTTAATCACGGCGATTACTGTAAATTATGGACTTTGGCTACATTTGACTCTTGCCACATTGATGTCCATTTACATTTCCTCTACTTGCTTCCTATATCTATTTTTTTTCACAATGCACAGCTCCCAAAGAAGACGTCTTTAGTACTTTAATCCCATGTTTTTATCTTTTAGATTTCAACTGACTATGATCTAGTTATGTAATTCAATGTTGAGCTACTTTATAATTAAATTACATTCCCATCTTGGAGTGCTCTAAAGTAAATCAAGCTAAAGGAAAACATTTAGTTGCTTCCTCAGCAGAGACTCCTAGTCAAATGCTTAATTATGTCCTAGAGAGCAGTAAGTGCTTAAACATAATTAAGTATCCTTTTGAAGCTTTAGATTGATTTGTGCCTCCGTCTCATTTGTCCAGCGTGTCAGGCATTGACATTTTTCCTTTTAGTCTTTAAACATGTCTTCCTACTGCAGTCGAGTTAACACTTTTCACATTCTGATACAGTGATAGAGCGATTTAGTTTGTGTTACGTTATATTTTATAAGTACTGGAGTTTTTACCTAGGGAAGATGACACATGTGATAAAAGGATTGTAGTCTGTGTGCACCTATAACCGCACCCTGGTGTCCAATATAGGTTATACTTTTTATGTCTGTGCATCAGGCCACCCACTGATTTCTGAGGCCAGATTTTCAGCAATGGCCAGTGGGTACAGACTTCCGAGATATGGATTGAAAGAGGTATGTACAAGTGCAGTATTATGGTAAGCAATGAGAAATTGTTTAATTTATAATATACAAATGTATCTGAAGTATACAACGCCCAGTTCACAGGAGCTTCCAGTAGGCTTTTTAAGTCTTCTAAGTAGGCGAATTGAACTGAAAGCAAGTTCATGTGCCAAGTGAGGTATCCAAGGTGGCTTTGTGAGGATGCTTCTGGAATGCAGAGGAATGCATGAGGTTATACATAATTGCTATTTGGGAATTGGGAAAGAAGACCACTAATTACAAAGCAGCCCTCACATGACAGAGAACAATGTTTAGTAGCTGATACATATACTTAGTCTGCCCTTTTCAATGCACAAAAAAGGAACACGAGCTAACCTGAGCCAAACCAAGCAAGGCTGACATTGTACCATCACACACAGTGCTACAGTAAGAATTATTGGAACCATATCACAGTTAAATGGAACTGGCCTGTTAATCTTAAACACTTGTGGTAATAGATCAGATTCTTGCAAGACCTACCTAACCTGTAAACGAGAGCTCCACTCTGACCCTTTTGGGTATGATGTTACACCTGTGTAGCCAAACAACCAGCACAATACATAATCTTGCATAGAACATCTAAAAATAGGGAGTCAATGTAACAGTAGTACGAAAAGAGGACAGTACCAAAAACCCCAATCTCATGTCTATAATCTATACAACAATATGAGAGGTGGCAGGGCCAAATCTGCGCTGAGTCGATATAAAGAACTGTACTCCAAACTCCCAAATATTGCTCCAAGCATAAATGGGAACAGCCACCTGGCGTTCCAAAGCTTTGAAGATAAAATCCCCAAGTATCAGTACAGTCACCGTTTTTATCCTGAGCAGATAACCACTTCAAAGTAAGTCCAACAGTCCGTAGTTATGGAAACTTCTTGCTTTGTTCCAAATGTCAAAGTTCCAAAATCCATAATCTCAGTCGGTCTGAAAAGGATGTAACCAACATGTTTCGTCTCATGGATAGTATCCAGGAGACTTCATCAGGGCTACAAAAAACCAAGCAACATCAGTAACTATTTCATTAACCTACTCCTACTGGAGTTAGTCTAATGTAAAATAACCAGAAATTACCCCAAAAAAGAAAAGGAGAAAAGAAAACGAAGAATTGTGATTTGTAATTAGTCACACGTTAAAGAAGGTACAAGATTTTCTTTTTATAAAGAATCAAGAAGAGTGAATATTTACAAAAGGAAGGTCCAAAGCAGTCTTGGAATGATACCCTAGTGCATCTCGAAATAATGTGCCAAGTTCAAGCCACCAAAAGTACAGTCCAAGTGAAAACTCAGTAAGTTGTAAGTAACAGTTATGACCCATTAGTTGTCAACCATCAATGTACCCAATTTTAGCTTACCTAATAAGTCTCAGTCAAAAGGAAACTTCAGTTATTGATCAAAAGAGTCTCTCAAAGCACCAAGTTAGTTAATAATTACTGTCACTAAAACAGTTTCCATATGTAATAGAAGTTTAGACATTATTATGTATTAGTTCATACCTATGTCTCTATTCTATCCAATATTTCTCCTTATATTCTATCCACCATATCACAGTTCAAATATCTGTAAGACATAATCCACTCTGTATTTCAAAAGGACGAAAACCAAGGACCAATGGTGAGAAAACATAAGTGTGACATAAATAAATATATATATATATATATATATATATATATATATTTTATTTTACATTTAATTGTGCGTAACATCCAGCCATTAACAATCTTTATACAATTTAAACCTTAAACACCACCATCGGGAGCACATTTCAAAATGTGGAACTAAAAGTCAGTAGCCTAATTCAGGTTACCGAGCGGACCCGGGCACATGCAGTAATAAATTAGTCGAATGCACCGTCCGGTGTTGGACTTACTTTGAAGTGGTTATCTGCCCAGGATAAAAACCTTGACTGTCATGTCTGTAATCTACATCAAGAGAAGAACATTTTGGCAATGTTTGCTCTGCACATGGTGATGTTTTCAATGCTTGTCATTTCAAACTGTGAGATCTGGGAGCTAATATATTTGCTACTGCTGGTTCATTTTTATTTTTGTATTTTATTTTAAACCTATTTTATTGGGTTTTGAGTAGCAAGATAGCAGTATAACTTTACGTAACAATGTCTGCACCAGGGTCTCAGAAAAAGACCCACAACTCCTACCTCGGTGACCACCCCCCTTTACCATTGTTGCCCCCTCCAATCTCCTTTTCCCTCTTTTGAGACCAGATCAAGTTGTTTACCTGGTCACATGGGCTGTATGTGGCTAATCCCTTATAAGTGCGGATTTTCGTGTCTGATGTTGCTGCTCTAGCTGACCCCAGTGTGAGGAGAGTGGCTCGAAGTTCTGCCCACTTCTCCCATCTTTTCCCATATTTTCATGTTCTTCTGGGGGCAACCCCATGCCTCCTGTACTGGTTTCTCCATACTTCTACAATGGTCTAACCCTTCCCACCACTTCTCCAGGGAAGGGTGGTGGTTGTTTTGCTAGTGTGAAACTATATCGCACTTTGCTACAGTTAGTCCTAACCAGAGCAGTGTCCGTTTATGATGGGTGCTGTACAGGTCAGGGAAACGTGTAGGAGGACGAGTTTTGGATCTAATGGGAAGTTCCATTTTAGGACCGAGCCTAGACAGGAGCGGATCCGTCCCCAATATGATTGTATCTTGGGACAGCTCCACGTTGTCTGGAGAAGGTCTCTGTCTTGTGTCCAACATCTAAGGCAAGTGGGGGACGGCATTACTTCTAGAGTCTGCATCGCTTAAGGTTTGCTTTGTGTAGGTATTTGAGTGGTATTCGATGAAGTTTGGTCCTGATCGCTGAGTTGCGCAGGGCTTCCCTGGCTTCCTCCCACTTTGTGTCCACATCTCGCTCTCAAGCGGAGCAAAGAACTTCAAAGGGGTCCATCGTGTGGCACTTCAGTGCATGACAGAGTTGTGTCACTTTGGGATTAATCAGTTTGCCCATAAGCAGTTTTTACTCTAACGGGTTAAATTCTGGGAGGTTGTTGAGGTTAGAAATGTATGGTGTCGGGGCATGACTAATTTGTAAATAACTATTAAAGTGACTGTGGTGTGGAGCACATTTATTTTGTTACTGCTGGTTGATTTCTGTTGCCCTTTTGTAATATGGACTTTGGTCCTTCGCCAATATTATGGTTGAATTAGTTCTTCAAATACTATTTTCTGTGTAAGTAAAGTCTCCAGCATGTCCTGATACTTACTAATAAAATTAACATCAATGTGTTAACTTCCACGGATACTGAAAGTGTATGTTTTTAGGAGAAAACTGGAAAGACCCACAAAAACTAATGCCTGACAAATAACACTGAAGAGTAACTCTTAAAAGAATCCTGCAACAAAGTGAACAAAATGAATTTGGCTTTAATTTTTTTTGAATGTTTAAAGAAGGGATAGGGGGAAGTCAGAATTTCATTTCAGGCAAACCAAACAAAATCGGCACCTTAGAGGAGCAAAGAATAACAGTGGGATAAGCTGGCTAAATTCACAAACATATACCGCAGAGTCCATGGTCCCCAAGGAATTCTGTATCCACAAGGCGTCTAATTATCAGAACAATATTGTTGCTCTGAGGTGGGTGGGGAATCATGGCTAAAAAAGTAAAGCTCCGATGACACCCAGCTGATCCCTCGTCCTTACCACAGACCACCACACCGCCAAAACAAACCTACACGAAGGAATGAAGGCCGTCGCCGAATGGATGAGGAACAGCCGGCTGAAGCTGTACTCGGACAAAATGGAGGTCCTCCTCATCGGATCCGCCCTTTCGGCCTGGGATGACTCCTGGTGGCCGACGGCACTGGGAACAGCCCCAACACCCACCGACCACGCACGCAACCTAGGTATCATCCTCAACTCCACGGGCTCCATGACTAAGCAGGTCAACGCCGTCTCCTCCTCCTGCTTCAACACCCTCCACATGTGCCGCAGGATCTACAAGTGGATCCCCACCGCAACGAGAAGAACGGTCACCCAGGCCCTCGTCAGCAGCAGGCTGGACTATGGAAACGCACTCTATGCAGGAGCCTCGGCCAGACTCCTGAGACGGCTGCAACACATCCAGAACACCTCCGCACATCTGATCCTCGACATCCCCCACCGCAGCCACATCACACCCCACCTGAGAGACCTGCACTGGCTCCCCGTCAACAGGAGGATAACCTTCAAGCTCCTCACCCACGCACACAAAGCACTCCACAACACCGGACCAGCGTACCTCAATAGACGACTCAGCTTCTACACCCCCACCCGCCAGCTCCGCTCTACTGGCCTCGCCCTCACCGCAGTCCCCCGCATCCAAAGAGCGACCTCCGGTGGCAGATCCTTCTCCCACCTCGCCGCCAAGACCTGGAACACCCTCCCCACCCACCTACGGCAGACCCAAGACCTGCTGACCTTCAGAAGACTCCTCAAGACCTGGCTCTTCGGCAGTAGCAGCATCCCCACCCCCAGCGCCTTGAGACCCTCACGGGTAAGTAGTGTGCTTTACAAATGCTATGATTTGATATGATTGATTGCATTCAAATGAAAGAATCTGCAGTATTTATTAATTTGATGACCCCTTCTCTTGAATCCTCTCTAAATGTCCCTTTTCTCTCCCTTATTCTTGCAGATGCAGCTGCATTCTCCCAACAGAGATTACTGTTTATACTTTAGTAGGATTAGTAAAAAGAAGATATAATAAGTGTATCTCTAATTGTTATGTCAGCCTTTATTATTTTAACTTATAAATATGTTGTCATTTTTCTTTATGTATGTTTTTTATTTTACTCTTCACTGTCTCGGGTAAGCTTTTTTTCAAGTCCGCATGATTTAATGAAGTTTATTTATAAAAATAAATAATGTAAATGTATTTAAAATATGAACCTTGAAATAATAGAATACAATTTTACAATACATCAACTCCTCAAAATGTGTTAAATAATTTAAATATATTAATTATTTCTAAATATTATGTTTCAAATAAAAAGCTTGCCCTCACTTTCTCTAGTTAATATTTAGTACGGTTGGTTAAAAGTTATATATTCAATTTTATAAAGCTTTAAAAAATGTTTAAAGAAAGTTTAATGTAATGTTTTCTTAAATTGTTTTTTTCAAAATCTATCATTTTAAATAGCTCACAGATTTATAATTTTAAATGTTAAATGTTGAACTAATTTAATTTATTTAGCATTAGTTTCTGTGGGATGTTATTTTAATTTCCGTTGATTGCAGTACCAGTGGTTGGCTAAATGTGGTGCTTCACTTATTCGAGTGTTCGGCTGAAGTAAATCTACTACTGTTTTGGCACTTCTAGCGCTGTAGTAACTTTAAAACTATATTTTGTGAATTACAGTTGTCTTTGTGAGTGAGTGTTTATTATTAGCATGTCCTCGCCAAACCTTTCCTAAAATGTCCCTAAAGCCTTCGTATTTAGTAGTGAGTATTTTATATTTTCCGCACTCCCTTATACGCCCCCAGATTTGCTACAAAAATACATACCTGTGTATGGAGACTTCGCATAGAAATGATATGAGGGGCAAAGGTCTTCATCCAAAGGTTTGTAAAGTGCTTTTTTGTAGTATATAATTAATACTACTGTGATACTGCATTTTTTTTTAGAACAAAAAGTATCATTTGAATTGGGCACTATATTTTAACAGCCGACGCTCTATCGGCTTAACCGCACACTGTTGAAATTTCAACATACTCTTGCGCTTGGTGTAGATGTTCTGACTAACCCTGGGCGTAGTTTGCGTAGTAGCGCTACGTGAAGTGCGCTTCGCACTACGTGAGCTACGCGAACTGCGTAGTGCCGTGTGTAAAATGCTGTTCGCACTGATTGCACAGTGCGGACAAGCATCCGGCACTGTGCAATCAGTACAAACCACATCTTGCACAGGGCAAGCTGCCGTTTTCTGCTGCTCAAGTAGATTTGTACTCGAGCTGCAGCTTTCTCAACGCGAACTGGTAGTTTCTCATCGCGAGTGGTCGCGAGCATACGCGACCACTCGCAATGAGAAACCTGACCTCCCCGCATTGACAATCTCGCCGGGATGTTTATTTTGGATGAGGTCTAGGGTGTTGAGGAAGTTTTTTAGACTGTTGACCACTGTATCATTGAGGTAGTTCCAATGGAGGTTAAAGTCACCAAGGAAAATTTGGGTGTTTTGTTGTCCGGTGTATGATGTGATCATGTCCATGAGGTGTTCAGTGAAGATGAGGTTGTCACCAGGTGGATGATAGATGATGTGTAACGAACAGACAGGTTTGCCATTACTGTTGATGTTGAGGCTTATGTATTCACAGGAGGGGAGTAACGAAGATGTGGCTCTGTTTACCGTGATGTTGCTCCAGTGTATGCATGCAATACCTCCTCCCGTCTTACCACTCCTGTCCACTCTGATGATATCATAGTTAGGGGGTACTAGGATGTTGATGAGAGGCGAGGAGGATTCAGTAAGCCATGTTTCAGTGAGAATTATCAGGTCCAGATCAGTAGAGATAATGAGGTCCGGTATGTCAGTGGCGTGTTTAGAGGCCGATCTGCAATTCAGGAGTGTGCATTTAAGCCGGGGTGTGGCGAGGGCGGTGGTGTGGTTCTGCAATATTGGGACTTTATTAAGATTGTTGTTGATGATTCCTCTATTGTTGTGGGTAGAGGGTCTATGAGGGTTGTAGAGGATAGAAGGGATGGGCATGTATGTGAGTGAAACTGGGGTCGCGATGAAGGGTGAGTAGGAGAGAGCGGAGATCGTTCTCCGAAAAAGGGTTGTTGGTTCACGTTGGGCGCGAGTATAGATTACGAGAGGGTACTGATTTCCAGCTGGGAGCATTATGTTTGGGGGTGCTAGGGAGGTGAGCTGGGCACTTGCTGGGTATACAGGTTCTGAAGGTTCTGGAGAGCCCTGGTTGTCTCAATAGCATAACTTTAAAAGCGTGGAGATCCTCCTTGATTAGTTGCAGTGTGGACATGATCTCATCTAATCTAGTGTCTGGTGTGGTTGTGATTGGGGTGGGAGGGGGAGAAATGGGTGTGTGTGTCTGTGGTGTGGGCTGGTTGGGTGTATGAACTGGTGCAGGAGTGCGTGGGTTAGTATGCGCAGATGTGTGTGTGTGTGTGTGTGTGTGGGAGGGATGTTGAAGGCTGAGTAGTGGGTTTGGCATGCTGGTGGGCGGTTGTGTGAAGTGCGATTGGTGGCGGTGGGTGTTCGGAGGAAGGCCTGATGTCTGAAAGGAGTGACCCATAAAGTGCAGGCGACTGAGCTGTGGGGAATTGGCTAGCATGGGTGGAGCCCTTGTTAGGTGTGTTATTGCGGGTAGGGGAAGAGATAGATGGAGAGATGAAAAAGGGGGGGGTTATGTTAGAGGGGTGGGGAGCTATGGTGGTTCCTGGAGTGGGTTCAATTGCTAATGGAGGTGTGGATTTAGACTGTCTTGTTATATGAGGATTGAATGGTTCGAGATGGGTGTGTTATTGATAGGTGGGCGTGGGGTGGGGATAGAGATTGTTAAGGAGGGGGTTATGTGAGCGGAGTGAGGAGCTATGGTCGTTCCTGGCGAGGGTTCAACTGTTGGTTGGGGTGCGTATGTGGTTTCGGTCATGCTGGGGGGGGGTTGAACTGGGAGGAGTCAGTGTTGGGTGTGGTATTGTGAGAGGGGGCTAGGGTAGGAGGAGAGATGATGAGGGAAGGGGTGAGGAGCTATGGTCGTGCCTTGAGTGGTTTCCGATGCTGTGGGAGGTATTGATGTAGTCTCGGCCATGATGAGTAGAAGAAGCGTGCGATGTTTCGGTAAGATGCCGCTAGGTGTGTTAGTGGGGGTAGTCGTCGGGGTAGTCGGGGTAGAAGAAGCGGTTGGATCCGATGCCCGTAATGGTCGGGAGAGTGGATTGAGGAGGAAGGGCGAAGGGGGTTAGAGAGGTAGCACCTTGAGTAAAGGTGGTGGGGGTGGATTGGGAGGCAGCTTGGGGATTGTCCACTTGTTCTTTAATGATGGTGAAGGTGTTATCCAGGAGATTTAAACTACAGTCTGTGGCTTGAATGAGGATAGTACCGTTGTTGTAAATAGTGATGGTTGCTGTTGCTTGGAAGAGTTGGGAAGGGGTAATATAATTAGCTAGACCATGCGTCGATTTTCTCATGGAAGAAATCGTAAATGTGGCTAGGAGTACTTTCCTCCATTGTGCTCTCCTTTTTGTGTGGAAGATGTCAATGGTTGTGTGCCCGTTGCATGGGGAGAAGTAGGACTCAGCGAAGAGAGTTTCAGGGTGTGATTTGATCAGGTTGTGTTTGAACCGTTTGGCCGATTTAAAAAAAAATATATATATATTTTTTGTGAGGCCAGGGGGATAGATGATGTTGTATGTGTGAGTGCCTGAGAGTTCCATGATATGTGTGGGCAGATATGTGTGGAGAAGAGGGCGTCGGAGAGAGTAGGGATGGCAAGGACCCAGGAGGAGTCCAGAGAGAGGGATAGGGGAAAGAGGGAGGTTAGGTGGGAAGAGGCCAGATACTGCACATGTGAGTAAATTCTAATGGGCTAGGTGGGGACACGGGGGTGGAATTTAAGATGTCAAAGTATGCACCCAGGGCATCGGGTAGGTGGGGGGGTCGGAGTGTTGGGTTGGTGTTGGGAAGGCAGAGGGGTCGTAGGAAAGAAGATAATCGACAAAGGGTGAAGAAAATGAGGAACAGGGCAAAGAAAAGAGGTGCGGTAGAAACGTAGGGTAGGTGGCCGAATGAGGTGAAAGTTTGGGAAGTCTGAAAAGATATGAAGGGGGCGGTAGTCGACTAAGGGTTAAGGTATCCAGAGGCTAGAACAGTGAGGGGAGGTCAAGCAAAAATGGCCGCCTCCTTAGTAGGAAAATACTTCAGCAGTTAGGTAGTCCTCTGTTAGTTTTCATTAATGAAGAAAGCTAGTTCAGTCCTACTTTGCTGTTCCTTCTATTGTAGGGGGGGCTATGGGGGAGCGAAGTGCTATTTTTCTGTTCATGGACCAAAACAAAGTCTATGGTCCTACTTCGCTTGTGTAAAAATTCCCAGGAAGTGATTGTTGTAAAGGAGAATGAGCAGAGGGATGGTGGGGGAGATACCCTGCACTGAGGGCCATCCTCCATTTTTTGGCAAGTGAGAAAAACACTAGCCTGCTAGTGGAGATGTAGAAGAAATGAACAGAAAAGTGAAAGCAAAATATTCATAATCACTTGTTTACAGATACCTCGATCCGGAGGAAATGGCTGAGGCTGTTTCTGGAGCAGGCTCATTTGTTAGACCTGCAGCGTCAGGACCCATTGAAGCGTGAGGGGCACTGGTCTCGTGTGTTCGAGGGGGCCGGATCAGTATGCTTTCCCAGTTCTCACTGATCCCTTGGGGTGGGACATCCGGCCAAAACAAAAACGCATTCTCCGCACTACCACGAAGGTCTCCCCAGGGGGACGGGGTCGCCCAACGATCATCTGTACCAGGACGATCCGCGCCGTTTCACTTCTGCGGGGCTCCAGCACGGCGGCTCCGTTGTTGTTGGGGGGGTTTCAACTCTTGTTGCCTTAAGACATGGTAGTTGCTATACAAAGCATGAGGGGTTGGAGAAAAAATGACTGTGCCTACTGTACATGGTAGCATGTGCTTGGCAAGATTGAGCAACTCTAGTGCCACTAGTGCTAGACAACGTTCGAGGAAAGAGCACCTACTGCTAGTGAATATAAGATAAGTGGGACTTTCCAGCTAATGTAATGTGTAATAAAATGCATGTGACGTACAATCCCTGTAAAATGTCTGGCTCTAATAACTCTATTGTAGGCGAGTTGTGAAGTCTCTGGTCAGCTGTAATAAAGAAATGACATTGCTACTCAATGATAATAACCTATTACAGATGGGTTGTGTTGCCATAAAGGCTGCTGCCCGACCCAACAACAAAAATGAAAGGCAGTTCACAGAGAATAATTATAGCTGCAGTTTAAACAACAACAATGAGAACTGGGTTGTAATTCTGCTGATCTGTTTTTTTGTTTTTTTTTTTGTAAATGAACAGTGATCAGCAGATATTTGACAAGTTTTTTTCATTCATACTAGGTCTTTACAAAAAAGAATGAATTCTATGCGTATTTCTACACATTCTGAGCTATGGCATTTTTGTTCCTTTTGCATTTGATTACTAGTAGTAAGCTTTATTGTGTAGTTAATAAAAACCTTTAGATAACTGAATAAAAACAGGGAAAAAGCAGTTGAATGTACAAAGTGCAATAAACCAATATCTAGTTACAGTTAACAATCAGTCCATTACTAAAACAATTCAGGGCTAAAAGTAGCGGACCAGCCACCAAGTACTGGATAACATCCATTTTGTATTGAAGTACACTGCGGCCGGGCGCTAGGTGGCGCACATCCAAGATGGCCGCACACCTCTGAGGCTCAGGAAGCTTGGTGCATTTATCTGACAAATATTCTAATTTCTACTATGGCGACATAAGTTCCATTGCTGCTTACTGGGTCCTTGATAACTCTGCTACGTCTGGGCCAAGAATTGTATTTCCCGAGACATCCCTGCCCGCTGTGAGGGAGTGCTGACTGTGGGGGCTGTGGCAGACATGCATGCTGGAGCCCTGACCCGGCTGCTGTGCCCAATCGAGATCCGCGGCCCCATTGCCTCCGCTGTACTCCTCCCCTCATTTACTAACCTCTTCTCTGCAGCCGCTGCTGCTCCTTCCTGCTGCGGAGGGCTGGATTCTTCCTGGGCAACGAGACGAGAAATGCGGTAGGCTGCAGCGCGCTATTGTCGCTTGCTTCTGGATCGGCTGGGAAGCCGTATATTGCAACTTGCACCTCCCTTGCTGGCTTCCTTTTGAACCAGTTGTAGTCCTTTGCGCTACGGAGGACTGTACCTGCCAACAGCGGGAAGACGGTGAGGTGTGCGGCCGCTTCAGGACACTGCCTACGGCTGCGAGATGCGTCCCTGTTGTGAATTCCTGGCGGGGGGGCTGCCGCGTGAATGTGGACTCACAATGCGCTTTTACCATTCTGCAGGCCCTATCGTGACTGATATGACGCTGCCCGCATTGTACAACACACACCTGTGGTCTCAATCTTCCACACATTGATCCGGATTTCTGAACGCTGCAGGCGCTTCCCAGGGCTCCTAATAACAGCTGCTGTGCACTGCGCTATGTACCTGGCTCTAGCGTGGAGTTGATGTTGACTTGCTAAAATCCACAATGCCATTACATTGCTAACTGGGCATATCCTTGGCCCTTCTTGATGTGTATGACCACAGAATAAGAGCTCATTGCCCCACACACCATGACGCCTTGGTCAGAGGGCCCTCCGCCTTTCGTCACGCCGAAGGCCTGAACAGCCTTTTCTGGAGGCACTCCCTCAAGAAAGAATCTGTATTGGGGGGAGACCTAAACTTACCGGGCGACGCCACTCTGTAGCACCCGCGGCCCCCTTCGCCCCGTCTCAGCGCCACGACCATTGCTTATTTCTTCGCGGTCAGCTCGAGCTGTTGCGGATTTGTGTAGTCTCACAGACCCACGACCTGAGCTTCCCTGCCGCTACTTGGTGCCTGCCTCTTCCCACTGGGAAGCTGCCTACACAACAGACGGCGACGATTGGGAAACCCGACGGCCGTCAGCCACGCTTAACCTTTGAATCTAAAAAAACAGCAACGAGGTCGACCTCTGTGGAGGCTGAATCCGCAACTATGGACCACGCACAATCCACCCCACAATCCTCTGAGGACGATGTTGAAACGCTGCTGCTAGCGGTACAACATAGCCTGACAGACCTCTCTCCAGAAAGATGGATACTATGACCAATCGGCTTGACTTTTTGGTGCAAAAGGTCGATTAACATGATGGGCAATTGAAAGAAGCGCATCTCTGACAATGAAGATGTTAAAAATCGAATGCCGACTCAAGTGGCTAATATGGATAGACTTCTAAAAGTCATTGCGGATAAGAATGAGGACATTGAAGCAAGGAGCCGTCGCAACAACATTCGCATCTTAGGTATTCCGGAGAGCACGAATACGGGACGTATGGATGAATACATTGAGCGCCTCCTGAAGAGCTCCTTTGGTAAAGAATCACGCACCGCTCCTTGGGCCAGCAGCCCCCTCCAGGAGAAGCCCCGAGACCCATCACTGCGCGCCTTCTCAATTACCGAAATCGCAATGTGGCACTGTAGAAGGCCCGTGAACTGAAACCGCTGTAATTTGAGGGCAATGCATACAGCATTTATTCGGACTTTACATTAGCGGTTCAGGAAGCTCGTTGGAAGTTCCTCACTGTAAAGCAAAAACTTCGGAAGGCTCAGATAGAGTATGCTCTCTTATACCACGCGAGGCTCCAGATTACGCACAATGGGAAACACGTCTTTTGTACGAATCCACAACAGGTAGATTACTTTTTGAGAACCAACTTGAGACACTCTTCACGCAGAAACAGTGCTTCTAGATTGCCTTCTCCTCTTCGTGGCGGACTGAGCGCACAATGTCCACCTGCTGTGCGCCATGTCTACTTGCATCGTCTCATGCTCACCGTGTAATAGGACATTGTCAATAGCTGTATCGTCGTCCGATTGTGGAGGACTGCATACAATTGTGTCTTCTGATATATCGTTTCCACTGTATACACACATGAACAGTTAAGTGTCCTTAGTACCTTCTTTAATATTTGGGACCCAGATTGTATATCTGTATTGTTTGTTGCGTGTTAAGTAGACGTAAATGTTACTTTGCCAAGCACCCTTCCCCCCCAAGCCCCACTTATCCGCTATGGGTTTACACCCAGGGACTGCACTGCAGATAGTTAGGCCCCAGGAAGGGAATACCGCTCCCTGGCGCTGGTTGGTTGTAATGATTTAGATGTCTCTGTTTCACTTTTTAGGTGGGCTATGCTATGCCGACACGCTTAGGGTGTCGTTGTGGGAGGGGGTGGTAAGGGATGTACTGTGTTCCTGCGAGGACTACTTGTTACAGTATTTTGTCAAAGGGGGAAGGGTTTGGGATGGGGATGTTCTTAAATCTTTTCGTACATATTGGACAATTACAGCTAGACAGTGCCACCGATATATGCATGTAACTGCAAACACAACAATGATGGACAGAATGTGGATCAATGTCACACATTCACCCCAGTCCAAAGATCTGGGCCCAAATCCATCGTTTTTCCACTCCACACCACCCTGGGTTAGACAATGGCGATATGCAAATCAGCGCTGACCCTGTGCCCCATGGGAACAGTCCAGTCCGAACTACAAAAGCCATGTCCTTCCCAGAACGGAAACAAGCATCCGAGGACCGGCCCGGTTTCGAGGTAACACCTCTCTTCAGCCCGGCTAGCTTGATTCCAGTGGTGTGGAGTAACTGGGACTCACGTCTGAGCATCCCCAGTACACTTAGAGCGGTAACTGCAAACACAACAATGATGGACAGAATGTGGATCAATGTCACACATTCACCCCAGTCCAAAGATCTGGGCCCAAATCCATCGTTTTTCCACTCCACACCACCCTGGGTTAGACAATGGCGATATGCAAATCAGCGCTGACCCTGTGCCCCATGGGAACAGTCCAGTCCGAACTACAAAAGCCATGTCCTTCCCAGAACGGAAACAAGCATCCGAGGACCGGCCCGGTTTCGAGGTAACACCTCTCTTCAGCCCGGCTAGCTTGATTCCAGTGGTGTGGAGTAACTGGGACTCACGTCTGAGCATCCCCAGTACACTTAGAGCGGTAACTGCAAACACAACAATGATGGACAGAATGTGGATCAATGTCACACATTCACCCCAGTCCAAAGATCTGGGCCCAAATCCATCGTTTTTCCACTCCACACCACCCTGGGTTAGACAATGGCGATATGCAAATCAGCGCTGACCCTGTGCCCCATGGGAACAGTCCAGTCCGAACTACAAAAGCCATGTCCTTCCCAGAACGGAAACAAGCATCCGAGGACCGGCCCGGTTTCGAGGTAACACCTCTCTTCAGCCCGGCTAGCTTGATTCCAGTGGTGTGGAGTAACTGGGACTCACGTCTGAGCATCCCCAGTACACTTAGAGCGGTAACTGCAAACACAACAATGCATAGCTGCACTTATTTGCGATACTGGCAGCCTCAAATTGTATTGTAATTAAACTTATAAAGCGCACAGCTACCCGCATGGGGTCTCCCGGTGCCAGCTAGAGGTAGCAGTGACATGAGTCTAGCAGTTATCACTGAGGGAAGAGCAAGGTTTTAAGCTCTTTACGAAATTTCGTCAGGGAAGGTTCGAGTTTCAATGCAGCTGGAAGAGAGTTCCACAGTTTGGGGGCAAGACGGGAGAAGGAGCGTCCACCCATTATTGTCAATTTGAAACGTGGAATCAGAAAATTCCCTTGAGAAGAGGATCTGAGAAGGCGGGAAGGAGAGTATAGTTGAACAAGAGACTGGAGGTAAGCTGGGGCTTACCCCTGCTTGATCTTGTGCATGAAGCAAAGGGCCTTAAATTTGATTCAGCTTTCGATGCGTAGCCAGTGTAGATCTTTAAGATAGGGGGAGATGGGGGATCTCCATGGAACTTTACAGAGTAGGCGGGTGGCCGAGTTCTGAACAAGCTGGAGTTTCCTCTGGAACTCCACGGCAACTCCAAGGTAAAGCACATTACCGTAGTCCAGGCGCGAGATGACTAGAGCCTGGACTACGGTGCGTCTTGTCGAAGCCAGGAGCATCCAGAGGATTTTGCGAAGCCACCCTAAGATGGAAAAACAGGTGGCTGCCTACTCTGACTACTTGGTGCCGCATAGATAGCGAATCATCCAGGACAAAGCCAAGGTTCCGTACCTGTGTAACAGGCAGGGGTAGTGGGTCCATTTCTGGCGGCCAATGTTGTGGGCCCCAGAGATGTTTGTTTGCCCAGGATGACCACCTGGGTGTATCATTGCCAAATCTACAGAGATGACACAAAATGATATTCCTCGTCTCAAACTGCTTACATTGAATGTCAGAGGACTTTGGGACCCTCTCAAACGCTGTTAGGTTTTAGTTTATTTAGACAGGCACCACATCCAAATAGCCATGCTTCAGGAAACACGTACAGACCCTAGGCATCCTCCCTTTTTCGGCACAAAAAGGGCATCTACATGTGTTTATTCATCTTATTCCACCTACTCACGTGGCACGATTATTCTAATTAAGAAAAACAAGCCATTCATAATGGGGGGGCACGCATAGTGACGCCAGTGGCCGAAGCTGTATACTCTGGGGTTCGCTGGCTACACAATCTGTAAAGAGTACTCTCTCTCATATGTCAATCACCCCTGCTCTTCCTTCACGTCTGATCACTGCCAGCTAACAAAAGATAACCAGTATTTGCGGATGAGCAAGTATGACCGTGAGAAAATCGAAGTTTGATGGGGAGTTGAGGGAAAAAGAAGGTGGGTGTGTGAGGAAGGATGACTGGGAGTGAACGAGAGGGGCAGTAAGCAATTATGGGACTTAAGACAGTATTGCAAGGAGTACATGAACAGATGTGTAGGACTGTTTCTTGAAGTAATGGGGCAGTGCAACCTCCCACAAAGTACCATGGGCTTGAAGGACATCTGCCTGGTTTATGGGCAGGAGTTGGAGGTTGTTGTGTAATTCTTGTATCTTTTGTGGCTATTGCAGGTTTCACAGACTGTAGGTTGAATGCTTGGAAGTTTTCCTCTGCTCTCAGATTTAGAGCCTATATGTTCCATAGGGTTGATCCCTGTAGCAGTAGAGAACTTATATATTGTTGCAACTGACATATAGGTTCAGAGAAGCCAGCATCAGATACTTTAAGGCTGTTGTGGGTTTACGACATTCACAGGTCAGCTTGAGAACATCAAGAATCGAGAGAATCAGATTTGAGAAATGAGAGGTATTTGAATAGTAGTAAGTTAGGTAGCTTCAATTTGACTGAGACTTTAGATTTCAGTGGCTTTGATTCAGTTCAAATTGCCCTGTCGATAGTATTTATTATCTGAGAAGGTGTGGAGTATGGTCAAGCAGTGACCGGACCCGCACACAGGAGACACAAAAAAGAACAAACCAGTCCAGGGTGTGGTCTGTTCAAGTGAGTGGGGCCATGAATCAGTTGAGTTGAGTGAGCTCTGTTACCATGAAGGGGGGAAAGTATTTCAGGGATTTTCAACACAGCTGTTAAATTGGTGAAGATTATTGTCCTGAATTATCAAATTGAGATGCTTGGCATGAAGTTTTAGTTTTATCACCGTAAAAAATATTGTAGAGGGCACGTTTCAGTTTTCATTGAAAAATGTGTTTTCTGATAATATTTACCTGTTCTTAAATTTAGTAATTTTTGTGGGAACGAAACAGAATTTCATCTTTGGAAATAAACAGTAACATTTAATTCTTTATTGGATATGTATAATCTCTGCAGGGTTCATGCTCCTATTTCTAAACAACGTGTTTATGACAAGTTGTATGCATTAGACATATATATTTTGGTTTTAGCCTATTAATATTTCTCAGTCTAAGTAATTTTTATATACATGCCAAAAAAAGTATTTCTTAAACAATTAATACGAAGTTGTTGTTGTGAGGCATGTACTGGTGGTTAGTAGATTCTGGGAGTTTGAGTGAACGTCTGTCTCCACAATGGTAGCACACCAAGGGATAGACCTTATGAGGAAACTGATAAATAGATATCCTTCCTGGTTTGTTTCCTGCACTGCCAGTTTAAAAAGACGGTTCAGCAATAATACAATTGAGGTGGCGATTGATTTAGATTTTAGGACAGGATTCAGTTTATTTTTCTACGTTGCTTGCAGATGCGCACAAAGGACCTTTTTCTTCAGAGACAGACTCTGAATCACAGTTTTCAGATGTGCTGACTTCCTTGTTATAGGCTGTAGAGGGTCCTAAAGTGGTCAGATGAAAGAGCCTGTGGGGCATGGCCGAAGCCTAGTTCCTCAAACTGAGTCCGCAAACACTACATAAATGCAAACCTTTTTTTTCCTTTTCTATCCCTCCCCAACCCTTCTCAATCCACATAACTGACTGACATATATAGCGCCAAATAAGCGCTATATAAATGCAAACCTCTTTTCCCTCTTCTATCCCGCTGCTAGCTACCCTTCTTCACCCAAGTAACTGAATAACATATCCACCACACAAATTACTTACATATTTTACTATACTAATTTTCAACACTAATCCTTTATGGGTTCTGGAGTAGCGTGCTACTAGCCAATAAAGCACTTCAACGCCCCATCAGGGGTAACGAGTGTTATATAATTGCAAACTTTTTTCCGTTTTTGTATCCCTACGCAACCCTTCCTATTCCAAATACTTGACTAACATATCCACCACTCAAATGACTTTCATATTTCGAATACTGTGGAGGTGGCATATTTAAATTGGGGCCTTCCATATAGTCAAAATCAGCAGCAGAGCAGAATGGTAGTTCTTCAGCAGGGCTCTCCAGGCTTGTTCCTTGGGAAAATAGGCAGCGCTTGACTCCATTTTCTGAAAGCACCGTTCGAAGCAAGGTCCATGCCGGTGAATGTTCAAAAGGTGCTTAGAAAACTGGTGGAAAGATCCAGTTTAAATATCTAAATTCAGGATGTTGGCCCCGATTCCAGTCAATCGGAATAGGGCACCGTTTTACTCCTCAGATAGTATTCTGAGAAGGGCCTTACGCCAGAATGCATTTTGGAGTAGTGTGGCTCACTGGTTAGAGGCGGCAGGCCTGAGAGCAGAAGTCAGCCTGGGACCAGGGTTCAATTCCCGACGCGGCAGGGTCGTGGACCTTGGTCAGCGGACTCGATAATTCTCGCTTCGGTGCTTACTCTAATCAGGGGTTTCACTCGGCAACTCTGGGCATTAGCTTGCCTAATCTCCACAACGGCCCCACCAATTCCGGGGATGCCTGGCTCCACCTTGGGGACTCCCAGCAAGGGACCATCCCACAGGGAAAGCCAGGACGGGTTCCCCAGAGTTATACAGCGCCGGGACGCCCCGTTGCTGGGGCAGCTGTGCGCTTTACAAGTATACTACATTTACATTTACATTTACATTTTACTGGTCACTACCTAAAAGAAGATGAACAGGTACACCTTCCACGATGTTGCTCTAAGAGGAAGCCAAGAGGCCTACTTAAACCACGGAGGACAGCCTTTACTCTGTTTGGGCGATGTGGTACAATACTCTTTCGCCCTAACTCACTACCTGTCTTCCAAATCTAGAGATGTCCGCTAGCCCAGCGGACATTTTACATTTGCAGGAACCTCTGCTTTGGCGGTTCCGGTCAATGTATTAAATGATTGATGGACGGCTCCGTTAACATGACTCCATCCATCAAATGTTAAACCTGTTTTTTTTCTTCTTCATAAACAAAATCCCAAAGCAAGATTTTATTTTTGAAGGGGAAAAAACCTGATGACCCCCACATCATGGGTGTTGCCTCCTATATGCTGGGGTCATTTTGCAGTTATTACTGCCCCTTACTTATAGTTTTTATCTGGCCATTATGGACAGTGAAAACTAGCCATCTGATTTAACTTGGAAAGGCGTTCAAATGGCAAAACGTGTATGTCAGTGGTGGAGACTGAGTAGTCTCCATTGCTGACATACTGAAGTTCCACCCTTTGTTAAATAAGGCGGGCAGAACTTCAGTTTGGCAGAAAGTGTACTCTGTTGTGGTGGAGTACCCTCCCCACCAACCTTTAAATTAGGGCCCAAGAGTATTCTAATCAGACTGCACTAGAAATAAAAGCAGAGGAAGAAGTGGGAAGGGGTTTGTCCTCATATGCAGTATCTATTCTTTGTTTCATCCTCTAAAATGTTTGCGAATGGCTACAGGTCACCTCAGTTGTTGCATTGGTAGTTTTTGCACACATGATCTGTCAACAAAATATTGTTCTGCTGTTCCTCTAATAGTAGAATGCAGAGTCAAGGAGTGGCTGTGTCTAGCTAGACCCACCTAGGGTCTATAGTTGGAAATCCATTTGTTGGATTTTAATGGCCTCACACACCCTTTCAGGTGTCATGCTTCATCATATGGGCTGCTCATCATTGGGTCGGCGGTGCAATACCCAACGGGCTCACCTTAAAAAGGGGCACTTTATTGGAGATCTTTTATCCAACAGCAGTTTGGTGAAGTGTGGGTATGGAGCCAGAAGCGTGTAGATGTGCAAACGTGATTTTAAAAGGTAGGACTGGGAGTACCTGGCATGGAACAATTTTATTCTGGGGGGGTCTCCTATCCTAATTAAAAATAGTGAGTACAGCACTCGTCCGAGAATAATGTCTCGAGGTAGAGTGTCCGTGTCTTATTCATCAGGGGTCAACATGTTTCTCGCGTATTGAGTAGTTACACGCGATTCTTCAGGACCAAAACAAATGAAAAACTATGTACACTTGAAATTCTATTGATAACTCCGTTTATACAACAGACGGCAGGTTTATCCTATTTGGGGTAAAATACCTGTGGTAGCCTGGATCTGCTGAAGTCAGTAATATGTCCAGGCATCAGCAGTACCCGGTGGTCAAAACACAGGGCGTTGCTCCTATGTAAGCTGGAATTCAATGTCCAAGCGTCGGTCATCTAGACCTACCCAATGCACCGGGTCCGGGATCTCAATGATTGCGAAACACTATGCTCAAAATGTTCTCAGCATCTCAGATTGTAATCATGAATGGGTTCCTCGTCTGTTCCAAGCCTTTGGATGTAATATCTTTGGGAGGCCAGCAAGCATGTATTCTGGATGCAGCTACTTCACCCCAAGAACTGTATATGTGCTACAACCAGCCTCAACTTGGGCCAATGGCACTAAAGGGAAACTACAGGATCAGTACACCAGTGGATCTTTGTACACACAAGCATGTCCCTGAAAAACCCCAGATTGGCAGGTTTAGGCCGATGAGGAAGAGATAATCCACAAACACTTCTCAAAAATGTTACAGGTCTTTAGGAAAAAGCAAAAGTGGAAGGTATGGCACAGCTGCTCAAATAGTTTGGGACACCAGTCATTTCAAAATCTTTATGGAATTAATGATATGAAACGATAGTTCAAGAATAGTAATTAGACCAAAAATAACTGGGTACGTCTGGCCTTTTTTAACCCCTTCCATGCTGATGACGAGCTCAGCTCGTCATCAGCGTTACCCACCGTGTGCTGATGACGAGCTGAGCTCGTCATGTAACGCGGTAATTACAAAAATGCCGCACACAGCGGGAAAAACGGCCGCACGCATGCGGTTAAGCTTGTATGACCTCAGTCAGTTTCTCCAAGGAGAGAACTTTGAATTTTTGTAATTTTTCAGTGGGATTGGCTAGCATAATCAGATAGCTAAAAAAAGTTTGCTTTTGCAATAGCTCAGTATCTATCAAGAAGGTGGTTTGGCGCTTTCTACAGTTCAGTCATAGATCAGCCAGCCATTTGGTCTCAGCTCTGCATGACAACAGAGGTACTTTCTGCGATGAGCTCTTATCGGCGTGATCTTGTGTCCTTATGTAGAGCACTTGCTAGAGTTGGCCTCTAGACATCTACATCTATTGTGCAACATTATTGTAGGTGAAGGGAGGAGTTGTCAAGAAATGCTGAGCTACTCAATTCCATTTTTCTGTGGACCACCCACAGAGTAAATGGAGCACAAGTCGCTATTTCCTCAGGAAGATATTTGTGAGGTCCAACCAGAGGTTATTCAACAAGGAATTCGGAGTTACTCTGTTCTTGGGAACTTAATTCAGAGGTCCAGGCAGAGGAGGTGTGCGAGGAATTTAGAGACATTTTTTTCTTGTTTATTCTTTGTGAGTCAAGCAGGTAGACTTTGAGCTTTTAAACATAATGCCGTTTGCTAAGAATAGATTAGCAGGAAGAATAAAAGAATGCTCATTTTTCGTGCTTCATTTAGTCTCTGCCAGAAGAAATTAAATATTTTAACAAAGGCTTACAAATAAATGATTTTATTAGCCTAACTAAGGTATTAATATGTTGAATATGTTGATTCTGATGAATATTATTTATAGTGTCGTTTGCTAACACAGAGCTTGAACTTGTTTCTAAAATAAATATATCATATTATATCTTTTGTGTTATACCAGAGTAGGGTCTGAGGTGGTTGGGAAGTACTAAACTAAAACGTCTACTCTAGCCCATGAAATGATGCATTTGGCTACATATTGGTTTTAGCAGTGATGTTGGGCACAAAAGACAATGCTTCGAGCCTTCTTAACACTGTAGTACAAATGTCTGCCCTTCCATGATGGAGTTTTACATATGAGATATTCTGAAATATGTTCTCCGGTCGTTGCAGCACACTGAGTACATAGGGCCCCCAGCCACTTTAACACTCTGCAATTAATAAAGTATTGGGAAACTATATTTTGTACCTTTTCCAAATACATCACTACATTTCTAACCACAAGGTTGAGCAAGAAATAAGATGAGTCAACAATGTGGACACTACTAATGATTTACAATACTTGCAGCCCGCTTTATCATTGCCTAACAGTGGAAATGTGGGAGGATGGCCGATACTTGGTAATGGCTCAAATAAATTAGTAACCGTTTTTTTTTCTTTCTGAAAATCTATCCAACCCATTTTACCGCAGAGTGATAGTTTGTCTCTTTGTTCTATTTGTTCTATTTGTTCTGGCATACTTTGTTCAACGTCACCTTCTTCTCAGTTTAATTTAAGATTTTGTTTCTCTTTTTGTCTTATCTGAAGATGAA
This sequence comes from Lissotriton helveticus, assembly GCF_964261635.1. NCBI lineage: Eukaryota > Metazoa > Chordata > Amphibia > Caudata > Salamandridae > Lissotriton > Lissotriton helveticus. Next base: position 312,980,587 of record NC_136069.1, on the reverse strand, counting down.
TGTCTATATATCATTTTCACATTAAAACTGCTTTTGCTTTTTGTGTACCCTCTTCATTGAAAAACATAAGTTAATTCTGTTTACCTCCTATTATTTTTGATTTGTTATTGATTTTAAAAATGCAGATATTTTTCCAGTCCCTGCGCATCATTTACCAGCATGTATTCACATTATGTGAGGAAGAAAGCCACCACTTAGACATTAACTTTGTTCACTCATATTTTTTATGGCTCAAATATTTTTTAATGGTTTTAGTATACATTCACTCCGCCTGCATCCATTGGCCATCAGAGTAGATGTTATTTAAAGTAACATCTAAATCCCAAAACGTGTTTTCTATTACTAATGGCATTTTGACATTGTTCGTTGTAAACACTCCTAAATATTTGGGATAGGTAGCTTTAAAAAAAAAAGTTTTTAAAGTCCAATAAGACATAGGATAGGATAGGATATTCAAAATCCTCTTTTGTATTGAAACCCTATGGACAACCTTTCCACTCCCATAGCCACGAATACTAATCGCCTCCCGTTTTTCCACCTTATTCCACAGCAATAGGTGTCCACATGTAGGAGAACTAAATGTTACTCCATGCTCCTGACATTTATTAAGCAGTTTCTCAAATGGCCGTTTTTAGTTCTTCAAATATGATCCAACATGGACCAGGACGCTCTGATAGTGTGCGCCTAGGATGATGTTCTTACCTGTTCCATGCGTGATTAGTCTCCAAACATGTAGCATTTACCTTCACCAGTCCTCCTGACGTTTTACAATTGTAGGTGTGTATGGTAACAATAAAGTGCAGGTGATTGAGGAGACCTGCCTAACTTATGCAGAGCTGACGCTTTTGTGTTTTTGTTTTTTATTATTATGCCACATTGTTAGCAGCTGCCTGCAATGACGCACCTTAACTTGGGGAAAAACAGTAAACAAGAAGTGATGGATGGAATGCTCGAATTATTGTCAGCCACTGGTAAATACTCGGGCCGTATCCCGATCCATAGTTATTTTGCTCACCATTCCACCTGAGTTTGGACCCAGCTATATACAATTCAGAACCAAGCTACACCTGGCTGAAGAGCCCTAGCTACGGCAAAACCGGTCCTAGGTTGCTTCTTTCCGGTTTCGGGAGGACTTGGCAGTTGAGCTGGACTATTCCCATAAGGAGCAGGGTCGAGACTGATTTGCATTTGGCTGGGTCCAAACTGAGGTGGCATGGTGGGTAAAAAGCGATGGATTGGGATGCCCCTAAGCAATTGCCAGTGACTGAGATTAATGCAAGTGTTCCATCCATCACCTTGTTGTTTTTGCATTTGACATTCTGAGTGCACCTGGTAATCCCAGACGTGCGTTCCAGCTCACTGTGCCTCTGTAACCAACCTATTCCTGGCTGAAGAGCCCAAACTAGAGAGAAACCTGTCCTAGGTTGTTGTTTTCGGGCTAAACTGTTCCTATAAGGAGCAGGGTCAAAACTGATTTATATATGGCTGTGGCCAAACTGAGGTGGCATGCTGGGCACAAAAAAGGTGGAGTGGGATGCGGACAGAGCGATTACCAGTGGCTGAGATTAATTCAAGCGTTCTGTCACCTTATTGTTTTTAAACCTTCACTCATGACCACGGAACAGCAGCACTGTGGAGGCTGCCCTATCTGCCCAAGTATTGCTATCAGCCTGTAGCCCACAACAGGGCCTAAGCACTCTTTCTCAAACATTAGGGTCTTTGACTCTAAAGTCCACTTCAGGGACCCCAGAGCAGCACTTTTGCAGAGGTGCTCTGGGTTTGGTTATAGATTCTTTTGCTAGGGTTTGAAGCAGTTTTGTTGGAATGTGTCAACTCCATAACCTGGGCTGCCATATCCCCATTATCATTTTTTAGTCTCCTATATTTGTCAAACTACTTGCCCCTCTGTATTTTGCCTGCCCACTAATAAAGGTGACACAAACAGATTCAGAGCAGGGAAGGTTAAGGTAAGGGAATACAAACATTGGCAAAGCCAATAGAGCTCGCCTGGGTGAGAGCATTTGGCTTTGCCACGGTCCTTTAGCCATGTTGTGGCTACTGTTCAGCATAGCTAAAAGTTAGTGCTGTGGAGTGGTGTATTGTGGAATAGGATGCTATGGCGTAGAGCGGTATGAAGTGGCATAGTGATGTGTTGTGGCATACAGTGGAGTAGAATGGAGTGGCTTACAGTAGAGTAGAATGTAGTGGAGTATCGAGTGGCGTAGAGTAGTTGTGGGTGCAATTAACAAAAGCATCAGTATCGACCACAGATGGGGTCAAAGCAATATAAATAAGATGCATACCTGTGTTAGTAGTAGGAAAGCACATTCCACCTCCAGAAGTAGTAACAAAATGCTTACAAAATAAAATATTGCGCTGAAAATGACAAGGAAGAACATGTACTTAATCCATGCAGCAGGGAGGAGCTAACACATAAAAGGAAGAGAAGCCTACGGGAACTAAGCAATCAAAAGATTGCAACTGAGTGACAACCAAAACAACTAATGGTATGCTGTTGGTGGGTTGTAAGCCCACTGAACTCTAAACAATACGTCTTGAGGTACAGCGCATGCAGGAGCGACCCAGCGGAATCCTTCATTTATGTTGCACCTCTTTAAAATGCACCAGTCTTCCTCCAGTAATGAACCACTTAGTGGACACTCTTTTGGTTAACTTGTCACAGGTTGAGTGTCCCCTTGTTATGTCCCTGTATGCCAAGAGTTATGTAGCATTCCCTTTAAATATGTCAACTCCAGTGGCTTTTCCCAGACTCTGTAATGCTTAACAGGTTTATATTGTTCTCCAGAGATTCTTAAGGGACATGTTCCTTTATGGGAAGGCTCATCTTTGCTGCTGGCCACCTGCTTTTTCTGATTAGATTACTCTTCCCTTTATAAAATTTCTGTTCATGATATGTTCTTTTTCTGAGCTCTATTACTGTCTGTGGGGTAATGTAAAAGGCAAAAGCAATTTGTATGTTGGATTTATGTCACTCTGTTACTTAGCTGCTCCTCATTAGTTTTTGTTGCATTGTGTACAGAGAGACCAATATTCTCCGTCATGTTTGCAGCTTGTATGATTTGCATTTTCCTAGTTATACATTTGAGGAACCACAGAAAGGTTGTGCTACCCCTAGCTTGATGTTTTGGATACTTTCACTCCTAAACAGTGATTACCCCCGGGGGCTTGAATGTGCCCCTTTTGACAAACTGGAAATGACTGGCCACATCTCTTACAGATACCCATCATTTAGTATTACCTCTTTCTTTAATTGCTGTGCATGTATGTGGTGTTCAGGTTTGTTTTGGAAGGGGAATACTCTTTATTTGCTACCTTAATTAAGAGCAGCTCAGGGGTTAGACTCTTAAGAGCCTGCTAAACTGCTTCTTCTCTGTAAAGCCTGTCTAGGCACTGCCTCCATTGGTTGTGTCCGACCGCCACCCCAACTAGCTCCTTGAGCCTGTCTGAGCCGGCGGTCTTCCTTCACCTTGGCCTCCCCTGACATAATACTCTGACCGCCAGTATTGTAACCCAGTATAAGAATTGGCTTGGTAGTTTGGTTTGCCCTGTTCCCATCATGCACTGGGACAGGAACAGACTAATTTGCATATAGCCAAGTTCTGAGCTGGGATGGTGCAGTGAGCTAAAAAACGGTGATGGATCAAGCCCTGATCTTTGGACTGGGTAAGAGTGGTCTGCTTAATTCAGGCACTCTGTTCATCACCACCCCCTTTTCTGAATCATTTTGTCCACCATATGCGTGGAAGGGTATACTCAGATGTGAGTCCCTTGCTCATTGCACCATCCCAGTATAAGAATTGGCTTGGTAGTTTGGTTTGCCCTGTTCCCATCATGCACTGGGACAGGAACAGACTAATTTGCATATAGCCAAGTTCTGAGCTGGGATGGTGCAGTGAGCTAAAAAACGGTGATGGATCAAGCCCTGATCTTTGGACTGGGTAAGAGTGGTCTGCTTAATTCAGGCACTCTGTTCATCACCACCCCCTTTTCTGAATCAGTATTGTAACCCAGCATTTGGACCAATGCCCTGGATGTTGAGCGGTCCGCCCAACATCAAAATGAGGGTCTCAATATTGCACTGTTTGATAAAGTACCTCGCCCCATCTCTTCTGAAGAGAAGCCTTGTTTATATCCTTTGCCAACTGAGTGAATAGTTGGTAACTTTAAAAAAAAAAAAATACTTTTTCATGTATTTGGCTGTGGCTTTGTGTCTATTGGATTTTAATTTTATTATTGACCGGTGCACTCACCACATGCTGACTAAACCTCTTTCAATGAGGTTGTTGACTAAAGGCAACAAAATTGTCAAAGACTGGCTAAAATTGGGAAAGTCAATACTGAGATGTATTTTATTTCTTTAAATAACCTCTAAAAAGTGTGTCAAAATGTTAATGAGTTAGCTGTACCATTAAACTGGTTTGTAAAACTGCGGTATTTGTAGGAATACAATGTACATTGCGTTTTGAAACTATGAGCCTAATCTCCATTGTCTGTTTTTTTTTGTTTTTTTTTACAGTTACGATAAAATCTACAGGTGAAAAAGGTAAGAGACGTTTTTATGACCTATTTGACCACAAACCATAGCAATCTCCAATAGTTGATTTTTTTTTTTTAGGCTTAATAGACTTGTAATACAAATGTAAGCTTAGATACAGTAAATAGTATGATACAGAAACACGGACCTAATTATATTTCTCACATGTTGAATTGGTAAGAAATTCACCTTGAAAGAATAATAAAATAGCGTCCTTCTTTACCCAGAGTGGCTCGATAGCTTAACAAATGGGATGTGTCTTGTACATTTCTGTATGTACCCTTGACAGTAGGGATAGACATAGATGGATAGATTGATAGATCAGACGTCTGATATTGTAGCCTCTGGTGAAGCATACATACAAGTGAAATATGTTTTAGGTTTAGCAGTATGCGATGATTGAATTAAAAGCATGGTTTTATTTGCATTTACCATATTTTCAAAATGCTTTTCAGTAAAATTACTCTTTATATATTTTGCTCACCACTAACTCAAACTTTGCTTAACTAATCTACTGTACTTTCAAGTAGGGTAAGAAAAGCATTGTGTTGCACTCTTTTTTCCAACACAAGCAAGAAGTCTCTTCGATTTTTGCAACTATTCTTTCAATATTGGATTGCGAAGACTTACTGTATGTTTGGGTTCCAGTCTGTGTGGTAGCTAGCCTGGCAAACAAGAAACATCTGCAAGCTGAAGATCCAGGATGTGATCCACTTACATGGGCTACCATTGACACCAGAGTCCAATTCAAGGCCCGGCCGCTGCTTGTAAGACTGTTATGTGTAAGGGGCCATTACAATCTTACATTTAGAAAGAACTAGCCCAGCCATTTGGCAGGTTGCTGACCACATTTAGGGGCTGTATCTATGATCGATATCCTCTGGTTCAAGAAAATCTATGCAGAGAGTTGCTGTTTTGGGAATACATGAAGCAAAGCATTGTAAATCCCTCACAGCTGAACTTGGACGCAAGACTAATCTTGACATTTTTTCACAAGGCAGACTTTTTTTTCAGGCAGAATAAGGTCTCTTGTTTCATGTGCTACCTGTTCTTGTGTCTGGCTTGTAAGCATGCTATGGGACAAACATGTACATGGGTGATACACAAAGGCCACAAAAGGGCTAGTAACATAGATTGGTAGCAACTTTAAATATTTGTTTTCTGCCAACTTATTTGTACGTATTAATTTTTGTGTTTGTATAAAGTAGACATTATTCTGAGGGATGCTAGAACATTGTTCATGATCTGGTGGATTAACCTGAGATTAGGTGAAAAGATTGCTGCCTCATTTGGTTTCTAGGTTGCAATTATTTGTGCTCTGAAGATGCCCGTGTCTGCCTTATTCTATATGATTTGTTCCTTAGGTAGTTTGAGGTGCTGGGTTTCAATGTTTTATAAACTATATACTACAACCTGAATGTACATAGTGCTTTCCGAAATATCAATTTTAGCTTGCAGGATAGAAGGGTGATATTGTCAAACTTGTCAGTGTGGCTGTTTGAAAAGCAGGAAGGCATCTCAGTAAAGATAATCCTTATTCTGCTTTATGCCAACTAAAGATTGGCCAGCTTGTTTTAACTCCTCTGACTTAAAACCATTTTTGATAGACCTAAGAAGTTTTGTTTTGTAGCTAGTCCCTTTTTCATGCCATTTATGGAATTTTTTAACTTGAGCTTGTGTAGCATAAGGTTGAGTGATTTCACGTGTATTATTTTAGAGCACAGGCCAGCGTCCTAAACATTTGTCTGGGAGTTTTTATTCAGGTCAATGGTTGGGTTATGAACAATGATATGGTTCTCATTTTTCCTTTAGTTTTGTTTTAATTGCCAATGAGATCTACTTTGTAATTTGGAGATCGTTCTTAAAGTAGTCAATTTATAAATATTTTTTTTTTTTTATACGTTTGTGCGTATCATCTGATTGTTTGTGGAATGACACACCAAGGGCATTTCGGGATTCCTCCAGTGGTTCTAAGTCTAGGTTAAATAAAGTGGGTTCAACATTGCGCTGTGAGTCACATTAAAAGGGCTTTGATTGGCAAAAATGTGTTATTTATCCTTACAATCTGACTGTGATTACCTATACAGGAGTTGTGCCACTTTAGCACTATCCAACCAATGCTGACATGAATTGGGAGAGTGCTAAGAAGTATGGCACCATATCAGATGCCACAGAGGGCCAGGCAAGAGCAGGAGATATGCCTCACCCATGTCTAATATCGGATTGGCATTTCAGTGATGTTTAGCATCGACATTTCAGTACTGTGACCTGCCTTAAAGCCAGATTGGAAGTGGTGTAGGCATTTTGGACCACCAATCATTAGGCTGAGTGTGCCTCTGGAATGATGAGTAGGTTTTGGTGACAGATCTGGGTGGATCTTTAGTAGTAATGGGAAGAGTATCACTGTGGATGTATATTTTTTTGTCATGTCAATGTAAGCTGAAATCACCCATTAGTAAGTGATCTTTATAGGTTAATACATTGTCTTTATATTTTATTTATTGCTATTTTAAGTGTTTATACAGCACACATAGACAAATGGGGTATACAGGTACTTGCATATAACCAATCAAACTAGTGGAAAGGATACATCAGATTGGTGAAGGGAAGAATGCATTTGAAACAGTTAAAGAACCTAAAATATGGAGATCTGTCTGTAAAAAGGTTTCATGCAGCGTATATGCGCTGAATGTTGAAAAGATGATCAAGTCTCATCGTTTATATTGATGTAACCTCCCTTTGGAATATGCTAATGTCAGGTCAAAAATTGTTTGAGTTGTTTTATATTGATATGTTTTCTGAGAGTAGTGGTACATGTGACTTTTTTTGTTTAATAAGGTTTCTGGAGAGAGATCAATGTGGTAATGCCTGCTCCAGAGAATGATTGTCTTCTTTGCAGTGAAGACTTAAATTAGGGACCCTCTAGCAGTGGAGTCTCTTTTGCTTAGCTACTCCTGAGATGATTACATAATCTTCTGCATATATGTCAGTTTTTGTGTATGGCCATGTGGGTAAAGAGCTTGACCCATATCCCAACTTATTATTGGAAACAGTTGGAGGTTGTTAGAAATGGGATTTTTGGTCGGCTAGGGCATGTGCCAAAGTCGGGCAGAAACCACCACTCTAGTCCGGATAAGGGAGTTACACTCTTAAAATAACTCCTGCTCACTCCCTTGGTAGCTTGGCACGAGCAGTCAGGCTTATCGTAAAGGCAGTGTGTAAAGCATTTGCACATAACCAACAGTAATACAGTGTAAGCACTACAAAAGGACACAGCACCAGTTTAGAAAAATATACAATATTTTTATATACTTAATACAAGACCAAAAACGATAAAAATCCACAATACAGTACTTAAAAATCTTCAGTTATCAAAATATGCTTGGAAAATAGTTAATGATGTTGATAGCTCTGTCTGTGGCTATCACAGCGTCGTGAGCAAACAAATCTAAACAGTTCTGGCTGACTGTGGCATCGCGGGCCATCTACGGTGTTGGGATGACCTGCAAACAGTACCTTTTAGAAATGTAGGGTGTCGGCAACCTCCCATTGAGCTGGTCTGTTCCGGAGGTCGGTGCAGGAGTCGTCGGGGCCCTCTAATTCACACGCGTTGCAGGTCGAACTCCTCTTTGTTGAAGTCAGGAGCACTGGCGTCTGCAGGCGTCGGGTACTGCAGTGCAAGGTGCAGCGTTGCGGTGTGCGGTGCCCTCAGGTCGCGGTGCAAGCAGCGACTCAGTGGCGGCTTCAGATGGCGTCGTCGGTGAGGCCAGGTCGCGGTGCTCGTCGTGGTGCTGTCAGGTCGCGGTGCAAGCAGCGTCGTTGTTGTTGCCGAAGTGCTGTCGTCAGCTGACGAACTGAAGTCAATGGCACCGGCGTCAGTAGACCAAGGCTGCGGTGGTGCATCGTGTAACTTTACGAGTGGTGCCCTTGAACCACGGTGCAAGCAGCAGCGTTGATTCCGTAGTGGAGCGGCGGTGGCGAGGATACCAACGCATCGTCATGAAGCGAGGCGGTGCGGAGTGCGGTGCCCATAGGTTGCGGTGCGAGCAGCGGCTCGGTGGTGGCGTCGGCAGGCATCGTCAGCGAGACCATGGTCACGTTGCGGCAGTCTCCCCTGTGGTGCCATGAGGACACGGGGTCGGCAGCGACAGGTTGCTTTTTCTTCTGTTGCAGCACAAAACACACAGTTCCCAGTGATGAGGGCAGAAGAGCTTAAATTCTTTGCTGTTCCTGAGACTTCTTGATCAGGGGGCATGCTCTACCTCAAGCCCTTGGAGAAACTCACAAAAGTAGATTGCAGAAAGTTCAGTCCAGTCCTTTCACTACCCAAGACAGAAGCAGCCACTGCAGGCCAACACAGCAAAGCACACAGCAAAGTGGTAGTTTCTCCTCACAGCTTCTCCAGCTCTTCTTCTTGACAGTCTTCTTAGTCCAAACAAGTTCTAAAGTTCAGGGGTCTGGGCCCCACTATTTATATCCCAAAATCCTTTGATCTCTTACGCAGATTCTGTGCCCAGCCAGAACCAGTTCTGCCTTCACTGGTGTGACTTCCTGGCAGGAGGTGGAGACGACATTTTCAGAGGTTGACCAGGCCCTTTGAGGTGCAAGGAAATCTCCTCCCCCTTCCCCAATTGCAGCACAGGTCTATTCAGCCCTTTCCTGACCCACCTAGACGATCTGGAGCCACTCCTGCTCCCCAGCCTTCTGTCATCCAAAACCCAGACAGGCAATCCACATTCCAGCAGAGGCACACGGGACTACTGAGCAAGAAAATCCATACTTTCTAAAAGTGGTAAATCACCTTGACTAAAAGATGCATTTTTAGATACTGAGTTCAGGCATACTAAATTTGATTTTATTACCTAATTCCCCGGGCCAGTTATGTTTATAAGATGTTATAAACAAACTTCCTATTCTGTTCAATGGGGAACAGGTAGCCATGCAATAGCGAAAAACGAAATGAGCCGGAATTCACTACCAGGACACGCCACACACACCAGGGCATGTCCTACCTTTCACATACACTGTACCAGGCCCACAGGGATACCTTAGGCTACCTTAGGGGTGGCGAACATGTAAGAAAAGGGAAGGTTAGGGACTGGCAAGTGTGTGCACTGGCCAAGTCGACATGGCAGTTAGAAACTGCGCGCAGACTCTGCAATTGCAGGTCTGAGTTACCTTTTCCTGGCTACTCACATTGGTGGCACAATCGGTGCAGCAGACCCAATAGTAGCATTCGATTTACAGGCCCTGACAGACTCAGTGCACTTTACTAGGGACTAACACATAAATCAAATGGGCCAATCATGGAAACACCAATCCATAACACAATTTACAGCGAGCATATGCACTTTAGGGCTGATTAGCAGTGGTAAAGTGCCCAGAGTCCTAAAAACAACACTAACATGTCAGGAAAAAATAGGAGGAAGAAGCAAAAAGTTTGGGGCTAACCCTGCAAAAAGATTCAGAAAAGGGGGTGGTGATGAACAGAGTGCCTGAATTAAGCAGACCACTCTTACCCAGTCCAAAGATCAGGGCTTGATCCATCACCGTTTTTTAGCTCACTGCACCATCCCAGCTCAGAACTTGGCTATATGCAAATTAGTCTGTTCCTGTCCCAGTGCATGATGGGAACAGGGCAAACCAAACTACCAAGCCAATTCTTATACTGGGAAGGAAACAAGCTTCCGGGGACCGGTTTCTGCCATTCTTCACCACCCCCTTTTCTGAATCGTTTTTGGCCACTATAGGTGTGGCAGGGTATACTCAGACATGAGTCCCTTGCTCACTGCTCCATCAGGATTCAAGCAAGCCGGGCCGACGAGGCTGAAATGCCAGAAACCGGTCCCCGGTAGCTTGTCTCCTTTCTGGTGAAGAATTGGCTTGGTAGTTTGGTCTGCCCTGTTCCCATGATGCACTGGGCCAGGGACAGACTAATTTGCATATAGCCAGGTTCTGAGCTGGGATGGGGCAGTGAGCTAAATAACGGTGATGGATCAAGCCCTGATCTTTGGACTGGGTAAGAGTGGTCTGCTTAATTCAGACACTCTGTTCATCACCACCCCCTTTTCTGAACCCTGCAAAAAGGGCCATTTCCAACAGAGGTCATTAAGAATTGAAGTGTTTCCAGTAGATACAGGAGTCGTTGTGCTGAGTGGGAAAGACCGGTTTTAGTTAAGAACATAATGTTTAGGTTGTATTGAAAGATTAAGTCTGCAATTGGCTGTTGTCGATCTCCAGTTTATTTAAAGAGTTCTATGTCAAGTCTTCTCCTAAAATACAGCTTTTGGAAGGTATCCTCATGTATGCTTCAAATATGTGTACTTTACTTCATGTCCTTGGTGTTTGTAGGTTTTATGTGTGAGCCTCTGATTTGCACCCTATAATATGTTTGGAAGCATAGGCAGTAGCAAAAAGCACCTTTTCCAGGAGATCTTTACTGATTTGCTTTGCCATCCGATAAAATTAAAGAAGGAAGCCTTGTGGGTCAGTGTACTCCTAGGCAGTAGACCATATTCATATTGCTAGTTTGTGTCTGGCTTGGTAATTAGGACCTTATTGAGTTGTGCTGCTAGAGCTTCTTTTTTTAATTTTATTTTTTTATTTGAAACAAAAAGAATTATTAGCCAGAAAGGTATAAAGGAGGGGTAATTTACATAAGTAATACTTTCATGAGTAGATAAATTACATAATTCATACATTATATAAATACATATGTACCTACAAATATATTGACAAGACTTCCTTAGTTCATCAGACAGCTAAAAGTGTCCCTTATCTAGTATAGAGGGGTGGGGGAGCTCATGTGGGTATTTGACCAGCCGGCTATTTCCGTACAAAATCCCCCCCCCCCAGTTTCACTATCCCTTTGCTTTGCTTATGGCGTTTCTTACCCCCCACCAGCTAAATCGCGTATTGAGTGTGAGCTGCCATATCACAGATCTTGGACATAATCACGTAAGGTTGAAGCTGGATCCCACAGCAAACCATGTACCCTGTCGCTTATTCCTTAGTTATCATGGCTTAGATCTACCCCCTTTTACCCTGTCCTATTATTAAGCCATATCATCGGGGGTGCCCAGATCTTTCGTCCCAAGTCCCTGGCCCGTGGGCCTTTGCATTTATACAGTTCTGTTTCTTGCCCATAGATGCTCAGCAGGCGGTGAAGCCAAGCCTGTTACGTAGGGGAATCAGCATCTTTCAATGCAGTAGCGATCAGTAGACGGGCCACAGCAATTGTAATAAATATAAAATCCCTTTGTGTCCTTGTTTTGTTGATTGTTCGTTGCCAGAAGTCCTCTATGCCGGTTCTCAAAGGCAGCAATTTACTGCATGAATAAAACATTTGTATATTATCTGCAGGCCCTGTTTGGAATCTAGGACAGTTATCATCTCTGGCCCCCCAATCATATAGCTTTGCAGATGTGCAATATAAATTAAAAACTGTTTTATAATATTGGGCCTTCAAGTTGGTTGACAGAAAGATCGTCCTTCCCATTGCGATTGACATATCTAGGTCAACATCACCATCCCCCACCTTTTCTGCCCATTTTGCTTCAGGTTTTTCAAAGTCATCAGGGAAATTTTCATTAAAGATCTTGTAAATGCCACTAGTCCTACTATCCCCTCGGCCGATTATTTCCAGAATTGGAGTTTTGATCAAATTCAGGGACCCAGTAGGCAGACGTAAGGCATTCCTTATTCTGTATATACTTAAATTGTGTTCTATTATCTATCCCATAGCCTTGTACTAAGTATACAAATGAGGCTATCTCTGCGTTGTTATACAGACCTGCTATACTTTCAATTCCAGCTTGTTCGCAATTTCTGCCTATTGCATCATACAGTGCAGTCGGAAAGAGCAATGAATGCCCCAAAGGTGTATACCTACTGTATCTTGAGATTTTCAACAATCTGCCAACCTTCGTTCAGATCTTCCAGGCTGCCTTTATGCACTTGAAACGTGTTTTCTTATAACAAGGTTCCTGTCGGTTGTCTGTCCCCATGTGCCTCTTTTCCAATAGCTAGTTTATAGATCTGAATCGCTAAGAGTCAAGCTAGCATCTGTAAGCAAGATACCCATCTGTTGTAATGCAGTACCCCAGTAATAAAACAGCAAGTTTGGGACAGCCCAGCCCCTTCTTTACCGTGGGAGTGTCATGAAAACTGATCAAAGACTTTTTCAGCATCTAGGAAGATCACAGCCATCACACCCCCCCTATGTTTCGGCTATAGCCAATAGTGAGATACCTTGCCTGATATGGTCTTTGGTACCCCCTACACGGTACGAAGCCATGCTGCCACAGTGAGACCAGTGTAGCTATAATCCTCTATAGCCAATTTGCTAAAACTTTTGAATATATTTTTGCATCGGAAATTATCAAAGACATAGAACGATATGAGGCGGGCAATTCTAGCGGCTTCCCCTTTTTAACAAATATACCTATTCCCTGCCATGAGGAAGGTGGAATCCCATTATACTGTATATCTAAAAATAGATCATTTATTATCAGAGCTATTTCATATTGGAGTAATATAGCTCATGGGGAATTTTATCTGGGTCGGCCACCTTCCCCGAAGGTAAGGAGCCAAGAGCATCCATAATTTCTTCTAATGCAAACTCTTCCTTCATCTCCTGATACACTACTTCATCGATGCTTTTTAGTTTCTACCTTCTCACATTCTCTGTCGTTATATTTTTGTAAAAATTGCTCACAAACTTTCTAGATTTTAATACCTTTCTCAGCCTTTATTATAGCTAATTTCAATCTATGCTCCATTAGTTCATCCTCCCTCCGCCCCTCTTACTGATCAAGTGCGAGTGTTCTATCTCAAAGTGTGTCAGCCTTTCTATCAATGAATTATCCTCATCCTTCTGCTGATAGCTGATGACCTCCCTTCTCAGTCCTGCTGTAAAAGAATCCCAAACTACCCTATGTGAGGCACTGTAACGGTTCATATAAAAAAATTCTGTTACCCATTGCTTAATATATGCAAGAAACTCTTCATTGGTTAGCAACTTTATATCAACAGACCAGTTGCTCTGCCTCACATCTACTGCTTGCCCTGTTATTCCCAGGAGTAGCCGATTATGATCCGAGAAAATTTTGGGGAGTTTCTTAATCTCAATCTCATTAAGCATGTTAGATGAAGCCAGGAAATAATCCAAATCAGCGTATTTTGTGTGGAGTGGGAGAAGTAAGTATAACCTGGATCAGGAGAGTTCTTAGCTACCTATACATCAGCCAAGCCATGACCGTCCTTAAAGGCAGTCAATGCTCTGTATACTTGGGGTATAACTTTGGGATCCGGCATTCGCAACTTCTAGATGTATATTCAAGTCCCCGCAAATTATCAGGGGGTCTGGCCAAGAGGCTAGCTCCAGCTCTAAATCTTCCCAAATTTTATGATCATCCTGGTTTGATCCATATATGGTCCCTATTGTCAACCCGATAGTTAATGAGACTAGTGCCCAGCGCCCCCACTTGTCTGCTAATGTACGGTGCTGCTAGAGCTTCAATGTCAGTGGTTTGTAGCAGGACTAGGTCTGGTAATAGAGTGATTGTGTCAGATTTGTAGGCAGCCAGGAGGATTCTAGGTGATGGGGGAGTTTTGCTGCAGAGAGTTTTGTGGGCATAAGAGCTACAATTGTTTGAAAGTTTGACGTTGTTCAGGGTTCTCGAGTTATAAACACTAGTTGTCTCCTCAGGGGTGCTTAAACTCAGTGAGTTATACACTATAGAAAAATGTTTTTTTTTGTATATTCAGAGTTTAGTAATCTGCTACACAATTGCGTTTCTTCCCTCTTTGTAACATGCTGGTGATTGCTCTTAAATCGGACACTCTACTTTACTATTAATACTCTGTCAGCTATTGCCATCCTGTTCAGAAACATTGTGTGTTCATTGAATGAATATGTCGGCAATCCAGATTTACTTGACGGATTTAATTTAAAATAATTACATGCCAGGCCATGTTCGTGTTAATGAATACTGCAGTCGTTTAGTTTAGAAAACTTTATTTCGATTCATAAGACAGAATCATAAAAGTATGACATCATAGTATTACACAATTTAAAATTTAAAAGAATCATGCAATTTATACCTAAACGTTATTATATTGACGTTACATGATTTACAAGTAGATTTTAAAAGAAGAACATATATTTAAAAGAAGAAGCAGTTTTACAATAGCAATACAATTTATGTGAGTACCTAACTCTAAGCTATTTACATATGTAGGAAACTTTTTTGCTTTGTGTTGACGGAGAAATCTCGTCGCTGGAGGGACGCTGCGGTCTCTGTAAATCGCTGCTCATTTGAAAGCGCTATTTGGCAGCGCTAGAACTCTACAGCTCGCGTTTCCCGCTTCGCGGGAAACACTCGTGAATCTGGGCTGGTAGGCGGACAGGGAGACGAGGAAACAACAAAGCCCAAAAGCCATCTGGGCCTGGAGCACCTCCCCGCCACGCCCCCCTCACCTGGCTCTAATTGCGCAGCAGGACCGCTGGGGAGCGGAGATAACTGCTGCTGATCCGGAGTTGGCTGTTTGCTTTGTGTTGACGGAGAAATCTCGTCGCTGGAGGGACGCTGCGGTCTCTGTAAATCGCTGCTCATTTGAAAGCGCTATTTGGCAGCGCTAGAACTCTACAGCTCACGTTTCCCGCTTCGCGGGAAACACTCGTGAATCTGGGCTGGTAGGCGGACAGGGAGACGAGGAAACAACAAAGCCCAAAAGCCATCTGGGCCTGGAGCACCTCCCCGCCACGCCCCCCTCACCTCGCTCTAATTGCGCAGCAGGACCGCGCATCACGGCCGCGCGCGGGAGGCGCCGGGCTAAGCCCGGGCAAAGGGGTGGGCCCTCTGTGGCCCTCTGTGGCCCTCTGTGGCCCTCGGTGACTGAGGTAGGCTGGGCTGGGCCCGGTTATTTTTATTTGCTCATAAATACACGTGTTGTGTCTAAAACGAAGTGTCACCTTGAGAAGTTAAAGAACAGTTTTTGCTCTATTGACATTGACTGGAGGGCAATCGCATACTTTCCTCCACTATCAGACCTATTTTATGGTCCATTCATATTTTTAATCACACTTTCAGTGGATATATATTTTTCCATAAACGACATCCTTTGGAAAATTATTTCAGAGGATGACAAAGAAACTTCGCTCTGGGAGATTAGTGGGGGGAAGGACTTGTACAAAAACAAAATCCAACCCCCTAAGAAACAAATCAGTGAATAATCCTTTACTAAAGGGACAATGTCAGCTTTTCGACCTGTGGGAAAAAGCAGTGGATAAGAATGTATCTGTTGTTGAAAATGAAGGCCTACTTTCTGTCGCGCAGGTTGGCCCAACTCAAGTGGTTGATAATTCGGTCCCCCTCTCATTAATGACAGACCCATTCCAAATAGAATCCACTGCGAGGACCAGCCTTGTACATCCCGAAGTTGATGGTGTTATTGAGCTTCACGTTCATTCTATGGAAGGAAAACAAGCTAACAATTCTCCAGCGCCACAAGCCTCTACTCCGTACGTTAGGTCAGGTGGAGATTCCTCATTGTCATCCATTGACCTCGAACTTTGTGGCCGTTAGGTGAATGCAGGTAGTTTGAAATCTTTAGAAGCCATTAAGCCATCAGTGGGTGCCACTCCATCTGGGTTATTGTTATATAGCAGTACTCCCTCTATAAATGTGCAGGACATGTCCGCGTTGTTAAATGTTTCTATGAGCCCTGAGCTCAATCTATCTGGAATTCGTCCTTCTGCTGCTGCTGGCGAAAAACCTATATCGGAATCTCTGATTGCCCTGGAACATCTGTTAGCCTCCATATTACGTCTTTTGGGCAAATTTGTGGGCAGCTCTGATTGTATCTTGGATTCTGTCACTCAAATACTGAATACAATGCTGCAAAAGGCTCCTGAAATGAGGAGTGCCCCTTCCACCGCGGCCGATATTAGCTTGGCAACGGGGAATGTAAATGCGCTTGCAGAGAATTCTGGTATAAAGCCAACAGTAATAGTTCAAGAAAATAATGCTACGGTCCTGCCAGTTTCTGCGGCGACTAACTGTGTAAAGAATTCTGATCTTGAAATAGAGGAAGAAAATCTGTCTGTCTCAGTCTGTAAAGTAGCACAGGAACTATTTCCAATTTTCATCCCGGAAAAAAAAGGGCAACAAGATGATGATCAAGAAATAAAGGAAAAAACCTGCAAACATAGAAATAATAAAGGGAAAAAAGGAAACCTGTGCGCAAATACAGGAAGAAAAGACAAAGGCGGATAATCTTCCAAAATTCTATTGTTTTAACTGATAATGAAGATAATGCCACTGACCCTAACCCGATGACCATAAAATTGGCAAGTGAATCCTGCCGTCCATATTGTGGTCCAGAGATCATTTGTAATACTCTGCCTACGACTGTGGAAGACATACCTCAGAAGGGTGGATTTGGGCTGACTGCCCCTCCTATGGTAGAGACAAGGAGCACTATTCCGGTTGAACTTGAGGCTCTTAACCCTTTGGCTCCTTCTTTTGCTCCTATGGACGGGGTCGGTGTACGCCCACTCCTCTCTTCCCAGGCAAAAATATCAATGTCTTATGTGGACACTTTGGTTTTGGACTTTTTCCCTCTATTTGATGCGGATTTGCCCTTAAATAGATCATGGTTGCTTAAATGTTTCAGTGATTTGGAAAGTCTTCACCTCATTCAATCAAGTGACATTGAGTTAGTTTCTTTGTTAGGTGGAGATAGTGTATCAAGTATAAGGGTCAAATTTTACTCTAAAATTATTGTAAATCTGATATTACAGCAAGCGGAGAATTTCCAATGTAGAGGTATTGACGTTTTGCCTATTTTTAGTCTTGGTAATACCACTTCACCCCATAGGATGACCCAAAAGGGTGATAAGCAAGATGGTTTTTTTTCTCCTTTTAAAGATCTAAAGATTTGGGTCTCTAAGGGGAAACGTTCGGTCTCCCAGGCATTGCCTCCTCCACTAATCCAGAACTCTTTGCCATCAGAGGATAATCATCGGTGGAATTGGCTGCATAGTGCCCTATCAACTAAGAGCACAGAAAATTCCAAATTATTACATCATCTTTAACAATCATTTGAAAATTATTTCCTGGAATGCCGCTGGGATACATAGTAGTCCAGAGAAACTAGAGTTCTTATTCTCGCTGGGAGCAAATGTGATTTGCATCCAAGAAACATGGTGTACTGATAATATTTATGTAGGGAAGGATTACTATGTGTTGGAAGCGCCGGCTGCCCCATCCAAGAAAGGTCATGCCAAAGGGGGAATCGCTTGCTTGTTATCTAACAAACTGCACTGGAGATTCTCGCATTATATTGACCCAAGTAATCTCTTTCAAGCTATAACAATAGCAAATCTCCCCAGCTCTCTAAATAAGTCTGCTGTCGTAATCATTAATGTGTACATTCCTCCAGAAGAGCGTTTTAATATTTTATTGAAGCACGTATTTCAGTATATCGGACAGATCAAAAATGTTTATTCTCCACCCGAAGTTATCCTAGTTGGAGATTTGAACTGTAAAATTTCTAATGCTAGTTTAAATCTATTTAGAAATAAACCCAAAGAAGAGGCTTATTTTATTCCACAATCCCTCTTTCCAGACACAATAATAACAAATAAAAGAGGGAAGATTCTGCTGGAAGAATTATCGGCAGTTGAGGGGCTCATTTTAAATGGGAGATTTCCCTCTGATGTGCCCGCGAAATTCACTCATAGGTCCCCTTTTAGTGCCTCAATTCTCGACTATGTGATCTCAGATTATGACATTTTCCCATGTATCCAGGATCTCACGATAGCCCCTACATCCTTGAGTGATCACAGCATAATCATTATAACTCTTTCCTTAAAACCCCCGCCCACTGAGTCTTGGTCCTTCAATAACAATGATGTTACTTTCCATGGATCTTCGAGTAGATGTTTTTGGAACCCAACTGCCATTATAGGTGTGCATGATACTCTATGCAAAACTATATTAGAATTAAACGACTGGCATGGTTCCGAAATTGTTAACTTTGAAAAATTTATGAGGAAGATCATTTTAGATGTAAAAAAGGTTAGTTGTTCTAGGAAAAAGGTATTTTTTCTTAGTGCATTGCGCATCCTGAATAAGGAAATAAATAAATTAGTGCGAGAGCAATTTTTAGGTAGATCAGGTGAACTAGCTAAAGAAATATCTAGGTTAAAAAGAAGGAGAACTAGATTAAAAGCGAAACTAAAAAAGGAGAAGGAAGACTCAGTATGGATAAACTTGCGGGAAGCAGTTGCGCATGGCAAAGCCAGAGAATTTTGGTCCATAGTTGGGAAGGGATGTGGTACTAGAACGAGCCCTCTCCCCATCCCTATTTCTGAAGAAGTATGGTCCTCTTACATCCGGAAGCTGTATGCAGGGAACGATACATCGGCGGCAGATAGTGACCCTGACCTAACATCTGAGGGTCCGATTAATTATCCTACAGAGAAAACAATAGAAATGGCCATAAAGAACATGCGCTCCTCCGGCGCAATGGGACCTGACGAACTCCCTATGACGGTTCTGAAGCAGGAACCCTCACTATGGAGTAAGATTCTTTACCCATTGTTTAAATCCTGCTTTGATACTAAAATGGTCCCTGCCTCCTGGAGGGGAAGTATATTGGTCCCTATTTTTAAGAAGGGAGCTAGGGATAGCCCCATGAACTACCGTCTGATTGCTCTCCTCGACTCAATCGGAAAGGTCTTCGCTAAATGTATCCTAATTTTACTTGACAATTGGATCGAGGAGAATAATATTTTACCATTTGAACAAACTGGATTCCGTAGGGGGCACGGTACATTAGACAATCTCACCACCCTACATGTGATTTCTGATAAATATACACATGTGAGAGGGGGGGTGGTGTTCGCTGCTTTATTCGATTTCTCCACGGCGTTCGATAAAGTTATCGTCGAACGCTGTGGAGAAATTTAGCAGCCCTTGGTTTACCACCTTATTTATTGGATCTTCTACGTGCTCTCCATACGGAAACTTGGTGTAGTGTTCTCCAAGGGGGCGAAAGGGGACTTTCGCACAGAATCCCATCTTTGAACGGCCTTAAACAAGGCTGTCTTTTGGTTCCATTATTGTTCTCCTTATACACTGTAGACCTTCCTGCTTCCTTGACAGCTTGTGTGGGTATAGCTCCGGTGGTAGGGGGGACCCCTATTTCTTGTTTGATGTATGCCGATGATATTCTTGTTTTAGACTTAACCCCCCAAAGGTCTCGCTAATCGGCTGCAAGCTCTACATGCTTTTGCTGATTCCCATTTTTTGAAGAATAATACATCTAAAAGTAAAATTATGTGTATTGCCGGGAAAAAGAAGTGCCGTTCTGAAAACTTTGGATGGTTTATTGGTGGCCAGAAATTAGAGGTTGTTAAATCCTATACATTTTTGGGTAAAATAATTGCGGCCAATTTGAGTGAGAGGCCCCATATCGAGCATAGTTCATGTAAAGCCCTCGCTCATGGCAAAGGTTTAAATTCCCTCTATCTTGCCACTGGAAAAAGACACTTCGCCCGTTTACTTGAGGTGTATAGGGCAAAGATTCCTGCTACGATATTATATGGCATAGAACTCATAGAGCTGAAGCACTGGGATTTTTGTCACAAAATTGAAGGGAAACTCTTAAGATCCCTATCTACCCTCAACACCGCGTGTTCTTTGGCCGCATGTAGGCTCGATTTCGGTCTTAGGAGCAGCTGGGTTCAGGGACTATGTGCCCTGGTAAGATGGGTGGTTTGCTTGGTTAGAGCCGAATCGGGGTCGATGAGAGCCCTCCTTAAAAATGAATTGTTGGGCAACTTTAAAGAGTTCTCTCGAATAGTAAGGAACTTTATAAGAGCTGTGTCACTTTTAAAGTTAGATGAAAGTGTTTTGTTCCTTCACTCACCGACACAGCTAAAACTCCTGCTAAAACAGGCATCGTGGGAACTATGTTTTCAAACAGATAAGAATACAATACAAGAAAAAGGGGGTTGTGACCTCCTCCTTAATTCTTATTCTATGAAGTTGGCCCAACCCTATGCCACATGGAATATGCCACATGGTGTTCGCAGATTATGGTTTCTTTTACGATATGATTTACTGCCCCTAAATCTACTTTTATCCAAATGGTATGGAACCTCCCCTAAGTGCAATTTTTGTAACTTGAGTATTCAGGATCGTATGCATGTCTTGTTGTTTGCCCTGCACTCCGCCTATGGCGGCTTAAATGGTTAAAACCAATATGTCTCCGACTAGGTATTTCTAATGTGAATATTTTTCTACAGTTTCTATACTGTCCTCCAAATGAAATGTTTTGCTTCCACATTTTTAATTTTTTTAAAGGTTTTTTAGCTATTTATTAAGGTGTTTAGGAGAGATCTGACATTGCTTTCTCTTGTCTATTTGTCAATGGATGCAATTAGTTTCGTGTGTGTTGATTGAATTTTTCCTTCGGTATGTAATTTGTATTGTGAATTTTATGTGGCCCTCGTCGAGAGCCAAAACATAATAAAATAAATTGAATTGTAGGAAACGACAATCCGTAACAATAATCAATATCTGTTTCTGATACCGAGTGCTACTCTAATAAAACTAAGCACAGCATGACATATTGCTGGGGTTGATAATGAGAGTAAATGTTCGTATCCCTCTTTATAATAACGAGATCCAAAAGTTAACAGAATTGGTCTAATAAATCTACTTCTTGGATCTTTGTACAGGGAACAAAAAAGTACAAGGTGAACCGTATTTTGGGAGACTTTTGACTTTGTTGTTACAAGCACACAAGGGTAAACTCCCCTTTCTTTCCTAACTAACGTGGCACTCTCCGCTCTCTTTTTTTTGCCCCAGTAATTGTACATCTTGCATAATGGATTAGGCAAAATGCGCAGATTTGAGGTTTCAGATGATTAGGCGAAAGCAAGAAGTGAATATCCCTGCTTGCAGACGACCAGCCTGAGAGCACCCTAGCAAAACTAATACAGACTTCTCAGGTGTACAGAGATGTATTTGGCCTTTGTGTGAACTGGGAAAAATCTACAAATGTTCCTGTTACTGGCTACAAAAGATGGGCCCTGCCCAGTTCTAATCTCAGATGGTCAAGCAACCATTTCATGTACCGGAATGTTCACATCTCGAATTTTGAGCAGAGATGCTGTGACTTAAACATATCCCCACTTTTTTAGTGTTTTAGATGCGATTTGGTATCCTTAAGTGGGCTTCCACAATGAAACAAGCATTTGCAATGCAATAGGTCTCGCAATTTACTCGAGTTTGAGCTATTGGCATTGTAAATGACAATGCCTTTTATTTATTTTTATTTTTTAAAATGTAAATAAAAATTGTATATGTAAGAATATGGGGAACATATCAAGGTAATATGAATACACCTCTCAATAGATAGGCATATGCTAATATGCTATTTATTACCATTTTTGAGTTTGGGTAGGAGCCTCGACTCCCTCAAGGCAAGATCTTGAATGGTTTAGGATGGCCGTTGCTTTCTTCAATAATGGTAATTAATAGTATATTGCAATCTCCGTTAGCCCTAAGAAGGTGGATTGAGGCTGGCAGATATTCACTGTACTATGAGGTGACTCATATTAACTGATTAATAATTGGGTGTTTGTGGGCAAAGACATCACTAGTGCCAGGCTCTAATTAAACCTCCTGGAGAACCGCGTATTGCTAAAACTTTGTATGGATCCACAAATGGATCCTGACACTAAAATTCCAATAAACTGTTGACCTCACGGAGTTTAAGCCAGGTCTTCAGAGGAGGTTTTAAAAAGGAGTCAGAGGATGACATCTGTATTACAAGGGATGGACTTGAATGCCATAAATAACAAAGTATTCCATGGTAGATACTTTTGACAGTGGGCAGTATGTTTGGTGATGCTGATTTAAAGCGTATATGTGGGCACATCTATACTTTGTGAACAAAAAAGCTGTGAATCCAACAACATGTTCTCAAGACAGTAAAGCAAAACAAATGATCTTGTAAGGGTGATTTAGTGAATAGCTTTGGCCTGCCTTAAAAACATTTAGGGCACACTTCATAAATAAAAGGCAATGAACTGACAGTTAAATGTTATCAAATTAATATATACATAGAAAAATACACTCCCAACGACTGGGTTGCATGCTTTACTTAAAGTTGCTTCTGCAGTCACACAAAATGACTATTTGTGCACCTTTGCCAATGGGAATAAGCATGAGACCATGTAATGATTTACAAAATTCCATGGCCTTGATGGAAAGCCCATCCAACCAATGGCATCTCTCTCTCTCTCTCTCTCTCTATGCTACCGCTTTCCTGTACTTTTAAAATTATTTAATTACTGGTAAAATTAGGTCTCCTAAACAGCTAAAGCTGTATTACAAGACCTGAAAAGGAAGCCGATAATATGACTTGGGATAATTTAAAAGCTGCAGTATTCAAGCATCATTTACATTTGTTTTTTATTGAATGTATAAAAGAAAACGTATAGCATGTTGACCACTTAAAAGGCATTCAGCAAGGAATGGTACACATTGCGAAATGACTTATCAAACATAATGGCTAGAATTACCAGGGTTTCCAACTCTATTTGCCCTGCTTCAGATAAGTTCACTTCCCACTGGCAGTCCACAGTTTAGCAGCAGTCAAATTGTCTATATATTGTCTCTTCTACCTTTCAAGGCAACGTTTCTTCGCTTTTCTGTGAACATCACACTTCGCTGTATCCCTTTCTGATGTGCAGAGTTCTCAGTGTCTTTGGGCACAGCAGTTCTTGATTATTCTTAGTAATGCACCTTGCAACTGGAACCAAACATTTACGAATATTGTATCCTTCTTGTGGATGCTATGGGCTAACTTCTCCATCCACAGAGACATATCCTCTGAAACAGTGTATCTACTTTGCTATCCACTTATTCACCAACATCCTAATAATCTTGTTTTGCAGCCAAAAGCAGATGTGCAATTCGTTTATCTTTTTTGTGTATAGTGGGTAGATCTTCTCTCATGTACTCCCTGCAAGAATCAGTTTGGGACACCTCATTTAGGAGTAATAAGAAAATATCAAAAGATTGCCCGCTGTCTCTATCTCCGCATCTAACCCCAATGGTGCGTTTGTATTAGTTAAGAAACTGGAGGTTTTCTTTAACGCCTTTGTCCAAGATGGATACTCCATTATTTCAAAGTTTGTTCATACTTCCAATTACGGTAAATTCAAGTACAGCAACACAGCTAAAACTTGTTTTGAAGAGAATCCTCTTTCTTAAGGTATACACCATGAGGGGATTTGGTACATTTTTGCAATTACAGTAAAACACTTAAATTCTATTAATGCCAAATTCTGGACCATGTTCCATTTTATCATTTGTAGAAATAAGGCCTGTCTTATTTCTGACAAGATCATTTTGGTTTAAGATTATCACCCTGCGCATATTGGGTATCCGGAGAAGGAGTTATCCTCCGGTATCGTTTTAGTACCAGACTTGCT
This sequence comes from Lissotriton helveticus, assembly GCF_964261635.1. Classification (NCBI taxonomy): domain Eukaryota; kingdom Metazoa; phylum Chordata; class Amphibia; order Caudata; family Salamandridae; genus Lissotriton; species Lissotriton helveticus. The sequence continues at coordinate 312,956,513 of NC_136069.1, read as the reverse complement.
GGGCTAATTAAACATTTGAAGAGAGAATTATGGGAGCTAACAGTACATTCATGGGTTGATGTGCAAAACTGAAGCTGTTTTTCTTTGTTCATCTGGGCATCAAGTTTTTTGCCTTGAGCTGCTGAAAAACACAAATTGAAAAAAAGTTATTTGGCCCTGATCAGAACAGCTGGCGGCATCTTATAATTCAATATACGCTTTGGCGGCCCATTTGGTTTCTAGTGTGCTGGTATCTGGCAAAGTAAGTTGTGGCTACCTCCAGTCAACGTACTTGTCAAAAAAATATATTAGCAAAGAACAAATTTCTTCGAGCTTTGCTGCAGATAAGGCAGGGAACCCTACTGCACCCCTGGGGCACTTTGGAATTACAGAAGGGGGCACAGACACTTGTGCGTCCTCTTCAATAATACCGATAGCGCTGGCGCACTTAAAGCACCAGCGCTATCTTCGGGGGGTGTTCCCTCATTTGCATTGGGGTGTGCCCTGTGCAAATGAGGGAATTCCTTTGCCTGTGCTCCTGCGCCATATTACAGAAGCAGGTGCAGAGGCAAAGAAGCTCTCTGGCGCACTCATAGCGCCACCTACTAGGTGGCCCATTTTGAGTGCGCCCCCTAAGAGCAGTCTTCTGGAGGGGAGAGAGCGGGTCCTGTGGACCCCCAAGACATCCCCTTGCAGGCGGGTGCAGTCACTGACTGCACGCGCCTGCATGGGGATCTTTAATCTCCTTTAAAAGTGCAGGCGCCGCTGCCGCCTTTGGTTGTAGGCATAATGCTGTGTTATCACCTTGGATCGAATTAATAAAAGATTGGTTCCATAAAAGGGCAGGCGGGTTGCCGCCAGGCACTGTGAAAACACGGAGTGACTGCCAGCAGTCGCTCTTTTTTTTCACATGAAAGCGCTGCCCTGGGGGCAGTGTGAGTTCGCGGCTGCTCTACGGGCTGCGCATACATAGTAATAGGGCGCATTGTCATTGTTTGCACCGGGCGCACCTGTTAAAAAGTGTACCCGCCGCAAACAATGGCCATGCTTAATACGGCCCCAGGTTGTTGTCTAATCTTGTAGGTTTTTTTTTTAAATACTCTTGGCCAAGATCCTTTTGCTTGCAATATGGAACTGCCTTCTGTAATTTCAATATATTCTGTACTATCTCCTTGATTGGGATTTGAGTTCTATGTGCTTACCTAAAAATAAAAAAAATGACACCTGGTTTATTATGTCTTTTACGCAGACGTGTAGAAAGAAAAAAAAACTGCCTTCTAGGCGGCACTCAGCATAGAAATAACAAACTGTATAATCAAACATATACAAAGTTGTGAATGACAATAATATTGTAAACTAAATACCTAAAATTAAATGCACATATTTTTCTAATGGCTATTCTTGATCAACGCAATATTTTATCAATATTTTCTTGTAACCAATGAGGCTTTATATAGTATGAAGCAAATTTGGCAGGTGCATCCAAAGCATGGTGTCTGTTACTACTTGACTCTTAATTTGAAGATTTGTACGTTGCCATTTGGGAGCAACAAATTGGCAAAAACAATTAACAGACCATCTACTGAGATAAGCAAACACTTATTTGCCCCAGAAAGACATTCTCCATCATCATGGGGCGAAAATATCAAATGGTGAAGTTAGGATATGATCGAGAAGTATACTTTGCATTATGTCACTCATATCTGTGAGGATATGGTTTATAATGCTCAGTTCGGAGGCTTTGCTTTTTAGGCCGAGCCTGGTGTACGCAGCACGAAGCGCTGTCGCCAGCGACGCTTATTGTTGTGGACTTGCCTCGGAAGTGGGACAGAAGATGGGCACGCGCAGAGCTTTTGGCGGTTTGAGCAGGTGTACGGGCACGTACAGCCACGCATGTGTACATCTCCTATCCCCCTTTTGTCCACGCAAGCCAGCTGCATGCAGTAAGTGCGCACGCAAACACCCACCCACACACAATTGGGGTATTGTTTGCGGCAGCAGAGCGGCTGTCAAGATCTGCATTTCGGCCATGTCCCAGCTAAAATATTCCATCAGGGATGCAGTGTGTTATGGAAGTATTCTGATGATCGGGGGGTGTTTGCGGCAACAGAGCGGCTGTCAAGGTCTGCATTTCGGCCATGTCCCTGAGGCGATCAGGAAAACACTGTTCATGAACTCTTTTGTTAGTATCCAGTTCTCAGATATGTTGGTAAGAGATCAGGCTCATAGGTCCCTGGCCCGGAGGTCATCTTGTCGCCCAGTGATCACCAGTTTCGACACTACAGGGGCTGGGACACAGGGTAGACAAGACTGGCTAGAGAAAAAGACAACTTGGAAACAAAAAGCAAATATTCTTGCCCTAACCCCAGATTTCATGACTGGAATTGGTGGATCCTATCTTACAGTCGAGATAGTTGTCATTTCGGGAAGATTACTTAATCTATGTAAGCTATATAATGTGAACAAGCTGATGTCACTAGTCTAAAGCAATACAAAAGATTGTAAATTGCAGATTATGGGTCGGAGGCTTGGTGACACACACCTATATATGTTTTATCGCCTGGAATGTTTGTTCCGTTAACATTTTCCACTTTTAGATGGGAATGTGGAATGACAGTTGGAGGATGCAGCGTGGCTGGGTAGGATACCTGTTGTATTATGGAGTTAATGTTAAACTGTATAACGCAATGCCATTTCTCACAAGTGCAGCCGATAAACACCAGCCCAATGTACAGTGTATCATCAATACTACCACATGATTGGACATGATTTGAAACGCCCCTCAAACTACCATTGTGGAATGTTAGGGGGTTTAATGACCCAAAGAAGTCCCACCTGGTAGTGGCTTACTTACAAAGACATGGAATTGAGATGGACTTCTAGCATGAGACATGTTTAGACCGCAGGTAAACCCCAACTTTCACCTCTGGTTGGCGACAGTATGGGGATTTTGCCTCCTTTAGAACATATCCGAGAGAAGCAGCAGTATGTCATGATGATTAGTTTTCTTAAAGCTTAAAAATGTTTTATTTAGACCCAAACAGCAGACAGGAATTCATCATGGGATTGTCACAAGACACTGTCATGCCCATTAATGTGTATGATTCCACCAATGAATCAGAAATAATTGATGGCATTATAGCAGTGTCTAAAAAGATAATGCTTTGAATATACTATTGGGGAGAAGACTAATGGGACACTGGTCCCCTCATTAGACACAAAGGTAACACTTGTCCTCCCTGCTTTGTGAGCCTCAGCATCATTATGTAACATCATGGATATATTCAATATCATGGACGTGTGGAGAGTCCACAAAGTTAACCAGCATGTGCAAAGCTGATAGATCTCAGCAAAGCCTGAGCTATTGGCAAGGCCTAGTCAATGTGAATCTCTTTTAGCCATGTTGTCTAGCAGCACAGCTGCTGTTCAGCATGGTTGAAAGTCACTGAAAGCCCAGAATCACAGGATCGTGAGCCCACCGAGTATCTTTGCCCCCCATGTTGAGTGTATTGCTTGCCCCTCCTAACACACACAAGCATTTGCAATGCAATAGGTCTCGCATTTGCAAGAGATTGAGCTATTGGCATTGTTAATGACATTGCCTTTTATTTGTGTTGGTTTTGAAAACAGAAAAATAGGCATCGTCATTTACAATGCCAATGGCTCAAACTTTTGCAAATGCGAGACCTATTGCATTGCAAATGCTTGTTATGATACTTACAGCCTTGAAGGACTTAAACTAGTAGGTCTCTTTCTGATTTTACCTGCAAGTGTGATGGCTTGTTGCAAGAGATTATGCTGCATTTCTTCCTTTTATGCCCACAGTTTGTGGCTCAAAAATGGCAAGGCCTTAAGGTAACATGTATTAAATGTAATACCAGGAAGAGTGGTGAAGCATTACTCTTCCTATGTGGTATTTGCTGAGAGGACACTTTTATTTTTAGTTTCTGTTGACTGCATGGGGTACTACGTGCAAAAGAAAATCTAATGCTAGTAGATGGCAAATTGTCAGAGGATGTTTTCCTGAATTGTCGTTCTGCTTAATGGTGTAAGTTTGTATGGCTAAGCATGTTAATTGAGACCTCCAAAAATTATTGAGGGAATTTTTTTTACTGTTATTTTCAATATGATGGCATTGTATCATGTATCATAAGGTTGTTCTTTAACTTCTGACAAATTTAATATTTTATTGAGTTAACTTATTTTGATTGCCTTCGAGCTGCACTATAAACTGTTATTTTCGTTAAAAGGCACCTTCATACTTTGATGTACATTATAGACTTTCCAATGGAAAAAGAGGTATTGGTGTACCATAATCTGTGTCCTTCAAACTTGCCAGGCCCCAACCAGAGTTTCTTTCAAAGGTACATAGAATCCTACACTTTGGCACAGTGAAACTTGTTCCAGGCATAGAGACTGGCAAGGAGGTGTCTTCTCAGCACCTCATTATAATAGAAATAAATGTTGGTTTGTGACCGGTACAAGACTTGTATGATTTTTTTCGGAGTCTGCCTCTAGAAATGTTTGAAATGTTCATTGTGGTTCAAGTAACGATAGAACATTGGCGCCGTCTCTGGACCACTCCTGAGCTTGGTCTGTTTACCCAAGAGTTGGAGGAAGTAAAACTCATGTGGGGGGCACATAAAATACAATGGTTTCTGGTAGTTAAAAATGTATTGAACCTGATGGGTCTCCCGGAGCTTTGGTCCAACCCAGGGGGGGCAACATTTCCATCTAAACTTGAGTTTAAGGCGCTCTTTTGGGCTTGGAGAAAATCTATTCTAGTTAACCAATCCTTGGACGCTAATATAACTGGCTCCTTTTTAGTGTACAAGGCTGTTCCTTCACTAGAACAGTATTGGGACCTAATTACAAGCGTATTAGACCGTAAATTATACCACCAGTTTCGAGTCGGCACTTTGCCCATTAATTCTTTTACAACAAAATGGGACACGTCTACAGGAAATAAATGCCACTGGTGTCCAGACCAGGAAGAAAGTGTTGGTCACTTCTTCTTTGGTTGTCCTGCTTATCGTGCACCAAGAAACAAGTGGTTAAGACCGATCTGCTTGACCCTGAATAGTGGTGGTTTCCGTGATGCACTCCTTAAACTTCGTGTTATTAGATCGGAAACCGTAGTAGTATGTGTTGCCAAATTTTTGAGATGGGCCTGGCTGATCCGATCCAAGAAATTGGGTATCACTGTACGCTGAATGTCCTTATCTAGCTATATATAGCGCCCTGTATGGTTCTTAGTGGTACCAATATATGTGCATGTTATTTGTGTCCCATCTGTTTTATATACATATGTGTAAAGTATTTTATTGTTCTTAGGAATAACCTGTGTATAATATTATTATATTGCTGGACTGTCTTTTTACATATTGTGTATGATTGTACATTGTCTTTTATGAATCTTTTATTCGAAATAAAGACTTATCGAATCGATAGAACATGGTGGTTTTTTAGTGTTAATTTGCTGAAACTTGAGCATGTCGATACCTGTGGTTCATCGCGGGGATGGTGCAGGATCATTGTAAGAAATTGGATGGTTGGTTGACTGGGATGTGAATCCTGGTCAAGCAACAGCCACAATCAAAGGCAGGGTGAACCACAAAAAGTCACTAAATTGATCTGTTCTTAACCATGGGTAACTTGGCATACAAAGCAGTCAGGCTTAACTTGGAGGCAATGTGTAAAGTATTTATGCAGCACTCAAACAGTAATAAAGTGAAAACACAACACCAAGAAAAATCAAACACAAATTTTGAAAAAGAGTACATTTTAATACATTATTTGACATCAAAACAACTAAAATCCAATCAGTAGAAACAGAGTTAGGAATTTTTAAAGTTTTTAGTAAAAGCTAGCACCTAAAAGATCAAAGTGCCAAACGCGTACATCTAGTCGCACAAGACTGGAAAGTAAAAAATATGACTGACCGCAATAAAGTACAGATCAGTACAAGACATGGATTGGACCCAGTCGGCACTTACCTTCGGAGATGTAAGAAATTCTGGTGAAAACGTTCTGAGAAGGTAAAGTTCAGTAAGACAAGGCTGCAGACTATATCCGAGGAGGGAGCATCGTCATCGGGGGGGGACTCTGGAAGAAATGGCGGTGAAGATTTCTACATTCTGTTTTAGTCACCTTTATGGAAGTCAAAAAATCTCCAGCAGGATGCGGCAGGAGACTGGCCAACAAGAGTTCCAGGTGGCTGGATACCCCTTTGGCGAAGGACTGCTGAACAGGATTTGCTATGAAAGTAGTGGGAGCTGCTTCAAAGTTGGGCAAAATGATGATGCACCTTGGGTGGATAGGCATAGGCGAGCATGTTGGTCTCGGTCTTCTCTCGGTTTTTAGACCAAGTATTAGCGAAAAGATTTCTTATTCTCAAGTTTTGAATTTTGGCTATCTGGGCACCTTTACACCACAACAAAGGGTCCAGGACTGAAGGGACTCCACTTAGGAGTTCAGGACTCACGGGTTGAATCAAGGTGTGGGTTCAAGATGGCGGAAGCCTGTTATGTCCCTGGGACTCGGCAAACTAGCCCTTTGGGTCATTCTGAAAGTCCTGGGTTTAGGTGAAGGAGCAGGGCTCAAACAGCAGGGTTGGCCTCGGAGGGTTCTGTAAGAATCCTTCTGCAGGTCAAGAAAGTGAGATGAAGAGATTGGGGTCCTATTTTTACACCTGGTGCATTCCTCGAAGTCATTAGAAGTTTCTAGAGGTTTCCCTTTGAAGTGCTTGAAATTTCCTGACTCCCCTGCCCTGGTTCCAAGTTGACTGCATGAGCGATGCAGTGGTGAGAAGAACTTTGTGTGAAGGCAGAGAACAGCCTATTCAGTTGCAAGTGGGGCTGTGCCCAGCTCCGCCCCCCCCCCCCTCATCCTGCCAGCCGATGGCCTATTCAGGCACATATAATTCCTCTATTGTCTGGAAGGAGTTCACAAAGTCTGACTGCCAGTTATACCTGGTCATGTGACCTAACACTGGTGGTAGGCACCAAAAGGCAAAGGCAGGAAATTACTATCTTTCTAAAAGTGACATTTTTCAATATTGTAATTTAAAATCCAACATTGCCATTAAAGAGGATACCAAATATGAAATGCTCATCTTCCGTGTTACAATAGTCCACATTGTGGTATAGTCTTTCAGCTGATCAATATATGGTATATTTTGTCTCCGTTCCAAAAGTTGCGTCTCGATATCTCAACCACTTGCATGGTGTGGAATATTATAACACGTTTTGAAGATCTGGGATGACATACCGCTCCAGGCTGTGATTTACAGGAATATCTTCTATACCCAGGCCTGTTGACCCACGGGACCGTGATAAGTCTTATACCATTTAGACTTGAAGAAGTCACTTGTGTGACGAAACACGTGTCCGCTGTATCGTGGACTACAATACAAGTTTTTACAACAAATTTATGACTCCTGTTCTCTGATTCTTGTGTTCTTTTTGACAATGCTGTATATGGCGACATCAACATTGATTTACCTATGTTGAGTGCTCTGGTACATTAGTTTCTTATATGAACGGAGGTGTTTCACCAATGTTATCGATGCATATTGGTTAGTTTGATGTGTCTGTACCTAGTAGCACCAAATCCGAATTACTCCTTTTGTGAATCTTTGAAAAATATATTGACACATGCCGAATAGTGGTGCGACCTATTAAAAAAAAAAAAAAAAATCACTGCACAGTCTCAGTTTTGTAAGCTGTTTCCTAACATGTAGGTGGAGTTGAAGCACCTCTACTAGTTCTTCTCAGATAATGGTCTGGCAACAGCTGTGCTGTCAAGCAGACCATAAAAAAATTAAAAAGACAGGGGACCGATTATATGTTTGCCAAAGGGCTCGGTGTGGGAGCGGGGGGGGGGGGGGATTGAATTCTGATCCTTGAGCAAACGTAAATTTGTGCAGAGATCGGATTTCTGAATTGCGTGTTTAACAGTCCACCTCTGTTATTTTCCCCAAAACGTGTCTAGGGGGTCAAACCTACTGAAATATTATTTGGAGGTCTCCGGGTGCAATGTGTTAAAACCTGGGTAAATGTGGTCCTTGGGGTAGCAAACGATTTTGCATGTAGTTCCTTGTTTTCCATTTGAAAGCTCATTACATGTAGTGTACCACACACAGTAAACCAGGTATGATAAATCATTCCCCCTAGACAGGCCTGTTAATAATAAGGATCATTGTCTTAGTTTGGTACTGCTGTATCTAAAAGAGTCTGATCTTCCTGTTTAGTATTTCTTAAAAGTGTGTAAACCAGGAAGAAGTGAAGTGGTTGGACAACATGGAAATCTGTAGTCTGCGGACTCGCTCACATTTCTCTATGGGAAGCACTCAGCTGTTGCAGGGAGGGGTTCATATAGGCCCCAAGTGGAGGGTGAGCAAGATGGGTGGTAATTATGATTAGAGGCAACTCAGATCTTGGCAAAAGTTCCACTGGACTACTTGCTTGCTGCACCATCAGCATTAAGAATGTTCTGAATGGTGCCAATGCCCTAGTGCCATTTGGGGCTGTTCTTGTTTATTGGGGCTGCTTTTTACTGTGTAATTGGTCTTTTTCCTTGTAGTGGTGAGGTCCTGCCATAAATGAGGAGCAGATGGTTGCCCTACTCTGAAGTCCTTGCGTCTGGACCTGTACTTAGTCCAGATTACCTTAGTTGTTAAGCCAACCATGCCCATATCACCTCAGTGCTTTGTTACCCTCTGTGCTTTAAGAGACCTAACATCATATAGTAAATGCATTATCATTCATTAAGGTCAAGGCTCTTGATTTCTTTCCTTCATCTCTAGGGATGCACGCATAGCTATGTCTAAATGAATTGTTAATCGGAGCTATCTCTTGGGCAATGTTTAACAGAATTGGCCTTGGGTACCAAATTCAATTTATAGGCACTTACATTTTAAAACAAGTGCTACTCGGCCCTGGCAGAGGGAATTCAGTGAGGTGTTTGAGTGACACTCAAGGGGTGCAGGTAAACACTCCGGAGCAACACAACAATACTGGGCGTTTTGCCAGATCCACGATTAAGCACTTTGAATGAACAGTTCCTTAAAATGTACATCGCATTGACATGCACTGCAAATAAATAAAAAACACAACCATCACCTGAGCCGCTATCCCCGTTATTGTAACTCCTGTGACTCCTCAGACACTGATGCTCACCCCAAAACTGCAGATTACATTTCCCATAGACACCAATCCCATGTGGGTACCTATATTCTACACTTGCCACCATGCTAAGATGCTAGATCAGTGCCAGAAATGTGGTATGCAAGTATCCATAACAAAACAGTTGACGTCAGAGTTAATCTCCTTCAATATCTGAGACCGGTACTGTACATTTGAGTACCTTTTGCTATTCACTGTCAGACAGGTATAAATGGATAATATGTAAGTAAACTCTCTAAGAAGATGGTATACTGTTATGTTTTGTTATTTTTCAATGATGCTCTCCAGGCATGAACCTTTGCTATCTGTGTTCATCAGACATATTGTGCTGTCACGAAAAAGAGGATGGTTCCTTGTGCAGGTCCCAGCTTGTTGGAAAGAACGTTTTTTGAATACTTCTCTTTTAATGTACTGTTCTAAAGATCACATTTGTGCTTTGCTTTTGTTTTCCTAAGTTAAGTAAGCTGGTATGTGTTTTGTAGTCTTTTATGTTTCCTCTTGGGAGATCCCAATGTTTCAACCATAAATACAAAATAAAAACAAACGTGAGCTTTATTAATAAAACTGTTTGTTGACTGTTCAAAATGTCCAATCATCACTATGTATTTTACTGTACATTGCTTTATGACTAGCTACATACCATCTGATGAACAGTATTTTTAGTTTAACATTCATTGACAAACTCATGATGGATTGTGATGTTTGTAACAACATTCAGGTGCTGAATTCTTGGTACAGAGATGTAATCCCAAATTGGCAAGTCTTTCTATAGAATGATTTGCTCGTGAATAGATTGTTTAACTTGATACAAAAACACCTGTCTGTTCTACTCCTACACATTTTTCTGTGGGTACGTGCGATTGTTTTCAGATTCTCTCTCTGAATAATACTTATTTGATTTGGTTGCAGTGGTCTACCTCGTGATTTTTCACCTTTCATTTGTCATGTTTGTGTGGTCGTACTGGAAGACTATTTTTGCGCCTAAAGCTGCTCCATCCAAAGAGGTAATTTTAATTTTGAAACATCTTGCAGAACTCGATTTTCATAGTTTAGTTGTAAAGGAAATTATAGTTGTCCATGTGATTGTCATTATTTAAAATACATTCTCAATGCACCACTTTACTAATGTATTGAAACCTAAATGAGGCGTCAAACCTCAAGTGGAATGTGGCTATTGATTGAAGCAGAAATATTGATGCCAATAATTCAAAATGCTATTTTATGTGGAATATTTTTTATTGATGGAATTTAACGCCACATACCATGGTACCAACCCAGTTATGGTCACAGTACGAAACCATATTCAACAGGCAAAACCAATGTACCCAAAGAATACCTTGAAGTGCAAACGAAGAACATGCAGTTAGAAAGTAGTGCTTACAAGTTTCTAACACAGAACTGAACTTATAATGGAGTATCTTTTTTAATCCCCTCTGTAGAAAAGTTAGATTAGAGTCTTATAACTTAAACTGTTGTGGCAATTTTTACCACTTCCTTTACAAAAACTGTTCACGTTACAAATGAGTCTGTCTTTCATTTTCCACCCAGAGGGTGACCAAGAATTCTGAGGTATTGTTGAGGTCTGTAGAAAGTTCAGTAATTTGGAAGTGAAACCTTTTAAGCAAGTAATGTATGTCTCTGCTAATGAATCTGTTTAAGCGACTCTATAAGTCGGGAATAGCCAAAGAAATGGTGGAGGTAGGAATAACGTTGCCCTTCTCGTACTGCATCAAGCACATTGCAAAAAAACTTTCAGTTTTCACAGCCAATATTTATAATTGCCATTAGGGATCTCAAATGATCAGGGATGCAGCTTATTGAAGAGTAGCATAGTTTAGTTGTCCTGAAGCACGTCTTGATCTGTAACTTTTATCTACTGGTAATACCAGCCTGTACTGTAGCATATGTGGCACTCAGAGATGCGAACACTGCATTGAAGGTCTGAAGATAATTCAGTGCTTCTAAAACTTAGGGGATCAGTGGCCTTCAGTCTCTTTTCTTAAGGTGTGAAATGCTCTGGCTGTATTTCTCCAAGTTGGGAACCTTACATCTCTTTCTTTCTGTATGTGTTTGACTGTACCACACAAATACGTGGAAATGGGGCAGAATCAAGAAATCTGGGATAGGACCTCAAAAAAGAACATACCACCAGTCACCAACAATTCTTTATTAGAAGAAAAAATCTCAACACATACATGTGTGAAACACTACCTCACTAGAACTCCAATGCACTGAATAAGAACACTAATAAAAGGGGAAAGTGAAGCAAGAAAGCATATGTTAAAATGCAAGCTCGGCATACTGACAAACCCCATCTCAACCCATTTTTTGACTGGTCATCTTGCTCAATTATCACCCTTCCGCAGCATCTACCTCTAAGGTCCCGAAGTCAACATTGGGCTTTCTGAGCCATTAGTCTATTGTCCTAAAAGAAATTGAGCAGCTGCCAACTTTAAGGAGATATAGAGTCTGTTTTAGCCAATTACCTGAGGTCTTGCATGGCACTAGTTCACAACTTCCATGTCTAAGCAAATAAGCTCCTTTCTCGGTTACTGTAGCTCTCTGCACTTGGCTTGAGATGTCTTAGTCAAGTCTGTGAAAAGGATATATCTCCCTCCCCCTCCTCTTAAATATGGCTGCCATTAAAGATCCTACATCTCACCTTTGGCACATCCTATCATTATAATCACTATCCCTTTGAATCCTGGAGTCCTCCCTTACTGAATCTCTTCCAGCAGAAACTATCAGACCAAATCTGCCATCATGGGGCTGCATAAAGCTGAGCGGGCATTATTTTCTAGGTGCCTCACCGTGATCTTACTTGCACTATGTAGTATACCGCACACCCATTAGATTATGCTGCTTATTGTGATTAGCACTTTAGCTTATGTGTCCCCATGTTTCTCCCTTTTCTACTGCACGATGGTTAACACACGGCCAAGAATAGCTGTGTGTTCCCCCTTGGTTTCTGCAAATATCAATACAACATCCTGAAACGTGATTACTTCTTTTATGTCCCTGATCACCTGCTAAGTTATTCTCTGGAATGTGTTTGCCACCGAGGCTAATCCGAACGACATCCTGCGATATTGGAATGTTCCAATGGGAAGTAATGTCTGGACTATGGTTCTAGCACCACCTGGTGGTACGCTGATGCTAGATCTAACTTATTGAACCACTTTGCACCAGTCACTACAGCAAGCAGATCAGATATTATAGGAAAATATCTGAATCTATCAAAATAACCTTATTAAGACTACGCAAATCCACACAAACTCCGCATTCCTTTTTCGAGCTACCATGAGGTGTGACAGCCATAGTGGACTATTCAATAGGTTCAATGATTCCGTTGTCACACACCTGTTTCTCAAGATCCTCCCCAATGGAGAATGGCACACTGCATAGTTTGTATTTAACCGGTATGGATCCCTCTTTAATTTAGATTTTGTATTGGAACCCTTTAATGGTTCCTAGTTGATCTGAAAACATCGAAAGAAATTTCCCCCACACTTCGAGTAGGTTTTCTCCAACTATCTCCAACTATCTTTTGTGCCAGGCCTCAAGACCATTTTAAACACCTTGGTGAAACCACCCTAAAATACTCAAACCTTTGACCACCATATATATTTTTCCAAAAGTAGTCCTTTTCCAAAAAAAAAAAAAATCTTCAGAAAATCCTGAAAGATCGATATGTCTGTCTTCATATGATACTGGAGCATGATCGGGGTTCTAAAATTCAACCCGGCCGAAGCTCATTGAATAACTCTTGTGTGACCATAGTTATTCTAGCTCCCGAATCCACTAACCGTTTTACTTATCTGTCACCCATCTGCTTTTCCGCATATGGGTCCACACAGGTAGACAGTCGCTTGTACCTACTGCGTCTTAACCCCATCGCCGCGGGGCTTATTACCCCGTGGAACGGGGGGGCCACACGCGGTGCTCATAACGAGCTTGGCTCATCATGCAGCGCGGTGGCGCTGTGCTGATGACGAGCAAGCTCTTCATGACCACGCCCGTTCCAATGGAACGCCCAGCACAGCGGGGGAATTATCCCCGCGTGGGCGTTCCGTAACAGTTATGACGAGCTCAGCTAGTCATCAGCACAGCGCCACCGTGCTGCATAACGAGCTCAGCTCGTCATGGGCACCCAAGAGGTTAACTAACCAATAAAACCATATCCTGGATTTCTTCCTGAAGTTTCTCTAAGTGACCATCATAACCTTTTCCCCCCAGGTTTGCTACTACACTGTTACCCGTACGTGTCTGTTTCACTTGGCTCTGACATACTTCGGCAAGAAATGTAATTTGCAGAAATTGCAATAAGATGGGTCACAAGAAATGTAATTTGCAGAAATTGCAATAAGATGGGTCATTTCCCTAGACTATGTTTCTTACTCCTGAAATCTGATACATTTCCACATCTAAAACACATATTCATTTGCTTAAAGAAATTCTTTACTTGTTTTGTAACATCTTTGGAAAAAAAACGAATCCTTTACATTGGCTTTCCCTTTCTGCCATTTAACATTTACCACCCCCTTTTTTTCTCCCAGTTTTTCACAGGGATCTGACATTTCTATACTTTTAGCTTTGATCAGTGTTTTGTCTTGAGTTGGATTAGCTGAAAACATTAGTTTTTGATGCATTGTTTTCTTTTTACACTGAATTATAAATTGGTCACAGGCCAGCCGGTCCAAAAAATTTGCGAAATGGCAATGTGCCACAAGTCTTTCAAGTGCTGACCGATACATGTCCACATTTACCCCAACCTGTTTCCTCAAAAGGAATTTGTGTTGTAAATCCACCATGCTAGGTTGGATGTCGAAACACAATTCTAGCTTCTTTACACAGTCTGTGTATTTATCCATCTGCTCTTAATCCACTCCTTCCACTTCAGGTAAATGTTTAAAAATGGCACACCCTTCAAAGCCTAAGGAATATAACAGTTAAACATTTTTCTGCTCGGGCGAAATCTTGAAGCTCCTATTGCTCCCAAATACATTTTGAAAGCATTGAACTGGTTCCTGCACACCACTCGGGGTTCCCCAAGTGATTCAAGGAACGGTGGTGGTGGATTAACTGATTGCATAGTGAAAATTTGAATTTGAAATGTAAATGCAAAAAGTGTGCGTCTTACGGTATGTTGAATGAGGAGTAAATTGTAGTAAAATATGCAGTAAGCAATGTGTGCGTCACTGAGCAATGAGGAGTTGACATGCCATATAATAGTGTGCGTATCACAGTAAAGTTGATACGCAAATGATAGTGTATGTATCACAGTATTTCTGATGAGTACATAGCTGGAACACAGCACATAAGTGTGTGCGTTACTGAAACATCAGTAGTTAACACTCAATACAATACTGTACGTTTGAAGAATATATGACTTCCTTGTATCTGTACTTATTTATTTTTATTTATTTATTATTTGGGTTTGTAGAGCGCGACAGCTACCCCTAAGGGTTTCCTGGCGCTAAAATTGAACAGCTAATGAGTCAGGTAGAGGCAGATGCACTTACTGGTCAAAGAGCCAGGTCTTGACGGCTTTGCGGAAGCGAGTGTGACTATCCTCTGACCGAATGATCAGGGGAAGAGAGTTCCATAACTTAGGCCCCAGATAGGCAAAGGAACGGCCACCCATTCTGGAAAGTTTGACCCTCGGCACAGAGAAGAGGATTTGGGAGGAGGATCGGAGGGAACGGGTAGGAGAATACAGTTTCACCAGGGTCTGAAGATAACTTGGGGCCACCTTATGTCTGATCTTGTGCATGTAGGTAAGCGCCTTGAAATAGCCATGTAGATTTCATCCAAAAATAATATGTTTGACGTGTACATTTTCCAAACTTATCTAGACTGTATACAAATCTAGATACCATAACGAAATGTGCCCTTGCTGCTGGTGTGTTAATGTACACTTGCTGCTGGTATAATGATTTACTTGGATACTGTTAAAAAAAAGTCTGGTAGAGCTCAACTCAAAATGGCGCCGTCGATTAACCTGCAAGGCTCCACTTACAACTATCAAAATGTAGTCTTGTGTGTGTGTGTGTGTGTGTGTGTGTGTGTGTTTTTTAATAAAGTTTATTTTATAGTGTTTCACTGTCTGGACTCAATTCAAAATGACAGCAGGTAAATACATGCATAAATTTCCAAGATAAATGGTCACCCATCCGCACTTAGTATCCCAATTGAAAATGGCGCGTTGAATTGAAAACTTTCCCAATTAAAAATGGCTGCACCCGTTGCACACAACTTTTCTGCTGTTATGGGCACTTACACTGTTACTGGTTATGATGCTGGAATGCACAGACTACAAAGTTAAGATGGCGGATGTCCAGTGGTGTAACGTAAGGGGCTCCTCTTCCGGGCGCATGCTTGCAGTCGGCCCTGTAGGTGCTTTCAAAACTATGCGCATCCGACATGGCAATTGGTTTTGCCACTACAGTTAGTCATAAGGCCCAAATACAGAATAAATGTGGCTTAACTTGCGTTTGGACTTTCTGGATCACAGTTGTGTCTTGTGGCTTTCTGGATAATGCGTGGGTTCTATAGCAGCTCCAGCTTGTCGCCAATCAATGTGTAGTGATCACTTCACCACTGAAGAACAAGCGACGTTGTTTTAGGTAAGTTTTCATGCTTGTTTGTTACATACAGAGCTGCCACACACACACAATGTTGTGCAGCCATTAACAGCTGTTCCTCATCTGACTTAGAATACTCGCCGAGTATTCAAAGTCTTGCATATAGAGATTCTAGAAAATTACATCACACTGTATCTAAGTACAGTTTTAGCCATGAACACTAAAACTGCCAATCAGTTCTGCATCTTAACCGCAGTACACTACAAGGAAGTTGCTTTGCCATAATGTTAGTTGAAGTAGCCTGAAGCTCCATCATCACTTCAATTAATAAGGTCAACCCCCCCAGCCTCCCCCTCCCTCCCCCCCATGGAGAGCTCGCCTTCTTTCATCTCTTCATCCACAAAATAGGTCCCCAAGCCTCAAAGATCAGCCTTTCTGCATAAGATACAGCGGGTTTTGAGGGACTTTGTTTGCCTTTGGTGGCATGAGAGAAGAGTGCACTCCACAAGAATAAAGTGGTGCATGTTGAAATATTGGTGAGTCACACCTTGTAGGTCAGCCTCTTGAAGAGGAGGGTCACGCAGCCTTTAGTCTATTACACCCGAGCTAGCATAAGCTTAACAGGGTGGGCTTGTGTAAACACGATTGCTCACCAACATGTCCATGATGCAGTCCTGTATTGCTGTGCTGTAAAGTACATGGCTTCTAACAGCACAGAAGGAAGACAGAAGGCGTATTTTAAGGAAGTCACTGGTAAACGTGTATTTCAACAGCCCAACAGAAAGAAGGAACCCATATACAAGGCTTGAATAAATGAAGTGGTTTCAGAACCTCTTTAGATGGGTTACAGTTAAAACAACGTCGGTGAAAATAACAAAGATGGGCAAAGTGTAGGGCTAGGCTAACTTATAAAGGACCACCCAGTTTTTTTTGTTTCAGAAAGTAGGATGAGAAATTCATCAGCTGTGGAAGTACCGAGTAGCAATTGAACCCTGCGAACGAATAAAGGAAGGTTTATTCAACATCGGTCACTACGGAATTAAAAACAAATAACGGTCCTAAACCTTGTGCTTCATTATTACTGTTACTATTAATATTGTTGTGTTTGACTTGACATGACATTATGCCCTCCAGGTTGGTGGCATTCAACACACCCGCCCTCCACAAACAGACCCACATCCCCCGCACATGCACCTTGTTTGAGGGTCTATATTGCAAAGAAATGCAGAGGTTTAAAACCCATATTTCACAGGCCCTGTGAAATATGAAAGGTGTTTTATGGGTCCTGGCGATGTATGGATTTCGCCATCATTCTGACTGCCCAAAACAACAGGGAGCAGCTTTACTCTTGCCCATTGTTCAATGAACATTCCGTTTATAAAGGAAAAACCTGAACGTTCCAATTCCAGTCAGCGTCAGTTGTAAGTTGCACCTCAGAGAGAACAACTGCCACAATCATTGGCTTCTCCAGACAGTTTTTAACACATCCAAGCCTAGGTTGCTTCTGATGGAGAATGGTAAGACTATGCAGAGTGGTTTGAGCCTGTCATTATGATGCAATTTCTGCTCAATATGGAAAATATTTTATGGGTCCCTGTGAATTTTTTTTTATTATCAGTCTGGATTTTGTGCAATAGAAACTTCCAAGCATGTGATGTTTTAAAGTCGCAGGGTCCTAAGTTACACCCTGGTTCTCCCATAATTGCAGCCTGCCTTGAAGTACATTTCTTTCTATACTTCATGAGACTGCAGCAAAGGGAGACTTTGCTAGAGAGAGAAGCGTGTATTCCACTATTGTCATAGAATTTAAAGCCATTATTTTCCGTGTAACATTGCAGTCAATGTGAAGATGTATTGGTTATTTTAGATTTATTATTTCCATATATCAGCCTAACAGTTGCCGCATTACAGTTTTTAAAGGCCCATGGGTCCCAAGTAGGGCCAGATTTCACTTTTGCATCTGGTGACTATATTGCAGGTTCCCTGTGTTTTCTGAGACTGGTGTAATCCTCTGCAGTACCCCAATATACAAAGGCACTTTTGTGATGTGCATGAACTATAGTTTGTCCTCTGCACAATCTCATGTCCAACATACGTCTTCTCTTGCTTTAAAAATTCCTGCCCAGTAGTTAGAACATGTTTGTTTCCTTGAGCTGTCTGTGATGGCGTATCCACATGTGTGAAATGGAGTGTAAATATTGTCGTCCCTGCCTGGAGCTTCTCTAGAAGAAGTGACCTTCTCTCTAGAAGGTATTTCTCTCTGGCTTATTGTAGGAAACTGTTTTTTTGTTGCAGTAGTCCCCCTCCCCTCCCCACCCCTCTCCCTCCCTCCCACACACACGCACGCACTTTTTGACTGTTATTTGATGTAACTTTGACTGAAGTGCACTGGGTTCCTGCTGCCAGGTCAAAGGTTCTAAAGAGTGTCCTAAAGAGCTGCAGCATAACTTATGCTATTCTAAGGGATCAAGTACCAAACTCATACTGACTGCCACTGCAGGCTGTGTGACAATGTGCTCTAAAAAGTGAAAACCTAACATGGCACACACTTGTGTGCCATGTTCCCCCAACACTGCTTGTGATATTTGTAAGTCACCCACTACGACAGGCCTTACAGCCCTAAGGTAGGGTGCATTATATTACATGTGTGGACATATCTGCATGAGAAGATATGCCCGTGTGCTGGCCAGTTCAATTACTGACAATACAAGAACAGGGAAGCCATCTTAAGGTATCTATTGAGGACTGGTAAAAACGAGTTACCCAGCTACATAATGGCTTCACTGAAACCTATTGTTTTTGGTATCAAACACATGGTTTTAATAAACCCAGACTGATTCCAGTGATGGATGTATTAATACTTTCACCCAGAGGGCACCTTAGTGCCCCCTGAAAACCTACCAACTACTAGTGTGCTGATTGACTGGTCCCAGCCAGCCAGCCAGCCAGCCAGCCTGCCACCACAGATGAGTAACTGACCCCCAGGGGGAGAGCCTTTGCTCGCAGCAGGTCCAGAACAAAGCCTGCTCGGGCAGAGTGTGTTTACACCCCCTCCCACAGGATGACCTGCACAATAGCATTCCAGACAGAGGCTTCAAAGAGCCCACCACCTTTGGCATACAAATCTGGCTACACTCATAGGAGAGGGATGCCAACACCCCCCACCTCCAGCCTCTCTCCTCCCCCCCGCGTCCAGGGTCATTTGCCACCTGGACAGGGTTAAATTAGTAGTCAGAGATGCGTGTTCACCTTCAGGCTAGTTCCACCCCTAAGGTGGACTATCTGAAGTGAATACGAAATGCAGATGTCTGCCATCTTTGTGATGGCAAACTTGGGAACTCTGGAAAATGGTTATGCCTACTGCCCACAGGAAGTGGTCATTTAGGGGACGTAGTGACCCCACGGGGTAGGTAGCCCTTTAGCTACTATCCTACAATACCCTAACGCCTTAATCTAGTATTTAGGGAGGAAGCCCCTGGCACCAGGAAATCAAATCCTGTCGATTTGAAAGAAAACCGGCGCTGAAGAGTCACAAAAGCAAGAACAGAAAACCAGCAACTTGACTTCGTTCCAAACCTGGCAGCCTGTCTCTTGTCCTGGACAATTGCTCCACAGACGTCTCATCCTGCAGCCACCTGTGCCTCCAAAGGCCTTAGAGGACTTACAGCCTTCACTCAAGACCCAGGAACTTTTGTGGAGCAGCAGAGCTGCTTCCCTTCGTCCTGCAGGCACCCCAAAAGAACTGCGAGGACTCTGGACTGCCAAAAACCAGACACCGGAAAGCACCACTGCACTGCACTGTGCTTCCCTTGCCTGAGTTGATGTGGGCCGATGTTGCCAGTGTGGTTCCCCAGCTGTCCAGAGTAGAAGCCCATCTTGGGTTTGCTAGTGGGGGACACCTCGATGTCGCTTGCAGCCTCTGTGTGCAAACCCCCGACCATGATTTACTGGCTGTGAAAAACCCGACGACTCAAGATGCCTCTGCACCAGTTGCCCCTGACCCGAGTGGAAGTCGACCAAAGGTGTCCCCACGTCTCAGAGCATCATGAGACCTGAGCGCTCCTTTTGGTTCAGACCGACTGGCCTCCCAGTCCAACCCTGCAGCCTCTTCAACCGGATCAATCCCCATACGATAACATTGGACACTCGGTGCAGAAAAGCACCTCTGCGCAGTGCTGCCTGAGGTGAACAGTGGATGCTGCCTTGGACCTTGCCCCATACTTACCTTAAGTCCTGGAGATTGGTCCCGTTTGTCACTGTGAAGTGCCCGAATACAGTATTTCTTTTCCCCAAAGGATAACATTGGACACCCAATGCTGAAAAGCACTTCTGCACCCAGTTGTCAAAAGTGACTTGTTGGTGCTTCTTTGGAGCTTGTCCCATAATCGACTTAAGTTCAGGAGGTTTGTTCCATAAGTCGCTGTGAATTACCTGTATGCAGTGCATGTCTTTCCTCCATAGGATAACATTACCGCTTCAGAAATTGCACTGTGCCCATTTTTAAAAGCTGTAAAAATTCTTAACTCAAAACGTACTTGCCTGATTTTTATGATCTTGGTTCCTAAAGTTATATAAAGATACGTGTTATTTCAATTGGTCTGGATCTCCTTATTGAGTTGTGTGTATCATTTGATGACTGTGTATGCCTCAAATGTCTAACACTCCTCTCTGATGAGACTAAGGCTGCTCGATCCCACTCCCCGCTAAGAAAGCATCTAGGGATTGCCAGAGCAAGGCCATGTCCACATATACCTGGACTCTTTGCACAGAATACCTCTTTTTGGTATACTGTATAAAGAGGTAGCTTCCTGCACATGATTAACGTGAACAACAAGCACCTTTTGGTAGGACCGAAAATTGATTCTCAGAGCTGAAATGCTGAACACAAGTGAGGGACCTGGTTTCGAGCCCAAAAGATAGAGCTGTTCCTGTGGGCTGAGAAGCAAGTGACCAGCAGGACTAGTGCACCTCTAATCCACTACATTGAGTTATCGGTCTCCATTTTCTGGTTTGAATGAGTAAATGCTTCTGAGTTTGAAGAAGTCGTCCTTTACAGATCTTAATTTGCTATCATTCACTGCTGATGTCAGCAGCGAGTGTTGAAGCAAATGCACAGATAACTGTTGTCAGAAGTGAGCGCAGAGGCTGCAGAATAGAGGATGTTTCCTCGTCTGGGGCTATAGGGAGCGGAAAGAGAAGTGGCTGTCGAATGAAAAGATCTAAATTACTTTTTTACAAAGTGGGGTTCTTAATGCTCCGTGTTTTTTTTTTTATTGTTTGTACATGCCCATTTACTGATCCAGCTCTAAGCACAAGGTTGGCGACGCCGCTTCGACAAGACCTGTGGTTTGCAGACTTTTAAGGCACATGTCTGGTGTGGGAAGGGCATGAAAGGAAATATGCAAAGACCTGCAACGCAAGCACTGAGCTCGTCATCGTACAGTGTGTTTCGAGTCTCCAGTAACATCACTTTTTTCCTTCCCAGCTGGAACCGTGGTACAAGGCTTTTATTTACCGATCAGGCAGTCCACTCTCCAATCTATATCCTCTTTTGCAATGACGGGGGTTAGTCTTGCCTAACTGACATTTGCTAATTTTATTATCTTCAGAAGGCTGTAAAAAGGAGAAGTCCCCATTTTTTCATGTAATGCAAGTGGTGCAGCTCAGAAACCCTAGAGGCGCGCTGGGGAAGGTAGTGTGAAAGTTATTTTAGGAGGAGCCAGACATAGCATTTAATGAGACTTATAGTAGTCGCCTTTCTCTTAGGTTGCACATCTTAGTAAGGCCTTAGACTCCTGTGCTATTCCTGAGGAGATGGGCTACACAGCCTCCAGTAAATGGAATAGTTTCTACTGCACACATGTCAAACAACTGGAAATGGAATATCTAATCTCTCGAAGACGTGCACTTTCTGAGGTGCCTATGCAGTCTGGTATTCGGGTTTAAAGCGCTCTATTGCATTTAAAAAGCATAGCATACATAACAGTATCTGCATTATGGTCTCTACATAACCACTGCCTTGTGCTTCAATCCAATAAACATTTCTAAATGTAAACTTAACCGGAAACTATGTATCCAATTCTAGTTCATACGGTGGGCATGAAAAAATTAATATATATACACATATATATTTTTTATTTATATTTTATCCCTCCACTGGAAACCACACAACGGCACTCCAACTCCTTCAGCTATGGTTTATTGGCTCAGTGAGATAGTTGGATGATGCATTCCGGCTACACCGTAGCCTTTGTCAACTTGACAAAGACTATAATCAACCACGTCCTGCTCCAGTTCAGTCAGCATCATGAACACGCTGATATCCTCTTTCCTCTATCTTGGGCATCTTACATTCTGCGTTTACACTCGCATCCTGCTTGGCACATTTCACTAGCTCCAACCCCCATTGCATCGCAGTGGGAGCAAGCGACTGCTTCGCACTTACAGCTGTTCATCTTTTGGCCAGAGCCAGTCCCATTTCTACGAGCTTAGTTAGCTGCTTCAACTTTCTTATTTGGCACAGGTGCAGTCTGATAGTTGGAGACCAGTCCTGCAACTCCGATAGTTGCTTAACCACCACCTGCCAAAAACAGTGGACCATATGACATTCTGGTATTTATTAGCGCAATGTTCGTCCGTCTAGTACAGAAAACACGATTAAACCTTGCGGGTACAGTGTACTTACCTTCTCACACCATTGGACTGTCTTGTTAAGAACTGGCGGTTTGAGTGGTGTGCTGTTGGCCTAGTACTACTTGTTTGATGGTAGATTAGCAGTAATTCAATATTTTTATAGTTTCCCTTCAAATAATCTTAACAGGGGCAATCCATGCTCTACCTAGACTAGACATAAAAGTACTTTGAGTACAGTACCAGTACGGAGTATGATGATGATCACACCTGGTACACATTTCTGCATTGCACCTTGCTGTCCATATTGTCTGGTCCTGGGTAATGAACAACTTCCCTACACCACACACTAAAGCGTTGGTGCTCTACAGCGGGTCTTTGTATTTGTCCATCTTTTATTTATTTTGCGGACACTGACCAGGCCCCTAAATACAATCCCAAAACTCTATCTTTTGTGAGCTACTCATTTAAGTCCCAAAACCATCTGTTTGAGGAGTCTAAAGATGGAGTTTGTCTTGCTGTTTCACAATGCCTTATCATATGGCTGCATTTCTTTTGTGTTTGTTTCTATCACAGGTGTTTGTTATACTGATATGCATGTATGTGTGGGTACTTGTATAGCACTATTTCTTTAGTTAGAGAGAAATTGGCAGTACTGATTCAGGATAATTGAGAATATTCTTTTTTATTTGATTTCTGTTTTGTAGAGATGTAGGTGTTACTTAGTTTGGCAGACAACGAGATATAGATGAATGTCTATTTAGCCCTATTTAGAGTACATAACTGGCAGTACAAGTCTGACTGTATACATAGTTATCACACATCCCGAGCTGGAATACACATCCTTGGCTGGGAGACTTACCTATCCTGGCGCAGAGGAGAATGGCTTGCCTTTTGGTCCAGGGAAAACCAATGGGTGTTGACTGCTGACCACGTAGAGAGTAGCCACCTAGGAACAGACAGGAGTGATTTACAGAACAAAGGGTAGTTGTAGTACTATCTCTTTTGGCTTGGGGATGCGAAGGGTAGCTTCTTCTTTTCATATGCAGGACCCTTCTAGACTGGTTTTCCCTACTACTGTGGCTGGAACCTGTTTTGACCTTCCCACGTAGGAGAGTGACCAAGAAGACAGACCTGCCTGGTAGCGGCTGGGCCCCACCATCCTGAAACAGGGGCTCCTGGGTAATTTTACAGTATGTTAAAGAGGACGTGCTGCAAAAGAAGGTGAGGTAACTGTAAAAAAAATTGTTAGGATTGGGCGGTAGATTTCTTCCAATCACATGATAGTGCACAGGATAACTCTGGCTTTTCCACGACCTCCTGAAAGCGTTCCTGGACCTGAGAAGACTCCTCATGACTTGTGACTCTTGCTGGACGAAAGGACTTATGAGGACTCCAGGATACCTGAATCCTGCTGGCACTTGGAACATGGAACTGCTGTCCCTGGGTCAAGTGGTAGGCCTCTTCTTTACCTGCTTCAGTGACGCAAAATGTAGGATTGCTGACCCCAAGATTAATGAGGTCTAGACCCTGGGACCTAGTGCCCTGAGGAGCTAGAGGCTGCAGGACTGACCAGATGAAGCTTTGCCGGCAATTGGAGAGTCAGTTAGAAGGTGAAACATTTGACTGGGACCTTTAGGTGTCAAAAACGTATGATAAAGGAAAAAGCTGATAAAGAGGAATTTCCTACAGTGCACCTGTACACGCTATATTGCAGTGGTGCAGCTGGTAGTTGGTGATTTTAGTGACATCTGAGATCTTCCCCCTAAGTTTTATACATTCTTGGTTGGTGTTTTGAGCGTTCTCTGTTCCAGAAACAATTGGAAAGAAATGTTTGTAACGGCTGTACCTCTCTAGTCAAGATCCTAGTTTTATCATTCTTGTGACAAAGAAATCTTTACTTCATATAGGAAATGAAATTAAAATGTAGTTATTTTGCAATCTACTAACTAGATATTATGCATGCATTCCAATAAAAGCAAACATGACCGTCACACAGGCTCACCCTGCTGAACCACAATGGGGCGGATAAGTGCTTGCCGATGAGTTCCTGGCTACTCAAATAAGAGATACAACTAATTAGATTGCTGCAGTTTGCAACCTGTTATACAGGATTATCCTTCTTCTGAGTCCATAGTGACGAGGAGTGTCAACCTGGTGTAAACATACGAGTTTATTATTACTTTGTTGCAGAACTGGATCTTGGCATTGAATTCATAACAAGTGTTTGACTCTGCTTGGCCAACAAACGTGACGCTGTTGCAGGATTATCTGTTAAAGACAATATTCAAAGACTGGAGTTTGTAGCCAAGGAGTCATCCTTATTTACTTCATATTTAACAATGGAAAAGAGCTTTTATTCATTTTAGAAAGAAAACCACACAGGTTAGTAATACAGAACTTGCCATTTTTTTAGCTTAAAATATTAGTAAGTGTTCATCGAAGGAGTCATATTTCTAAAAGGTAGCTATTCCTCTCATTAAACGTGATGTTTAGCCTGTAAATAATTTTCTTACAGAAGGTTACTATATATATGTGGTTTGGGAATCAGAGGCTGCATAGTTTATTTCCACTAAAGAAAGCAGATCTTCAGTTTATTTCTACAAATGGTTAAGTGTTGAAAGGCGCTGAAGTACCTATTATGTGGAGGGTTTCCAGCCATCACAAGATTTATATTTAAGCATGTTAATTTTTGTTTTTCAGAAGTATATTAAAGCTGAGCATTTGATTATACTAGCTTGGAAGCTTGAACGGCGACTGACTGATTATTTCTTCTTCTACTTTCTTTTCAGTTCCGTTTGTCCAAATCTGATAAAGAGATATATGAAAGAGAAGAAAGGCCAGAATTTCAGCAAGAAATTCTGAAAAAGGCTGCTAAAGACTTGCCTATTTACACAACAACAGCAACAAGGGGTAAGGAACCCAAACCACAGAAATATATCAAATATGCAGTTTGAATAAAATGTTTTTTTAGGACGACGATGTCATGAGGAGTAATCTGTTTTCAGTGTAGCCTGCCTTTGCTTAGAAATGAAGTAACAAATAACTGCGAGGTTAATCAATTTTTCATGTGTACTTCCCTTCTTGAAAAGCATGTCTTTCTTTACCTTCAGCTGAAGACCTATTTTCACTGTGTTAACTTTTGTGGTTTATCTTTTACCATTATACTTTCAATAATTTAATATTTTGATTCTTCATTTGGTGTTAGGTTGTTCATGCATTTGCTAACAGTTTCCTGAAAGCTACTTTTTGTTATGTTGCCCCTGATTTTCTCTCTTTATTTTCTGGTTCTAGTGTTAATATCTGTTCCTATACAAAATAGCACGTGTTTGTTTACGTTGAAAGCTGAACATCTCTGTTTTTTAGGCCCCTTAGGCTTTCCAACTCTGTCCAAATTTGGATATTTGAGTTCCTCGTGAAAAGAATGTTTCCAACTCTAACCATTTTTAAAGCTTTTCTTTGAATTTTCTGGAGTGTGTCCGTATAATTTTAGGCCCGACTCACCATCACCACATTTTTTCTATCAGACCCTTACAAATTAAAATAGATTTATGAATTAGGAATGTAGACTTGTGGACTCGGGGATTCAGCAACATACTACACATCATCTTTCGCCTCACTAGTTACCCTTCACTGCTCCCACCCGCAGCTACCACTCTATTCATCACCATGGCCCTACCAGTAAGCCTCACCACGGCGCCCTTCCCCTCTCTGTTGTAAACTTTTGCGGCTCAGCACCACTCTCTTCTTCTTGTCCTGTGCCCCTTTGTAACAACTAGATTACTGCCAGCCCCCAGAAAAGCGCTTTTGTGCACTTATTACATTTTAGTGACTGCCGTCTTAGATTGGTTGATTAAAAACTGAAGGAAAATGGCACATGTATCATTTTGTTGGGGCGCATGCGTGAGGATGCGTCATTGTGCCTCCCCCCAAGCTAATTAGCATTGGCAAAAAGTATTGTGCTTTTATCAATGCTATTGAGCATCCCGAAAAAGCATTTCCAAAGCCAGCAGGTCCCAAAGTAGAGAAATATTGGCTTCACCAATACTTTTTTATTCTTCCCTTTTGTATTCTTAGTAGACTCTGATTTCAGTACGCAGGTTCACTTTGCCAACAAAAATCCCATAACAATTTCAGCTCTCCTTACTGAGGTGTGTAAAATGTTATCTTTGTTCAGCTACTTTCCAGATGGTTGCTGTTACTATCCTACTTTGATGTTATAAAGATGCTGCAGACCAAGCATCCGAAATGTGGTCTCCTCTGCCTTGAGCCATACTGCAGTTCACCACTAGGCGTATCACTGTCTGTGTAGTACCTCAAAACCTTCTGAACATCTAATGTATGGAAAGACTGTTGTGTTGGGGATGTAGGACTGCCAAACACAGGCTAATGGGTTTAATGGGACTACTACTTTAGGAAGGAAGGAGATGTGAGTAATTAGTATAACCATAACCCTACAAAAGAGCATGTGAGGCTCTTAAATAAAAGAAGCCTACCTCACACTCAGCCTCTGAGCTGATGTCGCTGTTAGATAAGTACACTTCAAGAACGTAATTTGAAATCCACCGTATTTGTATGTTCAAAAGGACGACAGAGCCCGTTTTGATGGGCTGTAGGTGTCAGGCTATTATGCCAGCAATATTGAAAGTGGTCTCTGCTTGCAACAAAAAGTGTTTCTATCTGAAGTACCATTATTGGTAGGACCAAATGGGTATGTTTACTATCCATGTCGAATAAGATGTGTGGAGGTATCAATCGGTATGAATTTGCAGACATAAGTGGTTGGCTGCGCTAATGAGTTTATCTCAACGAATAGGTCAACTCTTGGTACATTCAACTGTTGGGTTTGTGTGGTTTTGATGGTTTCTCTCTTTTTTGATGTTTGTGGACTGCATGTGAGTGCTAGTACGTGCATCTATTAAACACACAGATAACTTAGTCTTCATGTACACAGATTCTAATGATCAATCAGGAGTTTGTGTGTTAGCTAAATTTGTTTGTCCAAATGGAGCACAGACCGAGAACACCCGAAGGCGCAAATAAACAAATGCATATGACAAGTGCAACTTTTTTTATTATATTAGATTTTTAGTCCGTTTGTGGCTCGGTAAAACGCAGTAGTGGCCTGTATCAGAGTAGAGGAGAGGGGCAGGGGGGAGACGATAATGGGGAAAAAAGGGGGGGTAGAACTTACCTGCAGCCCACTGCATCACTGGTCTCCTGCTCCTCTCGTGGTTCCACTGCAGGTACAGGCTCCCAGACTCCCCTGCGGCCAATCCTGAAGTTTCTCTTATCGATGAGAGCAGCTTCAGCATTGCCTGAACGCCACTTATTTGTGGTCCCAGGGAGACTGGGACCCTGTGCTGGCTTTCTCCAACTTGGCAACGCAGCTCGGGTGGAGACCGCTTAAATTACGGTTTGGCCGGCCTGAGACGGACAACCAGACGGTCGTGCACTGATAACGGGGCGTACCACTCCCCGTCGGTGCCTGTCATCCCCATGGCCCCACCCCTAAGACTCCAGGAAGCAAAATAAAACAATAATAAACCCGGGTTTATTGTCGTTTTCTTTCTCTCCTTTTTCTTTTTTTTTTTCCATACATTGTTGAAAGCGGAGGAGCTGCCTCTGGTAAAATGGGAAGATGCACATACCATTTTCTCCCTGCACAGATACATTGCTGCAAATGTACCCATCCTCTGTAGCTGCGAATAAAGCACCCTTTGTTATTTCTAAAAGCTCTGCGGAACGATAGGTTGCATGGTAGTACATGGGGGAGGAAGCTAATTAGCGGCACAACTTGAAATTTTGAATATCAACAGCCACATAAAATATTTATTTTACGGTTTCCTACTTATGG
This sequence comes from Lissotriton helveticus, assembly GCF_964261635.1. Taxonomy (NCBI): domain Eukaryota; kingdom Metazoa; phylum Chordata; class Amphibia; order Caudata; family Salamandridae; genus Lissotriton; species Lissotriton helveticus. Next base: position 312,928,278 of record NC_136069.1, on the reverse strand, counting down.
TCCTGTGACCCACGACCCCGCTGTGCTTTTCTCGTTGAATACTAATTTTGTATCTAATCTATCCCCTTATTCCGTGTTCTTCTCAACCTCTTCTCTGTCCTCTTGAATCTGCCTTGCGTCAGTTTGGTCTCTTTCGCCCTCTGAGGCTCTCTTTCTCACACATAATCATTCCTGTTTTACCTTTCTAACACTGGTCTCTCCCATGAGGTCAGATCAGAAAATAGTGCTCTCTCTGATTGAATTCTCAAATATTTCACTCTAGTACTGTATTTCTAAACCTTTTCTATCATTGTTCCAATCCTTTCACCGGTCCACATTTTCTCTCCAACCACAAAGAAGAGTATCCGGAGGTGGGACTTGAATGGAGTGGACTGGAAAGAGTGAAACATTGGTATAGTTAGTCTTTTAACCTTTACCCTTTTCTGCCCTCACCGCCTGGTTCTCCCCTTTTTAGGTCGAGTGTCAGCGCACATGCGCTGTCTGCAAGACCTGCTGTACTTACTAGACTGAATGCAATCCCGTCTGCTGCTTTCCACAGCTTCACTCTTGCTTCTCCTCTTTGCTGGCTCCTCATTGGTTGGTGCTCCCTAGATATCACTTCCGTTTTCTGCTCGGGTGCACCAGCCAACTACAGTTTCATTACACTGTAGGTGTGTATTTTATTCTTGGAAGACTACTTTGTTTATTTTTGGCTCATTGTGATGCTACCCTTAATATGTAAGTACAGCGGCCCTGCCTTTATTTTGATCTGCATGAGGAGGCTGTTTTTAGTGTCTTTGAAGACACTTTAACATAATTTAGCTTAGTTCGGTGCTCTTTCACGAGTGCCGCGCTTTATCTACTTGTTTAGCTAGAGGAATTGGATAGTGTTTCTGTCTGGTTCCGGCTTTAGTCGTTAGCATGAACATAAAGACAGGTCTTTGTTGTAAATAAATGAAGCACTTGCCAGTGTGGATGCTCGAGCTGCGCGTTTGCATTACACTTGACATCACCCATTCTCTTTAACACACTGTGCAAAAATGAGGGGAAAAACCCTGTTACTTTCCCGAGTCACGTACTTTTGTTTATGGAATGCAACACATCTCTGTGCAATGGGTAAAGCTGCATTCGGCTCCATGGAAATGTCACACGATCATGTGATGACATTCGTGACGACAGTTTAATTTATAAAGGAGAGAGTTAAACAAATGAATGTGAAAGCATTCATTTCCTGGCCCGAACGGGAGTCCTTATCCTCCACATCGATATATCTGGGCCGAATTTGAATGTTGGTAGTCATTCTTCTCACGTGGCGTCCCACAGCAGAGGCCGCTTGTAGTGAGAATATTAAAATGAATATTAAAATGAACAAAATAAAACATTCTTTCTGTTTATTGAAACTTCCTCTGCCCAGAAAGATTAGTGATAAAGAGAGGTTATTCCCAGTGTGGAGATGTACTTTCTTTTCCATAAATATATGGTGGTAACCAAGTCAACAAACAGCCATGGAACTGTATACAGCTTCAATAGAAGAGTGCAAGACAATGCTTATTTGCACGTAATTTTTTTTATCATGTTACAGGTTTCAGAACAATTGCAGATTGTGGCCGATGACACAAATAGAAACATTGCTCCCAACACTTCAGTTAGTGCACATTTGTGCTGCAATTTGACCTGCTGCTGCTTCTTGGGTAGATACGACCAGTTCACCATAGGGAGAGCCGTGCGAACTGTAGAATTTCCTAATCATGCATCAGGGGATGTCTATTGAAGTTATATGTTCTGAGTTAGGCATGCAAAGATATCCTGAACGGGCTATGTACACATTCTTTAACAATTGCCTTACATAATTGGATATTTTTGGAGCTGGAAGGGCATCAGATGGCTATCTATAGTGACTCCCACGTCAACTAGTCACTTGTAGAATGTTATCTAACTAGACAGGAGGTGCTGGGTTGTGTCTCTCCACAAGCAAGTCTTTAACCCCTTGCATGCTGGTGACGAACCCCAGCCGTCACGCTCCGCGGTGCTTGTGTGCGGATGACGGCTGGGGTTCGTCACGGCCCCGCCCTGTTCGTTTGTTTACCGCACAGCGGCTGAAACGGGCCAGCATCGAAGGGGTTAAATGGCATGCAAAAATAGTGTGCCACTCAATCTGTATTTTGGTCCCTCTCAAAAGTTGTTTTTTAAAATTCTCCCAAGTTACCCAAAATGCATCCACCTGTAATTTAAAAGATTTATTGTGTAAGAACTGCTAATGTAAGTTTTGGCGCACAGACTTGAGCCTCTTACTAAATCTCATTTGGAGGTGGGACTACTTCAATTTTCTCAAAGACTTCATACACTGATCTGACCAATCCCAACCATAGCCCATTGCAAAAGTATCAATCCCAAAAATGTTTATACATTTGGAGCCTAGATTCTCCTTATGTAATAATAACATTCATAAATGAACTGTGTATATTTTGATCAGATATAAGCTTGGGGCCCACATCAATCTCCACATCATAAATCAAATCCCTTGGCACAAGGGCTTAGTCTATCTGAGAGTAATGTCTGTGTATATGTGAATAGTAGGTAAAACCGAGTTCCCAGGTTTAAGTACCTTAGAAGCATCGACCAAGCAATGCACCCTCATCAGTGCCAAGATTACGTGTCGAACTTTGATTATACGGAGGTGGCGCTAGTATTAGTTGTGTCTACTCTGTAATTAAGTTAAGGACACAATTGAAATCACAAAGAATAAGTAAGTTCAGCCGTAATTACATCAAAATCCCTGAGATCCTTCTGATTTGACTCATAAATGCCATAACCGGCGAGTTGAACTTGATCCATCTCTATGTGGATAATAGCCCATCTACCTATAATATCAGCTATTGTTTTAAATGATCTTGGCTCATAAAGTAAAACTAATAAAGATTGCAACCCCTCTTATAGAGACTTGCGATTTTGCCACCCCAGTTTGGTATCTAAGTTGTCTAAACCAGCCCTGTCCTTGAACGTGACATGCATCTCGGTGGGACATAAAATCTGGGGCTTAAATAGATTTAGTGTCTTCTTGGCCAGGCGTCTTTTAAGGGCGCTTCTTAGACTTCTTACATTCCAATTCATGAGGTTAACCGCCATTATCTGCTCAAATAAATTAAACCACTAATCCCAGCTTAGATGATCTTAATTAACCCATACATAAATGTAATAACCTGTCTAGTCCAAAAGAACATATGGATTTCCATCTTGCAATACTAAGTATATAAAGACCCTCTCCTTTCACAACCAGCTCCACCCGAATTACCCCACCTCCCCAACCCTGACATGAGTCCACCCAGCCTGCCCCTCGGAGCTCACCCTGAGAAGCCCCACCCCAGGAGAGTTCATCCCCTCCCAAAGCCGCCATGAAAGGATGGAAAAACCTGGCCCGGCTCTAACTCAGGAAGGGACACATTCCGAGCAAAATGAAGACCAGCATTTGCAAAGCAATAAATCTCACATTTGAGAGAGTATGAGCTATCTTTTATTTATCTGTTTGTAAAACTTCAAGAGGTAAATAAACACTGCCTTTTTACTTATAGTCCTTGCTTACTAAAAGGAAAGCTGGCAGTAAAAGAGGCGTAGTTACTGCTAGCATTGTACCGCTTGCAGGTTTTTAAAATACTTAAATAAAAGGCATTGATATTTACCATGCCAATAGCTCAAACGTTCACAAATGCGAGATCCATTGCATTGCAAATGCTTGTTTTTCTTGGAAGGATACTAAAGTCCATTTCTCACTTTAATCATACTCTCCTCCACTAGCCACTAAGGGTTTGTTGGCCCCCTAGTAGAAACCTTGGGGTTGTGTGAAGTAGAATTGGAGGGGTTTGGCAGATTTCATTACCACCAGTTTCACAGGGAAGTATTCTAATGGGGTGCTAATGGGCAGTACCTTTCCACCCACATTACTCTGCAGGAAGTCGCTATGTTGCAGTCACTCTCCCTCATACATGGAGCAAATTGTTTGCACTTGAGAAATAATGAAATCTTGGTGGTACCCTTGTGCAACGTTTGTGAAATAGGTTAATTTTAACGTGAACTTCTTTCAGCCACCGGTTTTCAGGATTCGATTATACTCCACATTACAAAAAAGGCGGCCTCAATAGCTGATTTAATAACCACTTGGTTAGAACTGCAACAATCTTAAAATTTTATAAGGATCTTCTAAATATGGGTTGCCATTGACTTTAATACGCTCCAGGAACCTCCCTAATCTTTTCTTTTGAGCGGGGAATTATTGCAAATTAAGTAATCACAAAGTTCAGGATGTTTATTTTGGAAAACCGCTCTAGGTAGTTTACTTTGGTGTAGCTGTTGCTGTCTTTCTGATACAATATTTCTTTTTTAAACGTTCGTGATTGGCATGTGCATCTAGGGTCCTGTTATTTCACTGTTCTTCCGGTGCATTTTTAAACTCTTTTCACAAAAGTATATTTATGAACATATTTAAGAAATCGCTCAGCTTGGATAATCTGTACACACCTTTTTGTGTTTTAAAATACAGCTATCCGATATTGTGACAGATGCCAGCTCATTAAACCCGATAGATGTCATCACTGTTCTGCATGCGACATGTAAGTAATTATTTTGCTTAATTCTTTGACAAGCTGTTACTTTTGAAAACCCTCGCCTAATCATGTATAAATTATAGAAAGTGAGATGTTTTGGTGCAGTTTTAAGTATTGTGAAAGTATATCTGTTATCTCGACTATTAGTTATGTATTGTCACTAATTATTTAAATATATCGGTGAGATTTACTTTCTTTGGCAAACTAAATTAAATTGTTAGTAGCTACAGAATAACTTGTTCATGGTAAAGTGATGCGGGCTCAAAAAAAAAAAAAAGTGATGCGGGCTCGCTGTTAACTGAAGTACTGTTTGTTCATAGGGCCTGTATCTCTGACATTAGAAGTGAAATTGTACGCTATAAATTAAAGCACAATAGCAGGCGTGTAATAGTGAATACGTCCTGGGTCTTTATTTGAAGTGTTTTATGCAGTGCCAAAATATGTTGCCCAGGTACTGCTGAAAGTGCTCTATTTTTCATTGACTGCTATTGAAATGTTGTGTGTTAGGAGAAATAGACATCCTTCATCCTTTCCTTTCTCACACTCTGTGCCCCAGCAGGATAGTCACATAGTTCACTTTACAAAATCTGTTAACTTTGCTGTCAGAGAAAAATAAACTATAATAACAAAGTGTCTAAGGGTCAGAAAAGGAACTCAACTGTGTTAAACGTCCGAGACACAACTAATAACTGACCAAATGGTGATGTTGAAACAAGGTGTGTCAATATGTGCTAAAGGCATAACACAATATCTCTAGGGTGAGGAAAAAGTTCCCATCAGTTCCCGCTCGGTACCGCCCTTTATCATCATATGGGTTCTCCTTATACCCAGGAGAATATGCTGTCAGCCACCAGATGTTCCTGTGACTGATGCTCAACCATTGATAGAAATATATGTAGGTGGAAAATACCGAAATTAGTGTATAAAGGGGTAACTGATTTGCAGTGCAGAAGTGAAAAAGTGAAAAAAGTGAGGTATATATATGAGTAGAGAGGTTGCTCTTTACCCTGTGCTTCTCCATTCACTGTGTTTTCACTCTTGTTTGCATCTCCTTGTTGCCCACTAACTGACCCATTTTTAGGTCTTGCCTAGGCAGTGCTTGCGCTGTCTCTTCGAGACCTGCTGCATTCAGGATATCGGCATTAAGCTCCGCCGACTCTCCGCCCATCTTTTTAATGGGCTGTTGTCCCTGTCCTTTGTAAATGGTGGCTTTTCATTGGTCAATAGGCTTAGTAGGCCCTACTTAGTACCACCTTGTAACCTCCCATGAGGGCACCCCCTGTTACATTTGTTGTTACGCCATAGGTTTTAATTAAAAGGGCTTCAGGTGACGCATGCTTGTATCTAAGTAAGGCTGGCAGTGGTTACTTTACTCACTAGCACATCTCACATTTATACAGAGTACAACCTAATCCAGAATTAATATAATTATTTTGTCGCTTTTCAAAGCTACTAATTGTATATATGGACATAGCTATTTGAATGTACTTGTGGTAGTGTCTTGCATGCAATGTATTATGGGTAGGGTGTATTTACCATATCCTCTGCCTGTGTGCAGTACCATATGTGACCAAAAGAGGTCCCATGGGGCCTCTTTTGGCCACATGTGGTGCTGCACCCTGCAACATGGCTAGGTCAAAAACATTGGCTTTTATAATGCCAATAACTCCAACAACTCCAACAAATGCGAGACTGATTGCATTGGCAATGCAATAGGTCTCGCATTTGTTAAAGTTAGAGCTGCTGGCGTTGAAAATGACCATGTTTTTTTACTTTTTTATACCATTGGCAATAGTGCTATGCTAATATAGTAACTCCATTGCAAATAACAATGTTTTTACTTGCAATGGAGATACTATATTTGCAAGCACTATTGCCATTGATATAAAAAAGCAAAAGTAAAAAACTTTGTCATTTTCAACACCAACAGCTCTAACTTTAACAAACGCAAGACCTGTTGCATTGCAAATGCTTGTTGCAGATGCTGCACAGCATGAAAAAAAGACATGGGCAGAACAGGTCTCAAAGGTTAGACCTATTATTGGCTTTCCCAATGCTTGCTTTTTATGAACATTCTGGTAGGTTGAAAGCGATTAATTTTGAGCTATTTTTTTCCTTTATTATTAAATAGCAATTGTTAATACATATTTGCGATAGTTTGGTATCTGCATGCAAAATCGAACTTTATGAAATAGATTTGAGGGGGTTTCAACAAAAATGCTTATGGAATGGCTTTTGTAGAATGCATTTTTAACATTTTACAAAAGTACAAATATCCTTAAAATTGGAATTGTCAAGTCTAAACCGAGAATTGGAGTTAATGTTAATACAATGGCAAGTATGAACGTGTATATTTAACCTTTCCAGAAAGGGTTTGGTGTTTCAGAGCGGCTACACAGGAGCATACTGGTAATATGTCGTACAGGGTTTTTCTGTTAGGCTAGCTTTGTAGTGTGTGGTCTTTTTTCCGTTGAAATAAATCTAATTGAATGGTTCACAAAAGAGGTGCTCTAAAAGGTAGCAGACGTGACCGTGCAAAACACGCTCACGCTGACAGTAAAAGTTCGAGTTGCTTTTCAGGCCGAAGTTCTTGCATCCTCAGCTGCTGTCCTTGAGACAGCGGTGATTGCTAAAATTCACGGTACTCTATTGAATTGTGAGTTCAATTTGCTGTGTAGCCCACACAGAAAAGTTTGACTCCTCCGTTGCATAACTTTTAAATAGAGATGTTTTCCATCATGTTTCCAGCACATACATTTGTTTAAGAATAAATGACGCTTGAAGACGGTGGTAGTGAAAGAGTATTAGCTGCTGTACTTTGTATGTAGTTTGGACATGCATGCAAAATATTTGACTGAAGTGCTATTTTTCCTCTGAAGTGTTTTTTTGTAAATAAATGTTTAGCTCTTCCAAAATCGTCTCGTGAATATCCGAATAAAGTTATTTGACTGACTGTCTTGTGAATATGTCAAATTGATGTACTTTCGCAGAGGTGAGAACTGTGAGTTCATCTGTCCTACAGTTTTTGTGTTTACTAAACTCAAGCACAATTCTTTCCTTTTTAGCTGTGTGCTGAAGATGGATCATCATTGCCCTTGGTAAGTTATCAGGTTAACATTTACAAACCACTGTGTGTATCTGTCCTGTAACTGGAACACAGTTCTCCACCTGAAAGGACAGAATCCATGTTACTCTTTGGCTCTTAATTGAGATTTTGGTTTATGTAGAATATCTGGCCTGTTTTATTTAGAATTTTTGGGATGTTTGTTTCTTATATGGCCACCTTACCCTGTCAGAGGTCTTCAAACCTTTTTGCCCCTACCCCAAACAAAATGTTTTGAAGTTGGACTCCACTACCAAAAAATATGTGGCATGGATTTGGGGCGTGGGAGGAGGAGGGATGATCATAGCGTGTCGGGATCATGAGATAATTTTAGGGGTGTTTTTATGTAGCTCGTAAGCCACCTGCTGCACTAATGATGGATGTAGCTCTGAGAAGCAGGGGAACTCCTCCTCTTTCACTCCTTCCCCACCATTTCTGACCATCACTTCAGTCTCGAAACAAGTCTGATCTCTTTCTGAAGGAAAATGAGCTACTGCATGCTGCCCCCCTGTTTTTGTACCAAGGCGCCATCCTCCCTAATGCTACCAAGGAAAATGATCCCCCATACCCTCTTCGTATTGCAAAATATTCCGCATTATTATGCAGTGGGCCCTTGGGCAAAAGTGTCATTGCACCTGTTTCACTAATGATAGGTACTGCCTTGCTGTCGCCTCTGAAGTTTGCTAACATGAGCTATCATCGCACACCATCCCTCTCCTCATCCCTCTCCCTCTCCCTCCTATCTCTGTGTCCCTCTCCCTCTTTTATGCCCAAATCAAGGGGTCTCCCTACCACCCTCCTTGTTGCTTGGGCCCTGTTCTGTGCGCAACAGTGGTGACCTGGGCCATAATGCTAGCCAGGAAAATGCACTCCACCGCCCACGACACCCTGACAACCTTGGCCAACGTGAGCATCGAGGACACAATCAAGACCATGGGAACAATCCACTCCGGTTCCCCATCTGACCCTCTCCCGCACCACATCTTCAACAAAGCCAGCAATTCCATTGCACCCCACCTGCAAAAAATCATCAACCTCTCCTTCAAGACCGCCACCTTCCCTGAGAACTAGAAGCACACAGAGATCAACGCCCTACTGAAGAAACCCAAGGTGAATCCGAGCGACCTCAAGAACTTCCGTCCCATCTCCCTGCTTCCGTTCCCAGCAAAGGTCATCGAGAAGATAGTAAACACCCAGCTCACCCGTCACCTCGAAAACAACAACATCCTGGACCCATCCCAATCAGGTTTCCGCAGCAACCACAGCACCCAGACCGCCCTCATCGCCGCCACAGACGACATCAGGATCCTACTAGACAACTGCGAGATGGCGGCCCTCATCCTCCTGGACCTCTCCGCCGCCTTCGACACCGTCTGCCATCGCACACTACGCACACGCCTCCACGACGCAGGGATCCGAGACAAGGCCCTGGACTGGACCATCTCCTTCCCTTCCGGCAGAACTCAGAGAGTCCACCACCCCCCGTTCGATCCGATGCCTCAGAGATCATCTGCGGCGTCCCTCAAGGATCTTCCCTCAGCCCGACGCTGTCCAATGTCTACATGGCTCCACTAGCACGCATCGCCCGACAGCATAACCTCCACATAATAGCCTACGCCGACGACACTCAGCTGATCCTCTCCCTCATCAAGGACCCCCGCACTGCCAAATCCAACCTCCACCAGGGAATGAAGGCCGTTGCAGACTGGATGGAGGACAGCCGCCTCAAACTGAACACAGACAAGACGGAAATCCTCATCTTCTGGTCCAACCCCTCCGCATGGGATGACTCTTGGTGGCCCACGTCACTGTGGTCCCCCCCCCCCCCCCCCCCCCCCCCCCCAGCCCCCACCGACCACGCACGCAACCTGGGATTCATCCTCGACTCGAAACTCTCCATGACCAAACAAGTCAACGCGGTCTCCTCCACCTGTTTCAACACCCTCCGCATGCTCCGCAAGATCTACAGATGGATCCCGACAAACACGAGGAAAACAGTCACCCAGGCTCTAGTCAGCAGCAGACTCGACTACGGAAACGCCCTCTACGCCGTAGCCTCGTCCAAGGTCATCAGCAGACTACAGAGAATCCAGAATGCCTCTGCATGCCTGATCCTCGACGTCCCGCCGCGACCACATCACCCCCCACCTGAGGAACCTGAGGAACCTGCACTGGCTCTTCGTCGACAAAAGAATCTCCTTCAAGCTCCTGATCCACGCACAAAAGGCACTCCACAAAACCGTCCCAGCCTATCTCCACAGTCGACTCTCCTTCTACGTACCCAACAGGAAACTCCGCTCCGCCGACCAGGCCTTGGCCACGGTCCCACGCATCCGGAGAACCAATCCGGAGGCAGATCCTTCTCCCATCACGCCGCCAGGACCTGGAACACCCTCCCCCTCTATCTGCGACAAACCGAAGACCTGCAGACCTTCAGGAGACAACTCAAGACCTGGCTCTTCGACCAATAGCAGCAGGACCATCGCCCCCCCCCCCCCCCCTCCCCCACCCCCCAGCGCCTTGGAACCCTCACGGGTACGTAGTGCGCTTTACAAGTTATATGATTGATTTCATAGTAAATCTGCCATAACTGAGATCCTATGCCCACTCACAAAGGGGTGGGGAGGGCTCATGTGCTTTGAAACAGATAATAGAGAACTAAAGACGAAAGATGCCACCAAGGTGCCCTCTGCCTGAAAGAAATGTAAATGTGTGCAATTGTTAATCACCAAATATAAAGGCTGCTTTGGAGCCTTTTAATGGATCCAACAAACAAAAAACTCTGGATATCGCAATTACCTAATCATATTCAGCACTTCTATGGGGTCTCTCATTTCACTATTAAGATAAGGACAAGATCTAGTGCAAAGCTGCAGGTACATCCCTATGTATGTGACACTGTATAAAACGAATAAATCAGGTCAATGCCAAGGGGTAGACCAAGTATACCTGTAGAGCACCCAGACAAGAAAGCAGAGGAAGGGCCTCACGTAAGCAACCAAGAAGAAGCAGTTGGCACATTTTTGCCAATTTGCTCACATATCATCGGCACTTCAGCTCTGCACCGGAAGGAACCAACACTGAAACAAGTTCAAGAAGAATGTTGTGTATCTGTGTGTAATGTTTATCTACTAATGTTTTTTATTCAACACATTTCTATCAACCCCCTGAGGTTCCTTTAGAGGCAGGAGAAACTTCTTCCTCACAAGAAAAAAGGTTAAACATGAGTTGCGTAGGGCCTCAGGCAATTAGTCTTTAATAAAACCTGCACTCATGATAAAAAAAATCATAGCATGTATTAGACAATTTTAAATAGAATAGCCTACATGTTTCACTGCCTTTCCTACTTGTTGGCAATTTCATCAGGGTAGGGGGACCTCATTTCACCCGTATGAACACCGGACCAACTGGCTGCCGGGTGAATGCCTCCCAGCAAGCCACTGGGAGAGACCAAAGGTTATTATCCAGAAACACTTTTCACAGCTCAACGTCTGTTCGTCATTGGTGTCTGCTCTATGGATCGCCGACACCAGCAGCAAACACACTTAGTGCTGTGAAAAGTGTTTCTGGACAATAACCTTTGGTCTCTCGCTCTGTGGCTTGCTGGTAGGCATTTACCCGGCAGCCAGTTTAATTGAGTGGAGGGTGCCCTTGGGAATTGTGTCCCTCTGTTACTCTCTTTTGTATATTACCCTTTTAATGAACCCATATCAAAATATTTACACTAGCTATAGCAGGGATCTCCAACCTCTTCTGCGATTAGAGCTACTTATGTTCAATGAAAATCATTCTGAGCTACTACTCTTATTTGTGTTGTATAGTGACCACATAAGGCAAGATTACGTTCGTGGCCACCTCTTGTAAGATTATAGGCAGTGTTCACATCAGTGTATCAGGCAGGGTTGCTAGAAGTAATGCAAAACTACTGATGAAACCGCAACAGCCATCCAGGCCATATGCTCTGGGATACCTTCAGAACCCTGCCCTCCCCCCTGAATCCATCAAAGTACTGGACCCTAACTCCAATCCTGAACCACTCAATCATTACAGTCACCTACTTGGATGCCTGGAAACTTGCAACAGTACTTCCATGCCCCTGTCCTTCCCAAACGTGCCACAGTACTTCCACACCCCTGCCCTTCCCGTTCCCTGTCCCCCCAAGAAACTCTCAGCAGACCCAAAGACACTAGCCAACTACTGGCCTATCTCCCAGCTATCCTACCCTGGATATGTCATGGAAAAGATGATAAACACCTAGTCATCCTACTCACTGACCACCACTTCCTTGACAACACTTACCCCGGACTCACGCTCAATGGCCTTCAACACTGTCTTCCGGCCCCATCCTTATCCAACGAAACTACTGCATGAAGTTGGCATTCAAGGTCCCACACTTCACTGCATTTGCTCCTTCCTGACCGGCTGCACATAGTCAGTCAGCTTGGGCCCTTTCACCTCGGACGCCATCAGCCTCATCTATGGAGTTCCACAATGATCCTCCCCCACCCACACTTTGGTCAGCGCCTATGTGACCCCACGTTCCAGCATCATCTTCGCTCACAGAATCAATATCCTATTCTATACCCGCGACACCCAGCTCATAATCTTCAGCAAAGAGGCCTCACACTGGCTCTGGGACTCCACCTGGTGGTCTGGTGAACTCTGACTCACAGCCCTTCTGTCAACCAACGCAAAGGTCCTCAGAATAGTAATCAGCAATGAACTCCCCATGGCCGGCCAAGTGAATGCAGCCTCCATCGCCTGCTTCCACACACTCAAGATGGTTCAAGAGAATCTTCAAATGGCTCCCCTCCAACACTCGCAGAACCATCACCCAAAATGTAAATGTTTTGTAGGAAGGAAGTGGCAACATTTTGAAATGACTGCCCTGGAATTTGCGTTATGCACACGTTTCAGAAGGGTGCATATTACCATCTGACCGGTTATATAAAATGATATAAAATGTACGTTTCTCACTGCAGAGGTCACTCTCTAAGTTAGGAGTCCTCCCCTCCGGTTGTATTACAACTCTAGAAGGGGAATTGTCTTGCCTATGGGAGCACTCGGCACTCATGAGCAGGTACAGATGATGCCATCTGATGAAGGGGAAGGTACCTTACTGCATTCCATCGGAGCCTTGCGCACCGATCTAACAAAGAAACTAGCACCACTGAAGCAGTAGTTCATAAGGTGGAGCGTAAAGGTGTGTAATTGGATTGGTAGAGACGAATAAGAGCAGGCCTAACTCTTTGACAGCAGCATTTGCAACAGAGATATTGTATGCCCGTGAGATCATGCAGAAACTTAAGGTGAAAGTTAAGCTGCTAGCTAATTAGGCGAGGGTGCTGGGGGTCCCTTATTTGTCTCTCTCACTCTGTGTTTCCCCTGTTGGTGCTCATTCTTTCTGTATTTACTTCCCTTTCTATTGCCTGTCCTCGAGGCGCTCCCGCACTCTGTCTCCCCTTGTGCTCCATGGGAAGGGATGGAATTGTGTATGGACAGATGATTGAATGCGTGCATGCTTGTATAGATGTACACATGAACTGATAGGTACAGGCAGACATATTAAATAAACTGGCAATTTATGCACAAAACCTTGAAAGATACACATTAAGTGATCCAATTGAAATGGCTGCTGTCTGTGGTAAGTCGAGCACTGTGTGAGGGATAAGTCAGCTTGGAGAAAGCTAGCTCAGATGCCTGCCTGCAAGTGACAGATCACTCTGCTGTCTGTCCTGAGTGAGCATCCATTAGCTAAGGAAGGGATATCTGTTATATGTCAAAAGTTAAGAACAGTTGTTGTTTTTGACATGTGAGGTTAATCTTGCCACCCATATTGAGTCTGAAATCAATTACTTGATCAAATATTAGCTCTGCAGACTGCTTGACAAATCTTGCGTGGAATTGTTTACTTTATACTAAAACTGCGCTAATTCTTTTAGTAGTTACGTACCAAACTTCTAATTCAAAATCCAAGTGAGGAAAGATGTTGTTTAGTGTAGGGGATAAGTAGGGAATCTGTTCTCTTATGTTGTGTTGACACTCTTGCAAACCCATAAAATCTGCTGTTGTGTTTTTTCTAGGGTGAATAATTGTGTGGGATTTTCCAACTATAAATTCTTCCTACTGTTTCTGCTCTACTCCCTGCTGTACTGCCTATTTATTGCTGCAACGGTGCTTCAATACTTCATCGCTTTTTGGACAGTAAGGTTTTATTTAATTGTCTTATTATACTATTTATTAGTACTAAACATATACCGCTGTTCATATATGCAGCTCAACCTAACAAAAGAAGCCTTGTAGGAGATGTAATGCTTTTGACGGAGCCATCCAATGTGCAAAGTTAAATATAATAGAGTGTATTTTACCAGGCTTTTGTTAAAATCATATACGTCTTACATTACATGTATCATGTAAATTGATATTAACAATCATGTACAACTTCATCTTTTACAACATACTGGCTTTTTGAAAACATTTTTGAAGTTTGCCTCTGTAGTATAGCTAGTTAAAATTTCTGAAACTAGAGTATTATCGCCCCCTTCCTTTGTGCTACTTTTTGTGCTCTGATTTAACAGCCCTATTTTTTTTCCCCATTATTCAATCAATACATGTTTGCTTCTCACCAGCTCAAATCAGGCTAGAATTTGGCATCGAGCAACAGCTCCTAGCAAGGCAGGGAGCCTACATGATAGCCTGGGATAAAGTGAGGAAGTCAAAACAGGGAACATTAAATGAATATTTGTGGAGTGAGTTAGTACAACATCCGTCCTCAGCAGCAGCCAAGTTCCTACTGGACAGCCGGATAAACACAGGACTCGAGCAGTTCTGGGATACCCCAGTAAATCATATAACTTTTAAAAAATTGATCAGGAAATCGATCAAACAGCTATCTTGGGTCCAAGATAAGGCAGCCCTCTCCAAAAGAACACATGGTTGGATGACCCTAAACTCGTACACTACTAAGGCATCACAGAGCTACCTTGGCGAGGGATACTCCAAATCTGTCAAAATGCGTTTCTTAAAGCATAGGCTGGGCCTGCTACCCTGTATTCAAAATCTCCCGCGCTGGATTAAAATAAAAGCTGATCCCCTTTGTCGGCTATGTGGCTTGGGGCTAGAGGACATGCTGCACTTGATATGCTCTTGCGAGAAATTACACGATGAACGGAAACACTTGTTGAAACAACACTTCAACCGGCAAGGAATCCGCACACGAAGGAAGGCAGTTCTGGCTTGCTTTTCTCCCCATGACTCTCGCTTGAGCTGTAGCTTCGTAAAATTTATGAAGGCGGTGAAAAAAAAGATTGTAATCAACTAGGAGGGACAAGCGTTGGAGGGACAATATTTAGAGGGGTCCAGTGTGCACGTCCCGTAAAGTACAATTCAACACTGATGCACAGAGTTCCCCTTGGTGAAAAAAAAGATGCCTGAAATAAATCTATAACGGTCTCTGTACTATTGACCTAATCCCGCTTGTCGAATGACGTTACTGACTCAAAGAGCATATGGGGACATCAGGAAAGCAGAAATATTTAATAATTATAAAGCTGAACTTATTATTTACTTATTTACTTATTTATTGGTTACAAAGTTGCTGCGTGCACATTCGAACCAAGGAAATGTGAATGTTTTATTCTCTTTTATTACAATTGTACTTTTACTATTCTCTGTTCTTAACCTATTCTTGAATTGCAATGGTTTTAAGTAACTATGCGAAATAAAATTATTACTATATTTATGTTTGCTACGAAGTCTGACAGCAAATACTATAGCAGTAAAGCTTTCAGCAAGTTGCGGTTTTCTGCTGCCCTCCAGTTTGTCTTTAGCCCTACTTATTTTGATAGTGCATCCAGGCCTTTCTTTTTCCAGTTCTTTGAGTAGGGTGCAGGTCAGTGGAGATATGCATTTAGATTTTTCTATTAACAAGCAATTGGTTATACCTTTTTTTTCTGAAAGGTACTGCCTTTGAAGACCTGGGCTTCAAAACGTGAAAGAGCCTAATATCACAACTCTATAATTTCAAAAACACCCTAGAATCATTTTCTTGCAGAGATCAGCCATCCTGTCCTGGATGGTTTCCCCTATTGTGAGAAATGCTTCAAAAAATTGGCATGGCATATAGTGCTTCAAGCTGTTCCAACAAAACACGAGGAAGAGTCATGGAAATTGCTTGTACTAACTGAATTTTGGATATTTAACTGTTGGAAATTGCTGTTGGTGAAAAGAACCCAAAAAACTATCAGCCTTTCACACCAGATCAATTGAATAAGACAGGTGGCATGTGTGTTGAAATATTCATTCAAGAAGGTGGGAAGTCACCTAAAACTATCATTAGTAGTTTAAATGCCTACCTATACGCCTTGTACAATAGTATTGGCAATAATTTCTAGACTGCACAAGATAAATATGCAGATTCTCAAAACTCTTTCGGACAAACATGAAGCTAGCTTATCCAACACAGACCCTCGGCACACAATAGAGGGCATTTTTGTATCTGGGATGCCCTTAGAGAATGTGTACAAACACTGTATTGCCTAGTAAGGCATTTATGAACTGCCTGACCTCTTGTTACACATGTCCATTCAACTAAATTAAACAAAAAGAAAACTTAGTCTAGGGATAAACCCTTTTACTTGATAATTTTCAAGATAAAGGTTCCTCTCCTCCTCCAATCCTTGTATAAACGTTTGTTTGTGATGAAGATGCAAGCCTAGTATCGGAAAATGACCTAGGAATAGATTTGTGCTCTGTTTTCGGTCATCAAATCGTTAGTCAAATCATGGCAATAAGATTATTGTGCAAATTGGCTTTGTCTAGCAGGGGAATTCTGCACCACCCTTCGATGTCCTCAGATGATGGCTGCCGGGTGAGAGTGTTTAGGTGGGGGGGAATGAATGGGAGCAGTGATCACTACTCCTTGCCCTCCCCCAGATCTGATCCACGTCTGATGCTTGGGTTTGTGAATGGGAGGGAAAGTCAGAATACGTTCTGATAGTTTCTGTTTAGTCTCTCGCTTCAGAGTGTTAAGATTCTGTGCTGAGGTCAGAAGAAAGCGGTACAAAAGGGGTGGTGATGGACAGAGCATCTGAACCAATCAAACACTCACACCCAGTCAACAGATCTGTGTTTAATCCATCACTGTTCTTTAGCCCACTCTGCCACCCCAGTTCAGACATGGCCATATGCAAATCAGTCTGACCCTGTGCCTCATTGGAACAGTCCAGCCCGAACTGCCAAGCCATGCCTTCCCTGGACCGGGAACAAGCTTCCTAGGACTGGTTTTTGGCATTACAGCCGTCTTCAGCCAGGCTTGCTTGAATCCAGTGGCAAAGTGAGCAAGGGACTCACGTCTGAGCATACCCTGCCAACTTATGGCGAATAAAGCGGTACAAAAGTGGTGGTGATGGACGGAGCATCTGAACCAATCAAACACTCACACCCAGTCAACAGATCTGGGTTTAATCCATCACCGTTCTTTAGCCCACTCTGCCACCCCAGTTCAGACATGGACAGATGCAAATCAGTCTGGCCTTGTGCCTCATGGGAACAGTCCAGCCCGAACTGCCAAGCCATGCCTTCCCTGGACCGGAAACAAGCTTCCTAGGACCGGTTTCTGGCATTACAGCCATGGCTTGGCAGTTCGGTCTGGACTGTTCCCATGAGGCACAGGGTCAAGACTGATTTGCATATGGCCATGTCTGAACTGGGGTGGCTTGGTGAGCAAAATAACGATGGATTAAACACAGATCTGTTACTGGGGGTGAATGTTTTGCCGTTGTGCAACATTCTGTCCATCATCTTGTGTGTTTTGCTGTACACCCTATGTGGGAAGGGTATGCCCAGACGTGGGTCCCGTGCTCACTACGCCACTGGAGTTAAGCTAGCCTGGCTGAAGACGGCTGATAGCCAGAACCCGGTCCTAGGATGCTTGATTCCGGTCCAGGGAAGACATGGCTTGGCATTTCGGTCTGGACTGTTCCCATAAGGCACAGGGTCAAGACTGATTTGCATGTGGCCATGTCTGAACTGGGGTGGCTTGGTGAGCAAAACAACGATGGATTAAACCCAGATCTGTGACTGGGAGTGAATGTTTTGCCATTGTGCAACATTCCGTCCATCATCTTGTGTGTTTTGAGGTCAGAAGAAAGGCTGAAGAGATGAGTGGGATAGTGCGTCCTTCCTCAGCCATCCATCCGACCTTCTCTCCCGTCCCCTGAAAAAGGGAGGATACTTGAGTGCAGCACCTGAAAGCACTGATCATTGATCTACGCTGCTCCTTGGCCACATGCACATGCTAAGTCCAAGATTTGTAGTGTGTGGTGTGAGGAGAGGTTGAAGGTGCTCCCACCTTCCACTTCCATCCCGTCACCCCACCCACAAATCCAAGCGCTGGGAGCAGAGAGTGAAATCACTGGTACTGCTCCCAGTCATTTCACTGTATTTCCTTCATGCCATCATATTTCTTGCTGACGTAGATTGGGCCCACAGCCCCTCTTAACCCACTACACCCTCCAGGGCACCTTCCCTCTCATTCCTGAATGAAATCTGAGAGTTGTAAGGTAAGAAAAAAGAGCTGGAAGCAACAAACACTGTTCTCAGCGCCTCCTCTTTCGTCTTAATCTCTCAATCTGTTTGACAAACACTAGCCTCGGGGTGAGGGGAGGGTCAGTGGGGGTGTGGGGGGGTTAGGAATCCCCTCCTGGGTTTTCAGCCTCCATCATTCATATCCGCTCCATACGTCGAAGAAGGCAAAAGAGATGATGAGAATGAGCATACTTACTTGGAACTTTGGGGTTGTCTGGTAATTGGGATCTGGTTATTAGGTTCTTAGTAGGAACTTACTGGGAACTGAGACATCTAATACCTCACCCCCAAATGGACTCTGATTCACCATATAATAAGTCGGAGGCCTCCCATAGATATAAAAAAAAGATAACTCTGTAAGTACACTTTCTGTAGTTTCAAATAGCTGTTTACCTACATTTATTTCATTGGTCCTACCCTCCAATAATAGTTGACTACTGAGGTGTGCAAATGGCATTTGTATATTAGAAGCTCCTTAGTGTGTCATTACTGCAACCTGGTAATTCATTGTTCTAACTGGGAACAGTGTGCTTGGCTGGGAATTAACAATGATGTGTACTGACCAGGCACAGCAAATGGTGTGTACACACTAGGAATTGGAAATGTGTGATGGTGAGAGAGCAATCTAGTGCTGAATATCAGGGGGTGCTGGAACACTTCTCTTATCAGCTCCACCGCCCCCCCTTTTTGCCCCGACCGTACCCACCTGCTGATCTGGAAATTTGATTCTGTGGTAAGCATGGGGGTGGAATAAAGGGTGATTTTCAGGGAGCCCCTCGTACTCTGATCCACCTCTTGCACCTCTCACACACCACTTATAGTGATCCGAACTCTTCACCCTCTCCCATCTCAGTTGCAAATCTGAAGGCCAAAATGAGGAAGCAAGACGTAAAATCACTGGGACCTATCTGTCATTCCAGTTGCCTGGCTATCTCGCAGTTCTCAAATCTCTTGCTGCTATGTTGCTAAATGAGGGTTGGAAGTTGCCCTCTGGCTCCAACTTTCACTCTTAAATGAGCAAAAAGGCAGAGCATCAAAAATAGATTTAAGAGTTGATCAATACTCACAGTGCCTCAAACTACTAAATCTCCCTTTTATCCTCAATCGAGGGCCTGATTATTGTTTGGGATTTTGCTCAGTTCATCTGTTTTACTTTTGGAAGTGGCAGAATATCCATTTTGGCCCCCTGCCACTTCCATCCACATGTGCAAAATGACAGTGTGTCCAAATGAAAAACTCGAAATAATGGGTGGCTGCTAGAGTGGGAGGAGATCAAATACTACATATGGATAGGCATTGGATGGACATTTTTTGCCCACCTTTCAAGTTCTCCATTGAAGATTTGGTTGTATGTTTGTGAGGGGAGAAGATGGGAGCAGTATATACTGCTCCTCAACTTCTCTGACGACTATACTCTCTCACCAGTGCTCAATATTGGGGCTATAAGGGAAGGAATGTTTTGGTACAGGTGGCTAAGTCCCTCTCTCCATTCAAGCGACAAGGTGGAGCCATGAAGTGCCTTGACTGGGACTTCTCCCAGCCCCATCACATCCTATCCCCTGGCTTCATATTGAGCACTTTTAGGGGAGGTGGGAGGACCACTCAAACCCTTCCTAACATTCTTGCATAGAAGCAAGAAATAAAATTGAATAGAAGGTAGAGTGGGATTGAACATTTACCACAGAAGGTTAGGGATATCATGGCTACAGAAGGGTTGGGGGCGCAAGGCCACAGAGGGACAATGGAGATCAAAGACTCAGATGTCGTTGCGGATAAAGGGTTGGTAATAATATCCACACAAGTCCCAAGATCAAAAAATAATCACGTACACACACCTTGGTACATAAGAAAGAAGCGTGTTTTGTGGGGGTCTGATCAAAGGCTCTGCAAATGGATTGTTATGCATTCATCTAGAGTGTTTTTACATCGAGGGCAATGCAATTTGTGTTCTGGCTTTAATAATTGTTTTGTTAGCAGACAACAGGGGAATGTGGAAACCAACGATTATTGGGTGTGTGGCACACTGTGTTTTCTCCTATGTGGTACTAGTAGTATCAATTGATGTTAGATCCTTTGTAAATCATTTGGGTGCTGCTGGGTTTCTCCCTCTGACCTAGGGGTGTTAAATTCAAACTGCAAATTGAAAGCACTGTCACCTGAATGACAGTGTGCCCAAACAGCACTCCTCTGTGAGATTGTTTTCTTCTGTACGTTCTCCCAATGTTTAGCGAAAATATGTAGAATAATCACAGTGAGTTCAATTCTGACTTGAAATTTCTTGTATTAAGTCTCCAAAACTCAAATCATCTTAATTGTTACGTCACAATATTCGTATTCAATTAAGTGCAATTCATATGTTGTTATGGTGAACATTTCAATGTTTTCCAAATGGATATATTCAATCGCTCCCTATGCATTTTGGGCCACTGCCCTTCATCAGGGGAAATGCATTCAACCTAGAACAAAAACAAATGTAGGTATGCTGTAAAGAGATAGAAATTCCCTTCCAATATGGTAAATGCATTTTTGTGTTCTACAAAATCACCCGTGTATTAGCAGCGTGGCTGTGTTGAATTAATTGGTCAAAAAACAAAATGTGATCGTGCTCCCGAAAAAATAGTTGTGAAATATGTCAGAGGGCCGTCAAAGCAAACACACTTAATGGGGCCGTGCACAAAGTGTTATCGGGATTAAACTGCTGGGTGTGTCGTGAACATGTAAGCGTGCGTGTTACATGGAAACCTCATGCTTAGTCAGCCCAGTGATCGTATTCGAATTAGGCAAAATTTAAACGAAAAAGCATGGGCCATCGGATAGACTGTGGTCTGTCCGTGATGGAACAGAGTTAAATCGTCGACCGAGCAGTGCTCAAACGAAGTCCTACCGCGTGATATGGAGCGGGTTCGGGCTGGTGAAAGAACCGTTGTTGGTGTCCTGGGAATCGCGGAAGTAACGGCAGATGCGACGCATGCGTGTTAAAGCAATGGGTAATGGAAACAAACGATGGACAAATGTCCGTGGCGACCATCTTGGACGTGTATTAAGTGAAATAAATTAACGAAAATGATATGACCAAGAGGAAATGAAAACCTGTGAATACAGGCCAAATTTAACTACAAAAATCGCAGGTGCATAAAATTGTGACCAGAGTATTTTGCGCGGTGATGTGATGTACATGGAATGTTGTAAAAGCAATTCAACACGTTCATGAACTATATACGATACAGTAAATAATAATATAAACAAGAAAGGAAAACACATGGATAAAGACCGAATTCAACTGAAAAAACGCATGTGTTTGGGATTGTGACCTGAGTGTTTTGTGGAGTAATATGATTATTAAAGGATATTATAAAAACAGTAGAACACACTCAAAGCATGTACATACTTTGGGTTCAATGCATTCTAAGTAAACTCTGGATGGTAACCATGCTACAGAAAACAACTATATTCCAAACGTTCATTTAAACCCTTTGGACTGCAAGTGTCCGGTCTTTTGATCCAGTACATCTCTCGCTGTAATAGTCTCTCTCTGTTGTCAGTACCTGACTTTACAGGAACAACCTCCAAGATCAAAACTCTTAATTGACTTATGTTGTAGTTGTTCAAGGTTAAATGTGCGGCTACCAGTGCCTTCATAACTTTATTCCTGATGGTGCTCTTGTGCTTAGTCATGCGGACCTTTATCTTTCTCTCCGTCTTTCCAACATATGGAAGCCCGCATGGGCATTTCAGAAGGTAAATCAAGTTTTTGGTGTCACACGTGGCGTTGGTGAAAAATTTAATGATTTTACCAGTGGTGGGATGGTTAAAAGAATTTCCACGTTTTATGTTGTTGCAATGACCACAGTTCAAACAAGGAGTGGTACCGGTATAATTAATGCTCTTAACAATCTGTTTAGTTTCAAGTAGATCAATCAATCAATCAATCATCGCATTTATATAGCGCACTACTCACCCGGAGGGTCTCAAGGCGCTTTGGGAGGGGGGGGTCCGCTACTGCTCGAACAGCCAGGTCTTGAGCTGCTTCCTGAAGGCAAAGTGGTCCTGGGTCAGGCGGAGGTGGGTCGGGAGGGAGTTCCAGGTCTTGGCGGCCAGGTAGGAGAAGGATCTTCCTCCTGTTGTGGCTCTTCGGATGCGGGGGACGGCGGCGAGGGCGTGGCTGGTCGAACGGAGCTGGCGTGTGGGAGCGTAGAAGTTGAGGCGGCTGTTGAGGTTGCTCGGGCCTTGGTTGTGTAGGGCTTTGTGTGCGTGGGTGAGGAGCCGGAAGGTGATTCTCTTGTTGACCGGGAGCCAGTGCAGGTCTCTCAGGTGTCCGGAGATGAGGCTGTGTCGGGGGATGTCGAGGATGAGTCTCGCTGAGGCGTTCTAGATTCGCTGGAGTCCCTTCTGGAGCTTGGCGGTTGTTCCGGCATAGAGGGCGTTGCCGTAGTCCAGATGGCTGGTGACGAGGGCCTGGGTGACCGTCTTCCTGCTCTCGGTGGGGATCCACTGGAAAATCTTGCGTAGCATGCGCAGGATGTTGAAGCAAGACGAGGAGACGGCGTTGACTTGTCTGGTCATGGAGAGGGAGGAGTCCAGGATGAAGCCCAGGTTGCGTGTGTGGTCTGTTGGTTTGTGTGCGGTGCCCAGGGTGGGGGGCCACCAGGAGTCGTCCCAGGCGGAGGGCGAGGAGCCCAGGATGAGGACTTCCGTCTTGTCTGAGTTCAGTTTCAGGCGGCTGGTCATCATCCACTCGGCTACGTCTTTCATCCCTTCGTGTAGGTTGGTTCTGGCGGTGGCGGGGTCGTTGGTAAGGGAGAGGATCAGCTGGGTGTCGTCGGCGTAGGAGATGATGTTGAGGTTGTGTTGGCATGCGATGGTTGCGAGAGGGCTCATGTAGACATTGAAGAGGGTGGGGCTGAGCGAGGAGCCTTGAGGAACGCCGCAGATGACTTCGGTGGCTTCTGATCTGAACGGCGGAAGGCGGACTCTGTGTCCTTCCAGCGAGGAAGGAGCTGATCCACTCCAGAGCTTTCTCCTGGATCCCGACGTTGCAGAGGCGCTGCACTAGGGTGCGGTGGCAGACAGTGTCGAATGCCGCGGAGAGGTCCAGGAGGATGAGGGCCGCTGTTTCTCCGTTGTCAAGCAGGGCTCGGATGTCGTCGGTGGCTGCGATGAGGGCGGTCTCGGTGCTGTGGTTGGCCCGGAAGCCCGACTGTGAGGGGTCGAGGGATCCATTCGTCTCGAGGAAGGCTGCCAGTTGCTTGTTGATGGTCTTCTCGATGACTTTGGCTGGAAACGGGAGGAGCGAGATTGGGCGGTAGTTTTTGAGTTCGGTGGGGTCCGCTGTTGGTTTCTTCAATAGAGCGCTGAGTTCGGCGTGCTTCCAGCTCTCCGGGAATGTGGCGGTGTCGAAGGAGGTGTTGATGATGTCCCGCAGGTGGGGTGCGATGACCGCGTCGGCCTTGTTGAAGACGTGGTGAGGGCATGGGTCGGTGGGAGATCCGGAGTGGATGGAGTTCATCGTGCGGATGGTGTCTTCGGTGTTGATCGGGGTCCAGGTGCTGAGGGTGGTGGTGGGGGGCGTTGGTGCGGGCCTGGGGAGCGTTGGTTGTGTGCTGAAGCTGTTGTGTATGTCAGCGATCTTGTTGTGGAAGTAGGAGGCGAGGGAGTTGCAGAGGTCTTGCGATGAGGTGATGTCGTTGTTTCCGGCGTAGATCTTTCAAGTTCCTCGATCGTTGATAAGCATATAATGATTTTGAAAAGATGCAGTTGAAATCAGGTTCATTTTCAACCATATGCCAGTTTTTTAATATGATTTTCTTAATTTGGTAACTCCTGCTGGAGAATTTAGATACGAACACTGGCCTGTTGGTAGTAGTTTCCCTTATTTGAGTTGATAGCAATTCAGATCTGTTTGTTGCTCTTACTCTTTCTTTTGCTCTCCTCAACACCATTTCTGGGTACTTCCTCTTTCTGAATTTTCCGTTTCGTTCTTCATATATGTGCTGGTTTCGGAAGAGATCCTTTTGATACTCAAGAGTTGAGAGTATAACAAATGACGTTTCAGCGACATTGGATGACAACTGTCAAAGAGTAGAGAATTGTTTCGGTCTGTACTCTTGGTGTAAACGTCTGTCTCAAACCTGTTGTTTTTGCATGTTACGAGAACGTCCAAAAATGCAATTCTTTCTGTACTGACTGTATGTGTGAATTGAATGTGGTCATCTATGTTATTAATGAACGTGATGAACTCCTTGATTTCCTCCGGAGGCCCTTTCCACACCAAAAAAATGTCATCTATGTAACGCCAAAATCTTAGGATTTTGTCATTCCATCTCAGATTGAATAGAATATTATCCAATTCCAGGCGGTGCATAAACAAGTTGGCATAGCTGGGAGCCGCACAATTTCCCATCGATGTACCGGCTAACTGTAAGAAAAAATCATTGTTCCAGGTAAAATAACTATGATATAGGGTGTATTGAAGCAGTTCTAAAAGAAAGATCTTCAATTCTTGTTTGATGTCATGTTTGATTAAGAATGATTCAATAGCTTCAGTGCCTCTGTTGTGCTGGATGGATGTATAAAGCGCACATACATCGATTGTACATAGGGTGATAGTCATGGTTGGATTCAAGGTGATGTCGTTTAATTTGGTTAAAAAGTCTGTTGTGTCACGTAGGTAAGTGGACATTTGTTTCCCTAATGGTTGCAAATGCTTGTCCAAGTATCTTCCTGTGGGTTCATGGATAGATCCCCTTGTGGACACATTCGGGTGAAAAGGTGTTTTTTTCGGATCCTTATGGATCTTTGGCGGCATGTGTAAACTGGAACACCTGGGAAATTCCTGGATTCAAAATGTCTTGGCCTTTTCTGTGATTACACCCATGGAATGGGCGTTTTCCACTATGGTTTTCAGAGTTTTAGCAAAGTCTCCTTTTACAGGCATGTAGAGAGTCACTTTTTGATTGGCTTCATACATATTGTTACTCTAGAAACAAAGAATGATGAGAGCTAACAGGCACATTTGCATGACTCTGCTTGTGATTTGTAATGGCTTCATCAGCTTGACTTTTTGTGACTACCTTTATTCGGATTTTCTGAATGTATGCGATGTTTGTTTTTATTAAGGGTAGTTGGTGTCAAATTTACAAAAACAAGCATATTGTTCTGTTGACTATATTTCTATACAGAATGTCTGACAACAAATACCTGATTGTGAAAGTCCAGATCAGAATCTACCTTGTCAGGCTCAAGATCTCATCTTCAACATAGTCTTCAATAGCGGTCACTGTCATTGTGCAGTTATGTTCCAGCCCATCTCATGAGGACATATTCTATCTACCTTACTGGATTTTTTAGGTCCTCTATTATAATTCGGCATCAATCACTACAGGCCCTGCAGAGCGAGGCAACAGCTGATTTGAGAAGCTTTTGATATAAAGCTGCAGTACTGGTGCCCACGTCAGGGTCAAGGCACACAACTCACATGCCTAGTCTTCCACTCTCCCTTTTAAAAAAAAATACAGTGAAGATTATGTTCACTTTTAATTTTTCATACTACAGTGCTGTTTATGAAGTGGACAGAATCTTATGCTCGTACCAATAGCTAGCACACGGTACTGTGTCATGTATGTTTGAGGCCAATATTAGAGATTCCCTGTTATACCCGTTATTCAGACTTTCATCTCGATGATCTAAGAAATGTATGGCTTATGAATGGAATCCCCAGATCCACTTTTAGTTCCCCTATAGATCTGAATCTGGTTCCCAGCTTTTTGTTAACATCACCACATATTACTAGGATTCGTGGTCCTTGTGAATCTCCGTGAAACCCCTCAACGTTACATTTCTAGAAGAGCCTTGAAATCCTTCATAATGTGTCAAGAGCTGATCTACTGGGTGGCACATTATATAGTTAGAAGAAAAGGCCTTCTACTTCCTGGAGCAATTCTCGGCACCAGTTTTAAAAAGTCAGGATATAAAATTACTCTTAAAAATAATTTTAGCAGCAGGGCAAAAAACCTGGAGACCAGAGGGGAAAAAATCTTTTCACTACTTCAGGCCAATCAAAAAGACAAATAGCAGGAGAAAATAAGCAGAACATGTAGAAATCCAGAAATTCCTCACGGGTAGAGTGAGTGAGCAACAAGCACAATTGTGACCCACTCTGAACCCAGTTTAGTCTCCTTTATATACTAATTCTTCAGGAAGCCCTTCTAAGAAAGTAAAAGAACATAATTTGCCTCTGTGATGGCTTGGGAAGGACTTCTATTAATTCTAAAGTGATTGGAAACTATCCCAAAAAGGAAAACCTTGAATTGACTTCAAACTATAATGTCATACAAAGAAAATGAATGTACTAAAAAATAATATTCTACGCACCTGTGATGTTAGAGATGCCTCGGGTAGTTTTTTTTACTAGACTATGACTAGCCACTCTTGCCAGGGAAACCAAAGAATGAGTGGATCTATACTACAAAAGCAACGGACAGCTGAACACCAACATAGTCCGCGTGACAGGAACCCTAATGTTGTCACAGATGCCCTCCAACACTGGACTCATCGCAATGGATGCTGTTCATATGCAGAAAGCCTAACCTAATCCTTGTATGAGCATAAATGTTGATCAATGTGAGAATTGTGTTATACAGGAGACTAAAGTCGACCATTTAAAACTAGTGGTACAGAGTCAATTTATTTGCAACTTTGCTACAGATAGCTACCCTTCATTATTTATAATTAACTTCCTGAGCTCCCTGTGCTTTTACCAATAAAAATATGAGCTGGCAGAATGGCTGCCCTTTGCTTTTGCTAAGGAGCATCATTCCACCTGCACCATCTGGGGTTCTTGAGACAAAAAAAGTTGTTAATGAAGCAGGAGCTTTGCTTCAGGTGACCGTGAACACGTGGCTTCAGTTCCCAATGTTGACTTATTGATTTGAAAGAAAGCGAATAACTTCACCAGACTTACACCCACCGCCACTTCAGTATTAATGCACAGCACTGTATAACGTAAATATGGTATGCTCCCTGTAGCTCCCCTGCGGCCGATATACTTAATAGATTCTCTGTTCTAAGGTGCAAAAATGTATTTTAAAATGCCTTGGTTAAGAAGTTACCCAGACGACATGGGTAAAGAAATTTGTGCATATGTCAAGATCGTGCACTGGCGTAAAAATTACGAAACAGATACACTTCTATTGTTTTCACACAGTCTTTCACAGTGCAGAACTTCTGACGCATAAAAACAGAGATTAAATCCGGCAGGGGGAGTTAAAAAAAATTCTTTGCTATCATGTTAGATTATTATTGTCTTCCAAGGGCAAGAGAATTGCCAGTTCATACAGGTGTCTAACAGAATCTGTAAAAGTGGTAAGACTGGGGGTGATAGGGGAAAGGAGCGATAAGCCAGATCTATCGCTCCTTTATTATTTATGCTCCAGATGGGTTTGACTCCCTTCGACAGAAGTGGGTTGGATGGGTAGGAGACCTAGACAAATTATGACTGGAGGGTGGCATGCATGGTTCCTAGGGAACTGGCAATATCCACGTATGATACAGCAGATGTTGCCTGTCGTCTATCCTCTATGTACGAGCTGTAGACTACTAGCTGCATATCTCTTCTATATATCATGGGACTGCTATGGGTTAAGACCCTTCTCGGACGGGGTGGAACAGGAGATTGTGGAGGTCATGGGGTACCTGATCGAGTTAATCCCCAAGATGGCATTGCTGGGACTGGTAGAGATGCTGGGAGACCCCTGCACTGAGCGACTCTTCACAGGCGTGGCCAAGCGAGACATAGCACATCTGTGGAAGCACGTGCTCCTCACTCCTTATCAACCTGGTGCACTGGAGTCGACTGGTGTGCACAGCAAGAAAAACTCATATATGAGGCATGTGGATGTCCTCAAAAGCATGAGAAAGTGTGGGGAAATGGTGGGCTTACCATGGCCTATCTTTGTAAGTGGGTTGGCCCTTGCATGGGCCGCTGGCAATGTTACTGTGGATCTGAACAGTCACATCTTCTCTTTTTCTCCTTAATAATACCTGTGATATATGGATGATGCTCGCTGTATTTATAAACGAAATAAAGTTGATTATAAAAGAAAAAAAGAGTTAAGACTGGGCTCATTTTTCCTTAAAATCAATAAATTGACATTTTCTGTATTTTTCTTTAAAAAAGAGCTAAGAGCTTCCTTGGTTTGATTTGATTTCATCATGAACCGTCTTTTATAAATAGTCACAACATGTCCAGACTCTGGTAAGGACTGCATACTCACCTGAGACAAACTGAAATTATACTGCCAAAATTGTGACGTGTTAAAGTATATATTAACCCAAATCGTGTGCTGGGTGGGAATGCTCAAAAGTCTTTGTTCTCACGTTTTCTATGTTAACTTCATAATCTTATGAAAATGTTGGAAGTGCACATTTATTTATGATGAGATGTTATTGAAAACCCGCAAGGTTATTTACCTAAAAATCCCATCAGCCTGTAACAAGAATAATGGTCAATCTCCTGCGGGGGAAAATGTCTGCACATGCTTTACTGAACATACTTTTTCTACATCAAGCCTGCACGTGCCCGTACCAGCTCCTCATTCCATCCATCCATGCATCCATAATTGTTTTCTTAAGGTACAATGTGTCTAACTATTGTCTTTGTTTGTGAAAAGCTTTGCCGAAGGAAATCTGCTGAGAATTGCCCGAAGGTAACAAACCGTTCAAATGTTTAACCCCTTACCTTTTCTCCCACATACTTTTAAGTGAGCTGTAAAATGGAGGTCACTTAGAGACATGTACAGAGTTCTCTTGAGAAAACCAAGAACACATTTCATTGCTCCTACG
Source organism: Lissotriton helveticus (assembly GCF_964261635.1). Taxonomy (NCBI): domain Eukaryota; kingdom Metazoa; phylum Chordata; class Amphibia; order Caudata; family Salamandridae; genus Lissotriton; species Lissotriton helveticus. The sequence goes on along the minus strand of NC_136069.1, from coordinate 312,899,172 downwards.
TGCCCGATTTTAAGGAAACACTGAAGAGCACGGCAGCCATCAGTTGCATGTGTAACAAAAGGGTAAAAGTTTTTAGGTCTTTCCTAAAAATAGGTTTTAAGCTGAAATATAATGTTATGCAATGTACAGAAGCCACAGACCTTAAATTATAGCACATTGAAAGCCGAAATGTGGCTATAAGTAGCAGGAGGCATCTTTATCACTTGAGTAGTAAACAGTTTCTCAAATGTGACGCCCTCTGAGTTTTGTTTCGGTGCTTGCTAGTCCTCTAATAGGACGCCATGCACATTGGAAATAAAATAAAATATTTTCTACCACGCTTAACGGCTTCTAGTAGCCTTCATAATTAATCTGTCCCGTTGCCCTTCGGGAATCCCTGCACACCTAAAATATAACTGAAAAACTGTATTGTGAAAATTGATTGCTTATCAGTTATTTATTTTTCTAGTTTTAATTACAGACTCTTATGTATGAACTTGTACATTTTTTATAACATTTCTGTCATTTCTTTTTCTTGTCAGAATGATCTGGAAGACACACATGCAAAATTCCACGTTCTTTTCCTTTTCTTTGTGGCTGCTATGTTCTTCATTAGTATACTGTCGTTGTTCAGCTACCACTGCTGGCTGGTCGGAAAAAACAGATCAACGATAGGTCAGTTAACTTAAATATAAACATTTAGATGCTGCATGCATTGATAACGGTGAATTAAATCTCCAAAAAGTTCCGCAACTATTTAGAGTAGATGGTTTATCAGATGACTAGAAAATGTCTTCATTTTTTTTAGTTGTTTTTTTTTTACTTATGTGGATATCGAAAAGTGAGAACATTTTATTTACGTTGAGTGCAATTTTTTCCCCTGTGCCATTGGTTGACAAGCGCTTCCAAATGTTCCCTGTTTGCTACATCTGGTTACTTTCTAATTTGCATTGTGGTTGTCTGGCTATTTTAATCTTTACCTAAGTATCTGCAATCCTAACCGCTTTTTAGGACCGGGTTATGTTTTGTTTGCTGCTGGCCCATTTTTAAAGACCGCTTTTCTGGTTTTTTTTTTTTTTTTCTGGGCATCCGATCATTTAAGACTCCAGTGTTGGCTACCTTGCATTTCATTGCTTACTACTTTGTATTTCCGGAGAGGCTTAGCTCATTTCATCAGTCTGTGTATTCATATGTGTAAAGAGGCCTTTTTTTCAAGCATTTCTTTCCTGTGGCAGTAGCAGCTCTTTGGATGCTCATTACACTGTTTGACCAGGTGGTGCACTTATGTTGATTTGTATAGCACACTAATCACCCAGGAGGGTGTCTAGGTGCTTAGGCATGTGTGTAGGTGTGTGGTCCCCAAGGTGCTTATAAGAAGAGCCTTGCCTTCAGCTTCTTGCGATACTCAAGAAGTGAGGAAAACGCTCTGATGTGTTGAGGGAGGTTGTACCATGTCTTGGGTGCAATGTAGGAGAATGAGCGACCTCTGGTTTTGCTTTTGCGGATGCAGGAAGTGTGTGAGTGTCTGGTGCGTTGGTGAAAGTGTGTGCAGATGTTCAGGTATTCTGGTCACACGTTGCGTATTGGCCTAGTTTATGAATGGAGAGCCAGTGAATATTCGTGTAGTGTAGTGTGGTTATGTGGGTGCAATATGAGAGGCTGAGTATGAGTATTGCAGTGGTGGTCGGGACCCTGTTTAGGAGTGGTTTGGTGATTCCAGTGTAGATAGTGTTGCTATAGTCCAGCCAACTGGTGATGAGTGCTTGGGTGACAACGGTACATCTGGTGTTCTGAGGAAAACAATTGCAATTCTTTCGTAGCATACATAGGATGTGGAAGCAAGAGGTGCACACTGTGTTGACTTGAGCTGTCCTGTTGAGTTTGTTGTCCAAGATGATCCCTAGATTTTTTGCATGGTCTGTGATTATGGGTGTTGGTCCTAGCTCTGACATCCTCCAGGTGGAGTTCCAGGGTGGGGTCTTGTTGCCAAAGACCAATATTTCCATCTTGTGTGAGTTGATTTGCATCTAGTCAGCTACCATGGTCATGCAGTTGGTGAAGTTGGTGAAGTTGGTTCTGGTGGTGGTTGTCTGGTCTGTTAGGGAGATGACGAGTTGGGTATCATAGGGGTAGGACATGAAAGTGATTTCTTGTGATCGGATGATGTTGCGGAGCGGTGTCCTGTATATCTTGAAATGGATGGGGCCGAAGGGCAATCCCTGTGGGACTCCGCATATCAATTTCTTGATCTCTGATGTGAAGGGTAGCAGCCTAACTCTTTGGGTTCTTTCCGTGAGGAAGGAACAGATCCATATGAGTGTGTATCCCGGTCTGCCAATCTCATGGAGCCTTCTGATGAGGGTGTTGTGGGAGACAGTGTCGGAGACTCAGGAGAAGTCGAGCAGGATGAGGGCAGCTGTTTATCCTCATTCCAGGATGATTCAAATGTCATTGGTGGCTGCACTGAGTGCTGTTTTCGTGCGGTGGTTCTTTCAGAATCCTGATTGAGTGTTGTCTAAAAGATTATGAGGTTTGAGGTGGGTTGTGAGTTGGTTGTTGATGGCCGTCTCAATCACTTTGGGTGGATAAGGGAACAGGAAGATGGGTCGGATGTTGCTCATTTGAATCGGGTCTGCTGTGGAGGGCTTTTATTTCTGCACCTTTCCATTCATCTGGGAAAGTTGCTGGCGTGATGGAGGTGTTGATGATGTGGTGCTGATTGGTGATGTTCACAGATTGTAGATGTAGTGGGGACATGGGTCCTTTGGGGCCCCTGAGTGGATGGTCTATATGATTGCTGCTGTCTCATTTCTGGTGAGGGTTGGCCATTTTGGTTGGTGGTGGGTAGGTTAGCGATGAGTTCTCTGGGGTTGGGTCGATGTGCGAAGTTACTGTAGATCCGTGGTACTCCTAGTACGGCCCGCGGGCTGCCAGCTGCCCGGCAGGCCTTCATTGGCGGCCCCCGGATCTTGCCATGCCGTTTTTACATTGCCAGTGAGCAGTAAACAGACAGACACACAGACACTCACTCACACAGACACTCACTCACACAGACACTCACTCACACAGACACTCACTCACACAGACACTCACTCACACAGACAGACACACACTCACACAGACACACACACTCACACAGACACACACACTCACACAGACACACACACTCACACAGACACACACACTCACACAGACACACACACACACACGGTCTGGTGGCTCAGTGGACTAATGTGTCAGCTGCAGGGGCCTGTGTTTCTTCCCCATGGCTCAGGTTTATTTTCTAGAACCGCCCCACACTGACCCCGCCCCCACAGGTGTGGCCCTCGGCCACAAACTACACTGTAAATTTGGCCTCCGAGAGAACATTTGTGAGTACCCATGATGTAGATGTTTGCAATTTTGCTGGGGAAGAAGTTAGGTTGTTGTAGATTTGTTGAGAGGCAGCGATGTTAACAGTGGCTGAGGACATAGTGAAATCCTTGACAATCAGTAAGATCTTGTCACAGATGTTTGAGCTTCCTTTGATGCGATCCACTAGTGCTTTTTTCTTGGTGTCTCTTATTTGCTGGTTATAACATCTGAGTGCAGACTTCTAGGTAGTCCTGTCGATGGTATTGTGGCTGTCCATTTCCTTTCTACTTATTTACATTGTTGTTTGGTGTCTGAGTCTTCTGTATACTAGCTGGCCTGCTTGTTCTACTATGCTTGTTGGATTTGATGGGTGTGAGGGAGTCATTACAATTCTTGATCCGGTTGTTGGAACTCTGAAAATATCTTAAATACAAGACTTCATTTTGCAACAGTTGAAATTCAATAAATGTTACTGCATTGTATATTGTTTGTTAATAGCAGCTTTGTGCTCTCCACAGAGGCATTCCGTGCACCATCATTTCGAAATGGCCCTGACAAAAATGGTTTCTCTCTCGGGTTCCGCAAAAATTTGAAACAAGTATTTGGAGATGAAGTAAAGTATTGGATAATCCCAATTTTCACAAGGTAACTATACTTATTAAAGATTCAATGTTGCTTTTGTATCAGCTTTTTTCTTAACTCTTATTTGATGGCCTGTTGATATGAAATGTATCAGCTGAAGAGGTTTGTTGTTTGCCACTTAAAAATGTTAATATCATCCTGCTTGGAAACCCTTTATTCTGCTATTCTGTCTCTCCCCCCCCCCCCCCCTCTGTGATTGCTGCTGGAGGAGGTGCAGCTATGCAGTGGTCACCTGAGCTGCACCGCTGAACCACGCTCGCCACTGCCACTCATGGCACAGTGGCCAGGGTCTGCCCTCCATAGCTCCCACTCTGTCACTTCAGTGCTCCATGAGAGTCTGTACTCCTGGATCACTGCTGGATTTCGACACCAACATGAATTGGGGGAGAAATGGTTTCACGGATATCCCTAATAGTGTGTGCCTACCCCTCTCTTGCTCCTTAATGAAAATGAAATGTGATTGAATTTGGTCAAACTAAGCAGTAGTTTTGCTGTCAGGTTTTGATTTCTTTAGAGATGAATCATAGCTTTACTTGGAAGGCTCAAGTATAGCACTTTTTAAAAAAAAATAAGCACTGAAGGAAGTAACTGGATTGGTTATTACTCCAGTAAGGGAAAGGCATTGAAGTAGCCCTGGTTAGCCTTCACCAGTGCTGTTGGGCACAAGGAAATCTCAGAATAAACGGAAATACATGAAATTGTTTACTGCCATGGACGCTGTGAGGCATGAACTCATTGAGACTGGCCAGAGCATGAACCCGCTAGTCCATTAGGACAAATAAAACCTCTGATTTGGAGGGATTTAACTAAAGGTGCTTGTTGAGTACCTTGCTGATTTCAGACTTTAATTTAGCTGGATATACATAAGAATCGTATACCAAAGAAATGCGGTTCACTGGTTAGAGCCCTCCAGTGACGGTAAAAAGGATAGAAAAACATACATGAAACTCAGGAGACTTAATCATGTCATGCACTCAGTATCACACACCGATCTGGATGGGGTTCTGTGACACGTGGCATAGATTTAGTGTCCAATACCCCTGACTGGGGCTTATATGTAGCTGGTTTTGGAGAAAATGGTTTTTGGTCCCAATTTTGTTAGCTACATTAATTTGTGTTATTCTGAGCTTGCAGCACAACTGCATTCAGAGGGGCCTCGTCTCAGGTTGGTGGTTCATAAAGAAAGCAACCGGACATTTTTGTCCCTTGTACCTGCTTCCATTTGCATTGTTTTTGGGGCAGCTTGTGATAAAACAGACCACATCATTGCACACCTGTGGCATAAACACGGGATACAGTACATACAGTGTCTATGCAAGGGGATGATACATTGCTGTATCTTAGGCCACCACTGTTCTCAATTCCTCATCTCCTGATAGAACTAGAATATTTTGGGAGGGCATCTGGCTTATTTATAAATAAGAACAATATAGACCTGTTCCCTGTGGTGGGGTTGGCCTTGAATGACCTTTCTGGGCTGAAGTGGAGGTGGAAACTGAACAAGATCAGATATTTGGGGATAGATAGCAGAAAAGCAATACTACTGCAACATGGGGAGGTTTCTGCAGACTCTTAGGTTGCCTATTCAGTTTTGGAATGGGTTGCATGTATCCACATTGGGTAGGATAGCCATAGCAAAGATAGTGTTTCTCCAAAGACACTCCAATGCTCTACAAAACCCAATGTTCCATATTCCCAGGGCGGCCTTAAACAAACTCTACAGCCTCCTGATGTTATTGATGTGGCTGGGTAGATGAACTCATGATTTATTAAATGAAGAGAAATCACCAGCCAGAGGGTTGTCTGCATGTTGTGCAACAGGTGGAAGCAGCATGGGGAATAGCAGTCATATACATTTTAGGGGGTTCACCATTTTCTAGATCGCTGCAGAGGTGGTGGCTACAACTATTTAGGCATATAACACATAACATGGTTATATTCAAATGGTGCTAGGAATGTTCCCAGACTCTGGGGGATTTGTACCCTGATTATGCATTCTTAACTTTCAAGGAGTTTGATGTAATGTTGGAGTGGGTCCAATTCAGTTACTCTAGTTTTCTAATTTGTCAAAAAGATTTAGACTCGTTTCACTACTAGTCCAGTCACCTCTTGCTCGTTGGAAGTGATATTGGTAACCGGCTCGGGGGAAAGACTTATCTCTCGATTATTTGCAGCACTGAAGGATGACAGTAGGAAAATACCCCTGAAAGCACTGCAGGCATGGGATAATTACCTGTCTGAACATCTGGAGGACAGAGAGCATGTACCTTTGTACATAATGCAGCTAGCACTGCTAGGTTTAACTAAACACACTTTCACTTCCTACACCACATATACCTTACACCCATGAGGCTGAATAGGATGTAACAGAGTATGTCATCAGTGAACCCGAAACTTAAGTCAGTAAGCCACCTTCATGCACATGACCTAGACATGCAGAGTCATGATTGAACATTGGGAGATAGTTATGACCAGTTTATGGTTTGTGTTGGACATTGGAAAAGAGACCTCTGACAAACACGATCTTCCAAGAATAAGCTGTAAACCCAAGAAGAAAAAAATGCAATCTGGTTTTGCAGTGTTGGGTTGCTCCTGTAGAAATGAGTGATTGCAATACATTGGTTCTCCCTTAAGCAGTACACAATTCAGGCATGGGTTATGGATTTGTTGGAGGTGTGTCTGGCTGATACAGTGGCACACAATTTAGAAACATTGAACAATTTAATCAACGAAGTAGTGGAACATCCACAGAATGACATGCAATCAGCGGGAGCTCTCCATATAAGAAGAAAGTAAATCTAGCACAGAAGATCACTCTCTGGGATAGAGCATGCAGCAGAGAATTGTCAACCCAAAAAAGCCTAATGGAGCCTTTTTGGGGGGCTGTGGGGAGGGTTGATGAGATTTAATGTAATGCACTGCTTACGATGAAGGTATACATTCAATGGATATATATGGTCTAGCATAAGATCAGGTCATGAAAGCGTATTTGTTATATGTTTGGGAGATATTTCCATTATATTGTGTACAAGACAAAAGGCAAATGATAAAGAAGTTCAAAAAGGAGTGAAGTATTGGAAGCTTGAGATGTCCCAATCCTAGATTTCGGGATTATTTGAGATTAATTAAGGGCAATACTCTGGAATCCATACTAAGGAAAAGCAGCTTCCTATTGGTGGCTTGTGTTGTAATTATCTGAGAGATGCAGTTGGATCAAAACACCACTACCACCTGCTGACAATGGCCCTGAACCACACTTTCAGTGCTATTTCTAGACCTAAATCTGTCCTGGAAGGGATCCTATGTATTATGCCATTCTTTAATGGCAGTGTGATGGCTTCTGCCAGCAGTTGGTTGGAAAAGGCAGCAGATATAATTGTTCACAAAAAAGAAAAAAAGCAGGGTCCTGTTAGTCTAGTGATGGCTATTTCAATGGAGGCTTCACAACAAGCAGTCTTAGAGGTGCCAGATATGCTTACCTTATTTAGTGCGAGTAAAAATATTGTTCTTTTGTGGGGTGAAGAAAACATGCTCTCTAATACTTATAAAAATGGCAACCGTATGGGCGTGAGGGATTAGACTTTTTTCTTTTGTACTCTGGCAGACGCTTGCCAAAAGTGTGTTGATATAAAGATTCAAATGCAAATGGTTGGTCCAGCATCATACAAGTACCAGAACACTGGAAGCTTTTCATATGTTGGTGAAAATTCAAGATCTAGATCTTTCAGGATCCAACCCACCATATTGTAAAAGGACTCTGCAAGAGACTGTCATAAATCTTATAATGCAGCAGTGTGGGAATTAGCTTGCCGCAGAATTAACTTGTTTCCCATGAATAAGAACCACTCCTTGGTCATGATAGAAGCATTAAAACATCCTTCTCATCACAAGAACAACATCAAACTCATTAAAGCTCCATGCTTTTGGCATTTCTTTCAGTTAAATGTTTTGAAAATTGACTCAGACTTATTTTTAGTAAGCATTTAATTCTTTTTTTGAGGTGATCATGAAAGAGCATTCAAGCAGCAAGTGTTATCACCTGATATCTGCCTGCGTATTTGCACCCATCTTATGAAAGGATAAATAATTCTTAAATTCTTCATGAAGTTCCTCATCCTATCCCCCCTCAGTTGATGAATGTAAGCTCAGAATAGTTTGGTGACCACTCCTATACCGTTTCCAATCTTTCTTTATCCCGTTCCTTATTTAAAGTATCAAGCAGGCAGCATGTTAGTAAAACTTTGGAATTTTAATTTGGTTTCTGCATTTACTTCTGAAGAATTTGTCTATTGATCCATTAGAAATGTTTTTCCATAAACACCTAGTTTCCCCTCACTTATTAAATAGATTTCTCATTATCCGAAAGAAAGATAAATGTTATGAAGACTATCCACCCAATCCCCCCTTTTTTTTAAAAGCCCATTTGACTTTAGTAATATATTGCTCACGTTTCCTCTTTCTTCCATCTACTTCTAGTTTGAGATCGAGCTCCTCATTCCGTTCAGACAGATCTACAAGTTCCCGGGGTTGTTCAGTGATTTCTTCCTCCCTGTGGTCCCCGTTGCGTTCCAGGGAGTCCACCAGTCTCCCACTTCTTGGAGCTCCGTTTGCAGTTGTTTAATATCGGAGGCCACATCTTGCCGCAGGCTTGCGAAACTATTCCTGAGTGAGCTAAATAGCTTCTCCATAAAGCACCTCGGGCTCGGGTCCTCTAATCGCCCCGCTTCCAGATCCATCTCCTTCTCGACCGGCTGGGTCAACTGTTGCTCGGGTCCCAACCCCACTGTTTTCTTTGCACCCGGCTTCTGAAGCAGATCTTTAATTGATGCTTCCTTCTTGGACCGTGGTGTAGTCAATGCAGTGGTCTCGTGTTGTGCAGACCCGTGGACCCGGCTTAACTTCAGATCGGGACCAGTTACCCACCAGTCTCCTACTGGGCAGTGGTCTTGAGGCTTCGATCGCTGAGCACAATGACCCCTCGCCAAAAGGTGCGTGTAGGGACCGCCCATGGTCACCCGCCTTTGGAGCTCTTCGACCCCCATCGATCCTCCCACCGCCAAGAGTCGATGTTACCCCCCTGGGCTATTACGTCTGGTACAGTAGGTCTGGGCCTAGTCGCAGCAGTCACAATGGCCGTTCCATCAGTTGAGTGCAGATTCCACTGCGGCTGCACTCCAGGATCCCTCACACCGCCTTGGGAAGATGCACCCCTGGCCCTGACACAGGACCCCTCTCAGCAGTGGCAGCATGGGGCTGTCATTTGGTTACTCGCTCACAGTGTCCCGCCTGGCCGGCCTGTCTGCTGGAGGGAGTCAAGGCCCGACCGGGCCTTCCAGTATGAGCTAGTGTGAGGCCGGGATTCTAGGCGTAGTCCGCTTTTGGGGCAAATGTAGTTATGTACATCCCACACGCTAAGGCACCTGCAGAGTTCTGGGCCAGGGATCCACTCCAATGTTGCACCCTAGTCTCTTGGGCCTCTGAGTTTACTTGGGGGGCCGACTCTAGTCAGAGTCCCGCAAAGTCTCTTCCTCGCGCCACTCACCGCTGCTCCTCCGTTTCCCTTGCGCCCCGATGTGCCTTTTCCCCCGCTGACAAGCCGGCGGCAGCCCCTTCGGCGCCAACTGCTCTATGCAGTGCTGATTAGGCGCCCACCTTCTGTGTGCGGCTCTTCGTGGCCGCCTCAACCCTGCCCCAGACACTGCCTCCGGTCCTGGCCCCAGCCACTATGGCACCAATGGTAGTGATGGTAGTTGCCGATAACGAGGCCTCAAAATCCTAAGTTCTAGGTCTGGGGAAGTATCCTTGCCTGCCCCTTCTCTTCTGGAATCCCAGGAGGTCACACTGCAGTTTCTCAGCTCTGCCTCTGGGCCTCTCCTGAAGCCGCCACCCCGTGGTCCTGGGCCCCGAAAAGGCCTCCCCTCTGCTCCATGCAGGGCTGCTCTCCAGCCAAGACAGGCACTTCTCCGCTCTGCCGCCTCACCTCCTGGTATCGCTGAGGCTCCAATATCAGTGAGTGCTGCAGTCACCGCGCTATCCCAGTCTCCGCTGCCGCTCGCAGCACCTGGGTCGGTACAGCGGGAACTAGAAGTCGCCCTCGGGTCTGCACAGTACTCTGTTGTTCAAGGACACCCTGAGACCTCTATGTAGCTGCCTCTCGGGTCTCAAAGCTGCAAATTGACGCCTTATGATGGCCTCTCCTACCGGAGCCCCAAAAGAAACAGTGCTACTCTGCTGCCATCTTGGCCACGCCCCCCTCTTCCATCTACTTCTTGATGACAGGACTAGAATTTTTTATTCTGATTCTTTTCTCATCCCCTATTGGCTATTTGATAGGTGGTAGAGATGATCCTTTGTTAATTTCAGGCCCTAAAATGACCAACAATTCTAAGAACAGCACTTGTCTACTTGATACTTCAGTAGGGTTTGTTGCGTCTGTGCACACAGTGCAATGACTGTTTCTCAGTTAGATGCACGTTACAGTGTCTTCTTCTTGTAAAAGGTCTCTTGCAGAGATTTTAAGGTGAGCCACTATATGGGACCTTGAAGCTCAGTCAGAGCCCAATTTAACTCAATCTCCAACCCTCTAAACAACATCCTTTTCACCTACTTCGCAGGATTGATGTGCCAGGGTTAGGAATCCACCCACTACTGGATCATGCAGTGTTGAAAGAGGCCTATGTTCCTGCCAGTTGTACCAACAGCAACTCCGTGTGAAGCAGTAGTTCATCAACCCAAATTGTGTTTATTAATCGTATCACTTTAAATAAATGCATCGTACAGCTGCCTGTCTTTGCGTACGTGCTCCTTGTAACTGTGAGAGGAAGGATCACATCTGAGCACACTGGTGTGTAAGCCTACCCAAGGTATTAATTTTGCCCTAGTGACTTTATTGTTGCATTCAGCAGCCACGCATTTACCCTTGTAGAACATGAAGTGTAAAAGAATTACACTAACACATTGTAGGTTATTGTTTTAAAGCACATTAAACAAAGCCATTCTTTTTATAAACCTGATATTTGCAGTTTGAAACCAGTTATTTATTTTTAAAAGTTTGTTTTCTATATAAATCTGTGTTTTCCTTCAGCTCTCTTCTCTCATTTACACTGCTTTTCCATTATAAATTGAACCCTGTTCAAAATTGGGGCAATCCAGAGGCCTCTGTAAGTGATTCCTGATATAGAAACCTAAACTGATTTAGAGCAGTAAATAAAGTGAAACCTACAGCAGCTGTGGGAGCCGTGGATAGTTTGAAAAAGTGTTGGGGGCATGGAATGAGTATGCAGTATTTTACAGAAAGGACGTCCAGCTCCAACTGGTAGGTCCTAAAGATGTGCTGCTATGGAGTAGCTGACCTGTGGGAACCTGTACTATACATGGGACATTTTTGATAGTATTTTTCAATATATTAGAACACAGAAGCAGCAGCAACCTTTTGATTGAGGGCTAATCCCTATTGAGTTCTTTGTCAGAACTGGGGGAGGTTGTGCTACTGAGGCAACAAAGAGGTGGGTTTTGGACTGTTAGAATATGCCTATGGAACAAGAATGGAATAAGGCGTATAACTAAGTAAAAGAAAGATCTATTAATACATGGTTTAAACTGGTTCAATTTAACTATGTTCATTAAGCCTAACTCATGTTGCTAAATCAGAGGAAAAGTTATCCGGAACATTCCTCCATTTGTCTGTGGTGTTGAGATTCTGAAGCAATTTCTCCCAACATTGCATCACATTGCCCTCATGTGCAAAATCATTGGTCACGTGGTGAGGAAATTGCAACCAATCATTGGGAACTCCCAACTTTCATGCAGAAACTGTCATGACTAACTCCAAACAAGATGAAAGGCCGTTAAAGAATAGGTGTGCAACACTAGGTACGGTACTGGCCAAACAAAGAAGCACCATACATTAGCTGAGCCCACAGGCATCAAAACCTCACACTTGGACTAGAGATATTATATAATGGGCCACAGTGGATAGGAGCTTGATGAAGGCAGTAAGGAAGGGTGATAAACTTACTGAAGATCTAGTAGAGTGAGCATCAATGCTTTAAAGAACTCACTGATTTCTCCTAGGTACTAGACATCGAGGATCCTGCAAATGCTGAACATTGACCAGGTAGTTTAGTAGTGGGACAACTTTAGCCCGATTACATTTCTAGAGTGGCAAGTGGAGTTACAAAGAAGAGTACATTAGAGGCCCAGTACTTCCAAGCAATGTATTGAATGAATTGATATGTTGGCACTACACACAGCCCAAATGGTACTCTCCAGTGTGACCATGGGTGTGAGTCATGAGATTATGTAGAACTGTGACTTACTGCACGCAATGGAATTGAATTAAGAATGCAGAATGGTCTTTGGGCCTTCAATATGATGTAAGTGCATGTTTAATGAGTGAATTGTTTCCACTACACAATATTTTTCTTGGATGGTTTGTTGCGCTACAACAAAAGTGAAAAATCAGTTAACATATTTCAAAAAATTAACCTTTATGGCTATATTGTGTTGTTTTGCATCGTTACTTTGTTTTAGAAACAAAAAAATAAACTAATAAAACATTTTTAAAACTATTCACACTAAAACTATTTTCTTTAATCTGTTTCCTTACATAGTTTAGGTGATGGCTGTTCTTTTCCTACTCGGCTTGTCATGCTGGATCCTGAGCAGCCTGCCACCTCCAGCCAAAATGAGTCTATCAGAAAGTATGCCCACCTTGAATGTTTTATGTAGATTGCATGTATTATGATTTCAAATCTGGTCCTAGTGGTTCTAAACCTCTCTTTTGGTGCTTGTTTCATTTATTATTCGGTTAAATGTTCAGAATCCTGTTCCATGTGTGATTATGTAAGAATCCTCTACTGTAGATATGTGAATGAATCCACAAGGTCTAGGTTTTCTTAAATATTCACAATGCAAATTCAGTGGTACATGAAGTGCCCATGTCTAGTCAATCCATCAATGTATTGCCAATTATGGATCTATTGAATTTGTACTATCTACCTGAAAGAAACACGTTAGTTATTCATTCCTTACTTTAAAACTACCCCCAGGCGTCAGCATGGATCCGGAAAGTTTTTTCGTCAGCAGTACCTCTGCACGTCAGAAGGTGGCATCGGTCGGCTGAGTCTGTTGTCGGGATGACATCGCGGCAGCTACTTAGACACTGGCCTCGTGCGCTGACGTCCGTTCTTTCTTTTTCTGCGCCAGCCAACGCAGATCCGGGAGGAGCGGTACCTCAGTCATATTTTGACAAACTTTTTCTCCACTTTTGTCGACTTCTTGTTTCGATTCTTCGACTCCAAACAGGTGCACCAGGGATGCCCGGTTTCAAGGCCTGCAGTTCCTGTAACCGACTGATGTCGGTGATGGATCCGCACCGTGTGCCCCTCTTTTACGTGGAGCGCGACCACGGACCCAAGTTGTGCTCCGACTGTCGGTCGATGTCCCCGAGGCTTTGCGGGAGCGGTCCCGAAAGCTGCTTAAACACCGACAGTCAGCTCTGCGCCATTCGAGGTCCCGGTCGAGAGGAAGGTCAAGGAACCAGTCGCAGAGACATCACCATTCCGGTTCAAAATCATAGAAGCCTTAGCACTCGGGGTCGGGTAAGTCAAAGCATAAGAAGTCGAAGAAACATCATCCCTCTTTGACTTCTCCTCGTTGCTTGGCCAATCCGACGAGGCACGCGGGTGGTGTCGCTCCGTTTGCGGAGCTCGAAGGGTTAACTGTTTCCCTCCCTTTCCTGGACCCGGAGGGACCCCCATCCAGCTTCGTACGTTCTACCAGGTGATGCATGCCATCTTTGGGCTGACTGGCCCCGCCGGCGCACCTTCGTGCCCCGTGGACTCGGTTGGAGGACCTCAGTCTTCGCAGCCAGCGGCTCCGGCCCCAGTGCCGGAGGCTCCCCTTGGATCCAGGCCTGGATCCTCACGGTACCACTTCCACGTTCAGCTCCCCTGTCAGCAATGACCTGGCCTCCATCCGGACGTGGACACGGATCCGGCGCCAGGTGAGGTTTTTGTGCCCCTGTTCAGTCCTGGGGTCCCTTTCAAACGACAATGACACCCAGAGGAGGAGGACTGGGAGGGGTCAGGTGACCCTTTTACTGACCAGTTAGACACTGAGCAGGTCTGGAGAGAGGAACTGGGGGATGCCAGTGGTCTTGACACCTCTCCTGACCTTGTCATGTTGTCTCTTCCTACTGTGGCTACGGAGGAGCGAGCGTCATACGCAGTGGTGTTGCGTAGGGCGGCCGAGGTTCTCAACCTTGAGCTTTCTACAGTGGCGGAGGTCCTTCAAATGGCTACAAGCTCTTTGGAGCCCTTGCTGCCGTTTAATGAGGCTCTCAAAGACATCCTTTTGAACACTTGATTCAGGCCCATCACGGGGGCTCCCGTGGACAGGATGATTGCCCGACGCCAACCGCCCGGCTCCTGGCCACCCCGCTTTCCTCCCCCGATACCCCATCCCTGAGAGTTTGGTAGTTCAAGCTTCCACCTCCAAAAGCGCCTTCCCTACCGCTCCACCGGAAAGGGAATCCGAGCAGCTGGACAACCCTGGCAAGAAAATTTTCTTTTCCGCCAGCTTAGGACTGTGGTCCGTAAACACTGCATCTCTTGGGCCGTTATTCGCACTCAGTGTGGGATATGGTGGCGCAAGTGCTGCCTCAGTGTCCGGAGGAGGCCCAGGCAGTGCTCTCCCAGGCTGTTGCCACCAGGAGAGATGCAGCAAAGTTTACAATCCGTTGTGGGCCGGACACCACTGACTCTCCGGGCAGGACCATTTCAACGTCGGTAGCGCTTCATCGCTACGCCTGAATGAGGTCCACTGGCTTTTCATGGGATGTCCAGAGCACCTTGATGGACATGCCCTTTGATGGCCATCGCCTCTTTGGCGACAAAGCCGACAACGCCCTAGAGCGCTTCAAGGACTCACAGGCTTCAGCCAAGTCCTTGGGCCTCTCCACCTGTCTGGCACAGTCTTCTTTTTGCCCCTTTCGTGGTTACGGAAGGGGTGCCCGCTGCGTCCCACCCAGGGCCACAGGCCGCAGCAAGTTGCCCAACCTTCGCACAGGTGGGGACGTGCAAAACACTAGCGTGGTTCTGAGGGCCAGCGAGCGGGCCAGTCCACCAACCCCCCATCTGCAGCAGCCTCCAAACCCTCCTAGTCCGACTATTCGGGCCCATCAAACGCCAGTGGGCGGCAGGATTCGTCATTACCTCCCCCACTGGCCACCATCACGTTGGACTGGTGGGTTTTGCAAATAGTCCAAAGCGGCTACTCCCTCCCCTTCGAGACTACCCCTCCAGCCATGCCACCTTGATACCACCGCATGTCGGTGGATCATCTGGCCCTTCTCTAGCAGGAAGTTGCGGCTCTCTTGGCCAAGTCAACCATTGAGCCCGTTCCTGTCCTATCTTGGACCTCAGGGACGTCACTCGCTTCCTCCGGAAGTAGAAGTTCAGGATGTTGACTCTTGCTCAGGTCTTGTCTGCCCTCGATCCGCAAGACTGGATGATAGCAATTGACTTGCAGGACGCTTATTTTCACATCCCCGTCCTGCCGGCCCATCGGCGTTACCTACAGTTCACAGTAGGCCACGAGCACTTTCAGTTTACCGTGCTCCCCTTTGGCCTTACCAGCGCCCCTCCAGTGTTCTCGAAAGTGATGGCGGTGGTCGCACCTCATCTGCGCAGATCAGGGGTTTCAGTCTTCCCCTATCTCGACGACTGGCTGTTGAAGGCGGGCTCGCCCCAGGCAGTCGTCTCCCACCTCCAGACTACGGCTGACCTCCTGCATTTGCTGGGGTTCTCCCTCAATGTGCTGAAGTGTCACCTGATTTCCTATCAGAAGCTCCTCTTCATCGGAGCGGTTCTGGACACAACACGGTTTTGGGTCTATCCTCCCGAACAGTGAGTATGGGATATTCGGTCTATGATTCCGATCTTTCAGTCTCTATCCCGGGTTTCGGTCAGAATGACCCGGAGGCTGCTGGGCCTCATGGCCTCCTCCATTGTGCTAGTCAATCATGCCAGGTGGCATATGTGGGCTCTGCAGTGGGACCTGAAGTTCCAGTGGGCGCAGCATCTGGGGAATCTGTCCGATTGCGTCCAGATCTCGGAAGGCACTGCCCAACAACTGCAGTAGCTTATGAACCACGATTGAGTCAATGGCAGATCCCTCTTCCTTCCCTAACAAGACCACACTGTGGTGACAGATGCATCCCTTCTGGGATGAGGCGGAGATCAGAAGCCTCTGGTATCCGGCGGACTCCAGGCTTCACATCAACCTTCTGGAGCTCTGGGTGATTCTTCTTGCACTGAAGGCATTCCTTCCCTCTGTCCGGGGAAGAGTAGTTCAGGTGTTCACGGACAACACCACCTCCATGTGGTATTGCAACAATCAGGGAGGGTGGGGTGGTGGACCCTATGTCAGGAGGCCCTCTGCTTCTTCTGGACATGACTGGAACACCAGGGCATTTCCTTGGTGGTTCAACACCTGACCTGTTCTTTGAATGCCAGGGTAGATGAACTCAGCCGCAGGTGCATTGATGGATCACGAATGGCGTCTTTACTCGGAGGGGGTGCAAGGTCTCTTTCAACAGTGGGGAGAGCCTTTGTTAGATCTATTTGCCACCGAAGAGAACGCGCAATGTCAGCAATTCTGCACGTTGGAATTTCCAAGGCGGCACTCGCTCCGCGACACTTCGCCGCGAGTGGAGTTGCGGTCTGTTGGACGCCTTTCCGCCTATACCACTTCTGCCCAGAGTGCTGAAGAAGATCAGGCACCACCGGGCCCAAGTAATTCTTGGGGCTCCGGATTGAGCACGAAGAGTCTGGTATCCCGAGCTGCTCAACATGGCCATTGATCCTCCGATCAGACTGCCTCTTCGGGAGGGTCTTCTGTCGCAGCAGCAGGGGACGGTCCTCCACCCGAACCTATCCAGTCTCCACCTCCTTGTATGGAGATTGAGCGGCGGCAGTGGACGTCTTTCGACTTGCCTCCTGAAGTCTGACGTAATCTTGGCACCCAGGCATCCCTCCACAAAGACTGTATACGCTTGTAGGTGGAAAAAGTTTGTAGCATGGTGCACAGCAAAGGTTGTGGATCCCCCTTCTG
This sequence comes from Lissotriton helveticus, assembly GCF_964261635.1. Classification (NCBI taxonomy): domain Eukaryota; kingdom Metazoa; phylum Chordata; class Amphibia; order Caudata; family Salamandridae; genus Lissotriton; species Lissotriton helveticus. Next base: position 312,882,081 of record NC_136069.1, on the reverse strand, counting down.
CCCCTCTTTCTGAAGTACTCTTGTTTCTGCTCTCTTTAGCCAAGCAGGGCTCTGGTCTGGGCACTATCTAGGGCTATCTTTCAGCCATCTCTGCCTTCCTTCGGTTGCCAGATCAGACTTCTCCCCGGTAGTTAACCGTTTCCTAAAAGGCTTAGCGCATCTTTTTTCTACGATCCCCTTCGTTATGCCTCAGTGGGACTTGAACCTTGTGCTAACCTATCTCATGTGTGTTCCCTTTGAGCCTCTGCATAACTGTGCTTTACGCCTTCTGACTCGTAAAACTGCTTTCCTGGTAGCCATCACTTCTGCTAGAAGGGTGAATGAGCTCCAGGCTCTTTCTTCTAAACCTCCTTTCCTATCTGTTCATCGGACAAGGTGGTTCTTCGGACCCGTCCATCCTAAGATGGTTACTGCCCTTAACATTGTGCAGACCATTACTTTGCCCACCTTCTTTTCGCCTTCGCATCCTTCAAAGGAAGAAGAGAGGCTCCACCGTCTGGACCCAGAACGTGCACATTCCTTCTATCTGGATTGCACGAAACAGTTCCAGGTGGATGCTCAACTTTTTGTTGATTACGTGGGTGCAAAGAAGGATCGTGCCGTACACAAACGCACCATTTGTCGATGGGTTGTGTTGTGTATTAAAGCTTGTTACTTTCTAGCTAAAAAGGAGCCTCCAGTCAGTCTACGTCCTCGCTCCACCAGGGCGACGGCAGCCACTATAGCCTTGGGAAAGGGAGGGCCTCTTAATGACATCTGGCAGGCAGCCACGTGAGCATCGCTGCACACGTTCACCAAACACTACTGCCTGGCAAGCCAAGTCCGGAGAGACTGCTTCTTTGGCCGTTCTGTTCTCCAGGATTTTCTGGTGTGAACTTGGTTCGCAGACCCACCACCGGGTTTGGTGTTACTGGGGTATCTATTCTAAGGTAAGGAATCTCTAACTAACGTGTTTCTTTCAGTAGCACAAGTTACTTACCTTCGGTAACAATAAATCGCTAAGAAACATTAGTTAGTTATAGATTCTTTACCGCCCCATCCATCCATCCATCCCCATTCTGCCAACTGATTTCTAGGGTTAATGACATCCTTTCAGGGCCCTAGTTTTGTGCACCAATGGTCAGTGTCTTGCATGGCTCTGCGTTTCTGGCACGGAAAGTAGTGTACAGAACTGACGTCAGCGTGCAAGGTCGGCATCTAAGTAGCTGCCACGACGTCATCCCGGCGACCACAATGCCGACAACGGACGTGGAGCAGACCGATGCCACCTTCCGACGCACAGAGGTACTGCTGATGAAAAAAGATTCCAGACCTAGTCTGATGCCTGGGGGTAATTGTAAGGTAAGGCATCTATAACTACCTAATGTTTCTTACAGATATATCCGAAGGTAAGTAACTTGTGCTTTTACTGCAGACCAGGTTATTTCAGCAGTCGGATCCCTGCGCACAAATGTGTTAAAGGAGACCACACATTATCATGTTGTCGCGTACACACAAATAAGTATAACAGAATCTCCATCCCTAATAACCTTAGAAAAGTCCCCCTCTCTCTAGAACCCGCTACCTCCCTCGACACACCCCGCCTCAAATGCACTCTCCTCAACTGCAGATCGGCCTCTAGACACTCCTCCGCCATCGCTGATCTCATCTTAACACTGGACCTTGACCTAATCATCATGACTGAAACCTGGCTAACCGAATCTTCTACACCTATAATGGACATTCTGGTTCCTCCAAACTACCACATCATTAGACTTGACAGGTCCGGCAAAATAGGTGGTGGAATCGCATGCATTTACAGGAACAACCTCTCTGTTCTGAAAGTCACCTCCCCCTCCCTACCCTCCCCAACTTCCTGTGAATACATCTGCCTCGATATTATCAGTGAGGGCAAACCGATATGCTCTCTTCACGGCATTTACCACCCACCCGGGGACAACCCCACCTTCTCCCAACAAATCATGGATATGATCTCAACCAATTCCGGAAGGCAGCTCACCCAAATATACCTCGGGGACTTCAACCTCCACTGGAACGATCACAATGGCGCGGTGGTAAATAGTCTTAAAAATTTCCTCAATGCCCTTGACCTCACCCAAATATGCAACAGCCCGACCCACGAGAAAGGCTCTATCCTCGACCTTATCATCTCCAAAGAAGACTCTATCCAACTCGAATCTATCCAACCCTGTGACTGGTCAGATCATCATATTGTCACATTCTTCATCAATGAAAAAGTCAAATTTAACACGGCTCAATCCTCCAAGCCCAAAATCTGGAAAAGAGACCTGAAAAAACTCAACCCAAACTCTTTACCCCCTAACAGCTGCAATCTCCTACTTCCCCCTACCGGCACTACGGACGTTCAATCCTTGACTGACCACTATCTCAACGCGATGACCTCAATAATTAATGAGGCTGCACCTATGCAACTAAAAAGAGTCTACACTAAAATCTCCAATCCATGGTACGACGGGAGTCTCAATGAGGATAGACGAGCCATGCGAATGGCAGAGCGCACCTGGAGATCAGCTCCATCTGCACTGCACCTAAAAACACTGAAGAAAAAGAGAAACGCCTATTTCAGGAAAATTAAACGCTCAAAAACAGATTTCTTCAGCCTCCAGCTCGACCAAACAAAAAAAGTCCGAGAAAACTGTTTGAGCTAATCAGAACGCAATCCAAGGAACAACCCCAGCCACTCAGCACTATGCGCGAGGCTCCCTCCTGTGAAGACTTCTCCGCCTTCTTTATCCAAAAAACTGACAACATAAAGAGCGATCTCCTCATTGACGCAAGCCTCTACTCCAAACCTCACTGCATAGCACCCACTGAACCAAAAAACAATGCTACATGGTCATCCTTTGTCACCTACTCTGAAGAAGAAATTGGCAAACTGCTCAGCACCTTGAAACCATCCAATCACCTCACGGACCCCCTTCCTGCTAACGCTGTAAAAGACTTTACCCCTTTGCTCCTCCCACTCTGGACTAAAATTATCAACAGCTCACTCAAACAAAGAACCATCCCTGACTCCCTCAAAGTGGGACAAGTCACACCTTTACTAAAGAAACCTACAGCCGACCCCTCTGATTTAAACAACTACCGTCCCATTACCAATATCCCCACTCTCGCCAAATTGCTGGAAAAATGCGCACAACTACAACTAACTAAACACATTGATCAGTTTGATCTCCTCACCCCTCATCAATCAGGCTTCCGAGCAGGACACAGTACAGAAACTGCTATGACCCACATAATTGACGACGCCCTTCAAATCCTAGATCAAAACGATACCTGCCTCCTCATCCTTCTTGATCTCTCTTCAGCATTCGACACCGTCAAACATGAGAATTTACTCGAACTATTAAACACAAGAATGGGTCTGTCTGGGACTGTTCTCAAGTGGTTCACTTCCTTTCTACACAACAGGTCGCAGAAATTCAAGAGCAACAACCTGATGTCCTCGCCAATATCTGTTTCGTTAGGCGTCCCCAAGGTTCCTCCCTATCCCCAACTTTGTTCAACCTAGTTATGGAACCTCTCACCACCTTGTTACAAGCATCCAATGTACACTTTCACATGTACGCCGATGATACCCAACTATATCTCAAATTACAATCCCCCAATGACATTTTGCTCCTGAACTCAACGATCAGAAGCACCCAATCCTGGCTTGCCGATAATCATCTCAAACTCAATGCTCTGAAAACAGAGTTCCTTCTTATCTCTCCTCCCGCGAAGATCTCTACCACTCAAATTTGTCTTAAACACCTAACTGCACTCAATGTCCAACCCACCATCGTGGACTCAGCAAAATCTTTAGGCATAACACTTGACACCAATCTCAACATGCAGCAACATATCAGCAAGGCAACTAAGGGAGCGAACTACCAAATCAATACCCTGAGGAAACTTAAACCCTTCCTCCCTGCCAAAGACTTCCAAACTGCAGAACAAGCACGAGTCATCCCTCGAATAGAATATGGCAGCATCGCCCTCTGCGGACTCCCCCTAACTACTACCGCACCCCATAGAGCTTCTCTAAACGCTGCATCGAGACTCATCACTGGGTCAAAAAAACACTCACATATCTCCCCTGACTTGAAATACCTAAACTGGCTACCTTTTGAAGCCAGAATACATCTGAAAATCGCCTGCATGACGCACAAGGCTGTCCACCTGAGCTCACCCGGCTATCTCACTCAGAAGCTGACAATTTCTGGCGGCTCTAGAAACACCAGAGGCACAAACAATCTTCTGCTGAAGCCTCGAAGATTCCGGAAGGAAAAAACTTATAAACGCTCCTTCTCAGGAATGGCACCCAGGATCTGGAACTCACTCCCTCCTGAAACGAGGCTCATCTCCTCCGCGACACTGTTTAAGAAAGAAGTAAAAGCTATCCTCATGGCTAAATACACTTGAACTATTATTTTGGACACTTTTAAGACTCTGCACCGATCTTTACTACTTGGTCGACCCCTTTGCTCATTTGTTTTACTTGTATTATCGACTTACGTGATTTTCTATGTTCCCACGTATTTGTACTATTAGCACTACTGACGTATCTGTTTGACTATGCTCCCTCATGTTCCCCCTTTCTATGTAAAGCGCTCTGATATCTGCAAAGATCTTGTTCGCGCTATATAAAACTTTCAAAATAAATATGGAGTGGAGTAGCACAGAATGATGCTCTTCCCCTTGGAAAATTGTTGAGTCCCTTAGAACGTCCTATGCTGGCCGTCTCTCAGATATACAGATGCTGTGGCTCAAACTAGGCCCTCCAGGGATTAGGTCCCAATTCAGAGTACAAAATAGGTAATCTCTTGGCTGCATATTGGATACATTTGTTACATAGGAGACAATTCAGGCGGTGCCCCAAGCACATTGCCAATGACCTCCAGTCAGAAGCAGTAAAGGAGGACAGGCAATACTTTTTCAGTGTTTGGAAAGATTATTTCAAAATGGTAAGTGGCCCTGCAACTCCATTTACATTGGCTGTGTTTGAATCTTATAAGATGGTATGACCTGGACTTAGTACTTCTGCTTGGGTCCCTAATTCACTGTTTGTTCCTTCATCATGCAGTTTTTAGTCTAAGTTTCAGGTGGCAGTTGGCTACTAACCAGAGTGTTCCTTGACCACATAACCTGCACTTCACTCACTTTCATCCTCTGGGAGAGGAAAAAGACTGTGACACTGCAGGTGGTAATTAATGCCAGGCTGTACCCTATCAGCTGTTGCTCGATGGTGTGCCAACATGATCTTATTCTTTTGACCATTTTGAGCTGGTAGCAGATGGCCTATAGCATTTTATAAATCTGTATATTACTGCCAGTAATATCCAGCATGGTGACTGTTATGATTGGTTTGAGGTCACCAGGAAATTAACTACCATTACGTTTTTCACAATTGCATGCAGGTGATCTTGTGTTTCGATTCTTGTGTGGACTGAGTAAAAGGACAGGTAGTGACAAATCTAATTGGCCCTGGCAGAGCAGGACAATGGAGTTGTCGATGTGCCATTGCTGGGCAGCCTCCTCTGCTACAGGTTTGCCTGCAGCCTCGATTTACTTGCTTCCTTCTTATTAGGTGGAGGGGTATTTCCCAAGACCTTTCTGAGCATGTTCTTTCTTTCTGTGTGGAACACATATAATCTGGTAGAACATATCCGTGAGTGAAGAAGGTATCTTTCCATGCGGTTTTGTAGTCTCTCCACTGTAGGAGGAGCCACTTATGCATTCAGTGGGTTTTTTACTTTTTGTGGAGCACTTGCGGATGCTCTTTAGCTATGGCCAGAACTATACAGACAGCTGTGTTTGGCGGGCCGCCATGGGGTCAGGTTCTTTGTGGTGAAGCAGAGTGATCACTTTCGCATTAAAGAGCGCTGGGGAGGTGGTCATCCTCTTGCACCGCATGTGGCTTGACCTCATGGTGATCGGCCACTCACGTATGGACTTGACCTTGATAGATTCTCCAGTCGTACATCAGACTGCTCTTCTTTGTGTTCAGGATGGGTCTTGCTCGGAGTCTTGGTTGAGGCTCGTTTCGTAGTAGATTTCAATTCCAAGACAGACTTTCTCTGTGTCTAAGCTTAAGCTTTGCAATACGGGAAACGGGCACTACAAAGCGGCAGTTTCCACGCAAACCTTTACCACGCATGCATTACAACGCATGCGTGGTTACGACCGCCTTTACCATGCATACCTTTACTACGAGATACGTAGTAAAGGTATGTGTGGTAAATGCTAAAAAAAGAAAAAGGGGGCTTGAGGGGTCTTCCCCCCGCCCCATAAAAAAAGCTTAAGATTGAAAAGGGGAGGTTGAGGGGTCCCACCCCCGTACCCACCCCACCCCAAAACGCACTTGATATGCCGAAGCGGAGGCAATCCGCATTGTTTGAGAGGAAACGGATAGAAACTTCTTCTTCCTCTTTACGACATACAACGTCACCAAGGAAGATGGAGAGGAGACAACGTGAAAAGGTGAGGGGAATTATAGTTAAAAAAAAAAAAAGGATTAAGGGCAGGGGAAATTATAAGGAGTGGGGGCTGGGGGGGTCATGTAATGGTACAGGGGAGGGGTATAACCTTTACCAAGAGTATGCCCTTACCATGCATACATTTACAACGAAAATTGTTGTAAATCTATGCGTGGTAAAGGAATATTCGAGGTAAAGGTTATGCGTGGAAATAGCATTCCGTTGTAACTCATGCGCGGTAAAGGCATGCGTTGCAACGGAATGCATTGTAACAACCTTGCAATGCAAGGAGTCTCCAGCACCAAAGGTGCCTTTTGAGGCAGTCGGACAGTGGGTTCCACTGAATTTGTTGTCTGTGTAAGACTAGACGTGGTCTTGGCGAAGGATGGCCTCTGAAATAAGAGTTGTTCATGGAAACGTATTCTAGGCTTTCCAGTGGTCGAAGCCTCTTTCATATTCTGAGTATATTCCTTAATATTCTTCAGTGCCACATCTAGATGGTGACTCTGGAGAAATCCAGAGCTGGATCCTGTAATGCGCCTACCGTCCATTACTTTGGTGCCAAATGATCTTTTTGCACTGAAAGATTTTACAAGCCAAACAGGCATATTAAATATGGGTAATCCAGAGACATTGGTTACGGACTTCAGGAACTTACTATTATTATTATTATTAAATTAAATTTATAATGCGCACAGCTACCCTTGACAGGGTTTCCCGGCGCAGGCATGTCCACTACTGCAGACTGAGTAAACGGAAAGCTGATCACTGAGAGAAAAGCCAGGTCTTAAGATCTCGCCGAAACTTAGAGTAGAAAGATTCAGGTATTATTAAGGTATAACTTAAATGGTACATTTTCCACACTCTCCCTCCTCCTAAATCCCTGCACCCCTTTCACCCCAGTAAGTCATTCTTAAGTGACCTGACTTCTCTGCTTTGAAGCAGTATGCAGTCACACAAGCTTCTTATGTGTTGAAAGTTGGCATTCCTGTTTTGATGTCCATATAGCACGATCATACTGAAACACGAAGATAAGACAGAAGTTGATGTCCTGATGCATTGCAGGTAGCATCATGAGTCACCTCGATAACCAAACCTCTTTGACGAAAACCAACTTACAACATCTGTGCCAAACACTAGGTGGCAGGAGTATGCACACCATATAATCTAAAGCAGCAATATTTTCCCTAAAAGTTTATCCTATGTGTTCTCTGACTTTCCACTGAAACACATCTTCACAATTCGAATGAGATTCATGAAGAAGTTGACTGACTGCCTGACCTTGTATTTCTTCAATCCTTTCAGAATGGTTTTAAAACGGGACAGTCCACTCCATTATCTACTGTACCTGGCAACCGAGATCAAGTTCACTAAAGAGCTATGCAGTATTTGGGGTTTCAATGCTGTCAGGCTAGAATCCAAAAGATTCCGTAAGGAGCGGACTAGTCTTTTGTGGCATTCTGCCTGGTCACATAGAAATTTGAACGCTATTTTAGACAAGACGGGCTTCTTTCCTCAACTGAAGACCACAACAAGCTACACCTCGCCACAGTGAATTTCCATTGACCAGACTCCTCTGAAGGTACTCATTGACATAACCCCACCCACCTCCCTCAAAGAACTACCTGAACCCTGCCCACCAACTCCAACTGACCATACACTTTTTTTGGCCTTCTTTTGTGTAAAAACAGAGCAAAAACGTAACACAGCTATTGCATAAAGGAATGTAGTCAACATTACTAATCTACTAACTAATAACCTCCAATCTTGGGTTCTGGAGTAGCATGCTACTCGCTATAAAGTGCTTCAATGCCTCGACAGGGGTGGTAAGCGCTATATAAATAGAATTATAGTTCCTACCTCTGATCACCTTCTGTCACCTAAAGTATTTTACCACTTTGATGACAAGGAGTCTGGTAATGTCTAGTTTAATGATTCTTTGTGGAAGCTAATGATGATTACAGTAGCCATTGATACATATCAGTACAATTTTTAGGTCTGACTTGACAGCAGTTGTGTGAAAAAACTATTATTACCAATCTGTTGCAATTTGCATAGATTAGATGTTGACTCCTCCTAGAGGTCTATTTCCTCCTCACCTCATGCTCTTTTTCCGGGCACTTATGACTTTGCAACCCTTGCTATATAATCCAGTCTGCTCTATAATTTGCTGTTTTTACTAAATGAAGTCAATCAGAAATGTTGCTGTATCAAGCGTGCAACCATATAGTTTAACTGGCCAACTTTCAAATAATTGCTTTATTCAAGCATTTGGAGGGGTAATATTTTTGCCGACGTAGTGCAAATGTTCCCAGTTTATGTAATGGTTGAAGTCTTTTTTTTTTTTGCAACAGGAAATACAAATATTGAATTCTTCTGATATATTTCAAACCATATGAAAAAGTAGAATTGCTTCTGTCATGAAAATATTTCACTTTTGCACCAATTCACTGCTACATGACACACAGAGCGAAGCAACGGTAGGCACTGGGCGGCTCAAAGCCCACTGTTTTTGGTGTGGGCCAGAGTAGACCTTCCCCTATAAGACTTATCCACCGGATGAGGGTGTGGCTCGGGTGAGTAATTTAGCATTGAAAAACACTTCTGCTTTCCGTCCATCCCACATCTGAACTGTATCAAGTTAAGAGGAAGTGGAAGACGTTGCTACCTCTAGTTACTCTCTTTGAATCACTCTGTTTAGTTGGCTGTAACCAGCGCATAGAAGCATTCTGGGTTCAAGCTGCACTCTTTAAACGATCTAAATATGCAATACTAATAACACTATTGAACAAGCGGGCAGATCAATTGTGCATTGGGTGAGGCAGAGCACCTTCTTCCCAGAGGGCATTGCTCTATTGTCTTAATATGTTCTAGTAAAGGCATGAATCTTTTTTTTTTTTTTAGGTCATGCTATAGAAGTAGATCCACCTCCTAGTACACATGAATGTAATAGAACACCATCTTAACTGCATGCTAAGTCTAGTGTCTGATTGCACCTAAAAGGCAGGAGCAGGCACAACCCTTTGCTCACAGTAATGGTGCAGCAGTGTTGTAATGGTTTTGTCCCATGTCAAGCTGTGAATCCAGATAGAGCGAGAAGTAAAAATACTGTCTGCTAAGCAGATCATCATTTGAAGTAATGTGTACTCTGGAAAAGATATCTTGAGGATAGAACATGAAGGATTGAACATTATTTCTCCAAGCGGTAAACACTTTATTTCCAGTTGAAGGTCACATCAGAATGGCATAAAATGACCAATATTGCAGTTATTGGGACCCGTTATTAGAATGATCCATACAGTCCTAATTGGTCAGAGATTCAAGTCATGAGCTGTTCCAGTTATTCCAGCTGTACACTAGAGGCGAGGTGGCTGGCCAGGCATAAACACTTCAATGAAAAGATTTGTCTAAGGCTCAATGCTTATATAAGAGAATCTCCTGAAGACCCCTGCTCTGATGCAATCACAGCAAGGCCACATGAAAGTGCATGCAAAAATAAGGAGGCTAGTGCAGATCATTTTTTCTGAAATCTCGAACAGAGTAATAAGTTGTCTTGCCATACCTAACCAAGTGTAATAGATTTTTTGCCACAACGACCTCATTAACAGAATTTTGTTCCCAACTCTGAAAGTGTGCTTGGTAACAATCAAAAATAGGAACTATGGCAAGAACCAATATTTTATGAACCAGATGCACTATCAATGAAAGGCATCTTGAATATTAAGGGGCACTCATTAGCGGGTGAACACGATTTTCAATGTGCTGAACTAACTTGTACTTCTAGATATGATATTAGTATGGAGTCTCATGGAAACAAGGGTGACAAATGAGCCTCTTTGGCTTCCAATAATAGACCAGAATCCATTTTGACGTAGCCTAGAAGCATTGCTTTGATAACTTGCAGTTAAGTAATTTACCTCTAGTCCATATTAACCACAAATGGTATAATAGAATGTATATTTTATTGTTTTTAGTGTTGGAACCATTCAGCCTCCTTCTATAAGACCACTCAGTGAGTCTCAAAATAGATTACTGGGGACTGAAAGCCAGTGGATTAATGGTGGATTAGAAGAAGAAAACGCTACTACAGGTACGTGTATGCTAACATAGGTATTGTGTATGCTTTCGGGTGTGCTATTGTTCAGGACTTCCAAATGTTTATTATTTCACGATACTCAGATGGTTATGACATCTAGTTCTGTAGAACTAGATCCATTTAAGTAAAATATTTAAGCCTACCATTTCATGAAGGCATCTGTAGTTGAACCTCGGGGATTTTCAAAATGTTTCCACTATATTTCCTTTTGATGCTAATTCCATCCCTTCAAAGCCTGAACAACCAAAATGTTTCTCACTTGCATGCCTTTATGCTAGCAAATGTTATGAGAAAATCGAAGCTGGTCACACTGCACTCATGAAGCATGTAGGAACGGATGTATGACGTTACAACGCATGCTTTTACAACGCATGCTGTTACAACGCAGTTTTTACAACGCATACCATTACAACGCATAGCACTGTGGGGTGCTGGATAGTGAATAGTTTAATTTACTATTCCAACTCCAGTCCCCGTGGACACTAGGGAAGGTGTTTGATAGTGAATTAAATCTATTCCCTATCCTAGAGCCCCCCAGCGCAATGCGTTGTAATGGTTTTCGTTGTAAAACCTGCGTTGTAATAGCACTGCGTGGTAAAAGTTGCGTTGTAAAGGATGTTTCCCTGTATGAACATATAGAAGAAAGATGAACAATAGTGTGTATTGGAAGGAGTATAGCAATGCAAAGAATAACCATATTGGGTGCAAATAATTATTTTTTACCTACCTTTCAACTCCTTCCAAGTGCACAATCAGTCACTGATGCCTTCCATATTGCATTCTGACCTATGCAATCTAATCAAAATTGTAAATGCTGATAACTAGTTCAGCGGAACCAAAGTCCTGGATAGTCATAATCACCTTCAACAGAGCCTCCAATAAAACCAAAGCGCTTTTCAACTAAGTCAAACATTGTGCCACTCTCCTGTCAGACCCTCCTGTCCAACATTCATTTTATAGGTACAGTATCTTCAATAGCTGCATCACTGAGAACAGAAACACAATCAAACCCTTAACACCAGATTTCTACTGTGCCTGCAATTTCCACTTGAACCCCCTCCAAATAAACTGCTTTGAACCTCCAGTCACATATTGACCTCAATTACATCCTTCATCACTGAAGACCAGTAAACCACTAATCACGGATTCACATACTGGAAACCTGCATGGGCTTCTCTGGCTCTGACCTACAGTGGTTTACCTCCAGGCTTAATTTGTAAAAGAATGAGTGTCTGTACCCTAAAGCTCTGCTCAGAAGCCTGTGGCTTTTGACAATAAATGTTGGCACTCTAATTCCGAAGCTGCATAGTCCTGAATCCATCTCTTGCCTATGTAATCCAGTGCCAGACTATCTCTACCTCTTTATCTCACTCTTGAAGGGGTTGTGGACGGTGGTTGATATCCTGGCTTTATAAGTCCATACTGGAACACACTGCAGTGTCACTACAAACCCTGAGAGATAACTGGGAAGTGATTGCTGGCCGACCCTTTAATGAAAAAGAATGGCAGAGGGCTCAAGAATATCCAAATGTGTCCCGCAGTGCCTGTTTCAGATATATCAGATTCAGTATACTCCACAGGGCATACTTCACTACTCCTAAATTAGGACTGATCTAAGCAGGAACCTCTGCAACCTGCCCCAGATGTAGGACTGATGAAGCAAACTTCCAGCATATGGTTTGGTAGTGCCCAGTGCTGAAAGACTACTCACAGGCCATCATCGATAATATTGAATTCGCAGTTAGAAGGAAAGACCTAGAGAACATTGAGATTGGGAAAACACAAATGACCAAAGGGAAATGAAGTAGCGATGAAATGTGTGGACGTGTGTTGTTGCCTAAACAAGCTATTACGATGAATTGGAAGACATCCACACCTCCCACAACTGGCAAAAGACTAGCTGATGAAACTGATTTCAGGACTTTTGGAGGGGTTAAGCCCAATGTGTGAAGAGGACAGGAGTAATGGTGATAGGCCACGTTGAGGCATTAGCAATGCAGCTCACTGGGAAATGTAAAACTGTCAAACAAATCAGCATCTAGAGAGGAATTACCTCATGTGTAAAATACACGTCTGCAATGTAATTGTATGTAAAGACCCACCTGCATGGTACTGCTAGAAGCGCAGAATGACTGTGCTAAAGCCTGTGAAACCTCTAGGATGAAGGAGGACACTGTCCACTAAGATGGACTTGTGATCGAATCACACAGTGCCATCAAGAAAATGTGACTGTGCTGGACAATCCATAGCATTACTCTCTGGGGAGGTAAGGGTGGGAAAGTGGGCGGAGGAGGGTAAAATAGTTTTAATATTTATAATACGTTGTTATTTTTAGCTTTAGCTTTGTTCCACTATATGCATGGTAAGACTTGTTGACTGTGTTAACCTGCACCTCTGCTGAATGGACCAATTAAAATGCTAATAAAAGTTGATAAAAAATCTCACTCTTGCAGGTTCCTACTTTCTCCCTTTTTGATGGTTTTACAATCTTTCCCTTCCATTCTTTCCACATTATTTTCCTTCTCTTGTTCTCAATAATGTCTGATGCAGAAAAGAGGGCCAGACCTTTAACATGAGTGTGGTGGCTTCCACCGGCAACCACCCACACAATTTAAGCACTGGTTTACCTTCTATCTCACTAGTGATTACCAGTGAATCCTTTAGATTTCAGCTTTAAGATTCCAGAAACTACCAGTCTTATGGAGAGACCCTAGGATTTTATGCTGACCCCTCGATTGTCTTCAACCTCTTCATGGAACCGTTTGTAACCTTGCTTATCGACAACACTATCAAAATCCATCGATGCACTGATGCACAACTCTATCTGAAAATCTTAATTGCTGGTAATAATCAGCATCTTGCCTCAGTCTTATTCTTAGTCTTATTCATAAATGGATGCCCGATGCCTTTGTTACTCATCCTTACTAAGACTGAATTCCTCCGGTATTTGACAACAGTCAAAAATCACCACCAATTTAAATCAATTTAAATCTGATCTTTGAAATGAATCTGGACTGCTCTCCCATTCTCCCAACTGACACTCCCAATTAACAGCTAATGCAAAAATCAGTTGGATTGTACCTAAACACTGACCTCTTCTTTGTGCAAGCAGATGTGGGTTAAGCACCACCCCCAAGTCCCTCTTAGGTTTACATAAGTATCAAGCTATGCCCAAAGTTCTTGTAAAAAATGTGAGGTGAGTTGTTTGGCTGTCCTATAGTAGTCTCTTTATCTAAAGGAGGTTTGGTCTATACTTTCAGTGGGGCACCCCTCTTGTGATTGTCTTTCCTTTTATGACAGCAGTACCCCAGTTGTACTGCCCCTTATTTTCCTTTTTGGGACCTCTCCGAGGTTTCCCTTCTTAAACGTAACTTTGATTCAGAGTACATGTCTTCTTCAATTCCTCCCTGTCTTAGCGGGCAGCCTTGTAAAAGCTTGGACTTGTGATTTTACTTACATTGTGTTGACCAGAAAAGGGGTGCACATAGAGGTTCTTAGTGTTCTATCCATGTTCTTATCTTTTATTTTTGTTCACAATAAAGTTAATCTTGTTTGGAATGTTAAGGTTCTTCATACACACCTTCATATATTAGTGTCTCATGACCAGGGCTAAAAAGTAATGACCTGAATAAATCTGCTTTCTCCTAGTGAGATGAATTTATCTTGGCTGCACTCTGCCTTTGATATGATGGTGTACGGTAGTAACAGTAATTATGTTTTGTGACAAAGAGGAGGTGTTTCTATAGGCAAGGCTACCACTATGGTATGCTACATGTCCTCTTTAAAACAACAAGGTTTTCTTTGTGAAGGCTCACCTGTTTGTTTTCTCTTTGCATTTAGCAAGCCTCTGTAGAGTATTTTGTTCTAGTTTTCTGATGGGTTTATGATTTAGATCCATATACGTTTGACTTAGGCTGCTCTACTTTATCTATAAATATTGTCTGGTCTTCACAACTGATCAGTTTCAAAATACGGCGTTTATCAATGGATCCATCCTTTGTTTCATTCTGTCTCATGTGTTAGGGTTCCTAATGTGTATCTATTTTCCTTTCCATACTCTATTAGTTTCTGTTTTCTACCAAAGAGTGGAAAGGAGAAAAGCTGCAGTTCCTATTTTTTTTTTTTTTTTTTTAAGGGATTTTGAGTTTTGCGCTGGTTGATCTTTGCTGGATAAGCAGCTCCCTAGAAGGGTGTAGCAGCTCCGAAATAGACTGTTGTCCTTCTGCATTGTTAAAAAAATATATATATATCTACATTTAGTGTCCTTGTAGATGTTGTGCCCACATTGTCAGAGCACTGTCAGTTTACTTGGTAGTATACAGGAGTGTTGCTAGATGTGAAGGGGTTGGACAGTAACAAGGGATCAGTTATAGTGGCATTTTGCTGGAACTATGGGTAGAGGTCTCTTGATTATATTATCTCTTCAAGTCCACCTCCAGTGTTGTACTGTTTTGGTTTTGAGAACTCTGCAGGTAGACATATACATCCGAATTATACTTTTCTTACTTTTGGTAACAGCCTTTCTGTTGAATACCCTACTTGCAGATTCTTCACTTATCTGCCCACCTTCCCATTCCAAAGAGTAGTCTTACATTTTAATAATGTTCCAAGTTACTTTTCTGCACTGCCTTTCTGCCACTGTCTGTCTTGTCTTTGCCTCTCAGGGCTTGAAAAACAAGATGGGAATTGTTAGACCTGGTACCATTGGCGTGAGTCTCCCTTCCATTTTTTACCGATTGCCTCCTCTGTTTTTTTATATGTTTTGCTGGTTTTGATGCTTTGGGCACTGTGCCACTGCTATTCAGTGCCACAGTACAAGTGTTCCCTGTGTTAAAGCACCGAGTGTGCCACCCACCGAAGCAGCCCCTAAAAGTGTAACTCGGGCCTGCCACTGTAGAGCCTCTACGCAGTCTGACACTGTTGTGTCGACTAGGCGGGTCCACCCATTCGCCAATCCTTAGACCTTCCATTTTCTACATATCAGACACCCCTAAGGTAGGCCTACAGGCAGGGTGCATTGTTTGTAAAAGGTAGGACATGCCCTGATGCGTGTGGCATGACCTGATAGTGAATTACGACCTATTCCATTTTTCACTATGACAAGGCTACCTGTCCCCATAGGCCCGAACGGGCAGTTTGATTATAACATCTTATAATCCTAACTGACCCGGGGACGAGGTAGAGATTCGTGTTCAGTATGCCTGAGCTCAGAATGATAAAATACATCTTTTAGTGAAGTTGGTTTTAATATTCTGTGTTTGAAAATACCACTTTTAGAAAGTCAGTATGTTCTTACCTAACCATCCAGCCTGCCTCTGCTAGCATGTGTATTGTGTGTCTGGTTTAGTGAGTGACAGGGTCTGGGGGGCTCCAGGAGACAGGGTGAGCCAGCACTAGGCTGAATAGGCCGATCTACCTTAGGAGTGGTGGGAGGAGTAGCACCTGGGCCGGAATAGAGCCGTGCCTGCCTTCCACAATGTGGCTCCACCTCCTGTGGTGCGTCTGAAGACCCTGGCCTTCTCCGACAAAGGAAGAAGTTGTGCACTGGCAGAATGCACCCTGAACTGGTTTGGACAAGGTACAGGACCCTCTGCCTTCAGAGGATAAAGAATTTCTGAGTATTATTATGGGGACCCAGACCCCAAGAAGTTAGATCACTTCTGGGAACACAAGACGAACCTTTGCCGCGGAGAAGAACCGAAGGAAGCTACAGGAGTTTGGACTCCCCTCTGCCAGTGTGCTGTTATTGGGTTGGCCTGCAGTGGTGTCATCATTGCAGAAGAAAGGAGAAGGAACTTTTACAGAACTTTCATCATCGTGCAGAATATTACTCCAAGGGCTTGAACTGAGCTTGCCTCCTGCCTGAAGTCTCAAGGATACAAAAGACTTCACTCCTTCTGTTTGCTTGCTTCTGAAACTTGCTGTTTCAGTCGCTACAGAAGGAATGTGCAACACAAACGCCAGTGAACGCCGCCACAATCTGCATCGAAGTCGCTAGCGCTGCTCCGACTTGTACACGTAGATCGACGCCTGCTACTGTGCAGTATTGACTCCGAAGCAGACATCATCGCAGAGCCAATCCTCAACAAAGATGGGCAAGAACTCATCGACACCGCGACACCGCAAGGAATCGTGGTTTCGGCGCCAACGTAACGTCACCTCTTCTCCGGTCAGGAACCGATGCATCCCCTGCCTGCGCAAGCAACCAGGACACCGACGCATCATCTCCCCCGAAGCAAGGAACCAACGCTGCAACGCGCCAACGGCACCGCATCTCCCCCGACGTTGTGAGCTGTCTTTGTTTCGCTTTTCAAGGTACTGTTCTCTGGGGTCTGTTTTGACTCTGGGCCCGACACTGCGCACCACGCGGTCGGCGCCGTACTTGGGGAACTCTTTGACCTCGATGTTGTGATAAATCCCGTTGGGGTTATCTGTTGCCAAAGACTGATTGAGTGACCTATTTTTGAATTACTTCTACCATCGTGAAGTATTAATTGTGATTACAGTATTGTGGATTTTTTGTCGTTTGCAGTCTTGTGATAAGTCTATATAAAGAATACTTATTTTTATACAACCCGGTGTGGTGTCCATCTGTAGTGTTTTCACTGTATTACTGTATGTCTTCACAAATGCTTAACGCACTGCCTCTGAGATAAGCCTGCCTGCTCGTGCCAAGCTACCAAGGGGGTGAGCAGGGGTTATCTAGTAGCGTGATCCCCTTTCCCTGACTTAAAAGCAAGGGTCCCTATTTGGTCAAAGGTGTATGCCATTGCCAACGAGAGACCCCCATCTCTAACAGGAATTGACATCAGAATGTTATGGCGGCGCTAGATACAGCTCATGTCACACCCAGTGAGGCAGGGAAGTCTATCTGTAGCCAGGGCACTGTCTTACTGTCTCAGAGCTATTTCAACTTTTCCAGCTCTAGTCTGGTGCTTGGAGGAGATTCAAGAGGTGAGGAATCTGCAGGTAGATAGTACATCCACCAGAAATATTATTACCAAAGGTAAGCAATTTATTTACCACTAAATCTGGTATTACTACATGGATAGTAAGTATACATCCAGACCGGTTCTAAGCTAGCAAATTAACAACTTGGACAAGAGAACATTCCAGACTGAAAGTCCGTCTTTCTTTGGTAATGTACCACTTAAGGATGTAATCAGCCACTTGGAAACCACTGTTTTACATAACATTTTGCTTTTTCAGAAGAAGCTCCTTTGATTCGCAAGCTGTGCATGAGTATCCCTGCACAACAGGAAGCAATATTGATGTATACCCATGCACAGCTTGTGAATCAAAGGAGCTTCTTCTGAAAAAGCAAAAATGTTATGTAAAACAGTGGTTTTGCTGTTTGTCTAACATAGATTCAGATGCAGGCAACCAAACCTCACCATGGGGTAGAAGGAAAGCAAAGAAATATACGTCATTATATATATATATATATATATGTGTGTATGTGTATATATATGTGTGTGTATATATATATATATATATATATATATATATGTGTGTGTGTGTGTATATATGTGTATATATATTACAATCTAGAGATGTGGCTGAGATGTAGGGTGTTTTAGGCTAAAGGTCCATGCCCTAATGTTTCATTTTACGTCTTGTGGACATTCATAATTGTGAGAAAAATACAGCACTGCAACCCCAGCAACTAGGTGGAGCATTTATAATTGCCACATGAGCCTATAATAGATGCAGTCTGCAAAATTAAAGTTACAGCCACATAGCATCTTGTTCTTAAGAAATGTTGTAGCAAGCAGTTAGCTATGTAACAGATACAGTGAACTCAGAAAGGGTCTTTGTATAGTTCTCCAGTTCTGTACATCATGTGTTTTTGTGCTACATTGCATTTCAGATGAAAGAAAACATGTCATAATTTCAATGGAAAGTTGATCGTCCTCATAGATGACCTATCATCCCAACTGAAGGAAAGGTGAGCTCACAAGTATGTTCATACCTCGCTTATAGTGTGCCAAGTTCTGCCTTTTCATATGAGAAAAGTTACAATACATTTTCTGTTTCTGTCACGTAAGAATAGTCCGAACTCTCATACTTTTTCATAACTGCTTGTTTTTTTTTGTTGTTGTCTTGATTAAAGTTGAAGTAATTGACTCAATTGTTGAGTTAACAAGTATTTGCAAAGCCAATAGATTTTGCCTGTGTGAGATCTATTGGCTTTGTTTATTTATTTACTTATTTTTTTAGACCTGTTGCACAGCAGTGCTACCTGCTGTGCAACAAGGATGAAAGTCAGTGGAACAAAGCAATATGATGCCGTGAACGATAACTGCGTCATTGCACTTTATTTTCTTTACTTTACACCATGTTGCACAGCAACACCGGCTATTGTGCAACATGACTTAAAGTAAAGAGATTCATACTCTACATATTCTCTAATTGGGGATCCATTCCAAATGGTTTTTTCCCCTTCGTTGCTGTTTATTTTAATTGTAGCAAACTTTAACCACCACTCTAGTAATTGATTTTCTAAAGCTTAACTTCCTTTATGTACTGTGATTACCTATCTAAAAAAAACGGACTAGTTGTGTTTTAATTCTTCGACTTTAAATTAGTACCTCAATAAACAGTAAATTATGGCAGACAAATAGCTTCAACTCCCCAACCTCTTTTGATGAGAAAACAAGTTGCAAAGCATTGTGCATGTCTTCAGTGAGACCTTAAGCCTTAGAGGTTCCAACCCGGCAGGGACTACTGTGTACAATTGAGCTTTTTGTGCAGTGTTATTCCAAATTCAGAATACATGAAGCACAACTGTACATTAATGTGTTTACATGCTGCTGTAAAACCATGTCGTTGGTTAGTTCTCAGCATGTAAAACTGAGTAATGTATATATTATACATTTTATATTATGGGCCACAGTCCATTTCTTTTTGCACTTTTGGGACTTGCATGTGGAAAAAGATGACATACAGCACAAAACATCAGGTTGTGATTGATTAAGAAAAAAAAAAGGATCTGTGTATTTTTCCATATGAATGTGTTACTTACAAATTTGAAAAGTTTCCTTAATAAGTAGGTGTGTCTTTAGTTGGAAGTGACACATTGTGGGTGTTCCCAGGCTAATAGCCGCAGAACGGTTTTTGAAAATTCCGCTTCGTTGTAACTTGGTATTCACAAATATTTATAATGTCCTTTCTAAGCCCATCATTTCTAAAATTATAATTAAATTAATATGGCACGAATGGTGGAGGAAATGTGGGAAAGTGACTTCAATTTCTATAAGGCATGTGGGGGAAGAGACTACTTCCCATGGGAAAAGCCTATCCTCGTAAATAGAAAAAAGGAGAACTCTTTTTTGGTGGGAAATTTCACATATTTGCTACCATTGTGTTTGTATACATTCTGATACATGGGTATTCCTCATACATGGGGTTAGTGAAAACAGGTGTACACCAAAAACGTTAAAAACAGAATCTGTTATGTCTCTAAAAGTTACGTTTTTCGTTCTATATTTTAGGCTCAGTGCATACAATCAGTGGTTCTTATGTTTTGAGCATGGGAACATCTGCATTTAAATTATTGGTATCATGTTATCGTATGTACAAAAGGGTACAAACTGGAAGTTCTTGCCTCACAATTACATTATGTAAAATGTGACTCTTATCAATGATATTTTTGATAATGTTCTGTTAACCTTGGTTTCTAATTTATTTTAAACTACCTAGTCCTATTCCAGTTGATTACTAGAATTACTAACATTTGATTTTTTTCATTCCAGGTTCTACAACACAGTTTAGACTTGAATATTTCTTGAACTGGTTCAGCAGCATCTGTTCAGCTGGATGAAATGCTATAAATCTGTCTCATTGGACGTTGGACAGTGAAAGCATTTTTTTCACTTGCGGCTGCAGATGCTTGCATGGAGAGCAAGCTAACTAATGCCTTAAGACCCTTGTTCTCCATTTTTACACCATTATGTAAATATTGCTATTAATTAATCCTATATAGAAAAATATTTCCCTGTATTGATAAAAGTATGCTAAATCAAGTATTGGAAACTAATGTTTTGTTCACTTTGGGGCTAGATCTGCCAATAACTTTGTTTATTGAACTTATAAGAAGAAATGCTTGTACCACTTATTTATCTCAAGATAGAATGATTCACAACCCAAAAAGAAGCATTGTAGCCTCAGCTGTAGATAAGAGATTATGTAAAGAATACGGCATGCAAGGCACCAATTCAATTGAGTGGTATTCCTTCTAATAGAAATGTTAAAACCTATTAAATATTGAAATAGGCTGCTAACAGTTTCTCACTAAAGAAATGACATTGACTTGTCATACCAATATGACATACCTAGAAACTTTGAGGAATGATTAACATGAAATATTCCGCCAGATCCTGAGTAAAATAATTGCACTTCCAAAAATGTATATCAAAATGGACCATGCCTAAGGCAAAAGCAGAAACTGCACCTATGTTAGGTATTTTGGAATTCTGTTTGTGTTTTTGTTTTTTTACCAACTTTTTACTAAAAGTAACTTTTTATATTAACATGAAAGCACGAATTAGAGGCACTCTATTTACCTGGTGAAGTGGAATGTAAACATCCCACCAGACCTTTTAAGTAAGGAAAAAATAAGCTGTATTTGCAATATACCATGGTCTAGAATCTTAGAGAAACAGTAGCTGATGTTGCAATAGACTAATGTTAAATGTTTAAAAACTTTGTGATTTTGAAATGGACACACTCTTCCCCAATCATAAATCTTTTTTTAATCTTTCATGAAGGAAATACTGTGCAGTGCAACACAATAAGTTGTAACTAGCAGTTCAAACGTGGCCATACCATTAGATATTTCACTTGATATCCTCTCTTTAAACGAATTGTTAGTTTACTGTGGAAAGAACAGTTGTGCCATATACTTTTAAGGGTCCTTGCAGTAAGCGGGAATAAGAAAACGTGTATCTGTATGATGTAAAATGCAAGTGGCTGCAAAATGGCTTCCGAAAAGTATTCAAGACATCTGCTCACAAATCTCTTCAGTATAAATGCTGTCCTCTTAACTAGCACTTGTTTAACAGACTAGCGGACAAGTTAAGGAGTTTGTTACAGGGAAGTCCGTTGGGGACAGAATGTTTCTTCATTTGCCATGCAAATATTTACAAAGCAGTCTGTATTTACTACTTTGCATTATGATATTTTAATTCCATACCAGGCCGACCTCCAGTCACTATATGAAAATTACCATTAAATGTTATATTCCTGCTGCATTTTAAGGAAATTGTCTTCTTTGTATTCATACTGTTCTTTTATTTTTGGAAACACTCCCCAAGTTTGTTCTAATTAAAGTTTGCTATATTTTATGATTGTAGAGCTATATTAGCAAAAATCTGTTATGGAAAAGTATGGCTGGTGAGCAATTAAAGCCAGTTATTTCCAAAAATTGCCAACATTTTCTAGTTTTCAGAACAGTCTTAAATTGTTTACATCTTCCTTTTGTTTGTTCACTTCTAATGCAAAAGATTCACATAGACTTGCTATAATGAGGAGCAAAGTACAGGCTTTATAGATTGAATAGACTTGGGTGAAGAGTTAGTTGTTCCGTGATAATCTAAAGATATTACAGTCCCTCTTTGTCATGAATGTTTCTTTAAGGCATCAAATTCTAAAATAATACACTAGAATGGTTGAATAACCCACCCTCTATGCTTTAAAATTAGTCAATGGAGAGGGCAGTAAAACTACTTCTCATTTAGACACACCCATCATGGGTTTAAGAGCAGAACTCTTAATAATTGCAAATTTTAGTGGTTGTTTATTTAAGCCCAACAAAGTTGCACTCTGGTTTTTAATTATTGTTTGAACCAGATAAACAGTTTACAGTGAGTGTCATACAGGCAAAACGTTTCAGTTGAGAATCTTCCTAGTACTCCTTGAAGGGACTCTAACAAATGTTTACATATTCAATTGCATTTTTATATCATTTGTAATCCTACGTTTTTCGATGTTTGGGTAGTAGTTTCAAACTTCCTGCTCTAGCACTCAGGACAACATTGTCTTCAAGCTGTAACCTCAGGCATGGAACTGTTTCCTTTATGCCACAACAATCTTCCTGGTGTAACCATTCTGGTTTCATCCTCTGTCTAGTTCACTCGTTTTGATGTATTGCTGCATACATTCAGACATTGTTGCAATGACATCTCCTTTTTCAGCAATTTCATATTCAGTAATTTATTGCATCTTGAAGTGTTTTCTTCCCTCTGCAGCATTCCTTCTACCTTTTGTTACCCTTTCAGCCTTCTAGTTCATAAGCAACGTAGTTTTGATTATTTTTTTAACAGACTGCCCGATGTCTGTGCAGAAATAAATCTGCTCCATGAAACGTTTAGTTTCGTAAATAGTTGCCCCAATTGAAAATGAGGAGAATCTATCTTGTTTTCACTCAAAATTTAACTCTGGACAGCTGTATCACATGACCTATCCTCCTTAGCCTACCTCCACCACAAATCTAGCAATGCTTTTTGCCTTCTACCTGTTGGATGTCGGTCAAATGTGTGATCAGCTTTTCTAGTGCCTTTGTTAGGAGGCGTTTTTCACTCCGAAACCAAACTCTCCTTTGCTCCCAGGGTAAGTGTAAGGCATCTGCTTTTCATTCGAGCCTTGCATCGGGCATGTAAAACTTTTGTTGTCATACTATGTAACAGATAGTGTAACACATCTTTTTCACCAAGAACCTTTAGTAAAAATCAGGGTAAAAAACCAAGTAGTTGCTTCATTTAGTTAGCTTATTGTAGGGTACTTTAGGGGAGCGAGCGTTTTGGCATTTAGAAGGTAATGGTTGGTGAGAAGTATCACTAATCAACTGAGTTAGAATTCTTGTGAAGTGTACTATGAAGGAAATGTAATCATAGATTTATTTTTGTTTACTTAAAGTATGGTAGGTACTCCCATTTGACTTTTTACCGTTGTTGCTTGGGTATGGACAATCATGTAGCATGATGAGAAAAAAGTGCACTTTATAGGTATGAACATATTTTTACGTCTTGGCCAGGTTGTAGATTTGCATATTGCTAGCATCTTTATCATTAGGAAGAAAAGAGCAGTCATGTTTGTCTTGATTATCTTGTTTTAGTATATCTTTTTTTAAGATCAGATTGTCAAAAAAACACATGTCCCATCAGGAACAAAAACATAAGCCTTCATCTGTTTCAGATAAAGGATAAGTCTTTCTCAGAACAAATTATAAGCCTCTATGCCTCCCTTCCTTAGCTTAATTTTAACACCTAGTCATAAAAGAATCCGCCTCTGGCCTTTGTACTTGGAAGTGATGAAGAACGCAAGAAAAGCAGCTACTACAAAATGTATAGCTGTATAAATGTAAGTAGCTAAGATTTTGTTCCTCAACCCTGAAAATTAATACGTTTCCTTGTCATAGTTTTGTTTTCAATTTAGTATTTACTAGCAATGCTCATTCAGCTTGATATTTGGCGAATGAGCCAGATGTTAATGGACTGTTCAGTTGACTTGTTCACATTATCTTCAGTCAAATCAACATCCACAATGGTATATAAACACTGCTCCACCAATGTTTCCTATACCTACCTTTGAGATCACAGTGTCCAGTTATGAGTTTTTGTTCTTTATGAATGGCTTTCTTACTAGGCATTACCTTGATCAATCAGGTCAATGAACTTTCATTTCCTTTAGGACTTCCTACGGCCTTTCATAGAAATGAGGTAATTTGGATCAATGGCAAAGCACTGGTATATGTATGATACCAGGTTGCTTGAAGCTACTTGAAACTAGCTGGGTTACCTAATATTGTAGAGTTACAGATATTAAATCTTTTGTAATACTGCAAATCACTGGATCTCTTCTGTGAAGCGTTCTGTGAAACCGTTTTCTTTACTTAGGTTAGTTAGTGAGGGCAAGTGATTTTTATTCCACATGTAGACAGTAGGTGCTTACCTCAAATTAAGTTTTAAAAAATGAATATAAACGGAAAAGAATATATATATATATCAATCAAAGGATTGCCCTGTGGCAGTGATTACGACTGCATACATTGTCACCAGTATTCAGTATTCCTGGAGTGACTGAAGCACAGTCACATTTTAAATTTGAATTGTATCTTTCTTTGTTTTTCATGATTATTCTCTTTTCTTCACGGTGTTAGATTGCCATTTCTTGACATGCTACAATGTAATCAAATTCACTCCTACATTTATAACACCAGTATAATGTTACTTCCTATGTATAGGTGACCGTAGACTCCAATAGAGTACTAATTAAATACAGAGTTTTTATGCTTACATTATTTGAACCCATGTGATCTTTACTCTGTTGTTCAACAGTACCTTGTCACAACATGTAAAATGCATTCATCACAGACTACTCACTGTAGTGAACAGTGTAGGCACAAAGGTTTAGGAAAGTGGATATTGTGAAGTCATATCTGTACTGTTATTAAAAGTGTGATGGCACAATAGCGTTATTTATTTTTAAAAGGCAGATAGATGCCAGAGTGTATCAGCACATCTGTCATTGTTTATAGTTAAAGTGTGCTAAATACAGATCAGAGCTGCATGATTTCTGTAGCATGTTAAAATAGAAAAGAAGATGAAAACTACTCCAGGGAAGCAAAAATGTAAGGGAAAGTTATTCACAGAGCAACAACATGTCTAAACCTTAATGCTGAAACTAGAGAAACCATTTTAAGCCCTTGAAGTTATTTTGACTTCAAAGGCTGACTACAATTCTGATTAGTTTCACTCCTCATCAGTTCTCTTGCATCTGAAACTGTTTGAGAAACACATCAATCATTCCTTCTGATAGGTAATCGTTTTAAAGACATTAGTATCACTAGTACGAAAGCAAAATGATGAAGTTGTGTGACTAGTGTCGAAAAACTGTCTTCTCCACTTTGCTCAGTTTACAATATTTTGGCACTTCTCCCAAATTTATTTGAACAAATATTACTTGTTAGTGGAATTGTTTTCCTTTACCAATGTTCCTCCCTAGAGTAGGTTCATTTTTCCGGAAGTAGTTAGCACTTGCATAAGTATTATAGATATTTGAGCTATTAAGGTTTCATGATTTAGAGACATTCACTAAAAATAAAATTATACTGTGTTTTACCTCCAACTTTTCTTCTCGAAATATTCTTAACCTTCTCTTGGTTCTCCCCAGTCCTTAGAGTGACTGTCCCCTGATGACATTGGCTTCTCATCACAGTTAGTACTCAAGGGCAATACTGCATGATAACCTTTCAGTTGCCAGTAGCTTGTCCTCAATCCTTTTCACCTTCATTCTCGAACCCTCTGACTCTTCTTCGTGAGGTTCACCCTGCAGTATCAGTGACTCACCTCATTAAAGGAGGCATCTCTTGCTGCTGACGTCCCCATTAGCCTGATGAGGCCAACCGTTATTAGATAATGATGCGATAGCTGTAGTTTCAAAAACATGACACAGTATGCTATTGTAGATGAGTATGTGTTTCACCTCAACGTCCTTAGGGATATCATAGACTGATCACTCGTCTATAAGCTTAACCCATTAGAGAAAAACTTCGTAGTTGCTAATTACTCATCTCTAATTCGGTATATTCTCCTTGCCAAACTGCACAACAATTCTTCAGTCTGAGAAGAAATGAAATATGAGAAAAGCTAATGACTTGAAGTGTGGCTGCATTGTAGGGGTTTGTGAGTACAGAATTCATCCAGGCATGCAATAAATTTGTGCATGTACCATTTGGCTCTTTTGCATTTTGGAATCTAATCTGTCAAATTTTTTAGTGCTCGCATGGCACCTAAAGTAAAATAAACCAATTTGAGCAAAGATGCAGCATTGATCTGTGCAAAGCAATAGCTTGTCCATCTTGTGTATAAAGTCAAAATAGTTGGGAATGGGCATGGCTAAAATTGTTTTAGTAAGACCATTCCCCTGTATCTTTGACTCTACAAAATGTATTTTGCTTTGAGTAGCTCTCATGTTTAATACTCTATTGCAGAAAAGAAAGAACTTGATCCTGTGTATTGAAAGTGCATTATTTTTCAGGGACAGAAAATACATGCTGTTCTTGTGCATTAATACTCTTGTGCTTTGAAACTGTATCATACATGTCCTAAGTAGAATACATTTTATGGTGCAATAGGTATCCTCCTGAAGCGCAGGCCATGCAACAGATTGTTATCACATATCTTTTAACATGTATTCTAACCTGCCTAGATTCTGTATGATATGACTCTCCTCCACTTTTGGAGTGGGTTCTCCATGCTGCAACAAACGTTATATTAGAGGTCTACTGGATGTTCAGCCCAAAATCTAAGGGTTTTGACTTGCACCTCACAGCAGCCTTTGTAGGTCAATTGTGTATGTCAAGCAAGTCATCCTTAGAAATACCTTTGGTGGCCACACTTCTGAAGTCTTAGTAGTATTTTATTGGAAATATCAAATTAACCATTCTGTGATGGCACAGTTTACGATTCTACTTGAATATTCATTGCACACTTGTGTACTTTTCCATTCTGAGACATTTATTGGACCATGTATCAACGTTTCCTTAGACATGCCATAGAAAATAAAGTGAGTCAAATAACAGCAAGCAGAAAATTGAGCTTTTTAATGGAATGGTTAGCTTTCACTCTTTATAGAGGGCATCCTGCACAACACGTTTTCCTAAAATTACCAATACCCATATTTTAAAACACATCTTGAAATGCATTGGGGTGTAAGGGCTTCTTTGTGTCAACCTGAATTGTTAGTTATGTAACATATTTGTTCTTGGAAACTATGCAGCATACACTGGGCATATAACATACATGTCTAGTTACGTTTGTGTGTCCTGGAAGCAACTTGTAGTGTAAAACTTTACATTTTGTAGTAAAGCTGACCATGAACAAAAAAGGTCGCAAGTTAACTTGATGTGACACTAGCATGTGGAACAAGAATCTTTTTACCTGACCACATGAAAGAAAATTGCACATTACCACTCGTAAAGTTGAAAGTTTCCTAATTTAAACCATAGCATAAGTATGTTGGCTTTTGATTTTCTGCAGCCCAATGTAAATGTTAATGCACCTAAAAATGTTTAGTGTTCTACCGCTGAAATTTATGATTAAGTGATCTACATATTTTAAGACCTATGCTTTACCCTATCACGCAGTGACTGTGCCGAAGAAATCCTACGGGAGCAGAGTAATATTTAAAGCATGCACTGTAAAATGGATAGGATAGGGAATTAAACAGAAAACACTGTGTAGAATTTAAAGTTCTAGTTTACTTTCTCACCTCAGATGATGTAAGAAAATGTATATTTACATTTTCAACTGATGGATGTTTTCCTTTCCTAGAACCACCCGTGTGACAACTCATTACTTGAACTGTGTGGCTGAATTAAATAAACTGTATGACACAAATACTTGCCACTGATATGTGACTTATCTCATTTGAAATTAAGCAGTAAGCAAAATAAATGCTCTTGTGATATCTTTGTATTTCTGTTTAAATTTTGCTTGCCAGACATCCGCCCACTCACACCATTTGCCAGTGTGGTACCAGAGTTAATTTGGAAGTGTTTTATTTCAATCGTTTGTGTAAAATTGTCAGCGGAATTGTAAGAAGATTCAATGTAAAGTTAATTGCATAATACAATAGTCAGAATGTAATGTATGTATATGATACACAATGTATTTTTTTGTATGGAATACAAATTGGAATATTATTGCAAAATGAAAATGTGCAGGCATCTACAGTTTGATATGTTGAAAGTGTAATTTTGAATGCACTCTTTTATACCTAAATAAATATATGAACAAAATGTGTTGTTTGAATTTTTCCATATGTGGTTTATTGAAAAGAAACTGTTTTACTTCAATTATTTATAGACCGCTATCTGTAACTCTTTGGTAAGTGTACATATGGTGGTTTTTGGTTTAGGTTAGATAAATCCATGAAAAAAAATATAATTGTTTATAAAAAATAGAATACTCTGTATGTGGTTTTCTACAAGTGAAAAACCTGCCAAGTCACACAGCAGCATATGTCACAGTATATCTGCTTTCTTCACAAGGTCTCCTGGTGAAGAGCTGATATCACATGGTTTGTACACAGTGAGCTGGAAACCCTTACAGAGAGATGGTTTCCAGTTCATTGTGTTTAAGGCTTAGTGCAGCTGAAGTTCCTCGGGGGTTTTAAAAACTCCCCATGACATCGGCTACAACCTCACAAACCTTCCTAACTTGTTTTTGATGGAGAATGGGTGGTCTGCTCAAAACCTCTCCCCCTATCCATGGCCCTCTAACACCTCCCTGTTTGGCGAGATGATAAGGGGGTGAAAGACCCCTTAAATACTCCAGACCGTGCCCCTCCTAGGCTCTACCCCCCTCTTCACATAGTGAAACTAATATCAAAGTTGCGATGTCTGAAAGAAAAATCTGCTATCAACAATGTACTTTGCGATTTGCCTTTAAAAAGGTTCATCTTTACCTAAACTAGAGTTGGGATCGATTTTGGAATTTGAAAAGGTACATTTTTGTATGCGGATGTTTTAGTCTGTTTCTGCATTCTGCTTTTTCAGTCTATTTTCACTTGGAACTATGAAGGTTAAACACTTTACCTGCATTTTAGAACATGTAAAAACAGTTAAATCTATTGTGATGAAGATTGAGAAACAAATCTAAATGATCATCTCGGCTGAGCAGGGCTGCTGGTACATTTGAAACAATATTCAGTCCAATATAATATGTTGCCTGTTTCCAAAATCCAGATTCTTCTGTGGCGACTTATTTTTAAGTCTGATCTAGAGACATCTGTAGCTGTCGTTCACATTTTGCCTCCATCCACCACACCATACAGCATGGGCCCATTGGTTAGCCCACTTTAACTATTGGTCTCGTGCGCCGAGTGATTTTTTTTCATGTGCACATCAGCATTAAAAAGTGCAGTTCAGTACTAGGGCTGGAGGGCCAATACTTCACTTTTCTTTCAGTTCTTCATCCTTGTGTGTAACATTATATCTTCATCTGTCAGTAATTCAGAGGCAAAAGCATTTTAACCAGTAAGAATCATATTTTCGTGTGATGTGCATTAATACTAAATAGGGTTTCTGTAACTGTTCTAAGTACCAACGTCTGCTAGAAAACCGCGGACTGTTCTATTAATATGCAAGTGTTAATTTACTTTAATGTATAATTTTATTGCAAACCTATTTCAACAGTGGCTTTCTTTCTTTTTTAGTTTTATTTTTTTTTGCATAACTTTCCAGGGCCAGACCTATTGGCTCTGCCAGAGCTTGTTGGAACATAGAAGTAGTTGAAGTCTTTAGTGAGCATACTCTTGTCACAGACTTCCTTACTGTTCTCTTCTAGAACAGGAGATTTATTTTGATTGGTCTATTTATACAAACAATCATGAAAAGTGGAAATTGGAAGCTTGTCTGGTAAAGCTCCACTCCAAATGGTATAACTATGAGGTGCATCGGCCACTAAAACAATATTGCTTTCCGATGTTCTCCTGCTGCCTGGAAGTTTCAGATTTTGTTGCAAAATGTGTTTTAATCATTTATTAGGCATCTGTTGAGCTAGTTGAGATGAGAGAAAGTTAAGTACTATAGAGGGACGTTGGAGTTCAGTCAGAGGAGGCCCTCGGGAGTGTTTAGATCAGTTATAGATGATCTCATAAAGTTCCATTTTAAAATTCTTCGTGAAGTACAAGTAATTTGGCTTTAATCTCAGGCTTAGGAAGAGTGATTTTAACAATATTGGGCTATACATTCCAAGGACCTAGACTCAAAGTTTAACTATTTGATGGTTCCTTGGAAGATCAGGTGTGCTCTAGATTATTTTAGGCACCTGTGGGAACCAGAGTCATTTTTGTAGGTAAACTGGGCCCTTCCCCAGTAGGCTCTGCGATCTGTACTAGGATTCAGGGTGCGGCTGGTGACATTTGAAAGTGGTGGGGCGTAAAATGATTGGCATACTGCGCTGTAGCGAGCGAGCCCGAACAACCTAAGGATGGTGGGGGGGGGGGGCTTTCCCCTGGAGAAAATGTTGACAAAAGAGAGGGAAAATGGTGCATGTTCAAGCAAATTTGTGAAAGCAAGAAGGTTAAGTAGCTTCAGGCACATTCTGGTAGCTTGTATCCTGAGCCATTACAACAGATTGAGTCTATTTGTGAGATCACTTTAAATGATCCATTAATCAAAGTGCCCCTTCACCAGTGTTCGTGTCTGTTTAACTCGGCCTGTTCAAAGATGTAGCTCAGTAGTAGGGAGTGCTGCAAGTTCATGCTTGGTCACTGCATTCACTCACAGGATCAAGAAAAATTTCCGAATTGAACATGATTTTAAGGTTGCAGTTGTGGAAGAAGTTGAACCAAAATTTGAGAACCAGATGAATAATTGGTCCGCGGCATTTCTTCCAAATGGCATGACATCAATCATTGCGCAGTTCATTCATACAGTGTCTCATCCAAAAGAACTTCTTGTTCAAGTATGATGTAAAGCTGTCCAATTAAAATTGGATTTGACTGTCTTCAGCATAGATAAGGAGATTCACACTGTATCTTTGCATCTAAATATTTAATACAATTCAGAACAGACCCCCAAGAACATGGGAGAATGATTTGAGGGCTCAGATTCCGATCCGTTGATTAGATTTGGACAGAAATGGCCTTATGTGTTTTCAGCCAGTCCCAGGCAGTCCAAGCAACAGAAAATTGTGGTCCAATGTTTCACATGTATAAAATGTAACCAGGTGGGGGCGTTGCTTAATGGAGCATGGAGTGAGATGGGTCTTGTCTTGTCTCTGGACCCCCGTCAACCTTCCAGCAGCATTCTGGGTACTGAGGCTGAATATGAGCAGTTCTAGCTGCAGCCGGGTAATCTGCCTGTCCCCCTGCATACTCCCCACAGCAGCGGTCCCAGCTAAGGCATAGCAGGCTCCTCAGGGTGGCTTGGCCTGGACAGCCATCTTGTAGCAGTAATGCCAAGGCACACTGGAACGGCATTTACGGCACAAACTAGGCTGACTGGGGCTCCAACAGAACCGGACTGCGGCTGAGGGAGTTGACAGTACAGGAATGTTAGAGTGCCTCGACCCTCACCTGAATCAGGAAACCTTCAGGAGCCCCGTGGACCCTGTAGTGCGGCATGTGGCTGAGGGACCGACATTTTCCTGACAGCTGTTTCACACGCTGCTGCACCCGGGACTAAAATAAAGTGAGTTTCCTGCCGAGGGCCACCTGGTGTCTGCGAGGCGCGGACCGGAGACTCTGGAATGCCCTAGTGTTTCTGCCCCAGCTGCTAGAGGTCTGTTTGGGAGTCCTCCTCGGGGGTGCATGCAGAACAGTGAGCCACCTTCTTGGCGAGGAGCATGCAGTGGGCTGCGAGAGCCAACCCAGTGAACCTGCAGCTCTTTGGCGGGGAGCTGCCTGGTGAGTGGAGGCGTGCGGCCTGCCCACATTTCCAGGCTCCTGCCCTTTTGGATCTGCTGGTGGGGAGCAGCTTGACTGGGCCCAGCATTGAGGGGAAAGTACGTTGCAGGACGGCCAGCTAAACTGCTCTAACAGTGGCAGCACAGTCTGTAGCAACATCAGGGTACACATGCTGGCCCCTCACCTTGATGAGGCGACAGGAGGCGGCCTGCAATAGAAAATCGGCAGACTGTAACACGTGGCGAGGTTTGTTTGGTGCGGGCTGCCCCATGCTGGAAGCGTGCCACCGCCGGAGTCTGCACCCCTCACACTGCTCATCTGGACCTCTATCTAGGGGACATCCATGGGACTACCTGCACCAGCCATTACTGTGGACTTGCTTTCTCCTTCAAATCTTTTGTGTAGTGAGTATCGTTACCCCAATAGCCGGGGACTGGCCTGAGGCATGCAATTGCACCCTTTTACTTATAGTGAGAACGTGCCTGACACTGGGTCAGTGGCCTGTGGCACTCAAGACCTGTGGTGCTGTAGCTAGTTTGTGACTGACCCAAAACTTTTTTACTCACCTGAGATCCAGCGAGAGCCTTGTGGTGACTAAGCCCTCTGGTATGAGGAGGGGCAAAATCGGCTCTGTGTAAACCTCTCTTTGGCACTATGCAGGGATAACCTCCTCTTCTCCTAGGGCCCCTCCGGCCTTTGTTATGTTGTAGGTGGTTTTATAGCACGCTCAATTACTCAGGAGTATCCTGATGCGTGATGATGCAGATAAACAGAAGACAGGTGGAATTGAAAGGTTAGAACCTCATTTTAAAGAGATGGGTTTTGAGTGCTTTTTAAAAGTGCTTGTTGATTACAGAGCGGATTTTTAGTTGTCTGGAGGCAGCTCAAGAACAAAAATATACCCTGGTTATCCCACATCAAGGTCCTCCTATACCAAATTGACTTGCCTCAATTGTGGGAGTCCCCGGGGGAGAGCTGTCCTAGATTCCAGAGGTCAGAACTGTTGGCTATCTTGAGAAACCACAGCCTCAACACGCTACACAGCTCGCCAACCCTGGGCAGGCTAACAACTGAATTCCTGCAGGTGAAAACTGTGCCAAGAAGGAGGAATTTTTAGATCTAGTGCAGCCTCCTCTTGCGAGAAAACTATATATCCAACTGAGGCATGGCTGCTTGCCCATTAGGGGGCTGACCTCCAAATGGACTATCTCAAATGAGGGAAGCTGTCCAGCATGTAATAACCGCACAGAAGATATCGTCCATGTCCTGTTCTTCTGCCCGGCGTATAGCAAAATACAGAAATGCTGGTTGGCCCCACTGTGCAGAAACTTGGGACTTAGACAATGTGCACAGGCTTGCAGAATTTTAACATATGATATCTCCCCTCCCATTGCGTTTGCTGTTTCCCGCTTCTTACACAGCATGTGGCGTAGAAGGACCACCTTTCTGATAAGGACCTAATTGGAGCAACCCCCTTCTATTATTCCCTTTTCCTCCTACTCCCCCTTTGATAACTTTTGATAAACTTGCTGTTTAATAACCTTTTAACTGCTTGTATTTATGGATTTTATCACCGTGCTTGTATGTATTTTATCTGCACTTTTATGGTCAATGACCGAAATAAAGTTATCAAATGAAAAAAGATTAAAATCCTGAGAGGCGCGTAACTTCACGGGAAGGGTGTTCCATGCAGCAGCTGCTTTCGCGGTGATCGAATGCCCACCGAGATGCACCCGTCTAAAGCGTGGAACAACCAGCCGGTATTGAGTGCCCTACCGGAGGGGACGGTTAGGTACTTACAGGGAGAAACATCTCCTCAAGTACAATGGCCCCTGATCATGGATGGCTCTCTGTGCAAAAATGAGGGTCTTAAACATAACCCGTTGTGCAACTGGGAGCCAATGCAAACTGCGCAGATGTTGCCGGACGCTAGACTGCCGTGAGATGTTAAAGAGAAGTCTAGCCACAGCATTCTGTATGATCTGAAGGCGGTTGGTCAGGTAGGCCGGGATGTCAATGAACAAGGCATTGGCATAGTTTAGGCGGGAAAGAATGAGGGCCCTCGCCTCTGTTTTTTTGGCCTCCCTCGGAAGCAGGGGAAAGAATCTGCGGAGAGCTTTGAGGGTACCAAAGCTAGTTTTTTAATATGTTCTTCAAATTTTAAGTTTTCCCCTAACCACCCCCCCAGATATTTTGCCGATTTGCCCACAGAATTAGGGCGTGGAGCATCAGAGGGCCACAGAGATTCTCTGAAGTTGGTAGGGAACTGTCCATAGAGAAGAATTTCCGATTTGTCTTCGTTGCACTTCAATTGGGCACATGCAAGCCAGTTGAAGACCGAAGAAAGGCAGGTCTGGACAGATTAAGTATCCAGATCCGTACCCGGCCAAGTAAACAGCAGGTGAGTGTCGTCTGCGTAGGCTATGATTTTTGCACCCAGTTCTTCAGCCAGAAAAATCAGGGGGGTAAGGTAGTTATTAAACAGCAGGGGGCTCAAAGTAGACCCCTGTGGCACCCCGGTAGAAAGTAGCTTGGCCGAGGACGAATAGGGAGGCAGCCACACCTGCTGATTCCGGTTGTCCAGAAACTAAGTCAGCCTTTCTAAGGCAGGACCAGTGATGCCAATGGACGACAGCCGGGTGAGAAGAAGCTGATGGGGTACCGTGTCGAAGGCGGCAGAGAGGTCTAACAATATCAGAGCCGCTCTGCCGCCAGCGTCCAGATGGCCTCAGACATTTCAACCAGGGCTGATTCGGTGCTGTAGGCAGCACGGAACCCAGATTGAGCAGGGTGCAAAGCATGCGAAGATTCAACAAAGGTATCTAACTGGCGAAATGCGATCTTCTCATACACTTTGGCCAGCACCGGCAGCAGGGAAATGGGTCGATAATTGGCTGGAACTGAGGGGTCCAATCCTGATTTTTTTTTTTTTAAAGCGGCAGAGGTTTAGCCTGCTTCCAACAGGAGGGAACTGTTGCAGTCTGAAAGGAGAGACTAATAATCTCAGAGCAGATCACCTCGGCCACCCCTCCTAAAACACGGGCGGGGCAGGGGTCGGTGGGTGACCCAGACTTCATAGATTTCAAGACATCCACAATATCGGCTTCAGTTGTAAGAGAGAATTTCCTAAAAACGTGAATAGGGGAGATAAGAGGTGGGGAAGAGGCCAAGGCGGTAGTACTCTGACTCAGACAAGCGGTGCGCAGGCTGTCCTGAATCCCAGCTATTTTATCGGCAAAGAAGGACAAATCCTCGCACCGCTGCTCAGAGGATGGCAGCTTTGGTTGCCCGCACAGGGGGAGAGAAAGCTCTTCACAATAGCAAACATTTCCTTGCTGTTGTTATTGGCCTTAGTGATCCTGTCCTCGTAATAATCACTCTTAGCCACCCTAATGGCAGCATAATATTCCCTCTGAGCCGCACGCAGAGCCCTCTTGGCAGTTGGACAGTAGGCGCGTCCTCAGCATCGCTTCAGTTTTTCACAGCCTAGCTTCAGTTCTCACAGGGCATGTGAGAACCAGGGCTTACAGGGCACAGAGCGTTTTTTGGAGCTGACGCCCGGTTTCCTAGAGGACCCCACCCTCGAGCCAATCCAGGTGTTAAAACTCTGCACAGCCACAGAAAGCTCAGAACCTATTATTGGGTGCCCTTGATGTAGAGCATTAGTCAAAGCAGGGAGGTTAATCTTCTGATGGCATATATTAGGCGAGATCGCACAAGACTGCTTTTCTAAAGGCCAGGAGAACCTAATCAGCAAGCGATCAGACCAGGTGAGAAATTCGGGATCCAATAGCGTTAAGTCATAGTTGGAACAAACTACATCCAATATATGGCCCCCCGAATGCGTGGGCAACGTTACCCACTGTGTTAGCTGGGCTAGATTTAAGGAGTCCAAAAGACTTTTAGAGTCAGGCGACTCACAAACATCGCCATGAACATTGGAGTCCCCTAAAAGAAGAAACTTAGGGAACCTCAGGGCCCGAGGCACAATAGCGTCCTCCAAGGCCTTAAAGAAAGGCCCAGGAGGGCCTGGGGGGCGATAGACCACCGTGCCTCCCAGCGTAAAATGAGGTGAAAGGACGAGGGAGAAGTGGAGAACCTCCCCTTCGCCCAATTCGTCCGAAGCCTCGCTAGAAAAGGACCAAGTATCCCTAAACACCACAGCAGATCCCCCTCCTCTCCCCATTGCGCGATCAGCCCTAATAATTTTAAAGCCTCTCTGGATGGCAAGTTCCACCACCGGAGCACAGGAGTTGTTTAACCATGTCTGTGTGATGAACAGGATATCAAGACTGCCATCCGACAGAAGCTCAAAAATGTCGGCAGCATGTTTAACCATAGATAGAGCATTTATTAGTGCCGCTGAAATCATTTGTTTGTTATTTGTTAGAGGGGCGGGAGCAGCCGCGGTTTGAGGAAGGCAGAAATGAACAAATTCTAGGGGAGTAGTCGGAGACTTCCCACGGCATATCGCCTCTGCATTCAGCAGTGTTTAGTGCCAGCAGCTCCTCCCGATAGTACCTCTTCATGTCCGCCGTCTGCCTGGAAGAAAATCGAACAGCTTAGCCAGTGCTAGGCGCGGACGGGCGCAGACGAGCTTGCCTTTGGCGCGCCTTCGACGCGCCCGCTGCACGTCCGGGATGACATATGCAATTTATGTGTGAACCTCCCTTCCCCAGCTAGAGCGCTGCCACCAGTCCAGCCGGGGTCCGGTACTACACCTAAGATGGCCGCCTGCCCTCCACTCAGTCCGCACAGCAAGCCGCAGTGGAACGGGGCAGGGAAGGCACACCTCAGCATCAAGAGATAGAAAAATCAGGTAAGCGATGTCACACGGTAAGGAACAACTGATTAGAAAGAATGGAATGAGCGCGAGCGCCTTCGCGCAAGACTTGAGCACAGTGTCAGTTAAAAACACAATATTAAAATTAGAACAGAAATAAAGCGTGTAATGCCTCTGCAGAGCAAACGGGTCCGAGTAGGAGCTGCCACCACCTACCCTAGCCGCAAGCGTCTCAGTCTGGCGGTCAATTTATGTGTGAACCTCCCTCCCCCAGCTAGAGCGCTGCCACCAGTCCAGCCGGGGTCCAGGACTACACCTAAGATGGCCGCCTGCCCTCCACTCAATCAGCACTCAATGCATCTGCTGATGCTCTTGGGCTGACCTGGAATGTCTACTCCTGGCGCCCGTACACTGACATTATGCCTCGTTTAAGCCCACCAAAGGTGCACCAATCTGGTCCACCAAAGACAACCCAGTAACTTCACTCTGGCGCAAAGCTCCCCCGGCAGATGTGGAGATGGCAGACCCTCCTTTTGCCAAATCTGCTGGGGGTGCAACCCCGCGCCTATCTCGCAGGACTATATGGACCATTTTCTACAGGAAATAGATAGATATAGGCTCACTTAAAGCAGACTTTCAATCGTGCATCCAAGACATTTGTCGTGACTTCTGTGAGATAGGGGGCATGTGGATGTTCGTGAACGTGCAGTAGTTGCTTGCTCGGAAGACCAGGAAATGCTGTGGCACAGGATAGGGGCGCTCGAAGACCAACAAATAGAACTACAAACAAAGCAGCAAGACTTAGAAAATACGAGCCGTCGAAACATACACATCAGAGGTGTGTCCAGGGGAGCAAAGAACAGCTACATTGTGGCCTTTACAGCTGAGCTCATGCGGATGATCTGTGGAGATAGCGGCCCCCTGCTGGGCCTTGGATAGGGCCCATCGTATGACATCTGTACCCAGGTGCACTGACTCAATCCCCGACATCCTGACGTGAGTCCATTTCTTTACTGATAAAGTATCTATCATGCAGGCTTTCAGAAGCAAGGCTGACCTGGTGTTTCATTGCCATTTCATTCAACTCTTATAGGATCTCTCCCCAGTGACTCTTCGCCGACTGCGCAACTCCAAGCTGAGCACTGATAAACTGGGAGAGATGAGATGAACATTTGCTATCAGTGGGGTCATCCCTTTGCTCTCTTTATCTCTGGGGAGATAAATGATGCGCCATCAGATCTCTGCCAGAGGCAAAGCATCTTGTGGGGCTACCAGCCGATCACCAAGGCAGGGACTCATCCTTGCCCTGCTAGCCAACCAGAGAAGGACTACTCCCCCCATTTGGACCATGGTGCGGCCACATCACCCAGACAAACTCTGCAAGGGCACAGCATCCCAGTAGACCAAGCGCAAAACTATCCAGCATCTTTGGGCATGGGATCCTCCCCAGCTCCTTCCACCTCTGGCTCCCTGTAATGTTGAGTCAATCATGCACTATTGCATGGGCCCCTCTCCGCGACAGCGGACATCGTGACTTCCACGACTTTAAACTATGGATATAAGGTGCTACAGGTGGATTGGGAATTATCCTAATTCTTCTCACATACTGAAACTCCGACAGAAACAAAGTGTCTGTCATCTATGATTAACACCCAAGAGCATGACTCCTCATGCAGAGTTTGTGCATACTCATGCTGATGCCTGCGGGACGAGGAGGATTCTGTTGGCCCACTATTTTTGGGTTTCTGTGTTTGTTTAATTTTTCTAGGTCAACCACTATCGGAGCCTGTTGTTCCTGCTTCTCTTATTCCACATACTGCTTGCCATCACATTCCACTGGGATGCACGCAGGCCGCCCATCTCGTTTATTGACTAAATTGGGTATCATAATCCTCAAGGGTTTCTCAACCTGCAAGTCCCTAATGCTGGGCGGGGGGAGCCGTCCCGCAATCCAGCAGGTCCGGAACGAGCGAGGCAGGGTTCACAGCGAAGACCGTGCCTCAGCCATGATGAGAGAAGGAACCTGGGCCTCTGTGCACCTCCAGACAACCGCCAGTGCTGCCTTCCAGTTCCACTCTACTGGCTCCCAGGGGTATGGGAATCTGGGCGAACTCTAGCTGCCGGGGCCCGCTGACGCTCTCGTTCTCCTGGCAAGCCTAAACGGGTATTGGGATCCATATTGCAACAAGATGTGGTTCTCCTCCAGGAGGCCCATCTTATGGGGGCGGACAGCTATCAGATGGCACACCTGAAATACCTGCTGCGCTATTGAGCATACGATTCTTCTAAGACGCTGGAAATGGGTGTCCTGTGCAAGGCAGGCTTCTGTTCCACTGCCTCGAAGGTAGGAAGAGAAAGATGGCCGCTATCTGAAATTAAGTACGCAATATCTATGCCCCCAACGGTGCGCAGGACCTCTACCTCAGGCACACATTGCGGGGCCATCTGGCAGGAGTGGATGGCAAAATTATAGTCAGCAGGGACTTTAGATTAGTATGGGATTTAGCCCTGGACATGAGCATGGTCACCTACCAGGGCACTGGGGATATTCCCGCTGAACTCAAGCAAGATATTACAGAACTGGGACAGGAAGGTGTTACAAACTTCTTGACGTGCACAACTACTCCTTTTATTCCAATGTTCATACCTCATACTCTCGCATTGACCATATTTTCTTAACTCACTCCTTCCTTGGTACCCTGGACACTGCGGACGTTGCAGAAATCACCATTTCTAATCGCGATCACATTGTATTGGTGTGGTCCAGCACCGCCTCCTCCCACAAGGGCCTGTAGCGCTAGCGCCTACTACCGCTGCTCCTCTGAGACCTATTGGATGTGGCCTAGATCCGTACAGGGATCCATGAGTACTTTGAGCTGAACGCTATATCCGATGTTTCACTGCATACACTGTGGGATGGGTTAAGCGACCATAAGGAGTCATTTCTACCGTAGCTGTAGCTAGAGGGAGAAATGCTCATCTAGTAGAGGCAAATCTGGCAACTGAGATTAAAGCCTTGGAAAAGCAGGACCAGGCAACCCCCCACTAGACACAGCAGGCGGTGACTAGCTATTCTGTGTGGCTTAAGGCGAGCACATAGAACTAACAGAGCTGAACACTTCCTCTTGTAGCAAGGTGGGATCTTTGCTGCCTCACAGACTCCACCAAGCGCAGGCCAGGTCACACATTGCTAAACTGCACAGCGGGGGCGAGGGTTGGGCGATATCTAAGCAGGAGAATCAGCAGGCCTTCCATGACTATTATCAGACTCTTTACATGTGAGATGATGTATCCTCAACATAGATGGGTGAGTACCTGGGTGCTTGTGACTAGGACCCCATCTATCCCCAACAAGCAGAGCTCCAATCACCCTTGAGGAGCTGCGTCGCGCAGTACAGGCTCTCCTGCTTTGCAAAACCCAAGGTCATGTTGGGCACCCTGTCCTTTTTACAGAATGTTTCTACCTCTTATACAGGACCACCTATTACAGTTGTTCAACTCCTTTACACAGGACATGGGCCTTACTCCCTCCATGGTAGCTCCTTTATCCACAAGCAGGGGAAGTACCCAACCCACTGCTCGTCCTACCACCCCATAGCCCTTCTCAACACAGATTCGAAAATATTTATGATATTAACAACTAGACTAGAGCACTAACTCCCTGGTCTTATTGATCCCTATCCGGTGGGTTCATTTGCGACGGGCAGAGGGCATATAATGTGCATGAGGTGGCACACTAAGTGGAAAAGCCTCATAGCCACAGCATCCCAGCCTGCCTTCTCTCGCTTGACGTGGAGAAGGATTTCGACAGGGTGGATTGGTCCTTCCTCCCAGCGTTCCTGGGGAAGGTCAGTCAGGTAAAGGGCATAATTAATAAAATGATGGTCTCATATGTCGACCCAATGACTACCATCCGTGTCAGTGGGCAACACACAGCTCCCATTCACATCCTCAGGGGTGTCCGTTTTCACTGCTTCTATTCGCTCCAGCCGTTGAACCATTGGCCATCTCCATCCGTCACAATGCTGTTATTGCAGGCAGTATCTTTGGGGGAATGAGATCATAAAAATAGCTTGTTCGCAGATGATCTCTTGCTTACCGTCTCTTCACCCGCCATTGTTGACAGCCTTGCAGTGTTCGTAGCGGTCTCTGGCTCCAAAATCAATATGACCACATTTTGCACACTTAATCTCAAGCAAGACCTCCCTATGCTGCAAGCCCTCAGCTTTCTGATGGACCCCGGCCCCACCACAATCAAATATCTGGATCTCAATGTAACTCCCATCCTGTCCTCCTGGACACAAGCCGATTGGCTGCTGCTCAGAAATTTTATTTTGGCTGATCTCCGACACTGGAAGTCCATGCAAATCTTCTGGCTGGGCCCCATCAATGTCATAAAATTGAATGTCCTACCTCGGGCCCTATATATTTTTCAGTTCCTGCCCACCCCAATCCCCCAGGATGATATCACTCCCTTACAGCTAGACATTTGCTTCTTTATTTCGAATGGGAAGTGGATGAAGATCTCCAATTCTCTACTGAGGCAGCCTAGGGAGAGGGTTGGACTGGCGTAGCCTAATCTGCTCGAGTACTATTGGGTTTCCCACCTTCGATACATATCTGCGTGGGTGGTCTGCGAGAGTGAGAAGCACTGGTTCCACATGGATCGGGCGGAGGCCTGCCGCCCCCTTTGGGAATCTGGCGTGGTTGCCCAAACATCCCAGGCTGTGCACCACCTCTATATCTGCCCATACCAAGACCGTATTAGACATCTGGGACAGATTGACATTCAGGAGGGGGCTTACCACCTCCCCCACACCCAACATACCGATTACATGCAACCCTGACTGCAAACCAGCATTAACGCCGCAATCATTTCCAAACTGTGAGGCTGGGGATTGTAGGACAGTAAGGGACGTCTTTATGGGAACCTCTATAAAATCCTTTGAACAATTTAAGGCCGATTACCAACTCTGTAAAACAGAAAGATTGCAGTACTGCCAGCTACATCATTGGGCGTTGCACCTCTTTAATTGTCCTGAGGCTATCCGGCCCTATACTCCTTCCGAAAAACTGGTGAGAGCATAAGCTGGGTCAAAGGGGCTCATCTCCACTACATATCGGACCCTCCAACATTCCACACCCCCTCGTGCCCACACATATCAAGCCTGCTGACAGCTTAAATGACAGAGGGCATATCACCCAAGTAGTGGGACACCCTCTGGCATGACATACCTAAAACGTACAGAAGCTTATCCCACAGAGAAACAGCCTATAAGATCATGTTTCACTGGTATTACACACCAGCCCACCTCTCTGCCGTGTGCCCCTCCACGTCTTCTCTCTCGGCTGGCACTGTGGACTCGTAGTGGGGGATATTTTCAACTTATTGGAAAGCGATCCTGGAACACAATAAACCAACATACGGTATCTCCTCCCTGATCCTACTATATCATTATCTCAGAGGCTCAACGCCCTTGCGCCAGAGGCGATGACCCACGTGGACTGGAAACTAAGCAACATCATGAATGCTGCATGGCAAATTATATCATTAAGGGGAAAAAGACAACTGCCCGTCCATCACCCAATGGTTCACTTTTATCTTGCACGTGCTGGGGATGGAATAACTTTCCCACAGCTTAGCTCAGACTGACACTAAGCTTCAACATTTTAATGCACTTTGATCTGCTATTTGTCCGGCTTGGAGCTCACCTGCTTCAATCCACCTAAGCTCAGGGCATTGCAACTTTTTGAATGACCTTTTCTTGATAGTCATCTTCAATGTTGAGTCTCTTTTCCCCTCATCCGCTATATGCCCAAGCTACACGTGCTATTGCACAACACTGCTCACACTGTGTTATGCTATGTGGATAACATTAACCTGAACTACTTGTATCTTGATGTTCCTATGTTTCTTCCTCCTTAGTATGCGACATAAGATTCAGTAGGAGTCTTTTTTGTGTTTGTCTGACACGCTTTGCTTATTGCTGCACATTGTACATTGCTCCCAATTACGCTTACTTGCTGCGCAATTAAATGTCTCCTACATTTTTATAACTGCTTCTGGCAGCACTGTAGCATTCTGTTGTATTGTACCATAAACTTTTAAGATTAGGAGTAAAAAATAAATAAAAATGTAATAAGGTGATTCCAATGTAATCCTACTGGAGATATGGTCTTTGCTGTAGTGAAAAACGAAATCAAGAGGTTTTGTTTTAACTACCAGGGCATGTGAAATGTAAAAGTGCATGTCTTGCTTTTTATATACATGGCACCCTGCCGTCTGGGCTGCCCAGGGCCTACCCTTGGGATGATTTAAATGTATTGGAAAGGTCTGGGCTTGGCAAAAGGTTTATTTTGCCAGGTTGAAATGGCAGTGTAAGCTGCACACATAAGTTCTGCATTGGCAGGCCTGAGATACGTTTAAAGGGCTACTGAAGTGAGTGGCACAATTTGTGCTACTGGCCCACTCGTAGCATTTCATTTACAGGCCCTGTGCACATGTAGTGCAATTTACTATGCACTTTAGAACTGGTTAGCAGCTGTAAAGTGCAGAGTCCTAAGGACAGCAAAAACGAAGTCAGCAAAAACAGGACGTCTGAAGGCACAAAGTTAGGGGAAGCAACACCCATGATGCCAAGTCTAGCCCTTCACAAATGACCAGTTTAGTAAGTGCTACTCTGCTTAGCTTAACACCAGGTTCTTGTCTGTCTTGTCAATGAAATCTGGTAGCACACCCTTTGAGAGCCCTTCAGTCTTCTTAATTTAAAGATATATATACAGGAAAAATTGTTTCTGGTTTCTCTAATTGATCAAACTAGCTTGTCTGATTTACTGGGGTAAAGTTTGGACGAAGCAAACACTTCCCTAAGATATTTCTTCTCTTGCCGTTTACAAGGCTTAAAGCAGAATTGATATCAATGAAGTTTGTGTCCCGTTCCTGTGAGTGGGATGATTTCTTTATACCTCCCATCAATTGGGAGTCCGCAGCCCCTGATCCGTGAACTCTCGCAAATGTGGACCACTTCTTGAGGCTCCCAAGTACCCTCCTCATCTCAGTGCTTCTCTCCTGGAACCATGCTCCTTTGCTTCATTCCCACCCAGACGTGTGTATTTATGGCAAAGGTAGAGCAATTGCTAGGGTGGGTAGCAATACAGCAAATCCCTTCTGTGAAGTGGAATTGGAAGCATTTTGGATTACTTCCAGATTATTTCCAGTAAACAAGGGGAATAGGAGCGTCTTAATGCT
This sequence comes from Lissotriton helveticus, assembly GCF_964261635.1. Classification (NCBI taxonomy): domain Eukaryota; kingdom Metazoa; phylum Chordata; class Amphibia; order Caudata; family Salamandridae; genus Lissotriton; species Lissotriton helveticus. The sequence continues at coordinate 312,838,060 of NC_136069.1, read as the reverse complement.
GGTCCTGTCCAACAAAAGAAACATTTAAAAGCATCACTGGGACAGAAGAGGGATAGGTTCTCCACCATAGCGCTCATAAATGCATAACTTCATATTTTTGGGCAAGATTCTCTCAGGACTTTCCGGAGGTATGTTGCCAGGGCCTGGTGCATTATGAGTTTAAGTTACCACTGATAAGATTGAGCTTGACCCATTTCGCTCAAGTGATGGCCTCTGTGGCAGACTTTCTTCTTCAATGGGGGTCTACATCAGCATCTTGATGATTGCTTGATCAAGACTCAGTATCAATAAGGATCTTTGGAGTGGTGTTATTGGGCCCTCTGTCTGATGTTCGAGTTCAATCTTTCAATCAACCTAGACCATGTCAACTCGGGGTCTCAAGAGGATATGTATTTATGGCTTTTCAGAATTGCAGACATTTGTGTAGTAAAATTGTAGGCAAGACACACTATTACAGACTAGGAGTTGCTAGCAGCCTTATTCAGCACAATAAGTGTTTGGAGTCGAGTGAATTAAAAGTAAATGGGCCAATAACACAGAAGAGCAACTAGTTATTAATGATGCAGTTTTTCCAAGGATTGTCCACCTTTTTAAAATTTACCATATGCTAAATTCCATTCAGAGATCAACCAAAGGAGGGAACTGGACTAGATCTGGGATGAGAGTCCTGATAACTCATTGAAATATAGGTTTACTTAGATGTGTCGCGCTATACTTGACTTCATCAATTTAAAGTTTCACTGCTCTTTGAGACAGTCGCTCTACTGAAAACTCCATATTCATTCTAGTAACAATTTATTCCCAAGTGAATCCCTTGCCTACTCCATGCAGTATACTCTATTTAAAATGTGCTTGGATCCATGCCTGCTCAAGAAATGCCCTTGATTACTTTGATTTCCTGGATATCTGAAGTATTAATATTCTCTGCAGTATGCAGATATGAGACAAGATGATGGTGTACCTGCAATTCTAATGGTACAGCTGTTTCCCGACAAAATATTACACTACTGCCAACACATCTCACCCTAAATGCATGGGTAGGTAGTTGCCTTAGTTTTTTTTAAATATATATCTATCACCACCTAGGCTTTAAGGCTCTGCCCACTATCTGCTCCTCTACCTACAACTAGATCATGACATTTTCTTTTGCATATCACCCAACATGACACAGTGAAAAAGTTACATATAATTTGGAAGATCTATTGACTTCCTTTGCCTCAAATCTTCTCACTCAGTTCTTTTAGTCAATCATACCCTTGAGTGTACATTGATAATAAATATGACACCTAATCTTCCGGATTTATACGATTGGCAAGGTGAGGTACATAGTTTGGTCATACCCTGGATCTTGAATTCGCTTTATTTGAGGCTTTTGAGACTGCTATCTGTATTCTGCTACTTTGGTCTGACCGCTCCCCAATGTATTTCTTTCCGTTCCCCACTGCTAAATCGACATTGGTACCTGATGTGCAGATGTGCCATAGAGTAATCTTGATATCAACTTTCCAGCTTCTACCATTATGGGCACGTCCCCTAGCAATTTTGTGTTATGATCCTCATATAATACTGGTACAATTTAAACCCTTTACTCTACACTGGAGGCTTGTATGCCTCTCTAAAAAGAATGGTACTTCACTGAAGACCTACTATTGGAAAAAGTGTACATTTACATTGAGCAATTTGTGGTGCATTGTCTGCTTGCCAGATGCTCATGTAAATGTTTAATTCAGAAACATCAGTATCACCTAGTATGAAAACATGTCACTCTTTAAAACTCTCGGACACTTCTAAATCTACTAAAGAAGGTTTTAAAAATCTTTCACAAGGACTTTGGTGGCTGCCTTCCCTTGATCTCCTGCTGCTGAACCAAACTCTGCTAGTGGAAAGGTCTGCGGTCTACTTAAAGTCATGAGTCTACATGTGAATAGAGGGCTAACAGTGGCATGGTGGGAAATACCGTTGATCTCGATTTATGATTTTCATTCTGGGATTACTGATGTGCAGAAGTCCCCCCCCCCCCCTCCTTTGATACTGCACTCTAAATAAGGTGCGCCCAACCACAGCTGAAGCTGCCTGGACTTGGATGCTGCAGGTGAGAAGAGCAAAAACAATCTATGGATGCCAGATGCCTGTCAGAACTGTTCTAGAGTCGGCAAGACCTGGACTACATTGTTCTTTGGTAGCCTGTAGTGCTTGGGTAGTTGGATTATGGGCTGGTGTACGTGAGCACTAACAAGGTGAGGATATGGTAATGTAAGTAAACATTCTAAAATAGATCTTCACCCACAAACATGGAAGCCAAAAGGGGCTGAGAACTGGTGACTCAGTGACAAGAGAATTACTTGAAGGTCAAAAGGAGAGGGCAAAACTATGGAATATTAGTACAAAGATTAGAAAGGTGGAGAAAGCTCTAACGGAACTGATGAGGTTGGAGGGAAGAATGAATGGCATGGGGTTTACTATTGTAGCAATAGATTCAAAGCTGTTAATAATGAAGGATTGGGAAGATATATTTGACACGCAGATGCAAGGAATCTTGGTCTTTAAAAATGGTAACTTTCGGGTAATGCTCCTATTTGAGAATAGGATTTGATATATTGTACAATACGTAGAGTGCAGTGAACATGAAAGCGTTTGGGTTTCCTTACATCCTTGCTGATGAGGATATCATGATGGTGATGAAGGACCATGTTGCTGCACAGTTCTCTCTGCTTGGGTATCCTATAGAAGTGCTGCTAAAAAAAAGCTGGCACTATGTAAGGGGTCTTACGGACAGAGGGCCTGATTTAGATCTTGGTGGATGGATCTGGTCCGACGAAATATAAATTTCATAGGCTATAATGAGATGTATATTTCAGTAGCTGGGATGTCTGGCACCGTTGTGACCGAGTAACCTGTCCGCCAAGATCTAAATCAGGCCCAGAGTCTTGAATATTGGTACTTATATTATGGTTCTTGGTGAACCTGTTGTGTATAACCATATACTTAAGATGCCTGCCTCTTTGAAGGGTGACCTGAAAATTCATTTCAACACATTTTAGTTTTCCCATATTTTTTAGACCTCAAGACCCAGTGCAAGGGAATACCACTCCCATTCGCATAGACTTTGTGGCTTTGGGTGTCTGCACAGTTTGGAAACCAATAATAAAGTGGTAAATTAGGGCAAGCACTTTCTTTTTACCTGGAGCTGCCAAATCCTATTTGGCCAGAATTTCTGGAGATTTGGCGTTCTTGCGCTGTTAGGGTTTCTCTCCCTCTGTTTGCCATATCATGTGGTGGCATGGTCCTGGCCAACTCTCTTCTATTTCCTGGATTCCGTTTTCCCCAGCATTTCATGCTCACTCAGCAAGTCTTGCCTTTCCTATTCTGTCCTATTCCGTTTTCCCATCAACTGCTTTTCTGGTGCTTTTCACCAGAATTATTTTTACATGTAGATGGAACGAAGAAATTCCAATAAGTTTCGACCAAAGGCCTTGCACTTGACGATTATTCCTGTTTGTTTGAATTTGATTTATATACACACACACATACACCTAGAAATTAACACATTGGAAAGAAGATTTATTAATCGACGGTACCCCAAATCTATGATGGAAAGATAAAAGAGAGAGAAGAACTACAAAAAACAACATTCACAAATGCAACTGGACAGACATGACTACAAAATCATACCCATCACTCGATACAGCAAAGAAACCAGTCAAATCAAGAAACGCTTTACAAAACCTGGGTACCTACTCAGATATGACCATGATCTTGCAGAATGGGGAGAAAGACAACTATTGCGTAAAGGAAGAAAGCCTCGATAGGAGAGATTGTCTCACAGTCTTTTCTGAAACAAAACACTGACAACTGGATTACGAAACAGTCTTCTGAAATATAACGAATGCTTAGGCTGTAAAAATGATCAAAATAAAACATTTTGTCAACAAGTGAAGGACATTTACGATTAAAAGAAAAAGGGCACAAACCTCACAAAAATGACCCATCCACACTGGAGTACTCTGGGATTCAAGTGGCCAAGAAACAAGAAAGAGGACGAGATTGGACCATGAAATTAGGACAGTTGGAATCAGAATATATTATCAAATCGAAAACAAAACACCAGGTAGGACACAAATTGGACGTGGAACAGGTATCCTTCAATCCTTTCTGAAATTTCCTTTTGATGAATTTAAATGAGAACCAATTATCGTCAGGAGGAATGAAGAAAAACATACTATGATGTATTGAATATGTGCCCGCTGGAGTGCTCATAAAATTAGCATATTAATATTCAACATAATTGAGGTTGTTGTCACCTTTCTGAACTAAGCCTACAGAACAATGTCCAAAATAGAATAATTTGTGATGTGAAAGCAGCCCACTGGAGGGTGACATTTTTGACACATTTTGAGAAAAGACAGCTTTTTTTTTATTCATCTCTTTTTACTAAGCAGCTGTTCGATTCACAGCAATACTGAACGAGTGCAATGCGCATACAGTAAGCCTCTCACAGGAGGCGGGCACGTTTCTTCGCTGGATAGTAGCCTGCTTCAGTCACGTTGCACACATAACGAGCATCATATGACATGCCCTCTCCATTGAACTTAGTGAGTCCGCCTGCCCCCCACTGCCTGGCTAGGTTCCGCTTTGCAACTCCCGCTGGCAATGTGAGCCACTGAGCTGGGTACTTAGGCCATATCACTTCCCCAGTAATACCCAGAATCAAATGTCTGGGCTCCAGTGGGACCTCCAACCCTGTGACCGAGGCCATTACCTCTGTAACCTCCCTCCAGTAGTGTTGGACCACTGGACATACCCAGAGCATATGATAGAAGGTACCAGTCTTGCCACATCCTCGGTGCAGTGGGTCGAGGCACAGTGGTTCATTATCGTGTGTAAGTGGGAGTAGTAAGATCTACGTAGTTCGCAGAGTTGCACCAGACAGAAGCGGGTCCTCATGGCTATTTCTTTTGGACACTGTATGGCCTCCCCCTAGTCCTCGTCTTCTATGAGACCTATATCTCCCTCCCAAGCCTCTCGTAGTGGGTGAAGAAGGTTCGGCAAGTTATTCATGATTTTTTTGTAGACCATGGAAGCTGCCTTATTCGGCATGGAGTCCCAGAGCAGTCTGTCCTCCATGGGAGAATATTCTGGTTGTCGCTCTCCATCGGGCAGTTGGCACGTCAGCGTGTGTCTCAGCTGTATGTATTGCTCCCCCTGACCCATGGCATATTCTGCCTGGATCTCAGCAAAGGGAGGCATGGTTTTCCCCTCCCCTCTGTGGAATTTTAGTTCATGTACTGAACATCATCTGCGCCATCTTGCAGACTCACGTATGAACATACACGACGGCCATTCTAGGTATCATGGTCTCCCTGTTCACGATCGATCGTTGGCGCACTTCCCTGACCCTGTGAGCATCCCCCACGCACCCTGGCTGCCCCCGCTCTCACATGCACAAGTCATAAGCCCTCCCCTCCCGCATGACTCTGTCTCTGAGAATCACACCCCGCGCCTGACCAACACCTCCTTTCCTTCCATGAATACCCCTCCTTTGATGACCCCGACCTCTGAGTCTGATTGTCTGCACGGACCGCTGGTCATCCCTCAGCCTGAGGATACAGTTTATTGCCCACTACTGTATGCACTCGCCCCTCTTCAACGGAGCTACTATTGATCATGACCTCCCCACCCCATGAGATTCGATCAGGCGCACACATTCCAAAGGAATCGGCAGAACACTCAGCTGCGTGATAGCCCCCTCCTATTGTATGAGGGGTAAGGGCCTCTACTGTTGTCATGTTGGAATGGGCCGGAACTGGGGGGGTGCCGGGGATGTCATCCTCATACTTCACAATGTCTTTGTTGTAATAAAGAGCGTTCACATGTCTTAAACCAGTGTATAAAAGACCAGGCCTCAGAGAGGCTGAGAGAGCACCTCGAGACGATACCTTGTTGTCCGATCTGACGTGTTCTGCTCCGTCGGAATAAAACGTGTTTCCTGTCTTCCTGTCTCCAGCGCCTGCCTCTTTATTGGATAACTTCGTATGGTATTAGAGGCGTTTAACGCCGGGCAAATTTAACTTAGGAAGCATCAACTAAATCGCCTGACCATTTTGTATTGATATTCATTAATTGGCGTCCCAAACGCGGGGCCCATCAGCGACACGTGGATCCAGTGGGAGAGGTCCTGACGACAGAGTGAACGACTGCAACGATCGGGAGAGCTCCTGTCCGATAGACCCTCGTCTGACAGCCGATCATCTGAACTTCACTGATTCCGAGCAGACCTCTCCCGAGTGATCTACGGTCCTGACTGGGAACCACCAGGAGTGCCGCGGTAGCAACAGAGAGTAGAGGACGATCGGGCGCTGGAAGCAGAAGACGAGAAACTGTCCATGCGGTCCGGGTAAGGTCGTGACACACGACGAATTGCGAAATTGATTGATTGTTTTTATTGATTGAAATACTAGTATTTGCTTTGTCGCTCTCTGAGATATTCGCTGCCTGCAAACGGGGAGGAATAGGAATATTCTATCTCCCTTTGCGGATAGTGAAGGGTAGGTAACGCGGACTTTTGTCCCCCATTGTAATCTGCCGTGCCTATTTTTCTCCCCATTGATTGATTGTTTGATCGAGCATTGAATTGTTCGAAGTTGGTTCTCTTAAGGATCTTCTCTGCCTACAAACGGGGAAGAATAGGAATATTCTCTCTCCCTTTGTAGAAAGTGAAGGGTAGGTAACGCAGGCTTTTGCCCCCATTGTAACCCGTCGTGCCTATTTCATTCCTCATTGATTGATTGTTTGTCCAAACATTGACTGTTTGGAATTGGTTCTTTTTGGAGGTATTCTCTGTTTGCAAACAGCGTAGAATAGAATATTCTGTCCAGCCTTTGCGAGTAGTGAAAAGATAGGTAGTGCAGGCTTTTGCCCCCATTGTAATCCGTCATGCCTATCTTCTCCCCATTGGTTAGTAGTTGGGTCAACCCGGACCGCTTATTAGATATGAACCATCCAGCTCCATTGGAAGGCACCCCTAATAAGGACATGTTCACTAAACAAGGACTAGTCGCTATAGCTTATAGTAAGTTATGGCATAAATATACCAAAAGGGACCCCGAAAGTCAGTGGCCACTGATAGGTTCTTTTGATGAAAATAAAATAAAAACGTTAGAAGCAGCTGTAAAAATAAATAAGGCAACGCCCACTATGCTCGATAGTATTGGCATGTGGCGCAAAGAAGCAGAACAGCGAAGGAAAAGAGAAGAAGCAAAAATAGTGAAAGAGTTACGAAATGCAGCCCATCTGGCCGCAAAAGAACTAGATGAAGAAATAAGAAGAAAAGAGGAAGTTAAACAAACACAAGAATCAGGACTGGCAGGCCAATGCCCTGTCAGGACCCCCTCTACGCTCTACCCGGAGGTGCCCTCCAAACAACGGGCGAACAACGAATTACTGCTAGGCCCTCCGATTATCTACATGCCCCCTCCTTATGCCCCCTGCCAGCCTCTGGCACAGCACCTGCCAGCTCTGAGTGCGGCCAAGGGTGACCCTAGCGCTAGTGCCCCGGCTCTTACGGCCTTCGCACCAGCCACAGTGGTAACAACATCGGATGAACTCGAGACTGGCAAGCAGCTAACGGCCAGATCAAATAGGTTGAGCAAAGACGAGCGGGATGGGATTGACAAGATAGCAAAGACACTGGTAGAACGGAAGGAGAGCGAAGAATATACGATGAATATGCACAATTCACATGCCGGTAGTCACAGACGGCATTTCATTTTACGGTTCAGCTACCACACCCTGAACGCATATGAGGATAGGTATCAGAATAAGGGTCCCGCTAAACTGACGGCTCTATATAGAAGGGTCGATGTTGGAGATGGGACTGAGAGCGATGTGACGGACCTCTTCATGCAAACCCTTGAAGTCTTCCGCCACCTCGTGGAACAGAAACCAGAGGTCAAGATCCCTGTCCCTGAGAGGGTTGAGCCCCCATTAGAAGCAGCCAACACTATGATGCCTATCAGAGAAGCCGCCCCCTACTGGGTTCCCCCAAGAGGTCAGGGAACAAACGATGATATCAACCACGCAGACGCAAAAGGGAGGGTTGTGTACAATTGGGTTTACCAACCATGGGATCGGCAAGATATTTTAACTTTTAGGCAGACCCTGCCCGATTTGAGAAAGAACCCGACAGCATTTTATACCGAACTAGGCACAGCCTTGGGCTCAACCATAATGACTCTATCGGACATTGATTTGTTTTTCGGGTTGTGTCTACCGGCCGATGTGTGGAAGCAAATCCGGAAGGCCGACCACACAGACCTGTTCGGACACACCTGGAAGCAACTCATTGAACTAGATAGGCAGCGAGAGCCCGGAAAGAAACCTGTAAAAGACATACTGGAACTCCCCGACAAAATAGTGCAGAAGCTAAAAACGTTGATCCCAGAGAAGAAGGTAGACTGGTCGGTAGTCACGGCTTGCCGTCAGAAACCCCAGGAAGACGTATCAGAATATTTCTCCCGATTTGAAACGGTGTTCTCCAACTACAGTGGCCAAGACATGACCACCGCAACCGGACAACACCTATTCGTGCAAAACTACGTAAAGGGGCTATCGCAAGAGGTCTCCCAAAAGTTACAGACGAGCGAGAGTAGTTGGGGAGCCTCCAAACCTGCAGCTATCCTTCAGATGGCTCAGTATTACGAACACCAAAAGAACGAGAACGAGAGGGCGACTGAGAGAAAGAAAAAGGACTTAAAAGAACGAGTGATGATTGCTCAATTGCAGGGAGTGACTACAGGAAGGGAACGGTATAGGGGAAACTACCAGTCGAATGCCCCTAGGAATCCGCCCCCTAGAGACCGCAACCCCACACCCGGTGCTCCACGAACTGACCTCGATGAGAACCAGTGTGCATTTTGTAAAGAATTTGGACATTGAAAGTCTCAATGCCTGGCCCTCCGGGAAATGATTAAAAATAAAGAGACAAGGGACATGACAAATGGCCCCAAAACTGGAGGGCAGGGGCGAGGGCAGACCCACGACACCACCAATGACCGACCTGGCAGACCAAACACATTTGACCGCCCCCGTCAGAATCCGTGCCAACAGTCCGACTGCAACAATGCTCACGACTCTGCATAGGACTGCCAGGGGCAAGGGAGGGATCCAGTCGAGCTCTGTGTTGACCAGCAAGGTCCTTACGTCACTGCTAAGGTCCTGGGTACAAAGTCTCCATTCTTGGTAGACACTGGAGCGACACTAGTGTATTATCAAAGCGACTGATTCCAAGGGCACCCTTGTCTGGCTCACACATTACATCGATAGGTTTCGATGGAACGCCCTCCACTAATCCTCTGTCTGTACCTATCCCCTTTGACCTAGGAAACAATCCCACTGACACAACATTTCTACTCTCCTCCAACTCCCCTGACGCCATTATGGGTATTGATTTACTGAAACATTTCCGAGCTACTATTAGGTGTTCCCCAGACGGAGTACGAGTCATCCTATACGACAACCCAAGCATGTCCAGATCCCGCCCCGCACGACATATGTACTCTATAACTAATGCTGACCTATCCTTGCTTGAGACTCTACCCCTGTACCTATGGGCTAGAAACGACTCGGATGTAGGACGAATGATGATCGATCCTGTACACATAACTGTTCGACCAGATGCAATACTCCCGAAACTCCCACAGTACCGGATATCGCCCGAAGGCGAGAAGGCATTGGTAGCGATTATTCAGTCCTTGGTAGATGCAGGAGTGGTAGAGGAAGTGGTTAGGAATGTCTGCAATAGCCCTATCCTACCCATTATTAAGAAGCAAGGTGAGGGAGATGAGAAAGCGTACCGCTTCATCATCGACCTACGAGAAGTCAACAAAATAGTGGTGCCACAGTACCCCGTGGTCTCAGACATCACCACCATTCTGACCCTCATCCCGTCCACTGCCACCACCTTCACCGTTATTGATCTCAAGAACGCATTTTTCTCTATCCCCATCCATCCAGACAGCCGTTATCTCTTCGGCTTCACTTTAAAAAACCGTTCGTACCGATTTTGTAGAGCTCCCCAGGGCTATACTGAAAGTCCCAGCATTTATAGCCAGGCCCTCAAAAGACAGCTGGACGCTGTCCAGCTACCGGATGGAGTGGTGTTGATCCAATATGTCGATGATATCCTTTTGGCGGCCGACACCACTCCAGTTGCAATCACGGCCACTATCCAGCTCTTGCACTTTCTTGCGGAGAATGGCCACAAAGTCTCCAAAAAGAAACTACAGTTTTGTCAGCCCCAAGTGACATACCTAGGCCATCTCCTGTCCAAAGAAGGGAGGAAACTTACGCCCGACCGAATCCAAACCATCCTAGACACCCCCATCCCAAAAACGCAGAAGCAAGTCCGTTCTTTGGTGGGCCTTACCTCTTTTTGCCGACAATGGTTACCAAATTTCAGTCTCATTATAAAACCCCTACTTTCCCTGTTGGCCAAAGATGTCCCTTTCCCACTCCCTTGGACCCCCGAATGCCAAGCGTCCTTTAAGGAGCTGCGGGATGCCCTTTGCTCGGCACCCGTCCTAGGAACGCCAGATTACTCCAAGCCCTTCTCCCTCTTCACTCACGAAAGGGAGGGATGCGCATTGTCTGTTCTAACTCAGCCCATCGGCGCCAAACAACGCCCTTGTGCCTACTTCTCTGCCACTCTTGACCCAGTCGCCAGAGCTTTACCTGCCTGCCTTCGAGCGGTAGCCGCTGCTGCTGTCTCTATCCGCCAGAGTGAGGGAATTGTACTTTCGAACTCTCTCACGGTATTAGTACCCCATGCAGTTGACACCCTCTTGAACCAGACCAAGACCCAACACCTGACTAGTGCACGACTGACAGGGTACGAATTGACTCTACTTGCCCCCCACATCACGTTGAAGAGATGCACGACATTGAATCCTGCTACACTGTTGCCCTTGCCTGAAAATGACCCCGATGTGCCCCCCACACACGACTGTGTGACCCTCACGGGCGAACAGACTAGGAGTAGAATTGACCTCCGAGACATTGCTTTTACAGACCCTGATGGAGAACTATGGGTAGATGGCTATTGTATCAAACTCCCAGATGGCACCACTTCAGCTGCCTATGCGGTGACGACAGCCCGAACCGTAGTTGAAACAGCCCGCATCCCGCAACAATCCGCACAGGCAGCAGAGCTAATTGCCCTCACACGAGCATGTATCATAGCAGCAGGAACCACGGCGAACATTTACACGGACAGCCAGTATGCCTTCGGGGTGGTTCATCATTTTGGGCTCCTGTGGAGGGAAAGGGGATTCCTGACGTCCCACGGCACGCCCATCCTTCACGGAGATCTAGTCTCCGCCCTGATTGAAGCAGTTCTCTTCCCCAAACGATTAGCAGTAATCAAATGCCAGGCACACAAGAAGGTGACAGACCTAGTCGGACAGGGAAACGCACTAGCCGACATCACTGCCCGAACCACAGCTGAGAATAGGACGACGACACGTGTGTATGTGACCAGGTCACAAGCAGAAAAATGGACCGACGCTAGGGAAACGATTAGGGACATCCAGTCGGCCAGCACACCCCACGAACTGACTGAATGGGCACGGGTGGGTCTAAGGGACGATGAAGGCTGCTGGCGGACAAAAGACACAAACAAATGGTTGCTGCCCAACTCATACTTGATCCCCATACTGACAATGGCACACTCCCCTGCACACATAGGTTCTGCCCCCATGATTGAACTCATTTCCAAAGTCTGGCACAACCACAAGATCCCCGACTCAGCCAAACGCCTAGTCCAGCAGTGCCTTATCTGCCTACAACACAACCCCGGGAAAGGAACTGTGGTACCCCGGGGAGGGTTTGGGATCCCCGACCACCCCTTTGAGGTCCTCCAGATGGATTACATCCAGCTGGAGAGGTGCCAAGGCTTGAAGTACGTATTAGTCATTGTATGTGCCTTCAGCAAATGGGTGGAAGCCTATCCGACCCGTGATAACACTGCCATGACTACTGCCAAAGTACTACTGAAAGAGTTTTTCCCTCGCTACGGCCTTTGTCGAATTTTATGGAGCGACAATGGCCCCCACTCCATAGCTGAAGTTATCCAACTAATCCTGAAGGGGTTGGGGGTAAAACAAAGGTTCCATGCAGTCTTCCACCCCCAATCCGCTGGCCTGGTTGAGCGACACAATGCTACACTGAAACTGAAACTGTCAAAGATAGTGGCCACCACAGGACTTAAGTGGCCAGATGCCCTCCCACTGGCATTACTATCGATGCGCTCCACTCCCACTAAGCACCACTTGACCCCCTACGAGGTTATGTTTGGGCGACCAATGAACCTCTGGACTGCTCCCAAACCGACCTCCATTCACGACGTCCCCGACGTCCTATTGTCAGATTATTTATACAAGTTAACTAAAACGTTGTCTGTCATTCATCAACAGGTGCAGCAGGCTATCCCCGATGCTTCCAGGGGTCCCGGTCACGATATCCAACAGGGAGATTATGTTTTAATCCGAAATTTCCAACGGGCAAAGAGTCTGGAACCCCGGTGGACGGGCCCCTGGCAAGTACTGATCACCACTCGGACGGCTCTTCGAGTAGAGGGGAAGAAGCACTGGCTGCACGCACACCACTGCAAGAAGGTCTCCTCGACCCTGGCCACGACAGACAACGTCAGCACCCAAGAAGAGCTCCTGGACAAAGACCGACCATCACTGAACTGCTATCCCGATACCGAGGCACTTGAACTTGCAAAGCACTCTGATCCCACTGTGCCATCCCGGGAAGGGTATTTCCTGCGTCGAAAGGAGGGAGCTTCGGCTAAGTAGGCCACTGACTAAGTTAAAAATCTCAGAACGGTGGCCCAAAGCAACCAAGGGTTACCCGGAGAGAAGCTAAGCAAAGTCTGTGGTTCTGCCCACTACCGAGCACCTTGAAGATGAAGATGATGGAAGCGCCAGATAAGAAGATGATGGAAGCGCCAGATAAGAAGACGTCGGAAGCACCAGGAAATACCCACTACAGGAACCCAAAGACTGATAATTTGCACAAATCAAAGACAATCGCTTTCTTCATTGTCTTCCTCCTTTGCCTCCTCCTCATAACTTCCTTCTGGATCTTGGAGGAAAGCACACCCGCTCATCAGATGTTGCCGACCACTGCACAGCCAACCACCATGAAAGAGCACCACCTGATCACCCTTTCACCTCAGCTCCGAGAAAGGCGTAAGGAGTTCTGGAACAATTCCTTCGTGCAACTGTTGCACCAGCACAACCTTGCTGCAAATGCCATGAACTGCTGGATCTGCGGGTTGCTCCCGCATGCCACCGGACACTCCATCCCCTTCATTCCTTCTCCTTTCTCAGTTCACGGCTCCTGCCTCGCCTGGTTGATCCTCTTGCAGGAAAGCCACAAGGACAACACCACTTCTGGTCAAACAGTGTCGCACTTCTACTATGGGTTCTGGCTGAACAAAACAGGAAGAACGTCTGCCCCCTTTTGCCCTGTGATTTCAGGTTCAGCCTTCCTTATGAACATCCCTGCCAAAGAACGAGTTGAAATGCAAGTGCTCCACAATCCAGCTAGATCCGCCTTCTCCAACCTGCGGAAACGAACGGCTGCCACTCTGACTGTGGCCCTGTCTGTCATCAATGTCACAGGTCTCGTATGCCTCGAAGGCCAAGGAACACAGCTGGTGGGTCACAGTTCCTGCCGCATCACCAGAACATTGGTCTCAGTTGACCCCCCTCCTTTGTTGCTTCTCCGAATATGTACTTTGTTTGTGGCACCAAAGCTTACACTTGGCTCCCGAAAGGCTGGAGGGGTACGTGCTACATCGCCTTCATCCTCCCTCCCACGTATGTGGCTCCAGCCTACCATCACCGGCAAAAGCGCGCCGGAGACATTGGACAAGCCGACTCCACCGGAGCACAGTTCCTGGATGCGGCGAAGGGACTTGTTCCTCTGTGGGGCCCAATGGCAAATAGCCGCGCTATCCGACACCTGACTCAGGCAGTGGAAACAACCATTAACATCACGGCTAGCATCCTTGCTAACAACACGGCTGAGCTTCAGGCAGTCCGCCTGGTGGCTCTTCAAAACCGCCTTGTTCTAGATGTGGTTCTGGCCGACCGTGGAGGTGCATGCCGCATCATCGGCTCCAGCTGTTGCACCTACATACCAGATAACTCGCCTTCAGTCTACAAGGCAATCGAACACCTTCACAGACTGTTCACAGAGGTTCACCAGGAGCAGGAAGGATGGTCGCTTGGAGGCTGGTTCTGGGACACTTTGAAGGACTGGGGATGGAGATTGTTTACGTTTATATTGATACCAATCATGATACTGTGTGGGTGTTGCTTGGGTATTCAATGTTTACCACCTTTGTGTTCACTCATTTCCAACTGTATGTGCCCTAAGACTCTGGACTTTAAAACTGAGCACATGAGTCCCCTCTACGAGGTAGAGGTACGTGGTCTCATGGGGATCAATCCGAACTGACAAGCTGGCGAGACATGTTAAAAGGGAGGACTGTGGAATTTTAGTTCATGTACTGAACATCATCTGCGCCATCTTGCAGACTCACGTATGAACATACACGACAGCCATTCTAGGTATCATGGTCTCCCTGTTCACGATCGATCGTTGGCGCACTTCCCTGACCCTGTAAGCATCCCCCACGCACCCTGGCTGCCCCCGCTCTCACATGCACAAGTCATAAGCCCTCCCCTCCCGCATGACTCTGTCTCTGAGAATCACACCCCGCGCCTGACCAACACCTCCTTTCCTTCCATGAATACCCCTCCTTTGATGACGCCGACCTCTGAGCCTGATTGTCTGCACAGACCGCTGGTCATCCCTCAGCCTGAGGATACAGTTTATTGCCCACTACTGTATGCACTTGCCCTCTTCAACGGAGCTACTATTGATCATGACCTCCCCACCCCATGAGATTCGATCAGGCGCACACATTCCAAAGGAATCGGCAGAACACTCAGCTGCGTGATAGCCCCCTCCTATTGTATGAGGGGTAAGGGCCTCTACTGTTGTCATGTTGGAAAGGGCCGGAACTGGGGGGGTGCCGGGGATGTCATCCTCATACTTCACAATGTCTTTGTTGTAATAAAGAGCGTTCACATGTCTTAAACCAGTGTATAAAAGACCAGGCCTCAGAGAGGCTGAGAGAGCACCTCGAGACGATACCTTGTTGTCCGATCTGACGTGTTCTGCTCCGTCGGAATAAAACGTGTTTCCTGTCTTCCTGTCTCCAGCGCCTGCCTCTTTATTGGATAACTTCGTATGGTATTAGAGGCGTTTAACGCCGGGAAAATTTAACTTAGGAAGCATCAACTAAATCGCCTGACCATTTTGTATTGATATTCATCACCTCCTGCCCCCGAAGTCCTCAACCTTTTCGATACTGAACAGATTCGATCTTATTTGGTTTCTTAGTTTCATCACCTTCCCAAGGCGGCCGCTGTCCAACAGCAGGCTCTGGACCGTCAACTTATCTCCCCACCCCAGATAAGCATTGGTCACTCGCCAGGCCTGCACCCCCGCTTGGGCGTGAAACTGCAGCAACTCCAGCCTTCCCCTCTGGGTTCCCTTTCCTGAATCCGCCTTCTGTGTTCAGGGCTGCCCCCTAAATACTGTATTTAGGGGGCATTTTATAGGTCTTGAGATCAACAGCCAATGGGCTACTGACCTTGGGGTGACTACACCATTGGTGTGCTCACCCCATGTGGGGGAGTGGGCACAATCCCTACCACTGATTGGAGAGTGCCTGCCATCTGAAAGATGGCGGGCACTGAAGAGTGGGCTTCACCTCGCCTCCCCCACCTGAGGGGTGGGGTTGGCAGAGGTGAACCTTCTGGGCTGTTCTAATTTTTCCAGCCTGTCCTCTCGTGACAGGAAGCGGGCTTGTTTCTGATAGCAGAAGAGGCTGGGGGTCCTGTTACATAGGCAGCAAGGCATTTCAAGGCCCCCCCCCACCCACAGATGGCTCTTCCAGACCTGGGGGAGGTGTGACCACCTCCTCCCTGTAAATATTTTGTTTTTGGGGCCCAGGGAGTGAGGGCTCCGACCCCAGCGGTCCAGAAACATGTCTCGCAGGTGTTTACCAGTCAGGGAACCTACCAGAGGCTGGTCCTTTTTCAGGGGGCATCTCTAAGATGCCCTCTGAGTGAATGGTATAATAAATTCTACACTGGCATAAGTGAGGGTTTGTAATGCTGCCAAACTTCCCAGAATTCAGTAAAGCCACTATAAAGACAAACTCCTAGACATATACTCTTTATGGCTTTCCTGCACAAACAATGTCTAAGAATGGACTTAGACACTGTAGGGCTACAGTGCTTATGCAACTAAACCTTCACCAGCGGTATAGTGCACCCAGCTGGAGGGGTGTCTTACCTTTACCATAGGCAATGGGTTGCAGGCATGGCACACAGGTATGTGTACCAAGTTGACTCAACTTTTCTCTGCACCAAAACATCCAGCCTGCGGGGGGGGGGAAGAGAGGGGAGAGGGGAGAGGGGAGAGGGGAGATGGGAGAGGGGAGAGGGGAGAGAGAGAGGAGAGGGGAGAGGGAGAGGGGAGAGGGAGAGGGGAGAGAGAGAGGAGAGAGAGGGAGAGAGAGATATATATATATATATTGCAGCAGAGGCAATAGTACAAGTCGGTTGGATGAAGAATAGTGCTAAGGATGTATGTACATGTATATATTTTTTGTCGAAACATGATGCATTAGTTTTTAAGTGATTTGTTTAAGTGATTGTTGGCTAACTATTTTTTCACAGAGGTGAATTATGATATCTACTATTATAGATAATCTTCCATTTATTCTGTTAAATTGCACTATCTGCCGCCACGTATATAGCATCCAGCCTTATGAACCCTTTAATTATATTTGTAAGTAACTTCTAATGGAATGTAATCGAACTTGAAGTCTTATAATTTGATGGACTGTATCAACTGATTTAATAAGGGACATTAGCCGATTCACGGCTTGATTATCTTTTCCATTTTGGAATATGTATAGTATATATACCGCAACCAGAATAGGGCATTTGCCCATCTGTGGGCTTTATGTAATTCTCACGTATATTGTGATGATTCTGTCTCGATAACTGCAGTTAATACTGCAAGATAGCTGCCCCTATTTTGTCTGTGGTGTGAGTCCCTTTTTTCTCTGTTGATGTCCAGAATGTGGGTTTGGCAAAATGACGTTTAAAAACATGTCGACACTCAATGCAGTGTAACACACACTGACGAAGGCAGCACGCCGAAACGCGTCTGTGTGTGCCTCTCCGCTAAATAAAATCTAGCGTGTTGGCAACATTTCGCCCTCCGAGTGCTGTTTTGTCCTTTCCTGTGAGTTTTGGGAGGATTTGGAGCGTTATATATATATATATATATATATATATATATATACATATATATACATATATATATGTATATATATATATATATATATATATATATATGAGTTTGACCGTTGCAATGTTATAAGTTTATAACATTATAATGGATAAGGTCTTTGCTGAGACAGAGATCGATGAAAGATTGAATAGATTAGCCTTTCTCGTCATTCCAGTGCAGATTGAAATGACCTTAGAATATGTTATTGTCGTTTGATAGTTCTCAGTGCGTTATCATTTCCGATAGGTGTTCTATGAAGCCAATCGCGTTGCCTGGTGGGAAGTAAAGGAGATGGAATTTCGTTGTTTTATTGTTTTGAGCAGATAAATTCACAATTGAGGTAGGTCTCTGTTTTTACCATAAGGAGGATGTTCTTGTGGATAATGGCTATGCCACCCCAATGTGATTATCCCTCTTCTTCTTGATAATGGAGAAACCTGGAGGGACTAGTACGTCGAGGATGGGAGAGGTTTTATTTAGCCATGTTTCTGTGATAAATGCGATGTCAATGTTGTGGGTCAGGATGCATTCCGCTAGGTCGGTAGTATGTTTGCTTTCCAATCTGCAGTTTAAGGGCATGTAGCTGAGGTTACTGCTGACGCTGGGATTCAGAATCGGTGAAGTCATGGGACTTTGATGAGATGCGCAGGAGGTCTGGTAGTTATATGATGGATGATGTAATTCCCGAAACCAGTAATCACCTGTACCTTGGAGATGGGGTTGACTTGGATGAGAGTAGTCCTAGGATTTGGCTAGTGCTATTGCTTCCTTTAGGGACATTCTGGGGGTCTATCTTTTCAGCTTGTGTGCTTGACTGTCTAGTGGAGTACAGCACCAGCTGTAAGGGTGGTGTCTGACCAGTCAAGTGGATTGTCTTAAGGGGAGCTTTGGGTCAGTTCAAGATAAGATTTGAGGGTCAATAGGATATTGTTAATGCCCTGTGTTAGTATGCTGAGTTGGTTGTCTAAGTGGGTTAGATGATCCTTTAGGACTGCTAGGGACATATGGTTAGGTGATGGGAGAGTGGCGAAGTGCAGGTGCGAATTTTCTTGTGCGTGGCATTTAGGATAAGGAGGGTATTGCATTTTGCTTAGTGATAGCTGGTGTGAAGTTGTGACCTACCGCTGGAGGGTGGGGGGGGGGATGTTAAGTAGTCAAGAGCGGCAGTGTAAGTAAGTCCCATAGGTTTGGAGGAGGGAGCAGAGGGAGTTATGGTGATGGGTTAAGATTTGGGGGGAGTGGCAGGTCTCAAATTGTTGCAAGGATTCTGCACAAACACAGAACTATGCGTAGGATTATGGGACCTTAGTGCATAGGGACTGGGTCATCCTACCACCTTAGTCCCCGTGAGCCCAGGACCGACTAGCTATAGTGTCTCACTTGCTCTCCTACTCACTCACAGAGAAACAGATGACTAGACACCCCGAACACAACACTCCTGACTCTCTCAGGAATCGTGGTTGCAACACACACTCTTTCGCTTGCACTCTTGTAGCTGTCCACAGTAAGATCTGACATACATGAATAACTTTAAAATATTTATTTTACCTAACATGCTCTAATATGCAGTATATGTGCCACAATAAGCAGGAAAATGCCTAACACAAATAGGGTCAGCATTGCAAGTAGTACGTAAATCAAGAAAGGAGTGGTCATTATGAAAAGACAGTGTAACCTCATCTCCCTCCCCCTTTATAGAAGCAGAATGATTATATATTAGAAGATCTCTGGGCATTATCTGCAAACCACAACACTCTATAGCTGGTAATCTACATCATAGGTGCTGTCTTGCTCTTCTCCCTGGAAAGGTCGCACTCCAAGTTTCTGCTGCCTATTGGTGTATACCAATAAGACCAAAGTACGTATTCCCAAAAAACAGCTGAATCGGTATGTTATGTCTAGGTGCTAGGGCCTGAGCAGAAAAGAATAACAAGGGACATTGTTCATCGACCTTGCTCACAATGTTCAGACTAAATCCCAGGAACCTGCAGAGTGTGAACACAGCGATAGGTTCTCATGTGAAAACGGCAAAAGAGGCATTTGCAAAATAAAGACGACAATGTCCCCATGGGCCATTTGACAGAATGGCTGACATCCTGTGTTATTTACTGTGGCAGAGGTTGAATCAGGCGGGAGAGGTTGGTCACTGGGTGATTGGTGTTTATTAATGGTGGGAAAAAGGAGTCCAAGTGATGTAGGTTGACTTCGTTGTCTTGGATCAGGAAGCTTCCATTTCTGTACATGGTTGAGGTGGCTTTAAAGGTGGGAGAGTTGGCAATCGTCATTTTGCGTCTGTGAGGTATGTTGTTGGACTTTGTAATGTTGCGGGGGTTGGTTAGGGTAGAGAACTATTTTGACTGATGTAAAAGAGGAAATCGGTTTTCATTTGGAGAAGTTGTAGTAGATACCAGTGGTTAGAGTTTCAGGGTGTTGTTTTATTAGTTTTTATTTGAGGTTTTTGGTGGCATTGGTTAAAAGGCTAGGGGGTATGTTATGGGGAAGGAGTAGGTCCATGGGGTTTCAGGTAGCTGGACATAGCAGAGGTGGGGGGGTCTATGTGGTCATGGATATTTGTCCCTTAATAGTCTTAAGTAATCTTGGTTGGTGTGAATAAATATAATTGCTGCGGGAAAGAAATTCAGATTCTTCAGAGGTGTACTCTAGATGAGAGGATGGCGAGGTTGAATTTCTTGTCAGACACCTGAGGGCGTGATAGCTATGGGGTTAATATTACTGCCATTCAGGGTGGTGTAGTTGGTGGGTGTGCGCTCAACTTCTTTGTTGTGTTATGCTAGACTCAGGATAACTGTGGATTTTGGGGTTTTCGAGTCTTATTTCTGGCGATGATAGGCAGGAGATAGAGTGCCCTCTCAAAGACGGCCGCCGCTTTGGCAGTTTCAGTCCTCTTTCAGTTGATAACATTTCTGTCTTACAATTAGAATTGTTATTTTTTTATCTTTCTTGTTATTTTATCATTTATTTGGCCAAGTGGCTGCTTCCTCACGTGTTGGAGACACTAATGTTGGCCCAGTAGTGGATTCATGGTGATCTAGCCTCCATGAAAAAGGATAACCCTAGGGGGAGCAGTGGATGATCGGAAGATCAAACTGGAGAGATAGTAAGTTGTATAAGGCTAGGAGAATGAGAAGGCTGTGAGGCAGAGCTGGACCGAATGAGGCTCCAATCTGGTCACAGCGAGAAGCTCAGAGTTAGAGTTTGTTCTGGTTGTGGAGAGGCGGGGGTCTCTAGAGTTTGGTTTGGTTTCCTGGCCGAATCAGAGGTTTGTGCCGACTTCATTGATGCCACAGGGTAAGTTTGCTTCTTTGGGTGTCGAGAGGACGGCCAGGTCCGTGACCCGGTTCCCACCAAGAGCACAAAAACTCAGGGTCTGTGCAAACTCCAGACATGAGCAAGACTCGGGGGATGTGCAATGGGAAACAGAGCCTGCCAGGATGCTCAGCTTAGACAATAAATTGCAAAGATCGAGGCTGCATGGGTCATGGTTTTTGTTGTAGGCGGCCTCTGGTACTCATCCTTGGCAGCCATGGCATGTGACTGTCACCGCCACGAGAGCTGCTGCAGGCTCAGCTAGCATACTTCACCAGGACATCCAATGGTTAAAAGGTTAACACGATCATCGCATTTCAGGTGGAGGAGGAGGGCATGCACTCTCAGTCTGCACTCCGGGACAACAGGATCAGCAGCACTCCTGCAGTCGACATGCTCGTAGCCAGTGCAGAGTAGGTCCTCGATCTGTAAGTTCTTTTGTTATCTTGTTCTGGTTTCGTTTCTGCTTGTTCAGAGGGTGGATAGCCAGGGCATATCAGGAATTTTCTACGATATTGATCTCTGCCCTCTGGAAGCTCAAGAAGCAACTTCTGTGACGTCGTCCTTACTTAATGCCATTTATTTGTTTATGAAATTTTATATAGCGCAGTCTTTACCCAAAGGTGTCAGAGCACTTTCCAATAAAGCCAAGTACGTTACATGAGGAGATTTACAGACTTACATGCTACAGATGCAAACGGGATAGTTGAAAAAGTAAAATAAGAAGCGGCAATCACAGCAACAAAACAAATAAATAAATAAACAATGGGATTAGGTGAGTACCGGCATAGAAAACATATTTACAGCATTGTAAGAACTTAGAACATCAGGAGAATGGCAAGCGGCTTTGAGGGACATGAAAAGGGTTGTATTAATTCTGGAAGTGTCTTTGGAAGAGAAGAGATTGGAAGTCTGATTTGAAAGTCCAGGTAGAGGTGGTGGTACGGAGAAATGGCGGAAGTGACCTCCAGATTCTAACTGTGTTGCCTTAGAAGTATTGATCTGTCTCTTTTGAAGGTAGGGGACTCAAGCAGTAAGTTTTCAGCATTACGTGAATGTCTAGAGTCTCCAGAGATTTTAATTTTGTTCGCCAGGTATCAAGGGGAGGAAGTGTGCAAAGCTTTGTGGGTGATACAAGCAGTCTTGTAGATTGATCTTGCTTCAATGTGAAGCCATTGTAGAGAAAACAGTATGGGTGTGATGTGGTCATTTCTTTCGGCCCCAAAAACAAAACAAGCTGCTGCATGGAGTAGGGATTTAAGAAGGGAGAGGTAGGATTTGGGGAGGCCAGCAAGGAGAGAATTGAAATAGTCCACTCTAGAGAGAACCAGATATTGGACCAAGGTTTTTAGGTCTTTCTCTGGAAAGAAACTTTGAATCCCCCAGAGAGGGCGCAGTTTGTAACATGCATTCTTTGCAATGGAATTGATGTGGGAGTGCAGATTGAGCCTTTTGTCTACTATGACACCAAGAGATTTAGCGCAGTCGACCACAGTAGGTTTGTTGTTGAGTAAATTCGGCTTATCCATCCAAGATTGAACTGGAGGAGGAGAAAGTGAGGTAGAGAGAAGGAGGAATTCAGTTTTGGAAGGATTCAAAATGAGTTGATGAGCTGACATGCAGTTTTGGATAGAGTTGAGAGTAGTGTTGAGGATTGAGATGTTGTGTGCGGAAGATACATTAAGGTAGATTTGGGTTCCATCAGCATAGAGGTGGTAAATGATCCCAGATTTACTAAGGAGAGTTTCCAAAGGGTCCAAATAAAGATTGAACAAAGTGGGAGCAAGGATAGATCGTTGAGGGATTCCTTGACCTACCGTCATTGACGACGAAAGGCTGTTCTATATTTTAATCACTTGAGATCTATCCGAGAGGAATGAAGCAAACCATTTAAGCACTATGCCTTCCAAGCTCATTCTCTGTTTTAAGGTGTTCAGAAGAGTGTTGTGATTAATTAGGTCGAAGGCTGCAGAAAGGTCTAGAAGTATCAGAAGACAAGACTCCCCAGAGTTAAGAACACGCAGGGCGTCGCCGATGACTTGCAGCAGGGCTGTTTCAGTGCTGCAGTTTTGCATGAAGCCAGATTGGAATTCGTTGAGAAGATTGTTATCCTTGTTATGAATGGAAAGTTGTTTCACTACACATCTTTCAGTGATTTTCGCAAGAAAAGAGAGGTTGGTGGTGGGGCGGAAGTTGTTGAGGTCATTCGCATCAGCGGAGGGTGTTTTAAGAAGTGGGGTACCCTGACCTCTTTTAAGGGCAACAGGAAGGGAGCCTTGACTGAAGAAGACGTTAACCATACTAGTCCAATAGGAAAGAGTGTGGGTGTAGATTTCACTAGGGATGGGGTCAAAGGAATGGTTAAAGGGTTCTGTATCGAGAATGCTTTTAAGGAGGGCATCTTCGGAGAGGACTTCAAAGCTCTGCCAAATGACTAAGGATTTGTGCTCCTCTAGGGGGGTAGGGTGAACGACCTGATCCACCAGTAATTTCACTTTTTCATCAAAGAATATAGCGAATCCTAATGCTTTCTTTGGAGGATCGTCAGGCTTGATGGTTGAGGGAGAGAAATTTGTATTTTTGATGAGGTCAAAACGTTTTTTGGGTCTGTTTTTGGCTGAGTCAAGGAGGGTTCTGAAGTGTGACGCTTTTTCACAGCAGATTTGTTTGTGGTATTTTGATCTTGCTGAACGTAGATTATAGAGATTAGTGGTAGATGGAGAGTGTCTCCATTGTTTCTCCAGGCATCCCAAGTTCTTCCTTTCTTCATAAAGGGATTTATTGAACCATGGTGCAGAAGGAATAGGCCTTTTCTTTTTGCTTTGGAGGGGAGCAACATTATCTATTTCGACTGCAGGACTGGAGAGGCATTGGGAGGTAAGACCGTTGACATCAGAATTAGGGTCTAACATTGGAAGAACTAGCATAGCAGTATTGTACAGAGTGTCAAGGTCAATGTTTTTGGTGTTGCGGAACCAGGTAGTAGTCATTTTAGGTTGGCCAAGAGTAACAGAGTGAGATAGGTGCAGAGAGAAGGGGCTGAGGAAATGGTCTGACCAGCCTACTTGAATAGGGTCAGCAATAGTTAGCATATCAGCTTTGGATATAACAAGGTCAGGAATTGAGCCCTTAGAGTGTGTTGGTTCCGTGCAGTGTTGGATAAGATCATTTACTGAGAGAAAAGTAGCAAGCTTATTGGAAGCTGAGTCTTCCAAAGAGTCCCAGTGAAGATTAAAGTCTCCCAGAAAAAGCAGTCTGTCACTTTGAGAGTACTGGTCGCTGGCAAAGTCGGTAAATTCCTCCAAGAAGGAGGAGCAGTCACCAGGCGGGTAATAAATAGTATGAAATCTGAAAGGGGAGCAGTGTTGCACTTGAAGCTCCAGAGAAAGGCATTTGAATGTACGGAAGGAGCTGTTGGGAAAAACCTTGAATTGTAGGGAGTTTCTTAAGATAACTGCAACACCTCCCCCAACTTTATCTGTTCTGTCATTTCTAAAAATGAAACAGTCGGTGGGTAGCAGAAGATCAAAAATATTAAGAGAGGTCGTTGAACCAGGTCTTGGTGAAGAAAAGAATGTCAAGATTGATGGAAATTTCCAGTTTGTGTTTGATTGCAGATCTGCATTTGTGGAGCAAACAGCGCAACTCTGACAAGACTGTTTTGGTGAAAGGTGTGTTAGGGCTTTTAGGGGTGATGGGGATAATGTTCCTGAATGAGGGTGCCAGGGTAGAATAAGGCTGATGTTTAGTTCGGGCAAAGGAGATGGTCGGAATAGTGCAAAATATTAGATTTAACTGGGAGAAGGTGGGGGATGGCGTTAGAAGTGTTGTAACTAGCCAAGAAATCAGGGATGTCTGAAGGTGACAGGTTGTGTGAGGCTTTTTTGGGGTGTGTGAGCAAGGTACTCCTCGAAGTTTGGGGAAGTGCGTACTTCCCAGAGGGATTGGGCTGTAGGGGTACGGTGGATATCTTCGTACTTAGGAGTAAGATGGTAGCTTCAAGCTGGGAGATGGAGATGAGAAATCCTGGTTTGTTTTCCAGGGAGAGAATGGCTGAACAGGGAATGTTAGGTGGCTCAGGAAGGCTTTAAAAAGAACGCTGCTGCATGCCTTGGCAGGCCAAAGCCATGCCAAAGGTAAGCCAGTCTGTGCCCATCCACTCCTGTACCGCACTCTGTCCTTCCCCTCTGCCTTTTTAACTCAGACCATATGCATTACTCCAGAGAAGTGCTGCTTGTGTTGAGCCCAAAGGGTAAGTGCCAATCTATGGTCAACATTCTAGATCTAAAACAACTTACCTGCCTGTAATGTGATGTTGTCTGTAACTATCCACCTGCTTTGAACGACGATCTTCTATGCCTTTGGGTATCTAAAACCGGTTCCGTTTTTATCTAATAAATGCCAGGTCTCTGGCTAAACAGAAGATGAGCTCATGAACTATCTGACCCAGTAGGCCATATTCCTAATGGAAACTTTGCTCCGGGATCATTCTGCGCTCAATACAGAGAAAGCTATTAGGGTTGGTTTCTCTATACTTCATGTTAACTGGGAAGAGAGGAATGGCAGTGGTTTAGTTTTAAACAAGCCTTTGCAGGCTCAATCGCTCCTCTTTATGACTTCCCCCGATGCATAAGCTTTAGTTTTCTCACTACAACTAACCCCTATTTATACTTACTCAGGAGCCCTTATTTATAGGTCTCCAAGTTATGATGGCTCCTTTGCCAAAAACATTGCCGATTTAATTAAAGCATCTCATTTCACCATTCTGTGCAACTTTAATGATCATATTGATAACAATCTGGATGTACAAGCCAACCTTCTTCTAGAGGTAATGTCTGCTCTAAATATTTTTCAGATCATTTGTTTTTGGTGCCACCTATTCTGCAGGCCACACCTTAGACCTTATAATTACTAAAACTGTTAAAACAGGGGGGACTGTAAAGGGAATCATGTACTCCTGTATTCCCATAAGATTTCCCTAGGTTGTCTTCTTCTAAAGACTATTTTAGCTGAAAATAAAGATAGCACCCCATAAGCAGATAAAAGGTGTTTAAAAAGGAGTCCTGTCGCTGGTTTAACCAGACACTTGGATATATATATTTTTTAATGCTGTCAACTAGAGAGAAAAGGGCGCAGAAGGTTGGAGGAGGCATATAAATTCCGATATTGTTTAGCTATCAGATTGTATCACAAAGAGATCAAATTACCTAACTCTACCTACTATACAGAGTAGATGCCGCTAAACCTTCTTCCAAAGAACTGTTTTCTATAGTCAAATCAATGACTCAACCAGTTTCTCCTAACCATCAGCTACCACATTCTCAATCCGCTTGTGATTCTACTGCAGGCTATTTTAAAGACAAGATCCAGACGATTCAAGTCTCATTTAAGATGGACCACCATAGCACTTTTATTCTTGAACGTCATGAAAACTTGGTAAAATTTAGCTATGTCTCTCTAATTTTACTTTTGGACATGCAGAACCTCCTACTTAAATATAAATCCAGTTCACCAACGTACCCATGTCCTCCTTACATTTTAAAATTGGGATCTTGCTAAATTCTGCCAATACTAGTGCCATTCTCAATTCATCCTTTGATTCTGCTTTGTGCCGGAGGACTGGAAACTGACCCGTCACTACGAGTCTTGAAAAGATCTATGAGGATCCATCGTTTCCATCAAATTGGAGGGACCTTTCTTTGCTCCTAGCTCCCATTAAAATGTTTGGAGAAGCACATAAATCAACGGCTCTCTGATTATCTGTAGGCTAATTAGCCACTGGGTCTTTCTCAATTGTTTTTTTTGTGCCTTCCACAGCACAGAGTCCATTCTATTGTCAGTATCTGAATACCTCAAACATTTGCTTGATAGAGGTGACTCTGCGCCCATTATTCTATGAGATAAACATTTCACATTCCATCCTCATTCAGAGACTTGAGGAAATTGGTATTCAAGGCCTGGCATTTCCCTGGATTGCTAACTTTTTAACCACTTCCACGCTAATGACAAAGCCAGCTCATCATGGGCGTTACCTATGCTGCGCTCATGACGAGCTGGCTTTGTCATAAACAAGCCTTTTTCTTCTTCTTCAGCGCACAGCGGGAAAACGCGGTAGCACTGTAGTGGTTAACTAACGGAGCCCAATCAGACTGCCTCCTTCCCTTCCCTTTTGACCCTTCTCCACTGAAATGCCGGGTACCGCAGGAATCATTACTGAGTCCCACTCTTTTTAATATTTACATGTGCCCTTTGACTGCCCTCATCCAAAACTTCGAATTTTAGATGCTGTCCTATACAGACCAAACTCAATTGATTGTTTCATTAACAAGTGACCAGACTTCTAGACAAGAGAAATTCAAGCAATGTATTCTTTAGGTCGCAACATGGATGAATGAAAACCACCTAAAGCTGAACACAAATAAGATTGAACTGCTGATATATGATGATAGATGGGAAATATGAGCATATCTAGAGTGATTTATGGTGGCCACGGGATTTAAGCCAATCCCCTACTCTCGCTGATGTTAAGAATTTAGGTGTGAATTTCGATAGTCACCTATCTTCTTCACAACAGATTGTGTCAGTTTTCTTCTACCTGCTTTATACTAATTGAAGTTCTTCGTAAGGTATTAGAGTTTCTTCCATTCAAGGCCAGAAAGACTGCGATCAATGCATTAATAATATCGTGGCTGGATTATTCCAATACCTTATATCTTAGCTTTACCAAACAACTTACTAACAAACGTAAGCAGTTGCAGGATTTAGCGGCTAGGCTTCTCCTTCATCTTCCCAGACAATATTCCAGGTCTTTTAAATGAAAGAATCTTTACTGGTTTCCCATTCAAAAGAGGATTATAATAATGTAAAATTTGGCACATTTACATGGGGCAGTTTTTCAATCTGGTCCACTTAGTGTCCATAAGCTGTCTAAATTTCATATTCCTTCCATATCTCTTAGATATTTTAATGCCTCCTTAATCCTCCCTGATATCTCAATGGTTGGAGGCTGTGCAGCTGTGGCAGAGCTAAACTCTTGAATTCTCTCTCTCTCTCTTTCGTCGTTTTGAATCTGATAGACAGGTTCACTAAGAAAAACTGCCTCTTTGCGAAAAGCTGATGTCTGCCACCCCTCCACGCTTTCTGTTGCTTTCTTGTGATGTTTGCGCCCTGAAGCTCTGTTTTAGGCATAAGCTGCGCTTTGTAAATCATATTTCAAATTCAACATGTTATGTTATGTTAAATAAATTTCTTAAGCGCGGCTAACACCATTAGGTTTCTTGGCGCTGTGCTGGGGGAGCGGTGGAAAGAATGTGAGACGGGATCTAAAGGTATGAGGTAGTGAAAAGGAAAGTTTTAAGAAGTGATCTGAAACCAGGATATGAGGGTGCAAGCCTGAGAGAAAGTGGGAGGGAGTTCCAGAGGGATGGGGCCAGAAAAGAAAACCTAAGGCCCCCGTATTTTTTCCTCTTGAATCTGGGAACAGATAATAAGGCCATTTGAGATGAACGTAGATTGCGGGACGGGGTATAGAGATGAAGGAGGGAAGAAATGAAGGAGGGACCATGGCCAGAGAGGGACTTAGAAATGATACAGCCTAGCTTGAATTTACAGCGGGCGGATACCGGGAGCCAGTGGAGACTCTTTAGAAGTGGACGAACGTGCTGATCTCTCGGCTGGTGGTAGATCAAGCAGGCAGCTTGATTTTGGATCAGCTGGAGTCTTTTCAGTTGGTAATCAGGAATGCCAACATACAATGCGTTAGCGTAATCAAGTCTGCTGATCACTAACGCAAGTAGCGCTAACGTGAGCGCTTCGGTGGTAAGTAGGCGGGAGATTTTTCGAATTTGCTAGGAATAACACATGACCCCTAGGCAACTGCCGCCCTGTACAGCACAACGGTCCTGGCCGAGCAACTGATGGCTCTCATGCCCAGCCTGAACCCCAGAAGCTAAGACCGAAAGAGTAAGTTGTTAAGTGACCTTTGCGCTCCCCGCCATTTTCTTTTTATGACTCGCCTCTTCTTCTTCCTCTCTTCTCCGCCATTTTAGCGTTCTCTGACCTCCCCCCTCTGTCCTAGCGACCTTTCTAGTTCGTTCGTTCTTTCATTCCTTTATTTCGGTCTCTAGGACCATAAAAGTATGCATAAAACATCAGTAAACAAATTTGAGACAGCCATACAATACAATGCATTAACTTATAAAGTATTTTGGTTCCGGGTGAGAACATAAAGGTTGCCAGGAAATAAGGAGGGAAGGGAAGAGACATGAAGTGAACACAAGTGCAGCAGTTATCAATTCATTTGGTATCAAACTACTCGGGAAACAGAGAATTAGAAAAAGATATTTCAATAAATAATTAAAACTTCCAGATTATATTAAAACACATTAATATGTAATCTATTATACAGAGAAAAAAAACAACAGATATGATTAAAACTGTTACCCTGTAGCACTAGCCACTTGCTATGCACCTGTGTTAATAAACCATGCTCTAACATGTTTTGGTTACTTTTCTTTAGCAATGAAGCCCCTTCTCTTTCGCCACATTATATTTAAAAACCGGGAAACAGCAAAAACAATGGGTTTGGAGGTATCGTATTTTAAGACTTGAAAAGCCTCCCTGCAATGCTCGAACCACAAATTACGGCAAAGTTGTATTAGCCAAGAGCGTCGTGCTCCCTGATATCCTGGACAGAAAAATAAAACATGCAGTTCAGTTTCCTCTTGGCAATTGCATGCAGGGCACCCATATTAAAGTTGACCAGCCCATTTTGCAGTATAGGCACGTAAAGGTAGAGTGCTGTGTCTAAACTGCACATAAAGTTTCCTAGCTGCTTGTGGTAAAATGTCGTCCAGGAAGGATTCAAGTTTGTAATTATCCTTCACAATGAGAAACTGAGTCGTAAGAGTACCTATTTTTGGGTTCGTATGAATGTCCTCCAACTTGAGTGCTCGATAGTTCCTCGGTATAGTAGCTCGTGGAACCTTTCTATTGTCTCTCCTGTTGCCTCTGAGACACTCCTCGCTGTCTTACTCGTTACTATCTGCTTCCCTCTCTCGTTTGTCTCACTTTCCTGCCCTTCTCTGTCCCTCCCTTGGTGCTGTGACTGCATCCCCCCTCCGACCCCACTTAATGGAACTCTGCTTTTCTGTATATAGATAACTCTAATCACTAGTATATGCAGTAGACCTTTGTACTCTCTACCATTCCTATGTGACTCTTAAGAGTATATCCATCCGTATCCCTTCCCTATGTATATAGAAATAACTCTAATCACTAGTATATGCAGTAGACCTTTGTACTCTCTACCATTCCTATGTGACTCTTAGAGTATATCCATCTGTATCCCTTTCCTATGTATATAGAGATAACTCTAATCACTAGTATATGCAGTAGACCTTTGTACTCTCTACCATTCCTATGTGACTCTTAGAGTATATCCATCCGTAGCTCTTCCCTATGTATATAGAGATAACTCTAATCACCAGTCTCTTCTTTGTGTGACTTTACATCTTGTACATTTGAAATGTTTTCTGTTTGTATCTTTTATGTAACGCATGTACTCCTTAGTCCTTATGTTTTGCAACTGGTTCTTATGTAAAGCGCTCTGACACTTTCGGGAAAAGTTCGCGCTATATAAAATCGCATTAAATAAAAAAAAAAAAAAAAAATAGCCATTGACGAGGTCCAACCACCTCTCATTATATATAGAACGACAGGCGACAGCAGCCTAGAATGGTCGACATAGTACAAGACAGTCTGTCATCCTATGGTTCTTGATTAAAGTAGGACTCCAGCCAAATACCGTTCACTCCACGAACACGATTGGCGGTCCCACGGACTGTAAAAATGTACACATGGACTCCACAGCCAATCCGCACTTCACAATCCTGTGTGACGCACTAAATTGGGTGGGGTGTTCAAGAGCTCCAATCCTGAGTCACTTAACACATTAGTGGCACTGCTAACTCAGAATGTATTCAGTCAGGGGATTGGTTAGGGTGCGCAAATGACAGTCACCCGTTAATGGAATTGTTACCGCGGCGGACTTCGGTTTGAATTCACGAGCGGTCAATGTGAGTAGCCGTGAGATAGTTATAGAACTGTAGGGTGCATGGCAGTTTATTGCGTTTTTAAGGGGGTGAATATAATTAGAATTTAGAAACATGGTCACACCAGTCAACTAACAGTGAATTAATACGTTTGAATGTTTTTGGGTTGGATGACAACGAGCGGGGGATATTTGAATGTGTTTTTGTGATGGCGAATGTTCATTTCTGGTGCGGATTTATAGGTATGGTGTAGACTTAAAACTAAACTGTTTGCGTTACGACAATGTCTCAAAAGTGGTCGAAGTGCATTAAAAGAAGTATGTGAACTGAGGGTAAAGGGATGGAGAGGGGGGGTTAGCGAGGGGCGAAATCAGAGGCGTGGCAAAAAAGAAAAATATAATCTGTAACAATGTTTCGCCTTCTAGTAACTGCACGTAAAATAACACACTTTAACGAAAAAAATAATTCAAGTTAAACTAGTCAGTGAGAGATATACCATTTTACATTATGAAACCCCTGTTAATGATAGGGTGACCAACTGGCATGGGTGCACATTCAGGACAGTGAGTGCACAAATTCAAGACAAAGGGTCAAAATTCAGGACAGAAGGTCCGAATTCAGGACAAAAATCTGGGACTAAAGGTACGTTTTGTATACACAATAGAGGAAGTTGCACAATAGTGCATAAGTAAATAGTCCACCAACACAAGCACAAGTCAAAATAAGTTTATTTTAGGTTGAGAGAACCTTGCACTCACTGGATCTGTGGTGTATGCGAGGGAAACACCTGCGTTTGCATATTTAAAAAAAAAAAAAGTGAAGAAAAAGATCACAGCTGAAGGCTTCTCGGATCTTACATTCCCCCTCACCCCCACTGGAAAAAAACACCCGATCCGAAATGCTGTCACTGGGCAGAGAGACCCATTATGTTGTGATAATTAGGCCAACATACAGAATGATAATGGGCCTGATAGTCTGTGCCAGGTCGGGGAGAGGCTACTGCATGCCACAGATCACAGCAGGAGTGTGAGCTGCCCCCTGCAGTTAGAGTTACAGGCTGCTTGCAGTGGGCAGCTCACTCCAATGTCAGAAATTACGGACTAAAGGCGTCCGGACTAAATGCGTCCGTGGAAGAAACCCTTATGGACAATGGACCAGATGCCCAAATTACGTGCAGTCCGTGAAATTTACGGATGCTTGATCACCCTACTTAATGTGATCACCATGTTACAGGTGGGCAGGGCGAGCCACTGCAAGCTCGAGCCAGGATTTGGCTCAGCTCGAGGTTCTATTGGATTCTGGAGCCCATAACGAGCCGAGCTTTCATGTGTCTTCTGCCTACCACCCTTCACTCTACTCAGGATGTGGCCTTACAGCCAGAACTACTTCCCTGGAACTGAGGAACCAGGTTAGTCTCGTTATCAACTCGACATCCAGTGATTATGGGCAAAATCCTTAATCGCCCCATGCCTACAAAAAATTAACTTGGACTTGTATAATGTAAAGGGCGCTAATGTAAAGCACAGCAATTCCTTTGGGTCGAGTTCTGCTGACATATTCACAAAGGGGTAAAAACAAATCCTTCACATAAGGAAAGGCTCACAGATACCCATTTAGTGGTTGATTTGTACTAACCGAAACCTGGATAAATTGCAGCTTTCTCAATTAAATTGTGTGACCGTAGGCAAATATTTTATTTCACCAAAACTTCTTTTTCTTCATAATCCCATGTGAAAGCACTTTCAAATATGTGGGTTCAGAATACCAGTTGTACAAAACCCTAAAGTGCTTGATTTCATAGACTATAATGTTTCTCAGTAATAATCTTGGGCACGTACAGAGTTTACACAACAACTGTTTGGCTTCTTAGGGCTAGATGTACGAACATTAGGAATACCGATTTCCTAATTGCGATTTACTCAGTCACAATTAGGAAATCGGTATTCCTTATGTATGAAACTCCTGAGTTTCGTTATCGATTCCTAGTGGTTTGCAAATAGACCTACCCCATGCATATTAATGAGGTCGGTATACCCATTGGGAATTTGGTACCCATTGGGAATCGTAGCCATCACAGGGATGGTGGCCTGCTGGGGGCAGCAGACCACCACGTCTCTGATTGCTTTTTAATGAAGCAATCTTTTTTTTCTTTTCTGTTTTTTAAATGCAGCCCATTTTCCTAAAGGAACACAGGATGCTTTTAAAAAGAAAAAAAGAAAGTTTGAAGTTTCATTTTTTTTTTTTAAACATTCTCAAAGGGTAAGTGTCCCCCAATAAACGCCTTCCCCTTTGCAAATGGGTTACTACAGTGTGTAATTCTACTGGCACATATTGGACCTTTTACGTGATTTTCTAGGATGAGGTAACTGTTTTCTCGGAGACCCAAGAGCTGTGTACGTTGGCATTAAGATGGTCCAGAGCTAACAGTATTATGATTTCCTGAGATGTTTTGGTCTTGAACAGTCTCTGCAGAGACTGGTAATTCTGGAGATTGGCAAGAAGCAATCTAATCCAAAAGCATTAGAATCTTAATGTGATGAACTGAATTCATATTTGGTGTGGTTGTGAGACCAGGTCCAGTTAGGTTTGTTTAAATCAATCCTAAACTCGGTATTGGGTAGCTGTGGCCCAGTTTAAATCATTTATCGGTACCAAGACAGTCATTAAGTAACTCTACTTTTTAAAAAATTGTGTGTATATACATATATTTGGATATATGATTTTTGAGAATTTTCATAAATCACTGCTTTTCACAAGGCTTTGGGCAGAGTGAAAGTTTCAGGCCAACTGCGATGGATCTCGGGGTCTATGCAGACATCAGGTTGGTCGCGATCAAGATTTTACCTTTACTCTTAGGAATTCTTTTTCTTGACGACGGTCAGGTGGGGGGGGTCCGCTGCAGCTTGAGGCCACTATTGAGTTCAATGTCAACAGACAAGAGAAGTTAAACGGTCCAGTGAAAAGCCTTGTTTCGCAAATGCGCTCAAGACTACCCATTAAGTAAATAGGTATTTATTATCAGATACAGAGTTAATCTCACAACTTAAAAAACATCTCACAGAATTTATTGTTATAAATCTTAAAACCACCTCATCCATTATAGTCTGGGTTGCCTGTAAGGCCAGTATAAGGGGGTTTACTCAACAATTTGTTTTAAGACAGAACTCGGAGCACCGAAAAATCACTAAAATCACGGTCACTAACATTCTATCATTAGAAAACCAACTGGCTGAAGCTTTACATCAGGGTTCCCAAAATACTGTTGAACTGGGCTTAAAATTAGTGAATCTTAGATGTGCTATGAAAACAATATTCAGAGAAAAAAGCAGTGCTAAATTACATAAACATCAAGTATCCCAATATGATACCGGCGATAAAATTGGGAAAATTCTGGCATACAAAGTTGCTAACGATAAAGCCAATACCTTAATTAAAACTTTAAAAGGGTCTAATAGGGGGCGTGCCCAAGATGGCGGAGTGAGAGGACGTGTTCCCTGAGAGCTCCTCCGACCCCGGCCGGCCCGGTGCTTACATTCGACGTGTTCTCCCCCCCCTCCTCCCCCGCGCTTCTAGTGGGGGCTGGAGACGCTGGAACGCCGCGGTGCAGTCGGCGGAACAAAAAACTGCTAAATCGCCTACCGGAGGGGCCTGGACAGTTGCTGATTGCCCCGGATGCGTGCCAGGGCCTGGCGCTGGCCGGAACAGGGCGGAGTCCCGACGGCCCAGGAGCGGAGACGAGGACGGGGACTGCGGCCTTCCCCCAGCCGGACTACCGGGAGACTGCTTAGACCCCCCGCCGTGGCCGACTCTCCAGGGGCCGCAAGCGACGCGGCTGACGGAGGTGCGGAGGTGCCGGCCCGACGTGGGAGCCGCTCCTGGACGGGCCGCGGCCCGTATCTGCACCGGACTCGTGTGCGGGCCTGGAACCAGGGCAGAGCTGTCGGGCGTCCCTGTGGTGCCGCGGGGACAGAGGCGGAGCATCGGCCCCACCTGGCGGACGTTGGGTGTGCCTGGTGGAGCGCCCCCCCCCGGACGTGGTTGTGGTGGAGCAGCCTGTTCCCTGGAGGCCTGGAGTGGAGCTGTGGCTGGCCCGGCGGGACGCCTAATTTATGCCGGTGCTGCGGTGGAACAGAGGTCGGACCCGGATTCAGCGGAGGTGAGCCTCGGTGGTGGCAGTGACCCCCCCCCCAAGACCTGGGGGCGCGGGGATCGAGGTGGACTGGGGGCGACGCCCGGGTTCGAGGGGCAGCCCGGGCTCCTGGCTAGGTCCTGGGCATCGATGCCCGAGGGGCTCCGCTGTGGGACTGCGACTTGGCGAGGGTGTGGTGTGGCTGCTGAGAGTCGGGCGGCCATCGGGCTTGTCCCCCCCGCCCCCACCGGCATTGGCGATTATTTTTGCGGCCTTCTCCTCGGTTGGGAGCTACCGCGGATCTGGGACCTCGGTGCAGTTGGTGTGCCCCCGGACTGGGCCCCCGCAGGTGAGGAGGTGTTGACGGAGGCCTGTGGGTGGCTCTGAGAACCCGGACGTGCACCGGGCCCCAAGACAAGAGCACATCAGGGTTCGACACGGGGGCCGCAGAGACACTTTGACTCCCCGCGGATCCCGCCTTGTGAATAGGCCCTCAGTGAGGAGGCCGGCCCGAGGGGTGGAGCGAGACTCGTCGGAGCGGCGGAGGCCCCCGGCTGCGGAGTTAAGGATAAAGAGCCCGGCGGACTGTGCCGCGACCGTCCGGGGGCGAGGAGTGACCCCCCCGTGAAGGACCCGCAGTCGCGGATACCGACGGGCCGGTGGCCGGGTGCCAGCGGCGGTGAAGGTGGGCAACCTCCGCAGTGCGACAGGGTGCGGTGCTGCGGCAGTGAGGTGCAGCGATATGGCAGTGCAGCGTGGGAAGAAAGGAGATCGAACCCTGCCGGAGATGCTGGGCAGGGGACAACAGAAAGGAGAGAAGGGGTCCACCTCCCCGCGCACATCCAGAGCCGCGCAGGGAGTTGGGGAAGGAGAGGTCCCCATTACCAGGTCTTTCTTAGAGACCCTCTTCAACTCCCTGCGTGAGGACTTCAACACATTGAAACAGGAGGTGGCGGGGGAGGTTCGAGAGGTGAGGCGCGAAGTGGACAGTCTTGGTGAAGGGGTGGCTACCATGGAGACTGCCGGACACTCTAGGGATGAAGAAATTCCTCACCTGCAGCAGGAGGTCCTGCGGCTACAGGACCAACAACTGGACCTTCAGGCACCCAATGAGGACCTCGAGAACAGATCCCGGCGAAACAACATACGGGTTCGGGGAGTGCCATCCAAGGAAGAGGGTGCGGATGTGGCGGGTTTTCTCCAGGTGTTGTTCAGAGAGATTCTGGGGGAACACGTGGACTTTCCGATTCGGATCGACAGGGCCCACAGCGTGGGCCAGGCACGGAATCCTCCAGCCCCGCCACCAGACATTCTTGCTTACTTACCTGACTACGCACTTAAAGAACGTATCCTCTGGGAAGCGAGGAAGCGTGAACCTTTGCAGCTAAGGGATTATCCAGTGGCCCTATTCCAGGACTTCTCGGCGATTACGCTCAGGAAACGGCGAGCGTTCAAGGTGGCCACGGATTTCTTGCGGGAAAAGGAAACACCGTACTCATGGGGACACCCATTCCGCATCATTTTTCGTTGGAATGGAACGCTGCATCAGCTTCGCTCTCTCAGAGATACGTGTGCTGTACTGGGCATTGATGTGGCGGAGGAGAGGGAGCAGTCGCCTCGAGGGCGGAGAATGACCAGGGATGGTTGGCAGCTGGCTCCGCGGCGGCGGGGCTCGAGGCGGGGCTCCAGACCAGACTCGCCTACAGTGAGAGCAGGAATGGAAGAGGCTGTACGAGCAGTGGCCCTCACAGCCTGATATGCGGCCTAAGTTGATTCCGGGGGAGATCACCTTTCTTGCATTGTTTCTATTGCTGCACCGGGGGCTGGGGGTG
Source organism: Lissotriton helveticus (assembly GCF_964261635.1). NCBI lineage: Eukaryota > Metazoa > Chordata > Amphibia > Caudata > Salamandridae > Lissotriton > Lissotriton helveticus. Next base: position 312,801,275 of record NC_136069.1, on the reverse strand, counting down.
GGGGGGCGGCGAGGAAGACGTGGTGGCTGGACATCCACTACAGTGACTCACCACAGACTCGTTCCACTTGGAACCGGCCTGGGACTATGAGGTTTGCGGGGTTGTTGCAGGGGGTGGGGGGAGTTGGGGGAACTACTGCAGCGTTGAGATGGCTGTTTTTTCACTTTTTGCTTCTTGGGTGTGGGGGGGGGTGGGTGCAGTGGAGGGGTCGAACATGGCAGGGTTTGTTGTCCTAGTTGTAGAGGGCTGGTTGGGGGGAACCAGGGAAGGGAGGGGGGCACAGGAGGGGTGGTGGTGGGGGAGAGGGGTTGGTTGGGGGGTTAGGGGGGGTTGGTCCGGTGCTCTTTCCGAGTCTTACCGTCCTAGCTGGGCTCACACACAATACATGCTTTTGTACCACCCCGTTTCGGCGGGGATCTATTGCCTGTACACACGCCTGCTCCCATACCCTTGGGCTCTCGTGTGCTGCTTATCACTGCTCCGCCCCACGTGGACGGAGGTCCATTGCTTGTGCCCACATTTGTTCCGATGCCTTTGACGACCCTTAAGGTTGTGACCCTTAATGTTAAGGGGTTGAACAATCCGGTTAAAAGGAAGCGGTCCTGTCCCTATTAGAAAACACACAGGCAGATATCTGTCTATTGCAGGAGACCCACTTGCTGGCCCTCGATTGCCATAGGCTGCGCTCCCATAAATTCCCGACACAATTTTTCTCTTCTCACACTACCAAGACAGCAGGGGTGGCGATACTGGTAGCGAGGCGATTCAAAGGGGAGGTCCTGCACAAACTTACGGAACAGAAGGGGAGGCTACTAGCGTACCGGTTTAAGCTTGGGGGCATCGTGTTTACCATCGGGTCTGTGTACAGCCCCAACGAGCACCAGGAGCGGTTCTTCAGCACGGCCCTAGTGGACATCACTGCCACTCCGGACATACATATCATCATAGGAGGGGACCTTAATATGGTCTTCGACTCGTCTCTGGATAGATCGGCGCAGCGGTTCCCGCAGACTGGGGAACTCTCAGCCGCATGCAGGTCCCAATTGGCGGACCTGGATCTCCACGACCTTTGGCGCCGCCTCCATCCCACCGATAGGGATTATTCCTTTTATTCACATGCGCATAATACATATGCGAGACTGGACCACCTCCTGGTTACGGGTCCGGTCTGTGCGCTGGCCACGGCTTCCGAGATAGGGGTCCTCTCCCTGTCGGATCATGCTCCGGTCGCAGGCACTTTTAGCTTACCGCCAATGCCCTGAACGCGCGGAGTTTGGCGCCTCAGGGACACCTTGCTCCACAAACAGACGGTGGTGAAGCATATTACGGATACCATACGTGACTATTTGGATCACAACGATAACACCGACACCTCTTTAGCGACACAGTGGGCAGCCTTGAAGGCGGTCCTCAGGGGGTAATTTATAGCCATTTCCTCGGCGGAGAACAGGGAACGGCAGCACAAACGGGACGAATTCGCACAACGGGTCCGTGAACTCGAGCAGGTGCATCACCGTACGGGGGCTCCCAGAGTCTGGCGGCAACTTAAGGCAGCGAGGAAACTCCTGTCGGCCCTGGATATGGACCGGGCGGAGTATGCGGCATTGCGTCTAAGACATGCGTATTATACAGGGGGGGACAGATGTGGTCGGCTTCTGGCGTACAAGCTCAGAGTGGCGCACCAACAACATCAGGTGAGGGAGATCATGACCTCCGACGAGGTGGTGGTCACGGAGGATGCCCAGATTGCTGAGGCCTTCCGTCAGTTCTATGCGGGTTTGTATGCGGGCGACTCACCCCATCAGAGCCCGAGATGGAGGAGTACCTGGACTCGGTCACCCTCCCCTCCCTGGCTCCGGTTCAGGCGGAATACCTGGAAAGGGACATTCGCATTGAGGAAGTGGTCACCGCTATTTCTAAACTGAAGCACGGCAAGGCCCCGGGACCAGATGGCTATACGTCGCTTTTTTATAAGACATTCTGTACGACGCTGGCGCCTATCCTTACCCGTCTTTTCAACTCGTTCTCTGAACCGGGCGCCATCCCGCCTGACCTCTTGCGGGCCACCGTGACTGTCATCCCCAAGCCGGGGAAAGACCGGACCCGCTGCGGCTCATATAGACCGATCTCCCTCCTCAATGTTGATCTCAAGCTGTATACTGGGATCCTCGCGGCCCGGTTGGCACTCCACTTGCCAGGTTTGGTGGACTCTGATCAGGCGGGATTCGTCCCCGGGAGGCAGACGGTGGACAATACTAAAAGGGTGGTACATCTCCTAGAGAAGGCCTCCTGGATTCCCGGAGAGAGAATGATGCTGGCGGTGGACGCGGAGAAGGCGTTCGACCGGGTACACTGGCCTTACTTAGAACGGGTCCTAGCGAAGGTAGGAGTTGGGGAGAAATTTCGCTCCCTGGTATTTAACTGCTATAAGTTTCCTTCTGCGACGGTGCGGGTGAATGGCTGCAGTTCACAGAGTTTTACGATAGAGAGGGGCACCAGGCAGGGATGTCCGCTGTCCCCGTTGCTCTTCGCTCTGTATATGGAGCCATTTGCCCAAAGGATATGCCAGAACCCGTGTGCGACAGGGGTGAAAATGGGGGGGTACACCCACATTGTCAGTCTGTATGCAGACGACGTTATTCTGACCCTGGACGACCCGAAAAGGGCGTCCCGGCATGCATTGCGGATCTGGACGCCTTTGCGGCGGTCGCGGGACTCAAAATGAACTTGGGGAAATCGGTGGCGTTGGATGTGTCGCTGTCTGCGGCCACAAGAACCGAGCTGCAGAGCCTCTTCCCCATGCAGTGGTTGTCGGAGCTCATGCCTTATTTAGGCATTTTACTGGCACCCACCCTGCCTGCTATGGTGACTGCCAACTTCACTGTTTTGGGCAAGAAAATCAGAGAGGAACTGGGACGTTGGAATAAAGGCACGTTGTCCTGGCTCGGCAGGATAGCCGCGGTTAAGATGACGGTCCTGCCACAAATCCTTTATTTGTTCCGGGCTCTGCCTCTTCAGCCCCCCTCGGGGTGGTTTCAGCAAACGCAGGCGGATCTTGCGCGTTTCATCTGGCAAGGCCGCAAACCTAGACTGAAGAGGGCGCTTTCCACATTGGCCCCTGAAGCGGGGGGATTGGGGATACCAGACCTACGCAACTACTTACAGGCGGCACAATTGCGATACCTTGTGGAGTGGAGCAAATGGGAGTCAGATAAGCACTGGCTCTTCCAGGACCAGGCAGTGGCGGGTCGGCCGCTGCAGGAAGTGCCCTTCTTACGCAGGGCCCACCCACCCCCCAATTTGTACGCGTCTTTTGTTACGCGGGTCCCGTTAAAGGTGTGGGACGCCACGAGTGTCGCCCACGGACTTACCACATTCCCCTCGCCACTTACACCTTTGGTTGAGAACCCGGACTTCACCCCAGGAATGGAACCGGGGGCTTTCACGCACTGGAGGGCCGCGGGGTGCAGGACTCTGTTTCACATGTATGACTCGGAAGGCGTTATTCCCTTTCCGAATTTCAGACAGGAATACAAGTTGCCTGAGACGGAGAGACTGAGATACCTACAAGCACGCCACTGGGCGTTGCACCCGCAAGTGGAGAGGGGTTGGTCTAACGGCTAGGGCGCTCGACCTCGGACCTGGGGAACTCGGTTCGAGTCTCGGTAACGACGCCAAAAACCCCCTGTGATTCTGGGCAAATCACTTAATCTCCCCGTGCCTAAAAAAAAAATGAAAGTGTGTCCTCATGTAACGTAACTGGTGCTATGTAAAGCGCTCTGATAACTGATTCGGTTTGGTTCTAGTTTGCGCTATATAAAACTCTGCAAAAAAAAAAAAGTGCGGGAGACGGCAGATAGAAGTATTCTTCCCTACGAGAGATGGCTTTTGTCTCGTACCTCCGACGCGAAACTGATCTCCGACCTTTACAAGTTTTTGCAACCCCCTTCCTCTCACTTCTACAACCCGGGCAGGGAGCGGTGGGAACGGGAGCTGGGGAGGACGCTGAGCCATAAAGAGTGGGACCAGATCTCATACCGAGCGCGACACTCTGCATACCACACGGGACTCACCGAAACATTTACTAAAGTGACCACCTACTGGTATTACACTCCTGAAAGACTGCGCGAGATGAACTGTAATATTGATGGTAACTGTTGGAGGGCATGTGGGCAGGTGGGCACACTTACGCATGTCCTGTGGGATTTTCCGCTGCTGCAGGCCTACTGGAAAGAGGTGTTAGATGAGATTGATACACACTTTGCTATAGAGCTGCCACGCTTCCCCGCGTATGTACTGCTAGGCCTCCCTAATCGGCTGATGTATCCCCTGAAATCCCGTAGAGGCCGACAAATTGCTATTGCGCTGGGCTTTGCGGTCCAGAACATCCTCATACACTGGCGCACCACCACACTCCCCTCCCTCACTGGTTGGTTGCATAGATTGTGGCATGTGTTGGGCATGGAGAAGTTGTCGCTCACAGTAGCTGGGGATGTGGAGCAGTTCAATGACCTCTGGCAACCGTTTCACTCTCTGCTGGTCACTGAATTTAGGGAACTTACTTGCCCGAGGTATCTTCGCCTCTTGAGATTGACATCGCCTGCTGCATCAGCTCCCTGAAGGGTGTTTGGACGGAACTTGCCGGCGGGGGGAGATGAGGGGGGGGGGGGTGGGACGGGGATGGGGCACTGGACGGGGATGGGGGTTGGGGGGAGGGGGGGCCTTGGGGGAGTTGGGTAGAGGAGGGGGGTTTGGGGGGGTTGTTCCTTTCTTGCACTGCTGTCGTTTTCTTAGCATCAAGACAAGCTAGCCTTCTGGGCCTTTCATGGGGAAAGACTCAGCGCCTCGGCGCGCTTTCAATTGCTGGGCTGTAGCACTTGTTTTTGGCAGCAGTATTTCATGTTTTTGTATTGTCTCAATAATATGCAATAAAATGCTTTAAACCTAAAAGGGTCTAATAGGGGAACGTGGTCAAGATGGCGGCCTGAGCGGATGCTTGCAGGCGAGGCTCCCCGTCCAGGACCACCGCTGAGACCCTTAGTATAGCACCCAAACCCCGGACTCGGCTGAATCTTACCGGGAATGGTGTGAGGAGCTAGAGGCATTCCTCCGGTGATTTGCAGCAGGCGAGGCGTCCTCCCGGAGACTAACTGCACCCGTGAACTCGGCGCTGATAGAAATGGTGGCCGGAGGAGCCCGCTAGTCCGCAGTGCCCCTCTCCCACTTGGGGACTGCCAGCGTGGTCACTGAGGGCCGCAGAGCAGGTGACGGCCCGGTCGCAGAGGCAGAGGAGTTGCAGCACCCGGGGACCGAGGCACACAGCAGGAGAGCGGAGCGGCGGAGGCGAGGTCCCTTGGGCCGGTGGACGCCGAAATCGACCCCCCGGATCTGCGGCCTGCGCCGGGATGTGAGGAGCGGCCCCACGAGCCCACGGCCACAGCAGGGGGAAGACTGAGTTACCGGACTCCGGCAGGGCCTGGGCCTGCGACGGGGGTCTGATGGAGGCGGAGCAGTAGTGGCACAGAACGCGAGGTGAGAGGCCACTGCGGCGCCCGGGAGGCGCGAAACTCGAGCTCCGAGGCCCAGACCCTTCACCGGTGACTGTGGGGCACACGGAGGGAGCAAGATAATTGGCAAGAGAACCGGGGACGATCCAGCAGCAGCACGACCCTTAACCAGCAGAAGCCCAGGGGAGCAACAGGAACGGAGACCTGGGGGAACAAGCAGGCGATTAGTGAAGTATCCACAGAGGCGCACACCCCCAGCAACAGGGAGACGACCAAAGGGGCGAGTGCCCTGTGGGGACAGAAGAGATCATAGACGGGGCCGGTGGGGTACCCGGAGCCACATCGGGGGCCCGGCCTGCCCAGATCACGGACAGTTCTGAATCAAGGTAGACCCCCGGGCATAGAGGCTCCCACCCCAACATGAGAGCTGGACACTGAGCTGGCAGACGCGAAAATCGACCCCCCCCCCCCCGGATTGGCGGCCTACTGTGAAAACTAAGGTCAACGGACAATCGATATTTGCCCGGCGGTATCGCCTCTATAACCTACGAAATATTAATCAATGAAGAGGCAGGCGCTAGAGACGGGAAGGCAGGAAACAAGGTTTATTCTCTCCGGAGGAGAACACATCAGTTCAGACAGCAGGTATCGTCACGAGGTGCTCTAACCGCATCTCTGAGGCCTGGCCTCTTATACACAGTTAAATGAATTTTATTGCAGGTAACACAGTCTTGTAATGCTTTGAAGTATGAAAGGATATCCTCCGAATCTCCCCTTCAAGCCCGTTCCCACACATATTTACAGTTGAAGTCCCCACCCCGGTTACAACAGGTGATGACTATCGCGCAGCTGGACATTCCGCTGATTCATGGAATGTGGGGGTGTGATCGGATCTCGTGGGATGGGGGCTTTGATCAACTCGGGGGTCCTTTGATGAGGGAAGCTTTCTACTGTACAGGGAGGGGCAATAAACAGTATCGGCAGAGCTAGGTGTCGGCCTGGGAACGAGGAATCAAAAGGGTCTGGGACCATGAAAGGAATGAAGGGAGGTGTCGCGCTGGGGACAGGATGGGGCTCTGAGGCAGAGCTGCGCTGAAGGGGGGTTTATGACCCAAAGCATGCGAGAGTGGGGGGTTGTCTGCGTGCGGGCTTTGCGAGGGCGAAGGGCTATGCTGGGGGCCGGTGGCGTGCGGAGGGTGGTTCTGATCGGGGCACCTAAAATGGCGGGTGCGTACGACAAAAAGTGTGGCATCAGGGAAAAAGGGCAAGATGGCGCAGATAATGTTTACCAAACCGTACTAATTTTCCACACTACGCCTGGTGGTGAGGGGCGGCACCACGAATCCACGGTCACAGCAGGGGGAAGCTGGAGCTACCGGACACCAGCAGTATAAAGGCCGGGGCCCTGGAGGTGCGGGCTAAGGCTGGGGTTTGATGGAGGCATAACAGCAGTTGTACAGAACGTGAGGTGAGAGGCCGCGGTGGCGCCCTGGAGGCGCGAAACTCGAGCCCCAGGGCCTGGGGCCTACACCGGCGATCGCAGGGCACACGGAGGGAGCAGTTTAATTGGCAGGAGATCCGGGGGCGACCCAGCATAGCCTCCATCTGGCGGGGGCCCTGGGGGGCGACAGGGACCGGGACCTGGGGGAGCAAGCAGACGGCAAGTGAAATACCCCCAGAGACGCGCAAATTGCATCCCGGGGCCGAGACTCGGCATAAGGCAACCACAGTGTGAGGTGGGACGTGGAAGCATCATACCCCCAGCAACCAAGGGCCGACCAAAAAGGGCGAGTGCCCCGTGGGGACTGAGGAGATTGTCGGCAGGGCCTGCAGGGGGCCCGGAACAACATAAGGGCTCTAACCTGCCCAGATCACGGACAGCGCAGCATTGGGGTAGACCCCCCCCGGTCATAGAGGCACCCACCCCACCATAAGAGCGAGTCGCCCGGGGGGACCTGAGACTCTGGGACCCGGGGGAGCGTTCTAGAGCCGCCACCAAAGAGGTGGCCACCGGGGGGGATCCCGAGCCCCAGAGCAGTGGCCAGGGCTAGGAAACGCAGACCAACACACTACCCCCCGCCGGACCGGTACGAGAAGGAGACCGAGGTGAGGAAGAAGGAGCATCATGGCCAACATTGGCCGGAGGGGAGGTCGCACGATTCCTGAAATGTTGGCCAAGGGCAACTCTAAAGGGGAGAAGAGCCCCCCGCACACCCCACAAGGGGGGCAGAATGAGACCCCGGGGACAGGAGACGGGGACACGGCTATTACAAAAACTTTCCTGGAGACCTTATTCAGCTCATTGCGAGACGATTTCCAAACGCTAAAACAGGAAATGGCCGGGGAACACCGCGAGCTGAGGAGGGATGTCGATGGCCTAGGGCCGTGGTTACCAAACTGTGCGCCGCGGCACCCCGGTGCGCCGCCATGAGGTGCCAGGGGCGCCGCGCGCATGTTGTGGGAAAGTGAAGTTTTGTGTGTCAGCTGTAAATCACGTGTCCCCTGCATATTTTGTGTTTGAGTTTGACTGCTTGACTTTAACTTTAAGTCGGTCCGTGGAGCCAGCCTTTTCATAGTAACATGCATCTTTGAAAAACGAGCAAAAGGACACGATAATGGCAACAAAAGCCTCATTTACAATTCATGGTCTTTTAAAGACCTGTTAAGTACTCAATTTAGATGCTCGCCAGCCCAGGAAGACGTGTCAGCCCGGGCTGACACACACGAGGGGAGGGGTGGCGGGGGGGGGGGGGGTGTTGAAGCCCCGTGAGCCCAATGGGTGTTGCGCGCCTGAGTCCCTTGGGTAACAATTCCTTAAAAAGGTTATTGTGGGAAAGAAGTGCCAGGTTCTTCCTCTGTGTCATTAAACAAAATCAGAACGCCCAGGTGAATTTGAAGGTTCTGGGATTCCCTTTCTGGCTTCCATTTCCTTTTGTTTACAATTTTCAGTGTTAAACTGCATAATGGGTTCTTATTATTGAAGTGATCCTGCAGTTTAGGAATGAATCTTGCTTATTGAATGTTGACTGGCGCATCTAGTTCCCTCATTTGTGTGATTTACGGATTCATTGTTCTCCACATGAGTAAAATTCGGCACAACCTCCGTTTTACACCTGTACCACCACCATTATTTTTACTGTAAATTTCACAGTAAAAATAATGTTGGTGGTACAGCTGTAAAACGGAGGTTGGAGCGAAGATCAGCATGGTATTTGAATAATAATTTTACTGTAAAAAGGCGGGCTCCATGGAGCTCATTTCATCGTTGGACTGCATTTTATGAATGTTGGCAACAGCATGCCATGCCACATATACTGTATTTTAATTTTCCTGCTTTTTTGGACAGGGGAAACTCGTGCACACAAGCTGGAAAATGTAAATACTATATATGTGGCATGGCATGCTGTTGCCAACATTTATAAAATGCAGTCCAACGATGCAATGAGCTCCATGGAGCCCACCTTTTTACTCATGCTTCACATGAGAACCAGACATTTTATAAGAGTACCAGACTACAGGCTGCTTTTTCTTAGTCATGGGGGGGTCAAATGATTTGCCCAGCTCAGAATCACAGGGTGTTGAGAGTTGACATCTTTAGCTATTTGGCCACATCTCCTCCTCCTCAATCATGAGGTTAGACATGAAGGGTACTCACCCTTCAGTCTGTGAGAATTGGGGAGTTGGCCAGTTTTTACTTGACATGGTATCACAGAGCTTGCATTTGTTCTAGAATGTATCATTTGTTCTATCCAAAATATTTACTATGGATCTTTAAAATCCTATTTATTCACTTTTTATAACCGGTTGTCCTGTTGTGAGTTCAGTCTTCTCCCTTTTACAGTAAAAAAAGTCAATTTAACAATTGTGTGGTTAAAAAAAGGTGCATGGAAACATATGGCCATAAATCTTGTAGTATCGTTTTTCACTTAACGAGTTCTTATTAAACAAGTGTTATCTTTTTATTTTGTTACAAATATGATTATAATACCTTCATTGCATCCCAATTACTTTAGGAAGCCGACAGTAGGTACTCCCGAGGTCGTGCTTAAACCCCCCGCCCCCACCCCCTCCCGCCCACCGGTAAAGAATTGGTGGGGAGCCACGGCCAACTGCCAATTAGGTCAAGGGAGCCACGGGTCAAAAAAGTTTGGGAACCACTGGCCTAGGGGAAAGAGTGGCAGCAGAGGAGGAATCAACACAGGCCCGGAGCGAGGAACTAGATCAGCTACAGCAGGAAGTTATCCGCCTGAAGGACCAACAAGTGGATCTCCAGGCTCACATGGAGGACCTCGAGAACCGCTCTCGGAGGAACAACATCAGGGTCCGTGGTGTTCCGTCTAAAATGGAAGGGGACAACGTCACACGCTTCCTGCAAGAGATGTTCAGGGACATCCTAGGGGAGGACTCAGACTTTCCCATTCGAATAGACCGAGCTCACAAAGTGGGCATGTCGCGACGGGCCCCTGCACCACCACCTGACATCCTGGCCTTCCTCCCAGACAACCCTCTGAAGGAGAGGATCCTCCTGCCCGCACGGCGGAAACAGCCCCTAAGCTACCAAGGACACCAGGTGGCATTGTATCAAGACCTCTCGGCCATCACCCTGCATAAACGGAAGGCTTTCAGAGTTGCCACCTCATTTCTCAGAGAAAAAGGAATCCCCTACTCGTGGGGCCACCCCTTCCGTCTAGTCTTCAAATGGCAAGGATCCCTACACCAACTCAGGTACCTGCGGAAACATGTACCCTGCTGGGTATTGACCCTCCTGAAGAGCCCCACTCAACAGAGGACGCTCTGAAACCCACCCAGGAACAATCCCCACGCCCCTCGCAGGACGGGTGGCAGAGAGTGGGCCGCTACCGTTCATCCAAAGTCGCATCGAAACCGGACCCTGCTGCGGTGGCGCTGGGGCAAGCATCGGCGATTCAGGAAGTGTCCAGGGACACAGCAACGGGCCACTGAGCACGGAGAGTCAGGGGCTTTCTTCACTTTTTGCTTCAGCGGGTCCGGCGGTGGTGCGGGCGGGGAGCCGAATGGGTCGCCACAACCTCGTACCTCATCATGTTTTGTCACCACAGGCCAGAACTGGGAGTAAACCGGCCTGGGACTATGGACCGTTCATAGGAGTTCTTGGTTGGGGTTAGGGAGGGACGGGGTAGGGCGAGGCGGGGAAGGGGGCAGAGGGGCAGGGTAGGAAGGGGGAGGAGGGGGTTGGGGGGGGAGCGGGTAGGGGAAGTAGGGGGGTTCACGGAGGGGGGATTGGGAGGGGGTAGGTCGTCCAGTGCTCCATGTTGGTCCTTTCAATCTAGGTTACAACCCAGCATCTCACGCCCCCCTGGCTTGCAGACTAGCGTATCCGAATCCCATGTACCACATGCCGCATACATCCTTTAAGATCCTGACCCTTAATGTAAGGGGCTTAAACAATCCAGTTAAACGGCGTGCGATTTTGTCCCACTTATAAAATACCCAGGCGGACATTTGCTTACTACAAGAGACTCACTTGCTGGCCGGCAAGTGCCACAGGCTCTGCTCACCCAAATTCCCAACTCAGTTCTTCTCTTCCGGCCCCAACAAGACCGCGGGGGTGGCGATCCTGGTAGCAAGACATTTTAAAGGATAGGTTCTACACAAGTGCGCAGAACAGAAAGGGGGATTACTAGCATACCGCTTTGCAGTAGGGGGCCTCACGTTTACGGTGGGGTCCCTATATAGCCCTAACGAGAGCCAGGAACACTTTTTACACTCTGCCCTGACGGACATCACAGTCACACCGGATAGGCATATCATACTAGGGGGGGACTTCAACATGGTTTTTGACACGGTCCTGGATAGGTCTGCCCAACGCACTCACCAAACTGGAGTGTTCTCCTCCAGTTGCACGGACCGGATGGCAGAACTGGATCTTCATGATCTTTGGCGCCGCACGCACCCACATGATAGGGAATACTCTTATTATTCCAACACACGTAAAACTTACGCCAGGCTGGACCATCTCCTAGTCACTAGCCCTGTCTGCGCCTTGTCCACCTCGACGGATATAGGGGTCATCTCCCTCTCGGACCATGCACCAGTCACTACCACACTCAAGTTGCCGCCGGTGTCTTACCCCCCTAGGGTCTGGCGTCTTCGAGACACATTACTGCATAAGAAAGTAGTAGTGAAGCACATTCAGGACACTATCCAGGACTACTTGTCCCACAACGCTAACTCCGACACGACTTTGGCGACACAATGGGCAGCTATGAAGGCAGTCATCCGGGGGGAATTTCTGGCTCTCTCCTCTGCGGAGAATAGGGACCGGCAGCACAAACGGGACGAACTTACCCAACGTGTGCACGAACTTGAGCAGATGCACCAACGAACCGGGGTACCCAGAATATGGAAGCAACTTAAAGCAGCACGGCAACTCCTGGCATCCCTGGACATGGACCGGGCGGAGTACGCAGCCCTGCGGCATGCCTATTATACCGGATGAGACAGATGCGGCCGCCTTCTGGCGAATAGGCTTCGAATTGCGCGCCAACAACAGATAGTGAAAGAGCTTTCCCGTCCTGACGGGTCCATAGTCACAGAGGACACCCAGATCACGGAAACTTTCTGCAGCTTCTATGCGACTCTTTATACGGGCAGTCCTCTAGACTTCTCGGCGTTGGCTGCGTACCTTGACTCTGTTACCCTCCCCTCTCTGGCACCTTCGCAATCGGAACACCTTGAACGGGATATCCGTATTGAAGAAGTGATCTCCGCCATTGCCAAACTCAAGCACGGGAAGGCCCCGGGCCAGATGGTTACACGGCCCTTTTTTACAAAACATTTTGCACTACTCTAGCGCCGATTCTCACCCGCCTTTTTAACTCGTTTTCTGAACCCGGCGCCATCCCACCGGACCTCCTGCGTGCATCCCTTACGGTCATCCCCAAACCAGGGAAAGATAGGGCTAAGTGCGGCTCTTACAGGTCGATAGCGCTACTAAATGTGGACCTTAAGTTATACACGGGAATCCTAGCGGCTCGGTTGGTCCCCCACTTGCCGGGCCTCATAGACCCGGACCAGGCGGGTTTCATCCCCGGACGGCAGACCGTAGATAACACCAAAAGGGTCGTCCATCTCATAGAAAAAGCCTCCCGAATCCCCGGAGAGAGAATGATGCTGGCGGTAGACGCTGAAAAGGCGTTTGATCGCGTCCACTGGCCGTACCTAGAACAGATTTTGGAAAAGGGGGGTGGTGATGGACAGAGTTTCTGAATGATGCAGAATACTCTTACCAAGTCAATAGATCATGGTTTTAATCCATCACCGTTTTTTTAGCTCACTGCACCATCCCAGCTCAGAACCTGGCTATATGCAAATTAGTCTGTTCCTGTCCCAGTGCATGATGGGAAAAGGGCAAACCAAACTACCAAGCCAATTCTTATACTGGAAAGGAAACAAGCTTCCGGGGACCGGTTTCTGGCATCACAGCCTTCTTCGGCCCGGCTTGCTTGAATCCTGATGGTGCAATGAGCAAGGGACTCACGTCTGAGTATACCCTCCCACACATAGTGTGGATAAAACCGATTTTGGAAAAGGGGGGTGGTGATGGACAGAGTTTCTGAATGATGCAGAATACTCTTACCAAGTCAATAGATCATGGTTTTAATCCATCACCGTTTTTTTAGCTCACTGCACCATCCCAGCTCAGAACCTGGCTATATGCAAATTAGTCTGTTCCTGTCCCAGTGCATGATGGGAAAAGGGCAAACCAAACTACCAAGCCAATTCTTATACTGGAAAGGAAACAAGCTTCCGGGGACCGGTTTCTGGCATCACAGCCTTCTTCGGCCCGGCTTGCTTGAATCCTGATGGTGCAATGAGCAAGGGACTCACGTCTGAGTATACCCTCCCACACATAGTGTGGATAAAACCGATTTTGGAAAAGGGGGGTGGTGATGGACAGAGTTTCTGAATGATGCAGAATACTCTTACCAAGTCAATAGATCATGGTTTTAATCCATCACCGTTTTTTTAGCTCACTGCACCATCCCAGCTCAGAACCTGGCTATATGCAAATTAGTCTGTTCCTGTCCCAGTGCATGATGGGAAAAGGGCAAACCAAACTACCAAGCCAATTCTTATACTGGAAAGGAAACAAGCTTCCGGGGACCGGTTTCTGGCATCACAGCCTTCTTCGGCCCGGCTTGCTTGAATCCTGATGGTGCAATGAGCAAGGGACTCACGTCTGAGTATACCCTCCCACACATAGTGTGGATAAAACCGATTTTGGAAAAGGGGGGTGGTGATGGACAGAGTTTCTGAATGATGCAGAATACTCTTACCAAGTCAATAGATCATGGTTTTAATCCATCACCGTTTTTTTAGCTCACTGCACCATCCCAGCTCAGAACCTGGCTATATGCAAATTAGTCTGTTCCTGTCCCAGTGCATGATGGGAAAAGGGCAAACCAAACTACCAAGCCAATTCTTATACTGGAAAGGAAACAAGCTTCCGGGGACCGGTTTCTGGCATCACAGCCTTCTTCGGCCCGGCTTGCTTGAATCCTGATGGTGCAATGAGCAAGGGACTCACGTCTGAGTATACCCTCCCACACATAGTGTGGATAAAACCGATTTTGGAAAAGGGGGGTGGTGATGGACAGAGTTTCTGAATGATGCAGAATACTCTTACCAAGTCAATAGATCATGGTTTTAATCCATCACCGTTTTTTTAGCTCACTGCACCATCCCAGCTCAGAACCTGGCTATATGCAAATTAGTCTGTTCCTGTCCCAGTGCATGATGGGAAAAGGGCAAACCAAACTACCAAGCCAATTCTTATACTGGAAAGGAAACAAGCTTCCGGGGACCGGTTTCTGGCATCACAGCCTTCTTCGGCCCGGCTTGCTTGAATCCTGATGGTGCAATGAGCAAGGGACTCACGTCTGAGTATACCCTCCCACACATGGTGTGGATAAAACCGATTTTGGAAAAGGGGGGTGGTGATGGACAGAGTTTCTGAATGATGCAGAATACTCTTACCAAGTCAATAGATCATGGTTTTAATCCATCACCGTTTTTTTAGCTCACTGCACCATCCCAGCTCAGAACCTGGCTATATGCAAATTAGTCTGTTCCTGTCCCAGTGCATGATGGGAAAAGGGCAAACCAAACTACCAAGCCAATTCTTATACTGGAAAGGAAACAAGCTTCCGGGGACCGGTTTCTGGCATCACAGCCTTCTTCGGCCCGGCTTGCTTGAATCCTGATGGTGCAATGAGCAAGGGACTCACGTCTGAGTATACCCTCCCACACATAGTGTGGATAAAACCGATTTTGGAAAAGGGGGGTGGTGATGGACAGAGTTTCTGAATGATGCAGAATACTCTTACCAAGTCAATAGATCATGGTTTTAATCCATCACCGTTTTTTTAGCTCACTGCACCATCCCAGCTCAGAACCTGGCTATATGCAAATTAGTCTGTTCCTGTCCCAGTGCATGATGGGAAAAGGGCAAACCAAACTACCAAGCCAATTCTTATACTGGAAAGGAAACAAGCTTCCGGGGACCGGTTTCTGGCATCACAGCCTTCTTCGGCCCGGCTTGCTTGAATCCTGATGGTGCAATGAGCAAGGGACTCACGTCTGAGTATACCCTCCCACACATAGTGTGGATAAAACCGATTTTGGAAAAGGGGGGTGGTGATGGACAGAGTTTCTGAATGATGCAGAATACTCTTACCAAGTCAATAGATCATGGTTTTAATCCATCACCGTTTTTTTAGCTCACTGCACCATCCCAGCTCAGAACCTGGCTATATGCAAATTAGTCTGTTCCTGTCCCAGTGCATGATGGGAAAAGGGCAAACCA
Organism: Lissotriton helveticus; assembly: GCF_964261635.1. Lineage (NCBI taxonomy): Eukaryota > Metazoa > Chordata > Amphibia > Caudata > Salamandridae > Lissotriton > Lissotriton helveticus. The sequence continues at coordinate 312,785,921 of NC_136069.1, read as the reverse complement.
AACTACCAAGCCAATTCTTATACTGGAAAGGAAACAAGCTTCCGGGGACCGGTTTCTGGCATCACAGCCTTCTTCGGCCCGGCTTGCTTGAATCCTGATGGTGCAATGAGCAAGGGACTCACGTCTGAGTATACCCTCCCACACATAGTGTGGATAAAACCGATTTTGGAAAAGGGGGGTGGTGATGGACAGAGTTTCTGAATGATGCAGAATACTCTTACCAAGTCAATAGATCATGGTTTTAATCCATCACCGTTTTTTTAGCTCACTGCACCATCCCAGCTCAGAACCTGGCTATATGCAAATTAGTCTGTTCCTGTCCCAGTGCATGATGGGAAAAGGGCAAACCAAACTACCAAGCCAATTCTTATACTGGAAAGGAAACAAGCTTCCGGGGACCGGTTTCTGGCATCACAGCCTTCTTCGGCCCGGCTTGCTTGAATCCTGATGGTGCAATGAGCAAGGGACTCACGTCTGAGTATACCCTCCCACACATAGTGTGGATAAAACCGATTTTGGAAAAGGGGGGTGGTGATGGACAGAGTTTCTGAATGATGCAGAATACTCTTACCAAGTCAATAGATCATGGTTTTAATCCATCACCGTTTTTTTAGCTCACTGCACCATCCCAGCTCAGAACCTGGCTATATGCAAATTAGTCTGTTCCTGTCCCAGTGCATGATGGGAAAAGGGCAAACCAAACTACCAAGCCAATTCTTATACTGGAAAGGAAACAAGCTTCCGGGGACCGGTTTCTGGCATCACAGCCTTCTTCGGCCCGGCTTGCTTGAATCCTGATGGTGCAATGAGCAAGGGACTCACGTCTGAGTATACCCTCCCACACATAGTGTGGATAAAACCGATTTTGGAAAAGGGGGGTGGTGATGGACAGAGTTTCTGAATGATGCAGAATACTCTTACCAAGTCAATAGATCATGGTTTTAATCCATCACCGTTTTTTTAGCTCACTGCACCATCCCAGCTCAGAACCTGGCTATATGCAAATTAGTCTGTTCCTGTCCCAGTGCATGATGGGAAAAGGGCAAACCAAACTACCAAGCCAATTCTTATACTGGAAAGGAAACAAGCTTCCGGGGACCGGTTTCTGGCATCACAGCCTTCTTCGGCCCGGCTTGCTTGAATCCTGATGGTGCAATGAGCAAGGGACTCACGTCTGAGTATACCCTCCCACACATAGTGTGGATAAAACCGATTTTGGAAAAGGGGGGTGGTGATGGACAGAGTTTCTGAATGATGCAGAATACTCTTACCAAGTCAATAGATCATGGTTTTAATCCATCACCGTTTTTTTAGCTCACTGCACCATCCCAGCTCAGAACCTGGCTATATGCAAATTAGTCTGTTCCTGTCCCAGTGCATGATGGGAAAAGGGCAAACCAAACTACCAAGCCAATTCTTATACTGGAAAGGAAACAAGCTTCCGGGGACCGGTTTCTGGCATCACAGCCTTCTTCGGCCCGGCTTGCTTGAATCCTGATGGTGCAATGAGCAAGGGACTCACGTCTGAGTATACCCTCCCACACATAGTGTGGATAAAACCGATTTTGGAAAAGGGGGGTGGTGATGGACAGAGTTTCTGAATGATGCAGAATACTCTTACCAAGTCAATAGATCATGGTTTTAATCCATCACCGTTTTTTTAGCTCACTGCACCATCCCAGCTCGGAACCTGGCTATATGCAAATTAGTCTGTTCCTGTCCCAGTGCATGATGGGAAAAGGGCAAACCAAACTACCAAGCCAATTCTTATACTGGAAAGGAAACAAGCTTCCGGGGACCGGTTTCTGGCATCACAGCCTTCTTCGGCCCGGCTTGCTTGAATCCTGATGGTGCAATGAGCAAGGGACTCACGTCTGAGTATACCCTCCCACACATAGTGTGGATAAAACCGATTTTGGAAAAGGGGGGTGGTGATGGACAGAGTTTCTGAATGATGCAGAATACTCTTACCAAGTCAATAGATCATGGTTTTAATCCATCACCGTTTTTTTAGCTCACTGCACCATCCCAGCTCAGAACCTGGCTATATGCAAATTAGTCTGTTCCTGTCCCAGTGCATGATGGGAAAAGGGCAAACCAAACTACCAAGCCAATTCTTATACTGGAAAGGAAACAAGCTTCCGGGGACCGGTTTCTGGCATCACAGCCTTCTTCGGCCCGGCTTGCTTGAATCCTGATGGTGCAATGAGCAAGGGACTCACGTCTGAGTATACCCTCCCACACATAGTGTGGATAAAACCGATTTTGGAAAAGGGGGGTGGTGATGGACAGAGTTTCTGAATGATGCAGAATACTCTTACCAAGTCAATAGATCATGGTTTTAATCCATCACCGTTTTTTTAGCTCACTGCACCATCCCAGCTCAGAACCTGGCTATATGCAAATTAGTCTGTTCCTGTCCCAGTGCATGATGGGAAAAGGGCAAACCAAACTACCAAGCCAATTCTTATACTGGAAAGGAAACAAGCTTCCGGGGACCGGTTTCTGGCATCACAGCCTTCTTCGGCCCGGCTTGCTTGAATCCTGATGGTGCAATGAGCAAGGGACTCACGTCTGAGTATACCCTCCCACACATAGTGTGGATAAAACCGATTTTGGAAAAGGGGGGTGGTGATGGACAGAGTTTCTGAATGATGCAGAATACTCTTACCAAGTCAATAGATCATGGTTTTAATCCATCACCGTTTTTTTAGCTCACTGCACCATCCCAGCTCAGAACCTGGCTATATGCAAATTAGTCTGTTCCTGTCCCAGTGCATGATGGGAAAAGGGCAAACCAAACTACCAAGCCAATTCTTATACTGGAAAGGAAACAAGCTTCCGGGGACCGGTTTCTGGCATCACAGCCTTCTTCGGCCCGGCTTGCTTGAATCCTGATGGTGCAATGAGCAAGGGACTCACGTCTGAGTATACCCTCCCACACATAGTGTGGATAAAACCGATTTTGGAAAAGGGGGGTGGTGATGGACAGAGTTTCTGAATGATGCAGAATACTCTTACCAAGTCAATAGATCATGGTTTTAATCCATCACCGTTTTTTTAGCTCACTGCACCATCCCAGCTCAGAACCTGGCTATATGCAAATTAGTCTGTTCCTGTCCCAGTGCATGATGGGAAAAGGGCAAACCAAACTACCAAGCCAATTCTTATACTGGAAAGGAAACAAGCTTCCGGGGACCGGTTTCTGGCATCACAGCCTTCTTCGGCCCGGCTAGAACAGGTCATGGCGAAGGTAGGTATTGGAGAGAAATTCTGCACTCTCATTTTTAACTGCTACAAATCTCCCACAGCAGTGGTACGAGTCAATGACTACAGCTCGCAGAGTTTTACAATCGAGAGGGGCACGAGGCAGGGATGCCCGTTATCACCTTTATTATTTGCCCTGTATATGGAGCCATTCGCCCAGAGGATCTGCCAGACCAATGAGTCAACGGGGATGAAGTTCGGGGGCTTCACCCACACCATCAGTCTCTATGCGGACGATGTCCTACTATCACTAGAAAAACCGCGGACGGCCCTCCCAGCTTGCATAGCGGAGTTGGAGACCTTTGCGGACGTAGCCGGGTTTAAAATGAATACGGATAAGTCAATAGCTCTTGACTTGTCCCTCACCCCTTCCACAAAAACGTACTTGCGGAACCTCTTCCCCCTCCAGTGGTCATCTGGCCTCGCGCCGTATCTAGGGATCCAGCTAGCTCCCACACTTACGACCATGGCGACAGCCAACTATGCCGCACTCCAGCGGAAGATACGGGAGGAGCTGGGACGCTGGAAACACTTTCCCCTTTCGTGGCTGGGTAGAATCGCAGCGGTCAAAATGACCATCTTGCTCCAAATTCTCTACCTCTTCAGGGCGCTACCGCTACATCCGCCCACGGGTTGGCTCCAGCAAACGCAGGCAGACCTCGCCCACTTCATCTGGCAAGGCCGGAAGCCAAGAATGAAGAGAGCACTGACCACGCTGGCCTCAGAAGCAGGAGGCTTGGGGATACCGGATTTGCGCAAATACTTTCAGGCGGCACAGTTGCGCTACTTAGTGGAGTGGAGTAGGTGGGTGTCGGAGAAGCACTGGCTCTTTCAAGACCAAGCTGTTGCGGGCGCCCACTCCAGGAGGTCTCCTTTCTCCGTAAGGCCCATCGGCCCGCTAACCTCTATGCTTCGTTTGTCACACGGGTCCCCCTGAAAGTGTGGGACACCATCCACGAGCTTATCACCTTCCCGTCGCCACTTACACCATTAGTCGACAATCCTGACTTCACTCCGGGACTATCCAAGGCAGCCTTTACTCATTGGCGGCCCGCGGGGTGCCGCTTCCTCTACCATATCTATGGCCCGGACGGAGTAATTCCTTTCCCACTCTTTAAACAGGAATACACATTCCCCGAGACGGAACTGATGCGATACATGCAAGTCCGCCACTGGACTTTGCAACCACAAGTGAGAGAGAAGGCCGATAGGAAACTCCAGCCGTATGAAAGGTGGCTTATATCCCGCACTTCTGACGCCAAATTAATATCCGATCTTTACAAATTTCTACAACCACCGACAACACATCTCCACAACCCGGGCAGGGAACGCTGGGAACCTGAACTGGGTAGGACCTTGAGTCATAAAGAATGGGACCAGGTCTCTTATAGAGCGCGCCACTCTGCATACCACATGGGGCTTACGGAGACACTAACTAAGATATCTACATATTGGTACTACACCCACGAACGGATACATGAGATGAACCGCAGCAAAGACAAAAATTGTTGGAGGGAGTGTGGACATACCAGCACTCTGTTGCATCTTTTATGGGACTGTCCACTTCTCCACTCTTACTGGACGCAGGTGATAGACGAAGTTGACACTCATTTTCAGACCGAACTGCCCCGATTCCCTGCCTAAATCTTGCTAGGGCTCCCTAATCCGTTGACGTACCCCTTGCACTCACGCAGGGGACGCCAGATAGCCATTGCCCTTGGCTCCGCAGTGCAGAACATTCTTATACACTGGCGCACAACTACGGTCCCGTCCACTACAGGGTGGTTACATAGGATGTGGCATGTACTGGGAATGGAGAAGTTGTCACTTACCTTAGCCGGTGACATAGATCAGTATGATGAACTTTGGCAACCATTCCACTCCTTGTTGGTCACTGAATTTAGGGAGCTCACCTGCCCGAGATACCTCTGCCTGTTGCGGCTCACAGCACCTAAGGAGGTGGGCTCCTAAGATGGTTCCGAATGGAGAGTCCTCCAAGAGTTGGTGGGGGGGAGCGAAGTGGAACGGGCCTGAGCACTGGACGGGGGGGGAGGGGAGGGAGGGGACGGAGAGTAGAGGGAACGGAGGGTGGGGTTTCCTGTTAGGTTTTTTTTCTCGCAGCACTGTCTCTATACGTGTACCCTTGCTGGCCAGATTGGTTTTTGAATATTATACTCGCCCTTCTGGGGACTCTACGGGCCTCGCACATACTCCATGCCAAGGCTGGGCCACACATTATATGCAATGTCTATTTTGTTTTCTCTGTGCTGCTTTCAATAAAAGATTTAAACCTAAAAGGGCCTAATACCATCTGTAACCAGCCGGCACAGATATTGGAGCAATTTGTTGACTTCTACAGAACTTTATATACTTATACACATGGCCATAACTGCGTTTGACATCGCAGAGATTGGTTCCACCCCACTCGGTATGATATTGCTGGATGCCGAGAAAGCTTTCGACCGAGTGGGGTGGGAATATCTCTGGGCAGTAATGACAGCCTTCGGCTTTAATGGCAAGTATCTAAGATGGATACAGGCCATATACGATCACCCAATTGTTAGAATCAGCTACGCTGGCATGATGTCTTCTAATTTCACAATGTCCCGGGGCACTCGGCAAGGGTGCCCTCTGTCACCCTTGCTATTTGCGCTTTCAATGGAACCATTTCTTTATGCCCTACAGATACAGTCTTGAATAATTCCTTTTAAATTTGGCTCTCACTCCCTAAAAATCACGGCCTATGCTGATGATATTGCCATATACTCCACAGATGTGGTAGAGGCGTTACAGGGGATAACTGATGAAGCCAATAAATTTGGAGCGGTGTCTGGATACAAATTAAATGAAAATCAAACACAAATATTAGTGAACTATAAACCACCGGCACCTATACAAGGGATCTGTAGGGCAGCTACTTATTTGGGTGTAAAAATTTCATCTAAAATAAGTGAGATAACTACACTCAATTATGAGGTTTATTAAAAGAAACTTCCTTCTACTAAAAAAATGGCATAAGGTTCCATTGAATGTTATTGGCCGGATTAATTTAATCAAAATGAAGGTACTTCCCAAATTTCTCTATTTATTTCGGTCTGTCCCGCTACTCCTTAATAATTCTTTTTTTAAAAGGCTTGATGGGACACTGAGTAGTTTCATTTTTCGGATATCGGAAAGCGCGCCGGTCGATGGCTCTGCTCAAGCTCCCTTTTGATAAAGGTGGGCTGAATCTACCCGATTTCAAACTATACTTTTTTGCAACTTTTTTGGGTCGCCTCCATAGCTTATTTAATTTGGATAGCCAGTTCTATTTTCATATATTTATGTTGGATTCTGACTCTAATATGTTTTTAGCGAGAGTAAATGACCCCAATTACTTTAAAAGGGTGAAATTCAAGACCGCCAGAGATACAGTTAAGATTTGGTTTATGATTTTGGCTATGTGTAAAACTTCTTTCTTTCACCCTAAACTTTTATTATGGGGCAACCCGGGACTTCCTGGAATCTTTAATGATGGAATGGCTAATATTTGGATTGCTTGTGGAATCAAAACGTTAGGGGATATATATGGCATCAACGTTTTTTTGGATTTCGAGACACTTAAAATTTTATATTATTTGACGGAAGCTATGCGATTTAAATAATGCAAATCTATGATTATTTTATACGCAAGATGAAGCTACGGGAAATCGTAGATTCTGATATATGGAACTGCATTTATCCAATCAAGAATAAGTCTCTAATTAGCGAAACTTATAACTGCTTTAATTCCTATAAAACTAATGGTTGCCTGAAACTTGCGGAGAAATGGAGTAGAAAGCTGGGCTTCAATATAACCGCTAATAAGATTTCCGCTTCTCTCTGCAGGATTAATAGTTTAGTACAATCTTCGAGTTTAAGATTACAACAATATAAAACCACATGTTTTTTATATCATACACCAGAAAGGATTTCCAAATGGTCCACGAATAATTTCCCAAGCGACTGGTCTAAATGTCCTAAATGTGACTTGGTTGCGGCTGATCTAGAGCACATGCTATTTTCTTGTCCAGCTCTGACTGAGTTTTGGTCAGACCTGGACAAGCTGCTGAAACAAAAACTTGTAGGATTTCCCTCTCTCACTGCACCAATGGTACTATTCGATATACCTACATCTACTATGCTGCAGAAAGATTTAGTAACTATCCTAATGTCATGTGCTAAACTGACAGTCGCTCGAGTATGGATATCCCCGAAATCTCCCCATATTATGGAATGGTGGTCTATGGTCAAAGAAATCTACACTATGGAGTCTGCTTTAGCTAAAATAAGAGGAGTGCGATCATTAATGAAATTGGATAAAATTTGGGGTACATTTATTTAAATTGTTCTGTCATATCACCAACTAACTGTAAAAATTCTCTATTGCTTTTCTTTGTTTAATTCTCATGGGATTTACAATTGATTGTTTTTGTTATTTCTCTGCAACGTTCAACACTACCATAAGTACTCCTATGTAATGAAGATATCTCTATTCTGCCTTATCGCTTTTTCTAATTGTATGCTACAATTGTATATTATTTTCCTCTTGTGTTGTTAATAAAAATAAAAAATAAAAAAAAGGAATCTACAACTATAATATGTCTCTACCAGATAAATCATTACCGAAGGTAAATAACTTATTCTTCATCACCATTTTCTCAGATTTTGGTGAGACTACGGTTTACCTGACGCACATCAAAAATCAGAATGGTTGATTAGTGCTTCTGTGTTGGACCTGGTCCTTTTTGTAGAGTTAGCCCCAAACTTTGTGCCTTCCTTCTGTACTATTCTAACTTTGTTTTTGTTGGTTTTAGGACCTTGGGCACTTTGCCACTGTTGACCAGTGCTAAAGTGCAAGTGCTTACTGTCTAAAATGTATTGGTGATTGGTTTATCCATGATTGGCATATTTGATTTACTAATAAGTCCCTAGTAAAGTGCACCAGGTGTTCCCAGAGCCTGTAAATCAAATGCTACTAGTGGGCCTGCAGCATGATTGTACCACCCACATGAGTAGCCCTGAAAACCTGTCTCAGACCTGCCACTGCAGTGTCTATTAGTGCAGTTATAAACTGCAATGTCGACCTGGCAAGTGTACCCACTTGCCAGGCCCAAAGCTTCCCTTTTAGTACATATAAGGCACCCCTAAGGTAGGCCCAACGTAGCCCAGGGGCGGGGGCACTGTGTTTTTAAAAGGTAGGGGTGTGTTTTACATGTCCTATTAGTGAAGTACTGCACATTTAGTTTTTCAATATTGCAAGGACTATCTCTCCAATAGGGTAACTGTAGGAGGCTGGCTGGCTGGCTTAGTGTATGTGCACACTTATATAAGTGAAGCACCTTGCACAAATCCAGGCAACCCTTTTGGTGATTTTAGTGGTCTTAGAAAACCATAGAAAGTTCTCTAAGTGGTAGCTGTGGAGAGCAGTATTCAGGCTTAGTCCACAAGGACTGTTGAACAGCTTTTTGTTTTACAAGAACAAATCATATGGTGAAGGTGTTAGACCCGGCATCATTGGCATGAGTCTCCCTTCCATTTTTTACTTATTGCCTCTTCTGTTTTGCTGGTTATATGCTTTGGGCACTGTGCCACTGCCATTCAGTGCCAAAGTGCAAGTGCTCCCTATGTTAAATTGATGTATTGATTAGTGACTCCATGATTGGGTTATTTGATTTACTTCTCAGACCCTAGTACAGCGCACCATGCATACCCAGGGCTGGTAAATCAAATGCTGCTGGTGGGCTTGCAGCACTGGTTGTGCCACACACAGAAGCAGCTTGTAAAGTGTCTCAGGCCTGCCATTGCAGAGCCTGTGTGCAGTCTGTGACTGCCATGTCGACTTGGCCAGTGCACCCACTTGCCAGTCCCTAAACCTTCTTTTTTCTTCATATCGGACACCCCTATGGTAGGCCCAAGGGCAGGGTGCATTGGAAGGATAAGGTAGGACATGCCCTGGTGTGTGTGGCATGTCCTAATAGTGAATTACAGCCATTTTCGTTTTTCACTATTGCAAGGCTATCTGTTCTCCATAGGCCAGAATGGTCAGTTTGATTATTACATCTTATAATCCTAACTGACTCAGGGAACATGATAGAAATTTGAATTTAGTATGCCTGAACTCAGAATGATAAAATACATCTTTTAGTGAAGTTGGTTTTAACATTCTGTGTTTGAAAATACCACTTTTAGAAAGTGGGTATTTTCTTGCCTAACTATCCAAGCTTGCCTCTGCTAGGTTGTGTGTTCCTTGTCTGGAGTTTGAGTGACAGGGGCTGGGGGATTCCAGGAGATAGGATGAGTCAGCACAGTGCTGAATAGAGAGATCTGCATGCAGATGGGAGGGAGGAGTTGCACCTGGGACCTGAATAGGGCTGTGCCTTCCCTCCACAATGCTGGCTCCACCTCCTGTGGTGCGTCTGATGTCCCTGGCTTACACTGTGAAAGGAAAGAAGGAGTCTTGTCAACAAAGTGCTCCAGGACTGACCAGAACTGGTTTGGGCTAGGCAGAGGCCTCTCTGCCTTCAGAGAACAAAGAGAATTTGAGAATAAATATTGGGACCCAGACCCAAGAACTTTAGATCACTTCTGGGAACAAGACAACCCTTTTGCCAAGGAGAAGAACCAAGGAAGCTGCATGAGTTTGGACTGCCCCTCTGCCAGTGTGCTGTTAGCTGGGTTGGCCTGCAGTGGTCTCTTCATTGCCAAGGAAAGGAGAAAGAACTTTTAAGGACTTTCATCAGCTTACAGAATATTTCTCCAAGGGCTTGAACTTGTGCTTGCCTCCTGCTGAAGTCTCAGGGCTACAAGACTTCACTACCAGCTCGCCTCTGAATTTCCTTGCTGGGAATTCTATCTGCAGAAGCCTGCATGTCACTGGTAGCTGGAAGCGCGACGCAACGAGAAGAAGCGGGTCTACGCCGCAGCTGTTGTTGTCGCATCGCTGGAGAAGCGTGCCGCCGCCGCATCTCCCAAGAAGCGTGTCTTCGTCGCAGCTGTTTGCCCTCGCATCACCGGAGAAGCGTGTCGCCACTGCGAGGGTCGCATCACCGGACAAGGGTGTCGCAGGGCCTGTCGTGGCTCCAATGTACAGAGTTCACCGCAAAGCCGTCAGGGCGTGCACGCATCATCTTCACATCGTCACATCAAGGGCGCTATCTTATCGCACCGGATCGTTGCATCGCATCGAGGCGCCATCTTGCGCATCGCAACCGGGCCGCAGGACGAGAATCTACGCATCACCTCCACTCCGGTAAGGACCAAGATGCATCCCCTACTTTGCGCAAGCATTGAGGCGCGGCGCATCGTCTCTCCCGAAACACGGAACCGACACATCTCCTACTCTGCGAGCCTTTTGTTGGTTTTGCGTTACGCATCCAGGTAATTTTGTGAGAACTGTGTCGCATTTATCACCAACTTGAACTAAGCAACTTCTACCATCTTTAAGTCAACTTTAAGTACAGTATTGTGGATTTTTGTCGTTTGTGGAGTTGTGTTAAGTCTATATAAAGAATACTTATTTTTATAAAGCCTGTGTGGTGTCCCTCTGTAGTGTTATCACTGTATTACTGTGTATATTCACAAATGCTTAACACACTGCCTCTGAGATAAGTCTGTCTGCCGGTGCCAAGCTACCAAGGGGGTGAGCAGGGGTTATCTAGGAGTGTAATCCCCTTATCCTGACTTAGAAGCAAGGGTCCTTATTTGGACAAAGGTGTATACCATTGCCAACTAGAGACCCCCAGTTCTAACAGTAGGTTAAATTGAAAAGAACCACACAGTGTAGTTATAAAAATAAGTATATTTATTATACACACTCACTAACGCATTGGAATATCTCCTACCGGAGATATAAACGCAATACTTCAAATGTAAACTAGGTAAGTACGTTTAAATACGGGGGCGGAGCTATCTCACGACCAAGATGGGCGCTTGAGCCGAGAGCTCCCTTACTTCACCTAAATATCTGCCAAATATCCTGTGAGCCGCGACCTTAACATATTGCCCAGTGACTGCTGTGAGGCTTTTGGGACACGGCGGTGCCTAATACAGAAAGAGTGGGCCTCCTACCTGCTCCCTGGCCGCTGTTCGAGGCGTGACGACTGCTGGTGCTGGAAGCGGCCGTGGCGAGGTGCCTGCGGCGGTCCGGGAAACCTCTCTTCCCCTCCCAGGCTGTTAAGTCAGCGACGTCGTGGGACTTCGGGGGTTTGCGCGGAGGTGGCTGAGAACGGGGAAGCCTGTTCCACCCCCCCCCACCCCCTCCCCCCCCTTCGGTACTACACTATTTGTCCTGCCCGGCTCGGCCGCAGGTTCGGCATTAGGCGCAGCGACTGAGCGCCTCTGGAGTGTGGAGGTGAAGCCCTTCGGGGAGCGATCAGAGTGCCATCTGCCTGGGGCCGGCTCCTAGGGATATATCCCAGCACCGACGGGAGGAGAACAGGGGAATCAAACCGCCCACCATCGGAGTGGCTCCTTGGCGGGATCGCCTGTTTTGTGCTGCGGCCTAGCTGCTGAAGTAGGTCCGCGGTGGGCCTAGACTGGTGTTGCTGGGTGCTCCTGCTCGACTTACGCGGGGCGGTCCATGCCTGCCCCTAGAGACGAGCAGTGACGGACCTGGGCGCACTGCGCTGCAGTGGGGAGCTGCGGTGCTGTGTGCTGGCCTGGGGGCTGTTTCTTTGGCGGTGAACAATTTGACAACGCTGTCGCTTGGCCTGCTGTGGAGACAGCAGACCTGCAAGTATCTTGGAGGGGGCACTACTGCCATCCGAGAGGCCTGAACCACCACTGCCCAACACATGTAATGGCTGACCGCTGGCCCTGCTTGATTGGGGGCTGACTGGGCTACTGCTGCGATGGATTGTGAGGCGTCCTCTCCCCCCCCCATACATGAAGGGAGTCCTTAGATCCCCCCCCACCTGTGCTGTGTCGGTCCCTTGGGGCCTGAAAGGGGGGAGCGAGGCTACTGACGCTGCACGCGGAGATCTTGAAGTGACTGTACGGTGGTGTGCGGAGCTCACCTTGGTATTTGGGCACGGATCTGTACTACTGCTGGGACCACGACTGGCGGGACCCCCTCAGAATCAAGGGGCGGTGTGGACATTAAGGAGAGAGTGACTTTTGATGACCTACTACTGAGGACCTGTGGCAGGTACCATATGATGAGGTGTTTACGGGGGCCGCCATTTTGAGAACGCAGACAGGGAAGCGTGGAGAGGAGGCCCTTCCACGGTTGTGGAGCAGGGAGATTCTGACCGGGACGGTCTCTCTTGACAATTTATCCTGTGGCCGGTGGGCTCGCATTGGGGCATCTACCTTAGCCGCCATCTCATAGTCCGGGCGGACTCCTGCCCAGGAGGGGCTGACGAGTGGTACTGCAATGGGCCGGGTTGACAGAACACAAACAAAATTATCGTTTGAACCGAAGAGGTCCAAGTCGGGTGAGCCTACCCCTGAGGATGGGGTCGGTGATCAGGACCCGGCTGGGGAGGATCAATGCCAGGACATTCGCGGATTGCTGATGGCCATGGAGAAGAACCTACAGGGCAGAATTGCCTCCTTGGGAACCAAGATGGATGCACTCACTTACAGAATGGATCGTATGGCCAGGAGACTGGATAAGCACGCGGAACGACTCGACATGTCGGAGCGGAGGTTGACGAAGGCAGAGGAGGCCCACACTGCTCTAGATACAGAGCACAAACAGTTGGGAAAGGTTCTCCAGATCATATAGGACAAGACAGAAGACCTAGAGGCCCGTTCTAGGCGCTGCAATCTCTGCATCACCGGCTTGCCGGAATCCACACAAACGGAAAACATGGAGCTCTTCACCGTGAAGCTATTGAAAACCCTGCAGGGTGACACCGCCATCTCCCGAATGTTTGTTGTGGAAAGGGATGCACCGCTCCCTGGCCTCAAGACCGAAACCGGTTGCACCCCCCGGCCTATAATAGCAAAATTGTTAAACTATAGGGACCGGGACACTGCACTCAGACTTGCCAGAGAGAAACAGCCATTGCAATTCGAGGGATCGACAATCTTTTTTTTTTTTTTTTTTTTTTTTGGAGAAATAATGTGTAATTCCATTAAGATACAATACATATTCACTTTAACCATTTATGAAAAAAATACTAAAATTCATAACACTCAATAAATTAGTCAGCATAATGAGATAACAATATAAATACAATTATAGCTCATAGTAACTTCATATTTCCAATATATAAGAATATAAAAGATATAAAAAAAATACATAGAGCAGCTTTAAAACGGTCATGATTAATGTATTCATAAAACTGATCTTTTAGTTAATTCCTCCATTTCTTCAGTGGTGCCCAGCTCTCCCTGCCAAATTCTCGCACTTTCCTACCCTTAAATTCATATAGGCATGCCTCTAAGTTATGCATACCTAGCAACCTGGACAGCCACATATGAAACGTGGGAGCAGTGGAGTCCTTCCACCCAGCGGAGATAAGGATTCGTAGTACCGCTACTGCAATGAACAATAGCGCTTGGGTGTCGCTCCCTATCTTGTGCTTGTCATCTATCCCTGTGAGAACCAAGGTTGGGGATAGGTTGATGTTAATACCTAGCAGCCCCTCCAAAAACAGGGTAATCTCACTGCGTATTAAGACCAAGTTAGGACAATCATAAAACATATGCAGTAGATCAGCTGGGCCTGTATTACATTTAGGGCATTTATCGTCATCTCTAAGTCCCCACCCATATAATTTCGCAGGGGTATGGTAGAGGTTAAACAGAGTCTTATAATGTTGAGACCTCAAATTTGATGCTCGAAACACTTTCTTACTTAAAACTAGGGATAGATCTATATCCACATCCGGATCCCCCAATTTTTGTGCCCATGTTGCCTCTATTTTCTCCAGATCATCTGGGAGACCTGCCAGCAATAGATTGTATGCAGTACCTATCTTCTTTCCCCCCCTTTTTACATATTCCACCAATTGACTGTCTAGGGGCAGCTGAATCCTTGGTCTAAATGCAGATAAGGTTTGAGCAATTTGTCTATATAAAATCCAATGACTAGGGGGAATCCCATATTTATTTTGTATCTCATCAAAGCTTAGGACAGAGCCGCCTTTCATGATATCACCCAGACATCTTATCCCATGCTCTCTCCAGACTGCACAATATGCGCTTTGACCGAGATGGGGGAATGTACTGGATTTCCAGTGATTTGTATAGGAATTTATTTTGGGGATCTTCAGGATTTTACTAATAGCTTTCCAAGTTCCCCAGACCCCTTCAATGATCTTTAATCTTACCTTCCTATAATACCTTCGGTCCGCCTCACACTGCAGTAATCCGTAGGCCTTCCTCCCTAATAAAATCTCGTAAATAGAGGGAAGATCCTGATTCACAGTTTGGCCTGCAGATGGTGGGGGATCAGATTGGATCAGTATATTCATTTGCGTGTAGAGGCATGCCAGGTGGTATAATCTAAGATTCGGGAGAGCCAGGCCTCCCCTATCCTAGGGTAAAGACATATGATTAATTGAGCGTCTAATTTTACCAAACTGCCAAATGAACCTAACCAATGTAGATTCAATTTTCCTCATAACCCCTTCCTCTAGCAACAGTGGAATAGCCCTGAACAGATAGAGAAGCTTGGGAAACATGGTCATTTTTAAAACATTCACTCTGCCTACCAAAGAAAGGTGTAGCACATCAATCCTTTTCAGATCTTTTTCGATTGAATTAATGAGGGGGAGGTAATTCTCTTCGACCATCCTCTCGACTACTGCATTAATTTTGACGCCAAGATATACGGCTGAATTTACATTTTTTTTTTTTTTTTTTTATTTCAGTAGATTTTTATTGAAAATAATATTTACATGGTGCAGAGGATATACAGGATATACATGGGAGATAACTGAGGACAAGGGAAAGGGACCCCGGGGGGGGGGGGTAGGTATTGGTTTGCAGCCGTTTGTCCACTTTATTCTCACTTCTTCTTCAGTTTCTCTTGGCATTCCCCCTTCCCCCTTGCTTAATTGTCCAATTGTCTTCCCGTTCCCCCGGTGGTGTAGAGAGAGAGGTATAGAGAAAGAGAGTAGAGAGAGTAGAGAGGCTCGGCTAGTTAACAGAGTAGGCGATCTTAGTAGTCTATTCAGTGGTGTCTCATCTTGCTTGGGGCTTATTTCCCGGTTGTCTCTCTGGCGTTCAAGGTGGCTTGTGTGAGGACAGGTAGTTGTCCAGCGAGAGCCACATTTCGCTTTTCTTCCCTGCGTTCGGTACGTTGTTGGTTGTTATGTTGTCAGCCCCTCGCAGGAAAATGACCCTGTTAAACCAGGCTTTGAAGGTGGCTTTCGCTGTGTATTTCCAGTTGGTTAAAACTGTCTTGACCGCGGCTGTGAGCAGGAGGTCAATCAGGTAAGAAGCGGAGGAAAGCGCCCCCCCCCCCCCCCGAAGGTAGGCGAGAAACGCACATGCGCCAGCCTGAAATCCTACATAGAGGGTAGTCCGACACACTGCGCCCGGCTCGAGCACACCCTGAGCACCCAGAAGCACCAAACTGCATGTAGCAGCAGCGTTCGACAGGGGGTGCGAGATAGACAAGGAAAGGGGACCAGCACAGGCTCTGAGGCACGCAGTTGGCAGCAATACGCAGAGGAGGCAGAGAGTGGCAGAGGTGCTATCCATCACTGCAACTGGCGTCAAGAGCATACGCCTCACATGATCCAGACCCGAAGGATCCCAACAAAGAGGGAAAGTCAACGAGACAGAGAGAGACAGAAAAAGACACTTTAACAATTAAACGTTGCCACAAACAAAACAAGCAGAGCCAACACTTCCCAAAAAGGGCCAATACTAGCAACAGGACACTGGTCTAGACAAGTCAAAAGAACAACCAAGCAACTACTCTGGCAGACAAGCATAAGATAGTGCACGACTCACACAGCTACGTGCAGCAACGAACGAAACAGAGCTGACAGTACCAATCAACAAAACTCGGCAAGTGTACTGGAAACAAGCCAAGGAAAACAACCAAACCCGGAGGCCAGTGCAGCAATAAGACAAAGGGAGAGACAGGCACAACCCCCATCAAAGGCGAACGAGACAAAGCAAGCGCTGGAGGGGGCAAGAACAAAAACAAAAACCCGGCAGATCAAAGTTCCAAGCCGCTTCCGCTATAATTGTGCTGTGCAAGCAACAGAACAAGCGCGAACCGCAGGGGGGACAGGCACCTTCAGCAGCCGGAGCAGATCACTACTAAGGAAGATGGCCGAGGGAAAGGGCATAAACGACCTGAAGAAGCCAAGGAAAGACAACTTGGAATCCCCGGGGAAGCTCAAAACAGAGACTGCAACACTAGAAATAGTGTTGAAAAGAATCAACGAAGTTAAAGAGATGGCAAGAGAAACAAAAAAGACGATAGATAACATGCAACTAGAACTAGCTGCGATACGGGCGGACCAACACAACACAAATACCAGACTGGAGAAAGCAGAGAGCAGGATAAGTGAGGTTGAAGACGCAACAAATAAGAACATCAAGGTCATAGAGGGGCACACAAAGATAACCATGAATTTACATATCTGGAGTCGGTCTTCACAATATTTTTAGTGCATATAATCTGCGTTTTCCCCTCATTTAACCGATAGCCGGATTGACACCCAAATTCGTTAGCCAGTTGTACCAATACGGGTATTGCTGGGTGTGGGTCAGACGTAAATATCGCCAAATCGTCGGCATACGCCAACAGTTTTGTAGAGAAGCCATTAAGCACTACCGGACTAATATGACACGAGGCTAAATTTTTTTGTATAAAAGGGTCTATATATAGAGAAAACAAGATCGGGGAGCAGGGGCAACCTTGGCGCGTTCCTCTCTTGATTGTTATTTTATCAGATCTTTCACCCATAACCGTAACACGCGCTATCGGGTCCAGGTACATAGCCTTAATTGCCCTCAGGAAATTATTGCCGAAGCCTCTACCAGCCAAAATGCCCCAGAGAAAGTCCCAGACCACCCGGTCGAAGGCTTTCTCCGCGTCGAGGAGGATCATAGCCACCTCCCCCCCCCCGTGGCATCATGGGCATCAAAAAGAGCTACTGCTCTTCTGGTGTGTTCTGTGGTACCTCTCCCAGGTATAAACCCATGCTGCCACGGGGAGACGAGGCGGCCAATAATCCCCCCCAACCTGACTGCCCAGATCTTAGAGTATAATTTTGTGTCTGAGTTAATCAATGAAATTGGGCGATAGGACCCCGGCAATTCCTTGGGTTTCCCCTTCTTGTGGAAGATAACGATGTTAGTCTCCTTCCAAGACTCGGGTGGTGTACCTGACCACAGAATCCCGTTAAATAAATCAAGTAGAATTGGGGCGATCTCCTTTTCCAAGCATTGATAGACCTCGAGGGGGATTCCGTCTGGGCCTGCAGCCTTACCTGCGGCTAATTCCTGTAGGGCCTTGGTTAATTCCAACATTTCTAGGTCTCTGTCAAGCTCTTCTCTGGACTGTGCATCTAGGCCCGGACCACCATCGGCGTAGCCGAAGTTTGCGACCTGGTCACCACTACCACCCTTGTCATTATACAACTTTTGATAAAAACTTTGGAAGACCCTTAAAATGTCTTTGGGTTCCGTGTACTCATTATCCTCGTCCTTTATGCGGGAAATTGAGTTCTTAGTCCTCTCTTGCCTTATCTGCAGAGCTAGTGCCCTGCCCGCCTGTTCTCCTGTTTCATAACGTTTTGCCTTAGACACCTGGTACTCAGTGGTTTCCTTCTGAGTAACTATTTTCTGTAAGTCAGCTTTAATAACAGTTATTCTTTTTAAACTCTCCTGACCCTCCCGACCCTGACCAATATCCTTGATATGCTGTTCTTCAGCTACCGCTAACATATCAATAAGCCGCTCAATCTCTCTCTTGTCATCTTTCCTGAGCCTAGCAGAGTAGCTTATCGTCTCTCCCCGCAGAGAGGCCTTAAAGGCATCCCACACACCGTTACGAGACGTGCTAGTATCATAAAACTCAACTGGCCATTTTCTGAGATGTTCCACAAATCTGGTATCTAGTAAAAGTTTTCTCTCGAAAGACCAACTAGTTTGTTTCCTTTCCATTTT
This sequence comes from Lissotriton helveticus, assembly GCF_964261635.1. NCBI lineage: Eukaryota > Metazoa > Chordata > Amphibia > Caudata > Salamandridae > Lissotriton > Lissotriton helveticus. The sequence continues at coordinate 312,767,549 of NC_136069.1, read as the reverse complement.
AGGCATATCATAGGACAGCACTAGAGGATTATGATCGGAGATTGACTTTGGGAGTTTCTTGATGTGCACCTTATTAAGCTCTGTGGAGGAAATCAGAAAATAGTAGAATTGGGGCGATCTCCTTTTCCAAGCATTGATAGACCTCGAGGGGGATTCCGTCTGGGCCTGCAGCCTTACCTGCGGCTAATTCCTGTAGGGCCTTGGTTAATTCCAACATTTCTAGGTCTCTGTCAAGCTCTTCTCTGGACTGTGCATCTAGGCCCGGACCACCATCGGCGTTGCCGAAGTTTGCGACCTGGTCACCACTACCACCCTCTTCATTATACAACTTTTGATAAAAACTTTGGAAGACCCTTAAAATGTCTTTGGGTTCCGTGTACTCATTATCCTCGTCCTTTATGCGGGGAATTGAGTTCTTAGTCCTCTCTTGCCTTATCTGCAGAGCTAGTGCCCTGCCCGCCTGTTCTCCTGTTTCATAACGTTTTGCCTTAGACACGTGGTACTCAGTGGTTTCCTTCTGAGTAACTATTTTCTGTAAGTCAGCTTTAATAACAGTTATTCTTTTTAAACTCTCCTGACCCTCCCGACCCTGACCAATATCCTTGATATGCTGTTCTTCAGCTACCGCTAACATATCAATAAGCCGCTCAATCTCTCTCTTGTCATCTTTCCTGAGCCTAGCAGAGTAGCTTATCGTCTCTCCCTGCAGAGAGGCCTTAAAGGCATCCCACACACCGTTACGAGACGTGCTGTACCGGTTAGTATCCTAAAACTCAACTGTCCATTTTCTGAGATGTTCCACAAATCTGGTATCTAGTAAAAGTTTTCTCTCGAAAGACCAACTAGTTTGTTTCATTTCCATTTTAGGCATATCATAGGACAGCACTAGAGGATTATGATCGGAGATTGACTTTGGGAGTTTCTTGATGTGCACCTTATTAAGCTCTGTGGAGGAAATCAGAAAATAGTCCAGTTTTGTGTATCTCTGGTTGGGGCTAGAGAAATAGGTGTAACCTGGATCTAAGGGTTCTTTTACCGACCACACGTCCTTAAGACCATGCGACTTCATAAGAGAGTCCAGAGCTTGGAACACTTTTGGTTTCCGCCCTGAATAGTCGGCTGATTCATTCCAGTTTACAGAGATATTTAAATCCCCGCAAACCATTATGGGCGTTGGCCAATTGGCTAGCTCCCCTTCCAAAAAGTCAAAGATTTCAGGGTCATCCTGATTTGAGCCATAAATCACACATAGTGTGGGACCTAAATTAGGTTCCACTATCACCCATCTCCCTGCGCTATCAACCTTGTGACGTTTGGCTCCCCCAACAAATGGCTTAGCCAGGATGACCACACCTCTGACTGTTGAAGTTTGAGATGAGCACGCTAGGATCTCATACCCCCTAAAATTCATCAGGTTTCTTTTTACCCAAGGGAGGTGGGTCTCCTGCATACAGAAAATATCTACATTATTGAACTTAGAGAAATGGTCCACCCTTTGGCGTTTTCTCGCATCATTCAAACCACCTACATTAGCTGAGCAAATTTTAATGCTTGACATATCTTTGTATTGGACTTCCCTGCAGAGCTTTTCTGACAGCGTAGTTTAACTTGGTACACATTATTTTCTAATTTTTTTTTTTTCCCCCAACCCTTGAACTGCCCCCCCCGTCTTGGCTACCACACCTTCCACTCCCCTTCCCCCCCCTTACCTGCCTCCCCCCCACCCTTACCCAACACCCCTGAACCCTGGCTAGTGAGGCGCTCAGATCAAGTCTGTGCGTTGATGGTCACAGTGAGAGTAGTGAAGCCCTTGGACCTACATAAGAAAACCAAGTCAACATCCTGTTACCCCTTGACACTCCCCCCCCCCCCCCCCCTTTCTTTCTTTTTTTTTCCCTTTGAAGACCCTAGACTTTATAATGAAAAGGCAACTTCGAGACATCGAGGATGACTATGCGATGCTGTACCCTGCGAAGCTGCGGGCCAAGCGTTCCTTAATTTTTACTGACCCCAAGGCTTTGCAGAAAGCCCTGAAAGAATGGGGGAAGAAGCAGAGGCCCTCTCCCAAGAGGGCACTCCTGGACGAGGCAGCTGGAGGAGCACTAGACGAACAGGATTTAACATGTTACGAGAACACTAGCGGCTGAGTATATGTTGTCACTGTTGGGAGTTTGGGAGGGTCCTAACTGGATCTTATCAATGTGGGGGGCCCTATTGTACCTGCGAGGTCTGTCCCCTTTAGATTCCTTGACGGGTGCAAACTCATTAGGCTGGCAGGCCTATGGGAGAGTGAGATTGGACTCATGTATCGTGGAGCACACCCCCGGGCCTATTTTTTCATTACTGTTTTTGTGAACACACCCTGGGGAGGTGAGTGTTGGAGATTACTGTTGGTCCCGCTTGATCCTCATGTTGCAGGGTTCCTGTGTACGGGGTGGGGGAGGGTCTGCATATTTAGATATCCTACTGGCAGGTTGCTGCATGTGACCTGGAAGAAGCATACTCCCGCACTCCTCAATCCTGTGCGGCACACACTACCCTGCCTTAGTGAAGTAGGGAGGACGGTAATTACTGGCCGCAAAAGCGTTTTGTTTTCTGAGAGCTACATCCACCCCAGCGGGAATACCACATGTGGGATGTGTTTGGTTGTTGTGTTATGGGGGAGGCTCCCGTTTGAAAGGGGAGGGTGAACACCACAGCCAAGTTGGGGTTGGGCAGGCGTGGGTGGGAACCGGGGGGGGGTTTGATTCGTAATCCTATGTTTTTCTTATGGTTGCCATTTGTGTATGCATGTACTGGGGCGACGGGACTCCGGTTCCATAGCGCATGCCCACATATTGCATCTCTGACACAAGCAGGAGGGGGTCATCTGTTGGGGAGGTTTACTGTTGTTCCTTTGGTTATTTTTAGCTCTGTGGCACAGTTAAGGCATGGCAAGGTCCTGATACATATACCCTTGACACTTTTTCATTGCTCATTTCCCTACGACTGACTCACCGGTGACCACACCTGAAGGACCCCATGACTCACTGGTCCTACTGACCTGGAATGTGCGCTGTCTTAATGACCAGCGCAAAGTCCGGAAAATCCTACACTACCTCTACAGACATAACGTAGACATTGCACTCCTTCAGGAGACTCATCTCTACCCGGACAGCCCTATTTTGCGCACTAAGGATTTACTGGGCAACATCCACTCGGCAGGCTTCACTTCACACGCTAGGGGGATACTGACGTGGGTGAACCCGAAGACATCGATAACACTGACGCCACTTGTGACAGATAGGGAGGGACAATTTGCTCTTTCTAAATGCTGCGGGAAGGGACTGGAAATCTCCATACTGAATGTTTATGGCCCCAACTATGATCACCCTGATTTCTATACAAATTTGGTGACGAAAGCTCAGTTGTATTCCCGGGGTCATACACACTGGGGAGGCGATTTCAATTTGACTAAACACCCTGACAAAGACAGATCAGACGGCCCAGACAGACGTCCCTCTGCCTCAGCTAGAGTATTTTTCTTTAAAAAAAAAAAGTACGTTCAAATACAGTGATGTCCAAGGGGAGACCGAATGATATACTAAAGAAGTGGAATGCGAACTGCGACTGAAGTCAGGACTTGGACCAGAAGACTCAGAAGAGCTGGGGACACAAGGAACCGCCCTAGGTAAGTACCCAGGAACCCCACAGAGGCTGTGTACAGAGTGGAAACACAGCTGCATATTCAATGCAAGTCAATGGGACAGTCGCAGTTGCATTTTTTTTAAAAGGACCCTTCCCAGTGGACCTCGAAGAAACCCCATAAAAGACAGAAGGTGGAGAGTCACCCCACCTGTTGATACCCCAGAAAACAGGATGCCTAGGGAAGCCTGGTGCATAGGTGCCAAGTGATGTCTGAAACCACCGTACACCACAATGGAGGGCTTTAGAAAAGATGCCACTGACGAAGAAGGTGAAAGAGTCCGGTGGAATCCAAGGATAGATTCTTGAAGAGAAATACCTGCAAGCAGAGGGGACCGAGTCTATGCCACTCGGGAGTGACCAGGACCAGGAGTGACCAGGAGGCAAGAAAGACAAATGACCACCGATGATGGAAGATGCATTAGGGATGACGGTGAGCTTGTCGCTGCAGCTGTGAGGACTAGGCAACGCTGTGGAAGACCAGGAGCCGTTCACAAGCTGTCCCACGTCGGAAGTCAAGAACCAGGGGGTCGGTGTGCTGTGGGAGCATCAACAAGCCTTGGCAGCATGAACAAACGTGGTAAATGAAAAAGGTGCAGCGTTGGGATCAGCAAGGTCCAAGGGACACATTAAGTGCAGGAGGGTCAGAGCAGGCCGAAAGCAAGCAGAGGAGCCCACTGAAGCCAAAGAAGACCCTCAATAGGACCCACAAGCCAAAAGCACAGCAGTCTCAAGAGGACCTCGAGCAGCTCACCAAAGATGCAAGCCCATAGTGCAGAGGATGCGGCGAGGACGAAGATCTTAGCAGGAAGAGATGCTGGAGGCTGGAGCTTCTTGTAGCCCGAAGATCTCTGAAGGGCATTGTCAACAAGCCTTGGCGAAGGCAATTCAACGCGGTGCACAGGGGTACTGTTCTAGCCGTTCCAGGGATACTTGCCTCAAACTTACTGAATAGACAGTGCAGGCCTCAAGGAAGTTGCAGAACCACCACCTGTGTTGCTGAGCCTTTCAGAGCCTGTATGACGTCCGTTACAGCAGACCGGTCAGCTTGGTTGCGGTGCCTGCAGATGTAGTGGAGTGACTCCTTCACTCCATTGGAGATTCCTTTGGGTGTCTTTGATATCCACAGGCTTCGAGAGGAACCTGAATGAAGCACAGGCACAGACAATGCTGAAGACTGGCAGGACGACGAAACCAGGAGCAGCAGGAGTCTTCCTTGGTGTAGTCTTGGGGCCAGATGTATGAAGCCTTTTTCCCATTCGCAAACGAGCCAATTCTCAGAATCGACCTGTTTGCGAACGGGAAAAAGCCTTTTGGGATGTATCATCCCAAAAGGCCCTTGCAAAATAGGGTATCGCAAAATTAGCGATTTCCTATTTTGCAAATGCATTTAATGAATCGCAAATTGCGATTCTGTAAATACAATTCTGTAAGCACCCAAGATGTGCGATTTTGCCTTAAGAAATCGCAAATTACCACCAACTTTAAGTTGGTGGTAATTTGCAATTTCCTTGAAAAATTCACTTTTATTGCATTTTTCAAAGTGCCAAGTGGCCACATGCATATATCGGGGGTATAACAAGGTGTCCTTCTGGCACGCTTGAAATTGCATTCACAATTTGCGAGTACCTGTTGGGTACTCACAAATTGCGAATGTCTTCTCATTCATTCCTATGGGCCTCTTGGCCCATAGGAATGAATGGGAAGGTATTCCTAAATTGCGAATCGCAATTTGCGATTCGCAATTAAGGAATATTTAGGAATCGCAATTATTGTTGCAAAACCTACATACATTGCATTTTGCGAATGCTTGAGAGCGAATCGCTAAAATTCATTATTAAGGACTCGCAAACTGCAAAGATGATACATCTGCCCCATGGTTCCTAGGCAAAGTCCAACGAAGTCCAAAGTGCCCAGACGGTAGAAGTTGAAGTGATTTTGGGTTTGAACCTTGTCCCAGGACGAATCTGAAATGCCACCCACAGGTAAGCCCTTAAGTACCATAGTGAAAGGGTTGGGACGATTCAAGGGTCCCTCCCAGAGGAGGGGCTGGACAGAGGGGAGGATACTCCCATGTCCCTTGTTCAGTTTTGCGCCAGAGTGGGAGACAGCAGCTCCCTGAACTGGCTCAAACTGGAGTTTGCAAGGAGGACACCAAATGTTCCTTTCATAGCAGTCTGGTGGCGCTGGAAAGCGCCCCCACCCCAGCTCAATACTCTAACCTGAAAGGCTGGTACCGGGAATATAGGGGGCTCCCCCCCAGTAGAAGGGAACCTTCATCCAACAAGTGAATCTGTTTTGGGGTAGGATTCCAACATGGTTGATACATGACATGTATCAAACATGACACGTTCGGTGCAGCTAATATATAGCCTGAAGAATCGACTCCTGGGTTTGCTGCAGCCCATGGGAGACCCATGGTGTACCTATACCCTGGGTACCGAAGTACCATATACTAGGGACTTTCTAGGGTACACTAGTAACCAATTATGGAGGTACCAAAGTATTACCATAACACATTTAGAGAGGAAGCACAGTGACAGGGGTCCTGATTCGCAGGATCCCAGCCAGACTAGTCAGAAAACAGAATAACACGAGCAAAAAGTAGGGATAACCATCAAAGCAGATCCTACTTTACTACAGTAACATGGGGATTGCCTTGCAATATTTTTTAAGTGTCATTTCCCATTGGGTGTGTATAAGAAACAATTCCTAACAGGTATCAATTTAAGACAGTTCAGGGATGTATGCATGCAGCATTACATAAGAAAGAAACAAGGAGGCTCATATGGTCTAAGAACTTGTAATTCACCAATTCAAAAAAGGGCGTTTCACATGAGAATACAGTTAGGCAGCACTGTACAGAGGAAATCATGTGACAACCCGAGGACACTTGGTGAGTAGAGATATATACAATTGGTGCAAGGTGAGGATGCAAGTGCTGAACGTGAACGGCGCAAGGTGACAAAGAAATATACAGTGTTGGCTCAACAAGACTTAGTTTTAGTCATTTTAGTCATGATTACAACATTTTTCAGGAGCCAAGAACGTTAGATGCGCCATAGAGTTGCGCTGGGATGTCGACGGCGTTTCGATCCCTGTGAGTCGGGATCGTCTTCAGGACAGGGTTGTCGGGTTCGGGAAGTGCTGTAGCCGGTAGGGCGGGCTGCTGGGTAGTCAAAGAGGTGGCCAGAATTGCAGCGAGTCCAGTCTGTGTTAAGGGCAAGCCGATGGCCTCGTGGATCCTGGGTCCATGGGCGGGGGTAGTAGATGCAGGTTCTGGAACGAGTGAAACAAGGACGGGGGCTGGTTGGACAGGACAGCGCCTGAATGAATCAAAGCGGCTCTGAGCAATGAAAGCTCAATATGGTCAGCAGACTCGCAGTGAAGGAGAGCAGTGCCGTTCATGTGAAACGCCCTTTTTTTGAATTGGTGAATTACAAGTTCTTAGACCATATGAGCCTCCTTGTTTCTTTCTTATGTAATGCTGCATGCATACATCCCTGAACTGTCTTAAATTGATACCTGTTGGGAATTGTTTCTTATACACATTCTACACCCATCCCAATGTGGTTTATGGGTTTTACTCCTGTTTTATTCTTTCACATTTCCCATTGGGAGCAGATAGAGATTTGGAGTTTGGGGTCTCTGAACTCACAGTTTAAAAATGTATCTTTTGGTGAAGTTGGTTTGTAAATTGCGTGTTTGAAAATGCCACTTTTAGAAAGTGGTTTTTTTCTTGCTTAACCATTCTGTGCCTCTGCCAGACTGAAGAATACATGTCTGGGTTGGCTAACAGTCGGGCTCTTGTGCATTCACTGTAGACAGTCACACAAAGGGAGCTGAGGTGTACCTTGCATATCCTGATGGCCCATCACCGGGCTAATCGGCCTTTCTCAGCTAGAGTGTTATGAGGAGTGGTCACTGAGACCCGAATAAGGCTGATCGTATCCTCACATTAAGCGGTCTCCATCCCCCTGTAGTGTGTCTGGAGCCAAGGTAGAGAAAGGCAGGGTCTTGTGCACTAAAACGACTTTCTTTTGAAATTTGCCTACTTCAAAAGCAGTATTGGACCTTTGACACCCCAAAATAAGATTACTTCTGGACTAAGGACATTCTGCCAGGAAGAAGAGCTGGATGCAGTAGGAGGGCTGCCACTCTGCCTGTTGCTTTGTTGTGCCTGCTGCTTTTGTCCTGGGAGTGAAAGGGCTGGACTTTTCTTTCTGTATCCTGCTTTCAAGGTTCTCAAAGAGCTTGGGCATACTTGTCACCCGTTAAGACGTCTCAGGGCCATCGAAGACTACATCTTCCAGTGCCTGAGCTATTTCGCATAGAGTCCTGAATTGCCAAGTGGTGCCAAACCCAGTTCCTGGGCCCTTGAAAGTGTAACCTGGTGATCTTAAGGAGAAAATACAATCATCGACTCCCAGCGCCTGTTTTCTCGATGCACCGCTGCAAAAGATTGACGCATCACCGCTGCCTGCACTGAAGCGTGGTTCCTCCTTGAAGCATCTGCCACGGCTTTCACTGCAGACCCCAGCTCGCCGTCACAGTGTGTCGGAATAATCGCCTCAGCGTGAGTTCTGAGCACTGTGTCACCGACGTCCTTGACACCCACTCCCAACGCGCAACTGCTCGCAGCTGAGAAATTGATGCAGCACCTGCTTCGTGGCTGTGAAATCGACGCAGTACCTGTATTGCCGCTGATGCAACACGTCTGAGTTTTTGATGCATCGTCCCTCGATGCTGACGCCTCATTTACACCGCGCTGCAATAAAGTAATATGGCCGCATGTCCGGAAATCGCCTCATCACCGCCGCTTCCAGTAAGGAACTGATGCATCACCTCCACTGCCAGGAAGGAACTGACGCATCTCTGCTTTTCTGGCATCTCACCTCCCCTGCGCCTTACGTCGTCTTTGATTTTTGACACATCCAAGGTACTTTGTGCTAAATCGAACGCATCCATTGATTTCTACGGTCTAAACTTGCTTAACCCTTTTAAAGTGATAGTTTAACTTGTGTATGTTCAATTTTTGTCGTTTGGGTCTTGTTTTATTCAGATAAATATTGGCAAATTGTCTAAAGAGGCATGAACTCCTTTTGTAGTTTTTTCAGTGTGTATGTGTGTGTACACGTGTGTGTACACACACGCACACACACACACACAAATGCTTTACACATTGCCTCTGAGATAAGCCTGACTGCTCGTGCCAAGCTACCAAGGGGGTGAGCAGCGTTTATCTTAGCTGTGTGACTCCCTAATCCCGACTAGAGTGAGGGTCCCTTCTTGGCCACAGTGCAAACCACTGCCAACTAGAGACGCCATTTCTAACCTTCTTCAAAACCTTGGATTATTATTTAATTTATGCAGTGGCGCCCGGCACAGGTAAGAGAGGCAGGGGTGGGGGGAGTCGACAGAAAACGGGTTAGTTAAAATTTTATAAATAAATAAAACCACTTATCTGTGGCGAGCGGAAGGTAAGTAGTTTACATTTTGTATTTTTTATTTTAACTAACTCATCCTCTATCAATTCCCCCCACCTCTGCCCTGCCTGCCGCTCTTACCTGTGCCGGCCGCAACTGCATGAATGTGTAAATTCTGTTTTACACCACCATTTGGCAGGAGTTTTTTCCAAAATGTATTTGGGCGTGTCAGGTGGTATACAGGCAGGCAGAGGTCTTGATGAGCAGCTTGGAGATGCTGTAATCATGACTACTGCAACGTCTAAGCACTCCGTTCAACATGAGAAAGCTGAGCAGTGCACCCACAGCCCTGGTAAATGCCCGGTCATAACTACCTGGTTTACATGCAGCTCAGTAGTTCAAAGACTGGAGCGGTATTAATACATGCCTTCAATCTGTGTTTCCTATTCAATACACAGGCAAAATCAGTCTGGACAAGTAAAAAGGATTTTCCTTGCTGGACTTCCAATTCTTTGGAGGCCTCTTCCTTAGTAGAGGAACTTCTGGACACCAGAGTACTTTGAAAACACCAATGAGACTCCTTGCATTCAATTTTGAACATCTATCTATCTATGTATATGCTCACTGAAAATTACTTTAAGGGTAGGCTAGGTTTTTTTTTGTTCATAAGACACTAACGTATGTATTTAAAAATAAAATCCTGAAAAACCACGGGCATGGTGATGATAGTTATGAAACAAAATCTGAAAATTCTTTAAGGTTAGGCCTGCAGATTTCGACTTGCCTCCAGCTCACGGCTCCAGAACTCCTACTGGAAGACTTTGGAAACTGCTGCCATATCCATACGATTTATGTTAATGTATTAGAGATCACGATATACAAACGTCTCTGGCTGATTGACGTTTCATGGCTGTCAAACACCTTTTTTTGAGACGCAGAAATATCGAACTACTGAACAGAATTACACCATGCCACGAAAGGCCACATTTTTTAATAACGTTCTAGTTTCATGCCATGTTTTATGTAATGCTGTTTGGCTTATTTAAAAAAATATATATATCTTGAGAACCTTGTGGGAAGTTTCATGGAAAACATGTTTGTTCTCCTTCTCATAACTCTCCCACCAGTCCCGCACATCCAACCGCCCCCATGAGCAATGTGCATTTTATTTGGAATGCAGCCCCCATCCTATTAAACCAGCTGCACAAGGATAGGCAAAGCAAGTGACAAATTTAGTGCAGAAAGTTATAAACAAACCAAAAATGCATTTTCATTCGCCTGAGACCTAACCACAACTGCAGTATTGCCTATTGCGTAACACCCAAATGCCATGTGAGCCACGGAATCGTATACTAGCAGGCCCTAGAGAAGAACTTATTTGTGCTCATGATGTCAAAACGGCTTAGGAAATATTGCAGATAACAGTGTAATGCACCTGTAAGGCTGACTAGACTTAACAAGCATTTACAATGTAATAGGTTTCGCAATTGTGAGATTTTGAGCTATTGGCATTGTAAATGGCAATGCCTTTTATTTGTGTTTAAAAAACCTGCATTAATAAAAGGCATTATCATTTATAATACCAATAGGTTAAAGTTTCTAACATGCCAGGCCTATTGCATTGCAAATGCTTGTTGTTTACAAGCACCCCATCCAGCGCTTTCGCTAGAGGCCACGCCCCTTTCTTTAGACGAGAGTGTCTAAAGAATGCTCTGCAGCCGCTATTAAAGTGAAAGCGGGGTATGGGGTGCTTTTACCAAAAAAAGCATTTGTTTGTCAAGTTGACACGCATTTTTTGGGGGGTAAAAGCGCCAAGTGAAAGCGCGCATGGCTCGTTGAATGTTGCAGGAAAGCATGTAGTGCCTGCAGTAGGAGAAACCATTAAAAAAAATAGTGCTTACAAAGTAAGTAACCAAAGTAAAAGGGCTAGTCCTCAAGTGAGGTTACAAATGAAGACAAGGCTTACTAAGGAGGGACTAACACGCCTATTAAGGAATCGCAAGCCAGCATTTATGAAAAACAATGACACAAGCTAATGACAAATATGGGGGAGAGTGGGCAGGGCTTCAAGTGTATACTCCAGTACAGCATGGCTCGCAGAGCAGTGCATGCGCTGCCCAGGCTCGACATAAAAACTGTCTGCTGTTTCATCAGTTGACTGTAGTTATGATTCTCAGTTTGTTACCTGTTTCTGGCTCTATAACGCACACACACAAATGGAAGGTGGCATGTGTCTGCAACCCTCTCTTAAACAGTGACTGTTTTGGAGGGCTGGCAGTTGACCAGTTTGGTGCCTTCATTCAGGAAGCCAGCCCTTTCAACAACTGAAAGTGAAGCTGTCTGTTATGTTACTGAATTCAGCAGGAATGGTTCTTGAACATTATGTGGCCTGAAAATGTGGGACGGAAAAGCAAAATACAATCTGCATCAATGCTACAGCATATGCCTATGGGTGCGCTTTTATGACATTCTTTTAGAATTGGTCCCCCGATTTATTTTTATGTTGCCCATGAGGGTTTACACAGATGCGCCGTTATTAATCTTTTTTCCTTCAAATATTGGCATGCATCAAACACGTTTTACTAAATGATGCAAATGGTATTTAAAGATGCACATTAGTTTAGCAAAAATGCTTTGACATGTTTCACATTTTTTGTTTACATTTTATTTAGAAAGTAATTACCAATCTTGCTTCCCATGCTTGTGCGTTTATTTTCATATGACCAGGGAGCAATCAGGGAGCACTCTAAGTCACCTCAAATTGGTAAATTTTGCGGACTGGTGCATTAGTTTTTATACTGGCACAGCTTTTACTGTTATGGGTAAGCAGTCACCTTAAAGTACTTATGCTGCATTTCAACCCCACCAACTGGTTTATATGAATAAGGCAGAATGCTTTTGAATGACTGCGAGCTTAAAACAACAAGATGTGATATTCTGTTAGTAGTATTTCCATGTGCAAGAGACAATGGTATCCTTAAACATTCAGTCTGGCTCCCGCAGCACATCAGGGGACAAAGAGGGGGTCACTGGGGGGTCGCCCACTTTTAAAGGGCTCTACTCTGCCCCCTCCCCTCTGTCGCATAACTCATGACCACTTCCGGTCATGACCCACTTCTTTGGTCCCCCTCCACGGTGAAGCGACTAATGATGCCCACTTGCAAATGGCAGATGGGCTCTTGCCCATTTGATTCTAGATCTCAAGCTTGCATGCAATTATTTGTATCTCAAAGCTTGGTGGGTTTGAAAAACCTGATTGAGCATGTTCTTCTGGCCACTTCCAGTGCCCCTCCTAGACTTTGGTGAACGGTGAGAGCCTGCCTTAGTAGGAGATGGTACGGGCTGGAAAAGGGACAGTCCTATATAGTGCGGATGGTTGATTTGAGGATGATAAATACGAGCAATCCCTGAAGGCATGGCACCTTACAACCTGATCCTCCAGGCAAGAAACAGGACTTAGAAAAGTTAGACCAACAGAGCTGAATGCTCAGAATGGAAAAACGAGCTTCCTCCTATCAATGTGTTGCTTTGCTACTTCCTTCAGGAAGTGCAAACCAGTTGCTGACTGATGGCCGGGATACATCCATTATTAACATATTATCCCTAAAATTGTTGTATATACTTTTTCATAATTTCTATGCTCTTTACTGTATTGTTTGAGGGTGTAGATCCTGCCCTGTTTCCATAGGTCTCTCAAACTATCTCTTTCATTGGACCTCTAGATTTATAATGCGTGTTTTCACTCTGTGATTTCCGAGGCCTGCTAAACCCCGAGACATTTGTTGCCTTTTAAAATGGTTGCCCTTCTGCAATTCAAATTACCCCCTGTAAAATGGGTCTGTCCTGCCATGTTTTGACAGGGCACGTGGCTGGGCACTGAATGGTGGCAAATGCTGAACTCGAGCACATGTGGCCTTGTTGCTATTGATTTGGTGATGACATGGAGAAGATATGCAAATATTATCCCGAATAGAAAGGGTTATACCAACACACATCTCTGTAACCAACCTACTGTTAAACTCGAGCCACAACTTCTAAAATGCATCACGGCAGCTCGTAAAATTCTTCGAAAAAGTACAAGTTTTCATCAGATGTCTACATTTGTAATAGCATACAGAACTCTTCCCAGGAAGAGTAGTGAGAAAAATACAATTAGGATTACCTTATTTTTCAGACGGAGATTGACTATAATAAAGTAACTTGGCTTTTCTTTTTTTGTCTGGTAAATTTAATCCCATGGAACAAGCAGATGGTCTGCCACTTTCTTGCTCGTAGACATACATTGATCGAGAGTTCATTGCCTTCTCTATTGACTTCCTCGTTCCAGCTTCACCTGGATCAGAGCAAACACTTCCAGCATATGGAGAAAAATTGAATTGAGGTAGTTGTGAAAGTCATCTGTGAAGAGACCAGTGCGCTTGAATATCACTTCTAAACAAATACAGATTGGAAAGACATCCTGTGAAACTCTTTGAGCATCTTGATGGTTATCTTTAGGACAGTAAGTATAGGTCTACTTATAAACCTACATGAGTTGCTAAGTTCTATTCCCGTGCTTTTCTGCTGAAATTAGCACATCATTTTATTTTGTTCCATTGTATTTATACAGTCTTAACATCTAAGCACAGTACAGAAGATAATCAGACAAGCGCCAGTGACGGTACTTAAATAAGTAAGCATGAGAGGTAAAAAAAAAAAGGGCGATTGAGCTACAGGGGGGGTGAGTAAAACGTGTTATCAAATGGCTCATGTAGGAGATAATGGATGTGAAAGGCACAAAGATAGAGAGGAATGTACAGAAAGAGTGAGGGAGTTCCACTGTTTTGGAGTCTGAAGGGCCAACTATTTGAGTCTGGAGGATGTCCACATAGGAGTGTATGTGTTGGGAGGGGAGGGCAGAACATCTGAAGCCGGAAGGCTGAGCTGCAAAAGTGATTGTATTTAGATCTGTATAATGGAATTGTGATCTGAGAGGGCAGACCATCACTTGAAATACTGTATGCTAGACACAGAATTTAAGATGGAAAGGAAGACGGCAAAGAAATGAGATGGGGAAGAAAGAGTAGTGGTTGTGACATTTGAACTAAGGACATATTACAAAGTTAAAGACTGTTCAAGAGAATTAAATGCCATTTCAGGAAGAACAATGACAATTATAAAACAATACTAAAAACGAGAGAGAACAAGAGTGAGGATGACATTTTAGCTGCATTGAATGTTAAGAATTGGTAAATGTTGTAAAGATTTTATAGCTGAAATGGATAGTATGCAGAGAGGACAAAAATTGAAGATTACACCAAATTTTCAGGGAAGGAGTGAAAGAAAGAAATGTGTAAGAGGGAAAAAGATCGACAAAGTGTCGTTGGAGGAGTGAGGGCCGGTTGTATGAAAAAGAGCTCTTTTTTTTTAGACTGACTGAGGTGCATATACATAGAAGCTTGGTGGTTGTTTCCTGTACTACTTTTAGTACCAACAAGCTATACTTTCTTCTTCTCTGAAAAGTCTGATATACACTGCTGCATGGTGAAATCCAAAGATGAGTTCAATTCAGCTTTTACGATTTTGATTTTATCTTTCTTTCCATGCATCATCTTTTTTTATTTTAAATAACTTTTATTTTCAGGCATATGAATAAAAACATTTCTAGCTATCTCGTCAAGAATGTTCAATTCTATTAAGGACATGGAGGCGAGGATTATGCTTCTTTTTCTTCACTATAGAAAATACAGCAGCCAATCAAAACATTATAAAAGGAACAATTAGATTTCCGATGAACCCCAGTAGTCCACACTCGCCACCAATCACTGGGGTCAACCATAGTATATAAGCCAATGTCACAATAAATCCACCTCTTTCTTTGTCAATAACTCTCAAAAGTAATTTCCAAAAGTCTTTGTCAACTTAAACTCCAAACCTCGAACCCTCAAATAACCAGGATCTGTATGTCTAACACGGCAACCAATTAAACTGCGAAGAGAACTGTTCTCCGATAAACACCAGTACTGGAAAACAAGGCATCAATCCTCTCAGGTCACCTTAGTATCTGCTCCTGAAACGAAAAAGGCGACCAGTAGCACAGCATCTACCGATTCTGTAAACCACATCCTCAGGGGCGGGAAAATCTAACATGCCAATCCTAAATAGAATAACAGACCTAACACAATCAATTATAATCAACTACAATCCCTGGGTGGGATAATCCTCGTCTCCGTGTCCCTAATACAATTGAAAATTCCTGACGCAATAGATATCATTTTTAGGTTTCGCCTGGCCGTAGCACTGCGCAGCAGTGCTCGCGCAGTCGAAATCTTTTGAGATCTACAGTATGGGGCTTTGTCCCGCCTCTCTCTTCCATTGGCTAGCTCCATAAATGGAGGCTGCCATTGGAAGAGATTGGTTGTCAATTACTCTTTCCCCGTCACGACGCGATTCGGGGGCGTTTCCGTGTCTTTTTTTAAGTCCCGCCCCCCACACCCTCCCTCTCGCCGAGGAGTTATTGTGCCTTGTTTATCCCCCGCCCTCCCTCTCGTTGTCCGTGCCTTCGCCAGGAGTTAATTTTAATGAATTGGACGTGGAGGCTGGCCGACAATGGTTAGCGCCGCGGGGGCGCCGGAATTCATGGGGCTCGGCTGCCTTGCAGCTCCGCTGATCATCGCACGTGCTGCAAGGTCGGGCCGTCCGCGTTGTGGGGCAGAATCATTTTATGGCTTCCAGTGAATACTTATTTCCGAGCGGGAGCTGCTTGGCCGAGTGAGAGTGCTGCAGCCTGAGCCAATGTGGCCTTCACAACACGGAGTTAAGGAACACCAATTTTGCCCCTTTTTGTGGACCTCTGACGGGTGCCCACCCCGCCAGAGCCGAGGTGCCCGAGGAAGCGTTGCCGGGAAGCTGCAGCGCGGGGCCGCGCTGTGATTGGCCCCGGGAGTCCCGTCGCATCATCGCCAGGCCCCGCAGCCATTGGTCGGGCCGCGAGGACTTCCTCCAGATCGGAGGACGTCGACAGAGGCCGGGGGAAGGCAGGGAGCGACGCTGGCTCCGCCGCAAGGCTCTCCCTGGAGTGAGGGAGCCCCGCCGCCGTCCTGGAAGCAGAAACCCGGAGCCCGGTAAGGTGAGGGCTCGGGTTGTCCCTGTGAGAAGAGGGGGGCGTCGGGACACATTGCCGGTGTCCGCCCCCCTCCCAGTAGCGCGGTCTTTGTCCGGGGGCCGTTGTGTTGGTTTCGAGTCCCCCCCCGCGAGGGACTCCGGCGAAGGGGCCATCTTCTGTTGAGCCACGAGGGCTCCGGGGGCAGTTTGCTTGTTTCGAGTCCCCAGAGAGGGACTCCAACGAAGGGGGGCCATCTTTGTATAGAGCCCACGAGGCTCAGAGGGGGCAGTTGTTTCTCTCGAGTCTCGGTGGAAGAGGTGTGGCGCCGCGGCCAGGGCGACTGACGCTGGAATCTGGGGATCACGGTTCGATCCCCGGCACCGGTGGCAGATTAGCCCAGCACCATGTGACTCTGGGCAATAGCTTGCTTAATCTTCCCGACGGCCCCCAGCGCCTAGAGACCCTTACGGGTGATTGTGCGCTTTACAAATGTGGATTATTATTATTATATTATTATTATATCGAGTCCCCAGAGGGGGGACTCCACCGAAGGCGCCAGCATTCCTTAAGAGCCCACGAGAGGCTATGGGCATATTAGTTGACGAGCCCTGAGAGGCTCTTGGTACCATAATTACATTTCGAGTCCCCCGAGAGGGACTCCGACGATTTGGGGCATTTTGGGTGGTAGAGCGGCCCCCACGGTCATTTAGGATTGCCACGATGCAGACATTCCAGCCCCTCACCATAAATGTAAACTAAGTCTTGCTTCAGCACTCAGCTCACACAGTTACCCCTAATTATGATGGAAAACCCGGAATCCACTGCTCGTAGCTTACCCTTTTCACCAGGTCCCTCTGCCACTCTTCCCCTCAGGGTTGTCTCATTCCCCGTCTTGTCAGACACAAGTCTCTTCTCTTCTGCTCTCTTCTCTTCTGCTCTCTCCTTCTCTTCTTCTCTCTCACTCTCTCTTCTCTCCCCTCTCTCTTCTGCCTGAGCTCGTCCAGTAGGATACAATAGGTCTCACATTTGCGAGAGATTAAGCTATTGGCAATGTAAATGACACTGCCATTTATTTACCTGTTTTCAAAAGCAACACATAAATAAAAATGTTGTCATTTACAATGCCAATAGCTCTAACTTTTGCAAAGGCGAAACTGTTGCATTGTAAATGCTTGTTTTTATTCTATGTCCGGAATGGAGGCTTCTGATTATGCTAGTTTAAAGTTGTGCTACGATATTAGAAGCAACATCCACAACTGGTTTGTGATAAAACACTTTAAAAGGCGAATCAGAAGACCAGTCTGCCGCGGCCATAATGCCCTCAAGTCGAGAACCAGTGGAAAATGCTTTGGAAGCCATGGCACCCCTCACCGAAAGTGCTCCAAAACGAGACGCATCAATTCCCGTTTCTGCAAGAATCCACCTAAACCCACTGGGCCACAAGTAGCTGAAGAGACCGTGTAGAAAGGTTTCTGCAAAGAAATAAGTAACTATCCTGCTTGGTCAGTTCGCAATTCACAAGCATGTTCCCCAGAACATTTCAAACATTTGACCACACGTAGTTTTTGTTGATGAGGATAGGTAGCTTAAGCAATACGTCTTTTTGCTATGTTTAAATGTGTAAAAATACACTCCAGAGGGAGTAAACACTTTACCTGCTAAATTCAAGGCGTGAATATCTGACACTTACCTGCAGGATATGAAACGCAACAATAAAGTAAGCTTCGCTAATAATTGCTTACGCGTAAGATCTTCATTAGCCGGCCAGGCCCTAAGGAAACCCAAAACCATCTACGTCCCATATTGTAGAATAATTTGGTTGTGTGGGATGCAACATCCCAATTCTTTGCACACAAGTGGATGATCCCCTATGTGTCTACCATCCAGATGAGGATGACCCGCAGAAATAGCAGAACAGAAATTATTCACCGTTCTATAAGCCAGACCCTGCGTTGCCAGATCAGACTAAAAATTCACAATGATATGGACACCCCATCCCATGAGATCCACATTCCGTTCACCGCACCAAGGAACCCAGCAACGCCAGGCTGATTCGTATTGTGTGTGCGTAGAGGGTCAGAGCCCAAGAAGAACAGTGTATCTGGCGAAACTCCTGGCAGTTGCCAGCGTCTCCAGAAAGTTGCCCCTGAGTCACTAAGGTATGATAGCTGCCCGCTGCAGAAGATCCAGTCGAGTCTATATTTGAATCGGAAGGGCGCAGGATAACTCCATTGCCACTGGAAACCACAACTGTGCCTTCCAAAGAGGGGTAACCCGGACCAACTCTGGCATCTGTCTGCTCAACTGCGCTAAGACCCTTTGGATCATTGAAAAAGGTGGGAAGGTGTATAAAAGACCCACTGACCAATCCTGAAGAAATGCATCCGAGCTCAGTTCTCAAGGATCAGGTCTCCAACTGTAAAACTTTGGAAGCTGTGTGTTGAGTCGGGAGGCGAAAAGGTCCATCGTGCATGGACCAATGTGTAGGTTCAAGAAATGAAACACCTGGGGAACGCAACCTCCAGTTGCTGGAGTCTTGGAGAAAATGGAAATTCTCATCCGCTTGTACTTTGGACGAGCCAGTAATGTATTCCTCCGTCACTGAAATCTGATGATGAAGGCAATAATGCCAAAAGTCTTTGACAATCTCCAAGAATTGCGACCTCGTCCCGCCTATGCGGTTGATGTAACTTACCACCGATACATTGTCCTTGTGCTGTGACAAAGTACAAATAACAAAAGACCTAGCCTGTAATTCCTGGCAATTGATGTAAAGCGAGAGGACCAATTACACCCTGCCCCACCGAGCTGCAACAGGCTTCCCAACCCCAACGGCCGGCATCCGATTCTATCACCACCTCAGGGATCCAAGTGACATTGGCTCCGCCGTTCCAGGCATCCATGTGTTCAGCCACCAGGACATTTCCGTCCTGACCCCTTCTGTCAAGGATTTCTGTTCAGAGGAGGACAGTCCCTTGTGAAGATGGTGAATTGTCAGTCACTGGAGGGCTCCATAATGCAGAGGACCCAGGAAAATGGCTTGTATGGAAAAAGCCAACAGCCCCACTAGGTGAGCAAGGGTCCTCAAGGATATAGTCTGAGAGGCAAGGGCTCTCCCCAACTGCTTTCTTAGGGACAATCGTTTCCGCAATGTTAGGAGAAGCTAGGCCAGTACCGAGTCCACTTGGAAGCCCAGAAAATCCAATACCAGTCGATGGCACCATGGCTGACCTTTCCCTGTTGAAGACAAACCCCAGATCCTAAAAGAGACTTCCTGTCCAAGATAAATGAAGGAGAACTGTCTCTCTGTCCTGGGCCATGACGATAATATTGTCTAGGTAAATGATCGACCGCACCCCTTACTCCCGAATGTACTGAACTACCGGTCGAAGGAGCTTTGTGAAACAACAAGGGGCTGGAGAGAGACCGAAGGGAATGGCGGTGAACTCGTACCAGCAGTGTTGCCATTGGAACTGTAAAAATCTCTGAGGGGCAAAAATGGGCACCGCCAAATACCCTGCTTTTAGATCTGAACGAACTAGCCATCCCCTTCCTGTAGAACATCTCGTAATAAATGTATGCCCTCCATCTTGAAGTGCCGATACACAATCCGAAAGTTGAATTTCTTTAGGTTGAGAACCAGGTGAAAGCCCTGATCATTTTGGGTACCAAAAAGATGGTACTGATGAAACCCCTGGGATGTAAGGTCATCTGTGTCACCGCCCCTTTTGGCTATGAGGGATTGAACCTTGTTGTCTACGAAAGACTTCTCGGTTTGGGAAAAATGGATAGGAAATAACCTCTAATTGAGGAAGGAAGCTCACCTGCGTATGGGGAATCTGCAGTGTTCTCTCCGCCACTGTAACACCCACAATGAACATGACCTTGTCTGCCTTAATTTCATGTGAGGTAGAAGTGGGAGTACCGTTGAGGGGCACCTCCGCCTCTGGGCGCGTATCCACGTGCGGCCTATTGAAAGCCGTGGCCTGGTGCTCAGCCATGATAGCGTCTGGCCCTATCAAAAAGGCCCCTGTCGAAGAGTTAAAGACCTTCAACGATGTTTGTGCCTCGTCTACTGCCAAAACGGTCGACACAGACTTTCCCAAATCGTTTGCTAACTTTTCACCAAATAACAAACTGTCGGCCAGTGTGCCAGCCTCAGTGTAGGCCAAACCTGCAAGCTGGGGGTCGATGCGATAATTTCGGTGGACAATGCGCAGTTGGCATTCCTTAAAAGACACAGGGCCCTCTGTGCCCACTCCAGGACCTCGCCAGGATCCAATTGGCACTTATTGTCCTTAGCCTGAACTGCCCGATCAAGTAGTGAGGGGCCAGATATAATAAGCAGTTAGTCCTGATAGCTCCACCAGGCTCTACCCAGACCCTTCTTGGAGTATCTGGAGAATTTCTTAAGCGACGTGGCCATGTTGGAACGAGCTCTGGTGTATTCTCCACTTTACACTGCAAAGACAGGTGCGGGCACTCTTGGCACAATGTATTACGTACCTTCCGCTCAAAGCCCTGACGCAAGTTGTCTTGTACATAGTGTGCCACCTCCATACAGGGGACCCATTCCGTGGAACAAGGGTGGAAAATCTCTCTGAGTTCAAACAACAGATTCTTGTTGGGAGGTGTATCAGGTCTCACATGCCGCACTTTGCACTTTTGTATGGCGGCCGGTTCAAAATCCTCCTGAGCAGTCTCCTTAACTGAATGGGAATCTTAGACCAAACTGGAAGGTTCTGCCATGAAGGTGAAGCTCTTGGTGAAACCAGATGGTTCAAAACAATCAATACTTCCATATTCGTGGACACGCAGGACCCATTGCCCCAACTGTGAAAGCCTCAGCCGAGGAGCATTTGGAAGAAGTACTATGGGCAAAGCACGCCTCAAGCAATGCCAAATCCTGTTTCACAGGACCCCCTGCTGTACCCATCAACTCACGTCAACCATAACGTGCCAGGGGTTGGGTAAATGGTTGCAAAGCCTTTATTATGGCCCGGTTCGCCGAGCTCTACTCTTGAGTGTCAAGTACCTCTACCAAACGCTCCTCCATATCCTGCTCCTAAGGGACTTATTCGTATTACAGATAGTCCTCACCCTCATCAGCATAGTATGCCATTATAACCTGGTATTGAGAGTC
Organism: Lissotriton helveticus; assembly: GCF_964261635.1. Classification (NCBI taxonomy): domain Eukaryota; kingdom Metazoa; phylum Chordata; class Amphibia; order Caudata; family Salamandridae; genus Lissotriton; species Lissotriton helveticus. The sequence continues at coordinate 312,746,212 of NC_136069.1, read as the reverse complement.
TTGAGAAATTCCAGGGGGAGAGACATGCCTAACTGGGTGCAAACAAATTTCAGAGAACCAGTGATCAGGGCAAACACAAGCCCTAAGTTGTTGCCAATATAATATGTGGAGGGAGGCACCCAGCTCTCCTAAGGCAAGGCCTTATTCTCCCTTTTTTCGCTCCGTTTGGCGTTAACCAGGACTTGTGAGGCTAACATCCCTTTGTTTTATGCAGCGTAGCGAACAGATTGGCAATTATTCAGATTTTTGGCTTCACCGCGCAAGCGCAAGCATCAACATTGAAAAGGGACTGGGCTCCAAGCATGTATACGCTCCATGGCAACCAACCGAAACTGGTGGCATAGCCTCCGAGTATGTAAAACTCGATCCAAGTGAAGCCACAAGCCCCAATAGAGCATAAATAGTATGAAAACAGGTAACATGCAAGTATAGATGGAAATAAATGACTTAACTTGAGGAGGATTTATTGTGACATTGGCTTATATACTATGCATGACTTCAGTGATTGGTGGAGAGAGTGGACTACTGGGGTTCATGGGAAATGAAGTTTTTAATTTTTATAATGTTTTGACTGGCTGCTGTATTTTCTCTAGTAAAGAAACAGAAGCATAATCTGAAGCCTCCTTTCCTGACATATAATTTTGTTTACACTGAAACAGTCACTGGTGTTTAATTTAATTTTCTAAGGTCCCAGAATAATCGAGGGATTTCATCTGCTTGCGAACCTGTGGAAATATTGGTTTAGCTTAGCCATGCTGGATAGCATTGAACAGCATCACCTGGAAACTCATTGCGAGTTTAACCTGATTGCAGCTCATCCAGATTGGAGAAGGCTGCTTGAGGCTTCTAAGAGTGTCAAAGTGATGCTTTGTTGCATTATTTCCAGTCCTCTGTGGTAAATGGTAAGCGTATGTTTTTCCCAGGTACACCAAAACATTGCACAATAAGAGTCCTCCACTAGCTTTAGACCACTTTTGAAACATTATGTAAAAGGGCTGAGGTCTATGGCTGAGCTGGCCATGGCCTACAAAGAGAACTTCCCTCTGGGAGCCTTACTGAGGGGAAAAGTTTCAGGAACCCTCAGTCCACCCCACGCAGCAAGTGTCCATGCAGGCGCATCAGACCATTTTGTTGTATGCAGATGTGGAATTTGCAGCTGCAGACTAACGCAGTCCAGGACTGGATATTTATATGGCCTAACGGCTAGAGTGCTCGAATTCGAAGCTGGGGAACCGGATTCGAGTCTCCACATGGATGCTCCACATCCTGTGATTCTGGGCAAATCACTTAATCTCCCTGTGTCTAACAAAATAAATGTGTCTGTCTGTAACGCAACTGGTGCTCATGTAAAGCTTTCTGATAACTTCGGGTCGAGTTCGCGCTATATAAAACTCCCAAAATAAATAAATTTTAAAAATGTGTTTCATTTAGAAAACGAATGTGGTTCCAGCCAGTACAGCTGGGATCGTTTGCAGTCATATTTTGTTTGGCCTTGTTTACCTTTAAAATAAAAACCTAAAAAAGTATTAGGAGGATGTGGATAGAGGTAGCGCAATTCCCTAGGACATTTCTACAGGTGGGTAGGCAGGTATTCTGTCTTTGCTGGCCGCACTTTGGGTCTTGTTTTGAAACATTTTTATGGTGCTTTTAGGACAGAGCCCAGACTTAGGACGATGGTTTGGGTTGGAATACCAAAATTCCCTTTTAATTGTCCTCAGATGCATGAATTATTAACGATTCCAACAGTTTTGAAAGCAAAAGGATTTTGTTGTTGCTAAAGCTCCTTTCTGCATTACAAAATTAGCTGTTAAAGTATACTGTTTGATCATTTTGTTTGGGTTTATTTGACCAGAAAACATATAACATGGCCGAGACTGTGACAGAAACCTTCTTTGGAAAGCTAAGACATTTAGCCACAACCCTTGAAAAAGAGACCAAACAGTTGGAACGTGAATTTAACCAAGAAGACTCAGGTGAGTGGTTTGATATTTATGTGTACATGGAGAACACCAATTCAGTTCTTCATGGTCACAAATTCCAGTTAACATTTAAGCTTCTTTGATATGTCGGACATCCCCCCACCTGTCCGGAGCGGAATTCTCTAACCTTACTTTGGAGGGTAAGTTTACTGTTGTAGCGTATACGTGTTGGGCATAAATAATTCTACATCAAGTATATTCTCCCCAGAATAACCTCAGCTACCACATTGGTCTCATTATGTCCGCCGATGGATCTTGTTCTGTGCTGAAATGGACTAGACTATTAAGGGGATGAACTTTTATCATATGAGAACGTGGAATAAGATTATAGTTAGTATTTATTCATTATCAAACAGATGTTGCCTAAGCAGTATCTATTAATCTAGTACCTTTGAAAGAGATAAAATGGCCACACCAATGAATGACACAGAATCAGCAGAATAATCAACCTAGGCTTAGTATATTTGTTGCATTTAAATATTTTTTCATGCCAACTTAAAATAAGACTATTAGAGATTTTAATAAGCATTAAAAAAGCTGTATGAATCAAAATGTGAAAAATGTTCTTCCTCAGCTGAGGGAGAGTAGGTTTTAAGAAAGGAGTCCTTAAAAGCAATATGACGCTCATACAAACTCTATAAAGTTCAGGAATTGGCAATTGACCAGTTCCAGTTCAGGAGCAGGATCGTCTGCCCCTTTCTGCACTGCAGCGGAAATTCCATAGCCATTGTCGGAAACCTTCCAGACAGAAAGTTTCCTCCTATGCAAGCATACCAGCAGGCATAAAACGCAGTAATAAGTCTCAATTCATGTTAGTTTCTGGAATCCAATTTGTCAGTCTCTGTACCACAAGGTGGGTTGAGAAGGTGGACAAGATGGGGGTCGTTCCTTTTCACAATTGGATATTTATACTCCATCGATTTATGGTCACCCCCATTGACATCACCAAATTTGATAGACCAGTTTGTCCCATTTGTCAGTTGTGATAGCATGAGATGATGTAGTAGGTAAAAGTATACATATTCAGAAGAGGAAGTAATCCATTACTTTGCATTTTCCATAAGACCACTGTCTTTAATCATCGTGATTGGTTATGTCATCTAGGAAATAGGCAAGTCCATGATCTCATCCTTTGTCAGTCCTTTCATAAGCAGGTACTCTAGGAAGTAACTATGTTGTTGCAAATCCATTCAAGTAAGCCACAAACGTGAAAGGAATCGTTGACTGTTAAACCAAAAGTGGAAACTTTACAAAATGTTCTCATAGGCTTTTAGACTATTCAGTTCATTAGTTCATGCTAAGAAGGAAAAGTTTAGGCCTTTATGAAACGCAGCCTGCACACGCAAAAGTTTGTGCTAAAATATGAATTCATATTATCGAAATACAATCCATTAGTTCTTCATTTAGGTCTATTGATAATTGCATCTATATTATGTAAGTATGAAATTCCCATATAAAAAATGTATAACACATTATAGTCAAATCACATGCTAATCTTTCAATACCCTTCTCCTGTTACAGGCTTTTTGCACCGTTCAGTATTCGGAAGCATAGCTAAAGTAAACTTTTCTTCTCAATGTCAGTGCTCACATTACACATTCTAATGTTAATTTCCATTTTTTTAACACCTAAAACAACTTTATTCATACACGTATAAGAAATTTCTATGTTATCGTTTTGTATGTGGAGAAGTGTGGCTCACTGGTTAGAGGAGGCAGACCCTGAAGCAGAGGTCAGACCCGGGACCAGGGTTCAATTCCCGACGCGGCAGGGTCTTGAGCCCAAATATCCACGGACTCGATAATTCTCGTTTCGGTGCCTACTCGAATCATGGGTTCACACTCTGCAGCTCTGGGCATTAGCCTGCTTAATCTCCACTACGGCCCCCCCGCGGCGGGATGCCTGGCTTTCACCTTGGGGGAAGCCAGGACGGGTTCCCAAGGCAAGCGCCGAGATGCCTACGGGTAATCGAGCGCTATATAAGAACGCATAATAATAATAATAATAATAATGTCATATTCATCTATGAGCAAAGGAAACATATACCGATAACTTTATTAAACTTCTCATTAGTTCATCTGTGGCTAAGTGTCATCACAAATCTACGTCTAACATTCTGCATGCTTTTACGATGCAGTATCTAAATCAAACGTCTTACTGTGCATGTTCTTTTTTTGATAATTAATTTGATTGATTTTACAAAGAAGTGAGAAAAATGAAGGCAAAGAGTACAGCATTGTAGGCAGCATCATAACAGGTGGATTTCGGCACACAGTACAGGTACAGCTAATTACATTATTGTGTCTCTCCCTCCAGAGAGCATAACGAACTAGACCCACAGACACAAGGGTGGCGCTCAGTCTAGCATTCCCAGCTACTTGCCCCAGATTCTTCGGTGTTAAGCAGGGCAACCTCTGGCTTTGTATAACGAGAGTTCCTGTGTGGCACACCAGTCTATTCCACGGTGCCATTTAACTAGAGTGGGCAGGTGGGATTCTTTCACGCAGCCGCGATGTCGCGCTTGCCTACCGCCAAAGCGGTTCCCAGGAATGCCTTGTCTACCCTGGATCATCCAACCCATCCGTGATGCCAAGTAATATGTGTAGGGGGTTGTGCGGAACTTCCCATCCTAATACCTCCGTGAGCTCCATTTCTAAGGTAAACCAGTAGGGGGTAATGTGCGGGCATGTCCCTAATATATAAAAGAAATCTGCAGGGTCTGAACCACACCTCAGGTTTGGAATAAGGCCTGCTCTGTGTAGGCGACTGGGGATGAGATCGGAGGTGTGCAGGTACTAGAGCTGGATCAGGCGCAGCTTGGCCGGAACAGTGATAGTTTTAAGTGCCATCAGTGCATCCCACCAGTCCTCGTCCTCCCAAGGACCGAACCACGCCACCCACCTAAGTTTCAACTGGTCAAGCGATGTGGTACCGTTGTTTGTTAAGGAACGATATATGCGTGAGACTCCGCCTCTCCGGAGGTTACCCATCATGACCTGGGCCTCAAGGGGACTGTATTCTGGCAGTGAAGTGCCGGATTTTATGTGTGTCTAAGGCATGACAGAATTGCAAATATCCGTAGAACTGGGAGGGATGAAGTGCATATCTATGTTGCTACTCAACAAAGGAACAAATATGGTCACTGCCATGTCTCCAAGTTGCGAGATGCCAATGAGGTCCCAGCTTCTGAAGCCAGGTAGGCCCTTGGCCTCCCTCACGTTACAGAGAAAAGGGTTATACCCAAAATAGTCGCTGGGACCTGGGTGCAATAGCAGTACCGGAGGGAGGGGTCCCCGAACACTGTGTTATAGTCAAACAAAAAATACTTTTACTATGAATTAAGAACATATGCAATCAAAATTTGTAAGGAAACGTTGTTTTATCACAAGGCATCCAAAATGTATTTATACACAAAAGAAAACGCATTTTAAAGACATCAGAAATTAGTGCCCCAGAGTGAAGAATGGGAAGGGTGTCAGTGGAAGGAGTTGTGTAAGGTAGAGGGTAGTGACATAGTGAAGGCCAAACAACCTTAATAAACAAATATATACACCGGGCTTTATAAAAGCAAGCCCAATACATGAAACATGAATGTTTTTAGAGTTCAAATCAGGTGTACCATGCTTCTAGAAATACAGTAATTGTCACATTTAGGATAGAAGTTGGTAAGTGGACAGGTTGTCGACATTTCGACCCCACGATACCGTAGGCAGTAGTGGGGCCTTACAGGTGGGGTCTTCCTCAGGACAGGGGTGGGGCCAGGTTCCTAAAAAATGTTAAAGGGAAAGGAGTTAGGGCTAGTCATGAAGGATCCCAATTAAAAAGCAGTGGAATTTAGCGAAAATAAGGTGGAAAAGGAGAGTGGATAACCGTGAATCACGCATTAAACACGGAACATGTAGCAAGGAAAACTTCAATGCAGACTTCAAGGTATGGCATCAATGTGAATGTCTAAAGAAAACAGAACCGGCGTTAAAAAACAACACAGACTGCTACAGAAAAATGCATCGTATTTCATACACAGAGAGGAAAACGAAGTTAAACTTACAGGGATGTGCTGAAGAGTCAACGTCCTCGATACAATCATTTAAAAAAAAGCCGCCATCGGGCGGTCGGCAGGTTGCAATTCTGTGAAGATGGGGGGAGAGGGAAATGGAATGAGCCTACACTTCTCGGGATTTGGAAAACTAAGGTATGGTGGTATGCGCGTCGGGCAGGGGGCCGCGCACTGGGAACAGGGAAAAGGCAAATACCTGTGGGCTGTAGACAATCCAGCGTCCCACACAGGGATCGAGTCCTGAATGGCAAGAAGGGAAAGAGTTCGGCAGTGCCATTATATGCTGTTCACAACGTGACGCCCACGCGTGCACGTTGTCTCGCATGATGCGTGGCCCAAAAAGCAGGGAAAGACTCAGTGTGCCGAGTCAAGGTCTCAGTAACAATTGAAAAATTGGCAGTGGTTGATCCAGGATGTAGTAAAGCCGCGCTTACCTGTCTCACAGGACGGTATAAGGGCTCGTGAACAGTAGATGAGAATATAAGAATGATCAAAATGAATAAACAGATAGTGATGGAAAACGCCATGGTGATTAAATAATGTGAAGTAGTGCAAGTTTATCAGCGCATACCTGTCTCGCAGGATGGTATAGGCACATGAAAACCAATGTTGTCATGATGCAGTCTAATATTTACAAAAGTACATAATTATATCCTCACTACAAATCCCGATGGGTCACAGTCAGGAGGAAATACATATTAAACATGGCTAGACCGATAGTACTTACCTATCACACACGATGGTAAAAGTACTATGTAGTCTAAACCTGGCACAGTGAACTGAAAAATTATTATACTATTCTCAAGTGTGGCTCACTGATGGCAAAAGGACAGATCAGTCGCCCTCTGGCATGGGAGGGAGGGTTCTCATCAATGGGTAAAGTAGGAAAGGAAGGAGAATCGTAATGATGGGAGGGGCCAGCTAGGCGATGTTATGGTTTATGGACACACTATAGCTAGTTGTGCAAAACTACTGTCATTCTCATTAAGGCCATTGTTTATGGAATCAAAGAAACCCATCCATTTGGACACACGGATGTCCAGTATATGTCCGATGTTGCCACCCCATGGTCCCATGGTGGCCTTCTCAAGGACAGTCCATTTGAAATTGTCCGGTGGATGTCTTGCACGTTTAAAATGTTTAACTAAAGGAGCGCCTGCCACTTCGCAGCGAATGCGGCTGCAATGTTGTAACATCCTAGCTGTGACTTTCTGCTGGGTTTGCCCTACGTATATCAAGTCGCAAGGACACACAATCGCATAAATGACGTTGCTTGTGTTGCAATTTGTGTACATTTTGAGTGCCGCCTTGTGTTGTTTATGGTTGAATTCCTTGGTCTGAATCGTGTTAGGACAGGCCTTGCATTGTCCGCATCTATGGTGGCCAATGACCGGTGGTAGATTCCACAAAGATAGGATGGTTGCCGGCCCTGGTGGTTCCAGAAAGGAGCGAATGATATGGTCCTTGATGCTTTTGGCCTTTTTGTACGATTGCATAGGTGGTGCGTCTTGTGCAAGATCGTCTGATATGAGCCTCCAGTGCTTATTAATGACTTTTTTTATGGCGCTACTCTGGGTGGAAAATGTTGTGACACAGATCAATCTCTGTTCCTGCATGTTATACCGTTGTTTGGGCTGGAGTAGAGTTTCTCGGGCGCTGAACCAGGCACTCTTCCTGGCCTTTTTGACCAGTCTCTTTGGGTAGCCACGTTCCAGAAGGCGGTCCGAAAGATCCTCTGATTGCTCCATGTAGTGTTGTTTTAAAGAGCAGTTCCTACGGACACGTAAGAACTGACCGTATGGCAAGATGTCCCTAAGGCCTCTAGGGTGGTGACTGTTATACTGGAGTAATAAAATGCGCTAGGCAGGTTTCCGGTACAATGTTGTTTGAAGTTCTTCTCCGTCTGTGTATATGGTCAAATCAAGAAAATCTATACTCCTGGTATCTGAAATGTAATGTAAATTTGATATCAGAAGACCTCATGTTGAGCCACGTGTGGAAAGATGCCAATTGGGAGCTGTCCCTATTCCATATCAACAGAATATAGTCTATGTAGCGCATCCAAAGGCCCACGTTGTCATGAAAAGGATTCAGGTTGTTGAAGATGAATTAATTTTCAAAGGCTGACATAAAAATAATCGCCAGATCCGGGGCAAAAGTAGCCCCCACCGCCACTCCTTTAGTTTGTAGGTAGAAGCTGTTTGAAAAATAAAAAAGTTCTTTATCATGGCAATCCTCAGGAGGGCAATGATAAAGTTGGTTGGTACAGCGACAGGTGCACTCCTCTGATCTAGAATTCTGAAAGCAACCTCGAGGACAATTTCCTGGGGAATACTGATGTAAAGCGATTTGAGTGTATTGTAGAGGCCAAGAAGACTGCACGGGTCACTGTAGAGAGGTCCCTGGGGATGGGGGATCCATATAACATAGCTTGGTACATACAAGTTACGTTTGACCACTGCGCCTTTACCAGGCCGGGTCACCCCCTCGCCTCCCACGCCTGCCGCTGCCTGACTACTGCCTGCTGCTAGGACGACCCAGCCGCCGCTGGGCCGCCCGGATCTCCCCCTGCCTCCCACGCTTGACCAGGGACAGACCCTCCGCCGCCGCCGGACGCCCAGAGGTTCCCGCCGCTGCCCCCCTGCGGCCCCGCCCACCACCAGCCTATTGGCCGCCCCGCTCCCGCCACCCAGCTGACCCGCCCACCCGGCTCCTACTTAAGGGGTCCTGCAGGGTCAGCCAGGGAGTGACCACTGCGCCTTTACCAGGCCGGGTCACCCCCTCGCCTCCCACGCCTGCCGCTGCCTGACTACTGCCTGCTGCTAGGACGACCCAGCCGCCGCTGGGCCGCCCGGATCTCCCCCTGCCTCCCACGCTTGACCAGGGACAGACCCGCCGCCGCCGCCGGACGCCCAGAGGTTCCCGCCGCTGCCCCCCTGCGGCCCCGCCCACCACCAGCCTATTGGCCGCCCCGATCCCGCCACCCAGCTGACCCGCCCACCCGGCTCCTACTTAAGGGGTCCTGCAGGGTCAGCCAGGGAGTGACCACTGCGCCTTTACCAGGCCGGGTCACCCCCTCGCCTCCCACGCCTGCCGCTGCCTGACTACTGCCTGCTGCTAGGACGACCCAGCCGCCGCTGGGCCGCCCGGATCTCCCCCTGCCTCCCACGCTTGACCAGGGACAGACCCGCCGCCGGACGCCCAGAGGTTCCCGCCGCTGCCCCCCTGCGGCCCCGCCCACCACCAGCCTATTGGCCGCCCCGCTCCCGCCACCCAGCTGACCCGCCCACCCGGCTCCTACTTATGACGCCCCCAGAGCGACCGCGCAGCGGACGCGCGCAGCGGGAGCACCGATTGAGCGCCGAAGGTGCGCCAAAGGTAAGCCCGTCTACGCCCGTCCGCGCCTGGACCGCGCCCAGCGCCGGGACCCCTGGCCCCCGCAGACCCCAGCCCACCCGCCGGACGTACGACGCCGCCACCCTCAACGCACTCAACGCCGGCCGAACTCCTGGATGCTACCGAGCCACCCCGAGACGCACCCACGGACCCTTCATCTGCCAGTCCTGCAAGTTCTCCTGCATCCGGACCTGCACTGCACCAGCGCCCACCAAGCAGAACACCAGCAGCAACCACCTGAAGTGCATCCTGCTCAACACCCGCTCCGTCCACAGACACGCCGTCAAGCTCTGGAACCTGCTCGACACCACAGACCCAGACGTCGCCTTCCTCACGGAAACCTGGATGAACGCCTCCTCAGCGCCCGACATCGCCATCGCCATCCCGGACGGCTACAAGATCATCCGGAGAGACCGCGTCAACCAGACAGGAGGAGGCATCGCCATCATCCACAGGAACACCATCCGCATCACGACCAACACCGACGACACCATCGCACCCGCCGAACACCTGCACTTCCAGATCCACGTCAACCCCAAGACCACCCTCAGAGGCACCCTCATCTACAGACCCCCGGGACCACGTACACAATTCAGCGAGGACATCGCCGACTTCATCAGCCCGCTCGCCCTCCCCTCAGCCGACTACATCCTCCTCGGGGACCTCAACTTCCACCTGGAGAACAACGACGACCGCAACACCACCACCCTGCTGGAAAACCTCGCAAACCTGGGACTCAAGCAGCTGGTGACCACCCCCACCCACTACGCCGGACACACTCTCGACCCCGTCTTCTCCTCCAGCAAGGACATCGCCTTCAGCCACACCACGGGACTCCAATGGACGGACCACAGCTGCGTCCACTTCAGCTTCAGAAGGACCACGCTCCACCATCACCAGCAACAGGCTCCCCGCAGAAGCTGGAACAAGATCACGGCAGACCAGCTCACTACGTCCTTGAGCAAGAACCCTCCCACCAGCACAACGAACCCCAGTCAAGCAGCCACCAACCTCACGAAATGGATCAGCGACTGCGCAGACGAACTCGCCCCGCTGAAGACCCCGCCGAGCAGACCCGGCAGCAAGAAAGCCCCATGGTTTAACGACGAACTCAAGAGCTCCAAGAAGAACTGCAGAGCCCTCGAGAAAACCTGGCGCACAGACCCAACACCAGACAACATGACTGCCCTCAAGCTCGCCACCCGAAAACACCACCAGCTGATCCGCGCCACCAAGAAAACCGCATTCAAGGAACGACTGGACAACAACGCACACAACAGCAAGGAACTCTTCAACATCGTGAAAGAGCTCTCCAACCCCAACGCTGGAAACAACGACATCACCCCTTCGCAAGACCTCTGCAACTCCCTCGCCTCCTACTTCCACAACAAGATCGCGGACATACACAACAGCTTCAGCACTCAACCAACGCACGCCACGACCGAACCACCGCCCCCCACCACCACCCTCCGCGCCTGGACCCCGATCAGCACCGAAGACACCATCCGCACGATGAACTCCATCCACTCCGGATCTCCGACAGACCCCTGCCCTCACCACGTCTTCAACAAGGCCGACGCTGTCATCGCACCCCACCTGCGGGACATCATCAACACCTCCTTCGACATCGCCACCTTCCCGGAGAGCTGGAAGCACGCCGAACTCAGCGCTCTACTCAAGAAACCATCAGCAGACCCCACCGACCTCAAGAACTACCGCCCCATCTCGCTGCTCCCGTTTCCGGCCAAAGTCATCGAGAAGACCGTCAACAAGCAACTGGCCGCCTTCCTCGAGACGAACGGATCCCTCGACCTCTCGCAGTCTGGCTTCCGGGCCAACCACAGCACCGAGACCGCCCTGATCGCAGCCACAGACGACATCCGAGCCCTGCTCGACAACGGAGAAACAGCGGCCCTCATCCTCCTGGACCTCTCCGCGGCCTTCGACACTGTCTGCCACCGCACCCTAGTGCAGCGCCTCAGCAACGTCGGAATCCAGGAGAAGGCACTGGAGTGGATCACCTCCTTCCTCACCGGAAGGACACAGAGAGTCCGCCTCCCCCCGTTCAGATCCGAGGCCACCGAAGTCATCTGCGGCGTTCCTCAAGGCTCCTCGCTCAGCCCAACTCTCTTCAACGTCTACATGAGCCCCCTCGCAGCCATCGCACGCCAGCACAACCTGAACATCATCTCCTACGCCGACGACACCCAGCTGATCCTCTCCCTCACTAACGACCCCGCCACCGCCAGAGCCAACCTGCACGAAGGGATGACAGAAGTAGCCAAATGGATGTCGAACAGCCGCCTGAAACTGAACTCAGACAAGACGGAAGTCCTCATTCTGGGATCCTCACCCTCCGCCTGGGACGACTCCTGGTGGCCCCCCGCCCTGGGCAGTGCACCCAAACCAACTGACCACGCACGCAACCTGGGCTTCATCCTGGACTCCTCCCTCTCCATGACCAGACAAGTCAACGCCGTCTCCTCGTCGTGCTTCCACATCCTGCGAATGCTACGCAAGATCTTCCGATGGATCCCCACCGAGACCAGGAAGACGGTCACCCAGGCCCTCGTTACCAGCCGTCTGGACTACGGCAACTCCCTCTACGCTGGAACCACCGCCAAACTCCAGAAGAGACTCCAGCGGATCCAGAACACCTCAGCACGACTCATCCTGGACATCCCCCGCCGAAGCCACATCTCCGGACACCTGAGAGACCTGCACTGGCTCCCAGTCAACAAGAGAATCACCTTCCGGCTCCTCACCCACGCACACAAAGCCCTACACAACCAAGGACCAGGATACCTCAACAGCCGCCTCAACTTCTACGCTCCCACGCGCCAGCTTCGATCGACCAGCCACGCCCTCGCCGCCGTCCCCCGCATCCGAAGAGCCACCACAGGAGGAAGGTCCTTCTCCTACCTGGCCGCCAAGACTTGGAACTCCCTGCCGACCCACCTCCGCCTGACCCAGGACCACCTCGCCTTCAGGAAGCAGCTCAAGACCTGGCTATTCGAGCAGTAGCGGACCCCCCCCCCCCAGCGCCTTGAGACCCTCCGGGTGATTAGTGCGCTATACAAATGCTCTGATTGATTGATTGATTGATAGGATACGATGGGATCCCTGCGGACTCTATTTAACTAAAGCATTTTATGCTATACAGACCGCTTTAAATGATAAGTGCTGGACTCTCACCATTGCTGTTTCTCTCCTCCAACATCTTCCATCTCGCTTCCTTGTCCCTTCTTAAGCCTTTTGACTGTTGTGCCCATTGAAAGCACTAAGCAAGACCTTCTTTATCTTAAACCGATATTAGCTCTCTGGCAGACTGGGAAACTTCTTTGCACTGGTGAGTTCTATACAGAATAGTGATGCCGAGACTTTATAAATCATCCTTCTGTTGGCTCGGCTATAACCGTGTTACCAAGTTTCCAAATATATTCGCTTTTTCTCCTCTCTCTACTCTCACCACAGGTTAAACCATGCTTATGTATGTTGCAATTCTTTCCACATATCCACTTAAGTTTCTGCACCAGTGGCAAATTACTGAGGTCAGACAGGCCTATTGGCAACCAGGAAACGTACAGTGTAAAAAACTGTCCTATTGTCACCCTAGAAAGGGGTTTTTCTCTAGCCTCAGCTGCATGCATTGAAGAGAGGCTGAGTGGTGGCAGACTGCGATATTTGTGACCTTGCCTTATTCCACTTCTGTGTTATTCTGCTGTTCGGTGTTATCATTTGCACCCTTATCCGGAGGTTACATGAATCTGCCACAATTAGTGACCCATTCCAACTGGTAACTGATTTTCCAAAGGCTGATTTGTATGTTCTTTCTTTGTTTTAGTCTTTTTTCCACCTGGCTCAGACACCATATGGTGACGATAAGCTGCTGAATTAATTGATGCAGCCCACTCATTGCTCAAGACACATTTCAAATTTCATTTTTGTCTACAACACCTTGAGTTGACTGAAACACATCTTTAGTGCAGCCAGCCAAAGTAACAGAGAGCTCCCTTACAGTCCAGACCAGACCAGACCAGACCAGAGTCTGACAGACACACGTAACTGACATCTCACCTGAAGTCACCTGTTCCAACCCAATAACTGGATCCATTCGTCCACTTGATGAGCCGCTGCATGGAAACCAAGAACAGCAATGTCCTTGTCATCCCTAAAGATATAATCCATTCTAGTAGCATAGCCGTTTTTCGGTTACATTATTTTGACCTGCCATCACTTTTACTTCATTACTGCGACACCTACCGTTAGTCAACTGTTATCACTGAGGCATATCGTTACTTCCCACCTGGATCTTGAGCTGTAAGGTAAATAAAAAGCTTAAAATTGCTGATAAGTTGAGGGATGATTGTATTGGCTAAGGCGTCCTCAACCAGTATACATCATGTACTTCCCTTGATCATAAGTTATTTATCTTGGTCGTAGACCCAGTTTGCTGTTAGCAAATTTCATAGTAGGGGTATGGACACCAGTGAGTGGGAGTCAATCTGGTGTGCCCAGGGGTCAGGTGTTTAGGAAAGGGAAGCAGCACACGAGGGAGAGAGCTAGAAAACACATGAGTTGTTGGAACAAAGTGGGGAGAAAGATTGAGCCTGTCTTACAAGACATTATTACTTGTTGATGTCAGAGTGTGTGTGCATGTGTATTGTCGTTTTGAGGTGCATGTATAATCTCATGATTTGTTGTACTTTTATGCAGTTTGTTTAGATTTTTTTTTAAAGGCCTAGTTAAGAGCAGTACTGTACTGTACCTCTGACCTAAATGCCATCTGAGGAGTTACCTTGGTTTCATATTAATTATTATTATTATTAAATTAAATTTATATGGCGCACAGCTACCCGGATGTTTCCCGGCGCACAGGACATAATGCAGGCAAAACGGACAAGCTTGTTACTGGTTGAAAAACCAGGTCTTGAGGCCTTTGCGAAAGCTTTTGTGGCAAGTTTCTTGGGAAGGTAGAGAATTCCACAACATTGGGCCAGGTACGAGAAGGAGTGTCCACCCATGGACTGTAAAGTAAGCTTGGGATGCAGAGCGAAGTAGACGGGACGGAAGATATGTCTGAGCTAGGGAGCATAAGTAGTGGGGTGGGGTGCAGTGCCCAGCTTAATCTTATACATATTGCATAAGGTTTACATTTCATCCGTTGCTCAATCCTGAGCCAATGGAGATCACGCAAAGTGCCTGTGATGGAGGAGGTTTTCGGTACCTGGCAAAGTAGCCTGGCCGCAGAGTTCTGCACCACCTGCAGTTTGTGTACTAACTCCCTGTTTGCTCCTAGATAAAGGACGTTGCCATAATCAAGCCTAGACATGATTAGGGCCTGGATGACTGTTCTCTGTGAAGATTCAGGCATCATCCATAATATCTTGCAGAGCCATTTGAGAATAGTGAAGCAAATAGAAATGGTCTTCCCTACTTGTTGTTTCATCGTCAGCTGATCATCAATCACTATGCCCAAATTACGTACAGTTTGTACTGGTTTAGGAAGTTCACCCATTTCAGGCGGCCAGTGGTGCGGGCCCCAGAGATCTTTATCCCTCCCCAGGATCAAAACCTCTGTCTTTCCTCCGTTTAGCTTTAACCAGTTCGTATGCATCTAGTTAGCGATTTTATACAGCCCTAGCTGAAGGGAAGAAACACTGGATTTGTCCTTTATTTATTTATTTATAAAGTTGTATACAGCGTAAACTTGATCCCGAAGGATATCAGACCTTGGTGGATAGTGAAAAGAGAAGCTGGGTGTCATCTGCGTAAGAGAAGATTGACAACCCAGCCTCTTCCGCGATGCAAGCTAAAGAGCTGACGTAAAGATTTAATAGCATGGGGATAAGTATCGATCCATGAGGCGCTCCAGGATTAGATGCATAGGTCTTAAACAAGCTGATGGAGAAAAGACCTGAAAATTCCTGTTGGTGAGGAAGTTTTTGATCCACTCAAAAGCTGGTCCCACGATTCCCATAGACTGGAGTGCTTTTAGAAGGTTTATTTCTATATGCCTATTTTATTGTGAGTAGTAAATTATACCCTATATTCTCTGTCAAACTGAAATATTGAGTCTATGGACAGACTTGTACCACATTGCAGACTTTCAGCATACATCAGGATCACTTTGGAGCAGGACAAAAAGTATCTATGGCTTTCTGCTTCTTCGATCTTTCGCTTTGTTGTAAAAGCTGAAATTGTCTAGATAATCATGGAAATTGAAATTCCGCACACGCTAACCTCTGGAAAGCTCTTGTTGTCACTGCAGTATTTGTTTATCAACAAAGATAAAAAACGCAAAACAAAGCAAGCGTTGGCAGAGCCAATAGGTCTCACTTTGGGACCTATTGGCTTTTCCAATGCTGTGCAACATCAGTAAAAAGCAAAATGTTTTTTGTCAATGTGTAGCATTGGCAAAAAAAGAACAATGATGTGGCTTTTGTTGACGGCTGCATCATTCCCTAGGCGCGCACACACACACCTGGATGATGATTTATGCATGTGTGATGAGGTGCGCATGCATATCGCCAAGCATGTGCACGCCTACTGAATGGCTCAAAGGCATTGTTTATTTACTGGACCCACTCAAAGGGTTGAGTAAGTGGTTCGATTCAATTTGGCAAAAAGCGAACGTTCTGTAACAGACTCCATGCGAGCTTAATCATGACAGCAGGGAAGTGTTGCTTCTGGAATCAAGTCTATGCGACAAACCAGTATCCCTACGAGTAGGTAGTTGTGTATCCTTTTTTGTCAGAGACGTCTTGAAAGTCCTAGTATTCTACGGCAAGCAGGGTCAGAGGTTCTGGTTTAGGGGCTACACAAGTCAATACTGATTGACATTTCTGAGTGTTATATAGCAATAAGTTTGATAGTAACGGGATCCCATGGTAACACGATTAAGGGACCAGTCAATAGCAGGATTGCGCAGCTGAAGCCAAGGGATTCCTAAAATAGCACCAAAGGTATGTGTGTCAATGAGATCAAAGGGCAAGGTTTCAGTATGTCCTTTCTCACATACTAAGAACAGGGGAGTTATTTGGTATACAATCATCCCAGAAGAGAGCTCGGAGCCATCTATGGCTTCAACAGTCTCTGGTTCACTTTTTCTAACCCATGGGATATGAAAGGAACTGGCCAAGACGACATCTAAAGCGTTTCCTGTGGCCTCAGAATCTAAGAGCATGGTTAAAGCCTGCCTGTGTTAGGGTGCAATGACTAGGGTAACTGGTATTATTAAATGTCGTGGAACCTTATGTTAGGTATTTGCAAGATAAACGGGGGTCAGTTCAAAAACCACACCTGACTAAGTGACCTCCCTATGTCAGTTGGGCACTCTAACCTTTTTAACTCTGTCAGAAGTCAAGGTGCTAGCCTTCTGAATTTCTTTCGGTTTGGCAGAGCATTCTCATGCAAAATGTCCCGCTTTACTGCGATACAAACATTTTAAATTTCTTTCTATGTTCTTATTTTCCTCAGTGGTCAGAGGACCGCGCAACCCCCAATCTGCATGGGTTCTGTATTGTGCTTTTTTTAGACTGTCTCTTTCTACTTAGACCGCACAGCTAGCAGTAAGGGGTTCCTCTCAGGGGAGTTCTATTAAACTGTGGTCAAGCCTGACAACTAAGTCAAGGTACTTTGAACAAACTGCGGGTGAATCTACAATATGCGCTAGGGAATCCTTAAAGTCATCCTGTAACCATCTGTAAAAGAGGGAAGTCCTATTTTCCTCTGGCCACTGGGTTTCCGTAGGCAGGTCACAGAAGGCAGTAATGTACGTAAGGAGGTCCTTACTGCCCCGGCGGAGTTTTAGCAACTCATTATCACTGGTCTGGACAAAAGTGTGCATAGCAAAAAGACAACGTGTTGCCTCTTTAAACTTTCTAAAATCCTGTAAAACCAGGTCATTATTTTCAATAAATGGTTTAGCCCAATAGCAGCTGTACCTCTGAGATGGGATATGATAAAAGCTATTCTAGCAGGATCAGAGGTAAAGGCTTCTGGTTTACAAAGAAGTTGCAACGGGCAGGGACTCTAGGATGCATCAAAATTGTGACTGTTCCCAACAAATCGTTTGGGCGGGGCCAAGGGCACTGGGACCGGAGTAGTTACTGTGACATGAACAGGATTAGCCTTTCCGATAGTGGAGGTGCTTGTTAGATTTCCAAATCACTAAAGTATGGGGGTTGTAGAACGGGACATGTGCTATTGGGAACCTCCCTAGTCCCCACCTCAAATGACCATGGCGAGGGTGACATCGGACCAGTTCGTCCTTAAGCGACTGAATTTCCTGTTGCAAGGACTGAACTTTTTGGGCGGTACATCCCCTAAAGCCTTTGCCAAATCTAAAATACTCAGGGTGTCCTTGGGCAGAGCCTGGGTCAGAAAAATAGGGAGCACGTCCATACTTATTATGCTAGCCCTCTTGGTTTTCTAATATACCCCTCACCTACCAGGGTTGCCCGTTGGTGGCATGCTTCATCATAGGGTTCATCACATTCTGCTGCGAAACGGGGCGTGCTGCGAGCTTCAGATTACTCTAAATGATGGAAAAAATAGGAATAGGAGAGGTCAGGGTAGAGGTTAAAAAGACCTGCGTGGTAGGTCAAACATACTATTTAATACTTTCTCCGGGTATATGGTTAACAAACAGGGTGAGAGTTGGGAAATATAGGTTATAATGTTCCTTGCCTTCTAGTGGTCTACCTGTTTCAAGCCAATGCTCTTGACTTTTCTTCAGTACCAATGATCTAATTACCCAATTCCACTCCTAAAATTGTGTTGGTGCAAAAGGACTGCATGCACTCTGCATGCTTCAAATAAGAAATTGACTGCATCTACTTGGTTATCACTGCTTGGTAATCTGTAAAATATAATCATGAAAGGGTTAGCCTGCAAGAGTTGGCGGAACATAGAGATACAACATATTAATAATTCACTTGAAAAATGCACTGTATAAACTCATTTTATATATTCAAAACACCACCTTGTTGTGTCTAATCCTGTGAGCTATTACATGACTATGATTGAGGTGAACACATCTAATAAAGCAGTGTTACTTTTGACATACAACATATAACACAACACACATAAAAATAAATGTTGTACAAAACACTACATATACTCATTAGGCAAAAAGTTGCTTCATGGTTTCACCAGTGATCAAGGTGGGCTTGTAGTCGCACTCTGCGGGATAAAGAAATCATGCCCATCAAGTCGCGATCATACAAAAGGGCTCAACTTGACAAAGAAATGTTTTCTTGGTATCCAAAATGGCTGTGCTGTTCTTGCAACTCCAAAGCGTTCCGTCGGCCAATTACCTAAGG
This sequence comes from Lissotriton helveticus, assembly GCF_964261635.1. Classification (NCBI taxonomy): domain Eukaryota; kingdom Metazoa; phylum Chordata; class Amphibia; order Caudata; family Salamandridae; genus Lissotriton; species Lissotriton helveticus. The sequence continues at coordinate 312,727,454 of NC_136069.1, read as the reverse complement.
ACAAAAATGCACCAGCCCCAAATATTACCCGTCTTATCATTGTGTGTTGGCAAAATACTTGGTGTCAATGAAGGCAGTGAGTCCTCGATGCACCGCATATTGTCTCAGAAAAACTAGATCGCTTTCTTTCTAAGATGATGGCCCTGAGTGGAACCACTTCCTGGTTTCACTCATGCTATCGGGTGATGGCTCGGCTGAGTATATAAGAAATCGCTCTGAAGCTGAAAAAGCCGATGTATCCCTGTATGGATTAAGCTGCTGTGAGAGAAGTTAAAAAGACATAAAAAGGTGGGTGAATATCTACATATACTCATGCTCTTTATCTTCTACGTAGAGTTCATAATTTTAGTCTAGCCAGGAACTGCAGTTGTCCTCTTTGTTGTAAGTGGGTGTTTACATAACAGCAAAACACTATTTTAATGTAGTGGTCAGAAAGACTTATACAAAATGGTATCATCTAAAGTAATCAGAATTATACCATAAATTGACCCCAAGGGATATTCTCCTTCAGGCCCTCAGCGTGCGTCTTGTGTTTAAACACCCTGCGTTGTTCTTTTTGAAAAAGTCTGGATTCGTAATTCACTCTGTCGTGTAGGTGCTCTAAAACCCCCCATTGGTAATTGTGTACTGTATGTTTCTTCTCAATATAGTGAGTTGACACTTTTGTTGTTGCCCGTCCACACCTAAGGTTGCTTCTGTGTTCGCTTATTCTTGTTTTTACCTTACGGGTTGTCATACCCACGTAATGTAGGTTACACGTACAGGTGATTAGATTTACCACTCTTTATGTGTTGCAGTTTGTAAAATTCCTCAGTTTCCATGTGGTGGTGGTGTTAAAGGATACTGATTTGGTACCTTTTGTCAGGTGACACACTGCAGCCACCACAGGGGTAGTGTGCATTGTGTGAGTCTGTTTTCTGTAGTACGTTTCTCAGACTTTGTACTCTTCTACGAGAGAACATGGGTTTAGGAAAATGAAGGGAGCCACTGTTTAAAATACGCCAATGCTTGTTTATAATTTTACCCACTTTGTCCGAGGCTATATTAAAAGTGGTGATGCAGATGGGCCTGTTTCCTTTCTCTTTTAGTGGGGCTTGGTCTAATAAGGCCTCTATTGTTGTTGCTTGCCCGTTTCGTAGCCTATGCAACTATTCTTTGGGGGTATTTTCTGGCCTCCAGTTCATTTGCCAAATGGCCTGCTTGTAATCCTTTATCTGAACAGTTCCTCCTCAGTCTTAAAAACTGACCAAAAGGAAGATTATTTTTTAAATGGTGCGGATAGAAGCGGTCATAAAGTAGTAAGCAGTTTTTTGCCTTTGGTTTCTGGTTCTGCGGGTGTCCTGATCAGCTGTTCTAGTGAGATCAAGGCATACTAGTTCCTTGACTCTTACAGTGTATGTAAATTTCAAAAATTTGTTTTGTGTGTTCAGCAAGCTAAAAATGTGTTTAACTGTCAGGTTGTTCTTCTTCCAGATAACCAACACATCATCAGTATATCTCTTCCATTATATTATATATTTTAGGTAGAGATTAAAAGGGCTTAAAATCTTGTGTGTTTCCAGATGATGGATGTATAGACCGGCAATTATCAGCACAAAGGTGCTGCCCATGCTGGTCCTTTGCTTCTGCAGAAACTGGGTACCTTCAAACTCAATAAAGTGTTGGGCAGGGCCCACTTACAGCACTCCATGACAACATTTCTGGGGGGATGGTATTCCCAGTCCACTTTAAATAGGACTTCCTAAATTATTTTGAGGGGCTTGTATAAAGACTGTCAATATCTAGGCCCAGAAGAACATTGGTTCCTGAGTCAAAAGTGGTGTCTCTAAAGAGACTTAACACGTCTTTGCTGTCTTTGAGGTATGTGCTGTTGTTCTGGACAGTGGGTCTGGAAAAAAGCGTCAGCAAACCTTAATAAAGGTTCCAGAATTAAACCTGTCCATGATACTTTTGAGCGTCCTGGCTAGTTCTCCGGGTTCTTATGAATGTTAGGAATGGTCCAGAAGTATGGTGTAGTTAGGGTTTTATTGGTTGGGAATTCACCTTCTTTTTGTGATATCAGTTTGTTGGCCAAAGCTTTTTTGGTCATTCTGGCGATCCTTGTTCTCAGGAGTTTGATTGGGTCAGTCTGGAGATGTTCATAGTTTCTCTCATCCGTGAAAAGCAGGTGGCATTCTTTTTGGTATGCCTCTGTGGATTGATTGACAAGGGCTCCCCCTTTGTCTGCTGGTTCAATCACTATGGTCGTCATTAGCCAGCTCTTTAATGGCCGATTTCTCCTTATTGGTGGTGGTGTGAAAAGTCTTTAGGAGGCTGGGATTTATTTATCCTATATCCTTCAGGACTGCTTTCTCAAATGCAAGTATTTCAACTGGGACTGCCTTGGAAGGGGGTGTAACAGTTGACTTCACTCGTAGTCCTGTGTTTCCTTGTGTGTTCTCTCCTTGAGGTATTCCTTCAAAAAAGTCCCAGAGTTTAATCCTTATGATAAACTCTCTGGCTTCGCAATTGTCTCCAAGAATAGCAATATTGGCTCTAATGTGACCACACAGGTGTTAGTATCTTACATATACTCTACTCAAGTTAACACTCAACCCTCTAATGGCCCTACTGCTCAGACCATGATATACAGAAAGAGAACCCATGCAAGAAGAGAGTGCTTAAGGAGTCCAATGATTGTTCATTCAAGATCTAAGAATTTGATTTAGTGCAAAGTCTTTTCAAATTGTTTTCACACAAAATTGATGTACTCAAAAGGTCCAATTTGAAGCAGGAGCCATGATAAGATTTTCAAACAAATGTTTCTTTATTCTTTATAATATCAAACAGCAGCCCAGCCAACAAGTTTCGTCTCAACACGAGAGCTCATGGTTGTCATCCCTGTTTGTTTCCCTGTGGGGGCCTATTGGACCTGGGTCTTTCTTTTCGTTCTGCCTCTTGAGCGGCTTTCACCTGCCCATGAAAAAGGTCTTCGTTGATTGTATTAGTATGGTGGGTAAGCGCCACTTGAAAGGTTCCTTTGCTGAAAAAGGGATGCCGCAGATACATTGGAGGGCTGTAGTATGGACCCCATCCTCTGCCATGTCCATTTCTGAACTATGTTCCCCTTCTGTTGCCCTTTCTTTCTCGGTAATCCCCACTGTTGCTTGAGCTGAAATAGGATCTATTTGATCTAGTTTTGGTTGAGTCGCTATCTGTGTTGCCTAAATTCCTCCCAGAGATGACATAATTGTCTCTTATGTATGGGCACACCTGTTCATCCGTGAATGGTTTGGGGTCTTTCTTGAGTTTGATAAATTTTGTTTGTTTGAGAGTGACTTCCAACCCATTCATAGTTTGATTTGGTTCTTCTAGTCTTTTTTCTTCAGACTAGCGGTTGATTGGTAGGACTTCAAACTGACGTCAATTGTATGAAACTCTATTTTGAGATCCTGTGATAAACGAGCTGCTTATTTAATTGGGATCAGCCAGTCCTGTGTGCAGTGCCACAAGATCAATGATCAATCCTTCTTAATGATTTTGTCATGCTGAAAGATAAATGGTATGTTTCTCACAATTAGTCCTTGTAGTGCAGCATTCTCTCTCAGGTACTCAGTCATCATAATCTTGTGGATCATGGTTTATCAAAATTGTGAGTTCATCCCAGTCTTTAATGTCCATACCTGTGGGTTGCTAGTCCCCTCAAAAGGGGATATGGATGCTAGGAGCCTCTCTACTTCCGCAGCCGAGTAAGTCAGACCTGTAATTTCAGCCATTTTGTGGAAAAAGTGTAAAGTGCTTAGTGTGTGTGTAGGAAAGAGACAAAAACCGCGATTTGCAATGCTATTTTTCTCATCATTTAGACTATACCACTTAGTGCTCCCATGTAATCCAAAGGTCGCAGAACGCCCTGTTTTGCAGCGGAACAGGATGAACCCTGTGATGAAGCATGCCACCAAGGGGTGGAAGAGGCAAGGTTAAACTATAGGATGAACCTAGAGGCCAAGTGCCGTGAGAAGTGGGTAACTGGTAACATGGATCTATTTGAGTATGGAGAGAAGGCAGGCGCATTGTTGGCCTGGAAGTCCAGGGATGACAGGTCCCAAAATCATATTTGAGAATTAATAATTAATGCCCAGGGAGACATTTCAAATAAGGAAGACGCGATAAAGGCTCGCCTGGTCTCGCTTTTTTTCAGAATTATACACTGAGGAAATCAGGCCAGAGGAGGGAACATTAAAGCATTGGCTCGATAAGGTGGGTCTCCCAGTTCTTTCAAGTGATGGCAGGAAGATAATAGAAGCTGAGATCCCCGAGGGTGAAATTAGAGAGCAAATAAAACATTTAAAAAGCGGGAAGGCGAGGAGGAGCTACGCTAGCAACCAAGATGGCCGTGTAGGCTCCCGGCTCCGCCGACCTCCTTCTCCAGCCGGACGATCCTGTCTAATATCCTGAATTTACGCCCAACCTTCGTGTGCATGAATCAAGGCAGAGTCTGATGGTGAAATCCGGAGAATTTTACCGGCTTGAATGACGGAGATACGTCGTGTTTTAATATACGGCCTAACCCAGATCGTGAGCTGGGGCCTCGAGTACTGACCCAGCCGGGTTTCAGTTGAACAACATCGACCGTGGGACCCTGGTGGGGTCTGGTATCTCGCTGTGGAGGTTATTCCTGCCCGATTTTGATGGCGGTTACTTGGTAGATATACCATCGCAGGAGTGGTGACAAAGCACGTCTAAGGATGTGGGCGGAGGTCTCTGTCCCGGAGACCCGGTTTGCTGCCGCCGGGTTCACTGGGTCGGGATCTTCGCTCGCGGTAGCGGACTAACGGAGTGCTGGTAATTGACAAGTCACCCTCTGTAGCCGTCCGATCCGTTCTTGTCGGTTCCCCCGGAGAGACCCGGCTCTCTGGGGAAAGTGACTATGTTCGAAATTGATCGAGAGGGTAAGGTTCGGACGGAGTGTGAGCCGTCGCTGAAGACCGTCTTGGCCGCCATCGGGGCACTACACCAACATGTGGAAATCATAGTCCACAAAATGATCGCCAATGCACTAGTGACGAGATGTATGAGACCGGACCCTGCTCCATTGCGAGATCTACAGTGAGCCATGATTCCCACGGTGAACATCTTAACAACGGATATGGGCCCCATGCAGAAAGAAACATTGAAGTCCTTGGTTAGTGTGCCGATAAACAATAATGAGCCCGTGGCCTCGGAAAGATTGCTATCCTTAACATCGCTGCCGACCGAGGGAGGACCTGTCGGTTCTCCGCCCCTGGATATTGTTGGTGCTCGTTCCCGGATCACAATACCATCTTCCCCCTCCCTGGCTGTTTTATCACGGTCGAGAAGGAAACGACATTGGGAACTAAACCGGGTGAGGGAGATCTTCAGTGCTGGAGGAACCCACAGGGATTTAACACTTTTGACTCGTTCCAGACTGAACTTTTTTGAACTCTTGATGCTATTTGACTCTCCTGTTAATGCGGTGGTTCGAATGGAAAGGGTTCGCATGAAAGATCGGAAGGGCCAAGGATGAGATTGACGGGCTGGGTTTACTATTGTGGCTTCAATAGATGTGGGATTTGTCACCATTATGATTACGAGAAGTTGGGCGGTGTTGACGGCTTCCCCTGTCTGTTTTGTCGACGTTCTTTTAACTTTTTAGCTATTTCGCGGGGGTTGCTTGTTTCTGGCGGGGGGGAGGGGAGACTGGGAGCCTATATGAAGATATCCTCCTCCATCTTTTTTCTACTTTTAGGACTTAGTTAGATGGGGCGACAGGCACACTGATAGTTGGGGTTAGGCGAAAGCCATATGCAGGGGTGCAGGGTGGGGGGGATGGGGTGTTTTGTATTGTCCTTGTTTGTTTATATGTTCATTATCCTATTGATATCCTGTTACTAGGTGCCTTACTGAGGGGTAATCCTGCTCGATGGGTGGACGGGTCCTGGGGGTGACACTGTTCGCATTGACCTGTAGAATGTATTGTGTATTATTCTTGCATGCTTGTTGCGGTCGTAGTTTCACTTTTACTTCTATTGTCTTACGCACTCCTGCCACTTGGAATTATCCTGTTTACTACACTTCGGCCCCTAGGGGTGGTGCGGTCTATGATCGATGCTGGCTGACCTGAAATAACGTTTCTCCTGTATATAGTGCGACCGCACGACAGCAACAATTCATAACTTTGTTTTTGCCCTGGGGAAGACCCATTGATTTTATTCTATGATGGTATAATTGAAGTATATTCCGTGATGTAAGGTACCTGTTATTGGCTTTTATGTTTTTCTCTTTAGTAAAAAGAATTTTAAAAAAAAAGCGGGAAGGCAGCAGGCCATGACTCATTGCCAGGAGAGCTACATAAGACAATTGCCCGATGAAATAGCCCCAGCTATGGTAGTACTGTTTAATTCGATATAAGAAGGAGGAACAAATTCCAGCTTCATGGATGGAAGCTATAATTACTTTGATTCTTAAGCCTGCAAATTCTTAAGCCTGCAAAGGACCCGAAGCGTGCGGATTCGTATCGACCCACCTCCCTGCTAAATGTCGATTATAAAATCTAAGCTGGCATTGTGGCAGATTGGCCTAGGTAGCACCCCCAACTAATTCATGTAAACCAGAATGGTTTTATTCCTAAGAGACAGAGCCAGGAATTGACCCTGTCCTTGATCGGGACTATTGATCTAGCAACCACGCGATCATTTCCCTTGGCAGTAATTACTATAGATGCCGCCAAGGCATTTGACCGCGTCTGTTGGGTGTTTTTATAGGCGGTCTTGGAATCAATGGGCTTTGATGTGTGTTAAATTACAGCTATAAAAAAACTATATCAAGGGCCTACAGCTAAGATTTTGGTAAATGGAGCCTTGACAGAGTTTTTTAAGATCACCAGAGGTACGAGGCAGGGCTGTCCATTGTCTCCCTCCTCTTTGATATTTACATTGAACCCCTAGCCCAGCTTTTGCGGAAAGATGAGCAGATAATCCCCATTCTCTCACTACGCTCCTGTAGCAAAATAGCCCTATTCGCGGACGACCTTATAATTTATACCTCTGACCCAGCTAGAACGATACCAATGATGGAACAGTTAACTAAGGAATTCAGGGAAATCTCTGGATATTCGGTAAACGCTACTAAAACCGAGGTGATGGTTTGGAATTTAGATCATTGGGAAGGTAGAGGGTGTGAGGAGATGAAATATCTAGGGATCAATATAGTTTAGTGATAGCCCGGCCCGGAATTTAGCTAGAGTGGCAAAAGAGATGAACAGAGCCCTGACTAGATGGAAAAATCTCCCGCTTACAATCTATGGGAGGGTGAACTTGATAAAAATGTCTATCCTCCCCAAATTAACATATACATATTAAACAGTATCCCGCTAAAATTCCCCAAAGAAATGATAAATAAAATACAAGGGAAAATAACTAGTTTCATCTGGGCCTCTCGAGGAATACGTCTTTCATGGAAGAAGCTAAGAAGACTGCTCCATGTGGGTGGTCTAGCCCTGCCGGATCTTAAAATATATTGCATGGCATTCCAATTGAAAACATTTCGAACACTTATAGGGGACCCTGACTCAACCACCTGGGGCTCAATATTACGGGAAATGACAAATTAGTTCGGGACAGCTTTTTTGTATAAATTTGAAGCTCAGAAATTTTTCAAAAAAGTAAGACTAAACGTATTAAAGGCATCCTTGAATTTATGTTTTACAATGATGAGGATGCTTAATATAGGATACTTCTCGGAATTTGCTCTGATCTGGGATTCCCCCGGGACACCGGAATGCCTAAAAGATGGCTTGACGCAACCACTGAAGCAAGCCTGGTTGATCAAGTTGAGTGAAACTTTATCTGAAGGCAAAATGGTCCCCTGGGAAGTATTGAAAGCCAAGACTGATAATAGTTTATCTACATTCAAATATATTCAGCTAACTTCATAGCTCTCCACAATACCTCGAGAGACAGGGTCGTTATGGGACTTCGAAAATGATATTCAAGATATAAGAGCAAAGTACAAAGTAATCTCCAAGTGGTATATGCAACTGGAGGATGTGGAGGTAAGGAAATTAGAGCGCCACACACTATCTGGCAGGATACACTCCAGGAAGAGGACTTGCAATCACTCTGGAAGAACTCCCTAAAAGCACTATACTTTTTAGTTACACCGGCAAATTTCAAAAGGCATCACTTTTTTACGGTAAATAGATTGTATTAGACACTGCAAAAAATAGCCAAGTTTGTATCTCAGCCGATCTCTAGTTGTAAAAGATGTAAAACACCAAAAGCCAATGATATTCATATTTTTTTGCATGCCCCGAAATAGAGCAATATTGGAAGGTGGTGGAATCAACCATTCATGATATCTTGAAGATACCATTAACATTGACAGTAACTCTTGCGCTCTTCGGGGTGAATCATGATTTGCAAACAAGGCTTGACAGTAAACAAAGGGGGTTGTTATTTTACTTGTTGTTGCTGGCCAGTCGAGAGATATGTAAATACTGGACAGATTCTGTACCCCGCACCCTGATGGCTGGTTGAAAGTGGCCAGGTGGACATGTAGAACAGCTATAGATGGTAATCTATTAAGGACTAGGGATCTGTGGCAGGTGTTGGCAGATTGGTCAAGCTAACCACGCGGAGATGCCTGTCTTCTCCCATTTTTTTTCTTGCTGAGTCCTATGAATATATCAGAACATGGTGGAGGTGTCTATCCTTCGGGATGAAAGAACCTTTTTAAGGGTTTGGATGATAAAAGGCAAGGGTCCATACGATATAAGGGCGCCAGAAAATGGTCCTTGACTTGTAAGATGTCATGCTGACATGAGGACAAAAAAAAAAGGGCAACTCAGCTGGTTGAGGGTTATATAATAAAGCCTAGAGTTTTCTCCCCATCCCGTGGAGAGTTAGCATAATGAGTACAGACAGGCTCTCTTTTTTTCATGAAGCTCTACATACAATCAACATGCATCAACTTCAGTGGCATACACTACAGGTTTCATTAGCAGCACAGCATGAGAGAAGAATATCCAAAATAACAGATTGGAGTTTGTCACTCCCAGACGCAAACTCGAAACACAGATTGGAGTTACTTGCACTCCCAAGGATAAACTTGTTACACAGGATGGAGTTACTTACACTCTCGAGGATAAACTTGGTACACAAGTTGGAGTTACTTGCACTCCTAAGGATGCACTCAGAACACAGGTTAAAGTTATGTGCATTCCCAGGGATAAACTCGAACAAAGGTTGGAGTTTATTGCACTCCCACACTTGGAACTCTGTTTGGGGTACAAGGTTCATGCATATTTCAGACTCTGAAATGCTTTCTCTAGGTACTACTGTTCATCAGAGAAACACAAAGTTCAAGTCTTTAATTCTTGCGCGACAACAGTTCTAGCGCCTAGTTTGCAGGACGGGTCTGGAGTATAAACTTACAACAAGCACCCCAGTAAACCATAGAGTAGGTATGGAGGACAAGTATATAGTCTTTGAAAACGTGGATACTTAGTCCTGCTTACTACTATTGGAGAATTAATGCGCACTAACTTGATGTCAAGTACTTAGCCAAGTTCTTCCACTTGACTGTAGTTGAAGAAGATCTTGAGGAGTTGCAGGAAGGGTCCGGAGTACCTGTGCAGGAGGGAGAGAGGAGGAATAAATCAGGGAAGCTGGAGCCACAGGAACCATTGGTTCAGATGGACTTGAAGGACACTGGAGCACTTCTCAGTTCTGGCTGGATTCGTCAGATGAGTGGGAAGGGTGAAGCTTGTTCCCCTGGTAGTGAGGCCAAGCCACAGTTTGGGAGTGGGCAGGGTTTATATACCCACTTGAAGGCTCTGCGGATGTAGCTAGATCCCATGTGGCACATTACCATCTGGAAAGTTCTCAAAACTTGGAGAAAAAACGTGTTAGTACACTCTCTTTTACCTTACAGAAAAGGAAGGTGCAACTTTATGATCAGAACCAAATAACTGGAAACTAATGTATCATTTTCGCGTGAATGTGCATAATGGAAAACAACATCAAGGCCACAGTAACAGTGGAAGCAAGGCTTGCCATTGGCTCATGGGTTTCTAGGGTAAGCTTGCAGGGATTCAATGGAAAACCACTCCAAGGTCCTAGTAACAGTGGGTGTAGATAACCTAATAGTTCACAGGTTCTGGGGGAAGATGCATGGATTCAAGCATAATGGATTTGCGGGTTTTGGGAAACACTTGCAAATACTCTAGCGCAATGGTATCACGTGTTATGGGGAACTTCAGTCATGGTAACATAGCGTGCCATAAGGAGCCACAGGGGTAATACAATGTTAGCCCTGCGTGCTAGCCGACTGCGCAGGGAGCACAGAAAAGGGTTGTGACAAGAAGGGAGCAGGAGGGAATTGTGACACCTGAGAGGGTGAATTTAGAAGTAAATTAAAATGTGTTTTAAGCTGGCATTAGTAGGCCGGAAATTCGTTTGCTGGGGTTTCAGCATGGTTGCACTGACAGTTCAAAGAAGCGTGGCTTTTAAAAATTTGATGTGGGCATGTTTTCAATCTTTCTTTTTCCTTTCTGTGCCTTATTCATAGTTTAAGCTGCTATTGTTTAGTAATGCAATATCACTTACACTTGTATGTAGATTAAAAGTTCCTTTTGACCAATCATTTTTGGATGGTTTCTGAAGTGAGCTTATTTTAGTTAATCTAATTTATAAATGATGATTTGTTTATACAACTGTCTTTATTAATGCACTTACTAATGTCACTTCACGCCATGCAAAAGTCTTGATTCTCTACTGCTGAAAACCTTTTTAACATGCTGTTTTTGGAATGTTTACCAGCTAGCTTTTACTTCGAGAGCATACTTCATGTTAGTACGTTTATTGACCCTGTACTTCAGTTTTTCATGATTTTCTCTTTCCTTAAATGCTGAGCAGTTCCTATGACAATTTATTTACCTTGTGCTAGACTGTGTTTGGTCTGGCTATTAAATAGAATAGGGCTCCGCTTCTATTGCCTATGCTAATTCACATTTGTTGGTATTTTGACTATTTTGAAAATTAATTTCGTTAACCATTTGCCTTTTTGCCTTCTGTGACAATTTAACATTTTTAAATGTAAAGCGACTCATGTAAAGCGATGCTCTCCTGCCCAGCCAAATGCACAGCATCAATAGAAGGTCCTCTGACATGCCTATCCTGCGGTTTTCAGAGCATCCCCCCACAACTTACCAACGCTCCAAACAAATCTCACCCGTGCAATTCCGGCGAGGAAGGAGCAAGCTGGAACTGCTTGTTGGCTAATGTTCATTCCCTCCCAAAACACGCAATAAATATCTGGGACCTACTCTCCTCCTCTCCCCTGATATCAGCTTCCTTACTGAGACATGGTTGAAGGCCTCCTCCGCTCCAGCTATCGCTATGGCCTTACCCAACGGATACCGCATCCTCAAACTAGACAGACCGTGCAAAACAGGAGGTGGGGAAGTTGTCCTATACAGAGACCCAATAAAAGCCACTATATTAGACCAATTTAGCAGAAACAAACTGGAAATCTTAATTTTTAGAATTGGTCTCCACTCACAGTTGAGCTGGAAAGGAGCACTTGTATACCGCCCCCCGGACCTCTTTCGGACTTTACCAGTCTCCTCTTAAATTTGATTGCCCCTCATGTGATATCATCGAACAGATTCCTCCTACTGGGCGACTTCAATGTCCACAGCGGGAACCCCAAGGACCCTGAGGCCTCCTCCTTGCTGATCGAGCTGGCAACACTGGAACTTACAAAAATAAATAACGCACCCACTCATATCGCAGGCCACATCCTGGACCTGGTTCTCTCCAACTCAACACATATACTATACAAAGCCACCAGTCCCCTTACATGGTCAGATCACTCTATCATCGAATTCAGTCTACAGGGTCCTCCTGAGCACATAGTTAAGAAAACACCTATTATACGTGACTACAGACAATGGCACAAACTAACACCCACACTGTTCGGCGATGCCTTCATCCCTCCTCATTTTACCCCAACTGACAAAGTAGAGGACCGCTTAACCGTCTTTCAAGACGCAGTAAAATCTACCATAGAAAATTCTCATTCCATCAAAGAGATCATCCGCAGCTCCGAAACACCCCCAGACCCCATGGTACTCTATAACACTTCGGACAGAGAAAAGCCAGTGCAAAAAGATAGAGTGGCAATGGCGCCAAACACGGGCACCTTTAGATAAAGAAAGGTATAAAACAGCCTTAAACTCTTACCACAAAAACATAAAGATCACCCGAAAAAATCACATAGCCAGCCAACTGGAACAAACGGACAACACCCCCAAAGTCCTCTTCCAAGTACTCAACACCCTTATCAATCCTAAAGCCTGCAACCCAGTAGATTCACCAAGCCAGTCTCTCTGCGATAATATCGCAGATTTCCTTTCACAAAAGATTGACAATATCTACAATAAGATAACTTCCTCCACTGCAATTTCAGGTCACATTACAATCTCTGATCCTACCCCCACCATACCCAGCCCTTACTCCTTAAAAACATTCCCTCTGCTCACCATCTAAGAAACAAAATCCTTGTTATCCAATTCTGGATCTCCTTAAGACCTTATTCCAGCAAAAATAGCCAAAACTCTCGCAGCCGAGCTGGCCGCCCTTTTGCGCTCCATCTTAAATAGCTCCATCATAGAAGGTAAGGTCCCAAAGGAATTGAAAGCCGCCCAGATCATGCCCATTAGGAAAAACACCAAACTGTCCCCTGACGTGATCACCAACTATACACCCATCTCACTCCTCCCTCTCCATAGCAAATTGTTGGAAAAGCACATTAACACTCACCTCTCCATATTCGTTGAATCCACCAACTGCTTGGATCAATCACAGTCCGGATTCCGTCCTAGGTATAGTACAGAATCAGCCTTGATAAATGTCATAGACGACATCAGAATGCACGCGGACGCTGGCCGAGCAGTAATTCTCATACTGCTCGACCTGTCCGCCGCATTCAACACTATCTCACACAAGATCCTACTGGAAAGGCTACGTACCATAGGCATTCAGAGATCAGCCCTTAATTGGCTGATGGACTTCCTCGAGGGAAGAACCCAAACGGTAAACCTTGGTCCATTTAAATCTAAGACCACAATGGTATCCAAGGGTGTACCTCAGGGTTCCTGCCTCAGCCCCTTGTTGTTCAATGTTTATGTCGCCCCTCTATCAGCACTTCTAAGGAAAATGGGGTTTACTCCCATTTCCTACACGGACGACACGCAAATTCTCCTCACCTTTGACAAAAACACCCCAACATCGGTAATATCTTTTCAGACGGCATGAAAACAATAACATCTTGGATGAGTAGCAACTTCCTCCAGTTGAACGCTGACCAAACAGAAATAATGCTATTTAAAAACGCCACCACCAGCTGGTCACCCAACTGGTGGCCAAAGGAACTAGGGCCTACCCTTCTTTCAAAGACTGTGGTCAAGAGTCTCAGAGTACTAATAGATAATAAACTAAACCTGGATGACCACATAACCGCAACCAAACGGGCCTGCTTCCATACACTCAGCCTGCTTCGCAAAGTCTTCCACTTCCTCCCTTCCTCCACACGCAAAACCCTGGTACACGCCCTGGTACTCAGTCGCCTAGATTTCAGCAATGCCTTGCTGATCTCTGCCAAGGAAACTTCATTAAATAGTCTACAAGTGGTACAGAATACAGCAGCGCACCTTGTAACCAGTGCCCCTCCTCGTACCCCTTCACTCCCCCTTCTCCACAAGTTGCACTGGCTTCCCATACGTAAGAGAATACAATTTAAAATATGCTGTCTGGTGTTCAAAGTCCTTAATTAGATGGGCCCTACATATCTGTCGGATAAACTGGTCAAGCACTCCCCTCCACGCTCCCTTCGCTATGAAGGGAAAGGTCTTCTCACCATACCGCGTATAAAACAAACCAGACTAGGAGGCAAAGCATTCTCCTACCTAGCCCCTCATATCTGGAACCAACTTACCCTAGACATCCGACAATGCACTAATTACTTGACCTTCAGAAAAAAACTCAAGACATCACTTTTCTAGCTCCTGGTCCTCACCTCTTCACGTCCTCAGCGTGGAGATACCCCATCCGGGGTGATTCAGGCGCTCTATAAATGATATAAATAAAATAAATAAATCTTCATGGTTTGCTCTTGTGTGAATTTGCCAGTGTGTATTTTCGTGTGTTGATTTTCCTGTGTGGGATTGTGGACTTTCTTGTAAATTTATGCCTAGGGCTTTGTCATTTGTGATTCACAGACGGACCCGATCCATCAATCTGTCCTTTTCGTAGTAAAAAAGCACAGACATGTCAAGGAAGCCACGGTGCAACTGTTTTTTCATAAGAAGCCACAATTTCTCCTATAATTAATTGCACAATTAGTTTGAAGGCTTTATTTCTGTAGATTGATTTTCATTTTCATAAATCTCGCCCACTCTAGATTCTGAGGAGTATGAAGACAAGCATCCTATGAAAGTTTTACATGAATTGAACTCTGACATTAGAACTTTAAAGGTAATATAATATTCTTCATCGCATTTGAATGAGAAATTTGAGACTTCATCTTTTGGAAATTGTTTTGCAGAAAAGTTCTTGATGTTTGTAGACCTATGTCTAACAGTAAGTTTTTCTGAAAATTTGGGCTGTCTTCCTCGTAGGAAGTATATATATGAAGCACAGTTTTTCCTTCATAAAAGTAGTAAACAATCAGAAGTGCAGGTACAGTCTTAACTCCGCCTATACCAATATCACACCGCACTCACCGTCCATATTACATGCGTGAGACTGGGCCCGCGTTTGCTCCGTGTGAGTGGACACTGCACTTTTTCAGTAATAATCTTATACCATTGGAGCAGTAAGGGTTTCCTCTGCCCACTAGGCTCATCACACAGCTGTCTTTCCGTGTAAGTCAAAGCTGACCAGGTTTAAGAAATGCAGTTCTAGTCAGCTGTAAAACACAGGATATGGTTGTGTGCTGGGGGTCTTAACAGCTCACAAGTGTTTGTTTCCCTTGTGGTTTCCTTTCAGTGCAACCTCTTATAAAAAGAGTTAGTCGATGATCTTTGAGTT
The DNA here is from genome assembly GCF_964261635.1 of Lissotriton helveticus. Lineage (NCBI taxonomy): Eukaryota > Metazoa > Chordata > Amphibia > Caudata > Salamandridae > Lissotriton > Lissotriton helveticus. Next base: position 312,712,365 of record NC_136069.1, on the reverse strand, counting down.
CTACACGCAGCACCCCAACTTTTCTAGCACTCTGTTGTGCTGAAGCGGTTTGCACTATTAGGTGACTTGTTCTTCCCTACATGACTTCTTAATGGCAAGGCCATGTTTGCTTTTGTGCTTTTGTATTAATGAAGATATCCGTTGTGCCATCACGAACTGAAAATGGAGTTTGCTCAAAGAGACATTTGAGGCCCTACATTAAGGCATGCCCCATGGTACCAAAACAGACTAACACTAGAGCTAACTTTCTGAATCCTCAACAGCTTTGCACCAAGGTCCATGCCATGGAGCAGGAGCAGTATTTGACAGTGGGAGCGTGATATTTTATTAATGTTTTGGATCCAGAAATATCTTATGATGTATAATGTATTTTAAATCTGTGTTTTTATGGTCATTGTTATGACCGAATAAAGACTATTGACTGACTGTGGGAGTGGACCTAAGTTGCACTTTTTATACGACGCATCCCAGAGTGAAAATATGGATACAAAGACCAAGAATTTCCTCAACCAGTAGTCTGGAAGAAGGTGGAACTGGCCAAACTTCTTTAAGTTTACTGCTTGCCCAAAACGATCAAGCCTAACTTATCGGATGAGGAGAAAAGGCTCTGAATCTTTGGTTTCTCTCTCTTAAATATTACAACCTTCCTCAATCTTTAGTGGAACATTTATTTACTTTGCTTTTATTCAGCAGCAGCCGCTGCTGCCGCTCCAACTTGGGGAGGTGGATGGAGGCGTAAGTGCAGGGAAAAAAATAATAATATAATACACTTTCCTTTTGCTGCCGGCCGCCGAGATCTGCTCCCTCGCCACGCGCCATACCCCGCTGCTCTTCTGCTCAACAATACAATCCCCAGGAGCACAGGCTCCCAGACTCGCCGCACAATCCCGGCGCTTCTCTTGTGCAATTACTCCCAGCACGAGAGAAGTGCTGGGATTGGGCATAGCAGGCCTGTATCACGCACCTGCACAGACTGAGAGTATGTTCCCCTGAGCACTGCTGATATCTCAGAGGAACAGCCTGGAGATATCACAGTGGCGTCCCTAGGGTTGGTGTCTCCCGGTGCGGGTAACTCATGGTGTCACCCCCTCACGACTTACTGCATGGACCTCCTCCAGTGGAACTGCACTGAACAACACAACACAAAACATGGCAGTGTGGTCACACCACACCAGACTACATGGTGGCACTGCACTGAACAACATACCAGAGCATGGCACTTCGGTCTCACAACACTGCATGGTGGCACTACACAACACAACACCAGAGTATGGCACTGTGGTCACACCACTCCGGACTGCATGGTGGCACTGCACAACACGACACCAGAGCATGGCATTGCGGTCTCACCACACTGGACTGCATGGTGGCACTGCACTGAACAACATGACACCAGAGCATGGCACTGCGGTCTTACCACACTGGACTGCATGGTGGCACTACACTGGACAACATGGCACCACAAAAGACAACAAGACATCACATTAATCAACAGAATGGAATATTAGAAAACATGACGTAACACTGTGCAGTATGGTACTAAGGTGCGCACAACATGGCAGCTCCACAGAGGACTACACAACAGCACAACACAGGACAACATACAACATGGTACTGTGCTGAACAACATGACCTAATACAATGCCATCACACTAGACAACATGATACCACACAAGACAACACAGGACAAACAACACAACATGGCAGCATGCCACCAAGGTCAACACCAGAGATCCACATTATAGCATTGCTTTGGACAACTTAAAACATGAAGCCACAATGCACAACACAACATGGACATCACACTAGAAAGTATGAAGCCACAGTGGGAAACGTGATGGCACCATATTAAACAACATGGCACAACTTTGGCTAACATGGCATCACAATGAACAGTACAGCATCACACTAGAGAGAAGGACCCCACAATAGACAAAACGTCACCACACAAAACGCAATGGCCTAGCAATGGATGATATGACACCAGCTTAGCAACATGACACCACACTAGACAAAATGGCACCACTCTGGCTACCCCGATGGCGCAACACTGGTCAATATGGCCCCAGACTAAACAGTGTGGTACAAAACTAAGTAATACGGACCCACAATAGGCCTCAAGAACCCTCACTAAACCATAACACTAGACTGCACCCCATGTTATGTGGCACTAGTGAAGAAAAACAGCACCACACTTCACAGGCGGGCGTGAGACTAGACTGAAAAGACACTGCACTGAACAACACGGCAGCTACACACTTGACAATATGATGACACATTCTGGCTTGACAACACAGCACACTCTGGGTGAAACTAACTACCATGTTAAAATGTTGGAAAAGCTCCTAATACAGTACATCGAGACTGACAAAGCAAATAGGTACGTAGCTGTTCTTAAGACAGCAGGTGCAGTGGCACCGGGGCTCTTGGGTGTAAGTGCCCAATCTCACGTCAATTGTCACTATTTTTTGCTCTCGCACACGGAGGTGGTGGTCACATTTCCTCCTGCTTGCACTAGGGTCCATAGTGCCCCACGAAAGCAACATAAAAAACCAGTAAATAGCCATTGCAAAAAAGTCCAGAGTTTCAAAGTGCAGACCTTCCTGCGGGCGGAACACACACTTGGCCACCGCTGTTTGTGGAAACCAATATCCATCTAAAACTGTCTCTTTTTTAATCACTCTGCTAATAGTCTAATCGCGCGGCGTGCTGCAAAAATTGCAAGTCAATGGGTGACCTGTCTGAGTGTATTTGCGTGCAGAAAAAACCACACACATCACGGAAGGCAAAGAGAGAGGGGTGGGGAGGCGCAGAGGGCACAAGCCACCAGCATCCTGAAAAGAGCCCAGGCTGCCCCCCTCCCGCATTTCAATGAAGCCCACAGCGCACAAGGACAGAAACTGGGAGGCGGGCGGGGGTACCATGCGCACAAGAGAGAACTTCCCACACACTCTAGACAGATGTTGTGTGCAAGAGAGGAGGAATCTTATTGCCCCATGTATGTGCACCATACTGAGAAATACTAATATTTGCTCCGCTGCTAGTTGTCGAGTGGTGAGAGCCAGGAAGTACCTGCCGGTCCGAACTCCTGGTCCTGGACAGTGAAGGAAGCGTAATGTCTAAGAGCCCCAGCCAACAAATGCATACAGTGCTAAAATTAAAACAGCTAAGAAATCTGATCCGAAGTCTCAGTAAGCAAAAGTATGATGGATTTAGCACAGATCTCTTGACTAGAGGTGAATGTTTGATTCGCTCTGCATTCCGTCCATCATCTGTGTGTCTTTTGCTAAAGGGCAATCAGGCAGTGACCCAGAGGCTGCTCTGACAGGTCAGTGTGTGGCCTGTTTTATGGTCTGCTTCTCCGGGTTTTGTTATTTATTAGTTATTTAAATAAACATTGCCTACAGTGAACACAAATTCATGCAGTGTTCTATACTTTGCAAAACACCTACAGAGCCAGTCTTCAGTTCTAAACTGTCCCAATTTGCAAACACGGGCCGCTTTATTAGCTTTCCAACTCACTAATAGAGGCCGCTTTTATTTTGGTTCTTGGCCTTATTTTCTGCCCCATTCCAACCCTGCTTGTGTTCTATTTATTTCTATTGTGCCTTTTTAAATAACAGCAAACTGGATTGTCGTGTCTGTCTCGCCGCTGTTATTCATTATTGCTGATGATCATTGCATTTGTCTTCTTCCCTCAGTTACACCAATAGTTGTTGCGATATACATCATGGAACGCTTCTTAAACAAGACGACTTGACAACTGTCCCAGCTTCTGTTACCTCTGGGGCGCCTTTATGCGTTCCTCCATCCTGTGTGAGTGTCTGGGGGGGGGGGGGGGGGAGGGCAGTGCATCTGCATGTGTGGGAGCGGGGCGTCCGCGTGGAGCCTTTTATGTTGATTTATCACCAGTCCAACCCTGTCACATCGGTCACGTTTGTTCCAAAATGCAAGTGAATTTGAGCTAGAGAGACTTCGTAATGAAATCGTGCCCGTATGAAACTATTTCCTTATTTCACTGGCTGCTCAGAGAGACTCTGGCTTCCTCCTGATTATAAAGCAGAGCAGAGCAGAGGCGAGGCTGCTGAGCTGTTTTACACAGCGTAACCAGTCAGATTGGTGTCACCCCATGTGATGGGTGTCACCTGGTGCGGTCCGCACCCCCGCACCCCCTAGTGACGCCACTGAGATATCAAAGTGCGCATTTCTGTTTGGCCATCTGTAGGAAGGTTGATCCCTGACTATGGTTGCCCCCAACTTTTTGCCTGGTGTTTTGCTGGTTTTCTGACTTAGTTGACCTGAGGCCCTGCTATTCAGGACCTCAGGCCCACTGCTCTCTCTGTAAAATGGATTCCATGTACCTTAGGTACATATCTAAATTGGATACTGAGTCACCTTATCAGTCCCTGTACAGTGTACCTTAGGTACCCAGGGCATAGGTGTACCCAGGGCCTACCAGGGGCTGCAGCATGTATTATGCCACCCCTGGCTGGCCATCCAAATCGGACACAACTGGCTGCTTGACAGCTGGGGCAAGGTGGTGTAATCACCCTTTGCTTTAGATATAGTATACCTATATCTAACCCTAAAAATGGACACACAGATCTCCTATCAGTCACTCCTATGGCAGGCCTTAACAATCCTGAAGGCAGAGTGCTTGGAATCGTGTGAGATGGTGCTCTGGCATGAGCTGAGCCTGTCTGCGGCTTTCGGGACCCATCCCTTAGCCGTTTCCATGATATCGCATACCATATACTCTTAAGTGCATTATAATCCTCGCGGTTATGTGCCAACTCTGGTATCGCTTTATCAAAACATGTCGAGTAAGGTGTCATACGAATTGGAATACTAACCCCTCGCCAATTCTGGCGACGGGGTTAGCATTCCACCCTTCTAGAGGGACACAACATGTATGTAACCCCTAACCCCGGTTAAAGTCAGACAGAGCCTTAGCATCCACAAAATGGATGCTGCCACCGAGACACAAGTCTGCCCTCCTGCTGCTGGGAGTCCTCCCAGAGCAGGAGATAAGGACAAAGGGTTTCCTGCCAGGGGCGGTGCCAGCCCCGTCCCAGACAGGGTTTTGTGTATTGTAGGTAGGCAGGGCTTTAGAGGAAGGTGACTGCACGTGGCACCCCGGTGCTCACTGTGCATAGGCTGGCTGGAACCAGTTCCAGGGTCACTCCAGACCCTGTGCTGGGGAAAAGCCCGCCAAGGAAGTGGGTGTAACCACCCCCCTCCTAGTCCCACCCATAGGGCAGGACTTAGTCGCGTGCCAGCCCCTTTTTACAGGATAAAGGTAGGAACTGGCCCCCTTCCAAAACAGATCATCTTTGAATCCTGAAACTACTTTCTGCGAAAGGAACTCAAGACTTCTTCCTAAGATTTCTCCCTTGTGACTAAGGAGTAGTCACCCTGCATCCGCAGGCACCATCTAAGAACACTGCGGTCTGCTGCAAGTCCTTCCTCCGGAACCCGACTGCCCAGCTCGACGAGAACCGGCTTCCCTGGCACCTCTGACCTCTACCTGCATCATCAGTCACGCTGAGATTCGTGGGTGTGACGAGACCTCGAGGGACCGGCCATCTTCAAGACTGCACGACTTCTTTCCAGCAAGCCCGCCGAGTGAATTCCTGGTGAGTGCTTTGGGGTCCGAGAAGCCCCCACCCTGAGCAGCTCCAGCACCGAAGAGCAGCCCCCCAGCATCTCCACGATCTGCGTGGGGCCCTTCTGCTTTTTGCTGCTCACCGCGTTGTTTGGCTACTAGCCCGCTGGCTTGTGGCCTTCCTGACGACGCCCGACGACATTTCTGCTGCTGGTCTGGTTGCTCCAGACTGGCCCTTGCTTCCCTCCATCGGAGAAGTACCCTGGACCCTCCTGGTCCACCCAAGACGCCATTTTAGGTCCACCGCGTGGGCCTTGCATTTGCCAAGACTTGTTGCCCAATCCTGGGTCCAGCTACGTCGACAGCAAGAACCTTCGTGGGACAGCTCGCACCTCCATCCTGGTCGCCGACAACGCCTCCTGGTCCGAGAGACTGCAGAGCCCAGCAGCGCCCACTCACCTGACTGCGGTGACTTCGCCCGGTGCCATCCTGGTGCCCACTTAATCACTGGCTAGTGATTCAAGAACTTGGTCCCCTCTGCTTTCAGGTTTCCTTCTTCCTTGATCCAGGCTTGGATCCATCGAACTTTTCTTCACTGGTCGCCTGCCAGCAACTTCTTCCTTCCAGGCTCCTGGTCCGGCAACGAGATCCCCGACGTCTTTTCAGACCTATGCAGCTGCAGCCCCTGGGCTTGGTAACTTCGGCACTTCGGTGTCCCAGCATAGCCTCACTATCCTAGGGTCAGGATCCACTGTCGTTTTCTTCCTACCAGGTCGGGTTCGCCCGTGAACACTAACTTTGCCTTTACTAGCCTCCATAGACTTTGTCCCGCATCCCGCGTGAGAGTGCACACTCTGCACCCGAGTCCCCTAGGTCTCCTAGTAGTAATCTAACGATTCCCTAGTCAAGTCCTAGCGATTCCAAAGCCTATTAGAACTGTTACTTACCTGCTAGTAATTCGCATTCCACTTCTAAAGTATATGGTTTTTCGTGCCCCTCGGGCATTTGTGTATAACGTGCTAACTTAAGTATTTTCGTAAGAGTTTTGTTGTGTGCCTAGCACCCTGTCCTCATAAAGAGTACAGGGTTGTTGTGATTCTAATAAATACACTGTTTATTTTCATAACACTTGTGTGGTGTCCTTTCACTGGGTGTTCAAGGGGTAATGTGATGGTAAAACAGCTGGCTTAACACGCCCTCTAGAGTCTTAGCCTTAGACTGCTCGTATCCATGCTACTAGGATAGCTGGTCTATAAGGTTGACTTACAACCAATCATCAATAAGGGTTGTTTGGACTGATATATAGTGATCACTAGAATAGTGAGCACTGCACATCAGGCCAACTTCTCACACCATCCTAAGACGGTTGGCCAAACCAACATGCACACTTTTAGTGCCTACAGCACCTCCTCCCCCTGCTGCTGAAACTGAGACATGTTCCCATCTCAGACTTGCGGACTGCAAATGAAAAATAAACGACAATAAAACAGTTTTGTCATTTTATTTTTCTTCTGTCTGCAGCATTTCACCAGCGGGGCGACGCTCTTACCGGGAGAGGTCCGCTCTCTTTTTCTGGTGTTTCTGGGCTTCTTGCTCCGTTGCCACGTCTGTGGGGGAGGGGGGGGGGCGGCTCAGGAGCTCTCTGCTCTTCTGATGATTCTGAGCTCAATTTGCGAGGCGACCCCCATCACCCTCCGGCTCTCGATGTCATGAGACTGTGCCCTCTTGCTGCAGTACACAGCCCAGCTGGCACTTCAGGCAGTTGCTGCGGCACCGCTACACAAAGCTTGAGCGGAAGGTCCGGGAGACGGAGCGACTAGCAGGCACGTCCTACTCGATCGCCGCCTTGGCCACGCCCTCTTGGTTTGTTAGTTTAAGAATAGATACAACACTGTATTAGTGATAGAGTCTGAGAAGAAGAAATTGACAAGGAACATGGATAGCCAGGGCCTCAGCTTAAAGTTTCCATTTATTATTGTTGGAAAGGCTCATAGGTGACAATGGACAGTGCCATTACCATGTCTGGCCTGGGAGAACATTTCGACGTTTCCGCATGAGAATGGAAAGGACGATGGAGCCCCTGATGATGTGATGAGATTCTGGTGAAAATAACTGGAGTTCACACTGTCTGAGATTACAGCCACTTTCCTTTGGACTTTGAGAGGTTTAGACCTCTATGCTTTCCTTTGACTTTTGCAGAATGTGGCTTAGGCTAGCACTCATTTCCCTGACCCAAAAAGACTCTTGACCGAGCTTCTGAAATGCTGACACCTTCCTATGCCTTCTCACACTTCCCCGCATTTTCCTAGTTTTTTCTGTTTCACAGATTTTTGAGAGACCTGGACCAACGCCAGCCCCGGACCCGACATCTCAACAGCCATCCCCTACTGATACAAGATCCTGCGAAAAGACCGCCCGAACCGCCCAGGAGGAGGCCTCTCCGTCATCCACCAAAGCTCCCTCCAACTGACAACCACTGACTCGGACGACTCCTCACCCCCCATGGAACACATCCACTTCCAGATTCAGATCAATCCCAGAATGATGCTCCGCGGAGCACTCGCCTACAGACCACCTGGCCCTGCACCCTGTACAACAACTTCATCGCCGACCTCTTCGCACCCCACGTCCTCTCCTCCACAGACTACATACTACTTGGAAACCTGAACATCCACCTGGACAACCACTGCAACCCCAACACCACCGCCCTACTAGAGAACTTCACCAACATAGGACTGAAGCAACTTGTCTCTACCCCCACGTGACCCTATCTTCGCAGGAGGGAACAGCATTTCCTTCAGCTACACCACAGAACTGCTCTGAACTGACCACCAGTGCATCCATTTCTCATTCACTAAACCCACTGCACACAGGCATGCGCCACCTCCCACACAGAATCTGGAACAAAGGCTCTGAAGAACCCCTCACTTGCACTCGACCCCCACAACGACAGACGCCAACAAAGCAGCAGGCAAACTCCACCAATGGATAGCCAACTACGCAAACACACTCACCCCCCTCCAGAACACCACAAGATGACACAAGAAGAAAGCAAACTGGTTCACCACGCCACTCCAAGAATCCAAGTGATCCTGCCGATGACTGGAAAAGACGTGGAGAAACAGCAAAACCCCAGAAGCACGCTCCGCCTACAAAACAGCCACCACGGCTCACCACCACCTCATCAAATCCACAAAGAAGAACTTCCTCCAAGGCAGAATCCTCTCCAAGGCCCTCAACTCCAAGGAAATCTTCACCATCATACAGGAATTTACCAAACACAACATCCTCCCAAGACCTCTGCAATTGATACAGCTCCTTCTTTCACCGCAAGATCAAGACGCTCTACGGAAACTTCTACGACCAAGACCTCTGCACCACCCCAACCCACACCCCCAGCGACGCCACCCAACAGATCCTACTTACCTAGACCCCACTCATGACAGAAGACACCCTAAAGACTATGAAGAGCATCCACTCTGGAGCACCTTCAGACCCCTGCCTGCCACACATCATCCACAGGAGTGCCACAGCCATTGCACCAGAGCTGTGTTGCACCATCAACTGCTCCTTCGAAACCGCCACATTACCTGACAACTGGAAGCGCGCCGAAGTCAACCCCCTCCTACAGAAACCCTCGGCAGACCTGAAAGACCTCAAGAATTTCACGCCCATCTCACTGCTTCCTTCGCAACTAAGGTCATCGAAAAGGCCATCCACACTCAACTAGCACACTTCACCGAAGCCAACAACATCCTAGACACCTCTCAATCCAGCTTCCATAGCAACCACAGCACCAAGACTGCTCTCTTCACCGCCACAGACGACATCCGCGCCCAACTCGACCAAGGCCAAATGGCAGCCCTCATCCTCCTGAACCTATCAACAGACATCAACACCGTATCCCACCGCACACTAGCCACCAGACTCCACGACGCCGGCATCCAAGGAAAGGCCCTAGACAGCTTACACTAATTTCTCATCGGCAGAACACAAAGAATAAGACTCCGACCCTTCCTCTCAGAACAAACAGATCAGATGCGGAGTACCCCAAGGATCCTCCTTCAGCCCCACCCTCTTCAACGTCTACAGGGCCCTCTTGCAACCATCGTCAGAAATCACAGGCTCAACATAGTTTCCTACGCCGATGACCCCCAGCTCATCCTCTCCCTCACCAATGAACTCTACATCACCAGACACAAATTCCAAGAAAGGATGAAAGCCATCGCCACTTGGATGAAAAACAGCTCCCTGAAGCTTAACTCTGAGAAAACAGAAGTCCTCATACTCTGCTCCACTCCCTCATCATGCAACGACACCTGGTGGCCTCCCACCCTCTGAAACCCACCTACTCTGACAGACCATGCTCATAACCTCGGGATCATACTGGACTCATCGCTCACTATGATTCGTTAGATCAATGCCGTCTCCTCTGCATAGTTCAACACAGTCCACATACTATGTAAAACATTCAAGTGGATCCCCTCAGACGCCAGGAGAACGATTAATCACGCCCTCAGCAACTGCAGACTGGACTACGGCGGTGCCCTCTATGCTGGAATGAACACAAAACTCCTCAGAAAACTCTAGAACACCGCAGCCAGACTAATCCTCGATATCCCACGGCACAACCACATCACCCAACACCTCTGTGTCCTCCAATGGTTCCCCGTCGAAAGAAGAATAACTTTAAGCTACTCATGCACGCTCATGCAGGCTCTCCACAACATCATACTCTACTTCAACAGCCGCCTCTCCTTCCATACCCCCAAGAGAAACCTCTGCTCGGCCGACCTCTCCCTAGCCACCTTCCCACGCTTCTGCAGGGACTAGATCGGGTGGAAGGTCTTTCTCCTACCTTGCAGCCAAGACTTGAAACTCCCTCTCCACCTCCGGCGAATCCCGACACCGCACCAATTCAGGAAAGATATCAAGAACTGGCTCTTCGAATGACACCAACGGAGCTGCTCTCACCCTCCCCTCAGTGCCTTAAGACCCTGACGGGTGAGGAGTGTGCTTTACAAAACCCTGATTGATTGATTTTCTTGTTTGCCTTCTATTGGTACTCCTAAACTTCTCTGTGTTTTCCAGTGTTTATACTGTATCTTTATAGCATGGTACTGAGATTCGTTTACCTTAACCTGACAGCTAACTTGTTATTAATCTTCTTTACTATAGTCACTGATTTCTGGTCCTTATTGTGTGGCCATATGGGTTGCAATATTAATTGAAATAGATTGATTCAGAACTAACTCCCTTTACTTCTCAGTCAGTGAAGAAAAGATTCACCGGATTACCAATGGTAAGAAGGGTTAGCCCATAGTGCAGCACCAACTTTAAAAGTAATGTTTGTAAATGAAATGTCGCTTGGTTTTGGTGATTGGTTTGATAACTGAATGTAAATGTCTATGAATTACAATTAGGAAAACTTTCTAAAACTCTGTTTGCATTACACTTGCCACATGAACCTTTCACTGCTTTCACTCCGAATGTAATGGAAGAAAACTCATGAAGGGCATGGTTTTTCTATATCTTTCAGTGGTTTAAGCAAATGAGCAAGCGTTAGTATAATAACTATGTATACTTTAGAGGTGTGTCCTTCCTGGTTGCAGAAATAATATGGTTCTGTTCAAGTAGAGAGCTTAAGGAGCTCCTTGGAACATATCGCACTTTAATAATACGATTTTTGCATTAAATGTGAGTTTGCCGTGTTTTAACTGAAACCTCTCTCAACAGGGTGAGATTCAAGTCACCGTTGATGCGTCGGTTTCTAAAGAACAAGATCTCTCTGTATTTTTAAAGGCCTGCAGACTGTTGAAACAAAGGACAACATCCGACCTTGAACAAATACAAGATGTATTTGAAAAGTATGGCTATAAGACACCAGTTGCAGCTAATTCAGGTACTTGCAATAATTTTTTTTAAAATAAATAAATCTGTAAATGCGTATTCCGTGTGTCTTTATATTTTAAGCGCTATCGGGGACCCAAGGCTGGCCTTTAGCCTGTGCAGGCTGGGCCAATGCCCAGGGCGCTGACTTCATGTGGGGGCGCTGGAGCTCCTTCCAGCAGTCTTCCTATGGTTTAGGCTAAAAGAAAAGCGTGTTTAGGCACTTTCTCTGAAGGCAGTTGGTGGCTTTGTCTGCTTTTTAGTTCTCGCGCCTAGCGGTGCACTGCGCAGCAGTTCTCGCACAATGCGAGACATTTTGTAGGTGAAAAACGGGGAATCTGAGCTGACCTAGGATTCGCACAAGCTCGTGCGAGTGCTTTTCCTTTTGAGCTCCCCCATTGGCCTTTTCGCGCGTCTTATTCTAAAAGACTGCACGCAATTGACCCGAGGCGGACACATTGCTCCTCCCATGGTCTATTGATGTGCATTACGTGCTTGGTGCTCGTAATAGACACCAATAGACCATGGCTCGCAGTGGCGCGCGCACACCACTCGCGGGCTTGTTCCCTTTTGGTTTCGTCATCGCAGAGCGGGTGCTGTACGTGCCTAGTTAAAATAGCAACCTTGTAAAAACAAATAACGACAAAACATTCTGGTTGTGTAGCTACAGTCACCGGTGACTGCACTATTGGTGTGACCTGTGACCCCGGAGCAAAGTTCAGACATATTTCATCTTCAGAAGATGGCGGCCGTGTCTGCGCGAAGGAAAAAGGAGCTTGAAATGAAGGCCGCCGCACAACCTGCCCTCTAAACTCAGTCATGGGGGTGCACTATTGCTCGGTTTGCTGACAGACCTCCTTCACTGGCAAGGGAAGTTGAAAGAGGCCCTAGGTGGCTTTCTGCTCAAGGTACGTATATGCTGGACAGTGGACTTTGAATGTGCCGCTCGTGTACAGGTGTGTGGTGTCTTGTGCACCTATTGTACTTGATTAGTCTCCTGTACATTTGTCTCAGGGGTGCGTGGTAAATTCCTATCCGCGCTCTCAGGAATGTTGACATGTCATTATGGGTCTAGTGGGGGGATTCTATAACGGTTGTGACAAGCGGTTCTACCTCGTGGCTGGATGTGTTGGTCCCACTTCACTACATGAATAAACAATCTATCCCGGAGGAATTACTTGACAATTTTGGCGACGATTCTACTCATGCAGAGATTTTGTTGTTCATCTCATCTGCGTGCTGTATTCCTTTTCAAGCTTAAGCTTTCCTGCGTACCTTCAGCTTCGTTGATTTGCAGAAGACTCTGGTGAGTGGAGGACCCACGCGCATTTCCAAGTTGCTTTACTTTCACCTATGTTTCGGATGGTGAATATTTGAGTGAATACTTATGCGCATCACTGACGCGTGTGCAGATCGCCTCACAGTTTATCAGCTTTGCAGTGTAGGTGCTCTTAATTACACAGAAGGAGTCTGTTGACAACGTTTTCTTCAACATGTGTACCTTCGAGTGCTTCGTAGTTTCGTCAGCTGATCCAGGATCCTTTTTCCGACGGCTGCGTGTACTGGTATTCCTTAAACCTGATTTTCTTTACTATCTGGCACAATGTATTTCTGCAACTTCAAGCATGCGTCAGTTTCCTAAATTACTATTGGTGTGTATGGAATTGGACCGTCTTTCATTGCATTCCTACAATTGCAAGAGAGCCAGTGACCCCTTCTTAGACAGCGTATTCTACGTGTAAGGAATGGTACCACAATGTTCTTTTGAATATTTCTGGTGAATGGAAGGACAGCCCATACATGACCGCATACTAGTCTGGAACGAATTGAGTTCATACTGCTGTGTAATCTGCCAACCCCTAGAGGTGGATAGTCTGCCTGGCACATTCCCTCTACCCAGGGTGTAGCGTTCCAGTCAAAGCTGCTGACTTTGGCCCTTTAGCTGCTTGTGTTTGTAATTAGAAGTCTGGGGGAGCCAGGTTTGAGTCTCGGCGTGGGATCACCATCCTGGGATTCTGGGCAAATTACTTAATCTACCCTGCCTCAAATTATGAATGTGACCTACTCAGGGCTTTAAGTAGGATGAAAAACCTGGGGTGTCACTCAAATGGGCGTGGCCAATGTAATTAAGGGTGTGTCTTAAAAACAGTAACCTAAAAATCTGTGCTTACCATAGTGTATCCACTGACTTCTATTTTGCTGTTTCTGTCATTGCACCCAGATATATGATACAACAAGTAACATCATACCTATAACAAGTCAGGACTATTGGTTTTGTCAATAGTTGTCAGTTGCATAAGATAAATAAGCAACAACTATGGCTTGTATATAATATTGAAAAAGCTTCCAATTAAACCCCTGGTGACAGCACGACAATGTTGCTGCAAAGTTGTTAGAAAGAACAGTTTAGTAATGTATACGTTTTTGAGATGCATACCAGGGAGGCTCTTGCCGCAGAGGAGAGGATGGAGGCTCCAGCTGGCGACGGTATTGGAAATCATTACCGCACAGACATTTGTGATCAGTTAAGAAGCAGAGCTGCTCCACAAGGCGGAGGCCGGTTCAAAATAAATGCTCCCTGCCCAAGTTTGCATCGAAGCACGTCTAATCGCACGCTAATCGGAGCTGCGCCTTTTACTATTCATGTTACCGATTCACAAAATAATTTAATTATTTAATGCACCGTCCGTCATAGGGACATGGCGCCTCAAATTTTACATCGGAATCTGTACGTACAGGCCAGTGCCAGGGCAGTATCTGGCTTCCGATGTATCGGTGGCCCGCAAGAGTGCTGACTAAAGCACCGTTCAAAGTTTTTAGGTTGTAGATGTTCAGAAATATAGTGGGACGTTTTATCGTGCTCCCCCACTTCTGCCATCTCATGTTTCACCCCTTGAGTCTTATTTCTGGCAGTCAATCTCTTCCTATTTCTCTTTGCCGCATAAAACTCCCCATTAACTTTCATTCTCATTCTCCCGTTCACACCGCCTCCGCTCTTCTCCTCTCTGTCTCTCTTATGTCTCACCCTCCAGCCTCGCACAGATGCTCAGAATAACCCAGGAGGCCGTGATGAGGTCTGATCTGAGTCAACATGTAAGCAATATTGTTTTACTCTCTTGAATTGATGTTCTCTTAAATTCCTGCACATTTCCTATTCTTGAAAAAAACTTTCTTATTCCAGTTTTCAAATTACATCTCTCATTGGATTGTGCTCAAACATTGTCACAGTGAATCATCACATCGTCATAATAAGCCCCCCCCCCTCCCATGGTCAGTTTGTCATATTATTTAATAAACATACAGTGATAATGCATATCAAAAATCCTGAATAATCACCACATGGAACATAGTAGTACGTTTGAGGTATTGGCAAGCCGATTAGCATGCAATGTCCAAGGCAGTTAATCTGCATATCTTTTTACAACATAAGTTTTATATGGTAGCTGGAGGCTCGGCATCCGGCTCTGTATCACTATGCAGTATAATATACTCCTTAAGGGCCCCCAGATATCCTTGGGTCTGGAGGCTATTGGTAGTAACTCAGTGTTGGAACTGAATATATCAGGTCACCTAGGGTAGCCTGGCCTAGGGTAAGACAGTCACTAATAGAGGCACATGTGTAAAGGTTACACCTCACCCAGCAGTAACTTAAAGCAATTCCACTCAAAAAGAAACACTACACCAACTTTTGTGTGAAAATACGGGTTGTTTTATAAAAAAAATATTACTTTGTTCTCTTGTCTATTATTTATCCTCAGTTAGCACAGTTCAGTACAATACACTCAATTGGTGAAATTATTAATTTCTTCAAAGCTGCAAAAATATTCCTTAGTTAGCACAGTTCAGTACAATACACTCAATTGGTGAAATTATTAATTTCTTCAAAGCGGCAAAAATATTTCACTATTTAACTCTTCAGCTTAAAAGTACATTACATTGGTTTTCAGGGAGCAGTGTCTGCACACCTTAAAGACTTAGCTAGACTTGACTCCTCTAATAAAGGTTATTACCATTTACCCCCCCCACCTAAAGCACCAAGGAGAGATGGCTAGTACTTCCCACTCCACTTATTCTGTACAGGCTCTTCTCTAGAACTGTCTCAAGGGGGTTTATTCACCAATGATATACAGTTAGCTTTCAACAACAGGTCTAAGATGATCTTTGTAGAAGTCTTGAAGGGTTGTGCTCAGTTTAGCTCAATCCTCGTGTGGCCAACCGATAGCCTCTGCTCCTCTAATAGAAAATCTACGGCCTGTATCTTCCCCCTCTCATTCACTCCTTACTTCTTTGTGTTGAGCCCACTGGGCCTGTGTCTCCGATCGTCAGAGGGATGGAACCAGACCACACCAGGGCACTTGACACGGCCTGTCGGCCCCTCGACCCTCCTCTCCCGCTAAAACAGCTCCTCCGTGTTGGAGCTAGAGCGGGGAAAGAGGGGCACACAAGCGGAGAAGAGCCGATGCTCGCCTTCCGCCCGCTTCCTCCACCGGTGATAACTCCGCCTTCCGTGAGAGGAGCGGCTCGACCGGGCATGCGCGGGTGAGTAGTGGCTCAAGGACGGAGTCTGCTCAGCTTCGCGGGACCTCCTCCTCGGGCTCCGCCCCCGCTCCGAGACTCGCGTTCAGTCAGCAGGGCCTGCGCAGTGCGGGGGGAAATGAAATTCCACAAGCGATCCTACCGCATCAGTCACCAGGCACAGAGAGAGGGGGGCAGCCTTCACTACGCGGCCAGTTCACTCGGCGACACAGTGCCAGGCACTCGGTTCCAGCCCCCAACCTATATAATCCCACTACCCCTGATGAGGCGAATCAACACCACAGGTAAAAACAGAGAGGGGGGGGGGCTCGGTTGGATGCCTGATGAGTCCTCCTTTCCTCTCTGTTCTCGTGACTTCTGATAAAGGCGCACAGGAATCCTTCTCTCTTAATCCGCACCAGGACCCTTTTCCTCACTAGGCAGGGGGGGGGCTTCACTCCAGTGCAACCTCCCACACCCACTCTTTCCTCTGGGACCGGATAAGAACAGGTGCCCAGGGTCTCCAGGATTTTCTCAGGTAGGGTCAGGTCAGCAACTACAAGGGGAAGAAGGGTGGTGAACCAGTAAGGAGCGTCCCTACAATGGGAGGTCAACCCTCTGATGATCCTACCCCCGCCTTATGCTACAGCCTTAACTCCAGCCAGCCTACTCTGAAAGACAAAATGGCTGCCCAGCATTCCGCCTTATATAGGCTGACCCTCACAGGTCCAGAAGGGACCAGAAGGTTCTGGAATGCCCTATTCTATCCTATGGGTCAGATCTCAGGTGTGACAGTTGAAAACCACCATTTTGTAGATCTGAATGAATTCCTGTCAGGAAAGGCACCTAGGCCTAAGGTGAAAAACTATGAGGGCCAAAAGAGCATCTATCCCCCAGGCCAACACCATAAAAATCTAGTGGACACAAAAAGATGAGAAGGGTATGAGGGGCAAAAAAAAAAAAAGGGGACAAAATAAATAATTAATCGGAGGGCTACGCAAAAGGCCAGACAGGTCTAACACTCAGCATATATAGTATTTTGCTCCTGGCAATAGAGTAGGTCAGCCATCCATTCCTTAAATTTCGGGGCTCGGCCCCTGCCCCACCTACAGGCTACTCTCAGCTTAGCTAGTAGCAACGATAAAGCTACGAACCTCCTGTGTGAAGCAGATATATGTGCTGTATGCCCCAGTAAGGTAAGTAGCGGGTCCCTCTCTAAAACACTTCCTGTCGTACTGTCTAGCGCTGTTAATACCTACCTGCTCCCAGTAATCCCGTATGGCCGGACACTCCCATGCTAGGTGAAGGAATCCCGCCCCTGGTTGCCTGCATCAGTCGCTCCTATCTGTATCAGCCATCTTAAACATGAATTCCTTTACCGGCGTATAATATAGCCTATGCAGATATTTATAATGTATGATTTACAACTTACTGCTGGTCGAGATCTGTGCTGCCTGCATACAACAATATTGCCATTGTTCATCAGTAATTTCTCGCCCTAATGCCTCACCCCAATGTGTACGGGATCCACTGTGTATTCCTGCTCTGTTCACTCGGATGCTATTGTATAAGCCTGACACTAGATGTTTCCCATCTGCGGACCCTAACATTTGGTGTAGCGGGAGGAGGCTTATTGGCTCGTGAGGGAAGTCAGGGAGTATAGACCGCATCCCCTGTCTGAGACGCACGTAAAGAAACATATCTAGAGTCTTTTGTTTGTATTCCTTGAAGAAGGTGCTCCATTGACCGGAACCTCCCATTATGAAAGAGATCTCCCCAGGTGGTTACATTAGCGCGCTTGCAAAGCCCCTGAAATCCCTTCTCCTGCAAAAGCGAGAGATCTGGATGATACGCCAGCGGGAGCCGCGAGGAGTAAAGGATAGGCAAATCTAGCAACGCATTTATCTGGAGCCACGCATCCACCGTGCCCGAGACAGTGGTGGGTGGTGTCGCCCGCGTGTTGACAGGGCCATGTATCACTCCAGTCAGCGGTATTGGTTCAGCAAGCCAATCTGCCACGACTATTTGCGGCATATAGCGAGGGGGGTGCACCCAATAGTGTGCTTGTGCGCTCAAGAAGTATATCCCAAGCCTCCCTGTTCAAATGGCCCGTCAGTGGCGACCAGCTAAGCCTCGCTTGTCTTCCCCCACCCCCCCTCCCCACAGTAGTCTGAGCAGCTCAGTTCGCAATGTTTTAAAAAAAAAAAACGTCCCGTGCATAAGGGATATTGAGGAACAGATAGAGGAACTGAGGAAGGACAACCATCGTAATAATTCCAGCAAGTGAAAGAGGTAGCAATATCCAATGTGTGACATTAGCAGTTAGGCGTGTTATGGCTATACCATAGTTTGCTCGTATGGTCTCCTCTCTGTCTCTAGTGACTTGGATTCCGAGATACCGCAACTCTGTCTCGCGCCACTCTATCGGGAAGTCAAGAGGGAATTTCGATACCGCCGACGTGAGTGGGAAGACCTGCGATTTCCCCCAGTTGATGCCTATTCCAGGCAAGTAACCGAATCTCACAAAGTCGCGCAAATTGAGATTAATATTTTGTTGCGGGTCTCTAGCATAAAGCATGATATCGTGCGCATATAACGACACCAATATTGGACGTAGACAACAGCGAACTGCTTTGTCCTGGTCTAATTGCCTCAGTCTACAAGCCAAAGACTCTACCGCCAGGGCAACAAGCATTTACAATGCAATGGTTTCGCCTTTTGAAATGTTTGAGCTATTGGCATTGTAAATGACAAAATTTGTATTTATGTGTTGGTTTTGAAAACAGATAAATAAATGGCATTGTCATTTACAATGCCAATAGTTTAATCTCTAGATCGAAACTTGTAAACAGCTACTCCAACCGGAGTGTTCCGGCGCTAGAGGTTCACAAATGACGGCAGCCAAGGACGACTTAACTCTTAAAAAGGCATGTTTTTAGCTGTTTCTTAAAAAGGTAGTCGTATTAGTGGATATCAAAAGCACTTTTGTATGTATATTGTCAAAAACTGCACGAAATACACTAGCTTCACTAATCATTTCACATGACAACTACACAATAGCACTAGCTGTACCACAAACCTTCCCTTGATCGCAATCCCCAAATTCAGACCATTACTATCTCGACGACAGAAAAACACAGAATCCCCTCTCAAACAAACTCAGCTTCTTACCTACAGGAGAGCCATCGGGTTGTATGCACCAAACACGAACATACCGCACACGGACAGCGGGAGGGGGGTGGGAACGGGCACACGGACAGGGGGAGGGGGGCGGGAACGAGCACACGGACAGCGGGAGGGAGGGAAGGGGGGCGGGAACGGGCACACGGACAGCGGGAGGGGAGGGGAGCACTCACCTGGACTTCTTCCGGGGGCAACAAAGACAACACCACGGTGACACAGACAGGGAGACAACATGAGGCGAGATAGACGTAGCACAGAAACAACGTAAACATGCCGACGAAAGCATTCCATTGGAAAAGACATGAGACGGGGGCAACAGAGACAACACCACGGAGACAACATGAGGCGAGATAGACGTAGCACAGAAACAACGTAAACATGCAGACGAAAGCATTCCATTGGAAAGGACATGAAACGGGAGCAACAGAGACAACACCACGGAGACACAGACAGGGAGACAACATGAGGCGAGATAGACGTACACAGGGAATAGATATTAGAAACAAAATGCTGCTTACCAGATTGCAAATACACAGTACTTCCTGGCAACTTAAATCTCGCAGCCCACTCCAACAGAAGACACTTCGAAAAAGACAAAAACATGACCGAAAAGAAAAAAAGAAAACCCGCCCACCGCCGCATGACGATCGCAAGGGGGCGGGGTGAGTAAAAATCGCGGGAACGCCCACAAATCTGCTCCGGCAATGACGGACAGATCGCTCTTCCAATGGCTAGCCTCCATTTATGGAGCTAGCCAATGGAAGAGAAGGCGGGACCAAAGCCAGTAGTGTTCTAACATTAGATTTCGCCTGCGCGAACGCTGCTGCGCAGCGGACGCCAGGCGAAACCTAAAAAGGAGCGGGGACAGCGGGCACCCCCGTCGAGTGCCTCTGGAAATCACGAGTGGGTGAGACAGGTAACAGTTGATTAACACCATAGCAGTGGGGAGGTGATACAATAGTTCAAGCCAAGACAAGTATAGCTTGGGGAAACCCGTTCTCCGCAGCACACCAAACAAATAGTCCCACTCTACCGAGTCAAACGCCTTAGTGGCATCTAAAAATACTGTGGCGAGTGGGAAGTCAGGCGCCACTTTCTGGATTAGCGAAAAAAGGGTCCTAAGATTATGGGATGTGGCCCTACCAGGCACAAAGTCTGATTGGTCAGGCAGTACAAGCTTGTCTAGAACCTTCGCCAAGATGTTCGTGTCGCAGTTCATCAAGGACAACGGCCTATATGAGTCACAAGACTCTGGCAGCTTCCCGGGTTTCAGGAGCGACGTGACTAACGTCTCTCTCATCGAGAATGGTAAAATGCCCACCTCTGATTCATCATACACCTCCGATTTATCATACACCTCCTTCAGTACTGGAGCTATGATATCAATATAAGCCTTATAGAATTCTGCCGGGAGGCCATCTGACCCCGGCGCCTTCCCATTCTGAAGCTGCATAATAGCCTCCCTGATCTCATCGAATTCAAATGGCATACTTAAAAAATCCCGCTGAGTGTCCCCGAGCCAACCAAGCGCCACATCCCCCATGAACTCCTCTAGGTCAATGACACCCTGCCTTTGGGACGTATATAATGTAGTGTAATGCGCAGTGAATGCCTCCAGAATGCTCTGCGAGTCTCGATGTGGCCTATCTAGCACCTGAATTTCTATGACATGCGTGCTGAATCGAGGGTTCTGTGGCACCGCAGCCAGCACCTTCCCCGGTCTTTCACCCTCCCCTTATCTACGCGTTGTCCCGTATTTACCCCGGAATTTTACCTCCCTATGCGCAGTATCTTCGTATTCAGTTAAAGTTGTATGGAAATGTTTCAGCACCTGTCCCAACTCCCCCCGCACCATGCGCCTCTCCATCTCTTTCAGATCTCGGTCCAGCTTACGTATCCTGTTTTGTAAATCCCTCAGAACCCCGAAACTCTTAGACATACAATACCCACAAATCGTGACTTTGAATGCTTCTCATATCGTTTCAACATTATCAACTGAACCTTTATTTCGGACAAAGAAGTCTTTGATATCTTCCTGTAACTCTGTATGGAAAACCATATCCAAAAGGGCCGTGGGTTGTAACCGCCAGCTTGGCCTAGGCCTATCATACCCCGGAGGTGAAAGGGAGACTTTAACTGGGCAGTGGTCAGAATAAGTCTGAGCTAGATGCACGGCACTTCTAATGGTCGGGCACAGTCCTCTTGTTAGTAAGCAGTAATCTATGCGTGCCCAGGTTCCTCTGTAGGACGTAATGTGTGTGCCCTCTTGCTGTAGGGGGTGCATGTATCTCCAACTATCCACCAGCCCACTTTCCTCTATTATTCCCGGCAAATCTTCCTGTGCTTTTGTGTAGTTTTGTGGACCTGCATTGGATCTGTCAAATTCCTGCACATTTCCTTCTAGCCAGGAATGGTGAAACCTTCTGTTTGTGGTCACCTTTTATCGCCTTATTTAATTATTCTGTGAATAGACTTTGAGAAGTTGCATACATTTCGAGTAACATTTGACCAAACAAATGTTTTAAAACATTCAGCAACCTCCCTAAATGAAGAAAGAAATCCTCTCAAACATGCATGCTCAAATAAATAGTTGTAGCTACACAGCGGTTCCGTGTTGTTGTGTGCCCTCTTGTGCCTCTCCTGGCTGGTTAAGCAACACGGTGTTGCATTCCGGGACATGCAGTTCCGCTTTTTGCATTGCAAGTATAGTTTAAATAAATCCTAATATGGAAAGGGTTGGGTAAAACTAAAGTGGCTGTTGATGGCACAAATGAGATGGGCACCTTGGTAAATGTTCATTATTGATATGTTTTTAAGTTTTTTTGGGGCGCCTTGTATCAGTGTTATGCTGCCTCAGAGCACTAAATCATATGCTAAACAGATTTGTAGAAAACAAGCATTGGGGAAGCTAATCGAATTGACGTGCTATTGGGTTTGCCAATCATTGTTCGTGTACTGGGACGCAAGCACAGACAAAAGCATCTGAAATATGAATGCATTAGGAAACAAGCATTTGCAATGCAATAGGTCTCGCATTTGCGTAAGTTTAAGCTATTGGCATTGTAAATGACAATGCCTTTTATTTACATTTTAAAAAACAAAAACATAAATAAAAGTCATTGTCATTTACAATGCCAATACCTAAAAATTATTTTATATGCACTGCTTAAAGCCTAAACAGGCAACTAAACAAGCAGTTACAAGTAAAGTCACCTTGCACAACAAAACACATTATAAATAAATTGGTACAGCAAATGTAGTACCACCAACCTATATTTCTCATATGTTCATTCCTACATAATATTACTATATTTTATCATAATACAAGCACACACAATCCCACTCTATAAACTTTCAGCCACTTTACTCAACACCACTCCACGCTAAACTACTCCACCCCACTACGCTCTATAATAATTTCCTCTACTCTATACTACACCACTTTACTGTACCACACTACACTCTATGGGTCTACATTAACAAAATTCGAGCTAGTAATGTTGCATTTGCCATGCCAAAAATTCAAACTTTTAATAATGCGGGGACCTATTGCATTGCAAATGCTTGTTGTTTTGCTTTTCACAGTGCTTCTTAATCTTGCCCCCCTCACCTCCCTCATACTCACAAATTTTCAATGCAAAGACAATTAAAGGGGACCACATTTGGCTTTGCCCAGGATGCTCTCTGAGCCAAGGCCTGCTCTGCGTGCACCTCTTCTGTTACTTTGTTAATTTTTTTATTCTTATTTAGCATTTCACTTCTTTTGCTCTGTTTTTGCTTCGTAATATCTCCCTATTTTCTACTGGCCATTAGTGTCTGGTGCTTTCACACCGTACACAAATTCAGTGTTGTATTTTTATGCTCATGAGGAAGGATTGTCGCTTCAATATAAGGCGTCTACACGCATGTTTATTCCTATTAGTAAGAACAGTATCATAAAAGGTGCTTAAAAAAAAAAAGATACGACATGCTCTGTTATTTCCATAGTTGGTCCAAGTGATCTAAATAGATAAGTTTTGTAGAGGAAGCACAACTAACCCTCTTTTTCCTGTGTAATTCTTTATTGTATTGATTCAATTATTGTAGGGCAGGGTACCCAACCTTTACTGTAATAAGAGCTACTTAAGATCAATGAAAGTTATCCCGAGCTACTAATATTAGTGTCGTAATAGTGACCACATGAGACGAGACTACATTAGTTGTCACAAAAAACGAGATGACCAGCAGTGATCTCCTCAGTTAATCAGGCAATGTTGCCAGTAGTATTCCAGAAAAGATCTTGTCAATGTGAAATGCCTCTACATAGGTAATTCATAATAGCCATAGTTGCAATGGCCATGTCAACAAGGTTTTTATATTTGTAGTAGGTCTCCCCAACATCACATGATTTTTTTTATTGAAATAACTTTGAAAATATGTTGCAAAAATCAGCTCCAAAATATCATCTTATTAGTTTTCACAGATATTCATCTCCAGTACTTGCTTTTCAAATTTTGTATACATAACTTAATTCAACCAAGCAAAAGGTTATAATTTAGTAGACTGGGGTCTACACAGACGAGCTACTTATAGATACCTGGAGAGATACCAGTAGCTCATGAGCTACCTGTTTGGGAAGCCTGTTGTATGGGGTACCTCTGTATATTTTTATTAAGCACCCTTCTAACCCTGCTCCCCCACCACAAGCTTACTACTAACAAACATTGGCAAAGCCAGTAGTACTCACCTTTAATATGCAAACTCCAAACTATTGTTTTTTTTTTCAATTCTTGTTTGGAAACCATTGTTTAAAAAAGGAAAAGAAAAACATTTTAAAATACAGTAGGAAAAGTAAACTCCTGGTTTGAGGTATTTCAGAATGTGCATTTAATGCTATATTTTCAGTCTTTATGACTCGTCTGCTTTATTTTTCAAATACTTTTTTACCCTGAAAACTCTGAATATACTTTAAAAAGAACAAACATTGGCAATGCCAATATGTTTGGCTTATTAAAGTGCCTTTTGCGTCACTGATGGTTGTAGACACTCAAGTCCTCATACACACACTGTCACACATCTATGAACTCATGCATCCATTCATCAGTCTTCTGACTCATCCTTCCATTCACCCTCTAACGCAAGCACATTAAAAGCACACAAACACAAAAACATATGTAAGGTAAATGAAAAGAATACAGGTAGAAAAAAAGAAAACATTTTGCCTTATAACCATAGGGAGCATATATTCGAAATAACAAAACGAAACAGAGCAGCAGATGTCTGTCTTGTAAAGGTATTGCAAATAGTCTATTGTTTTAAAGTTTGAGCATTACTGCCACATGTAGTGCCATCGTGATGGGTATCTTGGAATGGTAAGACAGGTGTACACTATGAACAACAGCATTCCATAATGATCTCCGGGTTTAGAGGAATTGACCACATGGAATGCTGTGTACTGCTGATGAAATGAATGTCAAGCAAGCAACGCGTTTGCACTGCCTAGAGAGCTTATTTATCCTCTTAAGAAACATTAAAATAAAAAGAGAAGAAGCAAAGAAAGGAAAGGGAAACTATAAAAGGGGAAAATTTGAAACTAATTGACTAGTCAACAAGCCCAATAATGAAGTGTACTCCTTTTTAGGTGGATATACACACGAGATAATTAAATGGCATCATTTACAGGTCAAAAGAGCCAATGATGCAGACTTAACCATTACCTCATGCAGTTTGCTCTCATGAATGGAAGCAGAGTGTAATTGACACTCATACAGACCAGTGGTAGAACAGAGTGGACCCATAGGCCCTCTATGTATCTATATGGATATATAGATACATCTTAGGCGCTGGTTGACGAATCTTCGTGAATTTTTCAAAACGAATGGGGTGCTCTGGTCAGCGCCTTTCTTGAAAGTTTTCGGGTGATTCGTCTAGCGGGGCTGAGGAAAAAGGAGGGTCCCAAAACGCGTTTTCTCCATGTTAATTTCCATAGGAGACTTTTATCGCGGCTACAGCCCGAACTGCTGAACGGAATTCTCTCAAATTTGGCACCGCGGTAGCTCTTTGTCCAGAGTGCACTCTTTGCTTTAAATGGTGTAAATTCGTTCAGTAGTTCCTGAGATAGTCAAAAATAAAAAAAGATTATATAACTGGTGACTGCGGTGGATGCGGGAACCCTCCCAATCACAAGCGTGTCTCTGATTGGCTACCAATACTTCAAACCAAGAAGCGTTTGCAGCCATTTTGTGACGTGGTAGACCGAGTCACAAGAAAAAAGGTTAAAAATTAAGAAAAGGGGAGGGTAGAAACACAGGGTCCCACAGGACCCCAGGGTCCAAAAAGCATTTAAAACGAACAAACCAATTTGTCAAGATTAGCGTAGGATCCGCAAATCTCTCCGAAAAAATCAAAAAACACAAAGCGCAGGAGCCCTTTGTTTTAATAAGCCCCCGGTCCCAGGGGCAATGAGGAAAATATATGTGGGCCCCCGCAGCCCCGGAAAACGCCACCTCCCTGGAACATGATAGTATACGGGTGGCAAACACCCCCTCCCCCCGCAGCCCTGAGGACCACTACCTCCCCGGGGCTTTTAAAAAAAAAAGTGTGGGGGGCTCCTACCCCCCACCCTGCCTCGGGGGCCACCACCTCCACGGGGCTTTAATTAATTGGGATAGGGGGGCCCAAAGCCCTGAGGACTGCTACCTCCCCAGGGCGTAATTTAAAAACAAAGTGTGTGGGGGCTTGAGCCACCCCCCACACACTGCCATGAGGACCATCACCTCCCCGGAGCACTAATTATTCAAATACGGGGGTCCGTTGTGGACCCCTGGCTCTGGGGACCACCACCTCCCTAGGGCTATGTTCAAGTTGGGAGGGGCTCCGCGCGGCCCCCCTTCAGGAGCCCGCCCTGGCTCTGGGGACCGCCACCCCGAGGGCCGGCTCCAGCAATGTCCCAGGGTGCCTACCTCTGGAATATTGCAATTTGCAATGGCAGGGCTTTGCTCCCGCCCTGGCATTGCAAACTTCTACTTCGCTTCATGGAAGCGAGAGCAGGAAAACTGCTCCTGCTTACATGAAGCGAAGAAGATTTGCTTTTGGACAAAGAGAGCTGCATATTTACCCATGGAGTATATAGACTGCTGAATTCTTTTCCCTGATATCCTTCCCCATGTCACATACATTTAAGTAGTCTCTAAGCACATCATTGCTTTTATGTCAGGGAAAGTGTACATGGCAGTCTTGCACCATCGAAGCAGACCACTTCACAATAGTTTTCTGTATCCTTCTAGGAATTCACATGTGTTCAAAAGTTTGTAAACTCAAGGACTTTATACGAAAACTCAAGGCCTGTAATGGAGCTTGACATGTTAATCATACATTCATTCATTAGAAAAAAACCATGATGTACCCAAAGTATGATGTAAATATTTTGTGGTGAATGATTCTAATCAAAATAAAATGGAGAAAAAGAAACATAGGAGTACGTATCATAGATAGATCTATTACATTTCACTTTTTTGTAAAAGACCACATTCTCCTCTCTTTAGGCCATGCTCCATCTGCTACCAAATGATTGAAATGTCAAGTATGAGACCGTATCTTCGCCTCTCTAGGATTCAGTAGCTCGGGGTCCACCAACTAAACCAAAATGCGATTTCTGACACATTTCTTCAACTCTTCCTCGAATGACTGACTGTTAATTGTACGATAATATATCGTCCTGTTCAACTAAAAGAATTGACCAAGACAAAGAAAACACCGTTGTTATACACACAAAATGCAACTACTGTTGATTGAGGAAGATGGCAAACTTATTTGCATCTCCGAAGAAATGTTCTGGCATGGCAAGAGGTGCAATAGTAGGCGGCACCACCTGAAATAATTGCGCCTCTGCTGTGGGTACCATTGTGATTAGTGAAACAGTTGATGAGCAAATGCGTAGTGATGTTCGGAGCAGTCGGGCCAAGAGTCAGAAAGTGGGGCTAAGTCCCACTAATTACTTGAGAATGTATTGAGTTGAGCCAGCGAGTTGTCCAACTATTATGTCAGCACAACTGTGGTCCGCTGTGACTGTGCAATTCAAGACACAGGAACTGGCTATCATTTTGTAAGTCACGTAACAAATTGGCCAAATCAGCGAAGGTCACCTCTGGTAGAACAATATTGCTCAGGCAAGGCAGTATTCTTTGACTTGCCTTTTTGGCAGGGTATGACAGGCACGTAACTATTTTTTTTTTTTTGCTTCAGTTGGTCCTGCAGGAGCAACGTGGATCCACCACTCATTTGCAACTACTGCCACAAAGTTCTATGGGACGTGTGACACAAGTGAGCTGGTGGGAGTAGGAATGAGAGAGACAGAGAGAGAACATGCCTAGTGTGTTGCTTGGGACGCAACTGTCCTGTTATGCGTCCATCGGCTGACCACTTTGTACTGGATGTGATGTATTTGGGTGAATGATTGCTATGGTGGAAATGATAACATGGTGACATTCATTTGTTCATTAAGGGTCAGCCTTCATCTACACAGTTGACCTTTGAAATTCCTATTTGGTTCTATAAAGAGGGTGCTGTTTCCCTCTGTGTAAATCATGGTATTGAGTACTAGCGGTCTGTGGATATTCAGTTGTGCTGTTAACATGATACAAATACGGTTAACACTGGTCTATTAAAGTTGCAACTAGAATATTGTCAAAATAGTATACAAAAACATTCATCTATACTAGTATACACTCAATGCACCTAAAAGACCTGAAGAAAAAGAGAAACGCCTACTTCAGGAAAATAAAACGTTCAAAATCAGACTTCTTCAGCCTCCAGCTCGACCAAGCAAAAAATCGCCCGAGAAAACTGTTTGAGCTAATCAGATCACAATCCAAGGATCAACCCCAACCACTCAACACTGTGAGTAAAGCACCCTCCTGTGAAGACTTCGCTGCTTTCTTTATCCAAAAAACTGACAACATAAAAAGCGATCTCCTTACCGACGCAAGCCTCTACTCCAAACCCCAGTGCCTACCACCCGCTGAACCAAAAAACAATGCTACATGGTCAACCTTTGGCACATACTCGGAAGAAGAAATTGGCAAGCTACTCAGCACCCTGAAACCATCCAATCACCTCACGGACCCCCTTCCTGCCTCCGCAGTAAAAGACTTTACCACATTGCTTCTCCCTCTCTGGACTAAAATTATCAACAGCTCTCTCCAACAAGGAAGCATAGCTGACTCCCTCAAAGTTGGTCAAGTCACACCTCTATTAAAGAAACCCACAGCCGACCCCTCTGATCTCAACAACTACCGTCCCATTACCAATATTCCCACTCTCGCCAAACTGCTGGAAAAATGCGCACAACTACAATTGACTAAACACATTGAACAATTTGATCTCCTCAATCCTCACCAGTCAGGCTTCCGAGCAGGACACAGTACAGAAACTGCCATGACTCACATAATTGACGACGCTCTTCAAATACTAGACCAAAACGACACTTGCCTCCTCATCCTTCTTGACCTCTCTTCAGCATTCGACACCATTAAACATGAGAATCTGCTAGAACTACTAAATACAAGAATGGGTTTATCTGGAACTGTTCTCAAGTGGTTCACTTCCTTTCTTCACAACAGGTCGCAGAAATTCAAGAGCAACAACCAAATGTCCTCGCCAATACCTGTAACGCTAGGCGTCCCCCAAGGCTAGTCATGGAACCACTCACTACCTTGCTACAAGCATCCAATGTACACTTTCACATGTACGCCGATGACACCCAACTTTATCTCAAATTACAATCCCCCAATGACATCCTGATGCGGAACTCAACAATCAGACGCACCCAATCTTGGCTTGCCGATAATCACCTCAAACTCAGAGTTCCTTCTGATCTCACCTCCAGCGAAGATCTCCACCACTCAAATTTGGCTTAAACACCTAACCGCTCTCAATGTCCAACCCACCATCGTGGACTCAGCAAAATCTTTAGGCATAACACTCGACACCAATCTCAACATGCAGCAACATATCAGCAAGGCAACTAAGGGAGCGAACTTCCAGATCAATACTCTGAGGAAACTAAAACCCTTCCTCCCAGCCAAAGACTTCCAAACCGCAGTACAAGCAATAGTCATCCCTCGAATTAAATACGGTAGCACCGCCCTCTGCGGACTCCCCCTAACCACAACCGCACCATTAAGAGCTTCCCTAAACGCTGCAGCGAGACTCATCACTGGGTCAAAAAAGCACTCCCATATTACCCCTGATTTGAAAACCCTGAATTGGCTGCCTTTTGAAGCCAGAATACACCTGAAAATCGCCTGCATGACGCACAAGGCGGTTCACCTAAACTCACCCGGCTACCTCGCTCAGAAACTGACAATCTCTGGCGGAACCAGAAACACTAGAGGCACAAACAATCTTCTGCTGAAACCGAGAAGATTCCGGAAGGAAAAAACATATAAGCGCTCCTTCTCGGGAATGGCACCTAGGATCTGGAACTCACCCCCTCCAGAAACCAGGCTTATCTCTTCCACTACACTCTTTAAAAAAGAAGTAAAAGCTATCCTCATGGCTAAACACGCTGGAACCAGTATCTAGAACTCTGTTAATACTCGGCACCGATCTGTACTACATGCTTAACCCCTTTGCCTACTTGTATGAGTTGTCTCATCACACACATGATTGGCGTTGCAGTCACCTATCTGTACTGTTTGATTTATTGATTTATCTGTCTGACTATGCTCCCTTATGTACCCCTCTATGTAACCTATTGTAACCTATTTGTACTATTTGATCTATTGATTTATTTGATTTGATTTATTTGTATGACTATGCCCCCTCATGTACCCCTCTATGTAAAGCGCTCTGATATCTGCAAAGATCTTGTCCGCGCTATATAAAACTTTTAAAATAATAAAATAAAATAAATAAATAAGTGGAGCTTCTGGATTAATTCACTTTGACTTAATGCATAAAGTCATGTATTGAGATGAAAAACTTCGAATGCTGGAGTTTTGATGCCCTACTTGGTGGAATCAATTAAACTTGGTTTTACTGGAATCTCAACTAAATATAATCCAGATTAAAGCACACGAAAAATAGTAGGAATCAAAAGAAGTGTATTGTGCACCTAGACTATTGGCAACCTGCATGGGACCATAAATGCTGTGAATGCTGCGTCACAAGGCCCCTTAGTAGCCCTGAAACCTCTAGGCAAGTCTGCAGTTAGCTCCCTAGTCCCAAACACAGTATGTGGGTAAAGCATGTGAACTAAATTCTTAACTGACTAACCGATTTTGCTTGAACCATGACCTTCCTGCGGGTATCAAAGAAAGTACTGCGAGGCAGGTGCTGGAACAGAAATCTGGAGCTGATGAGTCCTAGTGCCTTGCCACCGTTGAGCTCAATGAAATGCTTCAGGAATAGGGAGAGATCGCCGGGATCACCTGGGAGGCTATTATGCTGAGTCGCACCCAAGAGCTGGAGCCACAGTGAAGAGCTGAAGCCAGAGAAGTCTCAGCCCGGCAGGGAGTAGCAGACTGGCTGTGGCTTTCAAATGGAACCACACCGAATTTCACAAGGACAACTGAATGATGCTCACTCCCTTCTAATTGTTTATTTATTTTACTCATTTATTTGTGTAACGTGAGTTACATCCATCAGGACACCAGAGCCTTTTTGGTGGTAATAAAACATTATACAGGACAATATTGGAATTCCAATACAGTGATACTCAAAGTACAGTTCTCCTAAAAAATACAAACATTTTGAAGATCCATCTGTCGAGTATCTAAGCAAAATTATTTTCTTGGGGTAAGCCAGAGACGGCAACGTAACCGAAAAGAGTATATAGTATACACAGAATCTCTAACAGCAAAGGCTAGACCTAGCCACATTTACTAGTGAGACCCTTATTACGGCGATATTTCCACTTGGAAATGGTATTGGAAGAGTGGCATTTTGATTTTTCTTTGCAGGTGCTTAAAGAAACATCAGTCATAATAGAAGGGAGATTGAGCTCCAGGCCCTTGGTCAGCCCCTTGAGAAACTTTGATTGATAGCTCTTGCTTTATTGAAGGCTGACATTTGTGGCTAGGAGTTGGTGTGCTAGCGTGCACATGATCCTCATGAGATGATTAGTTTATTGGCTAGATAGATGGAAGAGCTCTGGTGAATACCTGTGTTTTTTTTGTTTTTGTACGGAGTTTTACATAGCGGGAACTTGACCCGAAGGTATCTGGTATCAGAGCACTTTACACAAGCGCCAGTTGCGTTACAGGAGGACACATTCATTTTCGTTAGGCACGGGGAGCTTAGGTGATTTGGCCAGAATCACAGGATGTTGCGCATCCTTGCCGAGACTCGAG
Organism: Lissotriton helveticus; assembly: GCF_964261635.1. NCBI lineage: Eukaryota > Metazoa > Chordata > Amphibia > Caudata > Salamandridae > Lissotriton > Lissotriton helveticus. The sequence continues at coordinate 312,680,841 of NC_136069.1, read as the reverse complement.
CCCGGTTCCCCAGATTTGAGCTCGACCTTCCTAGACGTTAGGCCACATCCGCTGGTTTGAATATGCATCTGCTCTCTGGGAAGCCAACTGAACAAACACAAAATGGGAGTCATCGGATCTTCCCTCTGTGATATCTGATGAGGTGCAGCATTGAGGAAGGCTTTTAAAGGAACAAGGGGAATGTTTGAAATTTAGCTTAGCAAAGATATGCCCCTGTCTACTCTTAACTGTGCTTTAACAACCAGTTTGAAGTATGGGAGAATGGTGGATTTCAGTTCCGAGTATAAGTCTGAGTGGAATAGTGTGCTGTTTTAACTATGGAGTTAATGAGAGAATGCAAATGTATCTTTATGTGAAGTGTAGAGCTTAAAGACTTAACGCTTTGCAATATTTCAGGCTTGCAATGCAGCGGGTTAGCTGCACCCAGCCTGAAATCTCAGGGGGAGCTATGACGAGTAACTATTTTCAGAGGTTTCATTTTGACCTGCTGGGGAGGCGTCCAAGACTGTAGGACTTGTATGGTTCTAGCTTCTTTGATAATGTCTTTTGGAGAGGCAACTCTCCAGGAGAGTTGTGTGTCATTGGCATACAGGTTCAAATACACGTTTGATTGATTCGAGAGGATGCAGAGAGGCTCCATGTACAAACTAAAGAGCATCAGGGGAATACATCAACCCTTAAGGTACCCTTTGTTGAAGGTGAAGGGCTGGGGGGTAGACTCGATAGGATGCTCATTAGTTTTATTTGTTGGTAGCAGTTGGACAGGTATATTTCACACTCACTCTGTACTGTGACACACATGCCATCCATAATTCCATGGTTTGCAAAAGAGGCACATGGTGTACATTATCAAAATTATACAGGCAAGGCTGCCGGTGTAAAACCTAACCACTTTTCCTGCTCTAATGTTTACTACAGTGGACTGTCAGATGGCCATGTAAAGGAACTCTAGGTAATTCAATGCGAGTGGGGTCTGGTTGTGGGCACATATGCTGTAGTGTCGCAAAGCTTTGGGAAAGCACACTGTTTTCCCCAAACCTCGGCAGAAGCAGCTTGTATGCATACATTAAAAGGGTGGGCAGTAGAGTATGAGGACATAGGCTCTGTGATTAATTTCTTTCATCTCCTGTTTAATTTTCCCATGCTTCACAGCACCGTAAGAATATCATTGCATGTTCAAAGAGAAACACATTTGACCAAAACTTGGGTTACATAGCTGCTTTCTTTGTGCTCTTTATATTTTATCACCAATAGACATTTGACAACATCATACACCTGGCCCTAAAGAACGAAAAGCTTCTACAAAGATAGCTGCAGTAGTGGCACCAATCCTTTATGCAAAAGAGAGATCTGTGAGCAGGCCTCCACCCTTCTAATAAAACTGGGGCACTTAGGACACGTCCTCCCTGTGCTTGTCTGTGGTTACTTTGTTACTCTCAGCACCATAGTTATTAAAATTGGTTCAGCATCATAACATCAACTACTTGAATGAAGAAACTGGTACTAGCACTGACCTGTCCACTAAATTGTCTGAGGGTGCTTGTTCATTGATTACATGGTCATACGAACCCAAGAAAGACTAGGCGATGAGATTTTTTTCTGAACAGGAGGTTGTTTCTCTGTTTGAATACCCATTAGGAGCCAGTTTCACAGCTGGCAATTCTGTTCTGAAAGGCATCTACCTTCCTTGAGCTGCAGCTAGTTAGGGAGATGTTGAATAAGTGTTTGTTTGTTTTTAAGGTAAGAGTATTTCAGATATGCAGTGCTGTGTTGTATTGTTGGATATTTCGGGGTTTCCCCATGATGCATTTGTAATTGGAGCTAATGCCTTTCAACAAGACAGAGAAGCTACCTAATGATGCCATCTGACTGATGCTGTGAGAAAAAGAAATTTACTTGGAGTATTTGGCCTAGGAAATCCTGGTGGAAACTGTGAAGGGAGGGAGAGCATGCCGAAGGAAGGACATACCTTGTCCATTCTAGTATGTTCCTTTCTGTTTAATATTCAGAGAGCAGGGGGTTGTTGTAACGCTAAATAAAGAGCATCTTATCCGAGTATCAATGTTTTTCAAGTCTGCTAGCTTAATCTTGCTGTTGGATTCGTTGCTGCTGCTCTGTTCCAGTCCTGGTCTTACTACAGGTCTGCTCCAGTCCTGGTCTTTGTCCAGTTCTGCTCCAGTCCAGTTCTTACTCGAGCACTGTTTCTGTCTTAGCTATAGACCAGCTCAGGTCCTGGACTTCTAGCTCTGGTCCGGTGAACGTCTTACTACTGCTCTACTCCAGACCTTTCAGCTCTGTGCCCAAACCTGGTTTGACACAGATTGAAAATATCAGTCTTGTTAGTCTGATTGATTATGTGTAATCTTTTAAAAATGAATTTATTGTACTTTTTCAGTTTTGTTTTTGTAGGTGCTTAGTGTTTTGTATTTACAAATGTCCTAAGAATGTTTCCTTGTTTCTAAAATAGACATTGACCAAGGAGTGGAGAATTCTGAAGGTAACCTACCCGGTGAAAGTGTGGCTGATGAACTGTCCAAGAGAGACACCGTTGAAGATAAGTCTTCTGTTCCTGGACTGCAGAAAATTCCTGCTTCTGGAGATTTTCTCCACCTTCCCCCACTGTCTGACTTTGGTCTCTCTCAATATCAGTTTAGTGGTACTTGGGGCCCTCAGGGGGACAAACAAACGAAGGCAGGAACTACCCGAATGAAAGATAAGAATTGTACCTCTAAAGATTTTTCTGATAATCTTGTGTTATCTGTACCCAAAACGCCAAGTTGGGCATCAAGTGCGGATGGCATGAATCTGAACGATGATTACACAATGGCACTCTTCAAGGTAAAGGTCCCGGAAAAATCAAAGTAAGTAGAACATATTTTTTCTTGCCAGTGAAATGCATATCTCTCTAATAGACGGTTCTATATTGCAGTACTTTGGATTTAGCTGGAATGCTAATTCTTCGATTCTATCTCACTGAAGGGAGATTTGTTTGTCAGGGTGTCATAAGTGTCATATTTATTTCCACCGGAAGAAACACTGGTTAGAGTGACATTGTAGTTGGATGAAAATGTAAGTTAAAAGGTAACATTTTCTACAAAAAAAAACCACTGACATCACCAGTTATAGTTAAATTAAGTTACCAGAACCTGCACACCATCCATACACAGTGATGTAATTTCAGATGTCATTGGTGATGTATTAGAAATGGGGGTCTCTAGTTGGCAATGGTTTGCACTTTTGTCCAAGCAGGGACCCTTCTTCCTAGTCAGGGTAAGGGGGATACACTTCTAAAATAGTCTCGCTCGCTACATAAGCCTACTGCATGCTCACCGCCTTGCATTGCCTGTTTTTCTTGCTCTTAAACTCAATAAAACAAATTTGAAATTAAAATAACCCCTGCTCACCCCCTTGGTAGCTTGGCATGAGCAGACAGGTTTATCTCAGAGGCAGTGTGTAAAGCATTTGTTTTGTTTGTTTATTTGTTTGTTTATTTGTTTGTTTATTGTTTCAATTAATTAAAATTGTTACATAAAAACTGGTTGGGTTCAATCATAAATAAACATGGTCATTACATTTAACAAGATGGTTAGACATATCTAAAACATAATAATTTCTGAGCCGTTCTCATAATTCCAGCAGTAAAACGTGGGTTAAAACTACTGTTTGTCTTTAGTCTTTGACTGAGTCATTATATAGTAGTTCTTTCACTTTGTTTGCAAATTTTGTTAGTCTTGCCAACTCCATTGGACTCTCCATCTTAAAGAGAAATTTCATAGCGTCTGTACAGGTGCGTATCCCATATTTTAGAAAGAGGGGTTTCAGTAAAGTGCGACGTGCATAATTCAAGCGATGACATATGCAGATCATGTGGGTCATAGATTCCTCGTGCTGGTGGCACAATCTACAAGTAGTGACCGACTCTAGTGTTTTCCAACGTCTGTTGATGTCTTTTATTGGTAGTACCATCAATCTCCTAGACAGAATTTGCTTTAAGGTAGACTTGTTCAGGGCAGAGTCAAGGTACGGCTGACTCAGTTTATCGTGGAAGGAACTGGCTCGTAGACTGATGTTGCTACTAGAGGACTCTAGTTCCTTCATGTCCTCTCCCTTGGATAGTAATCTGACTTGTTTCTTTAAAATGGTTTTTAAAATTCCAGGTTGGTAAATAAAATATTGCCAGTTGGACAAGTAAACCTGCAATTCAGTGCAAGCAGTTAAAAGGCCGTTGGCCCAGGAGTTGTTACTTTTCATAAAAATTTCCGTCAATATTGCCTTCATTGTGTTTGAGTGGGCAGTGCAGACCCCTCGATAATACCGAATAATCGACGCCCAGTGTTCAAAGCGCTGTTTGTTTACTCCAAATTCAAGCCGTACCAAGGTGTTACGAGCATGAGTGGGTATATGGAAGATCTGTTTAAGTGCCCGGCAGTTGGCACGTTCCATGATGTTGATGGATGCTGCAGAGAATGTTAGTTGGCCATATGTAATTAAAGGGAGTAACTTAGCTCTTATGACCTTTCTAATGGGTCCAGTTGTCGGGCTACTTAGTTTGGAGTTCAATTTGCAGAGGGCGTACGTCACTGCCTTCGCTTTTGATTCCATGGATGCAGTGTATGCTGCTGATTTTCCACTGCTCATAATTCAAACCCCTAAGTAGTTGTATTTGTTCGTTGTTGCCATTTTCAGGTTACCCATTCTCCATTTTTTTTATTTTATTTGCATACTTCCCAAAAATGACTACCTTTGTTTTCCCTGCATTTTCTCTTAAGTCATTTTCGTTGTTATAGATGCTTAATGCATTCAGTGTTCGTTGCATGCCCGTTTTGGTATGGTCCATGAGCACCATGTTGTCTGCATACTGCAGTAGAAACAGTCTAGTAGATCCAATTTTCGGGGGTACCACATTGGCTTAAGATATTGTTTTGCCAAGGTCTGCAGTGTAGAGATTAAAAAGCAAGGATGCTAGTACACACCCTTGTTTTAATCCTCGGTATGTGTAGATTGTTTTGGTTACTGCGTTCGTAGATACCTTCACACATACCCAAGTTCCGGTGTAGAGATTAATAATTGCTTTCAGCAAGGTGGTCAGAATCCCCCAGTCTTGTAATTTCCTCCACAACAAATTTCTGTTGGCTCCATCGAATGCCGCGGAATAATCTATGAAGCATGCGAAGAGTAGAAGATGGCTTTCCTGAGTGGACTGTTCTACCAGGTAGGCAAGGGCTATGATGTTATCTAGTGTTGAAACTCCTGGCCTGCAACCGGACTGGTATGCTGGAAGAATTTCATTCTTGTTAGCCCAATTTTGCAGGTCTTGCAAGAGGAGGCTTGCTCATCCTTTTGCCTCAATATCCAAAAGGGCTATCGACCTATAATTAGTTGGATCCCCAGTGTCATCCTTTTTGTGTATCGGTTGAAGCAGAGAGCCTTTCCAGGCTTCAGGCACCATTGAGTTATCCAGGCAGGACTGATAAAGTGGAGTAAGTAAGGTTCCCCAGAAATCGCTGTCTTCTTTGAAGTGGCATCCAGGCAGACCATTGGGTCCCAGAGCACCATCCTTTCTGATATTTTTTAATATTAGTGTCACCCGAGGTCCTGCTTCAAGAGTTTCATATGGTTTTTCCGTGGTCATTATACGAGGGTTAATTGAACTGGTGTTAGTGGAAGCTCTTTGATGGTTTACTGGTCTGTGGTCCGGAACACTACAGTACAGTGCATTCATACAGTAACACAGTGAAAACACTACAAATAGACACCGCACTAGTTTGGAAAAATAAGCAAAACTTTATCCGAACCAACAACACCAAATATGACAAAATCCCTTGGGGCCTGGCCTGCCCCAAGGGACTCCAACCCCACATGTTTCTTTTTTTTAAATTTGTTTTGTGATCCAGCAGGTAACCCAGTTTTGTTTTTGTTTTTAAAAATTTCCCCAGGAGGTAATCTGGTCTCCCTACATCCCCTCCCACCTTCCCCACAAGGTGAAGGTGGGCCAGGGTACCCCTAACCTGCCCCCTTATACTTTATTTATTATTGTTTTTTTTTTCTTCAGGAAACTGAGACAGAATCCCCATGTCCCCATGTCCTGTATTAGCGGATGCAACTTCCAATCCAAGAGCGGAATTTACCAGCGGGACACATGGGAGCTTTTCCCTCCTGCATGAGTTAAGTGGATGATTGGTGGTTGGGGGAAGCCACTTTAGGCCAATCCGATCACTCTCTTATTTGAAGTTTTGTGTACACAGGACTCCTGCAGACCCAGCTGTTCAGATTGTATAAAAACTACTGGATGGATTTACACAAAATAACTTCAAGCATTTGCAATGCAATATGTCTCGTATTTACGCGAGTTTGAGCTATTGGCATTGTAAATGACAATGCCTTATATTTATGTTTTGGTTTTTATAAAAAAGTAAGTGCCAATGCCAATAGCTTAAAGTAGTGTAAAAAAAAGCGAGACCTATTGCATTGCAAATGCTTGTTTTAGGACTTGTGCCCTGGATTATTCTTGATATAAATAGTCATGTTTGAAAGTGTACCCCATGATATTGTGACCTGGCGTGTTTATATCAAAGTGCATGGATTTTAGTTTTGACTCGCTGCCGTAGTACGAGTGCGTATATCCTCTGGATCCGGGCAGGGCTGAGTAAACCCAGTTTAGATAAGGTTAATTTGTGTTGGTTGTACAGACCCCCCCCCCCGCGTCCACCACTAAGCCCTCCACACACACACAGCTATCTTGCCCCTCTTTTCGGGGTCAATGAGCATGGGAGGGCGTGGTCTAACCAGCGATGTGGTAAGACGTTTCTCGGAGGAGCTCCCGGCACCTGCCACCTGCCACCTGCACAAGCTATTAAAGCGGAGCCGGCGGGGGGGTCTTGCCTGCCATCCGTGGGGTGGATGCTGATCGCCAACACCTGGGCCACCGGCGGTGAAGTGGTCTGGACATCTGCGGCGGTGATGCGGGAAGACGGCCGTAGTTGAATAGAGGCTCCGAGACAGGAGCCGCCATCTTGCGTCTCCCGTGCTGAGGTTCGCCCTGCCATCCAGCGGCCTGCCGGACCCGAGGAGGTTGCAGTCCTCCTGACGCGACGTGAGAAGCACCAGCTGAGACAGTGGGGGCTACGGTGCTTGAGGAGGCCCTTGTTTGGGACGACTGGCAGGACTGCCGGCGCTGACCCTCCGGCAGCAGCGAAACAGAGGCTTTGGGGCCTGCGGAGGAGGGAGCCTTGGCCTGTGACACGAGGCCTCGAGCGGTGCGGACGTCCTGTTGCCCCCCCTGATTGGGTGTGAACGCGGTGGTGGGGGGGCAGGGGGGCTATTCCCGGCGGCACCCCCCGCGACTGGGAACTGAAGCACTGGGAGCCGCCCGGCGAGGAGTCTTATGGCTGGGCCTAAAGAGTGACCGGAGAGGCGGTGAGTCTGGGCCGACCTCGGATAGCTGTCGGCGAGTAAGCGGAGCAATTGCTGTGGGGCGGGCCCGGCTCTGGGAGGCTGCGGTAACCTGAGGCGGCGTCGGCGGCTCCCTGGGGTGTGAGCGCTGGTCCTGGGCACGCGCTCCCCCCGCCATATTGACTCCTTGCACTGGGCAATCGGGAGACACAGGCCCCTGGTGATTCCTGCCTCCCTGCGGATTGTAACTAGCCTGGGGCCCCCACCCTTCAGTGTGTTGCGGCCTGGGGGATTGGAGGAGGCCCCCAGCGGAGTATACTCGGCCTGACCGCTCCGGGGCAGTAGAGCGAGAACTACATATCGGAGCCGCCATTTTGTGTCTACGCTTAGGGGCGATCAGTGGACACGGTAAAAGCACCGGTGGAGCCCTACTTTGGCGTCCCTCCCTGGGGGGCAGGGAGACTCTGCCCTTGGATCCTGCTACACGGGGTGTATTGTTGCTGTTGGGGGAGTGCGGGGCTGGGCGGTCCCCCCCCACCTTGAAGCTTGTTTTCTCCGTTGTGGCACTTCGATACTATGGTCTGGAGATTGCCGTGACTTCCACAACCAGCGCGACCCCCATCATGGAGTGCTGAGCCCCCCTGGCCCGTAGTGCTCTGCGGCTGTGAGAGACGTCTGGGGAGGGCCTACGAGAGGCCGCTGCTGCTCACTGGAACTGGGGGCGCTGAGCCGCGGCGACGCTGGATGCCACTGCAGGACCCAGGGACATTGACAATCTCGCCTGAACCTACCCCGCCCTAGCTGCTCGGGGGGTGAGCGCGGCCTAGGCGACCCCGGGAGAGGTGCTGGGGAGTGGCTGCTGGGGGCACATACGTTTGGGGAGTGGTGGGGTAAGTATATTCAACATTTTAACCCAGTGACGGTGTGGGGCCCCGTGCTACTGCGATTGCTTGCTCTGTGCCCGGTGTCTGGTGTGCCCTGCGGGCCCAGGGACCTACAGTCTGCCTTAGGATCGCTGTGTGGGGTCCTGCGGGATCAGTTTTGGTGGGGGATGAGTGGGTGCGCGGCCTGGGACCCTCTGGCACGCTGGGGCCCTTGCCTGTCTCTATCAAGGGGATTGGGAGTGCTCGCTGCTCTGCAGTCTTGATACTACTCTGTTAGGCCCCTACAGATAGTGCCACTGACTGGTGGCCCCCTTCCCTTGCTCGGGCCCGGTACATGAGGGGTCGGGTCTGCCTGGACCTTTATACGCCAACAGGCTGACGAGCAGACGAGGAGGGCACTGGGGATCTCCACTTTGTGTTCCGTCCTAAGACAGAGACTTCAGATTCCTACTACCTGAACAGTTGCGGTGCTGGAGAGCGGGAAGAGGGTCCCTCAAGTATTCTACGTTGGCTGTGCGGTGGCTGCACTTTGTGACTCCCCCCAGAGCACTGCAAAGCTGGCGATGACGCGATCCAGATGGGGCAAGGCCGATGCGGCCACTGCCCCCAGAGACAATACTGTCATGGCGATGTGGGGGAAGGCACGTCTACTATCACTGAGGGATCATCCCAAGCTGCCGGGGACTCTATGCCGGTTACTCAGGCGTTCATGACTTCCTTTATGTTGGAGTTCAAAATGGAACCAGGCTCCCTAAGGTCTGAGGTCCACACATGCGTGAAGGAGCTTAGGAGGGAGGTAACAGACTTGGGAGACGGAGTGGACGGACTGGAAAGGACGACGGATGCCCGTGCCGAAGATCAGGAGCAGCTGTGGCAGCGTCTGGCGGTTCTGGAGGAGCAGAATATAGAGCTTCAAGTGAAGCAGGAGGATTTGGAGAACAGAAGCCGCCGGAAAAATTTACGCATCTGGGGGGGTTCCCATTGGAGAAGAGGGGAACAAAACCAGTGTGTATCCGTCTAGCCTGAATAAAATGATTACCACTGACTTGGATAATAGTCCCATTTTTGGTACGACAATGATAGCAAAATTTGATTAAAAAAAGCTATGTTTTTTACTTCTGTCATGACATGCTCAGGTGTTTGCCAATGCACACGGCAAACACAAGTAGAGAATTTTGAGAAGACGTTGAGTAATAAGTAGCGCACGCGGACTAAATTCAAAACATACACTGCATAAATATAGAGGATATGTTGAGTGAATTTTAAGCACACTCCAGTTAAATTCATAGCACAAGTTAAAAAATGTAAAACACATATCGGGCGCTCGAGAGCAACAGTACGTTACGTTCCACAACGAAGAAAAAATCTCTTCTCTATTTAGGTCTGACTCTGGGTTCAAGTTTACCCGATTGATTTTACTCCAAAACAATTTCCTGCTTATACCAACAAGAGGAGAGCCTATGAAAAGGACCGAGAGCACTATTATTCTACTCACTGAACCCAAATGCAGACATCTGCTTAATTTGAGGACAAGTGTGCACGGTGCCTTATCTCAAACCGCTTGCACGTTTACGCTGCATACTTATTGGCCACCCGCCAGTCTCTCCTATGACGCATCGCCCAGATGGATAAACAACGTGCCTTTCAATACTATAAAGAACTGGGTATCTGTCACCTCAAAAACAAGGTTGGAATGGGTCGTGACTCTGCAGTATCCTGGATGAGGCTGCAGCAGCGTTAATTAAGAGCACACGCCGTCTTACTGCATTTTCGTTGCTATGACAATGAAAGAAGCTTTCGTTGTCATAGCAACGAAAATGCTGCAAGATGGCGTCGGACTGTGGACAAACGGCAACAGCAGCCATGTTTGTCCATGCAGACGCGTGCACGAAAGCCCTCGCCAGAATTGATTGCAAAAGGTACTCGCAATTGCGAGAACAGCGCATGTGCTGCTTTTGCTAGGCGAGACCTAAAAAGCACTGAGTTCTAGTTGTCCTCATACTTTGATGCCTGTTGAGTTTTAGCAAATTAAGCAGCCGAATATTACAAAACTCTACACCTGCATGTAAATATAACGTTATATACAAATATATGTTTACCTGTATTTAAGGAAATCCATCCTGTTTTTTAGGTCTCAGTGCATGCGCCGTCTAGCCGTCTCAGAGACATGTTGTGTTCATTCTGTGGGATTCACTCTGCCCATAGGCTTACCATTTGCTTGCTCCATCGTCACTCTAATACCCTCTGTCCCCATTTGTCCAAGGCATGCAAATGTCATGCCTCATCTTGTGTTTAACCCTTCCTCAGAGCATGGACTAAGTACTTGTGTCCATCCACTGCTCCTGTTTCAGCAGCTACTCTTTTCTTTGTGTTTCAGCACTTCACACAAGTTCTCATGTTTTCACACACTCCATCCGTCTTCGCCCTCACAGCTGAACGCTGAAGCACTTAACACTTACAAGGGGATGACTGAGTCATTTGTATCTTCTATGGGCACAGTTTCCTTTGACCCTCTCCTCATTTCATATTGTGAATATGAATACCATTCTGCCGTTGGAGCAGCGATAGAAATGTAATTGGAACAAAATGAAATTAAGATAGTTGTGTTGGTGTCTTTGCATGTTGTGCTGGTATAATGTTTATTTTATTACAGACTGAGATCAGTGTGTATGCTTGTATAACGTTTATTTTATTACAGACTGAGATCGGTGTGTAGGGAGAAACACATCAACCAGTCATGCTTGTAGGACATCGAGCCATACAGATGCGAATAGACACGTCCCTGTATACCAACACTCCCCAGTCACTCCGAGCTTTCAGTCACAAATAACTATTTTATTCTCTTTTTAAAATGTGCCCAGCTCCAATAAGATTTAATGGGAAAAATACAAGCACCCTGATTTGTGGAAAACTCCCTCTTGCATGTCCTTAAAAATTGGCATATATGCAAAAAACTGTGACATTTTAGATAAACGACTCGCAAAGAAAAAACATTTTTTTTAAAGAAAAAAAGTGACCTATAAGGGAATGGAAGAACCTGTGAACCACAAAGTAGCAAAAAGAGTTTAGAAGCATAAATGAGTTATGTTTAATAACGGAACGCCAACGCTCACTCACCCTTGCCTTCAGCTGCCTCGCAGGACTGCCGATTGGGATGGAGCACTAGCCTGCCCAACCTAATTTTAACTTGTGATGATTATCACGGAGCTGCATTCCCCAAATCCTTTGATTCACGTCAATGAATCAGCGTGAAAGCTTCAGTGCAACCTCCTTGGCCGTCCGTACATTCATAACTGCCACATACCAATGTACAAATCACGGTTAGTGCAGATCAATTCTGCTTTAAATAGAGGCAAATACGTTATTTAGGTGTAAGCTCAATTGGACTAACTGAAGCAAACACTGATACAATTACCAGAATGCATTTGCTTACGAAAGGAACCCCCAGAATATGAGCACTAGCTCTTTATAGACATTGTTTAATTGAATAACTGTAGTTGAGATGATGACTCTTTTTACAATTTGCAGTCATTATGAATTGAATGCATATAGATCAGAGTCGAATTTTTTCCCTCCGTTACCACCGATGATGTGCTGATGCTAGAAAAGTGCAAATATCTCTAAAGGACAGAAGACCTTTAAATGAGGCCTATGGTTTTATGAGTAGCCTCTTATTCTGAGTGTGACAATCGATTGGCACTGCTATTACATGCTTTTAGTCAAAGTGCGACTTCAAGACAGTCTTTAAAATATAGACTCATTGTATCAAGTCTGCCTCTAACTTAATACTTGTTTCTGCTACTTTTCACCCCAACCGTATGCTGGTGGTACTGTTGAGGGAATTATCAAGAAGCACTGTCAAAAATCAGAGGTAATAATAAAGATATGTGGTAACCAGATTACCACATATTTTTTACCTCTGCACTGCATTTCTGTAAATGAGGAGTGTTCGCTGTTTCGAAGAGACATGTTGTTTTCAATCTGTGGGCTGTATGCCTTTGATTAGTATTCCAACATCAGTTCTCTGAGGCCCAACAGAGCCACCTCCGCAGTGGTCGGGATGGGGTACCCTAAGAAATCTTTCATTTGTGCCAGGATCTCCTCCCAAAAGGGCCTAATAGCGGGGCAATCCCACCATATGTGGTGGAAATCCCCAAGCAATCCGCATCCCCTCCAGCACAGATCAGAGGTCTCTGGGAATATCTTTTTGAGTTTGGTGGGGTAAGGATACCAATCAAAGAGGGTCTTATAGTGAGCTTCCTGTAGATCTAATGAGTGATTATTCTTGGCGATGTCCGACCATAATTGTTTCCATTCCCCCTCCGAAATTTCCCTCCCCACTGTGTTCTCCCAGAAAGTGGTGTAGCAAGGTCTTGGAGCGTGCGGTGTAGATAGCAGAAGGCCATACAGGAAGGATATCAGCCTTTTCAATGACCCACCTTCTTTTACGAAGGTCTCTACTGTCGTTAGGTCTCGCGTGTCTGCCTCCCTGACTTGTGGGTGAAGGGCCCAATGATTAAGTTGTAGATGGTGGAAGTGCTCGCTGGGAGTTAAGTGAAAGTCCCTCTGACAGTGTTCGAATGTGAGTATATCAGAATTATGGAAGAGATCCGCAAGCATCAGGCACCATCCCCCACCCCACCCCCCCTCCCTCAAGGTGTCGAACTGCCCCTCTCGCAATGCTGGGAGAAATCCAGGTTGAAATTAATCTGGGTGTAGGGAGAGGGAAACGTCGTCCAATCTTGCCCTTTAGTGACATCGTCCCAAACCTTGAGAGTGGTTCGTGCAGGTATACTTAAATAGACATTTGGAGGCCTGTCCTTCATGTGTTTCCAAATCACTTCCCAAATCGTCCTCCCTGCTATCGCCAGGTCCATGTGCAACCAATGTTTGTCCGATTTCCTCATGGACCACTCCTCAATTACCCTTAGTTGTGCAGCTTTGTAATAGAGGCCTAAGTCAGGGAGAGCCACCGGTCCTTCACTCTTTGCTCATCGTAAAGTGTGAAACAGGAGACGTGCCCTACCATTTTGCCAGATAAATCATGTTATCTGTGATCGTAATGTAGGGAGGAAGTCTCTCTCAAAATCAATTGTAAGGGCCTAGAACAAATATAGAAATTTAGGTAGCACTGTCATCTTTAGCACATGTATACGCCTTAGCCAGGAGATATATAGTGGTTTCCGACATTTGAGGTCCTGTTGTAGCTGGATTAGCAGGGGTGGATAGTTTGCCCTGCATAAACCCTCCAAGTGAGGAGTGATCTGGATCCCCAGATACTTGAGAGTATGCTTGCCCCAGTGGAATGGGTTTTCCCCTCGTAAGAGAGTAGTCTCTTTCTGACAAAGTGAGGTTCATAATGGACGGTTTGGTTAGGTTGACTAGGAAACCCGCTACACTTTCGTACTTGTTCTTCCTGAAGGGCTTGCAGTGAGAATTTTGGGGAGGTCAGAGTCATCAGTACGCATCCACAAACAATGACATCTTATGTTCCTCCTCACAGAATCTTATCCCCTGCATCTCCGGGGTAGCTCAGATTCGTGCTGCTAAAGTCTCTATGCTTAGGGTGGACAATGTTATTTACAACAAGGGGGTGGTGATGGACAGAGTCTCTGAATTAAGCAGAGTACTCTCACCCAGTCAAGAGATCAGGGCTAGATCCAACACCGTTTTTTAGCTCATTGCACCATCCCAGTTTCAGAACCTGGCTGTTTGCAAATTAGTCTGTCCCTGGCCCAGCGCATCATGGGAACAGGGCAGACCAGACTACAAAAGCCAATTCTTACACTGGGAAGGAAACAAGCTTCCGGGGACCGGTTTCTGCCATTTCAGGCGTCTTCGGCCCGGCTTGCTTGAATCCTGATGGTGCAATGAGCAAGGGACTCACATCTGAGTATACCCTTCCACGCTTAGGGTGGACAAAATTATTTACAACAAGGGGGTGGTGATGGACAGAGTCTCTGAATTAAGCAGAGTACTCTCACCCAGTCAAGAGATCAGGGCTAGATCCAACACCGTTTTTTAGCTCATTGCACCATTTTTGTCCACCCTAAGCGTGGAAGGGTATACTCAGATGTGAGTCCCTTGCTCATTGCACCATCAGGATTCAAGCAAGCCGGGCCGAAGACGGCTGTAATGCCAGAAACCGGTCCCCGGAAGCTTGTTTCCTTCCCAGTGTAAGAATTGGCTTTTGTAGTCTGGTCTGCCCTGTTCCCATGATGCACTGGGCCAGGGACAGACTAATTTGCATACAGCCAGGTTCTGAAACTGGGATGGTGCAATGAGCTAAAAAACGGTGTTGGATCTAGCCCTGATCTCTTGACTGGGTGAGAGTATTCTGCTTAATTCAGAGACTCTGTCCCTCACCACCCCTTGTTGTAAATAGGGTGGACAATGGGCATCCTTGCCTCATCCCCCTGCCTAGATCAAACGGTCGTAGCTCACCCCCATTAACCTGCACTCTGAAACGCGGTTGTGCGTAGTTAGCCTTGTTCGAATTAATAAAGGGGCCCCCAAATTCGAAGCTCTCCTGGGTGTGAAACAAAAAATCCACCCTGTCTAATGCCTTTTCTGCATCCAACCCTGCCAGGATCACCGGACTTTTGTGTTTAGAGACTTTTTCTATCAAGTGTAGCATCCTGCTGATATTGTTGTGGGTTTGCGTCCCCTTTATGAAGCCCGATTGATCAGGGTGGATTAGATCTGGCATCAGATTCTCTAATCTAGCTGCCAGTATTGCCAAATACAGTTTATTTATTTATTTATTTGTGTGTTTTATAAAGCGCACAGCTGCCCCAACGCGGCGTCCCGGCGCTGGTAAATCTGGGAACAGTGAGAGTAGGAAAAGAGGAGAACATTATATGGAGAAAAGGTGGGTCTTTGGTGACTTTCGAAATGCCGCTTCAGTTTCACAGGCACGTAAAGTAACCGGAAGCTTGTTCCAACACTGAGTGGCGCAAACCTCGAATGTTTTCCCTCCGGCACGAGTACGTTTGAATCTTGGGGTTTCCAGGAGAAGTAGGGAGTTAGAACGTAATGTCCTGGCCTTGACATACGGCCTCAGAGTGCTTTTCAAGTGGGCCGAGCCATTGCCCTTAGAAGCGCGAAAAGCCAGAGTCATGGCCTTAAATACACATCTCTTGGCAATAGGTAGCCAATGCAGTTTTCGGAGGAGAGGAGAGATGTGATGTCTAGCTGGGATTCTCTCCACCAGCCGAGCGGCAGCATTTTGGACAGTCTGTAATTTATGGCAAAGGCCTGCTGTGATACCATGATATAATGCGTTGGCGTAGTCAAGGTGAGATGTTATCAATGCTTGTACCACAGTCTTACGGCAGTCTTCCGGCAGATAGTTGATAAGCCGGTTAATCGTCTTGATCTTTGCAAAACAAGATGCTGCTACTGTTTGGACCTGAGCATTAAGACTAAGATGATTGTCCCAACGCACTCCCAAGTTTCTCACTGAGTCTTTGGGCGTGGGGGCTTGGCTCAGGTCATCTGGCCACCACAGATTGGGATCCAAAGGGGATGGTGAGTTAAAAAACAGGATCTCCGTCTTTCCTGCATTGAGTCGGAGGGAGTTGGAGTCCATCCAACTGGAGATGTCTCTAAGACAGGATTTCAGCGGATCGAAGGCAGAGGCGGAGGGGGTTTCAAAGGTAAAAAGTAACTGAATGTCGTCAGCATAGGAGGTGGATTTAATCCCAGTTTGCGCAATCAGTTTAGCCAGGGGGGTGAAATAAACATTGAACAAAAGCGGGCTCAGGGATGAGCCCTGAGGAACTCCCCATTTGAGTGGTCTAGCGGAGGAGGTATATGGAGAGGTATATACCTGCTGTGTGCGGTCACATAGGTAAGAAGAAAGCCACTTCAGAACCGTTCCGCCTATACCTAGGTCCCCCAGCCTTCTCAGCAAGATCGTCTCTCATAAGGTGTCAAATGCCGCTGAAAGATCCAGCAGCACTAACACCGCCCTCGACCCCCCGGTCCAGCGACCATCTCACCGAGTCAGCCATTTCAACAAGGGCTGACTCCGTGCTGTGGCCCAACCGAAAGCCATGCTGGGAGTCATGTAGGAGCCCATTGGATTCGATGTAATTCGCCAGCTGGGAGTGTACCAGTTTTTCGAGGATCTTAGCTGGGGCAGGCAGGAGAGAAATAGGCCTGTAGTTACTGGGGTTATCAGGGTCCAAATTGGGTTTTTTCAGAATGGGGATCAGGGAAGCGTGTTTCCATTTGGCGGGAAAGCAGCCCATTCTCAGGGATTCGTTCCAGATGTGGTTCAAGTAGGGATTGAGCAGGGGAGCCAGTTTCTTGTATTGTTTGGCTGGCCAAGGATCATGAGGCGAACCAGACTTACATTTGAGTAGTTCTGCCATGGTGTCGGCTTCGGAAATGACTGCAAATTCTATCAGAGTGGGGGACTGTAGCATGTAAGAAGTGGATTCCTCTATCGGACCTTCTTTGATGGAGATTGGGAAGGAGGAGTAGATGGTCTCGATTTTTTCCTCAAAGAATTGCGAAAGTTTATCGCACAAAGACTGGGAGGCAGGCTGAATCCAAGTCAGCGAGTTGGGGTCCGTAAAGGATCTGACTATGCTGAAAATCTCCCTGGCGCCGTTATTAGCATGTTTGATTCTAGAGGCCAGAAAGTCCCTTTTGTGCTCCTCGATTATTCTGCGGTATTCTTTGAGGGCTGTCTTATAGATGGTTTTACTATCCAGGGAATAGTTCTGCCTCCAGAAGCGTTCGAGAGATTTGCACGAGGCCTTTTTCTGACGAAGCTCGTTGGAATACCAAGGTGCCGATGGTGTAGCCCTGTAGGTTTTGATAGGTTTAAGTGGGGCCAACGCCTCTAGGGCTTGACTGATCCAGGCGTCCAAATGGTCAATACCACTGTCTGGGTCAGACGAAGGGATGGGTTGGGAATTTTTTAAGTATTCCTGGAGCGTTTCTGGAGTGATGCAGCTCCAGTTTCTACCTGATGCTTTAGGAGTGATAGTGGGTCTAGTGGAACAGAAAATGCCTATCTCAAAAGGGATGAGGAAATGATCTGACCAAATGACCGGGATGGGGGAGGCTGCCCGAATACTTGGTAGGTTGGAACAGATCAGATCTAGTGTATGTCCCGCTTTGTGCGTGGGTAAAGCTATTTTTTGCACTAGATTGCAAGCCGCCAGCGTGGAGATAAAATTTTGGCTGTGCGAACAGGATTCCTCATTTGCGTGGAGATTGAAGTCCCCTATAGCAGTGAAATTGGCGTAGCGTGTGCTAAGCTGGATAATATAGTCTGCCAAGGCCGGCAGATGGGAGGTGTTGGAATGGGGGGGGGCGGTAGACAAGTATTCCCGAACAGGAGGTAGACGGGGAGATTTGAACACTGAAAGGTAGACCTTCTATACAATCAAGTGGGTCATATAAAGGGAAGGTAGCCGTCCATTTGGATTTATGGATTAGGGCAACGCCACCTCCCTGTTTACCATTGGGTCTATTGGCACAGACGATACTGTAACCCTCCGAAAGGGCGAGGGTGATGGTGGGGTTCGTGGTATCATTCAGCCAAGTTTCTGTTAAGAAAAGCAGATCCCAATTGTTGTCCCGAAGGGACTGCCAGATGTCAATGGCATGTTTACTCAATGATCTGCAGTTAATCAATGCAGCTCTGAGGGTAAATGAAGGGCAGGCTCCACAAGTTGGGGCAGAATTCAGAGCGCGAGCCGGACTGTATGTGTGATCGAGGGGAGGAAGGGAAAAATGGCAGACTTTACATACAAAGGCAAGGCTCCGAGCGTCAGGGGTAGGCCAGGGGCAGATCAAACATGGGGAAAGTCTCAGGGACATCAACTCAGTCCGAGTGTATGTTACGGTAGTATCGCTGGTGAGTCGGGCAGGGGGACCGGCCGCGTCGTGATCGCGGACGAGCGCAGACGAGCTTGCCTTAAGCGCGCCTTCGGCGCGCAATCGGCGTGCCCGCTGCGCTCGTCCGCTGCGCTTCTGGTACAAACACATGTTTATAGGGCTGGGATGGTGGCAGGGGGCGTGGCCTAAAAGGGGGCGTGTCCCTCTTCTCGGCGCGGGGAATGGCGGCCGACGAGGCTCCAAGGGTTCTCCCTCTCCAGCGCTAGCTCCGCTGAGAGGAGGTGCCTGCACGCGGTGATCAGCGTCAGAGGGCAGGGTGAGTGACTTTAAAAAGCGATACAAGCAAAGGTTAAAATAAGTGCAAAATAAACATTTTTCCTACTCCCGGCTGAGCCTCAGGAGGGTCCAAGTTTAACTGTGGCGCTTGTCAGATCAGCGCGTTTTGTACGAGTGGCAGGGGGCGTGGCCTAAAAGGGGGCGTGTCCCTCTTCTCGGCGCGGGGAATGGCGGCCGACGAGGCTCCAAGGGTTCTCCCTCTCCAGCGCTAGCCCCGCTGAGAGGGGGTGCCTGCACGCGGTGATCAGCGTCAGAGGGCAGGGTGAGTGACTTTAAAAAGCGATACAAGCAAAAATTAAAATAAGTGCAAAATAACAATTTTTCCTACTCCCGCCTGAGCCTCAGGAGGGTCCAAGTTTAACTGTGGCGCTTGTCAGATCATCATAGTTTGGCATCCAAGTTTAACAAGGCGATTGGCCTATAGGAGGCACAATGCTGCAGGTCTTTCCCAGCCTTTGGGATAACCGTTATCGTGGCTTCCGCCATTGAAGCGGTCACCTTCGGTCCTTCCGCTATCGCATTAAAAAGAGAAGTCAGCTGGGGCGCGATCTCGGATGCGTAGGTTCTGTAGAAATGTGCCGTCAGCCCATTCGACCCTGGGGATTTATTAGGCTTTAACGCCGCTACCGCTCCTCCTACCTCCTCGCCATTGATAGGAGCATTTAACTGTCATTCCACGCATGGGAGATCTAGGGTAACAAGGCCGAGTCCAGGTAGTTTTTTTGGGGGGCTGGGTCTGTGCACATTGCTTGATAGAGATCTTTAAAGAAGGTCACAAATATATTAGCCTTACCCTTGTCTGAGTGTTCTACGTTCCCCCTGCCGTCGCTATCCCTCCTATGAAATCTTTTTCCCTTTTTTCCTCAGAGCTGTCTTGCCAAATGGGATCCTTCTTTGTTCCCTTGGGCATAGGATAGCTGGCGCAACCGGGGGCGGGTGTATTCTGCCCTATTGGTGTATAGTCCCATTGATTTTCACTTTTAGGGCACTTAATTTACACTGTAGGATCCGGGTGGGTATCTTTTTATGTTCCCTTTCTATTTCCCCCAATTCCGTTTCTAGGGCTGCACGCTCCTTCGCTCTTTGCTTATTTAATGTTGCATTTAATTCAATGCATTTGCCTTGAGGGCGTCCCAATTGTTTAAGGGAGTGGCGGCTCAGATCGAGCCTCTTTGTAGCCACCATCGCCTCTCCTTCGACTGCGGCTGTCGCTTTAAGTTTTGGATTGTCGCCCTTTTGGTATTGTGTGCCACTGAAAGGTTGGAGTACGTTCTGTTTCTTTCCCTTTCGTGGATGCATGATTGGACACCACCTCCTAGTTTGGTAACCCTAGGATTTCTAAGCCCTCCTTCAGCTTTGTGATATGTCTTGCCTTATTGAGGAGTCCAAAGGCCAGCCAAATGGATACGTCCAGTTGTATTTGATGTTTTCTGACCGTAGCTTTGCTGTTCATGGTCTGAAGTGTTGTCTTCATTGCAGGGTGGACTGTGCCAAGTCTGTATATAGTGTACATTTGAATCCTTGAAAAGGGATGACCTCTTTCTTCCTGGCTGCTTGTAGTATGGCTTCCTTGACTTTGAAGGAGTGGAGCTTGACTAGGACATCACATGTACGTCGGCGCTCTCCAGACGATTGGGTTCCCACACAGTGGACTCTTTCTATTTTGATTTTCATTTGGAGAGGTCCCAAGATTTCCGCTAAGAGTCCCTCGATGAAGGCCTCTAAATCCTTGGCCTTCCGCTCCCTCCTTCTAATCCTTGATTCTTATGTTATCTCTCCTTATCCTGTTTTCCAGGTCCTCGTTTTTCATCAAGGCGATTTTGCAATTTTGTATGAAGAGCCTGAAGAGCCTGAACTCTTTCTTGGGTGCCCATAACTTGTTTGTCGAGTTCCTGTGTTTGGCCCTCCAGGACTCTTGTATCTAGAGAGTCAGCATCCTGCTGGAGGGAGGTCATGTGTTCTGTTAGATCAGCCTTAAGTTGCTCCATTGAGGCCATTATGCCCACCTTTAATTCAGTGCGCAGTTCAGTCTTGAATTCCCTGAGAGAATGTAAAAATCTGGCTTTGTATATACTATACCAAAGTGAGGTATAGTGTGCACAGAGTCCAGTGGAACCCTAAGGTAGGCAGAGGTAAAAGTAGATAGCAGCTTACTCTCTATTCGTGGTAGTGTGGTTGGCAAGTAAGGCTGTATCACAGGGTAGTGTTAAGCATTTGTTGTACACACTCAATCAGCAGATTATATCACACACTCAAAGACTGAACTTCAGACCAATTGGTTTTGTATAAAAATATTCTTTTAGTTATTTTACTTTCTAGAACCAAGCAAGCCTGGCACAGGTAAGCAATACATAACTTACAGTAGCAATGCAGTTCGTAAACAGTTTGAATTGCAATTGTATATACACTTTGATTTGATTACAGTAGAGTTACTAGTAATGCAATGTTTTTGATGTACTGTACATATACCTTGTATTGGCTTTTTAGTAGAATGTCAAGTAGATTACTTTACAGATTCCTTTTCTTACACAGTGCAGTATACCTGGATACTGCACTGGGGCATTTCCTGTAAACAGGTAAGTAAAAGCATTTTTGGTATTTAGTTAGTTTTAAATGGTTTCTTAGATTTTCCAACTCCACACGTAAGTATTCGGTTGTGGGAGTTGGTGTTCTGGGGGTAGACTCAGGGTCCCCCAGGGTCAAGGATGCACTCTTATTTCACCCTCAGAGGCACTAGGACGGCTGTGTGCAGAGTGCTGAGGCCCAGTGTTATCCAATGGGGGATAGGGGACCTCCAGTTGGTGGCTGCTGACAAGCAGGCCACAAGGTTGTGAGAGCCAAGCTCCTGGTGTTAGGCTCAGTGCGAAGGGGGATCCGGGTTAGCACACAAAGTGCACCCGCAGCGGTGCAGGGGTAGCTGGGTGCAGGATGCTGTTTTGGCGTCGGGTGCCCTGTTTTCGATCTGGATTTTCGTTTTTGGTTTTTAGCTGCAGGCTCGGTTCAGGAAGATTTCTTGGAGGAACCAACAACTGGGCAGGTACTATAGATGCCTCTGGGACGTAGGTGCACCTCGGGTTCTTTTCTCCAGGGCGCCGGGCAGCTGGATGCAGAGGTGTCTTTTGAGGTAGGATTTCACCCCACCTGGCGACTCGCGGTATCTCAGTGCAGAGGCTGCAGACGACGTCGGGGAGTCCTGGAGAGGTCAACCCACAGTGGACTCGGACTCTGGAGTCCTGGGGGACTTTGCTGGGACCAGTGGTCCACTCTAACTCGGGCTGTAGGCGTCGGGTGCAGTGGTGGTTCCAGGCGTCTAGTTTCTTTGTCCTCAGCAGGCTCGGAGTCTTTTTTTGGCTGTTTCTTTTGAACAGAGCAGCTGTCCGCAGGAGATCCGGTCTTTGTTGAAGGCAGTCAGTCCTCCCAGGGTTCTGGAGGTCGCTGACTGCAGGATATGCGACTTCTGGCCCGGGATCTCTGGAAACTGCAGACGGGCCGGTAGGGCTGGGGCCAAGTCAGTTATTCTCTGCAGTATCCTCTGCTGGGCATCTGCTTTTTTCCTTCTCCTTCTTAGGTTGCCGGAATCTACCTTCTTGGTTCAGGTCTGCCCCTTAAATACTGTATTTAGGGGGCGTTTTAGGGGTCTCAAGGTTAGTAGCCATGGGCTACTGACCTTAGGGTGACTACACCCTTTTTGTGCTCACCCCATGTGGGGTAGTGGGCACAATCCCTAGTCCTGATTGGAGAGTGCCTGCCATCTGCTAGATG
Source organism: Lissotriton helveticus (assembly GCF_964261635.1). Classification (NCBI taxonomy): domain Eukaryota; kingdom Metazoa; phylum Chordata; class Amphibia; order Caudata; family Salamandridae; genus Lissotriton; species Lissotriton helveticus. The sequence goes on along the minus strand of NC_136069.1, from coordinate 312,658,609 downwards.
GCGGGCTCTGAATAGTGGGCTTCAGCTCGCCTCCCCCACCTGAGACTTGGGATTGGCAGAGGTGGGCACACTATCTGGACTGGGCAAATCTTTCCCGCCTGTACTCCCGCCAAAAAGGAGGAGAGCTGACAGCAGGAAAAGCTGGGGGTCGCATTACAAAGGCGTAAGGCCTTTGAGGCTCCCCTGCCACAGATGGCTCTTCCTGGGCTGGGGGAGGTGTGAACACATCTTGCCAGGAAATGCTTTGTTTCTGGGCTGAGGGAGCAAAGGCTCCCACCCCAGGGGTCCAGAAAAATGTCTTGTCGTAGCAGGCTGGTGTGTACCAGTGAGGGAACCCACCAGAGGCTGGTCGTTTGTCAGGGGGCATCTCTAAGATTCCCTCTGAGTGCATTTTTCATTAAATCTCACACTGGCATCAGTGTGGGTTTAATGAGGTGAGAAGTTTGATACCAAACTTCTCAGTTTTCAGTAAAGCCATTGGGGTACTGTGGAGTTCGTAATGACAAGCTCCCAACACCATATACTCTTAATGGCAGTACCGCACTTACAATGTCTAAGAATTGACTTAGACACTGTAGGGGTACAGGGCTCATGCACCTGTACCTTCACCACTGTTATGGTGCACCCAGCTAGAGGGGTGGCTGATCTATGCCAGGGCAGTGGGTTGTGTTCCATGTCGACTCTTCACTTTCTTCTGCACCAAAACACGCAACCTGCAAAGGCAGTGTGTGAGTATAAATGTACAAGGCCTCTAAGGGTGGCACAATAAGTGCTGCAGCCCTTAGAGGCCTTCCCTGGTCACAGTGCCCTGGATACCTGTAGTAGCATTTACCAGGGGCTGAACTATGGCCAGACAGTGCCAATTGGGGGTACAAGGTACAGTTTTTGGGAAAGAACAAAGGCCCTGGGAACCTGATTGGCAGGGACCCAGGGCACATCAAGTCAAAGTACATCAGTAGTCTGGCAAAAATGGGGGGTTACTGCAACAGAAACCCAGCTTCCTACAGGAGGCCATCAAGTCGACCTTGATGAGTGCCATGCTGGTGTCTGTGTCTCCTTGCTCCTGTAGATGCCTCTTCTCTGTGGGGTAAAAAAGCTAGGGACCTTGCTGGTGGATTTTTTCGGTGGCATAGGTGCGGTGAGATGTCTCTCCTCTTTCGTGGGAGGGGTTGCCCCCCTGACCACTGGGGGCCTGCCACCCCTTGCTGCGGAAACATGAGCTTCATCAGGAGATAATTTGTTTCAGTTAGTTGCACTTTCTGCTTCCCCTCTTTATTAAAGAATTTGGCAATGGATTGTCATCTTAAGTTTAGGCAAGAGACATTTTGGTGCTTTCCCCGTCTTCACAGTTAATCTTGCACCTTGTTTTGCTCCTCTGTGTTTTAATAGGCCCTACGCCCGGTTCATGTATTTCTTGGGTTCGCCACCATTTTAAAGTTAGGCGCATTGTGTGCCTCGTTTTTCCGCTTTGAGGCACAACAGTGTGTTAATTTCGGGTCTCTCCCCGTTTCCCCTGTGTGATCCACCGGACCTTCCCCGCCCCTCACACTCTGCATCTTATCACACGGGGTGAGTACGAAGCATCGCCTGAGTCTTCCTCGCTGCTGGAAAAGTCTGCCGAGGGCTCCTGTAGCGATTCGCAACCGAAGCGCGTTCCGGTTCTTCCTCGTGCTTTCAACAGGTATCGGGAGACTGGGGGAGATTCTTCAGCTTTGGTTTAGTAGGTTTACGGGAGTCTGGCTTGTACGTTCCGATTCCAGTCTATCTCCGGCGCTCTTATTAGCTGGTGATGCCGTCTTGAAGGCCTCCACTGATCTCGCTCGTCTCGCCGCTCGTAGGCACACTCCGGCGGTCCACTATTTCGGTCCCTTTACGCGATCCCAGCTATTCCTGTTGGCTGTCAGGATTGGATTGAAATCTGTTGAAGCTACATGTGCCCTCCTAATCTTATTGAAACAGCTGATTGGCTGCGGTGCCGGTGTGGATCACGTCCACCTGGACATCTTGCCGGGCCACGCCCTCCCCCCTCCCATTAAGCTATTTAAACACTTATTTTTCTTACTACCGAAAATGTTTACATTTCTCACATCTAATTGCATGCTTCAACATTATTTTCGAACCCCAGCAGTAAACCGAGTTGGACGTTTTTGCTGTTACCCTTTAAACTGCTCACCAAAACATAGAAAAGTCGGAAATGCCACCAACTCCAAAACTTGATAAAAGTTCGGGAGGTTCTACAAACTCGAAATGCTTGGTAAATTAAGTGGTCTGAAGTTTTAGTCATGCCAGTTCATCAAGGCCTAATTTGGAGGTTTCAAGTCTTCCAGGTAGCACTTAAAAGTTGAAACTTGAACCATGATAAAAACGTGCTTTATTTCTGAGCAATAAAACAGTTTTACTTCAAATCTTTCAGAGTAACGAGTAGACAAAAAATCTACACACTGAAGTTCAGCTTGTATGAAAGAAATATGTGACAGTTTAAAGAAAGACGTGTTTTCCTGTAGATTAACCTCAGCAGTGGAGTTCTCCTTAGGGGTTGGCGGTAAATTCTGTTCCGCTGGCAGAATTTTGCCCACGCTGCTTTCCACTTAAGTGCACAGTTCCCGTAAAACTCTGCAAACTACTGCGTGGTGACGTTTTTCCCGCATGCAGCTCGCCAACGTTAAGTGTGCGAACAAAAAAAAATCAAGCGCTAGGATGAGTCTCAGCTCGATTTTTCATATTGGTGGTCATGGCAGATCGCTACCATTCATTTGGAGAAAGCTGACACTCGCGTGGAAAATCTACGCAAGCGGCAGAAAGAAACGCGTGGTGTGGCTGAACAAGGCAACAGTGCAAAAAAATCAGCGCAAGCAGCACAATGTGCCAAAATTCTGTGAATCTCCGTGAGTTCTGCCCAACCCTAGTTCTCTTACTGATCAAAACAAGTTTTTGTTGTACTCAAAATGAATAACTTAGAGAATTTGTATCTGTGTACACCAACAAATCGACAGACTCTTATAATTATTTATTTTGTACCTTATGTATACTAAATGACTTATGTTCTGAATTCTTTTAGTATTTGGACCCTGGCCAAACCGTGTGACCCTCCTTCAGAGGGTTAACAGTGTCTAGTTACACTTTTTAACCATAGTCTTTTGCACTTACTCCCATATCGTAACCTTTGGTTTAGTTATGCAGAACAGTTAAGATGCTCCTACCTCCATATAAAAGGGTCTAAAATATGTTTTCCTTAGTAACTGTTTGTAATTCTATTATACCTGCTTGAAGGGGTTTGAGGCAGTCATTTAACCATTACTAGGCCCATCCCCTAGTATACCGATCTGTACAATATTACCAACTTAAGGTCTCAAGTTCAAGTTTTCAGTTCATTTAAGAATTTGTCCATATTTAAGTCATATATGGTCAGTGTTGAGATGGATACAAATGTATTTAGTATCATATTCAGCCGTATATAATGTGAATCATATTTACATTGTGCGTGAAACAATATATCTGAAAGAGACAATTAGTTATAGATTCTTTACCTTAGAATTACCCCCAGGCGTCTGACTGGATCCTGAGACATTTTTTTAGCAGTACCCCTGCGCATCAGAAGGTGGCGTCAGTCGACTCCGTGTCCGTAGTCGTGGTCGATGGGATGACGTTGCGGTATCTACTTAGATACTGCCCCTGTGCGCTGAAATCCGTTCTTTTTTCTGCGCCAGCCAGCGCAGATCCAGAGAGAAGCTTGCCCCTTTTTATCACTTTTTGACAATACTTTTGTCGACCTCTTTTCGAGTCTTCCATCGACACTCCAGGTGCGCGAGGGATGTCCCATCGTCCGGGCTTCAAGCATTGTGACTCCTGTCACACGTTGATGTCCGTTACCGATCCACACCTCATGTGCCTGGAGTGCAACCACGACCCGAAGTCGTGCTCTGACTGCCGGGCCGTGGCCCGACGTCTTTGCGGGAGCAGTCCCGAAAGGTTATGGAGGCTCAGCAGTCCGCTCCGCGCCGTCCGAAGTCCCAGTCGAGAGGAAGGTCGTGGGACCTGTCGTTTGGCCACCACCACTCGTCATCGAAGTCTTCACACTCCTCGGGTAAGTTGAAGAAGGCGAAGAAGCATCGTCGCTCTTCGCCTTCTCCCTGTCTGTCGCCGATTCGACGTGGGATGTGGAGGGTCGTCTCTCTCCGGCTCCGCCAATGGAGCCTGCAGGGTCGACTCCGCGCTTCCCTCCCTTTCCGGGAGCCGGAGCGACCCCTGCCAAGCGTCGTCAGTTTTACGAAGTGATGCATGCAATCTTTGGGCAGCCTGACTCCGATGGCGTTTTTTCAGGCCCCGCGGACTCGGTTGAGGGGCCTTGGCCTTTGACGCTGGTGGCTCCGGCCCCCATGGATCAGTGCCGGCTGACCTGACTGGTCCTTCCCCGATGCCGATTCGACAGTTGAGGACTCTGACGCCGGTTGTGTCCCCAGCCAGGGTCGACCCCAGCCTCCCTCCCGGAGCCAGACTGACGTTGATCGACGCAGTTACCAGAGCCGAAGGGTAACTTTGTGCCCACGTTCCTCCCTGGCATTCCCTTTCGTCCTGGACTTGGAGGGGTCTGGTGACCCTCTAACAGAACAGCTGGAGGAGTCGGACTGGAGAGAGGAACTGGGTGATGCCAGTGGTCTGGATACCTCCCCAGACCTTGGCATGCTTTCTCCCACTACCGTGGCTATGGAGGATGAAGCATCATACGCAGTGGTGTTGCGTAGGGCGGCTGAGGCCTTGGGCCTCGAGCTTCCTACGGTGGCAGTCAGGACTAACCTTCTGACCGAGGTGCTTCAGCCAGCAGCATCCTCTTCGGAGCCCTTGCTGCCATTTAACGAAGCCCTCACTGATGTCTTTTTGGACTCCAGTGGACAGGAACATCGCCCAACACCACAGCCCGGCTCCGGGCGACCCACTTTTCCTCTCCCAACACCCTACCCCCGAGAGGTCGGTGGTTCAAGCCTCTTCTTCAAAAGGTAACGAGTTCCCTACAGCTCCGCAAGATAGGGAACCCAAGAAGCTGGACCATCTTGGAAAGAAAATTTTTTCTTCCGCCAGCTTAAGACTGCGGTCGGTGAACACTGCATGTCTCTTGGACTGGTACCAACACTCTGTGTGGGACATGGTTTCGCAAGTGCTGCCACAATGCCAGGAGGAGGCCCAGGATGTCCTCGCCCGTGCCGTTGCAGAGGGTCGAGATGCAGCAATGTTCAGGTGTGGACTGGACACCGCCGACTCACTAGGCAGGACATTTTCAACATCAGTGACACTCTGACGCCTCACCAGGCTGAGAACATCTGGCTTTTCGGGGGGCTGTCCTATCTACTCTTTTGGACATGCCCTTCGATGGCCGTCACCTGTTAGGTGACAACGCAGACAACGCACTAGAGCATTTTAAGGACTCTAAGGCCACGGCCAGGTCCTTAGGCCTCGCAGTGTCGTCTTGTACCTTGCAGTCTGCTTTTCGCGCCTTTCGTGGCTACGGAAGGGGTGCCCTCCCACGTTCCAAACAGATCCACAGGCTGGCGCAAACTAATCAGCCTCTGTGCAGACTCCAAACCTTCCTAGTCCGACCTTTCAGGGACAACAAAGACCAGTGGGCAGCAGGATTCGCCATCACCGCCCCCACTGGTTCACCATCACATCGGACAGGTGGGTTTTGCAAATAGTCCGAAGGAGCTACTCCCTCCCCTTCGAGACCCCCCCCCCCCTCATCCATGCCACCATTATTTTGACACATGTCAGAGGATCACTTGGCCTTTCTCCGTCAGGAAATTACGGCTCTCTTGGCCAAGGGTGCCATAGAACGAGTCCCTTTGCCAGAAGTAGTTTGTGGCTTTTACTCCCACTACTTCCTGGTGCCCAAGAAGGACAAAGGCCTGCGTCCTATCTTGGACTTCAGATACGTCAACCGCTTCCTCCGGAAGGAGAAGTTCAAGATGTTGACTCTGGCTCAGGTCCTGTTTTACCTCGACCTTGGGGACTGAATGGTAGCGTTGGACTTGCAGGATGCCTATTTTCACATCCCCGTCCTGCCTGCCCACCGGCGTTACCTACAGTTCACGGTAGGAACAAAAGCATTTTCAAGAATGTATTCACAACTGATGCAACTGCTAAAGGGTTGAGGGCAGTTCTTTCGCAAATGGACAATTCAGGCACTGAATTGGTAATTGTGTTTCCATCACATGCCTAAATACGTACAGAGGAAAGGTTTATAGCCCTTGGGAGGGAATTTTAGGTTGTGTGTGGGGATTAAAACCAAACACTTTTGGCAACTTATATAGGGGTTACCTGTTGTGTTTCGTTGCAGTGATAAACCCCCGACAAAATTGCTTACCACAAAAGGATTCTTAGGGGCATCTCCCAAGGTCCATTTCAATAGGAACAGGGAGAGTTAAGGTGCATGATAGTAATGGTGGGTCACTTTTCCAAATGGCCTGAGGTGGCTGTTATACGTAAGCCAATGCTGTAATAACATTATCTGAAAGAGACACGTTAGTATTAGATTCCTTACCTTAGAATATCCCCAGGCGTCAGACTGGATCCGGAAACTTTTTGCGTAGCAGTACAATTGCGGGTCAGTAGGCGTCGTCTGCGGCTCCGCGTCCGTCGTCGGCGTCGTGGGCGCCATGATGACGTCGTTGAAGTACTTAGACGCCGCCTCCGCGTGCTGACGTCAGTTCTTCTTTTTTCCGCGCCAGCAGCGCAGATCCGGAAAAAGTGGTACCCTAGTCACTTTTTGACTAACTCTTTTTGATCTTTTTGATCTCCTTTTTCGAGTCTTCGACTCCTCATCGGTGCCGGTAGGGATGCCTGGTTTCAAACCCTGTGAGGATTGCGACCGACTGTCGGTAACAGACCCTCACCGTCGGTGTCTCCACTGTCTCGGCGTCGACCACGACGACAAGGCCTGTTCCGACTGCCGGGCTCTGACTTCGAAAGCTAGACGGGAGCGGTCCCGTAAGCGACTCGAACTTCGGCAGTCGGCCCCGCGCCAGGAGAGGTCCCGATCCGGACGGAGGTCGAGGTACCGGGAGCGGAGCCATCATACCTCCGAGAGTCGACATCACTCCTCAGGGTCAAAGTCGTCAGGTAAGCATAAGAAGTCGAAGAGACGTCATCGCTCTTCTGACTCCCCCCGACGCTCGCGCGACGCGGCCGGGGGTTCGGGTGGCACCGCCCACGCCGTCGGAGTCGCAGGCGCCGCGTCCGGCTCCATACCCTTCGGTCTCTGGGCCTCGCGCGACGCCGGAGGAGATCGGGCGGTTCCTCGTGGCCATGAGGTCCCTCTCTCCGACGGTTTCCGCGGCGCCTTCGGGCCCGGTGGCCCCGTCTGGGGGTCCTAGCGGGTCGGGGGCTTCGGCCCCGACGCCGACGGGTGCTTCAGCTCCGGCGCCGCAGGGCCCGGCGCCGCAGGGCCCCACTGGATCCGGTTCCGGATCCGGGTCGTCGCCGGTGGATTTAACGACCTCCCCGGCGCCGGTCCCTACGGTGGGGCCGCTGGGCGCCGCTTCAGACGCCGTTCGGAGAATTCGTTTTCCATGAACCGGCCCCATCTTTTCCCAACCCTGAGTACCAGGAGATGGGTGATGAGGAGGATTGGGAGGGGTCTGAGGACCCTCTGGCACGTGAATGCCAGTATCAAGAGGACTGGGCAGGTGAACTTGGGGAGGCCAGTGGTATTGACACTTTGCCTGACACTGGCTTTGTCTCACCTCCTACCGTGGCTACGGAGGAGGGGGCAACCTATAGTGTGGTGTTGATGAGGGCAGCCAAGGCCTTGGGCCTTGAGCTCCCCGTCGCGGCCGTGAGGACTAACCTCCTCACCGAGGTCCTTAAGCCGCAGTCCTGCTCGGCCGAGCCTCTGCTGCCATTTAATGAGGCCTTAACCTACGTTCTTTTGGGCACTTGGTCCAGGCCCGCTACGGGTTCGCCCGTAGATAGGAACGTGGCCAGACGCCACCGCCCGGCCCCGGGGCGACCCATGTTTCCTGTCCACCCACCCCACTCACGAGAGCCTGGTCATCCAGGCCTCCAATTCCCAGAACGCGTTCCCGTCGGCTCCGCCGGACAGGGAATCCAAGAGGTATGAGCAGTATGGTAAAAAGATCTTCTCATCCCTTAGTCTGGGACTGCGGTCTTCCAACACCGCGTGCCTCTTGGGCCGTTACACCCACTCTCTGTGGGATACGGTTGCGGAAGTGCTGCCAGAGTATCCGTTGGAGGTACGGGCCAAACTCGGCCAAGCCCTTGTGGAGGGCCGGGATGCAGCCAAATATTCTATCCGGTGTGGGCTGGATACCACCGACTCGCTAGGTAGAGCGATGGCAACGACGGTGGCGGTCAGACGCCACGCCTGGCTGAGGTCCACCAACTTTTCGGCGGATGTCCAGAACACGTTAATGGACATGCCGTTTGATGGCCGTCGCCTCTTTGGCGACAAAGCAGACAATGCGCTTGAGTGCTTTAAGGACTCCAGGGCTACGGCCAAGTCCTTGGGCCTCTCGGCCCCGCGCCAGCAATCGGCTGCTTTTCACTTTTTTCGTGGCCACGGAAGGGGTGTACCCACACGTGCTGCCAGCCACGCTCCTCAGGGCAATACCCAACGCGGTGGCGGCCGTGGGAACCGCAGTCCTGGTGGTAGGGGTCAACGGCGAGGTCAGTCCACACCTTCCCCCGCAGCATCCGCCTCTAAACCCTCCTAGTCCGTGCTTTCAGGCCCATGTGACGCCGGGGGGGGGGCAGGGTTCGCCATCACCTCCTCCACTGGCGCACTGTCACATCGGACAGGTGGGTGCTGCAGATCGTCCGAAGGGGCTACTCCCTCCCCTTCGAGCGACTCCTCCAGCCATGCCACCGCAGAACCACCGTGTATCGGGGATCATTTGTGACTTCTGCAGGAGGAAGTTACGGCCCTCTTGGCCAAGGGGGCCATCGAGCGCGTTCCTGGGCCAGAAGTAGTGTGGGGTTGCTATTCCCACTACTTTCTGGTACCCTAGAAGGGCAAAGGGGGCCTACGCCCTATCTTGGACCTCAGGAATGTCAACGGCTTCCTCCGGAAGGAGAAGTTCAAAATGCTGACACTGGCTCAGGTCTTAGCTGCCCTGGACCCAGGAGACTGGATGGTAGGGTTGGACTTGCAGGACGCTTATTTCCACATCCCCGTCCTGCCGGCCCCTCGGCGCTACCTGCGGTTCACGGTTGGCCACGAGCACTTTCAGTTTACCGTGCTCCCCTTCGGCCTTACCAGTGCCCCACGGGTGTTCACAAAGGTGATGGCGGTGGTGGCAGCTCATCTGCACAGGTTAGGGGTTTCAGTCTTCCCCTACCTCGACGACTGGTTGTTGAAGGCGGGCTCGCCCCAGACAGTCGTCAGCCACGTCCAGACTACGGCAGATCTCCTGCACCAGCTGGGGTTCTCCATCAATGTGCCAAAGTCACACCTGTTCCCCTCTCAGAAGCTCCTCTTCATCGGAGCGGTTCTAGACTCGGCGCGGTTTCGGGTTTATCCACCCGAACAGCGGGTCCGGGATATTCAGGCTCTGATTCCCATCTTTCAGCCGTTATCCCGGGTCTCAGTCAGGTTGACGCTGCGGCTTCTGGGGCTGATGGCCTCCTGCATCCTTCTGGTGCATCACGCCAGGTGGCGGATGCGGGCTCTGCAGTGGGACCTGAAGTTTCAGTGGGCCCAGCATCAGGGCAACCTGTCCGACCATGTCCTGATCTCGGAGGGCACTGCGAGACAGCTGCAGTGGTGGCTCACGGACCGCGATTGGGTCAGCGGCAGATCCCTTCCCCAACCGGAGCACGTAGTTGTGACGGACGCGTCCCTCCAGGGCTGGGGAGGCCACATGGGAGAGGCGGAGATCAGAGGCATCTGGTCTCCGGCAGAGGCCCGGCTCCACATCAACCTGTTGGAGTTACGGGCGATTCGTCTTGCACTGAAGGCATTCCTCCCCTCTGTTTGGGGGAGTGTAGTGCAGGTGTTCACGGACAACACCACCGCCATGTGGTACTGCAACAAACAGGGCGGGGTGGGGTCGTGGACCCTTTGCCAGGAGGCTCAGCGCCTCTGGCAATGGCTGGAACGCCAAGGCGTGACCCTGGTGGCTCAACACCTGGCAGGTTCTCTGAACGCCACGGCGGACGAGCTCAGCCGTCGGTGCATGATGGATCACGAATGGCGTCTGCACTCGGGCGTGGCGCAAGGCCTCTTTCAGCGATGGGGAGAGCCTTGGCTAGATCTATTCGCCACCGAAGAGAACGAGCAATGTCATCAGTTCTGCGCGTTGGAATTTCCAAGGCGGCACTCGCTCGGAGACGCTTTTCGTCGCGAGTGGAATTGCGGTCTGTTGTACGCATTTCCGCCTATACCACTTCTGCCCAGAGTGCTGAAGAAGATCAAGCGCGACCGGGCCCAAGTCATCCTTGTGGCTCCGGACTGGGCACGAAGGTACTGGTATCCAGAGCTACTCACTATGTCAGTCGATCCCCCGGTTCGTCTGCCTCTTCAGGAGGACCTTCTGTCGCAGCAGCAGGGGACGGTCCTCCACCCGAACCTGTCCAGTCTCCACCTCCATGCTTGGAGATTGAGCGCGACAGTTGAGGCCATTTGACTTGCCTCCTGAAGTCTGTAATGTCATTCTGGCAGCCAGGCGTCCCTCCACAAAAACGGTATACGCCTGCAGGTGGAACAGATTTGTGGCATGGTGCACAGCTAAGGCTGTGGATCCTCTTGCTGCCCCTCTCTTTGAGGTTCTTCTCTTCCTTCTTTCTCTTGCCCAGCAGGGCTCTGCTCTGGGCACTATCAAGGGCTACCTTTCTGCCCTTTCAGCCTTTTTGAGGCTGCCTGATCAACCTTCCTTGTTCAAGTCCCCTATTGTAAATAGATTTCTTAAGGGCATCACACACACGTTCCCTCCTGTTCCGTTTGTGATGCCTCAGTGGGACTTGAACCTTGTTCTTACTTTTCTGATGTGTGCTCCCTTTGAGCCACTTCACAACTGTCCTCTTCGTCTTCTCACTCTAAAGACTGCTTTCCTGGTTGCCATCACCTCTGCCAGGAGGGTGAGTGAGCTCCAGGCTCTTTCTTGTACTCCACCTTTCCTTTCTGTCCATCCGGACAAAGTGGTGTTGCGTACTAAGCCATCTTTCCTGCCCAAGGTTGTTACGGCCTTCCACATCGGGAAGTCCATCACCTTGCCAACCTTCTTCCCGCCTCCACACCCCTCTAAAGAGGAAGAGCGGCTCCACCGTCTGGACCCAAAACGTGCGCTCTCATTCTATTTGGATCGCACACGCCAGTTCGGGTGGATGACCAACTCTTTGTTGGTTACGTGGGCGCTAAGAAGGGGAAAGCGGTGCACAAGAGGACCATCTCCCGGTGGATCATCTTGTGTATCCAGGCATGTTACTCCTTGGCTAAAAAGGAGCCCCCTGTTGGATTGCGGGATCATTCCACCCGAGCCACGGCGACTACCACTGCCCTGGGCCGGGGAGTGCCCTTACAAGACATCTGTCAGGCAGCTACGTGGGCATCGCTGCACACGTTTGCAAGACACTACTGCCTGGACAGCCAAGTCCGGAGGGATGGCTTCTTTGGCCGTTCTGTCCTCCAGGACTTTCTGGTGTGATTATTGGATCGCAGACCCACCACCGGGGATGGTATTGCTGGGGTATCTATTCTAAGGTAAGGAATCTAATACCAACGTGTCTCTTTCAGATGCACAAGTTACTACTTGTGTAACGATATATCTGTAAGAGACATTAGTTAGTATTAGATTCCTTACCGTCCCACCCATCCTCCCCGTTCTGCGAACCGATATCTAGGGTTAGGGTTATCCATTTCAGGGCCCTAGTTTCAATGGCACCAGTGTTGGTTTTTAACATGGCTCAGCGCTTCTGGCGCGGAAAAGCTGTGTCTAAGAACTGACGTCAGCACGCGGAGGCGGCGTCTAAGTACTCCGACGACGTCATCACGGCGCCGACGACGGACGCGGGGCCGCAGACGACGCCTAACGACGCGCAAGGGTACTGCTACGCAAAAAGTTTCCGGATCCAGTCTGACGCCTGGGGATATTCTAAGGTAAGGAATCTAATACTAACTAATGTCTCTTACAGATATATCGTTACACAAGTAGTAACTTGTGCTTCAGGTACAGTATTTCAAAGAGGGGCACTACCAAAGTCATTAGTGAGTGATAAAGGGAGTCAATTTACATCAGAGCAATTCCAGTGTTACTTTGTGTGTAACAGCATAGGTTGAAACTGGTTTGCTACCCCGAAGGAGATACGTGCATAGAAAGATTCAGTCATGTGATTATAAGCTTTATTGAATTGCTAAGATGAAACTTGGATTGTGAAAAAGTTGTGTTCATGATTTGGGTGAATAGGGTCACTCTGTGTGAAAGTACGAATTATGGGCCATTTGTTTTTATGGGGTGGAGAACCCCTCTCACAAAACACAATCTAAGTAGGATGTCGGAGTCCAGAGTTGTGGATTGGTCACCTGGTGAAGTCAAGAAAAAGATTGCTTTTGCCCAAACTGCATATAAAGATAGAAATACTTTTTACCACGTCGAAAAAGTTGAATTGATGGTAGGGGACATGGTTGGTATTAAAAAGAACATATATGGTTTTTATAAGGAAGTGTATAAGCACATTTTCATCTCCTCTGAGGGCGGAGGAGTTTTGCAACACCACACGACTGAGTGATGGAAAGGTTTGGTATGCTTCTAGAATGTATAAGTGTATATTTGATGGAAGGATCTTTAATTAAATAGATTTTTGTAACAAAATAATTAATCGTACGCATGTCTGTGGAGGAGAATAGCGATACATTGAACAACACATTTAATCGTGGCAATGCAATGACCATTTGTAGGAGAGTAGAATCTGCTTTCATGGATACCCCCAATTTATGCCTGGTGTCAGTATGTTTTGAGTGTAGTTTGCTGGGATCCTGCTAACCAGGACCCCACCATCTGTGCTCTCTCTCCCAAAATGACTTTAGTACCTCCGCAATTGGCTACTAGTCTACCCTTGTAAGTCCATAGTATTTGGTACGAAGGTACCCAGAGCATAGGGCCCCTCGGGGTCTCCCATGGAGTGCAGCATGTATTGTGCCACCCATGGGAATCCACTTAAACTCTGACTACTGGCTTGTCATTGCAGCCTGTGTGAGATGGTGCTTATTCCTTATATCTGAGGTCACTACACTTAAAACCTATGAGTTACCCCTATGGTAGGCCCTTCAGTCCTGAGGGCAGGGTGCTTGGTTATAAGTTGAGGGTGCCCCTTCATGAGCAAGACACCCCTACAAACCCTAGAGCCGATTCTCCAGCCTTGGTAAGTGTGGCCAGCCATTTTAAGACATATAGTGGACATTAGTCTTTACGAGATGTCTAACTATATAATGGCTGTGCCGAACCTGCTCACGTTTGATATCAAACATGTTGGAATCACAGTCCAACACCGACACTGGTGTTGGGGGTACAATCCCATGTACTGAGGGGGCGTCTTAGAGAAGCCCCTCGTACTCCCGGTTACATCCTTTCAGAGTGTCAGCCAGCTATTACTGCTACCAACCACAGACACTACTCTGCCCTCCTGCTACTGAGCTGAGCTCGAGCAGGTGAAGGTAGAACAATAGGTTTCCTGTGGACTTGGTATATTGGGCTGGGGTTTATGTGATTCCTAGCGCCATCAGACTGCATCGAAGGGCACATTTGGTGCCCTCCTTGTAAACACCAGTTTGAGCCAGTTCAGGAACCCTTGGTTCCCCCTCTGGCGTGAAACTGGACAAAGGACAGGTGAGTATACTCCCCTCTGCCCAGCCCCTCCTCTGGGACGGATCCCTGAATCGTTCCAACCCTTTCCTTGGGTATTTAAGGGCTCCCCCATTTTAGGGTCCTCAGATTTGTCGTGGAACAAGACTCACCTCTGAAACCAAGACACTTTTTGACTGTCTGGACACTTGGACTTCACCTGGAACCGAGACAGCATCAAGCAAGAATCCTGCTGTTCCTGGTCTTGCTGTTCTGCAAGTCTTCTGCCTCGTCTGTGTCTGTGCTTCTCTCAAGTTCTCCAGAAGACCTGTTGGCATCAAGGACATCCAAACAAATCTCCCTTGGACTGAAGGAGTCACTCCCCTGCATCTGCAGGCTCAGCGACGAAGCTGACCAGTCTGCTGGTCCTGTCAACCTACAGACTTCCGAGGCTCAGCAACATAGGTGGTGGTACTGTGGCTCTCCAGAGCCATGACATGTCTTCCCTGCAATTTGGGATGGCAGTATCCCTCGTTGGAGCCGCTAGGACCAAACCCCTGTGCACTGCGTCGAATTGCTGTTGCCAAGGCTTGTTGACTCTGCACTCCAGAGATCTTCGGCTACAAGATGCTCCAGCTTCCATCACGTCATCCCTCGAAGATCAGGGTCCTCCATGCATCTCTTGCTCCATGTTTGGTGAGCTGCCGGAGGTCCTCATGCGACTTCTGTGCATTCGGCCTGTGGGTCCTCTCGAGGGTCTTCTACGTTGGTGGGCTCCCTGCTTGATCGTGGCCTGCTCTGATTCTCCTGAACTTTGTGGATCCCTTGGACCTTGCTCGTCCTAACAATTGCATTTTGTCATCTTCCACGCCAGTTGCGACTACCGAGGATTTGTGGTGCTTCTGCCGGACACCGACCACCTAGACACTGATATTCGACGTAGGACAGCTCCTGGTCTTCATCATCATTGCCTGGTCCCCAGAGCTGAAGCAGCAAGGTCCTTGTCAACTCTCCTGAGCTCCCTACCAAGGGTGGGCATTGTGTTCCCGTGCCTCCTGTTCACCTCCGAGTGGCATAGACTCTTGTTCCCTCTGCTTGCTAGCCTACCTCTTCAAGAATCCATTCTTGGATTCCACCGGACATCTTGAGACATTTCTCCAGAGGCCTTTCTTCCCAAGTCTTCCATTGTGGTCTACGGGAAGTTCTGACATCATTTCACCCCTGTGCACCCTGCTTTCCTAGTGCAAGTAACCTGGTTCCTGGGGCATCCATAGGTGGGGAGACTCTCCAACCTTCTGTCCTTCAAAGGATTTCTTTGGTCTTGTGGAAAGGATCCTTTAAAAAACAAACTGCAACCCTGACTTCTCCTTTGACTTCTATTGGGCACGCAGCCGCCTTTCTACTCTGCACACAGCCTCTGTGCGGTTCCTAGGTACTTACCTTGGGTGGTTCCTAGCACTCCCCCTCCTAGGAGTCCTTTGGACAAAGGCCCATTCTTCCTTGCAACTGGAGACCAGTGTATATTTGTGCTACTTACCTGATTTCGTGGAAGTATTTTCATGTGTATTGTTGATCTCTCCGGCTAGGAGATATACCAAGTAATAGTGATTGTGATGTGTAATAAATAACCATATTTTTATATAAACACTATGTTGTTCTTTCTTATCTAGTCTACACTATTGAATAAATGTTGTAAAACAATATGCTTTAAACTCTTTCAAGATGAGCCTGAAAGCTGCTCTCCACAGCTACCACTTTCAGAACCTAAGGTTATCAAAGACCACTAAAATTAGCAAGGGTTGCCTGGATTAGTGCAAGGTGCATCACTTCTTTGTGTGCTCCATATACTAAGCCAGCCTCCTACACCGTTGTAAAACACGGAGGCAACAAAGTAATTGCACAACATTGTGTAAATACTGTACCATAACAACGTATTATAAATTGTACAGCCTCCAAAGGAAGGTTTGGCAGGACCACAATCAAATCTAAAAGGTTAGATTTTATTTGGGAATAATTGTAACCGCAAGGAATACATTTAAAGTGTTTATGAATTTTGAGTTCATTTCTCCTAATCTCTAAAGTTGTTGTTATGTTTTATGAGAGATGTGGAAGTGTAATGTGAAGGTGATGCAAAGTTATCAATTGTAAAGTTATTGGTCCTCCTAATCTCAAGTTCCGAAACGCTGGAGGTTTGGAATATGGGAGAAGAAAAGGATGTTGTGTCTGCTTAGTGCAGGTTTCTTCAATCTCTTCCGTACAAAGAACTACTTCTGTTCCGTGAAACTTATTGAGAGCTACTAATATTAATTGTGTTGTAAAAGTGACCATTAGTGGCTACCGTATGGAAGATTACTAACTACGATCACCTCAGTGAATCAGGCGTGGTTGCTAGCAGTAACATATGTTTTGCCAATATGGAATGCCTTTACATGGGTAATACATAAGGGCCATAGGAGCAATGCCTCTGGTACTAAGACAATAACATGTGTAAAACGTCTCCAGAGAACCACATGAACTATCCTCGGATATGAGATTTGAATATATTTTGGAAATTCAGCCATTTTTATCCAAAATTTAAGCTGATGAAATATGAAAATACACATATTTTCTTCTCAAGTATACGCTCTCAATTTTGGTATGTATAAGTTAATTCAGACAAGTAAGAGCTTTTAATTTATTAGACTGCTGCACACAGGAGAGCTACTCACAGGTAGCTGGCGAGCTACCAATGGCTCACAAGATGCTTGTTGGAGACTCTTGGCTTAGTGTAACTACAAAGCATAATTTACCATTACAACCAGACGGTTGCCTTTTCCCCTATATTTTCTCTGACCCCTCGGGCTTCTGTTACCTTGCACAGCTTAAAACAGCCTTCGGGTCGCGTTGTTACAATAAGAGCAACCAAAATGGTAATGTTTCTCCTTCCTATCCCTATTATTCTTTCTGTTCCCTCCGACTGCTTTGAAGCAAGCTTAGGATGTAGCATTAGCACTATATATTAACAATCAGCATGCTATAATAGGATCCATTGTATCTCTATCTTTCCTGTTCACTGTTTCCTGTCCTCTTTTCTGTTTCTCACAGTATTGTGATGCACTCATATGGTGGCCCAAGCGCTGTTCAAGCGACCAGTAGGCATTTGGAACTTCTAGGCTCATACTTATAAGGAAAAAGTGAAACTGCATATCTCCGCATGCTTAGTGCCATGGGCTGAAAGATCAGAGCTGGATTGAAAGTCACCTTCATGACATGCCAGTTGATAGCTGTGCTTCTGTGAGATGTCACTTAAGATGCAGAGATTGTTTGGATTCAGCCGAGATTGTTAAGTTGTGGTAAGCTCTGGTCCAAAGTACGTCAGAAAGAGGCAGATCCTTTATATATTTTCAGGTTTCTCACTTCTAATTTAAATTATTTTAATTTAGCATCAGCTTAGGACAATGTACTTTATGTGGACAGCTTGCAAATCTGGCATTGATCTGACTGTGGACCTATGCTAGGCAACCTTGCCTAAGGGTGATAAACAATGACTATGCACTCTGGCCGAAAGTGTCAGACTTCTGAGTCCCATTGTTTCTGTATCTGTTAGGTCTAGTTGTCACAGGGGTAAGTTAGATTTCTGGTGTGACCATATTACTCTTTATTTAAGTGACATTAGTAAAGTCCCTCAAAAGTAACAAATACACTTACTATTTTGTGTTATTTTTCAAACAGATCTTTAGAGTGGTAAATAACCACTTTGCCGCACATAGCCTTGATTGCAGTAGATGGAAATATTTCTAAGCCGGAAAGAAAAAGTAAAATAATTAGAAGCAACACTGGTAAAAAAAAACTCAGCCATGTTCATTATTTTTGTCAAGGGTCCTGTGTAGTCCAGGAACCTATACTGGGAAGCCCTCCAGGTTATGTCCATACCCTTTTTGAGGTCTCTTGTAATCTTTCAGAGAAACATTGATATCTTTCGGTCCATATCAGGTGGCTGCCTTTCTTTGACATCTACTTTGACCTGTGGAGCTACCTTCTCCGAAGGCACCTGTTCTATTAGTCTACGGTGGTATAGCTTCCAGATTTAATAGCCCTTCCTGACCTTCCTGAAGGTCTTCTTGCTGAGCTCCCAGCAGCCTGCTCATGCTGTTTTGACTTTATGGGGCCTTTTCTTCCCTCGCTAGCTTTGCTCCTGTATAACTCCCTCATAATCGGAGAAATCTTTCCTCTCATTTGCCTGTAAAGAGTCCTCATGTAGTTAATGGCATTCATATTTTGATAGGTGGTGTTTGTAATGGCCTATGGAAGAAATAACCTGGCCTTCTGCATTGGACATAAAGCCTTTTTTAGACATTCAAAGGAGCACAAGTGGACTTCATGGCTGCTACTTGTTTCAATTTCTATGCTTGCTGCTTTTCTTCCTTTGGCTTACAAGGTGAACCGCATGAAACTCTTCTGTAAAGGGATAGATTAAGTATCAAATCGGAGTGCTTCTGCAGTTTTTTCCCCTGCTAAAATTACTCTAATTACAGAGCCATTGATATATTCCAAGAAATCCCAAGTCATAGCAAAGAAGGTATGTTTTTCCTCTATCAGTTCTCCCTGTCTTTGAACCATCTCCTACATTCTCTATGCTATTTACATCTGCAGTTCCTCACAGGGATTTATAAATGGTCATAGAAAAAACACCAAGGAAGGACCCTTATTCCTGTCCCCCACCCCCTTCCATTCTAGGGGGCCTGTTTTGACTTATGCGCTGTACTCTGAGGAGCTGCACTACCTCGCTTTTGACTGCGGAGTTTGCTCTGGATTGAGCATATGGAAAAAAAATAAAAGCAGCAAGATCACAAAATGGTGGAGCCTAACCTTCATGTATGGGCAGTGGCAGGAACAGTAGCAGTGGCTCTAGGGTTGGAGATACGTGAACAGAGCTCTCTGCTCCACTCTTTCTGAAATGGTGGAGATTCTGAGTGACCCCGGAGTGGAGGTCTGCAGCGGCCCCCTTTGAAGGTCTTCTGCCTCTGGATTCTGACTGGTTGCAGTTGAAGCAGAGTTTAGTGCATGCAAAGAAAGTGTCTATCAATACTTAAATCCTGCATCCCTGCTGCCCATCTGATGTACTTCCTACAAAGTCCCCTCATTCTCGTTGGACTTTAGTGAGCCTGAGTGCTTGATTCAAAGAAAATATGCCATCAAATGACATAATTAACTCTTCTGTAAAATTGAGTATTGATAAACTGCAACACATCACATGCATAAGTAAATATCAAGTCCATGAACTGGCACAATCAACAATACCTCAAAAACAGGAGATGTAAAACGGCACTCTTCTCTGGCTACCGTGTAGCACTAAAGCAACGAATACGGAAGCTAAGCTGAGGTTTTATAAGAATGAGTTGATATCATTAGTTGATGGGATCACATTTTGGAGGACTTACTTCTAATGTTGCACCTTAAATGAATTGAGCAAAATACGTTTGTTTGTGGAGAGAAATATTCCTATGGTGTTTTTGATTTTAGTTAGTGGTTAGTCCAATGATTATCGGTTTTTATTGGTTGTTGGGATTAGTCTTGTGCTTTCAAAGCTTTTGAGTTCTGATTTTGTGGTTATCAAAACATTTGTGTGATGATTCCTTCCCATCCCACTATTTTCCAACCCCTGAATTAAAATTACGTGTGCATACAAAGTCCCAGATTTTTCATGTACAAACTCAGTTGCTTTCTGTTAAATAATTTCACATGAAAGAAACCATTTTCAAAAGAGTAGATAAAGTGTAAATGCCTGAAAACGCATCAATAAAGGTGTAACTAAGTCGATCGCCAGCCAACTCATGGCCTGCCTACTTTCTCATCACACCATTTGACTATGCAAAATGGAGGATGTTTTACTGACCGGTTTTAATATTATAAGAGTACTGATATATATGTCTCTTTTTCTACTGCAGCATACTTCAGAAGAGTGGCAATGAAGACAGCCATGCTTTATGTTCAGAAACGATTATGGCTGAAGTTCCAGCTGTGCCTATTCCACCAACGCGGTTAACTCACAACAAAGGTACAGAAAAAGACTTTTTTTAAATTAAATTGTAGGATGCGATTGATGCACCTTGAGGAACTTTGTGAATATTCTGTATGGATTAGAAAGGTCGTTCTAAAATGTGCTGAAAATTATTTGCTACTGCGACTTTGAAGCAACACTAGTTATTTTGTTGTAGCAATAGTGTCCCATTGCAGTAAATTCCACTTAATGCCGGACCACAATTTGTGTCACAAAATAAGAGTGCACCACTTTGTGTCCTATAATGCTTCATCATTGTTAATGGTGTCACAGAATTTCTGTGCATTAGACTGGTTCCTGAAGAAAGAGGTATTTGTGTGTGTGTGTGATAGGCATCAAGATCACTGAAGGAAGCAGTAGGACTTGTCAGTCCCAGTTGCAATTGGGTCAGACCTTCTGTGCCGTGGTTTTCCTCATCCTTGATCAAGGAGAGTTCATTATGTGAACAAATTGAAAGAAAATGACGAGCTCAATATAGTGCTGAAGAGAAGGAAAGATCTATATTAGTTTTAAAGAAGTTCCATAAATTGATACGGGATGAAAAGTCGTACTGTAATTCTCTGATTGAGGGAGCTAACGATACAAAGAAAATCTTTCATATAGATAAGGTTTTCCTGCAACCCAAAACTTGTTCAACTCACATTATTCCATCTCAATTTTTGTGTGACAATCTCTCCAATTTCTTTGAAGAGAAAATAGCCACAATCCAACTGGGTTTCGCTAGTAGGCCAACTGATCTAGAACTGCCTAAGGCCGTGGAACAAGGATCTCGCTCCTCCACACCCACATACTATAATGACAGATTATTTTACCCATTTCTCTTCAGCAATCAGAAAGTGCCATCTTGGCTTGCAAATGTGGATCCCCATTAGAACCTTGTTCATTGGGTTAAGAAAGCTTTTGAGATTGTTAACCCGGTCATTAATTATTTTCTTAATGCATCTCTTATTTCAGCATCAGTTCCGAAGTCCTAGAAATTGGCAGTTGTTAAACCATTAAAAAAAAAAGCAATCTGCACCTCTTACGATTCTGTCCAATTTTCTACCCATCTCTCTGCTTGCAGCTTTCTAAAAAAAAAATGAAAAACATAAATAAGAAATTAATGGATACTCTCAAAAACGTAATATTTAGCACCCATTTCAATCTATGTTTAGACCGAAGTATTCTACGCACTTTTGGGGATATCTGAAACAATCAAAGCTATGCTAGACAAAGGTAAGAATGTGGTACTGATTCTTTTAGATCTGCCTGCCATATTTGATATGGTAGCAATAACACAAAAAAAGCAATTCCGGAAGGGATTACTACTGGAAAAGGAATTCCTTTTCAAAAGAACCCTCACTCACTAACCTAGTTGGGGACATGCTTCATCATAGGGTTCCCACCCGAGGGGCCGAGTGCCTCTCGATTGTGCTACAACGCCTGATTACAGTGGAGCGGGTTGATTGTGCAACGTGAATAGTGAGTGGTGATTTTAAATTTATCTCTATGCACCCAAGGAATTTAATGGTGGGGTCATAGGACACGATTAAAAATGAAGGTGGAAGTTCTATAAGGTTAAATTGACCAAAGACATCCGTGACATTAGAGTGACGGGGTCTACATGTTTCAGCCTTCCTGCGCACGATCGCAAGGCTTTCTTCAGGACCAATGTAAGTGATTTAGACTCGCTAAGGTGCACACACATTTATATGAGCCTGACCGTCAACTTGCGGTTTTTACTCGTACTCATTGAGTTTCTGTAAGAAAAACATACTGCTTGAGATTTAGTACATTCACAGGACTCTCACGTATGTTTTCACAGTAATCCCACAAAGCAGCGTAATAAAGTGAGCAATATTGATCCACATACCTGGATCTTCACTGATTTACTTCCCTCACCTGCAACGATCAGTCTGTGTGCCAGGCATACGACATGCACATGCTTACACCCACATCAGTGTAATACTGTAGTGTATTTTGTGTTTTAGTGAGAATTCTAAACTA
Source organism: Lissotriton helveticus (assembly GCF_964261635.1). Taxonomy (NCBI): domain Eukaryota; kingdom Metazoa; phylum Chordata; class Amphibia; order Caudata; family Salamandridae; genus Lissotriton; species Lissotriton helveticus. The sequence goes on along the minus strand of NC_136069.1, from coordinate 312,636,799 downwards.
TTCAAATTCTCTATGTTCCACCACATGGGTTGATGGCTCTGATTGAATCTTTTGGCATCTTGTCCACTTATGCAGACAACACTCATTTGATATGAATTCCTCTGCCTCTGAGCATAACTCTAAGAACTGTCTTACCTAGATTGTCTGGTGGATGGAAAATAATCAGCTTAAATGTAGCACAGATAAGTGTGAAACCATCTATTTGGGACAAACAATACATTTGACCCACCTGACTGGTGGATGGAAGATCTGTCCACTCCCCCGCCCTGGTGGAGGTAGCTAGGAACTTAGGAGTCAGGTTTGATGGGATTCTGTCTTTTCAACCACATATTTTAGCAGTCTCCTGCATACACTTTGCTCTGATGAAATCCCTAACAAGGTTATTTAAATTCCTTCTGTTAACTTCAATGAAAACTGTAGCCCACTCACTTATTAGAGAGAGGCTAGACTATTGCTATAGCCTCTACTATGGCTTTGCAAAGTTCTTGCTGCGCAAGCTTCAAAATGCTCAGATAATGGCAGTTAGATTGGTGCTTAAGCTTTCCTGCAATAGTGGGGTATCTCAGGGGCTTACCATTGGCTACCCGTTTTCAAAGCTTTCCTCTCTACCAGACTAAAATATCTTGTAGATCGTGCATTACAGAACACAGAGACCATTGAGATTGTCCAGTGCTTATCTCCTTCACATACCTAACATCAGACTCAAATCGAGAAGTAGTAAACTGGAGTCCCAGCACAGAGGGCTTTCGAGAAAGAAAGCATACGAAGCACATTATGGGTCACGTGCTGACCTTTTGGTGGCATGTGCTTCAGGTGCACAAACGCTAAATGCAATTCTGAAAAGAATAGTCACTGTATATGATGAGCTACCTGTAAGGGAGATGAAGGTGCTTTTGTCGGTATTCATGTGAAAAGAAGGAAATCATTGCATGTCCCTTTCCCTGTTTTGTTGTGTAGCTGAATAAAAAATGTTCTAGCGATTGTGACAAAGTTTCAATTCTATCAGATCTGGGTTAATCCGGAGATTGCTTTCTTGTTCCAAGCTCCCATATGTTCCACCCTTCTCGAATTACAGAGTCACTTGCTTCAAGTAGGTAAACCCTTCCTCTGGAGGGCTTGACACTGAGTTTGTCAGTGATCCTGGAAAATGGCCTGAATGAAAGACGCAAGCAGTATCACTAGCCGGGCCAGTTGCTTAAGCTACCTTGGTACTCCAAAGCTCTTTTTCTAATGTTAACCACTTTCTTGTTTGGGAGCGTCTGTGCTTTCTGCACACAATCTATTACAAACCCCAGAAAGGTAATCTTCTGGCTGAGAAACAACTCTGTCCTCTCTACTTTTATCACAAATCATCCGGACGAACTCAGTGGATGGCCTTAGAACCTTTTAGGAGCTCCATGTTTCTATAGAAGGACCAAATGGCAGGGTCTTGAATTTGTACAACTGTTTTCTCCATTGAAATTGAATGAACCTCCAATGAAGAGGGAAAATAGGGCTCATGAGATAGACCTCATTCAGATCCATGTGTATTTCCCAGTCCCATGATTAAGGCACATCTCTTAAGTGGTAGTAGACCAACTTCTTGTTTAACTCCCTAAGATTTAGGGACACCCTTAGGGGAGTTAAGCATTCTTTAAATATTTCATTCATTTAACAGTTGCCCTTGTGTTTTCCTCCACCAGGAGGATCTTGCTCATGAACCCCCTTGAGAAATTCATGGGTGAGCTGAGCTCCTGAATCGCCCAAGGAGGATCATGAACAATCAATCGTCCCTTACTTTTCCGGGGTCATGAACTCCAGGTTTATCAATTTGGAGACCTTGTTCGAGAAGGTAATAGCCTTGGTCTCTACGATTTAATTGGTGAGATGTAGAATTCTATCTGGAATCCCCATACGATCTGGAGGATCGCAGCATCGCGTGTCAGGCCCTGCCATTTGAGTACAATTAATCCTAGTCTCTCCCTTTTCTTATGTGGGAAGAAGTGATCAGCCTGGCTGCAGTATCAACCAGTTCGTTCCTACGAAGGGACCTTTGAACACATCCCCCTGCCGGCTCCATTTGAGGAGAAGAAATGTCTGAAGAAACTTTGCTCTTGCCATTGACCTTTCTTCAACAACTGTCCTCTTTGAGGGTCAGGGTTGTGAAATTGGTCAGCAGAGCGCCTTTTAACTCTTCGCACTCTGACAAAAGCCATTTGGGCGTAATATCTTCTTGACAGAAGCTTTCCCTGTTCCTTGAGGAAAGGTTCCACAAATAGACCCATTTGGGCTACCTGAACCGCTTCTGAAGTAGCCAGGTCACCTAACTTCAGGTCTAGCTTAATCAGCAAAGGCCTGTTTCTCTCAGTGTCAGTGGAACACTTTGCGTGGCACACAGACAACATCAGGCTTGTGGTCTTTATCGATAGTGCTCTAATGCCAATGCCTTTCCGATATAGCCGTCATCCATATCTGTGCTGACATCCCAGATGGCAATAGGAACAGGTCAGTGCCTGCGATCAGGATCTCTTTTTCTCCTCTCGAGTGCTTTTGGACCATGCCAGGAAGATCTTTCTAAGTCTATCAAGTGAATCAGTCCTAGATGGTTGCTCCCTGTTCTGTTTGGCCTTAACGGTATTCTGACCCGTTTGCCTACAAATTTCAGCTGCCTCCAATGGGAACCAGTCTCACCCTTCCAAGGACGGGGCACTTGTGGTTCGCTGCCAACATGATTAATTGATTCCTGCAAAGGCTGTAAGTCGCTGGTCACCACCTTTTTTATCCAAGGCGGTTACCACCTCTAGCAGACTGTCATCCCACATGATGACTTCCTCTATATACGAAATTTCCATATCTTTCTTCATGCTGGGTGCTAGGAACTAGACGCTATACCCACTCTCTGCTATGGGAGTGTCCCAAGTATCAGTGTACTCTGAATCATCAGCAGTCAGTAACAAGTAGAAACACAACTCTAGTCATTTGGTAGGGATGCATGTGGTGACGCATGCATGTGCCTACAAAATGACGTGGCTGGCTATTGGCTTTGTCAATCCTTGTTTAATCTTTAGTATCATCATGTACCGTAAGGGGACTCCATCTTCTACCCAGTCGTAGGAGGAATGGTGTCCAGTCACTTAAGTTATTGCATTTGGACTATTGCAAAATGCTGCAGTTTGCTTGATTCTAGCCGTCAGTATGAGAGTTTGTATCTCGACCCACTTCATCCCCTCACTTGCTGCCTATTCATAAATGATGTCTTTTCAATGCTCTGTGCTTTTGTCATAAAGATTTTGATAGAGTTTAACACTGCTGTATGCATAAGCATTTTATAAACCATTCTACAAACAATTTTGTGACAGTTCTTTGATTTGGAAGGGCACGTTTAGGCTGACAAGCCTTTTGGTAAGCATAACCAAAGTATGGAAATCTACATACTACATCACAACCGGTTAGGGTGCGCAATCTTCTCAAACCTCACTTGTTTGATGTGCCATTCAAACTAAGGTGCCATAACTCTGCTAAATTGGAGTAGCTGCTTCTAGAGTAGCTCCGGCATACCTCTTTTTGTGTGATTTGTGCATCCTATAATTATCAACTCAATCAAAGATGTTTATAGGTCAAGACTGGAAGATGAGCAAATGCAATGTTCATAATCAGAACAGTGGTGTCTTCAAAGAACTTAGGCATTTAATATAGCCATTAATGATACAAGCTAATGTCCGATTTTGGGTTATTAATTTGGAAAGATGATTGACTTTTACTGCAATTTGCCTGTCTAGGCAGAAGTGTCAAAAATCTTTTCCGAGTTCTGCTACCATTCTGCACCTGGTACACCCTAGGCGGTTGATGTACCTGACCACTGTTAGGTTGTCCATCCGAAGAAGAGCACTGCAGGACACCTTGTCCCTCATCAGGCATTTCACCACAAAAGACCCAGCAAGGGCATTTAGGCAATTGATGTGGATCCCAAGCTCCTTCTCTGACCAACAAACTCCAGTAGCCGCATCTCCAGAGTGTGTTCTAACCTAGACAGCTGACATCTGTTATTGAAAGGGTGCCGAGCATTGAGACAGAATGCCCTGCCGTTCCATATCTCTATGTGGTCGAACCACCATTTGATTTCTCTCTCGGTTAATAATGAAAGCAATTCCAAACAGCCCAGCCCCTCGCAAAGGTGAAGGAGCTTCGACCTATGCAGAGCTTGGTAGTATAAGGGGCACAGAAAGATTGCATGGATGGACAGTAACCGGAGACCCACAACTCTTTCCAGATGTCCCAATAATATTTTGTTTTGTGAGAGTGTTCTCCACAGTTCCTTTCGGCTACTGACCACCGTCTTCCTCTGGAGATGGAGAACTGCCTGTACCCAAATTGATGACAAAACCCAAGGAGGACATACATTGGGTGTGGGGCTGATCGGATTCTCCCTGTTTATAATGAAACATGAACTCCATAGCAAGTAATATGCAGGTGGCTCAATAGATGATTTTAGGACTGGTCCATGAGGAGAATATCGTCCAGATAGACAGTCAGATGGGAGGACCTGAGGAACTCAGTCACTGGCTTGTTAAGCTTGTAGAGCATCAGAGGCCAATGAGAGGCTGATGGAGAGCACCCTGAATTCAACTATCACCCCGCCAGCTGTGCTGTAGGGAACAACAGTGAAGAGGAAAGATTGACGACCGTCTGACAAATGCTTTTAAAATCCAGCCTGGCAAATTAGCCACCATGAAGGAGAATGTTTGTAAGGAGGTGATTACCCTCTATTTTGAAGTGTCCGTAGACTAACCAGACATTGAACTCGCACATGTAGATCACCAGCCGGTATCCATTCCCTTCTTTTAAACAAGAACAATGTTGCTCAAAAATACTATGGTGTGAAGGCGAGACCGAACTCTTGCCCCTTTGGACTCTCAACTCTGCCGCCTATGAGTCTACCAAATTTGTTTTGTTCAAAGAAAAGGTGAGCAGAAGCAGACGCTGCTCTCATTTTGGGAAGCATAAAACTCCATGTGGAAGCCCTAGCAAGGTCTTCATCATCCAATCAATCAATCAATCAATCAATCATAACATTTGTATAGCGCACTACTCACCCGGAAGGATCTCAAGGCGCTTGGGGGAAGGGGTCTGCTATTGCTCGAACAGCCAGGTCTTGAGTTGTCTCCTGAAGGCGAGATGGTCCTGGGTCAGCCGAAGGTGGATGGGGAGGGAGTTCCATGTCTTGGCCGCCAGGTAGGAGAAGGATCTGCCTCCGGCGGTGGCTCTTCGGATGCGTGGGACGGCGGCGAGGGCGAGGCTTGTAGAACGTAGCTGGCGGGTGGGCGTGTAGAAGGTCAGGCGGTCGTTGAGGTACTTGGGGCCCAGGTCGTGGAGAGATTTGTGTGCGTGGGTGAGGAGCCTGAACGTGATCCTCTTGCTGACGGGGAGCCAGTGCAGGTCCCTTTGGTGGCCGGAGATGTGGCTGCGTCGGGAGATGTCCAGGATGAGTCGGGCTGAGGCGTTCTGGATGTGTTGGAGTCTTTTCTGTAGCTTGGCTGTGGTTCCGGCGTAGAGGGTGTTTCCGTAGTCCAGTCGGCTGGTGACGAGTGCCTGGGTGACCGTCTTCCTGGTTTCGGTCGGGATCCATCGGAAGATCTTGCGGAGCATGCGTAGGGTGTTGAAGCATGATGAGGAGACGGCGTTGACTTGTCTGGTCATCGAGAGGGAGGAGTCCAGGATGAAGCCCAGGTTGCGTGCGTGGTCTGTTGGCTTGGGAGTGGTGCCCAGGGCGGGGGCCACCAGGAGTCGTCCCAGGCGGAGGGCGATGGTCCCAGGATGAGGACTTCCGTCTTGTCTGAGTTCAGTTTCAGGCGGCCGACGTCTTTCATCCCTTCGTGTAGGCTGGTTCTGGCGGTGTCGGGGTCTCTGGTGAGGGAGAGGATCAGCTGGGTGTCGGCGTAGGAGATGATGTTGAGGTTGTGTTGGCGTGCGATGGCTGCAAGAGGTCTCATGTAGACGTTGAAGAGGGTGGGGCTGAGTGATGATCCTTGCGGTACGCCGCAGATGACTTCGATGGCCTCGGATCGAAACGGGGGGAGGCGGACTCTGTGTTCTTCCGGCGAGGAACGAGATGATCCACTCCAGTGCCTTCTCTTGGATACCGATGTTGCTGAGGCGTTGAACTAGGGTGCGGTGGCAGACAGTGTCGAACGCTGCGGAGAGGTCCAGGAGGATGAGGGCCGCTGTTTCCCCGTTGTCGAGCAGGGCTCGGATGTCGTCGGTGGCTGTGATGAGGGCGGTCTCGGTGCTGTGGTTGGCTCTGAAGCCGGACTGCGAGGGGTCGAGGGATCCGTTCGTCTCGAGGAAGGCGGCAAGCTGTCTGTTGACGGTCTTCTCGATGACTTTGGCAGGAAAAGGGAGGAGCGAGATAAGGGGGAAGTTCTTGAGGTCGGCGGGGTCCGCTGTTTGTTTCTTCAGTGGGTCGCTGAGCTCGGCATGTTTCCAGCTCTCCGGGAAGGTGGCGGTGTTGAAGGAGGTGTTGATGATGTTCCGGAGTTGGGGTGCGATGGTGGAGTCGGCTTTGTTGAAGACGTGGTGGGGGCAGGGGTCTGTTGGAGATCCGGAGTGGATGGTGTTCATCGTGCGGGCTGTGTCTTCGGTGGTCACCGTGGTCCAGGTGCGGAGGGTGGCGGTGGGGGGCGTTGGTTCGACGGTTGGGTGCGTGGATGGTGCGTCGAAGCTGTTGTGGATGTCGGCGATCTTGCGGTGGAAGAACGAGACGAGAGAGTCGCAGAGATCTTGTGAAGGAGTAATATCGTTGTTGCCGGTGCTGGGGTTGGAGAACTCCTTGACGATGCTGAAGAGTTCCTTGCTGTCGTGGGCGTTGTTGTCCAGTCGTTCCTTCAGTGATTTCTTCTTGGTGGTGCGGATAAGCTGGTGGTGATTGCGGGTGGCGTTCTTGAGGGTAGTCAAGTTGTCTGTGGTCCGGTCGAGGAGCCAGGCTTTCTCGAGGGTGTGGTAGTTCTTCTTGGAGTCCTTGAGTTCGTCAGTGAACCAGGAGGCTTTCTTGCTTCTGGGTCTGCTGGGAGGGTTCTTCAGTGGCGCGAGGTCGTCTGCGCAGGCGGTCAGCCACTGCGTGAAGTTGCGGGCTGCTTCGTTGGGGTCCGTTGTGCTGGCAGGTGGGTTCTGGCTGAGGGAGGTGGTGAGCTGCTCGGCGGTGATCTTGCTCCAGCCCCTGTGAGGAACCGGTTGTGGGTGGTGGTGGGTCGTGGTTCTTCTGAAGCTGAAGTGGACGCAGCTGTGGTCAGTCCAGTGAAGTCCGGTGGAGTGGCTGAAGGTGACGTGCTCGCTGGATGAGAAGACGGGATCAAGCGTGTGGCCGGCGTAGTGGGTGGGGGTGTTGACCAGTTGCTTGAGTCCGAGGTTGGCGAGGTTGTCCAGCAGGGCGACGGTGTTGCGGTCCTTGTTGTTCTCCAGGTGGAAGTTGAGGTCCCCTAGGAGGATGTAGTCAGTGGAGGGGAGGGCGTGCGGGCTGATGAAGTCCGTGATGTCTTCGCTGAATTGTGTGTGTGGTCCCGGGGGTCTGTAGACGAGGGTGCCTCTGAGGGTCGTCTTTGGGTCGGTGTGTATCTGGAAGTGGAGGTGTTCGGCGGCGGAGAAGGTGTCGTTGGAGTCGGTCGTGATGCGGATGGTGTTCTTGTGTACGATGGCGATGCCTCCTCCAGTCTGGTTGACCCGGTCCCTCCGAGTGATCTTGTATCCGTCTGGGATGGCGAAGGCGATGTCGGGTGCAGAGGAGGAGTTCATCCGGGTTTCTGTGAGGAAGGCGACGTCTGGTGAAGTTGTGTCGAGCAGGTTCCAAAGTTCGATGGCGTGTCTGTGGATGGAGCGGGTGTTGAGCAGGATGCACTTGAGGTGGGTCTTGCTGGTGCTTGGCTTGGCGGGTGCGGTGCAGGTTCGGAGGCAGGTGAACTTGCAGGCTTTGCAGGTGAAGGGTCCGTGGATGCGTTTCGGGGTGGCCCGGCAGCAGGCGGGGTTCCGGCCGGCATTGAGTGCGTTGAGGGCGGCGGCGTTGTAGGTCTGTCGGGTGGTCTCGTAGCGGCGGGGTCCAGGCGCTGGGCGCGGTCCAGGCGCAGACGGGCTTGCCTTTGGCGCGCCCTCGGCGCACAATCGGCGCGCCCGCTGCGCATCCGTGCGGTCGCCATTTGAGGCTAAGTGGGAGGGAGGAGCAGCTGGGAGGCGGGAGCGGGGAGGACATGGAAAAAAGGGGGCGTGGCCGCGAGAACGTCGGCGGTAAGCGGGGAGCGGGGCAGGCAGGCAGAGCGGGAAAAACACAAAATCCAACAACTTTAAACAAATTGAAGCACAAAATACAACAACTTTAAACAAATAGTAGCACAAAATACAACAGCTTTAAACAGATTTACGGTGAAACAGCTGGGGAACAGTACAGTGAGGCAGGCAGCTAGGGAGACAGGCAGATGGCAGAACGAGGCTGCGAGCAGCAGCGAGGGGCACACGAGGGGCGCACACACAGCTGGTGGCCATGCGGCGCGGGGGTGTCTGAGAACAGGTTTCCTGTGATGCCCCTCCATGCTGTTAGAAAGTGTACCCACCTTCCCCGTAGCCTTTGAAGGGAAGAAGGGATAAGACTCATCTAAGGCTCCACATGGGACGTTGCCTGTTTCTCTGCAGGAACTTCACCTGCATCCTCTTATCTTTTTGAGTGGGCAAAAATGGCCAGCTGAGCGCCCTCTGCCTCGACTTGCTCTTAGGAACGTTTTGGGCCAAAGAGACGACTAATTAACAGTTGGGCTTTGTCCGACAAAGCAAAAGCTGTGGCGGATTTTCCAAGCTCTTTCAGGAAAGGATTCTGAAGTTATATTTATCTGCTACCTGCTTCTGAGGTAGTCAACTCCCCTAATTTAAGGTCCACTTTAATGAGCAGTAAGAATCTGTGCTTTGTGAACAAGATGCAATAAGTGTTAATCAGAAAACATATGGTCCTTTGGGTACAACCTCACAATATATCCAGGGATATCAGGCTCTCCAAAGACTTGGCTTCCTCTGCTATGTTGAGAATCTTTTTGTGGGTGCATGTGGTATCCCGAAGCTTATCTTGACAGGCCTAACAGGACCTGTCCAAGCCCTTTTTGGGTCTTTACAAACTTAGATAGGAAAGTGGCTGTTTTCCCATCAATCTCAGGTATCAAGGCAACCTTTCCTACTAAAGATGGGTGAGGGCATCCTGCCCTCAACCTTCCCCAAACCGCCTTGTCTAGGAGTTTCTAAATGCAGACCACCTTTTCAGAAGGGCACCAGTTTAATTAGGACTGGGTTCATGTCCTTTGGGCCAGTTGCCCCAGTACAGGATCACAGTCAGTGACCCATTAGGAATGGCAGCCATCAAAGGGATGGTGGCCTGCTGGGATCTGCAGACTACCAGGTCTGTGATTGCTTTTTAATAAAGCAATCCTTTTTTTCTGTTCAATGCAGCCCTTTTTTTCTTAAAAGAAATGAGATGTGTTTAAAACTAAAACAATTAAACGTTTAATTTTTTATGAGTAGGGAGTGGTCTATGGGAACACTGCCTTCTCTTAAAACCATTTGTTTGCTTTCTCAAAGAGGAAGTGGTTACTTAGGGACTGCTCCCCAATTGCGAATGGGTTATCACCTATTTCAAGGAGTCGGTAAAATATGAAAGTTTTGCAACTGCAATTTAGTCGTAAAACATTCATACATCCTATTCTGATTTGGTATTTGGAAGGAATGCCCTAAACACACCCCTTCCAAATACCGAATCGCAAACACAAATTGCGATTCGGTAACGTAGTACGAATTACAATTTATGTTTTGTACATATGTAAAAGCATGTTTGCGATTGGAAATGGCCCAATCGGGCCATTTCTGACCGTGATAATGGTTTGTACATTTTCATTCTCTCATATAAAACAAACCTCTTAGGTTACACACAAAACTAAAATCTGAAATTTGGAAAGCTCTAGGTAGGCATAAGACTCTACTCTTGGAGAGTGAACAACCTTTGAGATGCTCACAATGTGGAGCAAGTCCAGAATATAAGAACTGATTGATTGTGCTTGAATTTGCAAATTGCGAGAGTTGAAATAGTTGCATGTCAATCTTGCGCAGTACAAGTAGTTCTGCATCGAATCAGCCAGCATTATTACAAGTATATAGACGAGTAAGCTGTATTTTGTTTAGAAGTTTTTCCCTTTGACTAGAGCCCTTCCTTGTATATTCCTCCTCAAACCCTTGCCAGTGGTGGCCTGATCCTATCAGCCAGTTTTGTGAAAGTATTCACAAGTTGTATTCCAGAACCAGTAGTAATCCGAACTTCCTCTCTACAAGATCTGCTACCTTGTGTGCCTTCTCAGCTCCTTCTCCCGAGTTTTGTCGTGGTGGGCCATCAGCAAGGACGCGGTCAGCTGCGGTACGGGTACTTTTTAAAAAAAAGTCTGTTCTTTTAAATTGGCACAAAGTTCTTGGTTTTCACCTAAACTGCTTTCAAAATCCTAATAACCTTACCTAATTCATATTTGTAGAACTTCTTTCCACAGAGAGTCCCAAATTTTTCCTCTGCACTTGTCCTATTTCTATCCTACTTCAAACCATAAATTAACTTACCAAAGGAGACCACAGTATATGAGAAATCATCTCTCCCACCCGAATAGGATTCTTCACTGGCAGCCTTCTAGGGAGGGTTGGTTTCCACCCACCTCGATCTATCTGTTACAAGCCCATTGGAACAGGTTTAGTGTCCTCGAGGAGGTGGACTGACTCACCGAGATTGGTATGCCCCCACGAGAACATAATGAGGGTAATTTAGATGAGGGTGTTGCAACACATGAAAAGACACTATCCTCAGTTAGTTGTGAAGACTCCTGTCTTTCTGTATCAGAGCGGGAGGAGACAAGGGCAGAACAGAGCCCGGACCAGGTATTACCTAGAGAACTAGGGGAAGAGAGGGATAAAGTAAAGGCTACGGAAGGAAATATAAAAATCCTCTCGTGGAATGTGGCAGGCCTAAAGAGCAAGCTACTTGTACCAGAGTGGTCCTCTTTTATGACCACACACAATATTTGCTTGATGCAAGAAACCTGGTCCTTTGAGGTGAGCGCCAGCCCCGGTTTTGCAAGCTATGATATTCCTGCAGTTACCGGGGGGAAAGGCTGCCCTTCAGGTGGTCTCGCTATATGGATAGGCATACACTTAGGCGTGCAGGCCACACAAGTGGATACAAACTCCCCAGATATCCAATGTGTGTTGCTAACACCTGTTGGTAAATCTACACTGGCTATTATTAATATCTACTCCAGGCCTACTGTGAATGAAAAAGAATCGAGTACTATTAAGGCACTCGATCACTTCCTCCAGACACTTGACCCCACAATTCCGATTATTCTTGGTGGCGACCTGAATTGTCAGTTCGAACCATTGGGTGGATCCGAGTTGTGTGAGGAGGATGAGGTCGACCTGCTCTGGCACATACCAACCCCAAAAATCGCCCCGGTTAAGGCATGGACCTCGCTAGTGTTACAAATCAAAGCCTTGACCCTTGCAATGTCTCTGCGGGCATGCAATGGAAGGGGCAATAACGAAAGTTCCGGCCTGCCCACATATAATAGGATAAATCGTAGCTCCACCATTGACTATCTTATGTTGGAAGCAAAACACTGGGACAAGTTTAAAGATTTTGGGGTTGTCCCTAGGAACGATAGTGATCATAATGCGCTGGTCTTAACGCTCAAACCCGGCGCATTTGGATTAACTAACCCTGACTCTGGCTCTAGCTTGACAATCCCCCCACACATCATATCCAATAATAGGAGAAGAGTTAAATGGCCTTCCTGCCTAGACGCTCCTACCAGTCTCGCAAAAATCTATCAGATAGCTATCCCACTAATTAGCGATATGGGCAATTCCATCTCCCATGGGCAGATCATAGCGACCCATCGAAACTTGGTTGAGAGTCTAGGGGATGTATTTTACCCGGTCAGTGGGACTAAGTCGCGTCGGAACAAAACACACCCCTGGCATAACCACGCTTGTAAAAACTCAAAGAAAGCCCTTCTTAAGGCAATTAAATCTAGAGATATCCTTAAAATTCGAGAATCCCGATTGCTGTACAAGAAGGTGCTCACTAGGGCAAAGAGCGAGTGGGAGGAATCTAGGTGGGATGAATTGAGACAGGCACTACTCCTAAAAGATTCCAAGACCTTCTGGTTAATTGTTACCTCCTCAGCGGTAGGCGAGAGAGATGCCGGGGTCTCGAATATTGCTCCTATAGTGTGGGAGGCACACTTCAAGTCACTTTATACAAGTCCTGAGATGGAGGAAACTGGGTGTCAGGGCCAGGATAGGCTGCCACAACTGGTTTTGGATCTTCGAGCCTATGCGCCGCGGGACCTCCGGCACGAGAGTCGACTGCCGGGGGCCCCAGGGCCCGGGAGCTCGATTTCATGTACCTGTGTGGCCCGGGACCTCCCGCACGAGTGTCGACTGCTGGGGGCCCCGGGCTCTGGGATTCCCCCCTGCCAAAATTACAGTTCCAACCAGGGCCCCGAGATTCCCATGGCCCCAGACCCCCTGCACGAGACCCGACTGCCGGGGGCCTTGGGTCCTGGGTTTTCGGTTCCACGCACCTGCACGGCCCGGGACCTCCCACACGAGTGTCGACTGCTGGGGGCCCCGGGCTCAGGGACTTCCCCCTGTCAAAATTTTAGCTCCAACCGAGCTCCCGAGATTCCTACGGCCCCAGACCCCCCGCACGAGTGTAGACTGCTGGAGGCCTCGGGCCCTGGTCTCTCTATAGTGAGTCAGGATGCCCATAATGGGACTCCCACTAATAGCTTAGTCCATATTACACTCAGGGAAGTTGAATTGGCAATTGAGAAATTGCTCCCGAATAAGGCTCTGGGTCTGGACAAGCTCCCTGGAGATCTTTTTCGATCCCAGCCAAAAATTTGGGCCCCATATTGATGGTTCTGTTTAATGCTGTCTTACAGGGTTCCCCAGTACCTGAGACCTGGCTGGGAGCTGAGATTGTTCCAATCTTTAAAATGGGCTGCCCACTCGCTCCATCAAATTATAGACCAATTAGTTTACTCGATACGACTCAGAAGTTGATGGGCCGAATTCTACTGGAGAGATTACTGGGCTGGATGGAGGAAAATAAAACTTTGACCACCCTTCAAGCTGGATTTAGATCAGGGGTCTCGACTTTGGACCAGATCTTTCGCCTGCAGGTCCTATACTGGAAAACTGCAAGAGTAGAGGGTGGCAGCCTCTACCTTGTTTTTGTGGACCTGCGGGCTGCATTCGATCTGGTTCCTAGGGAGAGGCTCTGGACGGTGTTGGAGGAACTTGGTCTCCCTCCTTACTTATTAGATGCCCTAATCCGACTTCAGACCGGGAATTACGCTCAGGTGAGGTGTGGGAAAAACGGGGAATTATCTGACCGCTTCCCTGTTACCCGGGGCGTACGCCAGGGTTGCGTACTGGCCCCTACCCTCTTCAGTTTGTATGTTAACGGCCTGATAGATAGACTTAATTGTGTCAGGGACAACGATGCTCCACGCCTGGCTACTGGTAGGGTGCCCGCTCTGATGTTCGCGGACGACACTCTGTTGTTGTCGCGGACATCATCGGGCATCCAGCGGGTTTTGGACGGCTTTGTTTCTTTTTGTGCCTCGCGGGGATTGGAGATCAACTTGGAGAAAACCAAGTTCATGATCTTCAACCCCCGAGGCACACCCGTCCAAACCCCACACTGAATGGAACCCCACTTGAGCGAGTCAAGACCTTTATATACCTGGGGGTGACTTTGACTGAGCATTTTACATGGGACCATCAAGTCTCTAAATCCTCTCTGAGACTTGCACAGATCATGGGTGGTGTAGGTAGACTCCATAACGCCTCAACCTTTAAACCGGCTACCCCTGCCCTAGAGATATACAGAACACAGGTCAGGTCTGCTGCTTTGTATACTGCGAACTCTGGGGACACATTAATGCATGTAACTTAATGAAAGTAGAGCAGTCCTTCATGCGACATCTGTTTGGTCTCACACAAAGTACACCCCTCCTACCATTACGTTTGGACCTGGGTCTGGAACCTATTACTGACTTGGTGGCTGCACGACCCCTGCTCTATTGGAGAAGGCTCTGGTCCGTGCCGGAGCTTGAACCCTTTAGAGTAGAATTTAACACTATTTGGGGACAGCTAAAGAGCAAGAATATACCTTGGCTGGTACATGTCAAAACTCTCTTATCAAATTGGCCTTCCCCAACTATGGGAGAGCTGCATGAGGATGCAAAGGACTGTACTGGTGGCAGCTGTAAAATCGTACAATCTCAAATTGTTACATTGTTCTACCTCCCTGGGCAGACTGTCAACTGAGTTCCTTACAATAAAAGTTGAATACAGGACAGAGGTGTTTCTGGACTTGGTGCAGCCTCCACTAGCAAGAAAACTGTACATCCAATTGAGGCACGGCTGTTTTACCGGTTGGGGCATTGACATCCAGATGGGCAAAAACGACAAAGGCCAACTGCCCTGCCTTTAATTATGCCAGTGAAGACATTGTACATATCCTTTTCTTCTGTCCAGCATATAGTGAAATTCGAAAATGCTGGATCATCCCATTATGCAAAAATCTTGGTTTCCGACACTGTGCACACGACTGTAGAGTGCTAACTTATGACACTGCCCCACTGATTGTTTTTGCCGTCTCCCGGTTTCTACTAGGCATGTGGCGGAGAAGAACTATTTTTATTCATAAGGAATAACGGATTGCTGTTTTTATCTTCTACTACCCCTTTGATAACCAAAGATCTGAAAGAAACAGGTTAGTATTAGATTCCTTACCTTAGAATATCCCCAGGCGTCAGTCTGGATCCGGAAACTTTTGCGTAGCAGTACCCCTGCGCGTCGGTAGGCGTCGTCTGCAGGCGTCCCCTGCGGCTCCGCGTCGTCGGCGTCGTGCGCCGTGATGACGTCGCTGGAGTATATAGACGCCGCCTCCGCGCGCTGACGTCAGTTCTTCTTTTTTCCGCACCAGTTAGCGCAGATCCGAAGAGCAGTACTCCGGTCTTTTGACCTAAGTTTTTGTTAACTATAACTCTTTCAGGTGCCGGTAGGATGCCCGGTTTTAAAAGTTGCGACGGGTGCGACCGCCTGATGTCGGTCACCGACCACCATCGACTCTGCCTCCGGTGTCTGGGCGCGGACCACGACGTGGAGTCCTGCGTCGACTGCCGGGCCTTGACGGGCAAGGCTAGACGGGAGCGGTCCCGCAAGCTGCTCGAGCTCCGGGTGTCGGCCCCACGTCCAGAGCGGCCCCGGTCCGGACGGAGGTCGAGGGAGCGGTCGAGGGAGCGGTCGCGGAGCCGCCACGAGCGCTCCGGAAGTAGTCACCATTCCTCCGGTTCCTCAGGTAAGCGACACAAGAAGTCGGGCGTCACCATCATACCCCCGACTCCCCCCGACGCCCGCGCGATGCGGCCGGGGGTTCGGGTGGGTCGCCGACGCCGCCTGCTCCATACCCGCCGGTCCCTGGGCAAGGCGCGTCGCGTGAAGAGGTAGAAGAGTTCCTCATGGCCATGAGGGCGCTTTCTCCTCCGGCGGGGCCTACGGCGCCTGCGGGCCCGTCGGTCCCGTCTGGGGGCCCGAGCGGTTCGGGTGCACCTGCCCCGACGCCGCCGGCGGTTCCGGCCCCGGCGCCGCTGGGCCCTTCAGGGTCGTCGCCGGCTGGTCAACTGGCCTCTCCGGCGCCGATTCCATCGGGGCAACCCGTGGTGCCGCCTCCGCGCGGTGCCGTGCCTCCGAAGCCGGTTCCGGCCGGCGTCGGGGCGCCGGCGCCGCACAGCGCCACCCCCATTCCCTCTCCGACTCCGGACGCGGAGTCGGATCGGCATCGTCCGACGCAGAGTCCGGCGCCGTTGGGGCCCATTGGCTCCGAGGAGCCGGTCTATATCGTTGACTCAAACTATGGCGATGAGGACGATTATGGAGAGGGTTGGGAGGGGTCTGAGGACCCTCTGTCACGAGCATGCCAGTACGACGTGGACTGGGTAGGTGACTTGGGTGAGGCCAGTGGTCTGGACGAATCGCCTAACCCTGGGTTTGTCTCGCCCCCCACTGTGGCGTCGGAGGCTGGGGCTGCCTATTCGGTGGTATTGATGAGGGCTGCCAAGGCTTTGCGCCTTGAGCTCCCCGTCGCTAAGGTGAAGCCTAACATCCTCACCGAGGTATTCAAACCGCAGTCATGTCCACAGGAGCCTCTGCTGCCATTTAATGACGCCTTGACGGATGTCCTTTTGGGCACGTGGTCCAGGCCCGCTTCCGGTTCACCTGTTGATCGGAACGTTGCCAGGCGCCACCGTCCGTGTGCGGACGACCCTGCCTTCCTGTCTACCCATCCCTCCCCTGAGAGTCTGGTGATCCAGGCCTCCACTTCCCAGTCCGCATTCCCGACGGCCCCGCCCGATCGGGAATCTAAGCGGTATGATCAGTACGGCAAAAAGGTCTTCTCGTCCCTGAGTGCGGGACTGCGGTCTTGCAACACCGCGTGCCTCTTGGGCCGCTATACCCACTCTCTGTGGGATACGGTCGCAGAGTGCCTGCCGCAATGCCCGCAGGAGGTACGGGACAAGCTCGGCCAGGCTTTGGTTGAAGGCCGAGACGCGGCGAGGTACTCCATACGGTGTGGTCTTGACACGACCGACTCGTTCGGCAGAGCAATGTCCACGACGGTGGCGATTCGTCGCCATGCTTGGCTGAGATCCGCCAACTTCTCGCCGGATGTCCAGAATGCCCTGATGGACATGCCATTCGATGGCAGTCGCCTGTTCGGCGACAACGCGCTTGAGCGCTTCAAGGACTCCAGGGTCACGGCCAAGTCCTTGGGTCTCTCGACCCAGCGCCAGCAAACGGGTTCGTTTCGCTCCTTTCGTGGCCACGGAAGGGGCGGTCCCACACGTGCTGCCAGCCACGCACCGCAGAACGCTCCTCAGCGCGGTGGCGGCCGTGGATTCCGCCGTGGTGGCGGTCGGGGACAGCGGCGAGGTCAGTCCACACCTCCCCCCGCAGCAGCCTCCAAATCCGAGCTTTCAGGCCCATGTGACGCCAGTGGGTGGCAGGGCTCGCCATCACCACTCCCGCTGGCGCACTATCACATCGGACAGGTGGGTGCTGCAGCTCGTCCGAAGGGGCTACTCCCTCCCCTTCGAGACCACTCCTCCAGCCATGCCACCGCAGAACCACCGTGTGTCGGGGGACCACTTGACACTTCTGCAGGAGGAAGTTACGGCCCTCTTGGCCAAGGGGGCCATCGAGCGCGTTCCTGGGCCAGAAGTAGGGTGTGGTTGCTACTCCCACTACTTTCTGGTGCCCAAGAAGGACAAAGGGGGCCTACGTCCTATCTTGGACCTACGGAACGTCAACGGCTTCCTCCGGAAGGAGAAGTTCAAGATGTTGACTTTGGCTCAGGTCTTGGCTGCTCTAGACCCGCAAGACTGGATGGTAGCGTTGGACTTGCAGGATGCGTATTTTCACATCCCCGTCCTGCCGGCCCACCGGCGTTACCTGCGGTTCACGGTAGGCCACGAGCACTTTCAGTTTATCGTGCTCCCATTCGGCCTTACCAGCGCCCCACGGGTGTTCACGAAGGTGATGGCGGCGGTCGCAGCTCATCTGCGCCGGTTAGGGGTTTGTCTTCCCCTACCTCGACGACTGGTTGTTGAAGGCGGGCTCGCCCCACACAGTCGTCCACCACCTCCAGATGACGGCAGACCTCCTGCACGAGCTGGGGTTTTCCATCAATGTGCCGAAATCACACCTGTGTCCCTCTCAAAAGCTCCTTTTCATCGGAGCGGTTCTCGACTCGGCGCAGTTTCGGGTTTATCCTCCGGAACGGCGGGTCCGGGATATCCAGGCCTTGATTCCCATCTTTCAGCCGTTATCCCGGGTTTCGGTCAGGTTGACGCTGCGGCTTCTGGGGCTGATGGCCTCCTGCATCCTTCTGGTGCATCACGCCAGATGGCGGATGCGGGCTCTGCAGTGGGACCTGAAGTTTCAGTGGGCCCAGCATCAGGGCAACCTTTCCGACCATGTCCTGATCTCGGAGGGCACTGCGAGACAGTTGCAGTGGTGGCTTACGGACCGCGATTGGGTCAGAGGCAGATCCCTCTTCCTTCCCCAACCGGAGCACGTGGTTGTGACGGACGCGTCCCTCCAGGGCTGGGGTGGCCACTTGGGAGAGGCGGAGATCAGAGGCATCTGGTCTCCGGCGGAGTCCCGGCTCCATATCAACATGTTGGAGCTGCGGGCGATTCGCCTAGCACTGAAGGCATTCCTCCCCTTTGTCAACGGGAGTGTAGTGCAGGTGTTCACGGACAACACCACCGCCATGTGGTACTGCAACAAACAGGGCGGTGTGGGGTCGTGGACCCTTTGCCAGGAGGCCCTGCGTCTCTGGCAATGGCTGGAACGTCAGGGCGTGACTCTGACGGTTCAATACCTGGCAGGTTCTCTGAACGCCAGGGCGGACGAACTCAGCCGTCGGTGCTCGGTGGATCACGAATGGCGTCTGAACTCGGACGTGGCGAGAGGCCTCTTTCTGCAATGGGGAGAGCCTTGGTTAGATCTATTCGCCACAGAAGAGAACGCGCACTCGCTCGGCGACGCCTTTCGGCGCGAGTGGAGTTGCGGTCTGTTGTACGCCTTTCCGCCTATACCACTTCTGCCCAGAGTGCTGAAGAAGATCAGGCGCGACCGGGCCCAAGTTATCCTTGTGGCTCCGGACTGGGCTCGAAGGTACTGGTATCCCGAGCTACTCAGCATGTCAGTCGGTCCCTCGATCCGCCTGTCCCTTCAGGAGGACCTTCTGTCGCAGCAGCAGGGGACGGTCCTCCACCCGAACCTGTCCAGTCTCCACCTCCATGCTTGGAGATTGAGCGGCGACAGTTGAGGCCATTTGACTTGCCTCCTGAAGTCTGTGATGTGATTCTGGCAGCCAGGCGTCCCTCCACAAGGTCGGTATACGCCTGCCGGTGGAACAGATTTGTGGCATGGTGCACAGCAAAGGCTGTGGATCCCCTTTCTGCCCCTCTTTCCGAGGTTCTCCTCTTCCTTCTATCTCTTGCCCAGCAGGGCTCTGCTCTGGGCACTATCAAGGGCTATCTTTCTGCCCTTTCCGCCTTCTTAAGGCTACCTGATCAGCCATCTTTATTCAAGTCCCCTATTGTACTGAGATTCTTGAAAGGCATCACGCACATGTATCCACCTGCTCCGTTCGTGATGCCTCAGTGGGACTTGAACCTGGTTCTGACATTCTTGATGTGTGCTCCCTTTGAGCCGCTTCATTCCTGTCCTCTCCGTCTTCTCACTTTAAAGACGGCCTTCCTGGTTGCCATCACCTCTGCCAGGAAAGTGAGTGAGCTCCAGGCTCTTTCTGTTAAACCTCCTTTCTTGTCCGTTCATCCTGACAAGGTGGTTCTTAGGACTAGACCTTCTTTCCTGCCCAAAGTGGTTTCTGCTTTTCACATTGGGCAGTCCATCACCTTACCCTCCTTCTTCCCGCCTCCGCATCCTTCAAAAGATGAAGAGCGGCTCCATCGTCTGGACCCAAAACGTGCGCTTTCATTTTATATGGATCGCACACGCCAGTTCCGGGTGGATGACCAACTGTTTGTTGGCTACGTGGGTGAGAAGAAGGGAAGGGCGGTACAGAAACGGACCATCTCTCGGTGGGTCGTCCTGTGCATCAAAGCATGCTACTCTTTGGCTCGGAAGGAGCCTCCTGTTGGGCTGAGTGCCCATTCCACTCGGGCCACGGCGGCTACTACTGCCCTGGGCCGGGGAGTCCCTTTGCAGGACATTTGCCAGGCGGCTACGTGGGCCTCGCTGCACACCTTTGCGAGGCATTACTGCCTGGACAGTCCAGTCCAGAGGGACGGCTTCTTTGGCCGTTCGGTCCTCCAGGATTTTCTGGTGTAGGATTGTATTGGTTCGCAGACCCACCACCGGGGTTGGTATTGCTGGGGTATCTATTCTAAGGTAAGGAATCTAATACTAACCTGTTTCTTTCAGATGAACAAGTTACTTACCTTCGGTAACGATATATCTGTAAGAAACAGTAGTTAGTATTAGATTCCTTACCGCCCCGCCCATCCTCCCCGTTCTGCGAACTGATACCTAGGGTTAAGGACATCCCTTTCAGGGCCCTAGTTTCACATGGCACCAGTGTTGGTTCTCACATGGCTCTGCGTGTTCTGGCGCGGAAAAGCTGTGTGCAAAGAACTGACGTCAGCGCGCGGAGGCGGCGTCTATATACTCCAGCGACGTCATCACGGCGCACGACGCCGACGACGCGGAGCCGCAGGGGACGCCTGCAGACGACGCCTACCGACGCGCAGGGGTACTGCTACGCAAAAGTTTCCGGATCCAGACTGACGCCTGGGGATATTCTAAGGTAAGGAATCTAATACTAACTACTGTTTCTTACAGATATATCGTTACCGAAGGTAAGTAACTTGTTCTTTAATAACTTTTTAATTCTAATGTATCTATGTTTTATCATTGTGCTTGTATATATTTTATTGCACTTTTATGGTCCTTGACCGAAATAAAGTTATCAAAGAAGAAGAAGATTGTGCTTGAATTTGCAAATTGCGAGAGTTGAAATAGTTGCTTGTCAATCTTGAGCAGTACAAGTAGTTCTGCATAGAATCAGCCAGCATTATTACAAGTATATAGAAGAGTAAGCTGTATTTTGTTTAGAAGTTTTTCCCTTTGACCTGAGCCCTTCCTTGTATATTCCTCCTCAAACCCTTGCCAGTGGTGGCCTGATCCTATCAGCCAGTTTTGTGAAAGTATTCACAAGTTGTATTCCAGAACCAGTAGTAATCCGAACTTCCTCTCTACAAGATCTGCTACCTTGTGTGCCTTCTCAGCTCCTTCTCCCGAGTTTTGTCGTGGTGGGCCATCAGCAAGGACGCGGTCAGCTGCGGTACGGGTACTTTTTAAAAAAAACGTCTGTTCTTTTAAATTGGCACAAAGTTCTTGGTTTTCACCTAAACTGCTTTCAAAATCCTAATAACCTTACCTAATTCCCGGCAACTCCTCGGTCCTGGTCCGACGCGGCTTGTGCCGTTTGTTTGGAGGGCCCCCTGGAGTGTGGAATCTTGGTTTCCGGGCGGTTAGCGTTGTAGCTTCTTGCACTCACGCAGTATTAAGGGGGAAACCTATGCGCACGCGCAGCAGACGCACGCAGCAGGCGCGCCAAAGGCAAGCCCATCTGCGCCTGTCCGCCCCTGGCCGAGGGCCAGAACCCCTGCATCTCAAAGCCCAATGCACATCATCTACTCTAGGGAAGGCCTACTAGGTTGGAGACCTAGGTCAGCGTCTCCCTGCTGCCCCAGGATTAACCCTCTGATGGAGCTAAGTAAGTGCCCAAACTGCCACTTACATTTCTCCTATGATCTAATTAGACAGCCGTTACCTCCTACCAATCACAAACCGCTAGAGCCTATCATAGAGATCAGGGCCATACTACTTAACACTCGCTCATTAATTAGACATAACAAGGAAATGGCGGAGATGATAGACAGTCTCAAGGTAGATCTAGTATTTGTTACATAAACCTGGGCCAATGAGACCTCTGACCCGGACTTATTACAAGCTTTTCCCCCAGACTATCAAATTAATAGAGCAGACAGACCCAATAAACGAGGTGGCAGACTTGCGATTATCGCTAAAAACGAAATATCAGTTAAGGCATCCTCGCTGGGCAACTCACTGGACTGCGAACTTCTCGCGTTTCACATCCTACTCAACCATAATGACTCCTTGAATGGCCTTCTACTTTATCGACCACCTAAAGCTCAGCTACCCCTGCTCGACATACTTGCCCCATTCTTGGAAGCTAGCATAAACTATACTAACTACACTATCCTTGGTGATTTTAATTGACACCTAGAGAAAATTTCAGATGCTACTAACACCGAACTTCTCTAGGTAATGGCGGGTCTGGGCTTGGAGCAACTGATCAAAGAGAGCACCCGCGATGCCGGACACACCCTTGACTGTATTTTTACTTCCAACCCTAAGAATAACATACACAAGATACTCCCGGTAGTATGGTCAGACTGTAGAGCAATCATATTTACAATCAAAGCTACTTCCCATAAAAAAGCAGGGCCCGAACCGCCCGCGATTCATTCTTATCGTAACTGGGCAAAAATCGACCTTGACAACTTTCACACACTACTTCAGGAGAATGAACCTAACTTGGGACTAGATACCGACTTGGCGGTCCACAATCTAACTGAATGGATTACTCAGGCAGCCAACATAGCGGCTCCTCTCCTAACTTCCGCTACTAGAAGGAAAAAACCGTCTGAACCTTGGTTCTCAGACAAATTGAGGACTCATAAACAGCTATCTAGAAGGACAGAAAAACAATGGAGATTAAATTATAATATGGAATTGAAAATTAAATATGCCCAGTCTCTGGCCATATACAAAAAGCTAATTAAGGAAGAAAAATCCAGATACTATGCAGCCAAAATTGCGGCTACTAACAACTCAAGCAAAGATCTCTTCAAGACTGTTAAAAAATTGGCCAAACTCCCTGACAAAGCCACCACAGGCGACAACCCAGAATTTTGTAATACTCTGGGCCAAGCCTTTGCCAACAAGGTGCAAGCAGTCTATGATACCTTTTTAAATACCCCTAATGAGCCTCCTCCGGCAAAAACTGTCTCTGTCCAAAATCTTCCCAGCTTTTCCTTCTCCAAACCCAGCAGGGATCAAATTATACAAACTATTAAAGAAACTAAATCAGGGGTCCCCTCAGATCCATGTCCCCCTAAAATATTCCACATCTGTCCAGAAGTTCAGCGCTCAATTAAATGATCTGTTCTCTGGAATCATACTCCATGGGAAGTCCCCCATGGCTTGGAAAAAAGCTTCCGTGCTTCCCTTGCTAAAAAAAACCCACCTAAACCCCGATGATCCCAATAGTTATCGGCCCATCTCCAGAATTCCTTTTTTCTCTAAGGTTCTGGAGAAAATACTCAATATTCAGCTTTCTACCTTCATCACCACAAACAATCTGCTAGACCACTCTCAGATTGGATTCAGAGAAGGCCCCAGGACTGAATATGCCTAAATCACTGCAAGTGAAGAGCTTAGGAAATCTCTTGACGGAGGAGGGAAGGCGGTCTTGATATTATTAGACTTATCGGCGGCCTTCGACACCGTCAACCATAATATACTAATTGCGAGACTGGCAGAGCTGGGTGTCCACATTTCTGCTACAACGCTACTGTCAACTTATCTCTCTGAAAGATCTTTCAGAGTAGAAGTAGATGGAACAAGCTTACAAACCTTCAATCTCCATTGTGGCGTACCGCAAGGCTCTTCCTTGAGCCCCGCACTCTTCAATGTTTACGTGGCCCCTCTGGCCGCTTTGATCAGACAGTTTGGGTTCTCAGTAATCCGCTATGCAGATGACACACAAATTGTAGTGTCAATCACCAACAACGAAGACGAGGTGGCAGAGCGCTTCAACATCTGTACGTCCCACGTTAACAACTGGATGCAATCCAACTGCCTAAAATTAAACGGCAGCAAAACGGAAGTCCTACTGCTGGGTGCCAATCCCTTAGGTTGGTCTCCAAAATGGTGGCTAATTGAGCTGGGCGAATGCCCTCCACCAGTTTCCAAGGTCAAAAATCTAGGGGTGATTTTCGACTGTCGCCTAACATTCGATAGCCAGATCAACTGCCTTACGGCAAGGTTCTGGGCCATATTAAAAATGATTAGAAAGATTCAGTCCTTTACCCCCCACAAAACCGCCCCCCCCCCCCCCCCCTGATGCCCTGAAAACCGTGGTAACTGCACTTACAATCTCCAGGCTGGATTATGGTAATGCTCTTCACCTAGGGATCCAAACTCAACACCTGAGCAAGCTCCAACGCCTGCAGAATGCAGCAGTTAGATTGATCTTGAACATTCCCAGGCACGCATCAGTGTCCCAGCGGCTAACAGCTCTTCACTGGCTGCCGGTCCGGAAAAGAATTGTATTTAAGGCACTATGTATTACGTTTAAGGCACTCCAAGGAAGAGGACCCTCTTACCTGACTTCTAGAATAAAGTACTATGTCCCGTCCAGGAACCTCAGATCTGCTCAACTGAAACTGCTCCAAGTACCTAGGTTCAAGCAGGTACGTTGGGGAGGAAGGATTTTTTTTTTTTGCTAATAAAAACTACACTTTTATATATATTTCAACCTAGTACTCTTGCGACAAAGAAGCATACAAAAGTGCTTATTACATGTTTAGTCTAAAAATGTATTTACAAAAAATCTTTACAATGTATCATAGCTCTTAAAGAGCACACATGCCACCATTTTAATGGTGAACTCTCTATACAATATGTATTGAATTTACAAGTTCTGAGAGCACAGATACATAGCTTCCTTCAAATTAATCATAGTAAACAGGTGAATCAACAAACATTGCACACCGTAACCTTATACATCACTGTTCAATTTATAAGGAAAAATGTTAGAATGGTATGATCCAAGTTTTGATTTACTTTAGAATCTTAGCGTGCATCCCATTAACGAATGGCTGTCAACTGATGTACACTGTAAAAGTCAATGCCGATTCACGTTCAAGGCGCAGGAATGGAAATGTAATGAGAATTATCTCAGTATGTGAAACCTCATTAACATTTCGTATTGTATTGTTTTACTGCTGTCAATTATCTTTTTTCTTAGTTTGTCAGAAATGTTGTAATTATATTAAAAATATAAAGCAAATCTTTGAATTAAAAAAAACTGAAGTCTGCTAAAATAGAATTTTGCTAGTTATCACTTCAAAACAAATACAACTTAATATGGGCAACCCTCCCGAAATCAGCATTTGTGGTGAATTCCACCAAGTAACAATTAACAAGCTACCTATATTTACATGAATCTGTAGTATGGTCTAACCAATATAAATATCACGTAGACAATCCCAACCAGCTCCCCATTCCAGAGACCAACATCAAGCATGTACTGGTCTCCCAATGGATGAGTGATCATTGGACAAACCACATATAAATAAAAGGAATCTGAAATGTTTCCTCGTCGGAGGAAAAGTCAAACATTTCTCCACTTGAAATAAGAAGAGGCATAAGGTGGACATTCAAGAAATCTGATTAGATCATAAATAAGTGTCCTCTGGTCATTCACTGCAGCTGAATTCTGTAGGCACATATTAACAGCTTCACCTTAGCTTTAGGGGAGTCAGTCAATCGAATGAAAAGTTTATTCATGCCGATCACAGGGTTAAAAGAATAGACAAAGAGACTATCCAAAAACACAGGGAGCTGAAATTTATCGTTTAAAACCACAGCGTGCACACTGCAAGGTCCACAGAGTCGAGCAACAACATCTTTTCCAAAAGAGTTTGCATGAAATACAAACAGAAGGATCCCAGATCCTTCGGGTATCACATGTGGTGGGCTACAATTGAAATCCAGAGCAAAATCAGGCCCTTCAGAGTCTGTAACAATCTATTGGAAAAACCAATTCATGCAGGACGAGACGCGACTCAAAGTAATCTCTGATGGTTTCTTCTGCAACTCTCGAGACGGTTTCCAGGTGAGTTTTAAGAAGTTCATACACAAGTACATTATTGCTCAGTTTGGCAAAGTGCAGTGCGCTATTCTGGTGTTTTGACAATGTGTTGCAGTCTGCTCCAGCTTCAATAATCAGTCGCACAACGTCAAAATTACCTCTCTTACAAGCCTTCATTAAAGCAGTTTCTCCATTTGTCTGTTGGATGTTTACGTATGCACCAGCATCCAAAAGAATTGCGGCTGATGTCAGAAATTTTTTCTCAGCTGCATGTATCAGAGCAGTGGTTCCATTCTTCTGTCTACTGTTGACTTTTGCTCCTTTCTTAACAAGAAGTCGAAGGATGTCATCGTGACCTCCAGCTGCAGCAAACATGACTAAAGTCATTCCACTTGAGTCCTCTTGTTCTAAGTCTTATTGAGTTAAGTGCAAGTTTTACAGAGGTGTAGTCACCATTCCGGACTGCATCTCTCAGTTGTGTGTTTGATATTGGCTCAGTTGCTGAAATAATCTCGTCCACTCCATCAAGGTGCTTTTGAAAGTCCTCCAGTGTCATCCATTCCAGCTGTAAATCCAGGCCCAAACTGAGAACTTGCTGCTTGGCTTCAGCATTCTCTTGTATGTGAGACACTGTGCCTGTTATCTCTTGCTCCCCTTCAGCAGCAATAAAAGACCAGGTATCTGTTTCATCTCTAGTACTTCTCCTTTGATTCAAAGCTTGTCTATAATCTCTTGCTTTGCTCTCATCTGCAGCCTTTTCAAATGAAATATCATTTTTTTCTGTAATTTTCATTGCATTCTGCTCTGTCTTCTGCAATTACTTTAAACATATCAAGCGGGCTTTTCGTTTCCTTATGATTTTTGATTGCTTTGTGCTCTTTCTTTGCATCTTTTTCTAGGTCATGTCTTTTCCTGGGTTTCTCTTTGATTGGTTCGATTTTCTTCGATTCCTTATCGTGCTCTTGAACTGGCTCTGCAGGCTTGTTAAACTTCTCTTCTGTGCTCTTGTCTAGAATTTTTTTGTAGTACAGCAGAGGGTTTGTTCATCTCAGTATCTGCTTTTATCTTTTCCAGAATCCGTTGCTTTTTGTGAGCACTTTTCTTTTCAACATTTATCTCTTTTACTTCTATGGTTTTTGCTTCCTCTTTCTGCTTTTCCTGTTTTCTTATTTTTTCTTTCTTCTTCTTTTTCGCTTTGACTTGAACTTCGTCCTCATCCGAGATTGCCATGCCATCTGGCTGCTCATCTTCAGGTTTTGTTGAAGTGGTTTCTTGTTCAGCACAGTCAGATTTTGATTTTGGTGCAACTTCTGGAGTAACACTAGGTTGTAGTTCCATGATTTCAGTTTCATCTGTCTGCAAATCCTGGGCATTGGACTCAGTTTCCATGGGCTGTTCACTAGGTTTTTCTTTCTTCTGTTTTTTCAGATCCTTCGATTCTTCTTTCATTTTAACCTTCAAGTCTTTTGATTCTACTTTCTTTTTCTTTTGCTCCTTGGACTCGTCTTTTTAGATTTTTTAACTTCACTGGAGTCTTCCTTTCCATGAGACTGCCTCTTTTTTGATCTTGAATCCAATAGTGAATCATCTGTGGTCTCCTCCTCAGTTTTGTGTTTCTCTTTCATTTTTCCAGATTTACCTTTTTTCTTTTTGCTCTCTTCTTGGGCTTCATCTTTGGGTTTTTTCTTTTTCTTCTTCTGAGAGACATCTTCCTTTGCATCACTCTGCCAATTGCTGTCAGATTCTGCTTCAAAAAGATCATCATGTAATGGTAGCTTCTGTACTTCTTTGCTGGCTTGGCTTTGGGTTCAATAAACTTTTTCCTAAATGCTAGCAGCACTTCCCTACAATCCTCAAGGTGAGATGCTGGTTCCCAGGTGTCATCATCAGAAGAGTAGCCTTTCCAGCGCACTCTGTATAAGATCTCCCCGTCCTCGGTCTTGTAATCGATGATCTACTCGACCTCGTACACGTCCTCCTCCTCGTCACTGTCTCCCGCCTCCCCCTCTGCCTCACTGGCATCTCCTTTCGCCACCTCTTCCTTCGTCGGGGACACCGGCTCCTTTCCCGCCTCTTCCACCGCTGCAGAAGGGGCTGCTTTTGCCACCGCCGTTTCCTCACCAGGTCCCAAATCACCACTTGTTCCATCCGAGGAAGGAGTTTTCTGCTAAGAGCGGCAAAACTCTGGAATCTCCTACCTTTCTCAATCAAAAATAGCCCGAATCTTACCTCATTCAGAAAATCACTAGAAACCTGGCTATTCCAAGCAGATCTTTAACTCGCCTGCACCTATCCTGACTTGACCTTTTAGTCCTCTGCGCCAAGACGCCTCCAGGCATTCGTTGCGCTTTATAAATTTAAAAATCAAATCAAATACTGACTTTAGGCTAGGGTGGCTTCTGATTAGATTCTGCTTCTGTATAAGTATTGGGGACCTGACAAATACTGATTTCTTGAGATGTGAAGCTTTAAGTACCACACTGAGCAAAGCTTCTGTCGACTGAACATTGTAAATAGTTTAAGCACAAGAACTGCATCTAAAAGAAAGCAAATACCAAAGTGCAAATTTCTTGTATTATATTCTAGAACAGGAACACGCATACGTATCATAAGAATTCTATTAATATTTTGAGGAGCGCTTACATTATATAAATAACGCCTTTAAACGTTTATGAATAAAGGACATTCACCCTTTCAGTTCTTGGATGTTACTACCTCCCTTACTGAGTGCACAACAAAGTTAGATATTTATCCCTACTTGCTGTTTGAGCCATTTAATCTGCCTTGTGGTGGTAGAAGACTTTTCTGATCAATATCCTTGATGGGTCTTCTCTCACTAGTCTTTTCCTCCTAACGTATGAGGCATTGGATCACTCATAATATTTTATTTTATTTTTTACGGAAAGTCCGTAAATCAGGTAACTTTTTGTTCCTCTTAATCCAGTGGAACGATTTAGAAGTGAAAGACTTCTGGTGTAAATGCACTGAGTGCCGTATTCAAGTGATTAATGCGAGCACGGAAACCTTATAAAAATTTCCACAAATGTGGTCACTTTAAAACTTACTTGGAGAAACTGAAATTTCTGCGCTTTTCTAGGTTGATAAATCTTTACCATCATTTTAGAATAGAGCTTTACACAACAAAGACATTAATCATTGCATTTGACATTCAGTCAATAAAGAGAGGTGTGATGAAGTTTAGAAACTCTATTTTCTCTTAGTTGATTACTCATTATTTTTGTTCTTTTTATTTAAATTAGTGGCAAATGGATTACATAAATAATAAGATATAAATCTCAAAGAAACAGGTTTGTATTAGATTCCTTACCTTAGAATATCCCCAGGCGTCAGACTGGATCCGTAAATTTTTGCGTAGCAGTACCCTTGCGCGTCGGTAGGCGTCGTCTGCGGCTCCGGGTCCGTCGTCGGCGTCACGGGCGCCGTGATGACGTCGTCGGAGTACTTAGACGCCGCCTCTGCGCGCTGACGTCAGTTTTTCTTTTTTCCCCGCCAGCAGCGCAGATCTGGAAAAAGTGGTACCTTAGTCATTTTTTGACTAAACTTTTTACGATCCCTTTTGATAATTTTTCGAGTCTTCAACTCCGAATGGTGCCGGTAGGGATGCCAGGTTTTAAGCCCTGTGAGGACTGCGACCGGCTGATGTCGGTCACCGACCCTCACCGTCGGTGACTCCACTGTCTCAGCGTCGACCACGACGACAAGACCTGCTCCGACTGCCGGGCCCTTAGTAAGCTAGGCGGGAGCGGTCACGCAAGCCACTCGAGCTCCGACAGTCGGCCCGCGCAGCGAGAGGTCCCGGTCCGGACAGAGGTCGAGGGACCAGTCGCGGGGTCGGAGCCATCATAGCTCCGGGAGTCGACATCACTCCTCAGTTTCGAAGTCGTCAGCTAAGCACAAGAAGTCGAAGAGGCGTCATCGCTCTTCCGATCCCCCCCGACGCGGCCGGGGGTTCGGGTGACACCGCCTACGCGGCTCCGTCGGAGTCGCGGGCGTCGCGTCCTGCCCCATACCCTTCGGTCCCTGGGCAACACGCAATGTCGGAGGAGATCGAGCGCTTCCTCATGGCCATGAGGTCTGTCACTCCTCCGGTAGGCTCAGGGGCGCCTTCGGAGCCTGCGGACCCGTCTGGGGGCCCTAGCGGGTCGGGGGCTTCGGCCCCGACGCCGGCGGCGCCTTCGGGCTCGGCGCCGCAGGGCCCCACTGGATACGCTTCTGGATCCGGGTCGTCGCCGGTTGACCCGACGACATCACCGGCGCCGGCCCCTCAGGTGTCACCTCCGGCGCCGTCTTCGGGCGGCGCCCTCCCCGATGCCTCCCTCGATCCAGTTCCGGTGCCGCTCTCCACGCCGTTTGGGGAGTTTTACTTCAATGAACCGGCCCCATCAATTGACAACCCTGAGTATCAGGAGATGGGTGAAGAGGAGTGTTGGGACGGGTCTGAGGACCCTCTGACTCGGGAGTGTCAGTCCCAGGAGGACTGGACAGGTGGACTTGGGGATGCCAGTGGTCTGGACACTTTGCCAGGCACTGGTTTTGTCTCACCTCCTACCGTGGCTACGGAGGAGGGGGCAACCTACAGTGTGATGTTGACGCGGCGGCCAAGGCCTTGGGCCTTGAGCTCCCCGTCGCGGCCGTAAGGACTAACCTCCTCACTGAGGCCCTTAAACCGCAGTCAAGCTTGGTTGAGCCTCTGCTGCCGTTTAATGAGGCCTTAACCGACGTTCTTTTGGGCACTTGGTCCAGGCCCGCTACAGGTTCGCCTGTAGATAGCAACGTAGCCAGACGCCACCGCCCGGCCCCGGGCGACCCTTGTTTCCTGTCCACCCACCCCACCCCGAGAGCCTGGTTATCCAGGCTTCAAATTCCCAGACCGCATTCCCGTCGGCTCCGCCTGACAGGTAATCCAAGATGTATGAGCAATACGGCAAAAAGATATTCTCCTCCCTGAGTCTGGGACTGCGGTCTTCCAACACCGCATGCCTCTTGGGCCGCTACATCCACTCTCTGTGGGACACGGTCGCGGACGTGTTGCAAGAATGCCTGTTGGAGGTACGGGCTAAACTCGGCCAGGCCCTTGTGGAGGGTCGGGATGCAGCACGGTATTCTATCCGATGTGGGCTGTATACCACGACTCACTGGGCAGAGCGATGGCAACGACGGTGGCGATTCGTCGCCACGCCTGGTTGAGGACCGCCAACTTCTCGGCCGATGTACAGAATACACTCATGGACATGCCGTTTGATGGCCGTCGCCTTTTCGGCGACAAGGCAGACCATGCGCTTGAGCGCTTTAAGGACTCCAGGGCTACGGCCAGGTCCTTGGGCCTCTCGGCCCCGCGCCAGCAAATGGGTGCCTTTCGCTCCTTTCGTGGCAAAGCAAGGGGCGCCCCCACACATGCTGCCAGCCACGCACCGCAGCGTAATGTCCAACGCGGTGGCGGCCGTGGTAACCGCCGTGGCGGCGGTCGGGGACAACTGCGAGGCCAGTCCACACCTTCCCCCGCAGCATCCGCCTCAAAACCCTCCTAGTCCGTGCTTTCAGGCCCATGTGACGCCAGTGGGAGGCAGGGTTCGCCATCACCTACTCCACTGGCGCACTGTCACATCGGACAGGTGGGTGTTGCAAATCGTCCGAAGGGGCTACTCCCTCCCCTTCGAGGTGACCCCTCCAGCCGTGCCACCGCAATACCACCGCGTATCGGGGGATCATTTGCGACTTCTGCAGGAGGAAGTTACGGCCCTCTTGGCCAAGGGGGCCATTGAGCGCGTTCCTGGGCCATAAGTAGGGTGTAGTTGCTACTCCCACAACTTTCTGGTACCCAAGAAGGGCAAAGGGGGCCTACGCCCTATCTTGGATCTACGGGACGTCAACGGCTTCCTCCGGAAGGAGAAGTTCAAAATGCTGACACTGGCTCAGGTCTTGGCTGCTCTGGACCCAGGAGACTGGATGGTAGCGTTGGACTTGCAGGACGCTTATTTCCACATCCCCGTCCTACCTGCGCTACCTGCGATTCACAGTTGGCCACAAGCACTTTCAGTTTACCGTGCTCCCCTTCGGCCTTACCAGCGCCCCACGGGTGTTCACAAAGGTGATGGTGGTGGTCGCAGCTCATCTGCGCAGGTTAGGGGTTTCAGTCTTCCCCTACCTCGACGACTGGTTATTGAAGGCGGGCTCGCCCCAGACAGTCGTCAGCCACCTCCAGATGACGGCAGACCTCCTGCACCAGCTGGGGTTTTCCATCAATGTGCTGAAGTCACACCTGTGCCCCTCTCAGAAGCTCCTCTTCATCGGAGCGGTTCTCGACACGGCGCAGTTTCGGGTATATCCTCCCGAACAGCGGGTTCGGGATATTCAGGCTCTGATTCCACTCTTTCAGCCTTTATCCCGGTTCACGGTCAGGTTGACGATGCGGCTTCTGGGGCTGATGGCCTCCTGCAACCTTCTGGTGCATCACGCCCGGTGGCGGATGCGGGCACTGCAGTGTGACCTGAAGTTTCAGTGGGCCCAGCATCAGGGCAACCTCTCCGACCATGTCCTGATCTCGGAGGGCACTGCGAGACAGCTGCAGTGGTGGCTCACGGACCGCGATTGGGTCAGCGGCAGATCCCTCTCCCTTCCCCAACCGGAGCATGTAGTTGTGACGGACGCGTCCCTCCAGGGCTGGGGAGGCACATGGGAGAGGCGGTGATCCGAGACCTCTGGTCTCTGGCGGAGTCCGGACTCCATATCAACCTTTTGGAGCTGCGGGCGATTCGTCTAGCACTGAAGGCATTCCTCCCCTCTGTCCGGGTGAGTGTAGTGCAGGTGTTCACGGACAACACCACTGCCATGTGGTACTGCAACAAACAGGGCGGGGTGGGGTTGTGGACCCTTTGCCAGGAGGCTCTGCGCCTCTGGCAGTGGCTGGGACATCAGGGCGTGACCCTGGTGGTTCAACACCTGGCAGGTTCTCTGAACGTCAGGACGGACGAGCTCAGCCGTTGGTGCATGATGGATCACGAATGGCGTCTGCACTAGGACGTGGCGCAAGGCCTCTTTCAGCAGTGGGTAGAGCCTTGGTTAGATCTATTCACCACCGAAGAGAACGCGCAATGTCATCAGTTCTTCGCGTTGGAATTTCCAAGGCGGCACTCGCTCGGAGACGCTTTTCGTCGCGAGTGGAGTTGCGGTCTGTTGTACGCCTTTCCGCCTATACCACTTCTGCCCAGAGTGCTGAAGAAGATCAAATGCGACCGGGCCCAAGTCATCCTTGTGGCTCCGGACTGGGCACGAAGGTACTGGTATCCAGAGCTACTCAGTATGTCAGTTGATCCCCCGGTTCGTCTGACTCTTCAGGAGCACCTACTGTCGCAGCAGCAGGGGACGGTCCTCCACCCGAACCTGTCCAGTCTCCACCTCCATGCTTGGAGATTGAGCGGCGACAGTTGAGGCCATTTGACTTGCCTCCTGAAGTCTGTAACGTCATTCTGGCAGCCAGGTGTCCCTCCACAAAGTCAGTATACGCCTGCAGGTGGAACAAATTTGTGGCTTGGTGCACAGCAAAGGCTGTGGATCCTCTTTCTGCCCCTCTTTCGGAGGTTCTTCTCTTCCTTCTTTCTCTTGCCCAGCTGGGCTCTGCTCTGGGCACTATCAAGGGCTACCTTTTTGCCCTTTCAGCCTTTCTACGGCTGCCTGATCAACCTTCTTTGTTCAAGTCTCCTATTGTAACTCGTTTTCTGAAGGGCATCACACACATGTTCCCTCCTGTTCCGTTTGTGATGCCTCAGTGGGACTTGAACCTTGTTCTTACCTTTCTGATGTGCGCTCCCTTTGAGCCACTTCACAACTGTCCTCTCCGCCTTCTTACTCTGAAGACTGCTTTCCTGGTTGCCATCACCTCTGCCAGGAGAGTGAGTGAGCTCCAGGCTCTTTCGTCCAAACCCCCTTTCCTTTCTGTCCATCCGGACAAGGTTGTGTTGCGGACTAGACCATCTTTCCTGCCCAAGGTTGTCACGGCCTTCCATATCGGGCAGTCTATCACCTTGCCCACCTTCTTTCCGCCACCACATCCCTCTAAAGCGGAAGAGCGGCTCCACCGCCTGGACCCAAAACATGCGATTTCGTTCTATCTAGATCACACACGCCAGTTCCGGGTGGATGACCAACTCTTTGTTGGTTACGTGGGCGCTAAGAAGGGACGGGTTGTGCACAAGAGGACCATCTCTCTGTGGGTCGTCTTGTGTATCAAGGCATATTACTCCTTGGCGAGGAAGGAGCCTCCTGTTGGGCTGAGAGCCCATTCCACTCTGGCCACGGCGGTTAGCACTGCCCTGGGCCGGGGAGTCCCCTTGCAGGACATCTGTCAGGCAGTTACGTGGGCATCGCTGCACACGTTTGCAAGACACTACTGCCTGGACAGCCAAGTCCGGAGGGATGGCTTCTTTGGCCGTTCCGTCCTCCAGGACTTTCTGGTGTGATTATTGGTTCGCACACCCACCACCGGGGTTGGTATTGCTGGGGTATCTATTCTAAGGTAACTAATCTAGTACTAACCTGTTTCTTTCAGATGAACAAGTTACTTACCTTCGGTAACGATATATCTGTAAGAAACAGTAGTTAGTATTAGATTCCTTACCGCCCCACCCATCCTCCCCGTTCTGCGAACTGATATCTAGGGTTAAAGTCTCCCCTTTCAGGGCCCTAGTTTCAATGGCACCAGTGTTGGTTTTTAACATGGCTCTGCGTTTCTGGCGCGGAAAAGCTGTGTCTGACATCAGCGCGCGGAGGCGGCGTCTAAGTACTCCGTTGACGTCATCACGGAGCAGACGACGGACGTGGAGCCGCAGACGACGCCTACCGACGCGCAAGGGTACTGCTACGCAAAAATTTCCGGATCCAGTCTGACGCCTGGGGATATTCTAAGGTAAGGAATCTAATTCTAACTACTGTTTCTTCACAGATATATTGTTACCGAAGGTAAGTAACTTGTTCGATTGGTTAGAACAAGCAAAGAAAAGAAGTGTTCCATTCAGAGTATAGTCCCTATTCTAAAATAAAGGACCTATTCAAACCGTACAAGGAACCCATAAAGAGTTCCCTCTGGAAAATAGCAAGTAGATTTTGGAGCAAAGTCAGATAACTAAGGAAAAGCTCGAACTCCCCATAAAGGGTAGTTCTGGAGACTCAGCCGAGTTCTCTGGACAATTGCAGTACCAACCATCTATGCAGGTGAAAAGGTGAGAATCACAGCTGTAGATATGATCAACATAAAAACAAAGTCTCCTCACGAAGCATAAAGAAAACAAAGAATTCATTGTAAGCAGTTGCTTTCGGCAATTGGGGCTAGCACAGCAAAGTGCTAAGGTGCATGGCAGGGTAGTGGTGCATTGAATACTCTAGATGAGTGCCTCACTAGCTAGGAACAAGTACTATATAGAAAGCAGCTAAACATGTTGCAGAAACAGATGAATGTGTCATCAGCGTCCAATGGTGAGTGATCTTTTGATGGCCATCGTCTTAGTCCTTGATTCCCATGGTAAACGTTCATGTCCGCATGAAGTCAGTTAGAGATGGCTACAGCATATTACAAAAAGTTACATCTATGGAAGTTCTCATGAGAACCTTTTGCAAGCCTACTCTGTTAGCTGTCCGGTATCC
The DNA here is from genome assembly GCF_964261635.1 of Lissotriton helveticus. Lineage (NCBI taxonomy): Eukaryota > Metazoa > Chordata > Amphibia > Caudata > Salamandridae > Lissotriton > Lissotriton helveticus. The sequence goes on along the minus strand of NC_136069.1, from coordinate 312,601,533 downwards.
CATCGTATAACAATGAGCTGATCTATGAAATTAAACATGTCAATTTGAGCATGTCCTGGTTAGATCACAAAATGTAAGCTGCAGCATGCCTTTTCTTTTCATTAATACACTTTTTCATTATGTATATGTGGCAAAGAACAAAATCTAAATACAGTGAAGTCATATGGTGTGAGGAAAGAACGAATACATTTTTCAGGAAAAAGCACATTTCACAAAAAGTCAAGCCCTAGAGTTCGATTATAACTTTAAATCACTATTAGATGAAAAGCATTTGTTTTCCTAAAGGGATAGAGTAGAATAAAAGAATAGTGTGGCCTAGTAAGTGGAGAACGATAGAAATGAAACTTTTCTGCAGAAAATAAAAAAATGTCACGTTTACACTTTAAATAAAGGCACATTTTGTAATGTTTAATTTATTATGCATTTTTCATGTTCATATTTAGAGTGCTTCTATATTATTGTATGATGAAATTTTCATTAAAAAATTGTACTTCCATGTCTTATATGCTCACTGATGCACCAATAAAACAAATGTAAACATAAAAAAGTATTTTGCCAGCTGGAGCTTTGAGAGAGAGCATGTTATGAGCAACTTTTAACTGTATGGAGCACTGGAACCACATCCCACATGAATTATCAGTTTTTAGGAATCTAGAAGCCGCACCAAACCATAAACAATCGAAACATCTTGGAATCTATAAACTGACTTCACAGCACGCTGGGAAGGCAGCAGATTTTGGCACAGGGTCCAGCAGTTAACTCCTGGAGTATTACAGTTTCACTGTTTGGGATTAAATCACACTCTTTCTCGGAGCTGATTCGGTCGTTCATCTGGCACACTTGCGCTACAATCAAAGGATTTCAAGGAGCTGCTGACACGAAGACTGAAATCACCATTGCGTTTCTTGGAGAATCCCTACTTTCCCTCATGCAGGTCTTACTTGTACTTCCAGTGGGCAGGCTGAACTGATTAGAAACACTGGCTTCACAAGCTTGTTGTGAGAGCACATGTGCTCTCTGCTTTTAAATAGGTAATCCATTCTTGGGTGTGATTGGGTGCTTTATCAGTATGGTCTAAGCAGTCTTTGCAAATGGATTCCTCGGTTCAGTACATCCTTCTGAAAAGGATTGTTTACGGCAGTGCACCCCGGGGTTGTATTTTCTCTGTCCTTGGATTCGGGTCACGATGGTTCTATTCTAGTTCCCTTGCCTTCCCAGTCAAGAATGGCATTCCCTAGCTTGCCCTGCAGGGGCATGGGTATGGAAGGCGTTAACAGGACTGATGCACAGGTGGATTGCCAAACTACATTTATTCCATGCTTTTCTGAGAAAAGTAGGACTCATTCATCCAGAGGGACGGGGAAATATTGGCTGGTTTGCAAAGTTGGGGGGGGGGGGGGAGGGGGGGCTGCTGGTGACCTCTATCTAGAACTGCCAGTGTGTCCATGGCTTTCATGGTAACCATTATCTGAGGTACATAGTGATATGCAGCTGAGTTACATATTTGATGGGTTTCTTTTGAGAGCACAGCCTTTTGCTGGTGCACGATTTGTTGCAAAATAATGTCTCCAACAAGTAGCTCTCCAGAATGAATGAATGAATGAAAATAATTTATAACGCGCAAAACAATAACCCGAAGGTATCAAGGCGCCTAACAATAAGATCAGAAAATAAAACCATTCATCCACTACACATAAGCTTGCAGAAAGAGGCGAGTTTTAAGTGCACCACGAAATGCCTGTAAAGTGGGTAGGGACCTAAGGTCGAGAGGGAGTTCATTCCACCATTTGGGGGCAAGGGTGGAAAAAGCCCTGCCACCCCATTTAGCTTTTCTTATACGAGGGGCTGACAGAAGCAGTTTCCCGGAGGAACGCAAGTTCCTTCCAGGGATGTAGTTGGAAACGATGGAGCTTACTCCCAGGTCACTGTTATTTGTGATGGCTCTATATGTCATACACAGGACCTTGAACCGTACACGGTATTCTACCGGAAGCCAGTGCAATGTTTTCCTGGCTAACGTGGCCGATGTACGTCTGGGGGCATCCAGGACAAATCTTGCCGTGGCGTTTTGGACCACCTGTAAGCGCTGCAGCAGGCTCTTATTCAGCCCCGCATACAGCGCATTACAGTAGTCTAGCCGCGAGCCTATTAGAGCCACAGCTACCTGCTTTCTGGATTGGAGCGAAAGATATTTCCTGATCCTCCGCAGGGTGTGTATTAGGCCCCAACAGGTGGAGATGGTTCTACTCACCTGTCCATTCATGTCCAGAACTGGATCAATCATCACCCCCAAGTTCTTGGCAGAAGTGGTGGGGGAAGGACAAGCTCCAAGTGAGTTAGGCCACCAACTATCTGACCAGATGTTGTTGTTCCCTCCAAACACCATTACCTCGGTCTTCTCTCCATTCAGTTTAAGGGAGTTCTGAATCATCCAGTGACCAACCGCCTCCATACAAGATCTAAACTTGGAGGCGGTCTGCACATCTGAATGGGAGAGAGAGACGAGGATTTGGGTGTCATCAGCGTAGGAAACTACCTCCATCCCGAAAGATCTTATAAGTCTGGCCAGTGGGGTCACATAGATGTTAAACAGGGTCGGACTAAGAGCCGACCCTTGAGGGACCCCACATAGCACAGGTCGGGATGGAGATAGAAACTCACCCAGTTTGACTCTTTGCTCCCTCCCAGCAAGGAAGGAGGTCAGTAGATCCAAAGCAGCCCCCCCCACCCCCACGTCCCTCAGACGAGATGTAAGTACTGAGGGAGAGAGGGTGTCAAAGGCCGCAGTCAGATCCAAAAGGACCAGGAGGGTGGTCTGACCCCCGTCCACCGTCCTACGGATGTTATCGAGGACAATGGTGAGGGCCGACTCGGTACTATGTTCCCTCCTGAATCCATGCTGAGAGGAGTCCAAACAGCCCGAACATTCCACGAAGGCCGCAAGGTGCTTGTTCAGATGAACTTCAAGCATCTTAGCCGGAGCGGGGAGCAGCGAAATTGGGCGGAAGTTTTTTTAAGACCTCCGGGTCAAGGGAGGCCTTTTTTAGCAGTGGTTTTACCACTGCCTTCTTCCACTCCAACGGGAAGACACCATTTCTTATAGCTAGATTCATTATCTCCAGCAGCGGTGGTAAAAGGGTCTCCCGACACTGCTTAATGATTTTTAGTGGGCAAGTATCCATAGGAGAACCGGATTTGATTTTATTAGTCAAGAATTCAAGATCCTCAAGAATAAGAGGTGGAAAAGAATCCAAGGAACCCAATAAGGAGGAGTCAGTGGTTGGCGTGTTTATCTCAGCCGTGACAGTAGACACACTGATGCAGGCTCTTTGTTTTTCAAGAGCTAGGTGGATGTCCTCTATCTTCGTGTGGAAAAAAGAGGCAATCCTGTCGCATAAGTCCTGCGAAGGTACGACAGGGTCAGGGGCCTGTAGATTAACGAGGGAATCAACAATTTTAAAAAGCTCCTTCGGTGAGGAAAGCGAGGCTGTCAGGGTCACAAAGTAATCCTGTTTAGCCTGCACAATCTCAGCCTTATATTTCTTAATAAGGAGTTTGTGGGCCTCCTTATTCTTGAGGTCCCAGCTGGAGTGCCACAGCCTCTCCTTCCTCCTTACCTCTTGTCTGAGAAGCCTGAGGGAGTCGGAGAACCACGGGGCAGATGGTTTCTTCCTAGCTCGACGGCGGGTCAGTATAGGGGCCAGTTCATTCAGAGCCTCAGTGATAACATACTCAAAATGACCAACTGCGGTCTGTACATTATCCATGCCAGTGGTAGAAAGGTTAACAGCCCAGGGCTCAAACGAGTGACTGTGAATATTCCTGAAGTTTCTCGCCGTTTCCACAACGTGATTTCCCTTTTTGCCTCCTTCCTCCCCATCATACTGCAGGTGGAATGGTACTGCAAGATGGTCAGACCAGGACAAGTGCAGTGGATCCTTCGTAGTAAGGCGGACGTCATTTGAAAAAATTCCGTCCAACAAATGGCCCGCCCGATGAGTAGCCCCTTGGACTAACTGCACAAGTCCACAGGACGCCAGCCCTTCAGTAAGATTTAAAGTATCGGAAACATCATGTCGTTCTAGGTGATAGTTAAAATCGCCAAGGATGGTAAAATTCTCCCGACCAAAGTATGGTTCCAGAACCTGCAGGAGACTGGAAATAAAGCCAGTTCGCGGGCCTGGTGGTCGATATAATAGGATACCATTGAGGAAAGGGCGCTGTACTTCCTTGATGGTGAAATGAAGTGCTTGAAAACACTCTGGGAAGTCAGGGATGGGTACAATATGACATTGTAGATGATCTTTATAGAGGATCGCTATGCCCCCTCCCACTCGGCCCTGCCTATCAAGTCTAGCCAAGCAGTACCCCTCCGGGACTGCTTCAATTAAATCAGGGCCAGACGACTCTTTAGCCCATGTTTCGGTGACAAATACAAGGTCAGGCGTTCTATCCGAAACCATCTCCCTAAACAGTATCTTATTTTTAACAAGGGAGCGGGCGTTAATCAGAATGCCTTCTACTCCCTTGCTCCTAGGTCTACTAGAGTCCAAATGACCAGATGAAGAGTTTTGGGGGGGATTAAAGGACCTAGGGTTAAGATAGCAGCCACAATGTAGAGGGGAGAGAAAGTCAGCAGGTTCAAAAGTATGCATACATCCCAAAATACGAGGTTTTAGGCGCAGCATTTCCTGAAGTGAGTAACTATGGGGGGGAGGTCTGTAAGAGTCATGGTTCGGAGTCCAGCCGCCCAGCGCGTCCTCAGCGCGGACGGGCGCAGACGGGCTGGACTCTGGCGTGACTGCGGCGCCCACGATGCGCGTACACGCTGCGCGTCATATCCTTACAATTTATAGAGGGCTCTAGCGAGTCCACGTGCTCTGCTTCAGCCAGTAGCTGAAGAGCGACTAGCTCGCCCCACCCAAGATGGCCCCCAGGTCAACAGAGCGCTGGGACCGGGCTGCCCAAGTGGCAGTGAGAGTGGCGTAGTGCCACAGTGCAAGAAAGCGATCCGTGGCAAAAGAAGCACAGGTATGGGACAGTAAAATATTTTAACAATTCTAACTATGTTTTTAAAATCAGCTACATGTAAGTAGTTCTCCTATGTGCAGCCCACCGTACTAAATTAGGTTAATGCTTGGATGAATTAATATAGGTATACCAAAATTGAAAAGTGTGCGTTCAAGGTGAAAATATGTGTATTTTAGAATTTAGAAGATGATGTTTGGAGAACAATGGTTACATTTTCAAAATATATTCTGCATTCAAAGTTGATAAAACCTTTCTTACCTTACTTCTGAGAACCCTGCCTGATGTACTGAGTAATCATCTCCGACAGTCTTGCATGGGAAGGCCACTAATGTACTGGTGTCTGCTGTGGTCACTATATAACACTGGTAGCTCTGCATGATTTTGATTGAACACAAGTAGCTCTTATTACTGAAAAGGTTGAAAACCAGCTACAATGTCAATTCATAAGTATTTCTTTTTTATTGACGTAGAATACACCCTATAAACCTGGTATGTTTGTATTTTAGACGATATTCGTTCTCCATCTGTACCAGCCTTCCGAACGCCTGGTTTGAAAACTGCCAAGGAGGAAGGCACAGTATGTGCAGCAACACCTAAACGGGAAGACCCAGCCGTTTCCGATGACACGTCAACACCGTCACTTCCGCAGTTTGAAACCCCCTGGCTGAAAAAATGTGTCCGAGTAAGTCATTGTTTAAAAACAGTTTAACAAATAGTGAAAGGTGTGCTTAGTTTGTGCTGGAGCTTTCCAGTGCTCAGCACCGGCACTTATTTTACCGGGCCGGGTCTATGTTATTTTTCTCCTCCTGCAGATCGATGGCCCGGTAATAATAAAAATAATTTCCTGCTCTTCTGTTCTGTGGATGCTGCCTGGTATGTTTCATGGGAAGTCCCACCCTGGTCCAGGCATACTGAAAGTGGAAGAGCGTGGTCATCACGTTAGTGATGTCACGTCGTGATTGATTGTGCCTGCCTTTCACAGAACATTAATTAATTTTCGGTAAAGAATGGCTGAGGGCAGGCTTTTGGCTGAGCTTGGGTACGGCAGGCTGGAAGTGTGCAAGACTGCTCATAAACATTCTACAAATACAACATCCAGCATGAGTGAAAATATACGAGCACCGGTGCAGTCAATACAGGTATAATTTTGATATATTAAATTTACTTGAACCACAAAAGCAACGAGAGCCTCACGCACAAAAAATAGATAACATAACTATCTGGCATTAGGCACGTTCTTCTAATCTCCTGTCACTCGTGCTGAGGGCCTGCGCTTTAGATTTATCGTAGGGGCCACTGCGTGCCCTGCACTTGGTCCTCATTCAGTGTCACGGTTGAAATGTAATGACAGCGCCTCAATGTTGGGTGTTGTTTTTAAATATGCCCAGTTTTCCTTTTCACTTAAACATGTAACATATTACCTTATGATACTGCACGGTGGGGGCAGAAGAGGGGTTTCTCACTCTCAATTTTCACAGTCCAAGTCGACCTCAGCCATTTACTGAATATTTGTGACATATGCGAGACTCTGGGGCCCCTCATCACATTCTGCTGGGACCCCATCATTTTGTTTCTACACCAAGAGAGCACCCCATAATTCAGAACTCTCCTGAAGGTTGTTGTAGACAGCATCCTCTGGAACACTGACAAAGACCCGTTACTGGGTTCTCACCTGCTGTGGCTATAATATAAACCTCACCTGGGTGACCAGATGTCCCGGACATGGTTGCAAAGAATTGTGATGTATTTCTTCTTCCTCCCTTTCCATCCGTTTTTTGAATAATTAACTTGTATATTGTTTCGCACAAGATTATTGAATCGTAATGTATTTGGCAATTATTCTTTCTGACGGTATGTATATGCTGGAAAAGAATGAAAAAAACATTGTTCAACATACGTTGTTAATTATTTAAATGCAATTTTTAAAGTGTCAGATTTTTTCAATATGTAGTATTCGGGGATGATGGTAGTCAAACGGTCTTTGGTCTCAAGGATGGATCGGTTGGCTCTGGATGTTTGACAATCAGTCCAGGACAGGATGTCAACTCTGCAGCAGGGAGTTGTATCTTCTGGGATTTCTCAGGTCACCCAAAGAACTATATGCCCTTGTTGGAGGGAGATGAAGAAAGGGAGAGCAGAGGAACGGTTGCCGATAAGCCTTTGAGATATTTATTCCAATCATTCTCTGTATTTGGAAAAGTGATTTGGAGAAGATGGTTATAGTTGTTGGTATCACCTTTGATGCCCTGAGACGTAATAGGACATTTAGCCCTACCTTTCTGAAGTTAAGAGTGGGAAGCTGGCATTTTTATCAGCACTGACCTGGAGCTGTCTTTATTGGAGCATTCGAAGTGCTCATGGCCCACCACTAACTACAGTGTGCACGTGCTGCTCTGCACTCAGTCTAGGTCAGTTTGTGTTGGTCGGCGCTTAAAATGTTTTTTTTGGTGGCTTACAAAGGTTGAAAGCGTATTTCTATGCCTTTATTCTATGTTTGGCACATACGCATTTGGATCCGGTGCACACTTGTTAAAATGTAGAATGTTTAGGACACACTACAGGCAGACCTGTGCCAACAAGCCTGAAGTGCACAAATTCTAAAAGGAATACGTAATTTAAAAATATGGCATTCTTTCTATCTTCACATGGAGTTAGTTAATTTGTGATGTATTTTTCAATACTCAAGTCAATGTGAGTGGTTGAATTAAGGAGTTTTGTAAGTGGACATGTTGGTAGCGCTGGCATTGGCGCTCCTGGCGCCAGATGCATCAATCTGTTTTGGCGGCGCATGCACCAAGCTCAAGGAGGTGGGGGGAGCTTCATGGTCACATACACTCTGAAAGAACTAGGCCTTAGAACTAACATATGGCACATGCTCTCACAATGCATGACCAAATGGCACCTCCCCCAAGCTTGCCACTCAGTTTTATGGTGTCCTAAATCGCTATTGTGTGTCTTGGATAGCACAGCTATGCATTCATGAGGCAGGCCAAGAACGATACAGCCCTGTCACCTCTCAACTTTACATAATTAATTACTCTATTTTTAATAAAGCAGAGGTGTACTCTTTCTTGCTGTTCCTCAGTATTTGCTTTTCTTCTCTTCACACCTTACTTCTTCCCTTCTCTCCATTCTTCTTTCACTTTCTGCCCTACGTTCACGTTTCCTCTTAATTGCCACCTCCCCTCATTAACTGCTTTCTCATCATGTTCCACTCCAGTCTTGCACTCCCTATTCCTGCTTTCCTTACTTCTCTTCACATTCTTTGTCTACTGTATCTATCTTTGCCTTCAGACCTCTTCTCCTTCCCCACTCTCTCTTTTATGTGTTTCCTACTTACTCATTTCTTGATATCCACTCCAGGAATCAGTGTTTGTCCTCAGGGTCATAAATTTAAATCTTGGTGTGGCAACTCAGTCTTTCTTATTTCTGAGGTTGATAAAATGTGTGCCTATGAGCTGGATAACAACATTTTAAATTCAGTGTCAAGGCCCCCTTTGGTGAATAGGTGCTGAACAAACATACATAGTATGTTAAGGACACAAATTTATTTCAATCTTTTGTTTTTCAATTTCTTTTCAATATTACACTATCATTATTCTCTCTGTCCCTCCTTGACCCAGTACCTTTCATACTCTTATCCATTCCCCTGACCTCCTTTCTTTCCTTCGTCCCAACTTTTTCCTTTCCCTTTTTCGCTTCCTCTGCACCTCCTTTCCCCTCTTGATTCTTGCTTCCTTACACCCTAATTCCATTCTTGCTTCCTTACACCCTCATTCCATTCTTGCTTTCTTACACCCTCATTCATTCCCCATCCTTCCTCCCTTGGTGCATTTTTTCCTTCTTTCTCCATTCTTTCCTTACTTTCTTTTTTCCTTCTCCTTCCTTCTTTTCCTTTTCCTTCTTTTCCTTCTCCTTCCTTCATCTCTTTTTTAATTTCCTCCTTTCTTATCATCAACTCTTCGTTATGCTTATCTTGCTCCTTTTCTTTCTTTCTATTCATCCATCACACATCATTTACTTCCTTTCTCTCTCTATTCCTTCATTTCTTCCTTTCACATTCTTTTCTTATTTCCTGCTTCTTTCATCTGTTACTCATATATGTCCTCACTCCAATGCTCCCCTTCCTGCCTGCATTTGTTGCTGCCTTCTTTAATGTATTTCTTCCTTCACCCCTTCCTATCTTTTAAACAGCACAGTACAAGCACATTCTCTTTAGTTTGCAAAACTGCCTCAAGTCTTCTAATGACCTTTCCTAAAGCTGCACTTTGAGAATTACATACATTCACTAATTTGAGTTCACTTTTAAGTTGTTGTCATAGGCTTCCCATATGTTACATTATGTTATGATATATTGATTTGTGTATCACCCGAGAGGGTATCCAAGCACTTAGGCAACTGTGTAGGTTTGAGGTCCCGGAGGTGCTTCTGTGAAGAGCCAGGTCTTCAGCTTCTGGCAGATCTCAGGAGGTGGCTATGATGTATTGAAGCTTGTGGATGTGGGTGGAGCCTCTGGAGGAAGCGAGTGTAGCCAGGAAAATGGGTGGGGCCTCCTAAAAAATTAAAATTAAGCACTGTAGTGTTACTACTTGTCTCATTTGCTGTATATTTCGGGTTGGTTTCATCATAGCGAAAGAACTTTGTGCGACTCCGTATAATTTAAAACTGTGTGTTAATAGAGTTACAACGACCCTATAGCAGCCAAACGAATTGGATGAGTAAAAGGATTTGCCTTTAGCCTGATAAAAATGTTTTATAACACTAAAAAAAAACTTTGATTTGGAGGGCTAAAATTACGAATTTCAGGGAATCAATAAAGCAGCTGCAATCTGACCCAATGTTGAATTGTTCAAAATACTTCGAGAATGAACAAAAATGTCTTAAGTCGCAGCGTGCAGGTTGCTTCTCTGGATTTTTGCAACTCGCATCCAAGTTATTTTGTTCATAAACAAAAACAGGAAAACTCGCCCGTAGACAGCGGCTCATTTAGCAGCTGTCAATCAGACACATCAAACATGATCAAAGCCGTCTCCGCGTCCTGCTTCAACACCCTCCGCATGCTCCGCAGGATCTTCAAATGAATCCCTCCCGACACGAGAAAAAACGTCATCCAGGCCCTCATCACCAGCAGACTCGACTACGGGAACGCCCTCTACTCAGGAACAACAACCAAGCTCCTGAGACGACTTCAACGAATCCAGAACGCCTCGGCATGACTGATCCTCGACGTCCCCCGACGCAGTCACATCACACCCCACCTCAGAGGCCTGCACTGGCTCCCCATCAACAAAAGGATAACCTTTAAACTCCTCATCCACGCACACAAAGTCCTACACAACACCGGACCCACATACCTCAACAACCGTCTCAGCTTCCACACCCCCACCCGAAACCTCCGCTCAGCCAACCTCGCCCTCGCCACAGTTCCTCGTATCCGGAAAACCACCGCCAGCGGCAGATCCTTCTCCTACCTCGCCGCCAAGACCTGGAACGCTTTCCCCACCAGCCTACGACAGACGCAGGACCTGCTGGCCTTCAGAAGACTCCTCAAGACCTGGCTCTTCGATCAGTAGCGCCCCCCCCAGCACCTTGAGACCCTCTCGGGTATGTAGCTCACTTTATAAATGCAGTGATTGACTGATTGATTGATCAGAGGTGTAAGGTCCCATTCGCTGGCAAGGAGGAAACCGGGATTAGGTCACAAAAATCCAGTACATCAAATGAATCACATCAATAAGGGGATGTTAAAGTTTGAAATGCATCGCCCTCCAGATTTTCCCACATTTTCCAGTCCATCCCCTCGATTTGTAAATCAACACCATGCATCTGTCAGTTCCGCAAATCCATACTCAACCTCGGGAGCCCGTTTTTCGTATAATGTCTTTCAACATGGAGAAACTCTGGGTATATAGAGAAGTCAGCATTCCAGGAAAGTTGGAGTTCCCCTACCTCATTGATTACTAACTGCAAGTAGTCCCTCAAAAACACATTGAGCTACCGATGGGCCTTTTCTTTGTGTCCTGAATGCTTAAAAATAAACTAATATTGAGCACTTCTGTTTAAAACAAAACCCTCTCTTTTTAACCTAGTATTTGTGACCGAATTATTGCAATGAGAGCATTGAGAGTTGTGCAAAATTATTTGGAGCACAATTCACATTTAAACCAAGAAATGACAAAGGGCTGACGGTGTAAAAAGGTCTCAAAGCAGCCAATGTACCAGTCAAACAGAGTATATGCTACTTCATCCATTTGCGCCCTTTGATACCTTCAACCACTAGTAAGCCTAGCAGCCTGATTTGGGTTCTCAGGAGCTCTTGAAGATGATGTGCGGTGCCGGTGATGGACGACCTTCACAGCAGATATGTCTTGTGTGAATTTAAGAAGTATAAGTTACAAATTTGCTGGTGACTGCTGCATATTTTGGTCTTAGTATTATTGTGAGCCTTAGCTGGTCTATATGGAAGTACATAACTATGTAATTCCACAGCAAACCATAGTTCAGCCTTTCTTAGCCTACCTACATATTGAAAGCAGTTTGCTAGTTGCGCTATTTTCAATACGTAGGTTATAAGCTGAGGATTGTGCTTGAGAGTGCAATTGTTTTCTGGGCTGTCTTGCTGGGATGTAGGTGATGCAGTTATCAGGGAAATACCCTTGTTTTCAGCGGTCTTCGGAAGTGTATGTGTTTCGGGTGTTGGCTGGTAGCGTATTCCAGAGTTTGGCAGCTTGTACTGAGAAAGCAGTGTTTCGTACGGATTTCATAATGTAAAGTGGTATGATGATAAATGGTGCACGTGTAGAGAGCAGTGTTATGTTTGTTTGTATTGCTTGTAGTTATAGTGGTCCTTTTCCTTCGGAAGCTCTGGGGACAATGCATAGTGCATTGAACATTGTCCCTCTAGCTATAATTAGTCGGTGGAGCGATTGCGGGGCTGGAGTCATGCGTTCTGTTGGGTGAAGGCAGAGAAGAAGCCTTGCGGCTGCATTTTGGTTGAGTTGTATTTTGCATGTGATGAATGCGGGTGCGCCAAGATGAAGCTTGTTGGCATAGTCACGCTTGGAGATGACAAGTGTGGGGATAAATTGCAATTTATGTTGGTATACAAGGTATCATAAGATGCAAAGTATAGTTCTATTGTAGAAGGTACTCTTGAGACGTTGTTAAATGCGGTATCAAGGATAGGTCTGAGCCATAGTTACTCCTAGGTTTCTTACTCGTCTTGATTTTGTTGCAAAGGCTCCATGTTTCTTCCTAGAGGTTGGCCATGGTCCCATGATTTCAGATGGACGGTCCTCGAGCAACCCAACATTCCAGAACATGTAGCAGATATTGCAAGATATCTATTCTAGAAAGAACAAAAATGGATTTACAAAATGAACAGTGATAAAGCAGGCTTGAATGAAGACATTCCATGGATGTCTCTCTAATTGTCCCCTTGGTACAAGATGTAATTGAGTGTACGTTAAGTTTTATGGCACTCCTTTTTCATCGAGATTGTTCAGACCAAGAGGTACGTTCTAAATGGCAGTGAGCATACAGAGTTAGCAAGACTGCGTGGACTGACTCTGTAGGTTGATACAAAAAACAAGTAAAACCTTTTCACTCTCAAAGACTTGAGTGGTTTTTTGTTTTTCAACTACACGGGGTTTCATGTGGTAAGGGTGCTCGATACTACATCTACTAGTGCCTTAAAATCAGACATACCCTGAAACAAGTCAGTATTCATAAGACTCTGGCGGTTTTGTATTTTTTCACGCATGTGGTCAAGGTGCTCGATTCTACACCTAGTAGTGCCCAAAAGTAAACAAGATAATTCCTGAAACAAACTACACTTCCCGTGATTTGGGTGGTTCTGTAGTTTTTTAGTCCGGTGGTTCCGTGAGTCGCGTGTTATTTTCCTTAATAACAAATATAGATGACACGTGAAAACCGGTGTACCAACGGAGAGGCCAGTTGTTGAAAAACGATCGTATTAAAAACGTCACTGAGGAAATGCCTGTTGTGATCTTGTTTTTAAATAAACGGAAGTTTGACACTTCCAAGATATGCGGAAAGGCCTGATTATAGGAACTTATATCAGGGAATTGCATACTCGAACAAAATTTCTTGGCAGAACACGATCTTGTAGATTTGGCTATATAATAGTTAACAGCATTCCCTAAAAACGGACAAACCCTGAAGTAAACTACAATTCCCATGACTCTAGCGGTTTTGTAGTTCTTTGATCATGTGGCGCCGTGAGTCACGTGTCATCCCCGTGATTTTTCCAACAATAAAGATGGATGACACGCATACACCGGCGCCCACCCCTGCTAGCGCAGAGGGACGCCCGGTGTACCGACGAAGAGGTCAGTTCTTCTTAAAAAGCGATCGTGTCATTACTGGGGTAAGGTTCTTTGTGATTCTTCTTTTTTTTTTTTTTAAACGGAAGTGGAAACAGTGATACTTCCAAGATATGCGGCAACGCCCGACTACAAGACTCTATATCATGGCACCGCATACTTATAAAAGGTCCTTTTTCCTGGCATAATACGGTCTGCTGGTGTTAGTAAACTTGGCTAAATAACAGTTAACAGCATACATAAATGGCGGCAGTGCACACGAAAGGAATACCGCAGTAGTGCACAAGATAGCCATTTGGTGTTATGATACGGGGTAGTAGAGTGCACAAACAACCATAATGCGCTGCTACTTCTTCTGACCGGGTCCTTTGTTAACATCTGACATGGCAATACACAGAAATATATGATGAGAGCTATGAAGACCATTATCTAGGTCTTTTCCTTTTGTTTTGTCTTGTTATCAGAGCAGTGCTCCACACACCTGAGCTGCTGCCAGGTGGGGTGATGATATTGCCTCCTACCAAATAGGTAAGCGAGCTTGAACTGGGATAATGGAAACTTCACCATATTCATTTAAAAAATTGCATGTGATTGGCACTTATGATTTGGACATATTATTAATGTTCATTCTTGTGTGGCACTGATGTGTTGTCTGTGTTTGGTACAATTTTATTTAACAGGTTGGAGAAGAACAAGGAATACCCAATAATCACACAGGTATTCTTCTTTTTTATTGACTTTGCAGTAGCTGTTAAAATCTAGGTCCTGATGAAAGCAGTGACGTATTCATAGTCACCGATGCTGAAACATGTTGACCCTACTTGCAGGTGGATATTTTGTTAAATCTGCCAGTTGATTTACACATATATTTTTACGGTTAGGAGAATTGAGAGAAACCATTAAATAATTTTCCCTCTACTCAATTTCTACCTAATTTTAATACACTTCACGTTTACTCACATTTATGCACTGCAAAACAGTTACCCAAATTTATTACAACATTTTTTGGTCCCACCCATCACATAACTCATTATTATTTATACTGAGTCTATTTGTCACGATAACATCTAGTGACCGATATATACGAAAAAACTTTCTCCTGGGTAAGGAGAGCCCAGATGATGACTAGGGCGGAACAGATTGGGAACTGATGGGCACTTTTTCCCAATTTAGGAATTGTGTGCTTTTTGTTGCACTTACTGCACTCTTGTCTAACCTGGCTTCACTGTACCTTTTATAACACACATCAGAATCCCATCTTTTTGACCCACAGACATTTCTTTTGTTGTTAATACGTAGCACTAGGGCATGTGTCTGATAGGGTCGTTAATCTAGCCCTTGGATCCTATTGCTAAATGTTTGTTTTTTGGTATCCATGTTTCTTTGGTCATATATGGCGGTAGGTTGGCACTTTTTCCATTGTCTGCAGATCAGAATGTCTGTCTTTGCGATATTGAGATGTAGGTGTTTATTCATCATCCTTCTGTTTATGGCACAGAAGCATTCATCAAGTTTTAAATAGTAGACGTCTCCATAGCTATCCATTTTAAAAATGACTTGGATGATATCTGCATAGTTGTATTAAGTGAGGTTGTATGATTTAAATTGATTTCGTAAAGGAGTAGGTAAATGTTGAATAATATAGGGAATATGATGGACCCCTGAGGAACACCACAGTGTTGTGTGTGAGTAGGTGATATAGGTAGACTGCTGCATTTTGTCTGGGAGATAAGAAGCACTCCATTTCAGAGCATTTTCCCAGATCCTAAGATGATGGAGTCTTTGTAGTAGTGTGTGGTGGTGGACAGTGGCACATGCAGCTGATAAATCCAGAAGCTACAAGGCAGCTACACTGTTCTTGTCCACTGTTAGTTTTAGATCCTCCCAGATGGATATGATGGCTGACTCTTTGCCTGGTCTGAAGCCGGACTGTTGCTGTTACAGTTAACCGTAAGTTCTGTGAAATTAGCAGTTGAGAAAACACTTCTCTCTCAAAATATTGTCCTAAGAATGGTCCTTTTCATAGGGGCCTGTATTTTTCTGGTCCATATGGTTTGAAGTTTTTCTTTTTGAGGAGAGGTCAAATGTAGGAGGTGTTTAGCTAAGGTGGAAATTAACTTAGTTCCAGGGACTTGAGTAGGCATCTGGTTTTCTCCCCTGCGCAGGTTGAGCGAAAGATATCTTTAAAGGTTTAGTTGAACTAGATCTAAAGGAGATCCTGATGGTCTGACTGCAACAATAGTCCGTCATAATTCTTTATTGCATAATTAATTAAAATCTTAGCAATGTATGTACAAAATCATGAAAAACACATGTATTCGCGCAAATTCTTAAAAACTGGATTAAAAATATACAACTTGCTTGGCCACCATTAAAACTGTTCAGCAACTGACAATAAAAGGAGAGATTCCAAGTTCATGGGCAAAGACAAGGTGAAAGTCGATCATTATTTTATAAAAATGTTATGGCTGGGTAAAAAATGCCTTTAGTGGTATTGTCTTAAATGCTGAATATAAAATTAGAGAAAATAAGACACAAATAATACCTGGTTTTCGATGACTACTTAGTATGTAAAACATAGATAACATTTGTAAACTAGTACTTAATGTACATAGAACCGGAAGGGTATTAAGGGCCAATTGTTCAAGGTTGTACAAAACAATGGATCTTTGCTCTAGTGATTTAGGCATTACTCCGACTTGTCAGTGTTTTTAAGTAATGTTTGTAGAAATGTGGAGAAGCGTGGCTCAGTGGTTAGAGGCGGCAGACCCGGAAGCTGAGATCAACCGTGGACCAGGGTTCGATTCCCTGCCTCGGCGGGTCTCGGGCTCAAAAATTCCACGGACTCGACAATTCTCGCTCTGGTGCCTACTCAACTCACGGGGTCACACTCTGCGACTCTGGGCAATAGCTTGCTTAATCTCCACTACGGCCCCTCGCAGCGGGATGCCTGGCTTTCACCTTGTGGACACCCTGCCGGGGTTTCTCACATGGGAATACCAGGACGGGTTCCCTAAGCAAGCGCCGGGACGCTTACGGGCAGCCGTGCGCTTTACAAGTCCAATACATTTACATTTACATTTACATTACATTTGTAGCAGGCTAGTATACTTGCCAAATTTGGCCAAGTCGCTTGGCTCCATTATGTTAAAAAACAAAATCGTGGTTTGATATCCACAGAGTCTGAAGGCACATCAACCTTGCAACCATGATATGTTTTAAGCATGCCTTTCCAATCGCGCTACGAAGATATGACTGTGGTATCAATTATGGGGGGGGGGGGTCTTGAGTGTCGTATAAAGTGGCCACTGCATTAAATACAGGAGAGCTTTTTACTTTTAATTTTGCCAAATCAGCAATCTTTGACTGTATCTTTATTTGTCGTTTGAGGTTTTTTTTGAAGGCAGAGTGTGATACGTTTATTTAACACTGACAGATCTATTTGGAGTGTATTCACTGATTTGATTAAATAGGCTGACCAAGGATTTGACTAAAGACTGAAGATCTGATTGAGAATAGATTTCATGGTATGCGGGGTAGCATTTACGGTCCTATAATAATGTTTTAAAAACTCTCCTATTCTGGATTACATTTGCGCTTCTTGTATAGAATGGGAGTCTAAAGCTTCTCATGTGTGCTTGAAGTTGAAATTTGTCAAGTGTCCTAGTAAGTTGTTCCGGGGAGGCGTTGTGGCCATAACTAAGTGCTGGTAACAGGGAGGCCTGGATGACACTTCGAATTGGGATTGTAGATGGACTCTCTAGAGATGTGTTGAGCTGACCTAATCTCATGGTAATCAGCACAGCCTTGTTTTTTAAGGTGAGTTACATGGGTTATGGTTCCTCCCATTGTTGACAGCCACACGCCCAGATAGTTATAGGCTTTAGCCAATTGGTTTTTAGGGGGCACACACTCCAGGCAGTGTTTACTTTCTTATTAATTCATCCGAATACCATGACTTTTGTCTTTGTAACGTTGATGATCATTTTATTTACTTCATTATATTTAAGGAGTTCACGCCTTTATGAATCCCTGTTCTCAAATGGTCTAGTAGCACTATATCGTCTGCGTATTGTAATAATCTTATCTTGAAAGACCCAATTTTTGGTGGAATCTGGTTTGGGTGTTTTAGGGGTGGTTTAGGGCCGAGAATATAGTGGCTGTATACAGGTTAAATTAAAGAGGGGCCAAGATGCACCCCTGGTTGAGTCCACTGTCTGTTATTATTTTCCATGTTGTGACAGTTTCAGAGAGCTTAATCTTGACCCAGGTCGAAATGTGTAGTGACATTATTGCCTGTAGCATGGTTGTTTGCAATGCCCCAGTCCTGTAATTTCTGCCACCATTTTTTCTATCCACTGAGTCCAAAGCAGATGAATATTCAAAACATGTGTGTAAGGGCTGGTATTTGCAACTTAGGGATTGTTTGATTAAAAAAGATATGGCCACAATATTATCTGTTGTTGATTAATTGGTCCTAAAGCCGGTCAGGTCTTTTTCTGCCACCCACAACTCTAGATCTTTCAGTAGGAGTGAGGCATGCCCCTTAGCTTCAATGTCCAACAGGGCATGAGGCGGTAATTGCCTGGATCCAGTCTGTCTCCCTTCTTAAATATTTGGTGGAGTATTGATCCGCTCCAGTTTTCAGGTATGTGTCCTGTTGTAATGCATGTTTGATATAGTGGGAGCAGTATGGGGGTCCATAGATCTATGTTGGTCTTAAAAAGGTGGGCTGAGATGCCGTTTGGGCCTGGCTTTCCTGAAGATCCAATTCTCGACTGGGTACTTGAAATAATTTGTGCTGTAAAATTCGAGGCTTTATTGGGCTCCACTAGATCTGTACAGAGAATAGTATTAAGCAAGGGACCAGGTGTTTTAGTTACTTACTGTTTGTTTATGTGCTGTATTCACTGTACCTCCTCTGATTTATTTATTTATTTACCTTTTTAAAGTTTAGCATAGCGTGACCAAGCCCCGAGGGGTATCAGAGCGCTTCACAATAATGGAAGGGGAGAACAAGATAAAAGGGGAACATTGTCGAAGCAAGAGAGGATAACATAATGAGCTAATAAAAATGTACAAGGATACGCACAAACATTGCTTGGTATGGTAAGGTAAACAATACTGGGTGCTACAGTTGTTAGGCCAGAACAAAAACCATGTAGAAAGCAGAGGGCCAATGGTCATTTAAGGCAGAAACCTGTTCATTAGGGTTTTTACTTCATGTTTGAAAGCAGCTGTGTAGGGAATTCTGTGGATATCCGGAGGGAGCGAGTTCCAGATCTTCGGTGCCGAACCAGAGAAGGCTCTGAGCCTTGTTCTCTTTTTGCGAAAAGTCTGGGGTTTCAGTAGTAGAGAATTTGCACTTCTTGATTGTCTGCCCCCACCTGATAGTTCAAGTTTTTGAGCCAGGTAACCAGGGGTTTTGAGGTGGAGGGCTTTGTGCGTCAGACATGCAATCTTTAGTTCTTGCTTCGTAGGGTAACCATTTTAGAGATCTTAGGGTTGGGGAGATGTGATCAGTTCTTTTTGTATCGGCGATCAGTCCAGCAGCTGCATCCAATGAAGCCCTGAGCAGGGCCAAGGTTTTTTTGGGGAGGCCTCAGTGTTGCACTACCATAGTCTAGTCTCGGCAGGACACGCGCTTGAACCACCTGTTTGAAGTCCTCTTGAAGGAGGATTGGTTTTAGGTTTCTAAGAAGCCTCATTTGGTAGTTTGCACCCTCACACATCACACTAATGTTTTTCTTCATGTTCAAGTGGGAGTCTAGGGTGATTCCAAGAGATTTGGCTAAATCAAGGGGAGTAAGAGAGGAGCAGTTGAAGGTAGTGAGGTGCTTCATCCAGAGGTCAATCTTGGGGGTGTGCTTAGGAGGAGATATGAGGAGGAATTCTGTTTTGGCGGTGTTGAGCAGTAGATGGTTCTCAGTTAGCCAGTTTTGGGTAATCATCAAGGAGGAATTAAGTGAGATGAAGTCTTCTGAAGAACTGATTTTCAGGTAAAGATGGGTGTCGTCCGCATACATATGAAAATGAATGTTCATGGATTTAAGAGCGTTTGCTAGTGGTTCCAGGGAAATATTAAAGAGTATGGGAGAGAGTGCAGACCCTTGCAGGACCCCCATGGAGACTGTAGATGGTTGGGATAGTGTATGGTTCATCTGAACTCTTTGGGATCTATTGTGAAGGAAAGACGTGAACCATTGCAGTACCCGACCGGAGAGGCCCATCCTGTGTTCTAAAATGGCTAAGAGGATATCGTGATTAACCGTGTCGAACGTAGAGGAAAGATCAAGGAGGATTAGTAGGCAGGATTCGCCATTGTCTAACATTTTTAGGATGTCATCCTTGATGTGAAGGAGGTCGGATTCAGTACTATAACTGCTCCTAAACCCAGATTGATGTTGATCCAAGAGATTGAAAGTCTCAATGTGCGAGCAGAGTTGCGATTGGATGTATTTTTCAAGGAGCTTAGCTAGAGGTCAGATCTGTCCGCATCAGGTTTTTTGAGAATGGGCGAAACCTAAGCCGGTTTGAGACATTCTGGGATCTTGCCTTGAGATAAGGAGGCGTTGACAATCTTTGTCCAGATGGGGATAAGGACAGCCTTGATTTCTTTTAAGACCGATGAAGACAATTGGTCGCTGAAGTGATTAGAGAGGTTAATGTTCAGAAGAGTTTTGTAGATGTTGTTTTCACTGAGGGGAGAAAAGGAGCCCCAGGTGGCCATGTTCTTGGTGTTAATACTGGTTGGCTTTAGGCTCTCAGTAGGGCAGGATCAGTTGCACTATCAGGTGAAGTAAGTAGGGCCCTCTTAGATTCAAGATCAAAATTGATGAGTTTTGTTTTTTCCATAAAGAAGATAGCCAGATCATTGCTTGAGGGTGAATTGTCTGTTGAATCGACATGATTGGGTGCTCTTACTGATTGCTGTTTGACAATTTCAAAAAGTTTTTGGGCACGATTTGAGGCTTGAGTAAGTTGGGCTCTAAAGGCCTTTGTCATCTTGATTTTTTTATTGTAAGAACTCCTAACCAATTTCAGGAATTTTAGATGATAAACGGAAGGTTTGGATCTTTATAGACGTTCAGCAGCCCTTCGGTTGCGGCGTTCAGAGTTTAGGTTGTCCTTGAACCAGGGTTTGGAGATTATGGGGGAGGCATTTTTTTGCTGTAGAGGAGCTATTGAATCCATGATACCAGAGAGTGGAGTTATAGAAGTCAGTGAGATCATGTACATCAGATATGTCAGTTTGGGAAGACAAGGCATTTTTACATTCGATAGCTAGACAGTCCGTGTTAATATTCCTGAGGTTTCTTTTCCACTGTTTAATTTTCTTTGGTTGGACCCTCTTCTGTATCACCTCCCTGTGGATAAAGAAGATGCTGCTGTAATGGTCGAACCAATCACACTGGGTAATGTCCTCCAATGTGATGGTATTACCTTTTGAAATAATGAGGTCCAGAATTTCTCCTTTGTTGTGAGTTGTCAGAATTGGATAAGGTCCAGATCAGATAGGAATGCGTTATGGCAGATCACCGCTTGGTCATTAAATTTAGACCAATGAAGGTTAAAATCACCAAGGTAGATTTGGGATACTGATGGGTCTTCATTGGAAGATATAATTTCCATTGGTTGTTCAATGAAGAGGAAGTTATCACCCGTAGGATGGTAGAAAGTATGAAGTTTGCATACAGGGATGTGGTTACTGGAGATGTTGAGGCAAAGGTATTCAACTATAGGTGAGGTGGGGGTCTCCATGTGGGAGACAGATAGTGTGTTCCGGTGTATGCTAGCTAGCCACCGCCCTGTTTCATTGTTCGGTCTAGACAGATTATGTCATGACTAGGGGGCACTAGGAGATCTAAGATGGGGGTAGAGAAAGGATTTAGCCATGTTTCCGTGGGGATGATAATATCGAGCTCATTATTTTGGATGAGGTCGAAGATATCTGAGGCATGCTTGTTAGCTTATCTACAATTGAGGAGTGCGCATTTTAATCGAATAGGCGTGTGATGTAGGAGTCTGAAAGATATTCACTTGCTTGAGATTGTCGCTGTTGCGTTAGAGTGTGGGTTGACATGGGAGGTTTAATTTTTAATGTAGCTCCACAACTCGGTGTGGCTGCGTTTGCCCAGAAGGGAGTATGCGTGTAGCCATTCTTTCTCCATTTTTGCTTGGTTAATGGAACAAACCATCTGTTTGTGCGTTTTTATTTGTTCCTTCATTGTTTGGAATACGTCCGTTTTAAGTGGTTTGTTATGTTTCTTATAAAGAAATTTCTGCATCCTGGAAATATTCTGCTTACTTACAGTAACTGGACATTTTTGATGACTGAGATTTGCTTTGAGCCTAGGGGCAGTGGATTTTAGACCTATTATGATCTGGGGGTCGTTAATAACAGTGTCTCAATGTGCAAATAAGCTTTGTCCATTTTGCGTCTGAAGAGTGGTGCTACAAGTAAATTTCCAAGGTTCGAATTTTTCCAGGGAGACTTGGCCCCATTTTAATCAGGGAATTAGTTGTTTTGTTTCAACTCTGTTTGAAGACCCAATCGTCTTCAAGCAGTCATATTTTATGGATTTTAATTGTAGCTAAGAGCAGACTGTGAGATGGTCGCTCGAGTGGAGTAACTGACTTTTAAACGTCACAGCTGCTTCATAATAATGGGTGACATGAACATATTTTCGAGTGTACTTGCTCCTCTGAAGGTTTTGGGAAATTGAGGTTTTGTACTGCTTTGTTCCAGTGTGTGTTGAATGGATTTAAGAGTGTATCTATTGAGCAAGCTACGTAGTTTTTCAAGTGGCGTTCTTGCAGGAGTGTGTTTAGGAAATGGGCCCCCAAGTGATGGAAGTTAAAATTGCCACAGATTATTAACTCTTGGTTAGGGTGATCACAGAGAACGTCTAATAGTGAGTCGCATAACTGTATAATCTTTTTGGCCCTTATTGAACCAAAGCGGTTAAAATAAAGGTTGATCAACAGAATTCTCATCTTATGGCTCATGATTTTTGCACCCTCAATTAAGATGACTTGTATCATGCCATTTTTAGTGACCAGGATGGCGACAGGAAGATGCCAGCCAATGTCGGGTGTTTCCAGGTGTAATAGGTGAAGCTTGACTCTTCAGCCACGAGGACCAGGAGCTGGATTCGAGCTGTCCCACGAAGGATGTCGAGTGCTGCAGCGTCGGAATCCGGATTGGACCCAACAAGCCTTGGCAACAGCAACCCATGCAAGAAGATAAGATTGGCTTTGGTGCAGACCAGTAAGGTCTTAGGGACTTACCCTTTGGAGGGTCTGGAGCAACCAGGAAAGCCCAAGTAACAAAGGATTATCCTTCGTGAGGACCCACTAGCCAACGGACAAGAGATCGCGAAGGAGCCTCAAGCTACGGTGAAGAAAGGGGACTCACGGGACATTCGTGGAGTGCTGGCCTCTCAGCTTCGGTGCAAAAGGTGCTCGGGGCAAGGGCAACAAATAGCTCAATGCACAGCTTTGGGAAACTTCGGGAAGTAGGTGTAGTTGCAAAATTGCAGGATGTCCAGGAGTTCCGGTCCCACGTCTCTTGTGATGGCTGCGATCTCAGCTTTGCTGGGATCTCGTGTCGGCCTCAGAGATGTCTGGAAGTCCGTGTCCTGAGTCGCAGATTCTTCGGGATCCGGCAAGAGCCTCGAAAATGCAGACCGGCAAGATGCTGTTAGGTGCCTGTTTGAACAGGGAGGTCACTCCATGACCTCAAGGGAGATTTCTTCCGTCTTCCAGTTGAAATGGAATGTCGAAGGTCCAAGATATATGTTGCAGAGTTTCAGCCGTCATCAGCCAGGATAGCTTGACTCCAGTGGCGTAGTGAGCACGGGTCCCTTGCTCACTTTGCCACTTGATTCAAGCTAGCCTGGCTGATGATGGCTGTTTAGCCAGAAACCGGTCCCAGGATGCTTGTTTCTGGTCCAGGGAAGATATGGCTTGGCAGTTCGGGCTGGACTGTTCCCATGAGGCACAGGGTCAGACTGATTTGCATATGGCCATGTCTGAACTGGGGTGGTGGAGTGAGCTAAAGAATGAGGATGGATTAAACCCAGATCAGTTGACTGGGGGAGAGTGTCTGATTTGCTGAAACGCTCCGTCCATCATCCCCTTTGATAAGGCTTAACTTAAGAGGCAATGTGTAATGTATTTGTGCAGTATTTCATATAACAACACAGTGGAAACATCACAAAGGTTTTCACACCAGGTTAGATTATGATTTTATAAATAAAACAAGATCAAAACGACAAAAATCCATCCAGTGTAAGTCGAGATATGAAGTTTTAAAGATTTAGCGAATCGCAATTAGAGAATCACAAAATGCAATGTATGTAGGATTTGCTAACATTTTTGCGAATCCTACATATTCCTTATTTGCGAATTGCAAATTGAGATTCACAAATAAGGAATACCTTCCCATTCATTCCTATGGGCTAGGAGGCCCATAGAAATGAATACCAATTAGAGAATCGCAAATTGAGAATGCAATTTCAAGGTTGCAAGGGTGTCAAAAGGACACCCTGTTGCACCCCTGAAATATGCATGTGTGCACATTTTGCGCACATACATGCCCTAAGGGCATGTATGTGCGACATATGGCACTTTAAAAAAAAAATGTAAAAGTGTTTTTTTTAAAGAAAATCGCAAATTACCACCAACTTGAAGTTGGTGGTAATTTGCAATTCCTTAAGGCCAAATAGGATATTTCTGGTTCTTCCAGAACGGCATTTAAGGAATCGAAATGTGCAATTCCTTAATTGCATTCGTAAAATAGAGAATCGCAAATTTTGCGATTCTCTATTTTGCCCATTTGCAAACAGGCCGATACTGAGAATCTGCCTGTTTGCAAACAGGAAAAAGGCTTGATACATATGGCCCCAAATGCAATATTTAGCACTTAGACGTTTTGCCCAAACAGTTAATTGGTTGTGCTGGACCGGGACAAAGACCAGCATTCAGGCTGATCGCAATGGAGTATGTACGGATACATTACCCACGCAGGCACCAGAGGAAAATACCCTAGAAACTGGTTGCAACTGCGAGATGCGTCAGTGATTCCCACACAGTTGAGGTGTTGCGCCAAATTTCTTCATGCAGCTGCGTCGGTTCCGTGAGCGAAGCATCCATTCCAAAGTGCGTTGGTTCCAGGTGCGCTGTGCTGTGTTTCTCCACTCTGTAGAGGTGATACGTCTATCTTTTCCACGCAGTGGCGGCGATCCGTCGGTTCTGAAGCGGTGGTTCAGAGTGCGATGCAGCATTTCGAGTACGATGCAACAGCGGCAATGCAGCAATTTTACTCTTACAGCAGAAGATGTGTTGGTTCCAGCAGAGCAAACCGCTAGGTTCACTTCCAAGGATCTAGGACTGTAGTGGCACGACCATGGCAGGACAGAATCACAAGTAGATTAGCCAAGGGTTGGATCAGGAGGGTTCTAAGCCTTTTGTGTCTGTGAGTCTTAAGCATCAGGAGGTAAGCCCTTGGAGTCACTCTGGGTTCTAGTGATGCAGGTCTAGATCTTCTCATCCAGGCAGAGAGACAGAGAGCATCAGGCAGCAGAGCTACACAGATAGGCAAGAGTACAAGAAACAGCAGTTCCAGCAGAGTGATGCCATTGAGCACTACAGCAGATCATCTTCTTCCTGGCAGAGTGATCCTAAGTCAAGACTGATTTGGTAGTGCCAGGGGTCCTGTACTTGTACCCAGTGGTGCCTTTTAAGTGGGGGAGACTTCAAAGAAAGCTTTGAAGTGCACAGAGGCTCTTCCTTTTTCGCTTTCAATACAAATCTCTCCTGCTTCAGTTCTGTATATAGTTTCGATCCATGTTCCAGGACATCTAGTAGACATGTCTTTATATCTTTATCCACATATTGTTTGGTCACGAAGCTGTGTAGTCTTACAGGCTCAGTCATTTCAAAGGGATTTCCTTGCTGCTGCATGTAATGAAGAAGGCTGTCAATATGTTTATTAAAACATTCCCCTCTCCTTCTCACAAGTTCGTGGTGAGGAACAGTTTCACAATGGCCCATTAATTTTGAAATTACGCACCTACATCAATTGAAAACTTGAAACAAAAACAATATTAAAGTGAATTACCAATATGATGGCTAAAACACATTATTATAAAGCTGCCATTTTGGAAAATTGCGGAAGGGTTGCCTTGAGGGGTTATTTTCTGTCTCTATAAGACCACTAGATCCACAAAACCTATGTTTTCACACCAAAATGAAGTATATGGTTCTGTTGGTTCCTCAAATATTACATCATCATTGCAACTCATCTGCCATTTTTAAAAATGTTGTCCAGAAAAATTCGCCCCGGATTAGCAATGTCTACCAAAGTTAAATTACTTCTCTAATGTTACAAAAACACAAATCAAAAATAAAAATCTCCGGACAACAATTTTTTTATGGAGGTAAATCAAGGAGCCGGGACTATAATGCCAAAAGCAATGATTATTGCCAGACTCATAATTTCAGTTTCTAAATGAATACTCGTGAGGGAGAGGGAGGGAGGTTTCTCAGCCTACACTCAAAACAAGATTTTTTTAATTGTCCTGTTTCTGTTTTTCAATTCACAATTATTTTGCCTAAATAAGGCTAATGAATCATGCATTTTTCTTTAGTTTTAGATTAATTATCAAACCATTCTGACGTATTTATTACTTCAAACTTCCGTTTAAATTGATTAAGCCTGGAAAGAAGACACTTAAAATAATTTCAACCCTTAAAAAATTCCCATTTCACACCATTTTGAGATGTTAATCTTTAATCCAACATTGACCCATCTTGTTGGAATAGTTTAAAATAATCCATGGTCCATTGAGAATGGCGCGTTTGCAAACATTGCAAGTGACCAAGCGCTTATTCAAAGAATAATCTACTGTAAAGGGAATAGGCTTCTAAATGGGCATTTAAAAATCTTGACCCTTCTCCCTAATACATGTCTCCCTAAAAAGGCTTACAGCCTTATTGCCCACATGCTGTCAAGAGCTATGAACTGCATATTCCATCCTTCTGCACCCATTCTTTCACCTAATTGCAGAGTGGGGAATTAATAATGCCTCTGCATTGAACATTAACTTATGTTGACACGTGAGCAAAGGCCAATACAGCTTAATTAACACTCTAACAGGTCTGGAGTAAAGTGAACTGGATACTGTGTATGTACAAGATACTCACTGCCTTGACTATTGGTCCAGTGGCTTTTCTACCCTTGCCCCCAGGTGACCAGTTCACCATCGCCCCTTATCTAGGAAGAAGTCTTTGATGAAAACATGCACTGGGGAGATGTATGTGGGGGCAGGAGGCTGTTGGAAAGGTTAGTGTTATCCCGGCACCCAAGAATGATCTTCAGCTTAGAAAGTAGTGCAGGAAGCAGCTACTCCAGA
Organism: Lissotriton helveticus; assembly: GCF_964261635.1. Taxonomy (NCBI): domain Eukaryota; kingdom Metazoa; phylum Chordata; class Amphibia; order Caudata; family Salamandridae; genus Lissotriton; species Lissotriton helveticus. The sequence continues at coordinate 312,574,739 of NC_136069.1, read as the reverse complement.
TGCGTTAACACCAGATCCTCTAATACAGGTGGGATCTCTGGTGTGCTGCCTAATGCTGACAATTCATACCATCATGACAGAATGTCAAGCAGCAGTTCCTCCTTTGGGTGGTAGTAGGATCCATGGTAGACAGGTCAGATCCACTCTATTCTTCAGGTCAGGTGTAGCTGTTGGGATGTCATGCCTTCACCAACCCCCTGTTGATCCAGCTGCAGTATTTACCTCCATTCTGCCCTGTTCCTCTTTTCAGAAGTCTACCTGGTTGTTCTCAGTTCTAAATCGAAATTCCTATGGTTCCCCCTGCCAAAAGACCTGGTACACCTCTTGCCGATTCTGATGCAAATTCCCCATTCTCACGTGAAGCAAAAGGATTACCCAGTACCAGTTCCCCATGCCTCAATCCAAGCATCAGCCTGGTCACGGATGCAACCCTTGATTCTTTTAGGCTAGATAAGTTTTATATGAGGCCACATGCTAAATACCATTTGGGCTGTTTTTATTATGGGTTAATGTATTTCCAATGCAATTGGTGTACCACCTAGAAGCAATCTGTACATTGTGGTTGACTAGTCTAGCTTCATCACTGCTTTCATCTTTATGGCAGTCATTTGGCGAGAGAGGATTTCTTCCAGTCCACAAGTATCTTTTATTTGTAACATTTGATTTAGATTATAGCCTTAGAGCCTGACGTAGCAGGCTCTACCAGTCATTAAAGACCCACTTCAGCAGGCCTTTAGAAAGGGAGCTGGCCTTTAATGGCTGGTAGAGCCTGCTATGGATGGCTCTAAAGCTACTAGAACATTCCACTCCTATAGGGCAGAATGTTCTAATTTGTAAAACAAAGGCCTCAAGGAGCCTGAGGGGGTTAAAATTCCCTCTTGCTCCATGAGGCCTTTGTTCACAGGAACAGATGTGAACAAACATTGGAATGTTGATGATCCGGTCTTCTGCTGGTCATTAGAAGCCCGGAGAACTCCATTGTCTTCAACGGATCGCTCAGCATTCCAATGTTCTAATAGAGCCTTAGAGCCCCCAGTGCTGGCTTACCAGCCATAAAAGGCCCACTCCAGTGTTTAGCAAGGGAGCGGGCCTTTAATGGTCGGTAGAGCCTGCTACGGGGGGCTTCAAGGCTATTAGAACATTCCCCCCTTAGAGGGCAGAATGTTCTAATTTGTAAAACAAAGGCCTCACAGAGCCCGAGTGGGGGTTGAAATCCCCTGATGCTCAGTGAGGCCTTTGTTCACAGCTGTTGTTGTGAACAAACATTGGAATGTTGATGCTCTGAGTTTCTACCTGCCGTTCGAAGCCTGGAGCACTCCATTTTCTTCAATGGAGCGCTCAACATTCTAATGTTCTAATTCATGTTATAAACCATAGTCACATATCAAAATGTTTGACTAAAAAAGTTTGCTAGAATCCCTTTTGTACTGCAAAACAACATAAGTAGGAGTACATGGGGTTATGAAAAAGAACGAAAAATTTCCTAGCTATCGTAACGGAAAGTTTAAATTCTATTAAGGGCTCGGAGGCGAGGATTATGCCTTTGCTTTTCACTTTTATTAACAGCAGCCAATTTTTAAAACAACACTACATTTCCCATGAACCCTTGGGAAAATCGTAGTAAAAGAAAAGTGTCCAATTGGGAACAGTCTGAGGAAGCTAATCAGGGACACTCCAGCTCCAACATAGTCTGTCCTCACTTGCCCTTCATCCTCTTTCGTCGCGCGAAGTCAGCCGTTGGATCCCTGTCATGTGTCCTGCTTATTCGCATCAGAACCTACGAGAACACAGGTACCTCGTCACTCAACGAACAGGCATTCGTCAAGCCTGTAAACGAATAGCAGTGAGATATTTCCACAAGAAATTAAACGAAATCAATATTCTCAACTGTCTAGAAATCAAACTGAGTTACTTAATCCAATATGGGGTGGGTAATTTTCATCCAAAACCCTAGAGCGGGATAATCCTCGCCTCCAAGTCCTTAATAAAATGTAAACTTTCCTTTTACGATAGCTAGGAATTTTTTCATTCTATGCCAGGACGGGAGGCGAGGATTATGCTAGTTTAAAGCTTGCTCATCACGAGGTGAGCCATGTCCAGCACTGGCTTGAAGTAGAAACTTTTAAAGGTAGAGTCTGAAGACCAATCCGCCGCGTTCAGGATATCCAATAAACGGTCACCCAAGCTAAATGCTTTCAAGGCCATTGTTCCTCGAGCTGAGTGAGCTCCAAAGTCCTTGACGCTTAAACCTGCTTCTTGCATAGGCCCCGTTAAAGCCATCAGACTATGGTGGGAGAGGACACCGCCCTAAATGGTTTGCGTCACGCAATGAGGAGTTGATTCTCTCCTGGCGGACAGAACTCCTCTGTCCTTTCTTCATATGCTTTCAGGCAGTGGACCACACAAAACTTAGGGGAATCTGGGAATTATCCTTGTGTGACACCTAGTCCTTCTATGCCGAGTAAAAGTCACACCATTCGGAGTAAAAATCCTGACTGTGACATCCAGAGCTCTCACATCAGACACGTCGACAGGAGACGGGACAGAGCAGCATAGTCAGATTAGCCGACTGCTCCTTCCGTAACCGAGAATGGTTAGGTTGCCAAGATAAGAACAAGTTAAAGACCTGATTCACATCCCATAGGGCTGAATGCCGAGGTTTCTGAGGCAGTGACAGTCTGATGCCCCGGAGAAGCCTGCACACGAGGGGGTGCTCCCTAACTGCTGCATTATTAAGCGGCACGTGGTCCGAAATCACTGAAAGAAAGGTGTTTATTGTCCTGTAAGCCAGACCACTAGAAGCCAGGTGCCGCAGAAATTGTTACCCGCTTGGCCACGTTTTTACAGAGCAGCTTAAAATCTGGTCTAAAATTTCTTTAATGAGCTTTAAAACTAAACAAAGGAAGAAAAGCCATGTTAAAAGGAATACAGACTTTTTTATTATTGAATTAAGAATCCTCTCCCTAATTATTAAGTTCCAGCCTTTGCAGATTCTGAAATCGTACATACAGAAGCTTGTTTTCTTTTTTATTGCCCACCCCAAAAGGGACTCTGGGGACATCAGGGAACCTGACATCTTGGCCTCCTCAGCCATGTCCAAGATCTTTGTGAGTGGCCCTAAAATGTCCAGGAGCTTGTCCTGGCAGGCTCGCCAGGACCTGTCTATGCCTTTTTTAGGATCTCATAAATTTCTGTAAAAACGTGGCCAAGCGGGTATCAATTTCTGGAGTGAGGGCGACTTTACCCTCCAGGGAAAGTCGAGGGCATTCTGCCTGGAGGCAGTTACGGGCCTTCTTTTCTAAAGGCTCCCGAATGCTCATTGCTACACAGCTGGCAACCTTGTCAGCTGGGGCCCAAACCGAACAGTGGGGGTGGATCAGGATCAAACATGTCAGAGGTGTCCTGAGGTCGGGAAGGGAGCAAGGATCTGGAAGGGCCAGGCTCAGCATCCACGTCCCCTGTGGGCATAGCGTCTTGTGGAGTTGGCAAATCCTCCCCTGCAGGTGGCAAATTTGGTGGAGTAGCAAGAAAGGCTTGTTTAAGCTTGTCAAAGGCGCTAAGGTCCACCCCTGTGTTGCATGCGTGCTTGCAGGGGGGATGGTGGGGGGACAGGATCTGATGCCAGGGGAATCCGGGGAGGCCCAGACTGAGAGACGGGGACCATAGGGAGGGTAGACAGGTGTGCTAGCGCCTGGTCTATCTTTCGTGATTACCTCTCCTCTAGGGACGATATGGCTTTGCCCACCGCTCTGTAGATTAAAGCATCTACTGCTTCATAGAATTCATCGTCCCAAGGGAGGTCTGCTAGGTTGTTTTCCTCTCCCTGGGAGTCTTCCTCGTAGTCCATTTCCATATTCTTGGACAATAATGAGGGTAGATGAGTCTTATCAATGGAGACAGACCGGGCTGCCTTATCCTGAAAGGCTTTACCTTATAGGGCTGGGTGTCAGCCTAATCTGGGGTGCAAGGCTCTCGCTGATTTCAAGGGGCTAGGCCCTGGACACAGTAATACCTGGTGTAAGTCTGTTTTTTAATATTAAACCGGCCTGGGTATGTGCCTAACAGGCGTCCGGCGCCTGACAATACAGACCCACAACGGGCGTGAACGTGCAACAATACTAAATCTGTTACCTGAAATAGACAGTGCCTGAGGCAGCAGAGCGTTATTAGGAAGGATCAGCCTTTATTTAGGACTACGCGGCACGATCAATACACCTCAAAGGCGTCCTCCTCAGGCCAGGTGCTTGTGGGGACTACGGCGCGCCACTCAATCCCCTCAGGAATTTGAATGCGCACGCTGTGTCCCGCTGCCTCACATGCCCCCTGGCGGCGGGAGGTCCGCGAGCGCACCAGGAAAGAGCCGTGGAGGAGCGGAAACGATCCAGCGGCTTGAAAGAAAGGCACGCATGCACTTCCTTCAGTGTTGTGAATCTAGTCGGCGAAACCACGGTAAGGCAAGATGCACAGCCTAATAAGCAGTCAGGAAATGAGCACAATTGGCAAAACTGACATTCATGAAAGCACCATTGAAAATGAAGCAGCACAGCAGCGATAAAGCCAATATACTGACTAAACGAAAGGCAATTTGACAAAGCCGCATTAGCATGCACAGAGCTAAGTGCGAAATATGTACAGCAATAGCAATTCTACAACGATAAAGCCAGTATACTGACTAAACGTAAGGCAATTTGACAAAGGTGCATTAGTATGCGCGGAATATGTACAACAATAGCAATTCTACGACAAGCAATTTGAAAACAAAAGAGCACAATTAGCAAGACAAGATTCCCACAGAGTAGGAAAGGCACCTATCTCGGCTGCACATCCGCGAAGAAATAGGATGAATGGCCAGTGAGGACAGATTATGTTGGAGCTGGAGTGTCCATGATTGGAGGCCTCAGGACTGTTCCTGATTGGACACTTTTCTTTTACTACAATTTTTCCAAGGGTTCATGGGAAATGTAGTCTTGTTGATTTAAAAATGGCTGCTAATAATAAAAGTGAAGAGAGAAGGCATAATCCTCGCCTCCAGTCCTGACATAGAATGTGTCAAGACCATGAGATCAAAAGCTTATGTTGCAGCACAGCACTCCACTTCTGTGAGTTTTGCTATCCAAAAAATTTCAGAGAAACACAGGATGTGAAATAGGAGTAGTGACGTGGTTCCACTGAAACCGTGGAAGCCAGGTAATGCTTTACACTGAATGAGCTCTGAACATATTTGGTAACTTTTAGCACATTTTCATTTCCATTTTGAGTGACAACTTTCCAGCTTTAGAACGCTGCAGTAAAATGATTGTATGTGCCCTCGTTACAGACATGGCTTTGTTTATTTTTGCAAATTTATTTAGCATATAATTGCATTGCAACAGCTATTACCATAGCATGTGTATACTGCTTTAATTGAAATGTAGATTCCATGTTCCCAACGTATGTCCTTGTTCAGCATTCAGATAAATTAATGATGGATTTTGATGCTCAGTAATTTTATTTGAAGGTTGCCTTGTTTCTTGCTTGTTTTATGCATCTATGAAATCTTTGCAGCAGGATGGAAGAATGGTAGCCAGTCTGGGGTGTGGGGGATAGGGCGAGGAGGGGGGTCATATTATGACACACTTTTAGTTGTTTTGGGTACATTTTGAATTTTTTTAGGTTATGTGACTCCAGCATTCCATCAATAGAACTAGAATGGTCTTATACGGATGCTTTATAAAATATTTTTAGCAAGTATTATTTTTGTTTTTTCAGCAGGTTAATAAAGAAGACACAACGGAAGACGTACCAAAGACAAATAAATCGTGTCCAGAAGAACCATCCCATTTGATGTTTGGTACAGAGTTTTATGAAAATTCGGTTGGATTGTCTGCTCCGCCTCAGTTCATGGATTATGAAGATTTTCTTGTCACTCCAAAGCGCCCAGAGTTGCCTTCTATAATGCATGATTTTAAGGTTCTTATTTTCCAATTTATTTGACTTTCATTTTAGAGTGTCTTTTTTCTCGAATATTTAGCAATTGTCGAGGTGCTTTTCAGAATAGGGTACATTCTCACTTTTTCCCTCATTATTATTTATTTCACTTCTGTTTTAAAAAATTGCTTCACGCTTACATTTGGGTTGATGGTGATCAGGATTGGGTGATCAAGATATGTCTTTTGGAGCAGATTGGTAAATAAGTGGAGTGCTCTTGTGCTCGTGTCCTCCTTTTCTGTCCCATTGGGCTTCTTTCTTTTAATTTTTCCCCTTTCCATTTATTTCCCTTGTCTAACTATCTGTTCTTCTTCATTCACAGCATTTTCTTTGCTCCGATTTTGCAGCATGATCCTCTTTTAGATTCACATGCTGTGCATTATTCCATCAAGAAATATTTACAGTAACGAAACATTTTTCTCTTTGGAAATTGACCAGCAAAGGAGTCATTCTGTCTCCGATACGGAGTGTAAGCCCACAATGCTCCAGTACATGGAAGCGAGGGCAGGTTGTGCCCAGACGTGGATCACTTGCTCATTTTGTCACTGGATTCAAGCTAACCTGGCTGATGAGGGGGGTTACCTCAAAACCGGTCCCAGGATGCTTGTTTCCGGTCCAGGATAGACCTGGCTTGGCAGTTGGGCTGGACTGTTTCCATGAGGAACAGTGTCAAGAATGCTTTGCATATGGCTGGGTCTGAACTCAGTGGCAAAGTGAACGATGATGGATTAAACCTAGATCTGTTACTGGGGGTGAGTGTCTGAAAAGTTTCAGCACTCTGTCCATCTACCTGTGTTTGCTTTAAAGAAAAAGACAACCAACAACTTCTAAGAAGAGTGTTTCATTGATAGATATTGAAGCTAAAAAGGGTGGCAAGTTTTTAAAGGATACGACTATGTTTCAAGGCAGAAATTGCTGTATTACTACAGAGTAAGAAGGAATTTGACCACGTGTTAAGGAAGTTTAAAATTCCTACTAAAAATGTCCCTGATCCCCTTGAGGGGTAACAGAAGTATAAACATGACCTATCTGAAGATATTTAGAGGGGATGCCTTTGAGCACTGATTCGTCCAAAAAGTTTGAACAACACTGTGGTCTTGATATCAATCCTTTAGAAGTTTTATTCACTTCCATAAATCTTCATAATTTCACTAGCCTTCATGTTGTTCTTTGTTTGTACAATATGGCATCGACTTTTTCGGGGATAAAACAAGTATGGATATACTCTTAAATAATATATTTCTACAGTCCTCATACCCTCCACCAGTATTATCCTAGAAAGTGGTTTTCATAACAGGAAACTGTGAGGGTTAACAAATCATCTCCGTATGCATAATTTGTGTACTATAGAATAAAAATCCATCAACAAGGTTCAAATAGTACATATATTCTTATGAATAAAAGAAGGTTACACTAAATTGTGACACAGCACCTGTTGTACTCCTATGTCCAGTAGTGGGTAATACATTAAATTGGTGGTAAGAGGATCCTCTGTGCAGATTGATGTGTATGTTAGTAGTTTACATGCCAGGAAAGGTGCTCACCGTAAATTGGTATAAGATGAACATTTCAAGAGTTGGTCAATATTAGATCTGCTCCAAGTAATCTAATCTAAAATCATTTATAGTATTGATATTAGTCATCGTGGTGTCTACGTATAGAAGACTCGATTTAATGATTCATCAGACTTACCCAAATTAATTACTGTATAATTTCAATTTATCATGGGATAAGCAGTGCCACAATGTCTGCAATACAAAAGTTACAGCCATCTCCCTGATCGGTAAAATCATGTATGTTACAATGCTCAATTTCCTAAGCTACAAAAATACCCCTTGACTTAAACGAAAACACAGAAATCATGGTAAAATAAAACCTATCCATAACTCACTAAAACAGGATAATTACATATACTCATAACGTTGTACTCCAGCACGTAGTTCGTATGCATCTTTGGGAAATATATATCAAACAAATTCATCCTCTGAACCATTATATCGTATCATTGTTAGTCATGTCATTAGCCCTTACTGCAGTATTTCAAGCATATTATAGTATATAGATATTTACAATTATTAAATCAACTGAGCAAATCTATATTATATGTTTTTTTAACCTTTATTTAAAGTTTCACAGAATTACGAATGGCAAATAAATGAAATTAACACAGGGACATAATAAAATAAGCATAATAAAAACAATAAAAGCATCATCAAACCATAACAGTGCTAAGTAATATCGAATGATGACAATAATTGTAGTGCAGCAAAGCATATCCACGAAATATGAATAGAAATGACAAATATCAAAGTGAATTCTGAAAAGAGAGTGCCACGATGTCTCCACATTGATTGATAGCGAAGACATCCTACCGAACGGATATCACTCCAATGACACAATTACGTACAGAAAAAGAATGCTAACAGAAAGATAACAGTTCAATAGTGTTGCCAACTCCAGCACCGCACTGTCCCAACATGGAGATTGAAGGGGTTTAACCCACCCCGGTCGGGGTGATGCCGGATTGTGTCAGGGCCTCTTGGGCCAGTTGTCGCCGGGAGGTGTAAGCTCGATAGGGTTCCCATATATCAATAGGCCTGGAGGTGGGGGGGAGTAAAGTGCTGAACTCCTCGCAGTTAGTATTACAAAATGCTAAACTGTTTAACCATGATCGGAGAGTGTGGATCTTTCTACTACCCCAGAGCAGTGCTATTTCCCTTTTGGCCAACATAAAGCAAAGAGCTGCCAATTTACGAATGTTCCTGGGGAAGTTCACGACATATCCCAGCAGTGCAATCTCAGGGGTAGGCAGGAGCGGTGTAGAGAGTATATCTCCCAACGCAGAGTGAACGTCTAACCAGTATTGATGTATCTTGGGGCAAGTCCATGTCAAATGTGCGAAATCTGCAAAAGGGGAAAGACATTTCGGGCAGTGGTGAGGCCGGTACTTGTCTATTCTATGTGCACGAGCTGGGGTGAAATACATCCGCCGGAGAAATTTAAACTGTAGCAACTTATGCCGGCTATTCAAGGAGACATCTGTCGTAGCCTTACAACAATATGTCCATTGCTCATCTGAAATAGGACCGCCCAGGTCTCTCTCCCATTCGGCCCTGAGTTTGGAGTCATCACTAGTTTTAAGTGCAACGCATTGTCTGTATAACTTGGAGATCAGGTGCGCGCTGGATGGGCTCTGTATTACCAACGTAAGAGGGGGGACTTCTTCGGGGGCTATAGGAAAGGAGGGGAAGCATGCTCTCAATGCTGAGCGAAGCCGGGTAAGGATAAATGTGTCCATAAAGGAGCGGTCAGAGAATCAGGCTTCCTCTGTCACAGAGAACACGTGACCATCGGGGAAAAGATGTCAGAGGGTGCCAATGGTAAATTTCTGCAGGGTATGTTTTACCAACGTCTCCTCTGTAATGGGAAGGGGCAATAACGGAGAGTAAAGCCCATCGAATCCTAAAAGTTTATGCAGTTTAACCCAGGCCCAGCATGTGGTGGATACGGTTTGTATATCGTGCGGGTCTCGAGGGAAGCCAGTGGGGAGAAGTGCGTGAAGCTGTCTAGGTAGAGCTAAATCTGCCTTTGGACGTAAGTATGGAATCCGTGCGTCCGGGTGAAACCACGAATAGGCATAGGCACATTGGGCAAGTAAATAATACAAGTAGAAGTCCGGTACACCCAGCCCGCCCCTGTCAGTCAGCATGGTCAAGACCCTCCAGCTGACACGTAGTGTACGGTCACCCCAGACCAATCGGAGCAGAAGTGAGCGTAGGTGTTTGAAGAAGGCTTTGGTTAGGGGAACCGGTATGTTATTAAAATAGTACAAAAACATGGAAGCACTACCATTTTAATAATCGCAACTCTCCCGGCCATGGAGAGGGGTAGACTAATCCAGCGGGTAATCTGTGTTTCCAACATGGAGACTGCAGTGCCATAGTTGAGGCGTATCATCGATGCAGTGTCTAGGTGGATATGTATTCCTAAATATTTAACGGAGTCATAGCACCATTCCAGCGGAAACTCAAAAGCCCAGGGTGTAGTGCTGGGTGTAAGTGGAAAAATGACAGATTTGTGCCTGTTAATATTCAGCCCAGAGAATGCTCCGAAACGTATAATTTCCCGTATTAATGGGTACAGATTACAGTGCGGGTGCCTAACGTATAGTATCATGTCATCTGCGTACATGGACATCAATAAAGGGCCGGTACGAAACTGTAACCCGCATTGGAGGTGTTTCTCCTGAAACTGCCGGGCCAAAGGATCGAGAGCTAAGATAAACAAGAGTGGGGAAAGGGGGCAACCCTGTCTTGTACCTCGCGACAGAGGGAAGGGATCCGATAATATACCATTGAGTCGCAGCCGTGCGGAGGGCCTGGTATACAAAAGTGCTATAGTTGCAATAAAGCACTCCGGCATGCCCATACGGCGCATGACAGAAAGGAAGAAGGGTAAAATACAAAAATGAATTGATGGGTCTGCACACCTTAGTAAATGTATCAACAAAAGTGTAAAGGTATGTACTCAGATTCGTGAAAATATGTGCGTGCAGTGCAATGGGAGGGGTACCAGATCCCTGCTTATGAATAGTAAATTGAGTCCTAGGAAACCAAGGGCTATGTACTGCACAGCTCTAGGGCGTTACGCCTCTGGGAAATTTTTTTTGAAAGTTAAAGCATTATGAAAACATGATTTTTCACATTTTATTCATGCGTTTACTTGTAGTTCTCCAAAATTATATGTTATGTGCAAAAACAAATTCAAATGAAAATTCAATATGATGCATATATATCTGAAATACATATATCAATCAAAAATACATACTGTATCTACAAAAGTTTCAAAAAGTTCAACAAAAACCAAATCTAAATAACCCAATGCATTTCGAGTTCAACCTGAACTCTTCTTCAGGGGTTGGTTAAACTTCACATAGATTATGAATATACAACAATGTTCGTGTTCAAGTCCTTAGGAGAGGTGCAGGTACGGAATCTACAACAAAAGGTATAATTAATCACAAATTGGTCAGTGCGCTGCAAGTGATGCACCTTCACCTATAACCTCAGGGTTTGCATTCTCAAGAAAGGAGATGTGAATGAAGAAAACGATGTGAAATGAAAGATAGTAGTGATGGCAAGAATAATAGTGTCCACGTGACTGACAAAAGCTTGCAAGTAAGCTTACTAAACATAGTTCCTTACTCCCCTGAATCCAACACCAAAAGAAACATAGTAATAAATATCACACTAATACACCGAAGGAAGAAGGGCCATTCCAGAGAATCAAATGCTTTCTCTGCATCCAATAAAATCGCTGCGGCTGGAGTAACGGGGTCAATACGGTGTAAGACCGTAAATAGGGTGCGGAGGTTAAGGGATGTAGACCTATGTGGGACAAAACCTGATTGCACGGGAGAGATGATAAATTCCATCAGAAGAGAAAGTCTGATTGCTATCACTTTGGCTAGAATTTTGTAGTCCGTGTTCAGCAGTGACAGCGGCCTATATGAACCACAGAGCATGGGGTCTTTCCCTGGTGTAGGCAATAGAATTATCACCGCTTCACGAAACATCGGGGGGAGGATGCCCACATCCAAGGCTTCCGCATAGACCTCAACCAGACGAGGCACCATAAGTTCCTTATATGTTTTATAAAAGTCGGCAGAGAAGCCGTCTAGTCGGGGGGCCGAAGAACCACGCAAGGCGTCAATGGCCTCTATGATGCTGTCTGCGGTAATAGGGGCTAGAAGGAACTCTTGCATGTAACGCTCTAGATACACAAGGGCCACCTCCGATAGATACTCTTCTTGGTCGGTCTGATTCCCGGAGAGGCGTGAGGAGTAAAGATTCTTGTAGTACATGAGGAAGAGCTCACAGACCGCCGGTGTAGTGGTGGACAGGCCATCTGAGGGGGCTACAAGTAGTTCGCGGTCAGCTGCAGCAATTTCTTCTTCGATCGTGTCTAAGGTGGAGCGCAGGTCACGGAGGATTCCTGCGTGTTTTGAAATGCACACCCCTCTGATATATGCCTTAAAGCCCTCCCACAGGACTGCCCATGTGTCAACGGAGCCAGTGTTCAAATCAAAGTAATCTTTGATGGCTTGTCGCACCTCCTCGGTGAAGACGGGGTCCAGTAACGCCCGTCCAGGGAAACGCCAACACCTCTCATATCCCCCTCCCTTGGGACAAACAGTTGGAGAATAACCGGGCAGTGATCGGAGAGAGTGCGGGGGAGAGTGCGGACTGATCCCAACCAGCTAGCAATCACTGGAGAGACTAGCCAGTAATCCAGTCTGGTCCGTGTGTTGTGGAACCCAGAGTAGTGAGTGAAAACAGGGTTAATAGAGTGTAAATGTGCCTCAACGTCTACAAGGGAATAATGTGTGCTGATCTCCCGAATGACCTTGCGTGAATGGGGTTTGGAATCAGGGGTGGAGGCGGTACTGTCTCTATCATGATCCATGAGAAGGTTAAAATCGCCCCGCCAATAATCAGGAGCCCAGTGTCAATTGCAAGGCGGTGGGAGGAAAGGGATTGATAAAAAGAGGGAGTGTCGGTATTCGGGCCATAGACACAGACCAGTGACATCCTATGGCCCAGTAGCTGACCAGTGACGATCAAAAAACGACCTTCAGGGTCGCACTTTGAGAACTGGATGCGCTTATGTACTAGGATAGCCACCCCGCTTGAATACGAGCTATAGCAGGAGAAATACCTTTGCGGGGCCCCCCCCGACGCCAGGCCACCCGCCGTGGCGCCTGCCAAATGAGTTTCCTGCATAAAAAGGATGTCTACCTTATGACGTGCCACATAGTTCAAGACCTGTCTCCGCTTTCTATTATCGTTCAGGCCCCGCACATTCCAAGTTAACAATGACAGTCCGGATGGACCGGGCACATTTCCTAGCACAACCATATCAACAATATCTTAGAAATGGAGTCAATACATCGGCAAGTCATAGCACTCAAAAACATCCTCATACTTTGCAAACAGCAGTAATCAACAAAAATACAAATAAAAAACACAAAAAAAACCTCCCTCCCACCACCCACCCTCTCCCTACCCAGAAAGAGGAATGCCCAAGTACCATTCCCACAAAAACAAACCATGGAGGTATTCACCATGGGGCATGGCAACTCTACGCCAGTCGGGCAACCAGCATTCAAATAGCTAAAACAGTAGGATGGTAAATATGCATTCAAACGAGCGATAACCATCAGTCATATTGGAAACCAATGAATAGAACTAAACAGTTATTCAGCCACTCCCGGACTGGGAGAAGAGGTCCACGCTGGATTGCGAAGACTGCTGTGGAGGAGAGTGCGGACGTGTGCCACCTGGCGAACCATTTTTGTTGTGCTTGAAGTTGCTGAAGAATTCCTGTGCGGATTGTGGGGTGTCAAAAATTCTTGGTTTGCCATCGATGTCCACCCTGAGTCGGGCCGGGTAGAGCATACCATAACGGAGTCCCAGATTCCTCAGCATGGCTTTGACGCTCTGATATTTCCGCCTAGCTTCCTGCACCATGATCGGAAGAAGGACAGGCTATTGCCCTGCCATTGGATGTCGCCCTTCTCACGGGCCGCTCGGAGGGCCATGTCCCAGTCGCGAAAGTTCATAAGTCGTGCAATAATCGGTCTAGGGTGTAGGCCCGGCTTAGGGCGAGGGCCCAGGGACCGATGCGCTCGTTCAACCACGAAGCCCTGGGTAAAGGTTTCTCTACCAAAAAGGTCCGACAAGAGCTGCTCCACAAATGTGTCTAGTCGACCAGTGGGCGTCGTTTCCGGAACGCCAAGAAGGCGTATGTTGTTGCGGCGTCCTCCTTCCTCTAAATCTTCGTTCTTCACAGCCAATTCTTTCAGAATCTTCTCGACTCTCTCCAGCCGTTTCAGGGAAGAAGAGGCGCCATCTTCGAGGTCAGAAACCCTGGACTCCACCACATCAAGCCTGCGGTCGTGTCCCTGGATTTTAGCGTTCATGTTGGCCAACTTTTTATCTAGGTCATCAAAGCGGGCGTCCAGGGCTTTGAAGCCCAATCTCATTTCGGCTATCATGGTGGCAGCCAGTGAGTTGGAGTCGGACTCCTCCGCAGGGGGAGCCGCCGCAGCGGCTGAGTCCGCAGCAGGGTCCGCCGAGGTATCCGGAGGCTTTTCAAATTGAAATTTAGGCTGTCTCTGGTCTTTTTTAACCATTGCGGAAAGTGAGCTGGCTCCCAGGGAGGGAGACGCGGCGTGCAGGAGTAGAAATGATCCAGTCAACTGGGGTTGTGACGAGCCCACCGGTCAAAGGGAGGATGTAGATTGGCAGTCCCGGGCACGTGGATCGACCTCGATCTCAGGGCGCGCAGCGCGCCAGGTCCAGTCGGGGCGCCACCAGGACAGGGGGCCGGGGAGGGCTGCACAGTGCCAAGCAGAGCTACTGCGCCAGAGAGGGTCACCGAAGAGATGGCTGGTGTGGGTCCACTGCGGCCGGCCGCGGTCAAGAGACAACCAGGGGCTGATGCGTTGCGAAGGAGCAGCTCACAGGGGGCCCCCTCAAGGTGCAGCTGATAGGTTAGGCAGGAGGTCGCCGATTGCACTGCCAGGCGAGCCAGACGCGTAAGCTCTGCCAAGGGAGGGCCAGGGATAGGATGAGGGTGGGAAACGGGGCCAAATCACCCCCACCGGTCCAAGAGCGCCCCCCCGGCATCAAAAGGGGGGGGGCAGCACAATCTCCCCAGCCCCACCAGCCTTCCGCCGACACCTCGCCTCCCCAGGGCGTCAAGCCCGCACCACATGCGCTCCGGGCCGGCCCCCAAACCTACTGTGGGCCCCGCGCAGACCAAACGATGCAGGCCCGTAGGCTGGCACCCCGCAATGGTCGCGTGGGCTCAGCAGGGGGGGGCAGGGACAGTCCCCAGAGCAGCGGCGGGCAGGGCGAGGCTTGCGGGTGGGCAGAGCAACTGGCGAAGGCTTACCCCGGCTCCGACGGCTCCAGCATGATGTCGGCAGCACCTCGATGTAGGCCCAGTGTCTTCAGGCTCGATCGCCGTCCCCAGGAGTGGCGCAGCCGCTCCAAACAGACATCCTCCGGCAGTCGAGTTCTGCGCGCAGAAGGGGGCGAAGATATCTTGTGGTTCCGCTCGCTCTACGCCATGAAAGGGCTGCTGGAAATGCCCGACCGGCGGAGCTCTATGCGGATGCGGCCATCTTGGTCGCCTCCGTAGCCACGCCTCCCCATTATATGTTTTATAGGGAAACTGATAACTTAAAAGTGGGTACTAACTTTAATACAGCATGGTTACTCTACGGACCTAGAGAATACTTCTACTGTATATCATTAAAATGCTAGAAGTTCAAAAATGCAAATTTTAAAATTCTTATTATTGCTTGTTTTACTCAGTGATTTGCAACCTTTAAGCCATTTTCTTCTCCTTTACTAACCGCAATCTTGCCACCATTCTGAGTCGAGCCATCCTCTATGCCAGGTGGTCTAATAACTGACCTTCATGCATACTCCAAAGTAGATCGCTTATCAGCTTCATACAGTTTTATTCTCTCACTACTATTTCATTCAGTTTTTGTATTCATAAGGAGAGCCACCCTCTATTTACAGAGAAGTTCTATGTTTGTTTCCCAGGGTCTGGTCTTGCCTTGGCATCACTTGTTCCTTGTGTATGTAAGTTTTTTATTAAACTTTCACCCATTCTATTAGTGGCATGCTTTATCATCTGGTCTCATCCTTGTCCCTAAAAACCAGGATGGGCTCAACTGTATTTCAGGGAGCACTTTAAATGTTTCCTCGCCGAGGTACTTAAGAAGATAAATATACCTCAAACCACCCTCAGTGCCCTCCATTAACGGCGTTTGGGCTTGATTAAAAATAACTTCCAAGCAGGGGTTAAGGATATTATGGTTCTATTACCCTTAACCACTAGTCAACAGGTTTCATCTATGCCACTGCGGTCCTGGGATTTCATCAAGACAAAACAAACACACTGCCCTGGTTAAAAACATGCACCACTTTCATGCATTCAAGGTGAGATATCACTTGCCTCGAAATAGCCGTAGTCGGTCTTGATTCCTGGGGTGAAGAAACAAAATTAAAATCAAACTATTGTCAGAGAAAGGGAATCTTTAGAGAAGCACTATTATTTTGTGATCTTTTTCACCCAAGGTGAGGATCAAATCACGCACTCATGTTGTGTTGGATGCTTAAAGACATTCTAGCTTGCAGTATTCACACATATCTCATTCATATCATACCATATGTGCCACACTCTGTGTGTACAATTTCTATCTGCATACCATGCTTGGCAATAAACAGTGCCTCTTTTCCAGGATTTGCACAATTCCATTCATGCATTGGGACTTAGCCTACTGAGGAATCCTAAATAACCACATGAGAGATGGGGGGGCTTGCCCCTGTAGCTACACACTGGAAGGATTGCACTGTCATCCACTAAAGGTAGAGGGCAAAGCAGTGCATCAGAGCCCCTGTATTGTAGGATAAAAAGGTGAAGAGGAACAAGATATAATTAGGAAAACTATTGCATTAACCTGGTGCCAAAATGCCCTGAAGAAGCGGAATATACCTCACTTACTTCGTCAAGGGTGAAATGCTGTTTCTTAACCTACTTGGACATCGCCACCCGGCTTGCCATACATGTGGGAACAGGACCCGATATTTCTGTCTTCCCTGCGACTCCCCTTTGCGACCCGCGCAGGATACAGGGTGACATAATTGCGTCACTAATGTGGAAGGAAAGGTGGGAGATGTGGTCCCAGTTCCTCTCCAATTCTGTGGAACGTGCACAATGACCAAATTGCATCCCTAATTGGGAAGGAATCATGGGAGGTGTGGCCCCTGTTCCTTTCAAATGGAAAGGCGTAATGTCCAGATTAATCTTACACATACAACTGATACTTCAAGTTTTAATTTATTTACTGGTGTGCAGGTTAAACTACAACTAATAAAATTAAAACAATATGTTCATCCAAACTACATACAGATGGAAACTGATTTGTATATAGCATATACAAGAAGCCCACTGTAATCTTATAGTGACTAATACATGTAATCCTATTATTGTACCGGATGTGGTTAATCTGAACCATAAGCTAGAGGGAGCAAATAGTGAGTGTATAGAAGAGCGGATACCTAAATCTTGTTAAGCATTGTTGGACTTCACTTAAAAAAAAAAGGAAACCATGAAAGGTATAAAAAAGACTATTCTATGATTGAATAAAACGTGTGCGAATCATGATCACCTTGGATAAATCCGGTCTCAACTGGTATAATTCACTTTGTCTTTTGTAGAGCTAAATACTGTTATGTTATGTTAAGAGGGTACTTTTATAGCGCACGGCTACTCCGAAGAGTGTCCCGGCGCTGAAGACCCTCACCAACCAACAAGGAAGAAAAAAACAGGGGAAGCGGAAACGAAGAGAGAGAAAAAGACGATTTTATTGCATAAAAAGCAGAGTCTTCAGATCCTTCCTAAATGCCAACAGACTGGTGTTAGATCTGAGTGACAAAGGAAGAGCGTTCCAAAGCCGGGGGCGAGATGTTTAAAGGACTGCCCCCCGCAGCAGGCACGACGAATCACCGGGGTGACTGCCCTGGCCTGGGTGGCGGAACGCAAGGATCTGGAGGGAAGATGGAAGCTGATCCGTTTTCGAAGATAGCCGGCACCGGTACCATGGAGGGCCTTAAAGGCAATGGTCAGGGCTTTAAAGGTAATCCGCTTCTTAATAGGCAACCAATGAAGGGTTTTAAGAAGTTCACTGGCTCTGGCTCTTCGGGTAAGGCCAAAGATAACCCGGGCCGCCGAGTTCTGCACAACCTGGAGACGCACGAGGAGGAAGTCCGGAAGGCCAAGGTATAGAACGTTGGAATAGTCTAGGCGAGAGCCTACCAGGGCCTGTACCGTAATCTTTCTATGTTCAAAGGAAAGAAGCGGCAGGAACTTCCTCAACATTTTCAGGATCGCAAAACACTTGCCGGCCAGCGCAGACACCTGGGCCCTAAAAGAGAGGCTATTATCAATCTGAATGCCCAGATTCTTTGCGGCCCCTGAATCACTGGCAGGAGCGAACATGGCCGTAGGCCACCACTCCTTCCAACGAGGGTCTGCAGGACCGCAAAAGAAGAGCACCTCTGACTTATCGGGATTGCACTTGAGGCTGTTGCGACTAAACCAGTCAAACACAGCCCCAAGGCAGCCCCGAATAGATGGCCCGTCAAAGTCGCAGCCCCTGCCACAGGTAAACAGCAGTTGTGTATCATCTGCATACGAGACGATCTGGGCCCCGAAATCTTCCGCCAATGTCGCCAAAGGGGTCATATAGATGTTAAAGAGCGAAGGGCTCAAAATTGAGCCCTGCGGAACTCCGACCTCCAAGGACGGCATGGCGGCCGAAAAAGGGGGGGCCCAGACCGTTTGCTGGCGATTCGAAAGAAATTACCTAAACCATTGAAACACCGTCCCCCTCAGACCAATCTCCCAGAGTCTAAAAAGGAGACGTCATGGGGGACGGTGTCAAAAGCCGCCGACAGATCCAACATCACATCACCTGTTGGATCTGTTGCATCATACTGAGACTCTCTCATGTATATTATCAGAGCGTTAATATCTCTCTGCCCAAATCAGAGTTAGAATAAAATCCAACTGCTGTATCTAGGCATGCATAAATCAAAGGATTTTTTAATGGTTGCCACAGGGAGTTTAACTGGTTCCAAGGAATCTCCTCATTGAGGCTTTATCTTATGATAGGTCTTTAATCTGTATACCCAACATTGTTCTTTTTCTTGGAGAGTTCTCGTCATATTGTCACTATATGACACTTTTCCCATGATGTTCCAGTATATCTCGCTGTCCTTATGTTCTTTTTCTATGTAGCATGCTGTCAATCTAATCGGTCTTCCTACAGCGGATGGTATTACGGTGCTGATTTGTTTTTTTCTTGTAATCATTCCTACATCTAATAGTACTCTGTCAGGAATATTACATTATCAGAGTTGCAGTTTTTTTTTTTTTTTGCAGTTTTATATTGCGCGAACTAGAACCGAAACGAATCAGTTATCAGAGCGCTTTACATAGCACCGTTACGTTACATGAGGACACACTTTCATTTTAGGCACGGGGAGATTAAGTGATTTGCCCAGAATCACAGGGGGTTTTTGGCGTCGTTACCGAGACTCGAACCAAGTTTCCGAGGTCGAGCGCCTTAGCCGTTAGGCCAACCCCTCTTCCAGTTTGTATGTGTGCGTTGTTACCAAGGAATAGGTACACCTAGATCCACACACCACATTAGCCACAGGAATAATAGCCAGTGACCGAAGGGAGATTCCATTGAATCCTAGATGAGTTTTTCTTTGCAGTTCTATTGTGGACCGAAATTTCTCTGATACTCTTATTCTTCTTAAATGAAAAGAGTGTTTTTTTCAGAGAACAACTGATTGGATGTCAGAATACGCCTGTTTGTAATCTTTTTGATTTGATTGGAAGAATCCAAACCAGGCCGTTGGTCTCCTTCTTACTGTCGTCCAATAGGGCTTCACTCTGATTGTTCCGCCCCGTTTCCTTGGCTTTTCAAAAATCTATCTTGGCTACTCATGTTCTAATAACTTAGATGAAAGGTTATCTGCTTCCTTCTTATAGTCGTTTCATCTGATCTGTAAGAATTGACTCACCGAAAGATTCTCCCTCAGGGACCGGGAGTGTGCTTTTTTAAGGTGCAAGAAACTGTAAATGTCAGTTGGCTTTGTATAAAGTCTTGTGTCAAACTTGCTATCTTTTGCCTAGATACTTAGATCCAGGAATGATACTTCCTGATTGTCATAGGACATTGTGAAGTTCAGAAAATTATTACAGTTATTCAGTCATCATACAAATTTGGCAGCTTTCACCTCATTGTCGTGCCTGATCACAAATACGTCTTCAATATAGTAAAGCAATTGGCGTACCTCTTCTTCAAAGGGATTTTTAGCCCATATATATATTTTTTTCAAATTGGTGGATGTATAGGCAAGCTATGCTGAGAGCGAACGCGCTCCCGATAGAAGTTCCATGTTGTAGATATATTTTGTCTTCGAAAGCAAAGTCATTTTGGGGAATGCTGGTTCTGCCAGCTTCATGATCCAGTCAATAGAGGTGCTAAAAGTCCATTCTTATTCTCTTAGGAGGTCATGACTGACCCTCAAGCTTTCATCTTGCCGGATGCTAGTATGCAGTGCGTCAACAGGATCAGTTTGGTTTGAAGGTCCTAATCCAACTCACTCAGGATGTTCATAAGGTGTTTTGTGTCCATCACACAAGATTTCATTGTTAATACTAAAGGTCGCAGGAACTAATCCACAAATTGCGATAGTGGTTCCAGAACTGAGATAATACCGGATACAATTAAGCAGTCGGGGGAGGACTACGTCCTTTGTGAATTTTGGGTAACCTATACAAGTATGGAATCCTTGGTTTTGACATAATCGGAAAATCTACCTCTCTTGGTGTTTTTTGGTGGGGGCTGATTGGAGTACTTTTTAATTCCTCTCATCCCGAAACAGGGCTAGGTAGGCTTCTTGGAAATCTCCCTTCGTCTGGATGACTATTGGGCCACCTTTGTCCGTCTGCCTAATAATCAATTGTGTCTTCCTACGTAACATAACATGTGTATTTGTAAAGCGCACATTCACCTCAACGGGTATCTTGGTGCTGAAAAACAGATGTTTACAGAGAATCCAGGGCAGCTCTGCCCTTCCTAGTCAAGTTATGATAGCCTATCCTCTTTTAAGTCGAGCCTAGTGCAGTGTGCATGCGCTGCTCTAGGAGATGACCTTTAGAAATCTTTTAGCTTTTTTCAAGCACTTGTGCTTGTGCTGGCATCCAGCCTTTGGGAGCGAGCAGCGGCCCACAGGGGCCATCTGTTTGCAATTAGCGCGGCCGCGCGCGGCGCGTCTGCACATTTCAAGCACTCGCTCCCCTGCCTGTCTCGCCCTCCCTTGTTTATTATTTATTTCCTCTTACTTGCCTCCCTGCTTGTTCCACTGTGTGCTGCTGTTTTACTTTCACTTTTAGCAGATCTTAGGTCTGCGTTTTTTGAACTCTGCATTTTCATAGCTCGGTGGGCGTCTTTCCAATGCATGCTGCCATATGAACACATTACTGCCTGGCTGTTCGTTTGTGGATTTAACCTTTTCCGAAACTAGTGTTTTTTTTCAGTTTGGAGCAGCGGCGCGCAGGGGCCCGTCTGTTTGCAATTAGCGTGGCTGCGCGCGCGTCTACACTTTTAAAGCACTCGCTCACCTGCCTGTCTCACCCTCACCCTCCCTTGTTTAATATTTATTTCCGCCTACTTGCCTCCCAAGTTGTTCCACTGCGTGCTGCTGTTTTACTTTCACTTTTAGCTGATCTTAGGTCTGCGTTCTTTGAACTCTGCATTTTCATAGCTCGGTGGGCGTCTTTCCAGTGCATGCTGCCATTGAAACACATTACTGCCTGGCTGTTCGTTTGTCGATTTAACCCTTTACGAAACTAGTGTTTTTTTCTGTTTGGTTGCTGTTGAGCACAGTTGTGCTTTGGTTGATTTAGCCGTGAACTCGCTCGGTTCGCTTCAAAGTGCAGGCTGCCAGCAGGCGCCATGAATTGATGGTCGCTTCACTCTCCGAGCCTGCCTTTGTTCAGTGTCCCCTCCTGAATGGCTTGAACATGTCGGCTGCAGGAAGCTGCAGCCTCCGTGACGTTTGGTTTTCATTGCTGACTCTGGGCTGTCATCACAACTTCAGAATCAGTCTTGTGAATCCCACATTCTGCCTTGTGACCCTGCGTGTTTGCTTCCCCGCTCCCTCCAGCTCTGAATCTGGTGTGCTACTTTTTCCACAGTACATTTTGACTTTGTGAGTTTAAATTCTGCTTGATATATGCTTTTATTTTTAGAGAATTATGCAAACTTTCTTTCCTCCTGGTAAGCCCCTTCGTTATTCCCACTTCTTAACACCCGAACAGGAATGCTTCTTGGCATTCCTGTTCAGATATGGCTGCTTTCGGATATTTCTTTTTGACGTATTGAGTCGCGCTTAAACTGCCCACTCCCTCCCCAAACATCTTAATAGTCACTGCGAGTCCCAGTTTTTAGGTGTGGCTAGAGTAAGCTTCAGCTGTTTGCCGATAGGTCTGGCAAAACACTTATAAGGCCCCAAAGGCGAGTCCTATCATATTTTGCACATACCCACCTCCTCGAAGGCCAGTACTTCCGGAGGAATAGACAAAGTAGGGTGGGGGGAGGGTTAAAGAACGTTTTTTAATGTAAATTAGGTGAGCCTTGTTCCACTTCTTTGTCTGGTTCATTCTAAAAGAAACCCTTTACGCTGATTTTACAGAAATAGTCTGCCAATTCACATCTAAGTTTAAATTTGTCCAATTGATTTGTAGGGACGAAGCCAATTCCCTTATTAAGCACTTTGTTCTCATCTGCAGAAAGACTCGCTTTTAATTAGAACACAACTTAGTTATTTGTGTGCAGCTGATGTTCGGGATTTATTAGTAAAATGTGTTGAACACATTCTAAAGCATCACACTTTAAAAAGAGACAAATAACAGGCTTTGACGTGAACCCATTCAAAAGAGAGACATGACCCTTTTTCACATCTCTTTGGAGGTCACATTTAATGCACATACTCAGCTTGTCCAATCTTGTCTTGACAGCCAATTTTCTTGAGTTATGGCACCCATGTATTCTGACCAGCAATGCTTGCTTGCTTATTTTCGATCATCAGCTTTAAGAAGGTGGTTGTGCGACCATGGTGCACAGGACCAGCATCTATATTGCATCCCTGACTCAGCTACATCTAAGACTAACTGTACATGAGCCAAGTTTATATTCAGAGATGATGGAGTTGGAAACTAAGGAAGAGGTGAGGTCATGGATGCACTGAAACAATTTGCATGTCTAGTCTCCTATACTTATACTTGTGGAAGCTACAGGTCTTTTTTAGCCTCTCATGGTACCTTATTGTGGTGTCCAGCAACAGGAAACTTAAAGGAGCCTTTGATAAAATACCATGTTTTTTTAGCAGTAGGATTTCTTGGTCTGTAAATTGTAAGAACCGAAATGGAAACTTCAGAATTTTGATCATAATTTTCTTTTTCTCCCCCCACCCTCCTATGAAATGTGTCTTCTAAGATGTTGGATGATAATTTGTTTGGAATTCCTCAGCATCCAAAGCTGATTGCAAGTACAACCGAAGAAAACTTTAAGGTTTATACTATTCCTTAATTAATATGTTCCATATGTGTAGCATGCACTGTTTGACGGAACTGGGAGGGAAGAATTGAAACAACCAAGTTGTGAAAATATTAAGTGTTGTGTGCAATATTTTGCTATGATTGAGCTAGCTGTGGCTTATAGTTAATGTTGCTTCTGCAGAACAAAGATGCCAAATATATCCTTAAACCATGGTGCTGTAGATAAAGGATTGCATAATGCTTCATTGTGGTATAATATGTGTACTGGTACTTTTAGCCCTCGTTCCTCCAAACTCATGAGATGCTCTGTCTGCACAGCTAAGAGTTATAAATTTGAATAGAACAGAGGTACATGCTCTCCCATAGGTTCTGCTCATTCTTGCTTCTACTGCTCATGTGCCTCCAGTGGTTGGGGAGTGAGCCCTCCTGGATGGTGTTCATTTTGTTTGGTAGTTCCTGTCTTAAGTAGTCTGTGAAATACAGAGGCCATAGCAACATATGTAATGTTCATCCATCATTCTTTATAGAGTTTCTACCACTTAATCTCCCTTGGTGGGTATGTTTACTAGAGAAGTTGGACAAAAAAACCAAAATTAGCATACACATATTACCAAATATTACCAAATAATGCGATAATTATTTACGTAAAGACAATTGTCTCCTTAAGGATAATAATTCCGGATGCAGGCCATCAGTCAGATGCAGTTTCTTCCCAACTTTAGCGAAGGGTTACTATCACCAGGCAGACAACACAGCAAATGTAGCGAATTTCTAGTGAGGCCCTGCCATAAGGTGAGTGGAGTGTACTTGAGCACAAGCGGGCCATCTTCTTATTCAATCCATACATGATTCAGGAGCTAGTGAGAATCCTAGACTTTTCAGGGCAGATCTACTCACAGGCAGTGTCTAGCCCCCTCGCTGAAAAGCCTATAAACAGGTACGCTGACCCAGTATATCTGGGTCCTGTGAGACTGCTATTGTTAAAAAATTGTTGTTACTCCTATCTTTCTCTGAAGCCAACCTAGACCTGACCAACCATAGGGCAACACTTGGGTTACAGTCTCCCCACTAGGGGCCAAACAAGCTAGATAGTCACAGCACACCCATCCTGTTTATGCTAGAGACCAGTATGTGCCTCGGGAAGAAATGTGCTAAAGAATACAAAAAAGTGATGGATGGAATGCTTGAATTCATCTCAGCCACTGGTAATTACTCGAGCTGCATCCCAGTCCAATGTTATTTTGCACACCATGTCCCCTCAGTTTGGCCCCAGCTATATGAAAATCAGTCCTGATCCTGTTTTAATCGGAACAGTCCAGCCTGAACTGCCAAGCCTGCTCCTCCCTGAACCGGAACACAAGCAACCCAAGGCCAGTTTGCCCTAGTTAATGAGAGAGTGGGTGGGGTCCCAGTTTTATAATCTATTCCTAATTATGCTAAAAAAGTGTTGATTTTGGTAGATATTCATTCTTATTAGAAAAGCCAACCCCAAGCAGCCTTTAAAGCAAATGAAATGTATGTGCGAGAGACTATGGAGAGATGAGGGACCCTGTGGGTTTGTGGAGTAGGTCATTGGAGGAGGGGAGGGCAAAAAAGTATTGTTGTACTTGGCACCACCAGCGCTAAAGTGGGCCCTGATTGTTCCTTTCCATGCATTAAACCAACCAGTAACAACATTTTAACCACTGCTTCTTGAAGTGTATTAGCCCTTTCCTTCCCCTGGCTAGGTTTACAGTCCGGGAAAAGGATAAAACATTCTGCTCATGTTAAGTGCTCACCTCGACTTCTCTGCATATCTTTGCTGGATACGCTGTGTCAAGGTATGCAACCATGTGAAAGCCAATGGTGAACTCCTTATAATGTCAAGCAAAGCCAAGAAAGGCCCAGACCTGCTTCTAAGTTGGGGTGGACTGTGAGAGTCAACTTGAGCTTGTAGAGGCTTCCAAATGACAGTAAGTAATTTATACCTGGGCAAACTTGCACTTCTAATGAATCTTCCTGCAGATTCTTCATCTAGACATAATTTCGAGGTTGCAAACCAGGTCTGAATTTTTGTCCGAGCAACCCCATCCTGAACCCCGCCATTTTACTTGGCAGGCCTTTTGCCATATGATAAACTTTTTTGGCATTTTTGAAATTTCAGTGTCTCATTCCAACTCCTCAAAATTTGAGCCTTGCCCAACATGAGACCTATGTCTGTTTCAGACTCACATTCTTCAAGCATGTGATATCTGGGACCAGATCTTGGCTTGATTGTTTGGTCTTCTTCCCCTCATGCATGAAAAGTTTATCAGGTAAGGCAAAGTAAAACTGGTACTGGAGCTTTTTAAGCATTAAAGTTCAAAATGTCTATCTGGTCGTTGCCTTATTCATCCTCAGAGTTATGTTATATGTATTTTAAAGCACGCTAATTCCCCATGAGCACTCCAGGTGCTTGTGGTAGGTGTGAGATGCCTACCCTGGAGGGCTTACTCGAAAGCCAGGTCTCCAGCTACTTGTGGAATTCAAGAAAGGACGAGGAGGCTGTGATGTGTTGATATCCTCAAAAGAAAGACTTTCTGTGCTGTTCGCACAACCCACAAAGCATAAGCTCTCTTCTTCTAGCGGATTGTGAAGCGCTGGATTTTTCAGAATTGGCCCCTAAAAGGGTTGCATATAATAACAATGAGGCTTATTTATTGACTATCGAGCTCTCAAATGTCGTTCTATTTTTGGATCTTCAACATTCCACAAATGTCTCATTCCCAGCCCCACCTGTGTTCTCTTCTCAGGATTACACGTTGTTTTCAGTGGTCAACAAGGCAGCTGAAGCTTTGGACATTTTGTTTTAGTCTATCAGAGAGATTAAGTTTAATCTCTTCTGAGTTACTTTCTTAGGGCACTCACGTTTCAGAACCCTCTATGCCCTTTAAGCAGGCATGCAGCAGCCTTGAAGAAATCTCAGTTGCTGCCACCTATTGATGGCAATGGCCCTAATTTTGCTCTGCTGATTCTACACCAGTCTCATCTGCGTCATTGTTGGTGAGACTGAAGGCAAATACCTTTCTCTTGTTCCACTCCACCAGTAAACATGAAAACATGATGCTATGGGTTGCACAGTTCTGTGATGGAGAGCAAGGATCTTTGCTTTTAGTTCTTTTATCTTCATGGTGTGGCGTTATCCAACCAAACAATGAATCAATTCAGGTACAAGTTGTGTATTGCTCTTACAACTCTTCAAAGAATGTCTAGATGACTCCAATAGGGAAGAACCTAGACACTAGCTGTCGTGGCTGATTCCATTGACATTGGCACTCTCATCCTCAACCATTGGATGGGGTTCATTGGATTATGGAGATTGCAGGAGCAGATGTGCCACACGGAATAGGATACATCCTTGGGCTATGCAACAGCACCAAATTTGCTTTGATGTCTTTATTTCCAAGATTCCAGTGCTGCGGCAGAAGAAGGTGTCAGGCTTCCCGTCGAGAAGGAGGGAGATTGATTATTACCAATGCCTCTTTCAGATTTTGAAATCTGTGTTCTCGTACCATTAGCTAGAAAGCATTGATCTGTTTGGCTCCTACTCCTCTGTCTTCTACCCTCATCCTACACCAAAGTCTTGGCTTGACAAATACCTTTCCATCCCTGCTGAGTATAGGGATGTTAGGGGACAGAAGTGGTCTGCTGCCTTTTTTAGACCCCAACTTCATAATGCAAAATGCGCGGGTGAAAGAACGAAGGAAGAAATAATTACTTCGCAAACAATGAAATCCACTTCAGGAACTTTATTCCGTAATCACACTGGGGTATCCAGCACGTACAAAGTACGAATGCCTCAACAGAAATTCCCTCCCACATATATACATCCCCATCCTGTTTAAATCACAAAACATCCTGTGAGCAAAACCTGTCCCCCCCCTTCAATACAGCTAAGTATGAAATACCCACAAGTGACCACGAGATGTCACTCATGACTACTTCATATCATAACAAAGCAGTAGCACCCAGCAGAGAATGATAATGCACGCGTGGAAGGAGAGCACAGGATGCCACACACCTCCCCATTTTATTAATGCAAAAAAAAAAAAAAAGGATTTTCACCCTACAATATAATCCTGCAACTTCCTGGGTAGGTGCCGGGACTTGACGCTCTTAGCCATATCCTTGACACTGTTCCTCACACCAGAGCTACATGTTGTTTCACCAGGCCGTTCCTCCACATCTAGAAAAGCATTGCTTTCATATGAGTCTAAAAGTGTCGTACTTTGTGTGAACTGAGAAATCCTGTTAAAATTCCAGACACCTCCACCATCAATCCGCACAGCATTTGTGAACACTTCAATAATTTTGACAGGATTCGACCACACGACACTGCCTTTCCCATCAGTTTTCCCCTTCTTGACACCGACCCAATCACCTAATCTAATAACTTGCTTGCTTCCAGGACCCTGCCTCCTCTCCAATTCTTGTTTCATTTTAATTTTGTATTCTGCTAGTTGGATTGCCTCTTTGATCACAAGGTTGAACCTTTCCACCTGACCATTGGCCTCAGCAAGGAACACAGAAATTTCTCTGTGTCACACCACACTGTAACATTTCATAAAATAAGGATGGCTCTTCTGTTGCTGTGTCCATTCCCCAGTAATTGCTCCATAAGGGTACTGGTAAGTTGTCTGTCACCAGTTCTTTAGGAATGCACTACCTGCAAAATGTTTTATCCACAAATTCTATGACCACTTGAGACTTAACTTCCTTCACCATTTTGACTTCTGGCCACTTGGTGTAATAGACAATAAATACCAATCCAAAAGCTTGATGTTTGGGCAGCACAGCAAAAGGCCCGATAATGTTTAATCCCAATTTGTGCCAAGTACCCCGGTGTAACACAACTGGTTGAGGATCAGCACATAGAGGCTTGGCAGACTTATCACTACAAATACATTTGCTACATGATCTCACTTGGTGCTCAACAAACATGTCGACACCAGGCCACCAGAAATTGTCTGTAACCTGTCTTCAAATGAAAGATATGCCTAGGTGGCCTTCATGTGCTATTTCCACAATCATTTTCCTTAGGGCAAATGGAGGAATACATTTATCCCCACGTACAAATGTCGTTTTCAACCGTTAACTCCTCCCTCACCTTGGAAAACCCCATTATGTCCCCAGAAACATTCCTTTCCTCTGGCCAACCATGCAGAATCCACTCTTTAACTCTATTGAGTTCGCTATCATTGTTCATCTCTTCAGCCCACTTAGATTCTAAAATAATGGATTGTTCTGAACTTGAAAACTTAACATCCTGCAAGGTGAAAGCAACTTCGCAGTCTTCCTTATCTATTATTCCAGTGCCATCTTTTTCATTATCAAAGGGTAACCAGGACATACAATCAGCGTGCACATTGTTTTTTTTCCCATGCACAAATTCTAATTGATAGTGGAAATTCTGTAACCTGGAAGCTAATCTTGCTAACCTTGCAGACATAGAACACCCTCCCCCAGGTGCCTTCATGTTTATGGTCTGTCTTGATAATAAACTTAGTGCCCCACAAAAAGGGTCTAAAGTGTTCCGCACCCCACACATAAGCCAACAGCTCTTTCTCGATAACTGAGTAAAAATTTTGCTCAGCCTCTCTCGACGTTCTGGATGCGTACGCCACAATCCATTCTTTACCGCAATCTCTTTGCATAAGGACTCCTCCCAAACCACAACTGCTGGCATCTACCAACCCTACACATTGTTTCCCAGCAACAAAGGGTTGCAAATAAGGAGCATTGACAGTGAACTCTTTCAAACTCTGGAATGCAATAGACATGGTGTCAGACCATATGAATTATGTTTTTTTTTTTTTAAACAAACCTCTAAATGGGTCTACTTTATCAGCATAGTTGGGAATTAACTTAGAGTAGAACTCTGTGAGTCCCAAAAAGGCTACACATTGCTCTTTAGACCTAGGAAGAGGTGCTTTTATGATGTTCTCAACATGGTCTAATGCCAGAACTACTGATTAAATGTCCAAGGTACTCGTCTTCAGTTTGCTTGAACTTGCATTTATCAGAGCGCACTGAAAGACACTTATCTGGTAAGGCTGTTAGAACCGTCTCCAGGTTGTGATCATGCTCACTGGCATCTTTACCAAAGACAAATATGTCATCCTGAAACGCAACTGCACCATCCAATCCATCTAAAGTTTCTTTCGTTAGCTTCTGAAATACAGCAGCAGCACTGGCAAGTCCAAATGGCATGCGACAGAAACTAAACAAACCTTCTGGAGTTACAAAGGCTGTCAAATTTCTTGATTCCTCTTCCAGTACAACTCACCCCTGCTAAAGTGGTCACTATCTTATGTAGATTGGGCAAGGGATGAGCATCCACCCTTATAGCATTATTAAGACTGCGCAAGTCAATACAAATCCTTCATTCGCCAGAAGGTTTAACCAAAATGACAACTGGAGAAACCCATGGGTAAGATTCAACAGGCTCAATCATTTTCTCATACATAAGTCATGTAGAGTGTCTTTGAGCTTACTTATATATGATAAAGGAACATTTCGCACTCTGACAAACTGATACGGTGTTCTCACATAATCTAAGGAGTTGCTTGAAACCACGATAGACCCCCTAAAGTATCACTAAAGCCTTCTGGAAATTTTTGCTTGATTTCTAAAATAGTAGTATTGTCATTCCCTGTGACTTTGTCAGCAACAATTTGCACTGGAGGAACTGCAGTAGGGTTTAATTTGATCCCCATTTTTTCTTGATGCTGCCAACCCAGTAAAGACTCTCCCTGTTTTCCAACATAAATTTTCCCAATTGTGTGTCATCCCGAAAATTCTATTTTTCCCCAAAGAAACCCATCAATTTAATTTTATGACCAGTATACCTACCTGGAGCAACATCAGGCGGTGTTAGTTCCTTGTTAGGCCAATTTTCCTTAAGTACAGTTTGTGAAACAGAGGTGTACCACGCGCAAGAATCCACTAGTACATGCACACCAACACCATCAATATGAATCTTACATGAAGTAAATTTTGTAGAACACGATGCACCACCTATAATTCATACTATATTAATATCAGGTTCACTACTATCATTCGAACTATCATACTCTTCAGACCTTTGTATTGAGTTGATTTTCTTAGGATCAGATCTACACACTCTACTAAAGTGCCCCCTTTACCTCATTTTGAACATGCTTTATCCATGGCTGGACATATTCTTGCATTCCCTAAATTAGAATCACTACCACATCTATAACCTAAAAGTACATTTTCCTTCCCATTTTGCTTTTGCCATTTGGGTTTCATGTCATTATTAGGTAGTCTATCTTTTTGCGTGAAGGTATTCCTCGTATTATCTTTGTGTGCCACATGTATATTAGTTTTTTCTATACCTCTTATCTCTGGCACAAATTTTTCTGAGTGTTCAATTGCTTTAGCTATATCAATGGCAGCATTGAGTGACATATCAGTACTTGGCCACAACCTTCTGTGTTTTCTAATTATTGGTCCTCATAAAAATTTGGTGTCTCAGTACTTGCTCGTAAAAAATGTGTTCAAAATCACTTGTTGCTGCTAAGGATCTAAGTGTGGACACATAATCCTCAATGGATTCATCAGGATGTTGCTTCATGGAGTAAAATATAAATCTTTCCATGACAATGTAGTTTTGTTTCCATATCTGAAACTTAGTTGTTTCGAGGCATATTGATAAACATTTATATTACCAGGGTTGACTAAAACAGGTAAGTTCTTGAATATCTTTAAGCCAATCCCACCTAGACAAAGTTTAAGCAAGGTAAGTTTCTTTCAGGTTCACACCCTTCTCCTTCCAATACCTCCACATACGCTAGGAACATGGCTTTGCATATCTACCAATTCATGGGTGATTCCTTAGGGCATTAAGGAAAGAAGGTGGGAGAACAATCACAGACAACAATTAATAGGCTGGTGGTAACGGAACTTAAAGTACAATGGTTTCTTGACAAGTTATGAAAGAGTATTGTCAGACAGTGAAAGGTGTTGTCAAAATTGCAATAGGTTAATACAGTACCTTGAGGTGACAACACGCAATACAAAAGAACTTTCCAAGCATCGATGAATGAAACTGATCCTTGTCGATAAGCTTTGTTTAATTCAATCCTGTTCAGTGTGACTTTCCCAATTCCATGATAATAAACAAGGTCGCAAAATTCACTCCCCTCCTCGTCGCCAGTGTTGCAAAATGCAGGGGGTGGAAGAACGATAGAAGAAATAATAAATTTGCAAACCAGGAAATCCACTTCAGGGACTTTATTCCATAATCAAACAGGGGTATCCTGCACTTACAAGGTATGAATGCCTCAACAGACATTCCCCCACACAAATATAGATCCCCACCCCGTTTAAATCTCAATAAATCCAGTGAGCAAAACCTGCCCCCCTCAATACAGCTATGTATGAAATAGCCTCAAGTGACCATGAGATGTCACTCGTGACTACTTCATATCATAACAAAGCAGTAGCACCCACGAGAACACACGGCGCAGAGAATGACAACATGAGCATTGAAGGAAAGCACGGGATGCCACACCGTTTCCGAAAGAACGGAAGTTAACGATCAGCCACTATGACACCTTTTCACTGTAGCATATTCTAGAAGACAGTGGTCCCTATTATTGGAAACAATGGTCTGTAAAAACAATGATCATACACTTGATAAGTGAAATGACTTTTGTCCAGCCGGACAAGAAATTTATTTTCAATTGATTAGAAGAATACTTTGAAAAAATGGGAGAACCATTTAGTGTCAAGCGGGCACAGCTGTGACCCTTACAATACAAGGCAAGACAACAAAGAACTGGTGGCCAAGAAGGCAAAGCAAAAGTTGCATCTGTATACTTTTAGTCAGTTGGTACAGATTTTGAATTATAATACATCACACCACTGCAATTATTAATATTTCAGTCATATATTGTATTTGGGGGTTCAAAGGTCGACAACGTTTCAATGCCGTATTCAAATCTAGGGCATCATCATCAGGACAAGGAGTGACAATTGTTGTCTTAACCCTTAGTTACACTATGCCTTTAGTCACAGTACTATACATAAGACAGTTACATACATAATTGGAGAAAAAAGGAAGAAGAAAAAGGATATATATCAGTTTTAGGCATGTTATTACGAAATTTCATAAACATTGTGAAATAACATGAATATTGTGAAGTGGAGAAAAAGGTGAAAACCGGCGAGTGAACTTTAAAAACGATAATATCAGGCCGCACGGGTTCGAGAGGACCGTGAAGAGTGATGGTAAGAGTGAGCTTGCTGCACGTTTGGTTTCATTCACTAACCGAAAAGTAGGGGCATGTGCCAGTCTATACGTGATGGGAAACGTGTATTTCAGAATTTTGCAGGCATATTGTGCAGATTGACCCTAGACTTAATTCGTGAGGGTAGAACCTCCGTATTGTGGACTATTTGCGGCATGCAGACTATAAAAATCGGCGGCAGGTGAAAGGCATGCTCGGAGTGAATGAAGAACCTACGTGTATGGTTTCTTCGTGGGCACTAGGTAATATGCGAAGTCTCGAAGGACGATTGTTGTATCTAGAAGGAAAAAATTGCCGACATTTAGCCTCCGTGGGCGTTTCAATCGAGACGTGAAGGTGGAGATAAATCCTTCTATTTACCATAACGGAGTTAGATCAGCAGGATGGACAATTGTCCGTGCAGGTAGGGAAAGAACGCAGTGGCTCGGATAGAGAACGGCTCAATGGCTGTATCTGGGGGGGAAAAAACGGGAGGAATAAATGGATGTACAGCTGAGTTGGTTGAATTATCGTGGTGAGATAAACGATCTCGTAAGCAATGCCTTGGGATGGCAGGGAATAGGACTTACTTGTGCACTTCTCGAAACGTAGCAACAGTGGTGACGAATGGATGGGTCACTGGGCTGCCATGAAGGCTGATAAGCCTCGTGGTTTGTGGAAATAGTAAAGGGACTATACAGGGTAAAACATGTTCCAGATTACTGGCGAACATGGCGGCCATTTTACAGTGGTTGAGTTAAGGATCGTGGTGCAAGTGCCCGTGATATTAGTGCATAAAACGGCGCGGGTGATTAAAACGGAATACAATATACAGATCACAAATTAAAGCATTATTAATGGGCATCACAGTAGAGAAGTCCAGTCTTCTTGACGATTAAGACCATTTCTAATACTGTCACATTTCAAAATCCAACGGAGTTCCTCTTTGTTAAGCAAATGTGCTATGTCTGCCCCTCTAGGGGGTGGTTTAATTATTGTAACCACTCTCCAGGTCGCCCCATTGTTTCGGGCTGTGGCTCTGTCCTAGAGCCACTTGGCCACTATATAGATTTTTTCATTAAACCATTTGTCCCTGATACAATCTGTTATATCAGAGACAGTATGGCAATGATAAATCTAATAGAAGACTACCCGTTTGATCCCACATCCAGCACTATGTGCACGCTGGATGTGGAGTCATTATACACTAATATTCCGCAATTCGAATCCCTGCGTGTCATTGAAAGGGTTCTTGAAACACGCACACGCCCCCATAATGTCCCATCTGTTTATCCTCCAGCTACTAGAAATTTGTTTGACCAAAAACTTTTTTCTCTTTGACGGACAGTTCTATGGCCAGGTTAGGGGCACCTCCATGGGAGCTATTTTTGCCCCAAACCTGGCTATCCTGTACATGGACCACCTAGAAACTAACAACATTCTAGATACGTCGAACCCTTTTCTCAATGGCATCTCCCTTTGGAAAAGGTACATCGACGACATCTTTCTAGTGTGGAACGAATCCTCGGACAACCACACTAGTTTCCAACATTGGCTGAACAACAACAGTGGAGGTCTTAAATATACTATGTCCTCCAGCAAAGATTCCATTCCATTTTTGGACTTAGAAATTAAACATACAGAGGGACGCCTTACCACCTCATTACATCGCAAACCTACGGAGCGCAATACTCTGTTAGAATACACCAGTAATCACCCACGAGCACTACGGGACTCCCTCCCATTTTCCCAGTTTTTACGTATTAGACGTAATTGCTATTTTAAGGAGGATTATTTCACTGAGGCCAAGGTCCTCAGCAAAAAACTTAGAGACAGGGGCTACCCACGTAAATTAGTGCGTCGATCCTTGAAAAGGGCATGGTACTGTCCGAGAGAAACCCTTCTAGAGCCCAGACAGAAAACAGACCAAGAAAGACTAATTTGTGTCACCACATTTTCACCAGTGTCTAATTCCATCATAAAAAGTGTGCTTAAACACTGGCCGGTCGTGAATGCCGGCCTACTGACAATAGAGCGTCCAATGTTCGCCTTTAAAAGGGCAAAAAAAATTAAAGATCATTTGGTGAGGGCGGCTCTTCCCCAACAACCATTGAAAACTACGATAAATGATGCATGGGACCTTCCACCTCTTACAGGACATAAAACATGTGGTAATTGTGTCTGCTGTGACTCGACAATTGAAGGCCAATATGTTGAATACAGTACCATGAAGTATGCTCGTAAATATTTTTCCAATTGTAATTCTGCCAACTTGGTCTACGCTATCTTATGTCCTTGCATGCTTATCTATATAGGACAAACAAGCCAAAAGGTGAAATTGAGAATAGGACAACATCGCAGCAGGATCAGATGTCAAACACCAAGCGCACCCCTCGTGGAGCATTTTGCCAGAATGGGCCACAATGAAAATGACCTCATCTGGACAGTGGTTACAATAATTAAACCACCCCCTAGAGGGGCAGACATAGCACATTTGCTTAACAAAGAGGAACTCTGTTGGATTTTGAAATGTGACAGTATTAGAAATGGTCTTAATCGTCAAGAAGACTGGACTTCTCTACTGTGATGCCCATTAATAACGCTTTAATTTGTGATCTGTATATTGTATTCCGTTTTAATCACCCGCGCCGTTTTATGCACTAATATCAGGGGCACTTGCACCACGATCCTTAACTCAACCACTGTAAAATGGCCGCCATGTTCGCCAGTAATCTGGAACATGTTTTACCTTGTATAGTCCCTTCACTATTTCCACAAACCACGAGGCTTATCAGCCTTCATGGCAGCCCAGTGACCCATCCATTCGTCGCCACTGTTGCTACGTTGCGAGAGGTGCACAAGTAAGTCCTATTCCCTGCCTTCCCAAGGCATTGCTTACGAGATCGTTTATCTCACCACGATAATTCAACCAACTCAGCTGTACATCCATTTATTCCTCCCGTTTTTTGCCCCCCAGATACAGCCATTGAGCCGTTCTCTATCCGAGCCACTGCGCTCTTTCCCTACCTGCACGGACAATTGTCCATCCTGCTGATCTAACTCCGTTATGGTAAATAGAAGGATTTATCTCCACCTTCACGTCTCGATTGAAATGCCCACGGAGGCTAAATGTCGGCAATTTTTTCCTTCTGGATACAACAATCGTCCTTCGAGACTTCGCATGTTACCTAGTGCCCACGAAGAAACCATACACGTAGGTTCTTCATTCACTCCGAGCAAGCCTTTCAC
Organism: Lissotriton helveticus; assembly: GCF_964261635.1. NCBI lineage: Eukaryota > Metazoa > Chordata > Amphibia > Caudata > Salamandridae > Lissotriton > Lissotriton helveticus. The sequence goes on along the minus strand of NC_136069.1, from coordinate 312,539,031 downwards.
CCGCCGCCAATTTTTATAGTCTGCATGCCGCAAATAGTCCACAATACGGAGGATCTACCCTCACGAATTAAGTCTAGGGTCAATCTGCACAATATGCCTGCAAAATTCTGGAATACATGTTTCCCATCACGTATAGACTGGCACACGCCCCTACTTTTCGGTTAGTGAATGAAACCAAACGTGCAACAAGCTCACTCTTACCATCACTCTTCACGGTCCTCTCGAACCCGTGCGGCCTGATATTATCGTTTTTAAAGTTCACTCGCCGGTTTTCACCTTTTTCTCCACTTCACAATATTCATGTTATTTCACAATGTTTATGAAATTTCGTAATAACATGCCTAAAACTGATATATATCCTTTTTCTTCTTCCTTTTTTCTCCAATTATGTATGTAACTGTCTTATGTATAGTACTGTGACTAAAGGCATAGTGTAACTAAGGGTTAAGACAACAATTGTCACTCCTTGTCCTGATGATGATGCCCTAGATTTTAATACAGCATCGAAACGTCATCGACCTTTGAACCCCCAAATGCAATATATGACTGAAATATTAATAATTGCAGTGGTGTGATGTAATATAATTCAAAATCTGTACCAACTGACTAAAAGTATACAGATGCAACTTTTGCTTTGCCTTCTTGGCCACCAGTTCTTTGTTGTCTTGTCTTGTATTGTAAGGGTCACGACTGTGCCCGCTTGACACTAAATGGTTCTCCCATTTTTTCAAAGTATTCTTTTAATCAATTGAAAATAAATTTCTTGTCCGGCTGGACAAAAGTCATTTCACTTATCAAGTGTATGATCATTGTTTTTACAGACCATTGTTTCCAATAATAGGGACCACTGTCTTATAGAATATGTTACTGCCCAAGGTCCCTATGGCATACCTTTTGGGTTCCCTTCTGTTTGTGTAAAACCTTTTCACTGTAGAGCAGTATCATCACTACCACTTACCATCAATTCTGTCTGAAGTAGGAATGGTATCATCAACTCTGCTCCAGCACATCTAATTCATAGGGGCAGTGTTGGGAAAGGGTGGCAGGAAAGATCCCTTAACAGAAAGAGTAAATAGACTTGATATAGATATCTTTTGTTGGGTTGCTTTCAGAAGACAGTTTCCTTTCAGATGCTTCTGGAGTTTGTAGCTTTTTTATCTGCATCGTGATTTGGACCAGGCTTTGAATTTGGTTGTTACAATGGCATTTTATGTCCCAATGCAACCAGTTTTCCTGAATCTCCCTGTACTAATGCAGACACATTTATACAAAATCAAACCATTGTGGGAGACCTTGTAGATAGGAGTGGCCTCAAGTAACAATAGTGACAGAATCAGTTCTGATGGGTATCGTGCTCTCCTGAATGCCAGCTTTACCAGCAGTCTGTTGAAGAGGGGATTTGATAATAAGAAATCTTAAAGAATTGGCCTATTTCTCACCATTCTCAAAGGGTTGTTAGGTGATGGTCCTTATGTACGTTACTACAACAACGTACCGTAGCATTGCATTTAACTTCCACATGCTACATAACTACTCGTATTTTCACTGCGTGTTCCCTGGTGAAATTCTTATCGTTTTTGTCACCACGTTGTTCCCTGTTTAATTTTCACTGTTTTGTACTTTCTCTGCTGTCTGCTTGTTGTGCCCCTGCCCTCTGATTATTCGTTTTGCTCCCCCTCTGTTGTGGCCAGCCCCGGTCGCGTTTCCCGCCCGCTCCCCCGCCGCTGCGGCCCCGCCCCCTTCCCTCGGACTCCCTTCCCATTCGCCGCCTCGCTCACGCCTCCCAGCTGCTCCTCCCTCCCTCCGCCCCCCCCCCCCCCCCCCCCCACTCTCCACTTATGGCAGAGAAGCAAACGCGCAGCGTTGACGCGCAGCGGGCGTGCCAAAGGTAAGCCCGTCTGCGCCTGGCCCACGCCCAGCGCCCAAACCCCTGGCTCCCGTAGACATCAGCCCACCCGCCGGACCTACGACGCCACCGAACTCAACGCACTCAACAACGGCCGGATCTCCGGATGCTACCGAGCCACCCCGAGACGCACCCAAGGACCCTTCAGCTGCCACTCCTGCAAGTTCACCTGCATCCGGTCCTGCACTGCACCCGCACCCACCAAGCCGAGCACCGTCAGCAACCACCTGAAGTGCATCCTACTCCACACCCGCTCCGTCCACAGACACGCCGTTGAGCTCTGGAACCTGCTCGACACAACATCACCAGACGTCGCCTTCCTCACGGAAACCTGGATGAACGCCTCCTCAGCGCCCGACATCGCCATCGCCATCCCGGACGGATACAAGATCACCCGGAGGGACCGCGGCAATCAGACCGGAGGAGGCATCGCCAACATCCACAGGAACACCATCCGCATCACAACCAACACCGGCGACACCCTCACAACCGCCGAACACCTGCACTTCCAGATCCACACCGACCCCAAGACCACCCTCAGAGGCACCCTCATCTACAGACCCCCGGGACCACGCACACAATTCAGCGAAGACATCGCCGACTTAATCAGCCCGCACTCCCTCCCATCCGCTGACTACATCCTCCTCGGGGACCTCAACTTCCACCTGGAGAACAACAACGACCGCAACTCCACCACCCTGCTGGACAACCTCACCAACCTCGGTCTCAAGCAGCTGGTGACCACCCCCACCCACTACGCCGGACACACACTCGACCCCGTCTTCTCCTCCAGCAAGGACATCGCCTTCAGCCACGCCACCGGACTCCACTGGACGGACCACAGCTGCTTCCACTTCAGCTTCAGAAAGAACACGATCCACCACCACCAGCAACAGGTTGCTCGCAGAAGCTGGAACAAGATCACAGCTGACCAGCTCGCCGCATCCCTGAACAAACACCCTCCCGCCAGCTCTGCGAACCCCAGCCAGGCCGCCAACAACCTCACGAAGTGGATCAGCAACTGCGCAGACGACCTCGCCCCTCTGAGGACCCCGCCTAGCAGACCCGGCAGCAAGAAAGCCCCATGGTTCACCGACGAACTCGAGCTCCAAGAAGAACTGCCGAGCCCTCGAGAAAGCCTGGCGCAGAGACCCTACACCAGACAACATGACCACCCTCAAGCTCGCCACCCGAAAACACCACCAACTGATCCACACCACCAAGAAAACAGCATTCAAGGAACAACTGGACAACAACGCACACAACAGCAAGGAACTCTTCAACATCGTCAAAGAGCTCTCCAACCCCAACGCCGGAAACAACGACATCACCCCATCACAAGACCTCTGCAACTCCCTCGCCTCCTACTTCCACAACAAGATCGCAGACATACACAACAGCTTCAGCACACAACCAACGCACCCCACGACCGCACCAACGCCCCCACCACCACCCTCCGCGCCTGGACCCCGATCAGCACCGAAGACACCATCCGCACGATGAACTCCATCCACTCCGGATCTCCATCCGACCCCTGCCCTCACCACGTCTTCAACAAGGCCGACGCTGTCATCGCACCCCACCTGCGGGACATCATCAACACCTCCTTCGACACCGCTACCTTCCCGGAGAGCTGGAAGCACGCCGAACTCAGCGCTCTACTGAAGAAACCATCAGCGGACCCCACCGAACTCAAAAACTACCGCCCCATCTCGCTCCTCCCGTTTCCGGCCAAAGTCATCGAGAAGACCGTCAACAAGCAGCTGGCCGCCTTCCTCGAGTCGAACGGATCCCTCGACCTCTCGCAGTCTGGCTTCCGGGCCAACCACAGCACCGAGACCGCCCTCATCGCAGCCACCGATGACATCCGAGCCCTGCTCGACAACGGAGAAACAGCGTCCCTCATCCTCCTGGACCTCTCCGCGGCATTAGACACTGTCTGCCACCGCACCCTAGTGCAGCGCCTCAGCAACGTTGGAATCCAGGAGAAGGCAGTAGAATGGATCATCTCCTTCCTCGCCGGAAGGACACAGAGAGTCCGCCTCCCCCCGTTCAGATCAGAAGCCACCGAAGTCATCTGCGGCGTACCACAAGGATCATCGCTCAGCCCCACCCTCTTCAACGTCTACATGAGCCCCCTTGCGGCCACCGGACGCCAACACAACCTCAACATCATATCCTACGCAGACGACACCCAGCTGATCCTCTCCCTCACCAACGACCCCGCCACCGCCAGAACCAACCTACACGAAGGGATGAAAGACGTAGCCGAGTGGATGATGAACAGCCGCCTGAAACTGACCTCAGACAAGACGGAAGTCCTCATCCTGGGATCATCACCCTCCGCCTGGTGGCCCCCCGCCCCGGGCAGCGCACCCAAACCAACAGACCACGCACGCAACCTGGGCTTCGTCCTGGACTCCTCCCTCTCCATGACCAGACAAGTCAGCGCCGTCTCCTCGTCATGCTTCAACATCCTGCGCATGCTACGTAAGATCTTCCGGTGGATCCCCACCGAGACCAGGAAGACGGTCACCCAGGCCCTCGTCTCCAGCCGGCTGGACTACGGCAACTCCCTCTACGCCGGAACCACTGCCAAACTCCAGAAGAGACTCCAGTGGATCCAGAACGCCTCAGCAAGACTCATCCTCGACATCCCCCGACACAGCCACATCTCCGGTCACCTGAGAGACCTGCACTGGCTCCCGGTCAACAAGAGAATCACCTTCCGTCTCCTCACTCACGCACACAAAGCCCTTCACAACCAAGGCCCAAGATACCTCAACAGCCGCCTCAACTTCTACACGCCCGCACGCCAGCTTCGATCGACCAGCCACGCCCTCGCCGCCGTCCCCCGCATCCGAAGAGCCACCACAGGAGGAAGGTCCTTCTCCTACCTGGCTGCCAAGACTTGGAACTCCCTCCCGACCCACCTCCGCCAGACCCAAGACCACCTCGCCTTCAGGAAGCAGCTCAAGACCTGGCTGTTCGAGCAGTAGCGGACCCCCCCTCCCCAAGCGACTTGAGACCCTCCGGGTGAGTAGTGCGCTATATAAATGCATTGATTGATTGATAGTTATCTTGGTGTGCGCCTTAAATTAGCCATTTATTAGTTTGCTTTAAATTATTTTTTAAAGTTGATAACAGATGATGTGAGCAAAAGAAAAAGCCTGGACTTCAAAACACTGAGTATTGAAGCTTGGGTCGTAGACAAAGAAAGTATTCAGTATTTCATGTCATAGAGTGGATAGTGTGAGAGCAAATGGTGTCAGTTAGTCGAGAAGTGAAATACAGTAAAGGAATCCTGGGACGGACCTTTGCTCATGTGTACACTCCATCAATGCACTCTTCTTAAACTTCAGACCAAACATATGCACTTTACTGTTATCTGTTTACATAATTGGGCTCTTTGAGAGATGCTGTCAGCATCAACTTGGATTTCCGTCTTCATTTTGCCTTTCTAACCTTCCCGTTCTCCCCATGGTGTGTCAAAAATAAAACCTCATGGTCTGGCCCTTAGTTGAATGGAAGAACGTTGAGGCACACTGTTTATGCATTTAATAGTCTTATACTGGACTATACTTCAATGTTGAGTAAGTTGATAGCGCTTTTGTTGAACTAAAAAGTAGAACATGAGGAACACAGAAGAAGGTTTAAGTTTAGTTGGTAAAGGTAAGGCCACAAGGCCACATGCTGGAGGTCAGTCATAACCACTCCTGACAAGGTGACCCCTGAAAATGAATGTAGGTAGAGAGGCAGGGGAGAGGCAGCCAATAAAGCACAAAATGAATACTCTACCTATAACGTTTAAACTATGCTATGCGTCATCTAATTTGTTGACCACTTTGGCTAGACCACAAACTGTATTCTTCACACCAGCAAAGATATATTAAACCTTGCTTTATTTTTTATCTTCATCACAAATACATTAATACATCACAAATAAATATCATATCTAAAGATTGTAGAAACACCAGATCCCATTGCAAACCTTCCACTCACAACATACAGTTTCAATCTCAAACATTCTCACACAGACCACAGATACATACATAACATTTGTCAAGAAGCATAATGTGCACCAAGCCCTCTCAAAATGTGTAACAATGATGAGATAGAGATTTGACAGACTCAGATTTTCATAGTATCACAGTAGAAATCTGCAGCGTTGATATACAATTTGTGTAACATCAAACCAGAAGAAAAAACAAAGGGAAATTGATTTAATCAGAAATTAAATATCAAAAAAAGAACTTCAAACAGTTCATCGATTTTCCAGAGCAGGTGAATTCATAGAGGAAACATATTCATAGCGCCGACGCACATTTCGGTGAAACACCCCTTCTTTGGGTATCTCCTTCTGGGTGCACTGTGTAGGTCATTTATGAATTTTAAGGCATACAAATATATTACACCCTAAGACTGTTTTCAGCCAAGTGGAGTTGGCTGGTAATTCTTCTGTGCCAACCTCCGGATCTCATGCCTTTGCATGTTTTTAACTATCAACCTGTGCCGACGTCCAACCAGGGATGATTTTCGAGACTCGCTAGTACTGGAGTCTTTTTTTCTCAGTACATTTGCTCTGTGGATAGTTCTCCATGGCCTGTTTCTTCTCCGACATCTTTTTGGGGTATTACGTTTTTAGCTGGCCCAATTTGAATCATATGGACTTAAGTTGTACTTCCTTTGCTGGGTGTGGAGTTTGATTTATCTAGAGGTGTACTTAGTTAGAAGGTTGGAGGCTGTGTGCTTTTCTCTTTGGCGAGATGGCTGTTCAAGTGTTGAAGTCTCCAACCAGAGGTGGCACTGGGAATCTTTTTGGAACAAAATGTTTTTATGTTGGGAAACTGTGTGTATTAGTTATGCTCCGAGTAGCGATTTTCTTGGCTTTACTCAAGGTGACCATATTTGACATCCATTTTTTAGTCTAACAGAGTGCTGCACTTTACTTCACATGGGCACTAGGACTATCATCTGATACTTCATTGCCCACTTATCTGTGGTGTTCAGTTACACTCAGTAGGTGGTCCTATTTGCCATTCATCATGACAAGAGTGCATGACGTGTCAAGCAAAACCTGAAACTCAATCCTTCTAAGCTTCACTGGCAACAACAGTCCACAGTCCTGCTGCTGAGTCCCTATAAGGTCCTACTATTAAGTGGGGTCACCCTTGACTTTTGCCACAAAGTGTACCTGCTCAGTGGGGGTTTTATGCATGCACACAGAACAGTCTTTGAAAGTGGCCCACAGACGTGACACACCCAAAGATACTTGTGATATTCCCATGACTATGTTTGCTGGATACTCTTCAGACATGATATGGAGGACCCCGCCCAACCAGCTCCCACATCTTATGATTAGGACCCGTTACTTAGTCTGCACTTACTTTCTGCTGTTGCTGCATCTTGAAGTAGCTCTTGGATGCTTGCTGAGGCCAGTGATTGAAAGACGGTCAAGGCTCATTGACCCTCCAGTTGGTTCCACCTCAATCCCCCTTTTATTAGGACCCATTTTGCCAGTGCATGTCTGATTGTTGCTTCCTCTACACATTTACTCTCTTTAGCCACAGCCAGAGGTAGCAAAAGTATTTAAAACATGTAAGCGGATACCTCGGCTCATCAAGCCTTGTCCTGAGTATGAGGTCCCTGTGTCTTATAGAAATAGTGATACCTTTCTCCACTTAACCGCAATTTAGACTTTCTATTCTGTTTCCTGTGGAAGTCCTCACTGATCATGTTTCAAAACGGGATTAAAATGGTCTTTTGGGATAAGTTAATACACTTTCAAAAGTACAGATACTTTAGCACATTAATTATCCACACATCAGCCTCTACTTGGTCCACTTCATTATGTCCCTTACTTTACATAAAGCCATATAGCAATGTATTTCCCCCTGCTAGATCCTGTCTATTACACTCACACTTTCAAGCAAAGCCAAATGTACTGTAGGCCGTTCGTATTTTTTCACCATCACTTCCTTATGGCAAAACTGTGACTCCTGTTCTCTTAACCGATCAGGAAACCAGGCTGCACTCTGATAAGCCATGCTATTATTCAGGTATTTCGATACTCTATCTCTGGCCGTGTAACCCATGTAGGACAGCTTAATTTGAAAAGGGCCTAATAATGTTAACCAGTTACCCTCTACCTTAGAATTCTCCTCCAGATTGGACACAGTCTCAATATCCTTGTAGCAGAGGCACAAAAGAATAACTGTGGAGTAAGTCCGTATTGATCTTCATCACCAGATAGTCAGAGTCTGATTTTTCACTCCCTGACCACTGTTGGGAAATAGAAGCCTATTCGGTCCCTTTCTAAGCGCTTGCCCATAATCTTTCGAATACCTGTGTTGAAATAGATGGTGATCAAGACTCTTTAAAGAATCAGTTGGGGACCAGTGTCTTTCTATCATAGCATGAGCCATCTCCACTTGTATGCCATTACTGTCTCATTTCATCGGCTATAAGTTTCAATCACCAAGTGTGTTAATAGATTCCTGTGCTCCCCTGACTCCTTCAGGACCCACTGCTGGCGGGGACATAGCAAAATGTTCTGAAACTTCTTTTTGAAGGAAGTGGTATCGTATCATTGTATGGCAACAAGGCTTCACATAGTAAAAAATACGATTGGATACCATTTTAATGCTAGTTCGTGCGCCATGAGCCCAAGCTTTCAAGGTGCACCATAGTTAATGACCTCCTAAGTCAGGTTTGCCATACATACTGACCTTTGGGTATGCCATACCCATATGCTTATGTCACTGGATTTGGACCAGGAACCAGCAGTGTCTATGTACGAATAACCTGTTAGTGGGAAGTTGTTCTTCATTTCAGGCTTAAAAATCTTTATTGTGAAAAAGATTGAGAAACCTTTAGATGAATCTGGAAATACAGAGGATCAAACTACACCTTCTGGGGCATTTTCCCTTGAATGTTATTTGTCCACATTGAGTCAACCAAAGGAATGTCTTCATACATTCTGTATTCAGAATCTGCTGTAGAGCCAGCACTCATTTTAGTCGATATTTAAAAAATCATAGGCTATATACATCCATGATCTTTTATCTGCATTAGTGAATGCTTAAATAGTGGAAGGGGGTTAATATGTAGATGTGTGGTGTTCTCCATTGTGGCACATGTATTCCTATTCCTCCATTTGCTTCCTCCAGGCATTGAATTCACAACCACCAACTTCCTGCTCTATCTGTTTTTAATGGATTGGGAGGTCCACTATGAAATGTCTAATCTGGATTTTCCTTATCTTATTTCTTTACTAGTGCAGAAGAAGCATCTATTAATTACACTACAATCGGCTTTCAGCCTTCTGCTACTCTTTATCCTTCAGATGGGGGCGTCTTGAAATATCTTGCCTAAAAGAAGTCTGAAAACGTGGTTCTTCATCTGCTCAAATTATGTCTTTATTCCTCTGCGCTACCAGCTTGCGACCTAAGTGGCAAGAGACCAAGCATGGTGATCCTGTAGTTTAGAAATATTAAGCTCAAGCACTTTATTGATGGCATCAAAAGGAAGACGCCCTCTGAAAAGTAACCAGTGAGTTGGAGGGCCAGTAGAATATACACAAATAGAAGCTTGCAAGTTGCATTCTTTTTCTGCTTGTGTCTCCTTACAAGAAGAATGTCCCATGAGTTTGGAGGATGTGGGGTAAAAGTGTTAAAGAAATGCCAATATGACAAATGTGTACTAATTGCATCTTTGAAAAAACAAAGAACTGACTTCTTTATTTTTAAATGTTTCTGACACGTGTATTTTGACAAGATATTAACTAGTGCTTTTTTCTGTCTGTTCAGGTATTTATCTAGTCTTCTGCTGTCCACTTCACTGACAGGCCAAATCACCATTCTCTAACACGTGGTCTACACTTCGCCTTGTGCAGTTTCAAATGGAGGGATCTCACCTCGCAATTAGCGGTCCAAATCTGCAGATCTCTGCCTCTCTCCTAAGGGTCTTCATGGAACATATCACCTTTTGCACAACTGTGGAATCCTGTCTATTTTGTTAAATCCTTCTATTTCTGTCAGATTTCAGACCAACCCTAAACCTGCTGCAGTGCCAGTACCTTATAATGTCAGTAAGCAGCGCTGTACTCCGATCTAGAGTGTGACCTCTTCTCTTTCCCGTTTTATTTCCTAATTGGCCGGTGTGATTCTCCCATTATTTTGTGACCTATTAAGGGAGGCCTGCCTCACCACCTCCTGTTTTTTTCCCTGAAAATAGGTATGCGATATTTGGGTGAACTTGGTATACTTGTGACAAGGTGCATGTGTTGGTCTTCCCTTGTTTTTTCTGGAGGTATGACTACTGTCCACAGGGCGTTGGACTACTGCGTGTTATCTACATGTGGCTTTATTTCCAAGCCAGTTGGGTAAAGTGTCTGACAGAAGGCTGACTGGGTTGTAGACGACAGATCACGCGGATCACTTTGATTTCATTCAGCTGCAGACTTGGAAACTTTATAACAGCATGTCAGACGGTGTAACATTAGTACACAGCACAGCTAAAGGTGTAATTGAAATGTCTATCTTGTGCCTTTGGTGAGATGACCAGACTAGTGTGGAGTGGCCTGGTGGTTAGGAAAAGACAGTGTAGGGCAGGAGGAGCAGCTTGCCATTCTGCTCGCCTTATCACTCCTAAAAGAGATACAGATATCCTTCTCAGAGGTTAGTGAGCTGCCTTAGAGTGCAGGGCAGTTGTGGCTCTTGTTTGGCCAGGCTGTGGAATTCTCAGTCGCACAGAGGAGACTCAGACCTTCCTTCTACTTTCTCAGTCAGAGGCAAAGCAGCTCAAGGACGATGAATTAAAGGATTAAGTTAAGCTGGTCTCGGCCTTTGTCTCAGAGGATACTGCATAGCCACTGTTATATAAGCCCCAAGTGGAAGGAGTGAATATGTTTGCCACATAGTAGATGCCATCTATCTCCACATTGCTAGTGCATTGGTTGATCAAGAGTGGCGTTAAAGAGAAGTGCAAGGTCCAGACTAAGTTGTCTGGTCCCAGATACATGGCCAAAATCAATCCAATTGTTGATTCAGAAATGGAGCTAACACATTCTGCACCTGTGAAACCTTGCAGAAAATGTGACTGTTCTGCACATGACATGGTTCAGAGGGAATGCTTTTGGTACAAATGTGGAAGACGCTTTAAGGAAAGTTGGGTCTAAACTGTTTAGCAGAATGCAAGGTGTATGTAGCCAATTCGCTAAAAAAAGATCTTCAGTGTATCTTAACACAATGAAAGAAGAGGCATATTATGTTGATATCATGACTTGGTAGAACAACAGTTAAAATACCTCGCCGGTGGGGTATTTCATTCCATTAGACCAGTGTCCATAACCCGTGGTACTTTAGTAGCTGCTCGCAAGACCGTCTGGGCGTCATAATGAAAAACATGCTCTAATCAGAGAAGCATACTACTGCATAACCTTATTCAGCTGTAGAAATTATTTGGGCCAGATCTGGATGATCTGGTAAAGAGAAGTTTGGAAATGTTTTTACGCCTACCTCTGTGATGGCAAGTCTAAGACCGAGCATTCCAAACCCTGTCACATGGATATACAAGCAGCAGCAGGGGGGGTGGGGGTTATTCTTTTTCCAGGCACATGAGCAAATAAAAGCAACAGTATGGCAATTTACCGTTGAGGGTAAAGGCATTGGCAAGAAACAAAAACTGCAGCAATTGTGATTATTGGCAGAGTCCTCCCATGGGGTGGGAGCAAATTTGTCTCTTCAGGACAACATGGGTGTAGTCACTCGCCAAAATCTAGTTACTAAAGATTGTGACACATAGAAATCAATGTGCCACCATCCAAGTTCGGTTTGCAAACGCCATTGCCAAGTATTCCTGCTTGACCCATTGCTGAGAAGTTTGGGATTTAGAAACTCTTTCAGAATCAGGACATAGTGCCTGTCTTGGTGTGTGAGAAGTAGTTTGGTTACTGTCCCATACTTTGTGGTTTATAAGGTATCCTGTGAATTTAGGTTGTTTTTAAATCTGAAGGACTTGAACAAATAGATTCCTGAAATTCCTTTCAAGACCGGTAATTCCTAAAATCAAACGGTTATTTTCACCTAGCACTGCATCCTGACTGCAGATCGCCTCTAGCAGTTTCTCTGTGTCGCCATATAAAGACAGCATCACCAGTTCTCAGTCTTGCCATTTGATTTTAAGATGACCTTATGGTGCTTTTAGAAGGTGTTGGTGCCTCTGGTTGGCTTAATGCTCACAGCTGTGATCTATGGCCATCCAAACCTAGACAATTTGCTGATCTAGGTTTCCTCAATCAGCCAGTGTCACTAGAAAGGACTGCCAGATATTTAGGGAGTAAGGCAATATCTTGAAGTTCTATCATGTGTCAAGAAAACCCCAATAATTATTTGGTTGCTCATTCAGACAGACAAGGAAAGGTTTTCCTGCTCAAGCACCAGATTCGGGCATTGCAGAGTTGCCTGACATAGCTTATGTGGTGCCTGGATGCTAGAGGATTCAAGAACACTTAACTTCCATGCTATTCTTATTTCTTAGGCTAAGGTATCACTTGAAGCCTCTGAAAAGCTCTATTCTGTAAAATGGATGCCAGATTCGGAGAACTGTGAGTGTCAGGCACTAGTTTCCAGTCATAGTTGTGAACTCCAAATATAACTAAGGGTATTGCCATGCACTCACTCTTCTGGTCATGACCACCAGTGCCAGTGCATTGAATGAATGAATGAATGAAACATTATTTATATTGCGCAGCTATGCCCAATGGGCGTCAAGGCGCCTAATCCAAATAACGACTGTGAGCAGATAGAAACAGAGCCTACTTATATGCATTGATAAAGAGCCAGGTTTTCAATGCCTTCCTAAAAAGGTCAAGGGAGGGCAGTATTTTGATTTCCAGGGGGAGTGTATTCCACATCAGAGGAGCCAGTATGGAAAAAGCTTTGCTCCCCCATCTAGCCTTCTTGGCTCTGGGAATAACCAATTGATTAAGCTCACTGGATCGGAGACATCTACTCGGAACGTATCTAAAGAGTAGTGATCCAAGGGCATCAGCCGAACCTGCAGTTAAAGCCTTATATGTAAGGCAGAGGAGTTTGAAAGTGATCCTTGAGGGGATGGGGAGCCAGTGAAGGTTCTTCCTCGCTGAGGTCATAGAGGCCAGCCAGGGCAGAGCGAGAGCAAACCGCGCTGCCGCGTTTTGTATAACCTGCAAACGCTGGAGCAGACCCTTGTTGGCCCCGGCGTACACTGAGTTGCAGTAATCAAGCCTTGAGCCAACAAGGGCGATCACCACCTGTTTCCGTACCTGTGGGGACAGGTAGTGTACGATTCTTTTCAGGGTCTTGATGACTCCCCAACAGGTAGCCACCGTTCTGTTGACCTGAAGCTCCATGGAGAGCTGGGTGTCAAAGATGACGCCTAGGTTCCTGGCAGATTGTGTTGGTATTGGGCAGCTACCTAAAGAAGGAGGCCACCAATCATCTGACCATATGCCCTGGTCCTTGCCAAAGACCAGGACCTCTGTCTTGTCCCCGTTCAACTTTAGGGAGTTGGCAATCATCCACTCTGCAACAAGTTGCATGCAGGCCCTAAAGTTAGAAGCGGTTTCACCCACAGAGTGAGTCAGGGATACCATAATCTGCGTGTCGTCGGCATACGACACTACCTCCATCCCCTGAGATCTTACTAGTCTTGCAAGTGGGGCCACGTAGATGTTAAACAGGGTCGGGCTCAATGCCGACCCCTGTGGCACCCCACATTGCAAAGACTTAGCAGGGGAGAGGTATTCACCTAGCATGACACACTGTTCTCGTTGTTGAAGAAAGGAGCTCAGGAGACTGAGTGCCGGTCCTTCTACCCCTGCCTCCCTTAACCTAGTTGTTAAAGTAAGGGGAGACAGGGTGTCGAATGCTGCTGAAAGATCTAGCAGCACCAGTACGGTGGTTAGACCCAAATCCACTTTTCTGCGGATGTTATCAATGACTTTCGTCAGAGCAGACTCCGTGCTATGCAGCTTTCTGAAGCCATGTTGGGACCCGTCCAAGAAACCAGAGGTATCGAGGAAGTTTGAAAGATGGAAATTCAAATGGGTCTCCAACATCTTAGCCGGGGCCGGCAGAAGAGAGATGGGTCTAAAGTTCTTCAGTACTCCAGGGTCCAAGGTGGTCTTTTTCAGCAGCGGCTTTACAATGGCTTTCTTCCAAAGTGACGGGAAGATGCCCTGCTCCAATGCTCCATTCATGACTTCCAGCATCGAAGGGAGAATAGTCTCTCTGCAGTTCTTCAGTACTTTAAGAGGAACAGGATCAAGTGGAGATGACGATTTAGTTTTGTCCAACAGGCTATTAAGATCCTCTAGCGAAAGGGCAGGGAAATGATCAAGGGAGTGAGAGGATTCTGTAGTCCAGGCTTCCAGACGTGTAATTTGGGAGAAATCCTCAGCATTAAGCAAGTTCCCCTGCGACTTTAGAGCTATGTAGATATCATCTATCTTTTTGTAGAAAAAGTCTGATATATCATTGCATAGCTCCTGGGAAGCGACTACAGGATCGGGGACCTGGAGAGAGCACAAAGAGTCCACTATTTTGAAGAGCTCTTTGGAAGATGTTAAGGAACAGGTTAAGTTGGAAAAGTAGTCCTGTTTCTCCTTAATGACTCTCTTTTTGTATGGAGAACCATTCGCGAAATTGAGGCTTCCTTTTGGAGCAAAAAGAATTTCTTCGGGTTATTCAGATGGAGAGAGTTGGAGGCAATCCAGCAGGGCCCGAAGATATTTCCACAACCTATTAGGGGAAAGGAAGTCATATGCATATTCCATAATCCAAGTCAATACTGTAGACAAGGTTCCTGTCAGTGGTCATAGTGGCACAGGTTGTCCGGCTGTCGCAGTACTGCCAGGCAAGATATTTATTCATGTGTACAGTGCAGACCCTCATATTGACATCCATATAGAACACCTTAGCAATGTGTTCCAATCTTCTCAGGATTATCGCATTGTAGGAGCAGTCTTCTGATCTCTGTCAAGTTTCTGGACCGTCTGGCGTGTAGTATGGATTCCTTGCTCATACCATGGGCAACAGATAGGCTTTTTGCTTTCATGTCTATGCCATTGATCCAGAATGGTTGTGTCCAAGGTTCAAGAGGAGGGAGCCAAAGTGCTATTAGTTACACATTTACTGCTACACAGCATATCATATGCCTGGTTTTGGTCCTCAGTGTGTCTGTTTGCTGTCTGACGTTCTTTCCTGTCAGAACATCCGTTGTCCCATCAGAGACTTGCTTTTTCAGTCTGAAAGGCTAGGGCTCTTGCTATGCTGCAAGGACTTGTCTGGGGCGTCAGACACCGCTCTTTAGCAGTCTTAGCAGTCTTCTAGAAGGCAGACGTACACTTCCCGCTGGATGTCCTCCAGAAGGTGCAGTCTTTCTAAAGAGTGCGACTGTCGGAGCCTAAGAGGTGGCAGGGCAGGACGTGCCACATTTGGTTGTAGGTTCTAAAGACCACGGCAACCGTGTACACCACCCCAAGTCTGGGGTAAAAAATATATTTTAGGAACCGTGGTTCCCTGGGGTGTATTTTATGAGCCGGCAAATAGTTTACAAATCAATTGTTAAATTTACATTGTAACCATACATCATATTTTATATATTAATCAATTAAATGCTGAGTCTTCCCTGAAGTGGTGAAAAGGAATTTCTTTTTAATACCAACACTTTTTTGATTCGAAACACTGCTTTGTGCTTTTTGATCACACAATGTGAAAGTGACAGATATAGACATATAAATACAAGACTGGCCAAAGAGCAATATGTGGCAAAACAATGATGTTGGAGTCAAATTAATTGTAGTATGCAGCCTGCATGCCTACTTTAAGCCACAAACTCTCCTGGTCTTTGGCTGTTGACCCCATTATTGTGAGTATCGTTACACATACGGTTTGAATGATTACACTAGAAACATAACAGAATTGAATTGTAAACTATTCATCCAGTCGTAAAGTTGCTCCCAGTGAACCTACTGTTGCTTTAATATAGTGGATTATCACTGGGTCCTCGTGGTTTATAGGGTAGCCAGGTGAGTGGAATTCCTTCAGCCCGATGCCCAGGACTTAATATTTGGGGTCAAGCAAAACACATTTCATGTTTATTTTATCCACTGGACAAGTAAGCCCAATGCCTAGCAGCACAAAGCCTTTAGCTGCCAGTTTACAGTACCAGATTTGGATCTGTATAAGATAATTGCCATTAAAGGCAAGGTTTGAATTCACAATAAGTTGTTCAAATGTGTGCATGATTCATTAAGGCTAAAGTTTTTACTGTTAGCTCATTAAGTAAAAACAGTTAGCTGTGAGCTCATCTTACATTCCTGACATTTGTTCCACTGTAAACATGTTTGGAAATGTATGCAATTTGAGGCTATTTACATCACTTCCAGAATTGTCTCCAATTATAGGCAAATACACATATAAGCAGGGAAGCAATATTGGTGATTGTTTGCTTTTAAAATAAAATATACCCCCAAAAAATGTGCCATTTGAAGAAACCTTATTGCTAAACCATTGTGCATCTTTAAATACAGTTTCTCGGAGGCATTACTTAATAAAACATGTTTGATGTATGCCAATGTAAGAAAAAAGATAAATTATGAATAGGGCTCCTGGTTTCATGGTACTTTTTGTTTTACATTTCTGTCTGTATTTATTCATATTTATTTTTTACCCATGTTATTGGTATTTATCCACATTTATTATGTGTTTTGAGAGTAAATGGAATTGTAAAATTGTGTATTTCCACATTTATTTACCTGAGTAACTTGCGCTCATACTTTGATGCCTGTCGCTTTTTAGCAAATTAGGAAGCCGAAAATAACAAAACACTACACCCACATATATATTAGCATTATATATCATTATATGTTAAGCAAGGCCTGTGTTTAACGACATCTCATCCCATTTTTTACCTCCTCATGCTGTCTTTGTGGTCAGCTGTTGGCCTGGAATTCATGAAGAACATCATAGTCACCCATAAGTAGCACAATTTTATGAATTTTTTCTGTATGTAAAAATAAATGCAGACAGGAGACACTTTGTTTTGTCTGTATTTATCTGTAAAAAAAATCAGTAAAAACGGAAAACTGGGAGCCTTGATTATGAAGCATCCATGTAAAACAAAATTAGGCAATATAAAAATTACCCTATCTAGGAAAGATCTTGGAGACCTACGCTACCCGCTGTTTGAGCTCTTTCATAGAGAAATCATCCTTTTTAGACCCTCAACAAGCGGGATTTAGACCCCTCCACTCCACCGAGGCGGTCATAGTAGCTGTCATGGACACCCTTAGGAAAGGTGCGGACAAAAACATTTCTCAAGCCCTTGTCCTATTAGATCTCTCGGCAGCATTCGACACGGTCGATCACAACATCTTGATCGACCGTGTCCATAACGCCGGCATTCAAGGAGTGGCCCTTGACTGGCTCAGATCTTTCCTTCATCAACGCTCACAGTCCGTTCACCTTTCCACTTTCTCCGCACCTTACACTTCCCTTCCCTGCGGTGTCCCCCAGGGCTCAGCACTATCTCCTCTGCTCTTTAATTTGTATCTCCAACCTCTATTAGCTTCCCTCCGCAACTCCCCGGTCACAATTTTTAATTACGCGGACGACCTTCAGTTAATTTTTCCCATAGACCCCCTTCCTTCCTCCTGTACTAATTTCCAGACCACCATGCTGACCATTGCAGAGTGGATGCACCACAGCCACTTAAAGCTGAATCCTACCAAGACTGAGCTCGTCTTGGTAGGAGGCCCCAACCACCCTTGGAATTCTACTTTCTGGCCAACTTCCTTGGGGCCAGCACCCTCCCCTGTGAGCACAGTCAAAAGCCTGGGGGTGATCATTTCTGAAGATCTTTCAATGAGACCTCACATCAACGCGGTCACTTCTGCCTGCTTCTTCCACCTCAGGCGGATCCGTAAGATCAGCAGGTTTCTCAGCAAAGAGGCCCTGATCCAGGTTGTCATTGCGTTCATCACCTCTAGGCTCGACTATGCCAACATTCTTTATGTAGGAATTCCGGCATGCCACCTCCAACGACTGCAGCTGGTGCAGAATCAGGCCGCCCGCCTGATCTTCCACCAGCCCAAACACCAGCACGTCACGCCTCTCCTCCGCAGTCTACACTGGCTTCCTGTTTCGAAACGCTGCACCTTTAAAATGGCATGCACTACCTTTAAGGCCCTCTCGGATGCAGCCCCCGCTTTCATTACGTCGGCCTTGTCCCGTCATGTCCAGACTAGAGCTCTTCGCTCAGCCTCATTAAACTTCCTTGAGGTCCCCAGATTTAAAAGGAAAAAGCACGGTGGCCTGAGCTTCTCCGTCCTGGCCCCCTCCACTTGGAACTACCTTCCACCTTCTCTCCGTCTCTGTCCAAAGTATGATTGCTTCCGCAGACTTTTAAAAACTCTGCTCTTCCAAGCCGCATATGACTAAACCTCCCGTTTCTGGCCCACGCTACTTGTCAAGGAGCGCCAAGAAACCGATGGTGATAGTGCGCGTTATAAATAATTTTTAATAATAATTTTTTTAATAATAATAAAAATTAATTAGGGGTCTGATTCTTAAAAATAAATAAAACAAAAATACACAAGTGCACTGAGGTACTGTTCTTACTTTACAGCAGACTTGTGACTCTCATGAATTCACAAGCGTTTACAGAAGCAGGGTTGGTAACTGTATTCCTACAAACATTTGTAAATTTCATGTATGAAAGAGTGAATCTGCGCTGAGTGATTGAAAATTCACTTTCCCTACACTCTGTGGTACCCCACTCTGCACAACATTGTACTTTTTCCTAGTCAGGAGTAATTATCCAAGCCTTTCCCAGTGTAGGAAGGGACCGAAGAGTAGTTGGTGATTTCCCTTAAACATGTTAGGTTATGGGTGTGCTCAGACTCGCAGGGTAATCCAACCCTAGAACTAATGCTTCCCGTCAAATTCCAACCACTGCATGTACAGAACGGTGGTAAAATCAGAAAATAATTCACATCCTAATAAGACCAGTAACATCATAAAAGAAGCTATGTGGAGAAGTGTGGCTCACTGGTTAGAGCGGCAGACTCTGAAGCAGAGATCAGGCCTGGGACCAGGGTTCAAGTCCCGACCCGGCAGGGTCTTGAGCTCAATGTCCGCGGACTCAATAATTCTCGCCTCGGCGCCTACTCTAATCATGGGGCCCACGCTGCAACTCTGGGCAATAGCTTGCTTAATCTCCACAATGGCCCCTACAACACTGGGATGCCTGGCTTCACCTTGGGGGTGCCCAGGAGGGGCTTCTCACAGGGAGAGCCAGGAAGGATTCCACAGCGTTATACAGCGCCGGGACGCCCCGTTGGGGCAGCTGTGCGCTTTACAAAATACACTACATTTACATTTACATCATTAGAACTCTTACGTAATAAGAATCCCGCTAATTCTCTTGACCTCACTGCATGGTACCAAAAGGGGCATATGGATTTTATTTACAGGATAAGTAGATTTTATAAAGTCCACAGTCTTGGGTAGCTCCTGCCTCATTTGAACTAGGAAATACAGTCTCTGGTATTGTTCTTTTAAAAACTAATATTCCTACCTTTTTTTTTAAATGTCTTAGTTCTATTCCAGTTTTCCCCGGTACTATGAGCGATAAAGAAGCCCCATGCACTTCATGGGCTACATTACAAAAATAATAAATGATTTCTCATTATCGGGGCCGTCAACTGCTGCTCATTCCACTAGTGAATCACAAGCACTTGAAGATCAACTGGACAAATGTTGTAAAAAAAAAAAATAGATGTGCCGGACCTTATATGTGACGATGATAGCTATATATTTGAATACCTGCATAATTTGTTTTGTTTTGTAGGTCTCTAATGCATGAATAATCCTGAATTCCAACAAGGGTTTAGCCACTTGAGGTCCATCGCATGTCGGAGGATCATCTGGCCCTTCTCCAACAGGAAGTTACGACTCTCTTGGCCAAGGGAGCCATCAAGCGAGTTCCTGACCCAGAAGTAGGTTGTGGTTGCTATTCCCACTACTTTCTGGTGCCCAAGAAGGACAAAGGCCTGCATCCTATCTTGGATCTCAGGAACGATTATTTAGACGACTGGCTGTTGAAGGCGGGCTCGCCCCAGGCAGTCATCTCCCACCTCCAGACTACGGCGGACCTCCTGCATTCACTGGGGTTCACTATCAACATGCCGAAGTCACACCTGTCTCCCTCTCAGAAGCTTCTTTTCATCGGAGTGGTTCTGGACACAACGCAGTTTCGGGCTTATCCTCCCGAGCAGCGAGTCCGGGATATTCGGGCTATGATTCCCATCTTTCAGCCTTTTTCCCAGGTTTCGGTCAGTGTTAGATCTGGGGGTCTCTAGTTGGCAATGGTATTCATCTTTGTCCAAATAGGGACCCTTACTTCTAAGTCAGGATAAGGGGATTACACTCCTTAATAACCCCTGCTCACCCCCTTGGTAGCTTGGCACGAGCAGACAAGCTTATCTCAGCGGCAGTGTGTTAAGCATTTGTGAATATACACAGTAATACAGTGAAAACACTACAGATGGACAAAACACAGGTTTTTATAAAAATAGGTATTCTTTATATAGACTTAACACAAGACCACAAACGACAAAAATCCACAATACTACACTTAAGATTACTTAAAAGATGATTAAAGTCTCTTAGTTCAAGTTGTTGGTAAATGCTACAAAGTTCTCAACAAAGTACCTGGATGCGTAACATGTAAACAAAGTGCTCAGGAACTGGTTTGGACTAGGCAGAGTCCTCTGCCTTCAGAGAACAAAGGATTTTGGGGTATAAATATTGGGACACTGATCCCAAGGAATTAGATCACTTCTGGAACAAGAAACCTTTCTGCCAAGGAGAAGAACCAAGGAAGCTGCACGAGTTTGGACTGCCCCTCTGCCAGTGTGCTGTTTGCTGGGTTGGCCTGCAGAGGTTGCTTCATTGCCAAGGGAACGGCGAAGGAACTTTGTAAGGACTTTTATCTACAGAATATTCTCCAAGGGCTTGAAATGTGCTTGCCTCCTGCTGAAGTCTCAGGGACAAAAGACTTCACCTCCAGCTCCCTCCTGAATTTCCTTGCTGGGAATTCTGACTCCAGTCACTTGCTTGCCGCTGGGAGCTGTGAGCGCGACGCATCGAGAAGAAGCGTGTCGCCGCCGCAGCTGAAATCATCGCAACGCCGGAGAAGCGAGCCTCCGCCGCATCTCCCCAGAAGCGTGTGTTCATCGAAGCCGCCTGCTGTCGCATCACCGGAGAAGCGTGACGCCATCAAGAGAGTCGCCATCGCATCACCAGAGAAGCGCGTCGCAGGGCCTGTCGCGGTTCCAAAGTAGAGAGTCGTCGCAAGGCTGCCAGGGCGTCATCGTAACGTCGCATCAAGGGCGCCATCTTTTCGCATCGCAACCGGATCGTCACATCGCATCAAGGCGCCATCTTGTGCACCACAACGGGCCCGCAGACCGAGAGTCTACGCATCACCTCTGCACCGGTAAGGCTTACGATGAGTCCCCTACTCTGCGCAAGCATTGAGGAAGGACGCAACCGTTCTCCTGGGTCACGGAACCGACGCATCTCCCCTTTTGTTCACTTTGTGATCTATTCTTCCTTTCACTGTGCAGGGCAGAGACATCAGCCACCCCACAGGAGGTGGAGCCAGCACAGGGGAGGGAAGATACAGCTCTGGAGCACTCTGTTGGCATGATTCCTCCTCTCCTTTCACAGTGCAGGGCAGAGACATCCGACAAGCCACAGGGGGTGGAGCCAGCATTGTAGAGGGAAGGCCCAGCCCTATTCATGTCCCAGGTGCAACTCATCCCTCCCATCTAGATGCAGACCTCTCTATTCACCACTGGGCTGCCCCAGCCTGTCTCCTAGAATCCCCCAGCCCTGTCACACACAAACCCAGACAAGGAATACACAGCCCAGCAGAGGCAGGCTCAAATGGTTAGGCAAGCAAATACCTGCTTTCTAAAAGTGGTATTTGCAAGCACAGGATATTAAAATAAACTTTACTAAAAGATGTATTGTATTATTCTGAGTTCAGGCATACTAAATTCGAATTTCTACCATGTTCCCTGAGTCAGTTAGGATTATAAGGATGTAATAATCTTAACTAGCCATTCTGGCCTATACGAACAGATAGCCTTCAATAGTGAAAAACAAAAATGGCTGTAATTCACTATTAGAACATGCTACACACACCAGGGCATGTTCTACCTTATACTTACAATGCACCCTGCCTTTGGGCCTACCATAGGGGTGTCTAATATGAAGCAAAGGGAAGGTTTAGGGACTGGCAAGTGGGTGCACTTGGCCAAGTCGACATGGCAGTGGTAGACTGCACATAGGCCTTGCAATTGCAGGCCTGAGACATACTTTACAAGCTGCTTCTGTGGGTGGCACAACCAGTGCTGCAAGCCCACCGGCAGCATTTGATTTAAAAGCCATGGGCACACATGGTGCACTGTACTAGGGGCTGACAGATAAATCAAATAACCCAATTATGAAATCCAATCAGTATATCAAGTTAACATGGGGAGCACTTGCACTGTGGCACTGATTAGCAGTGGCACAGTGCCCAAAGGATAAATCCAGCAAAAACATCAAAACAGAGGAGGCAATCCGTCAAAATGGAAGGGAGACTCACGCCAATGATGTCAGGTCTAACACATGTCCCCTCCATCTGAAATGTGGGGAGAACTACCCTTCCCCTAGGGAGTTCTCTTCACTAAGGTGGGAAAATCTGGACAGACCATCAGCGTTGGCGTGTTCTGTACCAGGGCGGTGATCCACCGTAAAGTCCATACCCTGTAGAGAAATGACCACCTCAACAACTTTGGGTTCTGACCCCTCATCTGAATCACCCATCTGAGGGGCCTGTGGTCTGCCTGAACCCAGAAGTGAGTCACAAACAAGTATGCTCTCAACTTCTTCAGTGCCCAGACCACAGCAAATGCTTCACGCTCAATTGCACTACACCTCTGTTCCCGTGGAAGTAACCTCCTACTGATGAAGGCTACAGGTTGGTCTAGGCCCTCTTCATTAAACTGTGATAGAACAGCCCCCACACCATGCACTGAAGCGTCTGTCTGTACAATGAATTCTTTTGAGAAGTTGGGCGCCTGAAGCACGGGTGCTGTGCACATGGCAGTCTTCAAGGCGTCAAAGCCTTCTGACAGGTGTCAGTCCAGTTCATTTTCTTGGGCTGCTTCCTGGAAGTCAGCTCAGTCAAGGGTGCAACAATGTTGCCATACCCCTTGACAAACCTCCTGTAGTACCCCGTGAGTCCTAAAAAGGCTCTCACCTGTGTATGAGTCTTTGGGGGTTCCCATGCCAAGATGGTATCAATCTTGGGTTGTAGGGGTGCCACCTAGCCGCTTCCTACCTGGTGACCCAAGTATACAACAGAGCCATGCCCGATCTGGCACTTACTTGCTTTGATCGTGAGACCTGCCTTGCGCAGTGCCATCAACACTTCCCAGAGGTGCTGCAAGTGTTCTTCCCAACTGGCGCTGAACACTGCAATGTCATCCAGGTTGGCGGCACTGAAATCTTCCAGCCCAGCCAACACCTGGTTGACCAACCTCTGAAAGGTGGCAGGTGCATTCTTCATCCCAAAGGGCATAACCCGGAATTGGTAGTGCCCATCTGGTGTGGAAAATGCGGACCTCTCCTTAGCCCTATCAGTCAAGGCGATCAGCCAGTACCCAGACATCAAATCAAACGTGCTTAGGTACTGTGCAGCCCCTAACCGATCAATGAGCTCATCAGCTCTGGGGATGGGGTGTACATCAGTCCTGGTGACTGAATTGAGCCCTCTGTAGTCCACACAGAACCGGAGTTCGCGTGTGGCACCCGGTGAGGCAGCCTTTGGGACCAAGACCACTGGGCTGGCCCAAGGACTGTTTGAGGACTCAATGACCCCTAAAACAAATATCTTGGAGATTTCCTCCTTAATGTAAGACCTAACCTTGTCAGTCACTCTGTAAGCCTTGTGCTTGACAGGAGCACTGTCACCAGTATCCATATCATGAACGCACCACTCTGTGACACCAGGAACCAAGGAAAATAGATCAGAGAATTGCCCCAACAGTTGGTGACAGTTTTGCTGCTGATCAGGGGTCAGTGTGGCAGAGAGTCTGACACCATCCACTGACCCATCTTGCTCTGTAGCAGACAGGAGGTCAGGAAGAGGCTCGGTCTCTTCCTCCATTCCATCATCTGTCGCTAGGAGCATGCCCACTTCGGATTGGGATTTAGG
The DNA here is from genome assembly GCF_964261635.1 of Lissotriton helveticus. NCBI lineage: Eukaryota > Metazoa > Chordata > Amphibia > Caudata > Salamandridae > Lissotriton > Lissotriton helveticus. Next base: position 312,514,808 of record NC_136069.1, on the reverse strand, counting down.
CGGTTAACATGCAGGACCCGCCAGGGGTTCCTGGGAGACCGCAATTTCACCAAATAAGTGACATCACTCTTGCGCTCCACCACCTCATATGGACCGATCCACCTGTCCTGGAGCATACAAGGTTCCACAGGGGCCATGACCCAAACTTTCTGTCCAGGTTGAAGGTCAATCAGAGTGCATTTTGATCATACCACGGCTGCATTTCTTCCTGGCTGGCTTCCAGATTCGCCTGAGCGAGATCCCTGAAACACAGAGTCTGGTTCCTGAAGGCCTGCATGTAGCTATATACATCCTGGGGAGGTTTCCTGGGAGATTGCTCCCAGCCTTCCTTGACCAAACTCAAAGGTCCTCTTACCGGGTGACCATACAAAAGCTCAAAGGGGCTGAACCCTAGAGACTTTTGTGGCACCTCACGGTAGCCAAACAGAAGGCATGGCAAGAGGACGTCCCACTTACGCCTCATTGGTTCCTCAAGACCCATGATCATGCCTTTAAGGGTCCGGTTGAATCTTTCAACCAGCCCATTTCCTTGTGGGTGGTAAGGAGTGGTGAACTTGTAGGTAACACCACACTCCTTCCACAGAGACTTCATATAATTGGAAATGAAGTTTGTACCTCGGTCAGACACAACCTCTCTGAGGAACCCCATATGGGAGAAGATCCCCATCGGTGCACATCCCACCACGGGGGCCATCACTGTCCTGAGCGGAATGGCTTCCGGGTACCGGGTAGCATGGTCCACCAAGACCAGGATAAACCTGTTGCCCATGGCTGTCTTGGGGTCCAGTGGCCCTACAATGTCAATCCCCACCCGTTCAAAGGGGGTACTGACTACAGGGAAAGGTTGGAGAGGGGCCTTGTGCCTCCTTCCACTTTTCCCACTTGCCTGGCAAGTTTGACAGGTCCTACAATGAGCATCTGAACTCTTCCGCATCTGGGGCCAATGAAAGTGGGAGACAAGCCTTTCAAAGGTCTTGTTCTGTCCCAGATGACCAGCTAAAGTAACATCATGAGTCAAACCCAGTAGGAAGGCTCTGATGCGCTGGGGTACCACCAGCACACAGGCTGACCCAGGCTCAGCAACCTTAGGCTCGCTATACAGGAGACCATTCTCCCAGTAGATCCAATGTGATCCAGACTGATCATTTGCTGCCTCGTTTGTGTCCTGTTGCCTCAAACCCACAAGAGAAGGCCACTTCTTCTGCTCTTCACAAAATTCCTCCCTGGAGGGACCCCCTTCTTGCGGCCAATGGGTCAGCTCAGGTAGGTTCCCCAGTTCAGAAACTTGCTCCCCTGTAGGCTCCAGGACATCCCCCTCAAGGTCTTCCTCCTCCTGGACTGTGGAAACAATGGGGGCTGGTTTCCCGCGCCCCCTACCTCTTCTCTATAAGGCAGGTCCCGGGGCCATACTTTCAGGCGCCAGGATCTCTTGAACACCCTTAGCTGCCATAGACCGAGTGGTCACACAAGCCCACTCAGGCAGACCCAACATCTCTGAATGCGCCTTCCTCTGCACCTTAGCCCAAGAGGAGCTTTCTAAATCATTGCCTAACAGACAATCAACAGGCATGGATGGCCTCACAGCTACTTGAAGAGTACCAGAGACCCCCCCCCCCCCACTCAAAGGGAACTTGAGCCACTTTGCAATGGCTCTGTGTTGTCAGAGGCAACAACTAAGAAGAATGCATGAGGGACTACCTACTCTTCAGAGAACAAGTGACACTTGACAGCTGTCACACTTGCTCCTGTGTCTCCGAGAGCCTCCACTCTATGGCCATTGGTGGTCACCCACTGCCTGTATTTTTTAGTGTTCTCAGGCAGCTGAGTTTTAGGGACCATCTCAAAGTCTCCTACTGAGACAAGGGGCATTTTTGTGGGCCCCCACCCACCTTGGGCACCCATCTCCTCCCCAGCCAGGGCTACACTGGCCATCTGACGGGGTGGCACATACTGTCCTTTCTGAGGACACTGGGGATCACACCAACGGTGTCCCACCTGCTTACACTGAAAGCAGGTAACAGGCCCCCGATGAACAGGTTTACCTGTCGGGAGTCCTGATTTCTTTTCAGGGGGAGGCTGGGAACCCTTACCTTGGTTCCCTTGGGAATTATTTTGGGGACCTTTTTGGAACTCCCTCTGTTTATCCTTGTCCCCCCCCACTCTTCTGCTGGGTACCCTGCCCACCCTTGGCGGAGTCTCCCACAAGACCCTTGTGGACCCTAGTACTGACCCAGCGGTCCGCCTCTTCAGCAAGCTTTCTAGGGTTAGTCAACTTGCAATCAATAAGGTGCTGGCGTAGCTCTGGAAAACAATTGGCAGACTAGTGCTCCCTAGCAATCAAATCAAAGTGTGCTAAAAAATTATCAACATTGCTACTCCTCATCCAACCATCCATAGCTCTGCAAAAGAAAGACACATATTCTACCCACGTGGTACCCTCCAGTTTCTTTCAATTCCTGAACCTTTGTCTATAGAGCTCTAGAGTTAGCCCATACCTTGTCATCTGAAAGAAACAGGTTAGTATTAGATTCCTTACCTTAGAATACCCCCAGGTGTCAGACTGGATCCGGAAACTTTTGCGTAGCAGTACCCTTGCGCGTCGGTAGGCATCGTCTGCGGCTCCGTGTCCGTCGTTGGCGCCGGGATGACGTCGCCGGAGTACTTAGACGCCGCCCTCGTGCGCTGACGTCAGTTCCTATTTTTTCCGCGCCAGCAAGCGCCGATCCGGGAACAGTGGTACCCTTTAGTCATTTTTTGACTAAACTTTTTGATCTTTTTGATCTTCTTTTTCGAAGTAGGGATGCCCGGGTTTAAACCCTGCGTCGATTGCAACCGATTGATGTCGGTTACCGACCCCCATCGCCGGTGTCTTCATTGCCTGGGGCCCGACCACGATGACAAGTCGTGCCCCGACTAGGCTAGGCGGGAGCGGTCCCGCAAGCGCCTCGAGCTCCGGTAGTCGGCCCCGCGCCGTTCGAGGTCCGGGAGGAGGTCGCGGGGCCGGAGTCATTACGGCTCGGAGGATCGGCACCACTCCTCGAGCTCCAAGTCCTGCGTCGCGGCCTGCTCCATACCCGCCGGTCCCTGGGCAGAACGCGACGCCGGAGGAGATTAACGCCTTCCTCTCGGCCATGAGGTCGCTCACTCCTCCGTCGGGTTCTGCGACGCCTTCGGGCCCCGACTGGGAGCCCAAGCGGGCCGGGTGCCACGGCCCCGGCGCCGTCGGCGACTTCGGTCCCGACGCCGCAGGACTCCTCCGGGTCTTCGCTGGTCGACCTCACGACCTCGCCGGCTGCTAGGGTGCCGCCCATGGTCGACGCCGTCCCCAGTCCCACCCTCGGTCCGGTTCCGAGGACGGAGCGGCGTCAATCGACGCCGCATTCCACGCCGATGGGAGATATTTACTTCTATGATCCGGCCCCATCTTTTGACCCTGAATACCAGGAGATGGGTGGCGAGGCGGATTGGGAGGGTTCTGAGGACCCTCTGGCACGAGAGTGTCAGCCTTATCAGGACTGGACAGGCGAGCTAGGGGACGCCAGTGGTCTGGACACCTCGCAAAACATTGGTTTTGTCACCCCCCCTACCGTGGCTACGGAGAAGGGGGCAGCCTATAGTGTGGTGTTGACGCGGGCGGCCAAGGCCTTATCCCTTGAGCTCCCCGTCGCGGCCTTGAGGACTAACCTCCTCACTGAGGTCCTTAAACCGCAGGCAAGCTCTTCGGAGCCTCTGTTGCCGTTTAATGAGGCCTTGTCTGACGTACATCTGGGCATCTGGTCCAGGCCCGCTACAGGTCCCCCTGTAGATAGGAACGTGGCCAGACACCAACGCCCGGCTCCGGCGACCCTTGCTTCCTGTCCACCCACCCCACCCCTGAGAGCCTGGTTATCCAGACCTCTAACTCCCAGACCGCATTCCCGACGGCTCCCCCCTAACGGGCATCCAAGAGGTACGAGCAATATAGCAAGAAGATGTTCCCCTCCCTGGGTTTGGGATTTTCGGTCAGTTAACACCGCATGGCTCTTGGGCCGTTATACCCACTCTCTGGGGGACACTGTCGCGGACGTGCTGCCACAATGTCCGGAGGAGGCCCAGACTAAACTCGCCCAAGCCCTTGCGGAGGGTCAAGATGCGGCACGGTACTCCATTAGATGTGGACTGGATACCACGGACTTGCTAGGTGGACCGATGGCAACGACAGTGGTGATTCGTCGCCACGCCTGGCTGAGGTCCGCCAACTTTTCGGCTGATGTCCAAAACACCCTTATGGACATGCCGTTTGATGGCCCCCGCCTTTTTGGCGACAAGGCAGACAGTGCGCTTGAGTACTTTAAGGACTCCAGGGCTACGGCCAAGTACTTGGGCCTGTCGGCCCAGCGCCAGCAATCTGCTGCCTTTCGCCTCTTTCGTGGCCAAGGAAGGGGTGCCCCCACACGTCCTGCCAGCCACGGGCTGCAGACTAACATCCAGCGCCGTGGCGGACGTGGTAACCGCCGTGGCGGTGCCCGGGGACAACGGCGTGGCAGTCCACTTTCACCCCCGCAGCATCCGCCTCAAAGCCTTCCTAGTCTGAGCTTTCAGGCCCACAAGACGCCAGTGGGGGGCAGGGTTCGCCATCACCTCTCCCACTGGCGCGACATCACATCGGACAGGTGGGTGCTGTAAATCGTCCGAAGGGGCTACTCCTTCCCCTTCGAGGCGACCCCTCCAGCCATGCAACCGCAGTACCACCGCGTGTCGGGGGATCACTTGAATCTTCTGCGAGGGGAAGTTACGGCCCTCTTGGCCAAGGGGGCCATCGAGCGCGTACCTGGGCCAGAAGTAGGGTGTGGTTGTTACTCCCTCTACTTTCTACTTCCCAAGAAGGGCAAAGGAGGCCTACGCCCTATCTTGGACCTGCGGAATGTCAACGGTTTTCTCCGGAAGGAGAGATTCAAGATGCTGACACTGGCTCAGGTCTTAGCTGCCCTGGACCCAGAAGACTGGATGGTAGCGTTGGACTTGGAGGACTCTTATTTCCACATCCCCGTCCTGCCGGCCCACCGGCGCTACCTGCGGTTAATGGTAGGCCACGAGCACTTTCAGTTTACCGTGCTCCCCTTTGGCCTTACCAGCGCCCCACGGGTGTTCACGAAAGTGATGGCGGTGGTCGCAGCTAATCTGCGCAGGTTAGGGGTTTCAGTCTTCCCCAACCTCGACGACTGGTTGTTGAAGGCGGGCTCGCCCCAGACAGTCGTCGGCCACCTCCAGACTACGGCCGACCTACTGCACCTGCTGGGGTTCTCCATCAATGTGCCGAAGTCACACCTGTGCCCCTCTCAGAAGCTCCTCTTTATAGGAGCGGTTCTAGACTCGGCGCAGTTTCGGGTTTATCTTCCCGAACAGCGGGTTCGGGATATGCAGGTTCTGATTCCAATCTTTCAGCCTTTATCCCGAGTCTCGGTCTGGTTGACGCTGCGGTTTCTGGGGCTGATGGCCTCCTGCATCCTTCTGGTGCATCACGCCAGGTGGCGGATGCGGGCTCTGCAGTGGGACCTAAAGTTTCAGTGGGCCCAGCATCAGGGCAACTTGTCCGACCATGTCTTGATCTCGCAGGGGACTGCAAGACAGTTGCAGTGGTGGCTCACGGACCGCGATTGGGTCAGCGACAGAGCCCTCTCCCTGCCCCAACCGGAGCACGTAGTTGTGACGAACACGTCCCTCCAGGGTTTGGGAGGCCACATGGGAGAGGCGGAGATCAGAGGCCTCTGGTCTCCAGCGGAGTCCCAGCTCCATATCAACCTTTTGGAGCTGCGGGCGATCCGACTTGCACTGAAGGCATTCCTCCCCTCTGTCCTGGGGAGTGTAGTGAAGGTGTTCACGGACAACACCACCGCCATGTGGTACTGCAACAAACAGGGCGGGGTGGGGTCGTGGACCCTATGCCAGGAGGCTCTGCGCCTCTGGGAGTGGCTGGAACATCAGGGCGTGACCCTGGTGGTTCAACACCTGGCCGGTTCCCTGAACGCCAGGGCGGACGAACTCAGCCGTCTGTGCATGATGGATCACCAATGGCGTCTTAACTCAGACAAGGCCTCTTTCAGCAGTGGGGAGAGCCTTGGTGAGATCTATTCGCCACAGAAGAGAACGTGCAATGTCATCAGTTCTGCGCGTTGGAATTTCCAAGGTGGCACTCGCTCGGAGACGCTTTTCGTCACAAGTGATGTTGTGGTCTATTGTACGCCTTTCAGGCCTATACAACACCCAGAGTGCTGAAGAAGATCAGGTGCGACCGGGCCCAAGTCATCCTTGTGGCTCCGGACTGGGCACGGAGGTTCTGGTATCCCGAGCTACTCAGCCTGTCTGTCGATCCCCCGATTTGTCTGCCTCTTCATGAGGACCTTCTGTCGCAGCAGCAGGGGACGGTCCTCCACCGAACTTGTCCAGTCTCCACTTACATGCGTGGAGATTGAGCGGCGGCAGTTGAGGCCATTTGACTTGCTTCCTGAAGTCTGTAATGTCATTCTGGCAGCGCGTGAGGGCGGCGTCTAAGTACTCCGGCGACATCATCCTCGCGCCAACGACGCCGACGACGGACGCAGAGCCGCAGATGACGCCTACCGACGTGCAAGGGTACTGCTACGCAAACGTTTCCGGATCCAGTCTGACGTCTCGGGGGTTTTCTAAGGTAAGGAATCTAATACTAACTACTGTTTCTTACAGATATATCGTTACCGAAGGTAAGTAACTTGTGCATCAGTGCTTCCTTCATGTGGTGATAAGACATCCTATGCTCACTGGGTAGGTCTAACAAAGTATCCCTCCCCTCAGTCAGAAAGCGGCCCCACAACCTCGCTCCCCAACCCTTCTCAGGGAGCCAGTGGGCCAACATTGCTATCTCATAGGCTGCAAACCACTGACCAATATCTTCACCTTTGTGAAAATCTTTGATGACATCCTTGGGAATATATACCCTGCCTTCTGAAGGCATAGATGGTGCGCTACCACCAGAGGGATTGATTTCTAAGACCTTGGCCTTGATCTCTAACTCTCTCAACATTCTCTCATGCTCCATTCTCATTCTCTCCCTTTCCAAAGACAACCTGTTAATCTCTGTTTCCCTCTGACTTTCCATTTTAAGCTTAGCCATCTCCAGTTTGTGTGCCCTATTTCTCTCCCTGTCTTCCAACTCTCTGGGGGACAGGTCTTTGGAAGAGATGCTGCTGCCAGGCGGGGACGGCACACCACCCCTGGCTGGAAACTCTGGCCCATCAATTTGCCCATTTGCATCCCCCACAGGCTCCACCACAAGATATGGGGCATTTCTTGCTTCTATCCAGGCCCTCGGCACCTTTTGGTAGTCTTCATTTTTAGAAATGCCCGGTGTAGCAACTTTCAATTTCCTGCAGAGATACTTGAGCTGTTTCACAGTGTAAGTTTCCAACCTCTCTTCCTCAAAGTCAAGATCCATAGATGCAACAGATGCTGGTTTACTCATGGTAGTAAGAATTGGGAGTTTTCAGGAAAAACTAACAGTCCAAGGAAAAAGGATTCTAAAAAAAAGTATGTGGTCGCGGTTGGTCTGCACTCACTTATAGTGCACACAAATCACTGTATATGAAACCCAAATGCTCACCGCTGACCACCAATGTTAGATCTGGGGGTCTCTAGTTGGCAATGGTATTCACCTTTGTCTAAATAGGGACCCTTACTTCTAAGTCAGGATAAGGGGATAACACTCCTTAATAACCCTGCTCTTCCCCTTGGTAGCGTGGCACGAGCAGACAAGCTTATCTCAGAGGCAGTGTGTTAAGCATTTGTGAATATACACAGTTGTAACGTGGGCAAGAAGCAGACCAGGACAATGTACTGCACTAGTTTTACTTTATTGGAGGTGCGCCAAAAAGAACTAAGACAACACAGGGAATTGTCCTTCCCTAGAGTTCGGAAGGGTAATTGAGAGTTCCACTCGCAAGGTATTATGGGAGATGTAGTCCGCTCCGCTTCCGGCTTGGCTGTTAAAAGACTCTGTGGTGTTTTGTAGTCCCCTCTTAAGGCCTCGCTTGCTTGGAGCTCCGTGACGGGGAAAAAAGAAAGAAAGAAAGGAAATGGTCAGGAAGGGTTTCTCCTTCCGAAACAATGGTCGCGAAGGGGGAGGGAGTGTAGGGGAAGCCACCACAACCTTCACCAGTGTTCCTAGCGCAGTACCGGCTTAGTCCCCGTTACCACCCCCACCCTTTGGATCCACCCTTTTTCCTCCCAAGGCGTCCCCGTACCTTGGTGAGCCACGTCCCTTCTCCTGGGCCATGGCTGGCGTGTGCGTGTTGCCAGCTAGGGTCTGGCTTCCCTTCTGTTCCTTCCTGCGAGGAGGTCTCCTTCCTGGTATCCGCTTCTTCTTCTTCTCGGAGTGGTGTTACGGTGCTCCAAGGCAGCACCTCGAAAGTTGATACCAGCGCCCACTCTTCCTTCTTGTTTCCCGGTCCTGCCGAACGACGTCCCACTTCGGCGTCTCCTGTTTTCAACTCCCGTGGACCACGTGACTCCATCCCGTGGTCAGGCTAGTCATAGAACTTAAAGGGGCCGCAGTCCCCTGGGAGACTCTGCAAACACAGAACAGGAGAACAATGGGGGGAAAGAGTTCCGACTCCGCTTCAAGAGAGTCCTTGTTCTCACAACAGTAATACAGTAAAAACGCTACAGATGGACACAACACAGGTTTTATAAAAATAGGTATTCTTTATATAGACTTAACACAACACCACAAACGACAAAAATCCACAATACTACACTTAAGATTACTTAAAAGATGATTAAAGTCTTGTAGTTCAAGTTGTTGGTAAATGCGACAAAGTTCTCAACGAAGTACCTGGATGCGTAACGCAAAGTGAACAAAAGGCTTGCAAAAAGGGAGATATGTCGGTTCCGTGACCCGGGGGAACGTTTGCGTCCTTCCTCAATGCTTGCGCAGAGTAGGGGACTCGTCGTGAGGCTTACTGGTGCAGAGGTGATCCGTAGATTCCTCGGCTTGCGGGCCCGTTGCGGTGCGCAAGACGGCGCCTTGATGCGACGATCCGGTTGCTATCCGAGAAGATCGCGCCCTTGATGCGGCGATGTGATGATGACGCCCTGGCAGCCTTGCGACGACTCTGTACTTTGGAGCCGCAACAGGCCATGCGACGTGCTTCTCTGGTGATGCGATGGCGACTCTCTCGATGGCATCACGCTTCTCCGGTGATGCGACAGCAGGCAGCTTTGATGAACACATGCTTCTAGGGAGATGCGGCGGAGGCTCGCTTCTCCGGTGTTGCGATGATTTCAGCTGCGGCGGCGACACGCTTCTTCTCGATGCGTCGCGCTCACAGCTCCCAGCGGCACGCAAGTGACTGGAGTCAGAATTCCCAGCAAGGAAATTCAGGAGGGAGCTGGAGGTGAAGTCTTTTGTCCCTGAGACTTCAGCAGGAGGCAAACACAGTTCAAACCCTTGGAGAATATTCTGTAGATGAAAGTCCTTACAAAGTTCCTTCTCCTTTCCTTCGGCAATGAAGCAACCACTGCAGGCCAACCCAGCAAACAGCACACTGGCAGAGGGGCAGTCCAAACTCCTGCAGCTTCCTTTGTTCTACTCCTTGGCAGAAAGGTTTCTTGTTCCAGAAGTGATCTAATTTCTTGGGAACAGGGTGTCAGGCTCTGCTTTATGGCCTCTTCGGGCTGTGTTGCTATGCCTATAACCTCCCCTATGAACGACCTCAGTCTGAATCAGATAACACAGACAACACAGGGAGTCCAACCGGGGAGGGAAAGGAAGGGGACAGCAGGGAGGGAGATCTGTAACGACAAAGAACAACTCGTTTAGAAGTCCCTCCCGGTTTTGTGAATCTAACCCACCCACTTCTGTTGCTGACCCCTTAACATACAGAAAGACTTTACAACACCACACTCGTACCTGGAAAGGAAAATACAATTGGTTGTATCTCGAGAAGACACGACGTGAGGTGGTACCAGGCACTCTATCCAACTGTGGAATAACCAAACAGAGAGACACTTCATGAAAACCCTAACCTATGAGGGTTGCGCTAGGTAAAGGGAGGACTGACACACCTACCTAAAACAAGTAATAAACATTCCTCAATGGGTGTGCTTAATCTCTCTTAGTAAGTACCCCTCTTGTGTCTCCTGAGTAGGAAGGAAGGATAAACAAATGTTGTGGTAGAACATCAAATAATATAGAAGCAGAAACGGAAGGGTCCTCTGTCCCGTTTCACAATTAAGCGTGTCTTTGAAGTGTGGGTGTTCAATAGCACACCCTGCACTGAGTATCACTGTAATTACACAACACAATGTTTCACCGAGGTTCCAGCCTCGATTCCCTGGATATGAAGCAAATATTTTTGCACACAAAGGTTCTCCACTTTCCCCCTCAGCTGAGAGGAAAAAATCAATATTCAACAAGATGCCACTTTCCCAGCGTGGCTCTGATGTTCTTAACCCAGCGTGTCACAGGTATCGCAATAGCGCCGTTCCTTCCCCCTCAGCCGAGAGGAAATCAGAAAATACAACGAGGCTCCACGCCACCAGCGTGGTTCACCCTGTTACAACACAGTGTGCAACTGAGAACAGGGATTCGCGGACCAGATCCGCGTTCTTACCGCTACTGTCTGGAAACAAACCGTCCTCCGAGCAGGATCAGGAATTATCGGTAATGCCGTGGCTGCCGGGGCTCTTTTTGATTACGTGGTGCGCACGTTCCGTGCGTCCATCATGTCACTGCCCCATAGCCTGCCGGGAAATGTAGTTCCTCTGATTTCCTGATGCGCGAGGAGCTCGGTATCCAGGCTGTCTCTCGGACGTACGAATCAGAACACAGGGTCCCAATATTTATACCCCAAAATCCTTTGTTCTTTGCAGGCAGAGAGGCCTCTGCCTAATCCAACCCAGTTCCTGAGCACTTTGTTTACATGACTTTCCTCTTCCTTTCACTGTGCAGGGCAGAGACATCAGCCGCCCCACAGGAGGTGGAGCCAGCACAGGGGAGGGAAGATACAGCTCTGGAGCACTCTGTTGACATGATTCCTCCTCTCCTTTCACAGTGCAGGGCAGAGACATCAGACAAGCCACAGGGGGTGGAGCCAGCATTGTAGAGGGAAGGCCCAGCCCTATTCAGGTCCCAGGTGCAACTCCTCCCTCCCATCTAGATGCAGATCTCTCTATTCACCACTGGGCTGCCACAGCCTGTCTCCTGGAATTCCCCATCACTGTCACACCCAAACCCAGACAAGGAATACACAACCCAACAGAGGCAGGCTCAAATGGTTAGGCAAGCAAATACCTGCTTTCTAAAAGTGGTATTTGCAAACACAGGATATTAAAATAAACTTTACTAAAAGATGTATTTTATTATTCTGAGTTCAGGCATACTAAATTCTAATTTCTACCATGTTCCCTGATACTAAATTCTAATTTCTACCATGTTCCCTGAGTCAGTTAGGATTATAAGGATGTAATAATCTTAACTGCCCATTCAGGCCTATGAGAACAGGTAGCCTTCAATAGTGAAAAACAAAACTGGCTGTAATTCACTATTAGAACATGCTACACACATTAGGGCATGTCCTACCTTATACTTACAATGCACCCTGCCCTTGGGCCTACCATAGGGGTGTCTAATATGAAGCAAAGGGAAGGTTTAGGGACTGGCAAGTAGGGGCACTTGGCCGAATCGACATGGCAGTGCTAGACTGCACATAGGCCTTGCAATGGCAGGCCTGAGACACACTTTACAAGCTGCTTCTGTGTGTCTCACAACCAGTGCTGCAAGCCAACCAGCAGCATTTGATTTACAAGCCCTGGGCACACATGGTGCACTGTACTAGGGGCTGACAGATAAATCAAAGAACCCAATCATGGAATCCAATCAGTATATCAATTTAACATGGGGAACACTTGCGCTGTGGCACTGATTAGCAGTGGCACAGTGCCCAAAGCATAAATCCAGCAAAAACATATCAAAACAGAGGAGGCAATCCGTCAAAACGGAAGGGAGACTCACGCCAATGATGTCAGGTCTAACAGTTAGAATGACCCTGAGGCTGCTGGGCCTCATGGCCTCCTGTATCCTGCTGGTAGATCATACCAGGTGGCATATGCGGCACCTGAAGTTTTAGTGGGCACAACATCAGGGGAACCTGCCCAATTGTGTTTAGATCTCGGAGGGCACTGCACGACAATTGCAGTGGTGGCTGACGAACCAGGATTGGGTCATCGGCAGATCCCTCTCCCTTCCCCAACCGTAGTTCACTGTGGTGATGGGCGCGTCACTTCTGGGGTGGGGCGGCCACATGGGAGAGGTGGAGATCAGAGGCCTCTGGTCTCCGGCTCCACATCAACCTTCTGGAGCTCCGGGTGATCCGTCTTGCGCTGAAAGCATTCCTTCCTGGGGAAGAGTTGTGCAGGTATTCAGGGACAACACCACTGCCATGTGGTACTGCAACAAACGGGGCGGGTTGGGGTCTTGGACCCTATGTCAAGAGGCTCTCCGTCTCTGGACATGGCTGGAACATCAGGGCATATCCCTGGTGGTTCAACACCTGGCAGGTTCACTGAACGCCAGGGCGGATGAACTCAGCCACAGGTGCATGATTGGCTCACGAATGGCATCTTCACTCAAAGGTGGTGCAAGGTCTCTTTCGTCAGTGGGGAAAGCCTTGGTTAGATCTATTTGCCACCGAAGAGAACACGCATTGTCAGCAATTCTGCGTGTTGGAATTTCCAAGGCGGCACTCGCTAGACGACGCTTTTTGGCGCAAGTGGAGTTGCAGTCTTCAATACGCCTTTCCGCCTATCCCACTTCTGCCCAGAGTGCTAAAGAAGAACAAGTGTGACCGGGCCCGAGTCATTCTTGTTGTTCCGGATTTGGCAGAAAGAGTCTGGTATCCTGAGCTGCTGCACATGGCCATCGATCCTTCGATCAGACTGCCTCTTCGGGAGGATCTTCTGTCACAGCAGCAGGGGACCTCCACCCAAACCTGTCTAGCCTTCACCTCCTTGTGTGGAGATTGAGCGGCGACAGTTGACAGCCTTCGACCTTCCTCCCAAAGTCTGAGATGTTATCTTGGCAGCCAGGCATCCCTCCACTAAGACGGTATACGCCTGCAGATGGAAAACATTTGTGCCATGGTGCGCAGCAAAGGCTATTAATCCCCTTTCTGCCCCTCTTTCTGAGGTTCTCTTGTTCCTCCTTTCTTTGGCCCAGCAGGGCTCTGCTCTGGGCACTGTTAAGGGCTATCTCTCAGCCATTTTTCAAGGTTCCTGATCAGCCTTATCGTTTGTCAATTCATCTGTTGCAAATTGCTTTCTAAAGGGCATTAATCATCTTTTTCCTGCTGTTCCCTGTGTAATGCCTCAGTGTGAGTTGAACTTAGTTCTTACTTTCCCTATGTGTGCTCCCTTTGAGCCGCTACACTTTGTCCTCTCAGACTTCTTACTTTAAAGACTGCCTTTCTAGTTGCCATCACTTCTGCTCGCAGAGTGAGTGAGCTCCAGGCTCTTTCTTCGAAACCTCCTTTTCTGGCGGTTCATCTGGACAAGGTTGTCCTTCGAACTCGACCCTCTTTTCTTTCTAAAGTGGTTACTTCTTTCCATATTGGTCAAACCATCACTTTGCCCTCCTTCTTTCCGCATCCTTCTAAGTTGGAAGAGAGACTCCACCGTCTGGATCCAAAACATGCTGTGCTTTCCTTTTATTTGGTTTACTCCAAGCAATACCGGGTGGATGACCAGCTCTTTGTTGGCTACGTGAGCGCCAAAAAAGGTTGGGCCGTGCACAAATAGACCATCTCTAGGTGGGTCATTTTGTGTATTAGAGCTGGCTACTCTGTGGCAAAGTAGGAGCATCCAGTGGGATTGCACGCCCATTAATCGAGGGTGACGGCAGCTACCACTGGTTTGGAAGGGGGAGTCCCCCCTCAATGACATCTGTCAGGCAGCTACGTGGGCATCTCTGCACACGTTCACATAACACTACAGCCTGGACAGCCAAGTCCGGAGAGAGAGCTTCTTTGGCCGTTCTGTTCTCCAGGACTTTCTGGTGTGAACTTGGTTCACAGACCCACCTCCGGGGTTGGTATTGCTGGGGTATGTATTCTAAAGATGAGGAATCTATAACTGTCTCTTTCAGATGAAGAAGTTATTTACCTTCGGTAACGATATATCTGTCAGAGATATAGATTAGTTATAGATTCCTTACCGCCCCACCCATCCTTCACGTTCTGCGAACTAACTTCTAGGGGCAGGGAATCCCTTTCAGGGCCCTACTCAATCACACTTCTCATTAGGGTATTACTTTGGAATGCTTTTATAAGGAGGAATCTGTAGGAAGAAGTATACGTAGGAAGAAGTATACGTTAAAATAAAGTTACTTAGCTTCAATATCAATATTCCTAGTGGATAGTGTATCTTTCAGGAGATTCCTCACTGCCCTACCATCTCCCTTTCTGATAGTGACATTCTTCATAAGATCACATGGTCTACAATTATTCTTCTGCTGTTATTTCTAATAAACTCTGTCAGCTCATCTCAATAGAAGGTAGTGATGCTAGACTGTGCCTTTTTTATACTGATGTCAAATCCTAGGTATACAGACCTGTGAGTGGAGTGGCATGGCATTGCTGAAGAACACTTTTTATAGATCCAGCATGATGCCTGGGGAAAATTCATAAGAGGAATCTGCAGGAAGACTTGGAATCCATCATAGTGTTGATACTGGTGATAAGTAACTACCATGGCACCAGTATTGTTGGTGTGTGAACACCAAGTGCCAGTTTTAGTCACCATACTAGACTCCTGTTGAACTCACTCCTTGGCCCATCATCAAGACTTTTCTTGGGCGAACTCTTCAGTTCTGTTTTGGGTGGGATGCCACAAGAAGAACCAGCCCATTTCTCGAAGAAATGGAGAAAAGTAACATACTAAAACATGTAGCCTCCGCCTGTGCTCGTTGAGAATAGCTGGGATGGCATGAAGAATTGTTCATGCCAGACTGAACATGGACACAGATAACAAAACAAGGCCACTTGGGAAGCTATAACTCAACTAGGCTTGGGTTTCACGGAAGGTGTGAATTGATTACTGCTAGGACTACAAATGCCTTATTGCACTTGAGCATCTAAAGACTGTAGAAGTGGGGAGTATGTATATTTTAGCAGGGGATTCCTCATTCCAAGATGACTATTCCTTGCCGTTCTGTTTGCCTAAATTGAACTGTGTAGGTGCCTCAAACTGTCTTTTTGAATGGGTGGTATTTACTTTAGGTAGAATATATTACTTTTCTTTTCATAAGACAAAATACTGATTTAAAACCAGGTCAATGGTATCCCTTGCAAGGGGACTTTCATTGACCTTGTTTTGATGCATTCTAGCCACCCGAGTAGGGCAGCGTTTTAATCTGGGCAAGTGGGGTAACGCTGGGTATAACAAATTTTGTGGATTCCTGCTGATTCCGAAAGTTTCGATTACAGAAATTGTTGGAAATTGCTTGAATTTAGGTAGAGTTTGAGATTTGCACGGAATTGTGGGTAAGAAAACGTGGGATCCACATAAAGCACACCACCTTGGAATCTCTTGAGTGTGTAGTTTTCAAACCTGTTTGTGGTTGTTAGGTTTCCATGGATGGTGGCCAAGCCCTGCCCCAAATACCGTAGCTACTCTATCACTGATCTCTCCACGTGGCACTTAAAGGCCTACTGTCTCCTGACCCACCCAAACAGGTGGGGTACTGTTTTTATTGGGAGGTGTGTGCAAAGGCTGTATAGTAGGAAATGTGTGGATTCTTGCAGATTCCATAACCTTCTCGCACAGACATGTGAGTAAACTGTGTTTTCAACATAGGTTTGACGTTTGCAAGAACTTCTGGGTAAGAAAACCTCACGAGATCCATGTCACCCTGGTTGTCTTGTTTTCAGAAATGCGTGGGTTTGGTAGGTTTTCCTGGGTGCCTCCTGAGTTAGGGTCTAAAAATTACACCAAGCCAAGTTTCAAAGAAAAAGGGTTGGTTTTGAGTGGGAAAATGTGATCGTTCATTGTTGTGTTTTGGACCCTTTCCTGTTGAGGATTATAATTCCACCACATAAGTGAGGTACCTTTTGTATCTAGAGACTTGGGGAAACACTGGGTGTTAGGGCATTTGTGGCTCACTGCAGGTTCCAGAACTTTGGCTCACTGAAATATGAGAAAAATGTGTGCTTTTTGGCAATTTTTGATGTTTGCAGGGCATTGTGGATAAGAAAACGTCATGGGATGCATACAAAACACACCACCCTTGACTCCTCTGGATGTCTGGTTTTCAGAACAGTGCAGATTTGGTAGGCTTTCCTGGGTGCCGCCTGGCTAGGACCCAAAATTGTTAGCTGCCCCCATTGTAAAATAAAAACATGGATTCTGCTGAGTAATATAGTATGTATTCAGATTGTGTTTTTTTTTTTGTTGTGTTATTTTTGTGCCAGGTTCCACGCCCAACACCACCAGTGGGGTAGCATTTTTGTCGGGACATCTGTGGGTACACAGAATAGTAGGAAAATTGTTATTACCAATTGAATTTCTCTGCATCTGTGCCTCGCAAAGGTAAGCCAGTGTGCAAGAAAGAAGATGTTTTGCAAAATGCCATCTGAATCACGTTAGTATGGGTACCAACACATTTAGAGATGTCTAAATAACCACATCTCCAAAAATCACTATCTGATGTACATTTCAGAAATATATACGTTTCCTTCATACCCATTTTTCACTCTTGATATTTTGCCACATAAATTGCTCTATACTCTTTGCACAATGAAAACCCATTGTTAGGTGCAGGTCTGAGAACCTCAGATTCTTTGAGAAACTACGACCCCTACTTACCCCGGTGACCAGAAGGGTCTAGCAGACGTAACGGTATATTACTTTTGCAAATGGTCCATAGGGACAAGATGTTACAGGTGGAAATGTTGTCGCAAAGGATGCAAATTCGGCATGGATACCTGATGTAGAGTTATGGAGACGTCAGCGTGAAATACCCCAAATAGCAAAAAAAAGGGCTCAGCACTGGAGTAGAAAAGCATCAGCAGTTAAGGGATTAATGAAGTGTGACCTTTGAGGTTGGATTGCTGTCATTAGCTTGTTTTAATATCTATATTATAGAGCTGCACCCCTTAAAGCAGATTTGATTTTTTATATCATTTTAGACTTTTCAATGTTTTTACTAGCTTTTTCATAAATATTATGATTTAACCCTCTCCACTTCCACAAGACTATCACAATAGTATACTCTTAAACTATGATTTTTGCTAGTCCTGTTCTATTCCTTTAAGGATAGGATTTTTATTGGGGTGGGGTACTTGGGTGGTGATATTCTGGAATAAAGTGGGTTCTAAAATCAGTTGGAGCCTGGTGACCACAGGGTTGACTGCATCTTGATGGTATCTTGGAGCCTTGTGTATAAACCCTGCTATTCTCTTTTGTTACTCTGCTTACAGCACACTTTTCTCTGGTCTCTGCACACGGACATCTAGTCCAAACTAGGTAAGGTTAAAATGGGACCATTGGCTCAGCGATGTTTTCACTGGACATGCAGCAATCTCTCCCTACCGAGTGTGCAAAGGGTTTTCAATGGAGTCTGTCTTTTGTCCTAGTTTAAATTAAGAATATCCTCCAGTTCACAAAGGCATATGAGCGTACATAAGAGTACTCCTGGAGTACTACTTTGCATACTGCAAACTCCCCTTACTTTTTGCCACCTTTCTCCAGTCAGTTCCACTCATTGCCACCGTTTTCATCTGTATTCCATCCATAGAAAAAAAATCTCATTCAGCTTGAAGCTGGCAGGCATGAAAGGTGGCTGTTTCCTGGGCTAATAATGTTAAGGAGTGCGCCCAGTGCTGGGCGTCAAATAAAGCTGGAAGAGCAGACCAGTAGGAGAGTCCCTCCGTTATGTACCTTTCTGTAGCATCACTGTGCCTTTTTGGTTAAATCAATGAAAGTGTCACAGTTTACACAGCATTCAATGTTTTTTTTTCTTAGCACTGTGCCTTAACTGTTCTCTATTTGGAAGAGTTCAATAATATTTGTAAAAAATAGTCCTGCCTGCTAATTTTATTTCGAATTACTTCTAAGAAATAAATACTCTCTAAATAAAGCCGAAACAAGACTGTTGAAAAGTGGATTATTGGTAGGGGCAAATGTAGGTTGTGATGGACACTGTCCTACCGCACTGAATGTCTACGCCAGCTAAGCGACACTCGCTTTTACCAACCTCTTAGTACTGACCCCACGGCGCGTCTAAGTCAAGAGAAACAGAGTCTAATAGATGAAGCTAAGTTTGAAGGCTGGGTTATGGCAAGTGAGGCTAGCTATCTGGTGACACAGCATTCTGTCATGCCTTCTTTTTATGTACTACTCAAGATACATAAAACACAGAGACCTCCGCCAGGACGCCCGATTATTTCGGGCAGAGGCTCTCCTTTGAAACCTTTGTCCACTTTTGTGGATTTTTTTCTACGCCCTAAGGTGAGTGAAATGCCAACCTACTTGAGAGATACTGCGGACGTTTTGAGGTTACTCACTGAGATTGAGTTTAATAGCGACAAAGATTTCCTTGTTTCATTTGATGTTGTCATTGTATACTTGTATACCGCAAGACGAGGTCACCCCTGTGCATTTCATTATGGAGTGTGCCAGACTTGTGATGAAAGAAAAAAAAATCGAATTCGAAGACACCTCTTACCTCCAAACATCTGGTACATCAATCTGGAGTGTCTTCGCTCCGAGTTTAGCCAATCTCTATGTTCATGTTTTTGAACAAGATCACGTACTGACCACCACTAATCTGTATCGGGGGAGTATTTCCGTCTGGAAAAGGTCCATCAACGCCATTCTTGTGTTATGGAGAGGCATAGTTGAAACCATTCTAGAATTCCAGACTTGGCTGAATTCAAGGAATTCGTTCCTCCGATTTACCGTCAAGTACAGTAAGAGCAGCCTCCCCTTTCTAGATTTGAAGATCTTCTCCACGGAGACTGGTTTACAAAGCGAACTGTACAGGAAACCTATGACACGGAACACTACTTCTTTATATCTGAAAGAAACAGGTTAGTATTAGATTCCTTACCTTAGAATATCCCCAGGCGTCAGTCTGGATCCGGAAACTTTTGCGTAGCAGTACCCCTGCGCGTCGGTAGGCGTCGTCTGCAGGCGTCCCCTGCGGCTCCGCGTCGTCGGCGTCGTGCGCCGTGATGACGTCGCTGGAGTATATAGACGCCGCCTCCGCGCGCTGACGTCAGTTCTTCTTTTTTCCGCGCCAGTTAGCGCAGATCCGAAGAGCAGTACTCCGGTCTTTTGACCAAGTTTTTTGATTGATCTTTACGGTGCCGGTAGGATGCCCGGTTTCAAGAGTTGTGACGAGTGCGACCGCCTGATGTCGGTCACCGACCACCATCGACTCTGCCTCCGGTGTCTGGGCGCGGACCACGACGTGGAGTCCTGCGTCGACTGTCGGGCCTTGACTGGAAAAGCTAGGCGGGAGCGGTCCCGCAAGCTTCTCGAGCTCCGGTTGTCGGCCCCGCGTCGAGAGCGGTCCCGGTCCGGTCGGAGGTCGAGGGAGCGGTCGAGGGAGCGGTCGCGGAGCCGCCATGGGCGCTCCGGGAGTCGCCACCATTCCTCCGGCTCGTCAGGTAAGCACAAGAAGTCGGGGCGTCGCCATCGCACCCCCGACTCCCCCCGACGCCCGCGTGCTGCGGCCGGGGGCTCGGGTGACCCCACCCCCGCGGTCCCGCATGGGTCGCCGACGCCGTCTACCCCACACCTGTCGGTCCCTGGGGAAGGCGCGTCGCGTGAGGAGATCGAGGCCTTCCTCATTGCTATGAGGGCGAGGTCTTCTCCGGCGGGGCCTTCGGCGCCTGCGGGCCCGTCGGTCCCGTCTGGGGGCCCGAGCGGTTCGGGTGCTCCTGCCCCGGCGCCGCCGGTGGCTCCGGCCCCGGCGCCGCTGGTTCCCTCTGGTTCGTCGCCGGCTGGTCTCCCGGCCTCTCCGGCGTCGGTTCCTGTGGGCCAACCCGTGGTACCGCCCCCGCGTGGTGCAGCGACTCCGCCGTCGGCTCCGGCCGGCGTCGGGTCCCCGGCACCGACGCCGCGCGGCGCCACCCCCCTTTCCTCCCCGACTCCGGACTCGGAGCCGGACCGGCGTCGGCCGACGCCGGACCCGACGTCGATGGGGCCCGTTGACCCCGATGTCTATATCGTCGACCCAGAATATGGGTATGACGAGGAGGAGTATGGAGAGGGTTGGGAGGGGTCTGAGGACCCTCTATCCCGTGCCTGCCAGTACGATGTGGACTGGGTAGGTGATCTGGGTGATGCCAGTGGCCTGGACGAGTCGCCCAACCCTGGGTTTGTCTCTCCGTCCCCTGTGGCGTCCGAGGCGGGTGCTGCCTATTCGGTGGTCCTGATGAGGGCTGCCAAGGCCTTACACCTTGAGCTCCCCGTCGCGAAGGTCAAACCGAATATACTGACGGAAGTTTTTAAACCGCAGTCATGCCCCCAGGAGCCTCTGCTGCCGTTTAATGAGGCCCTGACGGATGTCCTTCTGGGCACCTGGTCCAGGCCCGCTTCTGGTGCGCCGGTTGACCGGAACGTTGCCAGGCGTCACCGTCCCTGCTCGGACGACCCTGCCTTCCTGTCCACCCATCCCTCCCCGGAGAGTCTGGTGATCCAGGCCTCCACTTCACAGTCCGCATTTCCGTCGGCTCCGCCCGACCGGGAATCAAAGAGGTACGACCAATTTGGAAAAAAAGTGTTTTCCTCTTTGAGCGCTGGACTGCGGTCTTGTAACACCGCGTGCCTCTTGGGCCGCTACACCCACTCCCTGTGGGATACGGTCGAGGAGTGTTTGCCGCAATGCCCCCAGGAAGTGCGGGACAAGCTCACCCGGGCCTTGGTTGAAGGCCGGGATGCGGCGCGGTACTCGATCCGTTGTGGTCTGGACACCACGGACTCACTGGGACGGGCCATGTCCACTACGGTGGCGATTCGTCGCCATGCCTGGCTGAGATCTGCCAACTTCTCACCAGACGTCCAAAATACACTTATGGACATGCCATTTGATGGCAGTCGCCTATTTGGTGACAAAGCGGACCACGCGCTGGAGCGCTTCAAGGACTCCAGGGTCACGGCCAAGTCCTTGGGTCTCTCGACCCAGCGCCAGCAGACGGGTTCGTTTCGGCCCTTTCGTGGCCAAGGGAGAGGAGGTCCCACACGTGCTGCCAGCCACGCGGCGCAGAGCGCTCCCCAGCGCGGTGGCGCCCGTGGTTTCCGCCGTGGTGGCGGTAGAGGCCAGCGTCGTGGTCAGTCCACGCCTCCCTCCGCTGCGGCATCCAAGCCTTCCTAGTCCGAGCTTTCGGGCTCACGTGACGCCAGTGGGTGGCAGGGTTCGCCATCACCACTCCCGCTGGCGCGCGATAACATCGGACAGGTGGGTGCTGCAGCTTGTCCGAAGGGGCTATGCCCTCCCCTTCGAGTCCACTCCTCCAGCCATGCCACCGCAGAACCACCGTGTGTCGGGGGACCACTTGACACTTCTGCAGGAGGAAGTTACGGCCCTCTTGGCCAAGGGGGCCATCGAGCGCGTTCCTGGGCCAGAAGTAGGGTGTGGTTGCTACTCCCACTACTTTCTGGTACCCAAGAAGGACAAGGGAGGCCTGCGTCCTATCTTGGATCTACGGAACGTCAACGGCTTCCTCCGGAAGGAGAAGTTCAAGATGTTGACTTTGGCTCAGGTCTTGGCTGCTCTAGACCCACAAGACTGGATGGTAGCGTTGGGCTTGCAGGATGCGTACTTTCACATCCCCGTCCTGCCGGCCCACCGGCGTTACCTGCGGTTCACGGTAGGCCACGAGCACTTTCAGTTTATCGTGCTCCCATTCGGCCTTACCAGCGCCCCACGGGTGTTCACGAAAGTGATGGCGGTGGTCGCAGCTCATCTGCGCCGGTTAGGGGTTTCAGTCTTCCCCTACCTCGACGACTGGCTGTTGAAGGCGGGCTCGCCCCAGACAGTCGTCCACCACCTTCAGATGACGGCAGACCTCCTGCACGAGCTGGGGTTTTCCATCAATGTGCCGAAATCACACCTGTGTCCCTCTCAAAAGCTCCTTTTCATCGGAGCGGTTCTCGACTCGGCGCAGTTTCGGGTTTATCCTCCGGAACGGCGGGTCCGGGATATTCAGGCTCTGATTCCCATCTTTCAGCCGTTATCCCGGGTTTCGGTCAGGTTGACGCTGCGGCTTCTGGGGCTGATGGCCTCCTGCATCCTTCTGGTGCATCACGCCAGATGGCGGATGCGGGCTCTGCAGTGGGACCTGAAGTTTCAGTGGGCCCAGCATCAGGGCAACCTATCCGACCATGTCCTGATCTCGGAGGGCACTGCGAGACAGTTGCAGTGGTGGCTTACGGACCGCGATTGGGTCAGGGGCAGATCCCTCTCCCTTCCCCAACCGGAGCACGTGGTTGTGACGGACGCGTCCCTCCAAGGCTGGGGTGGCCACTTGGGAGAGGCGGAGATCAGAGGCCTCTGGTCTCCGGCGGAGTCCCGGCTCCATATCAACATGTTGGAGCTGCGGGCGATTCGCCTAGCACTGAAGGCATTCCTCCCCTTTGTCAACGGGAGTGTAGTGCAGGTGTTCACGGACAACACCACCGCCATGTGGTACTGCAACAAACAGGGCGGTGTGGGGTCGTGGACCCTTTGCCAAGAGGCTCTGCGCCTCTGGCAATGGCTGGAACGTCAGGGCGTGACTCTGACGGTTCAACACCTGGCAGGTTCTCTGAACGCCAGGGCGGACGAACTCAGCCGTCGGTGCTCGGTGGATCACGAATGGCGTCTGAACTCGGATGTGGCGAGAGGCCTCTTTCAGCAATGGGGAGAGCCTTGGTTAGATCTATTCGCCACAGAAGAGAACGCGCAATGTCATCAGTTCTGCGCGTTGGAGTTTCCAAGGCGGCACTCGCTCGGCGACGCCTTTCGGCGCGAGTGGAGTTGCGGTCTGTTGTACGCCTTTCCGCCTATACCACTTCTGCCCAGAGTGCTGAAGAAGATCAGGCGCGACCGGGCCCAAGTTATCCTTGTGGCTCCGGACTGGGCTCGAAGGTACTGGTATCCCGAGCTACTCAGCATGACAGTCGGTCCCTCGATCCGCCTGCCCCTTCAGGAGGACCTTCTGTCGCAGCAGCAGGGGACGGTCCTCCACCCGAACCTGTCCAGTCTCCACCTCCATGCGTGGAGATTGAGCGGCGACAGTTGAGGCCATTTGACTTGCCTCCTGAAGTCTGTGATGTCATTCTGGCAGCCAGGCGTCCCTCCACAAAGTCGGTATACGCCTGCCGGTGGAACAGATTTGTGGCATGGTGCACAGCAAAGGCTGTGGATCCCCTTTCTGCCCCTCTGTCTGAGGTTCTCCTCTTCCTCCTTTCCCTTGCCCAGCAGGGCTCTGCTCTGGGCACTATCAAGGGCTATCTTTCTGCCCTTTCCGCCTTCTTGAGGCTACCTGATCAGCCATCTTTGTTCAAGTCCCCTATTGTGTTAAGATTCTTAAAGGGCATCACGCACATGTATCCTCCAACTCCGTTCGTGATGCCTCAGTGGGACTTGAACCTGGTTTTGACTTTCCTGATGTGCGCTCCCTTTGAGCCCCTTCATTCCTGTCCTCTCCGTCTTCTCACCTTAAAGACGGCCTTCCTGGTAGCCATCACCTCTGCCAGGAGAGTGAGTGAGCTCCAGGCTCTTTCTATTCAACCTCCTTTCTTGTCTGTTCATCCTGATAAGGTGGTTCTTCGGACTAGACCTTCTTTCCTGCCCAAGGTAGTCTCTGCTTTTCACATTGGGCAGTCCATCACCTTGCCCTCCTTCTTCCCGCCTCCGCATCCTTCAAAGGATGAAGAGCGGCTCCATCGTCTGGACCCAAAACGTGCGCTTTCATTCTATATGGATCGCACACGCCAGTTCCGGGTGGATGACCAACTGTTTGTTGGCTACGTGGGTGAGAAGAAGGGAAGGGCGGTACAGAAACGGACCATCTCTCGGTGGGTCGTCCTGTGCATCAAAGCATGCTACTCTTTGGCTCGGAAGGAGCCTCCTGTTGGGCTGAGGGCCCATTCCACTCGGGCCACGGCGGCTACTACTGCCCTGGGCCGGGGAGTCCCTTTGCAGGACATTTGCCAGGCGGCCACGTGGGCCTCGCTGCACACCTTTGCGAGGCACTACTGCCTGGACAGTCAAGTCCGGAGGGATGGCTTCTTTGGCCGTTCGGTCCTCCAGGACTTTCTGGTGTAGGTTGTATTGGTTCGCAGACCCACCACCGGGGTTGGTATTGCTGGGGTATCTATTCTAAGGTAAGGAATCTAATACTAACCTGTTTCTTTCAGATGAACAAGTTACTTACCTTCGGTAACGATATATCTGTAAGAAACAGTAGTTAGTATTAGATTCCTTACCGCCCCGCCCGTCCTCCCCGTTCTGCGAACTGATACCTAGGGTTAAGGACATCCCTTTCAGGGCCCTAGTTTCAAATGGCACCAGTGTTGGTTCTCACATGGCTCTGCGTGTTCTGGCGCGGAAAAGCTGTGTGCAAAGAACTGACGTCAGCGCGCGGAGGCGGCGTCTATATACTCCAGCGACGTCATCACGGCGCACGACGCCGACGACGCGGAGCCGCAGGGGACGCCTGCAGACGACGCCTACCGACGCGCAGGGGTACTGCTACGCAAAAGTTTCCGGATCCAGACTGACGCCTGGGGATATTCTAAGGTAAGGAATCTAATACTAACTACTGTTTCTTACAGATATATCGTTACCGAAGGTAAGTAACTTGTTCAATAGTAACCATCCAAAATCACTTCGTGATAGCCTGCCATATGGTCAATTCCTACGGGTCAGACGCAACTGTTCTACTACAGAGAAATTCATTGAACATGCGGGACTACTTTCCCAACAACTCAAGGCACGCAGTTACCCGAATAGACTTGTACGCCAGTCATTGAAGCGCACAGCTAATAACAACCGAGAAGCATTGCTAGAAATACGAGAACCAAAGCCCCCCACATCCAGGTTCACTTGTGTGAGTTCTTTTCATGCACTTTCTAACAAGATTCAACAAACCATTCGTAAACATTGGAACATCCTGACTATTGATCGTGCGAATCTCTCTCCTCCTCTGTTCGCGTTTAAGAGGAGTTCTAATTTGGGAGATACTTTGGTGCACACTCGACCCAGACAACCTACATCTAATCAATCTGCACAAATAACCCTGTCGAACTTGCTGCCAGTACAAGGGAATTTCCCATGCGGGACCTGCTCAGCTTGTCCCCAAACGAGTCATTCCACTACAGTGGATATCTGGACAACTAGACCATGGTCCCAGATGCGGTATACTTACTGCAATAGTGACAATCTGATTTATTTAATCACATGTCCGTGTCAGTTATGTTATGTTGGGATGACAACACGTAAGGTGAAACTCCGCATCTCAGAACATAAGAGCCCAATCAGATGCCGCAAGCAGGCTACGAAACTCACCAACCATTTTCTAGCCTCTAATCATACAGCAGACGAGCTACGCTGGATTGTGCTTGAAAAACCCAACATTCCTGCGCATATAACAGACATTTCCAAATACCTTTTTCTGAGGGAACAACATTGGGTATACAAATTGCAAAGCGATGAGACAGGCCTCAATGATCAGATTCCTTGGACCTTGCTTTAAAATGCATCCTGGTGTCCATGCCTAGCATTTACTTAGATCACTTGATTGGACTATAACATATCAACTAATTAATGCAGGTTGAGCTCCTTTGACTTCGTTTGACCATCAATATATATCATACCAACTAAGCATATAGTCATCCACGCATTTGTATACGTGTGCTGTTTATCAGTTTAAGCCTTCTATATGGAATTGCAGTCTTGCTGCTGGATACGGGGCGCCAATAGCCCAGGCAGTTCTGCACAATACGGGTTTTGTTTTTCGATTTAAGCACACCTGCATGATAGAATTTGTCCATCCATAGTTCTGCACTAGTTGTGAAGGGATTACATATATGATGAGCCTGGTATTCTCTTTAATTTTTGCAATTAGATTCTCGGACACACTTGAGTGGCGGGAGGACCATGAAATACGTATCAGCAGCGCACTTACAGCTTTTCACTTTTACTACTACTGATTAAATCGGGGCACGAACTCCGATTGGTGGCAGGTTATCTGGAATTACATTTCCCAGCATCAGTGGTGAATTGGGTAGTACGATTGAATGCATACAATTAGTGGAATAGTTGAGTTGTATCTTGACAACTTATACATTCTATTTGTTTATAATAGAAACTTGTGCTACAGACTCACCCTGGGCGCGAACTCTGATTTTGGGCTTACGCATTGGTACAACGTTTCACAGCATTATTAGCGGACTTGATAGTACAATCGTACGCGATGCCGCTGTCAATAATCACTTACTTTTGATGCAATGTAAGAATTTTGCTAGTTAAATTCGTTAAATGCTGTGAATGTGGTCTACATGACACATTCTTTTTTATTTTGCACTATTGACATTGCACATAGTCAATACTCTGCTTTACCATATTAGAACTACAATTGCCAGCCTCTGGTAGTGTTGCGGTCATGTCATCGATACGCATGGGAACCGGGCTGGAGAGCATAATTATTCAATTAACGGGCATACAAATAGGACTGCCTTTTGTGTCTGCATTACCTCTGTCCATGGCTCAGTGAAGTCCAGCGAACCGACAGATGGGTAAGCCGCCTGTTTTGCATGCTCCTTTCATTTTATTTTATTCACTAAATGTCGGTGTTTAGGCTCATTGTTCTTCGAGTCAACCTTTGAACACTCGTATATTACTTAAGCCTCCTTGTGCCGGCATTGTGCTTCTCTTGACTGAAGCGAATGTTTACTTCCATACATCACTGCACTAAGCGTTCTAAGAAAACCACTCTTCGTGTTCCTGGTCGTTTGTTAGGTCTGATCGTTGCTTAGATGCACGCTTACTTACACACTTGAAGCCTGAATTGAGGCTCATGGTATTCTGAATCAATCTCCGAATACTCGCATCTACCATTAGTCTGCCCGTGTTGGCATGGTGTGTGTTTCATGACGTAAGTGAACATTAGTATACCATTGCATTAAGCATTTTTAACAACACTACTCTTTGTGTCTCTGGTTGCTTGTTAGCTCGACATCTGCTTAAGACGCATTGCTTTTCTGTACTGAATATTGTCATCACAGCCTTTATACTTTGGCCACGGCGCCTTTACACTTTGGCCACGGCGCCTTTACCTTTAGATTGATTTGTTACAAACTCTGGGGATTTACAACCAGACCTCTATATTCTCATAAGTCTGGTTTTTAGGTCTCGCCTGTCAATGCGCATGCGCATTGAGCAGAGCGAGACTATAGGGCTTTAAACAAAGTTTACCTAACTGCGGCGATTTGGTGCTGTGCCCGTGGCTTTTAGGTCAATGCGCTTGCGCATTGACCTAAAATGCGCGTGCACATCACCAAATCGCCGTCTGTTCCCTCAGCTGCACTCCTCCCACACCTTTGAAGTGAAGCTTAGCTTCACTTCAAAGGCCCCGGCTGCTTAACACCCTCTCCCCACTCCGCCCCCTCCCCTGCCCGCCATGTCGCATTTCTCCTCCCCCCCTTCTCTGCCTTCAATCCGTCTTGTTTTATAAGTGATGTAGGCGAATACATCACCAACAAGCACGTGTGTAAATTCCATTGTTTATAACAGCCTGTCTCTTTTTTCTTTTTTTTTAATTAGGTTTTATGCGGTTTTGTAGGTTTTGTTGCAGTAACTACTATATGCGCACTATTCACGTTCACTAGCCACGTACACCACGGGTCCCACGCTGCACTCCTTCACAGAGCGTCACCCTCCCTGCATCTGTTGATGCCAAAAATAAACAGCAAGTAGACAAACATTCCACCCGCGTGCAATGAGAGACTTGCACGATGGATTAAATGCATATGTAAATGCTTCTAAATATTTGTACTTTTTTTTTTGTTTTACTAAATGCTGCCCAGACGCGAAGGCCGCTGGACTTCCTTGAAATAAACATCCTCTGTCTCCAGGGCTGTCTCTCAGGAAAGGGTCGCTTTAGACACCATAAATTGTGCTTGCTGCCCCCTCCCCGTACACTTAGCAGGCCCCCACACGGCGGCCTGCAACAATGGCAGGGGGGCGCCTCTCAACACATCATTAAGGCTGTTTTACCAAATGCAAATACAGCAGAGGCGCCTCAAAGACCGTCTCATCTCTCACCCTCACCCTCACTCACCCTCAACCCCTCACCCTCAACCCCTCACCCTCACTCACCCTCACCCTCACTCACCCTCAACCCCTCACCCTCACTCACCCTCAACCCCTCACTCACCCTCACTCACCCTCACCCTCACTCACCCTCAACCCCTCACCCACCCTCACCCTCACTCACCCTCAACCCCTCACCCTCACTCACCCTCAACCCCTCACCCACCCTCAACCCCTCACCCTCACTCACCCTCAACCCCTCACCCTCAACCCCTGACTCACCCTCACTCACTCACCCTCAACCCCTCACCCTCAACCCCTCACCCTCACTCACTCACCCTCACTCACCCTCAACCCCTCACCCTCACTCACCCTCAACCCCTCACCCTCACTCACCCTCAACCCCTCACTCACCCTCAACCCCTCACCCTCACTCACCCTCACCCACCCTCACCCACCCTCACTCACCCTCCCTCACCCTCACTCACCCACCCTCAACCCCTCACCCTCACTCACCCTCAACCCCTCACCCTCACTCACCCTCAACCCCTCACCCTCAACCCCTCACTCACCCTCACTCTCACTCACCCTCAACCCCTCACCCTCACTCACCCTCACTCACCCTCAACCCCTCACCCTCACTCTCACTCACCCTCAACCCCTCACCCTCAACCCGTCACCCACCCTCAACCCCTCACCCTCACTCACCCACAACCCATCACCCTCACTCACACTCACTCACACTCACCCTCACTCACCCTCACTCACCCTCAACCCCTCACCCTCAACCCCTCACCCTCACTCACCCTCAACCCCTCACCCTCACTCACCTTCACCCACCCTCACTCACCCTCAACCCCTGACTCACCCTCACTCACTCACCCTCAACCCCTCACCCTCAACCCCTCACCCTCACTCACTCACCCTCACTCACCCTCAACCCCTCACCCTCACTCACCCTCAACCCCTCACCCTCAACCCCTCACCCTCACTCACTCACCCTCACTCACCCTCAACCCCTCACCCTCACTCACCCTCAACCCCTCACCCTCACTCACCCTCAACCCCTCACCCTCACTCACCCTCACCCACCCTCACCCACCCTCACTCACCCTCCCTCACCCTCACTCACCCACCCTCAACCCCTCACCCTCACTCACCCTCAACCCCTCACCCTCACTCACCCTCAACCCCTCACCCTCAACCCCTCACTCACCCTCACTCTCACTCACCCTCAACCCCTCACCCTCACTCACCCTCACTCACCCTCAACCCCTCACCCTCACTCTCACTCACCCTCAACCCCTCACCCTCAACCCGTCACCCACCCTCAACCCCTCACCCTCACTCACCCACAACCCATCACCCTCACTCACACTCACTCACACTCACCCTCACTCACCCTCACTCACCCTCAACCCCTCACCCTCAACCCCTCACCCTCACTCACCCTCAACCCCTCACCCTCACTCACCTTCACCCACCCTCACTCACCCTCAACCCCTCACCCTCACTCACCCTCAACCCCTCACCCTCAACCCCTCACTCACCCTCAACCCCTCACTCACCCTCAACCCCTCACTCACCCTCAACCCCTCACTCACCCTCAACCCCTCACTCACCCTCACTCACCCTCACTCACCCTCACTCACCCTCACTCACCCTCCACTCACCCTCACTCACCCTCAACCCCTCACCCTCACTCACCCTCACTCTCAACCCCTCACCCTCACTCACCCTCAACCCCTCACCCTCCCCACCCTCACTCACCCTCAACCCCTCACCCTCACTCACCCTCACCCTCACCACCCTCAACCCTCACCCTCACCCTCACTCACCCTCACCCTCACTCACCCTCACTCCCCTCACTCACCCTCACTCACCCTCCCTCACCCTCACTCACCCTCAACCCCCACTCACCCTCACTCACCCTCACTCACCCTCACCCTCACTCACCCTCAACCCCTCACCCTCACCCTCACCCTCACCACCCTCACTCACCCTCAACCCCTCACCCTCACCCTCACTCACCCCTCACCCTCAACCCCTCACCTCACCCTTACTCACCCTCACTCACCCCTCACTCACCCTCACTCACCCTCACTCACCCTCACTCACCTCACTCACCCTCAACCCTCACCCTCACTCACCCTCAACCCCTCACCCTCACTCACCCTCAACCCTCACCCTCACTCACCCTCAACCCCACCCTCACTCACCCTCAACCCCCTCACCCTCACCCACCCTCACCCCTCACCACCCTCACCCTCACCCTCACTCACCCTCAACCCCTCACCCCACTCACCCTCAACCCTCACTCACCCTCAACCCCTCACCCTCACTCACCCTCAACCCCTCACCTCACTCACCCTCAACTCACCCTCAACCCCTCACCCTCAACCCCTCACCCTCAACCCCTCACCCACTCACCCTCACTCACCCTCACCCTCAACCCCTGACCCACCCTCAACCCCTCACCTCAACCCCTCACTCACCCTCACTCACCCTCACTCACCCTCACTCACCCTCAACCCTCACTCACCCTCACCCTCACCCCTCACTCACCCTCAACCCTCACCCTCACTCACCCTCACCCCTCACCCTCCCTCACCCTCACTCACTCACTCACCCTCACTCACCCTCCCTCACCCTCACTCACCCTCAACCCCTCACCCTCCCTCACCCTCACTCACCCTCACCCACCCTCACCCTCACTCACACTCACCCTCACTCACCCTCACCTCAACCCCTCACCCTCACCCACCCTCAACCCCTCACCCTCAACCCCTCACTCACTCTCACTCACCCTCAACCCCTCACCCTCACTCACCCTCACCCTCAACCCCTCACCCTCACCCTCACCCACCCTCAACCCTCACTCACC